>NC_135310.1:79419694-82335944 GCF_048772815.1 Callospermophilus lateralis | reverse complement strand
CCAAGAACCAGTATTGTTCTGGCACAGAGTATTAGGAAAAAATTTTGTGAGAGCTATGGAAATAAGAACAGTATGGTATTAGCACCAAAACAGACATGAAGGCCAAGGGAACAGAAGAGAAGACACAAAAACAAACCTACATAAATACAGTTATGTCATCCTAGACAAAAGCGCTATAAACATACTTTGGAGAAAAGACAGCCTCTTCAACAAATAGTGCTTGGCAAATTGGAAATCCATATGTAATAAAATAAAATTGAACTCCTATCTCTCTTCCTGTGCAAAACTCAACTCTAGGCAGACCAAGGACCTAAGCATTATAATAGAGACCCTGCAACTTCTAGAAGGAAAAAGTAGGCCCAACTCTCCAACATGTTGGGCTTGGGAAACAAATTATTCAACTAGAATCCAAAAGCACAAGAAGTAAAATTGAGAATCAATAAATGGGATGGTATCAAACTGTAAAGCTTCTTCACAGCAAAGGAAACAATCAAGAATGTGTACAGAGATCCCACAGATTGGGAGAAAATCTTCACCAGTACCTCAGATAAGGCAATAATTTCCAGGATATACAAAGAACTCAAAAAACTTAACACCAGAAAAATAAATAACCCAATCAACAAATGGGCAAAGGAACTGAACAAATATTTCACAGAAGAAGAAACATAGATGGTCAAAATTATATGTTCAACATCTCTAGCAATTAGAGAAATGCAAATTTAAAAATTACAAATCATGAATGCTTTGCATTTCTCAGTAATTAATTTCAACATGTTTTTTCAGACTTGTATTGAATGTCCTAGGTAGTGTAATTTGGCAAGGCAAGGTTATAAAAGGTTAGAAGAGGATGGGGAAGATTCTCTCCATATTTGTAATAGTATCATCAAATATGTTGAAAATCCCTAGAAATTATAAAAGAGAGCAATCAAAAAGAATATGATGGTTCTTAAATATCTGTGAATTATTTGATATTCCTCCCTTTGAGAGATGCCCCCTAGTTTTCCTTCCCTTGCATATGACATACCTATCCACTCAAATCTCCAGCTGTTGAGTTATTACTGATGGTCAGGCAAGATGGAATGAGATCACCATATATCATGTCCCTTAATCTTCAACAAATCTCTAAGATGTAGACTTAGCTCCCCTAGTCAGAAGGTATGGAAATTAAATGATAAGAAGCAAAAATATAGGAAAATAATCCCTGAGTTGTGTAATCCACACACATTCTTCTTCCCTACTCCCAAAACATGCTCAGAATCATGTTTGACACCTTAGAGAAGCCAGAGTAACAGCCTCCTTAAAACTAACCATGGCTCCTTCATTCAGGGATGCCCAAAACTAACTCTCTCTCTCTCTCTCACACACACACACACACACAAATTCAAGACATCAATAAAAACTGGTGTTTAACTTTGTCTAGATGTAGATGATTACATGTAGAAATACATGTATATATTGTATAGATTGTGAACACATGAATCAGCAAATACACATAGATTTCCATACTGCGAAAGGCTGAAACAATGATGCCCCATAGCAGTAAGCACACCTAAGACCATTGCAATGAGCATACCTAAGAGCTTAATTTCTAATGCCATTTTCAATAAATGAAATGGGAGATAAAAAGGGCTGATTTCAGGAATAGAACAGAAAATATTACAAGGTAAGTTTTACATTGTCAGAAAGTAAAAAAGCACTCAAGAATGTGGGGGTGGGGGGGGGGAAGAAGAAGCAAATTACAGTAATAGGAGTATGGCACAGAAATCAACTGAAAGTTCTCCCAATGGCCAAAATGGGAACTACTTGAGCAAGAAAATAAAAAATTAGTGTTTTCTCAAAGATAATTAATCAGGCACAGGACAAAACAACCAGGTCCCTTGCTGCCAGTCCACTCTCACCATTTGAAAGAAATGATAAAATATTAAGCTGTACCGCTGTTGAAGGTCAAGGTGACAAATCCAACCAGACATCAGAGAACCTGAAGATGGATTCAGAGCTTTGCTTGAGCCAGAAACAAATATCTTCCAGTTTCTTTAGTCCACCACCTGTTGTCTGCTGTGCCTCATATTGAATAATTATCATCACATAAACCCTGAAGGGACAAAGTTCCAAGCTCAGATTTCTCTAGCCCTGAGTAACAGGTGAAGAAATTCAAAGTCTGGCTGCAGAACACAAGATTGACAGATTCTTAGTTACAGTCCTTTTCAGAGACAGCTTCCCACCTTGAAGAATAGTTGACCTTCTGAAAGGTACATTTGAATTTCACCTGGAATGCAAGGTTATATCAGTTTACTAATAACAACAATGTATATTCATGAATGTAGATAATACAGTAAGAACTCCTCTAAATTTTCAGGTTTTATAAGCTTCATCTTCTGGGTGTGGGTGTGTATGCGCACATGCATGTGCACGCGCACATGCATGTGCACACGCACACGCACGAAGTCAATGTAAGAGAATAGAAGACACAGAGATAAAAACACATAAACACAGTTATCTCACACTAGACAAAGACAACAAAAACATACATTGGAGAAAAGATAGCTTCTTCGACAAATGATGGGAAAATTGGAAATCCATATGTAGTAGAATCAAATTGAACCCCTCTCTCTCATCTTGCACAAAATTCAAAGGGCAATACAGACCTAGGTATTAGATCAGAAACCCTGTGACTACTAGAAGAAAATGTAGTTCTAATATCTGACATGTTGGCTTAGGAATTGACTTAAGACTCCTAAAGCACAAGAAGTAAAATCAAAACTCAATAAAAGGGATGGCATCAAACTAAAAAGCTTTTTCACAGCAAAGGAAATATCAAGAGTGTAAGGAGAGAGCCCACAGATTGTGAGAAAATCTTTGCCACCCACACCTCAGATAGCATGTTAATCTCCAGGATATACAAAGAACTCAAAAAACTTAACACCAAAAAAACAAATAATCCAATCAATAAATGGGCAAAGGAACTGAATAGGTACTTCACTGAAAAAGAAATTCAAAAGATCAACAAATATATAAAAAAAAAAAGTTCAACATCACTAGCAACTAGAGAAATGCAAACTAAAACCACACTGAGATTTCATCTCACTCTAGTCAGAATGGTAGTTACCAAGAATACAAGCAATAATAATTGTTGGAGCGGTTGTGGTGGAAAAGATACACTCATACATTGCTGGTGGGACAGCAAATTGGTACAACCACTCTGAAAAGCAGTATGGAGATTCCTCAGAAAACTTGGAATGGAATCACCATTTGACCCAGTTATCCCACTCCTCATTTTATACCCAAAAGACTTAAAATCAGCATAGTACAGTGACACAGACACACCAATGTTTATATCAGCTAAAACTCACAATAGCTAAACTATAGAACCAACATAGGTGCCCTTCAACAGATGAATTGATTTTTTAAAATGTGGTATATATACACAATGGAATATTTCTCATCCATAAAGAAGAATTAGATTATGGCATTTGTGGGTAAATGAATGGAACTGGAGACTATCATGCTAAGTGAAGTAAGCCAATCCCAAAACCAAAGGGTGGATGTTTTCTCTGATATATGGAAGTTAACACACAATAAGGAAAGTAATAGAAGTTTAGAGAATTAGACAGAAGGGAGTGAAGAGAAAGGAGAGGGGATAGGAATAAGAAAGACAATAAAAAGAATCTTACATTATTTTCCTTTGTACATATATTAATATACCATAGTGAATTCCACTATTATACATCCACAAAACTGGGGCTTAATTTAGAATAAAATATATTTCATGCATGTATAATTATATCAAAATGGGCTCTACTGTCATGTACAACTAAAGAGAACCAAAAAAATTCATATCTCACCAAAAAAATTTAAATCTCACCAAAAAAGTAGTGTTTGGTTATAACCCAAAATATAAGATAAATATTACAAATGGATTAATAAATGAAGGGAAGAAACAAAACCCCTTTGCAGAAGAACTACAAACAAATCTATGCAGTTATTCTATCCTAAAGGATATCCTTAAATTTAACCTGTGCATTGTGACTTCCTTACAAAAATACAGTATGAAAAGGTGAAGAAAGGAATAACTTTAAAACAAAGAAGCCTGAACAATCCTATTTCAGCCAGACTACCAGGGTCAGTATGAACATTTGTGTTACCCTTTATATGATTTGATAAAAAATGACAGTTTACCTCTATGATTATCCTTTCCAAAACCTATAACCCAGTTTACTTATGAGAAAAACATCAGAAATTCCAGTAAAAGAACATCCTACAATATACTTGAAATTACACCTAAAAATTGTCAAGATGTCATAAACAAGGAAATCTGAGAAACTCATAGCCAAGAGAAGTCTAAAAAGACACGAAAAGTAAATATAATGTGGTAACCTAGATGGGATGCTGGAACATTAAAAAACAGTGTCAGTTAATAAGAAAAAAAAGGAAATAAAAATAAATAATAGACTTTGGTTTAAAACAATTTATCAATACTGGTCCATTAAATGTAACAGAAATAAAAGATGTTACTAATAGAAGAAAAATAGTTTATGCAATGGGCTATATGGAAACTGAAATATCTGCTCAATTTTTCTGTAAATCTAAAAGTTCTCAAAATCAGTCTATTATTTTTAAAAAGTTCTTAAAGGAACTGTTCTTATAAAGAGCTTCTAGAAATTTTGGAACCCCAGGAATAAAGAGAAATAGTCTATAAATTTTCAGAAGGATAAAAAGTGAATGATTTTCAAGCTGTGAGACTCAGGACAGCATAAAACTTATCAGCAATATTGGGTGCTAGAAGAAATGTGGAAAATACTTTTGATATTTTGAGAAAAACTATTTGAGTCAAGATAAATTACTTTGAGCCTATCCAAACTGCTACTCAAGTAAAGCACTACTAGCAAAATAAAAAACATTTTGAAACTTTCAAAGACTCAGAAAACTCACATTCTCTTCCTCAGAGAATTTTTTAAGTCTTTATTTAGGAAAATAAAGAAACAAAAGAAATGGAACAAACATAGAAACTGAGATACAAAGCTAGTGAACCAACGAACAAACTCAGGAGTACAATGATATCTCAAGATGACTAGGGAGTAGCAAGATGAGAAGAGAGGTGATCCAAAGTAGGACTGAATGTCAGAAGCTCTAAGAAAATAATTTTGAAGAAAAAAAATAAATTCCCTATAACAAAGGAATGGTGAAAATTTTGCTCATTGTAATGAGCAAATAAATACTATGTCATTATATTATTTAAATACAAAGCTTACCTCCATGCCTCAAGGGTTTTTTTAAATTTATTTTAATTTGTTATATATGACAGTAGAATGCAATTCAATTTATATTACATAAGTAGAGCACAATTTTTTATGTCTCTGGTTGTACACAAAGTAGAGTCACACCATTCGTGTTTTCATACATGTACTTAGGGTAATGATGTCGGTCTCATTCCAATGTCATTCCTATCCCCTTGCCCCCCTCACATCCCCTCCGTCCCCTTTGCCCTATCTAAAGTTCAGAGATCATTTTCTGAACCTCCCTTATTTTGTGCATGAGGAACACATGTTCCTAGGTTAGGAAAAAGGAGTCACACACCTGAGAAACTGCAGATCAGATTTACAGTACAGGTACCATTCCACTACACAGCATGGTCTTATTTATTCCAACATGGAGTAACATGAATTTTAGCTATTTTTAAACTCCTTTTACAATAAACAAGTTTATTTTTCCTTTGTCTTGAGCAACACCTACATTGCAGTGGGGTGAATGGGAGAAGAGAACATTTTTTAAACAATGCCGTATCCAAACTCTGTTTCACTTAATTTCCACATGGCTGTTCCTGCTAAACCCTTGGGACTCAGACATTAGAATAGAAATCATCTGGCAAAGTGCTATACTATTGGGACATGGCAGCGCATCCATCCTGATTCTTATTCAAATGTGTAAATCATGAAGTCCCCTGTCACTGAATGTAAATACAGTTTTTGCCTTTCAATACAAGATCAAGTCACACTTTAATGTTCTTTGTAATATTTCTAGCATCCTAGTCTCCAGGCCACTAAGATCACTTAAGGACGGAAACCTGCTACTGGCAATGTTCCGCAGTTCAATTAAACTGGAAGTAGGAAGTAATTGTAGGATTCTGAATAGGTTCTTGATGAAAATATTGGTTAGGAAAATGATTGTGCCCTCATGCCTATCCAGCACATCTGGTAGGAAAGGATTGTCACTTTATTTGCATTCCATGAACAATTTAAAAAGTAATTTGCAATTTGAGACAAAGAAATCTGAAACAGCGGTTGACTGATGGAAACCTCCTTCATAAAAGAGTAATCCTGACTAAATGACATTAACATGCTTTTTTTCTCTTTAAAAGTTTCATTAATTGAATTTTCATTACTTAAAAAGTTATGATTTATTGGCTTAAACTGATATTCGTCTTTCAGCTAAATAATGAGTTTCCTAAAAGATTGACTAGGCAAAGATCCCCAGAGGCTGTGGGCAGGGATAAGAGAGAGGGAGAAAGAGAGAGAACAGAAGGAAACTGTCAAGACAGCAAACAAAAATAGCACAGAGGTGAAAGGAACTGGAAGCTCTTCCTTTTCCATTAGGCCAAGAGCTGTAAAAAAAAAATTTGCAAAAAGTCCAGGCAGATGGGGCAGCAAAGTCTATGGGCATCAATGTGTTTCCTACAGGTTCCAAACACTAGATGTCTGACCTCAGCCAGAGTCCTACCTGTGAAAGGATGCTACCCTTCAGGCACATGATTAAAAGAAAGGGCATCTGCGTACTCAGATTTTGTTGACCTAAGAACTGCAGTTTTATTAGCATACTTCTGGCTGACCCAATATGTGGTATATTTCATTTCTAACTATTAATTAAATTTGTATTGAGATAATTTTGCCTAAAATTATCTAGAATTCTTCAAATACAGAAGCCATCCATGGCCACATTCTATGGAACTAAATATCTGTAAATCAGGATGTGCATTGAAAAAGGTAAATTTGTTAGGAACAAGTTTAACCCCTAGAAAGGAATTCAGGAGAGTATAATGTACTCAGTTGCACACCAGATACACTCTTATTTTCAATGCTGAACAGACACTTCCACTGAATCTGAGACTTCTTTTTCCAATAATTAGTTTAGGGAGAAGGATTATAAGACCTGTACACCATAATCCCTCACCCCTCCCAACTCCTTCAAAGACATTACTAGCCAATCAGTAGAGTTTTCCCCTGTCCAAAGTAGGACTCGACTCATAATATAATAAGAACTGTCACAAGAGTCAAAATCTGCTTTCACCTGGAAACTATTTTGTTACATTCTTTAATGTCTTACTCAAAAATTAGCAATTAGTAATTGCACTCATGCCAAATACAACTGCAGAAAACAAATATGAAGAACTGAAAAAATGTACAACTTACAAGAACTTCTTTAAAATTGCTCTGAGGAGTCTCAGAGTGAGAAAGTGTACTTCTATACTATGTATACAATTGTATAGTGTTTATAGACTTCACATATTTTTCATGCAAGAACTTTCACATATATATTTTTTAATTTGACTTTTTACTGCAACCTTGTGTGACAGAGGAAAAGAATTAAACAACAAGAAACAACCAGAAGATAATAAATTAGGATTTGGGTGATTTTGCTTTGATGATTTTGTAAGGCATAAGTACTTATTTTCACAGTGCATTTCTCCTCTTCTCAAATTAACACTAAACAACAGTTCCTTCAATATGCTGTATTATGTGGGATTGCCACATCCATGGTTTTGCTTTACATAGCTCAGTATTTATGAAGCTTAGAATTGAAATCACATTTTTTCCATGATCTGGAGCCAAAATTTAATCTTAGAAACATAAGCAGTCACTGAAGTAATATGTTTGAAGAAT
Source organism: Callospermophilus lateralis (assembly GCF_048772815.1). Lineage (NCBI taxonomy): Eukaryota > Metazoa > Chordata > Mammalia > Rodentia > Sciuridae > Callospermophilus > Callospermophilus lateralis. The sequence goes on along the minus strand of NC_135310.1, from coordinate 82,328,070 downwards.
ACTTGTACTTTCATACACTTTTTTAAAAATCAGACACATTTTTTCCTAGAGATAATACATTTTAATTCAGGTAATTCTAAATTATAGCTGATAAAACCATACCTTTACTACCACAGGTTTACATCAAAAGCATTTGTCCTATAGAACAAAAAGAAAAATCTTTCTGAAAAAACAATTATTGAGACTTTTTCAAAACCTAAGCTCCTACTCTGAGACACCTACTATAGGAAAAGTATACCAATTGGTCCCTAATATCTTGGATTTTAGTTACTAAAGTAGACTTGTTATTGGTATCTACAATTGTGATTTCCTTTATTATGATAGCTCAATTTATACAAGGTTTCAAAAAGAAACCTTTCAAAGCTCTGACTCTGCATAAACAAAAACCTAGGATGGAAAACCCCACAGATTCAATCAAATCATTTTTTCCCATTTTAAGATATACCTTACACTGGAAATATATTTTCTTACACTTGAGTTAAGTCTTCTCCTAGGAGTCATCTTATTATTATGAATTATTGCCAGCAAAAATGCAAACTTGTGAAACTCAGTTTATAGAAATGCTAGTTAGGTTAAATAAATCAATATTACTTCACTCAAAATGTCTGCTCTATTTTTCTCTGTCTTCCACTCAAGTACTTCTATGTTAAATTTGCAAGATTAAAACAAAGTAGAGAACACTGTTTCTAAGAAACATTTCCATGTCATTGTGCCTTTGATTCCTGACAGAAGCTGGAGTAGGAAGTCTAGAGTCAAGGGAAGGATGTGGCCCAGCTATTGTTCAGTCATTAGTCAAAACAATTCAGAAATATTTTCTTTTAAACATTATTTGACTGAGGGGGTGCAAATGTAGCTAGAGAAGCATTCATGCTGATTGATAACAAACCTGCCTTACCCAGCACATCAAAATGCTTACCAAACACCCAAAATGCTACTTACCTAAATGATACTCACAGACTGCAGTGCTTTCCAACGATTTTTTAAGTTGATATGAAACTAAAGAAAAAGGTTCTTTTTATTCACAAAAGCGACACTTGCTGGGAAAACACCATAAAAATTTAATTGTGTTGTTTCCATCATCAATGTGAGAAATATTTATTCACTGATTTGGGGGATTAATTCTCTAGTAAGATAAATAAAACATTAAATTTCAAGATTTGTTTATTTGGCACATTTTTCAAAACATCTTGTAGCAACAAACTTTCCATGTTGGCAAAACAGAAGAAAAACAGCTGTTAAACATATAGTTAGAAGTTCTGTGAAGATGAGGCTTAGTCTTTCAGTTTCTCTCTTGCCTGTGTGGCTCACCTATGTGGCTTTGGGCAAGACCTTTAACATATCTAAAATTCAGATTTTGCATCTGTCCATGGCAACCATATTCTTCACTCCCTGAATACTCACCCTCAGCATAGCCCTTTGTCAAGTTCACCAGTAGGTACAGAGGCAAGAGAACAGGAGTACAGTAGAAGCAGAATGTTTTGGATTTTTTTTTAATCATTTTCTATTGTAAATTCATCCCTTTATTTTCTTTATCTAACTGTATATGAAAACTATGGGATCAAGATATTCAGTTTCTATTAATAAATAGGACTTGCTGCAAGGAGGAAAGATGAGCTCAAGGCCTTGCCAAAGATGAGGGACAGGGGTTAGGATGAGATAATAAAGTAAAAGTGAAACAGACTTTGACACTTAGGAAAGACAACCCCAAGGAGTGACCCATAAATGTCCTAATGATTTGCTGGTATAAACAGTCATGGATAATAGTTTCTGCTCTTTGAACTTGTATGCCTTTTTTAATTAAGAGAAAACAGCACTTAAACAAAACATTTCATTATGTACAATCTAATTTGTCAAGAATAGTCCTGAGCTCAAGGCCTTGCCAAAGAGAACAATAGAGAACAGCCCTCTATTCTAGATCCTCAAATCCCCCTTAGGTATAGATGAACCTAGATGAACTTTCTATTGCATCATGAATACACTATAATACCTAAATTCATGATTTAATTTGACAAGAAAACAACGATTCTCAGTGCTTAGTAAGCTGACAGGAACTTAATACACAGAACCTCTGGCTAACCACCTGCCCGGTCATTTTCTGAGAAAGCTTTGAGGTTAAAGTAGCCATCAAGATCACACCCCTAGCTGATCTTCTCACCCCGCTGCATACTGAAACCAATGTTCTCCCTATAACAATGTCTTTTCCTGTCTGCTCTTACTCATTGACTGTGCTTCAAGCTACAATGGAGATAAGAAAAGCATTCTTTTTGTTTCTGCATAATCCTTTTTATGCTGTTACTGGTATAAAGTATAGGAAAAAAAGAAAGTGAATATTAGATTAGAGGTGGCCATTAGGGGCACAGTTTCAGAGTCAAACTCTGAAGGTTTAAATGCAGTATTCTAGTTTTATATTGGACAACTTACTTAGACTCTATATCATGATTTCTTCGTCTGTGAAATGGACATTAATAAGTAAGGGGAAAAATGAGATTCCTGAGGGCAATCACTTTGTATTTTGTTTGACATGCTATGTACCAATAAATATTAACTCTTATAGTATTATCACTACAAAAACATGAGGTGCTGAACATTAAGGCAATGGATCTTGAGCACGGTATCTTTTAAAAATAACGAGATATTTATCAGGAAGAATTCTGAACAGAAAGTTTTTAACTCTAGGAAAACAAAAACAAACATGCACTATTAAACATATTATTTTCCAAATGTTATTGTATGTCATCTCATTTCATTCTCAAAAATATCCTGCATATCAGATATTCCAAGTATTTGTAACTCTACAGAAAAGCAATCTTATGAAATCTTACATCTCTTTCAAAAAAACTGTTCAAATTATTTGAGGCAAAGATAAAATTCTAATATAGTTTGAGCCAATTTCCAAAATTCATGTGTTCTCATCAAACAGGCAGGATTCCTCCAAAAATATATTCATTGAACATTTTCCACTATTTGTGTCAGTTCAAATGAATCCCTATGCCTGGTAAGAAGAGAGAACAGCTTATGTTATTACAAAGCACTTACAGCAATTGCTTAGTTTCAATAAAAAGAATACAAAACAATTAAAATCCCTGAACCACAGATAGGTAAAGAGCTTGTCCATTTTATTGTTACTAGACCCATCAGTTATCTGGTTTAATCATTTTTACCTTTAGTTCTTACAAAAAATACCCTTTACAAGATAATGTAAAAGGAACATTAAAGAAGCTAACCTTTGTAATATCTCTTTTTTCACAAAGAAGAAAATTTTATAGGTGTCAACAGATTCAGTGATGTGCCTTAAGGCACATGAAAACAAAGCTTGCCAGCCACTGCTCCGAGGTTAATATTTCACTATTATGTAGCAGCTTCCCATCTGGGGGTTTCTCAGAGCTTCATAACTTTACAAAGAATCTACTGTTTCTGCTGCCAATATTCTTCCTTTCTTAAATGAGTAAGAATGCAACTTGAATACACCAGGGAAAAAGCACAATGACCATTCCATTGCTTCATCAGAGCCGGCTGTGCCTGCCACGACACCGTAGCTGCACTTTTTTCTTATATAACTGTTATAGCTCTTATCACATCACGACGTAATTATTTATTTATACATCTTTCTTTCCAAATAACCACTGGGCAACTCGATGGTAAAGACTATGTCTTATTCACCTTGGCACAGTTCAACAACCATTTCATGAGCACGTATTCTGTGGCAGGAGTCAAGCTAGGTGGTCAGGCTATAAAGACAAATGAGACACAGCCCTGTTCCTGGGGGATGTTGTGAACAAGTGGAGGAGACAGGCACATCAATAAAATATGGTAGAAATTAAGATGGATATTCAGTCAGAGCACCATGAGAATGTGAGCAGACCCTGAACTCTGCCTGAGTGGTTCAAAGACAATTCCTAGAGAATGTGAGGACTAAGCAATGATCTGAGCAGGGGTACTTTCTAGTTACTACTGCAGAAAGTGGCAAAGAGCAAACATGTGATAATCATACATGAAGGAATAACTATAGCTAGTTACAAATATATATGCCTGTTAACAACAATTATCACAAAACACTGCCAGAACTATTAACCTTACACAAAGACTGCTACAACCTTACACAGAAAACATTCCCACAAGGACATCTGCCTAACAGAGGACTAACATCACCCTTGTTACTGACCCTTGTAGATAAGAATTGTTGTTTCAAAACAACTTATATAATTCTCCTCATTTTATCTTTGAAAACATCCCCTTATCCCAATCCCCTTGAATATGCATATAGTTAACTATGAAATGCATGGTGCCCTTGCTGTGTTCATTCTTGAATAAACTGATTAACCTTTGAAGATTGTTATTTGAGTTGACACCTTTGGTCTACAAACATGTTCAAATTGGTGCTACTTTAAAAGAAGTCCTCTTTTAACCCTGCTTCCTCCTTGAAACACATGCCAACAATTTAATTCTTTTTAGAACAAAATCTGAAAAAAGTAGTGCTTCACTTACTGACTGCATTTCTTTCCCTTAATCTTGTACTCAGGGAGACAGCTCTGTGAAGAAGATGGTCAAGCTTCTTATCTTGAAGGAGCTTAATTTTCTTGAAGGAGACAGAAAAGTCAACAAATGGATACAGAATATCATGTAGCTAAGTACTCTGAGGAAAAATAAAATAAAACAAATAGGTAGACAAGCATGATGCCCCTTGAAAACCTCCTTATGATTCAAGACAGCTCTCCCTCACCCTGGCTTGCCCTCCAAGAGCAGTGTTTCCAAACCTCGTTTCCAGCTCCTCCCTAACTCTTGGCATCTAAAACAGCACTTTCTTAAAGCCTTCTGTGGATTCGAGTTTACCTTTGCCCACTCTTCTAAATAATCCAGTCCAGGACAGTAGAAACTTTGTTTTTATTTTTGCCTTCCTAGTTAATTTTCAAATTTCTTTGCAGTAGCACACAAATTATAATTGGCTTCATTTAAAATAGGCATGAAAAATCTTTTCCAGCTAAATTCAATTAGTATAATATCTGTTCTTCCAAATTATTTTGTTTATGGTACAAATCTGAAATCACAAGTTTGTTTGTTGTTGTTGTTTTTAATGAACACTCTGCATTTGAAGGATGAAAAAGCTCAATTGGTTTTTGATGGGATGTCTCACAAAGTGACGGTTTGTCCCAGTCTCACAAGAGTCGTGCATTGAAATACTAACACTCAATGTGATAGAAATGTGAGGTGATGCCTTTGGGAGTTTTCCCTCTCATGAATGGGATTAGTGACCCTATAAAAATGCCTCCAGAGGATTTGTCCCTGATGTATAGAAATGCCTTTGATTTATGGGTGTTGATTTTATTTCCTGCTACTTTGCTGAATTCATTTGTTAGTTCTAGAAGTTTTCAGATGGAATTTTTTTGGGTCTTCTAGGCATAGAATCATTTCATCAGCAAATAGTGCTAATTTGAATTTTCTTTTCCTATCTATATCCCTTTAATTTTTTTCATCTGTCTAATTGCTCTGGCCAGTGTTTCAAGAACTATGTTAAATAGAAGTGGTGAAAGAGGGCATCCCTGTCTTTTTCCAGTTTTTAGAGGGAATGCTTTCAATTTTTCTTGTTTAGAATGATGTTGGCCTGGGGCTTAGCATAGAGAGCTTTTACAATGTTAAGATATGTTCCTGTTATCCCTAGTTTTTCTAGTGTTTTGAACATAAAGTGGTACTACATTTTGTCAAATGCTTTTTCTGCATCTATTGAGATGATCATATAATTCTTATCTTTCATTCTATTAATATGTTGAATTACGTTTATTGATTTCCATATATTGAACCAACCTTGCACCCTGGGATGAACCTCATTTGATCATGGTGCACTATCTTTTTGATATGTTTTTGTATTCAATTTGCCAGAATTTTATTGATAAGTTTTACATCCATGTTCATTAGAGATATTGATCTGAATTTTTTTCTTTGATATGTCTTTGGAATCAAGGGAAATGAGAAAAAACTACCCCATTCACAACATTCTCAAAAAAAATTAAATTCTTGGGAATCAACTTAACAAAATAAGTAAAAGAACTCTACAATGAAAACTACAGAACACTAAAGAAATAAATTAAAGAAGACCTTAGAAGATGGAAAGATCTACCTTGTTCTTGGATAGGCAAAATTAATATTGTCAAAATGACCATACTACCAAAAACACTATACAGATTGAATGCACTTTCAATCAAAATTCCAATGTCATACCTCATAGAAATAGAAAAAGAAGTCATGAAATTCATCAGGAAAAATAAGAGACCCAGAATAGCTAAAGCAATCCTTAACAAGAAGAGTAAAGTAGGTGATCAGTATACCAGACCTTAAACTAAACAACAGAGCAATGGGAACAAAAATAGCATGGTATTGGCACCAAAATAGACTGCTAGACCAATGGTACAGAATAGAGGACACAGAGATAAACCCACATAACTACATTTACCTTACATTGACAAAGTCACCAAAAACGTATTTTGGAGAAAAGATAGCCTCTTCAACAAATGGTGCTGGAAAAACTGGAAATACATATGCAACAAAATGAAATTAAGCCCCTATCTCTCACCATGCACAACACTCAACTCAAAGTGGTTCAAGGACCTACAAATTAAACCAGAGACATTGCACCTAGTGGAAGAAAAAGTAGGCCGAAATCTCCATCATGTTGGATTAGGCCCCAACTTACTTAACCAGACTCTTATAGCACACGAATTAAAATCAAGAATCGATAAATGGGATGGATTAAAACTAAAAAGCTTCTTCTCAGCAAAAGAAAGAAACAATCAGTGAGGTAAAGACAGAGGTACAGAATGGGAGCAAATTTTTACCATATGCACATCAGATAGAGCACTAATCCCTAGGATATATAAAGAACTCAAAAGTCTTAACACACACACACAAAAAAAAATAGCCAATCAATAAATAGGCCAAGGAATTGAACAGACAATTCTCAGAAGATGATATACAACCAATCAATAAATATATGAAAAAATGTTCAACATCTCTAGCAATTAGAGAAATGCAAATCAAATCTATTCTAAGATTTCTCTCACTTCAGTCAAAATGGCAGCTAATAAGAATACAAACAACAATAAGTCTTGGCAAGGATATAGAGGAAAAGGAACACCCATACATTGCTGGTGGGACTGCAAATTGGTGCAGTCAATATGAAAACTGCAAATGGAACCACCATTTGACTCAGCTATCCTACTCCTTGGTCTATACCAAAGGACTTAAAAACAGCATACTACAGTGACTCAGCCACATCAATATTTACAGCAGCACAATTCACAATAGCTAAACTGTGGAACCAACCTAGATTCCCTTCAGTAGATGAGTGGATAAAGAGGCTGTGGTTCATATATACAATTGGATATTACTCAGCATTTAAAAAATAATAAAATCATGTCATTTGCAGGTAAATGGGTGGAGTTGGAGAATACAATGCTAAGTGAAGTTAGCCAATACCAAAAAAAAAAAACAAATGCTGAATGTTTTCTCAGATATAAGAATGCTAATTCATAATGGTGTTTGTGGGGAACATGGGAGGATTAGACGAACTCTACCTAGAGCAAAGGGGGAAGGAAGGTGGGGGACATGAGAGTAGGAATGATGGTGGAATGAGATGGACATCATTACCCTAAGTACATATATGAAGACATGAATGGTGTGACTCTACTTTGTGTACAACCAGAGATAGGAAAAATTGTGCTCTATATGTGTAATATGAATTGTAATGCATTCTGCTGTCATACATAACAAATTAGAATTAAAAAATAAAAGTGCCTTCAGAGAGCTCTCTAGTTCTCTTATCTGCCATGTGAGGATATGAGATGTTGGCAGTCTACAGCCTAGAATCTACCTAATTTATGGTGTTTTATTATAGCAGTCCAAACTGACAAACATTGTGTCCTAAAGTCACATGTCTGTAGCCTCACTCTCAAGCCTCCCCAAGTGCCCTGAGTTCCACAACAATTGACCACCTACCCTTTCCTACACATGATCGTTCAAAACTCTGCATAAGCTCTTCCTTCTGACTAGAATAACCTTCCTCACTATTACCCTTGAAAAACTCCAATACAACTTTTCAGATTTACACCTCCACTATAAGATCTTTCACTGTACTCCTGGAGAAAAACTGAACAAAATCTCCTGTTTTTTAAATGCCTTCTACATAACTTTCTTAGTGTCCTTGGCTGATCCAAAAGTTTTCCTATCTTAACTTCCTTCCCCATTTATTATTGTGAGTTCTTATTGGCTAAGATTTGTTATTGGCTGGAAAAAGTAGGTGCTCAATAAATGATTGTGGAGGTCAGTGAACCCCCAAAACCTCAGCTGGCAGCCTCATATCTTTACATGGCAATTCTACTTTGCATTATTATAATTTCTCATTTCAAAGATAAAATTGGATTAATTGTTGTATCTGAAGCCACAGGCGCATAGATACCCCCAACCAGCTTTCGACAGCCGACACTGCAGTGAGCTACCTCTTCCCCAGTAATTATAATTACCTTTTTTAAAAAAATTCCTCCGGCCATTTCAATTACTGATTGTGTTATCCAGCTGTATAATCAAGCTGAATGGCAAACCGTCATCAGTTACTATTTTAATGTAAATGATTTCGTTATCAATGGGTCTAGGTTGTATGTATTTTAAGGAATGGTTCAGGATGGAGAGTGAAGAGTGTTTTTAGTAAAGCACATTATGAAGTTTTACGGCCAATTCTCATTTCTGGTCTTATATACATGCATGCATCCTGGAAGTAATTATCAAAGTACTTCTTATTTCCTTATGCATTTCCCAATTTTGAGTCTAATAGACTCTGCTCATCTAATTCTGCCTATATCCTGTAGTTTCACACTTAAAGCCACCTAACTTATCTGAGTCTCAATTTATCCCATTAAGAAAATAGCCAAGATTAGAAAATCAATCCAGGATCTAGGGAGACAGAACAGGGAATCATGGCATGAGTCCTTCAAGGCCTAAGTCTCTTGACCCATTCCAAAATATATCCTCAAAACTAAAGTGAATTAACAGTAAGTGCACGTAACACAAAAACATTCTGCTCTGGGCTGGGGCTGTAGCTCTGTGGTTAAGCTCTGATTAAAAATTATTAATACATTCACACAGCTTCACAAAGCATTTCAGGGTATAGCTGTTGGTGGAAAAGAGGCACATGAGATGGGAAGAAAACTCTAAATGCCCATGGATTGGGTTGTCTAATCTTATCAATTCTCTATCTTTATAGATATCATGTATATGTCATCTCCAGCCCAGATCACAATTAGATGTAATTACCCAAAACTACCTAGGTTTCTTTCCCTTATATGTGAAGCACTGGTTCAATCCTCAGCACCACATAAAATTAAATGAATAAATAAAGATATTGCATTCATCTACAACTTTAAAAAAAATTGTTTAAATCTTCTCTAACATCAACACATGCAAAATGATATTTTTTTCCTCTGTTAGGAAAAGGCTTCTCTTATTTATTGATATCTCATCAATAAGCCCACAGATAGGATTTCTCATCTACAGGAAAGAGAAATATCGACACAGAATATTTAAGCTCAAAACCAAAGAACTGGCTATTTATCATACAAGCATAAACACAAGGAAATGCCAGCAAATGAAAAGCAATACTAAAATACAATTAGCCTTGGAGTCCTTTAAGACCCTTTCTCAGTTGAGCCCTCTGCCTGTTATTCAGTATGCAAACATTTTTAAATGAATGAATAAATTAATTAATGTTTAAGCAGTTCCTGTGTATGCCAAAGCCAGTTCTGAGCAGCCCACAGTCCTCAGTGCATACTGCCAGCAAAGGAAATGGCATTTATTGTGGTATTTAAACCCTCACAAATTCCTGAAAGTAATTACTATTATCTCTTTTTAGGAGATGAAACCAAAGTTTAAAAATGTGTTCAGATTATATTCTGCTTAAAAAGTTCAAAATTGGGATTAAACCCAATTTTTTCTTTAAAGGCCATGCTTTTATAACTCTACCAAGATGCTTCTATGATGTCATAGTAGACAAACATGATTTAATGCTGCCTTTGGAGCATTATTTTCTCTAATGACTCAAGATACTAAGCAGATGACATTTTATATATGCTTTAAGACATCAGCTTAAACATCCAGAGAGAGGAGGGGGCTTGCTATAAACAAAGGACTTCCAGGAAGACAAATTAAACCAGGTCTTTAAAGTGAGTATAATTAGCTATATGATTGGGCATGATTTTGTAAGCAGGTGACTTTAATAACTATAAATTATTAATAAGTTCACACAGCTTCACAAAGTATTTCAGAATATAGCTGTTGGGGAAAAAGAGGCACATGAGATGCGAAGAAAACTCTGGATGCCCATGGATTTGGAATTACCCAAAACCACTAAGGTTTCTTTCCCCTATATGTTCCCAGAGCTCATAGATGCAAAATACTGAGTTTTTGGCCCCAATTTTTAATCATCATATTGGCTGAAATTACAACATGTAAAAATTAATTTTGTTTAATAAGAAGTATCCCTGCAGAGGAGGACTTATCAAGGAAATTACAACTTGGAATAGATTCATTCAACAAGCTGCCACCTAACACTTTGTTGGGATGCATATGTGGTAGTTCTAATGTGTGAAGAAGAATGAATAAAAAATTTGGAGAGAAGAGTAGGAAGAAGTGCTACAGAAGGAGCCAGAGGGCAATGTGCAAGTCAGAAGTCTGTATTCTTCCCCCCATAATAGTAACATCAATTTTGTAAATGCATGAGTGCTAAAGCAGGAAAATAAATTCAGTCTAAAAATTATAATGTTACTGTTTAAGGAAGAAGGTATACATACTGGGTTGATCGAACTTACTGATTTGCTGCCCACTAATAGTGAACCCTCTACAGTAGAAGCTGGGAGCAGGGATTGTTTCTAGAACAGCTGGAGTCCTTCTGTGAAGGACACTGGAATATACTGATATTTGAATATAGTTACAGTGGGGACTATGCAATCAGGAAAATATGGCTCTGCTACTTTTCTGCTGCTTTCAAGCAAGGCAAGTTAGCATCTCTGAATCCTCCAATTTCCTGCTTGTGAAAAAGGAGCACTTCATGGAATAGTATCTATTAAGTAATGTTAAATATGTCAAAGAATTAGCAGAGCTTCAAACTCAGAGCAAGTACCAATGGAGGAATAAATGACTAATTCAGACTACTATAAGCATATTATTATTATAGTACATCAGTGAAATATAGGCATATTCTAGTTGATCATATAGTCATTTACCTTTTACCATGTAAAACTATAAGCCAGATTTGGAAAATGCCCTGAGAGATAATCCACAATGCTGTGAAAGTAAAACAAATCTGTCTAGACTGACAATCGCCCAGGGAAAATCCTTCCCATGCAGTGCAGGTGAAAAGGTAGTGTTTGCCAGTTACGCTTCTAGAGCTGATATTCCTGGGAAGGCTGGGATGTTACTATCAGTTTCATTAATCTAACTCACAACATCCAAAATGTCTACCAAAGTAAGGCATCCGTGAATGCTCTTGTTGCCAGTCATCTTAGAAATTCTTTTCAGCATCTCCATGGGGATGTAAATTTTTTCCAAATCACTAGGGATTAATTGCATATGTGAAAAAGGTAAAAAGGCAGTACATCTTCAAAATGTATTTTGATCAATATGGTGATTTCACTAACAGTTTAAAATGTATTTTTATCTAAATAAAATGTGTATTGTCCTGATTCTATTACAGAGTCAACTCTGCAACACATCCTTTTTTTTTTTCTTTTATCAAGAATTTGTAAATGGGGGCTGGGGTCATGGCTCAGTGGTAGAGCGCTTGCTTAGCATGTGCGAGGCACTGGGTTCCATCCTCAGCACCACACAAAAATAAATAAATAAAATAAAGGTATTGTGTCCAACTACAACTAAAAATTATTTTTAAAAAAGAATTTGTAAGTGCCCTCTCGATTTTACATATTTCATTTCATCCCTCAGTAAAATCCTATTGTAACACACTATTACCAAAGGTATTTTCTTTCTAGAAGCTGCTAGTAACAATTCTAAATATAAGAAGAACAGGATTCTCTTGTTCCATCTTTCTAACCAAACTCTCAGAAAACCCTCAGAATAAAGCAAGACATTTCCTGGCAGCATCTCTGGAGTGCTTGCTCCTCTGTAAGTCTTTAAAAGATCTTATAGAATTTATACATTAAAAGTTAAAGAACCTACTTATTGTGTATCTATCAAGTCAAGTACAAGGAACTGCTTTTGCTTCTATAGAAAGTATATTTGGTAGAATTTGACACCTTATTTATGATTCCTAATGGGTTAGTTAAAAATCTTTTAATGAGTAAAGGATATAATTTTAGATAAGCACACAGTGTGTGGATAAAAACAGAAGTGATATTCTCACTTTTAATTACGGAGAGAGTAGATCAGGAGATGAATTTTAAACAGGTGTACAGTAGGCAGAAATTTAAAAAAAAATGTGAAAAGACTGAAACCTCTTTCCATTTTTCCAAGTGAGCCAATAAATAAGCATAGTTTGGACCAGACAAATATTACCCTTCTCAAAGTAAGTTGGTAAGGATGGCTGAAAAGTTCAAAGCCTGAATCCAAACAAATCAGAAAGTGTTTAATGGTATACATATTTTTAATCTCTTTCTCCTTCAACCCCAGTGCAGAAGGTGACTTGAGTACTCTGATGCAAAACTAAAGCCTTGGAAAAGCTTACCCAGAGTTTCCCCTTTAGTTGAACACCGGAAGATAGATCCAAAGCCCTGAGCCACAGGGAAAGCACTCATCCAAAAAGACTAAATCAAAAAGGTATTAGCATTATGGATGTCTAGTGGCCATTTAATAAAGAGAGCCTTTGGGGGATGAAAAATAATTCATCTTGTTATAAAAGCTCGCCAAAATACAATATATTAGATATTCATTCCCCCTGAAGCAGTGACAGTTGGCTAATTTTGTTTCTTCCATAAGAAAGCTATTGAACAACTGGAGACATAGCACAATCTATGAAAAATGGAAGTACTTCCAAAGTGTGAAAAAAGGAATCAGTGAATGAATGCCAAAGATTTCGATGTCTCCAGTTTTCCCCTCCCAAATAGTGAAGTTGGACAAGCACAGAGGATGGTCACACTGTCATCCACTGCACTCAACATTTCAACTGTTTAACAGTGTTAGAAGGGTTGCAGAAGTCAGGAGATTTAATGGATCAGAATCTGACACTGGAAAATGTTACTTTTACCCAATTTGTCTCTAAAACCATCCTAGCATTAAAAAGCAAGACATTTATTCACAAGGTCATTCCTTTTATTTAAGGGTTGGTATCCAAAAGGCATCTAATTAAATATACATCTTTTCCTTGAAAGAGAATATGCAATAACATCCACTAATAGAATAATTTATTAATCCATGTCTCAAATTAATAAAAGATGAATTGACTATTGAAGGAATGGAACAGGGAGCAAGAGTATTGCGGGGGGCTTGGAGGAGGGGTTCGTAAACTTGAAGACATGAGCTGAGAAGAGTCCAAGAAAAGGGATGAGGGTAGATCCCAATGTATTCTGGGAAACCAAAAGGCTATACCAGGAGCTTGAGAATTATATTGAGGAGAGGAGCTCACAAATAAGAAGAAATCCCTAGGCAATATTTGCTTGTTTTCATTCTCACTTCCCAGGTATGGTTACAGGTAGTGAACAAAACCCAAGGTAGAGTCAAACAGAATTCTTTCCCTTACTTTGTGCCCAGCCCCATGTGCTACTTTCTATTTTCTGCTCTATATCTGTTACTACCTTCCTCAACATACTATTTCATACAATAATCTATTCCTACATGAAGTTCTTTCCTCGTTCCAGGAATCTAAGCATTTTATATGCCTTATTTAATACATTAACCCTCAGAAATGAGCACTTTTAAGAACTCGATAATAGTATAATTTATTATTTGACAGATGAAGAAATTGAAAAAGATATTTCACACTTCATAGATGTCTTGTGCAAATTAAATAAAATGAAGCACAGCAAAAGGTTCCTAAGTAATGTTATTTCCCTCTGTTGTCCTCACCTTTGCTCCTATAACTGTACTTTAGTGATTGAGTATTTCATTGCCCTATTTACCAAGTTAGTCCAGTTCCTGAATAGTATAGATTTTTACTCTCAAAATTGTTCCATTATTTTTATCCTCTTTAGTTAAAAATCATTCAGAGCTTCAGATTCATCTCTTGGTGACAGTGGTTGCTATTGCTAAAAAGTTGCTTACCCCAAGGACACAAAATCTCAAAGTATATTTAATCATCCTTCATCCCCATCATTATAAAACTTCACTGACTCATTTTGTGTCCTAGGGTGCTCTTTGGAATATGAAATTATCTCTTGGAAAGAATGAACATGGAGTAATATTGAGTCCCCATGCTCAGTGTTTAGCACAGACCTGGTACATTTGTAGGCATTCCATAAATATTTCTGAAAGAATGAAAAAATTAAGAGACATCATCACAATTTTTAAACCAAAGAAAATAGTTTAACATTATTGGGACCATAATTCTGTTAAAAATCAAATACTATATAAAACTCAGAGGCAATTATGACTACTTTCATACCTACTATCTGTTACAAATATTTTTTGATGAAGAATTTTTAGAGTACTGGGAAATCACAGGAAAGAAATTTTCATTAAGTTTTCTGATGTTTTACTTGAAGTTAATGGTTATTTGCAAGGTAATTTAGCTGAATCAGACTTGAAGAATCTCTCAAAGAAATGGCCCTTCTTCAATTTCAATCAGACAATTTCTTACCCAGGTAAAGACCTTAGTCACCCTGACACTAAACTCTGTTGATTGTACAGAGACTTCTCTCATTTTACATTCATAGGAGACTGAAAATAAATCTCTAATATGCTGACTAATTCTCCTGGCAGATATCAGCTTTTAACATGCATGAGATATTCCTACTGTCATTTGCCTGAAGGGCATCAGAGGGAGAGAGGGAAAATGCACTTCCTTAGAATGAGCTTAGTCTAAGTTCTCACAAAGTCAATATTATCACAGTTTCTTGAGCTCAAGACACAAGGAATTATGATGGATAAATTATAAAAAGAAAAAATCTGTCAATATTTCACCACCACAGTTCAGCAAACATCAAAGTGCAATGGCTCAGATGCAATTAGCAGTTTCTTCTAGTGGGAAACAGTACCCTAAATGTTTAGATATCTTCTGATTGGATAGACTTCATGTGGGAGGTTTCAGCATACCCTAGTGCTCTATGTAGTGTTGTCTTGCTCACATCATACCCATGGCACCATAAGACCTGAACTGCTCACCATTACTCACTTTCTACAAAGGAAAACCTGAGTCATTGCTTAGGTTCACCAGTTTTATCATTAGTTAGCAATAACAAATTCAAGTCATTTGTTTTCTTTCTAAACTAACTTAAGCTAATAGCAGCCCATTAGAGTTGTTAGGGGGAAAAAAAGCAAAATACAATATAAAAAGATGAAATATTTAAAATATATCTAAAAGAGCTTTACCTAACAATGTAAAAATACTTACCTTAAAAAAAATCAGTGGAAAAAATACTAAAAATATAAAAACAGGACAGTGGGGATGATGATAAAAAAGTAACCTCAGAGTGTCCAAATATTTGATAATTTTTAATAAGACATTCTGCAAATAGAAGATGTTAGCAAACAAGTAATTTAATTTCATTGCTCTGGAAGACTAACACAAAAATAGTAATAAAAGTACAGAGACTGGAATGAACAGAGAAAAAACAGAAATAAAGAACACAGATGAGAATAAGACAGAATAATAAACTAGGCAAGGAAGACAGATAGGGAAAAGGGTCAGAGAGAGAAGTACGCCCCTAAGCAGGAGATGACATCTGTATCACACAAATCTTAACTATGTACCTGCTTCCTCCCAACTCTATGGCTTGTGAATGTTTAAAACTCATTTCAGATTTTTGCAAATCATGGGAATCAAGGTGAGAGACGGGTTTCTTTAATCACAGCTTTGAATATCTCTGGTAGAATCCTGAAGAGACCCTCACATGGTACCCCTTTTAGGTAACTTGATCATTTTGTTCAGAACCCAAAGTTTCTTTACCATAGATGTTGTATAAAAACTAAGGGCTAATTCATAGATGACAGGTGGGTCTCCCAGGAAAAGTGTCACCTTCCTTACCAAAGTTCCTTGGAACTCAGCCATGAGCCATGCTTTTGGGAATCAATCCTAATCAACTTCAAGACTCGGAGTACAATCTTCTGATTATAGCAGGACACAAACATAAATATGACCCTCTTTATCCTTGAAAGCTGAGGCAAAGAATGAAGTGTGCTACTTGCATATTTTGTCATGTAGGCACAACTGTGGGGTTTGGAACCCAGCCCTTCAAGGGAACCTCTGAAGGAACCCTAATCATGGATGCTAAATTGATTGATTATAGAGGGAACCAAGATTCCATTTTAATTTTTGACAGTTCTATCCCAGCTCTTGATCATTCAGAAGATGGATCAGTTCTTCCTGAATGATTCAGCTTAAAAGCTCCCCAGCCAAAGGCTCAGAATCCATTGTCTAGAATTCTGATATCCAGCCCTGCCAGATTTCTGTGTGCTCTGGGAGAACACATGATCACTCCTGTCTCTCTGAGTTTTCCCCATTAAACAACCCCCCACACACACACACACAAACACAAATCCTGACATGTAGGGTTGCCTGATTATAAGAATATCTTATAATATTTGATCTCTTCCAGATACTAGACTGCTTCTTTTATGGGATTTTGTTTGCACAATGGTCACTGACTATATAAAAAGTATCTTATTGTGAAAAGTTTCCCCAGATTTTAACAAATACACAACAAAAACTGTGAAGCTATTTGAATTTAATAATCTACCATACCACTAGCTCTACTCCTCATCTGATGGCCCCCACAAAGAGTCACTGGAATATGAAATTATTGGGATAAAAATCAGCCCCAACGTTAGTCTGAAGCAATGTCTTGGCTCACAGAACACCCTCTCAGGTATGCAGTCCGTGCATGCCTTTTTGAATGACTACCCTGTGCTCTCTAATTCCAAAGCACTTCTCATGGCACCACAGAGTGAGTTAAGAGGAATGTCATGAGAGACCAATCATGCACTTGTTCTGTCCTGGTACAAGATAGTTTTGATCTCTTCCAGACACTAGACTGCTTCTTTTATTTCAGTCAGCAACAGGTTACAAAAGAAAACACAAAGAAGAACTGATACAAACTTAGTAAAGGGGTGGGGGAGTAATATACACTGATGGCTGTGGGTAATCAGCATATTCTCTGTTTGTAGTACAATCAAAATGCCATCATCTACCATCAACATATTACAGTAATGCAGTCACATCAATGTTTACAGGAGCTCAATTCACAATAGCTAAATTATGGAACCAACCTTGGTGTCCCTTAATAGATGAATGGATAAAGAAAATGTGGCATATTCACAATGGAATATTACTCAGTTTTAAAGAAGACTCAAAATATGGCATTCACCAGTAAATGGATGGAGTTGGAGAATATCATGCTAAGCAAAATAAACCAATCTTACAAAACCAGAGGCCAAATGTTTTCTCTAATATGCGGATGCTAATTCACAATAAGGTGGGGGAGGGGGGCACTAGGGAAGAATAATGTTACCTTAGATTAGGTAGAGGGAAGTGATGGGAGGGAAGGAGAAGGGGATGTGGGGATAGGAAAGATAGTAGAATGAAACAGACATTATTACTGTATGTATATATGTAACTGCATGACCAATATGGTTCTGCAACATGTACACTTAGAAAAATGAGAAATTATATCCCATCTATGTATTATATATCAAAGTGCATAAATGCATTCTACTGTTGTGTATAACTAATTAAAACAAATTTTAAAATTAATAAAAAAACAAATAAAATGCCATCATCACTGCTTGTGGATTAGGAGATACACTAACAAAATGGATGCCCCACACTAAAGGAGTATTTATTATAAGAACTGCTTGAAGAAGAACATACCAATTCCCACAGTTACAACTTTTTATTCTCACAGCCTCTTCTAGCCATCATATCCATAGTCTGTTTGTATCTGAATAATTTAAAAATAATCAGACTGGATTAAGCACCTTGAAGACTTGGTTGGTCTCTGAAAAAATATAACCTCATATAGAAATGGATGACATCCTGTACTTGGATAACTTAAAAATGAAATTGAAATTGTATGGTTGTGGTAGTTTTCAAAATTTGACTTCTCCTTCAATTTGCATTTTTAAACTAAAAAGGAGAGGTTTCTAATCCCCCTATTTCCCTCTAAAATGTTTCCCTCAAATTTTTTACCTGAAGTTTTTTTAAAAATATGCTGCTCTGCCTTTTTTTAATTTTAAATTACTCCCCCCATGAATGTTCTCCTTCTCCCTCTCCCTCTCCCTCTCCCTCCCTCTCTCCTGATTTGATTTGAAAACATATTTTAAAATTGTATAGGAAGTGAAAGCTTCAAAAAATAAAAATCTGTGTAGCCTTCTCTTCACCACTTGATAAAAATGTAGCCCTTTTCCTAGGTGGTTTTGCTTTTTTCTAGGAGGTTTACTTAATCTGAACTTTCTGTTTTATTTTGTTTTTTAAACTGAACAAACATTCAAAATCTGTCAGTAGGCATTTCTCACTGTGAAAGGCCTCAAAAAGACAACACCAAATCTACTTTCTTCAGTAGAGATATTTCTGCTATGATGCAGATTCTCAGCTTATTTTAAGAATTAGGTGCCCCAGGGGACTGATTATTACCTGCAGCATTTTTCATGACTAGTCAGCTTGAATTTGACCCACTTTGTTACTAAACTTAAACTCATGTCAGACGAAGAGCAACTGGGTAAATTCATGGTAGAATTCTTTTCCAGGAGACATGATTAATGAACTAAGCATCTTAGAGGAAAGAGTACAAGCTCTGGAGTTCTGGACCTGCTCCTTATCATTGTTCATCTTTGAGCAAGTTTCTTAAAGTCCTTTTGCCTTAGTTTCCCCCCCATCTATATTAGAAGTGATGCCAACAGAAGCCCCTAACTTATCCTATAAGAGTCTTTAGCACTAAGGGAGCTCTCAAAAAGCATCAGTGGGTGTTCTGACGTCACATGTTCAAAAGGCAATGAGTTAAGCTGTCTTGCCACAATTCCTACTGACCACTTTTACTTTGCCTTTGATGGTATCAATCACTCCAGAGAATCACTCCTCTATAATTGTTTGGTAGTATAATCTGCTATATAATGAAAGCAGGATACAAAGACATTTGGAAATGCTCGTGTTTCCCTTTATTGAGAGACCGTTCTGTTCAGAAAAATGGGAAACTAGAACTCTGAGGCTCTGCATTCATGAGTCTTTGATCAAAAAAAGGCCAGTTTCAGAAATCTCCTAGAGTTATAGGTCTTGGAGCTAAGCCTTGTAAAGAAAGCAGCTCCCCTAGGACAGCTCAGCCATGAGAGGAATTCAGCAAATTGCCGAGACTAAGCTTCATGTTCTCGCTCAGTATACTGACACGCACAGCTAAATTGTCTCATGAACACCTTGAAACTCTGATTCCACTACAATATACATACATATAAAGATACTGCTAGGTACATGGTAATAGGCAGTATGTTTGCTTTGAGCTTCATGAAAGTGTTAGAATCCTTCTTTACTGTGTGACACATTGGGCAAATTACCCATACTATTTACATCTTAGCTTCTGTATGTGAAAAAGAATAAGAATACTTACATTGCAGCATTTACTTTGGGAATTCAAAATAAAATATTTAAAGTTCCAAATACAGTTCTTGAAAAAAAAATAGTAGGATTTCTTTTCCTTCTTTTTTGTTTCTGTTTTGCAATACTGGCAATGAAACCCAACAGCACTCTACCACTGAGCTATATCCCCAATCGTTTTTTACTTTCCATTTTCAGACACAATATAAGTTGCTGGGGTTCTTAAACTTAAACTTGCAATGCTCCTAGGATTACAGGTGTGTGCCTATAAATACTTGGTTATTACTATTATCATTACTACTGAAATCTGATTAGTGTAATTTGTATTGTAATGTAATTAATATTATAATATGATTCTCTTGTCCATGAGGAACTCTCCAATGGATATGATTGTAGCAAAATTAAGGAGAAGGAGAGGAAATAGAGGGGAAAGTGATTACAGTAAAACAGAAAGAAAAGTGGGTGAGGAAGACATATTAAAATTCGGATAGGGGCTGGGATTGTGGCTCAGTGGTAGAGCGCTCGCCTAGCATGGGTGGGACCCAGGTTCGATTCTCAGCACCACATTAAAAAAAAATTAAAGGCATTGTGTCCATCTAAAAAAAATATTCTCTCTCTCTCTCTCTCTCTCTCTCTCTCTCTCTCTCTCTCTCTCAAAATTCAGGATAGATCTAATACAGTTGTCTGTATGTATGTACCTTTAGATTGAATGCCACAAATCTTTAAATCTTTAAGAATATGATAAAAACTAAGAACATTATATACAGAAAAACAAATCTGCACATCAACATATAAAATTTTATGGGTCCAAGAACTACAGGATATAAACTATTAGAGTCATTTGTATTTTAAACCATACATCACAGTTCATGAGAGAGTAAAAGCAATTTAATGAGTTTGACCAGCATTTATAAACAAACACACAACATATCCATTCCTATAGAAAAGAATATAATAAAAATATTAGAAAACATCACATATAACAGATTTCATTAATCTTTTGCTTCATTCTTTGCACACATGTGTGCACATGTATGTGTGTATGAACCTATCAATGAATCAGATCACAGTGTTGAATGTACTTATGCCATAGTTCACAGTCAAAAAATGTTTAAGATATACTAGGTTCATGGTAATAGGCAGTACGTTTGCTTAGAGCTTCATGAATCAGTATTAGAATCCTTCTTTACTGTGTGACACATTAGGCAAATTACCCATACTATTTACATCTTAGCTTCTGTATGTGAAAAAGAAGAATTAGAATACTTACCTTGCAGCATTTACTTTGGGAATTCAAATATATATATATATTTAAAGTTCCAAATACAGTTCTTGGAAAAAAGAGTAGAATTTCTTTTTCTTCTTCTTTTTTTTGGGCAATGAAACCCAACAGCACTCTACCACTGAGCTATGTCCCCAGTAGTTTTTTTAGTTTTCATTTTCAGACACAATATAAGTTGCTGGGGTTGTTCTTGAACTTATGAAAAATCACTGCAGCTGCTTACCTCTGAAGTCAGACTTCTATAATGAGGATCTACCTATTATTTGAATTCTCCCACGATGAACCAATTAAGAAATATCCAAGTTTCCTCTCAACACTCAGGAACAATAAGAATAGGAACTCAAAAATAATTATGCCTGTTATTAAATAGTAGGCATGTTACCATATACAGAAATATAGTGGTCTTGCAGTGAATAATATAGAGATACAGTTTGGGAAGATCAATATATCAGAAACCCTATTCATAAAAATCAAAAAGAAATTCCAAATAATATTCTGAGTATAATTTAATTTTTGTGTTAACAGTAAGATTTTAATATTTAACATACACCCTTTTGTTTCTCATCAGGAGCAAACACGTGTGTAACCCAAATCATCATCTGAAACTTCTATAAAAGCTTCCAAAACAATCTGGAGGAGAAAAGAGATATGAGCTCTAGGCAAACACATCTGTGAAATATGAACCCATTTTATCTAGCAAAAGGAGCCTCTCATTCATATGAAAACGAAGAACAACCAGCAGAGAAAACCCTCTGATGTTCAAATAAATAACAAAAGTCAAACGGTAAAGCTGGATACGGAGAAGTGTGTTATATAGAAAAGGACCATGAATTACAGCTGCTTTCATGTTTATACAGTAACATCCCATCTATGACGAAGGTACTCTGCCCTTTCTCTTACCCCCTAGACCTTTAAGAGAATCTTACCTAGCTCTTGCTCCTCTCTGTCAGTCATGGAAAACTCAGCACACCATCATCTTCACTACAAAGCCTCACCCTTCAATGTACACCATCTAAACGTACAACCAAAAGGTTGTAGAACATAGAGTATGAGAAAAACATTTAGTTGTCATGCTTATTCTAATAGTGTTCCTAAAAAGGTGGGAAAAGATATTCCTTCAGATTTTCTAACTTTCCTATACTTCTGTATCAGGGGCAATTTAGAGAGAAATGGGAGAAGCAGAGATGAGAAATGACCTGAACTTTTTTGAATTCCACTATCAAATCAGTGATGTATAAGGGAAAATTAGAAGAGGAACCAACAGGAAATTTTGTAGTCAGAAGTTTGAAGCAAAAGGTTAGGGTTAGATAAGAACAACTTAGAGCAAGAAAGATACATTTCAGCTGATGATTTTGGAGGTTTCTTGGTCAGTTGGCTTCATTGTTCTGGAACTGAGGTGGAACAGAACATCATGGGCGAAGCAGGGCAAAGGAAGATAAACCTTTCCAGGACATACCCCCAGTGACCTATTTCCTCCAACTGGGCCCTACCTCCCAGTAGTCCCATCAGCCATCAGTGGATTAATCCACTGATTAATGGGCTGGAGTTATACTTAGTTTAATGTTCTTCAGCCACCACATTGAAATTTTTAATTTAAAAAAAAAAAGACTCCATATTTTCATTTTGTACTTTGCCCACAAACCTTGTAACCAGTCCTATACTGAGGTAATCAAGAGTTTAACAAGATATCTCTACAAAATTCCATGCCTACTAAAAATATAAATTTCTAGACTTTTCCATTCTAATAACCAATGCTTTCTCTCTTTTTTGTTTTTTTATTTGTTCTTCTTAGTTATACATGACAATAGACTGTATGTTGACATATCATACATACATGGAGTATAACTTTCCATTCTTGTGGTTGTACATGATGGGAGTTACACTGGTCGTGTATTCATATATGAATATAGGAAAGTTATGTCCTGTTCATCTACTGTCTTTCCCATTCCCGAACCCCACCCTTCCACTCATTTCCCTCATCCAATCTGATGAACCTACACTCCTCCTCCCATCCCATCCCCACCTAATGAGAGTCAGCATCTGCATATTACAGAGAACACTCCGCCTTTGATTTTTGGGGATTGGCTTATTTCACTTGGGATGATAGCCTCCAGTTCCACCCATTTACAGGCAAATGTCATAATTTCATTCTTCTCTATGGCTGAATAATATTCCATTGTGCATATGTACCACATTTTTTTATCCATTCATCTATAGAAAGGCACTTAGGTTAGTTCCATAGCTTAGCTATTGTGAATTGAACTGCTATGAACATTGATACGGCTGTATCACTATAGAACTGCAATAATCAATGTTTTCAATATTATGTTGTCAATATAGTCTTGTCCATGTATAGCATTTTGTGCATTCTGCCTGATTAGGTAATTTCCATTTTCCTGATATTGGTAATTCCTTCAGAAACATTGAGGTGAATAGGAATTTAAATTCCCTTTCAGGTATTAGCAAAATAAGAGAGGTTTCCTTTGTTAGCACTCTTCCCTAACCTCATATGAAAGCAGAGCTTTGAGATAGGGATCAAACCATAGTTTTGAGGCATGAAAACTACATTAAAATCCCTATGAGAAAGTAAGCGAGGCCTAAAATTATTCCTGCCACCTCCACCTTGGGAAAATTCTTAGCAATACTCAAGGGGTCTAGAAGCTAATCCAGGCTGTAGGACAAATGCCTCAAGCAAGCAGTCCTTGGGCAAACTCTGCGAATTATATGGGACTCTAAAGGACCAAAGAATGCACCAGGACACCTTTAGGTACTCATATTCCTTTTCTTTGAATTGTAGGTACAGAAGGAAACGAACATTCTCCCATAGTCTGAATGAACGTCTAGTGATAAGAGAGATAAAGTAAAATCAGATAGGAGAAATGAGAAAGTCGGGCAACAGAGACAAGAGATAACATGAGGAAAAAATGCTGTAGGGTGATGGAGAAGGATGAAGCAAAAGAAAATATCATTTAACAGCTGAACCTTTTAGAGACAAATCCTATAAAGGGTATACATTGGTTGCAAAAACTAGAAAAAGGGATAGGTAGTGATGAAAGGAAAAAGCTTATGTAAACTACCTTTTCTAATTACTTTGGCAAACACACAAAAAAGTAAAGTGGTGAATCAAATAGATATCACCAGCAGGGAAAGAAATGCAAAATACAAGTTTTGTTAGGCTCCATATCATGGAGCTTAACCAGGCATTTAATCCTCTTCTAAATATTCCATATACATAAACTGCCATCTAATACTCATTCTTAATCATTATCACCTGGTAAAATTTTTCACAGCTGAAAACTGTTGGAACTCTCCTTTTTTAAAATGTTAAGTGGAAATAATGAAATATTCTTTTTTAGTTTCATAAAGGAAAAAATGTATATGAGAGGCAAAAAAGTAAAGAGAAACAAACATAAAGATATTCTCAAGAGGGGTGGAGTTGTAGCTCAGTGGTAAACCACTTGCCTCGAAAGTTTGAGGCACTGGGATCGATCCTAGCACCACATAAAAACAAATATAGGCATTGAGCCCATCTACAACTAAAAAAATAAAATAAAAATAAAAAAAGATTCTCAAGAGAACAGAAATGGTTCAAAAGTCAGATGGCTATATCAGGAGTGTTGCTAATCTAAGAAGTGAACAAGAAAACTCCATTAGTATGGTTTTTCTTTCTTCTGAGCTAGTGTTCTAACCAGTGAGAATGCTAAAGGAATTTTTACAGTATAAGGATTTCCCATTTATTTTAGTGATTCTCCACTACTGTAGAGTTTTCTTAAGCAAAGGGCCTTCTACTTGCATCATGGCAAAGTTCAGGTAAATCAGTCTTTCTTACTTAGGCATAAATTCAAGTCTCTGTGGCAACTGCAAGGTTCTATATGATACTTCACTTGCTGTACGCTCATCTTCCTTTCTGCCAGTAGGTTCAGAGTGCTGGGACTGAACTGGTGACCCACCAAGTATTTAATCATAGTGTGACTAAATCAAATTTCTCTTTGGTTTCCAGCTTTATAGATGAATGCTTTTGTCTTGGTCTCCAAAAGAATGGAGAAACTGTACAATGACGCATGTTGGCATGGCCTTTCTTAGAAGATTCCCTTCCCAAGTCACTAAATATGACTGAAGAAAATAGATACTTTTGCATTGCCCACATAACAAATACTTAATGAAAATAAAATTGCATTGTCAGCCAGGTGTGGTGGTGCATGCCTGTAATCCCAGCGGCTTGGGAGGCTAAGCTAGGAGGATCAAAAGTTCAAAACTAGCCTCAGCATAAGTGAGGCACTAAGCAACTCAGTGAGCCCTGTCTCTAAATAAAATACAAAAAATAGGGTTGAGGATGTGGCTTAATAGTCGAGTGCTCCTGGTTCAATCCCCCCAATAATTAAAAATAAATTATTATTATTTTTTCAATTTTTTTGTTGCCTATGACTAAAGGATCTGAGCAGAAAAACTATAGAGGTGGAAAAGTTTATTTGAGGCCTCACAGTTTCAGGGGTTGACAGAGGGCTTCATTGCTCCCGATTTGAGGTAAGGCAGGATGTTATGGCTGGAGAGTATGGTGGAGGGAAGCAGCTCCCATCATGCTGATCAGGAAGCTGAGTGAGAGACTCCACTCTCCAGATACAAATATATACACCAAAGCCATGCCCTAACTCCCACCTACTCAAACCACACCCTACCACTTCATTTACCACTGTTAATCCCTATCAGGGGATTAAATCACTGATGGGTTAAGGCTCTCACAACACAATCATTACTTCTCCAAACCTTCTTGCATTGCCTCACACGTGAGCTTTTGGGGGACACCACATCTAAACTGTAACAATTGTCAGAAACCAAATGTGCAATAACTGTTTCTTCTCCTATCTATAAGCATGTTTCTCTAAATACTCAAAAGCCATTGCTATATATGTCATTTTTATTCTAATCTTGCCTAGCATTAAGACTCAGATAAAGATCTGCAAGTTATAAAGAATAGGTACCCAAAGAAACTGCCATGGAAGAGCTTTAGTTTGCATGACCATCCTTTGCTTAGCTTGGCAGATGGCGATTCACCTGTTTCTAGAGGATGGCAGAATCACTAGATTCAGACTACTGGGTTTATATCACCGATCCACCACTAACTATGTAACCTTGGGCAAGCTGTTTAACATTTATTAGCATCAATTTCCTCACTTGTATACAAGGATAATAACTACCTCTTTGTAAAAATTTGATAAAGTCTTAGGAATGTTCCTAGTACACAGTAAAGTTCAAAAAGTGTTACTTTTAATATTATCAATAGGAAATTACTGTGTTGCCACTATTTTTATTGATTTCATTCTTAGCATCTTCCTTCTAGAACTTAGACTTATCTTTGCAGAGTTAGAGCTCTTGTCCCTGAGGGAAATGCTGAAAGTAAAATTCTGCCTTCCTCTTCCCCCAAACAAAACTAGTAAAAGTTACTATAAATGATTAAAGATTGTTTTTTATTTGATTTGAGACATAGTGTTTCCCTTTAAACAACCAAGAAAAAACTGAAACATTTATTCCATATATCTTGGATTACAATGCCATAGATTTGGTCATATATGGATTATGATAACAGCAGCAGTTTAAAAACTGGAAGAATGAAAACACTAAACAAGAAGTATTTCTTTTTTTTTTTTTAAATGCCACTTGTGGTGATTGAACTTTCAGATCTCTGCTGATTAGCACAGTAGACTACCATTTTACAAGCACTTTCTGATATATGATGCCCATAATAAACTCTGTGAAACAGACAAATCAACCATCACTTACACTTTTCCAGATAAGGAACCTAAGGGTGCTGGAGGTCAAGGTTTCATCCAGGTTCACCCTACAAGTTATTAATTGGACAGAAGCTTGAGCCTAAGCTTTCTTTCTCCAAGCCTGGTGACCTTTTTATAGTCCAAGCTCTCTCCAAAATACATTAATCAACCAATAGGAACGACATAACATACCAATCCTTAAATTAAGTCCTTGAAACACTGAAACCACAAACAGAAGTAGTCCAATGAATGGAGTCTTAAATTATGTCAATTTTCAACTTATCTTTTTAAATGAAAATGAGGGGAAAGGTGAAAAAAAGTATGTTTTGTTTTGAAACGCATAACCTAGGCTGAGATCCTAGGTAAACTATTTAGTAGTTGAGAGCTTTAGAAAGATTCTGCTATTCCTCAGTCTCTGTTAGGCTGTCTAGAGAAGGAGGATTATAATGGCTTTTCACCATGTAGTGGTGAAGGTTAAAATAGATGATTTATATGAAGGGCTTGTGGTGTCTATTATTATGTTTTCTGACTGGCCAGCACTTCTTAAATATGCTTCCTCAGTTTGCGATATTTCCCATTTTACACTTTTTCAAGCCCCAACCTCTTTACACAGACATTTGGCTCAGGCTCATTTTAGTCAGCTTTTCATCACTGTGACCAAAATACCAGAACAACTTAGGGGAGGATTTGGTACTCATGGTCTCAGAGGTTTCAGTCCATGGGCAGGCCAACTCCACCATTCTGGGCCCCTGGGCATCATAGCAGAAGGTCTTGGCAGAGGAAAACTGCTCAGTTAGTGGCAGTAGGAAGTAGAGAGAGAACACTGCCTTCCAGAGACAAAATATAAACCCAAAGCCAAAACCCCAGCAACCTACTTCCTCCTATCATGTGTTACCTGCTTATAGTTACCCAGTACCACCCATTTGTATTATCAATCAACTGGATTAATCCAGTGATTAGGTTACAGCTCTCATAATCTAATCATTTTACCTATGAATACGTTTGCATTGTCTCACACATGAGCTTTCAGGGGACACCTCATATCTGAACCATATCAGGCTCCCTCCCTAGTCTGATGGCCCTCTCAATGGTCATGCCTACATTTGGCACCATGAGGTAGGGCCTATACCCAGCAGCAATGCACAGAGGAACTTGCTAGAATAATTCAGCAATGAGATTCCAGCTAAAATTACTTTTTAAACTAATAAAATTTATTAAACTCTTTTGGCAAGACTGCTAGAGTGGTTTTCATAATTAGTGACCAAGAAACCCTGACCAAAGCAGTACCTCTAGCTGACTATGGCATGGAGATACAACGAATGATACTTCCCTATCATCCCTCTGTGCTGAATCTAGTCTATTAAACAATTCACTTGAGAGATCCAAGGTGGTGTTATTCTCAAGTTTGGGACTCCCAAAAGACCACCAGAGACCAAGATCAATGTAAGCAACAAAGAGGCGTTTATTGCAAGCTAGCTCGGTCCTCTGCACACACAGCAACTGGTGACGCTGAGACGCCCCGAGCCCAGGGTTTGCAGCAGTTTTATACACTCTTTGGGGAAGGCAGGGACCCCACATATATCATAGTATCTCTTAACAAATCATCACACACCATGGGAAAATAAAAAAAAAAAAACAACTCTAAAACATGATTAGCACATTCACTGGCGGGAACAAGTTGAGAAAGGGTGATTGGTTAGTACAAGAGGGGGATTCGTTTGAACTGATTGGTTTAAGCCACAAGGGGAATAAGTGCTGAACTACATGGTTTCCCAACATGTTATCAACCACCATAAACTTCTGGGAGGGTCATCTGGCATCCCAGGTATTTTTCCTGTCTCCTGCTGATTGGTGGTTGCTAGCGGGTATGGCTCCTCACCTAGTCTGACTGAGTCAGGAACACCTGGCACAGCGGATCTCCCCTGTTATTTGTAGATAAACAACTCAGCAGGATGAGTATGTGCCTAGGAGTGCTCTGTGGGTTTTTCCAAGGACAAGGGTCATGCCCTCTTCCTTGGACAAGCTTTGCTAAGGTAGAGGTTTCTCAAAAATGAAGTCACATCAGTTTCTCAGTGGTGGACTAGAAGGAGGCTGCATTCCTTGTCATTCTGTGACCTGGGATTCAAGCAGGGGGAATACTGTTTCTCTTTGGGTTCTTAGAGGACCCCCAACAGCTTCTCCCTTGCAGGAATCCCGGCCACCATGTCCACACAGGTCCCCTGGCCTCAACATGTGTGTGGGACCCCCAACTGCTACTCCCATGTGAACCCCCATCTACCAGCATGAGGGTCCCTTGGTTGCCTCTATCTTGGGACACTGCAAACACTGCCATAATTGCCTGCACCTGAGGACAATGGCAGGGTCTGGAGACAGCCAACAGCCACACACTGCATGCCACAGAGCTGCATCCCTGAACACACCACCCAACGCCACTGCCCAGCCAGACCCAACAAACACCTCATCTCTGAAAACAGCTGCTTTCATATTGGAACACCTTTCTTGCCATCTTTAATTAGGGCAACTCTCAGCCTGGGACACCAGCTGGGTCCTAGAAGCAATATCAAGGTACTTATTGTAAGGTCCTTGCTTAGCATCTGGAGGGCCATCTTAAGTGACAGCTGCCATTTTAAGAAAAACTTTGCTTTCCCTCCAAGGGTGCTTCTGAGAAATACCACTCCCTCATATGAACCCAACACTTCACCACCTGTATTCTTTCCCACCCAAGGGGGTATCAACACTCCCTCATACTATCCCCACCCTTAACTGACCACGTTAGGACCCGCCCAGCTCTAATCCCTTAGTTTGCCCCATAAAAGTCCCAAACCCCAAGTCTGTTTTGCCTCTCTCTGCCTGAGGAGAGATTTTTGTCAGCTCTGACAAACTCCCATGTGGATTTCTACCTGGTCTCCATCTTTCATTTCTCACTCGCCTATCTCCCGGTTGTTCTTCTTTTCACCTATAGTCCCCCAACTCCCCCTTCTCTCCCGAACCCATAAGCCAGCATAGTGATTGCAGGTACATGGGCAGTCTATAGCTCAAAAGGCCTACTCCTGATCTGCCCGATAGAAAACAGTTCTCCACAACAGGTGGGCAGGCCCAAGAGTGCAGCCAACAAGACCTCCAAAGAGAGAGGTTCCTGATTGGGAAATTGAAAGGGAGGGGGTGAGTGACATACAGTTTAGAGACTAACTTACCAGGAATTATGAGGTATACAGGTAATGTAAGGAGATAAGACCAGGGGCCCACGTCACATGAGTGGGCCCACATCACATGAGTGGGGTGCAGGCTTCCAACAGGGACTGGCAAGTGCTGTATCCTACCACCAGGTGTTCTACTCCAAGACCAACCCTCCCATCCTAAAAGCATCACCATCTTGGGGGGATGGAGATACCAGCAAATAACAGACAACCCTACCCATTGAATGAGAAGGGAAGCAGGAAAGATACCGATCTCCAACAGAAACAATCCTTGAATTTTCCTGCAAGATTTTTTTTTCTTTTCTTTTTTTCTCTCTCTCTTTTCTCTTACCCTCACATCCCTGACATTTGTGAAAACAAGTACTTTTCATGGATTCAGCTACTGAGGACTGGAATGTCTGAATAGTATATTTCAACTGTATTGTATATTCTTTTATCTCCCATTTCTACATTTTTTATTTTTCTTGATTTTTGTGTTTGTTTGTCTTTTATACTCTATTGTCTTCCCACTTACTTGTCTCCCCAAAATCATTCTTTTCTCCTGCTACTAGCCAACTTCTTTTGATTCCTCTTTCATGCTTCCTAACATCTAATAGTTCTAAATCCTCACCTCCTACCTCCTTAACATCACTTCCTATATCCCACTCCCAGTTCTCTCTTCGTCCAAAATCAGAAACTGTAGACCCGTTTGCAAACCTAAAGTTTATATTGTGGATAATAATTGTACTCAACATTTCTGCATATTGTGACAAAACCATAAATGTCTTAACAGGGGCTATTTGGGTTATGGCTATATATTGTTTATATTGGGATCTGTTAATATTGACCTCCACCTTAAAGGAGAGGTATTAGAACCCTGCAGGGACACTATAAGCCAATAGGGTAAAAACAATAACACCTTGGACCCACTGTGCTAGAAGGGAAGACTTATATGAACAACATGAAAAAACAAGGGAAGAAAGTGCCCCAAACAAACCAAGATACTACATTACTAGAATCCATGGCCAGTACAGCAGAAAAAGTGACACAGAAGGAGTTCAGGATGTACATAATTAAAATGTTCTGTGAATGAAAGAATGATGTAAGAGAGCAAACACAGGCAGCAAAAGATTATTCCAATAAAGAGCTACATAAGCAACTAGGGGAAGCAAAATATTACTCCAATAGAGAGAGAGATCTGAAAGAAAATCAAACAGTGAAATGAAATGAAGAAAACAATAAACCAAATTAAAAACTCAATAGAAAGCATCACCAAAAGATTAGATCACTTGGAAGACAGAACTTCAGATAATGAAGACAAAATACATAATCTAGAAAATAAAGTTGAACACAGTGAAAATGGTAAGAATCCATGAGCAGAACATCCAAGAATTATGAAACAACATGAAAAGATCAAATTTAAGAATTATTGGAGTGGATGTGTAACCGATGTGATGCTGCAATCTGTATACGGGGTAAAAATGGGAGTTCATAACCCACTTGAATCAAAGTGTGAAATATGATATGTCAAGAACTATGTAATCTTTTGAACAACCAACAATAAAAATTTTTTAAAAAGAATTATTGGGATAGAGGAAGGCATAGAGTTACAAACCAAAGGAATAAACAATCTATTCAATGAAATAATATTTCCCAAACCTGAAGAATGAGTTGAAAAATCAAATAGATGAGGCTTGCAAGACACTGAATGTACAGAATCACCACAGATCTGCAACAAGTCACATTATAATGAAAATGCCTAACATACAGAACAAGGAGAGAATTTTAAAAGCCACAAGAGAAAGGAATCAGATTCCAGACCCTCAAAAATAGAAAAGCCTGAAATAACATATACCAGGCTCTGAAAAGAAAAGAAAAAAATGAAAAGAATCATATTGACCAATATTAAGCTTTAGATTTGATGAAAAAGTAAAAACCTTCCATGATATACATAAGTTAAAAGAATTTACAACTAGAAAGCCTGCACTATAGAACATCCTCAGCAAAATATTCCATGAAGATAAAATGAAAAACAACAATGAAAATCAGCAAATGGAGGCATTACACTAAAGGAAAAACTAATTAAATGAGAAACCAAGTAAAAAGCCAAAAAATAACAAAAATAACCAGAAATACAAATCATGTCTCAATAATAACCCTGAATGTTAATGACCTAAACTCATCAATCAAAAGATATAGACTGGCAGATTATATTTTTTTGAAAAGGCCCAACAATATGCTGTCTTCAAGACTCCTCTCATAGGAAAAGACATCCACAAACTGAAGGTGAAAGTTTGGGGGAAAAAATACTACTACAATGGACTATGTAAGAAATCAGGGGTTTTCATCCTCATATCAAATAAAGTAGACTTTAAGCCAAAGTTAATCAAAAGGTATGAAGAAGAATATTTCATGCTGCTTAAAGGAACCATACATCAACAAGGCATAACAATTATAAATATATATGCCCCAAACAACAGAGCATTTACATTTATCAAACAAACTCTTCTCAATTTCAGGAGTCATATAGACCAAAACACACTAATACTGGGTGACTTTAACATACCTCTTCACCACTGGATAGATCTTTCAAACAAAAGCTTAACAAAGAAATTATAGAACTCAATAATTCAATCAATAACTGAGACTTAACTGACATATATAGAATATTTCACCCATTGATAAATGAACATGCTTTCTTCTCAGCAACAAGGGATCCTTCTCTAAAAATACCATATATTATGCCACAAAGCAACCCTTAGGAAACACAAGAAAGTACAGACACTTCCCTGCATTTTATCAGATCATCATGGAATGAAATTAGAGATCAGTGATAAAATAAAAAAGCTACTCCAACACCTGGAGACTAAATAATATGCTATTGAATGAACAATGGATTACAGAAGACATCAAAGAAAAGATTAAAAAATTCTTAGAGGTAAATAGGAACACTGATATATCAAAATCTCTAGGACACTATGAAGGCAGTACTAAGAGGAAAGTTCACTGCATGGAGTTCATTCCTTAAAATAAGAAAAAGTCAACAAATACCCAACACTACAAATGACCTAGCACTACATCTCTAATTCCTAAAAAAAGAACAAATCAACACCAAAAATAGTAGAAGACAGAAGATAATTTAAATCAGAACTGAAATAATGAAATTGAAACAAAAGAAATGATTGAAAAAATTGACAAAACAAAATGTTGGTTCTTTGAAAAAATAAATAAAATTGATAAACCCTTAGCCATGCTAACAAAGAGAAGGAGAGAGAAAACTCAAATTGCTAACATCTGTGATGAAAAAGGAAATATCATGAGGAACACTACAGAAATACAGAAGATAATTAGAAATGATTTTGAAAATTTGTACTCCAATAAAATAGAAAACATCAAAGACATCAACAAATTTAGAGAGTCATATGATTTACCCAAACTGAATCAGACAATGTAGAAAGATAAACATATCAATTTCAAACAATGAAATAGAAGATGCCATCAAAGGCCCAAGAAAAGCCCAGGAGCAGATGAATTCTCAGCTGAGTTCTACAAGATCTTCAAAGAAAAACTAATACAGATACTTTTCAAATTATTCCATGAAATATAAAAAGGGGGAACACTTCCAAACTCATTCTATGAAGCCAATTTCAACTTGATTCCCAAACCAGACAAAGACACATCGAAGAAAGAAAATTTCAGACCAATATCTCTAATAAACCTAGATGCAAAAATTCTTAATAAAATTCTGGCCAATCGAATACAAAAACATATTTAAAAGATAGTGCACCATGATCACGTGGGATTCATCCCAGGGATGCAAGGCTGGTTCAACATATGGAAATCAATAAATGTAATTCATCACACCAATAGAATAAAAGCTGAGAATTATATGAGCACCTCAATAGATGCAGAAAAGGCATTCAAGAAAATACAGCACTCCTTCATGTTCAAAACACTAGAAAAACTAGGGATAACAGGAACATATCTCAACATTGTAAAAACTATTTATGGTAAGCCCCAGGCCAACATCATTCTAAATGAAGAAAAATTGAAAGCATTCCCTCTAAAAACTGAAACGAGACAGGGATGTCCTCTTTCATCATTTGTATTTAACACAGTCCTTGAAACTCTGGCCAGAGCAATTAAATAGGTGAAAGAAATTAAAGTCATATGGATAAGAAAAGAAGAACTCAAAACTATCAGTATGTGCTGACAGCATGATTCTATACTTAGAGGATCTGAAAAATTCCACCAGAAAACTTCTAGAACTGATAAATGAATTCAGCAAAGCAGCAGGATATAAAATCAACACCCATAAATAAAATACATTTCTGTACATAAGTGATGAATCCTCTGAAAGAGAAACTAGGAAAAATACCCCATGTACAATAGCCTCAAAAAAATAAAATACTTGGGATCAACAAAAGAGATGAAAGACCTCTACAATGAAAACTATAGAACACTAAAGAAAGAAATTAAAGAAGACCTTAGAATATGGAAAGATCTCCCTTGT
Organism: Callospermophilus lateralis; assembly: GCF_048772815.1. Lineage (NCBI taxonomy): Eukaryota > Metazoa > Chordata > Mammalia > Rodentia > Sciuridae > Callospermophilus > Callospermophilus lateralis. The sequence goes on along the minus strand of NC_135310.1, from coordinate 82,293,608 downwards.
TCTTGGATAGGTAGAATTAATATTATCAAAATGACCATACTATCAAAAGCAGTATAAAGATTTAATGCAATTACAATCAAAATTCCAATGACATACCTCATAGAAATTTAAAAAAAGCAATCATAAAACTCATCTGGAAAAATAAGAGACCCAGATAGCCAATGCAATCTTTAGCAAGAAGAGTAAAGCAGGTGGCATCCTATACCAAACCTTAAACTATAGTAGTTTATAGCAGTAGTAACAAAAACAGCATGTTATGGGCACCAAAATAGACTTGTAGACCAATGGTACAGAATATGGGACACAGAATCAAACTCACATAAATACCGTTATCTCATACTAGACAAAGGGGCCAAAAGTATATATTGGAGAAAAGATAGCCTCTTCAACAACTTGTGCTGGGAAAACTGGAAATACATAAGCAGACAAGTGAAATTAAGCCTTTATCTCTAACTATCCACAACACTCAACTCAAAGTGGACCAACGACCCAGGAATTAGACCATAAACCCTGCATCTAATAGATGAAAAAGTAGACCCAAATTTTCATCATGTTGGATTAGGCCCCGACTTCCTTAACAAGACTCCTAAAGCACAGGAAATAAAATCAAGAATCAATAAATTGAATGAATTCAAACTGAAAAATTTCTTCTCAGCAAAAGAAACAATCAGTGAGGTGAAGACAGAGGTACAGAATTTTTACCACATGCACATCAGATAGAGCACTAATCTCCAGGATATGTAAAGAACACAAAACTTGACACCAAAAAAATAAACAACCCAATCAATAAATGAGCTAAAGAATTGAAAAAACACTTCTCAGAAGATGATATACAATCAATGAACAAATATATGAAAAAATGTTCAACATCTCTAGCAATCAGAGAAATATAAATCAAAACCACTCCAAGATTTCATCTCACCCCAGTCAGAATGGTAATTTTTAAGAATACAAGCAACAATAAGTGTTGGCGAGGCTGTGGGGTAAAAGGTACACTCATACATTGCTGGTGGGACTGCAAATTGGTACAACCACTTTGGAAAGCAGTATGGAGATTCCTTTGAAAACTTGGAATGGAACCACAAATTGACCCAGCTATTCCACTCCTCTGTTTATACCCAAAGAATTTAAAATAAGCATACTATAGTGACACAGCCACAGCAATATTTATAGCAGTACAATTCACAACAGCTAAATTGTGGAACCAACCTAGATGCCCTTCAAAAGATGAATGAATAAAGAAATGGTGGTATATATACACAATGGAATATTACTCAGCATTAAAAGAGAATAAAATTATGGCACTTGCAGGTAAATGGATGAAGTTAGAGAATATAATGCTGAGTGAAGTAAGCCAATCCCCCAAAACCAAAGGCCAAATTTTTCTCTGATAAGTGGATTTTGATCCTTAATGGGGGTAGAGGGGAGCAGGGGGAAAATGAAGAAACTTTGGATTGGGCAAATGGAAGGGAGGGGAAATAAGGGGGCATGTGGGTAGGAAAGATGGTAGAATGAGATTGACATCATTATCCTAAGTACATGTATGAAGACATGAATGGTGTGACTCTACTTTGTGTAAAACTAGAGAAATGAAAAATTATGATTCATATGTGTACTATGAATTGAAATTCATTCTGCTGTCATGTATAACAAATTAGAACAAATAAATATTTTTTAAAAACAGTTAACTTTTTCTGAATTTTTGATTATGAGCCAGAAAAAATTGAAAACTAAAGCATAATGATTAAATCAATTTCCAAAATTCAATAGCTAATAAATAGTAGACTACAGATTGGATTTTCAACATCATAAATAAAACATTTTTTATAGATAAGGAAACTGGTACACAGAGAGGTAGATAGCCTCCCCAAATCACAAACATCATGAGTAAAGCTGTAGGATTTCATAAGATGCTAGCATGCTTTTCTCTATTTTCAATCAAGTAGCAAGAAGGCTTACCTTTTGAATATTAACTAACAGTTTCAAAGACAATTCAAGTTTTGGTTTCCAGACAAATCCTCACTTAACCTCTTTCCATAAGAATAATAAAACTCCTCACCCTATTTAATGTGAACGGAATCCTATTTTTAATCTTCAGTTTGTCTTCAAAATGAGTTCATGCCAGTGGCACATGCTATTACTGAAGAGTAAGAAACAAAGTCATTATTCCTTGATAAATCCTGATACCCTATTATCACCCCCTTTGGAATTACAGACTCCAGATTACAGAGTCAATAAATCTCATAGGGTTCAATATTGTTGTAGATTCTGGATATCAATTTCTGATTTAAGTACATTTTTGCTTAGCAGAAATTCTAGATAGTTTCAAAGAATTGAAAACAGTACTATTTATGAGAGGCCCTTTAAAAGGTGTCATTCTGTTTGTTAAATAGCAACTCTAATGACATCATTAAACATGGCTTTAGCACTAAGCGTATGAAGTAGTTGCTTCTGTAGTTCCAATGTCACAATAGTTAAGAAAACCTATTCAATATATCTTAGACATTTAATGTGTGTAAATTGAGAAAAAAATAATATTTATGATGTCCATTCTCTGTACTAGATATTATGCTGAAAGCAGTCTATGCATTTCTTTCAGTAGCTAGAAACTCTTTCTTTTTAACAAGAAAGACAAAATTTAAGCTTTAAGCATCCCACATTAGATGTCTTGGTGCATTCAAAACATTACCTTCTCAATTTCTTCCTTTCATGCTTGTCATGTTCCTGGAAATAAAAAGGAAACAAGAACAAGAGGCAGATAAGCAAAAAGTTGTTTATGGTGTTCTTGTTCATATTAGAAAGAGGAAACTATAAAACCTGAAAGAATATTCTTGGTCTCTTTTCAATCATAACCAAATCTGAATGATCTAAGAGACAATTTGACTACTTGTAATTACTTGATGCTCATTTGAGACATCAGACTTCTCTTGACTTCTTCAATATAGAAGTGATACAATTGTGCATGCTGCATGTCAAGTCCATAGGTTCAAAAATAAAGACCTTTGCAACAGTTTAAATGTTTGAGAAAAGAAGGTTTGATTCATTTTCTACTAAATCACATTTTGGCTTCATTTCTTTACAGCTTTGCAACTCTTTGAGGGAGGGCAGGGGAGTGGAGTGAATTAAGAACAGAAGGAAGCACCAAAGGGTAGTAAATATCTCTGAGTTACATCGGGAAAACAGAAGTACAAGACTGAAGTGCACGACTTAGGAGAGGGGCCATCCCAGGGACTGAGCAACAAGCCTAAAATTGAGAGAATATAAGAGTTTCTGAGTCTCCTAAAGACAACATAGCTTGAGGCCGGCTGTCCCCTGAACTGTAATAGCAACAGTTGCCTGTCCTTGAAGTTTGAAAGCAAGCTTGCACATGTGGATTACACTACCAGAGAGGCCTGATGCTGGATGTGTGTGGTACCTAAGTCTAGAACACAGTGAGCCTTGGAAAATAAAGATGTGGAAGTCACATGAAGATGCCAACAATAAGGGGACATGTGTTCCTCAGCTCAGTTTGTAGATGAATATCATCAGCTAATTATGCTAAATGTCATAGATCTCACATCCTCCCTACAGACTCATAAGGGAAATGCATGATTAAAAAAAAACTGGTAAGATATTCAGCATATATGGCTGAATATTCAAAGGGAATTGTAAGGAAGATGTGAAACAACTGAGCCAATCAGTAATGTCTGTGCAAAAGAAATGTTCAACTGTATTGAGATAAATATTCTTTTGTATACTCATTCCAACTGGAGATGCATCAAATCTCCTCTGGTGCTAATTAATTGAAACTTACATAATTGCATGAGATAACATGACATGAAGGAGTAAACAACCAAGATTTGAATAGAATGTCCCAGTGTTCCTTGGTCATTGACAATTTGTTCCTAGAAAAAGGAATTTAAAATCCTACTTATTCTGCTGTTATTTACCCCATCCAAAGTATTACTCAAACTCCCAGTCACAAGGGCAACTCATTGTTTTGATTAATTTGGCATTAAACAGTTAGGAAGTGATATACTCAACTATCTCAGGGGGCATATTTCCTACCGAAAAGATTCTTCTTAAGCAAAGTCAGTCTCCAATTGGTAGATAATTCTCCCTTACCTTCTTAATGGCAGGCCTTTCAGACCAGATGGACAGTTTGCTAGCATTCCTTAAAATAAACTTTGGAGATCACACTCTGTTCCAACTAAGCCTAGCCCTAGCTGTGGTATGTATTTTAGATTTGTACACTGAATCCCCTCTGGTGCTAATTAGTATATGTAAAATGGAAACTTTTGAGAAAATTTTTTATCACCAAAATATAGTAAGTACCAACATTTATAAAAGATTTTGAGCCTCGTTTAAAAATTAAATGAGGTGAAATCATGTATTTTTATCACCATGTGAAATGTAGAGAAGGTTATAATCCAAAATAATCATATATATTTTATAAGATACATAAAATTAAATTTTTAATTATTAGAATCAAATAAAAATTAGTTGTCAAGAAGTCTTCTTAAAAATACTAGAAATACTGTCCACAATATTGTATTTTTCTCATCTCCCTTTTGAAAAGTAATTTCCAGTAGAAAATACAAGCCTATAATTATTGTAATTTATATCATAACAATGTAGTCTATAAATATGTCAACTGAGTAATTTAAACATCTTAAAAATTTCCAACTCAAAGCAATATATAAAGTACTATAAAATAAATGAATACCACAAGAGAACTGAACTTAGCATTACTTTTTAAGGAAGAGAAATCTCAAAGGATGAGAAATTTTACATTGTTCTTGAGCCAAGAGTCAATATAATAATCAGAGATCTATTAAATTATAGTTCTGGTCAAATTTTTCTACACTAAATGTAATGGTTAATTTTGTATGTCAACTTCACTAGTCATAGATCGATAGTAAAACATTATTCTCTGGGTGTGTGCTATGTTGCTGTTGGCTGATATTAACACTGGAATTAGTAGACCTGAGTAGATTGCTCTCCTTAATGTGGGTGTGCCTCAACCAATCTATTTGAAGGCCTGAATAGAACAAACACAACAAGGTGTTGAATCTCTTCTTCTTTGTTGTAAATACTTCTAACTACTTAAGCAAGAACATCAGGGTTTCTTCCTAACTTTCAGAGTCAGACTGAAACAACAGCTTTTCTCGTTTCATGAGTTTGCAGAATTTCTAACTGGGACTTACACCATCAGCTCCCCTGGTCCTGAGCCCTTCGGACTTGGGGTGAAACCGCACGTTGGCTATCCTGGGTCCCCTGGTCAATTGCCAGCTGCAGATGTTGGAAATTCTCAGCCATTGTAATCATGAGTCAATTATTTATAATAAATACACACACACATATGCTATTGATTCTGTTTCTCAAATACACTGACTAATACACTAAATTGCAAACAGTGTTGTGATAGAAGAAAAGAACTCACTAAATTGGCAGGTGATCTAAATTTTCTTTTTCTGAATAACTTTAAGGAAAATAATATTTGTGAGAAATAAAAAGGACTCCACTTCCTAATGACCAGATTATACCATTTTCAAAAAACTGAAAAATACATGGGTACAGGCAAAAATTATTAAAATTATCTTAGTAGGTCAGAAGGAATTCAAAACAAGCATGAAAAATGGACAAATAAGTCACAAGATCTAAAATTTAATCAATGCTTTCTTAGATTTAAAGAAAAAAATCATGTCAAGTATTTTATCAAATAGTCATTAAAAACTGACTTGAAAGAAAGAGAAAGTCTCAAAAGTAGAAAAAAAAATCTTAAAGAACAAAATTTCTCCTCTGTCCATTCATTACAATTTAGAAGAGGAAACAAAAGGTGAAGTGAGCACTATAGGTTTTTAAATACAAAGTGACATGATCCAACTTCTATTGTGTAAATATTGCTTAAGCAGTCCATTCAAGAATTTCAGATGAGACATACAGAAGAAATTATTCATTGAGCTTCGTCATCTCCTAATGGTAACTTTCAAGTATTTTCTATGCATTTGAGAACTTAATACATACTGTTTGCCAATCCAATTTGTGGTTTTTTAATTGTTTTATTTGTATTACTTTTATACCCTTAACAACTCTGTGAACATCTTCTAGGTAAGCACTGTTTTGGTACTATCATGTTGGTGATTCTTGTTGTTAGCCACCATTAACCAGTTAATATGCAACAAAACAACAAAAGCAACTTTCTGACTTCTGAATAAGAAGAGTTAGTTTTCAATATTTGGGCTATTTACAATAATATTACACAGAATATTTTCTTGTTTTTAAATTCATACAAAATTCTTCCAAATTAACTACCTCCTTTAAAATTCCAAAAGATTTTTTATTTTTTTAAATTTTATTTGACAATTAATTATACATATTCATGTGATACAGTGGATTTGATACATGTATACAACGTACAATGATAGACCAGGGCAATTGGTATATTAATCACCTCAAACATTCATCACATTCCCTTGTATTGGGAAAGTTTTAAATTCTTTCCATCAGCTGTTTTGAAATGCATGTTGAATGCTGTCCACCATCATTACCCTAATGTGTTATAGAGCATTGGAAATTATTCCTCCTATCCAACTGACCTCTCATACTTGTTAACCACCCTTTCTCTATCCATCATTCCACCTTTTCTGAAAGGATGGTAACCTCTGTTCCTCCCTCTACTTCTATGAGATCAACATTTTTTAGCTTCCACATGTAAGTGAGAACATGAGATACTTTTCTTACTGAGCATGACTTTTTTCACTAAACATAATATCCTCTAGTTCCATCCATGAGACATCAAATGACAGAATTTTATTCTTTTTTATGGCTGAATAATTTTCCATCATATATACATACCACATTTTCTTTTTTTTATTGGTTGTTCAAAACCCTACAAAGCTCTTGACATATCATATTTCATACATTAGCATACATTAGCTTCAAGTGAGTTATGAACTCCCTTTTTTACCCCAAGTACAGATTGCAGAATCACATGGGTTACACATCCACATTTTTACATAATGCCATACTAGTAACTGTTGTATTCTGCTACCTTTCCTATCCTCTACTATCCCCAAATACCACATTTTCTTTATCTACTAACTCATAAATGACACCTAGACTGATTCCATATTTTGGACGTTGTGAATTGGAGAAAGCCGTCTATAGCCTGTGTGTGAACTGAGCAATGTTTGAGCCATTAGGCAGAAAAGCTTGGTTGTGGGGACTCCCAGGTGAAATCCACTGGTTTGAGAATGCCCAATTCACATTGGTACCCTGTTCTAGTTCACCACTTAAGTTCAAGCACAGGTTCAGAGATGGGCGTATCCCATCAAAAACCAAACAACTTGTTTACTGCAGGACCCCTGCCATACCAGGAAGCAAGCAACTAGACAAGTCTCCTCCCACAACTGAAACCTTATACCTACCAATCCCCTTTGATCTGTACTGCTATAAATAAAATCATGGCATTTGCAGGTAAATGGATGGAGTTAGAGAAGATAATGCTAAGTGAAGCTAGCCAATCCCCAAAAACCAAATGCCGAATGTTTTCTCTGATATAATTAGGCTAATTCATAGTGGGATAGGGCGAGAGAGCATGGGAGGAATAGACAAACTCTAGATATGGTAGAGGGGTGGGAAGGGAAGGGAGGGGGCGTGGGGTTAGAAATGATGGTGGAATGTGATGGATATTATTATCCAAAGTCCATGTATGGAGACCCAAAATGTGAATATACTTTGTATGCAACCAGAGATTTGAAAACTTGTGCTCTATATGTGTAATAAGAATTGTAATGCATTCTGCTGTCATATATAAATTTAAAAAAAATTAAAAAAGAAATAATATACAATCCAATAAGTCACCAAAAATTAAAATAAATAAGAAGAGTAAAAAATAAAAATAAAGTAAGCAGGGGCTTCTTCTTTGTTAGATCCAGAACCTTCTGGTCAGTCACACCCCTGCTTTAAAAATATTCTTGCCTTTTGTCTTTATTTCTAATATATTACTTTCACAGCCAGCCCATCTCTCCAATGAGTACCCATTCCCTCGCCCATGTGGGACATGATTGACAGTGAATATGCTATAATGAACATGGAAGTACAAATATCTTAACATACAAATTATCTTTCTTTTGTTTATATGCCCAGATATGAAATTATTAGGTTATATGGTGATTCTATTTCCAGTTTGTTGAGAAATCTCCAGAGTGGCTATACTAATTTATATTTCCACAAACAATGTACGAAAATTTTACTTTCTCCACATTCTCACCACCATTTGTTTTGTTTTGTTTGTAATAGCCATTGTAATATGGGTGAGAAGATATCTATTCTGGTTTTGATCTGCATTTCCCTGACAGTGATATTAAGCACGCTTTTCATTGTCAATGGTCAATAAGTATAAGAAAAACTTATTGAGTATATGGTTTGAAAAATGTCCATCCAAATCTTTTGAGAAATGTCCATACAAATCACTTCGCCATTTTTAAATAGAGTAATATTTTTACTATTGAATTTCAATGGACCATTAATGCAACATATTCCAGAAATTTATGGTGACCTGAACTTTGATTAACCAACAGAATCTCTTATGAATCATTCTTTCAAAGTTTCCTCACTATGGAGAAGAAAAAAAAGCATATATCTTATCAACAATATTGGGGGAAAGAGTATGTATTCTTTTAACACTCAATGAAGAGTTGTTTTAGTCAGCTTTGTGTCACTGTGACCATGATACCTGACAAGGACAATTTAGAGAAGGTAAAGTTTATTTTGGCTCATAGTTTCAGACTTTCAGCCCATGTTGGCCAACTCCATAGCTCTGGTCCCCAAGTGAAGCAGAACAACATGGCAGAGGGCATGGCAGAAAAGAGATGCTCAGTTCATGACAGTCAGGAAATAGAGAAAGTGAGCACTCCTGTCACTGGGGACAAAATTCAAACCCCAAAGGCATGCCCCAGTGACCTACTTCCTGCAGCCACACCCTACCTGCCTACAGTTACCATCCAGTTAGTCCATTCAAATGGACTAATCCACCAATTAGATTACAACTCCAATAACCTAATCAATTGTATCATACATCAGTTTTCTGGGGATATCTCATATCAAAACCATATTGGCATGTTTGGTGGGGAAAATAGTGGACATTTGTATCTCGTATCATACATAAATTTCAAATACCTACAGAGCTAAATATAGAAAAAATAATTAAATAAAATACAGAATGCCTTTTAATAGTCTTGAGCTAGACAAGGTCTACCTAGGCAAGACCTAAATCAAAATTCAGAAGTTACAAGAAAAAAAGACTAATTGATTGGATTACATAAAATAACAAATTGCTGTGAGGCAAACATTCATCCCACTACTATAAGAACAAGTCACAGTCTTTAATCTACTCTTTCAATCCAGTTACTTAACATGAATACTTGTAGGACATGCTGTCACTGCCGGTTCTAGCAAATTTTTTAGTGTGAGATTCAAATAATAAGATCCATCCCTCCATCCCACCTCCCCCAGACCCCCATCAGAGACTTCTTGCCTTGCTACTTATTGCCTCAAAAGCAGAACAAGGTTCCTTGGAGCTCACAGTTCATACAAATTTGAGGGATTATTTCTAAGAAAAATAATATCATATTACAAATTCGGTATTTAAGCAAATGTTTATTTAAAATGAGAAAATAATTTTTAACAAAACCAAAAATATTGACATATAACACAAAATTTTAAAATATAGAAAAATAATGTTATTGTATTATTGTTATAGCATTATTGGATAATACTATACATTTTCAAATTTTTTTCCCTTCTAGTCTTTGGTCACTTTTTTTTATGACAGTTGTATAGTAGTATTTTTTAGAAAAAAATAAAGGGATAGTTCAGTCTTCCTCTACAAAAGAAATTCATTTTACTGCTAAGTTCAAAAAGTTTTCTTTTGAGCTTTCCAACAATGGGTACCAGTGGATACACTCTTATCCACTTTGGTCATGATTCTAAACAAAGTAAGTTTTCCTGAAAACTATGTCTACACAGGAAGAACCAGCAGTAGTTGGCTATGTATATACGCGACCTGGAACCCCTTATCTTACGAAGTTCAGACCAAACAATAAACCATGTCATCTTGCCCCATTTTGTCAGGTCCCTAAATTATTCATAAAAATTCCAAACCCATTTGCCAAGAGGTGAAATTGGACGGAGGGAAGAGAGGAGTGGAAAGAGACAACGGTTTTAATTGAGTGTGGTTTAAGTGTCTTATCTCACAAATTTCACAAAAATCAAATAATAGAATAAAAGCATTATTAAGGTCCTTCTCAGGATCTTAGAAAATGTTCTTGCCAGTGAGGGACACTGAAACTTGAGTTTTATCAGTTCAACAGTGAAGTCCATTTCTGGTTTCTTCCCATGACAGGACACCTGAACAAGGAGTTGAAAGAAGGAGGGGCAAATAAGCAGCCCAAGCACTGATTTTAACAGGCCCATAATCACAAGTCAGTACACATCCTGGCCACTTCCAGACAGGTATGGGTAAGGAAGGGGAGAGTATTGGTGTGAAATAGACCAGGGCATAGGATTAGAATTAAATACTTTATAATATATCTCTTATTCGAGTAGGATCTGTGTGAGAATTGAAGATAAGACATCGTATTGCAAATATACATGTATGGAGCAAACATATAATGAGGTCTACTGGGAGTAAGGATGGCAAGAGAAGGGAAGAGCCCACTACTGGCTAAATACTTTACCTATGTGATTTTGTTCTAGACCACACAACAATCCTGGACACATTGTGCCCATTTTATGGATTCAAGTGAACATCAAGAGAGGTTATATAACTTTCCCAAGTTCACAAGCAATTACTAAGGTTAATCGCCACCACTGCTGTGCTCTACTGTCAACCCTCTTTGGCAGTAAAGCTTCTTTCATGCATCTCAGATAACAAATGCCAAAACACAAGAACTTTTCAGCACAGTAACACAGCTATTCAAATGAGCCTGTGAGAGTGATTAAATCAACAGAGTAAATAAAGCAAATTATTTAAACTAAGTTTATTCTTATATAAGGTTATTAAAAGCATACGAAGGAGGAATTCCTGGAAAATAGCAATTCAATAACTATTCTGTTCTACATATTTCAATCAAAACTTCTACCTAAGACCTGTGGGAGTAAGTATTTGAGTTTCCTCCCATGTAGCAAAATTTGACTGGAGACTACAAGCCTGAGTCAGGAGGGCATTAAATGAGAGATGTCCACTTCTCTGTAAAGGATTTGCACCAATTTGTCATAAAATACAAGCCTTAAGGTAAGCAAATTCAAAATGTGATTAGCCTGTGAAAGTTAAGTCAACATAAATAAAAATGTGTTTCCATAAATGAAAACTGGACTGAGTATAATTGTAAATGCTCATGAAATTTATTTAGAAAAATTAAATAAAGAGAGATCTGACAGGTGAGTTAGGAGGTTAAAAAGTCAGCAGTCAGAAATAATAAAATTATTGTTCCTTTCATAATCAAAAATAAAGACAGGTTAAATAATGATTCACACCTAACCTAACTAAAGCTTCTGTTCTCCATTATTGAAACAATTCTTGGGGCTGGGGATGTGGCTCAAGCGGTAGCGTGCTCACCTGGCATGTGTGCGGCCCGGGTTCGATCCTCAGCACCACGTACAAACAAAGATGTTGTGTCCACCAATAACTAAAGAATAAATATTTAAAAATTCTCTCTCTCTCTCTCTCTCTCTCTCTCTCTCTCTCTCTCTCTCTCAAAAAAAAAAAAAAAAAAAAAACAATTCTTGCAGTGACATATATTTCCAAAAGTGAAAGATATATGTGTATTTGTTTATAATTTTTTGGAATATATTCTTCTGTATATTATCAATACTTATTAATGCTGTGAATGGGGCTAAGAGTAAATATGATAAAGGCAGATAGATGTCTAAAGGGAATATTAATGTTTAAAATAAAATGCTCAAGAATCAGTGATAGTGAAGGCAAATGATAGGTGAAATAGTATATTTCACTAAAAATGTAGGCAAGTAAAATAAGAGAGCTTTTGAAAGATTGAATTACCCCATTCATTCTGAAAAGGAAAAAAGTGAAAGTTTTATTATACATAGATGCTATGGAGTGGAGCTAAATTAGGATGATCATAAAATTATCTTTCACTTGCTGTCCTAAGCATTTGGAAGTGTAACAAATCTCAAGATTAGGTTGCAGAGCTTCCTTTAAAAGGTGTCATATGTTTGAAATTCATAGTCATGTGGAATGAGACTCACACCTGGGATTTCATGGATATAATCAGCTGTTTAAATATTTTTCTCAGATGGGGGTTATCCTATGAAAAATGAGAATCTACCTGATAAGTTATCCCATTTAGAAAAAAGGTAGCAGACAAATTATATCCCAGCTAGGTTTTTTTTCCTTGAAAAATTAAAAGCTACAGAAAATGAAATACCATGATAGTTTTTAAATCTCACTTATTCATATTTTCAATAAAAGTGTGAGATATGTTTTTCCCAAATCATCTCTTCTTTTCTTCATATATCATAATCTCAAAACATGATAGCTATCATTTTTGTTCTGTCCATTTAGATAAAGGTCAAGGCACTCTAAGTAATCTGTATATTCAGGAGAGAATAATTGTTATCTGCCACAATAATAAGAAATATACTTAAATATAAAACATGTCAGACATAATTTAATATTTTTATTGTAATAGTAATTTTGGCATGAAGAAATCATTATAAACTACAATTACCTTTTTACAAGGTATATGGTAATAATGAAGATATCCTATTGACAGAAACCTGTTACCCACATTCATTTCAGGGAGCAAGGAGTTGACTAATTGGATACTTGAGGAAATTTTTAAATATATTTTTTAGTTGTAGATGGACACAATATCTTATTTATTTATTTTTATTATTTTTATGTGATGCTGAGGTTCAAACCCAGTGCTTCACATGTGCAAGGCAGGTGCTATACCACTGAGCTACAGTCTCAGCCCACTTGAGGAAATGTAAGGTATTTATCTCTAAGCTACCAAAGACATATTTTCAATTGATTTATAACTATAGAACCCATTGGCAAAATTCACATTCCTGATACATCAATATTATTAAAAACATACAAGGAAATCCAAAACATGGCTACTTATGAAAACTATCTGGGAAGATTTATTTTTAATATACAGTCTCAGTCTTGAGAATATACTGGATATGGTCTCCTAAAAAGTAAAGTTCAATAATTCAAAACCTGAAATTAATTTTTTTAATTAATTTTTATTGTAGGTTGTTCAAAACATTACATAGTTCTTGATATATCATATTTCACACTTTGATTCAAGTGGGATATGCGCTCCCATTTTTACCCCATATACAGATTGCAGAATCACATCAGTTGCACAACCATTGATTTACATATTGCCATTCTGGTGTCTGTTGTATTCTGCTGCCTTTCCTATCCTCTACTATCCCCCCTCCCCCCTCCCCTCCCCTCTTCTCTCTCTACCCCCTCTACTGTAATTCATTTCTCCCCCTTATATTTTTCCTCCTTTCCCCTCACTTCCTCTTGTATGTAATTTTGTATACCCCTGAGGGTCTCCTTCCATTTACATGCAATTTCCCTTCTCTCTCCCTTTCCCTCCCACCTCTCATCCCTGTTTAATGTTAATCTTCTTCTCATGCTCTTTGTCCCTACTCTGTTCTTAGCTACTCTCCTTATATCAAAGAAGACATTTGGCATTTGTTTTTAAGGGATTGGCTAGCTTCACTTAGCATAATCTGCTCTAATGCCATCCATTTCCCTCCAAATTCTATGATTTTGTCATTTCTTAATGCAGAGTAATACTCCATTGTGTATAAATGCCACATTTTTTTTATCCATTCGTCTATTGAAGGGCATCTAGGTTGGTTCCACAGTCTTGCTATTGTGAATTGTGCTGCTATGAACATGGATGTAGCAGTGTCCCTATAGTGTGCTCTTTTTAGGTCTTTAGGGAATAGACCGAGTAGGGGAATAGCTGGATCAAATGGTGGTTCCATTCCGAGCTTTCCAAGAAATCTCCATACTGCTTTCCAAATTGGCCGCACCAATTTGCAGTCCCACCAGCAATGGACAAGAGTACCCTTTTCTCCACATCCTCGCCAGCACTTGTTGCTGTTTGACTTCCTAATGGCTGCCAATCTTACTGGAGTGAGATGGTATCTTAGGGTGGTTTTGATTTGCATTTCTCTGACTGCTAGAGATGGTGAGCATTTTTTCATATACTTGTTGATTGATTGTATGTCCTCCTCTGAGAAATTTCTGTTCAGGTCCTTGGCCCATTTGTTGATTGGGTTATTCGTTATCTCATTGTCTAATTTTTTTAGTTCTTTGTATATTCTGGATATTAGGGCTCTGTCTGAAGTGTGAGGAGTAAAGATTTGTTCCCAGGACATAGGCTCCCTATTTACCTCTCTTATTGTTTCTTTTGCTGAGAAAAAACTTTTTAGTTTGAGTAAGTCCCATTTGTTGATTCTAGTTATTAACTCTTGTGCTATGGGTGTCCTATTGAGGAATTTGGAGCCCGACCCCACAGTATGTAGATCATAGCCAACTTTTTCTTCTATCAGACGCCATGTCTCTGATTTGATATCAAGTTCCTTGATCCACTTTGAGTTAACTTTTGTGCATGGCGAGAGAAAGGGATTCAGTTTCATTTTGTTGCAAATGGATTTCCAGTTTTCCCAGCACCATTTGTTGAAGATGCTATCCTTCTTCCATTGCATGCTTTTAGCCCCTTTATCGAATATAAGATAGTTGTAGTTTTGTGGATTGGTTTCTGTGTCCTCTATTCTGTACCATTGGTCCACCCGCCTGTTTTGGTACCAGTACCATGCTGTTTTTGTTACTATTGCTCTGTAGTATAGTTTGAAGTCTGGTATAGCTATACCGCCTGATTCACACTTCCTGCTTAGCATTGTTTTTGCTATTCTGGGTCTTTTATTTTTCCATATGAATTTCATGATTGCTTTCTCTATTTCTACAAGAAATGCCGTTGGGATTTTGATTGGCATTGCATTAAACCTATAGAGAACTTTTGGTAATATCGCCATTTTGATGATGTTACTTCTACCTATCCATGAACAGGGTATATTTTTCCATCTTCTAAGATCTTCTTCTATTTCTCTCTTTAGGGTTCTGTAGTTTTCATTGTATAAGTCTTTCACCTCTTTTGTTAGGTTGATTCCCAAGTATTTTATTTTCTTTGAGGATATTGTGAATGGGGTGGTTGTCCTCATTTCCATTTCAGAGGATTTGTCGCTGATATACAGGAATGCCTTTGATTTATGCATGTTGATTTTATAGCCTGCCACTTTGCTGAATTCATTTATTAGCTCTAATAGTTTCTTTGTAGACCCTTTTGGGTCTGCTAGGTATAGAATCATGTCATCTGCAAATAGTGATAATTTGAGTTCTTCTTTTCCTATTTTTATGCCTTTAATTTCTTTCGTCTGTCTAATTGCTCTGGCCAGTGATTCGAGAACTATGTTGAACAGAAGTGGTGAGAGAGGGCATCCCTGTCTTGTTCCAGATTTTAGAGGGAATGCCTTCAGTTTTTCTCCATTCAGAATGATGCTAGCCTGAGGCTTGGCATAGATTGCTTTTACAATATTGAGGTATGTTCCTGTTATCCCTATTTTTTCTAGAGTTTTGAACATAAAGGGATGCTGTACTTTGTCGAATGCTTTTTCCGCATCTATCGAGATGATCATATGGTTCTTATTTTTAAGCCTATTGATGTGGTGAATAACATTTATTGATTTCCGTATATTGAACCAGCCTTGCATCCCAGGGATAAATCCTACCTGATCATGGTGCACAATTTTTTTGATATGTTTTTGTATCCGGTTCGCCAGAAGTTTATTGAGGATTTTTGCATCTAGGTTCATTAGAGATATTGGTCTGTAGTTTTCTTTCTTTGAAGTGTCTTTGTCTGGTTTAGGAATCAGGGTGATGTTGGCCTCATAGAATGAATTTGGAAGTTCTCCCTCTTTTTCTATTTCCTGAAATAGCTTGAAAAGTATTGGTATTAGTTCCTCTTTAAAGGTTTTGTAAAACTCTGCTGTATACCCATCTGGTCCTGGGCTTTTCTTAGTTGGTAGTCTTTTGATGGTATCTTCTATTTCCTCAATTGATATTGGTCTGTTTAGGTTGTCAATATCCTCCTGACTCAATCTGGGCAAATCATATGACTTAAGAAATTTATCGATGCCTTCACTATCTTCTATTTTATTGGAGTATAAGGATTCAAAATAGTTTCTGATAATCTTCTGTATTTCTGAAGTGTCTGTTGTGATATTGCCTTTTTCATCCCGTATGCTGGTAATTTGAGTTCTCTCTCTTCTTCTCTTCGTTAGCGTGGCTAAGGGTCTGTCGATTTTATTTATTTTTTCAAAGAACCAACTTTTAGTTTTGTCAATTTTTTCAATTGTTTCTTTTGTTTCGATTTCATTAATTTCAGCTCTGATTTTAATTATTTCTTGTCTTCTACTTCTTTTGCTGTTGTTTTGCTCTTCTTTTTCTAGGATTTTGAGTTGAAGTATTAGATCATTTATTTGTTGTTTTTTTTCTTTTTCTAAGGAATGAACTCCAAGCAATAAATTTTCCTCTTAGAACTGCTTTCAATGTATCCCATAGATTCCGATATGTTGTGTCTGTGTTTTCATTTATCTCTAAGAATTTTTTAATTTCCTCCTTGATGTCTTCTATAACCCATTGATCATTCAGTAACCTATTGTTCATTCTCCAAGTGATGCATGATTTTTCCTTACTTCTTTTATCGTTAATTTTCAATTTCATTCCATTATGGTCAGATAAGATGCATGGTATTATCTCTACTCCTTTATATTGTCTAAGAGTTGCCCTGTGACATAATATATGATCTATTTTTGAGAAGGATCCATGTGCTGCTGAGAAAAAAGTGTAACTGCTTGATGTTGGGTGGTATATTCTATATATGTCAATTAAGTCTAGGTTATTAATTGTGTTATTGAGCTCTATAGTTTCCTTATTCAACTTTTGTTTGGAAGATCTGTCCAGTGGTGAGAGAGGTGTGTTGAAGTCTCCCATGATTATTGTATGGTGGTCTATTAGACTCTTGAACTTGAGAAGTGTTTGTTTGATGAACATAGCTGCACCATTGTTTGGGGCATATATATTTATGATTGTTATGTCTTGTTGGTGTATGGTTCCCTTGAGAAGTATGTAGTGTCCCTCTTCATCCCTTTTGATTAACTTTGGCTTGAAATCTATTTTATTTGATATGAGTATGGACACTCCTGCTTGTTTCCGAAGTCCATATGAGTGATATGATTTTTCCCAACCTTTCACCTTCAGTCTATGTATGTCTTTTCCTATCAAATGCGTCTCCTGAAGGCAGCATATTGTTGGGTCTTGTTTTGTGATCCATTCTACTAGCCTGTGTCTCTTAATTGGTGAGTTTAAGCCATTAACATTTAGGGTTATTATTGAGATATGGGTTGTTCTTCCAGCCATTTTGTTTATTTATGTTACTAAACATGGTTTGTTTTCCTCTTTGATTATTCCCCCCCCTTTACTGTACTACCTCCCGCTGTTGGTTTTCATTGATATTTTCCATTTCCTCTTCCTGTAATATTTTGCCGAGGATGTTTTGAAGAGATGGTTTTCTAGCTGCAAATTCTTTTAACTTTTGTTTATCATGGAAGGTTTTAATTTCATCTTCCATCCTGAAGCTTAATTTCGCGGGATACACGATTCTTGGTTGGAACCCATTTTCTTTCAGTGTTTGAAATATGTTATTCCAGGATCTTCTAGCTTTGAGAGTCTGTGTTGAAAGATCAGCTGTTATCCTGATTGGTTTACCCCTAAATGTAATCTGCTTCCTTTCTCTTGTAGCTTTTAAAATTCTCTCCTTATTCTGTATGTTGGGCATCTTCATTATAATGTGTCTAGGTGTGGATCTCTTATGATTTTGCACATTCGGCGTCCTGTAGGCTTCTAGGATTTGGGATTCTGTCTCGTTCTTCAAGTCTGGGAAGTTTTCTCGTATTATTTCGTTGAATAGATTGCTCATTCCTTTGGTTTGGACCTCAGTATCTTCCTGTATCCCAATGACTCTTAAGTTTGGTCTCTTTATGTTATCCCATATTTCTTGAATGTTCTGCTCATGGTTTCTTAACAGCTTTGCTGAGCTGTCTATGTTCTTCTCCAGTTGAAATACTTTGTCTTCATTGTCTGATGTTCTATCTTCTAAGTGTTCTACTCTGCTGGTAGTATTCTCAATTGAGTTTTTAAGTTGGTTTATTGTTTCCTGCATTTCCAGGATTTCTGTTTGTTTGTTTTTTATAACCTCTATCTCCCTGTATAATTGATCTTTTGCTTCTTGGATTTGTTTATGTAATTTATTGTCAAAGTGGTCGAAGTGGTCTTTCATTGTCTGATTTTGCTGTCTAATGTCTTCCTTGAGACTCCAGATCATCTGAAGCATGTATATCCTGAATTCTTTATCTGACATTCCATCTGCTGCAGATATTACCTCTTCTAAAGTTGAGTTGACCTGCATTGCTTGTGGTCCTTTCTTTCCTTGTCTTTTCATATTGATCGCGTTTCTTTCTGCTTGGTGAAACTGTTGTGTTATTGATTTTTCCCCCTATATATTTATATTGCTCTTGTATAGCTGCAAAGTCTCCCTCGCAGGCTTTGGCGGTGGTTCTGCCCCTCCTCCAATTGAGGCAATGTGCCTACCACGCCGGGAGGCCACTGTGCCTGTACTTTCGATGGGCCTGTTCTTTCGGTGGTCACAGGTCCGCCTACCTTGCAGGCGTGAGCAGCGGCTTTGCCCCTCCGCTGGCCACTAGGCCTGTTCTGTCTGTCGGTTGCAGGTCTGTCTACCTAAAAGGCGCTGGTGGCGGCTCTGCCCCTCCCCCAACCGGGGCGATGTATCTGGCGGTCCACTGGGCCTGTTTTGTCAGTGGTCACGGTTCCGCCTACCTTGCACGTGCGTGGAGCAGATGTGTCCCTTTGAGAGTTGCTGGGCCTAACCTGCCGGTGGGTGGCAAGTGCGCCTACCTTGCAGGCCCGGGGGTGGCTCTGCCGCTCCGTGGGTTGCTGGGCCTGATATGCTGGTGAGACGCAGGTTTGCCTACCTTGCAGGCGCCTGGCGGCTCTGCCCCTCCCCCAACCGGGGCGGGGCGATGTGTCTGGCCGTCCTCTGAGCCTGTTCTGTTGGTGGTCAGGGTACTGCCTACCTAGCAGGCTCGTGGGGCAGCTGTGCCCCTCCGCAGTTTGTTGGGCCTGACCTGCTGGTGTGTGGCAAGTGCGCCTACCTTGCAGGCCCGGGGGTGGCTCTGCCGCTCCGCGGTTGCTGGGCCTGATCTGTTGGTGAGTCGCAGGTCTGTGTAACTTGCAGGCGCCCGGCGGCTCTGCCCCTCCCCCAACTGGGGCGGGGCGATGTGTCTGGCCGGCCTCTGGGCCTGTTCTGTCGGTAGTCAGGGTTCTGCCTACCTAGCAGGCTCGTGGTGCAGCTGTGCCCCTCCGCAGTTTGTTGGGCCTGACCTGCCGGTGGGTGGCAAGTGCGCCTATCTTGCAGGCCCAGGGGTGGCTCTGCCGCTCCGCGGTTGCTGGGCCTGATCTGCTGGTGATTCGCAGGTCTGCCTAACTTGCAGGCGCCCGGCGGCTCTGCCCCTCCCCCAACCGGGGCGGGGCGATGTGTCTGGCCGGCCTCTGGGCCTGTTCTGTCGGTGGTCAGGGTTCTGCCTACCTAGCAGGCTCGTGGGGCAGCTGTGCCCCTCCGCAGATTGTTGGGCCTGACCTGCCGGTGGGTGGCAAGTGCCCCTACCTTGCAGGCCCGGGGGTGGCTCTGCCGCTCCGCGGTTGCTGGGCCTGATCTGCTGGTGATTCGCAGGTCTGCGTAACTTGCAGGCGCCCGGCGGCTCTGCCCCTCCCCCAATCTGAGCGATGTGTCTGGCCGTCCTCTGGGCCTGTTTTGTCGGTGGTCACAGTTCCGCCTACCTTGCACACGCGTGGAGCAGCTGTTTCATTAGTGCCTGGGCACACTCTCCTTGTTTGCCTCCCTCAGGCCCTAAGTTTGTAGAGCTTGGGGCTGAGAACCCCCAGCAAATTTGCTTACCTTCTGGTAGCCACGCCCCCGTATCTGATGCAAGAGACCTCAGTTGTCAGCACCGGTGGGAGCTGTAGCCGTGAGTCCCATGCCAAGGCGAGTCGGTGCAAGAGACCTCAGTTGTCAGCACTGGTGGGAGCGGTAGCTGGGAGTCCCGCGCCGCGCGGTTCCTGCCGGCTTCTGTGCCAGCGCCGCCGCGGCTCCCACCGGCTCCCGCGCTGCTGCTGGGGCTCCCGCCGGTTCCGGCCGGCTCCCGTGCCGCTGCCCCGGCTGCCGCCGGCTCCCTCGCCGCAGCCGCAGCTGCCGCCGGCTCCCATGCCGCCCTCGGTCTGGCTATTGCGCTCACAGGAGAGCTGGGAGGGGCCCTTAAGTTTTCCCCGCTGATCTATAGCTGAAAGAGCTGTGATCAGTCAAAAAAAAAAAAAAAAAAAAAAAACAGAGATGATGACGTCAGCTCTCCAAGATGGTGGCCGCTGGCTTCCTCTGTGGTCTGACCGATGTGGAGAACCGAATTGGATGGCTTCCTTCCCCGTCTCAAGCCCAGAATTCAGCTCTGAGTACAGTATTTGCACAGCTGGCGGGAGCCTGCAGAATCCGTAGCGCTGTATCTTTGCATTGTTATCTTACCGTCGTTTCCCAGCGAGTGCCGCAGACTCTGGCCGCGGGGCGATTTGCTGCATACGCAGCGTGACCCTCCGTGCGGACAAATCTTTCGCATTTGAGCTCCAGTAGCAGGTCCTTATGCAATGGAAATCCTTCCTCTAGGTTTTGGAGCACCCCAATTTTGCTGGAAATTCCTAACAAGCTAGCTTTTATCCATTCTACCTTGTCTTTTTCCTGCTCAGTGACGCAGTACACGGGAGTGCTGCACTCCTTTCGCAGCCATCTTCCGATCTCAAATTCTGAAATTAATTTTTGTGTGGATTGATTAACTGGCTTTGAAAGAAGTTCTATCTTAAAAAATACTTCACAGCATCAGGAAATTCGAGGAATAATAATTTAATTCTCATGTCCTGATCATATTTTAATATAGTTACACTTTATACCAGTCTTTATCTCAGTAATCAAAAAGGAGGTTACTATTCTGATAACAGATACCTGAGTCATTTGCTTTTCTTATACATTTTAATGTATTTTTTAAAATTGTTTAGTGGATACATAAAAATTTTACATGTATATGGAGTATAATGTTATGTTTTGATACATGTATACACAATATAATGTTCAAGTCATGGTAAGTATACCTATTTCCACAAATATTTATCATTTCTTTGTGGTGAAAACATTCACCATATTTTCTTCTAGCATTTTGAAATATGCAGTGCACCAGCGCTTTCTATATTCTCCTTTCTGTGAAGTAGCACACCAGAACTTCTTACTTCTATCCAACTGTAACTTAGTACCCATTGATTAATCTTTCCCAACCCTTTCCCCACTAATCTTTTCATCCTCTAGTAACCACCATTCCACTCTAATCTGCTATAAGGTCAGTTTTATTAGGCTCTACATAAGAATAATATTGTGCAATACTTATCTCTCTGTGATTAATTTATTTCAGTTAACACAATGCATTCCAGTTCCATCCATGTTGTTACAAATGACAAGATTTCATTCCTTTTCATGGCTTGGTAGTATTCCATCATGTGTATGTATCCCATTTTCTATATCCATTCATCTAGTGATGGACGTTTATGTTGTTTCTATTACTTGGTTACTGTGAATAGTTTTGCAATAAACATGAGGGTGCAGATGTTTCTTCCACATAATAATTTCATTTGGATATATGCCAAGAAGTGGGACTGCTGAATCACTGTAGTCCCATTTTTCATTTTTAGGGGAATTTCTGTACTGTTTTACATAATGGCTGTACTAATTTACATTTGCACCATCAGAATGCAGGTGTTCTCTCTTCTGCACATGCTGGGCAGCACTTTTTATCTTTTGTCAAACGGAAAATAGTCATTCTTTCTATGAATGTGAGGTGATATGTCATTGCAGTTTTGATTTTCACTTTCCTAATGATTAGAGATGAACATATTTTCATATACCTTTTGGCCATTTGTGTAGGTTTTCTTTTAGATTTATTGTCCATTTTCTAAATGAATTATTTGGGATATTTAGTTTTTGCTTTATTTTCCTATGTTATCAGACATATAGTTTGCAAACATTTTCCAATTACATAGGTGGTCTCTTCATTTTTGTTTCCTCTGCTCTACAGAAAAATTTTGATGTGATCTTATTTGTCTATTTCTGGTTTTGTTTCCTGTGTTTTGGGGGTCTTGTCCAAAAAAATCCTGCCCTTTCCAATGACCAGAAACATTTCCCTTATGTTTTCTTCTAATGGTTTCATAATTCCTTGCTTTTCATTTCAGTCTTTAATCCATTTTGAGATGATTTTTGTAACTAATAAGAAACAGGAGTCTAATTTCATTCTTCTGCAAGTAGAATCCAATATTACCAGCACCAATTATTCAATTATTCAAACTGTCTTTACCTCAATATATGTTCTTAACATTTTGTTAACACTTAGTTGCCTGTACGCGTGTACTCTATTCCAGGCACTCTACTCTGTTTTATTGGCATAGGTTTCTCATTGTGTGCCAATACCATGCTGTTTAATCACCATTGGTTTTATGTTTTGAAGTCAGGTAATGCAATTCTTCCTGTTTTTCTCTTTTTGCTCAATAGTGCATCGACTATTTTGTGATTCCATATGAATTTTAGGTTGTTAGTTCTAGTCTGTAAAATCAAATAATTTATAAATTGCCAGCATGAGTTTTATATGCCAGAGAAAATCTGGCTCAAAAAGTTTTACCAGCTTACTACAAGACAGGTTTATTAAATACTCTTATTAAACTTTTTAAATTATTTTATTTGTCTTCTTTGCAAACAATTATATTTCACATTTTAATGTACAATAGGGATAACATCCTGAAATCGATAAATTAGAAGATTCTCTAAAGGTATTCCTCAAGGGAAGTAACATAAAAATTCAGAATATAAGAATGATAAAGCCTGCATCAAAGCAATCCAATACAGGTAGAAGAGTAGGGACTTGAATGATATAATTTGACAGGCACAATGATTCCCAAAAGCATGTTTTCCAACCGGGTGTCAATGTATAAGCCTTAATATGTCCCAATTTTCACGAAATTTACTTTGTAATAAGTCATTAGATTGAAGAATAACTTACAAATGGAGAATCACATGGACAGCACAATGAATGTTTTCAAATTAAACCTATGCATGTACTCATCACCAAATTCAGGTGATAGAACATTGTCAACACCCTGAAGTACTGCTCCTGGCCATGCAATTTTAATATTTAAGTTCATTTTCCCTTTTCCAACTTTAGACATTACCATATTTCTATCATCACAGGATAGTTTTGAATTTCCAATAAATGAACCCATGTAGAAAAATTTTCTTAATTCTTTCTGAGATTAAATAGATTGTTTTATTCAGATGAATATATTAATTCACTCTCTTGCCATTAGTGTTTGAGTTTCCAGTTGATCAACATTTTGTCAACCTTTAGTATTAACAGTCTATAACCATAATTCTAGGTATATAGTATTTCTTGATGTAATTTAAATTTCTATTTCACTGATGAGTAATAATATTGAAAACTTCTTAACAGCCTTCAAATTTTTTTTTTGTTGTTATAAAGAGAAAAGACTCTGCTGAGGTATTTTGTCTATTTTCTACTGGGATTTCTGTCTTTTTCCTATTGGCTCTAAAGAATTCCTGAAATACATTAGATCTTTTGTTTTATATATATATATATATATATATATATATATATATATATATGTGTGTGTGTGTGTGTGTGTGTGTGTGTGTGTGTGTGCACTAAAAATTTAGAAGTTGAAGACCTAATTCCTAATACCTTAGGATGTGTGATGACATTTGGAAATGCAGTCCTTAAAGAATAACTATAGTTAAATTAGGTTTTTAGAACAGGTTTCTAATCCAATGTGATTGCTATCATTTTAAGAAAAGAAAGGCATGAGGGTCACTTGTGACAGAGTAAAATTTATGTGAGAACATAGAGAGAAGGCAGCCATCTGCAAACTGATGGTGGTGGTAGGAGAAATCAACACTACTGAATCCTTGATATTGGACGTCTAGTCTTCATAACTGTGAAAATTTTAATTCTATTGTTTAAGCCACCCCAACCTGTGGTATTTTGTTACAGAAACCATGCCAAACAAATACAATATTGTTTTAGTCAGCTTTTGCATTGCTGTGACCAATCGATATATCAATCAATATATCTGACGAGAACACTGTAGAGTAGTTCCCTTTGCTGATTTTTGTTGTTGTTTCAGCCTCATGGAGTATTTTTCCAAGAATATTTTGTAGTGCAGGCTTTCTTGTGGTAAATTCTTTTAATTTTTGTTTGTCATGGAAGATTTTTGTTTCATCATCAAATCTGAAGCTTAATTTTCCTGCACGTAAGATTCTTGATTGGCATCAATTTTCTCTCAGAGCTTGGTACATGTTGTTTCAGGATATCCTAGTTTTGATGGTCTGGGTTGAGAAATCTGCTGAGATCTGAATTGGTTTCCCAATTGGAAACATTTCTCTTGTGGCATTTAAAATTCTCTCCTTATTCTTTATGGTAGGCATTTTCATTATAATATGCCTTGGTGTGGACCTGTTGTAATTTTGTATATTTGGTGTCCTATAAGCCTCTTGTATTTGATTTTTCAGTTCATTCTTCATGATTGGGAAATTTTCTGATATTATTTCATTGAAGAGATTGTACATTCATTTGGTTTGTATCTCTGTGCCTTCCTCTATCCTGATAATTCTTAGATCTGGTCTTTTCATGTTGTCTCATAATGCTTAGAGGTTCTATTCATGGTTTCTCATCATCTTTGCTGCGTGGGCAACTTTATTTTTAAAAAAAATATATTTATTTTTTTTGGTGTAGGTGGCCACAACACAATGCCTTTATTTTTATGTTGTGCTGAGGATCGTACCCCGGGTCCCGCCTGTGCTAGGTGAGCGCTCTACTGCTGAGCCACAATCCCAGCCCCTGGGCAACTTTATTTTCAAGATTATATATTTTGTCTTCATTGTCTGAGATTCTATCTTCCAAGTGATCTAGTCTATTTTTGATGCTTTCTATTAAATTATTTATTTTTTTTTTTTTGTTTCCTTCATTTCAAGTATTTCTGTTTGGGTTTTTTTCAGAGTCTCTATCTCTTTCTTGAAGTAATCCTTTGCTATCTGTATTTCTCCTCACATCTCATTGTTGGAGTGGTCAATTGTTGCCCATATTTGCTCTCTTAATTTATTCTTTGCTTGATAGATCATTTTATTTATGTACATTCTGTACTCCTTCTCTGACATTTCATCTACTGTGTTGTCAAAGGGATCTATTACTGTATCAGTTTGGTGTGTTTGGGCCACTTTCTTCCCTTGTTTCTTCATATTGTTTATATGTCTTCCTCTTTAGCTGTGTGGATTTGAGGTATTATAGTTTCTACTTTATAAAAAAATAAATAATTTTGATAAACCCTTCACCATGTTAATGAAGAAAAGGACAGAGAAAACTCAAATTATGAAAATTCATGGTGAAAAAGTAAATCTAACAATGGACATAATTTAAATACAGAAGATAATTAGAAACTATTTTGAAAACTTATCTGATGAAATAGGAAATCTCAATGACATTGACAAATTTCTAGAAACATGATCTACCCAAACTGAATCATGAGGACATACACAATTTAAACAGATCAATTTCAAGCAAAGAAATAGAAGACATCATCAAAAGCCTACCAACCAAGAAAAGCCCAGGACCAGACAGATTCTCAGCCAAGTTCTGCAAGACCTTCCAAAAAGAACTAATACCAACACTCCTCAAATTATTCCATATAAAAGAAAAGGAGGGAACCTTCCAAATCCATTATATGAGGCTAACATCACCTTGATACCAAAAACAGACAAAGATACATCAAGGAAAGAAAACTTCAGAACAATATCCCTGATGAACATAGATGCAAAAGTTATCAATAAAATCCAGGCCAATTGAATACAAAAACATATTAAAAATATAGTGCACCATGATAAAATGGGTTTCATCCCAGGGATGCAAAGCTGGTTCAACATATGGAAATCAATAAATATATTTCATCACACCAATAGACTTAAAGCTAAAAATCATATTATCAGCTCAATAGATGCAGAAAAAGTATTTGATAAAATACAGCTCCTCTTCATGTTCAAAACACTAGAAAAACTGGGAATAGTAGGATAATACCTCAACATTATAAAAGCTATCTGTGCTAAGCCCAAGGCTAGCATCATTCTAAATGGAAAAAAATTGGAAGCATTCCTTCTAAAAATTGGAACAATACAGGAGTGCTCTCTTTCACCACTTCTACTTAACATAATCCTTAAAATTTTCGTCAGAGCAGTCAAACAGACAAAAGAAATTAAAGAGATACGCATGGGAAAAGAAGAACTCAAAATATCACTATTTCTCAATGACATGATTTGATATTTAGAAGATTCAAAAAATTCCACCAGAAAACTTCTAGAACTAATAAATGAATTCAGCAAAGTAGCAGGATATAAGATCAATACCCATAAATCAAATGCATTTCTATACATAAGTGATGAATCCACTGAAAGAGAAATTAGGAAAACTACCACATTCAAAATAGCCTCAAAAAATATAAAATACTTGGGACTCAATCTAACAAAAGAGGTGAAAGACCTCTACAATAAAAATCACGGAAAATTTAAGAAGACCTTAGAAGATGGATGATCTCCCATGCTCTTGGATACGCAGTTAATATTATCAAAATGGCCAAAGTACCAAAACTGTTAAACAGATTTAATACAATTTCTATTAAAATCCCAATGACATTCTTCATAGAACTTGAAAAGGCAATCCTGAAATTCATTTGGAAAAAAAGAGAGAGAGAGAGAGAGAGAGACCCAGAATAGCCAAAGCAATCCTTAACAAGAAAAGTGAAGCAGGAGGCATAAACTATACTATAGAGCTATCATAACAAAAATAGCATGGAATTGGTATCAAAATAGACATATAGACCAATGGTACAGAATAGAAGACACAGAGACAAACCCACATAAATACAGTTATCTCATACTAGACAAAGGCACCAAAAACATACATTGGAGAAAGGATAGTCTTCAACAAATGGTGCTGGGAAAACTGCACTTTGAAAAGCAGTATGGAGATTCCTTAGAAAACTGGGAATAGAACCACTATTTGACTCAGCTATCCCACTCCTCAAAAGACTTAAAAACAGCATACTACAGGGACACAGCCACATCAATGTTTATAGCAGCACAATTCACAATAGCTAAACTGTGGAGCCAACCTAGATACCCTTCAGTAGATGAATGGATAAAGAAAATATGGTATATATACACAATGGAATATTCCTCAGCAATAAAAGAGAATAAAAGGATGGCATTTGCAGGTAAATGAATGAAGTTGGAGAAGATAATGCTTAAGTGAAGTTAGCCAATACCAAAAAACTAAATGCTGAATGTTTTCTCTGATATAAGGAGGCTAATTCATAGTGGGGTTGGGAGGGGGAGCATGGGAGGAATAGATGAACTCTAAATAGGACAAAGGGGTGGAAGGGAAAGGAAGGGGGAATGGGGGTAAAAAAAATGGTGGAATAAAATGGATATCATTACCCTAAGTACACGTATGAAGAAACAAATGGTGTGATTATATTTTATATACAACCATAGATATGAAAATTTGTACTCTATCGTAATATGAATTGTAATGCATTCTGCTGTCATATATAACAAATTAGAATAATAAATAAATAATTAAAAACAACAAAAAAGAAATATCTACCCATACTTTGTGACTGTTTCTTTCCTGCTCATATATAAAAATATATAGAAAGAATAAATAACTATTATATTTCATATATATCTTGTGTCTAACAACCTTGCTAAATTTACTTATTATCTTGAATAATTTATCTTTTATTTATTAAACTTTTTTTGAAACATGTATTTTGTGAAGAATAACATTTCTTTTTCTATTTTGAAATGTTTTAATTAAGGATGTTGTCTGTCATTTCTAGTTTGCATAAATATGTTACCCTGAAGTATAGATAGATAAACCTTAAGGATATTATGTCAAGTGAAATAAACAGTCATGGGACAAATGCTGAATTATTTTACTTATGTAAGGTATCTAAAGAGTAGAAGTCATAGAAGCAGAAAGGTTTCCTAAGGCTAGAGAAAGTGAGAAATGGAAAATTGCTTTTTGATGGGTATTTAAGTCAGGTTTTTCATCACTGAGCCAAAAGCCATGACAAGAATAATATTAGAGAAGGAAAAGTTTATTTGGCACTCACAATTTCAAAGGTGTCAGTCACCTGCTTATAGTCACTACCCAGTTAATCCCTACCAGGGAATCAACACACTGATTAGGTTAAGACTCTCATAACCTAATCATTTCATCTTTAAAAACTTTCTCACATTGTCTCACACATGAGTTTTTGGGGACACCTAATGTCTAAATCATAACAATGGATATGGAATTTCAGTCTTGCAAGATGCAAAAGTTTCAGAGATCTAACATAAAACAATGTGCGCATAGTTAGCAATACTGCATCGCACACTTAAAAACAATAAGAGCAAAAGAGACTTTAATGAGTTACACACGCACCCCAAGATGTCTGCTGCAAAATAAAATGGGAAATGAGAAGTATTACAGGTGGATAAATTGAAATCTTCAGACATCACTCACAAGAATGAAAAATGCTATAGCCTTATGGAAAACAAGTGGCAGTTTCTTTAAAAGTTAAAAATGGAATTACCATATGACTCACCAATTCCACTGCTTAGAAATATTCCCTAGTGAATTAAAAACATACATTCATACAAAAATTTCTATACTAAAGTTTATTCCTATATAATTCATAATAGTCAAAAATAGTGACAACTTAGCTATTCATTAATGAATTAATGAGTGACTGAATTACATACCCATACTATGGAATATTATTCAGTCATAAGAATGAAGTACTACTACACTCAACATGGGTGAACCTTGAAATCTTATGCCAAGTGAAAGAAGTCAGAAATAAAAAATATATAATTCCATTTATATAAAATGTCCAGAATAGACAAATACATAGACACAAAAAGTAGATTTTTTTTACATAGAATGGAGTTGAAGCTAACTGCTAATAGTTACCAACTTTCTTTTTGTGAGTTACAGAAACATCTAGAGTAGGATAGGGGTGATAGTTGCACAATATAGTGAATATCCTAAAAAGTGAATGAGCTGCAAGTTTACACCTAGAAAAGATCTCCCTTTCCTCCCCCCACCTTCTTTCTCTCTCTTACCCTTTCTCAACACTCCTGATGATCACAATGAATCTGCTAGCAGGAAAGAGATGATCACAATGGATCTGTGAGCACCTTGATCCTGGACGTTTCAGTCCCCAGTACTAGGCAAAGATTCTGTGTGGTTCTTATATAAGTCTTTGCTCTTTAAGACATCAAAGTTGGTTATAGCAGTCTTAACTGACTCAGACATGGAGTAATAATAATAAAGAGGTGTTATGATTTAGATATAAGGTATCTCCCAAAAGCTCATGTGTGTTACAATGTGAGAAAGTTTAGGGGTAAAATGAATGGGTTATGACTACAGGTGGGTAGGGTGTGGCTGGAGGAGATAGGTCCGTGAGGGTAGACTTTGGAGCTGATATTTTGTCCCTGGTGAGTGGAACATGCTCTCTCCTTTCTCTTCTCTCTTGTATCTTCTCTGTCTGTCTCCCTCCTTCCTGGTGGTCATGACCTGAGCTGCTTTCCTTTTCCTCCGTGATTTCTGCCTCACCTTGAGCCCAGAACAATGAAGTTGGTTGTCTATGAACAGAAATCTCTAAAACTGTGAACACCAAATAAATTTTTCTTCCTCTAAAATTGTTCTTGTCAGATCTTTGGTCACAGTGGCAAAAAATAGCTGACAAAAACAAGTGGCATCTTTCTTTCCCCTGAGAAAAAGATAACCATTAATATACTTCACATATTACAAATACATGTTCACTGTAAAACTTGAAAAGTTAGAAAAGCATAAAGAAAATTAAAATCACCTATAAGTCTACCAGAAATATACCCAGTTTGCTGTTTGGTATGTATTATTCCATTTTTTTAGTATATTTCTTCAAAAATGATAATAATACATAGTTTTGCATTTTTTTAACTTAAAAATATTTGTAAACATCTTTCTTCATCACTAAATATTTATCTTCTGGTTTTTGTTTACTTTTAAACAGTCACATTAATTTAACAATAAATTTTTACTGTTGGACACTAAGATTGTCTAAATTTGGGGTTATTATAAGTAATATTTAAATATTTATCCTTATATGTTCATGAAATATCATCTAAATATAATCTTGAAAGTAGGATTGCTATGCAATGAGTACAAATACTTTAAGATTTTTATTCCTTTACATAGCTAAATTGTTTTCTAGAAAAATTAGTTGATCTTCCCTTAAAATTATATGAGTTCCCATTTTCTTATAACATTAATCACTGAATTAAATTCACTTTCATTGCCAATTTGATATTGCAAATTTTTATTTGCACATTTAATTGCTAACAACGAAAGAAAATTTGCCATACATCTATTATCTTTTTTTAAGTTCATCCTGTTAAAGACCTATATATATCTTTTGCCCATTCAAAGAATTATATATCCTAATTAAATTGATACTAAAATCAATTCTATTACTACGTACATATGAAAATCAGTTGCTACATAAAATTTCTTAAAATCTCTGTTAGAGAAATTTGCTTAATATTCTAATCCTTAATTACCAGAAAAATCTATTTACTAACATTATTGGGTACTATGTTACTAGCATTCACCATCTTCTCTTTCTAAGGATGCATCACATAGCCATAAATATGGTTTATACAAGTACATAAAGGAAGCAGAGGAGATGGGCTAATCATGAGAAGGGCAGCATAGTGAAATATAACCAAGTGGCACAAGAATAATCATCTTTAAATAATTTAGAATCAAATAGCATCAAATCAACAACTATTTATTGAAACTCTCCATCTTTTCCACCCTTGATTTCTGTGCTATTCTGCATTTGGGGCAGGTTGCCAGTAGGCAGTCTTCCCTGAAAAGTATTG
This sequence comes from Callospermophilus lateralis, assembly GCF_048772815.1. Lineage (NCBI taxonomy): Eukaryota > Metazoa > Chordata > Mammalia > Rodentia > Sciuridae > Callospermophilus > Callospermophilus lateralis. The sequence continues at coordinate 82,262,319 of NC_135310.1, read as the reverse complement.
TTATGCTCTAATATGTTTGCAAGTGCTGTCTTCAAGCTTCTCCTATTGCTGGTTGGTATCAATCACATAAAATTGTAAGAACTCCTGGACTATAGAGAAACAAAAGGCAAAATCTTCCTGCCTAGCATTCCAATGCAGTAGAATTCAGCGCCAGGAAAACAGTAAATATCACTTCCATTTCTAGTATAATAACCAACACAGGGAACATAAGTTTTTCTCAGAATCCATATAACATGTGATAAATTCTCTGTATCTTAATAAAATTTTAATGGAATATTTTACTCTTATTCTAAATTTTCAAAATACACATTATAACCAGAAGATAAAAACTTAAATCCAAATGTACTGTCATCAAATGGAAATATCACTTAATTGCTTGGAAAGTTTGATTCTAAATTTTAAGATTCTAGACAAAAGCTGAAAAATAAGTATAATGTAATAATACTAGACAGCCTGAGTTCAAGTTGTATATCTATCACTTACTAGGTATGTATAGCCTTAGCATATTTCTTCATTTTCTTTGTCTGTAAGATGGGAATAATAGTAACTGCTTTCTAGAAGAGTTGCAAAGATTATATGGATTAAATTGTGTTTGATTATTATTATTATTATTATTATTATTATTATTATTTGAAATAATAATAGACTTTCATGAGCTTTTAGGAAAAGCAGTACTCATCAGGTGTCAAAATATATTCATATTAATTATCTTTCTTTTATTTTATACAACTATCAATGTGAAGTTGTAAAACATCAACCAACTTTTTTCTCTTGAAGTTTTAATCTTTACCTGTGGAAAACAAATAGAGGAGGACCTCATTTCTATAACTTTAAAGGAAAATAGGAGGCTAAGTCATTAATTCAACATTTGAAAAGCCTAATGACTTTTATCCACAAAGCATCCTGTTTCTTGCTTTCTTTCAACATATCATAGAAGTTATTAAAGCAGTGAGGCTAGCAAAAATAAAAATTTAAAAATGGCTCCCATGTCTCAGAGAGCAAAGATCCTCCAAAGACACCAGACTATGGGTAAAGATTAAGAAAAATCAATCAATATAACGTTGTAATACTTGACAATTATCAATAAGAAGAAAACATAAAATGGAAGTGATAGCACCATAAAAATGCAAAAACATTTGACTTTTTTTGCATGATAAATACTAGGTATTTCCTGTAAGACCTGAGTTTATCCATATGCTAACCTCATATAGTCAAAGCACTCTTGAGATCTGAACAAGGAATGCTAGTGTGTGCTTGTGTTTGTGTGTCATCTGAACAAAAATGATTTTCTTTGACTCCTTCTTTTACTTTGTTTTTCTTTAGATTCTTAATTCTCAAAGGATATTCTTTAAAACCACATTGGTCTGCACAAACCACAAGTGGTGCCACCTAGAGGCAACTACCCATTTTAAAGCAGTCAAGCCCCAAGATTGCTGCAACATTTGAATGCATTTCTAAAGTGAAATACATGTCACACAGTTGGGCATATGACTCAAGTTCTGAAACTATCTATCACTTTTATGAGCTTGTGAGAAATAAGTAATCACAATAAAACCTTCCCTGAAAGTCTTCCCTGAAACTTCTCTTCAGCTCAGCTTATATGGTTGTTGATCTTTTCTGTCTTTCTCTTGTCAATGGATTTTGTCTTGGCTACTGTTACCTCTGATAGCATGTTATTTGTCAAAATTATTTAAAATATAATTAATTAAATTTGCAGTGTTATACCATTAAAAAAATAAAAAATAAAATATAACATCTATTTTTAAAGATACAAAAATGGAAAATAATAGAATTAATTTTGCACACTAATGTTATGAGTTACCCCTTTGTCATTATTATGTGATGAACTTCATGTGAATACTCAGATTTAAAACACTTTTAAAAAATATTTCACATTTAAAAAGCTAAATTATTTAATTCTGTCTCTCCTTTCATGTCTCCAGTCAGTGAATATCTATTAGTTTGCAGGACTGTGACAGAAAACTAGGGTGGCACTGGATTCTAGAATCTTTTAAGGATACTCACGCACAACCTTTTGCAAAGGCGTAAAATAGCCCCAAATGGGTATTCACATTTGGCACACCTTCCTCATGGTCTTGTTCTTTAATTTCTTCCCTTAAAATCACTGAAACCTAGCCTAGTGCAGTGGCACAAAACTGTGGTCCCAGCTATTTGGGAGGCTGACACAGGAGGACCACTTGAGTCCAGGAATTTGAGGCTAGCAGTAAGACCTCATCTTAAAAAAAACAAAAATAAATATATAAAAAATCATTAAAACCCACTGGTAGATTACTATTTCTTCCCTTTCTACTTCTTCCATTTAAGAAGTTTTTTTTTTGGGCCTAGACTCATCACTCAATAAAAACTGATTACATATAAACCAAATTAAATTGTGTTCTATGATGTTGTCGTTAGTTGTCATAAAAGAAAATTGCAAATCCAACTTACTGGCTATCATTTCTAGATTGGGCTGATAGAGTGGTCTTTCTAATTCAGTGAATGCTCATATGAGCAGAACAAGCTACATAATTTGGGAGGCCTAGTACAAAATTAAAGCATGAAGCCCCTTGTTCAAAATGCTGAGAAAAACAGTGCCATTGAAGTTACTAAAATGTAAAGCTTTTTCTTTTCTTTAATGGTCATCCTTGACAAGTTGTATTGTTTTTTATTCACAATTTAATGACATTCTAAGAAAAATGAAAATTTAAACTAGCATGAATTTACCATTTGTGTTGATATTATTCAGTAATCATTCTAAAACAGCATTCAACTGATATGTAGAATCACCAAAATTACACAATTCAGATTTTGTAGCTCATACTACAAATGTATTTTATTCTTAGCAGAAGCATGAAAATCTTGCACAAAACAAAGTGTTTTTATATCATTTTTTGGTACCAGCACATTCTATCAATACTCTGTCTACCTTTGCTCAAGAAAGGGAAACAATGGAAGGGAAAAGAACTGTGGATTACCCTATCCTTCCCTTTGCATGTTATCATTTTCTGTGTAAGTAGTTAGCAAATAGAGGGAAGCAACATGAGTGAAAAAAATGAAAGTTATTCATGGTCATTCATGTTTCTTAGGCTGCCACACTGCCTTCTTTCTGCATTCAAAGTAAGTATTCTTCAAACAAAGCATGGCCTCTCATGTCTCCCTCAGTTATTCTGCAATAGACATTGATAACGAATACACTTCCCCTGTATTTGTTTGACTCTCATGGAACCCCACAAATCAGGTGCATTCATTAGAATCTTGTGTTCATGGAGCATCACAAACACTACATTTGAATGGGGTGTCAAGGAAAGGTGGACTCAACATATTAAATGTATCTCCTCTGCTCATGCGTATACTCCATCACCACACCAGATTTCACTTACATAACACAAGTTCAAATATAAAATTATCAATAATTTCAAGACAGTGACAGCAGCACATTAAACCAAGTATAAGGCCCTTCTGAGACAGGGCACTATGTGACTATTCAGAACATGGCACTAGCCCTATTTGTAAGATACATTAGGATGGAAAATCTCATTCTTCTTTAGTGTAAGTGAGGAACAGAACTTGTATTTATTGAACTTATATTTACTATGTACGGGGGGTGAGGGGGGCCGGGGTTGTGGCTCAATAGTAGAGCATTTGCCTAGCATGCATGAGGCACTGGGTTTAATCCCTGGCACCACATAAAAAAAAAAAAGAAAATAAAAGTATTGTGTTCATCTACAACCAAAAAAAAAAAAAAAAAATACCATGTGCCTGAGCACTAGATTAATCCTATCACATATACTATGTCATGTACTCATCAAATAACAAATTGGGTTAGGTATTATTAATCCCATTTACAGAGGAGAAAATTGGAGGATTTGGGATGTTAAGTGGTTTGCCCATTATCTTTCAATTAAAAGATGACAGAGAAGGTATATCAATCCGGGGTTGACTAATCCCAAGTTCATTACTTCTACTATTTCCATAACACATTTTCTTCATATTTTGGATTTCAAAACATTTGAAATTGTTACTATCAGATATGGCACAGGTAATAAATATTTAAATGATAATAAGATTAATTATAAATTAATAAAAGCACAATTTGCATACTAATTAAAAATCTCATCTAGACTTCTAGCTTAATAGGACAGCACACATTTATCTCCTCTCCTACTGAAACTTCATTATAATAATAATATTGCTTTTATGAAGGTATAAACAATCAACTAAAAACAGTAGAGAATGAAAGCTATTGACAACTGAGTAAATATACTAAATCCAAAGAGTCAATTCACAAGGAAAAATTTGCAGTATAAATCCATTTATAAAGTTCAAAAGCAAGCAAAACTAAATAACTGGCATTTAGGAATATATACATTGACAATACAACTATTTTGTTTTAAAGGAAAATCTTTAGTACAGAGGTTATCTCTGGACAGAAGGGAAACATAATAAAGAAAGAAAATACAGGAACTTCCATGGTGCCTAACCAGAGTTTTGGGTATACAATATTCATTTTATCATATATTTATAATAAATATACATCATATACTATTTTGATTATACTCATTGCCTCCCAAATTATTCATCTTTGACACTGTATCCATAAAATTACTACAACACAGAATGAAAAAGGAATTATCAGATAATAATAAAACCTTTTGGACATTAAAATATTATTGCCAAAATAAAAATTCACTGGAAAAGTTAGATAATAAATCTACAGAAATCTTCCAGACTACAATAAAAGGAAATTAATACATAGAAAGAAAGACAAAAAAATTCAAAGTGCTATTACAAGATGTTTTACATCCAAAAAAATTATATGGGAGGAGGGGAAGAAAGATTATCACAGAGGTACTTAAAAGGTACTAAGTATCCCTAACTAAGAGAAGTAGACTCAGACTTTAAATTGAAAGGACATATTCTGTGACCAGGATTTCAATGTATCCTGGAAAAATTTCATACTTCTGAGGATAAAGAGAAGAATTACCAAATAGAAGGGACAGCTCACACACAAAGCTCACTTGAAAATTAAAGATATTAACCTTCTCATCAGAATATAGAATATAAAAAAATAGCAATGAAGAAAGGCCTTTAAAATTCTAAGGAAGTTATTTTAAATCCAGATTTCTATAATCAACTTTTTAACCACCTGTGAGACTATAATGAAGATGTTTTTAAACATGCAAGGACTCCGGAGTTTGCCTTAAATGCATGAATGAAAATGTATATCAAGAAAATAGGGAAGTATCCTATCAAGACAAAGAGGGAAGAAGGTATTGGATCCCCCAAAACAGTGATCCCCATCCCAGAGAGGAATGAATTAAAATTCTTAAATGATTGTCCAAAGAGACCTAGTAAAGACTGGGACCAGATGATAGGTGATTTGGTATGAGAAGACTCAGAGAGATGATGAAAATAAATAGAATAGGTAATATGACTGGGAGTGTGGATGAACATAAGGATGAAAGAAAGGTCTTTGGTGAAATGTAAAAACTATTTGAATTTGAGACAAGGAACATTCTCCAATGTATGGCACAGGGATGGTAACTTTGTACCCCATAAAAAATAAATGTAATGTTCTCATATTACTTGGGTTTACAATGAACAATACACATGTACGTCTGTGTGAGTTCAAGATCTTCCAGGAAGCAATGGTCAAGGGAGAATAGAAGTGCAATATGGAGATGCCTATGAAAGACAAAGACAATGGGGAACAAGTACAGGCTGGAAAACCCTTACTCAATGTTGGTTTATACCAGTGAAAGGAAGGAAAGAAAGAAAGAAAGAAAGAAAGAAAGGAAGGAAGGAAGGAAGGAAGGAAGGAAGGAAGGAAGGAAGAGAGAGAGACTGACTCAGTGTTATGATTTGCATAAGAGGTGTCCCCCCGAAAGTTCCTGTATTGATGCAGGAATACTCAGAGGTGAAATGATTAGATTATGAGACCAAATCAGTTCATTCTAGTTTGAATGGATTGACTGGATGATAACTGTAAACAAGTGGGGTAGTGGGATAGGGCTGGAAAAGGTGGATCACTGGGAGCATGCCCTGGAAGGGTTTGTCTTCTCTGAGCCCCTTCCCCTGTCTCTCTCTTCTTTCTGGCAAAGTGAATGGAGCAGTGCTCTTCACCATGCCCTTCTACTATAATGTTCTGCCTCACCTTGGATTAATCATGGACTGAACCTCTGAAACTGTGAGTTAAGATAAAATTCTCCTCCTCTAAGTTATTCTTATAAGGTTCCTTTGGTCACAGTGACTAAGCTGACTAACATAGATAGGAAAAGTCCGATTGTGACATAATTCTTAAATTATTCTTAAATAAGATATATATATAATCTTATTCCAAAACTGCCCTTTGCTGAATCTCATGTTGGGCACTAGTGGCCAGGAGCTAGAATCTCCACCATGCTGAGTCATTGGCTATTGATGCTCAAAGAGAGCCAGAAAAAGCACCATCTCTGCTCACTTTGACAGATCTCATAGGTACTAAGCCTTAAGTTGCCTGCTGAATGAACTCTTTGCTGAAGAAGCTCACTTCTTCAAATATAAACAACATACAAATACAGACCCCTAAGGACACCACCTCGAGGCTGTATCCAACCACTGCATCAGCTGGAAGTTCAATTTTGTCAATTTATTTCTAATGATATGCACTCCTTTATATCAGATCCAGATATAGCCTACTTGTTTACTCCCCACCAAAAAAAAAATTTTTAAAGGCAAGCTATCTTATCCAACCTTCCCAGTGGTGGGCAAAGGAAAGATAATCACAATAAAAGCTACCCAATCATCAAATACCACTAGGCCCATACTGTGAAAACTCCCAGAACTCATAATTGTCTCCATTTGTGAGTCTAGAAGACTGCAGTTCTGCTGTCTCCTAGTTCACCACTCCTATTTAATATAGTGCTAGAAATTCTAGCCAGAGCAATTAGGCAAGAAAAGAAAACAAAAGGAATAAAAAATAGAAAAGGAAGAAGTCACAACAATCACTGTTAAAAGATGATATGGTCTTGTAGTTGGAAGACCCAAAAACTCCACTAAAAAACTTCTAGAGCAATTAAACAAATTCTGAAAGTAGCAGGTTATAAAATCAACTTATAAAATAAATATCTTTCCTATAGACGAACAGTTAATCTGCTGAGAAAGAAATTAGAAAAACAATTCCATTCACAATACCCACAAAAAAATGAAAACTACAGAACATTAAAGAAAAAAATTGAAGTAGACCCTCAGAAAATAAAAAAAAACGCTCATGTTTATGGATAATCAGAATTAATATTATTAAAATAGCCATACTATCAAAAGGAGTATACATCTTCAATCCAATCCCCATCAAAATACCAATGGCATTCTTCATAGAACTACCAAAAAAAATCTTAAAATTCATTTGGATGAATGGAAGACCCAGAATAACCAAAGCAATTGTAAGTCAAAAAAGCAATGCTGGAGGCATCACAATACTCAACTTTAAATTATACTGCAGAGATACAGTAACAAAAACTGCATGGTACTAGCAAAAAAAAAAAAAAACAGGCATATAAACTGATGGTGCAGAATAGAACACACAGAGACAAGCCCACACATTTACAGTTATCTGACCCTTGACAAAAGGACAAAAACATGCACTGGAGAAAAGACAGGCTTTTTAAGAAATAGTGCTAAGAAAACTCATTATCCATATGTAGAAGAATTAAATTAGGCCCTTATCTCTCATCCTACACAATAATCAAATAAAAATTAATCAAAGACTTAGATCAGAAATTAAGTAACTCGTACAAAACAACTCTGGGTTTAACACTCCAGCATACAGGCACAGGCAACAACTTTCTCAATAGGAGCCCTAAAGCTCAGAAAATAATATCAAGAATTAATAAATGAAATGGCATCAAATTAAAAAGCTTCTGCATAGCAAAGAAAATAATTAGGAATGTGAAGAGCCTACATAACAGAAGGAAATCTTTGCTAGCTACTTGTCTAACAGAGGATTAATATCGAAAATATATAAATAATTCAAAAAACTTTATGCCAAAAACCCAAATAACACAATTAATAAGTGGGCAACTGAATTAAAACAGACATTTCTCAAAAAAAAAAAAAGAAATACAAGTGACCAACAAATATATGAAAATTTTTTAACATAATTGCCAATTAGGGGGCTTCAAATCAAAACCACTGAGATTTCACCTCACTTCACTCAGAATGGCAATCAACAAGAATACAAACAATAATAAATTATGGAGAAGATTGGGGGGAAAGGAACACTTTTATACTGTTGATGTGATTGCAAATTGGTACAACAACTATGGAAATCAGTACGGCGGTTCTTCAAAAGACTAGGCATGTATACAACATTAAAAAAAAAAAAAGGAACCACCATATGACCTAACTATACAACTCCTTGGTATTTATGCTTTTAAAGAATTAAAGTCCTCATATTACAGTGATACATTCATACCCAAGTTTATGGCAGTACAATTCACAATGGACAAACTATGGAACTGCCTAGGTGTCCATCAATAGATGAATGGATAAAGAAAATGTGGTGCATTATACACAATTGAGTTTTATTCAGTCATAAAGAAAAATGAAATTTTTCATTTGCAGGAAATTAGATGGAACTTGAGACCATTATGTTAAGCAACTAAGCCAAATTCATAAAGTCATGTGTTTTCTTTCAAATGTGGAAGCTAGAAAGGAAAAAGGAAAAGAAAATTTGGGATTGGGATTTCATGAAAATAAAAGGAAATCAGTAAAGGAAAGGGACCAGTGCATGGGAAGAGGGACAAGAAGGAGGAATGCTAAGGAACTATATGGGCCAAATTATATTGTTATGTGGTGTGTATGTTTGAATATGTGACAACAAATCATTATGTACAATTATAATGCACCCATTGAAAATGTGGAAAGAAAATATTTGTGGAAAAGAAAATGTGACTGCCCTAACATTCTGCAACATCTATTTCCTTTAAACTATCAAACAAATTCTGCTATTTAGGTTTCTATTATATTCAGGATTCTACTTCCATATATCAAATTGTATATTAGTTATTATATAGGTTTAGCTGCTTAATAGAAACTTGATGTAACATACCTTTAAAAAGATAGAATATCATTTCTCTCTCCCATAACAACAGGATATAAGAAAGGGGATAAATAATGCAATCCCCCATCTAAGGACATGTTTTTAGAAGTATCACATCATTTTCACTCAAAACCCCCTGAGTAGAACACAATATCATGGTCTAAGCTACGTGAAAGTAAAGCTGGGAAGTATAACCATAGAGCCCACTAAAAAATCTCAGGATTCTTTTACCATAGAAAAGAGAAATAAGGGACAGTCAGGCTTCTCTGCCATTTTTCCCTAAGTCTTTTTCCTTATTCAACAGAGAATGTCCAGACTAATTTTCCTAAGACAAAATTCCCCCTGTGATTCCCTTAACCAAGACTGATAAGTCAAAGTCTTACTTACCAAGAAATAAAAATTGAGTTGCTATAACATTCTCTCTTTTAAGACTCCTTAATCATATTTCTTTCAAACTCAAGCTCATCATTTTCATAAAATCTGATGCTACTCCAGCTGGTCTTTGTTCTTTGAACTGTATGTGAAGCAGTTTAGCATTTGATGGTTGTTTAATTTTTAGCTTTCATGGTTTTGTTTTTAAATACTAAGGTTGTGCTGATTTCAAGAAAATTGCAGGATTTTTTTTTTGCCCACAATATATATTAAAGTGTTGATTTTATAGGGAGTGCTTAACAATAATGATTGATGGATCAGAATCCTAATTCCTTCAACCATACAAGAATAATAAGAGCTATAACTTAAAAGCATAACAAAGAATCTTTATTTTCTCACTGGGTGTGGTAGCATATGCCTGTAATCCCAGCAGCTCAGGAGACTGAGTCATGAGGATTGCCAAGTACAAAACAATCTCAGCAACTTAGCAAGGCCCTAAGCAACTTAGTGAGGCCTTAAGCAACTTAGTGAGACTCTGTCTATAAATAAAATATAAAAAGGGCTGGGATGTGGCCCAGTGGTTAAGCATCCCTGGGTTCAATCCCCACTACAAAAAAAAAAAAAAATTTCCCCTAAAGCCATGGTTTAGTGAATGTACTACGTAGGGTTGGATTCATCTTACAAGTAAATTTCTAATAGTTTACAAAGACAAATTTTAGGGGAAAAAAAGTGTTTTTCTATTTCTTAATATTATAGATTTTTTAAAAATACTAAGAAGTATAAGTAGGGAAGTAAAAACATCTATAATCTATATAAGAATAGATTGCCACAAAAATATTGTGGTATATATTCTTTAAGGAATATATTGTTTTAAACACATTTCAATGAAAATCACATGTGGTGTTTGAATTATCAGAAATTTATCAGTTTATTTTCATAATCAGCTTTAACATTCAAGCTTATTTGTATCTAACAGGATTTCATCAAGCCTGCTAACATTCATCTCTTTGTACTACTTTCACCAAAACATATTTATACTGATTTTATGACTTCTGGGTTTACTATAAACAAATGCTTGGCTTTCAGAGGTGTAGTGACATCACACATCTGTACTCATAAAACAAAGCATGAGTGTTTTATGTGTTTCATTTTTTATTTCATGGATTATAAGCATCAATATATTACTTTTAAAGAAGAAAAGGATACCTGCACTGTAAATTTATATTTATATATCTTTCAATATATTTTATAGTCTTCACAATTTTTGCAAAGAGACAATAAGATATATTCTCTCAACTTTCAAATAAGATTTCCAAAGATATATTTTCCCTTTAGAATGCTAATTATTAAATTATATCTACCCCTTCTTGTCTGCATCACAGAGTTATGATGAAAATAAATTAAGAAATAAATTTCAAAGAAGTTTGAGCTTTTGGAAGAAAGACCAGTATATGATCGTGAAGTATTATTTTAGTTACAAATTCAAGATTTATTTTTAAATAGAGTATTGTTTTATACTATATATTCAGATACTTCTCCAAATCATTACTTTTCATCTTAATAAAAATCAAATCACAGACTGCTTGCCTTTTTCCCGTAATGGATCCTCAGATCTAAAGTATTTTACTGAAATGATCTCTTTTCTGTATTGAAAAATAGTGGAGCCTACTGAGAATAAATGGCCACCCACTTGTTTGAAGGGAGAAAATTACAGAGATGAAGGTTACTTATGAAAAATTCAAAAAGGAATCCATGCATGATGGGTAACAGAATTGCAAAATTGAACACAAGGTCTGATATGATATCAGAAATAGGTGCTAATATAAGAGCTCCATACTTAATATTTTTTTACTTATCAAATCCTACTACCCTATTATTTTTCATATTGGCTTTTGGCACTATTAGCAACCCAAAGAAAGAACTGATTCCTAGACAATATGGGAACAATAACCTAAGAAAGAAGATGAGTATGTGGATGTTTGTTATATTAAATACTCTAGATTTCTGTAGTTTTTTTAACTGTCATATAAAAAATTGTTTTATTCCAATGTTCTAATCTCTTCCATTTAACCAACAAATAACTCCTTCTTAGCCAGAGTAAGTGTCAGCAAAGAAATTCACTTTATTACCCTTTATGCCTTTTAAAAAATAATTCAAGTCTAATTTTTTTTTAACCTGGGATTGAACTCAGGGGCACTCGACCACTGAGCCACATTCTCAGCTCTATTTTGTTTTTTATTTAGAGATAGGGTCCCACTGATTTGCTTAGCACCTCCTTTTTGCTGAGGCTGTCATTGAACTTGCAATCCTCCTGCCTCAGTCTCCCCCACTGCTGAGATTACAGGTATGTGCAACCACACCCAGCTAGAGTCTAATTTTAACTAAGCCAACTAATGGATGCCCAGATAAGGAAAAGCCTATTTTCATTACCTCTTGCCTCTGAGCAACTCGTTATTTATTTCAAGAACACATTATACATGTTGTTTGCCCAGAAGCCTCTAATACTCCCCAACACTATTATTTAATTTATTCCCTAAAAAGATGTCCTGTGTACTTCTGCTTGTAAGTTCACATTTTTTCATAAAAGTATGCATAATTTTCATAGACATTCATTCCTTCTTTCCTTATTATAAGATTCCCCTCCTTTTTTGAATAGTCATATTGAAGAAAAATAATAGAAAAATAAAGATTTTATCATGTAAGTTCAACTGGCCACCCAAGCAGTATTCTAAACATCAGATTAATCTTAGAAATAATTTTAAATGATAGCTAGTATTTATTAATTATTTTCATGGTCTTCAATTAATCACTCTAGTTTCATCTTTACATTCAATTCTCATAATAAGAATGACTATGTTCACTGTATCTGAGAGAAAATACACTTATCTCAGAGAACCGGCAGTTGAGATATTATTGTCTTTTTGTAAAATTTATAAATTTACAACAGTGTCAGCTTTAGTCACCAGATCTTATTTGAGGTAACTTTATTGCACATTCAAAAACTTTTAATGTACATTTCCCTTTTGAGGCCTGTGTTTCTGGGCTCCAGATTACTCTCTTGTGCGCAGGTGCCTTATCACTCATGTTATTTAAGCCCCAGGCTCTCACTAGTAAATTTCTTAGGCCTCTGGAACCACTCTAGTCATATTTTTCTAGGCTAGGTGATCCACCTCCACATATTTCTGAGTTATTTATCTTACACATTGGCGTTCCTCCACAAGATTTGCTTATGGATACCCTTAACCCTGGGTTATAGCCATTTAACTTCTGTATGAATAGTTGATGAAGACCAACTACATTTTCTCCAAAAGTTTCTTCAAGAAATGTTTTATTGTGGTTGGTTCCTTGAAGCCATTTTACCTCTTGATTACATAGTACCTCCATTGTTAATTTGGAGAACCTGGAGGACTAAGATGGCAGGCCAGAGGGAGGCAGCACTCTGTGTCTCTCTGCGATCCAGATCTCACCTAGTCGGAATACTGCATCTCTGACTATTAGAGGATGCCTATACAGCTACTTTCCACAGAAATCACCAGTGCTGTGACCCCACACAAGGATCTGGGCCTCAGCTTTCGAGCAGGACTCCAGACTCCTGGCTCCTGATACCCAAAACCCAAAGTTCCGGCAAACACAAGGCTAGGAAGCACCTTAGCAGAATCGGCTATCAGCATCTCTACAGAACTCCCAGATTTCACTCTGCTCCCACACAGGTCACTCCCCTGCTACCTACCCCAGCACAACGCCATCACCGGGCTCCCCACACCTCACCAGACACCCTGGTGCGGGAAGCAGACTGCCCCCATCTTGGCTCACCTCCCTCGCCATATTTGCTGGGGGCAGCTCCCAGATAGGATCTCCAGCTGGCCAGGTACCCCAGGTTTCCAACTCTCCCCAGCAGCATTAACCCAACGCAGTAACTCCCCAACACAAAACAACTCTCAGTTGGACAGATGTGCAGTGCGACCCGGGCGCTGCCCATGGGAGCCCCAGTGTGAGAGGTCCCACAATTGGAAACTGCTAAGGGAGAGGGAGAAGGGGCTAAAGTTTGGAGCCTAACAGAGAGACTAGGAACTGGGAAATTTCCAGGCAAGATAGGGAGATAGTACTAGGAGCTCAAGTCATACGAGTGGTCCCAAAAAGACCTGTGAGATACAGTCTCCCTGCAGGGACTGGCCGGTGCCACTCCCTGCTTCCAAGCACTTTACACTAGGACTAGCCTTCCAACCCTGGTTACCTCCACCATACTGAGGGCAGAGACACCAACTTACAACAGACAACCCCACCTATTTGATGAGAAGAGAATCAGGAAAGAAACGGATCTCTAAAACTAGCAACAATCCTGGTTTCTTCCTTAGAGTATTTTTTTTCTTCTCTCTTTTTCTTCTACCCCTCTATCCTCCCACCCTCATAACCCCAACATATGTGAAAACAATAACTTTGCATGAGTCATCTGAATAATATAATATAGAGGTGTTGTATATGCCCTTTTTTCTTCTCTTTTTTCTTCTTTTATTTTTCTTTCCTACCTCCAAATTTTACTATTTTAACATCCTGTATTTTTCTAAATATGTATGTGTGTTTGTTTAATGTACTCCACTGTCTTCTCACATACTTGTCTACCCTAAATTACTTCCTGTCTATTCTCTTGCTACTAACCCTTTTTAATAGATTTCTCTTTTGTACTTTCTAAGATATATTAACTCTATATGCTCACATCCTACCTCCTCAGCATATTGTCCTTTGTCCTACCCCAGTTCATCGTCTCCCATCAGAAACTGTAAACCCTTTTACAAAACTACTGATTATATTATAGATAATAATTGAATCCAACATTTCTGTACATTGAGACTAAAACATAAATATCTTAATAACAACAACAAATTTGTTCTTAGGTGGTATATTGTTGATATTGGGATCTGTTAACATTGTCCTTCCCCAAAAAGGGGAGGTCGTGGAACCCTATAAGAGCACAACAAACCTATAGGGTAAAAACAATAACACCCAGACCCATAGAGCTGGAAAGAAAGACACAGGAGCAACATGAAAAGACAAGGGAAGAAAGAACCCCAAACAAATCAAGACATCACATTATTAGAAGCATTGGCAGCCACAGCAGAAGAAATTACAGAGAAGGAGTTCAAGATGTACATCCTTAAAATGTTCTGTGAACTCAAGGAAGGTATAAGAGAGCAAATACAGGCAGTGAAAGATCACTTCGACAAGGAGCTACATAAAACAAATACAGGAAGCAAATATCACCTCAACAGGGAGATAGAGGTTCTAAAAAGAAAAAAAAAAGCCAAACAAAAATCCTTGAAAGGAAAGAAACAATAAAGCAAATTAAAAGCTCAGGGGATCCAACATGGCATGATCGTCTCGATAGATGCAGAAAAAGCATTCGACAAAGTACAGCATCCTTTTATGTTCAAAACACTAGAAAAACTGGGGATAACAGGAACTTACCTCAACATTGTAAAAGCTATATATGTTAAGCCTCAGGCTAGCATCATTCTAAATGGAGAAAAACTGAAGGCATTCCCGCTAAAATCTGGAACAAGACAGGGATGCCCTCTCTCACCACTTCTATTTAATTTAGTCCTGGAAATACTAGCCAGAGCAATTAGACAGACAAAAGAAATTAAAGGCATAAAAATAGGAAAAGAAGAACTTAAAATATCACTATTTGCGGATGATATGATCCTATACCTAGAAGACCCAAAAGGGTCTACAAAGAAACTACTAGAACTAATAAATGAATTCAGCAAAGTGGCAGGATATAAAATCAACACGCATAAATCAAAGGCATTCCTGTACATCAACAACAAAACTTCTGAAATGGAAATGAGGAAAACCACCCCATTCACAATATCCTCAAAAAAATAAAATACTTGGGAATCCACCTAACAAAAGAGGTGAAAGATTTATACAATGAAAACTACAGAACCCTAAAGAGAGAGATAGAAGAAGATCTTAGAAGATGGAAAAATGTACCCTGTTCATGGATAGGCAGAACTAACATCATCAAAATGGCAATATTACCCAAAGTTCTCTACAGGTTCAACGCAATGCCAATCAAAATCCCAAGGGCATTTCTTGTAGAAATAGAAAAAGCTATCATGAAATTCATATGGAAAAACAAAAGACCCAGAATAGCAAAAGCTATTCTAAGCAGGAAGTGTGAATCAGGCGGTATAGCGATACCAGATTTCAAACTATATTACAGAGCAATAGTAACAAAAACAGCATGGCACTGGTACCAAAACAGGTGGGTGGACCAATGGTACAGAATAGAGGACACAGAGACCAATCCTCAAAATTACAACTTTCTTATATTTGATAAAGGCGCTAAAAGCATGCAATGGAGAAAGGATAGCATCTTCAACAAATGGTGCTGGGAAAACTGGAAATCCATATGCAACAAAATGAAGCTGAACCCCTTTCTCTCACCATGCTCAAAAGTTAATTCAAAATGGATCAAGGAGCTAGATATCAAACCAGAGACTCTGCACCTGATAGAAGAAAAAGTTGGCTCCGATCTACATATTGTGGGGTCGGGCTCCAAATTCCTTAATAGGATGCCCATAGCCCAAGAGTTAAATACAAGAATAAACAAATGGGACTTACTTAAACTAAAAAGTTTTTTCTCAGCAAGAGAAACAATAAGAGAGGTAAACAGGGAACCTACATCATGGGAACAAATTTTTACTCCTCACACTTCAGATAGAGCCCTAATATCCAGAATATACAAAGAACTCAAAAAATTAAACAATATGATAACAAACAACCCTATCAACAAATGGGCCAAGGACCTGAACAGACACTTCTCAGAGGAGGACATACAATCAATCAATAAGTATATGAAAAAATGCTCACCATCTCTAGCAGTCAGAGAAATGCAAATCAACACCACCCTAAGATACCATCTCACTCCAGTAAGATTGGCAGCCATTAGGAAGTCAAGTAACAATAAGTGCTGGCAAGGATGTGGGGAAAAGGGTACACTTGTACATTGCTGGTGGGACTGCAAAATGGTGCGGCCAATATGGAAAGCAGTATGGAGATACCTAGGAAAGCTGGGAATGGATCCACCATTTGACCCAGCTATCGCCCTTCTCGGTCTATTCCCTGAGGACCTCAAAAGAGCATACTATAGGGATATTGCCACATCAATGATCATAGCAGCACAATTCACAATAGCTAGACTTTGGAATCAACCTAGATGCCCTTCAATAGATGAATGGATTAAAAAACTGTGGCATCTATACACAATGGAGTATTACGCAGCACTAAAAAACGACAAAATCATGGATTTTGCAGGGAAATGGATGGCATTAGAACAGATAATGCTAAGTGAAGCTAGCCAATCCTTAAAAAACAAATGCCAAATGTCTTCTTTGATATAAAGAGGGCAACCAAGATCAGAACAGGGAAGAAGAGCATGAGGAAAAGATTAACATTTAACAGAGACGAGTGGGGTGGGAGAGAGGGAGAGAGAAGGGAAACTGTATGGAAATGGAAGGAGACCCTCATTGTTACACAAAATTACATATAAGAGTTTGTGAGGGAAAAGGGAAAAAAAAACAATGGAGAGAATTAAACAACAGCAGATGGGGTAGAGAGGGAAGAGGAAAGGGAAGGGGAGGGAGGATAGTAGGGGATAGGAAAGGTAGCAGAATACAACAGTCATTAATATGGTATTATGTAAAAATGTGGATGTGTAACCGATGTGATTCTGCAACTTGTATTTGGGGTAAAAATGGGAGTTCATAACCCACTTGAATCAAATGTATGGAAGATGATATGCCATGAGCTTTGTAATGTTTTGAACAACCAATAATTTAAAAAAAAAGCTCAAATGAAAGCAACAGAGTAGACCACTTGGAAGATAGGATATCAGACAATGAAGACAAAATATATAATCTTGAAAGAACATAGACCACACAGTGATAACAGTAAGAAACCATGAGCAGAACATTCAAGAAATATGCGATAGCATAAAAAGACCAAATTTTAGAGTTTTGGGGATAGAGGAAGGCATAAAGATCCAAACCAAAGGAATGAACACTCTATTTAATGAAATAATGTCAGAAAACTTTCCAAACATGAAGAATAAATTGGAAATCCAAATTTAAGAAGCCTACAGGATGCCAAATATACAAAATCACAACAGATCCACACCAAGGCACATAATAATAAAAATGCCGAACATACAGAATAAAGAAAGAATTTTAAAAGCCACGAGAGAAAGGAATCAGATTATATCTAGGGAAAAACCAATTAGGATAACAGCAGATTTTTCAACACAGACCCTGAAAGCTAGAAGATCCTGGAACAACATATCAAGTTCTGAAAGAAAATGGATGTCAACCAAGAATCTTGTATCCAGCAAAACTAAGCTTTAGATTTGATGATGAAATAAAAACCTCCCATGATAAACAAAACTTAAAAGAATTTATAGCTAGAAAACTGGCACTACAAAACATCCTTGGAAAAATATTCCAGAAGAGGAAACAAAAAACAACAATGAAAATCAGCAGAGGGAGATAATACCCTAAATCAAAGAAGAAAATCAAGTCAAGTTAAATAACAAAAATAAAAAAAAAATCAAGTCAAGTTAAATAACAAAAATTTAAAAATCTGGCTTAGAAAATAAACTGTGTCAATAATGATCCTGAATGTTAATGGCTTAAAATCACCAATCAAAAGACATAGGCTAGCATATTGGATTTTTTAAAAAAGACCCAACAATATGCTGCCTCCAGGAGACTCATTTGATAGGAAATGACATACACAGACTGAAAGTGAAAGGTTGGGAAAAATCATATCACTCACATGGACCGTGGAAGCAAGCAGGTGTTTCCATCCTTGTATCAAATAAAGTATACTTCAAGCCAAAGTTAATAAAAGGGATAAAGGTAGACATTACATACTGCTCAAAGGAACCATATACCAATAAGGCATAACAATCATAAATATATATGCCCCAAACAATGCAGCAGCTATGTTCATCAAACAAATTCTTCTCAAGTTTAAGAGTCAAATTGACCACAACACAATAATCTTAGGTGACTTTAACACACCTCTCTCACAACTGGATAGATCTTCCAAATAAAAGCTGAAAAAAGAAACTATAGATCTCAATAATACATTTAATAACTTTGACTTATCCAACATATATAGAATATTTCAACCTGCATCAAGCAGATACACTTTCTTTTCAGTAGCACATGGATCCTTCTCTAAAAGAGACCATATAATATGCCACAAAGCAACTCTTACCAAATACAAAAAAGTAGAGATTCTACCCTGCATTTTATCAGATCATAATGGAATGAAACTCAAAATCAATGACAAAATAAAAAATAAAAATGACTCCAACACCTGGAGACTAAACAATATGCTACTGAATGAACAATGGGTTGCAGAAGACATCAAAGAGGAAATTTAAAAAATTCTAGAGATAAATGAGAACATAGACACAACATATCAAAATCTGTGGGACACTATGAAAGCAGTATTAAGAGAAAAATTCATTGCATGAAGTTCATTCCTTAAAAGAAGAAAAAGTTAACAAATAAATGGCCTCACATTACATCTCAAAATCCTAGAAAAAGAAGAACAAATCAACACCAAAAACAGTAGAAGGCAAGAAATAGTTAAAATCAGAGCTGAAATCAATGAAATCAAAACAGAAGAAATAATTGAAAAAATTGATGAAACAAAAAGTTGGTTCTTTGAAAAAATAAATAAAATTGACAGACCCTTAGCCATGCTAATGAAGAAAAGGAGAGAGAAAAATCAAATTACCAGCATACATGATGAAAAAGGTAATACCACAACAGAGACTATATAAATACAAAGGATAATTAGAAATTATTTTTGAAAACTTATACTCTAATATAGAAAATATTGAAGGTGTTGATAAATTTCTTAAGTCATAGGATTTGCCCAGATTGAACCAGGATGATATACATAATTTAAATAGATCAATTTCAAGTGATGAAATAGAAGACACCATCAGATGCCTACCAGCCAAGAAAAGCCCAGGACCGGATGGATACAGAGCTGAGTTCTATAAGACCTTTAAAGAAGAACTAATACCAATACTCTTCAATTTATTTCAGAAAATGGGAAAAGAGGCAGCACTTCCAAACTCATTCTATGAGGCCAATATCACCCAGATTCCAAAACCAGTCAAAGACACATCAAAGAAAGAAAACTTTAGACCAATATCTCTAATAAACATAAACACAAAAATTCTCAATAAAATTCTGGCAAATCAAATACAAAAACATATCAAAAAGATCGTGCACCACAATCAAGTAGGATTCATCCCAGGGATGCAAGGTTGTCAACACATTGAAAATCAATAAATGTAATTCATCACATCAATAGACTCAAAGATAAGAATCATATGATCATCTCAATAAATGCAGACAAAGCATTTGACAAAATATAGCACCACTTCCTGTTCAAAACACTAAAAAAACTAAGGATAACAGGAACATATCTCAACATTGTAAAGGCTAGCTACACCAAGCCCCAGGCCAACATCGTTCTAAATGGAGAAAAATTGAAGGCATTCCTTCTAAAAACTGGACAAGACAAGGGTGCCCTCTTTCACCACTTCTATTTAACATAGTTCTTGAAACACTGGCCAGAGAAATTAGATGAAAGAAATTAAAGATATTCACATAGGAAAACAAAAACTTAAATTAGCACTATTTGCCGACAATATGATTCTATACCTAGAAGACCCAAAAATCTCCACCAGAAAACTTCTAGAACTAGTAAATGAATTCAGAAAAGTAGCAGGATTTAAAATCAACACCCATAAATCAAAGGTATTTCTGTATATCAGTGACAAATACTCTGAGAGGGTAATGAGGAAAACTACTCCATTTATAATAGCCTCAAAAAAATAAAATACTTGGGAATCAACGAAAGAGGTGAAAGATCTATACAATGAAAACCATAGAACCCTAAAGAAAGAAATCAAAGAAGACCTTAGAAGATGGAAAGATCTACCTTGCTTTTGCATAGGCAGAATTAATATTATCAAAATGACCATGCTACCAAAAGCACTATACAGATTTAATGCAATTCTGATCAAAATCCCAGTGGCATTCCTCATAGAAAAGAAAAAGCAATCATGAAATTCATATGGAAAAATAAGAGACCCAGAATAGCTAAAGCAATCCTTAGCAAAAAGAGAGAAACAGGTGGCATTACTATACCAGATCTTAAACTATACTACAGGGCAATAGTAACAAAAAACTGCATGATACTGGCACCAAAACAAACTGGTAGACCAATGGTCTTCTTCACTGTTTCAGCCATACATACTCAATAAGCCTCAGAACTCACTATCTTCTCAGGCCCCACTTGGTTCAAAAACACACTGATAAAGCCAGAGACCATATAATTAAAGATTAACCTGCAATGTCTATACATCATCAGGCCTGAGACTCTGATAAAATTAGAACGGCCATAGTTTTTAATGAGATTTCCTCCTGCTCACCTCCCATTACCTTGCTTAGGTCCACCTTGCATGTTCACCCTGCTGGTTGAATCCATATTAGTTACCTTATAACTCACATCTTGTTGAATGTTTTGCTTTTGATTTAGACAGGGATTAAGAAGTATTTCATTAAAGCCAGATTGACTCACCTTAAAATGATCACTTATTTTGAAATAGCTACTTCACAATCAACTAAACCTCCATATGCTACATCACATGACCATATTAGAAATGAAAGAAGAAACTTCATAACTGAAGCTAGTGACATGAAAAGGAAAATAAATGAATGTCATAAGCAAGTTTATGCCAAATAAATAAGAAAAAGTAGATGAAACTGTATAAAATTCTTTTTAAAAACACAACATACTAAAATTAACACAAGAAAAAAAAAGAGGAGAAAATAATTTTGCCACAGGGATCATCTATGTACAGAAGTGTCCCAACCAGGTAGGAAGAGAGCTAACTGAGGGTGTGGCTACAGCTGCCATTGAAAAGCTGCCGGGTGAAAGGGAGGAGCTTGCTAATGAGAGCCAGCCATAAGATTCCCACTAGACTGTCTACACACTGATCTACTGATTTTCTCAATAAGTAAAAAGGAATGAAGATTATAACCTGGAAAGGAAGTGCCCTTCTACCATCACCTACTCTATAGTGTCCCTCAGACAACTTCTATGGACAAAGCTTAAACTAAAGACTGCTGGTGAAGGTAATGAAAAGGAAAATAAATGAATGTCATAAGCAAGTTCATCTCCAGTGTCATAAGCAGGGTATAGAATGGTAGACTGGGGCTGAGAGACAGCAAATTAGAAACTTATATATATAGGTTTAAGATTTTCTAGATGATGATGATAAACTTTTAAAATCCAAAGGAACAAAAACATATCATGTCTTTGTAATCTGAATATGCATAGTCTTAACAAGGCTTTTGATAGACTATTAGAATCACAGGTAAGTGCCAGATTTTCTAACTGTGGTAATTGATTATATGAATGACTTGAAATCCTTCATTCCTCACTTGATCTATTCTTTTGTCATATGACTTTGTGGTTCTCTCTAAAAAGACAAAGCCCGTTTACTTAACCTCTTGAATCTGGGCTTGTCTTGCAACTTGCTTGAGTCAACAATAGTAACAGTTACTATGCTAGCAGATGCTTGAAATAGTGTTTCTGACTAGTTCTCATAGTCTTCCAATTGACAAGAATGGCTATATCAACCAACAGCCTGCTGACACCCCACCCCAGAGCAAACCCAGTCAAGAACAACAGGGCTGCCCAGAGGATCACAGAACATGAGTAAGAACAAATCCAAGTGAACACTACAGATTTATGAGCTAAATAAATGCTTATTACTATATAATTCTGGAATTTGGGGCTTATTTGTTATATAGTATTATAGTTATAAAGTCACTCCCTTCTGTATATTAATAGAAGAGAGCAACATAATTTGCACACCACACAAGTACATGGACAGTTGATGTTTTATTATGAGAGTTAGGATAATTTCTCATTTTCCTATATTAAAAAATCCCATTTATGCTTTGAAATAATGACGAGGTATACTGTAAGTCAGGGTGAAAGCTTTTCCCAGGAATTATCTTTGTAGTCGCTATACCTGAGAATGAGTAAACAGCTATAGGATCTATTAAGGCATAAAAGAAGAGGCAGCATTCACAGACTATGTTTTCTTTCAACCTTAATAATTCTAGTTTCAATAGTCCAGTACATGTATATAGACACCCAAAGTCACCAGGATTAGCAGTGTAGTCCACCAGTATCTTGTCAAATATAAAAAGTTCTCCCTTATTATAAAACCCATACAAAAAAAAGTAAAATAATCATTTCTTTCACTTCAGAAATTTGATAAGTCATTTCTCTGCCACAGAAACTCAAAGTTCTCACGCCATGGCCTAGCAACTCTCATAGCCTCCCCCTTTATTATTCTCCCACCCAATTTCTCTTCATCCTACCATACTTATGTTAGACCTGCTCTCAGCTGTGAGGATCTGAAAAACTCATACCCACTGGGATTAGAGCATCAGACAACTGAGGAGCAACAGACCCTTAGCAGGGAGGGGGTGTAAGTATATACAATAAAATGGCAGGAATCAATAGTAGAATAGGGAGGGAGATGGGGAACACAGCCCACTCAAGGGCCTGCTTCATGGGCAGAGACCTCTACATTTGTGCAGGACCCTATACCCAGAAGAATCCCACATTTGGTTGTCAACACCTAGAAATTTTTAATAGTATCTGAATGACCACTCTGCATTTTCATTTTGAACAAGATCCCACAAGTTCTGAAGTTAAGTCTTCCCACAGGTAACAGGGAGTTCTCTTGATGTCTATCTTCTTCCAAAGAACAGGTTTCATATATGGAAGTCATTTTACCTGCAAAGTCTTCTGAGAGGTACTGACCAAAAGGCTCCTGAAGCCTAATCTTATTAACACCTGGTACTTAACCTCAGGTTTTGTCCTGCTTCTTCACAATCATTCATTTACTAGTACATAGACCCCTAAAATAGGAGTCGAAACATCCTGGTAAAAATCTGAAAATGATCTGCGAATGGACTATTTTGATTTCCCTGAAAACAGAACATATTTACCATTAATACCTCAGCACCATGTTAAATGGGCAGCTGGGACTGAATATAAACTCTTATCTCTCTTGCTTTAGTTTCACATTCTGCTCTGTGGCAGAGAAAATGGAAATCTAAAATGCAATTTTTCCCTAGAGGAACCATTTTATGTACTATTTATTAAGCCTACATTGTGTCAGGTATCTAAAAGAACACATAAAAATGGCCTCTTTCTAAAATAGCCTTTTCAATTACCTCTAAGTATAATACCTTTGTAACTCTTCCAGAAGCTATAAAGCCCAAGGACTGGACTTTCCTAGATGTGTCATTATTGTTTAAAGGCAACAATGAATGCTCACCGGTTTTTCCATGGTCTGTCTTTGTTGTACTATATTTTGTTTATCCCTTATAGAACATAGACCCTACAGTCCACCCACATCTCACCAATATTAAGGAAAAATTCCCCCAGCCCTTCTGCTTCAGCTTCCCCTGCTTACAAATGAATGATACTAACTCTGCCTCTCTGATTAATATGATGACATACAAAATTCTCATTTTTTCTCAAAATATTTCCATCATAGCTAATTATAAAAGGTTAAAATCCCAACCTCTGGAGTCATTCTTTTTATGAGGATTTTTTTACCAGAATGATTCTGTTAAAGTTCAATTAATACTTGGAAGAGGCAAATATGATCTATATAATACTTATCAGAAAACAAGTAAATACCAATTTACCTCCATTCTTCCGCAGAGTTCATTTATAAGAAGTCAATCATGTTAGAGGTAGTATCTTTTTACTACAAATTGGAGGATCACACAATGATTCTATCCGGATTTAAACATCCTTCCTATTGATGCAGGCCCTGTGTAGCCAAACTGTAGAAAACAATGCAGATCATGGTAGCCACAGAAAGGGAAGCCACAAGTGAAAAGAGGAAGAATCAAGACAAAGAGAACTTAGATTCCAGAGAAAATCAAAGGGCCAAGAGACCCATAAAATCT
The DNA here is from genome assembly GCF_048772815.1 of Callospermophilus lateralis. Classification (NCBI taxonomy): domain Eukaryota; kingdom Metazoa; phylum Chordata; class Mammalia; order Rodentia; family Sciuridae; genus Callospermophilus; species Callospermophilus lateralis. The sequence goes on along the minus strand of NC_135310.1, from coordinate 82,237,770 downwards.
ACTTCTACATTAATGGGGAATTTAACTGCCCAAAATTTTCAGACTATTTCAAAAAAAAAGCAAAGCCTTTTTATTGGGGGGGGACCTATAATTTGATCATTAACATAATCATAGTCTAATGACTCATTTCAAATAGGAATATAAAATGAAAAAATAAAAACCTAGTTTATTTCACAGAGCATAGTAGGGATAATAAATAATAATGGGATAATAACTGAGGTAACAGAAGATGGAGACAAAAGACAACAACAGAGACTACAACTTCAGTCACACATATCTTGGATGAAATAAAAGCATATATTTAATGATACATATCAAAATGAGCTAAAATTGGAGTAGGGGCAGAGCAGAGCCGCCGCCCGTGCCTGCAAGGTAGGCAGACCTGAGACCGACCGGGAGAACAGGCCCAGCGGCCCGTCAGCGTGGTAGACAGATCACCCCAATTGGAGGAGGAGCACAACTGCCACCTGCCCCTGCAAGGGAAACTTTTCAACTATACAAGAGCAATATAAATATATAGGGGGAAAATTCAATAACACAACAGTTTCACAAAGCAGAAAGAAACGCGAGCAGTATGAAAAGACAAGGAAAGAAAGGACCACAAGCAATGCAGGTCAACTCAACTTTAGAAGAGGTAATAGCTGCAGCAGATGAAATGTCAGATAAAGAATTCAGGATATACATGCTTCAGATGATCTGGAGTCTCAAGGAAGACATTAGACAGCAAAATCAGACAATGAAAGACCACTTCGACAATGAATTACATAAACAAATCCAAGAAGCAAAATATCAACTATACAGGGAGATAGAGGTTATAAAAAACAAACAAACAGAAATCCTAGAAATGCAGGAAGCAATAAACCAACATAAAAACTCAATTGAGAATACTACCAGCAGAGTAGAACACTTAGAAGATAGAACATCAGACAATGAAGACAAAGTATTTCAACTTGAAAAGAACATAGACAGCTCAGCAAGACTGTTAAGAAACCATGAGCAGAACATCCAAGAAATATGGGATAACATAAAGAGACCAAACTTAAGAGACATTGGGATACAGGAAGGAATAGAGGTCCAAACCAAAGGAATGAGCAATCTATTCAATGAAATAATACAAGAAAACTTCCCAGACTTGAAGAATGAGACAGAATCCCAAATCCTAGAAGCCTACAGGACGTTGAATGTGCAAAATCATAAGAGATCCACACCTAGACACATTATAATGAAGATGCCCAACATACAGAATAAGGAGAGAATTTTAAAAGCTACAAGAGAAAGAAATCAGATTATATTTAGGGCTAAACCAATCAGGATAACAGCTGATCTTTCAACACAGACTCTGAAAGCTAGAAGATCCTGGAATAACATATTTCAAACACTGAAAGAAAATGGGTTCCAACCAAGAATTGTGTATCCAGCACAGGATGGAAGATGAAATTAAAACCTTCCACCATAAACAAAAGTTAAAAGAATTTGCAGCTAGAAAACCATCTCTTCAAAACATCCTCGGCAAAATATTACAGGAAGAGGAAATGGAAAATATCAATGAAAACCAACAGCGGGAGGTAGTACAGTCAAGGGGGGGAAAATAATCAAAGAGGAAAACAAACCATGTTTAGTAACATAAATAAATAAATATGGCTGGAAGAACAACCCATATCTCAATAATAACCCTAAATGTTAATGGCTTAAACTCACCAATTAAGAGACACAGGTTAGTAGAATGGATCACAAAACAAGACCCAACAATATGCTGCCTTCAGGAGATGCATTTGATAGGAAAAGACATACATAGACTGAAGGTGAAAGGTTGGGAAAAATCATATCACTCATATGGACTTCGGAAACAAGCAGGAGTGTCCATACTCATATCAAATAAAATAGACTTCAAGCCAAAGTTAATCAAAAGGGATAAAGAGGGACACTACATTCTGCTCAAGGGAACCATACACCAACAAGACATAACAATCATAAATATATATGCCCCAAACAATGGTGCAGCTATGTTCATCAAACAAACTCTCCTCAAGTTCAAGAGTCTAATAGACCACCATACAATAATCATGGGAGACTTCAACACACCTCTCTCACCACTGGACAGATCTTCCAAACAAAAGTTGAATAAGGAAACTATAGAACTCAATAACACAATAATAACCTAGACTTAATTGACATATATAGAATATACCACCCAACATCAAGCAGTTACACTTTTTTCTCAGCAGCACATGGATTCTTCTCAAAAATAGATCATACATTATGTCACAGGGCAACTCTTAGACAATATAAAGGAGTAGAGATAATACCATGCATCTTATCTGATCATAATGGAATGAAACTGAAAATCAACGATAAAAGAAGGAAGGAAAAATCATGCATCACTTGGAGAATGAATAATAGGTTACTGAATGATCAATGGGTTATAGAAGACATCAAGGAGGAAATTAAAAAATTCTTAGAGATAAATGAAAACACAGACACAACATATCGGAATCTATGGAACACATTGAAAGCAGTTCTAAGAGGAAAATTCATTGCTTGAAGTTCATACCTTAAAAAAAGAAAAAACCAACAAATAAATGATCTAATACTTCATCTCAAAATCCTAGAAAAAGAAAAGCAAAACAACAGCAAAAGATGTAGAAGGCAAGAAATAATTAAAATCAGAGCTGAAGTTAATGAAATCGAAACAAAAGAAACAATTGAAAAAATTGACAAAACTAAAAGTTGGTTCTTTGAAAAAATAAATAAAATCGACAGACCCTTAGCCACGCTAACGAAGAGAAGAAGAGAGAGAACTCAAATTACCAGCATAAGGGATGAAAAAGGCAATATCACAACAGACACTTCAGAAATACAGAAGATTATCAGAAATTATTTTGAATCCTTATACTCCAATAAAATAGAAGATAGTGAAGGCATCGATAAATTTCTTAAGTCATATGATTTGCCCAGATTGAGTCAGGAGGATATAGACAACCTAAACAGACCAATATCAATTGAGGAAATAGAAAAAAACATCAAAAGACTACCAACTAAGAAAAGCCCAGGACCGGATGGGTATACAGCAGAGTTTTACAAAACCTTTAAAGATGAACTAATACCAATATTTTTCAAGCTATTTCAGAAAATAGAAAAAGAGGGAGAACTTCCAAATTCATTCTATGAGGCCAACATCACCCTGATTCCTAAACCAGACAAAGACACTTCAAAGAAAGAAAACTACAGACCAATATCTCAAATGAGCCTAGATGCAAAAATCCTCAATAAAATAAAATTTGGCAAATCAGATACAAAAACATAACCAAAAAAATTGTACACCATGACCAAGTAGTATTCATCCCTGGGATGCAAGTCTGGTTCAATATACGGAAATCAATAAATGTTATTCACCACATCAATAGACTTAAAGATAAGAACCATATGATCATCTCGATAGATACAGAAAAGGCATTCGACAAAGTACAGCATCCCTTTATGTTCAAAACTCTAGAAAAACTAGGGATAACAGGAACATACCCTAATATTGTAAAAGCAATCTATGCTAAGCCTCAGGCTAGCATCATTCTGAATGAAGAAAAATTGAAGGCATTCCCTCTAAAATCAAGACAGGGATGCCCTCTCTCACCACTTCTGTTCAACATAGTTCTCGAATCACTGGCCAGAGCAATTAGACAGACGAAAGAAATTAAAGGCATAAAAATAGGAAAACAAGAACTCAAATTATCACTATTTGCAGATGACATGATTCTATACCTAGAAGACCCAAAAGGGTCTACTAAGAAACTATTAGAGCTAATAAATGAATTCAGAAAACTGGCAGGATATAAAATCAACATGCATAAATCAAAGGCATTCCTGTATATCAGCGACAAATCCTCTGAAATGGAAATGAGGACAACCACTCCATTCACAATATCCTCAAAAAAAATAAAATACTTGGGAATCCACCTAACAAAAGAGGTGAAAGACTTATACAATGAAAACTACAGAACCCTAAAGAGAGAAATAGAAGAAGATTTTAGAAGATGGAAAAATATACCCTGTTCATGGATAGGCAGAACTAACATCATTAAGATGGCGATATTACCAAAAGTTCTCTATAGGTTTAATGCAATGCCAATCAAAATCCCAACGGCATTTCTTGTAGAAATAGAGAAAGCAATCATGAAATTCATATGGAAAAGTAAAAGACCCAGAATAGCAAAAACAATGCTAAGCAGGAAGTGTGAATCAGGCGGTATAGCGATACCAGACTTCAAACTATACTACAGAGCAATAATAACAAAAACAGCATGGTACTGGTACCAAAACAGGTGGGTGGACCAATGGTACAGAATAGAGGACACAGAAACCAATCCACAAAACTACAACTATCTTATATTTGATAAAGGGGCTAAAAGAATGCAATGGAGGAAGGATAGCATCTTCAACAAATGGTGCTGGGAAAACTGGAAATCCATATGCAACAAAATGAAACTGAATCCCTTTCTCTCGCCATGCACAAAAGTTAACTCAAAATGGATCAAGGAACTTGATATCAAATCAGAGACACGGCGTCTGATAGAAGAAAAAGTCGGCTACGATCTACGTTCTGTGGGGTCAGGCTCCAAATTCCTCAATAGGACACCCATAGCACAAGAGTTAATAACTAGAATCAACAAATGGGACTTACTCAAACTAAAAAGTTTTTTCTCAGCAAAAGAAACAATAAGAGAGGTAAATAGGGAGCCTACATCCTGGGAACAAATCTTTACTCCTCACACTTCAGACAGAGCCCTAATATCCAGAGTATACAAAGAACTCAAAAAATTAGACAATAAGATAACAAATAACCCAATCAACAAATGGGCCAAGGACCTGAACAGAAATTTCTCAGAGGAGGACATACAATCAATCAACAAGTACATGAAAAAATGCTCACCATCTCTAGCAGTCAGAGAAATGCAAATCAAAACCACCCTAAGATACCATCTCACTCCAGTAAGATTGGCAGCCATTAGGAAGTCAAACAACAACAAGTGCTGGCAAAGATGTGGGGAAAAGAGTACACTTGTACATTGCTGGTGGGACTGCAAATTGGTGCGGCCAATTTGGAAAGCAGTATGGAGATTTCTTGGAAAGCTAGGAATGGAACCACCATTTGACCCAGCTATTCCCCTTCTCGGTCTATTCTCGGTCTATTCCCTAAAAACCTAAAAAGAGCATACTATAGGGACACTGCTACATCTATGTTCATAGCAGCACAATTCACAATAGCAAGACTGTGGAACCAACCTAGATGCCCTTCAATAGATTAATGGATTTTAAAAATGTGGCATTTATACACAATGGAGTATTACTCTGCATTAAAAGATGACAAAATCATAGAATTTGCAGGGAAATGGATGGCATTAGAGCAGATTATGCTAAGTGAAGCTAGCCAATCCCTTAAAAGCAAATGCCAAATGTCTTCTTTGATATAAGGATAGTAACTAAGAACAGAGTGGGGAAGAAGAGCATGAGAAGAAGATTAACATTAAACAGGGATGAGAGGTGGGAGGGAAAGGGAGAGAGAAGGGAAATTGCATGAAAATGGAAGGAGACCCTCAGGGGTATACAAAATTACATACAAGAGGAAGTGAGGGGAAAGGGGAAAAAAATACAAGGAGGAGAAATGAATTACAGTAGAGGGGGTAGAGAGAGAAAGGGGAGGGGGGAGGGGGGATAGTATAGGATAGGAAAGGCAGCAGAATACAACAGACACTAGTATGGCAATATGTAAATCAATGGATGTGTAACCGATGTGATTCTGCAATCTGTATACGGGGTAAATTGGGAGTTTATAACCCACTTGAATCAAAGTGTGAAATATGATATATCAAGAACTATGTAATGTTTTGAACAACCAACAATAAAAATTTAAAAAAATAAGTAAATAAAAAGCTAAAGAATATAAGAATAGCAAATACAAGGAGTAGCACTACCCCTAGGGCTGAGATGAGAAGAGTCACCTCTCTACCCCCGTACCAGGGCTAAAATCCAGACTTTGTTGAAAAAGCTTCATATGATCATGGATCACTGAATTTGGGGTCACTGAGAGGCAATACCAGCAGAGCTTGCTGAAGACCAAAGTCTGAAAAAACTATTCACAGGAATATCTTGGACCCACTACAGATATTCCTAAGAGAGTTGCAGAAGAAGGCTTTTTAGAGGAGGTGTCTTACTGGTAACATTACACAATGAAGTCAAAGAGTATCAGGGGAAGTTGCTGGCTGCTAGGTGCTACTGAGCAGCATATGTTTCAGGATGCACTGAAGAATGCACTTCAGTGCATGCACTGAAGCTGTGCACTGTAGGAGCCAGGCATTGGAGAAGACATGCACGATAGGAGCTTGGTAGTGTAGAAACCATTCGTACTGCTAAAACCAGACACCAGAGAAGCTATATGCTAGGGAATCCAGGTGCTTGAGAAGCTGCCTATCCTGCAGGATCCTGACATTAGAAAAGCTGTCCATGCTGAAGACAGTGAGTAATAGAAAAGCTACCAGTGCTGCAGGGGCTGTACCTGGAGAAGCTGAGTGCTTGCACTCAGGTACAAGAGGAACTGTCCATATTGCCAGGCAATATACTCATTTTGCCAGAATCAGGTAATAAGGGAACTCATTTTGCTGTGCAGAAGCCTGGAAGGACTCAGGCTTTCTTCAGCACTATCTACAGACAAAGTTCAATAACACGCCAGCAAGCAAAGGAGAAACATTCATAAGTTTCCTCCTACCCATCCCTGGAGGACTATGCAGATTGTCAAGATGGGCAGCACTGCTTTCACCTCCAATCTTTCTTTTCTATATTTATAATGAAATCCTCCATATAAAAATATTTCTGCACATATTCTTCACAGTTCTCTTTCTTCAGAGGTGGATGTAAGTGGAGACCATACAAGAATAGAGTAATAAAGGATGTCTTTCTTTAATTAAATTGATAATAAAAATTTCCTTCCTAAGTATGAAACTGTCCTCCAAATAGCTGGTTAAAAACGAAAATTATGCTCTTAAATGAAAACGTTTTCTTTTTATTACTGGCCTATAAGGTGATCCTGGTGAAAAATCACCTTTCACTTATTTATTTACCTTTACTGTCATTAAAGGTACTTGGGGAATTGATTTCCACTGAGGAAAAACCAATAATGCAGTAAGAAGGTCCTTATAGATTCCTGCTTGGGACCAGGCAAATCTGCCGTGCTGTTCAGTCTGCAGCTCACATACTCTTCTATCTTCATTTGCTTCTTAAAGATTGTTGGCCCCTAGAATATTTAGAATTTTCATAGAAATGAAAATATAATACTAAATTCAAGTTTAAAAAAAAAATCTTGCCAGAATAGAGGACACAGAGACTAACCCACAAAATTACAACTACCTTATATTAGACAAAGGGGCCAAAAGCATGCACTGGAGAAAGGATAGCATCTTCAACAAATGGTGCTGGGAAAACTGGAAATCCATATGCAACAAAATGAAATTGAATCCCTATCTCTCACCATGCACAAAAGTTAACTCAAAATGTATCAAGGATCTAGGAATTAAACCCGAGACTCTGCGTCTAATAGAAGAAAAAGTAGGCCCTAATCTTTATCACGTGGGGCTAGGTCCCAACTTCCTTAATAAGATGCCTGTAGCACAAGAATTAAAACTAAAAATCAACAAATGGGATAGATTCAAACTAAAAAGTCTTTTCTCATCAAAAGAAATAATCTGTGAGATGAACAGGGAGCCTACAACCTGGGAACAAATTTTTACCTCTCACACATCAGATAGAGCTCTAATCTCTAGGGTATATAAAGAGCTCAACAAGATAAGCACCCAAAAAACAAATAATCCAATCAATAAATGGGTCAAGGACCTGAACAGACATTTCTCAGAAGAGGATATACAATTAATCAACAAATATACCAAAAAAATGCTCACCATCTCTAGCAGTCAGAGAAATGCAAATCAAAACCACCCTAAGATACCATCTCACCCCAGTAAGAATGGCAGCCATTAGGAAGTCAAACAACAACAAGTGTTGGTGAGGATTGGGGGGCTGGGCGGCGGGGGCGGGGTGGGGAAGGTACATTCATACACTGCTGGTGGGACTGTAAATTAGTGCAGCCAATTTGGAAAGCAGTATAGAGATTCCTTGGAAAGCTGGGAATGGAACCACCATTTGACCCAGCTATTCCTCTTCTCAGACTTACCCAAAGGACCTAAAACCAGCATACTACAGGGACATAGCCACATCAATGTTTATAGCAGCACAATTCACAATAGCTAAACTGTAGAACCAACTTAGATGTCCTTCAGTGGATGAATGGATTAAAAATGTGGCATTTATACACAATGGAATATTATTCAGCACTAAAAAAGAATAAAATCATGGCATTTGCAGGGAAATGGGTGTCATTAGAGAAGATTATGCTAAGTGAAGTTAGCCAATCCCAAAAAAACAAATGCTGAATGTTTTCTCTGATATAAGTGGGTGACTTAAAGTGGGGTAGAGAGGGAGAGCATGGGTGGAAAAATACCTCTAGATAGGGAATAGGGGTGGGAGGGAAAGGGATGGAGAAGGGGAATAGCAAGGATAGTAGAAGGAGATGGTCATCATTATACAAAATACATGTATGAAGATGTGAATTTGGTGTCAACATACCTTATACACAAACAGAGATATGCTAAATTGTGTTATAAAGGTGTATTAAGACTTGTAAGGCAAAAAATAAAATAAGAGAGCTCATGTATAATGGCATAATTTGGCATGAACATACTGTGAATGGATAACTATGAATGTAATGAACTCCACTATTGTCATGTATGTAAGAAATAAATTTTAAAAAAAGAAAAAAAGTCTTGCTAGCATCAGTGATTTTATTTGATTCTTTGACATAAGGATTAAGGAAGGAGCGGTTTGGCAATGCGTCTTTCAACTACAATTTAAAACACATAACTAAGCTGGTACCTCAAGATTCATCTAAATTAATTAGTAGAGTTTAGATACTGATGGAAGCCTTACCCAAAAGGTAGTATTAAACTTTTGGTGCCTCCATATTACAAATAATTCTGGAGAATAACAGGCATTGTTTTATAGTTACAGAAAAAAGAGGAGGGTTACAAGGTACAGTATAGATTTAAATCTGACATACAAGTTTCCTTTTCTAAAACTAGGTCTGGGTTTATTTTCAATAAAATATTGTAAAAAATAATCTCCGTCTTCAGCTTTATTACTGAAGATTTTATTTACTGTAACACTTAAGCACTTGAACAAATAAGCATTATATCCGCAAAGTTTTTTTTTACTAAGCTTGCAAGTGAGAGATTCAGTTTCTGGCTTTGGTCAGAACCTCTTAGCCCTAAAAAGAAGAAATACCTATATGACTGATGGAAGCAAAGTACTAACAAAAAACATAATAGAGAATTAAAGTTTTATATTGTGACAATATGGGTCTTACAATTCTTTGTGTCAACCTCTTTGACCACCATATAGTTATAAACTACCGGAGAAACCCTGAAAGGACTTTGCCCCATACTGACTTCTGCCATGTTGTTAGTACTACTCTTACTTCTAAGAACTACTAATTTGTCTAAGACTTTGATATAATACATGATTTAGTTGATCTTCATAAAAATAATATGTACTTATTGTTTATTTAATTGATAAGTATATTATTGAGTCTTTGTAGTGTAAAAGAATAAAGTTTCCTATTTGGAGAAAATGCCAACCTCAAAAATGTTCATGTGGAATTCTAAAACTAAAGGCATTCGAGGTCTTTGATCACCCTGTGTCATTCCACCTCCTGAGCTTTGCCTCTAATAATTCCCCTATCCAAGTCCACCTTGCAAGACAAATCAAACTTCTGGCCTGTTCTTAATATACCTCAAGTTTTCCCACAATTGTGCCTTTTCTCCAGCAGAAATGATCTCCTACCCTTGCCCTCTCCATGTCCAAATTTTGTCCTGTCTTTAAGTACCTATGAAACTACACCTTTTCTAAAAAGCTTTCCCTGGTTGCCCAGATTGGAGTATTTTCTCCAAACGCTGAACTTTGTAGCAGTGCTTCATGATATGTAAGATTTTGTATCCTATCTATACATGTTATCTCCCCTGATAGACCAGAAGGAATTTAGGGCACGATTTGTGGTTTTTACATTTTTCTTAACCACTTATATAACATAGCATCAAGATTTGCCCGTATTAAGTGCTCAACTAGTATTAGTTGAATAAGAGACGAATCACTCAATAGGGATCTTTAGGAGACCATTTCTTGCTGTCAGGCCAACTGAGTTTAGTCTGGAAGATGAAACTTCATAGATGGGAAATAGGGACACCACTGAACAGTGTCAACCCAAGTTCTATGCGAGCCTAAATCAAAATTAAAATCCAGTAATACTGATCCAGTCATTGTTTACATTTTTTGATATTTTAGTACTTTTAAAATAATTTTTTATTATTTAAATAATGCATTAAAATATTATCTATCTTAATAACAGTTTTTTGGCACCTCCTTTTGCCTCACTTACCTCATTCTATTTCATTCCTATAATCATCTTAATCGGGCAACTTGCCATTCTCAACATGAAGCTGACCACTGCTTAGGTAGGAGAAATAACACAAAGGACTTAGGCAAGGACCCTGGAAAGAGTTGGGTAGACTACCAAATTTCCAAAGATTCTACTTGCATTTTGAACTGAAGTATTACCGCTGCCCTACAAACACTATATCAATAAAGAAGAAATGTGCAGATGGGTGGGAATGTTGGACTCTAAAGCTACAGAGGCAGCCAGGATCATTCCTGGGCCAGTGAACACATTTTTTATTGGGCCATAAAACTTACATTCCAAGTACCACCCGAAGGCAGACTAGGACTGTGGCTATACTTCCTCTCCTGGTCAAGACTAACTCAAGAATTCTGGAAGATCTGGATCAATATACTGCATCCATGAGTAAATACAGCAATGGATGCTGGTAGCAGACATGATTGACAAAGACAGAATTATCTCTTCTAAGCGTTTTTAGTTTTTATTTTTACCTCTCTAAAGAAGACGACTTTAGCCCTCTTTACAATTTTATAGATGTGAGGGGCATCCAAGTCTTTTCCAACTTCCTAATCCATAATTACCATTATAGCTTACAATATCCCCTACAAAATAAAGTGCAATAAAACCACAGCACTTAAGCTATCCCTCCAGACTTCAGTGGTTTTGTAACTATGATTGTAAAGAGATTTCCAAAGTTATTTTAATTTCAAGTCATCATTGTCTCAAGTCTCCTGAATTAGCAGATGGTTTTCATTTTTAACAATTTTTTCAAAATTAATTAACTTTATCCAATCCTAGGAAATAACAGATCTTAAATGACAAGAGAACAATAAAGCCTCTTCAAAGTTTTATTTGTAGTTTGCTTATTTGCTTTTTAGAGACAAGAAAATCTATTGAAAGACTTTTCTTAGGTCACAACTCAGCATTGATTTCAGAAAGGTAAATTATTGTCACCAGAGTTTCCCCAGACTTCAAGTCCTCCTCACTCAATTTTTCTTTAACGTTCAGACTGACCTCTCACCCTGTGTCCTTGCTCAAATACATTCTTCTTCTCCAGTGTTTCCGAGGTTGTTCTGAGCCCATCATTTACCATTTTAATTAAAAAATATTGGTATGAAAGCTTCAATTTCACCAGCATCCCTAAAAATAAGCCCATTCAACCAAAGTTTCTATCATCTGTAGAATGGATAAATAAGTTGAGTACAGCCCTAACACAAGTTACTATACAGCCATGAAAATGAAGAACTACAATGACATGCAATAATACATGCAATAATATGGATGAGTCTCAGGTTGGGCAAAAGAAATCAGACACCAGAGGGAACATCCTGAATGACTATATTTCTTTAAAAATAAAAAGCACAAAATAGGCCAAACTAATCTAGGAAAGTGATTACTCTTGAGGGAGATGCTGTTCCTGGAAGAGGAGAGAAGCGGATTTCTGGGGGCAAGGGTGATATGTTGTTTCTTGATCTATGTGACGGTTACATGAATGTGCTATTTAAAAAAAATAGTTTTAGGCTCACAGCAAAATTGAGCAGAAGGCATAGAGATGTCCTGTGTACCTCATGCCCCCTCACATACACAGTTCTCCCCATTATTATACATCTGTTATAAACGATGAACCTACATTGACATAGCATCACTCTAAGTCCATAGTATACAAGGTTCACTCTTGGTGATATATTACATGGATTTGAACAAATATAGAATGACATATATCTATCCCTATAGTGTCATACAGAGTAGTTTCGCTGCCCTAAAAGTCCCATGTGCTCTGCATATTCATCCCTCTCTCTGCCCATTCCCTATAATCACTTGCCTTTTTACTGTCCCCACTGTGTTGTCTTTCCAGAATGTCATATGGCTTGAATCATACAGTATGTAATCTTTTCAGCCTGACTTTTTAAGCTTAGTAATATGCATTTTAGGTTTTTCCACATCTTTTCATGGTTTGATAGCTCATATCTTTTTAATCTGAGTAAATTGTATATGCCACAGTTTATTTATCCATTAACCTACTAAAGAAATTTTCAGTTGCTTCCAAGTTTGGCAATTATGAATAAAATTGCTATTACTATTCATATGCATGTTTTGTGTAGAAATAAGTTTTCAACTCTTTTAGGTATACATGAAGTAGGGCAATTGCTAGATCATATGATAAGCATATTTTTACTTTTATAAGAAACTGTCAAAACTGTCTTCCAAAGTGGCTATACCATTTTGCATTCCCCTGGTAATCAATGAGTTGCTGTAGATCAGCATCTTTCCTGGCATTTAGTCTTGTCAGTAACGACACATGATGTGAAGGATATTTTCATGTGTACAACTAACATCTTTTTAAATGAAAGATACTTAGAAAAGAAAATATTCCAAATATTTTAACCTACCTTTGCACTAAAAGCTATTCTTAGAAATAAAAATCCTTTTACTTCTAAGTCTATATTTCTGGCAGAAATTTTCCCCAGTCTATAAAACATATATCTCACTACCCAGTTGGTTCTTGCACCTAGGTGCTCTTCAGAAATGCACAGTTCAACATGTCCAAAACTAAGTTAACCTACACCCTTCCTTCCTGACTTTTATATCTCAGAAAATGGGACCACCAACCACTCATTTGCCCAAGTGAAAAAACACAGCATCTTCTTATTTTCTACAATTTCCTTATTTCCGAAACCAACAGATATCATTTCTATCAGTTCACATCTTTAATGTCTTCATTTTTGTTCCTTCTCCATTCCTCATATCCCGGCCTTATTTCCATACTTTAATACTTTTGTTATGGATGATTGTGATAAAAAGCTTTTCTGTCTCTCATCTCGCCCCTTACTGACCTGACCAGCATACTGCCTTCAGAGTCCTGTACAAACCACACAAAGATCACCAGTCTTCTTGCCATAGAGTCACACTTAAATTTAACCAGATGCTGTTTCATCCAGACTGATCACCCACATTCTGAAACAGTTGATTTGAATATATTCTTCTCACCAAAAAGAGGCAAAGGAATCTCACATACCATGAGGGAAAAAAAACAGAAGAATATTCATCAGTCATTAAGAGAATTCAATAAGTACACTGGGTGCGGAGAATGATAACTGGCTTAACAGGTAGTTAAGGTAGCTCCAAGTTAGTCTCTACAGAGATGGCTGCTGAAGAGAGGGGAGTGAGTGAAATTCATGTGAAGAAATCCTAAGATATTAAAGTCTTGGAGACACTTATTACTTCAAAAATGTAGTAGAGGGCAAAGACCCACATATACATGTTATTTTCCCCTATCTAATCTCTCAAAATGCTAACAATGAGACTAATGTTTTACAGCATGTGGATAAGATGAATCTGAAAATGTTATTTAAGTGATGCATTGTGAACTATTTGATTATGCTGAATTGGACTTCTGGATTGGAGGACCATTCTCTGAAGAAATTGATCAACCTAAAGAAAAGTTCTCCAGATATTTACTGACATTAAGGATCCCACCAGAAATGCCCAAAGCCCCACTCATACACTGTTTCTCATAAGTTTCTTAACTGCTGCACTCATAAAATGCAAAGAGCCTCTATGCTAAATAGAGAAATCAAAATAGACTAAGAATAAACTGCAAGAATCAACAAGAAAATTTAAACATTATTATAAATATCATCAGAAAAATAAAAGAAATTATTGTGTCCATAAAAACATAAAAATGCTAAAAAGGAATGATACAAGAATATTTTTTTAAAACTTAGAAATTTAAAAATCACAGAAGAAATCTTTCAAAAAATAAAATGTTTAGACAAAGAATTGAGGAATATTTAAAAAGGATTTAAAGAGCTAACCCATCAGTTCTAACATCAGAATGATAGGAGTTATAGAAAAATAAAACAATTGGAAAGAAAAGTTTTCAAAAAAAATTTAATGAGGAAATGTACAAGAACTCAAGGGCATAAGTTCACAAAGAAAATAGTTCATTGAATACTCAGCACAATAACAGAGGGAGGGGGGATACATCTTTATGGCTTATCTTGGTCAGAGTAACAGGGTAAAGAGAAGAATCTAAGGTCTTGCAGAGTAAAAATCAGGTTATATGTAAAGGACTCAGAATTTCATGAAATTCAATGCTTTTGAAATGTTATGGGAAAATATTTTAACTTAGACTATAATATCCAGCCAAAGTATTAATCATATTTGAAGAGAAAATAAATTTTGTATACACATTTTAGTCAGCTTTTTTACTGCTGTGAGTAAAAGACCCAACCAGAACAATTGTAGAAGAGGAAGAGTTTATTTGGGGGCTCATGGTTTCAGAGGTCTTAGTCCATAGAAGTCTGGCTCCATTCTTCCAGGCTTGAAGTGAGGCAGAACATCATAGTGAAAGAATGTGATGGGGGAAACAGCTCACACGATGATCAGGTGGCAGAGAGAGAGAGACTCTCCGCTCCAGATAAGAAATATATATCCCAAAAAATAAATATTAAAAAAAATTCTCTCTGTCTCTCTCTCTCTCTCTCCACTCTCTCTTAAAAAAAAAAAAAAGAAATATATATCCCATAGCTCTGCACCCCATGAACCATTTCCTCCAGCCACACCCCACCTGCCTCCAGTTACCACTCAGTTAATTCCATCAGGGATTAATTCACTGATTAGATTAAGGCTATAGCCCAATCATTTCTCCTCCAAACTTTCTTACATTGTCTCACACGTGAGCTTTTGGGGAACACCACATCTAAACCATAACAATATACAATATAAAGTGTTATCTACCATACTCTCTGTTCTAGGAAGCCACAGGAATATGTGCCTCAGAAAAGAGTTGAAATAATAACAGTTATAAAGATAAAGACAGAACCTAGGAAAGGACATTTGACATAGGAAAAAAGATGCAAAGGTAAGTCCCAGGTTGACAGGAATTTATCAGGTCAAGAGAACTACCAGCCCAGGTGGGAAAAGTAAGATGGAACAATCTAGAAAAGAAATATAAAACTTCATTAAATTGATAGATTATCAGAAATGTTTGAATGCTTGTAAATTAATATTAATAAACTTCAAATATACCCCTTAAATATTAATAGTAGATACATTATAAGCCAATACATGTGAGAAAAAAGAGGAAATTATTAACTACAGAGGAAAAAAAAGAAAGTCACACTACTACTTGGCTTTACAGTAAATAATATGTTCACAATCAGTAAGGCAAAAACTGAATATTGACTTACCCCCCCAAAGTTATTATATCAGAAGAATAGCTGGGCAGGAAAATAAATTATAGGAAAAGATTGTAAGATGGAAGTTCTGTGAAGTTTTACCTAGACAAGAAATCAAAAGATAATATAAAGGAAAATACCAGAAGAAATAGCTGAGGGAAATAAAAATGGTTATTATTTCTGAGAAAGAGGCATGGGGATATGGAAGTATAAGGCAGAGGATAGAAGTTTTTTATTTTTTTATTACTATGCTATTTGATTTTTTCATACAAAATAATATTTTGAAAAATGTGAGAGTAAGTGAAACAAGGCTTAAACTCCTTAAAAGGAATATTTGTACCATTCCTTTTTGTTTAATAATCTAAATTTTGATTTCATGAAAATAGAGAATGAATACACTTTAAAAATTCAGTATAATTTGTGAACTTAATTTATTCAATGATACCATTCATTCTACATTACTATTATCTATCAAATATCTTTTCATAACAGAGGGAGTAATACTACCTCAAATTTAAAATTATGTTTTTCTTAAAATTATTATTTACCTACTTATATTTAAATCTAAGCAAACTAAAGAGAATTTTAGCTTTCTATGATTATTTTCATTGTTGAGTTATACAAACCTGTATACAAACATGTTTATATTTGGGTCATGACAGACCTATTAATTACTCTGAGCTTAATTTCCTGAAATATTAAAATATAAAGTTTTAAGATGGAAAAGCAAAAAACAATAAACTGTTAAATTGAGATTCTTGGCATTTCCTGTCTGAGATTGGTTAGAAAGGGAGAAACAATAAATACAATGCAAATTACAAGGAAATTAGGATGTTATTATTTTGTAAAATATGGCCTCTTCTTTAAATGTATAGATTGTGACTAAATAACTTAATGCTTACCTGAAATTATGTATTTAAACTGTGCAATCATTTTTTTGGCATATTTTTTGTTGCTGCTTTGTTTTTTGTTTTTTTTATTTTTGTGGTGCTAGGGAATCTGGCATACAATTTTTTTTTACTGTTTTTGTTTGTTTGGTTGGTTGGTTGAGAGTCTGGTATTTTGTTTTCTTTTTCAAAGGAAAATCTCATTTATTTCAGTGAGCTAATTTATAAGCCAAGCATTCCATTTCTCTCTCAACTTTTCAAATAAATCCCCACTGGCCTCCCTGAGTTAAATTAGCAGAAGAACAATATTTCATGGTTCATTAGTATATGGAATCAAGCAACTGAATCCTAACTTAGCAGTGTAAAGAAAGAAGCAATGGGGTGTGACTCATTTTTTAATGCCACGATATGCCTTTAGGCCTCAATCAAAAGGTATAAATTAAGGGTTTAATATAACCATGAAGCCAGCTAACAAAAACAAACAAAATGTTTCTTATAGAAAGAGCTACTGTTACTTGAACATTTCTCACTTTTTAAGTATTTTAGCAATAGCAATCTTTATTTGTTAGGCCAAATTTCAGCTGTAACTCTACTAAATTTCATGTTTACAAGCACTCCTCGGCTCTCTGAGTCATGGTTGTTATGATTTGACCATGGTTCACTTGTGTCCCCTAAGGTAAGTTAATGTGTTGAAATTCAATCCCAATTGTGAAGTATAAAGAGAGTGGAAACTTAATCCTACCATGATGTTTAAAGGTAAAAGCTTTGGAGTGGTTAGGATTTGATAAAATCATAAAGGAGGAGACTTTATGGCTGAATTATTGGTGGCCTTATAAGAAGAGAGAAGGAAATGATATTGGCCAAATTATATTGTTGGATTGTGTGCATATACAAATATGTAACAATGAATCCCATCATTATGTACAATTATAATGCACCAATTTTAAAAAATAAAAAAAAAGAAGAGGGTGAAAGACCAGAAGATACATGCATACACACATTCCTTCTCTTGCCATGAGATGCCCTGTACTACCTTGGGACTCTGACAGCAAGAAGACCATCACCAGATGCAGTCCCTCAATCTTGGATCTCCAGAACTATAGGTAAAAATAAACTTCTTTTCTTCATAAGGTGGCCTGCCTTGGGTATTTAATTATAACAGTGCAAAACAGTTTAATATATTTGGTATTATCATATTTACACTTATGCGGCTTTGTTAGCTGACTTTCAGGGGTTCTCAAACTCACAGGAGGACAAACACATTATAAGGAAGCCCATAAGACATTCCTTTGGGGGTATGTAAAAAATATATAAAATTTTCATTTCCATTTTTCTCTAAAAATAAAATATAATGTAAGACTCTTTAATATATGGATTGCCACAATTATACTTACTCAGTAAGCACAACAGAGACTCTATTTTCCACACAATGAGCCAACTAAAATGTGGCTATTCTGGCATAGAGGAGACAATGGTGTCCTCATGTATTCTTTTTCTGAATTCAGCAGGTTACACCCTATGGCAACTTACACCATTTATGAGGATCTGCAGATTATATTGCCAAGTTTTATCAAAACTAACCTTCCTTATAAAAATAAACAGTTTAAAATTTTTCTGCAAAGACAAAACACGTTGAAGATAATATTACTGGTAATGTCGGTATTTAAGTGAATAAGAAAATGGCAACATGGAAAGTTCTTCTCCGGGTTATGAGCCATATTATGAGAATAAAAACCAAGACACTAAACAAGAAGTTGGTCAAAAGATTTATAAAAATCCAGGTACGGCATTGCACACGTGTAATCCCAGAAATTCAGGTGAGGCAAGAAGATGGCAAATTCAACCAACCTTAGAAACTTAGCAAGACCCTGTCTCAAAATTTTTCTAAGAATTTTAGAACTCAGTGGCAGTGTTTTCCTGGATTTAAACTCCAATTCCACAAAAAAATTCAAAATAATAAATATAGCAATTTTACGTATGAATTTATATCTACAATCATTCAATATGAACTATCCTATGCACATATTCTTGATTATATTTAGTCGTAAATAATGTGAACCCCTTACAATTAGCCTGATATTTTAAAATACTATTTAGTTATTTTACTTTTTAATGTTTATTTTATATATTTTTGTAATGTACAGTACATACTGGCATTACATTTTGTAGTTATTTGTATTAACTATTTGTTATTACTTATTTTTATATATTTATTTAGAAGCAGCTTAGTGAATTGATAATAGCACCGACATGGAGCCAGACTATCAAACTCTGTTACTTACTATTGTATAACCTGAGCAACTTATTTAATCACATATAGTATCTCTATATGTGAAACAAGGATAAGAGTACCCATTTCACAAATTTGTGAAGTTCTCATAAAATGTCTCGACTCTAGTAAGCTCTAAACAAGTATCATTACATTGAGTTAAACTAAAACATTAACATGTAAAGAAATTAACGTGTAAATATGAGGATAAATGCTCATTTTTTATTGACATGAATATAAAATCACATGCCTTCTATTCTGACACAAGACTGCTTGTGTCACATTTATGTTACTTGAGAATTTAAAAGTAGTCATAGTTTATTGATAGAAAATTCCTATTCTATTTATCCTAAGGTAAAAAGGAAATATTTTTATAATTTTACATATTAGTTTACCTCTTACTTTTCAAAATTATAAAAGAAGAACAAAAATAAGTGAGGTGGCCAGGCGGAGTAGTGCATGCCTGTAACCCCAGCAGCTCGGGAGGCTGAAACAGGAGGGTCATGAGTCCAAAGACAGCCCCAACAATGGCAAGGTGCTGAGCAACTCAGTGAGACCCTGTCTCTAAATAAAATACAAAATAAGGCTGGGGATATGGATCAGTGGTTTAGTGCTCCTGAGTTAAATTCCTGGTACCAGAATAAATAAATAAATAAGGTATTTAAAATAAATAATAAGTGAATTAAACAAAGAAGATTGTGTACTGTAGTCATTTTTAAAAAACAGTCCTTATTACTTGTTAACAGTTGCACTACTACTATTAATGATAATAATAAACAAGTTATTTAATTCTAAGTAAATTATCTTCTGGAATATGCAAATAAATAAAATAATAAGATAATTAGTAAATTAGATGTCATTTACTTATGGCTGAGAAAATACTATGCTTAGGATTCCCAACAATCACCATATCAAATATCCCATTATGATAATGTTTAAATTGTTTCATATTCTTTGAGTACCAAAAACTTTATCATGGGGGACCTGCAGGGGCAATCAGCCCTACTAGATAATCAAGATCAGCAGACCTGACAACTGAACGTTATTAATGACCAAAGATAAACAGAATATATGGGACTTGTGCTTAAAGAGTCACAAGTAGCTATGTGTGCAAATTACTGAGCTTCAGTAAATAAGAGTTCATAAGGGAGCTTACGTATGGTGATTTGAGTTAGGACCAGAAGGTGGGTAGGGGCTTTTCAAAGTATGCTGTTAAAACAGAGTCTGAGTGAAGAATTCAGGCTGGAAATCTGGTGTGGATTATGGAATTGAAAGGAGAGTACATGAGAAAAATGAGACTAGAAAATCAATGAGGCCATATTCCAAGGCACCTTGTGAGTCTAGCTGTGGAACACGGATTTGATACTAAAAAGACATGGAGAACAATGAAAGGAAGCTCCTCGGGACTGTGACATGATCAGATTTGTGTGAAGGGAAACTCAAAGCAATGTATACAAAGATGAAAAGACTAGAGGCTAGGAAATCAGTCTTGAAACTACCTCAATTAGATAGAAGTACATGCCTGAGCTATCATAATATTTGCACCCAATAGCATAATTTAAAATTAGCCCTGGGATGGCATTTGACACTATCTCAGTTAATTTCATATAGTCATTCAACAAATAACTATTTGATGTTACTTTCTACTTATCATAGTTTGAAATGCCAGAGACTGACTAAGGAACAATACAGAAAAGGACCTTTCTCCAAAGGTGTTTACATCTTACAAGATACAGATAGATAAGAATCAAATAGCTATCGTGTCAAGTGAAAGTGTTTTAAAGCACAGAGAGCCAGGGTTGTTCTTCATTTTACCTAAGATGGTCAACAGAAATTCTCTAATAAAGTGATGGAGGTTTTGGTGAAGCAAGAAAGTGAGCCCAAGTAGCTGTCTGGAATTAGAGTTGTCCCGGCAGAGGAAATAAAAGCACTATTGCCAGGAAGCAGGATTCTACTCAAGGTGTTCGAAGAACAGGAAGATGAAATTGAGACCACAGCCTGAAACCTCATTGTACCAGGTGGACACTATTTCTGAAAGTCAATAATCTTTAAATCAAGGAAGAAAAATGTGTTACTGTCACTTGGAAGACAGCACGAGAATATGAACAAGTCAGAGAAATCTCATCTCCACAGTTATTCTCTTTCTTTCCTCATGATGGTGGGTTGTTAAAATTGTGTGTGTGTGTGTGTGTGTGTGTGTTTGTGTACATGTGTCTCTCTGTCTGTCTAGGTACCAGCATGATTTGATGGCAGCACTAGAGTGTGTTGAGCCAACCTCTGCACATTGACACATAGCAAATGGTTAGAAACATGATGGAATTTCTGGGAAAATATGATAGTCATTTAACTGATCAGTTTCTTTCTACTTCTATAAAAGATCTCACTGCATTTCATAAAATCTAGCAGTTTATATTCTTTTCATCTCTATATGATTATGCCACAAACTACTGTTGTCCTTATTACTGTTGATCCGATGCTGCTGATTTCTGGCAAGAAAAGGTTAGAAATTACATAAGGACTCATGGAAATTTAATATTTCCTCATGGTGTTACTTAATTCACACACTGAAGCACAGAACTTCAGCATTTGTGCTTCTTCTTATAATTCTGACAAGTGACAATGTTAGTGAAACGTTCTTTCTTGCTACTTGAAGTATTTCTATGCATTATCCCATTTAATCCCTATAATGTCCTTAGAGGCCTGTAAAAGTGATCACATAGAAAGTAATTTTCATGGATTTGCCATCCAAGCATAAAGTTGAAAAGTAATGAAACAACTCCAGTTCTTATATGAAGAATTAAAAAAAGGAAAGGTAATAATTTGAGTTACTGGATAGAATAGAAAATTAAAACGTCAACTTTGGGATAGAATTCAACTCAACATTCTTTTTACATTTTTATTGTTTTAAAATAAATTAACCCCTACCTTTGAGAAACTTATAAAGAGAATGGGAAAAGGAGAGGGCACGAGAGAGAAAAAGAAGAAGTAGACAGAGACAGATGATGAAAAAGAAAATGACGATGAAGACAAAGACAACAGAGAGGTTCTTATACTGCTAGCCAGGATGTAGTTGGTGTCAATAGCAAGTTATGGGAGAAATTTATTCAGCCTGAGAGAGTACATTTAGAGTTTTAAGAGAGATATCAGTAAAGTGTGGGGCAAGATCTGGTTCAGATAGGGCAAAAAGCAAGGGAAAGACAATCCATCAAATATGAATAATCGGTAATGAGTGAACAAGTATAATGGTATTAGGAGACAAGCCAGAAGAAATTAAAGTGTCAGAGGAGCAAAGTTGGGATTGATTCAAGACAGTCTCAGGTAAAAAGAGGAGAAAGTTAAGAACAGAAAGGCAGAAATACACATGAATTACAGGGCTTCTAGCCTGCTAACAAGTAAGTAAGGGATGTGCCAAGCCAAAAAGTATGGAAACTCAATTCTGGTATATCAATTATATAAAAACAAAATTATTATGAAACAATAAAGACTCTTTATGTTTAATGACCTCTTCTTTTTTATGAACAACCATTCAGCAAGACTATGACTCGTGGCCAGGGTTACCACAGTAATTCAGATACCAGTCACATAGAACTGACAGGTAGAAATTGTGAAGGAAAGGGGAAAAGTGCTCCCAGGTAATAAGGTCTTTAGTGGAAGTGTGATAGGGATCTAAAAGTCAATTTTTCCTTTTTTACCGGATATTAAGGTTTAGATATGAGGTGTCCCCAAAAGCTCATGTGTAAGACAATGTGAAAAAGTACAAAGGTTAAATGATTGGGTTGTAAGAATTTTAATCTAATTATTGCATTAATAACCAGATAGGGATTAACTCAGTGGTAAATACAGGCAAGTAGATTATGGAGGTGGTGGATCATTGGGCCATGCCTTTGAGGCATATATTTTGTCCTTTCGAGATTCTCTCTCTCCTCCCTCCCTCCCTCCTCCCCCATCACCTCTCCGTCTCTCTCTCTCTCTCTCTCTCTCTCTCTCTCTCTCTCTCTCTCTCTCTCTCTCTCCCCTGATCCCATGCTGATCTGCTTTCTGCCACCACACCATCCCACCATGATGTTCTGCCACACCTCAGGCTCAGAGCAACAGAGTCAGCCTTCTATGGACTGAGACCTCTGAAACTACAGGCCCCCAAATAAACTTTTCCTCCTCTACAATTGTTCTTGTCAGGTCTTTTGATCACAGTGATTAAAAAAAAAAAGTGACTAAAACACTGGCTTACCCCAATGACCTCATCCCCAATATTATCAGTATTATCAACCAGAATACTTGCCATTGCCCAATCACAAAATGTTCATTCAGATCTCCAAATTATTCTTTAGGCTGCTTTCTGTGATTGAAAATGACTCCTCCTACTTTTTCACAGCCAAGTACCCAAATATGAATTTAATTAAAATCTGTTGATTACACTGTGTTTTGTTTGTTTGTTTGTTTTGTTTTGTTTTGTTTTGTTTTTTTAGTGAAATCCAAATTAGTGACCCCAGTGAAGTAGGGATTTCAGTATAGAAAACTGGAAGTTAAAGAGAAAACTTTGTTCTAATGATGTCACCAGAAAGGACTCCTGTGATCTCAAAACTGGTGATTCCCAATGATTACTGCTTAGGTAGGTCCCCTTTCATAAGGAAAAAGATTTCCTCAGTGGCAGATTGAGTAAGCAGAAGTATCAGCTATTCTTCAAACTACTAAAGCCTGAGGCATTTTCCAGACCTTGGTATATGTATTAGGGATTTGGTATTTAACACCCAACTTGCCATTTCCCCAGACCATCAACATATTATTACCCTTTTCTGATGGAACATTCTCATGTTATTTACTTCCCAGGCAAAATCTGCTGAAACACCACTTAATCATTTCACATAGTTTTAGGATTGATAGCAAAGACTGAGTCAGTTTCAGACCTCAGCAAACTGGTTTTTAGATTTTTCACAGTTTATAAGAAATTGTTCTTTTTTTAGACTGGAAAGATGAAAGTATAATTAGTTTGCTGAAAATGTCCAATAGCAATGATTTACTCATACTGAGTAAGATCATGCTGTTCCTTTAACATTTTCTGACTGACAAGGAAGGAACCCCATGAGTCTGAACATTCTGTATCCACAACTAACAGGAATATAACTAGGCTTTGATGTTGAAGGGCTTAGAGCGCCTGTGGGATTAAAATACTGACTGACCATTGCCCGTTCACTGTTTAATACTAATAACGCCCAAGTCTACCACACATCTGATTTGACTTGGTGTGATTGATCTCTCACTGAAGAACTGCCATTTTGCAACTGTATTATCTATTGAAGAAAGTGTGAAAGACCAAGTACTTTAATGTCACCTATACTGACACATTTTAAACTAGACATTTCTATTCTTTTGGTGTTTTTTTAATTGTTTGAAATTCAAGGCATGTCCGAAAAGCAACTGCTTAAGTTTGTTCCTATGGAATGTGCCTTTGCTTGTGTTCTCTGAAACCAGGTCATTTGGGTTATATTTTTCAATAATATAATAATGATAGGTAGGATTCACTTACTTAATGGTAGGCACTACACTGAGTGCTTTTACTTTCATTAACTAATCCAGTCCCCATACTATTATTAGACTAGGGAACTAAGGCTTAAAGAAGTCATTTGTCAAAGTCTCAGACCTGGTATCAGACCAGTTTTTAAAACAGAGAAAACTATTCAAAGTCAGCCTCAGCAACTCATCAAAGCCCTAAGCAACTTAGTGAGACCCTGTCTCAAAATAACAATAAAAAATAAAAAGGCCTGGGGATAGGCTCAGTGGTTAAACACTCCTGGGTATAATTCCTGGTAGCTTCAATCAATCAATACAGAACTAGAGCCCATTTATACTATTTTTAATATTCAGAAAGTAATTGCTTTTATCTGGAGTTTGTGGGAAGGAGCTATCACTAATTTTGGGTTTGGATATTTTAGCCTGATCTACAAAAGGACTAGAAAATCATCCTAGAGCATGCAACTAGATTTAGATTAGTTGCTATTGGATGAAACTATTTTTCTCAGTAGCAAATTTTTCAATGTAAAAACACACCCACCCACACACACACACACACACACACACCCAACACACACACACACATACACTTTAAGGAGCATGCTTTGAATTTCTCCCAAAGATGTTATATAGATTTCTAGAAAGATCATTTCTACTCATTTGGCCATAATATTCATCTCCAGAAAAAGAAAAAATATAGAAGTAAAATTTTCAAAAAGCATTAAAAATGTTATCTCACTTATGACTTAATGTTTTCACTCAACATTCTCTGAACAAAACTTATGGTTATTAGTATAGTAGGAAGATCACAATCTTTGAAACAGATGTCTTGGATTCAGACTTTAGCTCCTCCACTGAACCTCACATGTGTGATTGGACACATTACTTAACCTTCTTAATTTCAGTTTTTTCTACTGTAAAATGAAAATAATTTATACTTTGCAGGTTCAAATAAGTAATTAGAGTCATTAAAATGGATTTCAGACGCTCAAAAAATTGTAGCCATTTATTATCACCAGCAATAACAACATAACCTCATTGTCATATTAAATGACAGTAGAACTTCTTCCAATGATCAGACATCTCTCCTCATACACACCATATCTTGATATTGAGGACAGCTCTTTGAGGCAGTAGACTCGTTTTCTCTAAATAGTTTGATTCCAGTATTTCCTTCTCTACATGGTGATATCTGTTGTAAAAAATAATAATAACTAATGTGTATTCTTTTTTCCCTCTAACTGAAACTATAATTAATTGGAAATTACTCCCTACATGTTATCATAGAATTTTTCTTCAATAAGAGAAAGCATGAATCTCTACTAATGAAATTCCATTCTTTGATTTTGTGTTTTTCTCTGAGTTTCAATCAGGTATTTTAGTTTCTCTATTTTTTTCCTTTATTTTTCTTTTTGGCACCAGGAATTAAACCCAGAGGCACTTAAGCTCTGAGCCACACCCCCAACCCTTTTGTTTTATTTTTTATTTTGAGACAGGGTCTCACTAAGTTGCTCAGGGCCTCACTAATCTGCTGAGGCTAGCTTTGAACTTACAAACCTCCTGCCTCAGCCTCCTGATCCACTCCAATTACATCTACTTTTTTCTTTTTGTACTTTTTATCCATTTTATAGACAAGGAAGGGCACTGGGGCTGAGGTGAGGGGTCAATCACCTTACCTAAGCCTCAACTATATGACAATCATGCCTCTACAGCCGTAGGTAGGAAGCATTCCAAGTTGGAGAGGAGTTTTTATGTCATCCTTTAAGAATTATCTCAGTTGCAGAGAGACGGGATGGGGTACAACTTCACGGGAAGGCACAACACATCAACCCTACCTCATCACTGCCTCAATATGGCACTTCATTCCATCAATTGTGTATTTTTCTAAAAGGTCACTAGTTGCTGGCTAGAGTTGAATAAAGACTCTAGAGCATGCCCAGTATTCAGTAACTAGCTAGACCAAGATGCTGAGACAGCTGTCTCCATGACAGAGTATCACCTTGGCATTTGTGAAAACAATTAAAACCCCAAATTAAAGGGAAGCAGAGGATGTCTTCCACCATGAAAATATGCCAAATACAAACTCTAGATAATAATGAGGAATACTCAATGTGGAAGCTTATTGAGGAGCATAAATGGAATTTTATTGCTCTCTGAGGTTGCATGGATAAGAAATGACATAGATACTAGGTAGGACCACAAGTAAAAATAATGCAGTTTCTTTTAAAAAGTAAAAACGCAAAACAATTCTCATTGAATATTTCATTGCTAACTTTTTAGCAAAATAAAATATCAAAAATTGTCAACATATACAATTGAAATAATAACTGTATAGGGTATTGAGTGGAAATAGAAGAAAACTATTATAACAATATTATTTACTTTAAGTTTTAAATAAAAAGCAATATACATGAAATTTCATAATTCATATTTAAAATAATTATTAGCTACAATTTCCCTACAATTTCCTCTTTAAATTATGACTTATAACACTTGCTGATTGACACGTGTTAAGATCTATCAATTTGCAGGTATCAAATTCAATGATGTAGCAAGTTTTTATATGCTATAGCTTCATTATTTGTTTAACTGAAATTGAATAAATATCTTAGAGTTAGTTTAATTATGTATGATGTTGTAAAACAAATGCTATGCCCCTTACCTGAAAGTATACAGAATTTATCACAAGCAAACACAAGAAAAAATCCAAAATCCATAATGTTTAGGTATTTTTTAAAGTGTTGTGCCCCTTAGTATTCTGGGAAGTTGATAACAGAATAATTCAAATGTGGTTTCTTTTACATAAGAAGAGTAACAGTTGAACAAGATCACATTTGTCATCTATGAGATATTTCTCCTGTGGTAATTTATTCATTGGTTTATGGACTTCAGTTCTTTGAGGATAACAACAAATCAATATCAAGACTCAACATAGATTCAATATAGATAAATTTGATGTTTTCTTTTCTGATTTAGTTGACAGATATACAGAGCTGTCCACATTTAGACAGTCCCCTGGCATTTATGCACTGATGGTAAAGAATATAAGAAGTCATTTCCAAAAAAAAAATGAGTACAAATTTAATATTAGAAGTTTCCTTTGGTTTTTCCATTATCAATATACAGTCATTATTTATGGCTTACCTTAATTTCTGGGCTTCTAATATTGAGAAGTAGAAAGCAATATATTCACTGTTTTGGAAATAGCAAAGGACATAAAACTTACTATCAATCATACACATAAATATATACACACATGTATATATTTATGTGTATATTTATATATTTATGTGTATGATAAATATGCATATATGTATGACTATATATATATATATATATATATATATATATATATATATATATCTACCTCCTAAAAACCTGGTCCACTGGAAATTAGTTTTATAAAATTTAAAATAATTACAATGTGCAAGGTCCTAGGTCAACTCTAACACCAAAAATCTGCAATATAAAATAAAATAATTACATACTGTAAAAAGAAAAAATATATGTTCAATCCAATAATCTGTAGGAAAAAAAAAACAATGAAATAGTTAACCTCCAGAAATAAACCCTATTATGGAGTTTACAGTAAGTAATAATCTACTTGTCTTTTTTATGATAAAATACACTAAGAAACGTTGTTTACTCTATTGTTATGACTCCAGAAAATATACCCAAGTCTAGTTTTTACACAGTTAGGCACAGAAAAGTGAATTGAAATAGAAAATTTTATGATTCCTTTTATCAATTATGTGAATTCAAAATCAGCAGCTTTCTTTTTCCATTAAAAAGGAGGGTTTTTTGCCAGTGAAAATAATATCAAGAAATTTTGCAATCTCAAATAGCTATGATATAATTGTACTTATTATATTTTTTGTGCTGATTCTTTAGAATGTATCATACCAAGAGGGAACATTTGTAATCTCCTACTGCCATCTTATGTAATATCGTGTCACTGCACAATTCTAAAGAAAAATATACATGAAGGAAAAAACGAAGTACGCTTTTTGGAAGTTGTACCTCAAATCCATATTCCTCACATAAAAATTAAATATCTATTATTCCATTATTCCATCTACATTAGGATTTTTAAAATAGGACCATTGAGCATGTTATTTATAATTCCTTCCCCATTAATTTCTTAAACTTTCTATTCTAATCAAGTTAATTATATTTTACATACAGTTTGTTGAAATGTAAAATGCTAAGTAGCACTGTATAATAGCCAGATGCATGAGTAATGCAAATTCTGAAGTTAAATTCATAATAAATAAGAAACAAAGCACAGTTCTATTCTTTAAAGCAACTCAAGTAAGCATAATTCCATACAGAAGTTTTTCCTGACACCAAACTTTTAAGTCATCAAGTTTATAGCATAATTTTAATTAAATGCGTCAATTATAAACATATGCAGCATTTTAATCTAAAATCATAATACAGTATTGGACTGAATTTGTACTGAAATACA
This sequence comes from Callospermophilus lateralis, assembly GCF_048772815.1. Taxonomy (NCBI): domain Eukaryota; kingdom Metazoa; phylum Chordata; class Mammalia; order Rodentia; family Sciuridae; genus Callospermophilus; species Callospermophilus lateralis. Next base: position 82,208,909 of record NC_135310.1, on the reverse strand, counting down.
TGTCACTTGCCAATTACTATTTCAAGTAACCTAATACAATTTGGAAAACTGTCAATAGGAGAATCTTCCCACTTCTTCTACCTAATACCAACATCCCAACTATCAGAGATGTTTATCAATTGGGAAAATGTTCATCCACAAATGACAACAACCAAAAAAGCCTACTAGCCATGGTTTATATAAATAAGAGTTTGTCTCCACAAGCAAGAATGTTTCCTTTTATTTTATTTCTCAAAAACTTCATCAGTTACTAAGATCCTTTTCAGCTTCCCATTCCACCATCCTTAGCACACTGGACTTTGCCTTCATGATTTTCTCCTCACCGTCATGAAATGGTTGCCATAGTTCTGCTATTAAGTCAGTGTTAAGATTGAAAAAGTGAAAATAAGAATACCAAATGTATCTACCCCCTTATTACTATTAGTCTTACTGGCTAGAATTGTGTCACAATTTCTAGCTTCAAGGGAGGCCAAAGAAATGAGAATTTAATTCAGCATAATCACTGTGAGCCAAATTAGCAAGATACAAGAAAACAATGGATAGTGGAATGAAGCAATGTCTACCAAAGGCCTGAGATTAATTTTTATCTACTTAAGATTTCAAGTTCAGATGGTGGCATAAATTGAAACAAAAATCCTGCCTCTCTTTCCAAATACATAATAATGCTAGGTAAAATATTAGGAAAAAAAAATACATACCTGAGCAGGAAGCACGCAAGGGAAATCTTCAAATGCCATAGACAAAGAAAGCCAATAACAACGTTTAGAAGTTGAAGTTCAAACTTCACATAGATAATTGGAATAAATGCATCTAAGAGGCAGAAGTAAAGATGTCAGATGTAGCACACAGGCAAAAGCAGGCACTAACCAGGAAAATGGGAAGGCAAGGTCTGATGGGAGAACACTCTCAATCAATGCAAAAACATGGCACAGATATGGACTATGTACCCCATGCCTGGGCCAATTCAGAATCTTTTGTAAGTAATCAGAGCACCTGGCCTACTTGACTGCTGATGTATATGTAGCCTGGGTTCTCATACAACTTGCTCTCAGAAACCTCAGGAGGAGAAACCAATGGAAATGTTCCAAGATAGGCTCTGTAGGACACTGTAACTGGCAACCATAAAACCTCATGAGAAGGACACCTTCATTACCTAAGGAGCATAGAGGATGACTGCTGCAAAAGATTAAATTGCTGGCAAATATGGAAAAGCAAGTACCATGAGTGGTGCACCAAATGGGAGAAATCATTCCCAGGGATCTACAAATAAAAGAGCAATCTTAAAGGGACTCCACAATAAGGGCTTTGGAACTATTGAAAGGAATAGTTCTTGCTAAGGCAAGACTGGGACATTATAAAAAAAGAATAGGCATATTTAAAATTGAACCAAGGGCTGGGGATGTGGCTCAAGAGGTAGCGTGCCATGCGTGGCATGCATGCGGCCCGGGTTTGATCCTCAGCACCACATACAGACAAAGATGTTGTGTCCGCCAAATACTAAAAAATAAATATTAAAATTCTCTCTCCCTCTCTCTCCTCTCTCTCACTCTTTAAAAAAAAATAAAAAATAAAAAATAAAAAATAAAATAAAATTGAACCAAAACACAAGTTTTAAAATGATAAATATAACAGAATATAAATAATTCATAAAGAATCTCAACTTTAGCCAGATGCAGTGGCACATGCGTGCAATTCCAGCAAATCAGGAGACTGAGACAGGAGGATCAAAAATTTGAAGTTAACCTCAGCAACTTAAAATAAAAAGGGTTTGGGATATAGCTGAATGTTAAAGTGCTCCTGGGTTCAATCCCCAGTAACAGAAACAAAACAAAATCTCAACTTTAGCATTACAGAGTGGTTAATATGGTTATAAGATATTTGGAGCATTTTTTATCTTATATGTTATAGGGAAAAAATGTAAAATGAAGAGTGAATTATTGGCCTTTTACAAAAATCTTATCTTCATCAGATTCTTTCACCTTTAATAACCAAGAGCCATAAACATAACCCTTAAGAGGTCTTGGGGAATTGGGGAAGGAAAATAAGAAATATTAAAGAAACTAAAAACTTGCGCCTTTTCTCCCATGACCCTAAAATCAGCTTGCATGTCAGTCAGGGAAAAACACATGAAACAGAAAAGAGACCCAGAGATATTTAGAACAAACCAGTACAAAACCAACTGAATTTCCGAGAGCTAAGGGATGTAGGGCAGAGGTCCTACAAACACAAATTATAAAAATGTTAATCCCTGGCCTTTAGAGTTTCCAAAATATCCTTACAAAGATGCACAAAGTAGACCAGATGAGGACATCAGCCAAAAAAAAACAAAAGCTTCTCGTTGGAGATGAAGTTTGAAAGATCTAAGGAGTGAGGAATATGGCAGAGTCACAAAAAATTATCAGAATACTGCTGAGTCAACTTTCTACATTCACAGGGTTTGTGTCCAGTCCTAATTGCACAAATTTAAATGAGTTTTACAGAAGTTAGAAAGATCCAAGAGATGGTAAAATTTGTCCAGAAGATGGAATACCACATTATGAGAAATGATTAAATAGTTCTGCTTCAATTCACACAAAAGATATATGAATGCTATGTTCAAATTCTTCTTTCAGAATATTCAAGGTATTTTAAGGAAATTAAGTTACTTCTCTCATTAAAGAAAAATAATCACAATTGGAATAGAGACGATATACAAAAGGAAGACTGTGATTTTCAAAACAATAAACCATAAAATGAGCTGTCAGATCAGGAACTTTCTCCCACTTCTAGGACATCCATTAAAAAAGAATCAGCCATGATGGGATCATGAGTGATTTTCACTTTTTTCTTTATATCTTATTAGAATGTCTGCATATTAACTTTTATGACAAAAGAATATCAAAATAAAAATTTGAAAAACTAACTAACATGGTTCAGATCATCAGTTGCCTGAAAAAGGAGACTAGGAGGAATTGGAGGACTCTGGGCCTTTTATTCTATAAGGAAAAAACTCTTTCACAAATAACTTTTCATGTCAATAATTTCTGAAAGAATATTAATTATTAATACAAAATCTAGGAAAATCAATGTACTCAATCTCTTCTACGATATTTAATTGATAATTTCTTAACTGGTTAATCACTTGATGGTTGCATAACTTCTTTGATAATAATTAGGTGTGCTAGGCATGAAAGGGGAATAGTAGGTTTCCCATACAAAATAAAAATATGCAAAAGAAAGTCTAATCAAGAAAAGTTATATTATACTCACCATTTCAGGGGGAAAAAAGAAGAAATGAAAAAATAATAGCAATTATCCTACCTATTCACTTCCCAAATCTTTAAATATTTTCCTTTATGCTGAGAAATAAATATTTTAATGAATATATAGGAACAATTATGAACAATGACCATGTCCCCCTTCATTATATAATAGAACTATAAAATGGCAAACAAAGTTACAAAGGAACATTCTAAAATAATTCTTCCACAACTAGCAATAAGGCCATTTAATAACCGGACAAAGTTCAACTTCAGTAATATATAACACTTCCTGCTAAGACAGAAACACACAAAGGAATATATGTATGTAATGGATCAGTTATCAGCCTGGTTTTCTAAAATAGAAGAACCTATACAAATTGATGTCAAATCAATTTTAATTACCAAATAGCACCAGATTAGGCCTAAAACCATGTAAGCTTCCTCTGGTTGCCTAGAATTAATGAAATTACTTACTTAAAAAATCTAAGCCATTCCCTTAATTCTGTGTTTTGCATAATTGGCCTGAGCTTCCTAAACTTAATTCAGAGGACTAGGCTGAGGAAATTCTACTTTGATGTCATCTTGTTCATGATGACATCAAAGGGGTGAAGATATTGAAATTCAGAGATAGAAACATAATAAAAAGCTAGAAATGCTGGGAAGGAAGGAAGAAAGGGGAGGAGGGAGGGAAGGAGGGGAGGAGGGAAAGAAAGACAAATGGGAAATCAGTAGCTTTCAACCCTAATTGAAAATTTGAATTTGGGAGTCTTTTTGAAATTACCACATCAACTAAAATCAGGATCTTTAGAAATTGAGACCATCCTGTTTCATTTTGGTTTTGGTTTTGGTTTTAACCCACCAGATGATTCTAGTACAGAGAACACATTTTAAAGCATGACAATAGATTATATCAAGAAAAAAAATATTATTCGGGTTGAACGCATTCAAAGCAAGGAACTATGTTCCAAACCAAGAATCAGCACCAATAGGCAAGAGACCACAAATATGACAATTTTTGCAACACTAGTATACAAAGATGACAAGTTATAATAGCTAAGGCGCCAAGAAATTATCTGAGGGACTGATTGCTAAGATGGTGAAAGAAACTAAAGCAAAAATGTAGCCCAGTGTTTTTACTCTTCGAGGGTCGTGAGAATAAATACAATATTAAAGTGAATCAATTTCATTATGAATATACTTTATCTTCCTTCATTATTTTCTTTATAGAATATTGCTAAAAAGGAATCAAGTATGATAACAAAATTTTTGAACTGCCTTTGGGGGTGGCATTTAGTTAATATCAAAGTAAACCTATAGATTTAAATACAAAAATAAAAACTAAAAATTATCTTTTCCCCTTAAAATTCACAAGCATATAGATGTTTAATAGCATCAGTTCTCTCTTTAACAAGTAAAGAAAAAATATGATATCTAATTTCTCTGGATGCCTGCTCTATCTGGCTTCTCTTACATTTTGCTTATAAGCTGTACATACGAATGCCTGTTGAATGCATAGAACATTCCTTAGCATCTGGTAAAAGCCATTGATATTAGCTATTCTATTAACATATAATTCACATTAACATTAATATTACCTATTATAGAAATATTAGCTCATTCTATCATTTAATTATTTCTGTCATTCATAATAATATTGACTACTATAACCCTATTAATATTTTCATCATCATTATTAACATCCAAGGGAAAAATAATACAAGGGGGAGATATGAACTGCAGTAGAGGGGGTAGAGAGAGAAGAGGGGAGGGGAGGGGAGGGGAGGGGGATAGTAAAGGATAGGAAAGGCAGCAGAATACAACAGACACTAGTGTGGCAATATATAAATCAATGGAAGTGTAACTGATGTGATTCTGCAATTTGTATACGGGGTAAAAATGGGAGTTCATAACCCACTTGAATCAAAGTGTGAAATATGATATATCAAGAACTATGTAATGTTTTGAACAACCAACAATAAAAAAAAAGAAAAAAAAAAACATCCATTCTTCCATATCACATCTACTATAAAACACAGGGGTACTAAAGTTTCAGGGACTGTAAAGTCAAAAGCATAGGAGCATCTTTAGGTAAGCACCTTTAAAATGCTGAAGCAATGACATGAACTTGGGGTTAACAGACTGGAATTGAATCTTAGCTGAGCTGCTATGTGACTTTGCACAAGCAACTTAGCTCTCCCATGCCTGTTTCCACAACTGCAAAACTAGGATAATAATGATTGGTTCTGAGAACTGTTGAATTAAATGAAAGGGTATTCTGAGAACTGTTGAATTAAATAAAAGATCATTCATAATTTGTTACAGCACTTTCCACAGATGCTCAATAAATATGGACCAAGATGGAACCAAGCCCCTCTCCAGGTAAAATAAGGTAAAAAATATTTTTGCTTACATACACATATATAGAACTGCTTATAGAACATCTTATTAAGTTATTTTAATAATTTTTCATTTTTATAATGATAAAATGTTTGTATAGCTGCCAAGAAAGCCAAGGTAAAAATATTAGATATTAAATATATTAAAGATAGTCTAAGGCTAGCAGCATCAGTGTCTCACATACAGTCTTTTAAAGCCATTGAATTCATGAATAAATTGGTTACTGAAAGAATATATAATATAATGTTCTGTTCTGTGATATTCTGGAAATAAAATTTGTATGTATGTTTTCACTTCCTATGTTATAATTTTCTAGTGATACCAATGAAAATGCTTTTTACCAAGCACTTGATGAAGTGAGAACTCTGTCAATCTGAACTGCAGAGAATATTTAAAGTAATGGGAACTTATGGCTTGAAATATGTTCAAGTGTTAACAGTTTTTTGCTTCAGGAAAGAAAATAAGCACTTGTCAATGTGGGTCAAATCAATCATTTCAAGAGTAGTGTTCATAGAATGTTTGATAAGAATAAAAAGTAAAAGCCAAAAATGGAATATTTCTTACAAAACTTACCTTCATATAACATGAAACAAACATGATAAATTAGGCTCAAACATAAGAGACATGCATAAGAAATGCAATTCTCATTCTTAATAGTTTCTTAGCTTTTTAAAATAAGTCTGATAATTGAAAGCATTTGTCCCTTTGATTTTTAAAGATTGTGCTAAATGAGAAGATCATGCTACAGAGGTGTCAAAATATGAAGGCTAAACATGCACAGAACAAAAGGCAAATGAGTAATCTGAAATGTAAATAGGGTGGATGACTTGACCAAACTCATGCAGCTCTTCAAGGGCAGTGCCAGAAAGTGAATTGGATAGGTACAAAAATTCTGTTCTTTCTCTCCAGGATTCAGAGACTTCTATATAAAAGAGAAGGTATACTTTTAAACTTAAGCTCAGGAATAGTGTGGTTTCAGAGATAAGAATTTTTCTTTGTTCAAAAAAAATCTTCTGGTTGATACTGCCTCAAATGTCTTCAGTAAGAAATATTTTAAGAGGAAACAGAGTCATCAATAGAACACAGACAAAATATGAGCATATAAGTAAAACACTCAATCTCTTGATAAAGACTAGAGACTAGGAAAAAGTTACACATTTGAATCTTGTCATTGATTTCTAATTTAATTCCATTATGATTTGATAGAATGCAAGGTATTATCTCTATTTTTTTATTTGCTAGATTTGCTTTGTAGCCTAAAATATGCTCTATTTTAGAAAACAGTCCATGTGCTGCTGAGAAGAAAGTGTATTCAGTCATTGATGAATGAAATATTCTATAAATGCCTCTTAAGTCCAAATTGTTGAATTTTTTAGTTCTGTATTTTTTAAGATTTTTTTAGTTGTAGATGGATACAATATCATTATTTTATTTTTATTTATTTTTATGTGGTGCCACAGATCAAACCCAGTGCCTCACGCATGCAAGGCCAGCACTCTACCACTGAACTACAACCCCAGCCCTCTGTGTCATCTTTATTTAGTTTTTTTTTTGTTGTTGTTGTTTTTATTGTTTTTTCAGTGATGTGAGAGTGTTAAAGTCACCCAGTGTTATTGTGTTGTGGTCAATTTGATTCTTAATACTGGGAGGAGGAGTTTGTTCAAAGTTAATAAATGCTCCATTTGAGGAGGCACAAATATTTACAATTGTTACTACTTGTTGTTTTATTATTTCTCTAAACAGTATTAAGTGACCTTATTTGTCTCTTCTGGTTAATTTTGGTTTGATGCACTTTATCTGAGAGGAGTAATCCATGTGAATGGTATGTTTTTTCCCATCCTTTCACCTTCAGTATGTGAATATCTTTGCCTATGAGGTGAGTCTCTTATAAACAGTATATTATCGGGTCTTGTGTTTTAACCCAATCTGTTAATGCATGTCTTTGGATTGAAGAGTTTAGACCATTTACACTCAAAGTTATTATTGAGAGATGATTTTTATTTCCTGCCATTTTGACTTTCTAGTGTTGAACTTGGTTCTCTCTGGGTTGACTATTTCAGTTCCTCCCTCTGCTGTTAAACGAAAATGGTGATAAAACACATCAAAATCCCTGGGATTCTGTGAAGGTGGTGCTAAGAGGAAAGCTCATAGCATTGAGCTCATACATTAAAAGAATAGAAAGATACCAAATAAATAATCTAACATTACATCTTAATACCATAGAAAAAGAAGAACAACATACCACAAAAAAATCAGTAGAAGACAGGAGTAAAATCAGAGCCAAAATTAATAAAACTCAGGTTTCAAAAAATTCAAGACATCAATGAAACAAAAAGTTGGGTTTTTTAAAATAAAATTGATAAACCCTTGAAGAACTTAACCAAAAGAAAAAGGGGGAAGCACAACTTATTAAAATCTAAGATGAAAAAGAATATCACCACAGACACTACTAAAATCTAGAGGATTATCAGGAACTATTTTGAAAATTTATACTCTAATAAGCTATTAAATTATGTAGACATGGACAAATTTCTAGAGACATATGACCTACCCAAATTGAGCCAGGATATAGAAAACTTTAACAGATCAATTTCAAATAATAAAATTGGAGAAGTTATCAAAAGACTATCAAAAAAAAAAGCCCAGGACTGGATGAATTTTCAACTAAGTTCTACCAGATTTTTAAGAAAGAACTAATACCAATTCTCCTTAAGTCATTCTATTAATTAGAAAAGGAGGAAACTCTTCCAAATGCATTCTTTGAAACAGTATCACCCAGTTACCAAAACTAGACAAAGACACATAAAGGAAAGAAAATTTCAAATTAATATCCTTGATGAACATAGATGCAACAATTCTTAACAAAATACTGGCAAACTGCATATAAAACACATTAAAAAATAGTGTACAATGGTCAAGTTGGTTTCATCCCAGGGATGCAAGTTGGTTGAATATATAGAAATCAATAAATGTAATTCACCACATAAATAGACTTAAAAACAATAATCGCATGGTTATCAAAAACAAATATAGAAAAAGCATTTGACAAAGAACAGCATCCATTCATGTTTAAAACAGTAGAAAAACTAAGAACAGTAGGATCATACCTCAACATTGTAAATGTTATATATGACAAACTCAAGGCCAACATTATTCTGAATGGAGAAAAACTGAAAGCATTTCCTGTAAAAACAAGAACAAGACAGGTTTGCCCACTTTCACCACTCCTTTTTAACATGGTTCTTGAAACTCTAGCCAGAGCAATTTTCTGCAAGAGAAGGAAATTAAAGAATATGAATAGGAAGAAGAGTTCAAACTATCTTTGTTTGCCAATGACATGATCTTATATTTAGAAGACCCCCAAAAAATCACCATAAAACTCTTAGAACTCATAAATGTATTCATAAAAGTAGCAGGATACAAAATCAATACCTATAAATCAATTATGTTTCTATACTCCAATGATAAATCTACCTCAAAAAATACATGAGCTCAATCTAACAAAACAGGTGAAGGACCTCTACAATGAAAACTATAGAACACTAAAAAAGAAATTGAAGAAGATCTTAGAAGATGGAAAGATCTCCCATGTTCTTCTATAGGCAGAATTAACATTGTCAAAATGGCCATACTACCACAAGCAACATACAGATTCAATGCAATTCCCATCAAAGTTCTAACAACATTCTTCAAAGAAATAAAAAATAAAGTAGTCATGAAATTCATTTGGGAAAATAAGAGGTCCAGAATAGCCAAAGCAATCCTTAGGGAGAAAAGTGAGGCAGGAGACATCCCAATACCAGACCTTAAACTATACTACAGAACCATAGAATCAAAAACAGCATGGTATTGGTACCAAAACATACATATAGACCAATGGTACAGAATAAAAGACACAGAGACAAATTCACATAAATATTGTTATTTCATACTAGACAAAGTCTCCAAAAACATACACTTGAGAAAAGAAAGTCATTTATTAAATGGTGTAAGGGAAATAAAAAGAGACACAGAGACAAGATGCTCAGGCAGAATGGCTGAATGGCAGAATGGCCAAGCTTCCAGCTTTATTTATATCAATAGGTTACATTCGGTCGTTGGCATCATTCATACACTATTGTTCATTGTGTCATTAGGCAGGTTACAGAGTTAGCAACTTATGCAGCTTATTCCTCAGCTACATACTATAGTTGCAATGTGCAATGTTAGGAGCTTTGTGTAGCTGGCAAGAAAGTTCATTGTTTAAAGTTGCTCTTATGTGGACAGGTTCAGGTGCAGTGAAACATTGTGGTTGTCTAACAAGAGAGTTTTTTTTTAATTCCCAGGATCTGTGTGCCTGAGATCAAGGTTGAAGCTGATAAGACTCTAGCACAGAGCCTCCTCATGCAGAACATTGCTACAGCAGCTAGGCATCCCATGTCTTTGCACATAAGTTTTCCTAGCAGTCAGGTATTCCATGTCTTTGCACAGATGTTTTCCAAGTAGTCAGGCATTCTGTGTCTTTGTACAGAAACTTCCTAGTCACCAAGCATGCTACAGTCATGAAGTCACCAGAAACCCGGTCCCAAACACAGAGCCCTTACAAAATGGTGCTAGGGAAATGGGAAATCCTTAGTACTAGAATGAAATTTAACCCCTAGCTCTCTCCCTGAAAAAAAAAAAATTCAAAGTGGATCAAATACCTAGGAATTAGACCAGAATCCCTGCACCTGCTAGAAGAAAACATAAGCCCAACACTCTAACATGTCAGCTCAGAAATTGACTTCCTTAACAAGAGTCCTATAATACAAGAAGTAAATCAATAATCAACAAATGGGACAGCATCAAGTTCAAAAGCTTCTTCACAGAAAATGAAACAAATCAAAATAATGGAGAGAAAGCCTACAGAATGGGAGAAAATCTTTGCCACCCACTCCTCAGATACGGCACTAATATGCAGAATATACAAAGAACTCATACAACTTAACACCAAAAAAGCAAAGAATCTAAACAACAAATGGGCAAAGGAAATAGACAGACACTTCTTAAAAAAATAAACACAAATGATCAACAAATATATGTTGATGTTCAACATCTCTAGCAATTAGAGAAATTCAAGTTAATACTACACTGAGAATCCATCTCACACCAGTCAGAATGGCAATTATCAAGAATTCACATAACAACAAATGTTGGCAAGGATGTGATGAAAAGGGTACACTCATACACTGTTGAGGGGACTACAAATTGGTACAACTACTCTGGAAAGCAGTATGAAGATTCCTCAAACAACTAGAGGTAAAAAAAAAACCCACCATTTGATCTAGTTATCCCACTCCTCCACATATATCTAAAGGATTCAAAATCAGTGTACTACAGTGATGCAGCCACATCAATGTTTATAGCATCACAATTCAGAATAGCTATAGAGTCAACCTAGGTGCTGTTCAACAGTTTAATGGATAAAGTAAATGTGATATATATACACAATGGAGTATTAATCTGCCATAAAGAACAATGACTTTACAACATATGCCAGGAAATGATTGGATATGGAGAATATCATGCTAAGGGAAATAAGTCAATCCCCCCAAGAAAAGGTCAAATATTTTGTCTGATATGTGGAATCTAATCCACAATAAAGGGAAGGGATTAAAAAGAATAGAAGGTCAGTGAAGCAGATAAAGGGGAAGGAAGGGGAATGGGAAAGGGGAAAGTGGTGGGATGAATCTGACATAACTTTCCTATGTACATATATGAATAGACCACAGTAAATCTCACCATCATGTATATCCACAAAAAAATTAATTAAAACAAAATAACTATGGGTAAATGGCATAAATATCAGTAGAGTAGCAGGAAGGAAGCAGGGGTTGAGGGTCACAAGGGGAAGAAGAGGTACTGGGGACCGAATTGGGACAAGATATATTCCATGCTTTTCTAATTGTGTCAAAATGGATTCTACTGTCATATACAACTAAAAAGAACCAATAAAAATTAAAATGAGGATCTACCTCATAAAGTTGTGGGGATATTAAAAGACCTAATACATTGAAACAAAGAATCTAGCACAATATGTGGTCCATATTAAACAATTCACACATGTCACTTTATAAAACTCTGGAACACATTGACCCTTTTGGAGTAAGTATATTTGAGTCTCATTCATCTATGTTTAGTAAAGAATATGAATTTCAGCAGTATTTTAGGCCTCTCAAATTAGAACAAGATTATTTTCATTTCCATAAAAATATGCCCCACAAAAGCAAAAGCCATATTTCTTGAATTTTTTTCAAATTGTTAAATCTTTTTATCTTAGTACTTTATTCAAGTATTCTTCTTCTTCTCCTTCTTCTTCTTCTTCTTCTTCTTCTTCTTCTTCTTCTTCTTCTTCTTCTTCCTCTTTTTCTTTTTTTTTTTTTTTTTTTTTTTGGGTACTGGGGATTGAATTCAAGGGCACTAAGGCACTGAGCCACATCCCCAGTCCTATTTTGTATTTTATTGAGAGACAAGGTCTCACTGAGTAGCTTAGTACCTCACTTTTGTTGAGGCTGGCTTTGAACTCGCAATCCTACAGGCCTCCCAGCCTCTGGAGCTGCTGGGATTACAGTCATGTGTCATCACACCCAGCTTCAAATATACTTCTATTTAATGTTTCCATTAAAAAACAAAAGGCAGTGTTATAAATGTCATTGCCACATACTATGGTTTGATAGCAAATTCAATGTAACTAGTTCCCATCAAAAGCTTTGAATGTAGTTTTGTCTTAAAGTTAACTATATCCATTTTTTATCTTAGTTTATATGATGATTCTACAGTGGCAAATTCCCAATGAAGAGAAAATGCAATCTAAATATTAAAATACCTCTTAACAAAAGTTAAAGGAATAGCTCTAGGTTTCTAAACCAGCAGTAGTATACCCTGGGAACTTGTTAGAAATGTAACATTTCAAATCCCTCACAGAGTTAATGAATCAGAAACTCAAAAATTGGGACCAGCAATATGTGTCTTAACAAGTCCTCCATGTGTTTCTGATGCATGTAGAAGTTTAAGAACCACTGGTCTAAACTCTAGGAAGCATGACTGCATGCTTTTCACATATCAAGCTAAAGCTCCCTAACACCCAAGAGGCTACACCTGCAGATGTTAGACAACCTATAATTCTTGGTCCCTGGCATGTAATTACAAAGTAAGTTCCTTACTTCACCATCAATCACCAAAACCTCTTAAAGAGTGGAGAGGAGGGATTTAGTAAAACTTCAAGTCTTACGGCTTCAGGTCCCACTTTACTCCCTACTGGAAAGTTCTAACCAGGTGAACACTTTCAGGGGGAAGACGGCCAGCATCTCATTATCGGATTCTTCTTCCCAGAAGAATCCAAGCCACCCTAAATAGCCACCCTAAATCTTAGTATCTCAAATAATTAACAAATAATAAAACACAAACACTCAGAAATATATTTACAAAAGCAAAGCCCCTCCTAGATCTAGTCCACATGGGTTCTTGAACTAGACAAAGACAAAATGCCTCTGGTGGTTTATTTAAGGGGGTACATCAAAGGCAGGGGTAAGATTTCTAGGGCGGAGTCTTTCTTTGTGATGTCTTGCAGTCAGGTTGATTGATATCTTGGCAGGTCACACACATCTCAGGTGCTGTGTGGGATCTTAGGCAGAGCTTGAGTGGGAAGTTCACCTGCATCAGGCAGTCAATCCCTGTAGGGAGTGCTCAAGGTAGATCCCAGTGCCAGACTTATCCCCTCAGGAGGCTACAATGCACAACATAGTCCACACACAGCCCACAGATGGCTTGAACATAGCTACGATCAAAGTAAGGAACTCATCATGCTGCTTTCTTCCATGCCACTGCCATGACACTGAACAATGTTTATCCAATGTTGAGTAGTAACAAAGGGCCCTTCAGGGAAAACTTGACTGGGAAGACCATTATTCCAACTCCCTGTGAAAAGAGAAATTTAAATGACCCTAAAAGCTTAATCCATTTTGATTAAATTAAGTTAAATTCTGGTCTTTCTAAACTGTGGGGTTGGAAACCCTAGGACTCAAAGTTATTTCAAGGGATAATCAGTCTGTAAACACAATACGTGTAGATAACAAATAATAAATCAGACAATATTTATTCATCATTCAGCCTCTGCCAAGAATTTACATTTTACATTCTCTCATGCTGGCTTCCCAAATGCCCTATGTGGTAGATTCTTATAAATGTAATTTATTCAAAGTCGGCTGGACAACATGGTGATGCTCAGAGCAATCTAATTCAAGAAAAAACACTCTTAACACTATCAGCTAGGTTCAGAAATATACAGATGTCTGGGAAACTGAGTCACACTAGATAAGGGGGTTAGCTTTAGGGTCAAAGGAACTGCAGAAAACAGGATTTATTTCAAAGAGCAGGACTAGGCACAAAAAGCTTATAGCAGCTCAATTCACAATAGCTAAACTATGGAACCAACCTAGGTGCCCTTCAATAGATAAACAGATAAAGAAAATGTAGTATGTATACACATTGGAATATTACTCGGTATAAAAGAATAACTTTATTACTTTTGCCAGTAAATGGATGGATCTGGAGACTATTATGCTAAGCAAAATAAGCCAATGCTAAGAAAAACAAAGGTGGAAGGTTGTTTCTGATATGTGGATGCTAACACACAACAAGGGAGTGGGGGAAGAATAGATTAGAAAAAGGGGAATAAAGGAAGGGAGAGGAGATAAGAATAGGAAAGACAGTAGAATGAATCTGACCTAACTTTATTATGTATGTATATGAATATACCACAGTGAATCTCATCATGTACATCCACAAGACTGGGATCCTAATTAGAATAAGATGTACTCCATATTTGAATAAATATATCAAAATATACTCTACTGTCATGTATAACTAAAAAGAACAAAAATAAATGAAAAATATTTTTTAAATACTTGGTCAACCAAAAAAGTCTTAGTTGACAAATTTTAACACATTCTACATAGCTGTTATTTAATCTACCTTGGTTTCACTACCTGGGCTCATGTCTGTGGTCTAATGAGAAAGAGGGCTTCTGCAAAATCTGAACAGGTCACTTCACTAAAGCCTAGTAAAACACTAAGAAACAGAACTGCTTTAGGAAACCTCTAGCAAAGAGTAACACCAGAAGCAATAGATACAAGCATTTTCCTTGATTCCCTTTCCTTTCTTCCACTCCAGTATTCACATAAAGATATTATAAATATGGCCAGGCCACACAAGAGCTAGAAACTGAAAGACTAGGAGCAGAGTTCCTACTTGCTTTCTTTCAGTAGCTTCTGACCATTTTTTCCCACTGTGGCTGAGTACTATTTTAATTTTGGTATGTAATAGACCTAATAGCTCTGAGTTTGAATCTCAATTTTAACACTTACTAGCTACCATTTAAAAACTGCTTAACCTCTTGAAGATTCCACTTCCTTATTTTTGAAATGGAATAACAGTATCTAACCTCATTAGTCATGATATATTATACAATAGGCAGAATAAGTATGTACTTGGTGAAATAGCAAAACATCAAGATAAAATAATAAAATATTTCTGAGACCCCAGCACTGCAGAAAATATATATATATTGAGAAAGTTCGACAGGAAAAAAGTTTTCAAATAGTCATCAAAGTAGGGATTTTATAATATCATCGGTATTATTTAAAATTATATTAGGTCTGTGCTTGCATTGGGGGAGCAGTGACAAAGCACCATAATCTTTTCAGCGCTCATTGGAGTGGTAAGTCTCAACATGGCCCTGTTCACAGCATGGATATAAAGGTTGTGATGTGATTGGAGCAATATTTGGCCTAAAAAAGCTCTTAGTAGATGTTGACTGATTTAATGATCTGTATAACAGCTTCTTCTTCTCACTTATACCTCTACTTCCTCATAACTTTAGCTTACACAGCCAACTCCAAACATTGCTCTATAAGACTTTCAGTTAAGAGTTTGTCATAATTGAACACAATATTCTGTCTCTTAGTTCAAATCCTCAAGAACAAAAACTCTAAGTGTATTGAAGCAATTTTAGGCAGAAGTGGAAGTATGCAGAGCAGAGCGGAGTTGAATCATATCACAACCTAAGACCCCTTCTGCTCTTTTTTTTTCCCTTGCAATAAAAGTTATTCTAGTCTGAGAAGTCAGATTTTGCTAGTTCATGCTATGGTAAAAATAATCCCTAAGGCTGGGGATGTAGCTCAGTGGTAAAGTGGTTGTCTGGAATATGTGAGGCCCTGGATTCAATCCCCAGCAAAATTAATCAATTATTTTTTTAAAATCACACCAAAAATCATGTTATTTAAAATAATAAAGGTTTATTTCTGGCCCATATCCCATGTTGACTGCAGGTTGGCTGTGACTCTGATTCACACATTTTCTTCATGCTAGGATCCACACTGAAGGAAGATGTCCTACCTATGATGCACCATTTCTGTGACAAAGAGAAAGGAGCAATGGCAAAATAACTGATATCAAGTAAAGTTTTTGCTTAGACAGTATATAAGTCACATTTGTCAAAGAAAAGTACATAGCCTACTCTAGAGCTTGGAAGTATAATCCTCCTATGGGAAAGGCAGTGAATAAATGGGAAAAATAACAACTTAGCACACTATGGGGAGCAAGTTTTTAAGAAATACATATTACAATCATGTGAAGAGCCATAATATTTACAAAGCATAACTTAAACAGTAACATACAGTGTTGGGAACGACTGCTCAAGAATACTAATTTAAGGTCTCTCAAGTCACTAAACAATCTGAAGTAGTTTCCAGTCAGCAGGACAGAGTATCATTTTCCACACAAAAGTTCTGTAAAACAGTCAATATTGAAGTGTTTTGTAGACAGCAAAGCAACAAAAATATGCATTGCCCTAAATTTTATTATATACATACATATATCTTTCCATACTAGGTGCACAAATGACTCCCTAAGAGAGCCATTTTATTGTTTTTAATAAATTGAGGAATTTAGAAAACAATTTTTCCTAGTAGATAACTTTTGCACTTAAATCTAATCAGTTTCTTCTGCTTCATTAAAATTTGAATTTAGGGGAACATTATAATTAAATTAGTTTTAAATTCTATGAGGAACATCAATTCTTAGTGCCATAAAAAATTTAATAATGATGTCATATGATGCCAGAATAATCCAAGAAACCTGTAGACAATATTATATAATGAAACCATTCTTTTTCAAATTGACCATAACACAAAGGTAAAAAATGTATAACTTTAGGCATTTGCAAATAGTAGCAAAAGGCATGATTACATACTTTATGTTCTATGGAAAAATATCCTAAATCTAATATTGAACTTTGGAATTGTAGCAAAAAATGATGAAAGTGAAGGAACCATTTCATTGCTGTCTCTACTCTCCCTACTCTCTCAGTAAGGAGACTGTACCATCTGTTGCTCCTCATGTCAAAGAACCAATTTAGCTTTAGTTTCTGAGAGACCTACAGCAGACCCAAAGGAGGTATCACACCTAGTAGTGTCTGAAGATTTACAGAAGTAAACCTGCATTTTTTTATCCTACTTAAGCAAAGTACTTACTTTGATAAGAAAAATTGAAAGAAAACCTATTTTTATAAGAAACCAATTTTTTTCCACATCTTTTATTCTTTACAAAGTAAAATCAATGCAATGAGGTATGGTATTTTAAAAATTAGTTAAAGCACACAATTTTTCATTTTTTAAGATAATTTAAGCTAAAACTTCCTTATATGTTTTTTTAAAAGATTTTATTGAATCTGCCCAAAAGCCAAGGCAATTTCAGGCATCAGGTACTACATCCACAGCATTTAAGGCCTAAGTCTACTTAACAAAACAAAAACATTTTAGGTAACAAAATTAAAAATAAACAAGTGGTACTCGATCAAACTAAAAGGTTTCTGCACAGCAAAGGAAATAATTAACACAATTGAAAGGAAGCCTATAGAATGAGAGAAAATAGTTGCAAATGACATGTCTGATGAGAGGTTAATATCCAAAAATACATAAGGGATTTATACACCTTAATAGCAAAAAACAATAACAAATAACCAAAGTTAAAACTGAGCAAAGGATCAGAATAGATATTTCCAAAGAAGACAACAGATACATGAAAATGTGTTCAACAACACTAATCAGGGACATATAACTAAAAACCACAATGAAGCAGCATCTCACAAATGTCAGCAAGGATGTGAAGAAAATGACCTAGAAATTCCACTTATGAGTGTTTATCCAAAGGAAATAAAATCAGTATCTTAAAAGAGATATCTGTACCTTCATGTTTCCTGCTTCATTATT
This sequence comes from Callospermophilus lateralis, assembly GCF_048772815.1. Classification (NCBI taxonomy): domain Eukaryota; kingdom Metazoa; phylum Chordata; class Mammalia; order Rodentia; family Sciuridae; genus Callospermophilus; species Callospermophilus lateralis. Next base: position 82,190,983 of record NC_135310.1, on the reverse strand, counting down.
CATAATAGTCAAGAATAGTCAAGAGAAACAACTGAGTGCCCACTGACAGATGTATATATGAAACTGTGGTGTGTTTATATGTTTGTGTGTAGACATATGGAATATATATTGTAGAATGTTATGTATTATTCAGTCTTTTAGAAAGAATAACATGGAGCAATATGGGTGATCCTGGAAGACATTATGCTAAGTAAACTGAGCCAAACACAAAAAGACAAATACTGTCTGATCTCACTCATATGAAATCTAAAAAAATCCAAGCTCATGGAAACAAAGTGTACAATGGGGCTTTCCAGGGTGGGGACAGGGGCTGAGGGAAATAAAGAGATGAAGATGTTCATCAAAAATTCCAGAAATTGGACTGGGGATGTGGCTCAAGCGGTAGCGCGCTCGCCTGGCATGCGTGCGGCCTGGGTTCAATCCTCAGCACCACATACAAACAAAGATGTTGTGTCCGCCAAATATTAAAAAATAAATATTAGAATTCTCTCTCTCTCTCTCTCTTTAGAAAAAATCCAGACATTTAGTTAAAATATAAGTAAGTTCTGAGAATCAAATGTACAACATAGCAACTACAATCAATAATACCATATTGTATACTTGAAATTTTCCAAGACAGTAGATCTTAAATATTCTCACCAAACACACAAAGAAACCAGTAACTAAGGTGATGAATGTATTCATTAACTTGATTATAGTAATTACATCACTATGTATGTGTATCACAACCCATTTCACTGAATACATAAATCAAGATATACTGTACATCTTTAAAATATGCAATATAAAATTTTTATTTGTCAATTATACCCCAAAAAAGCAGGAGAAAAGATTTTAAGCTTTCTTACAAAAACTGTTTATACATACATACACACACACACACACACACACACACAGAAAATTTTTAAAACAAATAATTACATATAATCAGGAATTTTTTTAAAGAGTATAATCACCTACAGGCACATCAATGTTTATAGCAGCACAATTCACAATAGCCAAGTTAAGGAATCAGCCCAGATGCCTATGAATAGATGACTGGATAAAGAAAATGCAATAAATATACCCAATGAAGTTTTACTCAATCAATGAAATTATAGCATTGATGATAAAATGGATGGAAATGGAGAACATCAGGCTAATTGACAGAAGCCAAACTCAGAAAGTCAAAGGCCAAATATTGTCTGTCATATGCAGAAACTAGAGCATGATCCCATGAAAACAGAAAGGAAATCAGTGAAGTAGAAGAAGAGAATAGAGGGGGAGGGAGGAAAGATGGAAAAAGGACGAAGCTGCAGAATGAAATTCACCAAATTATGCTATGTACATATATAAACATACCACAATGAATTCCACGTGTATGTATATCTATCAAGCACAATTAAAACATCAGTAACTAATTAAAAGGAAGATAGTAGAGTGGACAAAGGGGAACAGGCAGAGGGAGGAGGAAAAGGAAAGAGTAGGGACTAAAATGGAACAAATTATATTCCATGCATGTATGATTTTGCCATCATGAATCCCACTATTATGTATAACTATAATGCACTAATTTAAAAAAACATTTAAGAAAAAAAAAACTGAGAGCCCAGAGAGAGTGAGGAGGCTGAGTCTGACTCTGACTCTCACAGTCATTGCAGTACATTGAGCTCCATTGAGACAGCGTGGGGCAAGGGAGAGCTGGATGGGCACTGGGCAACTCTGTGTTTTGCTGAGGAAAAACAACTAAACATGAGCAAAGGAGAGCCTAAGAAGCTGAGAGGCAAAATGTCATCATATGCATTCTTTGTGCAAACTTGCCGCCAGGAGTACAAGAAGCAGCACCCAGATGCTTCAGTCAGCTTCTCAGAATTTTCTAAGAAGTGCTCAAAGAGGTGAAAGACCATTTCTGCTAAAGAGAAAGGAAAATTTGAAGATGTAGTAAAGGTGGATAAGGCCCATTATGAAAGAGAAATGAAAACAAACTAATAAACAAAAAGGCTAGCATCATTTAATAGCCCCTTGGCCTTAAAAATTATTAGAAAAATAATCATAGAATATCTAATTTTAAAAAGTATAACTTCTAGGTATACATTCTAATAATAAAACATTGCAAAATGTATTCTAATGAATAGTTTTATTATTTATATGCTATATTCATTATGTTAATAGTAACTAGGTTAATGACTATAAGGATGTTAAAAGCCAGGAAACAACTCCCAGAAATGATGGCTTGGCTTTTGAATAGCTACTCTAAAGCCCTCACTTCAATCAGAAACAAATAGCTGGGCCTCAGCTCCTAGTTTATGACCATAATACTATACCATATACATTATGAGGAAGCTTAGACTGTTTCTTTGTATTTTGGTAGGCAAGAGGTGAATAGAGAAATAGCAGATGAATTTAGCTAAACTGGAAGTCTCAAGTTACTAAGTTTCAAATTAAAGAAAAATAGTGGCCACATTATATCATAATTTACACCCTACCCATGAAATTATCTCATATTTCTAAGTTCAAGTCCCAAATATGCAATTGGGAAACTTCTTTAAAGGCTGCACTTCCTGTAAAACTAATTAAAAAGATCTGGAGCAGGGCCTGAAATTTGAATCTTACATAATCTTCCAGGTGATTCCGACACTTTTAAGAAACAGGCCTAAAATACAAATGATCTCTGTCAGTTTCAAATAGATTTCTTCCCCAAATGACAAAGAAATGTACCAGCGATCAATTGTAGCCCATCCAGGTCTAAACTTGATATCCTTCATAAAAAATGTCAGTTTTCAAAAGGTCCAGACCAACTAATTATTAAGAAGAAAACCAGAAAAATTCAAATGGCCTCTACTCTGGCAGGTTAACAACAGGCCTCCAATTAATGGAGACAACAGGTTATTCTTTTTAAAAATGTGATCTAATCCAGACTCTGAGACCAAATAAATATCATCATACCCAGGAGACTGGGAAAATAGATTCATTGGCAACCTAGGGAACTCACCATTCAGTTTTGTCAATAATTTTGGAGAAGAGGGAAGTTTTTCATAATGGTTAAATGTTATTTGTCCCTCTTTGAACAGATTTTAAGAAAGATGAGCCCAGTAAAAAGAAGCAAACTATCTGTAATTTTAATATGCAGTTATGTTAAATATGACCTGTTCCTTCCCATTATTACTTAACAAACTGTATATAGTTATAAATTTTTTTCCTCATATCCCCTGATTTTCATATCACCCTGAATTTCCCCCAGTTTGCCTATGAGGCTAGGAAAAAAAAACAGTAATTTTTTTTTCAAAACTCTATATTTTCTAAACATCAAATGCATCTGTGGTTTTTCTAGCACATGTGTTAAATTAATTCTCTTTTAGAGTTATGGATATCAAAGACACTATTTTCTTTTCATGATATGACATCTTGAATAATCCATTTTCTTTCAAACTAGCAACATATTATTTCACTCCCAGGAGTGACTGCCTGTCATCTTTAAAGTAACGATACTATTCAAACACTGTTTACAATAGTAGATACAATGTCTTTGAACTGAACTGTTTTTTTTGTTGTTGTTGTTTGTTTGTTTGTTTTGTATACTGAAAAATGACTGGTTTCTGTGTTTTCATTGAAACAAGGATAGATGTGCACTGTAATACACAGTAATAGATTTCTAATGTCTACATTTTACACAAAGAAATTAAATTTTCTTTGAAAATTGTAAGCAGCAAGTAAGTAGCTCTTCCTTAAGAAAAATAAATTTTTTATTGCTTCTTAGACTTTGGAAGTCACTGTATTTCAAGCTCATGGCCTCCCTTGGGATATATACTCAGAATGTTAAATTTTCTATATAGTTTATAAATATTTTTATTATAAATTTATGAATGTTTAGGACATAAGTATGTGAATATTGATCATCCCCATCAGTGACTCTCAGTAAGAACCTTCTATATGCAAAGTACCACTGAAGATGAAGCTACAGAAGGTTCAGGATTTGTAACTTCAGATAATAGCAGTTCATATGTAAAATGCTCACCTCCCGGACCTGGAGATGTAGATGTTTGTTTTCCCAAGTTTTCTATCAGAACAACAAAAATAATGCTATCCTGCACATACAAATAAAATGTGAATAATGCAAAGTCAGTGGCAAATGATTTTTAAGTTTTATTTTTTGCAAATACTGTTCTGATTTGCCTATTCCCTCCTGAGCTGTCTAATGCAATAGTCCCTATACAAATGTTACTATTGAGCACTTGAAATTAAGCTAGCCCAATTGGGAGGTGCTGTCAATATAAACTACACACTAATTTCAGTCAGCACCAAAAATAATGCCAATGATATTTATTATATGTTGAAATGACATTATTTAGATATATTAGGTTTAAAATGTCTTATTAAAATTCTTTTTACTTGGTATTTTCTTTTTGATCACTTTTAAATGTAACTTCTAGAAAATTTTAAATTATGCATGTGGCTCACATTATAATGCTATAATGAACAGCACTGAAACTAGTCAGTCTCTCTCTCTCTCTCTCTCTCTCTCTCTCTCTCTCTTTCTCTCTCTCTCTCTCTCTCTCTCTCTCTCTCTTTCTCTCTCTCTCTCTCTCCCTTTCTCTCTCTCTCTCTCTCTCTCTCTCTCTCTCTCTCTCTCTCTCTCTTTCTCTCTCATAGATACTGAATGGTACACAATTATAGGTATAGGTATACGATATGACTTAAATTAGGGGTATCATGTTGCAATGATAAATAATAAAATTAGAAAGTCATCAAAAGGACTATGTAACCTCAAATCTATTACTAAATGCATTAACCATACATTCCACCAATGAATCCAGAAAGTTGTAACAATGAGTCTAGTTGTGATAGCAGCAAAAAGTCAGTCCTGTTGGTTCAGATCCTGCAGAAGAAGGCTGGTCACTTGGAAAATCCTCAGCACATGCAATACCTGAATGCTTACATGTTTATATTTGTAAAGAAATATGATGATAATGAAGATGACATGATTATTATCATTATTATCATAACTACAATTTACTGAACACCTAATTTGTATCAGGAACTCTACAAAGTTTCTTTGTGTACTCTTCTTACTAATCCTACTAGGTATATCAAAGTAGGCTAAATTCTGAAATAAACATCCCCGAAGTTTTAGCAGCTAACATAATAAATGTTATTTCTTGCTTTCATCTGATTAAGTGGCAGAGACTGGCAGCAGGCTTTGATTCAGGCCCCTTCTGTTATATAGTTCTTATGTCTCAAAGGTCTGTGGAGTCGTCCCCCATCAGCCAGCAAATGGATAAACAAGAGAAAAGAGCACAGGGAAGATTTTTGTGGGTCAAGGATGTGGTGCATTTTATTTCCACTCTTACATTCATTATAAGAGTTCAGCAATGGAAACACAATCTACAAGGCAGGCTGAAAGATGAAATGTAGCTGTGCCCAGAAAGAAAAAGAGAACATGGATATTGATGAGCATTAGCAATCTCTACAACTGGTAGATATCATATCTATTTTACAAATGAGGAAACAGAGTCTCAGAAACAAAAGTAAATTCTCCAAGATCAAAGGTCTAGAAAATAACATCCAACACAGTTCTGTAATCCTAAAGCTCATAGTTCCCCCCCCACACACACAAGGAAACACTTAATAATTTGTGGGAATTGTCACGATTTTGGTATACTTACCTTAGCAGGAGGATTAGGCAAATGACCAGGAGATGACAGAATATTAAATTGTCTATCCTCCCCTGGCCATTACAAAAAGGCAATGTTGGAAAAGCCAGTTTAGAAAATCAAAATTTAACTTTGCATCATCAAAGAATATATCTATAAGACTTAATATCAACCTTCAACAAACAAACAAGAAAAAAATTAATGGGGTAGGATATTACATTGCCAAAATACTGAATACTCAAATACATATGTCCCCAGGATTTCCATAAATAATTACCAGCTGGCAGGATTGGTATGAGAAAAACCAAAGAACATTGTGTTTTGAGAGCTGAAATAATTTCTTACTTATCCTGAAATCAAAAATATTCAGAATACCTTACTAATCAGATTTCTTTTAAAATCCTATTAAATAATAACTATTGCTTGTATTGGTGAGCCTAAGCCATTCTAAGATACTCAAATTTCTTCTGAATTACCAAAGACAGCTTTTCTCATATTTAAGTTTATCTTTAGAAACTCTTAAAAATTTTTTTTTTGAGGAAGTCAAATTTATTTATTTTTTCTTTTGTTAGATTTTTTATTTTTTTTTATTGGTTGTTCAAAACATTACAAAGCTCATGACATATCATCTTTCATACATTTGATTCAAGTGGGTTATGAACTCCCATTTTTACCCCAATTACAAGTTGCAGAATCACATCGGTTACACATCCACATTTTTACATAATACCATATTAATGACTGTTGTATTCTGCTACCTTTCCTAACCCCTACTATCCCCCCTCCCCTTCCCTCTCATCTTCCCTCTCTACCCCATCTGGTGTTGCTTAATTCTCTCCCTTGTTTTTTTTCCCCCTTTCCACTCACAAACTCTTATATGTAATTTTCTGTAACAATGAGCGTCTCCTTCCATTTCCATACAGTTTCCCTTCTCTCTCCCTTTCTCTCCCCCCACTTGTCTCTGTTTAATGTTAATCTTTTCCTCATGCACTTCTTCCCTGTTCTGTTTTAGTTGCTCTCTTTATATAAAAGAAGACATTTGGCATTTGTTTTTTAAGGAATGGCTAGCTTCACTTAGCATAATCTGCTCTAATGCCATCCATTTCCCTGCAAAATCTATGATTTTTTCGTTTTTTAGTGCTGCGTAATACTCCATTGTGTATAAATGCCACATTTTTTTTAATCCGTTCATCTATTGAAGGGCATCTAGGTTGATTCCAGAGTCTAGCTATTGTGAATTGTGCTGCTATGATCATTGATGTGGCAGTATCCCTATAGTATGCTCTTTTAAGGTCCTCAGGGAATAGACCGAGAAGGGCGATAGTTGGGTCAAATGGTGGTTCCATTCCCAGCTTTCCAAGGAATCTCCATACTGCTTTCCATATTGGCCACCCAATTTGCAGTCCCACTAGCAATGTACAAGTGTACCCTTTTCCCCACATCCTCACCAGCACTTGTTGTTGTTTGACTTCCTAATGGCTGCCAATCTTACTGGAGTGAGATGGTATCTTAGGGTGGTTTTGATTTGCATTTCTCTGATTGCTAGAGATGGTGAGCATTTTTTCATGTACTTATTGATTGATTGTATGTCCTCCTCTGAGAAGTGTCTGTTCAGGTCCTTGGCCCATTTGTTGATTGGTTATTTGTTATCTTATTGTCTAATTTTTTGAGTTCTTTGTATACTCTGGATATTAGGGCTCTATCTGAAGTGTGAGGAGTAAAAATTTGTTCCCAGGATGTAGGTTCCCTATTTACCTCTCTTATTGTTTCTCTTGCTGAGAAAAAAACTTTTTAGTTTGAGTAAGTCCCATTTGTTAATTCTTGTATTTAACTCTTGGGCTATGGGCGTCCTATTAAGGAATTTGGAGCCCTACCCCACAATATGTAGATCGGAGCCAACTTTTTCTTCTATCAGGCACAGAGTCTCTGATTTGATATCAAGCTCTTTGATCCATTTTGAATTAACTTTTGTTCTTGGCGAGAGAAAGGGGTTCAGCTTCATTTTGTTGCATATGGATTTCCAGTTTTCCCAGCACCATTTGTTGAAGATGCTATCCTTTCTCCATTGCATGCTTTCAGCCCCTTTATCGAATATAAGAAAGTTGTAATTTTGTGGATTGGTCTCTGTGTCCTCTATTCTGTACCATTGGTCCACCTGCCTGTTTTGGTACCAGTACCATGCTGTTTTTGTTACTATTGCTCTGTAGTACAGTTTGAAATCTGGTATCGCTATACCTCCAGATTCACACTTCCTGCTTAGAATTGCTTTTGCTATCCTGGGTCATTTATTTTTCCATATGAATTTTATGATAGCTTTATCTATTTCTACAAGAAATGCCATTGGGATTTTGATTGGCATTGCGTTGAACCTGTAGAGAACTTTGGGTAATATCGCCATTTTGATGATGTTGGTTCTGCCTATCCATGAACAGGGTACATTTTTCCATCTTCTAAGATCTTCTTCTATCTCTCTCTTTAGGGTTCTGTAGTTTTCATTGTATAAATCTTTCACCTCTTTTGTTAGGTTGATTCCCAAGTATTTTATTTTTTTGAGGATATTGTAAATGGGGTGGTTTTCCTCATTTCCATTTCAGAAGTTTTGTTGCTGATATACAGGAATGCCTTTGATTTATGCATGTTGATTTTATATCCTGCCACTTTGCTGAATTCATTTATTAGTTCTAGTAGTTTCTTTGTAGACCCTTTTGGGTCTTCTAGGTATAGGATCTTGTCGTCCGCAAATAGTGATATTTTAAGTTCTTCTTTTCCTATTTTTATGCCTTTAATTTCTTTCGTCTGTCTAATTGCTCTGGCTAGTATTTCAAGGACTAAATTAAATAGAAGTGGTGAGAGAGGTCATCCCTGTCTTGTTCCAGATTTTAGTGGGAATGCCTTCAGTTTCTCTCCATTTAGAATGATGCTAGCCTGAGGCTTAGCATATATAGCTTTTAAAATGTTGAGGTAAGTTCCTGTTATCCCTAGTTTTTCTAGTGTTTTGAACATAAAGGGATGCTGTACTTTGTCGAATGCTTTTTCTGCATCTATCGAGACAATCATATGGTTCTTATCCTTAAGTCTATTGATGTGGTGAATAACATTTATTGATTTCCGTATATTGAACCAACCTTGCATCCCAGGGATGAATCCTACTTATCATGGTGCACAATTTTTTTGATATGCTTTTGTATTCGATTCACCAGGATTTTATTGAGAATTATTGCATCTATGTTCATTAGAGATAGTGATCTGTAGTTTTCTTTCCTTGAAGTGTCTTTGTCTGGTTTTGGGATCAGGGTGATGTTGGCCTCATAGAATGAATTTGGAAGAGCTCCTTCTTTTTCTATTTCTTGAAACAGCTTGAAAAGTATTGGTATTAATTCTTCTTTGAAGGTTTTGTAAAACTCCACTGTGTACCCATCCAGTCCAGGGCTTTTCTTGGTTGGTAGTCTTTTGATTTCCTCCTTTGTTATTGGTCTGTTTAAATTGTGTGTATCTTCCTGACTCAATCTGGGAAAATCATATGACTTAAGAAATTTATCAATATCTTTACTGTCTTCTATTTTATTAAAATATAGGGTTTCAAAATACTTTCTAATTATCGTCTGTATTTCTGTAGTGTCTGTTGTGATATTGCCTATTTCATCCCATATGTTAGTAATTTGAGTTTTCTCTCTTCTTCTCTTCGTTAGCTTGGCTAAGGGTCTGTCAATCTTATTTATTTTTTCAAAGAATCAACTTTTAGTTTTATCAATTTTTTCAATGGTTTTTTGTTTCAATTTCGTTGATTTCTGCTCTGATTTTAATTATTTCTTGTCTTCTGCTATATTTGCTGTTGTTTTGCTCTTCCTTTTCTAGGGTTTTGAGATGTAGTGTGAGTTCATTTATTTGTTGGTTTTTTCTTTTTTTGAGGAATGAACTCCAGGAAATGAATTTTCCTCTTAAAACTGCTTTCATTGTGTCCCATAGATTCCAGTATGTTGTGTCTGAATTGTCGTTAATCTCTAAGAATTTTTTTATTTCCTCCTTTATGTCTTCTGTAACCCATTGATCATTCAGTAACATATTGTTTATTTTCCATGTGATGCAGGATTTTTCCTTCCTTCTTTTATCATTGATTTCCAGTTTCATTCCATTATGATCATATATGGTGCATGGTATTATCTCCACACCTTTATATTTACTAAGAGTTGCCCTATGGCATAATATATCATCTATCTTTGAGTAAGATCCATGTGCTGCTGAGAAGAACATGTATCCACTTGATGATGGTTGATATATTCTATATATGTCGGTTAAGTCTAGGTTATTGATTGTGTCATTGAGTTCTATAGTTTCTTTATTCAGCTTTTGTCTGGAGGATCTGTCTAATGGCGAGAGCGGTGTGTTGAAGTCACCCATAATTATTGTGTTGTGGTCTATTTGACTCTGGAACTTGAGGAGAGTTTGTTTTATGAACGTTACTGCACCATTGTTTGGTGCATACAAATTGATAATTGTTATGTCTTGTTGGTGGATGGTTCCTTTTAACAGGATATAGTGTCTTTCTTTATCCCTTTTGATTAACTTAGGTTTGAAATTGATTTTATTCGATATGTGCATGGCCACTCCCGCTTGCTTCCGAGGGCCATGTGAGTGGAATAATTTTTCCCAACCTTTCACCTTCAGCCTGTGTATGTCTTTTCCTATCATATGAATCTCCTTAAGGCAGCATATTGTTGGATTTGTGTTTTTGATCCAGGTTACTAGCTTGAGTCTCTTGATTGGTGAGTTTAGTCCATTAATATTTAAGGTTACAATTGAAATATGATTTGTACTTCCAGTTATGTTTATTTATTTATTTATTTTAGTTTGGCTAGTTTTTACTTTTTGGTTATTTTCCTCCCCCTTTACTGAGATACCTCCCGCTGTTAGTTTTGGGCACTATTTTTCCATTCCTCTTCTTGTAGAATTGGCCCAAAATGCGTTGCAGTGCTGGTTTTCTGGCTGCGAATTCTTTTAGCTTTTATTTATCATGAAAGATTTTAATTTCATTGTCAAATCTGAAGCTTAATTTTGCTGGATACAGTATTCTTGGTTGGAATCCATTATTTTTCAGCGTTTGAAATACATTGTTCCAAGGTCTTATCACTTTCAAAGTCTGTGATGAAAAATCGGCCGTTAACCTAATTGGTTTACCCCTGAATGTAATCTGCCTCCTTTCTCTCGTAGCTTTTAATATTCTCTCTTTGTTCTGTATGTTGGCTATCTTCATAATTATATGTCTTGGAGTTGGTCTATTACGGTTTTGGATGTTTGGGGTCCTGTAGGATTCCAGGATTTGGCAATCCATTTTATCTTTCATCTCTGGGAAGTTTTCTAGGATTATTTCATTTAATAAGTTGTCCATTCCTTAGGTTTGAAGCTCTGTGCCTTCCTCTATCCCAATGACTCTCAAATTTGTTTTTTTGATGAGATCCCATATCTCTTGGATAGATTGCTTGTGAGATTTAAGCATCTTTTCTGTGTTGACTATATTCTTTTCAAGTTGATAAACTTTGTCTTCATTATCTGATGTTCTGACTTCTACTTGATCTAGTCTATTTGTAATATTCTCGTTAGCATTTTTAATCTGGTTTATGGTTTCTTGCATTTCTAAAATTACTGTTTGGTTTTTTTTTAAGATCTCTATCTCCTGGTAAAGCTCGTTCTTTGCAGTTTGAATTTGTTTGTTTAGTTCGTTTTCAAAATATACTTTCAATGCTTGGACTTGATGTCTCATGTCTTCTCTAATATTCCGTTCCATCTGAGTTAGGTATGCCTTGATTTCTTTCCCTGTCCATGTTTCTGATGCTTCTAGGTCCTCCTGTAGATTTAAGTTGCCCTGCATTATCTGTAATCCTTTTTTCCCTTGTTTTTTCATGTTGTTCATGTTACTTTCCTGCTCTGTTTGACTGCTTTGTAACTGCTTTCTCCTATACATTTGTTTTGGCTTTGTATATCTCTATTGTCTCTCCTTTGTGGAGGGAGATTATGCCTAGAGATGTTGGGCTTTATTGTACTTTAGAGCTGATTCATTCAATTTATAAAGGGCTTCCGGATTTTGTATGCATATAGTGATTTGTTGTTTGTTCTTAGGTCTTTAGGTTAGGTGCTATGAAGGTATAAGGGTTAGTATGTCTTGGCTACTTTAGAAGATTGCTCTACTGAAGGGGGATACTAACCGTCGATTGGATCAGGGTTTTGGTAGTAGCTAGGTACTTAGGAGCACTATAGACGGCCTCGAAACATTCACCTATTTGCATTTAGACAGTTAATCGAAATGGAGGACGTAATGCTTGGGATGAAAGTTGGGGGGAAGGGGAAGGAAGGTGCTCTTGAAAAGAAAGAAGGAGAGGGAGATAGATAGCATAGAGGAGAATGGAAAGAACAATAAAACTTGGAAGGGGAAAGAGGGAAAAATGGAGAGAAAAAATAAAATAAAATAAAATTAGATCTTAGAGATCCATTTTCTTTTCTTCCCGTAGGCAAAGCTGTGCCCTCCAGGCTGAGTTTTGCCCTCTATGTGTCGACAGCAAACCCTGTAAGGCGGCTCCTGGGAGTCTCTCAATCCTGTTGGTCCAGAGCTGTTTCACTTCTACAGCCCCTCTTCCCCTTCCTCCTGCCAGCCAGCCAGGTCCTGCTCACTGGAGGCGGTTCCCCAAGGATCTGGTTACACTTTCAGCCCCACCGCGTGCCCTATTTCCAAAACGACTGAGCACTCTCTCTGTCATTCATCTAAGCTCCAGTGCTGTGGAGCTGTGGTCTGGGAGTCAATAGTTTAATTTTTCCAGACCCCTTTGGTGGGCACACCCTCGGAAGCTGGCGGCTAAGACCTTTGGTGTCACCGCTGGTGGTAATGGGAGTTGGGGGTCAAGGATCCCCTCTGCTTCCTTCAGCCCCTACAATCACGACCACTCCGCTGGCGGTAGGAGGAGTTGGGGGTCTCGAGTGTCCTCTGTTTCCCTCCACCCCTACCGTCAGGCCCTCTCAGATGGCGGTTGGAGGAGTTGGGGGTGGGAGTATTCTCTGCTTCCCTCCGCCCCTACAGTCATGCCCATGTCACTGGCATTAGGGGGAGTTGGGGGTCGGGAGTCCCTTGGCCCTTACGGTCACGCCCATGGAGAGACTTTTGAAGTTTCCTGGTTGTTTGTATCTGATGTGGGTGGGAGTCACACACCTGCTAAAGTAGATTCCGCTGGGAAGGAATCTCGTTGGCCGAACTTTGGTAACTTCCCCTTTCTGCTATGGCAGGCCCCTGGCTCCTTGCCAGAGTGTCTGAAAGGAGGGGTGGAACTGGCTTGTCTCTGGTCTGGCTCAATCTCTGGTTTTAGTTCCCAGTTCGCTATTTCATAAAGGCTTGGTTAGATTCCCTTCACGTCGCCTCCTGAGCTAGGCGGGCGGGGGCCATTTGCCGGGTGGGCAGGGCCATTAGCAGAGCCAGGAGAGCGGGGGCCATCTGCCGGGCCAGGAGGGGACCCTTCTCACCACGCTGGGCCGCCAGGGATCGCTTGCAGAGCTGGGCAGGTGGCCGCCGCGGGACTGGACCTCTGTGCCGCATGGCCAAGAGCCGAGCGGGCGGGGGGGCCGTTTCTCTTAAAAATTATCTTATTAAATCTTGATATTTTATGTAGGCTACTTATGCTAAACCAGTCACATTGTCCAAACATTTATAATCATTTCATTTCCTGATCATTTCTTTTTTAAATGATGCACTATAATTATACATAACAACAAAATTCACTGCTACATATTCATACATGTACACAATACAAAAATATTATTTGATCAGTTTCATTACCCAGTACCTTATTTCCTGATATTTCTAAGAAAAAAAAAACTAATTGTTTTTGGGAGAAGAAAAGAACATGGAATGATTAACATGAAATTGGAGCATTGTCTTCATAGTTAGATGACTAGTGAGCTGGATGTTAAATGTAAAGGAAATTGCTAGATGTGAGAATCATTAAACTTATTTGACTATAAAAGAAATCAAGGCAGATGAAAAGGTTAGATTAAAAAGTCTAGAACAACTCATAGGAGACCTTGAAGTTCACAGATTTGAAATTTTAATTTGATTCAAAAGATCACATTAAACTCTAAGATTGCTGCTGATGCCAATGATCAAATTGCTGATGCTAATAATCAAATTTCTTTTAGTGGTCACTGATCTATATATACCTGTGGTTGAGGAAAGAAAGTCTAGAAATGAAGAGATAGGAAAACTGTTTAGAAAGACAATGACTATAGTGGTGAAAGGGGAGAAATCCAAAAATGTTAGACATTCATTATGTTTTTTTTCTCTATTTTTATATTCATTACATCTCAAAAGCACTTCATTCACCTCCATATCTTGTTAGTCAATATTTCTGACTCTACTGAATTCACAAACATATTTCTCAGAGGACACTTTTATGTTTTAGTTCTATTTCCATTCTCAGAATGTTATTTATCTAATCTCAAGCCTTCTTGGGAAATCTTATATTGGAAATCTTATACTTACAATGTATTTTTTTTTTCTAAGCTTAATGTGATAAGCATGATTTCTACAACTCTGAGGGGGAAAAGATTATATGTCTTACCTTTATACTTGTGGGCACATGGCTTGAGTTTTCCACTAACAGGTACTGTCCCCTTACTGGGTGAATGGAATATTCATTAGGTAATATGCTGTTAAGTATCATGTAAGAGTTTTGTTCATCAAAGCTTCCCCACTATCTTGCTCAGAGACAATCCTCAAATTCAAGACTGTCTCAGCTTCAAATGTCATGTAGTACTATTGAGTTCAGTGCTTACCTAAGTTTATTTACTATCATGTGTCAAGCACTATGCTGAATACCTTTTAAAAATATCAAAATAACTGTCCTATTAATCCAGTCATCTCATCTGGCCAATGGAATCCTCATCCTGTCTTTGAGATAAACTCCTGAGGGAAATCCCATTGCTTTTAATCCTGTGAATTTGCATTCTCATGAACAACTACAGAACTCTTGATTTCACACATTTCACTTCTTGCAGCTGCTACTTTTCTATTCTACATGAAGCTCCTTACCTTGATTTCCCAAACCACACAAATGATTCAATACAATGTGTTTTTACATTGCCAAAATTCCAAAACAGCTAAATATTGTAAATAAGATATTTGTGGTATTTAAAATTCTTGGATAATGTGACACCATGGAATTTTTCATGTTTTTCCAAAGGATCCAGCCTCTTATCCATATTACATGGCTTTTTTTCTAACTGTATTCTTTCTTCCTGGCATTTCTCCTAGTGTGTGTGTGTGTGTGTGTGTGTGTGTGTGTGTTAGCCACAAAATAGGTGGCATAACATAAATATGGCATAGACACACATATAAAGGAATACCCACACAGATACATATGTATATAAAAAGAGAGAAACTCTCAATTTAAAAAAGAAAGCGTCTCAGAGGAAATAAATTTCACAGTTCACATATCTTAAAAATTGAGACCATTTAACTCTAAATAAAACACAATGCTAGAAATTAAATTTTTATTTAATTAATAAATTATTAATAAAATTACTATTTTTTTAAGGAAATGTTTGCTTTTTATTTTTTTTATTTTTTTTATTTTTTTTATTGTTGGTTGTTCAAAACATTACATAGTTCTTGATATATCATATTTCACACTTTGATTCAAGTGGGTTATGAACTCCCATTTTTACCCCGTATACAAATTGCAGAATCACATCAGTTACACTTCCATTGATTTATATATTGCCATACTAGTGTCTGTTTTATTCTGCTGCCTTTCCTATCCTTTACTATCCCCCTCCCCTCCCCTCTCCTCCCCTCTTCTCTCTCTACCCACTCTACTGCAGTTCATATCTCCCCCTTGTATTATTTTTCCCTTTCCCCTCGCTACCTCTTGTATGTAATTTTGTATAACCCTGAGGGTCTCCTTCCATTTCCATGCAATTTCCCTTCTCCCTCCCTTTCCCTCCCACCTCTCGTCCCTGTTTAATGTTAATCTTCTTCTCATGCTCTTCGTCCCTACTCTGTTCTTATTTACTCTCCTTATATCAAAGAAGACATTTGGCATTTGTTTTTTAGGGATTGGCTGGCTTCACTTAGCATAATCTGCTCTAATGCCATCCATTTCCCTCCAAATTCTATGATTTTGTCATTTCTTAATGCAGAGTAATACTCCATTGTGTATAAATGCCACATTTTTTTTATCCATTCGTCTATTGAAGGGCATCTAGGTTGGTTCCACAGTCTTGCTATTGTGAATTGTGCTGCTATGAACATCGATGTAGCAGTGTCCCTGTAGCATGCTCTATTTAGGTCTTTAGGGAATAGACCGAGAAGGGGAATAGCTGGGTCAAATGGTGGTTCCATTCCCAGCTTTCCAAGAAATCTCCATACTGCTTTCCAGATTGGCTGCACCAATTTGCAGTCCCACCAACAATGAACAAGTGTACCCTTTTCCCCACATCCTCGCCAGCACTTGTTGTTGTTTGACTTCATAATGGCTGCCAATCTTACTGGAGTGAGATGGTATCTTAGGGTGGTTTTGATTTGCATTTCTCTGACTGCTAGGGATGGTGAGCATTTTTTCATGTACTTGTTGATTGATTGTATGTCCTCCTCTGAGAAGTGTCTGTTCATGTCTTTGGCCCATTTGTTGATTGGGTTATTTGTTATCTCATTGTCTAATTTTTTGAGTTCTTTGTATACTCTGGATATTAGGGCTCTATCTGAAGTGTGAGGAGTAAGATTTGTTCCCAGGATGTAGGCTCCCTATTTACCTCTCTTATTGTTTCTTTTGCTGAGAAAAAACTTTTTAGTTTGAGTAAGTCCCATTTGTTGATTCTAGTTATTAACTGTTGTGCTATGGGTGTCCTATTGAGGAATTTGGAGCCCGACCCCACAGTATGTAGATCGTAGTCAACTTTTTCTTCTTTCAGACGCCGTGTCTCTGATTTGATATCAAGCTCCTTGATCCATTTTGAGTTAACTTTTGTGCATGGCGAGAGAAAGGGATTCAGTTTCATTTTGTTGCATATGGATTTCCAGTTTTCCCAGCACCATTTGTTGAAGATGCTATCCTTCCTCCATTGCATGCTTTTAGCCCCTTTATCAAATATAAGATAGTTGTAGTTTTGTGGATTGGTTTCTGTGTCCTCTATTCTGTACCATTGGTCCACCCACCTGTTTTGGTACCAGTACCATGCTGTTTTTGTTACTATTGCTCTGTAGTATAGTTTGAAGTCTGGTATCGCTATACCGCCTGATTCACCCTTCCTGCTTAGCATTGTTTTTGCTATTCTGGGTCTTTTATTTTTCCATATGAATTTCATGATTGCTTTCTCTATTTCTATAAGAAATGCCATTGGGATTTTGATTGGCATTGCATTAAACCTATAGAGAACTTTTGGTAATATCGTCATTTTGATGATGTTAGTTCTGCCTATCCATGAACAGGGTATATTTTTCCATCTTCTAAGATCTTCTTCCATTTCTCTCTTTAGGGTTCTGTAGTTTTCATTGTATAAGTCTTTCACCTCTTTCGTTAGGTTGATTCCTAAGTATTTTATTTTTGGGGGGGATATTGTGAATGGAGTGGTTGTCCTCATTTCCATTTCAGAGGATTTGTCGCTGATATACAGGAATGCCTTTGATTTATACGTGTAGATTTTATATCCTGCCACTTTGCTGAATTCATTTATTAGCTCTAATAGTTTCTTTGTAGACCCTTTTGGGTCTGCTAGGTATAGAATCATGTCATCTGCAAATAGTGATAATTTAAGTTCTTCTTTTCCTATTTTTATGCCTTTAATTTCTTTCGTCGGTCTAATTGCTCTGGCCAGTGTTTCGAGAACTATGTTGAACAGAAGTGGTGAGAGAGGGCATCCCTGTCTTGTTCCAGATTTTAGAGGGAATGCCTTCAATTTTTCTCCATTCAGAATGATGCTAGTCTGAGGCTTAGCATAGATAGGTTTTACAATGTTGAGGTAAGTTCCTGTTATCCCTAGTTTTTCTAGCATTTTGAACATAAAGGGATGCTGTACTTTGTCGAATGCTTTTTCTGCATCTATCGAGATGATCATATGGTTCCTATTTTTAAGTTTATTGATGTGGTGAATAACATTAATTGATTTCCGTATATTGAACCAGCCTTGCATCCCAGGGATGAATCCTACTTGATCATGGTGCACAATTTTTTTGATATGTTTTTGAATCCGATTTGCCAGAATTTTATTGAGGATTTTTGCATCTAGGTTCATTAGAGATATTGGTCTGTAGTTTTCTTTCTTTGAAGTGTCTTTGTCTGGTTTAGGAATCAGGGTGATGTTGGCCTCGTAGAATGAATTTGGAAGTTCTCCCTCTTTTTCTATTTCCTGAAATAGCTTGAACAGTATTGGTATTATTTCCTCTTTAAAGGTTTTGTAAAACTCTGCTGTATACCCATCCGGTCCTGGGCTTTTCTTAGTTGGTAGCCTTTGATGGTTTCTTCTATTTCCTCAATTGATATTGGTCTGTTTAGGTTGTCTATATCCTCCTGCCTTAATCTGGGCTGGTCATATGACTTAAGAAATTTATCGATGCCTTCACTATCTTCTATTTTATTGGAGTATAAGGATTCAAAATAGTTTCTGATTATCTTCTGTATTTCTGAAGTGTCTGTTGTGATATTGCCTTTTTCATCCCGTATGCTAGTAATTTGATTTCTCTCTCTTCTTCTCTTCGTTAGCATGGCTAAGGGTCTGTCGATTTTATTTATTTTTTCAAAGAACCAACTTTTAGTTTTGTCAATCTTTTCAATTGTTTCTTTTGTTTCGATTTCATTAATTTCAGCTCTGATTTTAATAATTTCTTGCCTTCTACTTCTTTTGCTGTTGTTTTGCTCTTCTTTTTCTAGGATTTTGAGATGGAGTATGAGATCATTTATTTGTTGGTTTTTTCTTTTTTTAAGGAATGAACTTCAAGCAATGAATTTTCCTCTTAGAACTGCTTTTAATGTGTCCCATAGATTCCGATATGTTGTGTCTGTGCTTTCATTTATCTCTAAGAATTTTTTAATTTCCTCCTTGATGTCTTCTATAACCCACTGATCATTTAGTAACCAATTGTTCATTCTCCAAGTGATGCATGTTTTTTCCTTCCTTCTTTTATCGTTGATTTTCAGTTTCATTCCATTATGATCAGATAAGATGCATGGTATTATCTCCACTCCTTTATATTGTCTAAGAGTTGCCCTGTGACATAAGATATGATCTATTTTTGAGAAGGATCCATGTGCTGCTGAGAAAAAATTGTAACTGCTTGATGTTGGGTGGTATATTCTATATATATCAATTAAGTCTAGGTTATTAATTGTGTTATTGAGTTCTATAGTTTCCTTATTCAACTTTTGTTTGGAAGATCTGTCTAGTGGTGAGAGAGGTGTGTTGAAGTCTCCCATGATTATTGTATGTTGGTCTATTAGACTCTTAAACTTGAGAAGAGTTTGTTTGATGAACATAGCTGCACCATTGTTTGGGGCATATATATTTATGATAGTTATGTCTTGTTGGTGTATGGTTCCCTTGAGCAGTATGTAGTGTCCCTCTTTATCCCTTTTGATTAACTTTGGCTTGAAATCTATTTTATTTGATATGAGTATGGACACTCCTGCTTGTTTCCGAAGTCCATATGAGTGATATGATTTTTCCCAACCTTTCACCTTCAGTCTATGTATGTCTTTTCCTATCAAATATGTCTCCTGTAGGCAGCATATTGTTGGGTCTTGTTTTGTGATCCATTCTACTAGCCTGTGTCTCTTGATTGGTGAGTTTAAGCCATTAACATTTAGGGTTATTATTGAGATATGGGTTGTTCTTCCAGCCATATTTGTTTATTTATGTTACTAAACATGGTTTGTTTTCCTTTTTGATTATTTTCCCCCCTTTACTGTCCTACCTCCCACTGTTGGTTTTCATTGTTATTTTCCATTTCCTCTTCCTGTAATGTTTTGCCGAGGATGTTTTGAAGACATGGTTTTCTAGCTGCAAATTCTTTTAACTTTTGTTTATCGTGGAAGGTTTTAATTTCATCTTCCATCCTGAAGCTTAATTTCGCTGGATACATGATTCTTGGTTGGAACCCATTTTCTTTCAGTTTTTGAAATATGTTATTCCAGGATCTTCTAGCTTTCAGAGTCTGTGTTGAAAGATCAGCTGTTATCCTGATTGGTTTACCCCTAAATGTAATCTGCTTCCTTTCTCTTGTAGCTTTTAAAATTCTCTCCTTATTCTGTATGTTGGGCATCTTCATTATAATGTGTCTAGGTGTGGATCTCTTATGATTTTGCACATTTGGCGTCCTGTATGCTTCTAGGATTTGGGATTCTGTCTCCTTCTTCAAGTCTGGGAAGTTTTCTCATATTATTTCATTGAATAGGTGGCTCATTCCTTTGGTTTGGACCTCTATACCTTCCTGTATCCCAATGACTCTTAAGTTTGGTCTCTTTATATTATCCCATATTTCTTGGATGTTCTGCTCATGGTTTCTTAACAGTTTTGCTGAGCTGTCTATGTTCTTTTCAAGTTGAAATACTTTGTCTTCTTTGTCTGATGTTCTATCTTCTAAGTGTTCTACTCTGCTGGTAGTATTCTCAATTGAGTTTTTAAGTTGGTTTATTGCTTCCTGCATTTCTAGGATTTCTGTTTGTTTGTTTTTTATTACCTCTATCTCCCTGTATAGTTGATCTTTTACTTCTTGGATTTGTTTATGTAATACATTGTCGAAGTGGTCGAAGTGATCTTTCATTGTCTGATTTTGCTGTCTAATGTCTTCCTTGAGACTCCAGATCATCTGCAGCATGTATATCCTGAATTCTTTATCTGACATTCCATCTGCTGCAGCTATTACCTCTTCTAAAGTTGAGTTGATCTGCATTGCTTGTGGTCCTTTCTTTCCTTGTCTTTTCATATTGCTCGTGTTTCTTTCTGCTTAGTGAAACTGTTGTGTTTTTGAAATTTTCCCCCTATATATTTATATTGCTCTTGTATAGTTGAAAAGTCTCCCTTGCAGGGGCGGGCGGCAGCTCTGCTCCTCCTCCAATTGGGGTGATCTGTCTACCACGCTGGCGGGCCGCTGGGACTGTTCTGCCGGTCGGTCACAGGTCTGCCTACCTTGGAGGCGCGGGCAGCGGCTCTGCTCTGCCCTTCCTCCAATTGGTGTGACGTGTCTACCACGTCCATGAACCCCTGGGCCTGTTCTGCCAGTTAGTCGCGGATCGGACTACCTTGCAGGTGCGGGCGGCGGCTCTGCTCTGCCCCTTCTCCAATTGGGTTGTCGTGACTACCACGCCGGCAGGTCGCTGGGCCTGTTCTGGGCGCGGGCTGCGGCTCTGCTCTGCCCCTCCCCCAAGTGGTGTGACGTGTCTACCACGCCGGTAGGCCGCTGGGCCTGTTCCGCCAGTCTGTCACAGGCCTGCCTACCTTGCGGGCGCAGGTGGAGGATCTGCTTTGCCCCTACTCCAATTGGGGTGTCTTGACTACTACGCCGGCAGGTCACAGGAACTGTTCTGGGCCAGGTGGCGGCTCTGCTCTGTCCCTGCTCCAATTGGGTTGACGTGACTACGACGCTGTCGGGCCGCTGGGCCTGCTCCGACCGCGGGCGAAGGCTCTGCTCTGCCCCTACTCCAATTGGGATGACGGGTGACGTGTCTACCACACCAGCAGGCCGCTGGGCCTGATCCGCCGGTCGGACACGGGTCTGCCTACCTTGCGGACTCGGGAGGCAGCTCTGCTCTGCCCCTCCTCCAATTTGTGTGATGTGCCTACCACACCAGTAGACCGCTGGGCCTGTTCCGCCGGTCGGTCGCAAGTCTGTCTACCTTGCAGGCTCGGGCGGCGGCTCTGCTCTGCCCCTACTCCAAATGGAGTGATGTGACTGCCACGCTGGCGGGCCGCTGGGCCTGATCCGGGCTCGGGGAGGGGCTCTGCTCTGCCCCTCCCCCAAGTGGTGTGACGTGTCTACCACGCCGGCAGGCCGCTGGGGCTGTTCTGCCAGTCTGTCACAGGCCTGCCTACCTTGCGGACGCGGGTGGAGGATCTGCTTTCCCCCTACTCCAATTGGGGTTTCTTGACAACCACACCGGCAGGTCTCTGGACCTGTTCCGGGCGCGGGCGGCTTCTCTGTTCGGCCCCTGCTCTAGCTGGGGCGACGCGACACCAGGCCGGCGGGTCGCTGGGCCTGTTCCGGGCTCCGGCCACGGCTCTGCTCCGCCCCTCTGGCCTCTACAGTATTCAGCAGGACCCGGACCGAGAAACAGTTTCCGCGGGTTCTTTATCCCTGGGCCAGAGCAGTTCCGGGAGCCAGAATTCGGCCTCTCCGGACTTGGTGCATGCTCCGACAGGAGCAGGCTCCAAGAAGCAGTTTCCGCGGGTTCTATAGCCCTGGGCCAGAGCAGCTCCGGGAGCCGGAGCTCCGCCGCTCCGGGCTCGGTGCGTGTTCTGATAGGAGCAGGCTCCAAGAAGCAGTTTCCGTGTGTTATTTAGCACTAAGTCTGAGCAATTTGTCTGCGAGACGCAGACAATTGTCAGCCTGAAATTACCTGTTCTATAGCTGAAAGAGCTGCAATCAGTCGAAAACAAGGATGGTGACGTCAGCTCTCCAAGATGGTGGCCGCTGGCTTCCTCCGTGGTCTGACCGGTGTGGAGAACCGAACTGGACCGTTTCCTTCCCCCGTCTCCAACCCAGAATTCAGCTCCGAGCTCAGCAAATGCCTAGCTGGCAGGAGCCCGCAGAATCAGCATCGCTGTATCTCTGCGCCACCAGCCCGTCGTTTCCCAGTGCGCGCCGCAGACTCCAGCCGCGGGGCGATCTGCCGAACAAGCAGTGCTCCGTACGGACAGATCGCTCGCATTTGAGCCCCTGAAGCTGATCCTCGTGCGATGAAAATCCTTCCACTAGGTTTTGGAGCACCCCAATTTTGCTGGAAATTCCTAACAAGATAGCTTTTAGCCGTTCTAACTCGTCATTTTCCCTCACAGTGACGCAGTACACAGAGTTACTGCACTCCCTTCGCGGCCATCTTCCCTCCCTCCCAATAAAATTATTTTTAAAACCCAGTTTTAGGTTCACAAGAAAACGGAGCAGTTTCCATATATCTGTCTCCCAACCCTCCTAGATACAGATATAGATACAGATAAAAGCTACCCAACTATCAATATGCTGTATTATATGGATACATATTACCATCAATAAACATAGATTGATTCATTATTATCCTTAATAGTTCATTATTTGCATTAGGGTTCATTTTCGGTGTTGTATCAAGGAGAATAAATGCTGGATCATATGGTAAGAAAAACCTTAGTTTGAAAAGCAACTGCCAGACTGACTTCTAAAGTGATTGTGTCATTCTGCATTTCTACCAAAAATGAATGAGCATTCTTGTAGCCCCACATTCTCACAAGCAGTAGGTATTATCAGTGTTTTGAAATTTGGTTATTTTAATATGTGCATAATGGTATCTCATTATTATTTTAATTTTCAATTTTCTAGTGAAATATGATGCTAAACATCTTTTCATGGGTTTAACTGCAATTCCTATCTCATCCTCAATGAAGTGTCCATTTAGACAATGTCATTTTTTATAAGACTTGATAACATTGATCATGTTGTATTATCTTTGACTCTACTTTTAAAATTAAAGAGGCTTCTTCAATGCTCTCATTATATAGATAAAAAATTAAGTACAGGTTAAAACTGAATTCATGAAGAAGACAGTAGAATATGGAAAGAACCCCATGTTAATGGATAGACATAATTAATATTATTAAAATGGACATATTTCCAAAAACAATGTATATTAAATCCAATCTCCATCAAAATACCAATGACATTCTTCACAAAACTAGAAAAGAATTCTAAATTTCATTTGGAAGGAAAAAAATGCCCAGAATAGCCAAAAAAAAATTCTAATCCAAAAAAAAGCAATGCTGGAGGCTTCACAATACCTGGGTTCAAATTATACTACGGGGCTACAGTAACAAAAAGCTGCATGGTACTCGCATAAAAACAGACACACAGACCAATGGCACTGAATAGAAGACACAGAGACAAACCCATGCAATATGGTCATCTGATTCTTTTTTTTCTTCAAAATAACTAATTTACATTTCTTTAACTTGGGAAATGTAAAAACTTGAAGACAAAGGAATCCTTTTCAATAGCACTTTATTGTTGAATTTGCCAATAGCCTTCCTAATTGATTTTTATAAATATCTTTCCTCCCCTTTGTACTGTAAGCAAAAATAATAAATTCTAATATAGACTCTTATACTTTGTAGCATAAAAATTCTAATATTGTTTCTTATACTCTATAACATTAATGCAGTCTATCCCAATTTTTTATTCCACCCCACAGCAAGAAATACATCATCATAATCCATAACAGACACATACATAATGTGTGTTAAGAGAGATGAACAAAGGCAAACAAAAAGAGGATAAGAGAACATAACAAAATTTCACCATCAAATATTATCCTTACTCTGTATGTCACACTCTGATCAGTCATCTGATTCTTGATAAAGGCATAAAAAACACATACTGGAGAAACACTGCCTTTTTAACAAATGGTGCTGGGAAACTGGATATTCATATAAAGATGAGTGAATCAAGATCCTTATCTTTCACCCTGCACACAAGCCAACACAAACTTTGCAACTGCTAGAGTCAACACTCCTAGATACAGACACAGGAAACAAACTTTTCAATAGAACTTTTAAAGCTCAGAAAATAATAAGAAGAATTAACAAACGAATAGTATTAAATTTAAAAGAAAAGGAAATAATTAAGAGTGTGAGGAGAGAATCTACAGAACAGGATAAATTCTTTGATAGCTATTCTTCTGACAGAGAATTAATATGCAGAGTACATAAGGAACTTAAAAATTAGTACTAAGAAAACAAAAAACCCAATCACTAAATGAGCAAATGAACAGACACTTCTCAGAAGTACAAATGGCCAATAAATATATGAAAAAATATTCAACAACTTTTTGCAAATTAGGGAAATGTAAATCAAAACTACACTGAGATTTTATCTCACTCCAGTTATAATGGCAGCCATCAAGAATATGAATAACAATAAATGCTAGAGAGAATGTGAGGGAAAAGAAAACTTTTACAATGTTGATGGGATTTTAAATTGGTAAAATCAGTAAAGAGGTTCCTCAAAAGTCTAGAAATGGAACTATCACATGACCCAGCTATACCACTCCTTGGTACTTATCCTAAGGAATTAAAGCCAGAACTACAGAAATACATACATACCCATGTTTATGGCAGTGTAATTCACAATAGTCAAATTATGAAACCATCTAGTTGTACATCATCAGATGAATGGATAAAGAAAATGTGGCTGGGTCCCATGGCCCACGCCTGTAATCCTAGCAGATAAGGAGGCTGAGGCAAGAGGCTCACCAGTCCAAAGCCAGCCTCAGCACAAGTGAAGTGCTAAACAACTCAGTGAGACCCTGTCTCTAAATAAAATACAAAATAGGGCTTGGATGTGGCTCAGTGGTCGAGTGACCCTGAGTTCAATTCCCAGTACCCGCCTCCCGCCCAAAAAAAAAAAAAAGAAATAAAATGTGGTATATATTCATCATGGAGCTTTATTTGGCCATAAAGAAGAATTAAATTATGTCATATGCTGGTAAACTAGAGACATCATCCTAAGAGAAATAAGCAAATTCAGAAAGTGAATCGTTATTTCCTCTCATATGTGAAACTAGAGAGAGAAAGGGGCAGGGATGGTGTGGGGAGAATCTCCTGAAAATAGAAGGAAGACCAGTGGAGTAGAGGAAGTAGACCAGGATGAGGGCATAGGGGAGGAAAAGGGAGGATCTGGAAAATAATATTGACCACATTATACTGCTACAATGTGTGCAAATGTGAATATGTCACAATAAATCCCATTGTTATGAATAACTACCATGCAATGATAAAAAAGGGGGAAAAAACTAGAGATAAGGATGTAGAACGAGAAGAGTATTAAAAAAGTCAAGGGATGGGACTCAACATGGTGGTGTGCAGGGAGGCAGCGCTTTCAGTACCTCCTCAGCCACACAGACAGAAAGACACATCAGAATGTTCGGATTCTACCTGCTGAGAAACTCCCAGCAAAATTCCACTGAAGTGAGACCTTGCTGGGGAATGTGGAGTTATTTGAGGTGACAGCTTGCCCCGGACGGGTGAATCTCAGCCACCCTGTGCAGAGGTCCGGGCCCCCACTGCCTGGCGACCAGAGCAGAAGGAGGCGTTTCAGCACTGCTGGATACCATGTGTGGCATAGAGACCCTTTGAAGAGGTTGCTAACCAAGCCTTCATGAAAGAGCGGATCGGAGCTGAAACCGAGACTGGGACAGACCAGAAACAGGACAGACCCACCCCTCCCATCAGACACTTCTGCAAGGAGTCTGGGGCCCTCCATAGCAGAGAGCTGACGTCACCAGAGTTCGGTGGATGGGATACCTTCCCAGCAGAATCGGCTTTAACAGGTGTGTGACTCCCATCCCCACCAGATACATACAGCCAGGAAACCTCAAAAATCTCGCCCCAGAGCTCCACGGACGTGACTGTAGGGGCCGAGGGAAGCAGAGGGGACTCCCGACCCCCAACTCCCCCTACCACCAGCAGCGACACCCAAGGCCTTAGCCACCAGTTCCCAGGGGCGTGCCACCAAAGGGGTCCAGAAAAATTAAACTGACGGTGTGAGCGGGGACTGACTGGATGGCAGGAGGAAGGGGAGGAGGGGCCGGAGAAGAGAAACAGCTCTGGACTAACAGGACTGGAGAGACGACCAGTAGGGGAAGAGGAGCCGCCTTACAGGGATTGCTGCCTGCACATAGAGGGCAGAAGCTCGGCTCAGAGGGCACAGCTCCGGGTACTGGAAGAGAAGAAAATAGAACTCTAAGACTTCATTTATCTTTTTTTCCCTTTTCAATTTTTATTGTTCTTTCCATTCTCCTTTATTCTACCTATCTTTCTCTCCCTCTTTCTCTCTAAGGACTCCTTCCTTCCCCTTCCCCCTAACTTTCATCCCAAGCACTACAACTTTCATTACGGGTAGTTTTCTAAATGCAAATAGGTGAATGTTCTGAGGCTGTCTATAGGGCTCCTAAGTACCTAGCTATTACCAAATACCCTGATCCATTCGCCTGTTAATATCCCCCTTCAGTAGAGCAATCTTCCAAAGGAGCCAAGAAATACTAACCTTCATACCATCATAGCACCCAAACCAAACATAAAGTCCTAAGACCAAACAACAGATCACTATATGCCTACAGAATCCGTAAGCCTTTTATGAATCGAATGAATCAGCTTTAAATTACAATAAAGCCCAACATCTCTAGACATAGTCTCCCACCACAAAGGAGAGACCACAGAGATATACAAAACCAAAACAAATTTATAGGAGAAAGCAGAAACACAGCAGTTAAACAGAGTTGGAAAGTAACATGAACACCATGAAAAAACAAGGGAAAAAAGGATTACAAACAATGCAGGACAAGTTAAATTTACAGGAGAACATAGAGGCATCAGAAAAATGGACAGAGAAAGAACTCAAGGCATACATGACTCAGATGGAATGGAATCTTAAAGAAGTCATTAGACAGCAAGTCCAAACAATGAAAGAATACTTTGAAAATGAATTACATAAGCAGATTCAAGAAGCAAAAAATGAACTCTACCAGAAGATAGAGATTTTTTAAAAAATCAAACAGTAATCCTAGAAATGCAGGAAACCATAAACCAAATCAAAAACTCAAATGATAATATTAAAAATAGACTAGATCAAATAGAAGTCAAATCACCAGATAATGAAGACAAAGTTTATCAACTCGAAAAGAGTATAGTCGACACAGAAAGGCTGGTAAGAAACCACGAGCAAAACATCCAAGAGATATGGGATGTCATAAAAAACCAAATTTAAGAGTCATTAGGATAGAAGAAGGTATAGAGGCCCAAACCAAAGGAATGAGCAATCTATTGAATGAAATAATCTTAGAAAACTTCCCAGAAATGAAGGATGGAATGGATTGCCAAATTCGGGAAGCCTACAGGACCCCAAACATACAAAACTGTAATAGAACAACTCCAAGACACATTATTATGAAGATATCCAACATACAGAACAAGGAGAGAATATTAAAAGCTACAAGAGAAAGGAGGCAGATTACATTCAGGGGTAAACCAATTAGGTTAACGGCTGATTATTCATCACAGATGTTGAAAGTGAGAAGATCCTGGAACAACATATTTCAAAAACTGAAAAATAATGGATTCCAACCAAGAATATTGTATCCAGCAAAATTAAGCTTCAGGTTTGACAATGAAATTAAAATATTTCATGATGAACAAAAGTTAAAAGAATTCGCAGCCAGAAAACCAGCACTGCAAAGCATTTTGAACAAAACACTACAAGAAGAGAAAATGAAAAACAGCACCCAAAACTAACAGTGGGAGGTAACTCAGTAAAGGGGGGGAAAAATAACCAAAGAGGAAAAACAAGCCAAATTTAAATAAATAAATAAACATGACTGGAAGTACAAACCATATATCAATAGTAACCCTAAACTTTAATGGCTTAAATCACCAATCAAGCGACATAGGCTAGTAACTTGGACTAAAAAAAAACAGATCCAACAATATGCTGCCTTCAGGAGACTCATCTGAGGGAAAAGACATACACAGGCTGAAGTTGAAAGGTTGGGAAAAATCATACCACTCATATGGTCCTCAGAAGCAAGCAGGAGTGGCCATACTCATATCGAATAAAATCAACTTCAAACCTAAGTTAATCAAAAGGGATAAAGAAGGACACTATATACTGTTAAAAGAAACCATTCACCAACAAGACATAACAATTATCAATATGTATGCACCAAATAATGGTGCTGTAACATTCATAAAACAAACTCTCCTCAAGTTCAAGAATCAAATAGACCACAACACAATAATTATGGGTGACTTCAACACATCGCTCTCAATATTGGACAGATCCTCCAAACAAAAGTTGAATAAAGAAACTATAGAACTCAATAACACAATCAATAACCTAGACTTAACCAACATATATAGAATATATCAACCATCATCCAGTGGATACACCTTCTTCTCAGCGGCACATGGGTCCTTCTCAAAGATAGACCATATATTATGCCATAGGGCAACTCTTAGTAAATATAAAGGTGTGGAGATAATACCATGCATCTTATCTGATCATAATGGAATGAAACTGGAAATCAATGATAAAAGAAGGAAGGAAAAATCCTGAATCACCTGGAAAATGAACAATATGTTACTAAATGATCAATGAGTTACAGAAGACATAAAGGAGGAAATCAAAAAATTCTTAGAGATAAATGAAAATACATACACAACATATCGGAATCTATGGGACACAATGAAAGCAGTTATAAGAGGGAAATTCATTGCCTGGAGTTCATTCCTCAAAAAAAGAAAAAACCAACAAATAAATGAGCTCACACTTCATCTCAAAACCCTAGAAAAGGAAGAGCAAAACAACAGCAAATGTAGCAGAAGGCAAGAAAAAATTAAAATCAGAGCAGAAATCAATGAAATTGAAACAAAAAAAAACATGGAAAAAATTGACAAAACAAAATGTTGGTTCTTTGAAAAAATAAATAAGATCGACAGACCCTTAGCCATGCTAACAAAGAGAAGAAGAGAGAGAACTCAAATTATTAACATATGGGATGAAAAAGGCAATATCACAACAGACACTACAGAAATACAGAAGATAAATAAAAATTATTTTGAAATCCTATATTCCAATAAAATAGAAGATAGTGAAGATATCAATAAACTTCTTAAGTCACATGATTTGCCCAGATTGAGTCAGGAAGATACACACAATTTAAACAGACCAATAACAAAGGAGGAAATAGAAGAAGCAATCAAAAGACTACCAACCAAGAAAAGCCATGGACCGGATGGGTATACAGCAGAGTTTTACAAAACCTTGAAAGAAGAGTTAATACCAATACTTTTCAAGTTATTTCAGGAAATAGAAAAAGAAGGAGCTCTGCCAAATTTATTCTATGAGGCCAACATTACCCTGATCCCGAAACCAGACAAGGACACTTCAAAGAAAGAAAACTACAGACCAATATCTCTAATGAACCTAGATGCAAAAATCCTCAATAAAATTCTGGCGAATCAGATACAAAAGCATATCAAAAAAAATTGTGCACCATGATCAAGTAGGATTCATCCCTGGGATGCAAGGATGGTTCAATATACGGAAATCAATAAATGTTATTCACCACATCAATAGACTTAAAGAGAAGAACCATATGATCATCTCGATAGATGCAGAAAAAGCATTCGACAAAGTACAGCATCGCTTTATGTTCAAAACACTAGAAAAACTAGAGATAACAGGAACTTACCTCAACATTGTAAAAGCTATATATCCTAAGCCTCAGGCTAGCATCATTCTAAATGGAGAAAAACTGAAGGCATTCGCTCTAAAATCTGGAACAAGACAGGGATGCCCTCTTTCACCACTTCTATTCAATATAGTTCTGGAAATACTGGCCAGAGCAATTAGACAGACGAAAGAAATTAAAGGCATAAAAATAGGAAAAGAAGAACTTAAATTATCACTCTTTGCGGGTGACATGATTCTATATCTAGCAGACCCAATAGGGTCTACAAAGAAACTACTAGAGCTAATAGATGAATTCAGCAAAGTGGCAGGCTATAAAATCAACAAGCATAAATCAAAGGCATTCCTGTATACCAGCGACAAATCTTCTGAAATGGAAATGAGGACAACCACCCCATTCATCATATCCTCAAAAAAAATAATAAAATAAAATACTTGGGAATCAATCTAACAAAAGAGGTGAAAGATTTATACAATGAAAGCTATAGAACCCTAAAGAGAGAAACAGAAGAAGATCTTAGAAGATGGAAAAATATACCCTGTTCATGGATAGGCAGAACTAATATCATCAAAATGGCGATTTTACCAAAAATTCTCCACAGGTTTAATGCAATGCCAATCAAAATCCCAACGGCATTTCTTATAGAAATAGAAAAAGCAATCATGAAATTCATATGGAAAAAATAAAAGACCCAGAATAGCAAAAGCAATTCTAAGCAGGAAGAATGAATCAGGTGGTATAGTGATACCAGACTTCAAACTATACTACAGAGCAATCGTAACAAAAACAGCATGGTACTGGTACCAAAACAGGCTGGTGGACCAATGGTACAGAATAGAGGACACAGAGACCAATCCACAAAATTACAACTATCTTATATTTGACAAAGGTGCTAAAAGCATGCAATGGAGAAAACATAGCATCTTCAACAAATGGTGCTGGGAAAACTGGATATCCATATGCAACAAAATGAATCTGAAACCCTTTCTCTCGCCATGCACAAAAGTTAACTCAAAATGGATCAAGGAGCTGGATATCAAAACAGAGACTCTGCATCTGATAGAAGAAAAAGTTGGCTCCGATCTATATACTGTGGGGTCAGGCTCCAAATTCCTTAATAGGACACCCATAGCACAAGAGTTAAAAACAAGAATCAACAAATGGGACATACTCAAAGTAAAAAGTTTTTTCTCAGCAAGAGAAACAATAAGAGAAGTAAATAGGGAGCCTACATCCTGGGAACAAATTTTTACTCCTCACACTTCAGATATCCAGAGTATACAAACTCAAAAAATTAAACAATAAGAAAACAAATAACCCAATCAATATATGGGCCAAGGACCTGAACAGACACTTCTCAGAGGAGGACATACAAACAATCAACAAGTACTTGAAAAAATGCTCACCATCTCTAGCAGTCAGAGAAATGCAAATCAAAACCACCCTAAGATACCATCTTACTCCAGTAAGATTGGCAGCCATTAGGAAGTCAAACAACAACAAGTGCTGGCGAGGATGTGGGGAAAAAGGTACACTTGTTCATTGCTGGTGGGACTGCAAATTGGTGCAGCCAATATGGAAAGCAGTATGGAGATTCCTTGGAAAGCTGGGAATGAAACCACCATTTGACCCAGCTATCCCCCTTCTCGGACTATTCCCTAAAGACCTTGAAAGAGCTTACTATAGGGATACTGCTTCAACAATGTTCATAGCAGCACAATTCACAATAGCTAGACTGTGGAACCAAACTAGATGCCCTTCAATAGATAAATGGATTAAAAAATGTGGCATTTATACACAATGGAGTATTACTCAGCACTAAAAAATGACGACATCATGGAATTTGCAGGGAAATGGATGGCATTAGAGCAGATTATGCTAAGTGAAGCTAGCCAATCCCTAAAAAACAAATGCCAAATGTCATCTTTGATATAAGCAGAGCAACTAAGAACAGAGCAGGGAGGAAGAGCATGAGAAGAAGATTAACATTAAACAGGGATGAGAGGTGAGAGGGAAAGGGAGAGAGAAGGGAAATTGCATGGAAATGGAAGGAGACCCTCATTGTTATACAAAATTACATATAAGAATAAGTGAGGGGAAAGTGGGAAAAAAACAAGGGAGAGAAATGAAGTACAGTAGAGGGGTAGAGAGAGAAGATGGGAGGGGAGGGGATGGGAGTGGGGAAAGTAGAGGATAGGAAAGGCAGCAGAATACAACAGACACTAGTATGGCAGTATGTAAAAACATGGATGTGTAACCGATGTGATTCTGCAATCTGTATACAGGGGAAAAATGGAAGTTCATAACCCACTTGAATCAAATGTATGAAATATGATATGTCAAGAGCTATGTAATATTTTGAACAACTAAAAATAAAAAAATTAAAAACAACAACAAAAAAAAGTCAAGGGATGCTAGAGGTGAATCCCTTTTTTGTTTGTTCATTTGTTTGTGGAAGACCTTTATCAACACAATAGACTCTTGATGTAGTGCAAATAATCACTGATTATTCAAAGGCAATAAGACAGAATAGAAAGAGCATGTGTAGACTTGCTCTTCCAGGAACCTGAGAAACATGACTTTAAAAACTGTTCTATTTGTTCATCTGTAAAATGATATTATGCATCTTCAAGCTTCCAAATTCTGTATTTTCTTCCCTACAGAATTTTCTCTTACTTTATTTTGTATATCATATTTTTTCTTTGACAATTTTACTAATTTATTTAGCATCTCCCTTACCTTCTTATATCTCTAATGATTGCCCAGCTAACCAAGATTTCATTTACCTTATGCATGTTTAAAGAGTTGTAGTTATAATAAATCTTTAAAATGTATATACTTGTAAAAGCACAAGAAATAAAATTTTAAAAATCAATAAATAGGATGGCATCAAATTAAAAAGCTTCTTCACAACAAACGAAACAATCCAGAGTGTGAAGAAAAAACCTACAGAAAGGGAGAAAATCTTGCCACCTGCTCCTCAGATAGGGCATTAATCTTCAGGATATTTAAAGAACCCCAAAAACTTGACACCACAAAAACAAATAACCCAGTCAATAAATGGGCAAAGGAACTGAACAGACTTTTCCCAAAAGAAGAAATATAAATGGTCAAGAAATAGATGAATAAAAATGTTCAACATCACTGGCAATTAGAGAAATACAAATTAAAACTACACTGAGTTTTCATCTCAAGCCAGTTAGAATGGTAATTATCAAGAATCCAAGTAATGATAAGGATGTGGGGAAAAGGATACACTCACACATTGTTGGGGGGACTACAGATTGGTGCAACCACTCTGGAAAGCAGTAAGAAAATTCCTCAAAAAACTAGGAATGAAACCATCATTTGACCCAGTTATCCTATTCCTCAATATATATCCAAAAATTCAAAATTAGCATACTACATTGCTGCCACATCAATGTTCATAGCAGCACAGTTCACAATAGCTAGCTGTGGAGCCAACCAAGGTGCCTGTCAACAGATGAATGGATAAAGAAAATATGGCATATATACACAATGGAATGTTACTCATCCATAACAAACAATTACTTTAGGATATATGCCAGTAAATGTATAGATCTGGAGAGTATCCCCCTAACAAAACAAAGATTGAATGTTTTCATTGATACATGGAAGCTAAATCACAATAAATGTGGGGGAGGGAAGAAGAGTTTAGTAGATTAGACAAAGAGGAATGCAGGGAAGGGATGGGGGTAGGAATAGGAAAGACAGTAGAATAAATCTAACAAAATTTTCCTATGTATACACATGAAAATACCTAAGTGAATCCCACCATTGTGCCTATCCATGAAAATGGGTTCCTAATTAGAATAAGATATATTCTATGCTTGTACAATTTTATCAAAATGGATTCTACTGTCATGTATAACTAAGAAGAACTAATAAAAAGAATTACAAAAAAAAATTAAACTCAAATTTCAAGAATAAAAAAATGAACTTGTAGAATTGGGAAGCAGAGAAACAATTTATGTAAATAGTTCTTTGATTTTTTATAATTTTACAGGATGTTTCAATACAAATGTGATCATTTATTCTGTTTCTACAGAATAATTTCTCAAGAAATTAAATAAAATTTCCTCCCTAGTCAATTTATGTGCTGCAATATTCTATAAGCTTGGAAACTACCAGAATTTGGAATTTAAATTTTGGAGGTTAAAATACCTATGAGCAAAACTATCTCCAATCCACTACTTTCAAAGAGACTAATTATCAAAAAGCTGTCTTAACCCAAATGTTTCACAGCTTAAACTTGCAAATTGTCCAATATTTTTATTCTCTTGTATACAAATAATGTACAGTTACATTATTATTATTATATTATTATTATTATATTCTCTTGTATACAAATAATGTACTTCAGTTAGAATATGTAGAAAATGTAATTTTATTACAACAAATTGTTTTTATTATTACTACAGTAACTTAATTTATAAATGAATTCTTCCTTAATTAAATGGACATTTAGTGCTTTGCATAAGCAATTAAAATATTAAGTCATGACATTATGAAACTAAACACATAAAAATCAAGAATAATAAGCCAGATAATATCAAAGCAAATCAGTGATGTGAAGTTAAAAGGGGAGAAAATGATCAGAGTGAGAAAGTATTGAAACCAAAGCTTACATGAAAAATAGAAGTATCCAAGAGGTTAGTCAAGCATATATACAAAATCAGGTAAGATCTAATCCAGCAATAAAATATAGGGCAGCACAGTCGAACAATATGATAGAATGGGTAGGACAATTTATGTTTATTTTCCCCCAGAGAGCAGACATGTACTTGAGAATACTTTCTCTGGATGAAGTTGTAACTTTCAAGGTGAAGAAATAATTATTAAACTTGGACTCTCTGTATCAAAAGAGGACACAGTAATTAAGCCTGACTGGTGAAAGTCTCCATGGTTCATACTGCACACCCTATGACTGTTATCCTATCCTACCTGTATCATTTAAGGTACCAGAAGATAAATCTCTGCAACTCATAAGAAAGCAATAAAAAAAAATCTGGAAATAATAAGAAACGTCAAAAAAGAGCTATTTAGAGTGTCCAGGATATTTGTGAGATAAGATAGGATATTATCTCACTTCATTTCTGGAAAGTCTGAATCCAATTACTTTTTCTTAAAAAAAAATACTCACTGTAGACAATATCAACAAATATTTATCTCTTTCTCCTTTTTCTAGACACCCATTCATGCCTTAGCCTTTGTCTTCTATTTCCAAGTCAAACATTTTCTTTGGAAAGTCACTAATAATCTGATAAATACCAGGTTGTATAGGCCTCTCTCTATCCTCAAATTTTTACTTGTCTGTATCACTAGACATTATGAGTCACTTTCTCTTTTTGACAATTTTACAAACTGTAGTTCTACAACATTGTGCTATCTTAATCTTCTCTTGTTCTTGTGAGCCTTCTTTTCTGCCTCCTTTTATTTTTTCATTTACTAATATATTTTTCTTAAGTAACTAACTACAAAGTATTATAAAAAAGTTTAAAGTGGTCCACTGCCTCTGGCATCTTTTAAACAAGAACCTTAAGATGCTTGAACCAAATTCAGTGAATATCATTCCTCTTCTTTTAACTGTCCAGTTTTTTAGTTTCATTTTATTTAACTAATCACACACAAAAAGAATCATTTTTACTAAGTAATTAAATTAAGCTTCCTGGGGGTATTTTAATAAATTTAAATATTATAACTGCTTCTTCTATCTCATGCCTTCCTTTTCAGCTTATTAATATTTCAAAGGCATGTACTATGGTAATAGTTTAGTGAGAGTCTGCAGGTGGGAAACTCCCTTCAATCTATATCTGAAAACATCTTTACTTTGCCCTCATTTTCCAAATCATAATTTGGAAAATTATGAGACTTTCACCAGACAGCACATCAGAAATCTATCAAAAGATGAAAATGGTACATCTTGGGACACCAAGCATGACATGAACCAGAGAGCTATTTGCATGCACAGTTACTTAGATCCCCACACCACCCATTAAGTTCACACCAAACACCTCTCTCAGCTCATACAAAAAGTTATATGGGCAGAGCTCAGAAGATGGCAAAACAAATCTGGGCAACAATCCTTAACTCCTTCATAGACCAGAAACAAAACAGTGAAAGAATAGCTGAGCAGAGAGGTTGATTACAAAGTAAACACTCTAACACTTCAATACTGCACCACTTGAGGCTTGGAGGGACTGGGAATTTGGTTAGCCAAGCAGAAAATACAGAAAAGAGTTCCTTGACCCTGATTCCTGATTAGGATGAGGTTAGTGGGGAGAGGTAACAAAAATTGAAAGAGGAAGAGGAAAAGACTATAAGTTTACTTCCTTAAAAACAAATGGAAAGAAAAACAGACCAAGTTAAATATGTGACAAGGAGCAACAAAGACAGAGAAGGAGATCACAAAATTCAGCTCAAATTTTGGGCAGATGTTTTCTCAGTGGAGTCCTACCAGACATTTAAAGAAGAACTAACAAATTTTTGCATAAAACAGAAAGAAAGGGAACACTCCCAAATTTATCCTATGAGACCAGTATCATCCTGATACTAAAACCAGACACATCAAAAAAAGAAAACTACAGACCATTTTCCCTGAAGAACACAGATGCAAAAATTCGAAATAGAATGTTAGCAAATCACATTTTAAAACACATTAAGATGATAGTACAGCATGATAAAGTGGATTTCATCCCAGGGTGCACTGTTGGGTCAACATGTAAACCAAGAAATGTAATGGAAACAGAAAAAAACCTTTGACAAAATTCAGTACCCACCCATTCATGTTAAAAACACTGAACAAAATGGGTATGGAAGAAACTTACCTCAACATTATAAAGGATATATACAACAAACCCCAAGTCAACATCATACTGAACAGAGAATAACTGAAAGCATTTCCTCTAAAATCAGGAACAAGAATGTTCACACTTACCACTCCTATTCAATATGGTTCTCGAAACTCTAGCCAGAGCAATCAGCAAGAGAAGAAAATTAAAGGGATTCAAATAGGAAAAAAGTCGAATTATCTGTTTGTTCATGACATGATCCTATATGTAAAAGACCCCCAAAAACCCCACCAGAAGACATCTAGATATGATAAACAAATAGAATGGAAGAAAATCTTTGCCAGCTACTCCTTCAACAGGTGATTAATATCCAGTAGCAGCATATGAGATCAACATACAAAAATGAATAGCTTCTCTATACTCCAATAATGAGTCTGCTGAGAAGGAAATCAGGAAAACTATCCTGTTCATTATAACATCAAAAAATATTTGGGAATAAATCTAACCAAGGAGGTAAAAGACCCCTAACAAAGAAAACTATGTAACACTGAAGAAAGAAATTGAAGAAGACCTTAGAAGATTAAAAGACCTCCAATGTTCTTAGATAGGCAGAATTAATATTATCAAAATGATCATATTAACAAAAGCAATATAGAGATTCAATACAATCTCCATCAAAATATCAGTGAAATTCTTCACAGAACTAGGGAAAAACAGTCCAAAATTTCATATGGAAGATAAAAGACTCAGAATAGCCAAATTAATACTGAGAAAGAAGAGTGATACTGGAGGCATCACAATACCTGATCTCAAATTATACTACAGAATTATAATAACAAAAGCAGCATGTTATTGGCATCAAAACAGACACATAGACCAATAGAATAGAAGACAGAGACAAACCCACATGTTATCTGATACTTGACAAATGTGCCAAAAGCATATGTTGGAAAAAAGAACCTTTTTTTAACAAACGATGCTGGGAAAACTGGATATCCATACATAGAAGAATGAAACTTGACTTTTTAAGCCATATTAAGTGAATCCAGGACCTAGGAATTAGACCAAATACAACTGTTAAAAGAAAACAAGCTCAATACTCTAACATATTGGCACTGTACATATTGACATTGTCCTTAAAAAGACACCTAAAGCCTGAGAAATAAAATCAAGAATCAAAAAGTGGGATGGCATTACATTTAAAAGCTTCTGCACAACAAAAGAGAGAAGACTGTAAAGAAAAAGCTAATAGAATGGAAGAAAATCTTTGCCAGCTACTCCTTCAACAGGTGATTAATATCCAGAATATTTTTTACAAAAACATAACACCAAAAAACTTAACAGTGGGTAAAAGAACTAAACACAGATTTCTCAAAAGGAGAAATACAAAAGGTCATCAAGTATATGGGGAAAAAATGTCTAACATCCCTAGCAATCAGAGAAATGCAAATGGAAACCATATTGACATATTGTCTCACGTCCAATTACAATGACAATCTTCAAGAATACAAATAATAATAAATGTTGATGATGATGGGGGGAAAGGTATGCTCATAAATTGTTGGTAGAACTGCAAATTAGCACAACCACTTTGGAAAGTAGTATGGAGATTCCTCAAAAGACTAGGAATGGGGGCTGGAGATGTGGCTCAAGCGGTAGCGCCCTCGCCTGGCATGCGTGCGGCCCGGGTTTGATCCTTAGCACTACATACAAAGATGTTGTGTCCATCGAGAACTAAAAAATAAATATTAAAAAAAATCTCTCTCTCTCTCTCTCTCTCTCTCTCTCTCTCTCTCTCCCCCACTCTCTCTCTAAAAAAAAAAAAAAAGACTAGGAATGGAACCCCCATATGATACAGCTATCCCACTCCATGGTATTCACTCAAAAGAACCTAAGTCAGCATACTACAGTGTGAAAGCACTTCAATATTTATAGCAGTACAATTCACAATAGCCAAGTTATGGAATCAGCCCAGATGGTCATCAACAGATGAATGAAGAAAATGTGATACACACAAACACAAACACATACACACACCAATGGAGTTTTAGTCATTGATAAGAATGAAATTATGGCATTTGCTGATAAAATGGATGGAAATGGAGAACACGATGCTAAGTGAAATAAGCCAGACTCAGAAAGTCAAGAGTCGAATGTTTTCTCTCATACGCAGACACTACAGCAAAATAAGGGGGGAAAGGTGGTGGTAATCCCATGAAAATAGAAGAGAGATCAATGGAGTAAAGGAAGGGAATAGAGGGGAGAGAAGAGTGATGGGAAAAGGGAGAAACTACAGAATGAAATTGACCAAATATTGCTATGTACCTGTAATGAATATACCACAACAAATTCCACATTTATGTATATAAATACATAAATAAAGCACCAATTTAAAAAAAAACAGTAACTAAATAGAAGATCAGTAAAGTGGATGAAGGGGAACAGGCAGAGGGGAACACACACACACACACACACACATTATCGATCCAACCAACTTGATAGAGTCATTCTTTATTCAGAATGGTTGCTAGGGGCTCAGCCTTGACTCAGATAACTAGGTCATTGTGAGATTAAAAAAATAAATAAACAATAATTCTCATTAATTCTCCCCTGAAAAATCTGAATCTTCTTAGGCATATCTGTTTTTATTTATTTTATAGTTCTGTTGCCAATACATCCTTCTTTAAAACTTACCTTTATCTTTTCTTCTCCATTCTGACTTTATTTTGAACAAAATGATAGTTCAAAAGATATATATTTTACTGTGATTAAATTCACATTTCTTTATCAGTGAGGATAAACTTTTTCTCATGACATAGGGCTATCAGTATTTTTGCTCTTTTGGATTATAGTTACTGAATTGTGTCCTTTCCCAAAATTCACATGCTGAAGTGTCAACCCCAATACTGTATTTAGATACAAAGCCTTTACAGAGTAAGTAATGTCATAAAACAGGCAAGGTCATTTGAAGGCAGATGTTTGCAAACCAAAGTGAAAAATCTCCGAAGAAACCAAACCTGCTGATATAGTGACCTTGGACTTCTAACCTCCAGAATTGTAAGAAAATAAATTCGTGTTGTGTAAGCATCAAAGTCAGTCTATGGTTTTTGTCATGTCAGTCCAAACATATTAGCAGTTTACCTCTGTATTTCTTTTTTTTTTTCTTTAGATTTGTTTCTTCAGGTAATAGCACTCTAATTTTAAGACCTTAGCCTTTCATACATGATGAATGCTACAAATATTTTTCCAATTTATTTCCCTCTCTCCTTCAACTACTTCTTTTTTGCTTTACTTACTGTCATTTTAAAATTTGCAAGCCAAATTTTTCAGACTTTTCTTTTATTGGTGCTGCATTTGAGATTATGCTTGAGATCGCCCTTCTCGTCCTCAGAATTATATTTATACTTATCTACATGTTTTTCCAGTTCTATTTTTTTCCTTTTTGGTCACTGAAATGTTATTTTCAGTGTATAATGCAAGATATAGCTCAGTGTTTTAATATAGCTAACCAATTCCCTATATCATTTATTCAATCATTTCCCATTGATTTGAAATCTTTTAGCATAGCCTAAATATACTTCAAACTTCTGTTGCTTTTTGCTTATAATGATCATTCATTCAATAATTCATTTTGGAGACTATATTCTCCCACAATCACCATTGGGGAAAACGAATTTTTTAAGTTTAAGAAAAATCTTGAATGTCTTCAAGTGTGGAAAAAAAGATTTTTCTTTCTTTATTTATTTATTTACTTATTTTGGATTAGGGAAAGCTTTTAAAGTGAGTTTAAAGTTTTTCATCATGTGTTTTCATCTGATAAAAATATTTTATCAAATGAAGGGCAGGTACCATCGGATTTGTCAAATTACCATACTAATAAAAGAAAAATGATAAACTGCATGAGGACTGTTACTTGGCTTTTTCAGATTCCTTTAAGAGAAGCGTTCTAATCTTTTATTACCACTATTATTATATTTTATTAACATCCCCCCCCTATTCTCTTGATAAAATTCCAACAGTAATGAAGGGTGAGTCAGGAGACTGTTTTCACAATGATCACTGCTTAGTGGTAAGAAAAGGATGGGGCCTTGGAAGAAGGGGAAATTCTTCCAAGAGTTTCCAAAGAATTTCCAAAAGAAACACGGGCGCAGTCCGGCAAAGCCCGTTCCCCACTTCCGCCACTCCCCCCACCCCGGGCGCGGAAGGCCGAGGGAGGACGCCGAGGTTGTGTGGAAAGGCGGAGCTAACTAAAGGGGAGGCCACAGAGAAAGTGCGCTCAGATTTTTGAAGGTCGTAGAGTGAACATCTTAACTATACCTAGATGCTCAGCCAAAGCCTCAGAAAGAAAACGCAGGAAGATTTTCTATCAGGCGTGCGGAACTCCGGGGAAAAGCTCGGCCCCACCCCACCCCGGCATCCTTTGCGCGGTGCACTACTCCGGTCGGCCGCGGTCAGCCGGGAGTTGCCATGGAAACCCAGAGGCCCTAGTTATGTCGCTGCAGCGGCCCCCTCCGTCGCGCGTGTTCGTAGAACTGGTTCCCTGGGCTGATCGGGGCCAGGAAAACAATCTGATCACTGGCGGAGAAACGCGGCCCAATGTCTGCCGCCCCCTTTCCTCAACACAGGCCCAAGCCGCGACCCGCGAAGTGCACGTCAGCGGCACTGCGGAGGTGTCTGCTAGCCCTGACCGGGCACAAGTGGCAGTGCGAGTGAGCAGCACCAAGGAGGCAGCGTCGGAGGCTAAGAAGAGTGTTGGCCGTCGCCTAGACTACATCACGCAGTGTCTCCAGCAGCAGGGATTGCAGGTGAGAGTTCAGCACAGCGGAAACTTCCAGCCTCACGACACAAAAGGGTGGGTGGAGGGCCCTGACAGAACACTGTGGTGGGGATGCCGGTGTGGAGATGCTTGGGCGTTTGGAAAGCCTTTGATGCATCATATTTGAAGGCACCACGACCTAGCCAAGTGAATCTTTTTGACCTTTCCATGTTCTAGATGAAAGCAATTCTTGACCTCAGTGAACTTTCAAAAAAAAAAAAAAAAATGCAGATTGGGTAGGTTTTTATCTGGCCATATATGCAGTGATTTTGTTTTTACATTTGATGAAATGTTAAAACTTGAAATGTTAGATGTAAATACTTGGCTAAGTAGAAAGCTGGGCCCTAAGTTTGCTTTTCTTTTTCTTCCCCCGCCGCCCTTTTTTTTTTTGTCATTTTTACTCTGTATCATGGAACTAGCAAATAAGACATGACCTGCTTCCTCCAAAGCACGTTAAAGTTTTGTAATGTGTGGTTCTTCACTATTTTTTTTGTAAACAGTATTGCAGGAGGTGAAGAGGTAGCATCCATTTTAAGTTTATAAAAACTCCCCCCAAAATTCTTCAACATTCTTAGTTTTAACATTTTTTTAGAACCGTTAAACCAGTGTATTGTGGATGTGACATATGTGAAATACCTCTACTTAACAGAGATGCCCATGAGACAAATCACTTAATAAATCTTACCTTAAAGCCCACTCCTAAGAAAAAAAAAATGAGCCAGCTTTATTTTATCCATACAACAACCCTGTTAATCATGTTTTAATATCCCCATTTTCTAGATTTAATGAAGGTAAGTAATGCTCTGAACTTTAGCATAGCAGTATTTGATCTTCTGTGTTCTGAAATCAAAATCTAGGTTGCATCCAACTATCCCAGGCTCCAGATAATTAGAATGAAAGAAAATTGGAAAACAGACATAAACTGTTTCAAAGTACTTGGATTCTAAAGAACAAAGATCTTACTTGATGCAGAGTAACATTGAGTTTGTAAAAGTGCAGTCATTCTTGCTTCCAGTCTATTGCTAGAAATGCCATAGCCCTGAAAAGCAAGTCTGTATTTTAATAAGGAAAATATGGTTGTGTTGCATTTACAAAAATAAGAGTTATTAAGTCATTTAGGAAAAAATTCTCAAAAGAGATTTATGATTTAGAAGAATTCAAATGCTAATTCTAAATAATGTGAATAAAATGGGCTTACTATATAGAAAAATGTTTCTTAAAAACCTGCTACCAGTGCCATAATCTTGTTTGAATTAAGTCATTTACATAAAATATAAACTGGGCCCACGTGTCACTAACTTCTAATATGTAAAACAAAATAAATTACTAAGTCTAGTTTAGAGTAATTATGTTAAGATTCGATGATTAAGACAAGACAAAGGATAGTAATCTCCCAAATTATCTCTGTTAATGAAGGAAGGCAATCATGTAGATGATTTGTTCAATAAATAATAAATTAAAATCATTTATATTACTTTTCAGGATGAATTACTTGCATTCATAAAGTCCTTATTCATTTTAAACTTCAGAATATTGGGTTGTAAGTTTTATAAGTATCATACCCCTACTTAAAAGGCTCCTCATACTTTTAAACTCTTTTGCTTAATATATGGAACTTAACTCTCTTCATTTCCTGTCATCTTTCTCTCCTCTCTTTGTCTAGCTAACTTTTTCCCCTCT
This sequence comes from Callospermophilus lateralis, assembly GCF_048772815.1. Taxonomy (NCBI): domain Eukaryota; kingdom Metazoa; phylum Chordata; class Mammalia; order Rodentia; family Sciuridae; genus Callospermophilus; species Callospermophilus lateralis. The sequence continues at coordinate 82,147,590 of NC_135310.1, read as the reverse complement.
TTCCCCAGGCCAAGCACACCTTTTGGCATTCCCTTCCCAGTATAACACAAGTCTTTATTATATGATACTCTACTCCTTAATAAAATGTATCACCCTGTGTAACTCTTGATTTACTTGTCTGTATATATTAAACCTCCCCAAAGCAAAGGGCTTTTTTGCATTCATGAGTTGTGTTCATGTGCACCACAAAGGTATACATAGTCAAGGGGCAAGGCAGTTTACTGGAGCCTCTTTTATAAGGGCAATTTGCTGAAGAGTCACAAATGAAACAGAATAATATAAGTATGTATGTAATAGAATAAGAAAGAAAACAATGTTCATTGTACTTGAGGAGTTTCAGTAAGATCTCATAAAAGAAGTGACACTTCTGTCAAATATTAAACAATAATTGAAGGGAAAGCATTCCTGTTCCTCATTAGAACTCAGCAAGCATATATGTTCTGAGCACTATAAGCAATTCAGAATAGCTAGGACACAGAAGACCTGGGGGACATAAAGGAGAATCGGAGGTAAGATTGACAAAGAAAGCTAGAGGCAGAACATGGAGAAAACTTTGTGTGCCCTACTGAAGAGTTTAGATATTATTAATTATTATTGCTGGGCCTTTTACAAATGCTATTTCATTTAGTATTCCTACCCTATAAAATCAGTATTGCTGTTTTACAGATGAGAACTCTCAGGACCAGAGCGATTATTCACATATGGGAAGTGGCAGAGTTTAAACTCCAAGAACTTTGATTTCAAAGCCCATGCTCTTGACTACTAAAGTATGTTGCTACTTTATTCTCTTGGCAGTGGGTGATTGAGCAGATGATACTGATCACCCCCACATTTATCTGTTGGCATTTCACATTTGTCTGTTGGCATTTCACATTTGTATGCATGCAGGCCCAACTTCTGTCTGCCAACATATGTGAATTATTTGCCTGAAAATGAAAGTTTTCCCTGGCTACCAGAATTTATCCTGCCTGCATGTGAGGCCAGACAATAATGCTTGGAAATTCCTAACCCCTCATCCTAACAGCCTTCAATTGAAGGCTTAAATGAAACTGGAATGACTGAGGAGACCCCAGCTTCCTCACTCCTTGAGTAGAAAAACTTGGAGGCATGTGTTCCACCCCAGTTGCAGGGTTTTTCTATAGGATTAAATTTGAGTTACCCATAGTAGTAATTTCCTTGACAATGGCTTATTTTCCTTCCCTGTCTCTCTTCCCACTCTGGTGTTCTATGGGATCATATTCAAAATCACCTGTACTCAAATCTTTGTCCCAGGATCTGGTCCTGGAGTCACCCAATTTAAGACAGAGAATAATGGAACAGATAGAACATATATATTAACAGTAGTTTTTTATTATTAAGAATGGTAAAAAAATGATGTACTTATAGCTAAATGTTTATATAAATCCTTAATTAATGTTCTTTGGACATTAACTGCCATATATATATAGTGAGTGTATATTTATATATATATTTGATATATATATAATCTATATATATCTATATGGAATATAGATATATATATACTTGAAGGTTGATGAAAAATTACACTCTAGGAAAATAAGTTATACCACACCATGGCATGGCAGGCAGTATTTTGTTTCTTAATTTTGTTAATTCAGTAAGTCTAAAAAATTATTCTGTTACTTTTTTTTAACATTTGAAGTTAAACTTTTTTCATATTAGTTTCCAGGCACTTTCCTATTTTTCCATTGTTTTTTCTTGGTTAGTTTAGAAGAACCTTAAAATTAAGATTGTTCAGAGTTTATGTCTATCATATATTGCAAAAGTTTTCTCCCAGTTTCTTATTTATCATATAATTTAGCTTATACTTGTGAATATTCAAAATTTTGAATTTTTATTTACCCAAATTCATTCATCTTTTCTGTATGTTTTCTGCTTTCAACGTAATGCTTATTGGGTCCTTCCTAAGCGTGATGTCATATAGCCATTAACTGATACGTCTGAAATAGTAAGGGACCCTAGAAAATGCATTAAATGTTATGTTTTATTTTCACCTTGGTATAAGAATAAGAGTTTTGTAAATAACTGTACTGAGACAAAGTATTGAAGTCTGTCATTTCCTTATTGTGTTTGCAGGAACCTATCTTAAACTACCTTTACTAATAAAAAAATATTTCTTTACCTAACTGAAAAGTAGTAATATGAGTAATCAAGTATAATATGGTCAAGACTCTATTTTGATGTAGTTCCCTTGGCTTCACCTGCATCTTCCTGCATGATACAAAATGACTGCAATAATCTGAAGCCTTACATCAAATACTATATCTTAAAAAGACAATTGTGCTTATTAATGTATCCATGTTAAAAAAAAAAAAAAAAAAAACCTGCATTCACTCTAACTGGATAATTTAAACTGTCTTTGTGGCCAGGGAAATGCAGTAGACCAGTTTAGATTTGGATATCTGTCCATCTTTTAACCTAATCTTGGGGCAAGTCAGACATGATATCAAGGCAATAAAGACTTATGGGGGTGTCTCTGAATCATAGGACTTCTGCTCTGAAAGAGAAGAGAAAAATCTACGATATGAGAATTCCATATTGCCTTTTTTACCTGTTGCTTTAAAATGTTCCCGATTATTGTTTTTTGCAGTCTTCAGATGTTCTGGAATTGGGTTATATTAGTAGCACACTATTTAAATTATTAACATCTTTATAAAATCTTTGAGGGAGAATTCTGACCTCGTTATTGTTCCCCTGAAATGATTTCCTATCTGCAAGGAGTGGTACACGTTAAATGGCAAAATGGGAATACAATCAGAAATTCCAGATAGTGGGAAATCCTATAGGACAAATAAGACTTCTCTGTTCATATTTTACATTATATTTATATGTTCATTTTAGGATAATTGCTGATTTTGCAGTATTGTGTCCTAGTCCATTTATTCAGTAATTTTTTCTGTAAAGTTTTATGGTTTTCTTTATGTTTGCCTTTTTATGAAAACAACTGGCTATTAATGTTATTCCCATATTGACCAATTCATTGTATTTATATATAAAAGTGCTTAATTGGGAAAACTTAGTGAATTATGCTTGTATAATTCAATATTTTTTAGGTTTACGTGATATTGGCATGGTTTCTCAATATTGGCACTGTTAACATTTTGTATCATCTAATTCTTTGTCATCCAGGGCTACGCATTGATGTTCAGCAACATTCCTGGCCCATATCCATAGGGTAACCAAAATGTGCCTATTTACTTGAAACTGATTTTCTCATGTCTTAGGAACCTCCTCACTTCCAGACTAATGGGAACACTTGGTCACTTTGTCTCTCTACTATGTAATGGCAGTGTGCTTTTCTTCCTACATTGTGATAATCAGAAATGTTCTACACGTTGGCAATGTCTCCTGGAGGACAAAATCATCCTCTGGTTGAGAACCACTTATAGATATACAACTTATACATATACAACAGATCTCATACTCTCCATGGGAGCCCACCAGCTAAACGGGAATATAACTACAGGAAACAGACTCAGGTTTATATAGCATGCTACAGCAAAGAATGCATCGCAAAGGACTTGAGGAATATTTCAGAACTGAGGAGTAAATTGGAGTCTTTTAATAGGTTTTAGACTGATGCTAAATTGTTCTAAAAAGGATCAGTGAAACAAGGGCAACATGGTAATTGGCTATTTTATTATTTTTTTCCCCAATAGGAAACCCAGAGAATTAAAGTTGGGCTAGAGCTACCTTCAGTTAAAGCTCAATAATCAAGCAGTAAAGGTTGCAAGTTGCGAATGCAGTTAGGTTCTTTTTAATTAGAAACTTAGAAACTGTAATTCTGTTAAAAACTTTGGGTTCTTTCTGTATTTTCTTGGAAGCATTGTTTATATTCCCCTTAGACCTTCTTAGTGATTGCCAACAGGCAATTTTCACTTCCCCATTCCCTATATCATTTGTATTTTCAAAATTTAGCAAATATGTGGTTATATTGATAAGAAAGATAGCTATTTTATATAGATTGCTTTCAAAATTTCTCAAGCTTCCCTTTATGAATCACTGGGCTAAATGAAGTAACTGTTTTACTGCTTCTAATAATTTTCTCTTTTTCAGAGAGAAAAATGCTAGGGCCTAAAGTAAAGAAAGGATGGTCTTTTCTGTAATACTCCAATGTCCATGTGCAAGAAATGAATGATAGCTCACACCTTAGATAAAAATTTGTTCAAGATGTATAATACACTTAAGTGTAAATGTTAAGCAAGTGGCATCATTGCTTATTATCAGAGTAGGAATCTGAGTACTTCTTCCAGTGCATCTTGGTTTGGGAGTCACTAAGAAAACACAAGCAGTCAAGCACTGGATAAAGCAACACTTTACTCACATTAAGAACAAACAGCAAAATCAACTTCAGTAGTAAGTATCAATCTCCCACAGTCAGCAAATCCCTCCACAGGGGAATTGGCCAGCATGTCTATCTCTTCTGCTGCTATAAAAAAGACCCCATCCTTTCCCCAGTGGGGACAGCTATAGCAATGGAGTTGTCTAGGCCCCATGCAATACACACACTCAATAGAAAAAAGGATTCCACATTAAGCCTGAAATAGGGAAAGATTCCCATGCAAGGCAATAAACTCAGTGCCCAGCATAAGCTATGAGGATACTTTATCTCTTGCAAAGAAGTATTCTAAGATCTAGATCCAAGGTCTAGATCCAAGTTCTAGACCACAGGCAGCTGAGAAGGGACTTAAGACCTGAATGAACAAAACTGTCTTTCCCAGCAGTAAAATATGAAACTTTTAGGAGAAAGTAAAAGAAAAAAATCTATGGGACCTTAAGTTTGAAGATGAGTTTTTAGATTTATTACCAAAAGCATAATCCATAAACTAAAAAAAAAAAGATAAATTGTACCTTATCACTTTTTTAAAATTGCTTTGTGAAAAACAGTGTTAGGGAGCTGGGAATGTAGCTCAGTTGGTAGAGCACTTGCGTAGCATGTACAATGCTCTGGGTTCAATCCCTAGCACCACTAAAAAAGAAAGAAAGAAAAAAACTCTTAGAAAAATGAAAAGACAATCTAAGTCTAGGAGAAAATATTTGTAAATTACATATCTGACAAAGAACTTCAAGAATATATATAGACACACACACATATATATAACTTATTCAACAATAATACAAACAGCTCAATAAAATTCGCAAAAAGATATACACAGACATTTCTTCAAAGACATACAAATGGCAAATATATACATGAAAATATGGTTCAATATTACTTGTCATTTGGGAAATGTAAATTAAAACCACAATGATATATCACTGTGTACCTATTAGAACACAATATGATGGTGCCAAATGCTGAAGAGGATGTAGAGCAATAGTAGTTCTCAATCAATCATTGCTGGTGAAATTGCAAAATGATGTATTCTTTGGAAGATAGTCTTATAGTTTCTTATAAAGTTAAATGTAGACTTATCATAGAAACAAGCACCTCTGATAATTTATCCAAGTGAATTGAAAATTTATGTCCATATGAAAATCTTCACTTAAATGTTAATAGCACCTTTATTTGTAATTTCTAAAACTGGAAGCAACCAAGATGTTTCTCATCAGCAAATAGATAAACAGTGTGATATATCTATGCAAAAGAATATTATTCAGCAATAAAAAGTACAGAAATCAATTTATAGAACATCATGAGTGAAACTTACATGTATATTGCTAAGTGAAGACAACGAGCCCCAAAAGGATTCCATTCATGTGATTCTGGAAAAGGCAAAACTGTGGAGACAAATCAGATCAGTGATTGATAGGGATTGTTGGAGAAGCAAGTGGTTGACTGTAAAAGGGATACACAGAGGAAACTTTAAAGTGAAAGAATTATTATGCATGGTACTGGCATGGTGTATATATAACTTCATGCATTTGTCAAAAACCATAGAGTTGTAGATCACAAAGAGTGAACATTAATATATGTGAAGTAGAAAAAAAGGCATTAAATAGGCTGTAAGAGGATCAATCCAAAAGTAGATTTCAGAGTGTGACACATAAACCTAACTATTACAAATGAATGGCATTACTTCGCTGAAAGTGTTGTGGGAAGGAAGGGAGTAGCCTTGGAAAATGGTGTTTTTTACTGGAAATTCTAAGATAAAAATGAAAGGCACATAAACCCTATATTCTAGTTGGTAAATTTGTTTTCCAAGGGGGTGTACATTAACAATTCTGAATCTGCTTTACACGTATACTAGCATTGAATAAATAAGTGGACGGTGGATGGTGAGGACCAGGTTTCTCACTATTAAAGATAGGACAGTTATAATGACCTCTTTGATTCTGACTTAGAGCTGAAAAAATCAGCAGGAACCCATGTTTACCTTCCTAAAGATGGAAAGATATAGAAACAATCCTAGATATGTATGTATGTATGCATTAGGATACATCATCTAGCTCTTCCACTAAAGAGGGCCTAGAAGGAATAACTCTTAAGTGGTAGTAAACAGTTGTAGCATTAAGATCTTGGTCCTAAATCCCAATCTCAGAAGGTACTATGCTTCTTGAAGAAATAGTCAAGTTTAGAGCTGGGGCAGGAAAAGTACATGAGCCTGACATACTGTACCAGAAAGTTAAAAGAAGTGCTTAAAAAATAAAGGATAGATGTATGTCAAAGGTCTATAGGTTCCAACTTCAATCCTAAAGTCTGTATTTATTGAGTGAGTATGGAGTGCACTTAATGTCTTGCCTCTAATAAAGTATAGAAAGAAAAAAAATAGTAACTTTATAGTGAAGGAACCTGGCAATACTTCCTTAACCAAGTGACCAAGGTTAACATCATGAGTAATGTAGATATGTTGTAATGAAAAAGGCATTTTACTTCTATCATATTCTTTCCTAAGATAATCTCAGTGTAACCACAAGAAAAATGCAAAACAAACCAAATTAAGGTTTGTAAAATATATGACCAAAACTTTCAAGATCATGAAAACGGGAAGACTGAGAAACTGTTACAGATCAAAAGAGATGAATTAATGTAATATAGTATCATGGATTTGATCCTGGAATAGTAAAAAGGACACTAGTGTAAAAACTTATGAAATCCAAATAAAGTTTGGGCCTTAGTTAATGGTAATGCACCAATGTTGGCCAAATCCATTACAATAACTTTTTTTTCTTTTAGAACTGGGAATTGAACCCAGGAGTGCTTTACCACTGAGCCACATCCCCAGTCCTTTTTTATTGAGACAGGCTCTCGAAGGTTGCTGAGGCTGGCCCCAAACTTGCAGTCCTCCTACCTCAGCCTCCCACATTGATGGAATTATAGGTGCGCACCACTGTGCCTGGCTGTCAAAATAATTTAAGATAATAAGATCAGAGAAGTCTGAAACTGATGCATATGACATTCTATACCAGCTTAGCAGCTTTTTTTTCCCCCTTCTTTTTTGCTACTGAGTATTGAACCCAGGGATGTTTAACCACTCAGGTCAGCCATGTTCCTAGCGCTTTTTATTTTATTTGGGATCTGGCTAAATTGCTTGGGGCCTCACTAACATGCTAAGGCTGGTCTCAACCTGTGGTCCTCCTACCTCAGCCTTTTCTTTAAATTTAATATTATCCCAATGAAAAAGTCTATTTTAAAAAGGCTGAGAACAGAATGTAGGATGTATTTATGAAAAAGTCTAGCCAGGCTTGGTGGTACACACCCATAATCCCTGTAGTTTGGGAGACTGAGACAGGAAGATCTCCAGTTCAAGGCCAGCCTCAGAAAATTAGAGAGGCCCTATGCAAACAAGTCCAACCCTGTCTCAAAATTAAAAAATAGGGCTGGGGACATGGCTCAGTGGTTAAGCTCCCTGGGTTAAATCCCCAGTACCACAAAACAAACAGTAAAATATAGACACCGATATAGATATATTTATATGCAATGATAGATGGTTTAGTAAAATTTTTACTAAAATATTAATAGTAATGGGGTTTGGGGATATTACTTTTTGTCTTTTTCTCTAGTATTAGATTTTCTTTAATTAACATGTTTATATTTTTTTAAATAACACTATTAAAAATAAGATATTTTCTTTCCAGCTTCCTTTCCTAAAAGTGTTTCTATAATAAATTTTTAATCAGAAGTTTTATATGTATGAAGTAGAGAAAAAAATGAAAAAAGTGATATCAAAGGTGGACCAAAAGTATATTTACATATCATAAAAGAATGTTAAATGACAGAAAAATAACTTGTTAACATCAGTGAAAAAACTGATTATAAGCCATATATGTGTATACACACAGTGCTTTTTCATACTTATCTTTGTTCTAAATTTTCAACAATGAACAGGCATTACTGTTTTAATTTTAAAAATTCACATTAATATTTTTATGAGAATGACAAATAACAGAGCTACCATTGGAACTTCAGTTCATATACCAGATTAAAGCTTTTAGAATTTTTCTGGATAATATCAATTGCTTATACTTAGTTTATATTTTAAACTTTAGATACAGCCATCTTCCTTACAACTTGCTATTATTATTTGACATAATAATTATTATATATTTATTTAACATATATTTTGAAAGATACAAAGAATTTTATAAAATGTTATACTTGTTCCCAAGGATGAATTTTAAAACTTTTTTGAAAACTAAATAATAAATTTAACTTTTTTATTAGAATTATGTACCAGTATTAACCTAGAGAATCAAAAAAAGTTTTAATATTACTTTTCTAAAAATAAACAGGCCCAAGTTCACTGTTTTAGAAAAAAAAATTTTAATTGGCGTAAACATCAGGAATTTGTTTTCTGTTTTGGAGGCTGGAAGTCTGAAATAAGAATGCTAGCATGGTCAGATTCTGGTGAAGGGGGTCTTTCCTGGTGCCTGAGAGATCAAGTTCCCTTGAGTCTCAGTCTCATGAAATTAATATCATAAGACTAGGACTCCACCTTCCTGACCTAATTAATTCCCAAAGGCCCCATCTCCAGTTAACATCATATTGAGGGTTATAGCTTCAACATAAGAATTTTGAGAAGACAATTTGATTCAAACCTTTCCATCCCTGTTCCTTGCACTCACCACCAAATTCATAACCTTATCACATGCAAAATACATTCATACTGTTCCAATGATCTCCAGAGTCTAACTTATTCCAGTATTAACTCTGAAGTGGTCATCTAAATATCATCTAAATCACTTGTGAATCTAGACAAGTAATGTACTTCCAAAATACAATGGTGAGATGGGAATATAAAAAACATTCCTTATACTCCAAAAGGGAGAAATAAGAAAAATGAAAAGGGTGAGAGTTTCCAAGGAACTCCAAAACCTAGCAAGGCAATTTCCATTAGACCTTAAGGCTTGAGAATGATTTTCTTTAGTTCCATAATCTGTCCTCTAGGACCTTAGAGCAGAAGCGTCACCCCCACAGTTCTACACGGGGTGGAGGGGGCTGTCCTTCTCCTGGTGGCTCTGAATAGTGATCCTGCCTCCAAGGCTTTAGGAGGAGTTTATCTGACCTGTTGAAACTAAGGTATGGCCTTAATGATCTGAATCACATTGGGCATAATTTTTCCCTTTTTTTTTTTTTTAGGATAATGTTTTATTGTTGTTGTTGTTGTTGTTGTTGTTTGTTGTTGTTGTTTTGGTACTGGGGATCAAACCCAAGGTGCATTACTACTGAGCTGTATCTCCAGCCCTTTATGTTTTTTATTTTGAGACAGATTCTTATCACATTGCTGAGAACTTTGCCAAGTTGCTGAGACTGGCCTTGAAACTTATGATCCTTCTGCTTCAGCTTCAGAAACATTTTTATCATAATAGTATAACATCTACTTTGCTGAGTGGCTTTTTGTCAAGTACTTTACATACAGCTTAAATTTTCATAGCAATTTTATGTGATATACATAAAATATACATATACATTCTGTTCTCAGTCTTTTTATTTTTTGTGTGTGTTTTTGTTGTTTGAAATTTTTTTATTTTTTATTTGTTTTAATTAGTTACACATGACAGTACAATGATCTTGACATATCATACATTTGAATCAGATGGGATATAATTTCTAATTTTTCTGAGTGTACAGGTTGCAGAATTACATTGGTCATGCAGTCACAAATATACCCACAGCAATAATAATGTCTATTTTATTCTGCTGTTCTTCCATTACGCCCTACCCCTCCCCTCCCCTCCCATCACTTCTCTCTACCCAATCTAATGTGACCCACTTCTTTTTTTTCCTCACATCATCATACCCGAATTCTCTATAACGTAGGGGGTCTCCTTCCCTCTTCCATGTAATTCCCTTTCTACCTCCTTTGCCCTCCCACCTCTCTTCCCTATCTAGAGGTAATTTTCTTCTCATGCTCTTCCTCCCTACCCCATTTTGAGTTACCTCCCTTATATCAGAGAAAACATTCGTCTCAGCCTTTTTAAACTAAACTAGATATTAACCTGATTTTATAAATTTAGAAACTAAGGCTCAAAAAAATTGAGTAAATTGCTGGGCGCTATAGTGCAGCCTGTAATACCAGAGGCTCAGGAGAGGGAGGCAGAAGGATCGAGAGTCCAAAGCCAGCCTCAGCAAAAGTGAGGCTCTAAGCAACTCAGTGAAACCTTGTCTCTAAATAAAATTCACAATAGGGCTGGGGATGTGACTTAGTGGTCAAGTGCCCCTAAGTTCAATCCCCAGAGTTTAAAAAAAAAAAAAAAATTGGTAACTTGGCCAAAAGGTACAAATAATAGGTATTCAGTAAGTTTATGTTACTTATAAATTTTTTGTGTATTATTACTAAGTAAATTTTAAAAATACTGAGACTCCTCTAACATTAAATATGTTATGCAGTGTGTACAAACAGTTCCTCATATTATGCTTCCCTAAGTTCATACTTTCTTTATATTCTACAAATATATAATTATGATCAAATTTTAAGCAAATATTTGTAGGTTTCTTAATTTATTTTGTGTCACTTTTAGGACAGTTTTAAAATATCATGCAATACAGGGTTTTTTGTGTTTTTTTTTAATTCTTATGTCTTCCTGATTTTCATAAGTTCAGGTTTCTGGTTTATGCCTTAGAGCAATTATATTTAATAGCCACACACTTAGTAATCATCTTCTTGTACTTTCTGTTTCAGGCAGAAAATGTAACTGTGACAAAGGATTTTAGAAGAGTGGAAAATGCTTATCACATGGAAGCAGAAGTATGTACTTAGCAAATAAGTGGAAACAGCATGATTTTGTGGAGACAACTTGTCATTTAGTTTTATTCTTGCAAAAAAATATACCAGAGACATGCTTCTCGTAGTTTTGATAAAAGATTATTTTTCTCAAAATAATTTTTGATGTTATATAGATGATCTTTTAAATATATTTAATGAGATTTAAGAGAAGTTATTTAAAATGCAATAAAAATAGCAACAGGGAAATAGCAGTTAAATACCAGCTGAATAAACTTTTAGTAAAATTATTGCCTGGTGAGCAGGAAATACTACAGGAAAGAAATTTCTCTTAGATAAAGAGTAAATGAGTAGGGAGGGGAAGAATAGAAATTCAGCGGATTAGATAAAGGGAAATGAAGGAAAGGGGAGGGTCTAGGAATAAGAAAGACAAGGGAATGAATCTAACATGAATTTTCTATGTATATATATGAATACATCATAGTGAATCCCCACATCAGGTACATCTACAAGACTGGGATCTAAATTAGAATAAGACATACTTCATGTTTGTATAAATATCTTAAAATATACTCTACTGTCGTGTATAACTAAAATGAACAAGTAAAATTTAAAAAGAATAAATGAAAAAAGTCATAAAGGATTGAAACACATTTTAACATTCTTTTATTCCACAATGCAACTTAACTGTGTTTTAATAAGTATTATTTGAAATAAAAACTGCTTTTCCTTTACACAAATTAAAAAGAAGGTGCTAGGGATATAGCTCAGTGGTTGAGCACTTGCCTGTGAGGCTCTGGGTTCAGTGTCCAGCACCACACACACACACACACACACACACACACACACACACACACACAAAGAGGGAATCATTTAAGTATACTTAATTGATGATAACATTATTTAGAGCCTACAACTGCCTCAGCTTTTTACTTTCCTTTAAAGTGTGATGATTAGGATATTTTTTATGGAATCAGAATATGTTTCTGAAACCACATGTTTGGCGTATGTGCTTAATCCATGTTGCCTCCTTGTCACAGGAGAAAAAGAACAATGAGGTTAGACTGGAATCTTGTTTACCCAGTCAGAGAATCTTTGTTTTTAGAAGTAGGAAGTACCTCAAGGTATCACCTGGTCCTATCTTCAGGCAGAGATAGATTATTTTTTCTCTAATTTTTCTATTAGGTTTAGATCACTTAGATCTAGACTTCTTAAAGGGCATATAATAAGAATTAGAGTGAAAAACTGGAATCCTGTCTTTTTATCTCTTGAGATAGTAAACAATATTCTGTTTGTTATCTCCTATTAACAGTTTTGTGATTTCACCATTTTAATGTAACTATTTCAAGGAAATTTAAAATTATTTATTATGATTTTAGTGATCCATTTGGCAAAAGTATACTAGTGGGGACTAAAAAAATATCTTTCAAAACAAAATGAAGAACAGTCTAAATTACAGAGGTTGAAAGTTGGGAGTATGCTATAGCATTTTAATAGTAGATACTACCTGTTAAGAGCTTCAGATTGTAACACAGAGGAGCAAGTTATCTTAGTTAAAGAGGGTTATTGTGAGGGTATATCAAGAAGAAAAGAGGAGAGAAAAAAAAAATAGTCTCATATTTTGTGAAAAACTGGCATATTTTCCAGACCACAGAGTTTTATAGAGATTGAACTTTCAGGTACAAAGAGTACATTAGAGCTGCTTGTTTTAAGAAATAACTAAATGATGACTTAACTAAACTCTCCTCCTTTTCCTTCTGCTTTAACTTGCCTTTTTAATGTATTATATTCAATTTTCTTAAGAGAGTATCTGATTACATTTTGTATAGAGCTCTCTGGAAACCAGAACTCACATTATATTATACAATCCAATACATGATTGTCCTTAGATTAGCACCAGTAGTAGATATTATCTAAAATATCCAAATTTACAGGAGCAGAAAATAGAGTGTGAAGGGGGTGTGTGTGGAATAGGAGATCTTGTTCAACAGGCATAAAGTTACAGTTATATAGGATGAATAAGTTCTAGATATCTACTCTACAACATAGTAGCTATAATTAGTTTGGTATTATGCACTTACGAATTTAAGAGGGTAGATTTCATGTTTTAATGTTCTTACCACAGAAAGAAAAACAAAACAGCAAATACTACAGGAAAACATTGCAAAGTGATAAATAGGTTTATGGTCTTCATTATGTTCCTTGTGGTAATGGTAACACAGATTACTATAAAATTCATCAAATTGTATATGTAAAATGTGTGCAGTTTTTTGGTTTGTCCATTATAAACTTTTAAAAGATTAATGGACATTACTTTTCCACATAATATCTGAAATTTTCATTCTGAAAGGCATTTTAAAGATGTTTTAGCTAACCTCCCACCACTTGGCTGTTCCCCTTTGGTTTAAGAATAAACATGTTGAAGGTTAGAAAGTTTCTAAATGACTTCATTAAATGTAGATGAGTGAATATGTGTGGGAAGTGGGAGTTGGATTAAAAACCGGGCTTTGAAATTCCTATATTGGTATACTTGTCACTTCTTTTGTTCTTTCTTATAATAATCTCAGTGTCAAGAGAGATTTTAAAGCCTGAAATATTAGAGGCATTCACTAATGTATATCAAAAGAAAAAGTAGTGTAGCACTCATAAGAATTTCCCCCTCCCTGTTCCCACTTGTTTTTCCTGAATGCCTCCCATTATAACTGGGACTTAGAGAGGCTGCCTTTGCTAAAAGCAGTGACTCTTTACCTAGATCTGCAGTTGCTGTCATGGGTAACTGAAAGCAAGAGAAAGCTTAACATCTCTGCCTTTATTTTATATTTGTTTCCTTTATTACCTTAAACTTTGGATTGTGTTCCTGCTTAGTTCTGTACATTGGTATACTAATCTTCTAAGGAGTGTTTATCAAAAAACTTCACATCATGTACAACCATAAGAATAGAATCCTAATTAGAATAAGTTATACTCCATGTATGTATAATATGTCAAATATACTCTTCTGTTATATATATCTAAAAAGAACAAATAAATAAAACCTTATAGTAATACAAGGTTTATTAGCCCTAAATTTACCATACTTATCTGTTTGTCTTGAAGACAGAGACAACATTTACAGCAACTCTTATTTCAGACCTCTGGGGTGGCACCTATAAGTCTTCAAGCTTGTCCTAAACCTTCCTGGAAATTATTCCATGTTTTAGTTAGCTTTTTCACCACTGTGATCAAAAAACATGACAAACAATTTTAGAGGAAAAGTTTATTAGGCATTCACCATTTCAGAGGTCTCAGTCCATAGATAGCAGACTCCATTGCTCTGGGCCCAAGGTGAGGCAAAAGATCCTGGCAGAGAGTGTAGTGGAGCAAGGCAGCTCAGGACACCAAGAAGATACTCTGCTCAACAAAGACAAAATATAAGCCTCAAAGGCACACCCCCAGGGACCTATCTCCTCCAACCACACCCTATCTGCCTACACTTACCACCTAGTTAATCCATTCAAGTGAATTAACCTGCTGATTAGATTAAGGTTTTCATGACCCAATCATTTTACCTCTGAATGTTCTTTTATTATCTTACACATGAGCTTTTGGGGGACACCTCATGGCTAAACCATAACATCCCATGATGAGACTGCTCCCTGCCCCCAGCAGGAACTGTCATCCATCTCATGTGAACTGAAGTGTGCCCTCTTTACCCCTTTCTAGGATTACAGGTCTGGTGGATAAATTTCCTGAGCAACAAGAGGAAATTGCCCTCTCAAGTGGTAGACATCTCTGGCACTACCTAATAGAAACAGAACTCAGAGAATGAACAACTAAACTACAGTTTAATCAAATCTGCTTAATTATGCAGACCTCTTGTCCCCTACCTCATTCCATCCTCTGTTTAAACCTATACTCATGTGTGCTCTGAAGATAGGACTGAGAAGCTGGATCTCACTTTGCCTTCCCAGCATGGCCTCATTGATTAAAGTATCCTTTCCTGCTTTTCATGTACCTTTTCTCTTTGGTGTTTGGGACAAGTGGCCAAACATGGTCTTTTTGGGACCACTGGAGTCAGGACCCTAGCCTAGGACTCCAGTAACATCATATGTTGAGCATTTTCCATCCATATCTCATCCAATCTTTGTTTTAACTATTCATTTTTCTTTTGAAATATTTTATACATAAGACCCATTGCATTTCAGACATCTAATAAACAACATTTTCTAACCTTATACCAAAATTGACTTACTGTACCTGTCTACTGTTAAGAGTATCTCTTCCAGAAGGAAAAAAAAAAGCTAATTATTTTCTTGAAGTATATAGCTGAAGCTCACTATCATATTGATGCTACATTTGTCTTCTCTAGGGGTAAAGATCCTCGCTTTCTTTGGTTGTTTCTTATATGACAAACTCTTTCCTGAGTTAGTCAATTTCCTCCTAAAGGATCTACATCTATAGTGTCCTGCTGTGATTTGACTATTCATGTTAGAGGAAGATGATTATTATCCTCACTCTAGAATATTTTTTCCTAGTAACACACATAGACTGAATTAGCTTTTGGGCATTTGCATCACTTTGTTCTATTTAGCTTATAGCCTTGGTCAGTAATTAACAGTCTTTCTCACATGCTGCTTTTTGAATCATAGTTCTCCCAATAAATCATATTTCTTCCATCTTATTTTTTTATTTACTGATTCAAAATGAACTGGGATTTTATATTTGCCTCTATAAAATTTTGCCCATAGATTCAATCTATATTCTTAGCCTGCAAAATAGCAGAGAAATAAAGTTTATAATAAAGAGAAAATAAAGTCAAACCACTGCAGAACTGATACAGATGTTAAAATTAATTGGCAACGTCATTGAAAGATATTAGAGGGCTAGGGTTATGGCTCAGCGGTAGAGCACTTGCTGGCATGTATGAGGTACTGGGTTTGATTCTCTGCACCACATATAAATAAATAAATAGAAAGGTTCATCAACAACTAAAAAGAATATTTTTAAAAAGTTATTAGAACTGTTTTATATACACTCAAAAATTAAGTAAGGGAGAGGAGAGAGGTAAAAGTCTTAAACTTCCAGAGATGAAAACTATAGTGTGAAAAAAAGAAATATAGGACTAATATCAAAGTTGACATTACACAGCCAAGCTTAGTGAATTTGAAGACACTGCAATAAGAACATCTAGAACAAAACACAGTAAGAAAAGACAAAAAAAAAATCAATGGATTGAGGGACAACTTGCAAGTGACCTAATATATATTTAATTTTAAGTCCCAGTGGAGGAGAGAATGGAGGACAAGGATACATCTGGAGAAATAAGAACCAAAAACTTTCCAAACCTAAGGGGAATTGTAAAACCACAGATTCAAAAAGTTTAATCAACCCTAACCACAACAAATACAAAAATATACAAGTGCACATTATAATCATATTGCTTAAAAACAGTGAGTAATAAAATAGCCAGAGGGAAAAATATTCATTATATACCAAGTAACAAAGGCAACATATTTCTCCTTGAAAACAATGCAAGGGAAGAAGCAGTAGAATTAACATATTTAACCAACTAAGAGGGAAAATCAACTATAAACCTAGAATTCTATATCCAGCAAAAATACTATTCAAAAACAAAGGCCAATTAAAGAGTGTTTAAATAAGCTGAAATAATTCATTACCTATATATGCGCACTATGAGAAATGTTAAATGATATCATTTAGACAGAAGAAAAGAGACCAGAAGGAAACAGGAATCTACATAAAGGACTGAAGAGTACTGAAAATGTTAACTATATGGTTAATATATGATATTTTTATTACATAAATCTTTAAAAAATATAAGTAAAGTATTGTGAAGTTCTTATATATAAAAATATGGTACATTTCTTGGAAGATTTTGATAAGTTAAACATGTATCCTGTAAACCCTAAAACAAACATTAAAATAGCAAAAAGGACTATCATTAATAAGCCAATGAAGGATATAAAATAGAATAATAAAAATATACTCAATCCAGGAGTTGGAGAATATAATGCTAAGTGAAGTTAGCCAATCCCAAAAAACCAAAGGTCAAATGTTTTCTTTTATATGAAAATGCTGACTCAGTGGCATTGGTGGGGAACATGGGAGGAATGGAGGAACTTTAGAAAGGGCAAACCAGAGGTAATGGAGTGGGCAAAGGGGTAGGAACAATGGTGGAATGAGTTAGACATCATTACCCTAAGTACATGTATGAAGACATGAGTGGTGTGAAAATATTTTGTGTACAATCAGTGACTTGAAAAATTGTTTCCTATATTTGTAATATGAAATGAATTGCATTCTGCCATCATGTATAACAAATTAGAATAAATAATTTAATAAAAAATATACTCAATTCAAAAGAAAACAAAATGAGAAAAAGAGGAACAGAGACAAATCAAAAATAAATAGTAAGATCAGAGGTTTAAATTTAACCATATCAACAATCATATTAAATGTAAATGGCCCAAATACCTTCATTCAAAGGCAAGTGTTTCAGATTATAAAAAAGTGAACTCTCTCTATATGCTGTCTGAGAGAAGCATACTTTAAATATGAAGGCACATCACATTGGTTAAAAGATGAGGAAAGACAGACCATGCTATCACGAATCAAAAGAAAGGTAGAGTGACTAAATGATATTAGACAAAGTAGATTTCAAAGAAGAAAATATTACCACAAATAAAGAAAATAATTTCATAATACTAAAAAAGAGTTAATCAAGAGGACATGCAATCCTAAATACTTAGATCAAAGCTTCAAAATACTTGAGACAAAAATGATAGAACTGCAAGGAGAAGTAAATGGAGAAACCATGTTTATGACTTAAAAGACTCAATATTATTAAGATATCAGTTCTCCCAAAAGTGATTTATATATAGATTCATTACAATTCTAATCAAAATTCCAGCTAGCAGCCAGGCACCTTGGTGCTTGCCTATAATCCCAATGACTCAGGAGATTGAGGCAGGAGGATTGCAAGTTTCAGGCCAGCCTCAGCAACTTAGTGAGGTTTAAAAAAAAAAAAAAAATCCCAGCTAGGCTTTTTTTTTCCCATAGAAATTGACAAACTGACTATAAAATACATGTAGAAATTCAAAGGATCTAGAACACTTTGACAAAGCAGCATCTTTATTTATAATAGCCAAAAATTGGACACAACTAAAGTGTTTTCAAAAAAACTATGTTTATATTCATATAACAGAATATAAAATTAACCGACTATTCACCATCTACAACTAAAAAAAATTAACCCACTATTATGCCAGAATAGGGATGAATCACAGATGCATTGTGCCAAGTGGAAGAAGTGAGTCTCAAAAAGGTGCATATTGTATGCTTTCATTTATATGACATTCAGAAAAAGTTCAATGTATAACAAGAGAACAACAGACCAATGGTTGCCAGAGGTAAGGATTGATTTAATAAAGGGGTTCTTTGAGGGAATTTAGAGAAACAAGTCTATTATTGTAGTTACAGAGCTCTACATATTTATCAAAAGTCATAGAACTTTACACTAAAATATATATAGTGTATTTAAAATAAATAAATACATAAATGGTGCCATGATGTGATCATTTTTGAAGTTAGGTAATTGATGACTGGAAATTCTTCAAATTCTTAACTGTACTATTATATATATTTGAAATTATAAAACTAAAAAATAAACTATGATATTAGAAGATGTCCATATAGATCATAGTATGATTAATAGAGTAGTAGTAGTAAAGACAAAGAATGTATGAGATGACCTCAACTTATACAATGCAGAACATAGTCAAATAGATTAGCTTCTGCACATAGATGTGAAAATGACTAGTGGCAGCAGTGAAGTATGATGTAATTGCTGCTTATCAGTATCTAATGGCATAGATTAGATTAAAGAAAAAGAAAAAGTTATCAGGATTAGAAATTAGCCAAAAAATAAAACTGAAGGGGAAATCCTCCAATTTCATAGAAATTCAAATTGAATAAATGAATTTTAAATATTCAGGTCAATATAGATAAATTTCAAAATTCATAAGCAAGAGTCCTTTAATAGCAAAATAATTTAAGTATCAAATAATCTTTCTTTTCTATTATATAATATAAAAGGACCTTATAATCTAGGTTTACTTTTTTTACTCATATTTAAAAAAAATAAATTTGAAACAGTACATCAGACATTAAAATAATACCAAGTGTCATTTCATTTACAGGTTTGCATTACATTTACTGAATTTGGAAAGATGCAAAATATTTGTAATTTCCTCGTTGAAAAGCTAGATAGCTCTGTTGTCATCAGTCCACCCCAATTCTATCATACTCCAGGCTCTGTTGAGAATCTTCGGTAAGTTTAAGCACATTTTTATTATTATTAACTAAATTATTAATTGCTTAAACAAAACTATTCAGTGAATGCCATATTAATAATCTCTGCATTTAATTCCTCAGACGGCAAGCCTGTCTTGTTGCTGTTGAGAATGCATGGCGCAAAGCTCAAGAAGTCTGTAACCTTGTTGGCCAAACCCTAGGAAAACCTTTACTAATCAAAGAAGAAGAAACAAAAGAATGGGATGGCCAACCAGATAATCATCAGTCATCCTCAAGTTCATTAACTATACAACAAAAAATCACAAGTGCAACAATACATGCTGCTTCAAAAGTACTTATAACTTTTGAGGTAAAAGGGAAAGAGAAGAAAAAAAAACATCTCTAAAGTTCCAAACAAAATATGTTGTATTTGTATTTTTTTATCTATTTTTGTACTTTTTATAAAGTTTCCTTTTGTCCTGAGTACATATGTTGTATAATAGATAAAGTGTTTCTTTATAAGATTTTTAAGACCTTGAATATAGTTCCACAGAATGTTTACCTTTTCTTTTCAAGAACTAACTGAGAAATGTTCTTGGGAAATAAATGTAATATATGCACACTTCTGTATATCAACAATTCATACAAGTGCATGTATGATATTTACAATATAGGAAAAAGCTGACACTTTTATTTCATCCATGTTCTTATATGACACCACATTTTATAT
Organism: Callospermophilus lateralis; assembly: GCF_048772815.1. Lineage (NCBI taxonomy): Eukaryota > Metazoa > Chordata > Mammalia > Rodentia > Sciuridae > Callospermophilus > Callospermophilus lateralis. The sequence goes on along the minus strand of NC_135310.1, from coordinate 82,127,442 downwards.
AAAAACTAGGCTTCCACAACTTAAAATTTTTACATATAAAAGGAAATCTTACCATCCCATCAGACCTAATAATTTTCTAAATTCATGAGTTTGGTTATTTACAAACTAGTAATTTAGCCTGTTACAGTTTCTTAGATGCTGACAGAATACATGAGACTCCAGGATCAGAAACAAAGGAGCATGAACATCAGCATATTGTCATTGGCTCCCGTTGTCCCTCGTTACATAGGGAAGCACAATATAGCCGTAAACATAACTACACATTCTTATAGCTGAGGACTACGGAGCTTGAAAAATTCACTGCTTTTTATTATGAACAAAAGCAAACCTCTTGATCCTAGAAGGCATTGCCTCTTCCTTCAAAGATGCTCACTGCAAACTCAGTCCTTAGAAATAGCTCAGGTAAAGAGTAGTCACACCTAGCAAGAAATGTAGGGAAGAGGAAATTGATAGAAGACTCTCTTTCTCAACATATCTGATAATTTTCTTACTAGATCCAGACCATTTTATGAAGACACAGACCAACAACTTCACAACATTAACAAAAAGAATGATAAACAATACTTTTGAATAAAAGGACAATAAGGTATACTAGGAAAATATTGATGCCCAAAATTGACATAATGTATGAATTAGACTCTCTTCTACAGTGCTTGTTAGATGATACTAGCACCTGTGTGCTACAAGCTACATGTGTAATGCAAAATTTCCTAGTACGTGTATTATAAAAGTAGAAAAACAGTTAAAAGTAATCTTAATAATGTATTTTATTTAAGTCATTATATCCAGAGTATTATCATTTTGGTATATAATAAATATTTTTAAAATTATTAACAATATACTTATATTCTCTTTTGTTCTAAGTCTGTTAAAATCCAGTATATCTTATGTTACAGCACATCTCAACTCATATGCTAAATTTTTATCATAAATACTTGATCTGTATTAAATTCCTATACTGAGAAGTTGGAAGAACTGATTCACATATCCAAGTTGTTCCAAACATGTTTAAGTTATCCAGTAACTAGATCAAGTATCAATTTTGAAATTAAAATTTAAAAATTTAAAATGCACTTCCTTGCCACATTTGAAGTACTTGAGAGCCATAAAAAGGTATTGCCTACCTATTTAAACAAAGCAGGGTCATACACTGATATACAATGATCCTTAAGCTATTTAACAAGTACAAACCATTGCTATCGAGTTGTATATTGTTTATAAGCGATCATATCACAAGTCTGTTACACCATATGCTTTCCATTCACGTAGTACATAGAATTTTTCCATACATCTAGGACATAGAATTTTTCCTTTATATCAATATTTCTTTCCAACATATATCAATATTTCTTTCCAACAACATATTCCAGGATGTAATGTTCATCACTACTTACTTTTCTTAAGTAGCCCTGAAACAACTAAAATTTAATCATGTGGGCAGATTGTTCTTAGCCATGGGCTTCATAATATATTGGGTTCCATCATATTTGATAAAGAAGATTATCAATTGAGCATGAAATACCTAAGGCAAATTTTTTTTTTTAGTTAGCAAGCACTTGTTTAAATTAAAAGAATAAAGATTGTTGCTTCAAAAAAAAAAATCTGTAGAATGTAATCTTGCACTTCCATAGAGTGGTTACGGAAAGAAATCCTTCAGAAATTAGACTGGTTTTATCTATGGCATCCTGTACACCTAGATTAAAGTTCTCAAATTTAGTTGTAATTGAATAAGGTTAATTTCTGACACAAGCATGCACTGGAGTTTCACAATGAATTATGCAAGGAACCTAAACAACAAAAGCCTACTGGAATAAACCTTTCCTAAACCTAATCCCAACAGAACAGAATGTCTTATGATAAAACTAACTTTTTAAAAAATCTTTCCAAAAATTCCAAATTACAATTGCTACTTTCTGAAAGACAAAGGATTTTTTTTCTAACTAAGAAACACACCCAATATATCCTAAGCTTCTTTTTAAATTTTTGGTACATACTAATGATACAGAACAAGTAGGTATCATTTGTACATGCAAATAATATCATTTGATCAGTTTCATTACCCAATACCCCCTCTCTCCTCTCTCCTCCTTATCCTCTTCCTCTACCCAACTTGTCTCCTTTCTACTTTTACGACATCCCTTTTTTCTATTTTTCCCTTTCATTTCCACATATGAGAGAAAACATGATATTTGACTTTCTGAACTTTGCTTATTTTGTTTAATGTCATCTAAACTCCTTTTTAAAAAGAAATGCTATTAAAATAAGGTATCTGTTTGAAATTTTATTCAATTACAACTAGAAAAAATTAAAATTAGAAATGTTTATCAGTATTCTCATTTAACAGTCTATTTGAGTTCATTGTAAATAAATAAGACCTAGAAAAAAATTTTGTAACTCAAGATGCTGTACCTCATATCCCATAATTATTGTTATATCTTCCTCTGGAATGTAATTAGCCAAGGAAATCCCACATCTATCAGACTCTTTGAGAAGAACTGCATAGTGAGGAGTCCTTATAATAGCCTAAAAAATAAAGCATGAATCATGAGGTCAAAACCAAGAATTAGTAAATGATTGTTCACATTATAAAATTTAATAGAAAGCAAATACTTTTATTATTCATTCCAGAAACAAATATAAATTAGTTTTAAGATAACATGAATATTTACTATTGTGCATACAGTATTTGCAACCAAACAGCATCAACTCATAACTTAATGTGGCCTGTATTACTTCAAAATGTTCAGGTATCTTAATAGACTAGAAGTAACAGTGGCTGATCCAAATCCAGACACCACTTTCGAGGAGAGGTAATAGAAGTCTTTCAGGAAGGATTATTTGTATTATTTTTTCTTAGCAAAATAAAACTGCTTTAAACTTGCTTGTTAGGAGGATTTTTTGTTTCAGCCACTCTTCTGGAACTCTGGCTTCATCATCCCAATCAAAAATTATTTCTGGCCTGGGACTGTTGGCTCAGTGGCAGAGCGCTTGCCTAGTATGTGCAAGGCACTGGGTTTGATTCTCAGCACCATATATAAATAAATTAAAGGTTCATCAACAATTAAAAAAATTTAAAAAATATGTAAATCATCATGAATTTATTTTTATTTTTTTATTTATTTTTTTTAAAAGCAAACTATCATTATCTTTATTATTTCCTGTATAGTTGAGATCCAGTTCTGTATTCTTTTTTTTCCAGTGAATCACACTTTATTTTTTTTCTTTTATTGGTTGTTCAAAACATTACAAAGCTCTTGACATATCATATTTCATACATTAGATTCAAGTGGATTATGAACTCCCATTTTTACCCCAAATACAGATTGCAGAATCACATCAGTTACACATTCACATTTTTACATAGTGCCCTATTAGTAACTGTTGTATTCTGCTACCTTTCCTATCCTCTACTATCCTCCCTCCCCTCCCCTCCCCTCCCATCTTCTCTCTCTGCCCCATCTACTGTAAATCATTTCCCTCCTTGTTTATTTTCCCCTTCCCCTCACAACCTCTTATATGTAATTTTGTATAACATTGAGGGTCTCCCTCCATTTCCATGCAATTTCCCTTTTCTCTCCCTTTCCCTCCCACCTCATGTCTCTGTTTAATGTTAATCTTTTCTTCCTGCTCTTCCTCCCTCCTCTGTTCTTAGTTGCTCTCATTATATCAAAGAAGACATTTGGTATTTATTTTTTAGGGATTGGCTAGCTTCACTAAGCATAATCTGCTCTAGTGCCATCCATTTCCCTGCAAATTCCATGATTTTGTCATTTTTTAGTGCTGCATAATACTCCCTTGTGTATAAATGCCACTTTTTTTTAATCCATTCATCTATTGAAGGGCATCTGGGTTGGTTCCACAGTCTAGCAATTGTGAATTGTGCAGCTATGAACATCGATGTGGCAGTATCCCTGTAGTAGGCTCTTTTAAGGTCTTCAGGGAATAGTCCGAGAAGGGCAATAGCTGGGTCAAATGGTGGTTCCATTCCCAGCTTTCCCAGGAATCTCCATACTGCTTTCCAAATTGGCTGCACCAATTTGCAGTCCCACCAGCAATGTACAAGTGTGCCCTTTTCCCCACATCCTTGCCAGCATTTGTTGTTGTTTGACTTCCTAATGGCTGCAAATCTTACTGGAGTAAGATGGTATCTTAGGGTGGTTTTGATTTGCATTTCTCTGACTGCTAGAGATGGTGAGCATTTTTTCATGTACTTGTTGATTGATTGTATGTCCTCCTCTGAGAAGTGTCTGTTCAGGTCCTTGGCCCATTTGTTTATTGGGTTATTTGTTATCTTATTGTCTAATTTTTTGAGTTCTTTGTATATTCTGGATATTAGGGCTCTATCTGAAGTGTGAGGAGTAAAAATTTGTTCCCATGATGTAGGCTCCCTATTTACCTCTCTTATTGTTTCTCTTGCTGAGAAAAAACTTTTCAGTTTAAGTAAGTCCCATTTGTTGATTCTTGTTATTAACTCTTGTGCTATGGGTGTCCTATTGAGGAATTTGGAGCCTGACCCTACAATATGTAGATCGGAGCCAACTTTTTCTTCTATCAGATGCAGAGTCTCTGATTTGATATCAAGCTCCTTGATCCACTTTGAGTTAACTTTTGTGCATGGTGAGAGAAAGGGATTCAGTTTCATTTTGTTGCATATGGATTTCCAGTTTTCCCAACACCATTTGTTGAAGATGCTATCCTTCCTCCATTGCATGCTTTTAGCTCCTTTATCAAATATAAGATAGTTGTAACTTTGTGGATTAGTCTTTGTGTCCTCTATTCTGTACCATTGGTCCACCCACCTGTTTTGGTACCAGTACCATGCTGTTTTTGTTACTATTGCTCTGTAATATAGTTTGAAATCTGGTATCGCTATACCGCCTGATTCACATTTCGTGCTTAGAATTGCTTTTGCTATACTGGGTCTTTTATTTTTCCATATGAATTTCATGATTGCTTTCTCTATTTCTACAAGAAATGCCATTGGGATTTTGATTGGCATTGCATTAAACCTATAGAGAGCTTTTGGTAATATCGCCATTTTGATGATGTTAGTTCTGCCTATCCATGAACAGGGTATATTTTTCCATCTTCTAAAATCTTCTTCTACTTCTCTTTTTAGGGTTCTGTAATTTTCATTGTATAAATCTTTCACCTCTTTTGTTAGGTTGATTCCCAAGTATTTTTTTTTTTTGAGGATATTGTGAATGGAGTGTTTTTCCTCATTTCCGTTTCAGAAGTTTTGTCGCTGATACACAGAAATGCCTTTGATTTATGCGTGTTGATTTTATAGCCTGCCACTTTGCTGAATTCATTTATTAGTTCTAGTAGTTTTTTTGTAGACCCTTTTGGGTCTGCTAGGTATAGAATCATGTCATTCGCAAACAGTGATAATTTAAGTTCTTCTTTTCCTATTTTTATGCCTTTAATTTCTTTCGTCTGTCTAATTGCTCTGGCCAGTGTGAGAACTATATTGAATAGAAGTGGTGATAGAGGGCATCCCTGTCTTATTCCAGATTTTAGAGGGAATGCCTTCAATTTTTCGCCATTCAGAATGATGCTAGCCTGAGGCTTAGTATAGATAGCTTTTACAATGTCGAGGAAAGTTCCTGTTATCCCTAGTTTTTCTAATGTTTTGAACATAAAGGGATGCTGTACTTTGTCGAATGCTTTTTCTGCATCTATCGAGATGATCATATGGTTCTTATCTTTAAGTCTATTGATGTGGTGAATAACATTTATTGATTTCCGTATATTGAACCAAACTTGCATCCCAGGGATGAATCCTACTTGATCATGGTGCACAATTTTTTTGATGTGCCTTTGTATCCGATTCGCCAGAATTTTATTGAGGATTTTTGCATCTAGGTTCATCAGAGATATTGGTCTGTAGTTTTCTTTCTTTGAGGTGTCTTTGTCTGGTTTCGGAATCAGGGTGATGTTGGCCTCATAGAATGAATTTGGCAAAGCTCCCTCTTTTTCTGTTTCCTGAAATAACTTGAAAAGTATTGGTATTAATTCTTCTTTAAAGGTTTTGTAAAACTCGCTGTATACCCATCCAGTCCTGGGCTTTTCTTGGTTGGAAGTCTTTTGATTGCTTCTTCTATTTCATCCATTGAAATTGGCCTGTTTAAATTGTGTGTATCCTCCTGACTCAGTTTGGGCAAATCATATGACTTAAGAAATTTATCGATGTCTTCACTATCTTCTATTTTATTGGAATATAGGTTTTCAAAATAATTTCTAATTGTCTTCTGTATTTCTGTAGCATCTGTTGTGATATTGCCTTTTTCATCCCGTATGTTAATAATTTGAGTTATCTCTCTTCTTCTCTTCGTTAGCATGGCTAAGGGTCTATTGATCTTATTTATTTTTTTGAAGAACCAACTTTTAGTTTTGTTAATTTTTTTCAATAGTTTCTTTTGTTTCAATTTCGTTAATTTCCGCTCTGATTTTAATTATTTCTTGCCTTTTGCTACATTTGCTGTTGTTTTGCTCTTCCTTTTCTAGGGCTTTGAGATGAAGTGTGAGCTCATTTATTTGTTGGTTTTTCCTTTTTTTGAGGAATGACCTCCAGGCGATGAATTTCCCTCTTAAAACTGCTTTCATTGTATTCCATAGATTCCAATATGTTGTGTCTGTATTTTCATTTATCTCTAAGAATTTTTTTATTTCCTCCTTTATGTCTTCTGTAACCCAGTGATCATTCAGTAACATATTGTTCATTTTCCATGTAATGTAGGATTTTTCCTTCCTTCTTTTATCATTTATTTCCAGTTTCATTCCATTATGATCAGATAAAATGCATGGTATTATCTCCACCCCTTTTTATTTACTGAAGGTTGTCCTATGGCATAATATATGGTCTATTTTTGAGAAGAATCCATGTGCTGCTGAGAAAAAAGTATATCCACTTGATGATGGTTGATATATTCTATATATGTTGGTTAAGTCTAGGTTATTGATTGTGATATTGAGTTCTATAGTTTCTTTATTCAACTTTTGTTTGGAGGATCTGTCCAATGGTGACAGAGGTGTGTTGAAGTCACCCATAATTATTGTGTTGTGGTCTATTTGATTCTTGAACTTGAGTAGAATTTGTTTTATGAACGTCGCAGCACCATTATTTGGTGCATAAATATTGATAATTGTTATGTCTTGTTGGTGAATGGTTCCTTTTAACAGTATATAATGTCCTTCCTTATCCCTTTTGATTAACTTAGTTTTGAAGTCGATTTTATTCGATATGAGGATGGCCACCCCTGATTGCTTATTAGGACCATGTGCGTGGTATATTTTTTCCCAACCTTTCACCTTCAGCCTGTGTATGTCTTTTCCAATTAGATGTGTCTCCTGGAGGCAACATATTGTTGGATTTGTTTTTTTAATCCATGTTACCAGCCTATGTCGCTTTATTGGAGAGTTTAAGCCATTAACGTTTAGAGTTACTATTGATATGTGGTTTGCACTGCCAGCCATGTTTGATTATTTATCTTTTTTTTTTTTAATTTAGTTTGTTTCTCCATGATTAGCTTTCCCCCCTGCCCTCTGTCATTACCGAGGCACTTCCCACTGATGGTTTTGGTTGTTGTTTTTCATTTCTTCCTCGTGTAGTGTTTTGCTCAGGACACTTTGCAATGCTGGTTTTCTGGCTGCAAATTCTTTTAGCTTTTGTTTATCATGAAAGATTTTTATTTTGTTGTCGTACCTGAAGCTTAATTTTGCTGGATACAGAATTCTTGGTTGGCATCCATTGTCTTTCAGTGTTTGAAATACGTTATTCCAGGATCTTCTTGCTTTCAGCGTCTATGATGAAAAATCCATTGTTAACCTTATTGGTTTACCCCTGAATGTAATCTGCCTCCTTTCTCTTGTAGCTTTTAATATTTTCTCTTTGTTCTGTATATTGGCTATCTTCATAACAATGTGTCCTGGCATTGGTCTACTGTGATTTTGTATGCTCGGTGTCCTGTATGCATCTACAATTTGTATATCCATTTCCTTTTTTATTTCTGGAAAGTTTTCTGTAATTATTTCATTCAGAAGGTTACTCATTCCCTTGGTTTGAATCTCTGTACCTTCCTCTATCCTGACGACTCGTAGGTTTGGTTTTTTTTATGTTATCCCATATCTCTTGGATGTTTTTTTCGTGATTTTTTACCAGCCTTTCTGAGTTGGCTAGACTCTTTTCAAGATGATATATTTTGTCTTCATTATCTGACGTTCTGGCTTCTACTTGCTCCACTCTGTTAGTGATACTCTCAATTGAGTTTTTAATTTGGTTTATCGTTTTTCATTTCTAGAATTATTGTTTGATTTTTTTTATAATCTCTATCTCCTGATAAAGATGCTTTACTTCTTCTTTTATCTGTTTATGTAATTCATTTTCAATGTGTTCTTTCACTGTTTGGATTTGCTGTCTCGTATCCTCTTTAAGGTTCCATTCCATCTGTCTAAGGTATTCCTTGAGTTCTTTATATGACCATTTTTCTGGTGACTCTAGGTCCTCCTGAATATTTAGGCTGTCCTTCATTGTTTGTACTCCCTTTCTTCCTTGCTTTTTTATGCTGCTCATGTTACTTCTTGTTCTGTTTGATTGCTGAGTTACTGTTTACTCTTATAAATTTATTTGATGCTGTTGTCGCTAGTTTCAGTGAAGTTCTCTCCTCCGCCCGTGACGTCAGTTCTCTGCTATGATGGTATCCCAAGCAAATGGTGACCGTTCGTTCCCTTTGCCAGTTGACCAATGCAACAGGTGGGTCCTGACTGTCTCTCTCCCAAGCCCCGTTTCAATCCTGTGGCCACTGCCTATGAAGGCTTGGTTGGCTTTTACCTCTGTAAGTTTAGAAGGGCTGACCAGTTATTTCAGCAGGATCATTAGTGCTGAGTCATGAGAAGCAGGCATACCGGAGCTTAAATGCAGCCGATCCGGGCTCGGTGTGTGTTCTCCACGGGTTCTTTAGCACTGAGCCTGAGTAATTTGTCTGCAAGACGCAGGCGAATGGCAGCCTGAAATTACCTGTTCTATAGCTGAATGAGCTGCGATCAGTCGAAAACAGGGATGGTGACGTCAGCTCTCCAAGATGGTGGCTGCTGGCTTCCTCTGTGGTCTGACCGGTGTGGAGAACCGAATCGGACCGATTCCTTCCCCGTCTCAAACCCAGAATTAAGCACTGTGCACAGTAATTGCACAGCTGGCAGGAGCCCACAGAATCCGCAGCGCTGTATCTTTGCATTGCTATCTCGTCGTTTCCCAGCGCGCCCCGCAGACTGTAGTCGCGGGGCGATTGCTGAATAAGCAGCGTGACCCTCCGTGCAGACAAATCTCTCGTGTTTGAGCCCCTATAGCTGATCCTCATGTGATGGAAATCCTTCCTCTAGGTTTTGGAGCACCCCAATTTTGCTGGAAATTCCTAACAAGCTAGCTTTTAGCCGTTCTAACTCGTCATTCTCCTCCTCAGTGATGCGGTACACGGCGGGGGCGGGCGGGGGTGATGCACTCCCTTCATCGCCATCTTCTCTCATCATGGATTTTTTTTAAAACAATTATTCTCAGCCATGTAACTTGTGGATGATCACCAATTTCACATCAAAATGAACAAATACTGGCTTTAGACTTTGTATATTGATTCTATTATAATAGAAGAAAAAAAAGATTAAGTAAACATTTTATTGATTTTTTTTAAATAAATGACAGCAGAATGCATTACAATTCTTATTACACATATACAGCACAACCTTTCATATCTCTGGTTGTATATAAAGTATGTTGACACCAATTTGTGTCTTCATACATGTACTTTGGGTAATGATGTCCATCACATTCCAGTATCCTTTCTAATGCCCACCCCCTCCCTTTCCCTCCCATCCCTCCGCCCATCTAGAATTCACCTATTCCTCCCATGCTCTCCCTCCCTACCCCACTATGAGTCAGCCTCCTTATATCACAGAAAACATTTGGCATTTGTTTTTGGGGGGATTGGCTAATTTCACTTAGCCTTATCTTCTCCAACGCCATCCTTTGATTGCACACGATTGATTTCATTCTCTTTTATTGCTGAGTAAAATTCCATTGTGTATATATGCCACATTTTTTAAAATCCATTCATTCACTGAAGGGCATCTAGGTTGGCTCCACAGTTTAGCTATTGTAAATTTTGCTGCTATGAACATTGATGTGGCTATGTCCCTGTAGTTTGCTGTTTTTAAGTCTTTGTGAGGTGAACAAAGAGCCTACATCCTGGGAGCAAATTTTTATCCCTCACACATCAGATAGAGAACTATCTCTAGGGTATACAAAGAACTCAAAAAGCTAAGTACCAAAAAAACCAAATAACCCAATCAACAAATGGGGAAAGGACCTGAACAGATACTTCTCAGAAGAGAATATACAATCTATCAACAAATATATGAAAAAATGTTCATCACTAGCAATTAGAGAAATGCAAATCAAAACCACTCTAAGATTTCATCTCACTTCAGTCAGAATGGCAGCTATTATGAAGACAACAATAAGTGTTGGTGAGGATGTGCGGGAAAAGGTACACTCATACATTGCTGGTGGGACTGCGGTGCAGCCAATATGGTAAGCAGTATGGAGATTCCTTGGAAATTTGGGGATGGAACCACCATTTGACCCAGGTATCCCTCTCCTCGGTCTATACCCATAAATGAACATATATTATTGGCTATATAGGTTTTTTAGATTTATTAGAGTTTCATGTACTCAGTATATTTGACAAGAGATAATATTACAGAAACAAAAACCAAAAATAGTTTACACACTAACAGCTGAAAAGCCCAGGTGGCAAGAGAAAATGCTCATTTAGAATGATCATGAAACAATTTATTGATCCCTGAATTAAATCTTCCAAATGCCATGTTGCTTATCATCTGGTGTGGGGCATGAAGCATGTCCACCCTTAAAAATGAAAATGTCTTTCAAAATAATGATTCTGTCACCTATCTTGCTCATTTTCCTTTGATAAACAATTTTGGACAAAGTCAAAAATAGGTAAATAGTTTCAACACTTCATATATACATCAGTTTTATAGTGATCACATTAATTACTTCCTAGTTATATTTCATCTGTTTCTCTATATGACTATGAACTCCTCAAAAGAAGGCCATGTTGGAGACGCTTATTTTCTCAGTTTCTGGCTAATAAGAGGGAAAGAAAAAGCTGACTGTCAGATATTCTACTTTGTTCCCAAACAAAAGAGATCATTAATAGCACTATAGCTGACTGCCATTAACATGAAGTGGAGAAGGGAAACACAGGACATTGATTCCAGATGTATTCTTAAACCATATATGTTTTCACCAAAAGTATTATTTCTCTAAAGCTTACCTTTATTAAGAAGGAATTTGTGGGTTAAGAGTAGAGATCAATAGTACACGAATTGCCTAGCCGGCATGAGGTCCCAGATCCATTCCCCACCACCAAAAACAAAAACAAAAACCTAAATTAATCTCAGGCTTATTGAAATGACTATATACATGTATCTTTGTCTTTTACCTCCTCTTGCCACCGAGGGTGAGTACCAGTTGTGCCATACTCTTTCACCAGCAAGCAGGTTACATAACAGTATGCCTAGAGAAAGTCGCTTTTGAAGTTCTGACTGTAGCCACTAGAAAACTGCATATAATAAATTCAGTTTACTTATAACTATTAATAAACAAATGCTTTAATTGAATTTGTTTCCATTGGCATTAATTTTGCTTCCAAAGCTTATTTTAGAAAATCATATTTGTACCTTATAGCAATAATGAATGTGTGGCACACAAAAACCAATTACATTTTTTCCTTCTATTGAATCAGTGATATTCTAATTTCATTTTAAAAGAATTAGTGTAATGATCCAAATAAATCAACTCTAGCACAAGTAAGTAAATAGCATCAAAAGAATTTTTTCCACTTATGTTAAATTAATCATGAAAAGTTCAAGGCATAACATTCTATATGGAACAGGATGTAATGTATGATTGATTCAATGCTGAATATCAACTAAATAATAAATTCATTTTAATTTGTCAAATACCTCACTGCAAAGTAAATATTTCTTCTTCATCTTCATTGTACCATTCCTAAAATTATAAAGATTTGGTGATACTGATTCAAATGGTCTGCAACTAAATCAATTTGTATATGCAGCTGAAACCTTTCAAAAGCATTTATTTGTAAACCACAAATATATATTTGAAAAATGTTTATATTGGCTTTATTCTGTAGATGTGCTGAGAATTCAGTCTCCCAAAATAGTATTCCTCTTAAACATTGCATTTATTCAAAATATCCAATTACTTAATGCTTAACTTGAACAAGAAGAAATAGAGAATTGATGATCTCAATATTAAATCAAACATTTTATAAATGCTTTACCTAAATGGTTAGACACTTCACTGACCACTATGCACTAATGCTTTGCCATACTGTTAGGTGAGAGTCCTGGAAACAACACTGCAACCCACACACAGCTCACTGAGAACCCCTGCAGCTCTGAGGAGAACTGGACAGATTCCCTCTCTCATCCCAGGAGAGCTGCCCTGCTGGCGAGAAGAGTGAAAAAACCACAGCAGGGTCCACCCTGCTTCTCTGTGTAAACTAGAATATTCAAAAAGGGGTAGACAGGCAGCAGCAGACAGAATAACATAATATCTTCTTGAAAGATAGCATGGCCCGGGTAGATGCTGTAACATCACTTCTAGAAGTCTATATGGAGGTAGTACTTTTAATGCTGTTTTCAGTCTTAACAGAATTCTTATCCATATTTTTGTACACCCTTTAATACTTAGGTTAACATCAAGACTAGAAAGAAACCTGTATAATCTAAAGAATTTTTCAAAATCCTGGGCTTGAACCCAGGCCTTATGCAGGCTATGGAATGTAGTGTACCTGTAATGCTACACTTGCAAGCAACTGCATCTGTGAAGAATGGCAAAGGCCAAAATTTTTCAAGTGCTTGAAATTAATAAAACACATGATAATTAGCAAAGTTTTATTTAGAATATTTTTCATTAAGGGAAAAATAAAAAAGAAAATTCTGACTACTCTCTCTCTTTCCTATCCTGGATCACATACAAAGTTGCTATTTCTCATCAATTCTCTTTGTGATATTTAGTCAAACAGCCCCAAAGCTTGCACACACATGTGAGACATAATTGAGGATGCTATATATAACTGAAGACAAAATCTTTTCATTTTTTTTCCACCAAGAAGATAAATTATTATGAATGCAGAAGTTTTTATTACTGATTTGGGGAAAAAACTGGATTTTATGATTTTAAAACTTTATCCTGGGGCTGAGGTTGTGGTTCAGTGGTAAAGTGCTTGCCTAGCACATATGAGACCCTGGGTTTGATCCTCAGCACCACATAAAAATAAATAAATAAAATAAAGATATTGTGTCCAACTACAACTAAAAAATAAATATTTTTAAAAAACTTTATCCTTTGTCAAGTCTCAATCATAGAAAGTAAGGTGTATCATGTTATCCACAGTACAGTGGTTTTTTTTCCTATACTTTGTCCAAAATATTTATTCTTTTCCAGTCGAACCTAAAATAATCTGGGACAAATATTGAAATAAATAAATATCAACTTACCTAATTATTTCCTAGTTTTTCTTATTGTTGGAAAAATCTGAATCAAATCAGCATGAAAATGTAAAAACTAAGTTTATTTTCAAGGTTTGAAATGGACTTTGTATAGTTATCTTGCATTTGTCCAACCCATTAAACCATCTGTTTCCTAGCTGCCTGTGGTCAATAAGGTCCTATGCCAGTAATTATTTTTGAATCACTTTTCATTTCTAAGTGGTATTAATGCTATTAAATTGGATTACACTACTATCTGAAAAAGTATATAAACATTTACATAAATTTAGACACATAGATATATAAAGTTATCAAAAAAGAAAGGAATTACTCCTTTGACATATCTCCATCATTACTAATACTTATAACTTAAAGCAAGTGAATCTGATTGCTTTATTTATTTACTTATGCCTTTGTTTATTTATTCATTTTGGTTAGGCTGACCTGGTATTCCTCCAATAAACAAACTTTAGCCTCTCAAGTAGCTGGGACTACAGACATGTGCCACTGCATCCAGCTGCCTCTTTATAACCAGAAAGTAATTACCCCTTTAAAGTTTTTATTTAGAAATTAAAGGGATTTTATAAGTATTAGGTAGACCTCTAGACGCCTGATGAACTTCCTAAAAGACCTTTCCTAACTTCCTTTATTCTTTGTAAAAATATCTAAATACAAATATATTCTGGAAAGAGTATATGAAAATCAGGAATCAGATTAAGATTTGAATACAAAATCTGAAAGAATATTTATATCATATAAATCTCATGTCATTATACAACCATGGGGAGTTTGTGTAAAGGTAAGAAAATAAACGTCTCCCATGAGACAAAAATATAAAATACATCAACTGACATACACTCCTTATCATGTCCTGTTAATTTTCAGTTTTCCTTGGAATATCATGATTTCAGATTATTTTATCATAAGAATAGAATTTTTTAATCTGTCCACATAACATTTTCCTGCATTTCTATTATAATTGCATTATTCTTTACAACCAATTTCTTTTTCCCATGAATAAGCCTTTTCTAATTTTGTACACGTTTAAAAAGAATATAAAATTAGATTAAATTTATATTTGGGAATAAATTAGAACAACACTTTTTATAGGTTGATCAATCACCTCTAGAACACTTTGGAGTTTTCTTCCTATATCGCAAAATTGGTCTATTCTAATAGTTAAAAGACTTCTAAGTCCTATAACAATATTCAGCATTAAAAGTGTGATTTGATAATATTTTAATATGGGTCTCAGGTGTCCTGTGAGTTCATCAATTTGCTAATGAAATCATGAATTCTCAGGTAAAATTCTGACTTAGGGAGATAAAAAAAATTGAACATACTCTACCTCAACACTAAAACACAATGTCTAGCTTAAATAATGATAGTAACTCAGTGATTTCTTTCTCCCAAAGGTTAAGTAAAATATATATTAATAAAGATCTATAAGATTTTATGTATGCTGGAATAAACTGAAGGTTAAATAGTCTTTGCTGAATAACCTCATTCATTTTCCAACTATATGGAGATATTTCAGATGAAAGAAAGTATGCAAAGAACAGACTGAGATCACTGTTTCAATGTTATTTTTAAGAAAAAGGCAAAATAAATATTTTTCAAAAATTACATTTTATCTTCTAAGCTTACTAAGTAAAATTATTTTCTCCAAAGTTGTTTGTCCTCATTTGCTCACTAGTACTCAAAGCAGTTTTGAAGATTTAAAGTGTTCCTGTTTGTTCTTCGTCTAATTGCAATTTTTAAGTCTTCATTAAAATATTGTTGAACACTATGAACTAATCTCAATAAGTACATGTAGTATTATAATTTATTGAGTCACCTTCTCCTACCTCCCCAAGAAAAATCTAAAGGGGTTATAATTTCATTAAAGAACATCCTCTGCAAAGTAAGAAGGCATACTGATCTCAGATTAGTTGTTTTTTCAAATATTTACAAAGAGATGATTATATCACTACCTCAGGGAATTTCTATCCCAGGACTTCACTTTTCAACATAAGTGGTAAAATGCACATCATTTTATAACTTTTATTTATCAGAATCCACTATATTGATTAAGCACATTACTTTCTGTCCTTGAAAAACTAAACTATTATCTTATATAATAGGTAAAGTTCACCTCCAAAAGATAGTTAACTATTTTTTAAGGATGAAGGAAAATAAGACAGAACTACAATATAGTAAAATCTTTTTATTCCTTGAAGACTCTGAACAGATTCATCATCATGAACTTGAGAGATGAGATTCTTTGCTGATAGAGCTGCTAGCAGAATATAGATCTGCAAAAACATTACTGCACTATTTGCAGACCTCTCCATAGTGATAAGACTTCCAACGTACATCTCTGTATAATACAAAAGGGAAAAATGAGGAAAAAGAAGTTTATTAACTTTGATGTGCAAATTCCTTTAGCAATACCTACATTGGAAACACTGGGTATTTTTCCTGATTACCACTGCCTGAGTCAATTTACATTTTTTTCTTATTGGACTGAAAAGTAATTAGAAACATTATGAGATTATTGATTCCTTCACAGCTACAACTATTCTTCTAAAAATAAATGATAAAAATCCTGTTTCAAGCACCAAAATTTCCACGGACTTTAGTTTATATACAAATTGTGTGTCCCTAAAAAAGCCCACTTGATATTTGTAATAAAAGTAATTAATTAAAGAGAAAGCTTAGATCACAAGAAAAGGTTCCTTTGCTAGGAACAGAAGATCCTTACTTGAAGAGGGGTTGAAATCCTGAGACCCATTTAATTCATATCTTCTGTGTTAAAAGTTTAGAAGTCACTACTGAGAATGTTTTTATGTCATATACACATATAAAAATAAAAAGTTGAGATAGCTTGATAGATAGTTGAGATTGATGATCTAATCTCATCAATCTGGTAACTGAGATAGCTCTTGTTACTCAATGTTCAGTACATGCCTACCAGATTGATTCAGTGTGCACATTTATTAAAGAACTTCTGGTTCTAGACATGTAATGGGGTAGAAAATCAATGTGCAATAACTTTCTTTCCCAGTGCTGAAGATCAGCCCCAGAAAGCATGCCAGCAAGCACTCTACTATACTGAGCTAAACCCACAGCTGCAATAGTTTTTACTATTAATTATTCACATGCATTAATTATACAAATCAATGGGTTTCCCTGTGGTATTTCTATATATGCATACATCGTGCTTTGCTATGACAATCTACCCTGGGATAATTCTTTTAAACCACCCTCAGCTGATCACAGTGACACAAAAGCTGACTAAAACATAGTGTTTGGCTATTAGAGAGCATTGATAGAAAATTGTAAGGAGGAAAAGCATGAAAGGCCAGTCTTGGTACTGAAGAACATATTGGGCGGGGGGAATTGCTGATTTAATAAGGAAAGAAAGCAAATAAAAGACTAGCCTGAAGGTTAGCACATCTTTCCCTTTTGCTGAAATACAAAGATTTTAACTTAGTGTCTCCTGGCAAATCCACTGTGTGTCATGTATATGTATGTGACTTTCATTAAGTGCTCTGAGAGTGCCCTTGAATGAAACCACAATTAATGAAACAGTATCCCTGTGCTCTTTTTCAGTCAAAAAGCTGAGCTTTAATGGCATAACTGCAGGATTCCTCAAGTCTAAACCTGTACATCACTGGTAGGTCCCCACCTTTCACTAAGAGAAGGGCCTTAAAAATAATTTATTCCAGTGGTACATATGATAACATGAATCCCAGTTGGGGAGCAGGGGGAATATGGATTACTTAAAATTTTGACAGTAAACAGTTGTAATGTATGGAGCTTATTTGGATCCTCAAACACATTAAAGCAACAAAAATGTTTATAGCAGGAGACCTTTAGAAATTTGAATACCAATGAGATATTTGATGTTATTTTTGTGTGCTTGATAAGTTCATAATATATCTGTAAATGACATCTTTTATTATAGTATTCTGTTTCTGACAAGGACATGGGGGAAAAGTATTAAGAATGAAAAAAATCAGGTGGATCACACAAGATGGACATTAATCTGAATGACAGGCAGAAGCCAACTAAGGCTTTGATTTTTATCTGGGTAGTAGAATAGAAGAAACTTTAGAATTCCACAGGGAAGGAGAATTGCTAGACTGGAAAGAAGAGAAATTACAGTTAGTTGCTGGTGGGGGCAGGTGGCAGGACTGTCATTCCGTTCACAAGAGGAAGGAGGAAGACAATAGAAGTCCCTGAGTGATTGATTATCAAGAAATTGCAATCTACCACGTCCAGGGTATTGTGGAATATTCAAAAGGAAATACAAATCTCAGAATTTAATTCAACAACATCAGAACAGGACAGACCAGTTGAGTAAACTATTTGTGGAAAATATTCACTTGGTGGTAACATTTGACAGAAAAATCGATTTCCATTGAATCAGTAGTTCCTGTTTGAAGTATTATAAACATACAAATGTAGACCTAGATTTGCAACAGTTACAAAATGCCTGAAGAAATTGGATAGGAGAGAAAGTGATACATCAACCAAGGAGACCAAGGTGAAAATGAAAAAGCGCAAAGCAAACCAAAAATGACCCTGAGGAGGTCCGACAAAAACATGGCTCTCCCTCAGACTCAAAGAACAGCAATTCACACTACATTTTCTTCTTCCTCCCCGCCCTTATACCCTGGAATGATACAGACCAAGATACTGCTCTCATCATATTTTCTCCTCAAATCTGTCATCGGTGGAGAAGTTCTGGTGCGGAGGCCCAGGAGTAGGAGATTCCTCCTGTCTGCTCTGATCCGGGGTGTTTATCCATATGCATGGCCATGAACAAAAGGTATGTGCCTCCTATTGGGGTCAGAATCAAGGCACCCCGGGCAAAGTCTGGGAAGGGGATGAGCCTCTCTTGTGGGGGAAGGTGACCACAGCGATGGTGCGAGCTCCCCAAGTCTGGGCCCCGCAGAAGCAGTGGCTGAGGGACAGGAGAGGTTTGATACAGGCAGATGAGGCAGGGCACCGAAGATACCAATATCTAGTTTTGGCAACAGCAGCGTTCAGAGGGTACAGCTTTCGCTGTAATCAATTAATCCCTGAACCCCAAGTTCAGGTCCTTTCAGAACTTTATGCCCAGAGTGTAAGGGAAGGGGCCAGAAGTTCACAATCTATGGAAGTTCACACAAAAGCAGCTTTTTCTTTCACTGTTTGGGCAAGTTAACCCTTCAAGAACAGCACCTGAGAAGGGGAGAACTTCTTCTCCCCTTTTTCCCCTTCCCTTGCCAGCTATAACCATGGAGCCCAATTGGTAACCTCTTCTCTTAACATTGAAATGTAAACATCTCTGTGAAGCTCTGGCCCAAGGCCAGTGGCCTGGTTAAAAGAATCTGTTTTTCTTAACTATCAAACTCTGCATTTGCAAACATACTTCTACAAACTACTATACTGGATAAATGTTTGTCAAAAACTAGTAAAGGGCGTTCGGCACCTGGAGTGCTGATCTCTTCCAGGCTGGTGGCCATGTAAGACAGCAATAGGAAATAGGATGTTCAACTACATTGAACTCTTTTGTAGAGACTCTTCTGTTGATAGTCCTAAGAGATCAATTATGGTGAAGATTTCTGGAGAAGCTTAGTTAAGATTTTCTTGTGGAGGTGGGGGTGCCCCTATGTTGCTCCCCCCCCAATGCCAAAATCCATGGGCCCCTGGTTTGGGCAGGGTGATTAAGCTCGTGATGCACCCTCAGACCACTGTGCACACCCAGTGGGATAGGGGACTGGCACTGCCAAGGCACAGCTGCAGGAGTCTGAATTGTACCTACTCTGCCAACCTGCCTCCAAGGCCTTATAGAATCACTGGACCCTTTACAAAGTCTACCAGAACCTCGTTTCCACACTGAGATCCCCATCCCTATAGGTTTTGGCACTTCCCTTGTTCGCCTGTTAGTGCCAGGGTCGAGATGGCATAATTGTGTCCTTTGCATCTCTCACGCTTTTTCTGCTACCAACACCTGTATAGTTGACCTCTTTCTCCCTTGTCAGCCACTCCATTTCTTACTGTGACTGCCTGAGAGCAGGTCATTGCCCCAGCTGATCACCCTATTCCAGTACCCAAATCAGGTCACTGTAAATACTTGCCAGGATTCAGTAACCTAACTTAAACATGGCTCTAATCACATTCAACCCAGCTTAAAACTTTTTGGTGGCAATAGATAACTGACATCATTAAGATCAATCCCATCTTGTGATTTCAAAGCCCCTCAGAATGGCCTATTGCACTCCCTCCTTTTTTAATGTCCTGCAGGAGAATTGAACACATTGTACTGTCTGGGATGTTTCTAATCCCCGAGGGCCTTCCTTCTCTTTCCACTCCCACCCCTCATGCTTGTTCAACTAAACTCAGCTTTAAATTAAAAACTCATAACATCATATCTTCCAGAATAGCCACCTCAGTTGTTAGATGACCCTCGTGTTTCCCTTGCACCTTCACATTACTCTTTGTAACAACTCCAGCAATGTGGCCACCATCGATTCCACTCCACTTGAAGCAATCTGTTACCTGCATACCCTGTACCAGGCACAGGGTAAACCAATGTTAGGAATTGTGGAGAGTGGTGATTTAAATCATGGTCTAACTTGTGGCTGTGTTTGCATTGGGAACTGGCTGTGCAAAAGTGCAGGTCAAGATGGCTCAGTTGCTATGGTGACACCATTGGAGGAAACTGTGTAAAGGCGCAGATTATCAGTTAGCACCTTGAGTTCAGGCATCAACTCCCAGTGATAGAAAATTTTGAACATAACAAGATGACCCTAATGTCTCACCAGTCCTGCATCCTTCAGATTGCCTGCTTTGCTAAAACTTACCCACGAATTACCTTTTGATTAAACCTATACAATAAATGTGCTGAACTAGCTCTGGGTCACTGTTTCTCCGATAAAGAACAGTGTCCTACCTGACTCTACCTCTTTCTATGTGTGTCTGTTTGTCTTTTCTTCATCTACCATCACACCTCGTCCAGTTTCCTGTTTCTTTCCCTGAATTAATGGCTACAGCTGAGAGATGAGAGGGCCATGGCAATGATTACTTCAAACTGCCCTGTGAAGTAGCTTCTATTTTCTTCAACATACCATGCAGAACCCTAAGAGAGCTTAAGTACAGCCATTCCCTGCTTAATGACAGGTTTACTATCTGAGAAATGGTTCTTTAAGCAATTTTGTTGTGTAAACATTGTAGATTATACTTACACAAACTTAGATGTTATAACCTACTAAACACATAGGTTATGTGGGATCAACCTTTATTTATTTATTTATTTTTGTGCTGGGGATTGGTGCTTCACCCATCCCCAGTCCTTTTTTATTTTGAGACGGGATCTTGCTAAGGTGTTTAGGGCTTGGTGGATTTGCTGAAGCTGGCTTGAATTTGTGATCCTCCTGCCTCAGCCTCCTAAATCACTGGGATTACAGGCATGTGCCACCATGCCTGTTGGGACCAACCTTTTATATGTTATCTGTCATTGATCAAAATGTTATTACATGGGACATGAGTGGATTTGTCTAATTTCACATGGCCAGGATGTAGGGAACACAGATAGGCATTCCACCCCCACTTTTAAAAAAAAAAAAATCCTGCCCTATATGATTTCAGTGTGCAGCCAGAATTGATAACCACTGCTGTAGTCTGTGAGCTCCTTTAAGACAAAGGCCATGAATTTAGTTTCTGTACATAGCACAGCAACTGGGACATAGTATTATGGCATAGATAATAGGTGTCTTCAAAAAGATAATGCAAGAAAGTTTAGAGGTGAAATGATTAGTTATGGGAGCCTTAACCTAGTCAGTGCATTAATCTACTATTAAAGATGATAACTATAGACAGGGAGGGTATGGCTGGAGAAAGGGGGTTGCTGGGGGCTTGCCCTTGCAATATATATTTTGTCCCTGGGGATCCTGTGAAGTCTCTGCTTCCCAATTGTCCTGTCCTGAGCTGCTTTCCTGTGCCACACTCTTCCTGCCATGATGTTCTGCCTCACCTGGAGCACAGTGCAATAGAATCATTCATCTGTGGACTGAGTCACAGTCCTCCAAAACTGTGTCAAAAAAAAAAAAAAGCTTACTATAACATATACTAAGTGTTCATTAAATATTTGTGGAATACATGGAAATTTCTTGGCTTATTTTTCCCTTTATCTTCCTCACTCTAGAAGGAAGGCTACATAAGATTGTACAAGAATCAAGGAGCCCTTTTTAGATATGCAAGAAGACCTAGAAAGTGACTTGACAGTTCATAAATGGTAGTGACATGATCAAAGATTATGCCCTTTTCCTCCCATGCCCTTTTCACCACTTTAACTTTTTTCTGGAACAACCTCTCAGGGGAGAATTTTCTTTTCTTTTCCCTTGGAAAACTTCGGTGGTAGGAGATTGTCACATCTAACCAGATTGAGAGCATCTGTAGACCAGAATTCAGAGTGGAGAGGGTCAGGGATGGTGTATTAGCTTTTAATTGCTAGAAAAAATACCTGGGAAAATCAACTTAGAGGAGGAAAAATGTATTTTGGTTCACAGTTCCATGGGTATCAGTCTATGTTGGGCTGATTCAAAGGCAGAAACATCATGGCAGAAGGGAGTTGGATAGGAAAGCTTCTCACCTTATGGAAGCCATGAAGCTGAGAGAGACAAAGTGGCCAGGGACGAGAAATATCCTTCCAGGAGATACCCTATTTCTATTTCCTCCATGTAGGCCCCACTTCCTAAAAAGTTTCCATCAGGGCTGGGGATGTGGCTCAAGCGGTAGCGCGCTCGCCTGGCCTGTGCGGGGCACTGGGTTCGATCCTCAGCACCATATAAAAATAAAGATGTTATGTCCACCGAAAACTAAAAAATAAATATTAAAAAAATTCTCTCGCTCTTTAAAAAAAAATAAGGTTTCCATCAACTCCCACTAATGTCATCAAATTATTAATCCATCAATGGATTAATCCACTGAGGTCAGAGCCCTCATGATCCAATCACTTCTCAATATCCCCACCTCTGAACACTGCTGCATTGGGGACTAAATCTTCCACACATAAGCCTTTGAGGAATACTTCATATCTATAACAGGTAGGTTCAGTTGAAAAAAAGGAAGAGGAGGAAACACACTTTGCAATATCACTATTTTCATGTATAGCTCCAAAGAAATTGTGTGACTAGCAATTATTATAATAGTAAATTACATATCTTGAGATCCTTTTAGATCATCCAGAACATTACTCTAGGTGGTTATTCCAAACCAGCAGGTTGAAACAAAGTCATAAGAATTAGACCTACTGGATATATGCATACACACATATACACACATGCAGATCACCATTACCAACATCACCAGCAGTGTAGGCAATGGACTGAAGTAGTACAAAAGCAAATACAGGAACTTATGTCCATAGCAGGGTTGCTCATAATAGCAAAAGTTGGAAACCACCACCCTATCTCTGGCCACAGAATAGTTATAGTGATGTGTTCACACAATAAATACTATTCAGCAATGAAAATGAATTATATTTTGAATAAAACACATGAACACATCTTAGAAATATTAAAAATTACTGTTGGTTGAAAAGACAGTATAACACCAAATATGAGAAAAAAATATTAGCATCAGGCTCCTGATTTGTTAAATGTGCTGTGTGAATTTACACTTGCATACTGCATATGCAATTTGCTACAGAAATATTTAGATACTTATAATTCACAGGCATCTATAAGCACGTTTATACATATGCTATACAAACATTGTCTAAAATGGACTGTGATGGCACAAAAGCCATCACTGGGGAGATGACTACATCTTTTAAAAGGTTTTTAGACCAAAAAGTGAAGAGAATGAACTAAATAATAAGTATTTTACGTGAACCCTCCTTTTTCTCTAGCAATATTTCGACTATTTGTTAAAGGAATAGAATATAGGCATTTGTTATGGTTTCTTGAAAATACTGATATTGGACAAAATAGGAAGTAAGCAGATGATATATCCTTTTATATTTGACATTTTTCTACTGCTCCTTGATAATCACAATATATATATATATATATATATATATATATATATATATATTAATCATCACAATGTTACACTAAGCCAAATGCTTAATTCATATGAAATATCCCAAGATAAAATTTCACTTTTAATCTAGATCATTTAAACTATTCCCCTAAATTAACTTTTAGGTGGGGATTAACAAATTAATATATTTATTAATTAACTCCCAGGTAATGCTATTAACTTGCAAAAGAACATTGAAAACTTTTCTCACACTTGAGAAAAGGGTTTTCTTAATTTGCCTTTATATTGAATTATGCAGAGGTTAACCCAAAATGTTAACTTCTTTTAAAATTTTGCCTGAAAATCAATCTAAATTTTAGAGATTAGTCATTATCTTGAGTTGTGATATCACAATATCCAACACATTAAAATTATTTATATAGTACTTTCACATTTCAAAAATGTTTTCTTTTTGCACACCAGGGATATTGGTGAACCCAAATTGTATAAGAAATGAAAATAGAGTCCTCCCAGGCTGCAAAGGTATATTCACACAGAATCTTGACATACCTGTGTTTGTGTTCATTGGAGTTGTTTTGCCTAGATTCCATTTCTGCTGTCATTTGGTTGGTGACCTCATTCATGTAAAAATTAACTCAAGACAACACTCAAACAATTTCAAGGCTGTGAATATGGCATTTACATATAAAATTACTTGAAAAATTTTCAATAAATTGTCCGTTGCCTACTGTTGGAAGTCACATATAAATTATGGATTTGTTTGAGCCCTTATAAGGTAGGAAGGCTATTTTTCTGAGAACTCCTGGGTGAAATTCCCAGGTTGGAGAAAGCCCAGATCATGCTGGCGTCCTGCCTTAGCTCATAGTCCCTAGGTTCAAATGCATCCACGTGGAGATGGGCGTAACCTGTCAAGCCCCCAACAACTTGTTTTCCCCATTCTTATTCTGCTTTCCTCAAGAAACCTGCAACACTGAAACATATATATTTCTCCTTAAATAAAGGTCTTGGACCCTTTTTCCGTGTTCAGTACCAGTTCCCATGAGGGCTGGAAGAGCAACCCGGTGCCCTGCTTTTAAAACCATTTTCTGTCCCTTGTCTTCTGCTCCTTATTATTTTCAGACTGTTTATTTTCCCAGCCGGTTCACACCTCCAAGCAGGAATCTGCTCTACAGGGGTGCTGGTAACCCTGGCAGCCTACATATAATGAACAAGTCCCTTCTTTGATGATTATGATTATGACATTTAGCTTAACAGGCTGAATAAATTTTTATAGGTACCACTGTTAGAATTCTAACAGTTCAGTTATAGATTTTTATAACAGGTATTATAGGAAGAATTGTCATGACTCAAATGTGAACTTCTGTCTACATCATATGGACCACTGTATACTAATTTGCATATGATGCATTAATTATGAACTGAAATTGTTAGAGACTGCTCCCAGCCAATGCTGAACATGCAGTTGGCATGCATATCCAGGATGGTCAACTTTGATCCAACATCCTTGCCAAATGTTCCTTAGGCTACGCAGCAGTTGAGGATATTTCACCCAACATACCTCCCCTCCTTCTTTCACTTAAGGGTCACACCTGTATTATAGTCTGTTGGATTTTCCAGCCTTTCCGGGCTCCCTATTTTCTTTCACAAATGTTTCCACACAAATATTATGTAAAAAGTTAGATAAAATTATTTAACAAATTTGGGGGAACAAGCTTACAGCTAAATTATGTTAACTCATAATTGCAGATTGGCTCTGTGTTGGAGGACTAATTCAATGCTTATTAGGGAAGGTGTTTGCAACTTTCTTTCTTCACTTCATGCTTGTGTGAAGCCTAAAGGTCAGAGAGAGGTGAATACTCAGGGTCTTCTCAGGTCTCAAGCATCTAGCACAAGGCATGCACATGGCCTTCTGGACTCCCTATTATGCATGATAGCTTTTCAAAGCCTCAATTTTCCCATGTATCTTCTTCCTCGGCATCTTCCTGCCAGGCTTTTGCTTCTGTGTGCTGCTTGCCCCGTCTATTGTCCTTGGCTCAGGGCCACTGTGGCTCATATATTTGCATGTACAAGGTCCTGAAATTTCTCCTTAGCACTGCAATAAATAAATAAAATAAAAACTTTAAAATATTTTTAAATAAAAAGTCTTAAAAGGAGATTGAGTTACTCTTTATAAATCTGTTCAGGTAGCAGATTCTATATCTCATAAGAATAGTTTTGTTTCTTTTTTCACTTATGTATCAGAAACAAAGATCAAAACAACAAAAAAAGCAAATTTCCACATGTAAAAAAATTTTCCTTAAAATTAATGTCATCTATATTTAAGATATTTTACTTCATTTTGAATAAATCAACTTATTCTTAGACATCCATGTTCTTAAGTAATTAATTTCTCTTTCTCATCAGTAGCAAACAAATATTTCAAATTGACTCACAATTTATAACAATAGATTTGCAACAGTCAAAACTCCTTTCAGGGATTCAGCAAATCCCACATTTACTATAATCAGGTTATGGCCATAAGACACAGCTTGCCTGGAAGCTTTACATTAAATAGTATATTTTCTATAGGGACTAAACAGAAAAGCCAAGACTGAATCATGGGTACAGAGGACAATACACAAATGAGATAATTACAGGTTATTTTAATTGGCCCTTGTCAATAATCTAATCAACTTTTAAAAGATTTACACATGAGAAAAATGAAGCTCAAAGATGTAATAATCTTGCTGGGGTTATTCTACTTCTTTACTGTCATTAAGACAAGTCAAACTTCCATTTTTCTAATTCTAAGTCCAGTACTTTTCAGTATACTAACATGTCTAATTAGGTAGAAAGGTACTTCAATGAATCATTTCCACCATTCTTTTCCCTCAAACAGTAATCAATACATGAACAATACATTGAATGCAGAGTTACTAAGTACCACATCGCAAGGATCAGAGCTTTTGTGCTTTGGTCTTTACTGTTCTTAAATATTGAGGAAACTCAGATCATAGTTGATGTTACAACAAAAGAGAAATCAGTAAAAAGCAGTTGCTAGCTGGATGGTGGCAACTGAAGGCTGAAGCAGAATTACAAGTTTGATGCCAGATTGGGCAACTTGATGATACTAAAAAAAGAAAAAAGTGGCTGCTGAAAATGCATTTCACTTGGCTGGTTCTTCTAAGTATATAATTGGTATTAGTATTTGCATATATTAAGGGGGATGGGAAAGGTACCTGGTTCGATTAACTTAGGAGTTTAACAAAACTTCTTAGGTAGAAATGATCATTATAGCACAAAATCAGAAATTCCTCCTTATGTTCTTAATTTGAATAATCTATTATAGACACATTCTTATATATTTATATCTACTATTCTTCATATGAAAATTAGAGTCTTAGGATGTTAATAAAAATGCATACCGATCTGAGCAAACTGCTAGAAAAATAGCAACAGCTTTATAGATCTCAATATCTGTACATTGCTTTTTAAGTTAAATTTTCTCATTCTTCAAAACTCTTCCCAGAAATTTCACATTTGAGAAAACATTTATATAGCATGTTTTTTTGACATATATCTTTAAAATATGAATACTGAAGTATTTATCACTCACTCTAGTAACAAGTTAATAAAAATTCTTAATTTTTATAAAATTTTTGTATCAGGGATTGAACTCAGGGGCACTCGACCACTGAGCCACATTCTTTTTTGAGACAGGGTCTCACTGAGTTGCTTAGCACCTCATGTTTGCTAAGGTTAGCTTTGAACTCGTGATATTCCCGTCTCAGCTTCCTGAGCCATTGGGATTAGAGGTGTGTGCCACCATGCCTGGCAATAAAATTATTTTATATGAACACCTAAAAAGGGCAAATGAGTTTTTATTTTTAATCTTCAGTCATTTTTCTAATTAAATTACATTTGGATACTCAATTTCCTTTAATTGATAGTGATTTTAACATTTCTCTAAACAGGACACTGGAAATTTTAATGAACCAGCATTACTATAATGGCTTCTGCCAAACAACCACTTTGGTAAATTGTCTGTTAAAATTATGTATCAAGAGCTTTGTATATTACAAAGAGCAAATAAAAAACAAAGAAATCATGAGACTTTACAAAAGAGCTTAGAAAAACAAGTTTTCTATTTATTTAAAAATAAGTTTATAGTTACTACATTGCAGGGACAGGAATTCTTACACATACATTCTAGTTTGTATAAAAGGATTCAAAGAATTATGCATCAAAACTAACATAGAAAGTGTCCACGTAACAGTAAAGAAAGTTCCAATCAATATGTACAAAAAGAAAGGGCACTGCTATTGTGGTGTGAGACTGCTGTTTATAACATGATACTCCAGGTCTGGAAGGAAAAAAACCCAAAAACCTCAATAAAGCTAAATAATAATTTGTTTTTAACTCTGTTACTTATTACATACAACAGATTTGCTTGTGTTTAACATTGTTTTCTGTACAAAATAAGCATAATTTTAATTTGAAAATGTGTCAGTTTCAACCTTAACCCTCTAGGTCAGTTACTTTTTAAAAATTGAGCTACATTCTACACATGTCTAAATATCCTGTGACAGGATTAAACAGTTTTCTAAAAGATCTTTTTTATAAGACCTGTCTTCTTGCAGTTTTAATATGGTCCAAAAATGTAACTTTATTTTGTCTCATTTTACAGTCTATCATTGTGATAAATAAACACACATTCAGTAACCAGTATGTGTATGCATTTGTATGCATCTGCTTTATACGCTTGTGTACTACATACCATCTTGAACCTATTTTCTTATCTCCTTGAATGTAGAAACTCAGTCACACAATATTATGTATTTGGTTTGTGCCATATAAGGTTAATTTCCTGATAATTTTATCTGCATTAAAAAAGTATTCCAAAACAGCTATCAAAACTAAAAATATATATTTATAGCTCAGATTTTCTACTCACTTTTGTAGTGTGTATAAGGTTTATCGCTGGAGTGCTCAAAGTGGTACTTACAGTCTTCTGACTCAATGACCTCTTCCTGGGTACTGTACATAGTTCAAAATGACTTTTCATTTGGAGTGCTTTGCTAGTTAAGAAAATAGTTTCTTAGTAAATGTAATATTAATTTAGCGCAAATCACTTGGAAACAGGGAAAGTAAGCGGGAGTGCAAAGATGGAAGCAAGGAAAGGTATATTTTTCCAACTTTAATAGGAAGATAAATTCTTACCTAAATAAAACTAAACCACTGCCTAACCTGTTATGTTAGAAACATTTTCTATGTAAATTGGGACCTGTAATCCACAGAAGATAAAGTAATTCCTCTATTATAACTTTTAAAATCATACATCTCCTGCATTTAAGATGAACATTTATAGCCCTTTAATCACTCAAGTATCTTGGTCCTTTCAACGTACTCAAAAATAAATTTCAGTCAACAAAAACCTTCAGAATAACGTTTTCTTTAGATAGAAAACTGAAAATCAAAATTATTTCCAGATTATACTTGAGAAAAATATATAGGCATCAACGAATACAATGGAATGTCAAAATTAAAGTAATACTTCTAACTGGAGAAACTACATTATGAATAATACTTTGTAACAGGTAAATGCTAATATCAAACAAGATAAAATGTCATTTCAATATACTTGTTAGACAATTTGCTACACTGCAGATAAGGGACAGTTTTAGATATTAACATACGTGCTGTATGAGGATCTTTTCTCTGCTTACTGTTTCTTAAACTTAATTCATTTCCAGGTGATACTTAATTCAGTCAATTCTATGTCTCAGATGTGACCTAAACAAGCTCACACATATTCTATGATTTTTCTAATTAAACTTAAGGAGGAAAGACAGTTTTGTAATAATGCCACCAGTCTGCAATGAATTTGGGAATTGAAAATAAGGCCTCATTTAATTCATAAATATATACAAAAAATGGTTCCATGCTATAATAGCAGATTGCAAATAATAAAATTTAAGATGCTAAATATCCATTGCCAAAGGTTATAAGACTATCATTGGATTGAATATTTAAAACTACTCAGTGGTCATATTCAAATTTTGTAAGATTCATCTGGGGCTTGAGAATATTAGGGAAGAGAGAACATTTAGGCTTGGGTATTCATCAACATGTAAATTAATTTCCACATTCCATGCATGTAACAAGTTATATTTCAGAAACTTGCAGCAAACTTGAGATTGTTATATTGCTCACCTATAAGACAAATGCTAATGTTTCATTCTGACTTAGAAACAGTACATACATAACTTTACTGTCTTAAAGAGGGTATTTTTCCAAGTGGTAAAACAAAACAAAAACATGGCAATGACTTAAATTTCTTAATTCAATTTTTGCAATGTATAGAATCTAAATTATAAAAATATATTTGGTATTACCAATACATTTTTAAGTGTTTCTGTTACAAATAATCTGATCCAAGTAATTTTGCTTTACTAAGAAACCAGTGTATGAAAATGTCCAAATATGGTCAAATATACAGTATCTTTAGAATAGGTACAATACATTTACTTGTTATAGGAAAGATGGCAAATACTCTTTTTTCTGCTCAAGAGTTGGAGCTAATCCATACACTATATAGAGGTACTCTAAGACTGTGTGCACTGTTTCTTTTTCTATACACACCTCAAAACTATACACATTTTTTTTTTACAAAAATGGATTTTATAGTCTATCCTTTCTTTATAACACAATGCAGATAACATCAGGAAATTATATTTTCAAATAGATTGCCTTCAAAAACAACTAATTATTTTAATGCCTTAAATTTCAAACATACAATTTCAATAATGGTGTAACTGAAAGATTCATTTTTCTATATAACCAAGCCATCCATTTCTGCATTATGAAGAGTTTAACTACTGAATTTCAATTATATAGTTAAATATATCTGTTAGAAAAAAATAAATATACAAAAAACCTGAAAAATTTGAAATTATTATTCAACTGCAAAATCACAGCAATCCAGTCAAGATCTGGAAAATGGTTTACTTAATTTCACAGGAGGATTTCTGTACAAATTTCGTTACAAATGATCTAAAAAGCCAAAATGCATCACTTTTCATTCTTCTTCAAGACAGTCAAATGACAGTTAACATTTAACTTATCGGAAATAAGTAAAGAATAATTATTATATATTTTGCCAAGGTTCAATTAAAGACTTTATTTTTCTACATTAGGGTCATGCTGATACATATTTTTCCAATCCTTGCTTTTTAAAAATGTAGTATTTGAAAATTTTGGTTACATTTTTGTACCATATCAGTCCTCAGAAAATACTACATTCTTTAAACTTTTTAAAAAATGGACAATAATTTTTAAACAATAGAAATGGTATTTATGTTGGTTCTTAAGGTATAAAATAACTAACTGTACCATAAACAAATAAATAACTGCTTTCCTTTTCCATAGCAGTACATATAGTAATACATTCTCCTAAGTCATATAGTTATCATTTACAATAGACAACTTAATTTTACTAATGATGCAAAAAATAATAGAATACAAGGCACAATCATTAAATGGAGTTTTTCTTTAGGGTGTATACTGACATACCAGCGTGATAAGGATACCGTAAAAAGTGCAGAAAAAACACAATGTGCAATGAGACCACTGTATAAAACATGATTGCATAAAAAGTGATTTGGCCTATTTTAACCTTTAATAATTGAAAATAACCAATCTTCCCCTTAAAATTAAACTATAAAGTATGACATTTTAAAATTATTTTTATTCTACCACTATCTAAAAAATCCTGAAAAAAGGAATTTATACCTGGGTAATAGTATATAAGTATGTGTTTGTATATATATTTAATTATACCCATTTATCAATATATACACATACACACACAGACACATTTCTTTGTAAGTCATTTTAGCCTATCAGATATGTCTAAAGTTTAGAAATGACATTAATCCAGATCAACAAGTAAACATCAAATCCCATACCTTTTTTCCTGTATCTTCCTTGAATCCTTTAACCACTTAAAACATTTCTCTAAGACATCTCTGTCAAAGGACCCGCCAGTGCATTATTTTCTACTATTAGTACCAAAAAAAGAATATATCTCAGCATAACTCTTTAATAACTTGCTCTTTAGAATATATAGCCTTTCCAATATTGAAAAGTGTATGCTGTCCTGACAGTCAAAAAACAGGCTTTCCACTGCACTGATTCTCAGTCTTTGGCACAATAAACAGAGATTGAGAGACTGATATAAGAATCAAGGTCTGAAAAATTAGACAGTCAAATGTTTTCCAATGTGGATATGTTTCCTTTTCATCAGCACATTTTGAGTTTGGCAGAAATGGAATAAAGCAAAAGCCTTCTCTAGATATTTTGTAGATGAACGTTCTGTAACTAAAATTAAACCTTTTAGGGAATCAAATGGTAGGAATTTTATCTTTAGAGGAAACACATTCCTTAAATTTACTGCTACTCTATGTAACATCTGTCTTCCTAGGGGCATGACCTCTGTTTCAAGAAAAAAATGTATCTTGCTTGATCAAAAATAATTCATTTTAATATGAAATGTTCTATCATTAGGAGTATTATGCTCCTTAAGAGTGTAGCAGAACTGTCTCTTTCATAAATAAATCAGGAATTCATTATAGGTCCTCAATTTCTTATGTTTCAAACAGTGAATGAAATGAATATGGAAATGTATAACCTATCTAAGGGCAATAAATAGCAAACATTTAAAATATATATGTATATATTTATATATATATATATATTCATTTAAAGAAGTGAAGTGTCTTCTAAGATTTTTTTTTTTTTGCAAGTCAAATCATAACATTCCCTAATCCACCATAGCAGCAAGGAAGCAGAAATGTTAGCTCTACTTATTCCTTAACTGTACCTGTTTTATAGATTTTGAAGTAAAATATTTTGGTTCAAGTTACCAACCAATTAAATTTGCTTTTGCTTTTTCAGTCAACTTTCGGACTCGTCCTCTACTAGAAGTTCCAAAAGTCAAAGAGGTGTCTTCAAACAACAGCTGCCTTTGCTCCTCTTCCGAGTCATCCTCATTATAGAAAGCTGTCCTTCGACCTTGGTTTCTAGTTCTCATGTGGGGTTCAGAGCTTTTGAGCTCTTCAAACTCTTCTTCTTCATCTATAACAGGATCATCAGTCTTTTTTCGGTTACTTCTCCTTAGCATTTTAACATTTGCAGGAACTATAAGATCTGAATCTAGTTTTTGTGTTTTCATCTTCCTTTTGGGTTTTCTGCCTCCACGACTCTTTTTCTGTAACAAATCCTCCTTAACCATATTACTTTCAGAAAGAAAATTGCATGTTGAAGAAGGAACCACTTCATCTCTGATGGGATGCATGTTATTTTGCTCTGAATTTTCTGCCTTTGCGTACTGTAGCTTTTTGGGCTTTCTACCCCTTTTCTTGTGTATAATTTCACCACTATTGGTATTAACTTCTACCTTAGGTTTCCTTCCAGGTCCCCTCTTCACAAGTTTTGATGGCTGTCCTCCATGGCCATTTACTTGAATGGTTCCTGGTACAAGAGCATTGTTCTTACAATCTCCTACAAAGGAACAACAGCACATTTAATATATGGAATTGTTTTCTTTATCTGAACCTCAAACCAGTCAATAAGGAACACTTATATGTAATAACATGATCCAACAAAGAGCTAACAGCTGCAAAAGATTTTAATGGTTAGTGATAGCCTCTTGAGGGAAATAAAAGCTCAGCGCAAATAATAACTTAGACGATAGCTGGAATTAGCAAAGGTCTCTTATTTCTACTATCAGGTGTCAATATTTATAATAAATCACTATTAATGAGTATATGTACATATATTTTTGGTATTGGAATTGAATGCAGGGGTGCTTTTCCACTGAGTTACATACCTGGTCCTTTTTATTTTGAGACAGGGTCTCACTAAATTGTTGGGATTACAGGCATGAGCCACCATGCACAGCTAAATGTCTTAACTTCTGTACCATTCTTCCTTATACCTGATTATTTGTAATACTCAAAATTTTCATATAAATCAAACTGGGAGCTCCAGTATTGCAATGCTAAAACCTAATCATTATATACATCTGATTTCTCTAGGATTCAGGACTAGCATAAGTCAGGCCAATAAACCCTTTGAAATTTGGTTTAGAAAGCAATCAGATTAAAAAATGCAAACATTCACAGTCACTTGCTTATTCATTCAAACACTTATTATTCACCATATGCCAAATACAAGTTATTTAAGAATAAGTTAATTAAAAATAAGGAGCCCATATTCTTCTGTGGACAAAGACACATGAAAAATAATAATTTTATCAACATGTTAAGTACCACAATAGTAGTAAAGAGGATTTTCCAGAAACAAAGAAGAAAGTGCTTGATTGTACCTAAAAAGAACACAGTAGGATTCCTGGAGATAATATTTCAAAATTTGAAAGGTAATAAATAGATCTTTAAAAAACTACAAGGAAAAAAGAAACTTCAAAAATGGGGGCAGGGGGAAGACAAAGACATTTAGGTGCTTCCATGTGGTTTCGGGTGGCTAGGACATAATTGGGAGAAATAACATTAAGGAAACCTGGAATTTGTTAAGCAAGAGCCAAGGAATGAAAAGTCTTGCTTAATAGCTGGGAAGGAAAAATTAAAATCTGATTCCATGTATTATTTGAGCAAGAAATGATTTTAATTCTGTGTATGTGCATGTGCACACACGTGCTAAAGATCAGTGATCAGAAAGATTACTTTGGATGCAATATGGAAGGTGGATTGGGTAAGAAAGAGCTGAAAAATGAAACAGAAAGACTAGTTAGGGAACCTAAGTAGTCTAAGAAATTATGTAGGCCCGAAATAAGGTCAAAAGTGAGAATTGATTTAAGCTATGCAATAGGGGCAGAAACAACAAAAACTAAAGACTACTGAATAGATATGGATGCTGAAGAGAAGGCTAGGATGACTTCCTGATTATAAGCTTATGAAAACAGGAGATCTCAATGCCATTAATCAATATGAGGACATTTCACCAATAATATTAAATTGAGTGAGGTTTTTACAAAGAAACATTGAAGAAGAAATGTCTTAGACACAGTTTGGAAGTCATGAGACAAAATGCTTATTATTGGGTTGTCTGAGGTAAGGAATATATATCGTTTTAACATGCCATATGGTATATTGAGTTATTTTCTCCATCTTTCAAACATAAAACCTTTAGAACAAAAAAATTGCACTTCAAAAGAACTCAGCAGCTTAACTATAAGGAACTAACAGTTATATATTAAACTGGAAGTCTGACTGTAGACAACCATAATGAATTAGTAGAGGTTAGTGTACTGTATTTTTTGGGGGGCTGGCATGGGTACTAGGGATGGAACCCAGGGGCACTTAACCACTGAGCCACATCCCCAGCCCTTTTTATGTTTTATTTTGAGACAGTGTCTTGCTAAATTGCTGAGGCTGGCTTTGAATTCATGACCCTCCTGCTGCAGCCTCCCAAGCTGCTGGGATTACAAGCATGTGTCAATGTGTCCGGTGAGTATATATTATATTTTATAATCTATAACAATCAAAAATTTTTTTTAGAAAAGTGAAGAATGTTTCAATAGGTTAACTAAATATACTTTAAACTCCGAGGATCTATTTCTTTAGATTTTGTAATATTCAGAAATATATTAAAAGTCTTTTATTTTAGAATGTGTTATTATTTCCATATGTTTAAAAAAATTTAATGACAAATAGTTTGCTTTTGACATAAAACTGCAAATCAAAGGGTGTCTTACTATATTTATCAACTAATAAAGACTATATGATTTTTAAGCAGGCAATCAAAAAGTAGATAAAAATCCAACCACACCAAAAAAAAAAAAATCATTTGTAAGAAAGATCTACTATACTCAAAAGGATACAAGTAACATCTTACCTTGCTCAGTAACAGATGATGACTTTGAAAGAGTGGATGCCTTTGAAAGCACAGAAGATTTCATTTTACGTTTGATGGGTTTTTCCCTTTCCACGTTTTCTTTTGCAGTATTATTCCTAGTGCCAGGACTAAAAGTGGATTGACCAGGACTCGAAAGAGTATTCAAGGTTTTGGAATGTTTCACAGAATTTTCTAGTACTAAAACACACACAGAGAAGATTAAAAAAGTTTGGGACTGCGTCTAATATGATTTGCTTAAATTATTCTAAGGGTCAAAACTTAAGGGATACTTAAAAATTTCCTCAGAAAATCTACTTTCTCTCTTTCTCTCTCTTTTTTTTCCCCCAATGCTAAGGATCCAACCCAGATCCTTTTGCTTCAGATCAAATGCTCTAACTCTGAGCTACAACTCCAGTCCAAGAAACCTACTTTCTAATAAGAAAAAGGCATACCCAAGGAGACAATCTTAACAGTTGCAGCCTCTTTAGAAGCTGCAGTTCAAGATTATGAAAGCAAGCCTTGGCAAACTGCTAGCACGTCTATATACTAGAATTTAACTTCAGGCAGTTTGGGTCAGTTTGTTGTTATTATTGAGCATTATTCTACATTGATATTCTTACACATCAATTTTCTTTTTCTTATTAAAAACTTTTTTTTAAATGGAGAAAACAATAAAGCCAGTAAAAGACAATAGCATCTGCAGGAAATTATCCAAGCCCACTGCAAAGTAAAATCTTAAAAAAAAATCATCATACACCCTTCAATTTAGAAACTGTCTTACTTGTTTTCCCTGGCACTGCAGATGTATTAGCTTTTGGAATAAAATTCTTTGCAGCTGATGAAGTAGATGGTTGCTCAGTAGTGGTAACTGGATCTATAATTACTCGGTTGCTTCTGGTTCGAACCACAGAACTGGATTCTGTTTTACCATTTATCTGAGCAGCATTATGCCTTGGTGGTACTGATCGTGTAGGTGTAGAAAATGGAGAGGTAGAGATTTCTGACTTTAACTGGGATTTTACAATCCTTTTCTTCCTTTCAGGGCTGTAAGTAAGATCACATTGTTCATCATTCTTACAGCTCTATGAGTGAATAAAATAGTTTTATAATACTGTTGGATTCAATATTTGTACTATTATGAAATATGTTAAAATATGAGATTTGTAGTGGATTTCATATGGTTGTGAGCCTTTGAAAAGTGAATATTTAGTGAAGGATTGCCATAAATGCTACAGTTATATGACAGAAAGCATGATGCCATCACTACCCTAAAAATGCTGTTTTACTGTATAGATTTAGCAGTTTGAATTTAAGCACTTACACTAGTAAAGCTTTAGTTTAAAAGATTAAAAATCCTCCACATCATAGGAACTTGCATGTCAAATATATCATTCTGCAATATAGGGAATAGTAAAGGAAGTATTAAAAAACACCAAATTCTATCATTTAGATGACAAAGTTATAGATTACTTAATGCCACTGAAAAGAAATTAAATACCTTGATGCGGCACTACTGGAAATAGAACTACTTCTGTTTCTTTTCTTCTTCCTTTTGGTTATAGTATTTCTTTTATGAAAACGCAGAGCAGATTTATAATCTGATAAAACTGAACTAATATGTTCTTCAAAGAAAGCAGATAGGCGCAAACTCATGCTGTAAATCTATGGAAAAAAAAAACAACCCACAACACTGTGTTCAAACACTCTGTAAGGGAAAATGCCCATTTAGTGAATTTTGTAACTTAAATATTTTTCTAGTAAATTTTATCAGCATTTAAATATTGCTTTATATTACTTTTCCAATCTCTATTGAGGTAAAGTAAACTAAAAAATTTTCACCATTAATTTTGTGTTTGTATTAGAAATTTCCCAAGATTTGAGATTCTTAAAAAGTTCTACTCTGAATTCAGATGGTGCATACTGACAAAACTACTCATTATTAACTTTATCATATCAAAACCATGCCTGAGGGTTTGAATTCATTTTCCATTGCTACCTAGATTTAGCATCTACTCCTTCTCATTACACTGTCATGTATCATTCTTTGCGTATCATTCTTTGGAAAAAGAACGGTAGATGATATTAATCAAACTACTTCAAGAAAAATAGCCATTCCTAAACACCAAAGAATAACCCCAATGTTACTTCATAGAGGAACTAAGGAGTAGCAGGACACTATTAAGAACTCAACAGTCAGAATGACAGCTATTAAGAATATAAACAATAAGTGTTGGTGAGTATGTGGGGAACAAAGGACACTCAAACATTGCTGGTGGGTCTGCAAAATGGTGCAGCCAGTATGGAAAGCAGTATGGAGATTCCTTGGAAAGCTGAGAGTGGAACCACCATTTGACCCAGGTATCCCACTCCTCTCAGTCTATACCCAAAGGACTTAAAAACAGCTTACTACAGGGATACAGCCACATCAATGTTTATAGCAGCACAATTCATAATAGCTGAACTGTGGAACCAACCTAGATGACCTTAAGTAGATGAATAAATAAAGAAAATGTGGTATACATACACAATGGAATATTATTTAACATTAAAAGAGAATAAAAATATGGCTATTGCTAATGTATGGAGTTGGAGAATATAATGCTAAATGAAGTTAGCCAATCCCATAAAACCAAATGCCAAATGTTTTCTCTGATTTTAGGGTGCTGATTCATAATGTGGTGGGGGTGGTGGTGGGGGACATGGGAGGATTAGATGAACTCTAGAAAAGGCAAAGGGGAGGGATGGGTAAGGAAGGGAAATGAGGATAGGAAAGATGGTGGAATGAGATGGACATCATTATGCTAAGTACATGTATGAAGGCACAAATGGTGTGACTCTACTAGGTGTATAACCAGAGATATGAAAAATTGTTCTCTATATGGGTAATATGAATTGCAATGCATTCTGCTGTCATATATAACAAGTTAAAATTTTTAAAAAAGAGAACACAATAAAAAGTTAATTTTACTCTATTTAAAAAGAAGGCAACATTTGGCTACTTAATATACTTTTCCTTTAGATAAACATAAAGCAAATAAAATTAAATACCCTTGATCTTTTGCTTGGTGTATATGCTTTGGAATTACTAAAAATAAGTCTGACATCTTTACATAACTCCATTGGTGACTCATAATTCCCAGCTTCTAAGGTTTCTCTAACAGTAGCAAAATCCATTGGAGTGTCGATGATGTCCCTGTAGTCCTAGGAGAGAGAAGACAGGCAGTATTATTACTACCACAAAGCATTATTTTCAGTACAAGGATTCACACAGGCATTTCATGATGAGTAGAAGCTCTAGACCTGTAAATAATTGCTCTTGTTTTTTAAAAAAAGCCCCAAAACATAAAATTTAAATGCTATTGACTCACTGAAACACAACTGTTAAATTATAACTGATAAAACATAAACAATAAAAGTAAGGTAATATTCCATTGATGTGAAGGCTGAAGTTCTAATAATGTCAACTTCAGTACAATAATTGGGAGCTTTGAAGTAATCAAGAAGTATGAATGTAAATAGTTCTCACAAAGTGTGCTTGATTCCATATAGGAGTACCAAATTGATCGAGGTATCTATTTTCCCAATTGTATGTAAAATAAGGCAAAAGCCTGGAAGGAATAAATGAGGCAAGTGAAAGCAGAAGAGCAACAGATAATGATCACAATATGTTGTAAGATTATAACATTATCAAAATAGGATATATTTTACAAAGGACAAAAAGCATTGCATCTTTTCAATAGCCTTGAAGATTTAACTATTTTTTTGAAGTATAACAATTATATTTTGTACAATCAAGTTTAAAGTATGGTAATATGTTTGATCATAAAGTAAAGAAAGTGCAATGTAAGATGAAATTTTTACCTTTATAAATTTTTTATTTTTTCCTGTCCAACATATATGCTTATTTCCTTTTTAAAATTA
This sequence comes from Callospermophilus lateralis, assembly GCF_048772815.1. Lineage (NCBI taxonomy): Eukaryota > Metazoa > Chordata > Mammalia > Rodentia > Sciuridae > Callospermophilus > Callospermophilus lateralis. The sequence continues at coordinate 82,088,019 of NC_135310.1, read as the reverse complement.
CACTAGCTAGTATTACCACTACTATGTTGAACACAATAGTTAAAATGCTTTCAATCTTAAAACAGGAGAAACAGTTTTTCACTGTTATGCACAATGTTAGCTATGGGTTTTTTTAATAGATCTTTATTGCCTTGTGAATGTACCCCTTTGTTTTTAGTTTTCTTAATTTGTATCATGAAGGGTGTGACATGTTTTTAAAATAATTCGTTTTTGTCTATTTGACATCTAATTCATCACAGGATCAATTTTATTGCTATATTGTCTGTATTTTGGCATCTGGTGGCCTTACCGACCTGGCGGGGGGTATGGGGGGAGCTCTTCCAGGGCTAGCCAATTCCTTTCTTTTGTACTGGGGATTAAACCCAGGGGTGCTTTACCAGTGAGCTATAAAAGATACTAAAGGGTTAAACTGAGAACATGCAAACCAACCTGAATATAGTGTTCCAACTACCACCTTTTCCAATTCTCAAACTTCAGGTCAACATTTCTACTGCCCTTCAATGATCCTAGATAACTATCCAAGACTAGTTATCTAGTCTTGGATAATAATTATCTAGTTATCCAAGACTAGATAACTAGAGACCACCTGTATACTCCAGAGCCCACAGGGCTGGGGTTATAGCTCAGTGGTAGAGCACCTCTGGCTTTAATCCCTAAGCTGTTTACTCTGACTTGCTGCGCCTTTCCCACAGAAATCCCCAACAAAAGGTTGCTAAGTTTTTTCATAGCTCTTGCCTTCTGCCACCTAACCAAAACCTGGTGCTTTCCCTGTGGTATAGGGTGACCCCCACCTTCTCTGGGACAAGGACAATAACTTTCTTTCTTTCAAGCTTATTTTTAGTTGCTTTTATGGACACAGTGATTTTACTACACCCTATCTAAAATGTCCTTTTTTTTAAGGATAAGTATGAAATTTTGTCAAATGCCTTTTCTGTTATTAATTGATATCATGTGGTTTTTCTTCTTTAGCTTGTTAAAATGACAGATTACACCACCTGCTTCCTGAATACTGAACTAACTTTACATCACTGGATAAATACTACTTGGTCACAGTATATAATCACTCTTTAAATTCCCGAGTTCTATTTGCTGTTATTAAGAGTTTTTGCATTTTATTCCTTTGAACTATTTTTGTCTGGTTTTGATAATATTGGAATTACAGAATGAGTTAGTACATGCTCATTCTATTTTATCTTCTGGAAGAGATTGTGAAGAATTTTATTAATTCTTCTTTAAAATATGTGGTAGAATTTTCCAGTGAAGTCATGTGGGACTAATGATTTCTTGTTTTTGAAATTTTTGAACTGCAAGTTAAATTTCCTGCTGGATATGGTGGCATACAACTATAACTCAGGAGGGTGAAGCAGGAGGATGCCAAGTTCAAAGGCCAGCCTGCACAACTTAGCAAAAACCTGTCTCAAAAAATAAAAAAGGCTGGGGATGTAGTTCAGTGGAAGAGCACTTTTAGGGTTCAATTCCTAGAATCACCCCCACCACCCAAAACCCAACCAACCACCAAAAAAAAACCAAGTTAAACATCCTAATCATTACAGAGCTACTCAAAATTATTATTTTATATTGAATGAGTTGTGGTAGTTTTTAAGTATTAGTCCATTTCATCTAAGTTGTCAAATTTGTTTGTAGTAGTTTAAATGTTTCCTTTATTATCCTTTTGATATGTGCAAGGTTTATGATTATATCCCCAATACTAGCAATTTGTATCTTCTCTTAGCTTCATAAATCATGTTTAGGAGAGGGAAGAAGGTTCTGTTATGTTCCCCAGGCTGGTTTAGAACTCCTGGGCTCAAGTAATCCTGATGCTTCAGTCTCCTGAGTAGGTCAAACTACAGACAGGCACATGCCACTGCACCTAATGTTAGCTTTGGAAATCTTAATAAAGGTATGTCAATTTTTATTGATCTTTTCAAAGAACAAGCTTATGGTTTCATGGATATTTTTCTTTTAGTTTTTGAGTTTCACTGATTTCAGGTCCATTATTTCCCTTTTGCTTATTTTTGGTCTATTTTAATATTCTTTTTCTAGAGTCTTAAATAAGAAGCAGATTGCAGACTTCCAATGCATTCTTCAGTATACATTTAGTGCTATAAATTTTTGTATTGCTTTAACTGTATACCACAAATTTTGATATGTTGTATTCATTTTTATGGAGTTACACGTAATTTTTAAAAAATTCCCAGGAGAACTGTTTTATCCATGGATTATTTACAAGTGCTTTGTTCAGTTAGTAAGTGCTTGGAGAATTTCCTGTTAATTATTTCTAGTTTGATTTCACTGTGGTTGGAGACACACTGTACCATTTCAATGAAGTTTGTCATTTTACTTTTGTATTCTCTTTGTTCTACCTTTTTTGTCTTTTACTTTTCCCCAACCTTCTTGTGTGTTACCTGAACAAGTTTTAGAATTCCCATTTTGATTTACTTCTAGTGTTTTCGCCTGTATCTCTTTGAACAGCTTTTTAAAATGGTTATTCTAGGTATTTTAAATACATTTTGGTATATATATATATACACCAAAGACTACTGGCATCAAAATTTTACCAGTTCAAGTGAAGTAGAGAAACCTCCCCACTCCGCTATGTTCCTTTTTCTTTTCATTTATGATGTAACTGTCTTAAATATTTCTTCTACATACACTGAGAATCATAATAGATGCTATAATTTTTAAATGTAACTTTCAAAATTATATTTAATTAAAGTAAAAGCACATTTTACCAGCTTTAGTGTAATACAGAAACTTTTCCATCCCTTATTTTTTGATCTTCAAGTTCACAGATTCTTTTCTGTTTTCTCCTGTAATTAATATTATTATTTTCATTTAGTTTTTTTTTTAAAATATTTTTTTTTAGTTGTCAATGGACTTTATTTATTTGTATGTGGTGCTGAGAATCAAACCTAGTGCCTCACACATGCTAGGCAAGCGTTCCACCACTGAACCACAACCCCAGATCTCATTTAGTTCTGAGCTTTGTTGAGACTATTTTTTGTTTCAAGTATGATTTTTACTACTCAAATATTTTCATAATGCTACTTAATGATTGACTTTTTTCATTCAACTGGGTTGATATTGTGCTAGGTCTTGGAATAAATGATTTTTTTATTGAAACCTGCATATTTTGGGTATAAAAATGATTCTTTAAAAAAGCTTGTATTTTAGTTGGTGGCCTCCTCTGTGTGCTGCTGACAGAGGGAGGAGAGGGAATATTGCCTTGAAAGTCAGGTTCTAGTGAAGAGGATTTCCTTGTTACTGCTAGGAAAGGATAGGAGCACATATTCCTTCATGGACTTCCACTGATAACACCTAGGTTGTAATGCCTTGTTACTGTTCCCTACAGGGCCTCTACCCACACTATGGGTAATGAAAGGCCTAACTCTCCATTAGACCTCTACTGACACTATGATAACGAGAAAGAGGAAAGGTACCTCATTACTGCCAGAGGGGTGGAACTTTCTATTTCCCTTATAGTCTCCACTGGTATCTGAAGGAAGAAAAAAAGGTGGCCTCTCCACTAATCTTTGATAATGGGAAAGGTATAAGGGGCACAGTTATTTTTCTGTTATTTGGCTGAAGTACAGCAGTGTGTATCAGTTTTCTGTATTGCTAGTCTGGCCCTTTGCTGATTCTTCTAGAGAAAAAAAGAGCTAACTGAGGGACCTTTATCATCAGTGTTTATTAGCATTTTTAGGTTAATAGCTTCTCCCAATATCTTGAGTGGGATATATATAATGAGAAAGCAAAACCCAGGAGAATGCACTATTCAGTTGGTCCTGAGAGCCCAGTCTATCTACTTTGTCTCCACCTTTCAGAATCTAGTTTTACATCTGATGTCTACAAATTTTTAGTACGAAGTATTAGGAAAAAGGTCTACAACATCTTCAGCAAAGTCTAACTACACTATGTTTGACCAAATCATTCACCTATAACTGACAAAAGACAGAAAGAAAAAAAGGGGGGTGGGGCCTGTTTCATCAAAATACAGGAAAGATCACTAGAGTAGATGAAGAGGATTAGGGATTGAAGGGGAGGAAGAAGAGATGGAAAAAGGGAAAAAGAATCTGACCAAACTTTCATATATACATACATGAATATAGCACAGTGAATTCCAACATCAAGTATATCCACAAGGCACTAATTAAAAAAAAAAAAAAAAAAAAAAAGCCACAAATGTATTTCAGAAAGATCAGTAGAGCCAGGGGAGTAGAGGGAGAGAGGAGATAAGTTCTGGGGACTGAGAAAGAGCAAGTTATATTCCATGCTTTTGTGATTATGTCACAATGTATCCTAATGTTATATATAACTAAAAAGGATCAATTAAAAAAATATAATGAAATCAGATGATACCACATCTAGGTTATGATTTCTTATAAATCAATTTATATTTTCACTTGAAATCATGCATGTTATCTGAACTATACAATCTTTAATAACTTGTTAAAGGAATAAAAATCACTAAGCTAAATTTGGATTGCTATGATGGCTCAAAAAAAATTTAGATCATACATTGGCATAACTTAAAAAAAGAATATATAACATGCCACCTTACATTTGTTTATAATGCTTCACTGTTTGAAAACTATACACACACACACACACACACACACACACACACACACATATATATATATATATACACACACACACATATATATATTCTTATTTCTTCTCTATAACCCTATAACAAAGTTTTATTATTTGTTTCCTAGCTATGATAAAATTCTTGAAATTAGTGTGTGAAAGAGAAAAATTAGTAAAAATAATATACAGATGGGAGATATGTGATTTGCTCAAAGATAAAAAAACTAGTAAGAGCAAAGCCAAGACTATAATACAATTCTTTAGATACTTACAAGTCAGGGCTCTTTCCATTTTATTACACTATTTAACTTAGCTTTTCTATATAACCAAATGGATAGTAAGAACATGTGTGAAATAATGAAGAAATAAATTATAGGCATATAAATAACCCGCTATTATATATAAGATATGTAGCAAACTAAAAGTACAGATAATATTTTCAAAAATAACTTACTGGATATTCAAGGAGATCTACTGGCTGTCTAAAAGGCTCTGAATCTTCACACTGAAATATGAGATTTAACAATTCCTGACATTGTTTCTTCCATGCTTGAACATCATAAGACTGAGCTCTGTTACGTAATCTTCTTCTAGGCTGATGGTCCTGAAATGAAAATATTCAAGTATATTAATAAAACAGCACTTATACAATACAAATTGTACACCATCCCCACCACCCCATGCTGGGTATTGATCCCAGGGCCTGGGACATGCTAGGCAAGTATTGTACCACTGAGCTACATCTCCAGCCCTTTTTATTTCTGAGAAAAGATCTCCCTAAATTGCCCAGACTGGCCTCAAACTTTTGATTCTCCTGCTTCAGCCTCTAGAGTATATGAAGACATAGGCATGTTCCACATCATGTGATTAATTTTGAATTTTTAACGAAGTCTTACACAATTAGGTACAGGTTGATTATCCCTTACTTGAAACACTTGGGTCCTGAAGTGTTTTGGATTTGGGATTAATTGCAGACTTCACTGGTTAGGCATTCCTGATCCAAAAATCTGGAAACCAAATGCTCCAAAATATGAAAGTTTTTAAGCATCCATGGAGCATTATGAGTTTTGTTTTCAAATTATGAATGTTCAATTTATAACATATAGTAATACAAACAACAACAACAGAAAAATCCATAGCATCCACCTAGTTCTGACAAACGTTAGAATTGATTTGAAAGTAATACTTAATCTGCCTTTAAGACTGCTAAAAAATTAATAATAAGCTCTTAATGCATTTTTAATTCATATAAAGTACCTCTGCAAAAAACAAAAATTAATTACCTTCCTTTTTCGGGTAGAAGTTCCTGGCACATCAGCATCTTTCTCTTCTTCCTTTGAAGCCAGAATAAATCAAATTTATAAAACATTTTAGGTTTCATTACACTCAATAGTGTATTTAGAAATTATTTCCTTTATACTTTAGAAAACTCAATATATACGCTGGGGTAATTTAATGACCCATTAAAAAGTCTCCCTTTTGTAACTTTAACAATAAAATACTGAATACCATTTTATTAAAAAGTTAATAATAGTACTGAGCAAACAATTTTCAGAACAGTTTTTACTTGAAAACTGTAACATGTATGTATATAAATTTCTTTTTTATATAAGTAGTAATCATAATAAAATATTACATACCTCAGAGTCAGACAAAACCTTCTTCTTCATTGAATTATAAAGTGGAATTATGTTATAACAAGTTTGATCCCTAAATAGCAAGAAAATGTTAATAAGTAAGACTAAAGTCATGAGTTTTTTTTTCCTTTGTTCTTAAAACCAGATTTTAAGGGTAAAATTGAGGCTAAAGCATTTCTGCATTTATTGACATGGATACCCAAGACACACACAATATACCCTGTGTCATCCTTCCCCCTGGATTATTTAATTGTGTCAAACCCAATTTTTGACTCCCAAATGAATTTGCTAAGGTTGCTGCTATGCCTGGAATGCTGTCTTCCATTCCTTTGGCTTCAAGGTAAAGCTAATACACCCCATGTCTTCTCATTCCTTTATTCATTCTTTAAATAGAGACATTCCAAAAATTTTTGTCCTTAGTCATTTTGACACCATTCACCTAAAATTCCTTGTTTAAACCTAATTGTCACTCCCCAATCTCTTCCTCTTTTAATTTTCATTATTTTTTTAAAACAGCACACCATTCTAACAGTAATGAAAATCTTGGATTTTCACTATTTGTCCCTTGCTTTCTCAAAACCCAAAGAGCAGTCCAAACAGAATTCTATTCTCAAAAATATCTTGGCATCTATGCTTTTCTCACTTCCACAAATTATGCCCTCATCACCTTCTCTTTGGTATAAGCCAATATGCTATTTATGCTTTTTGTCTCTTTTCTATATTTTAAAAGTCTACTTCCTCCTGTAATCCTAGAGGCTCAGGAGGCTGGGGCAGGAGGATCGTGTGCTCAAAGCCAGCCTTAGCATTTTAGCAAGCCTTAAGAAACTCAGTGAGACCCCACCTCTAAATAAAATATTTTAAAAAGGGGATGTGGCTCAGTAGTTAAGTGTCCCTCAGTTCAATCCCCAGCACTAAAATAAATATTTAAATAAAAAGTAAATAAAAGTCTTGTTCCTCAGGTTGGCACTTAATGTCCACCATGCTCTGTCCCCAATTAGCACTATATTCCTACAAGTTCTACTCCTATACTGACTACTTCACCAACTAATATTCCTCTTAATAATGCTTTACTTTCCTACCTTAGGCTACTGCTTAACCCTGGAATGGCTTTCTTTTCATCTAATTTATCCTGAATACATCAGTATCTACCTTGTTCATAACATCTTCTTAAATACTTCTGTGTATTTGAATCTCTACTTTCAAAACTAGAAGTGACCTGTCCTCATGTAAACTTTCACACAATTCTTTTGTTATTTATCGCAGTATTCCTTATGTATTTCAACTTCATGTTTACTGGCCTATGAAATTGTATTAAAAGGGTAAAAATATGATTATTTCTATCTCCAAGTACATATTAGTTTGTATACATTGAGAGCATGAAATTTTGCCAAGTAACTCAATTAAAAATACAATGATCAAAATTTCAAGGAATAATTTACATTTTCAAAATTACTGTCAGCTAAAAATGTTTTTTAACAAATTAAACATGTACCAGGTATTTATTTTTTAAATACATAAATATAAATGCTTGAAATATTACCTTAATTTGCATTTCAAAATCTGAAAGAAACGCATTTTCAGACTATTTAAAATGTAAAAACAATTTTCATCTAAATTACTTCAATGAGACATGAATATTTTATATCATGTGATTCTGTGAATTCATCTCTGAAAAGAGATGTATATACATATGCTTATAACACTTGTAAAATTACAAAGAGTTCTCTAGAATTAACTAATGTTTGATTACTAAATTCACTGAAAAAGAACAAAAGCATAGCAATAAAGTCCCTAAAACCATTTGGAAAGGAAAAGAGTTCTTAGAGAATAATGTAGAGGAAGGACACAGAGTTTATCTTGGGAATTGTTTTTGTTTTGTTTTTCCCTTATACCTACCTGCATTTCTTAGAAAAAAAAAAACAAAAACAAAAACAAAACACAACACACACAACAAATATTCCCAGGAAAAAAGATCCTAAGATTACATTAAAAAAAGAGAATGAAGCTGGAAAAGTTAAGGAAAAAAGCCTGAATAATGCCCTTATGTAAAAGTGGAAGCTGATAATACCTGAATTAAGGTATTTAAATACACTGTTACCTCTTCTTAACCTAAAGGAGAAGGGGAAAATCTAATATAATATATATTAATATAAATAGTAAAATCAATAGAAAATTAGAACAATCTTTTGCACCAAAACATGATTCATGTGTCTGGCTTCAATATAGAAGGCTCAATTTATTTTACGGCTATATAAAATCACAAAATAAGGAAGAAAAGGTACTTTTGCCTTAAACCAAAGTTATCACTCTTGCTATAGAATCAATACACAAGGAAATAAACCTAATTGAGGAAAAAGACTTTTGAAAATTCAGTATCTGACTGGATTACCTAAATACCTGTTAATAATCTTGTATATATATGGGCTGGGGATGTGGCTCAAGCGGTAACATGCTTGCCTGGCATGTGTGGGGCGCTGGGTTCGATCCTCAGCACCACATAAAAATAAAGATGTTGTATCCACCGAAAACTGAAAAATAAATATTAAAAAAATTCTCTCTCATCTCTATATACTAAAAAAAATCTTGTATATGTTACCTCCAATTAGTTCACTCAATCAAAAATTTTAGCTAATGATCTTTACCACCTGTAAGATTGAGAGAGCTAATGAAGATAAAAAATTACATGTTTAATTGATTTTTATTACTATCCAATGAACTGAGAAAGGAGAAAAGGATCAATGTTTTTTTTAACTACAGAATACAAATGTAATGCATCTTTATGATTTTATGACTAAATGATTTTAGTGCACTTCCTTTACATTACAAATTTTTTTCTTAGTACACAGGCTTTGTATTTTGAGGAACTATATTTATGTGACAGCATTATACATGTAGAAAATTATTGTATTTTACAGTCTGACATTTTACATTTTAAAAGCCATTAATCATAGCTATTATAATTAAATATGAATAAGTAACTCACTTTACAAAATGTAGAAGAAGATCAGTCACAAATTTGGCAGATTTCACAATTGGGCTTCCCGGCTCATTAAATGTTCGTGTGTTATGCTCTATATATCGAACTTCCCACATCAGGGAAGAAACTCGCCTTTAAAAAAACAAAATATGTGTCTTAACCTCATATTTAGAAATATGTATACACAATTTAAAACTAAGACATTCTAACTTCTGAATTTCAGTCTTAATCCAATTACATCATTCACATCTTAAATAGCTATTTTCAAAAAGCACAATCCCATTTGTTTTAGAGGACAAAAAAGAGGAGTGACATTATCTATCTATAAAGAAAATGTCTAGAACAGGACACTAGACAATTAACAATGCCTACTTTTCAGTAGGGAAATGTCTATAGGGGAAGAGGTAGGAGTAGAGCCAGAGAAACAAGTTCTTAGTTTTTGCTTTACATATTTCTGTCTTAAAATAAATAAATAAATAAATAAATAAATAAATGAATAAATGAATAAATAAATACCTCTAGCTTGTATATATAAAAGGAAACAATCTTAATCTAATTATAGAGTTAGTAATCAAATGACATGTAAAAACGAGAAGGTAATCAATAGCCTGCTTAAGAGATAAAAAACATAAAAACATGAGTATGTTACAAGAAAACTGAGAATTATTTTCTAAACATTCTATTGACAATGCTAAATTGTTCTGGTGCTTTGTAATTTTATTTCTGAAAGTAAAGAAAAAATCGACCTCTAAGAATATCATCCAATTGTGGCCTGAATTAATAAAGAATACATTTAAAAAGTTACATATAATTGTGGATATAGAAGCATATAAAGAAAATGCACATTTCAAGTTGATTCACAACGCTCATTCTAATAAAAGAATCACAGACATCTTCAGTGTACCACATAGAAAACTGTAAAATAGGGCACTAGATTATTACTAGCAGGGCAAACTACTATTACTAGTAGTTTCACAGACACTGAAAAAATCAGACAGGAAAAACACAAACTTTAAGAAGAAGGGAAAAAAATTTTAAGCTGTGAAATACAACATGAAGGCATCACTATATTACGTAAGAACACAAGTCAAGTTTACAACTATATTATCAGGTTAAAAAATAGGTGACTTCTAATTTATGTATATATCAAGTTTCAAACTGGCTAATGCAAAAAAAAGTCTATTTAAGCTATAATGTACATTGAAATAATTAAGTACACTTTAGCAATTATCATGTTCAGCAATGTTTCTATGAGAAAGAACATAACAGCAATAGTCAGAGATGTCAGCTCCTTATCTTTCCAGCTATAGTCCAACCACCAGTGTATTTTCTCTCTCTCCCTCTAATCTTCCCATGTCTTGTTCCAATTTCTGAAGTACTAAGTATAAATCTTAACCTTTAGTAATTTAGTTCTAGGAATACAGTTATAAATTTATTCTTTATTTTTTATCTTAAAACTTCTACGAGATATTGAAAAATGCTTAGAGTAGATGGCTGAGTGAAACATATCATGGGGGTCACAGGAGATTTCCTTTTCATCTCTTGCTTTTGACAAATCATCAATGATTCAACAGCAAGCACACACAGCAAGATCAGAAAAATCTTTTAAACCTAAAGTCTATCATCTTAGTTTTCTTTACTGCAATGGTTCTCAACTAGGAGTGCCTCATCCACCAGAATACATTTGGTAATGTCTAGATTCATTTTAGACTTTAAAAATAGGGACTGCTATTGGCATCTAAAGGGTAGAAGTACAGAAAAGTCCCTCACAGTGAAGAATTTTCCAGCCCCAAATGTCAGTAATGCTGCTGTTGAGAAACCCTGTTAATAAGGAAGAACAAATGACATTTTCAGTTTCAAGTGCCCCAAAACTGTTTATAGGAAAAAAAAAAGGCACATTTTATACAGAAAAGTATAGATTATGAATAAAAACTTCCTAAGTTAACACAAAGAATGCAAAAAAACTGTGGAATTTAAAATTAGTCATAAAAAGAAAACTCCGGTGCAATACTATAATATCATTGTCCTGCCAGGGCAAAAATAATATACAAAAAACTACAAATTGTAATTTTATTATGGAGAAAACTATAAACTTAGCTTTTGACAAAACACTTCAGGTAATGTCTTTTTTGGGGAAAAAAAAATTGCAAAAATCTGTCCAAGATTAAGAACTCAATATTTATCAAAACGGTTAACTGGAAAAAAACAAATTTTAGTTGAAATTATATCTGCTTTTTAACTCTAGTTCTATGGCATACTATTCTTCAATTATGAAAAACTACATCTTTTCTAATTGCATTTTTCAAAAGTATTCATAACCTGAATATAAGTAAAGATAAGTAATATTTGATATTTTAAGAAAAATCTATGAAGAAACAAAAATTCTAATGTTATTTATTGAGAGAAAAGCAAATAATTTGGTTTGATTTATATTAAGAAAATGAGCATGAAGTAATATTACATCTAGAAAAACTATATCCAGGAATCACATTCAACTAAACAAGCAGAATCAAGATTATAGTCAACTTGCTAGAAATTTATAATATCATATCCTATTCCAAATCTACTAAATCAGATCCTTTCAACATGTTCCCCAGGTGATTTATATGTACATTTGTAAACATAAAAAGTTAAGAACAAAGCTGTAGAAGACTGGCCAAAGAGTGAAAGAATGAATCATTTAGATTCCTTTTGGTAGTGTCCACATCAAATGATTCTAACCTGTAAAACCTGTTTTCCAGTCTTTGTTTAATTGTACTTAGATCCGTTGGATATGCCACTACAGTGCAGTACATGGGATAAGCTTGCAGATCCACAGGGGCCACAAATGCTGAAGCAATATCTAAAATAAATAAATTTTAAAATTTATTTTTTTATGTTCAAAATAATTCAAAAGGAATTCTGCTCAAATTTTAGATTAAGTCCTAATTCACATGGACATCAGTCTGGCATTGTCTTTTCATTAAAATTACATAATTTAACTGACATAAAGAGTGTCATTTTTTACTAAACCTACATTAACATTGTAAATTTCTGGGGATTTCTTTTTTTTAATCCATAGACAAATTTAAGACAAATATCCTAATAAATTTATAAAAAAATTCCTAAAACTGACTTATTCAAAACACACACATATTTCTTCAATTGATAGCCAGTCATCCTGAATCTGTGTATTTGATAAAGGAATTCTATCATTAGCATGTTGCATTTGAACATGACCTTTCTCAAACCTTACCACTTTATCTCATTCTTACATTATTTTGTGAAATATTAGGCAATGAGAGAGAAGGAAACAGATTCAGAAGTTTTTGACTCAATTCAAAGACACAAAGTAAACTGGTAGAGCAAAAACCAGAATATAGTTAAAACTACTCTCTCTATTATTTTATTCATTCACATATAAAACTACTTCTTACGACAGTATTTGTAGGGCCACTTTTACAAAACTGTTGTCATTTTGCAAGGGCTGAGGATATAACTCAGTGATAGAGCATTTGCCTACCATGTACAAGGCCCTGGGTTTGATTTCACAGCACCTCAAAAAACAAAAGCCTTCAGATTTGAATATCCTACAATCTGTGTTCCCATTATCTTCAACTCTTCTTACTCATGTCTCTAAACTTTTTGAAGCTGATTACTCACTGCCAGAATGGGTTGATATAAGCCACCAAACTAGCTGAGAGTTACTTTGGGAGCCGAGTCTAGATAATCAAATTTTGTAGTTATTGCTTATTTTTTTTAAACAATACAATTCAGTTCATACTCCTTCTCTCCCCTTAAAAAGATTCTCTTATGTTTGATTAATATAGTTTGGGGGAAACTGGTACAACTGTTTATATATTTAAAATCTAGCTTCCAATACTCCTCCAATTTATGTGTCGGTTTGAATATGCCAAGGCTCTTCAAACTGGATTGTGGAGGATCCAGATTTTTCAGATACTTCTGGCATTTATAAAAGGCCCTTATTCTGAAATTCAGCTGAGAAATGTGATTTATATCTGTTTTACACACTTAAATCTTGCATTAAGAGCTCATTCAAGAAAAGATTCCTATTAGAAATGCTTGAAAAGCACTGTAGAATTTATTTATTTATTTTTTGTTGGCATAGTATTTTTACTGTAGTTTGCTTCCTGCTCCCCTGCATCCCCGCCTCATCTTCTATACTTCTGTGTTGTTCATAGTTACCTAGTGTCATCAACTGGTTTATTCCTGCAACAATTCTTTCACATTCTTCATCCCTGGGATTGGTACCCCATTCTCCATCAAGAGGTTTATAGATTAATGATCTGCATTCAACATCAGTTAAGGGAACACTGGTACCTAGTTCTTCCGGAAATACAGCTGAAAAATAGATAGGTGAAAATTTGGCAATTAGTGTTTAGATTACCTTTAGAAAGTAAATTTAATGATGTCACAAAATTAAAGTCTAATTTTATAAAGATTTGGTAAATATATTCTTCATTTTCGTAAAGGAAAATATATTTCAAGGGTCAATAAAATTTAAATTATTTTAAAAAGGATCCTAAATTGATAAATTATTTTCTAAATGATCATGATTATTCCTCCAAAATTATACCTGAAAACTTGCTCTGTAATCTAGTTACAGGTAAGAGAAAACAGTTCTATAAAAAGATGCAAATTTCAAAGTTTTCTAAATCATTTCATAATTGCCACATTTACTTTAATAAACCACACTTGAGGTGAAACTAAAGAAAACATTTCTCAAAAATACTTCAATCAAAGCCTCAATTTTTCTAATGTAGAAACAGAATTGTGAATACTAATAGATAATCCTTGTATGTATGTTTTTTGTTTTTTGGGTTTTTTTGCTCTGAAGTGATAAAAGTAAGCTTTTCACATGTCTAAAGCTTTAACATTTTAGCTAAGAAAAGCATTAGAGGGTGGTGATGACAAAAATCTACAAATATGCCAGGTAATATTTGGACTAGACTTCATCCTAGAAATATGCCAATGTTTGTGTATAAAACTCTTTTTCCTTGCACTGTAACTAAACTCTTTCTGCACACAAATATAACAAAAACAACATCCCACCAACACCACACACAGAGACATATTTATATATGAAAAGTTTAATAAATCAGTGTCACCAATTCATTTATAAAGAGCTATAAGGTATTACAATACCTGTTTCACTATTCTCATATTAGCTCTATTACTGAACTCAATATAGTCCAACATGACTTCAAATTCAAACTTTCATTAGGGAAGAGGGACAAAACCAGATAAGACATGTAATGTTTACAAGTTGGTTTTCTGTAGTTTTAAAGGGCTCTAATAACAGATTAAGTTAACTTCTCCAAGAGTTCTATCTTTTCTGACTTTTTAGAGTAACAATAACAACTCAGCGATTCCATTTGTAAATGATTATTTCTACTATATTACAAATCAGACATTTTATTCTTTTTTAAAGATCTTAATTTTTATCTGATAGCAAAAGTAACACATTGTTAACAACTCAAACAATGTGGAATGTAAAAGATAATGTATGAAGTCCCCCTAATTCCACTTTCTATAAAATAAACATTAGTAATCTGCATATGTCCCTTTCATCGCTTTTAGGCATATTTAATTGTATGTGTGGTTATTTTTTAAAAATTGAAACAAAACAGGTAATAAGATAAAAGGAAAATGTAATCTCCATGCTTCAGCCATACCCACCTTTTCTTAGTACAAGGAAGATGTCATACTCACTGCCTAGGGCTAACTCCCAAATCCTGAGTGTGTCAGACAATATGCAAGATGATGGTTATTATTAATAACAACTACCTCTTCATTGAGCTCTTACATGTGTCAGGCTCTATAATAAGCACTTTATACACATGATGCCATTTAATCCTCAAAGCAGCCCTATAAGAAAGGTATTTGTTTAAATAATCAAAGGCTGAGTCCTAAGAAACTGAGGCTTTAAGTCTATGGAACTTGCCAAAATCACATAGAAAAATGGCAGTGTGAGGATATGAATCTATATCTGACTCAAAAGCATGACCTTTTAACTATTATGTTATACTCTTAAGTATTCTGCTGGAGTTACAAAAAAATGTACCTAAAATACTTATTTTTAGGAATGAATAATAACTAATTAAAAACTTTCATATTTTGCTGTAATAAATGAATTTCAATATTCCCTGTTATGCTATAAATTCCAAGAGGTAAGGATCATGGTCTATCTTGCTTACTACTGAGCTTCCCTAACCATTGGGGTCAATAATGGGTGTACAACAAGTATTTGCTGAATTAATGTTTCCTGTTAAATCTTCATAACAACCTTATGTGGTAGTGAGTTAACAAACCACATTTCTTATTTAAGAAATCAACTTCATAAGGTTGATGCATAAAGTCTAACATATACTTACCATTATTAGGTATAAGCTCCATATCCCAAGGACTCATCTTTTCTGTATCTCCATTGTCCCAGCTTTAAGAAAGGAAATTTTTAAATTAAAAACAATCTACAATTTTTATAAATAACATAATTCCTTTAGTGTTTTCAAGAAATATATCCCTTTCTTGATAAATGGAGAAATATTTCAAAGCAAGACTGGCCTAATTAAAAAAAAAAAAATACAAGTATTTCCTTACCAAACATTATAGCACTGAAACAAACTATCAGGGTACTCAGGCTGAAGAGGTTCCTGGCTTTCAATTGTCCCAAACCACCAAGCATCATCTATGACTGATCTGAAACGGTCACCTGGACAAGAAAAGAGGCTGTCTCATTACTCTGAAACGTATGTTTGCTAACTGTGTTTTTTCCTAAGGTATAACTCTAAGGCACTGAAACTGCAACATAGAAAGTGACCCACTTTAATTAAAAAATGAGTTAAATCGGTAACACTGTAGGGGGAGAGATATTTAATATGCATACTTATCATTTTATAAATAGTGTTCTTGACACCATAAGCTTTCCAGTAAAGGTAATTATGAGTTTTACAGACCTATTTATAAGCCTACACAGACTGATGACATTAGGTTAAAGAAGAAGAATTGGAAAATACAAGCTTAACCATAATGAACAGTATCTGTAGATTTAATAATAAAGTAAAAAAATGAAGTTTCTCAAAGTAAGCCTTAAAACATTTCTGAGGAAAAGAGGAGTGGTGATGCATGCCTGTAATCCCAGAAGCTCAGGAGGCCGAGGCAGGAAGATCAAGAGTTCAAAACCAGCCTCAGCAAAATTGAAGTGCTAACAACTCAGTGAGACCCTATCTCAAAATAAATTACAAAAAAGAGCTGGGGATGTGGCTCAGTGATTGAGTGCCCCTGAGTTCAAACCCCTGTAACCTCTCCCCAAACTGAAAAAAAAAATTCCTGAGGAAAGGCTAAAGTAAAAATAATAATAATTATTATTTTTGGTACTGGGGATTGAACCCAGGGACACTCTACCATTGAGCCACACCCCCACTCCTTTTTATTTTTTAAGACAGGGTCTCACTGAATTGCTGAGGCTGGCCCTCAACTTTCAATCCTTTTGCCTCAGCCCCAGCCTTCCAAACCACTAGGATTATAGTTGTGCGCCACAGCACATGGCCCATTCTTTTATTTAAAGCTAAGTTTACCAAGACCAATAAACGACAAATCACCATGCCAATGTCTTCCAACGACACTGGAGAAAAAAGAACTAATATACCAATTGATGGGCTTTGCTAAACCATACGTACCATCTTCATACCAGACTGCACTCCAAGATGACAATGGCTTTATCTCAAATTCTCAAGAACAACTACTTAATACATAGCAAACATTTGTACATAAACTAACAAAACTTAAATGCCTGGAAATATTTATAATTTCAAGGTTTCTTTGAAACTTGTTTATAACATTATTTTTAAATATTACTTTTAAAAATTATAACAGAAATAACAATAACAAAAAATAATAAAGTCAGTTTAGCTTTAATCTCAATCCAAATTATCACTCATTTTGTCAAGACTTCTTCTGATATCAAATATGAATTGTTATTAATATTTTTGGATAAATATTTAATTCAACATGTAAAAAGGCTGAAAAAAATTATAAAGAATCTTATAAAAAGTTACCAAATGTAGGAGATAAAATGGTTTGAAACTTAAGCATCAACTAAAGTATTTTCAATTTAAACAAAACTTAAAAATGCTTCTAATACATATCATACTTTGTTATTAACATTATTATTAATGGCAAAACATCTTTTTCTAAATTATGAAAAAGAATAAATCAATTGTTGGGTTAAAAAAAAGACATATCAAACATCCATGACTTCTGAATATATTACCCACCTATGTTCCACCGCCTATATTTGGCATCATCAAATTGTTGTCTCAAGACTAGGAAATCTATAACATCAGGCATATCGTGGTATCTAAGCACAAATAGAAACAAACTGGTTAGATCATATTTTAAGAAAAAATATTCAAAACATGTTTAAATTTATCTGAATCATGAAAAATAATCTACAATACTAAGAAACCACTGGTTCTTTGAATAGTCCTTACTTCATGGTAAATGATCCACCAGTCAGTTTACCAGTATCAGGATCCAGAAAAGCAAGTTTAAGGCAGCAAAGGGTAGGTAATCCCACTTCATATTTTATGCCAACTATTTTCATCAGTTCTTGTTCCTAAGATACAGAAAATAAGAAATCACATTTACAAAATAAACCACAAAACAGATTGCTGAACATAACTAAGAAAACATTTCTTGGTTTTAATATTCATCTGCATGGTAATTACTCTGTGCACATGTAAAAATTAATTGAGCTATGTATTTAAGATGTGCACTTTATGGTTTACCGGTTGTACTGCAATTTTTAAAAAAGTATAATAGTTTTCTAACATAATTTCAAAGAATGCAAGATAATTTTGAACTATTGCTGATAAAATCGAGATGACAAAATAAAGTCTACCTTAAACATTAGTGTTATCTAATTTTCACTATGATCAAATTTTGTATGCAATTTATAAAGTTTATCAGTGAATATAAACTCAATCTTGAGTTTCTTTGACTGAAAAATCAAACCCTTTTATAATCTCCAAAACCACCTCAATTAAACAAGGGAACTTCATGATTCAGTTTCTTATAGTGAAAATAGTAACCCTTAATACATTTTTTTCCATGACCCCTAAATAAATCTTTAATATCATACCCGTAGTTCCATTTTATGCCATGGTTGTTTTTTAGGATTGATACTATAAATTTTATTTTTCCGGGCCATTTCAACATATGCTTCATGTCCTTGTCGGAAATAATAAACCTAAAAAGTAGATAAAAGCCACAATTTTAAAATCTGGATGTTTCCAAGAATGTAAGATATCAACTAAAATTGCAGAGAAAATCTCATGTCTTCTGAGCTAATAGAAATTTTGATACTGACTTTCCCCCCTCAATTCCTTAAATTGTCTCAGCATCACTTAATCATAACCAAAGTGTTCTAAATAACATTAGTACACACTTAGAAATTTAAGATGGGGCATTATTTTTTTTTTAGTTCATCATTTATTAGGTTCAAAATAAGTTAATTTCTCTTGCAAAATAAAAGTCACTTGTAACCAGTAATCATAATAAATTCATGTTCACCTACTTTTTTCTTACATTTTAGCAGGTAGTTAGACAGTGCAGCATATGTTTATTCTCATTTCATAAAGATCAAGTTTAGGTGATGTCTAACAACTGTCAATTACTTGAACACAATAGTTTGACACCAAGTATTATTCTCAGTACTACAAATTTAAAAAGCTTGTTGAAAAATGCTATTAAGATCTTAGTAATACTTTGGAATAGCCACTTTTCCTATTACTTTCACTCTCTTCATTACTAATTCAGTTGTCTGCAACTTCAAATGCAGGAATGGAGCTGAATAAAAAAGATTTAACTATTCAAAACCAGCACCCAAAAATAAAATGGAAACAATTTCAAAGGAAATCATTTAATCAGGAATTACAAACTTTCTGACAATCTTGAAATACCATAGTAAATATATTTAGTCTCTCTTTAATGCTGTAGGATCTGTAAAACCAATCATTATATTTCACCTACACCATAACAACATGGTAATGCTCCAAGTTCCTCAAATCTTCTGATGCAAACAGGATCTCTAAAAAAAATTATTCCATACTTTCCTTTAGAGTTACTCTTGTATTAAGTTTGTTTTCCTTGTTTAACTGTCAGTTACCACTTTAGTACAAATTAGAGTGCTTTATGAAAGCAGCGTTTTTCAGTTTTTATTATTGTTACTCATGTTAACAGACACCAGATAACACTATGTCTGTGTATAAAATAAGGAAATATGACCCTGGGTGAGAACTCATGATCTAAATCCTTACATTTTCATTCTAAATTTATAAGTACACAGCCTAAAATGGGAGTGCCAGTTTTTTTCTTTGGTCCTGGGAACTGAACCCAGAGGGGTTCAACTACTGAGCCACATTTCCAGCCACTTTTTGAGACAGGGTCTCATTAAGTTGTTGGGGCTGGCTTTGAAGATGTGAGCCTGCCAAGACACTGAGATTACAGGCTAGGGACACCATGCCCAGCAAGGGGTAATAATCTTAGAGAACTGAAGTATAGTTCAGTTGTACGGCCCTTGCCTAACTGGTACGCAGCCTTGAGTTTGATCCCTACTCTGCCAAAGATAAAAATTTAAATAAAATAAATAATAGTTCTTATTCTAAGACCATAGATTTTAGAAACAAATATGAACATATGGGTAAAAGAAATATTTTGAAATAAAATTATATGCAAAAAAGCTAAATTTTATTGTAACATGCTATATATTTAATTTTTAAATTAAGGGAAACAAATATATTAATATATTCCTTTAGAAAGAAAAAAATAAATATTTGTTTTGAAAGAAAAAAAAAAAAAAAAAGCATTACTTGTGACTGAACCCAGAAGGACTTTACCACTGAGCTACATCCCCAACCTTTTTTTTTTTTGGAGACAAGGTCTGGCTAAATTGTCCAGGTTGACCTTGAACTTGTGATCCTCCTGCTTCAGCCTCCTGAGTTGCTGGTATTACAGGCACGTGCCACCACACCTGGCAATAAATGTCAACAAAGCTTCCTTTCTCTTATAATATTTAGATGATTAAAAATTTATAGCAGTCTTAAAAAAGATTATTGTTAACCCTTTCCTCCTAAATGTACTTTGTCCATACACAGCTGTGAATGAGTTATTTGTATAAATCTGTTGTAATCTTCTATAGTTGTGTTTCAAGAACTATAAAATGTTCCAGGTTATTACTCAAACAAACAAGCAAAACAAAAAACAAAGAATAATTAAAAAGTTTAAAAGTACCTCATCACCCATCTGTGGCACAAATGGACATCTTCGGGGAATAGTATCTGTAATCCATGTTGATGGTAACCATTCTTCTAATGTCAAACCATTTTCAGTTAGTTCTCCCACAGCCAATCTCTAAATTTGGAACATTGTAAAGTAATATTATACAAAGAAGCACAATAGAGATCATTAAAGAAAAGGACTTTCGTACAAAAATTGTTTTCTTTAAACATTAAAAATCTTACTCTAGAAAAAAACGGTGGCATCAGCAACAATTATTCAATTAATCCAAATCATTGACAAAAACTAGACAGAAAAACCAAAATCTATAGACAACATTCATATAAGACATCCCCACAAACCCTGAAGTGTAAGCTCTGTGTTAGTTTCCTCCCTTTAAAAATATTATCAGTCTTGGGATGGGGTTGTAACTCAGTGGTAGAGCACTTGCCCTGCATATGTGAGGCACTGGGTTCGATTCTAAGGACCGCATGTAAATAAATGAATAAAATAAAGGTCCATCAAAATTTAAAATTTTAAAAAAGTATCAGTTTTACAAACACTAGTTATAACAAATTATGACATAATTTGAATTTTAAAAATTTCTATTTTTAGTGTTAGAAATAATGAGATATTCTCATATGGGTTAAGTATTCCTATAAGATACAGAAAGCTAATTGTTTCCATGTGCTTGACATTATACTTCTAAATAGCCCGAGGATGTTCCTCTCCCCTTCTTTTGCCCTTTTTTATGTTTTGCTGTATTGGGGGGGGGGGGGGTCAAATCCCAGAGCCTCACACATCCTAGGTAAGTGCTCTGCCACTGAGTTATAAGTTCTCCTCTCCCTTTCTTAAATAGCAATTTCATTCTTGGCTCATGTTAAGCTCCTTCCAAAAAAGAAAATCAGAGTTCCCCTGACCCCAAATGAAATGTTGTTAAGCCATGTCCCTTACTTTTTAAATTTGATGGATAAAAGTAAAACTATGCCTCTGAGAAAAGGGTTTTTGAAAAACTTTGCTGAACACCTACAAGCAGCCTTAACAGTCTTGTTATTGCGTCCTTAGACTTAGTAAAAATGAACAAAGAGCCTTTGAAACCTACTATTATAACTAGAGAAACTTTACGCAACTGATTTAAATTGTTGTGGTTCAGTGTATATGCTCTAAGACTTCTAAATTTCATTCTGTTGAGTTTTTTTTTTTTTTTTTTTTAAACAAAGTAGTTACCACTATGAGTTAATGGAATGTTGACCGAAAGAAGCAATACCACAGATTATGATTATGAACACTACTGGCAGCAGGTAATTTTTTTTAACTTTTTTTTTTTTAAATTACTATTGTCCAGACTGGCCCTGGTTTGTGAACCTCCTATCTAAGCCTCCCAAGTAACTGGGAACTTAGTGCACATCACCATGCCCAGTACTGCCAGATACTACTATAATTGTTTCCCATTACACATTTTCCTCTTTTTATTAATCACACTACCATGATTCTCAAACACATCAGGAGCATTCTCATCTTGGAGAATAAGGGAGAAGTAAAGGTCTTTCATACTTCCTATATGGGAGATGAGAGAATTGTAGGTAGAGAATTTTAGGTAGAAGAACTTAACTATGTACTCATTAAAACAGGGATTGGCAAGTCATGGTTCACAGTCCAAATTCAGTTTGCCAACTGTTTTTATAAATCAAGCTTTATCAGAATACAGCTGTACGCATTCATTCATGTATTATTTATGGCTGCTATAAGTCTGTAAAGGTGAAGTAGCTGGCCTTATATGGAAAAGTTTATCATCCCCTGCTTTAGAGACTAGACCTAGAAAAAAAGGGGTAGAAGCAGAAAAACAGATGGGAGGCTATTGTAGTAACACAATAGTTCATGGAGGCTTGCACCAGTGTAATAACAGTGAAAGTGATGCAAAACAGTTAAATACTGAATAAATTTAGAAGACAGGGCAGATTAATTCCCTGATACAATGGATGTTGAACATAACAGGAAAAAAAAAAAAAAGGGAATTAAGGATAACTTTAGAAATCTTGGAATAAAAAAACTCAAAAGACAGGAGTTGTCATCAGTGTGATGGTGGAATAGAGCATATTTGAGAAGAAAGCTTGGGAAGTTAAGTTTTGCATATACGAGATTTGAGATACATTATTAAGTCAAATCATATCCAAACAGTTATATGATTTGTAAACAGTTAGACCCTGTAATGGTTTGGATCTTAAATGTTCCCTAAAGGCATATGTGTTGAAGACTTTAATGCCGGTGTGTGGTGCTAAAATAGAGTATTTCTCAAATTTTCCAGCTTCATGATTTGAGATTTTCTTACTTGGGGAGGTATAGTTAACTGATTTCTTATCTTCTTCATTCATGGAAATTCTTCTAAGCCCAACTCAAATCTTTTTTATTCTAGGAGATCTTCTCTGAAACCCTAACATTAAGATGTTCCCATTTGGGCTGGGATTGTGGCTCAGGTGACAGAGCACTTGCCTCACATGTATGAGGCACTGGGTTCGATCCTCAGCACCACATAAAAATTAATAAATAAAGGTGTCACCTATAACAAAAAAAATATTAAAACCTTGTTGTTGTTTTTTTTTTTTAAAAACATGCTCCCATTCAATTTTTGAGTTATCTCTATAATAAATCTCTCAATGAAATATATTATTAGACAACATAACATTTCCTCTATTTTTATCTAAGGGCACTGAAACATCTTGTTCAGGCCACATAATTTTTGGAATAAGCACTATGTTTTACATTTTCTTTTAAATCATATTATTTTATAAACTGTAATAAATATTTATTGACTTAATATACAGAGCTCCAAATGACATGAGAAATAGATGTATATGTTATGTGAGTACATCACCTAAGATATGTTTACTACTTTTCTGAAGAATTTTAGTTTTAATTATTATTTTCTATTACCCCTCCCTTTTTTGCTTAATTATAAAAGAATTAGCCTTATGGGAAAATATTTTTGTTTGTTCACACATGTAATAACATTACTTCTTAACTCTGTAATTCTGCATAAGGGAAATACTAAGCCAGGCCTGGTGGCACACACCTATAATCCCAACTAGTTATAGAGGCTGATAGGATTGCCAATTCAAGCCTAGTTTTGGCAACATAGCAAGACTCCACCTCAAAAGTAAATATGTAAAAATAAATAGAAATACTATTGTGTTATTTAAGTTAAAGATTAAGTAATAAAATAGTGCCATCTATTGCGGATGTACTGGTAGACATGTGAAAATTCAAACTCAAGACAATAAGCTATAGCATCTTAACCTTAATAAAGTGTGTTCCATGTACAGCTCCTGTCATGATACTTTGTCACAGCAAAACAGTGAAATGAAAATATGCCAAACAGTAAACAGAAGATTCAAATGTGACCATGCATGAAGGAAACCACAATATTAGTTTGTGGATAACTATCAAACTAAGACCAGATAATGCAACCTGTGCTCTTGGAACCAAAGAATTACATTCTTTCTGTGATATATTACTGGCAGATCTCAAAAGTTCATCAAAACTGATGAAAAAGATTATTTACCTTAATAGACAGACACATGGCTAAATCAATTTCATTAACCAATCTATCACATAAAACAACCACTCAGAATATATTTATCATCACTCACAAATACAAAACAAACAAACAAACAAATAAACCTATGGGCAAATGTGGCATTCTCTTCAGTAAAGATTGCCCTAACAAAGAACAAAGAAAGTGACAAAAATAGTAGCTATGGAATCCAGATTAAAGTAATTCATAATTATAAAGCTGAAATAAATACAAACTCAACCAAATATGATTCTCTATTATAGTATTTTAGAAAGCAGATAACATGGCCCTCATACTACATGTACTTTGGAACAAAAATTAAAACAGTCGCTATATTCATTCCCTGGTTAGAGAATTTCAACTCCATAAGAGGAGATCATTTTTTTTCCTTTTTTTTTTTTTTACTTTCTTTGCTCTCTCTCGAATTATCCAGACTTAACAAATCAATACTACTCTCACCTGAGGACGAAAAAATTATGGCTCACACATTAGGTAAGTTAATGAAGACTTGTTACAACAAGCCTATTTTAAAAATTCAGCATTGAATTCATATTTGCTTTGTGGTCAACTATAACAAGTTTTGTTTTTTATTATGTGATGTTTTCCCTAGAATTTGTTTATTTTTAGCAAGAACAATTAGAGTGGTTAAACATGAATTCAATTAAGTAGAAATATACTTTGTTTTAGAGCAACTGTTTTTTACAAAAATATATAAATAAGTCCCATCAGATTATCAAGAAAAAAATCTGTTCCTGTATTAAAATTAAATGCTCAATATTTACTTATATTTGTGAGTAAACCCTATTACATGTTAAACATCTAAAAACTTGTGTAACCTAGATGTATTTTAGTATACTTTATACATCTGAGTATTTTCTATTATTACTTGCTAACAGAAATCATTAAGATTCATGATATTTAAGTTCAACTACGCTTTAAAAATGCATACTTTAAGTAATTTTCATAAAGGAAAACACAAATTTACAATTTCTAAAATCAACCTTTTGTTTTCTTTCTTTGGGTTTCTTTTTCTTTGGTGATGTTGCTCCATCTTTTTCTTCATTTACTTTTTTCTTTTCCTTTTTAATATGTTTTTGCTTCTGTTTTTCTGATTCCTCTTCATCATCTGAACTGCTTTCTGCTTTCTTGGTTTTATGCTTGGGAACTTTCTTTGGTGGTTGTAAATTAATTCCTGCATCTGCTGTCCAGTCAGAATAATCACTGGAGTAGTCACTAAGAAAAAAGAAGGGATTTCCAAAATATAAACAGAGCATATAGTTTAAGACTTTGCTTAATAAAAAGGGAAAGATTATAAGAGAAAAAGGAATAACAGAATAGTACACACTTAAAGATTCTAAAATATTTTCTTAATTTTCAAATTATCTTCAAAATTTCTTTACTTTGCATGTGAAGAAATGATATTTCATGTAGGTAAGATTATTCTACCTCCCTACATTTTAGGAACATCTTATGCTTCAAAGCATGCTATGATTCAGAGAAATATAGGTGTTACTTATGTACCATATTTGCCATTTCTTTTCTATTACCTTTTAGATCTGTCTTACTAAAGTGATGTTATGGCAAAATAATCTAGTTATGTTATCTTCTGTTTTAATTTTAGTATGTGAGAATATTTAACTACTTCGTTTTGAATAATTTTATAAAAATCATCCCAGGTAAAAATCATAACTAAAATATTTTTAGTATGATTTCATTATGAAATTTAAAATGATTTTTAAGAATTTAAATAAAAAATGTTTCCAGATACTATATTCTAAAACAGGCTTGCCTCAGTTTATTCATGAGCATTTTATTTACATTGAGTCCACTCTTTGCCACTATAAATGGCACATTCCAAATCTCAAGTTGCTCCTCAGCAGTACTCAGCTCTTACAGAGTATCTTCTGCCAGTATAACTACAAATGCCAGACTACAAAAAATGTCCTCAACTGCTAAAGCCAAAAGCACTCAATACAATACACTATGTTTGGTTTGAGATATTCATTTGCATTGCTGAGCAAAAACAAAGCAAAAAATTTCCTTTACTGAAATGTTTCAAACACAGGTTAGATATAACCACATGCATCTGTGGAGTCACTACTGTGGAAATTGGAAAGTCCTCAATTCTAGGATTAATAAAAGTAACTCTTATAGCTTCCACTTAATGCTTCTCTTGGCACTTTTATTTTAAGAGCCATCGAGGTGGGAATAATTATCATTCTCCAAGCATTTATTCCTTCTTGTCTTACAAGGTCAGTTGTGGCCATCAGTCCTTTAACAATGTGAACCACCAATATCAAAGCAATCCTCACTTACATGATCAAATGAGATGCAAATAATAGAAAAAAGCTTATTCCTATTGCTAGAAGAGAATTTATTGATAGTATTCAATAAATCCCATCATATAAGATAGTTAACTCTATAAGATCTTGTTACTTTCATAATTTTATGCTTAAACATGTCTTAAAATCAGTAATAAGCCGGGTGCAATGGCACATCCTGTAATCCCAGCAGCTCAGGAGGCAGAGGCAGGAGGATTGTTAGTTCAAAGCCAGCCTCAGCAATGATGAGGTGCTAGGCAACTCAGTGAAACCCTGTCTCTAAATAAAATACAAAAAAAGGCTGGGGATGTGGCTCAGTGGTTGAGTGCCAATGAGTTCAACGCCTGGTACAAACAAAACAAAAATTAATAATTAAAAACTGGCATACAATTCAGATTATACATAATAGATTTCAGAAAATACAATACCAAGTAGGCAGTTAAATGGATCATTTTGCATATCTAATTGCACTTTCCAAAAAAATATTTCTATAGAGAAAATAGAAAAAGAAAAAAATTTCCTAAATTTTGAAAAACTGAAAGAATCTTTGAAGAAAACTTTTAGTTTTTGAAATGTCCTGCTAATGGGAAAAAATTTTACAGCTTTCTAGTGATTTTATAATAATATTTGGAGAAATCAAAATTCATTTACCTAGAACTGCCATCACTGTGCCATGCTCTCTCGTCTTCTTCAGAAGTTCCACCACTGACAGCAACCACTTCACCTTCCTAAGACATTGAAGACATATTTTATTAAATCATTTTAGAAAATAACATACTGTGATTATAGAATATCAATGACAAAATACTAATGATGTTGGAATATTTAAATTAAAACCTTAACACAGCTTAATTTTACTCAAAAAAGTAAGACAATTAATGTATATGAAGACATAATACTCAATAATAATACTAGATTCAGACAACTCTCAGATAATTAACATTTTAAAAAAGCTTCATATCTTCTAAATTGAAAGATATCAAATTCCAGTTTATATTTGAAATTAATTTCTATTTTCTGGGCCTTTAAAAAATTAAGACTTTTTTTCTGTATATACTTTCATAACATTAAAGTTAGGCACATTATGTTTTGCCTATTATTATTAAAATAGTTTTATCATACAAAACAGGATAATCCATCTCTTATCCAAATGGAAAAAGATTAAAAAATAGCAAGACATTACTTCTCCTTAGTAAACATTAATTAGTGAAGGCATTTTCTTCAAAAAAAGTCAGGTTTTTGGTCACAAAATCTTATATAACTTCTTTGCTCAAATAAACTTTATGCTCCAATAACAATAGCCCTTCATATTTATTAAGCTTTTACTGTATGTCAGAAATGACTCTAAGCACTTTTGTCTATATCATCCCATTCTGTCTCAACAAAACTGTGTTGGTGGTAAGAAGCAGCTTTGATATAAGAAATTAAAGCTTAGAAAGGTTAAGAAATTTGCCCAAGGCAGCACAACTAGTAAGCAGTAAGGCTTAATTTGAAGCCAGATCATTTTATTCCAAAGCTAAGACAACTTTCTATTATGGTTCACAGTTAAAACTTGGTATGCATATTTGGACCATTCTTCAAGAGGATAATGAGATGTATTATTCATTTGTGATTTAAATAAAATGATATATTTTGGAGGAAAGTTTTCCCATTTTGACGTCTTAATGAAAAATGTGAATTAGGACAATTCCAAAGAGTTCTGAAAATTACAGGTCCATGCCACTGTTCACAGCTTGCCCTGTTCATAGAAAATATACTTAGAGAATTCTCATAATGTCTAACACCACTTGATAAAACACTGCTCCAAAAGTGAATAGCTGTTAACATCTCTGAAACCCTGACTTAATTAAAGGGGAAGAGAAGTGATGATGAGGGAAGAAAGGTTAAGGACATGGTTTTAAGTACTAAATAAGATTGGTTTTATGACTACAAACTGATTGCCTTTGCTAAGAGAATGTATATTTTAGAAGGGACAAATTTATGGATGCAATTATAAATGACGAATACTAAAAAAAATATACATGCACACATACACCAACAAGGCTTTAAACAGTTACCGTACTTAAAAACTAACCAAAACTATCAAAAACCTATTGATTCATTCTTATAGTTACATTATACAAGTGCATCATGGTATTATTTTAAAAGTTTGGTATTAAAGTAAAGGGAACCTGCATTTAATCCCAGCTATACCATTTAATAGTTAGGTGGATCTGAACTCTAAACACCTTTGAACCTCAGAACTCATATATAATGTGATTTGTTTTATGGATTTAAGATTATGAATATATATATGCCATGCCTAGAAGTCAGTCATGAAAGTTATCAAAGTGCTGAGATCTTACATCTGAAGAACTAGTGCCATTTTCTATCTCCTCCAATGGTCTAGGAGTCTCTTCCAGTGCAGATCTTGTACGATAATTATGTTGATTTGCTTGTTGCTTTTTGGATTCCCCAAGATCCAGGAGATGCTCATGAGCATGATTCTAAAAAAAATAAAAAGAAATTTATTCACAGTAAGCTTAAAGAATAGACTTCTTAATTTAAAAGTTCATTTTTTCATTATTAAAGAACTCATTCATATATATCATGGAAATGGACTAGATTATAGTATGAACTATATTTCAACATACATCAAGTTAAATCACAAGACAATACACTGAAATTTACTTGCTAATTAATAAGTTTAAAATATCTTTTTTCCAAGTAAGTGATGTGAAGATTCATGATATAAGACTAAGACAAACAATGAACTCTTTATTTTGTACTTACACCAAATCTATAGAACTGATTTTAAAAAAAAGAACAATGGACTATGGGGCACATATAACAGGCAGAGGCCAAATGGAAAACAAAACAGTGATTTAAAAAAACAAAACTATCCTGTCTATGTTTCTTTTACTGGAGATAAATCCGAGAGGTCATCTGTCATAGATGAGAAAACAAGCAATAATGAAACACCTGACAAAATCCACACAGTGACAGAGATTAACTCAACAAACAAGAATATGCATCTGAAAAAATAAGTTAATAAAGCAATCTCAAAGGCAAATAAGAAAGTAACATATCCATGAAATATATAAGTAGAGTTTTGTAGAAAATTATGGAAAAAAAATCAATCAGTCTTGAAGTTAAAAAAAAATACTATCACAACTGAGAATGAAATAAATATTCATATACAAGGATACAAGATTTACTCCACATAGATCATCTGTAAAAGAATTACTAAATGGTTTCATAATTTTGTAGAAATTTTGGGAAATATATAGGAAATATATAAAGGTATAAAAAGAAAATAATGTTCAATGACAATGTGACTAATTTTGACCAATCCACTTTTAAGAATTTAATATATCTTTTTTCTTTCATATAACAAACATTTCTACTTACTCAAATCTGTGTCATTAAAAATTCTTACTGATTTTTTAAAGCTTTATCCATAATACCTACTTCTAAAACATAAATTCCAAATCAAAGAACATAAACATTTTAAATGCCTCAATACATGATGCAGTGAAGGAGAAAGCCAGCCATGAACCAATATTACTTCTTTCCCTTTCCCACAAACAAAAAAACAAAAACAATTTGCTTTATTTATTGGGCTATCATGTGGCTACACTTTTGGCCAATGAGGAATCTGGTACAATATTACTGAGCAACATCAAAGAGCCTTCCTCAGGAGAACACACATGGCCCTTTGCAACTTCCCCTCTTGATCATCCATCCTATGACCTTAAAGGAGGATGTTGGTAGTTTGAGACCTGAGTCAAATCCAGGAATATCAAAAAAATGAAAAAATTCCAGTCCTCAACAATTAGGGTGCCATACGAGGTCTGGATTATTCACTTTAAAATTTTGATATATTTCCAATTAAACTAAGTCACTGTGAGCTGGGTCAGAAAATCAGTTAACTTTGTTCTTTAGGTGGTAACTTGGACTTAAGGTTTCATATAATTTCCCATGACTTTAGACTCAAAGATTTTCAAGCTAACTAAGGGCAAAGTAGGCAGGACAATAGATTCTTATGATTCCTTGACAATAAAGTACTTACATCTCTCTCTGATTAGGGTATGACCAACTGAAATTCATTGGATCCAAAAATTTTGCCAGAGTAGGATAACAGAGAACCTGGCAGAAAAAGAGGGACAATCCGCCCCTCTTAATGGGAAAACTAAGAACTTTTATGGCAGTATTAGCAGATGCGATTATTTACAATAACAAATAAGTGAAAACAAAAAGATATAACAAAGAAAAAAAACCAAAACATTGCTCTAGAGTATGCAGGCAAGACTGAACTAAAGAGCTCATGTTTAGGCAGATTATAATTTATTAGATTTAATGAGTATATATACAAATTGGCATTTGAAGAAATGGCATGTTAGAAGGCAGGAAATGTAGAATTAAAAAAATTAAATGATAAACCATAGATACAAAGAGATAATCAGGAGTTTAACTACATAATTTTATTTCATTAATTATCCCATTTAGAGTATTAACATTTGTGATTGAAAAGGGGGGTCTTAAAATAGTCATCACCAGTATAACTCCCCATTACGTACAAACACAAGAATGGGAAAAAAAATGGAATGGGCTGCACTCCATGTAAGTATGATGTGTCAAAATACACCCTATATATCTAAAAACAACAAATTAAAAAAAAAAGGTCATCATACTTACAGAGCAAATTATTAAACATCAAAGCAATTAATATTTACCTTTGAAACACTAAGTATTTTATTCTCTTTTGCAACAGTTAAGTGTTTCCTTTTTTCTTCTGACCTATAAGTCTTTATTTCTTCTTCTCCCTTTGCAGTTCGCCATTCTTCCTGCCGACTGAAAGAGAATATTAAAAACTATACATGTTAATTTCGCAACTGATTTTCCCCCAAAAGGAATGTTAGCTTTTAGAGAAAGAATGCTACTCATATTTTCTTTCTGAATGGAAGCATGCGATAAAGTTCTGAGTTTAAATTCTTAAGTCATAGGCTCAGGACATCTAGCATTAAATGACTGGCATACTGGAAAGATAAGATGTAGACTACAAGAAAAACTTTTTCTGCTGTGGTCTTTGGCAAATCAAGTATTAGATTCTGCGACCACAGTTATTCTTAGGGTAAGTATCCTAAGGATTAGAAACTGGACTTTCTGTTTTTTAAATTGAGTATAGGATTTGTATTTTTGATAATCTTGTACACCACACAGATAGCTGGAATCCTTAAAACTGAGGTTCAACAGAGTCTTAAGGTTGAACTAATATAACTCTTTAAGCTCTGAAAGACATTATTTTCTTTCCAGTGAGACTCGAGTTAGGCATGACTTACTAAAAAAACTCTATCCAGGCATCAAGATGAAATTGAACAGAAAAAGTTGAGGGATACTAATTCTAAACTTTGATTTCATGAAATCTGAACTCACAGAGACAAGAATGTTATTTTTTCACTTTAATTCCTTACAACTTCAAAGTTTTTGAGGTGCAAAGGTATTGAATCTTTGAACTTTCAATTCTCCCAGGAGTTTTCATAATAGGAAAGGATTTAATATTCAAATGCAGAGCACCTATATATTGCTGATACTTTATGACTAGATATCAATGTTATTTTACTTAACAGCAACTTTTCCAATGTGTCTCATCATAATTATAAAGGGAAAATGAGTGAATTTTAAACTTGTGAAAATGACAGGCTTTGGATTTAACTTTTCTTTGTTCTTTAATTAAACTTTTTATTGAAATACTCGTAGATTCAGATACAATTATAAGAAATAATTCAGAGATATTTCTTGTATCCTTTATTCAGTTCCCCTCAATCTTGCAAAACTATAGTATAATAGCACAACTAGAATGCTGATACTGATAACACACTAATCTTATTCAGATTTCTCACTTTAATTTCTATTTACTTCTTTGTGTTTGTTCTATGAAAATTCATCATAAGTGTACATTTGAAAATCCATCACACCAGTCAATATACAGAACATTTCCATCAGCAGGAAGATTACTTGAGGTGTCCTTTTTTTTTTTTTTTTAATCAAACACACCTCAGCCCTTCCTCCCCCCACAATCTTAGCAACTACAAATCTATTCTTCATCTCTCTTTCATAATCTTAAAAAATGCTCCATAAATGGAATCATATACTATACAATCTTTTAAGATTGTTTTATGTATCAATGGGTTTTTCCTTTTTACACCAAGGTAGTATTCCACAGTGTGGATGTATAATTGATTAAACCATGTACTCACTGAAGTACATCTGAACTTTTTCCTGGCTTTGGGGCTTTTACAAAGACAGTTGTTTATACTTGTATATAGGTTATTGTGTGAACATGAGTTTTCATTTCTTTTGGATACAGTAACAAGAAAGCAACAGCTAGGTTACAAGGCATATTTCAGTTTTTAAGAAAGTGCTGACCAGTTTTCCAGCGAGGCTCTATCATTTTATATTCTCATAAAAAATTCTTAAGGAATCCAATGTTCTCTACATCTTCCCCAGCATTTGGTGCTGTCACTAAAAATTTTAGCCAGATAGGTTATGCAGTAAAATTTCCTTAGTAGCTAATGACTTTAATATCTTTTCAGGTGTTTATTTGCTATTCTCTTAAGTAAAAGGTCTGTTCATGTCTTTTATCCATTTTCTGACTGGACTGTATTATTTATTATTGAGCTTTAAGAGTTATTTATAATGTTAAAGATATTAGCCCCTTTTTAAAAATATTTGTATTTAATTTTATTCACAGTAATTAGTCTGGTTTATTTAAGAGCCTTTTAGAATCAAACTTTAAATTATCTACCAGGGGCAATTTCTAAAAGATCCCCAAAGAAAGTGTTAGGGACAAGATCTAGGAAGGCCAAACTAAAAATAACCTCTAAAGAGAAAGCCAGAGCCTTGCTTGACCTTGGGCTTAATGGTTAAACACAATGGTAAAGAGATAAAAGGGTAGAGTATTTAAAGAGAAATATCTTTATTTCTCAAGTTTCCTTCCATGTGCAGAACCTCAGGCAAGTGAGCAATCATACCTTTTTACTCATTCCTCTCCAGGGTAAGCATCTACTAATTAACTGGTATGCTCTATAAGGAAAATCCAGATTAGGATGGCCCAGCCCTGTGCAACTAATTGCAATGTATATATTCTGCTTTGCACTTTTAAGAAGCAAACAATCCCAGTGGTTTGGAAGGCTGAGGCAGGGGGATCACAAGTTCAAAGCCAGCCTCAACATCTTAGTAAGACCCTGTCTCAAAATAAAAAAGGGCTAGGGATGTAGCTCAGTGGTTAAGTGCCCCTGGGTTCAATTCCTGGTACAAAACAAACAGATAAACCAAATGTCTCATAGGAAGAAAAATATGATGACCATCGGCTACTTATGTTTCAGGTTTAGTATTAAGAAGCATAGTCTCCTGCAAATAAAAATCACATCCTTCAAAACTGTACCAGAAATAAAAAGTAACATTCTGATTTCCCATGTGTCTTATTCGCCTCTATTAGTTATCAGTTAGTTCAGAATTCGTATTGAAAAGTTGACGTTATTTATTAGACCCCCTTTCAACATCAGAATTAAAAACTGGGAAAGGAGCCAACTAAAAATAAAAATGTATGAGTTAGTTAACTTTTTATTAAGGACATCTGTATCATAAGGTAAGTTACTACTCACATTTATATCTTAGGTAGATATTTAATCCTAAATCCCCAAATAAATTCTAAGTATTGTCCAATCAAAAAGCTTAACCTGTATGATTAAATCTAAAAATGTTAACTATATAATTACTATTATATTTTGATTTTAAGAACTAGAAAGTCTTAAAATCCAATTCTCAAAGAATATTACACTTTTAATTATAGTATACCAGTATTAACTTAGATTCATAAGGACCTCATTCATAAATATTTTAGTTCCCCATAATACACAGTATGAGAAGAGGATTATGTCAAATCAATTTTAATCCATAAATGCATATTTTAAAATTTAAAAATTTTGATATACAAAATAGTTATATATTTTCCAGCAAATGGTTTTTCTTTATGCCTCTGAATAATATGATATATATAATTAGTGAAATTCATTAAAAACCCCAAATAATAACAAGTATATAAAATGTGTTTAAGATATAAATAAGACAAACTGAGATTTATTTTATATATCAATCTTAAGCTACTCAAACAGGAGATTTTAATATCTCCTGTTTGGTAAGTTCAAATTAATGGGTTTTTCCTTCCATTCATCTTGGCACATTCCATCTCATACCATTTACATGACTTACTCCTGAAATGAACATATTTAAAAATTTTTCTACAGTCAGAAATAGCTTAAAATACTAGCTTTTCAGATAAGTTTAAAAAAATTATAAGGCTGAAAAGATATTTTAAAGACTATAATTCAAAACGAAAGCAAGCAACTATGGTATATACAAATTAACAATTCCCTTACCTGGCTACACCAGCTGACAGCTCAGGCACTACCACCCTTCGACTCCATGCTACAAGATCCCGCTCTGTGGCTATCTCACTTCTTGGTGCATTGCTATGCATTTGCCGTACACCTTCAATTTGTCCACTACGTCTTAGTCCTACATTTGGTGGTGAATGAACCTCTGAGGTAGAACTTACAGATCCTAAGTTAAAAAAAAAAAAAAAAAAATTAGTATGGTAAGTTCTATTTAGTCATACTTCTCCATTAGTTTGTAAACGGAGAAAAAAAGTCAAAATTGTTCTATTGTTCATATGAAACACAATATTATAGCCACTAATTAAATTATTAAATCAGGAGCTAAATTACAGACAAAAGGTTGATAAAAACAAAATATGGTTATGGTTATTCAGTTGTTAATTCAATGAATCTTAAGTACGAACTGTTAAGACCCAAGCACTATAAGTAAAAATCATTACTTCATAAGAAGCAAAATCAAACTGAAGGACATTTATGGTTCAGTAATTTGTTTTGGCTTTTTCAAGCTTTATAAAAAGCAACAATAAGGGTGATGAGTTATTGAAAATGTGGCTGGGAATATAGCTCAGTAATAAGGCACTTGCCCAGCATGTGCAAGACTAAGTGTTCAATCCAAAGCATTGCCCCCCCCACAAAAAAAACATTCATTTCTAATGTTTTATTACAGAAAACTTGAAAAAATACACACATTAAAAAAAATCAGTATCTATAATTTAAAGCTTCATATTATGAACATTTTCAGGACATTAAACTATGTACAAAAACATGATCATTTGACAGCCCAATATTTCATTTTATGGATTAACATATTTCAGAATTTAAAATATTTCACTTAAAATAGAACTTTTGCTTACCTCTACTCAAGCGACTGGTGTTACCAATACCTGCTTCACCAGAACGTCTGAGGTCTTGTTCTTGTTGTAGTCTTTGAATCATGCTGTCCAGGGGACTGATTTCCTGGTTTGCTTGCTGACTTAAAACTTGGTTTAATCCTATAACATAAGCACAAAGATATTAAGAATATTTCAGAAACTCTTCAAACCATTTTACTCATCAACCTTGGAATTTATAATTAAATGTAAATTTTGTTTGGTTAAAAGACCTAAAATTAACAACTATAAATGCTAAGAGTAAAGCAAAGAAAGAAAGAAAAAAGAGAGACATCGAGAGAAAGAGTGTGTGAGAGATGCATGCACACATACATAACCCCATATTAGTCCATTAAAGGTAATGATTAGCGTGAGTATAACTGCTTTTACTATGTATTTACCAACATCCAGGCACTCATAATTGTTAATTTAATCAAGTATGTATTATTAATTCTACGTTAAAGATAACAAAAACTAAAATAATTATTAAAACTCATACATCAAGGAAGTGGCAAAAGTAAAATTTCTATTTAGAGCACAGTTTCTTAAAAAAAAAAAATCTCATTACCTATGTTCTCAAAACAACTTTACTGCTTCATTTATGCAACAAATTTTTGACTGTCTACTTTGTGCTATAACTATGGTAAGTACTGGGGATACAGTGGTGAACAAGAGATGTCAAGATCCTCACCTTGCAGGAGCTAACATCCAGATGTAGAAAGTAAGTAATATATCTACAGATAAATAAACATTGTGAAAGATGCTAAAATAAAGAGGGTGATAAGATTCTTAAGAAAGGGTGGGTATGGGGAGAGATGGGTAATATCTGTGTCGAGTTGGGAACTTACAGAAGTTGTTTTTAAGAAGTTAATGCTTTAACTGAGACTTGAATTAGCCATGTGCAAAGCTAGAAAAAGTTCACTCCAGATAGTACGCAACAAGTCCAAAGGCTCTAAGACCCAAAAGAATTCTGTGTATTTTGATTCATCCTACTTTTCTAGCATCAACTTTTACCCATAATAATCACAGAGGACCACCTGACACTTCTATCTTCCTAACAGAAAATACTACTTGACCACAGAATTTCCACTGTTAAGGATAAGCATAATAAAATCTAACTCCTCCTTCAAGCATCAACTAAAAAGCAACCTTCATATTTACTCCATAAAATCTTCCCAAAATACCTCTTGATAGAATCAGCTGCAAACCCCTTTCAATTTCATACCAATCTATACATATCTTAGTAATCAGCCCAGTATGTAACATAAAGGAAAGCTTGGGCAATAGTTAGTTCCTTAAAAACGTGTACTGTCTTTAAGAATCTTAATATTTTCTAAAGATAATACAATGCTATATATATAAAAAAATTTTGATGATGCTGAATAAAATATAAGAATATAAGACATATGAAAATGCCATGGGAGTAAAGAAAGGAGCAGTTAATATTCGATGTGCAGGCATATAAACTTAATTGCTGCAGAATTTTAGATTGGGTTTAAATTGGGAAGACAGAAGAATATTTTAAATGTAGTGGGGTAAGAAAGGTACAAGGAAAGAAAAATTACATGTACTAAGCATATGATATTTCATTTTCTAAAATTTTTGTTAGTTATACATGGACACAATATCTTTGTTTACTTATTTTTATGTGGTGCTAAGGATTGAACTGAGTGCCTCACATGTGCAAGGCAAGCACTCTGCCACTGAGCCATAACCCCAGACCTGCTATTTCATTTTACAGGAGAAAACTATAATTCAATAAAATAGAATTATCCACATCACAAGGTTAGAAAATTGTAAAAGCTCAGAGGCAAAGCTGAAATATCCATATGTGCTTTCCTGATTTGCTGTTGGGAAGTCATGTTTGAATATTGATGAGTAATTGGGCATAGAACAATTTACAACTGAGGAAACATAAAAAGTGTGCTATCCAGAGTCAATGCAACAAAATTCCATTCGATTTAATTTATTATAATAGCCAAGATTTACTTTTATCTATATTTCAATCAAAAATTATTATTGATCTAGATTTGCAAATATAAATATAGTTCATAATGATGCTACAGAATTTCTGAATAAAAATTCTTTTGTTCTATTTTTATACTTAAGAAATCCAAAATAATGATAGTAAAGATTTTTTTTTACTCTGAATTTTGTAAATCAGAACATTGAAAAATTTTGTGACTCAGTATGAAGCCATAATTATTGCTAAAGATTCTTTTGTGATCCACTATTAAAAACTAGTTTCTCGTTCATTTTTGAGCTCATGTCTGCTTTATACACTAAGAATAGCTTGGTGTGAAAGAAAGAACAATGAACCAAGAAGCAGAGGTAAAGTTATTACTCTGTGATTCCATGACACAATACTGTTAAACTTCATTTTGTCAACTTTAAGGATCAAAATACTATAGATAGAAGGATTAAATATTATATATGAAAGTTTTTTTATATATTATTAAATGGAGAAAAAGAAAGCAATGATAATTAAAGTGCACTGATATTTTAATAATAAATGAGTCCTTTCTTTATTTTCCTGTGCCTGAAATCCCAGCCCACATACCTATTTTGAGACCTGAGCAAAATTTGACTCTTGCCCACTGCAGTACCACAAACTGAAGGCATTCTTCTGATTTCAGTCCAATGACCAATATTTCTCTAATACTGAGATTTCTGTAATCTGAAGATCTGCTTAGACAAATACTAGTTGTTCTCAATTCTTTTGAGTTTATGCAGTATCCATATGCTGAGACACAAGAGTTTCACATACTTAGGATATCAAGACTACACTCCTCTGTACAAGTGGTAGCAAGGGCAATACTTTTAATGTGTTTCCTTACCCTCCATTCTAAGTGGGTATGCATGTGTCATTCCAAGAGCAGCCCTTTCTATCCATTATGTCCATCTTCAATACAATTTCATAACCAATCCTTTACAAAAAAATAAGATGGGTTTGCTACATTGCAATGGGAGTGATTTTACTGTGCTTACAAAATTTAAATTCATTATTTACTCATCACAAAATCCACTTGGAGATTTTGTCCATTATGTTAGTTTAAAACAAAATCATTTCACAAATTGTTCTAGTTTAAAATAGAACAATGCATAATGATATGACTGGCTCAATCTTTATAGAGCTTCTCCATTATTTTCACTTAATAAATCAGTGCTATACTTATCAAATAAGGAGGAGTCTGTACACCTTATCTCCATTATTTTAACTCCCATTCAATTTGACTTTTACATTCTATTACTTCACTGAAATAGCTCAACGTTCTTCAACCCTATGTTACTTCTCATAATCGTTTAAAAGTTGACCACTTCTTAAAATACTCATCATTGTGAATAGGCAACCTAGTTATAGCTTCTCTCACATACTTTTATTCCCTTCAATAATATCAATCACAATTTTTCACTATGCCTTTGTTTATAATTATGCTTACTCACCTATCTAACCCATTCTATGACACCACTGATCATATTTGTTTAATTTCCTACTGAAAATCCAAGGCTTAGCAGGTCAGGAACAGAGGAGATTCTCAATAAGTGCTGCTTAATGAATAAAAAAATTGAATTGATTCATCACAAAGCAAATATAGGGACAAGTCTATTAGTCTTCAGAAGACATAAGCACATATAAACCAAAATTATTGCCTTAAATCTCCATTTTAATGATCTAATAATTCTTATGCATTATTCAAAAAAACTTATAAAACACCACTTTTACTTTTCATTTCCTGAAAACAAAGTTTTATTCAATGAGAAATTTTTCAATATTTCAGTGGAAAAAAAACAAAATTTGGCTGTCTCTGAAAATAAGCACTTACCTGAGGAAGTGACCCCCATCTGCGGGATGAGTTGCTCCTCTCTGCAGTTTTCACGACCAGGAACTAATCTTTGATATCTTGATGGATGAGGGTTACCATCAACATCAACCAAAAATGGTGGAGGCATGAGATGGGGTGCCTGCTGAGTCTGTTCATCTAATACAAAATTGTTGGCATCACGGATAAGAGGCCGATAATCACTATGAAAGAACATCTGATCTGCTATCTGTAAAA
The DNA here is from genome assembly GCF_048772815.1 of Callospermophilus lateralis. NCBI lineage: Eukaryota > Metazoa > Chordata > Mammalia > Rodentia > Sciuridae > Callospermophilus > Callospermophilus lateralis. The sequence goes on along the minus strand of NC_135310.1, from coordinate 82,048,278 downwards.
AAAGGTTCAAAAAAGACTGGAAAAATTAAAATTTAGTATTATAAAGATTTACAAAATTTCTAATGAGAAACATTTTAATACAAATTATGGCATTAAGCAACAATTTAAAGGCATTTTCTGAATCTGGAGATGTAGCTCAGATGTGGAGTGCCTGCTAAGCACCCACATATGAAGCCTTGGCCCAATTAAAAAAGTTTCTTTTCTTGAATTAATTGTAAGCAAACTTTGTATTTTTCACATTAAATTTTAGGATCAGAAAAGCGGTTGCTTTTTCTGGAACAGGTAGAGATTGTATATATCAAAGAGCACAGGGGTAGGAAAGACGGTGGAAAACAATGGTAAGCATTACCCTAAGTACAAATAAAAAGACATGAAGGATGTGATTCTACTTTGTGTACAACCAGAGTTATGAAAAATTGTGCTCTATATGTGTAATTTTAATTGTAATGCATTCTGTTGTCATATATAACAAAATTTTTTTAAAAAGAGCTACCTTTAAAAATAAGTTATTCAATTTTAAATGTAATAGTAAACTCAAATCTAGGCATAAACCATACAATTCACAGAGCTACCATATCTTAATTCCTTAGGCATATAGTAAGCATTGTTTATTTACTTATTTAGGGTGCTAGGAATTGAATGCAGGGTCCCATGAAAGCTAAGTGCATACTCTACCACTGAGCTACACCCTCAGCCCCATGGTTTCTATAATATTAATATAAAAACTAACATAACAAGATATTCTAAGAGTGAGCATTTTCCCTGAAATTTTTGTGGTTATATAAAATTAATATGCACTCAGCCCTAATACATCTGATATCAAAATTTTATTAGTTAATTTGTAATGTCAAATTAAAATTTTGCTGTTCTTTAACCTTTTATATAACTCCACAACAAATAAATAATTAATTCTTTTGCCCACTAACTTTAAACACAAGATCTTTGGTAAAAATAAAACAAGAAACATTAGTTACTATAAGTGGGTCATAAATTTTTAGAGAATCACAGGAAAAGTTAAAATTCATATCCTAGGTAAAAATGTATATTATTTACATAAATAAAAAATTTTACATAATTTCAAAGAGCCCTTCCATGGACAGTATCTTTCATCTCCAGTTTAAGATATGCCAAGTTAAGAACTCATATATAGTTTGTTCTTAAAGACTCAACTCTAGTTTGCTCTAACAGACTCATTACCTAATTACAGAACAATAATATTTTAAGAACGATCTTCACCTTCCTTTCTAAAACACAAATCACCAGACTAGTTAAAATATGGTTATTGATTTAAAAAATGTTGATTTCACCCACTTCAAAACAATACAACTCCTAATCACCCATGGATGAAAAATAAGTAAGGAAATGATGTATATTTATTATACTCTACCTTGTCATATTTGCTACTGGACCCAAAGCCAAAAATTAAAAGATGTCCGTGAGAGTCTGTACATGCAAAATGCTGACCATCAGGAGAGCATTTGCAGTCAAATACTGCACCATGTCCTTGGCCTTCAATCTGAAATATATTTAACCAACAATCAGAAAATTCCCACTAAAATATTAGAATTTTATGATAAAAGATGCATAAGTATATATCCTAATGAAGTGAAGATTAAGTATAACAAGCACAAGCACAGTACAATAAAATTGGTGAATATTCATGAAAAGTGCCAGATTAACACCCCTGAAAAACAAAGAACCCTATTTATCCACAGACCATACACAATTCAGAAAATAAAAGAACGCCAATCTCCCCCACCCATCGAAGTCTGCTTCACATTTTTAATCCAGACTTAAAATGTAATAAGCCATACATTTCATCTATTTCCATCCATTCATGCCCTTTCTGCAAAGGCTGACAAAATGTAGTAACTGTAGCAATTTTTTGATAACTCTTGGAATTAGGAGACAGAGATCACTGCTAACAAAATTCATTTTTTTGGTAATAAATTCCCTGGTGGTCTGACTCATTTTTCAAATGGTGAATTTCAAAGGTTAAAGAAAAGTTTTTTTTTACCTGATAACTGTTTTCTGTTTTCCAGTTCCATTAATCCAGAACGAATGGATTTCTCCCTGCAACCTGTCAATCAAACAGAGGTGGCCAATCACCACTCTGAATTTTTTGCTCTCAGTGCTTCTTCAGACTATGTTCCAGTTGAAAACTTCTTTAGCAGTGTTCTGAAAGAGGTAAAAATTCTACCCTATCTAAAGCACATCTAGGGACTGAATTTCAGAAACAACTGAAATAGGGAGTTGACTCCCTAACTACAGATGATTTTCGACAAATGCAATTTGGATTTCTGGATTAGCAGAATCGGAACACATACACATTATCAGGTAAGAAATATCTCCTTTCTGTTCCGGTATCCACTGATCTAGAACAAATTGAGTATTATTAGTAATATCCCACGAAATACTTGGAAAGAGTAACTTTTTTGCTTTAGTTAAAAATCTGGCATAAGAATGGATGCACAGTTCATCAAATACGCAAGTGAGTTAAAATTCAGAAGAAGAACAGTTGTTTCTCAAGGAAAGTTTGTACTTTGGTCAAAAGATGAAATATCACTATGAAAAGAAGGGCTCTGCCTAAGAAGTTAATACTGCAAACAGGAATTGCCTCAAAAGACAACTAACTTTTCTTTTCACTTACTGAAAAAGAAGAAATGTATACAATAGTTCTTATTAATGTTGTTTTGGATGGTGACAATGGAAAAGAATGAATAACTTTCCTTAAAAAATAAACATATACAAGAAAGCTAATAAACTTGTCTAATGTATAATGCACATAAAAACTTACCATAACAAAAATAAAATGAACCATAAGTGAATAGATTTATTTATTGGATATGAAGAAAATTAGAGAATGAAAAGATAACAGAGGAAGGTAACTGATTATAAGTCTACTTTAAAACAGTTCAAAAACAAGAAGGAAAAGAACAATTTCTCTGGATTAATGTAAGGGCATTAGTAGCCAAATAGCATTTGCCAAAAAAGACAGACTGTAAGTAGAAATATCAGGATTCAAATTTTCACTTTTCAATGTTTTTCTAGACAAGATTTTCTTTTAAAGTTACAAGGACTGTTTTAAATAACTACATGAACAAAGTTTATGTCTAAGTAGAATTTTACATCAAAAACTCAAAATTATAGAAATTCCCTTAGCTATATGCTGTTAAGTGATCTTAGTCCACTCAAAATTTCACAAAAACAAGAGACAAAACAAAAAAACAACTACTTTATAAATTCACTCTAGTAAATGCTTCCAAAATGACAATACTATTACAAGTCTAGGTTTACAATTTTAAGTATACCATAGTAGAAAGAAAAAGATTTGAAAGTAGTCCAAGTCAGCGATGCCAAAGGAAATCTAATAGATTTTCATAAGCATGATATGCGTCCTGTGATATTTAAGCTGTTTTGCTATATATTTTTCTTTTTAGAGGGAGTAGGTGGGCCTAATCAACTCTTTATCCATGCTATCAATATTGTCACATGTATAGTTAGCAGATCTCTACAAGAATACTTTGGGAGAGATGGAATTTATAAAGGTCTAAAAACACAAAGAAAAAATAGTAATCATATTTAAGATCATTGAGCATCACATTCCATTTTGAACATGGCAGTCTAGAACTATTTTTTTTTTTTTTAGTTCCAGGCATCTGTTTACCTCTACAGTGACTTTTATATAAGAAAAAAGGTAAACTACATTATTTGGATTAATGACTATTCATTAAAGAAAGCATTATAAGAAAATACTTTATTCATGAACAAATTAGAAAGGGTACCTAAAAACATTAATTAAAAAACCAAGTTTATCTTCAGTAAAGGCTCCTTGCATAATGAACACCCCTACTTATAGAAGGCAGATTAGACTTTCCAAATACTTGATGATGCAAAGGAGACAAATATTTTATTTTCGCTATATAACTAAAAATCTACTCTTTTGATGTGTACTATGATTTAAAAGTCAAACATTTGTCTCTGAAAAAAATTTGATCTTTTAAAACCACAGTCAAGTATTTATGAGTAAGAATTCTCAAAGGAAAGATTTAATCATAAAAGCACTATTTGAATATATATGCATAAATAGAAAACAATGAGGCAAACCTTCACAAATCAAAAGAAAAATACCTTCTCTATTCATATGAAAGGAATATGGATCTATCATAAAGTAAATGTACTGCCTAACAAAATAATGTGTCAACATAAAATTTAATATTATATATAGCTTATACTAGTACTTCCTGCATTGCTACAGCAAAATAATTCCAACAAAACAGAAAATAACGACAAATTTCCAAATGACTTTTAAATAAATTACTGTTGTAATAAAATGAAGAATACTCATTATACATTACCCAGGGCCTATAAAAATAAAGACCACATAATAAGAAACTCATATACATTAAATAATATCAAGAAATAGCTGAAATAAGCCATGAGATAGTATTTGCCAAGAACTGCAAAAATTTAAAAGAGGAATTAAAAGAAAGAAATACAAAAATATGCTTGGTAATTTTATATATATATATATTTTAAAGCAGAAGATGAGAGGATCACATATTAAAATAATTATTTCCCTATTAGAAAATTATTAGACTGAGGAATTATAGAAATATTAACAAGAAATGAGTAGTATAACCTTTGTTAGAAAGTTTGGAGATTTATTCACACTGAACTTTAAAAAAATTCAATACAAAAATTTCTGAGATGAAAGTTTTGCTGATGACAAAATACTGTACTTAAGAATGTACAACTTCTAATATAATTTATGTGAAGCAGAAAGATCAATCATTAATGGAGACAGAGGAATGAGGTCTAAGACCAAAGAGATCTGTTCACCAATAGTGGGCAAAAACATCTCATCTGTCCATGGAATGATGGAGAATATTTAAGTGATCATTATAGATTCCTTTCTAATGCACTACTATTTGATATTAAGGAAGACTTATTGGAAGAACTGAACAAATGTGGAAATGAAGTACACATGTCAATTCATGCTAAAGTGACAGGGTCTTAATTATTTAAATCATTAGAAATACACAGATAAACAGATCTGAGCATTAAGAAGTATGTACTTCTTGAGGGCCTCAACACAAAACAGGAAAATTTTAAAATATGGGATTAGGCAGAATTACACTGTTAAGGAATTATTTTAATTCTATGACCATGATCACTGTTCTTGTTTTGTGCACTTAAAAAAATATATAACATTAATTAGAAGAAAACATCTTATCTAGAACACATTTCAAAATTTAAAATTGTACACCTTTTAATATACTCTAATAATTTTATGATAGATTCATATACCAAGAGTCAAATAGCTAAGTAATGGAATTTATACTAAGAATTGTTCTTAGAAGTTCTTCTTTATGTGTAAAGAATTTTAAGAGTTAAATAAACTTAGTATTGAAAATTCTTTATGATAATGTTATTATATAACTAAGGACAGCTATTTAAAACCAATGGTATCAAGATAAACAAACTGCTATAAAATGCTACAGGCCTGGTTTGATTTTTAAAAAAGGATAAGTAGATTAGCTCTAGATTGTTGTCAAAAGGAAAATATTATAAAAACAATTCACCTTCAAATTTAATCGCATTTAGTTTATCTATAATCTGATACTGAAGATAAGATAGCGATATTATATTCATCAAGTCTCCTTGAAATTTACTCTCCTTTCATATCTCTAGCACAATATAACAAGATCTTCCCAACCTATTCCTTCTGGTTGTTTATCTCTTCTCTACTAAGTAAGTATATTTTTCAGTTTAGTTCTAAACCTTCTAAGCTATCCCAATTTCATAAAGAAGGAAAAACCATTTGAGAACATGAGAACACTTCAACATTTCTTTCTATTTACTCCTAGCCCCTCTAATTTGTCTCCAACTGCTGGCTGGCCATTTTCACATAGGTAGCTCAACATAATAAACATATACTAGAAATGAACTAATAAAATAATCAATTCTTGTTGGGCATACTGGCATGCACCTGTAATTCCAGTGACTCAGGAGGCTTAGGAAAGAAGATAAGTTCAAAGCCTGCCTCAGCAACTTAGGAAGACCCTGTCTCAAAATAAAAAATAAAAAGGCTGGATATGTAGATCAGTGGCAAAGTGCCCTTTAGTTCAATCCTCATTAACCACACACTCCCCAAATGAATTCTTCCTCAATGTTTTAATCTTTCCATTAAAAATACATTTGTTATCAAGGTCCCCCAAGTGCACTACTTTGAATACATTTATTAAATCTTTTCTCCTTGTTACCATTCAGAAATTGTCATTACCTAACTTTGTGATCAGTCTTGTGCCAGACCCAAAATACCAAAACTTAAAAGTTTTTTCCCCCTTCAAAAATTTCCCACTACCTGCCCATATAATTTTTCTTCCTTTACTGATGAAAGTAGTTCTCCCCACATCCACACTGAATTTCCTATCTGAGATGCTATGACTAGCAACCCAACTATTATTCTCTTAGTTTCTATAATATCCTATAACTTACTAAAACCACCACACTGTTCACTATTCCTTATTTGAGGCGATTAAAAACCCACCTCAATTTATGTTTTTCATCTTATCATCCATTACTTCCAAAATCTGTTTCAAATTACCTAGCTAAATTACTTTTCAAACATATTTTAACATTCACCTTGATGTTTATAATGTTCTTCCTACTTTTAAAAACACATTCTCTTTGTTACTGACAATGTGCTTTTTACCTTTCAAGACACAGTTCAAATTCTTTTAATTTTTTTTTTTTATTTGGGGAGGTGTTACTGGGAATTTAACCCAGGGGCAATTTATCACTTAACTACATCTCCAGTCCTTTTATTTTTTGAGACAGGGTTTCACTAAGTTGTTTAGGGCCTCACAGTTGCTGAGTCTGGCCTTGAACTTGCAGTCCTCCTGCCTCAGCCTCCTGAGTGCTGGGATTACTGGTATTCACCACTGTGCCCAACATAATTCTTCCTTTTTAATAAGGCTTTCTCTGACCATCTATCTTGAACTGATTCTTACACCTTTAGATATAGCAATTGTCTATTCTCATTTGTCATGCTATCATTTGAAACTATTTAATATTTCAGGTATGTTTCATCTATCCAACCTAACCATTAACTGACTGAAAACAGCCACATGTTTCTCTTCTTTGTGGTCCACATATTTTGTGCTTAACACAAAGTAAGAACTCAAATACATTCTAGTCAAAATGTCTTCACCTGCATGTTGACATTCTATATAATTTGACATACTTTCCCATTGTTTAGTAACTATCAAATCTCAAAGCACTCTTGTGATAACGGGTCAGAGTATGTTCAAGAAATGCTACATCCAAGTAATTTATCAATAACATACAGTATGACAAGCTGTAAAGACAAACACTGATGGCAACAAATCTTAAATATTTCTGGTATCAAGAAACAGACAAAAGAGAATCTAAAGAACCCCAAAAAACAGAAAGTGTCATTACCTAACTTTTTGATCAGAAGACTAAAGATAATTCCTTAGCCAGACAAGATGAAAATAGGACCAGAAGCCTTCAGAGTCCTTTTAAATACACAGGATATAGATATAGTACTATCTTATCAGATAATGACAAATGAGAGAAAGAAGAAAGATAAACTGACTTGAAATTTTTATTCACAAATAATACCACAATATAACCTATACCTATTTTGAGTTTCTTTTTCTTTCTTTCCTAGATATATGCTGCTGTGATTGTCTAAAGCTAAAGTATGGGTAACACTGAGAACATGTTAATGTCAGAAGAATTATGCATGTGTAAAAATTCTGAGTGGTAGATTGGCAGCCTCTGCTCATTTGGAACGTTGCAAGGAGAAATATATTGTTCTGGATTAGTGGACACAGGAACATTTTTTTTTTTTTTTAATCTCTTAAGTAAAAGAAAAGTTAAGAGAACAATTATAAAAATAAGGAAAACTTTAATTAAATAAAAATTGTTATTTGGAATTTACCCATGAAACAACAAAAGTAAAGCAAAAATCAAATTCAATAAAATCGCTTTCTCACAAGAGACATATTATACTCTTCAATTAAAATTAAAACCAGACAGGAGGCAACAACTACATCTTTGAAAAACATGACAGAAAGAGAAAGATATGGAGAAAGAATCAGATATAGCTAGGACTACAGAGAAAAGAAACAGCAAGAGAGAAAGCAAAGGTGCCAAAGACGTGAGAAAAGTTACTAACATGAGTCTATAAATCTCATTGCAAACATCTTTTATTTATTTACTATCTAGTATTCAAATAGTTGAATATTAAGAAATAGAAGGTCTTTCATATCTTTTCAAATTAACATGGATTCAACTGAATTTGCTGTTAAATCTTAGTTATACTGTGTGGTAATTTAAGGGAGGAAATAAAGGCCAAAAACAACTAAAACAACTTTGTTTTGAGGAACATATAAGATTTTAGTAAACTTCTAAATGTGCTTACTTCTTTTCAGGGAATAGCAATAATACAAGGTCATCAAGTTCAGTCCACAGACTTTACACACACTTTCAAGTTATTTCTGGGAATAATTTCTCTGCCTCTTAGTATTCAATTGGAGTTTGAAGCCTTTACAGCTTAGAACAACTCTGATCAAAACAAAGCTATACTAATGTCTACCTCTTGTCAAAATGTGGGCTTGCTAAACTAAACCCAACTAGTTTAGAATATTCTTACTATACACTATGGGCTTCAATAAAATATGCAAATATATACTATTTTCCCCTGACTTCTCAAGTTATGCAAGGACTATTCAGCTAAAACATGAATGAATAACTGATGCTAGTTTTTTTTTAAATTTTTTTAAGAATTTAAATAAGAAAAACTTGAGGCCCAGAATTCATGAGTTTTTTTTAAAACAGGAATAAAGTTGTCCATTTTTCCTAGGACATTTTCTTTAGTTATTATTATTATTTTCCTGGTTCAGTGAAAGAGAGAAACAGAAAAAGAGATGAGGAGCAGGGAAAGAAAGAGAGACAGAAACGGAGAGAGAGCAATAAGGAGGAGGGGGAGGGGGAGAGAGAGGGGCTTTTACAAGTTTGAGATTATTTTTAATTAAAGATGAGACGGTGAAAGAGAGGAGGAATACAAGGAACACATATTAACTATTAAATTTCATGTCCTGTATTAGCCTTTTTCACAAACATCATCTCATTTGTCATATATGTCTTATTAGTAATAAAAATAACCCACCTCCCAACTGCTTTTATCATTCAGATCCTCTATGAAGAGGAATGCTAGCAATACAAATAAGAAAATAATCCCATTCATTTTCTGAAGAAAACTACTAGCAAATTGAAAAATCCATTTATAAGATTTTAAAACAAAGTAAAGTAGGAAACTGTTTAAGCATAAAAAGAGCTAAAAATGTTTATCTGACTTCTCAACTTCATATCTTTTAATTTTTAAAGTATAAGTCATGGCTTGATGTGGGAAAAAAGAATATTTACCTGAATGATCCCTATCAATACAATTTAAAATATTAACATCTCATAACCAACCATTAAAAATTTAATTAAAACATAATTATTATAACTTAGAAGTTAAAAGTTCAACTTTTCACTTAAAATCTTTCTAAAATATAGTTCTGGTTTTATTTTATTTTTTACTATTTCTAAGATTTCAAAACAGAATTTCAATTTTCCTAATAGGTAAGAAAAATTTGTAAAATGCTGATTAATCCAGAATATTGATTTGTTATGTAAATTCTATTATGTTTCATAAAAATATATAAATTTCAAATTGAAAACTCAATTATAAAAAACAGTAATCAATACTAAAGCAATATTCTCAAAATATGCTTAATAAAAAAACCAAAATTTATGTTTAAAAGTTGCATTCTTTTAAAATTATAGCTTACATTTTTTATTTTCTTGCTATACACCAAATGGTGAATTTATTTATTTTATAAGCTTCAATTTCAACATTCCCATGAAATATACTTAATGCTTCATCTAAAGCTTCACAACATTTTAGACTAAAAACGAAGCATTCTATGAAAATTATCCATTCTCAAACCCTCCAAGGAAGAACGACTACAACCTCCATATGGTACTCAAAAAATATTTTCTAAATTGAGTATGTGATTACAAGTAAAACTTAACATTAGGGATAAAATTTGGAATCAAAGTTTTATGGTATTTATTAACTCCAAAATGTAATGATTAGCTAATAACAAGAAATAACTGTAACTGTAGCCACAGCTCAAAATTCATGATAAATAGACACAAATTTCTGTTCCTCCCTAAAATTATTTTTCCTTATATTTATAATAGCAGTGTTGGATGCTTTATGTTTAATCTGCCCATAGATAAACAAGCAATCAAATGAAAAAAGGAGTGAAGAGCAAAAAGAAGTTGGGCACTCACTTGACATAAATTAAGGTAGGGAAAAAAAATCATTTAATACCTCAAAGATCCACACAGAGTTCTAAAAATTGTTCATGTTCCCACCCCAACATAGATCACTAACTGGGTATAAATTGAAGTTGGCTATGTAGTGACTTTGAAAACAGCTTTAAAAAAAAAAACAAAAAAACACCTAACCATGACTACATTTAGACTGAAGGAGACATTCCCAACAGACAAAAATCATGGGAATAAGTTCCATGGGCCCATGTAATAACTGTGAGACCTAGGTAAACTTGAAAAAAGCACTTCACCTCTTTAACATACAGTTTATTTATAAAACCAAGAATAAAAAAATCTACCCTAATTATATAACTTTCATGAGACCCAAATGAAGTAAAGAATGTGGAAACATTTTGGAAACTATTCAAAATATTAAAGAGAATACCTTTATTTTAGTGAGAAAAGTATAATTTTTTGTTGTTTTTTAAAATGCAGGATATATTTTTTATATTTTTATTTTATGTTTTGTTTTTCTAACAGTTTGAAGATTCTGTAGATAATTTCTAATTCTACTTAGTACATAAATTTATTTCTATTGCTTTTGCCCTTTAGAAATTTTTCTATCTTACCAAGAATCAAATAATTTTATCATTTAAAACCCTAAACAATAAATAATCTTAAAGCAGTTAAAATACTGATTTCTTACTTAATTTCTTAAAACCATATATTATGGCTGACCTCTGGTTGCATAATTCGTAATGGCTTAAGAGCAATCACTTAAATCTCAAGTGTTGAAATTTTTATATCTGTTGAAAAGGTAGAATATACGTGTGACCAACTTACCTGATGAAAATTCACCTTTGTAACTGAAAGCAGTATTCAATTTTAAGAGAGAACTTTCTCTTCACACACTCTACCAGTATAATAATGCTCTTTGAATTGAATTACTAAATGAAGCAACTAATATATGTATAGCTCTTAACTGCTTTCCTTTGAAGCTATAAAAATCAACTGAGAAATGACTATTTCCTTGAATACAGATATGTTCCACAAAGAAAAAAAATTCAGTACCAGCATATCTGTGGATTTGTTTTTTTAAAAAATCTCTATGCAATCACAAAGGAAATCCATCTATCACTAAGAACAAATAATCAACACTATCTTTTCAGTAAAACGATAATTTTACAACCCTTATTTCTTATCTTATGAATACTAAGGCATAGCCATAATGTTTGCCAAAGTTAATTTCTTCACTAATATAATTTACTTTCTTCTGTTTATTGACTACATAGAAGTTATTTTACTTCTAATTTTACTTTTTCTTCCATTAATTGACTACATAGAAGTTATTTACTGATTATCAATCAAGTAAACATCACTTTCATGCAATTTTTTTTTCACAAACCATATTTCACAAATGACTATTACTGTGAAATAATGTCTTGCTAAAGAACTCTGACCACCTATTTATCATATTGTTTTACCTATTGTTTAGGGTTTCTATCACTTTTTAAAAATGCTGAGATAGTGTAAAAATATTTTTTTCCTTTCCTTTCTTTATAAAAAGGCATCCCTAATACATAAAAAGTAGACTTTTAAACTATGTATCTATACTAACAGCAGTATTTGAGTTATATATCATACAGTGGTCATAGGGAAGGGAAACACTGCTTAGAGTAAGCTTTAAGTGTAATAAATTAAACCACTGTAATTCAAATACTCCACCAAATATGCCAAAATCCATGTAAGTAACAAAACGTGGAGAGAAAAGGTCATAAGCCCAAATAAAAATTTAGTATATTAAAACATGATAGAAGTAAAGACCTGTATGATTCTTTGGTTTTAATTTAAAATCAGTGTATTGGAACCAAATTTTGTTGCTCTAAAAGAAAGCTAATAAATTTAATAATACAACAAATACTAATACAACAAATACTAGTTATTAATTTATCCACATGGTTTTCTAAACATTTTTCTATATTACACTTTATATTTGTGAATTTCACTGCTAAATCTAATAAAACTAAACCACTTATTATATTATATAGGTAATGTAGTATGTGTAGTTAATTTTAGTATCCCAATTAAGGTATAGAATAAATGATTCTTTATTGGCGAAAACTTAATGTCAAAACAATATATGAACCAATTTTTAAATGGATTTCCCCTGTAATATGCAGAGTACTTTTGTCAAAAAGTCCCCCAAACTTTAACAGGTATAAAAACAAGAGACTGATAATTACCATATTGAAATAAGATCGAATTTTGACTCCTCTTGCTAGATCCCACACTATCACATTTCCGTCATGACCAGCAGAAAAGAGAACTCTAGGATCAAATGGATGTGGCTCAAGAACAAATACCTCATCTTCATGACCCTGAAATATTTTTGAAGTGTCAAAAGATTATAAATATTAAAGATAGAAAAAAAAAAAGCTTAATGAAACACTGACAAAAGTAACATTTCTAGAAATGGAATTTTAAGAATTATTAAATTGGCAAAACTTGTCAAATCTGTCAGTATATAAATAAAAATGAAAATGAGTTAATAATACTGGCTAGAGCTTTGCTATCATTAAGTAAAACATGAGAATAGTATTAACATATTCCTAAACACCAAAACACAAAAAGAATCCACAATGTATTTCCAAACTAAACCGTTTTAACTGCATTTTTAAATTATTCCTAATGACCCACAAAACCCTAGAGATTTAAACTAACATAAAATATTTTATGTTTTAATAAAAACTACAGTCTACAGTCAGCTTTAGTCATACCAAAATTTAAAGAAAGTCCATTTTCTCACCATCAGGACATGAATAAGTTGACCAGTGTAAGAATTCCAAACTTTCAAAGTCATATTATTAACTGCAGTTATAACTGTATTGTCATGTCGATCCCAAGCAACCATAGTTACTTTCATTTTTGTGATTTTATCTTCTATTCCTTGAAGATTTTGGCTGAAAGGAATGAGGCAGCATTTGTTTACACTGCTTTTATTAAAATACTGGTGTAACAAAAACTAAAAATAAAAAAATTCTTATAATTTATATTTATTAACATGAATATGTATCACTTTAACGAAAATAAAAATAGTTTGAAGTAACAGAACAACAGCATAAGTTCCTGCACTTAGTCAGAAAATTCAGGATTTCCTGAATTCAGGATTATGGGACTCATAAGACATTAGGAACAGATGTTCTTAGGTAAATATCACTGCTATAAATCTATCTAGAATCAGGAATTCTGTGCCAGGGTGCTGCTGTCAATGCCCTCCTTACTGCACCACTCTCCATCCATCTGAGATAACTACACAGAACTACTAGTAAATAATAATAAAATATTTTTTTAAAAAATAATAGTCATAACATGTAATATGCTACAGAAGCTACTGGGTATAAGTATCATCCTAATAGGATAGATGGAACATTATAATATGGTCTCTTAAAAAAAATGTTAAAAGTTACAAGTATTCTTACAGGACAACTAGAATCCCTTAAAAAAACCAATTAAAAAATTAATCCAACAGGTCTTCTTGTTATATGGCAGTGAAATATTTCATAAAAATCAACCAACAGTGTTTATTTCCTATAATACCTATAGTTATTACAGAAAATTAATCATTGTGAACGATATAAGGCTTTAGACAACAGTCCCATCAAATGCAGAATATATATTAAATAATCTAGATATACTATTTCAAATTTGATTCTTACCCTGCTGGACGAGTTGCCATATCCAACAAAATGCTCTTCCATTCTCTTCGTTTAAACTGCCAAATACGTGCTGTCCCATCCCGACTACCACTTACAAACCTGTATTTTAAAGAAATCCAAGATCCCCCCCAAAATCACACATGCTTTAACAAAATGCACCAAAATCCTGTTTTAAAAAGACAAAAGTCAATCTTTATCCAATATCACAGAAATTCCTGTCTATAAATCTAACAACTTCTGAAACTCTATGCGCTTTAAAAATTTTACAAATAAATACAATTAGGTCTCAAAAATAACATTCAAGGGCTGGGGGTAGAGATCAGTGGTAGAGCACCTGCCTAGCATGTAAGCAGTCTAGGGTTCCATCCCCAGTACTACAAAGAGAAAGAGAGTGAATTTTTTTTCAGTGAGATAAAATTCCTCCTAATGATAAAAAAGTTTATTTGTTCTATTCAAAGTGTGAAGGAGTTTTATTTACTTTTAAAATACAAACATGAAAAATTTATAAAATATCATTTTGTGTCATCAGTAAACATCTGTCTCGAATACTGCACTACCAAAAAGTTTCCCTACACTTTCATACATGTAGGAAAGATTATAGAATTATAATACAAAAGCTTCTATTATTAAAAGCATTCAAATAAACTAACATTATTAAAAAATAAGACACATGTTTACATGCATATGAAGGCCCTATTCACTTAAGTATATCTGGTCAAGATCTTTATTTTAGGTGATTAATTTCTATATAACTTAAATATAATTACTAGAATTATCTTTATTTTTTTTAAGTTTGAAAACATAATTAAATTAGAGAAATATAGATATTTTACCTGTTACTAGTGTTGGAAAACTGGATACTGTCAACTTTGTCCTATATATAAATACATAAAAAGCAGAAGCTGAATATAAACAGTCTCATTTAAGTTATATTCATCTAATTCCTTTCACCAATACTTACAGTATGAAACTCCAATTCTGATATTTTCTCTGGCTGACCTGATCCAAAAAAATAAACTCTAATAATATGATCTGTGCTCCCTGTGGCCAGAAACATTCCACCTATAAAGTAACAGCAAACATTTATGAGAAAATACAACTTTCAAATCTCTGAAAATTAAGTAATAGCCAAGCAACTACAAGATGTATTAAATAAATTTTACTCTAAAATCATTTACACTTACCATAAATATATAATACATCTAACTGCAATTTGAAAAGAAGTTTGCTAATATAGCTTGAACTAGGATGAATTTTTCAATATTTACAGAAGTAAACCTTTTCTCTAAAAACAATTTCACTGATTACATAATCTCACCATGTTAAAATTATCAGTTATCTTCACTAGATAGCACAGCATTTAACTCTGACATTGCTGATATCCTTCTGTTGTTCCATTTCTCATCAGTCAAAAATCTTACGAAATTTCTAAGGCCCAATGCCCTCAGTAAACTAACCTTTCCAAACCTGGCAATCAAATGAAACTGCCCTCCTCCAAACTCACCTAAGACTTTGCCTTATAGCACATACATTCTACTTGGCAGAATTTATTCCCCTCTATAAAGCAAAGCTCTCCCACAGAGTCAAGTCCTTACATTCAAAATAAAATTTTTAAGTACTTTTAATAAATGATCCACTTAATGGACCTGTAAACTTAATCAAATTATTTTTGGAAGAAAAGCATAAATTCAGAGTACTAAACACATATATATTGTGCCAATTTGGGTTATTACTAGAAGTAACACTGTCTTTATGGCAGCAGCACTGAAACTGAGACAAAAACAGATTCACTTCAGTTTACTAGCCCTGAACTCAGGTAATACTGCTATCCACAATTATGAAATAAAGTAAAACAGAAAATAAAGGTGGAAGGAATAAGTATTAGGGACATTAGATAGTAGATCCATTCATAGTTGATTCATTTCAACTATCTAGATCACAGAAAACTCTTAACATTCATTCAGAATGCTGCTACAGAAATTCAAAAGGTAATAGCATATTAGTACTGCTATTCAGCTTTTTCTTCTCCCCACTACCCGCTCCGCCCCAATACTGGGGACTGAACCCAGGCCCTCAAGCATGTTAAACAAGTATTCTACCACTGAACTACATCCCCAGCCCTTATTACTTTACTAAATAAAGAAAGAGTCTTGCTAGATTGCTCAGGTTAGCCTGGAACTTTCAATCCTCCTGCCTCAGCTTCCTGAGTAGCTGGGATTACAAAAGTGTGTCATCATGCACAGTAGTATAATACTGCTATTTTTTTTTAAAGAGCAATAGAACTGGAGCAAAGTAAAGAGAGCATATAAAAATATTAATCAAATTTATTTTACTTAGCTAAAGAACACCTTTAAAATCTGCAAAAATGTAAACCAGATTTAAAATACCTATGATCAATAAGAAAACCATTTAAAGACTTAATCTTTGTAACAGAGCAAATTTTGAAACTATTAATTCTCTATTAGAGCATTATGATCTTCTTATAGAATAATATTAGTCATGTGGTTATGTGAATTAAGCTCCAGCAAAACTGAAATATTTCTAACTCAATTTATCATTCTTGTTTACTAAGTAGCTCTTGTATATGTATGAGGATATGATTAAAATACATTAGTAAATATTTTCCAAAATTTTATGTATTTTACTAGAAGCTTTCTAATGTACAACTTTTAGTGAAAAAGGAAGGGGAGGTGCAATCTTACCAGCACTAAAAGAAGAACAGATCATTTGAACTCCAGGTCGAGGGCGCTCTGTAAATTTTGCAGGTCTTGGGCTAAAACACAAAAAATAAACAACTAAAAACATATTAAAGGGACCAGAAACACCAGAAATGAGCTGTTTCAAAAAATAATCACAGAAGGACACAATTAAATAAGCAACAGATGATAACAATCTTCCTAAAAACAACTTTGAAATTATTGTGTGTCATGATCAGATCCTGCAGACCTCTTGCACAGGAAAACTCCCAAAGTCTCTAGCACACCAGACATGTAGTTATTAGTTATACTAACTTCCAACCAAATTTAATAAGTCTTGGCTATTCATACTAAGAACAGGAATGCAGAATAGCAACCATATAAAGTAACATATATAAGGAAGTTCAGTACCCAGTAACCTCCACAAAAAAGGAAGTTATTGATAAACATGAGCAAATAGGTGCTCTTTGGTTATGTATTGCTACATCAAAATGTAAACTTTTTTAGTATGAGATATTTTTAAGTTCTCTGGTTCCTTCTAATGTGACAAAATATTTTTCTAAAAAAGCAAGAATCTTATCTTAATGAAAATCTGAAGGCTATCTGACTGTCATGTGAACTATAAAATTGGTTCAAAACAGGGATCTAGTCCACTACAGACTACATTTCACTGTATTTACATCAATACTATTGACATTAAATGTTCTCCCATATTAAAATTACATTATAAAGTCAAGTAATGACAATAGCTCCAGTATATTTAACAAATGTGTATATGATGCGCCAATACATTGATTATATTTGAAAATATAGTTAGTAAACATTTTAACCGAGTTTTTCTCAGACTATAAGGGGAGAAAATGCAAAAAATAATTAGGTCCTTAAACCTAAGTACACTACTTAACTTTCACAATCCATAGCATTAAAATATAAAATGATTTCAGTTTTGTGATCATTTAGGGAAAAGATGTACAGATAACATATTTCTGATTTATCAATCATATATACTGAACAAGGAGGAGAGTTTTTCTTACTGATACAGAATGTACCAAAAAGTGCTTACTAAATTCCAGAAATAAATTTGTAAATAGATAAACCATTTATAAACAAATAAATGTCTATTAAAAATCAAACTTTATTCAGAGCAACTAAATGTGCCACTTTCATACAAGCTTATGGATTGTAGCTTCACTCTTCCCTAGCTCTACATTTTTGTTTTGTACAACTATTCATATAAGTGCCAAGCTACCACTTAGTTGAAACACAACCAGAATATGCAAATAAAAATTCTACATACTGCCATTATAAACCAGATTTTACATTTTTAAAGGGGAAAAATAAAGATATACAAAAAATTTATTTTTAAATGCACATTTGAAGAAATATTTTAAAAGAGCGTCTTGAACTCAAGAATTCCCATTTTTAACTTTCCAGCTCTGACATTTATCAGGTATGTGACATTAAGCAAGATAAGGAGACTAATCCTTATCTGTAAAATGGGACTAACAATAGATGCTATCTCATAATTGCAGGGTAATTACATGAGTTTAATCCATGTAAAGTACTAATACAGTACACAACTCAATAAATGTCAGTATTATTAATATTTTAATTCTGTTCAACAGTTCTAGATAGTCTAGATCTAAGAATAACTGTTGTTTAGGGGGTCCTGATGGTATTTGTATTTAAATCCTATTCTACCACGACTGGCTAATTGTGTGACCTGCCTATGTCTCAGTTTTTTTGCACAAGGGATAACAACTGAACCTACCTCCTCCAAAAGGCTGTTATAAGAACTAACATGATAATAAAAGTAAAATGATTAGTACACACTGGGCAGACTAAGAGCTTAACAGAAATCTGTAATCATTGTTATCTGCATATTTCGTATATATCTGTTCTCCTTATACCTAGTCTAAATGTACTCAAGACAGGTTTCTTCTACCCAGAGATTTTTTTTTTTTGGGGGGGGGGGGAAGCGAGGGTATTGTGGTTTGAATCCAGGAACTCTCTACCACTGAGCCCCAGCCCCAGCCTATCTATCTATCTATCTGTCTGTCTGTCTGTCTGTCTGTCTCTCTATCTATTTATTTATGGCAGGGTCTCACTAAGTTGCTTAGGGCCTCATTAAATTGCTGAGGTTGGCTTGGAACTTGAATTCTTCCTGCCTCAGTCTCCTAAAACACTAAGATTATAGGGATGTGGTGTCCTGCTCCAGAGTCTCTTAAGCTAGCTTTTGAAGTCAACTAGACACTCAGTTTAACCATTTTAAGAAACAGCATCTTTACTGGTGGGAGTTGATAATATACATATAAACCCTATATAAAAGTCAATTAATCAATAGATTTGGTTTTCAAAGTTCAAATGATTTTTTTCAACTACTGTAGACAGATGAATTTCTGAAGTTACTTTTTTAGATTATACAAACATCACCACACAATATAATTTTTGCCTTTATTATTATCATCATTATTTGGTACCAGGGATTGAACTCAGGGGAACTCAACCACTGAGGTACACCCCCAGCCCTATTTTGTATATTTGTTCATTTAATTTATATGCAGTGCTGAGGATCAAACCCGATGCCTCACACATGCTAGGCAAGCACTCTACCACTGCATTACAACCTCAACACCGCCCTATTTTGTATTTTATATAGAGACAGAATCTCACTGAGTTGCTTAGGGCCTGGATTTTGCTGAGGCTGGTTTTGAACTCCCGATCCTCCTACCTCAGCCTCCCGAGCTGCTGGGATTACAGGATTGCACTTTCTCACCCAGCTGCCTTTGATTATTAAAGTCTAATATAACTACAGTAACAAAATTATATCCTGCCAAATTTTTTGGCAATTATCAATGATATGTAAATACAGAAAAGAAAAGAAGTGCCCCAAAGCCTATAGCCAAGGAAAAAGGGATTACTCTTATTTTTATATCTGAGACTGGCTTGAAATTTTTAAAGAGATAATTATAATAGCAAACAGAAAAGCATACTATTTAGAAATAGCTAGAAAAAACTTTAATGTTCAAAAACAGAAAAAAAATCACTAAGTAAAGTGTGGAACAACTAAATAGAACATAACACAGCTATTAAAATTAACAGAGTGACGCATGGTACCACATGCCTGTAATCCCAGTGATTCAAAAAGGCTGAGATAAGGAGGACAATAAGTCCAAGGCCAGCTTCAGCAACTTAGCCAGACTCTATCTCAAAATTAAAAATAGAAAGGGTTGGGGATGCAACTCCTTGGTAGAGGGTCCCTGGGTTCAATTTCTCACACAAATCTGCCAAAATAAATAAAAAATACCAGAAATGTTTATGATAAAAAAAAAAATCAACAGAATATTATAATTCCTGTGCCTATATGAGATCAATCATAAAAAATTACATTCAGGTAGTGAGTTATATGTGATTCTACATTATAAAAAACTCACTTCTCAAGGATACAGAAACCTAAGTTATTATTGTAGTTAGCACTGTAATGCTCAAAAAAAACTTTTATAAAAATTTTGTAAAACATGTTCTGTTTGTATCCTAATTTAAAAACTGCATGTTCTGTTTGTATCCTAATTTAAAAACTGCTTATCACTTTTTTCTTCTCTAACAAGACAGTAATAAACAAAGGGCATTCAGATACCAGGAAGTTAAAATATAGTAACAATTATAATGACTGTCCAAATGAATAAGTAAAATAGTTCAACCTTTATCTAAATGTCTATAGAAAGACATTAAATATAAAGAATACAATTAAGGTTAAATCAACTTGTTTAGTCCAAAGACATCTTTTGTATCACAATCTTCTCTTCAAATGAAATACACTTGTATTATGTTATTCATGTTAGCATGTTCTAATGCCCTCCTATAACAACCATTGTACAGGAATGTTCATACACATGGTTTAAGACAAGTCTTACATTGTGTCTATACTAATTGGAAACAATTATGTGATACTACCATTTAAAATAATGAATGTATATATAAATTATTAAATTACTCAACTCAACTTGATAATTTATAAACAGATAATTGCTGAAATATACCTTCTAATCTGAATGACTCTCTTTTCTGAAAGTGGCAAAAATGACCACTTTAGACACTGTGGAATCACTGGAGCAAATAAATACAAGCACTTCTCTTCAGTCCATCTACTCAAAAGAAATGGAATATAAAGCATAGGACTAAAGAGTAAAGAAGTGTTCTAATTTTGATCTTCCATTAAAAAAACAAAAACAAACAACAACAACAAAAAACTTGTTTTAAATATGGGAAAATCATTTAACCTTTCTTCACCTCAGTGTCCTTAATCAAAAGATAACTGTCAGCCAACTTGTTTTGACAAACCAAGATTTTAACATAGGTGAAAGCACAAATGGAAATGTGATTATGTGTGTACATCTATCCAGTAAAATTTGTTTTCCAAACTTTCCCTAGATCTATAATAAAATCTAGTATGTGTAGATTCAGTAACACAATTAAAATTATTCTGAAGAATAGCATTAGTAACTCTAACATTTCTCAGCACCAAACAAAAATACTGAGACACAAGTATATGGCACATAGAAAGGAATAGTATTTAAACAGGTATATCCCAAAGGAAAGAACTAGGACACAGATATGAGAGGAAAAAAATATTTATGATTAGAAAACTTTCTTTGAAGCATAGAAGGGGGGGGGGCTTAAAAAAAACAGATCATTGAACAAGCAAAAGGAATTTCTATTATTTCCTCAAGAAGTAAAAGAAACTGATTTCTATTGTTGACTTTTGCAATTTCAATCGTTAAATATATTTTATGAAATAAAATAGCAACTGACTTTATTTTAAGAGTTCCAGCATCCCAGAGCCAAAAACAAATAGTGCCATCTGCCCCAGTAGAAGATAGATATCTCTTTGAGCCACTGCACAATGGTGAGAACTGAAAAACAATCACAGAAAAATAAAAATATTTACACAGAGTGATATAGTACAAATAACCACTTTTTACCATACCATTAACAACTAACAATACAGAAAATACCCAGAACAGAACAAGATCATGACTACTATGTTATTCAAAATACATATAATTTTCTAAAGAAAACAAATATTTTTTAGTTTTAGTAAACCTTATATAAGGATTATAAATCTGAGTTTCTAAAAGCTTACTCTAAATTACAACAAAAAGTTTTTAAAAGAGATTAAAACAATTACCTGTAGTGATGTAATAGATGCACTGTGACCCTGAAGAACTGCCAAAGGTGCACAGGTTCGAAGACACCAGACTCGGATCATTTTATCACAACTTCCAGCTGCTATCATGGTATTCTCATAGTTTACAGCCATGTCTGATATTTCAGCAGCATGTCCTCTTAAAGTAGCTAATAATCTCCCATCATCTGTTGCCCAGATTTTCACAAGGCAATCATCAGAACCCTTAAAATACAAGTGAATATTAGCATAATTAACCCTGTAAGTTTTAATTCAAATTCTTAAAACTGATAAAGAAATCCTGTTATGCCCATTTTCCAACAATTATATTTTAAGCACTTCAAGTTGTAAATATTTTTGTTAGAAATTTTCCTCATCATAAAGTTACTTATTTATTAAATTAAATCACTTTAAAAACAAAAACAAAACAACAACAACAACAAAAAAAACCCTGTGTGCCCACAAGCAAACTAGAGAAGTAGGATGTTGGCAATAATTGACATTCACCCATGGTCCTCTACCTATTAATCCAAGATAAACTTTACCTGGAATCTTATGAATAAATGTGAACCTCTGAAGTAGTAACACAAAGTTATAATTACAAAACAAATATAACGTACACTGGTAACTAATATAATCTATGTTATCTTGTTATACAAAAAGGAAATGTATGCTTATTTGGGGGAGCTTTACCCAGGAAGGTAGAAACATAATACTGTCTGAGTTTCCTATCATTGATCTTTGGCTAAACATAAAACATGATACCACTTATCAGAAAAAAGATAACCCTTATCTGTATAAAATCAATAAAAATGAATAAAATACTTATTTAACTCTGCTATAGTAACATAAATTCAGGAAGAAACTGTAAAGGATATAGAGTTTCCCAATAATACCCATATTTGGAAATAACACTCCAATTTCATACAATCAAAGTAGAGATCAGAGCTTCTATGGCTTGTTTTTATCTTGTATTAAAAAATATCAAATATTTTTCAAAGTAGAAAGAATAGTGTCATTAATTTGCATGTAACAATCCCCCGGGTTCAAAATTTATCAGTATTTCTACATTTTCTAGTCCTTAACATCAAGATAAAATAAAAAACACAGACATTTGTAAAATTACCAAATGCTTTATAGGATACAGTTTTACTGGTTTTACATAAAAATTCTGTATGATTTTCCAATCTAATTCTAAAACAAAACCAAAGATACAAACAAAATACTTTATGAGTGCTCAGAGAACCTACAAAGGCAAATGATCCAGACAAGTTTTCTGCTTCATACTGAAAGACACAGATATGAAATATAAATGATCACAAACACAATTCTTACAGTACATCCTACATGAGGTATATAAAACTAGACTCTGACAACACTGCTTACAAACCACTCTCCAATTAGCTATAAAATCAGTTCTTCTGATTGAGCTTTCAGGCAAATTAGTGGGTTACCAACCACTAAAATTCTAGTAATGAAACTTAACTTTGTTAAACCACTCACATTAAAATCTAGTATTCTCATTACATATATTTAGTCTCAAGCTTTTCATCTATAAAAAAAAAGATTAGGGGCTGGGGATGTGGCTCAAGCGGTAGCGCGCTTGCCTGGCATGCGTGCGGCCCGGGTTCGATCCTCAGCACCACATACAAAGATATTGTGTTCGCCGAAAACTAAAAAATAAAATATTAAAAAATTCTCTTTCTCTCTCTCTCTCTCTCTCTCTCTCTCCCTCTCTCTTTAAAAAAAAAAAAAAAAAAAGATTAATAATTTCTAAGATTTCCTGTACCTTTACAATTTGGTGATTCATGCAATCATTTATCCATCTGCCTCTTGATTAAGAACGTGCCAACACTGGCAACAGAAGGATGATATTCAAAGACATAGTATTCCTGCCTTAGAGAAGCAAAAGTGTATAAGCAATATCAAGTTCTAAGTGCTATTCTGTGAATCAGTAGAGATTCAAACAAAGGAACAGACAGCTTTTCCTAAGAGATGAGGCCTAGGAAAGAACACAGAAACAATGCTGCTTCAACAGTCTTATGAATGGAAACAATATAGTCTAGTAGTTTAGATCAGACTCCAGAGTCAAATGTCTGAGTTCATGATCTGGCATGACCACTGCCTACTTGTACAACCCTGGACATGTTATACACATTTTCTATGCCTTAATATTCACATATGTACCTTTCTCATAGAGTTGTAAAAACAAAATGAGTCAAGTAATAAGAAGAGCTAAAACAATGCTTGGCACATGGTAAAAGATATATATGGAATAATATCACCAATTTTGCTATTGATAGTATTCTTAGTCTTTGTTTTTGCTTCTTTTCCCCTCACTACTGGGGATGAAACCCAGTGCCATGCACAGGTTAGGCAAGTGCTCTATCAATAAATCATATCCCCAGACTGTAATATTCTTATTTTAGTAATTTTTTTAAAAGTACAAATATTATAAGGAGCAACTAGAGGAAAGAGTATGATCCAAGTAAGCAACTGTGAAACAAGGTGGGTAGTTCAAAGAACTGCAAATAGTCTGCCAGCTAATTCACAGTGTGAAGCAAGGCATAAAGATGAAGGAATATGGTATGTAATGAGGATCAATGAAGAATAACAAGCAGTTGAGTACCACGATCAAATTCAGAGTTTTCAAAAAAGCATCCTGTCATCACTGTGAATTAGGAATGTAGGAGAACAATTCAAAGTTGCTAAAATACAAGTGGGAAAGAATAAGTGGTTAAAATTTTTTTTTTTTTTGAGTTATTACAGCAAAAAAGAAAAATCAGAAGAGATGGTTATAAGGAATAAAATGAAGATTGTACCACTGATTATCTCTGGAAAGCAAAGAAAGAACAGTAGCATACTATGACTTCCAGAAAGATGGTGTACAACATCACATGGCATGTGGGAGGGATTATAAGTATTTTTTGATTAATAAAAAGGCTTTTATTTAAAATACTCCTTTAAATCAAGTTCTCTAAAATTCCATAACCAAATCAATTTATTCACTTTACTTACTTATCTTCCAAAATTTAAGGCAATACATATTTGTGGTTCAGTAATAGTACTCTTGGGAAAAAACCCACACCTGTATTAAACATGTTCATACTCCTTTTTATTGTTATTATTCTCTAAACATAAAGCATAAAAGCTACTTGTGTAGCTATTTTATAAGATATTATAAGTAGAATGATTTAAAGTATATGGGAAGATGTGTGCGAGTGTGCAAATGATACACCTTTTTTTTTAAGAGAGAGAATTTTAATATTTATTTTTTAGTTTTTGATGGACACAACATCTTTGTTTGTATGTGGTGCTGAGGATCCAACCCGGGCTGCACGCACGCCAGGCTAGCACATTACAGCTTGAGCCACATCCCCAGCCCACCATTTTATATAAGGGATTTAAACATCCATGGATTTTTGGTATCCCTAGGTGTTCTGGAACCAATTTCCCACAGATATCAACAAAAAACTGACTTGCATTCAGCACAAAGATGACATTTTAAGCATACCAACATCAGTAGACAAAAGAAAAATCATGTTATCTAATTATGCTTCAAAATGATGTTCCTATGAATGTGAATAAGAGTTTGCTTTACATTTACTAGGTGTTTCACATTTTCTATGTTAACAACAAAAATCATCCCAGCTGGACCTGGGGTTGTGGCTCAGTGGTAGAGAGCTCACCTAGCGTGTGAGAGGCACTGGGTTTGATTCTCAGCCACACATAAAGATAAATAAATAAAGGTATTGTGTCCATCTACAACTAAAAAAAATATTTTTTTAAAAAAATCATTCCAGCTACTGGACCAAAATGTCAATTTTAATGAAAGGAACAGAGGCAATTGTTTCAGAAATTCTTCACCAATCAAGTCCCACCAAATTGTCATTGTGTTTATTCTTTAGTAGTCTTACCAATTTAGTATTGTTTTATAATTCTTCAAATAAAGTGCTGAAAACAAAAAGCAATGCATATTCTCCCTCCAATGTGCATTATCCCAATTAATCTATCAAATTATAAAGGAGAAATTTTTCATTATCCTTTCAGGGAAATCTATATTATCCTCTTTCATGACCTATAGAATAGTTTGCTGCCCCCAACCTCAATCTCACACTCCAGAATGCCTAGCAGACTTTCAAACAAAACTCTAAGCATCCTTAAGCAATTTCTACCTCATCCATTATTAGTTATGATCACTCTATTTATTTTTAAGGAAATCTGAAACTAGAGATGACCCAAGCAGAAATTTAACTAAGTTGAAAGAAATTTACTAGAAAAACATTTTTTTAAAGTACTGTAAATGTGTTTTAAATGAATGTAGGATGAATTAAAAATTAGCAAAAATTATTCTTTAAAAAAAGACCAAAATGTTGAGCAGATTTAAAACAAACTTTCTTTCCATATGGCTAATCTCAGTTCCATAAATTTTACTAATTCAATAATAGACTAAAATGTAATTATAGTCTTTCAGTCAAAGGAAATGAAAATGTTAAAGCAGTATTACAGATATTAAAAGCAATGTTACAGAAATGGTGAAAAGGTGTTATATCAACAATATGGGATACATGTCTTCTAAAGAGGTATGAAGGAGGAAAAAAGTAGGGCAGAGTCACAAATTTTAAAGTAAATCAGAAAGAAATTATATAATTGTACCCTTAGCTAAAACAAATAAGAGGGTTAGTTCCTTGAAAAGGGGATGTGAGGGTAATAAAGGAATGAACCAAAAGTGAAAAAGGTTTGCAAATGCAGAATAATAGCAGTGAGAAAGAAAAAAAAATTCTTTTTTTTTTTTTCCCTGAAAGCAACAGTAAAAAACCTGCTAAATTTAGATAGCCTAATTTTAGAAATACCTCAACTGGCATAGTTTTTTTTCAGCAAAGTTCCAATGCCCAGGAGAAAACAAAGTACTCATTTCTTTTTGGTACCATCTACATACCACTAGGGCTGGGGACTGGCAAAGTAAGAAAAGGTGGAAGGTACAAAGCTTAAGTCAGTCAAAGGAAATGAAAATAACAATAAATTAAGTTGGACAGTTTTTATCTGAGGAAGATAGTAGCCTGTTGAAGGGCTTAGATTTAACCTGGTGAGGTGGTTACTAGAGAGTTTTAGGAGGACAAGACAAAGTCACAATATTTTAGTCAGGTCCTTCTAGTGTTTATGTGGAGTATAGATCTGAAGCTACAAAAGAAGGTCTAGGCTAGAAATAGGAAGCTGGGTATTGTTAGCTTTTAGGTAGTAGTTGAAACAGTAACAGTAGATGAGATTGCAAAGAGATAGCATTTAGTGCAGATTTTTAACTGAGAAACCACAAATGGGTTTTAAGAAATATGGCAGTGTAGAAAATTAAAAACGTTTTTTTTTTTTTGGAATTCATTTTTAAATCAAATTATAATGTTAAACTAGTTTAATCCAAACAAGCAAAGGAACAATGGATCACTAATTTCACTTTTCAATAATGTAATTTTTTTAAAAAAATAATTTAACCTTTATTTTATTTATTTGTTTTTATATGGTACTGAGGATCAAACCCTGGGCCTCACCCATGCTAGGCAAGCATTCTACCACTGAGCTACAACCCCAGCCCCAATAATGTAAAATTGATGTAATCATTGTCAAAGAGTGCTGACTGAGATGTTATCATTTCTCTGTTGACATAAAACCTAGCATACAAAAATATAGTTTATACAGCTTTTGGCTTACTTAAATCACCCCCCAAATAAGACACCAAATTTACAGTGTTTTTTAAATGTCAAAGTATCTTGTCAATAAAGGATAAATCCACAAAAATAAAAGAATACATCTTTAATTAAGTACCCTATAAGTTTGCTGATTCTGATGCTATAACATAAAGAAGCTACACATACTATGATAAAGAAATTAGACTTTTAAATAGTCAATAGTCTCTCGAAGTTTAGGACAGAGGAAGAAAACCAGATATTTGCTGTGGAATCAATGTTATTTCTTCTAATATTTTTAAATACAGTATGTAGGTAGTGGTATCAATGACCTTGCCTTCTAACATACAAGTAGATCTCTTACTGAATAGAATTTTTATTTTTGTCTATTCAAAAAAAGTTTAAATTTTGTGAATTCCTTTGGAAATAGCAATGTTTCTTCAAAATAAAAGTCTTACTTAAATCCTAGGCAAGGTCTGGAAACACATCTGACCTTGCTGTTCTGATGAAGATACATACCACAGAACGATGAGGCTTTGTGTTTTGTCATGCACTGGATATTCCAACTCTCCTCAAAATCTAGAAAAAAATGGCCTATCTACTGACACAAAAATCTCATGAAACAACTTTGGATACAGGGCCATGAGTCCCACAAATCTGATAGAGAAAACAAAACAGATTCTAGTAGATTTTCCCCAAATTCAGTTAAACTTGGTTTCTGGATGGTTAAGTTTTAAAAAACTTTATTTTAAATAAATAATGAGTTGCTCAAGTAAGTTTAAGCTTTAGAACAACTTGATAGAGTTCTTTTTGCTACAGCTTATTTGGCAGACACTCTACTATATAAATAATATACATTTTCAAGTCAACTACCAATATTGTTAAAAAACAGGGCTAGATGACTAAAGGTGACAGTTATGTGAAATGTTAAATAAAAATATACACTACAGGATGTAACAATAAATGACAAAGAATGGTTCACTTTTTTCAAACAGAAGACTGCATACATTTAGAAATAGCTTTCTTTTGCTCACTCAGATGATCTTAAAATTAAAATGTAGGTCTGCTAAGAGAAGCTTCAATCTTTAGACCAATCAAAGATTACTATTGTGACATGAAAACGAAGTAATTATGTGGTTTTTAACTTAAAATATCTTAGAAAATTTGGTGTTTCTTGAAAGTCTACTGTTATCTTGCAGAGTCCACAAAAAATTCTAATCTCTCTTGCTATTATCAAATATTTTATAAGTCAGAGATCTCATCAATTACTGTTATTAGAAGAAAGTAAAAAACATCGTGCATATCAACATGCATATAACTTAATTTTGGGGCTCAAGCTAAAAAGCAGTTTATTCTCAGGTAGCACTAAAAACTGCTTATAATTTAAATTTAGTTCAACTTTTTAAGAAGAGGTCATTGTTTTCTTTCTTAGCAATCTATCATCACCCTATTCATTGCCCTCACAAATTAATGTAAACCACAGTGTCAATCATTTCAACATATGCCCAATTTTCTTGCCCTCTTGTGCATCTATACCAAAAATGACTTATGCTCTATCAATTTAACAACCATCACTAGCTCTGATCCTACTGTTACAAAGCTAGGAAGCCAAGTACCATCATGGTAAAGAATCTAAGCATGCTAATTCATAAATTCCCTATTTATTTGGGAGGCTAAGCCTAACCAGCAATCCTTTTCCCTAACTGGTTTCTACTCAACAGTGTTTCCTATTGTGAGGCTTTATCACTCACTTTCCCATCACTAACCAGGACTCACCAGATGAAATATTTTACATTGTAAAATAGAATGTTACTTATGAATCTAATTAACAGTCCAAATAAAGTACATTTTTATACATCTCACCTTCATCTTACTCATCTATCCATCCTCCTTAAAAACTACTGCATATCAATAATCTCCTCTTATATCTTCAAGTTCCTTCTCCTTAACCTACACAATTTCTTCACAACTTATCTTCCTCTAAATTACCACACTCTGACTCTTCTTACCATTACTACAAAAAAAAAATACTGAAGAGATTATGATTCTTAAAAACAACCTATGTTCTTTAAAAAAATAATTTTAAATTCCAAACTTACAAAAGTTTCAAGTATCATATAAATGCCTCCCGTCATCTAGGAATCAACTCTTAAAAATTCACTCACTGCATTTGCTTCCATCACCACCTCCTTCTGTCCCATCTCAATGTAGCACACACACTACCATTAATTTTTTTCTAAATCAATTAAGGGCAAGACTGTAGATTAGATGACCATCACCTTTAAATATCCCGGTGTATATTTCTTTAAAGCAAAGACAATTGCCTACTAAGTTAGGAAACCACTATTAGAAAACACTATCATTCAATCCACAGAGCCCATTCAAATTTTGCCTGTCAACTTTCCAGATAATATTTTTTTTTTTCCTTTTGGGACATGACTCCATACAGCAACATGTTACATTTAACTGTTCTGTCTCTTCACACTTCTTCAATCTGGAACACTTTCTCATCCATGTCCTTACTAGTCTACAAAGAATATAGAAGTATGACTACGGATGGGGCTCGGTAGTTGGCAGAGTGCTTGTCTAGCATACATGACGTTCTGGGTTTAATTCTCAGTATCCTCTCTAACCCCAGTCTCACACCAAGAATTCAGAATTTATAGTCTGTATAAAGACCCAGAATCTGGGTCTATACAATGTTTTTTCATGACCAGATCCAGCTTATACTGTCTTTGCACAAATGCCGTAGGTAAGATATTGTATTTTTCTCAGTGCACCACATCACAGAAAGTGAAGTTTATTTCCAAACTTTCTCCCATTTGTCTCCCCTTCAATTTTTCCTTTTAACTAATTGATATCTTGTGGGAAAACATGCCACTGCAAGACTTCTTTACCAATCTTATACCTGCTAATAAAGGAATCAGCTAGATGAATATTTGGAAGAAAATAATCTCAAGCAAAGGGAATAACTAGCAGAAAGGCTTTAGCCAAAAACAGGTTTTGCAAGTTTGAAGTATGGAGCAGAGATGGGATGAACAGTATAAATGTAAATGAAGTACAAACCAGAGGGAAAAACTTGTCTTATAGATGTGTTTATGTTTATTCATTTTTTTGTTGTTTGCCTACCATATGCACCAGATATTCTACAAGACACTACAGATCTAAACACAGTATCTTGTACCTTCTATCAAGGTTCTTATCACATGATATTAATACTTTCTGTTTAACATTTGTGAACTCTTCAAGGACAGAGAATAAGTCTTTCAATTCTGTAATTCCAAAGCCTGGAAGAGTTACTGGCACAAGGACAACTCCTAAGTTCACTAAAAGAGTACATAAACTCATATTGTCCACTATAAATTCATTATCTTGATGGAAAAATTTTATGTTCCTTCACCTTAATCTAAATGGGAAAAAAATCCCTTTTAAATTCTGATAAAAGGGGTCGGGAAACCTCTGCCTTTTATATTATACTCAGCGAACTTTTATATTATTCCCTTAGTCCTAAGAATTCATTAACTTTGTTCTTTGGTAAACATAATTGGGGGCAATGATTCTGAAACTAAGTAAAAATTAAAAGGTTAAGAGAGAATTAGGGAGTAAAGTATGAGATTATGCTATCTCCCTCCTTAGGTTTTTCTCATTATTCTTCTGGGAAAACATTCATTTTTATTAAAATATTAATAATTTTAATATTAGCACAAAATGATGATAAATTTTTAAATATATAATTTCACTTATCAATTACAATGATTCCTGTTAAGCCTTATGCAGCACCTATAAATAAAGGCTTAATTGGGTAAAAAATAGATAAAATTTAAATTTTAATATAAAATAGATAATAATATAATATAAAAAAGATAAAATTTAAATCTATCCATAAAATTAACAGCAGCAACAGGTATTTAATGACTGCTTTCTATATACCTTAATCAGTACTAATTATATCATAATTATATTTCATGTACATCCACAAAAATTCTGATAAGTTGGCACTACTATTACCTACTCCCCTCTAAGAGAAAAATAGAGATTAAAGGGGTAAAGTAAACTGCCAAAGTGTCACTACTAAAAATTAAGTGACTAAGAGTCCTCCAATGCCAAATCTGATGCTCTTAATCATAGTATTATACTGTTTCTAGTTGTGACTATTCAGAAGACTCAAGAGAATTAATCCTTTCAAAGACGCTTCCAAATACATCTATACAGTTAACTTAGAAATAAATCTGCAAAGTGTTAAAGTACTAAAGACTTCAAAAGGAAATACTAGTTAGTCCATTACTGAATTATTATTTCAATAAATAATAATAGTGTTCTCTCACATGAATCTTTCACTGATTAATCAAGATCCATTATTCTAAAGCTTTATACTACTAGTTTTTAAGATTTTTCAGAGCACTGAGCTATATCTCATGTGCTTCTAATTGAATGAGAACACCCAGTATCCATTCCATTTTATAAGAAAATATAAACAATGAGCACGTATCTAATCTACTGCCATTTATAGTGATAATTATAAAAATGGGAAGAAAGTTTTTAAGTAATGTTTGAAGTACTGTTTTAGAACCTGTAACTGCAAATTACTAGTAAAAAATTCTAAATGAGATGTACGATTTTGGCACAATCAGCAAATAATATCACACACTTAAAATAAAAAATTTTTTCAGAATCTTGGTAAAACCATATAGAACAGTACAGTGGCTGAACACATTGGCACATGCCTGTAATCCCAGCAGCTTAGAAAGCTGAAGACCTAAGTAACTCAGCAAGACCCTGTCTCTAAATAAAATATTTTAAAAGGACTGAGGATTGGCTCAGTGGTTAAGCACTCCTGGATTCAATCCTCAGTATCAAGAAAAGTACAGTGTTTGTTACTTATTTTTCTTCCCTTTATTTATGTGCCTTCAACTAAAGAAAGCAACCAGAAAGCAGCTTCCTCTTCACATATTATTCCTGTTTCCCAAATTTAAAGTAGGAATTTAATATCTAGAAAAGGATTGCAAATTTCTGTATAGGGCCAGATAATAAACAATTTAGGCTTTGCATGCCATACAGTCTCTGTCACAACTACTTAACTCTGTTATGATAGTGCAAAAGCACCCCCTCTCAATACATAATGAGCTGAGTGTGCATATATCAATAAAACTTTATTGTAAGAGATGATGGGCTAGAATGACCCACAGACAGTAGTTTATTAAACCCTGATTCAAACTGCTCTTCCAACTATGTACCTATCATCCTACTACTGACTCATAAGATAGTAACAAGCACATTATTTCATTGCATTTTCCTTCCCAAAATTCTGGAGATTATGTATCAGATTCATCTCAAAACAAAATGCTTCATAAAGTAGGATAAATGCTTGGAATCCCTTTTATTTTTCTACCAGAGATTGAACCCAGATATACTTAACCACTGAGCAACATCCCCAGTCTTTTAAAAAATTATTTTCAATTTTGAGACAGGGTCTTGCTAAGTTGCTTAGGACCACGTTAAGTTGTTGAGACTGACTTTGAACTTCCAATGCTCCTGCCTCCGCCTCCCCAGTTGCTGGTTTTACAGGCATGCACCACTGTGCATGGCTCTAACATAAAGAATTCCTACAAGGTATGCCACCAACATCAAAACTGAAGAAGTTGAATAGTGGCTGTGGCTCAGTAATTAATAGAGCAACTTGCCTTGCACTGTGAGGCACTGGATTCAATCCTCAGCATCACATAAAAATTAATAAAAAAAATAAAGGTATTGTGTCCATCTACAACTAAAAATATAAAAAAACTGAAGAAGTTATGTAATTTTTATAACTCATAAGATAGTAACAAGCACATAACTGCAGTCACATAACTTTAATAGTCACTCAAAATAAAGTGGAAACAATATAACGCTTATTTCTCATGATTACTGCTTTTGAAAGAATTCAACTTGAATGACTTATTTTCATTTACTATGAGAACAAATTACTGTATCAAGCAGAATACAGAGATACCTACTCTCTACTCTGAAAAAAAAAAACTTGTCAGAAAGTTTAGAAAATTTCACTTATGTTTCACAGAGAACAATGGGGAAGTGAAAGTGAATAGGGAAAATATTAATGGAGAAAGTGTTCTACAAATACCTAATGGACTAAAGTCAACAACAAAGAAGTATGTGAAAATTTTTCCCTCATCCTGTTGTTTAGCTATTTTACTGAAACACACTGTGTGTACAGATAGAAGAGAAAAAGTAGGTATATATATTCAGTTTACAAGCAAATTATCATTACTACAAAGTTTACAGCTGCTCTCTTCAAAGACAGAAATGGGAATTACCATTTTACCTTGTATTTCCCATTTTCTTATTTCAAAGGCAATTAAGGACTTTGTGAATGAATGAATGCATATTTTCAGCCCACAGGGTAGTGTTTAATAATAAGTATAACCACAGTAGTGGTTAATAGTAAGTATTACCTTTAATGGATTTAATAGTTAAGGCATCTGAAAATAAATTAAAATATTCAAAAGTAATTTTCTCACTTAAAGTTATAGTACTTTACTTCTGTACATTCAACGAGTTAAAAGAGAGGGATGGGTTTGGCTCAGTGATAAAGTCCGTGCCTAGCATGTGCAAATTCCTGGGTCTCTAGCACCAAGGAATGAGTGAGGGGATTCAAAAGAAACAATAACAAATCCAAAGAACTTTTAAAAAAACAGCATTAGATATTTTTAAAAAATGAGGTGTTAAAGATAAGAAGATCATAAGCAAAGAGTATTAGATATGCTCAGAAATGTTTCTATCACTATTTAAAGGGAATTTTCCCAGACTAGCATATGGTTTTCTATGGATAATATAAAATGGTATATTTAATAATCTCCTACAATTTGCTTAACATACTTGGGAAATGCCCTTCGTTTAGAATTAAAATTATTGCATGACATTTTATAAAATGTCAAACTACATATTTGATATAATGTTAAGAGCTACATTTATTCATCATGTGGGCCCATAATATAACTGTGACTGCTACAACATGTCTTTCAGGAAATCTCCAAACTTGAAGTCCAAATTTAAGAAAAGTCTGTATATTGCACATTGAGTTATAGTTTAACTGGATTTACAGTTTCCCATTAGTTGTTATTTTTACATTCACCTATAAGCAATGTTTGGGGTTTTTTTTGTTTTGTTTTTTGTTTTTTAATGTTTTTAGTACCAGGAATTCAACCTAGGGGTACTTAACCATTGAGGCACATTCCCATACCTTTTTATCTATTTTTTATTTTGAGATAGGGTCTTACTAAGTTGCTGAGGCTGGTCTTGAATCTTCAATCCTTCTAT
The DNA here is from genome assembly GCF_048772815.1 of Callospermophilus lateralis. NCBI lineage: Eukaryota > Metazoa > Chordata > Mammalia > Rodentia > Sciuridae > Callospermophilus > Callospermophilus lateralis. The sequence goes on along the minus strand of NC_135310.1, from coordinate 82,013,330 downwards.
CTCAACCTTCCAAGCTGCTGGGATTATGAGTATGCACCACCACACCTGGTATAAGCAACATTTCTTAAATACCATATAAAAGTAAAAACAATATTTTAAAAATTACTTACAGTAAATATACGTCTGCCAGTACGGTCAAAAGTTACACAGTACACAGATGACAAGTGTCCAAGAATTCGTTTGTGCATCTTCATGTGCTGATATACTGCAGTTGGAACAAGTCGCTCAAGTCTATATTTCCCATTCAGCTTCCTTGAAAACAGTGTATCCGCTACCAAGAAAACAGAGAGAAATTAATATAAAACAGAATTAAATTTTCTTATATTCTCAAGTTTTAAGAGTTCACATATTTTAATTTGCATGTTTGCAAAAATAAAATGCTTTCTAATATATGTGGCTCCTGATTAAGAGTCTCAAAAATAGTCAATAAAAACAAATTATTTCACCTGAAATAAGTTTAGCCAGGCATCTTCTCATTTTGTAAATTAGCAAACAATTAAATGGCCTCTCCAAAGTCACATACTAAGGTATGAGGTAAGATTAAAACCCAGACTTCTTTACTCTTAAAGCAGTGTTATATTATTTCTTTAGAAAGATCCCCAAGATATAGTTTTTCTTATAAAAGCAGTTAAAACTGCAAATTAGAGATTTTTTTTTTTTGGATCAACCAACATTTGAACATTCTAAATATGCCACACAGAATGTTTAAGAAAACTCTGAAACAAGACAGAAATAAATCACTTGCATTATTAAAAAATAATAATTAAATTAGGGACTTGTTAAACACTTGTATGATGATTCTTTTTTTTGGAATACATTGGCTCATTTATTCTAGTGAATAAATTAGAATTTATTCATTCTAACCATCTTTCAAGATCTGACTGAAGCTCATTTTCCTCCTCAAAGCTATATATGTTGACTCTAGCCCAAAATGATCTCTTTTATCTAAATTACTAATGAACTTATTTGTTATACTGTTAACTTATGGACAAAGAAGGTGCTCAATAAATATGTGTTGACTGATCTGCAGCCACATCAACAACCTATAGATTATCTTTTAATAGAAGGTATTGTGCCTGACATACCACCTACACTGAATATTTAGCACTATATATTTTTTTTAAAGAGAGAGAGAGAGAGAGAGAAAATTTTTTAATATTTATTTTTCAGTTTTCGGCGGACACAACATCTTTGTTTGTATGTGGTGCTGAGGATCGAACCCGGGCCGCACGCATGCCAGGCGAGCGCGCTACCGCTTGAGCCACATCCCCAGCCCCTTAGCACTATATTTTCTCACTTGAATTTGGTCCCAAAGAAAAATAAATATATACACAAAATACTACTTAACCTAGATTTAGACCTAACAATTGTGCCCTAAAAGCTGATGAAACATAAATATCTCAGGTGTATTAAAAAGAGTCTCAGCACCCAGGCCCCCCGCCATATCCAGTACATTTTTGACTCACACTGCATTTGCAAGCCAAAAGAGGAAAAAAAAAATCTTGGGACCTGGTAAAGAGAGATGAAGATGGATGCTAAATATTACATTCTAAAGCAAGAATATCTCAAAGAAAACGTATATCATGCTTAAATGTTCTTTAGCTAAAGCAATCACTTTATATTTGAAGAGTATTTCTCTTTCTGTTAGCATATAAATTCTATATAACAATCTATTCTAACAACTGGGAATGTCTAAGACAAGGTTTGACAGTTGCTAACTGGCATGTTTATGCTTAAGCTGGTTATACAGAGATTTAGAAAGTTAATTTACAAAGACTTAGAAAGTTTCCATCACAGTTTGGCCTCTGACACATTTTCCTTTTGCACAGAAATGAACTGGTAAAATACATCCTCCAATGCTTGGACTCCAAACTGATTTCATGTAAGAATCACATAATACCACAGACATCAATTGTTCTGCCTTAAGAAAACTCAAATCATCTTATTCAAATATCAAGAACTACTGACATCTCAGACTCACCTGTCTGTTCTGTAAGAAAATAAGTGATGACATACCACACAAACATTGACCATGTTTCAAGATGTGGTTTAATTCTTTCTATTAAAAACTTATAAAATTCTCAAAATGTCAAATTTTATGAAAATATTTAGCACAATTCTGAAGGTATGAAAATGCTGGAGATAATTAAAACTACCATTTTGCAATGATCAGGTAGTCACTAGTATACATATTAAAATTTTATATAAATAATCTAAAAATCAGAGCTAACAAAGTATTGTCTAGGTTAAAAAAAAAAAAAAACAAAAAAAACCACTTCCTTTACATGTAAGAAAATGTTACTACTGTCCTAAACTTTTTTACTAAATATTTGAGCTGAGGTAAAATTAACTATTTCTATTTTGGGAGTCAATTGAAAAAAGAATATCCCTTTCAAAAAAATCACTTTACAGTTAAGTGTTCAAGTAAAACCTTCCAGAAACCCATTAAAAGTGAAACAGACCAGCTTCTGTGGAACACACCGGTAATCCCTAAATTGTGGAAGGCTTGGGCAGGAGGATTACTAGTTCAAAACCAGCTTCAACACTGAGACCCTGTCTCAAAAATACACACACACACACACACACACACACACACACACACAGAGCTGGGGATGTGGTTCATGTGGCTCAGTGCCTAAGCACTCCTGGGTTCAATCTGCAGTACCAAATAAGTGAAACATAATTTAAACTACATTGTACACTACCCTTCATAATGCTTAGTTAACCAGTTAACTATTGAGCTACTTAGTAGCTACACTATGAACATGTCCTAAAGACTATAACTAGCAGAGTCCTTGCATTAAACCACTTTACAAACTTGTGCAACAGCACTAAAATATATGCCACACAGACAGAATAATATATAAAAGTTCCAAGGTAATTAGTTGGTGGTTCAAACTATAACTATTGGTGTTAGATAAGAAGAAATGTTTTGTATTTCTCACAATTGAGTAAAAAACCTTTCAAAAAAAGTATATAAATGAATCTTTTTTTAAAATTTTTATTATTGGTTGTTCAAAACATTACATAGTTCTTGACATATCATATTTCACACATTTGATTCAAGTGGGTTATGAACTCCCATTTTTACCCCGTATACAGATTGCAAAATCACATCGGTTACACATCCACTTTTTTACATATTGCCATACTAGTGTCTGATGAGTTCTGCTGCCTTTCCTATCCTCTACTATCCCCCCTCTCCTCCCTTCCCCTCCTATCTTCTCTCTCTACCCCATCTACTGTAATTCATTTCTCCCCCTTGTTTTTTCCTTTTCCCCTCACTTCCTCTTATATGTAATTTTGTATAACAATGAGGGTCTCCTTCCATTTCCATGCAATTTCCCTTCTCTCTCCCTTTCCCTCCCACCTCTCATCCCTGTTTACTGTTAATCTTCTTCTCATGCTCTTCCTCCCTGCTCTGTTCTTAGTTGCTCTCCTTATATCAAAGAAGACATTTGGCATTTGTTTTTTAGGCATTGGCTAGCTTCATTTAGCATAATCTGCTCTAATGTCATTCATTTCCCTGAAAATGCCATGATTTTGTCACTTTTTAGTGCAGAACAATACTCCATTGTGTATAAATGCCACATTTTTTTTTATCCATTCATCTATTGAAGGGCATCTAGGTTGGTTCCACAGTCTAGCTATTGTTTTGTGCTGCTATGAACATCAATGTAGCAGTATCCCTGTAGTATGTTCTTTTTAGGTCTTTAGGGAATAGACCGAGAAGGGGAATAGCTGGGTCAAATAGTGGTTCCATTCCCAGCTTTCCCAGCAATCTCCATACTGTTTTCCAAACTGGCTGCACCAATTTGCAGTCCCACCAGCAATGTACAAGTGTGCCCTTTTCCCCACATCCTCGCCAGCACTTGTTGTTGTTTGACTTCATAATGGCTGCCAATCTTACTGGAGTGAGATGGTATCTTAGGGTGGTTTTGATTTGCATTTCTCTGACTGCTAGAGATGGTGAGCATTTTTTCGTGTACTTGTTGATTGATTGTATGTCCTCCTCTGAGAAGTGTCTGTTCAGGTCCTTGGGCCCATTTGTTGATTGGGTTATTTGTTTTCTTATTGTTTAAATAAATGAATCTTAATTAAGATACACAAAATGGTTCAATTTAATTTATAGCTGCATGGCACAAAAGCAAATGGTGATTATTCACTTTCTAATAAAAGTGTAACAATTGGATTTTTGAGTAAAAAAAAAAGTCTCAGATTATAGGAATTCTTTAAATTTTATTGAACTAGAATGTTAATTTTTAAAATGAGCATGATTAAACATATAAGAGGACACAAAGAATTAAGTTCTTTACATGACATTATTTACAGTTTTAAACTTAAATTGAGTAGCACATGACTTTGCTTTAAAAGTACATATACTTGGGGGGGCTAGGGTTGTGGCTCAGAGGTAGAGCGCTCACCTAGCACGCGTGAGGCACTGGGTTCGATCCTCAGCACCACATAAAAATAAAGATATTGTGTGCATATAACTAAAAAATAAATATTAAAAAAGAAGTGCATATATTGAGGCTGGGGTTGTGACTCGGTGGTAGAACACTCGCCTCACAGATGTGAGGTGCTGGGCTTAATCCTCAACACCACATAAAAATAGATACATAAAGTGTACATGTTGCAGAATCATATTGTTAATGTAGTCACATATATACATAAAGTAATAATATCTGTTTCATTCTGCTATCTTTACTATCCCTACATCTTCTCCCCTCCCCTCCCATCACTTTCCTCTACCCAATCTAAGGTAACACTATTCTTCCCTAGTATCCCCCCACCTTATTGTGAACTAGCATCCACATATTAGAGAGAACATCCGGCCTTTGGTTTTGTGGGATTGGCTTATTTTGCTTAGCATGACATTCTCCAACTCCAACCATTTATTGGCAAATGCCATAATTTCACTCTTCTTTAAGGCTGAGCAATCTTCCATTGAGTATATATACCACATTTTCCTTATCGATTCAACCATCGAGGGACACCTAGGTTGGTTCAATAATCTAGCTATTGTGAATTGAGCTGCTATGAATATTCATGTGGCTATGTTACTATAGTATGCCAATTTTAAGTCCTTTGGGTATAAACCAGAGTGGAATAGCTGGGTAAAATGGTGGTTCCATTCCCGGTTTTCTGAGGAATTTCCATACTGCTTTCCATAGTGGTTGCACCAATTTGCAGATCCAACAGCAATGTGTGAGTATACCCTTTTCACCACACCCTCACCAATATTTATTGTTGCCTATATTCTTGATAATTGCCATTCTGACAGGTGTGAGATGAAATATTAGAGTAGTTTTGATTTGCATTTCTCTAATTGCTAGAAATGTTGAATACTTTTTCATATATTTGTTGACGAATTATATTTCTTCTTCTATGAAGTGTCTGTTCAGTTCCTTGGAAATATTCTTAAAGCTTGCCAAAGCACTGCTAAATCCTTTTCACTTGGCAAATTCTTTCTTATCCTCAAGTGTCAGAAAGATACCTCCTGCAATAAGACTGATGAATTTCAAATGCATCCTAACTTGTTGCCTTCTAACATCACTTCTCTCTTAAAACTGCAGTGTTTTTCATTTCATTTCATTCAGAATAAGAGCAAATGTCCTTATCCATTAACTTAATATGACCCTGCACAAACTTATCTCCTATTACTCTCTGACCTCCTCTGCTTCTTCTCCCCATGGTCTGCCCTATCCATTCTAACCTACCCCATTCTTCCAACACATCAGACAAGCTACTAACTTAGAAATTGGCTTTTTGCCTCTGTCTAGAATGCCAACCACTTTTAAGTCTTCTCTCAGATGTTTATTACTTTCTCAATTAAGCCTAAACTCAGCCCACTGGAAAATGCAGCCTACTCCTTAACACCTTCCTTGACCCACCTTTCTGTAGTTCTGTATTTGTTTTTTATCATTAGTCACCTGATACTATAAATTTATTTGCTTATTATGTACCTTTCTTGTTTCCAACCTCCTCCCACTACAACATAACAAACTACACATGGGCAGTATTTTCTTGTTTTGTTTTCTATTTCAACTAGAATAAGAGATGAAAATTATGGCTGTTGTTTAATAGATGATCCATGTATATCAGGCAAATTGATAAATTACATAGTACTAAAACAATTAGATTTAGGAATAAAACAAAAATGGAGGATTTCTTTATCTGATAAGAACTCCAAAATGTCTCTATTGTTTCATTTCAACTGCTACATATATATAAACTTGCAAAGGAGGGGAGAATACATGTTATGGTTTGGATGTGAGGTATCCCCCAAATGTCACATATAAGACAATGCCAGAAGATTCAGAGGAGATATAATTGGGTTATAAGAGTCTTAACCCAATCAGTGAACTAATCCCCTTCAGTGGTAAATGAAGTGGTAGGATATGGGTGGTGTTGGTGGGACTCGGGGCATGGCTTTTGGGTATATATTTTGTATCTGGAGAATTTTGTATCTATCTATCTATCTCTCTCTTTTTTTCTCTCTCTCTCTCCTTTCTCTCTCTCTCTCTCTCCTTTCTGATCATGATGTGAGCTGCTTCCCTCCACTACACTCTTTTGCCATTATGTTCAGCCTCACCTGGAGAATAGAGGAATGGAGTCAATTGTTTCAAAAACTGACTAAAACATAGAACAACACATTTACTCAATTTTCTGAAAATAGATCAGAAAATGAAATAAAAATTTCAGAAATCACTGTTATTCATTTGAACTATCAATCTGTTTAAAGTCTAAAGTAAAAAAGGAACAAAATAGTGAAAAATGTCATTTGTAGGAAATCTTTCAGAGCAATCTTTAAAATAAAGTCTATATACACAACTCTATATACTCACTAAAGATAAACAAGAGACCTTCAATTTCTTAAACATAATTAGCTATAATGATAAGTATATCCAGACAGTGGCTTCTTATCTATTTTTTATCTAGGTAGTAAGATGATAAATCAAACTCCCAAGTCACTTCTTATTAGTCCACATCTAGTGGTTTTTAAGAATTGATTTATTTCTCTAATCACAATACTAATTCATACTCAATTTAGAAAATAACAGCATAAATGAAAGAATCCTTAATTCTACTGCCCAAAACAATCACTTTATAAATTTTAAAAACTGTTTCCTCATGAACAGCATCTTAATAGCTATGCCATATTCCTTAATGAGAAAGAGGTTTTAAGTTTGAAAGATTTTTGTTATAATCTGACACTGTGGAGACTTTATGCAAGTTACTCTTCTAAACCTCAATTTCTCCAGTTATATTACTAGGGAAACATTTCCATTTTCCACAATACACTTGGCTTTCATATTCTGTTGTTATCTGACATCCCACAGTTTTACACAGTCACTTTAATCAATATTTTTCATTTCCTTTGTGATTTCTACTTTAGTTTTAATATGAAAAGTCTTCCTACTAGAAAACAGTACAATAAATAGCCACTTAATTTTTTTGTGTGTGTGGCTTAAAGTTCTCATTTAACTTTTTAAAAATTGTTTTAGTTGTAGATGGATACAATACCTTCATTTTATTTATTTATATGTAGTGCTGAGGCAAGTGCTTGACCACTGACCTACAATCCCAGCCCCTCATTTAACTTTTTAATACATCTGCAATTTTAGTACACACTACTGAGTCTCTAAGGGTATTTTTCCTCCCCCAAACAATCGATCATTTGGTTCCTGCCTTCCCATTTACTAATCCTATTTTCTTTTATATTGTGATTACATATATATATATATATATATATATATATATGTGTGTGTGTGTGTGTGTGTGTGTGTGTGTTTATATATATATGTATATATATGTACACATATACACAACATAGAATATTTATATACACCCACACACATACATACACACACACTAGGCCAATGACATGCCTTAAAGTCTATTTATATGCCACTACCAAAATTTCAATTTTATACTTATATAATGTTTTAATATCTGGGTATTCCTCTTCATTATGATTCCATTTAAAAATATCTATTCTCAGGGCTGGGGTTGTAGGTCAGTGATAGAAAACTTGCCTAGCACATGTGAGGTCCTTGATTCAATCCTCAGCACCACATAAAAATACATAAATAAAATAAACGTATCCATCTACAACTAAAAATATTGTTTAAAAAACCTTCTTATTCTTGATTATTGATTAATTAATTTTGCAGATAAGTGCAAGTTTTTTAAAAACTTGTTGGAAATTTAAGTCTAAAATCATTTGTTGGCAAAGAACTGCCTTTTTTTGAAATATGTATTTTTTATTTTTTAGTTGTAGATGGACACAATACCTTTATTTTATATATTTATTTTTATGTGGTGCTAAGGATCAAACCCAGTACCTCACTCATGCTAGGCAAGCACTCTACCACTGAGTCTCAACTCCAGCCACAGAACTGACATTTTTTTAAGTCCAGTAACACGGTCATGCTTTCTTTCTATAGGCTGGGTCCAAGTTTTCAATGCAGATGATTTTATAAAAAGATTAACATAATCAAAGCTGCCCTAGTTTCTCTCAGTACAAATATATACTACTGAAACAAGTTCATAAAAAAGGAAAGAAGTTACTATAAAAGAGCATCTATAATAACCTTAGCAATTACCTTTTTGAGGATACTAGAAAAGTACATGATAAAAATAAGTACTAATGCAGAAATACCATCATCAAAATATGCAGACTTTTCCTCCTTTTGCATGTACTTTATGTAAAGCACACAAAACCAAAATAACTTATTCAAGATCAAAATTAAAAGATAATTTGGAAAAATTAAAGTCACTATCAAATAACAAAAATGCAGAGTTTACTATTTTGTTATTGTTATTTTGTGACTGTTAAGGGCAATAACAAGCTATATAGTAGAATTAGAGGACCCAAGAAGAACTAGTCACTATAACTTCTACCAACTTATGAAAACAGCCTTGATAGTAACCTAATGAATGAATTCAAGAAGCATGTAGCTTTAGATTTCAAAACCTGGAGAAACAATTTTTGTAACAAAAAAATTAGATGAGAAAGCAATACAGAGACAAAATCTTTAAAGTCAGAAAGTATCTCAGTACAACCTGGGCATTGTTTGATATAGAAAATATGGGTGTTCAAATAAGAAACATCAGGACATTTCACCAGAAGGTTGTTTGAAACAATTTTTATTAAAGTCATTTTTTAAAATATCATTTTGACTAATTTTATTCTATCTGTGCTTGGAATAAAGGCTCCCAGGGTTTCTTTGAGTAAAATGTAAAAGTAACTATGAAATTATGATGTATAATATATAAATACAGAAAATGTTCCTCAATTTAAATACACAAGAGTGAATTCTGGATAGCTGGAAGTTTGCTGGGGCCCCTTCAGCTGTGGCTCTCAACACTGGATAATCAGTACCTAGGCTTCATTTTAATTTCCACAATCTGCATTAATAAAGATTTTCTAAATATAAGACTAATAATACATTACTATAAGACAAAGAAATTGATAAAACTAAACTTGAAAGAACTACAAAAATAGTAATTAAAAACAAGAGTACATAAAAGAGTACATGAAAATAAATTACAAACTGAATTTATTTCCCATACGTGCCATGTCCAAATTTAGGTGGTAATTAATTTCCCAGAGAAATAATGTTATATTCATGACCAGACACTCAGACAGCAAATTTTTATAGAAATGACCTTCCAAGTTCATTGCAAGGTCATAGGTGTTGATGGTTTCAGAATTTCTATCAGATAAATGTACTATAAAGGCATAAAATTACATGAAATGTTATTTGCTTTAAAGAATCACAAAAGTATTCTAATGAAAAGGAGATATGAATATGAGAGTCACACACAAAAACATAAAATAACCAAGCAACAACAACAAAACATAGCTAATAATAAATCTCTAACACAGAAGTTATGCCAAAAGCCAGGTATCAAATACCTTGAGAAAATGGCTATGAATAAAGAAAAAAACTGATATGGAGCTTACTAACAGGTTCTCACTGAGATTTCAAGAATGTGATGATAGAAAGTCTAATTAGATGCTATAAAGAGGGTCAGTAAATGTCAAAATACAATACAAAATACAATGCAGGGTGGAAAAAGATATGTAGAACATAAGCAATTCTTGTATGCAACTGATTTGCAAAACAATGGCTAATATTTTCTGAATGCTGTATTATACACCAGAAATTATTCAAACCACTTCACCTATATTCTCATTTAATCCTCAACCAACCTTGAAGATAAGGACTATTATCCCCAATATGGGACTATTCTTACCAATAACTATTACAGTGTGGCAATGGACACAATATTAGGGGGAAAGATTGAAAGGAAACATTCCAAAGTATTAATAGAAGATAACCAGTGAGAACAATTTTGGAGCTCTTCTGTTTTCTAAGCTTTCTTCGTTGGACATGTATTCATTCTAATTCATTATTAAATAAAATACAGATCAATCTACTTCAAGGAATTTAAAAAGGCAGTAAAGAAAAACCTAAAATGTCTGAAGAGATTAACTTAAATTTAAAGACTAATAAAAACAGACCTAGGGATAATGATGTGAAAATTAAACAATATTTTTTAAAAATTAAAAACTGTACAAAATATGTAAATATGTATTATACTATAGAAAATGACCACTGCCAATTTGACACTGGCTTGAAAAACAAGATGCTATAAAGAAAGAATTCACGTTTTGATTAGAAAGCCATAAGATAATCAATTTTGTTTTAAAGTTTTGTTGTACCTCTAGGTTTAATCCCTAGTACCATGCACACACTAAAAATCTCTCCCTCTGAGGGTTTTTTGGTTTTGTTATTGAAGTACTGGGGACTGAACACAGGGCCTAATAAATGCTAGGCAAGTAAGCTATCACTAAGCTACTTTTAGCTTAGTGATACTTTGAAGTAAAAAAGAGAAAAATGTTAGATAGTTTGGGAGAAAACTATATAAGGAAAAACACATAATTCACTGTAGAGCCACAATGGAAAGGCTTGCCACAGAAGTTCTGAGGTTACTAATATATATTAGCAGGAAATGACAACCAAATAATAATATTTCAAGAGTCAGAGATAATCTATAAAATAATTCAACACATATTGGTCTATTTCTACGAGTCATTCAGTCACTTCATCAGCAACTAGCAACTGACCAACAAAGGAATAAGACAAAATAACATCTTCAGTCAAAGTAGGAAGGGAGAGCAACATTAAAAGGATAATCCTCTAATTAGTTTTTGTTCATAAAAAAGAGAAACAAGTAATGGGGAAGAGAAGAGTAAAGGAAAACCAGGCAACACAATACCCACTAAATGTTTCTCTCTTCTTTATTACACTAAAAAAATTTGTACACAAATTAACTACTTTCCAAATAATTCATATTCATATTTTCAGTTTTTTAAAATATTTTTTGTAGTTGTACAATAACTTTTATTTATTTTTATGTGGTGCTGAGGATCGAACCCAGGGACTTGCACATGTGAGGCGAGCGCTCTACCACTGAGCCATAACCCCAGCCCCAATATTTTCAGTTTTAATGTTTACTTGTACCTGTTTCAAAAATATCAGATTTTTAAGATTTAGCAGCTAACATTAAAGATGAATAATGTATAAAAAGGTAAACTAAAATACTATCTAGCAAAATACAGAAAGTAATGATATCATGATCTCAAGAATTAAACCAAAAATTTCATGAACCAAGTATATAACAAGCACATCAAAAAAGGGCAGACAGGCTGGGCGAAATGGCACACGCTTGTAATCCCTGTGGCGCAGGATTGGGAGTTCAAAGCCAGTCTCAGCAAAAGCAAGGCACTAAGCAACTCAGTGAGATGCTGTCTCTAAATAAATACAATACTGGGCTGGGGATGTGGCTCAGTGGTTGAGTGTCCCTGAGTTCAATCCCCTCGCACAAAATAAATAAATAAATAAAAAGCAGACATTAAATTACTAGGAATATTATTTATCTTCCCCTTTTATTTCCTGGAAACCAGTCTGTTGCCATCTCAAAATACTACAGTGGTACAATATTTTCAATATTATACCTTTTTTGCAGTTATTTCCTTCAACATTTTTTAAATTTCCTTTTAGTTTGGTGGTGCTAAGGACTAAACCCAGGGCCTCATATGTATGTTAAACATAGGCTCTCATTGAGGTAAACCTAACAAACCACGTTTTTCTTTTAAATAAAAAAGTATTTTAAGTTATGTAGTTTTATGTCAAACATTTTAATCATTCAATGTGGAGTCAACAAATATTTATAGAGCACCTATGAGCCAACTACAGGCTAAAGAGTGCAACCGGGGGACAAAAAAAAAAAAACATGGTATTTACCCTCATGGAGATTGCAGTCTATCAGGCAAGAAAGACATGAAACAGACTTACAACAATGATTAAGTACTATCAAATAGAAGATATAGGAAAATCTTGAAATATAAATAAAAGAGTTCAAAAGAGTTCTAACATGTGGGAGGCAGTTTATCAGAAAGTTCAGGCAGATGTCTCTAAAAAGCAGACATTTAAACTAAGATCTGAAAAACAAACAGCTAAAGAATACTGGTAAGAAGGGAGCATGTTCCAGGTTTAAAAACAGCATATACAATGGATGGCCTCAGGCTGGAATCACAATAGTACTAAAGCACATAAAGAAGTCAAGTGTTGAAGAGACTGAGAAGGTAAGGAAAAATGTAGATGCCTTCTAAGCTGTGTGACATATTTGATTAAATTCCAGTAATAATATGTTGAAGAGTTTTTGGGAGAAAAGAATAGGATAATATAGATTTGCTTTGGGATAATTAATTGCAGTTTTCTCTCTTGACCACAATGAGAAAGGAGCAGAAAGGATATAACTATTAAAAAAAAAAAAAAAGCCAATTCAGTAAAAGAAACCAAAGGGTTCAAAAAATAAAATTTCATTTCAGAAAAAAAATTAATTGGTTTGATACCAAGATTCTTACAATTCTCTCAAGAAATCAAATCTCTCTTTTAAATTTAAGGATTTATCTGGCAATATATACTTGAAAGAATATACCATGTTTTATTGTTTTTAGAGTTCATATACTGAGGCACAATTCAAAAGACTGCTGTACCCAAATCAATAGGATACAGCTAGTTCAACATTAACATATGAAGAAATTCACAAAGGGGGCTGGAGTCGTAGCTTAGTGGTAGAGTATTTGCCTAGCATGTGTGAGGCACTGGGTTCAATTTTTAGCACCACATATAAATAATAAAGTCTACTGACAACTAATAAAATATTTAAAAGAAGAAATTCGCAAAAGGAAAAGGGGCTATATAAATGTGATATATAAAGTTAAATGTGTAAGATCTAAAGCAAAATAACAAAAGAACTAACTGAATTAAGTACTCTCTCTCTAAGCTTTGGTTTTTCTCATTAATAAAGTAGGGGTACGGTACAGAGTTGCTATGAAAATAAACGGTACCAAAATGTTTTCCAAACTCAATATTTTTATACAAACATTCTATAAGTACTGACCCTCAACAACCAAATCATTAGGTATCATAAAAGTAAATCTACCTGATTACAGTTTTTCTTCTAATCTTAAAGACTTTCATGCTGGACATTTTGGCCCATGCCTATAATCCAGTTACTTAGGAGGCTGAAGCAGGTCAAAGCCAGCCTCAGCAATTGGAGGCCTTAAACAAATCAGTGAGACCCTGTCTCAAAATAAAAAAGAAAAAGGGCTGGGGATGTGGCTCAGATGTTGAGTGCCCCAGAGTTCAATTCCTGGTAACAAAAAAAACAAAAAAAAAAAAGATAGATTTTTTTTTCATTGAAAATCTGTTATTTATTAATGTATTCTATGATTATTAACTATCACTTTATGAAATGATTTTAGATTTCCAAAAATATAATGTGGAATAGTGTTTCCATAAGCTTTCAGCTAGATTCTTCTGATGTTAACATATTATAACTGTAGTACATATATTAAAGCTAAGAAATTATTGTTACAATAATCAACTACAAATTTGATCTGAATTTCACATTTCCTATCAATGTCTTTTTTCTTCTTTTACTGAATCTAATTCAGGATACAGCATGGAAATTTGTCATTACCCTCTCAATTCTGACAGTTTCTTAAAGTTTCCTGACTTTTATGATGTGGACACTTTTGAAAACAACTGGTTAGGTTTTTTGTTTTTGTTTTTTTTTTTGCATTACAATTCTTAATACGCCATTATACCATAATTTATCATATCTCTGATTATATATAAGGTATGTTGACACCAAATTCACATATCTTCATACATGTAGTTTGTATAATTATGAGGGTCTCCTTTCATCATCCATGCTATTTCCCTTCTCCCTCCCATTCCCTCCAACCCCTATTCCCTGTCTAGAGGTAATCTTCCTCCCTTGCTCTCCCACCAAACCCCATTTTGAGTCCCCCCTCCCCACCCCGCCGTTTATAACAGAGAAGACATTAGGCATTTGTTTTTTGGGGGATTGGCTAACTTCACTTAGCATAATCTTCTCTAATGCCATCCATTTTCCTGCAAATGCCATGATCCTATTCTTTTTTAAGTGCTGAGTAATATTCCATTGTATATATGCCACATTTTTTTAATCCATTCATCCACTGAAGGACATCTAGGTTGGCTCCACAGTTTAGCTATTGTGAACTGTGTTCCCATAAACATTGATGTGGCTGTGTCCCTGTAATATGCTGTTTTTAGGTCCTTTGGGTCCAAGAAGAGGAATAGCTGGGTCAAATGGTGGTTCCATTCCCAGCTTTCCAAGGAATCTTCATATTGCTTTCCAAATTGGCTGCACAAATTTGCAGTCCCACCAGCAGTGTATGAGTGTACCTTTTTCCCCCAATCCTTGCCAGCATTTGTTATTTGTCTTCATAATGGCTGTCACTCTTAACTGGAGTGAGATGGTATCTTAGAGTAGTTTCGATTTCCATTTCTCTGATTGCTAGAGATGATGAGCATTTTTTCGAATATTTGTTGATTGACTGTATATCCTTTTCTGAGAAGTGTCTTCTCAGGTTCTCAGCCCATTTATTGATTGGATTATTTGTTTTTTTGTTGCTTATCTTGTTGAGCTCTTTATATACCCTAGAGATTAGAGCTCTATCTGATGTGTGAGAGGTAAAATTTGTTCCCAGGATGTAGGCTCCCTATTCTCTTTTGCTGAGAAAAAAACTTTTTAGTTTGAATCCATCCCATTTGTTGATTCTTGGTTTTAATTCTTGTGCTACAGGCGTCTTATTAAGGAAGTTGGGGCCTTGAGAGATACTATTTTCCCCCTCTGGCTTCCTTAAGGAGCTGAAAATTGTTACACTATTATATAAATATCTACAACTGATTACGAACTTACTAGTGTCAAAAGATATCTAGAAAAATGTTCAAATCCTTTAATTCAAAGAATCCCTGAAGTAATTAAAAATAAAGAGAGACTGTATCAGAATAATTTGTTTCATTTACGAAGATATAAAATTGAACATAAAACTTAATCATTCTGGGAAATATATGATGGTGGAGAAATGGCAAGTGTTTCCTAATTACTACTGAAATTGCTAGCCAGATAAATCACAAGGGATGGAGTGTTCCTCATCATATCTATAATCTAAAAGCAAATTTGATTTTATTATTTACCAAAAAATTAACACACAGCTATAAGAGTAGTAATTCCAACTCACTTAGGGAAACTGTCATTCTTCAAAAGTTTCACCCTTTTGGTCATCCATAATTTGAAAAGAAATTTAAGCATAATAAAAGTAAAATCTCTTTCATATATTTGGTACTTTATCATAATAAACAATTACTTAATTTCCCTGAAATAAACTAACCCCCCTCCCAAACAAAAATACAAATACATCTTGGAAGTCTGTTTTTAAAAGGAAAAGAAAAAAAGAAATAGACTACAGAAGAAAGGCAGGGAGAAGAAAGTTAAGAAAACTAAAACCATGCCAAATGGAAATATGAAGACAATTTAGGGAAATAATTAAAAGACCAAGACAATAAAACAAAATATCTGTATCAGAAATAATTACATAAAAAGCACAAATTATAGAACTGTTATACTAGGATTATGACTAGGAATGCAGAAGAAAATGCTTTGAAAGAATAAATACTGAAAAAACAATAATGCATTTAAATAAGTAATGAGTAGATTATCTAACTAGGTATGAACTAAGTATGAACTGAATAAAAGAAAAGAATAAATAGAGAATATTAGGAAAAGAACAAGTGATAAAGGAATAAAAACCCAAAGACATTTAAAATCTTATAATTTATTGATATGTTAAATAATGTCAAATTACATCCTGCATGTTAAACCTTATATATTTATAAATGAAACAATCCAACAAATAAGAAATATATAACAAAAAAAATTAAATCTAAGTGTCTAGGGGAAAAACCTTCCTGATTGAATAAATGTTAAACTACAAACTGCGGAATAATTTAAAGACAGTTTTGGAAACATGGCAAAATATAGCACTCAAAATGAGAAAGTAGAAGAAACTTTCTCTTCAAAGATTTGCATATAGCTTTAAGTGACTCCCTTGCTGCCTTTGTTCAAACTAGTTTCATTAGAGAATCTCAGAATTTTAAACATAGATAGGATTTCAGACTTATTAGATATTTGGGCAATAATGATATTATTGAAGGCAAAGTTATTTCCTTATTGTTTCCTTACAACATTTCTAAGAAACAGATTACCCAAAACTCATTATTCTCACCCACTAAGACTAGAGAACTTAACAGCAATCTTGCACAGAAAAGTAAGTAAAAAAAAAAGTAAGTATATAGGTAAAAATGCCAAAAAAAAAAGATGAGAAATGGAAGATCTAAAAGTAAAAGTTTATTTTACTAATATGATAAATGTAAGAGAAATGCAAAGAAATCATTAAAAGATTGTTTTAATGTATTATAATCTTTCTCTTAAAATAAACATGCATTAAATGAATATACAAATTTAACTTTAAAATCTATATA
Organism: Callospermophilus lateralis; assembly: GCF_048772815.1. Taxonomy (NCBI): domain Eukaryota; kingdom Metazoa; phylum Chordata; class Mammalia; order Rodentia; family Sciuridae; genus Callospermophilus; species Callospermophilus lateralis. The sequence continues at coordinate 81,996,375 of NC_135310.1, read as the reverse complement.
AATTTTAAGGTTTTTCTTTCATGATTTCTCTCTACCCATGGTTCCTTTATTACTGAAGTAAAATTAAATATATGGAATAAACTATAGCTAAAAATAGGCATAATGTAGATAAGAAGAAAGCAGAAAAGGTACTATTGGCAATTCATTAATATCTTTGAAAGTAAATGCTGCTATGCCAAGTACATACTCATGTTCTCTCTTCTACAGTAAATGAATAGAAAGTTAGTAAAAGCAAAAAAAAAAAAAAAAAGATCGATGGGATCTTTTGGCTGTTTTTTTGTTGTTGTTATGGTTTTTGTTAGTTATGAAAATAATATTAAAGGAAATTCTAGGGTGTTAGAAATAGCTGACCACGTTGGAGGTCCTACACTAAGACTGAACTCTAATTTGATGTTAATAATTTAAATCAAGAACCTGGAGATATAAAGCAGTCAGGATTTATAAGCTGATTATAAAATAAAGTGACATAAAACACTGAGACAAGTATAGTTCTTAAATTGTATTAGTATAGTTTTAATATTCCAAGTGTAATAAACTGACAACCTAATTCACTCATAAACCTTAATATCTTAAAAATCAGGTTTTTTTCCCCCCTACTGTAAAGCTATCCTTGGACTGTCTTTCTTCTTCCTACCAATTATATCATTTTTTTTTTTTAAAACCCCGTACCTACCTCTGACCTTTTATTGTGCCACCCCAATGCATCAATTACACCAATTACCCACAGCCTTTAATATTTACTAATGCTGAGGAGTTAAGCCTAGAAAGAGTAAAAAACAACTCACTCATTTTGTAAGGCCTAACAGTATATTAAAGAAAAGAAAGGTAAATAAATAGATGCAAGCATGTGTCAAAAACTATAGTAAAGAATTATCTAAAATCACTTAATCCTACCCAATGGCATCTAAGATTTAAAAGATGCTCATTTAAAATTTACAAAAAATAAGGGATAATTAACAGAGAAATACAAGATGTGAAGAGACAAAGAGACAACAAAACAAAACATGTCTGACTCTAAGAACTGCCAAACAGTTGCACAATGCTGGAGAGCACAAGGTACAGGTGAGGAAAGGTCAATTTTCTGTGCCCCATTAAAACAACTGAGACTATTTAAAGTCACTGCAGAGAGAAGTGGAGACAAGGCATGATCATATTTGCATTTCAAAAAGTTTAGAAAAATGGTAACTTTGTCCTAGAGGTACTAGCATAGTCTGGATGCTACCATCCAGAGAGGGTGCTACCAACATTTAGTGGGTAGAGTTAGAGATGCTGATAATACATCCTATAGTGCAAAGGTCATCAGCCTATAACAAAAATTTAACTCACCCCCAAATAGTCATCACTTCCAAGGTTAAGAAACCTTGATTAGAGATAAATTCAAGGATATAATAAGATTAAGCATGGGGGATCAAATAGCATATCAATTCTAAGAGAGCAAGAATTATGTTCTTATTAGCCAGCAACTCCTCATCCTAGTCTAGAACCAGGTATAAGGAATCAACATTTACTTGTTGAATAAATGAGTGATCCAGGCAACAAGCCTAAAAATAAAATGATTTCCAGTGTTCTACTTTGGAATACCAGACAGGCAAAATTCTATTTATTTTAAGGCAAATGTGTGATATTCAAATAAGGAGGTCCAATAATTATCATATAGTTTAAAAACATTTCAGAAAATCCAATTTGGCCATCTTAAATAATTCCCTTACAATATAACAATATGTTCAATGAAAAATTAACAAACCCTAAGTACGGAATGATACCCAAGAAAATAAAATTAGTGAAAAAACTTGGTGAAATATGAGTAAGGCCTGTTGTTCAGTTAGCGGCAATATACCAAAGTCGGTTTAGTAGTTTTGAGAAATATACTAGATAATGTAAAATTATAACATTAGGGGAAACTGTATGAGGGGAATACAAGAACTCTTTGAAATACCTATGCAGCTTTTCAATAAATAATATCCTATTCCAAAATTAAAATTTTGTTTTTAAAAACCCAACTATCCCAAATGTATCAAAATTCATATCTGGGATCTATATTAAACAATTAAATCTGTACCATAAGAAAAGCTAAAATGCTAAGTTTCTATGAACGAAGAAAGAGCAAAGAAAACTTTTAAAAGGTAGCCAGAAAATGGCAAAGCGAAATCAACCAAAGAAATAAGTCAATATGACAAACACTCATATTTCTATAACAAATTCTTTTGAGCTATACTTGGACAGCTTGAAATGATTACTGCATCACTATGCAGGAAAACTACTCAGCCAAAATTTAAAAAAAAAAAAAAAAAAAAAAATCAATGACTTTTTCTATCACTTTCCTGTTCAAAACTTATAACAATGATTGTCAAACTGTACATCAGGTGAACTGTGATAAGACATGACAATAATTTATGACTATATAGTCATTTTGACCAGTCCAGCATCTCTTAAGCAATTTCAAAGAAATATATGAATAGAAATTTTTTTTAAAGTAGGCAAAGCTGGCATTCTAGTCGAGGAATTTCTTAATATAAAGAGGTAAGATTTTCTTGAAAATATGAATGGAAGAGAAAAATATTTTTAACTTAAATTATAACAATCAAATAGTATTCATAAAGGTACATCAATGATCAGCTTGGTATTTAATGTTTTTACACATCACAGAAAAACAAACTGATATAAAACACATAAAAGAGGACAAGAGAGGCTAAAATGAGAAAGTTTTGTATTTGTTCAACTGAAGTCTTAGAGAAAGAAAAATGGAGCCTATTATTTTAAAAGATAATGGCTGAGAATGTTAGTTTCAATAAAAGACATTACAAATTAAAAAAGACTAATAAGTTCAAACAAGATACATAAAAGATACTGACACCAAAACACACTGTAGTCAAACTGCAGAAAAATCAAGAAAAATAAAAATCTTTTATTTAAAGCAACCAGAGTATCACTTCCAAAGTAATAACAGAAGATTTAAATACATCAATAATTACACGAAAAGGACTAAATGTTCCACACAAAGTACAAAGATCGTCATATTTTTAAAGCCATTTCTTAATGTCATTTTTAAGAGATAAGGAAAATAAGATTTAAAAAAAGTAAAACAGTGGAAAACGACATATATAAAGATCAAATATGAAACTGTATTAATGATTATCAGTAAATAATTATCCAGGAGAAAAAGAAATAAGAGTTGGATAGGAACAAAGATGGAACATAACAGGAGGGTGGAGGTGCAAGGAAAGGATATAATTAAAATATGAAGGTCTCTGAAAGTCAGGAATTGACTTAGTGGTAGATGTAATACTGCTGAGAGCCATTAGCCAAGTAGGTATGACAATTTCCTTGCCAGCGTACCCCATGTTGCTCAGAGGAAGGACTCCTGGAAATGGACTTGCCTTGGACATTTTGCAGTGACATTGCATGTAAGGTGACCTTGCTCAAGGACCAGGGCGGATCCGGGTTTAGGGCTCTCCTTGGGTTTAGGGCGGTTACCAGGTTTAAGGTGTACCCTGCTGGGAATAGGGCTTATCTTGCTGCCTCAGGCGTGCCCGCTCCTGTAGTTCCCGTTGAGTTCTCATGGGATTCAGAGAGTATTTGGGATCCAGAACGTGGAACTTGGCAGAGAACGTGGATTTCCCCAGTACGTGTTTGTAGAGGGCCGGTGTGAGATCGGGAATAAAGAATTGCTGTTTGAATCTACAAAGCTGTGAGTGGCTCGTGATTTTGTGCCCAGCCAGACTGCGGCATAATACAATATTATTAAAAATATTATGGGAGTGGATTGTGGCTCAGCAGTAGAGTGCACGCCTAGCACAGGCGAGACCCTGGGCTCCATCCTTAGCACCACATAAAGATAAAATAAAGGTATGTCCAACTTCAACAAAATATTTTTTAAAAAATATTATAATCGTGCTCTCTTCAGCAGCACATATACTAAAATTGGAACAATACAGAGAAGATTAGCATGGCCCCTGCGCAAGGATGACACACAAATTCGTGAAGCGTTCCATATTTTTAAAAATAAAAGACCCAGAAGAGCAAAAGCAATTCTAAGCAGGAAGAGTGAAACAGGCGGTATAGCGATACCAGACTTCAAATTATACTAGAGCAATAGTAACAAAAACAGCATGGTACTGGTACCAAAACAGGCAGGTGGACCAATGGTACAGAATAGAGGACACAGAGACCAATCCACAAAATTACAACTATCTTATATTTGACAAAGGTGCTAAAAGCATGCAATGGAGAAAGGATAGCATCTTCAACAAATGGTGCTAGGAAAACTGGAAATCCATATGCAACAAAATGAATCTGAATCCCTTTCTCTCGCCATGCACAAAAGTTAACTCAAAATGGATCAAGGAGCTTGATATCAAATCAGAGACTCTGCATCTGATAGAAGAAAAATTGGCCCTAATCGCCATATCACATGGGGTCAGGCCCCAAATTCTTCAATTAGACACCTATAGCACAAGAGTTAAAACCAAGAATCAACAAATGGTTTGAACTCAAACTAAAAAGATTTTTCTCAGCAAGAGAAACAATAAGAGAGGTAAACAGGGAGCCTACATCCTGGGAACAAATTGTTACTCCTCACACTTCAGATAGAGCCCTAATATCCAGGGTATACAAAGAACTCAAAAAATTAGACAATAAGATAACAAATAACCCAATCAACAAATGGGTCAAGGACCTGAACAGACACTTCTCAGAGGAGGACATACAATCAATCAACAAGTACATGAAAAAATGCTCACCATCTCTAGCAGTCAGAGAAATGCAAATCAAAACCACCCTAAGATACCATCTCACTCCAGTAAGAATGGCAGCCATTATGAAGTCAAACAACAACAAGTGCTGGCGAGGATGTGGGGAAAAGGGCACACTTGTACATTGCTGGTGGGACTGCAAATTGGTGCAGCCAATTTGGAAAACAGTATGGAGATTCCTCGGAAAGCTACGAATGGGGCCACCATTTGACCCAGCTATTTCCCTTCTCGCACTAGTCCCCAAAGACCTTAAAAGAGCCTATTATAGGGATACAGCTACATCAATGTTCATAGCAGCACAATTCATAATAGCTAGACTGTGGAACCAACCTAGATGCCCTTCAATAGATGAATGGATTAAAAAAATGTGACATTTATACACAATGGAGTATTGCTCTGCACTAAAAAATGACAAAATCATGGCATTTGCAGGGAAATGGATGGCATTAGAACAGATTATGCTAAGTGAAGCTAGCCAATGCCTAAAAAACAAATGCCAAATGTCTTCTTTGATATCAGGAGGGCAACTAAGAACAGAGCAGGGAGGAAGAGCAGGAGAAAAAGATTAACATTAAACAGAGACATGAGGTGGGAGGGAAAGGGAGAGAGAAGGGAAACTGCATGGAAATGGAAGGAGACCCTCATTGTTATACAAAATTACATATAAGAGGAAGTGAGGGGAAAGGGAAAAAAAAAAACAAGGGAGAGAAATGAGTTACGATAGATGGGGTAGAGAGAGGGGAGGGTAGGGGGGATAGGAAGGGGATAGAAAGGGGATAGGAAGGGCAGCAGAATACAACATACACTAGTATGGCAGTATGTAAAACGTGGATATGTAACCAATGTGATTCTGCAATCTGTATACGGGGTAAAAATGGGAGTTCATAATCCACTTGAATCAAAAGTATGAAATATGATATGTCAAGAGCTTTGTAATGTTTTGAACTAATAATAAAAAAATAAAAATAAATAAAAATTTTAAAAAACTGGAAAAAATATTATAATCAACTTCTTCATATGTTCTTGAGTAAAAGAAAGCACAGTAAAGGGAGAACTGAATAAGATTACTATTACAGTGTCACATAGTATGCTGGAAGGAAGAAAGGTGGAAAATGGAAGCAATTAAGTCTAGTTCAGAAAATGCTATATCAATCCCAGGTAAAACAAGGATCTAGAAGTAGTTGAAGTGAAAGAAATATTGAACTCAAGAGGAAGACCTATATGCAACAGTTCTTCTTTGAAATTTTATAGACAAAAATATGCACAGGACTTACAGATAACCAAACTGCTTTTGTTTCCTACAGTAACAAATCTGAATTGTGATACTGACACTACTAATTTCAATCTAATAACATCCAGTTTAGTAAAAAAAGGTTTGTAGAAATAAAACACTAAAGAGCTAATTAGCTTACACAAGGAACAATGTATATGTTCCATAATTACACATTATTATGACTTTGTTATTAAAACTATTAATGTAAGAAAAAATCTGATAGTTCTTTCCTCTTTGATTGCTGATGCATATAATATGAGGTTCTGTGACAGCACAGTAAATAAAAAACCTTTTATTTTCAAATACTATTTACCAAGAGGATATCAATTACAAAACGAACTCAACTCACCAATGCTGGGTGGGCTACCATAGTTAATTGGTGACTCAGGTGGTCTTCCACAATGCAATGCAGCCAGAGCAGATCCTTTCCATACAACATGCTTGCAGCCTATTAAACACACATATTTTTATGAATACAAAAATAGGACACAAAACAAAGTGAGAAAAAGAATGTCTAAATTATACTGGAAAATTTTCTTACTTTTATTTGTACGTAGCAAGGACTGTCTTCCAGCTCCTAATAAAGTTTGTACTCCAGGAACACTTTGAGGAATTTCTTGTTCAAGAAGTGGTCCTAGTCGATGACATATTTGCAGCAAGTGATCAGGTGCTAGATGTCTGTAATACTTCACCTATTATGTGAAAGACAAACAAAAATATTTGTTATGTAAAATTATATAATTCTTTACATTAAATAAAATATACTTTTGGCTAGTCAATATTTTGTTTTACTCAAGTGGAATGTAAAACCACTTGTTTCATAAAAAATAGCTGCACTAACCATCACTTAGTCCGCTGAAGACCAAAAAAAAAGGCTAAAAACTAATGTAACCTAAATGTATCAAGATATATGAATTAACAGATGCTAGTCAATGCCAATGCTAAAGAATAAAAAACATAGCATTATATATTTCAGTTTATCACTTGGATTTTTCATGAACTTTAAGAAACAACTAAAGAAAAAAATAATCCAACTATAAAAGACACTAAATGTTTTTGAGACCCTGATATTATAAAGAAAATCTCCAGAATAATTAAGAATTAAATAATTGGGGTTGGGGATGTGGCTCAAGCGGCAGCACTCTCGCCTGGCATGCATGCAGCCCAGGTTTGATCCTCAGCACCACATACAAACAAACGATGTTGTGTCCGCCGATAACTAAAAAATAAATATTAAAATTCTCTCTCTAAAAAAAAAAAGAGAGAATTAAATAATTGACAAGTTTATATTCTCATTACAAAACTTAAGAACACTTAATATCTATACCGAATTTTATAACTTACCAAAAATCTTTTATAAAAGGCAAAATTCCAACTCTTGCTTTAGGCAAGTTTCAAATATAAAATAAACCTAACTACCATAAAAACTTTAGGAACAACTCCAAAACACTGATTAATTTCTGTTAGCATTTGAAACCAATTTTGAAATGCTGATATGTTTATACTCTTGTCTTTAAAGAAATGAGCAGTACCACACAATTTAAACAGAATTAAATTAGAACAAAAATATACTATTTTATCACTTTATATACAGCTACCAAGGTATAAAAGATATGTCAATTAAGTACCTAACTGCACCATTAAAGGTGTTTTCAAAAGCATGTTCTAGAAACCCCTGGAGGTTTTACAGATAAAAAAATGAATACCACTGATACTGCATTTCCTTTTTTACTACATATATGACTTGAGATATATCACAAAGATTGAATGTAGAAACTGATATGGAATTCTAATAGTCCTGTATTAATCTAGACACTAAAGATCGACAAAAATGTAAAACAACACCTCTCCTCACAGAAGTTTTTATAAAATTTATACTATTATTTGTATTAACATGAAAGTATTCACTAGGCTTCTAATGTGTTAAGTGGTAAGTCACTATTATGGTAAATACCAATAAATTATAACCCACATAAAGGGATCTCAATAATATTTAGTGTAAAGGGTTCTGAGACCAAGCAGTTTCAAAACTGCTCTCCAGTTCATGAGTTTTTAAGATGAATTTTTTATGATAAGACTAATGAGGAGTAGATAGCATTTCATTCCATCCTGTATTATCTGTAACACACCACTGCACAAGACCATGAGTGACATTCTTTAAAAGTTGGTTATTACACTTCCTCCTAAGCTGGAGCCAAAAAGGGAAACCCATCTTACTCTTCATCATAACATACTGCTGCTGTGGATAAGATGGAGTCATACTGTCACACTTTGATCATTTTAAACTGCAGAGTCCGGCACACAGTAGGTAGTTAAAAAGTCTTGGCAGAATCAAAAACTTTACAAAAAGGGGTTCTAATAAAACATGCATAATGCAAATTTTCACACTACATACCTAGTTGGAGATTTTAAAAGTTCACTGACATTAAGAAATCTTCAGATACATCTATTTAATTTTATTTCAACCACAATTTTCTAAACTTTAACTACAACACCCCTTTTTTCCATAATATCATATTCACTTAGAACATTTTCCAGAAACCGCTAGTATGATTAAATAAAACTGACATTTGGGCTGGGATTGTGGCTCAGAGGTAGAGCGCTTGCCTGACCAATGGGAAGCACTGGGTTCGATTCTCAGCACCACACATAAATAAATGAATAAAATAAAGGTCTATCAACAACTTAAAAAAAAAATTTAAAAACCTGACATTAAAAAGTATTTAGAAGAAAATATAACAAAATATGAGAACTTAAAACTATATTTACACTTTTCTCTGATCTTTTCCAGTATGTTCTTCAACTCTACTGCATAGTAAGGTGACTAAGGTTACCAAAATATTTCACAATAGCTAGAGAGAAGACTTTAAATGTTCTTAGCATAAAGAAATGATAAATTTATGAGGTGATAGATATGCTAAATACCCTAATTTGATCATCACATAAGGTATATATGTATCAAAATAACACAGTGGCTGGGTGGGATGTGCACGCCTGTGAACCCAGCAATATGAAGGATTAAAGGAGGAGGAGTTGCCAGTCTCAGCAACTTAGCAAATTCTGTCTCAAAATAAAAAATAAAAGACTGGGGATATAGCTCCGTGGTAAAGTACCCTAGGTTCAATCCCTAGTACAAAAACAAAAAACATACACTGTACCTCATAAATATGTAAAAACATTTATATGTCAATTAAAAACAAAATTTAAAAGTTATAAAAGATAAAATTTAAATGAAAAAGTCTAGAATATTTTTAAGGTACCTTTCAGTTCTAAACTTATATGTGGTAATTATTTCAATGTAATTTCTTAAATGCTCAAAATTCCTTTAAAAATTTATACTTCAGCTGTGTGTGGTGGCACACACCTGTAATCCCAGTGGCTCAGGAGGCTGAGGCAGCAGGATCCGGAGTTCAAAGCCAGCCTCAGCAAAAGCGAGGCACTAAGCAATTCAGTGAGACCCTGTCTCTAAATAAAATATAAAAATACAAAATAGGGCTGAGGATGTGGCTCAGTGGTTGAGTGCCCTTGAGTTCAATCTCTGGTACCCACACCACCCCCCAAAATTATACTTCAAGAAAATAAAGTTCATTACTTACTAACTTCAGTTCTGTGATGATCCTGTTTTATCAACTGCTGGCAAAAATATCTTTTCAGGTACAGAACCTGAAAATCTGTACTGCAGAATTCTATCTTTTTTATGAGTCACTATGTCTAAAGCTTTCTTTGATAATATATTTTGATTTTTCAAAAATCAACTTTCACTTCAGTTCTTAAACTCCTCATATTTTCTCCAGCTTTTGAGACTTTATAGAAGCTGATTCCTATGCTGGCAATCTTCTTTTTACACACCCACTTCCACACCTCAATCTCTTTCATATTTTAATCTATATGCCTCACTGACTTCCATGACCTATTCACAACTCTGCCTCTTCTTTATGTACATTCTTTGTATTCCTGTAGGACATTATATTCCTTTTCAAATGTTCCTTCATCTCCTGGCATTCTGTAGTATTTATCAAATGAATTGTTCTTAATATAACTTGATACTTAAACTTCAGTGGAAATCTAATAACTATGATTTTCATTCACAGAAACACACAGGTCCTTGCCCAATCTGGGGATTCAAAAGACCCTTTCACTAATACTAAAATTGCTGGTTAACTTGTTCATATCCTATATAAAAGATATAGGATTAAACCTTGTTTATCTGTCTACATGGTATCTAATGTAGTACTTGAAGTTAAATGCTTAATAAACTATTAGATAAATAAACACATGAGAAAATGTAAAAATTGGGGCTGGGGTTGTGGCTCAGTGGTACAGCACTTGCCTAGCATGTGTGAGGCACTGGGTTCAATTCTCAGCACCACATATAAACAAATATATAAAGGTCCATCAATAACTAATAAAAATATTTTTTAAAAAAAGAAAATGTAAAAATTACTACTTCACTGCTAAAAAACCAAAACATTTTCAACACCTATCCTAACACATAAAAATAAAGCAAAAAATAATTTATATTTACATAGTCTAATGATTCTAATGGTTTTAGTCACTTTTTAAAGCCACAAAACAGATTTTCAAACAAAATTTTAGACAAAACAAAGTTATAAAGCATTCTTACTTAAGCATCAGGGATACAAATCTCAATGCCTGACTCTACACTTGGTTCCTCTTAGTACTCTCTGAGGTATTTGCCACAAGAGGATCACAAATGGATCTCTGGAAAGAATGGTGAAAACAGAGACTAAAAATGTTCTGTATTATCATTGCTCTCCCAAGAAATAACTCTTTTGAGTCAGTTCTCTTCCCCAACCCTGATTTTTTTCAAGATATGTTATCCAAGAGGGCAAAGCTGAAACTGTTTTCTCATAAAATCTATAAGGCTACCAGCATCTGTATTTATCCTACATCTTATTATCATAATTGCCCCTATTAATATCTAAGATCTAATCCCCCTAATCTAATGCTTTGAATCCTAACTCAAAAGTATTTTATACCAACACCTATATGGACTATCCAACAACCAAATTCTCTAACTTAATGGAAATCCTAAACTATAAATTAGTCCTCCACAATCCTTATGTTCCCCCCTTCCTTAACATCTCCACCTTCATTTAAACATGCTCACTCTGCTTTCAATTTGGGCAAAAACCAAAAATCCTGACTTGACTTCTCTAACCCATCCCTTCTCAACATTAATACCCCAGCTATCACTTTCCCTTTCTTTTCCTCTTTAGAAACATGGTTTTTAAAAAATAGTCTATCGTCAGTCTCATCTCATCTCTCACTCTCACTTCAACCTACTCCATACAAGCTTTCATCTTCCTGACATTAGAAGGGCTCTTACTAAAAGTTCACCTTACTTAATTGTTGACAAATCTATACTATCTCAGTATCTCTAACCCAGTTGAACATTCATTCATTCCTTTGCAAACCCTACGTTCTCTTAACATCTGCCATACTCCTTGGTTTTCCTCCTATCTCTTTTCCTTCTTTGTCCTTTATAGGCTTATCCTCTTCTACCTAGCCATTAAATGAAGTTCCTTAAAGTTCTAGGTCCCAGAACCCAAATCCAGACCCTCTTTTCTTCCCAAAATTCAACACTGACCCCCAAAACGTTCCCTACTTTGATGAACATCAACACTATCTTTCCAAACTTAAAACTGGAACAAGCAGTCATAACTTTTCTCACTGCTTGGGCCTCCCACCTATCCCACCTCCAGTATCCAATCTGTAACCAAATCCACCTGACTTTTTCTTCTTATTCTTAAACCTATCTACCTCTATCTCCATTATAATAGCCTGCCCAAAAGTTCAAATCATCTTCGCAACAAACTATCTTTCCCATATTTACTCATGCCTTCCACCTTATCCAACTCTATTTTCTATATTGCAAATAAAATTCTTTCCAAAACACACATTTGATCAAGTCACCTCTAAACTTAAAACACTACAGAGGCTTTCCTTGCTCTTTTTAGATACAGATCCAAATTCCTAAAATGGTCTACTTATCTGGCACATTCCCATTCCCCACTCTAGCTCTCACTCCACAATTCAGTTACAATGGACTTCTTTCAGGTTCTTTACCTACACTCTTTCCTGTCAGGCTTTTCCCATGTGGCACACTTTCTGCATTTCTGACACCCCTCTTGTCCAAACAACTCTTCTATATGCTTCAGATAGTCCCTCCAATGTAACTTCCTTTGTTCTTTACAAAGACTCTTTTCTCTGTTGCACACTTTCCATGATTCCTTTTTAATTCACATCAGTTTGTGATTATGCATTTAGAGTTTAAGATTATATATCTGGGGCTTTTCTTCTCTATTTTACCAGAAACTACAAAACTGGGGCCCTGAATTTTTTTGTTCTCAACTACTTTATGTACACACACATATAGCAAGCAAACTTTTTAAAAAATAAAAGTATACTTTTCTACTGCCTTGTTCTAAACCTTCTTTATAAACACATGAATTATACTCATGTTCTTCATAAATATTAAACCATGTCACTATGACCATTTAAAATGTAAAACAACTTTTAACAGTTAAAATTGTTTATGGTTATAAATGACCTTTTTAAAAATATCTTTTTTTTAATGTGATGCTGAGGATTGAACCCAGTGCCCCACACATGCGAGGCAAGCACTCTACCACTGATCTATAGCCCCAGCCCTACAAATGACTTTTAATTTCCAAATTAGTAGGAACCTCATCTTTAATTTTAACTTAAGGCTTTTAGTTTAAATTAGCTTTTTATTTTATTAGAAAATTATTAAAAGGAAGACATTAAGTCACATTGTAATAAAATCCTTAATACATGACTATATTTGGATTCTCAGTATCTGTTGCACACTATTATTTAGTAAGACTCATTACTTTCTGTAACCATAGTAGCTGTTTTCAAACTTTTAAGATATTCAACACATAAAGGTATGACCAAATTATAAAACTAAGTATGATAAATATGATTATGTATAAATATTTGATTAAATATATATACATAAATATATGATTAATAACCCACTAACATAGCTAACATATTGATTCCACACTATAAATGCCAGGCAGGCCCTACAGTAAATGTGGTTACATACTGTTACTATTCCTATTCCATAAAGAAATTATTTCCCAAAAAATACAGCAACCATTCTATGGTTACACACAATAACTGTATAGTAGAGGTAGTCAAATTAAGATATTCTAGCATTAGAACTTACATTCATACTGCCTCATGAATTACCTGATGCTTCAAAATGTATTTATGTACTTAGGGGCAAGAGAAAAACAAGTGACATTTTGAATAGTTATCAACACACATTAAACTAAGCCAGAAAAAAATATATTTTACCATTCACTTTCCCTACTAAAAAAAAACTAGAATAAAAGCACAAATGCTTATAGGCTAAAGGGAATACTCTCTTTTAAAGTCTAAGGGTAAAAGTAGAAGATACAACTACAGTGATATGTTGACAATCCTAAAAAGCCTCCTAAAATGGCCATAAGAATTCAATGTGACGAACCTAACATTTGTAAGATTATTTTTTTAATTTGAAATTTGTTATAAATGGATTAAAGTTACTAATCCCTTAAAATTTGATTACTATAAAAAATTTTCAAATGACCACTTATTAGTTGTGCTCAAATTTAACATATGCCCCTTTTGATGAACAAACACCTGTTTATCTCTTCCCTCCATGAAGAGCCTGCTTTATGGATGCTACCCCTGATGCTACCCCATTGAGATTCACTACTCTACAGGCTTAACCAGAGGCTCATGGAAACTTTTTCAAACTTCTTATATCCCTTCCAACTCCATTCTCAATTGAGAATTACTTGCTATGGTAAAAAGAAATCTTTGGTTACCTGTCTATAATTAATGGTTAAAATATGAATTAAACAAAGGTATCCTTTTTTAAAATATCATGCTACATTATCCAAAGTACAGATCAGCAAGCATGGGTCAGATTTTAGGTTTCAGGAGCTACCTACTATTTACATTAAAAAAAAAAAAAAAAAAAAACACTTTAAAAATGTATTAAGTCATTCTTACCTTAGGTCTTACAAAACAAGTTTCTTAAACAATTTATCCAAAACAGCTATAGTATACCAACTATTCCTCTGAAGAATAACCAAAGTTCTAGCTATGTTTCTAAGAGAAAAGATTACAGAACTCTGTGAAACAGAGGCAACTCTCGTCATCCCTTGTCCATCTTGTCCCAAATTATAGACCCTTATCATTCCTTTCTCACATTTTGCATAAAACTATTTCTAGAATTTCAAGTGGAATTTGAATACTACTATCATCTTTTGAGTATGTGAACTGTGAAGCCTAGAAGGAAAATGGAAAGAAACTGAGCTGAATGGCTTATTATCCTGCATCTTTATCTAAACAAACTTCTTTTGGCTTAGTATGTTATTTTATATAAACAGCTATCCTTTCTAGCCAAGAAAAGTTTGCCATTATCATAAGGTATTGTTAAAAGTTAATACAATATAAAGGATCTGAAAGACACTGCTTTCCACCAGACATAATATCATTAAGAACTTTCCTTAGTAATTTTTAAAGAAAAATTAGCAATTTTGAAGGAAATATGATATAAACATCCTGGGTTTAAACTTGCTAACCAGGAGCATGGAGAAAACACTCTTTTGTTACCACATATTGAACCTAGGGGCGCTTAACTACTGAGCCACATGTCCAGCCATTTTTTGTATTTTACTTAGAGAGGGGGGTCTCACTGAGTTGCTAAGTGCCTCAATAAGTTGCTGAGGCTGGGTTTGAACTCTCAATCTTCCTGCCTCAGTTACTGGGATTACTTCCTCCCTAGTTACTGGGATTACAGACACGCACCACAACCAGCTGGAGAAAATATTTTTAAACTTCAGGGTCCCCTCATCTATATGAATTGGCATGCAACAGCCATCACATCAGAAGGTAGTCATAATTTATTAAATTATTTTCAACATATGATGTTCTTAGCATAGAACCTGACCATGAGAGTCAGCTATACTCCATATCATGAACTACATGTTGACCCTTTATGTTGGTGGGAAAAAAAAACCCTCAAATAGGGAGAAAAGTTTTGAATATCTTTTCAACAAATTGTTTAAAATAAGGTTAGATCAATTAAGACTTTATGAAAATAAGATCCAACTAATGTTTGGCACCAGTATAATCTGTCTTGTCTTGGCTATTCACTTCATCCTTACGTCTTCAATACTCATAAAATGTCAGTTTTTTGGACTTTTTTCCCCCATTTCTTTCTTGTTGTTTTCATTGCTAGTTCAAACCCAGGGACTCACACATACTAAACAAGCAATCTACCACTGGGCTAAATCCCCAGCTCAGCATTTCACTTTCTTTTCACAATTCTGTCCAACCTAAAGACCTCTGTTGTTCATTACATTTTGATTTAACACTAGTATAATGGAATACAATTCTTATTTTTATGACTATTCTAGTCTATGATAAAATTACAAACTATTTACTATTTAATTACTCTATAAGACAGCACCTCATATTCTCAAAATTTCCAAACTTCAACAATTATAAATCTGTTACTATTATAACAAAGTATGGGTTAATTTTTATCTATAACCTTTATAGCTAAATACATATTTCTGACATATTTTTTTTTTGCTGTAATAGCTTCTCCACAGAGTGATATACTTAATTTGTGTCACTGTTTTGAAACTTGTTTAAACATCATTATCAAATAAACTGAAGGATTCCCTATCTCATAAGTAAAGAAAACTGAAGTTGAAAAGTAACACAATTTGTTGAAGGACATACATTTAAAAAATTAAAAAGTGAATCAAGCCCACGTTTCCTAATTACAAGTTTATAATTTTTATTACATTACTAATTCCTCCTCAGAACTTTAATCTCCCCTCATCATCACACAAGCTTGATCACTAAAAACTTATTAGAGCCTACATGTCAAGTCAAATCCTTTAAGTTAACTATTTTCAGAACTGTTAAATGCCTATAATTTCTTTATAACTAGAAATGTATGAGAATTAATATAGAACCTTATTAAAGTATCATAATTAAACTTGGCGGTCTATTTACTCTTAAGTAATTGTGAATTTAAAAAAAAAAAAAACAACAGCTTGAAAGTCTTATTTCCACAATTTAGTCAACCATGAAGAACTCATTTAGTAATTCAGTTCAAATTATCAATACAAATACCAATAAAAATTTGTCATTTGAATAGAATGCAAAACACTCTTATTTTATTCATTACAATCTGATTGCATCTTGCTTATAAATCAAAACCAAAACCTATTCAGAATCAAGGTTTCCACAAACCAAATTAGGAATACCCTACTAAAACTCACTTAAAACACATATAAACACACACACGAGTGACAAAACATTTGAAGTTTCGTTTTTAAGTCAAGTCATATTTGCTAAGCAAAATTTGTGCAATAAGAAATCCTTTTTAAGACATCCTGTACATTACATTTTGATTTAACACTAGTGTTAAATCAGGTGAAAAAAATCACTGTCTACTAATTTAAAGATGGAAAAATCCTTCAATTCTTAAGATCTTAAGAATACAACCAGTTTCGTTTTTTAGTAATGTTTCAGTTTCAGCACTCAAAATAACTATTACTTCATGTACAATGACAGTGAAATTTTTTCAGACAAGCATGTTTCACCAAATTGCCTAAAATTTGGTATTTCCACACCCCAGAAATAAACCAAAGTTAAGTGATATCCATTATTTTTTTTTGCATTTTTATATCATACTTTCTGCCCAGACAAGTGTGTGTCTGTTTTGTATCAGTGAAAGAGATCAAGTAGGTCAAACCAATATGACCACAGGCCAGGCCAACTAACATTCAAAATCCATGGATTCTCTAGTACTTCCTCTGGAATAGGCTACCAACATCTGCACTGCCATAGATAACCTAGGGTCTATAACACAAGTCTCATTACAATTCAGTTTTAACTTAAGCATAAGTTATGCCAGACTATACAACCACCTAAATTTCCTTAATATCAAAATTTTTGATTCAATCATCCTTTTCTATCAGTAATGTTGAAGCTCCAAGACTACTTTTAGTATGGATGGTAAGCAACTGATGACTACCTTCTCTGTGGTAACCAAAGATGCTCAATTTTATATGCATATAAAGCTTCCAATATTATAACTGTTGATTTTTCAGTACTGCGTTCTCAAATTCCATTCAGATAAAAAAATTATAATTTTCACCAATTTGCTATGGAATACTAACTGACACTGCTTTGTATCCCATACACTCAATAATTCATTAATTCCAAAGTAATTAACTTTCACCAAATTATTCATAATTTCACCAAAAGAGCCTCTCACAAAACTAAAAATCTTCACAAATTTAAAATTTATTTCTAAAATGGTAAATTTGACTCCTATTATTTAACGTTCTTTATTGTTTTTAGATATAATTAGAAGAGTAACTTAAAATCCTAGAATAACTAGTTTCTAATTTTTTTCTAATATACTTATATAATACATGATTTTCCTGAAGTCAATAAAAAGTTCACTGAAACAGAAAGTAAAATAGACATGGTATAGTACTCTCTGCTAACTAAAGGATAGCTGGCTTAATATTACAGTTATTTTTCTATGACTTCTAGAATACTAGAAGAATGAAATTAACCTGCTTGGTATTACTTGTCCAACCTAAGTTGCAAAGGCTACAATTTTGTCACAATTGCACAGTGACATAATATATAATATATAATCACAAAATTGGGGTAAGAAAAAAATGACTTCAGTAGGTGAGAGGAATTTCCAGATCAAAACAAGTATAACAAAATCAAAAACTTGGGGTCCATCTTTCAAAAAACTCTGAATTAAAAAAAAATTGACTCTGGATTTATTTACCCTAAAACTAACCTAAAGAATTAATTCCAAAGTCTCTATTAAATTGTTTAAAACATATACTCTTTAAACAAAAGATTGACAAAATACCTCTCTGATAATTTCTAAGAAGATTACAAGCTATTGTGGTTTTGAATTCCACAAATTTATACATAGAAGGAGCCAGATGAAAGAGCCAAGCTCCCTTACTTTTGTCTTGTGATCACTACCAACAGAAAAAAGCTTCATCAATTCAGGATATTTCAATCACCCAAATATTCCTTATTGTTCACTGTTCCACACCAAGAGTTACATTTAGAATTAGCAACATATTTTTTCTAAAGGTCTACTACTCAAAAAGTAATTTATTTTTTATATTTACCAATTTTTTTTATTTGTTTCTGAGGCTTAATCATTTCATCCCTGATCCTAAAAAATATACTAATAGTACCTTCTGATGTTCTTAAAATGGTATTATTGATACTATAACTGCTATATTTGAAAAATTATACATAATTGTTTCTGAAATAAAAATGCTTTAAAAGAAAACTTTAACACCCTAAAGATATAATTAGAACAATCTTTACTACCATTACTAAAGTTCTGTAAAACTATTACTAAAATTCTATAAAGCAACCCTTATATTATATAGCACAAGATTCATGCCCATCAATTACTACTCAGAGTCTTTAAAAGGTAGGAACTATTAACCCAATTTACAGATCAGAAAAGTGGACCCTTTCAATACTATGTTGTCTCCTAAAAATTATATAAAACACCATCATGTGGTTACGTAAGAACAATTCAACTCCCCTGTATGTTCAGCCACTTTGCAATGGGAGTCAAAATATTAAGAATCTAATGTACTTATTTCATTTAAAATTTTTGTAAATGCCTCAAAATTTTTTCAAAGGTACAAGTACTAACAGAATAATTAAATGTGTAAGAAATTATTTAGTTCTGTTCCTTCAGCACCTCCCCATATACTACTCCCACAGAACATTTTATTCATTATGTTTGTGAGATATTAAAGCCCTATTTTAGTCTAAGTTTCTATTTCACTGATAATTAAAAAACAAGCCAAAAAACCCCACATGTAACTCATCATATGCTGCTCCATCCCTTCCAAAACAGAAAGACATAGACTAAGTCCTGAAAGTTCCTCAATAAAGGGTGGGAATTCCTGACTCAAAAACCTGTCACATGGGGCTGGGATTATAGCTTCAGTTGGTAGAGCGCTTGCCTGGCACATGTAAGGTACTGGGTTCGATCCTTAGCACCACATACAAAATAAAGGTATTTGGTCCATCTACTATAAAAAGAATGTTTTTTAAAACCGTGTCATGTTACCTATTTTTCTAAAACTTATCTCCTAGGTTTTATATGTTAACTTCCACATTAATCAGCATCCTCTAAATAAATGCATACTTAAGATACATACTTAAGTAAATCCTATTCAGGGTTCCTATTCAACTCTGAATTTGAGACTACCAATAATCTATGAAAACCAGTACTTAAACCATGTGGAAAACATAATAATTACAGAGCAACAAAGATGTATTCTACAACACAGTTAAGTGCCTCAAAAATTTTCATCTTTACAAAACATAATGCAACCAAAAAATAACATTATGAAAAGTGTTTCTTTGATTTTCTAATGTGCAAGGTTTCTCCAGATCTACTTTTCAATTTTGGAAAATTAAACTCCAAGAATGAAACAATTGAGCACTTAAAAACAACACTACTATTTCTAGTTCAAAATCACAGAATTTCAGATTAGAAAAATTTCAATCCACTCTTTCACAAATAAGATAACTAGGGAAAAGAGAAATGCCAAGATTTTCCCAAGATTACCTGCAATCTGTCAGCAGTGTTTAAGATACAATACATGTCTCCTGACTCTCAACCTACTAAAGGGTCTACTAAAAATTTCTCCCATAAGATGTTAGAAATATGCAGACATCTCTAAAGTGACAACTAGAAAGCACACTTAATAAACCAACTAGTTCAATTACTCAAACTAAGAAACAAATGACAACAGTTTTCCTTTGTCCAAAAAAATGTTTTGTTTTTTTTCTTATTCTATAAAAAGTTCACCTATATACTTGGTTTCATTTAAAAAATAAGATTCTGACAAATATTTGAAAAATGCCCTTCTGCTTTAAAATTAATGTTTTTAAAAATTTATATAATCTGAATAAAATTATATCAGTGCCAAAACAAACTTTAATATCCTACCAAATTTCATTCATTTTGTTAAGAATGTTTTAAAAGTCAACATAGATGGTAACAATTAGTCATATTTTATAATACCAAAAACAAAAATAATGCTTGGATTATGAATATTTCCTACTTCAATCACACCTGAAATAAATGCACTGGTTTTATTTTTTATTTTTTTAACTATCAACTTTAATACTGATCTTTAAACTCCATATTCTTAACTGAAATCCAATCATTGTGATTCTATCTGCAGGCTAACTAAAAATGCTGATCAGTGCCCATTTTTTAACTCATAAGTACAAATATACACCCTTTCCTAACTTGCTAAGATTTTCTAATTTTTCTAGAACTTGCAATTTGACATTTGAATTTTCCCATTTAAAATACTGCTCAGTTTATCAGTTAACATTATCAATCATTCCCAGGCACAAATAGAAGTTACATAAATTAGTTTTACTCACCGAATGGTCTTCAAACCATTATTAAATAAATTCAACTTGATACACAACAAAGTAAAACTTGTTTTAAGTCATAAGAGTAAATTAAAACAATAGGAAATACTGCAAAAGAAATGAGCATGTGCTCACTTAGACACAAAATTTCAGGATCAATCAAACAACAAAACAAAATGTGCTCAAAAACCTGGTAATCCAGAACATTTTTAAAACTAAGTCTCAAAAAAAAAAAAAAAAAAATCAAATGAAGTTAACCCATGTAGCCACATACATAAATATATATTTGGAGAGATATGAAAGCACCTTAAATGGTGCCTTGCATCCAGTATACACAGTAAGCAATATGCTGAATGAAAAAGAGAAAATGAATCAAACTCCCGAGTTTAATAATAACTTTTAACTGCCTTATGAGTATGCCAACAAGACTGTTCTAGTAAGCTGAAAACTCTGAAAGCAAGAAAAAACACTTGCATGCAAAATAGGCTGATTTTGATAAGTAACACACTTAGACAATTCTTACTGTACTTTAAATCTGAAAAAACAGACTAGGAATATAAATTCTAACATGTGGAAGATGAGAAACACTTCTCCCCTTCCCCAATTAAATCAAAAGTCAAAAATTTTAAATGATTCCTAAAAGGAATCACAATTAGCTGCTTCATTTAAAAAAAAAAAAAAAAAAAAAAGTAACACTACCGAAGGTCTCCAAGAAAACAGCAATTCTCAGTGACTTGCACTTAAAAGATATTTTGTAAAACCTGCCCCCCATCTTTAAAATGGAATATTATCACCCTTGTGATAATTTTCTCAAATAGCATGGAAGACTTAGAAATCCACTTACAATTTTTGTCAAATATTTATAACAATAAAAATTTCAAATATTGGTTAGTAAATCTTGAACTACTTCAAACTCAATTCATTTTAACTAAGTATTAAATATAAAACTACCCTAAATCACTATTTGAAAAGTGACACAATTTAAGTGTGGAAATGAATACACTGCTAAGTCTCCATTAGATTTATTAAACTAAAGTACCCTTAGTATTTAACAGCTGTGAGCAATCATCTATAACTGACATTAAATAAGAGACTTAAGCACACAAAAGCTAGGAGATGTACTATACCCAAAATAAAATAAAAGCTATCAAAATTATGCTCATGACTTCACTTCACATAAGACATTCATTCTGAATTAGATGAAACTTCCTGATCATTACAGAGGCCCTGATGAGGTAACATCAGTAATTATAAGTATCTCAAAGGAGTTACAATCTCTCATAAACTCAATGCACTGCCTAAATTTCAAAAGCTTGGTAAGCCTTGGTGTGACTGCTTTAATTGTCCTACACACACACTCATATAAACAACTTAAATCAGTTTAGGCAAAGAAAATACTACGGAAAGCATAGCTCCTTTTAAACTAAACTTTACAGTAACTACTTTTCTACTTACAATACTGAAAACGGAAGGTCACTTGTGGGAAGCAATTTTTAGAAATTACTAAAATATTCACGTTGAAAACCCACAAAACTAAAAAAACAGGCATTTTCCAATTTCCAATCTATTAAAATATATCGCAATATAAACACAAAAAACTTATCAGTCAAGTTCCATCCTACAGTAGATATCTGATTTATCAAAACTCCCCAATGTCTTTCAATAATAGTTTTTAACTAAAAGTGGGGGGCATACCAAGAGAATTAACAAAATTAGAGAAAGCTTGTTAAAACTTCTGGTTTTACACTTAGGCAAATATGTTCCGGCAAAAACGCGCCGCTAGCCAACTATCATCACATACCGCACTCCACCGATTAAAAACAACAACAACAAAAAAACCAGCTCTGAATTTAAGAAAGGGACGACCAAATTAAAAAAAAAAAAAAAAAAAAAAAAAAAAAAGTCTTGCCAAGGTTCCGCAGCGGCTGAATAGCCTGCTTGTGAAATGCTAATGCCACTTCGAAGCAGTTAGTCACCAGCTATTGTGTAGGGCAGGAGAAAGCCGAGCCGGCCGCGCGTGCAAAGAGAGCGAGCTTGCGCGCCCTCCCTCCTCGCGCAGCTCGCGCTGCTCTCGCTGCCGCCGCCGCCGCCGCCGCCGCCGCCGCCGCCTTGAGCGCGCCGCCGCGACCGCACGGACGCGCGCGCCGGCCCCTCCTCCTCCGGCCTTGCACTGCACAACACTCATGACGTATCTTTATTTCTAGCACATTAACAAAATATCACAAATAAATTGTCCGCAGCCCCTGCGGCCCGGGGGTGCGGGTCCCCCCAGCCATTGCCCCCTGACCCCCCCACGCCGGCCTACCAACCCTCCCCGTGGCCTTTTGAGCTTTCACGTTCTGGGGCCAAGTTTTTGTCTCTGTAAAAAATTGCGGGAAATTCAATTTTTATTCGACTCAGGGAAAAGTTTCTTTGCTCTGCGACGTGAATGCCTCACCAGATTCTGGTAGGTCCTGGGATGCTCCTTCCCGGTCCAGTCGGTGCGCCGGGGCAGCAGCTGCGGGGAGAAGACGCCCCGTGAGCCCGGCCCCCGGCCCCGGCCCGCCCGATCCCCTCCCCCGCCCGCCCCGCGCCCCGCCAGGGACCCCGCGCCCCGCGCCCCGCGCCCCGGCGGCGGCGGCGGCGGCGGCGCAGCGGCCCAGGGGCAGCCGTGCGGCGGCGGGACGCGCCGGGCCGCCGCCGCCCTTACCTCCTTCTCGGCCACCTCGCGGATCAGCACCTGCAACAACAAAGCGGGGAGAGCTAAGCCCCGCGCCCCGGGCCGCGGCCCCGTCGCCGCCGCCGCCTCCCTCCCCCACGCCCGCGAGCGGAGAGCGGCGAGCGCCGGCCCGGCCCGCGCCGCGCGCCGCCGTACCTGAGCCGCCTGCTGACAAGGTCCATCTTCCAAGAACCGGGCGATGAGGAAGTAAAGCTCTGCGCGGGAGAGAGGGACGGGGAGACACACAGACTGAGCGGCCGGGCGGCGGGGGGCGGGGGACCGCGGGCGGAATCGCCCGGTGCCAGCGGCCCCGCAGCCCCCCGACTTACCCGATCGCAGCTCCGAGAGGCCTTTCCTCTCACAAGACATGTTTATGGGTCACTTCGGGGCCGCCGGCGGGACACCCCGCCGCCGAGGGGAAGCGGGGATGGTGCCGCCGCCTGCCCTATAGCTGTCAGTGTGTGTTCACGAGCCGAGCCTCGGCTCCACCATTCAAGCAACGGCGGCGGAGGCGGAGGAGGAGGAGGAGGAAACAACAACTCTCAGGCAGCGGCTACGGCCGTAGCCGCCTCCGCCGTGAATCCCTCCGCAGCAGAAAGGAGTCCGCCGCCTTGGCGGCCCGGGGTTGCTGGGGTCCTCGGCCCGCGCCCCCGTCCCCCCACCCGGGGGACAAAAAAAGGAGTGCCTCCGACCCCTTGCCCCCAGCGCCCGGCACCCGCCACGGCGCGACCGTCGCCCCTCCTCCTGGCCCGGAGCGCGATTTATTTATTTATTTCCAATCGGAGAAGATGTCGGAGCCGAAGCCGCCGGTTGGCTGGAAGGCGCTTTCTCTTTGGAGGCCGATAGCGGGAGGGAGGGGGCCGGGAAGGATTCGCGGAGGGATCTGACGCACACGGTGCCGCAGCACTGGGTCTATTCAGCGGCGCTGGCTGGGGCTGAGATGGAAGTTAGTTTCTATGTAGCAGAAATAGGAAACAAATGAAGCAAAACTGCCCAAAGAGGGGAAATGCCCCCAGGATGGGTCGCACTCTCACGCGCGCATACAGACACACGCAGAGAGCACTCTCACGCTGGGCAAACTCGGGATCGCACTGTCTTGCCCGAGTTGAATGATAGTGTTTGGTTTCTGTCTCTTGCCATGTGCATGTGTATAAATGCTGCGGATTGGCATCTGTGTAAGTCTTGTCCTGCGTTATTTCTGCAGCCTATGCAAGTGTTGTGTAATTTATTGGAGTGCTGTATATTGAAATTGAGGTTCGGGCTGCTTTTTGTTAAGCACTTGGCGTTTTGGAAACCCGTTATTTGCTGAAGCCACCTCTGCATATTTCTTTTATTACTACCATTGCCTTAAGCGTACGTTTTTTTAAAGATTTTTTTTTTTTTTTTTTTTTTATTGTTAAACCACGGCAAAGCGAACTCCTGATTTGTACTTCAGATACTCTTTCCTGATTACAAAAAAAAAGGCTAGTGATGGCTAATGAGGGATTTGGGATTTAAGAACCTTAAAGCTTTTTAAAATGTTTACAGGAAGGGATAATGTTAACGTGAGTGAAAGGAAGGGACGCTAATATTTATCTTTTACTGATCTAGAGGTAATTTAGTGACAGATCGATAACCTACCCGAAGGATACTGAAAGAGTATACCACAGTTTAGCCAAGGTGATTAGTGATTAAATAATTTAAATTATCTGTATCTTGCCGTTGACTTCGTCATGCTAATTAATGGCTTCTAATTTGAGGTGTAAACCATTCCTGTTTACAGTTAATCACGGAAAGACTTCTTGAAAACTGACGAAAAGAGAAAAAAAAATAATCTTTCGTAAATCAGTATGTAATTACCGGTTTTATATGCTAAATCATACATCTGTATGTTGCTGATGAGGATAAGGGCCTTGTTTTTTTTAAAAAAAACGAATATGAGTGAAATTAATGGAAACAATAGAAAAAAACATTTGTTAGAAAACAAGGACACCAAAGATATTTATCTCCGGATGATTTAAGCACTTTCCAAAAAGACTTGAGAGTTCAATTCTTTTTAAGGTTTGCATTTTAAAGGAAATTAGGGTAGTCATTCTTTTGTTAACATTTAACAAAAGATTCTCCTTAAAATTTTTAGATGATAAAATGCATATTATGGATTTGGTTTTAAAAGGTTATTTGTGAGGAAAGGACCAACAAGCTGTATTGTGATTTTCTAGATTGTTTCCTCAAGCCTTGTACCCTCCTAGCTCCTTACATTCCTAGTGGGAAATACTTGCTGCTGTTGCCTTGGGCTGTGCACTACAAGACAGCACTGTTGTAATGCCCTGTACTAAAACATCCAAAAATCATCATACATGGAAGGAAGAGGGAGAAAAGCCTCAACCCCTTTGGAATAATAGGATGTAAAATTATATTTGCAACTCTATCTTAACAAAATAAAAATGGGAAATTACCATGATTTGTCCTATTGCAGGCTATTTATCAGAATAACTGTTATTTCTTGACATAGCTATCTTAGATTTCTGAAAATATTTGCATCTTTAAAAACATTTGATTCTATTCTAATTGTTATAGGCAAAGTAACCTCTTCTAGATGGTTAGCCAAAAAAAAATAGAGATATTTTACATGCTTTTTTTTTTTTTTTTTGCAGTTATACTTATTCTCTGATGCTATCTTAACTTTTTAAAAAAGTATGTTTTTCAAATAATCATGGTATCTTACATTATTGTGATGTTCTTCAAATTAACAATTTTAGGAACTAAAAATTCTAATTGGGGATTTCTGGTTTTGAAATGCTATTATTTTGATATTAATTTGAAATGATATTAGTTTGATTCTTACCAATAGATATTTTATCCTTGTAAAGGAAAATAAACCAAAGTATGACAAGGAATATAAGATTACTCTAAGTTTCAATATATATCTTATGGGAGTGATATACATATGGAAAGCTGTTATGATTGCCTCATGTATGTTTTTCATTTGAGAAGCCATGAAAGCTTTTTCCTAAATATGCTACTAGTATGTAGCTTCTAAAAAAATTTTCATGAAAAGTTTCATTTTTTAATGATATTCCTGTCAATTTTACTAATCTTTGACAATATTTTTAGTTTCTTTTTAAAATATTCTATTTGAAAACAGTTGTTACACTGCCTTTGAACTAATTGCTATAAGTTTGTTATAAGAAAATGTAGATTTCCTGACAAAAACTTCTCTACAGCCAAATAAACTAATTGTTTTTAGCAACAGATATTAAGTTGAACTTTAGCTAGTCCTTCAGATGTAATTTAAAAAAAAAAATTCACACAATCTTTTAATTTCTTTAAACATAAAACACCTTTCTGAATTCTGGTGTCATAGATTAACTATAAAGTTTATTAAGCAATTTATTATGTGTATGTACACAAAAAGTTTATACATATCAAATAGAAAGAAAATCTTATTTGGAATTTCTACAATGTAGATCCCAAAGTAATGACCTTTACAGTTCTTTATTTAACTAACTTTTTTGCATATAAAGATAATTCAGATTCCATCAATAACCCTTTTTGTTTATTTTATCTTAACTTTTTCTGTATTTCAAAAATAAAATGTCAGCTTAAAAAGATCTTCATACATTTTAAATAGGAAGGCCAAAAAAAAAAAAATAGTTCAAATTTGGAAAACCAACAACTAATACTTTTATATGATACTGTCTTTTTAAGAGAATTAGAAACTTTTTTAAAATGAGAAAGTTTCTGTGAAGTTCATCACTACATTTCATTTGGCATCATATGAAACAAGGTAAACATTTAATAAAAACTTTTGTCTTGATCTTGATAAGCCATTATTCCAGTACAATTTTGCTAGTTCTATCCTTTCTAGAATAAGATGAGATGGAATTTTTTAATTTGAAAAATTCCATTACATTTATGAAATATAGTATGGGAAATAATACATAACAAAAAAATCTCTACAAATAAAACTTGTTAAATATATGTTAAATCTTATTTCTATCTT
Source organism: Callospermophilus lateralis (assembly GCF_048772815.1). Classification (NCBI taxonomy): domain Eukaryota; kingdom Metazoa; phylum Chordata; class Mammalia; order Rodentia; family Sciuridae; genus Callospermophilus; species Callospermophilus lateralis. The sequence continues at coordinate 81,969,142 of NC_135310.1, read as the reverse complement.
GATATTATACTGCTTTCTCTAGCAAAAGTTTTACCCTATGAAATACAGAAATAAAAGACACCCTTTTCCACAAAATACCTGTAAAACTGCTGTCAATACAATCTTGTTTAATAGACCACACTTCTTCTTGTGAATGGCTCCCCAATATTGTGTGTTTCTGTCCATGCTTGCCTTTTTCTCAGCATATGCATCATCCCTCTTCCTTCACAAAGTATGAATATTTATCAAATTTGAAGCACATGAGTAGATATAATATTTGACTCCTACAGAAAGAACAAGGGTAACCACTTTTAAAAGGCCATTATTTAACTTTTGTTGTTGTTATTCAACATTATTTAACATTTTTCCCTGACATCTCACTGAGAAACCTTTTAAATTAGAGCACATTTTTTTTTAATCTGTGACAAAGATTATCTGGTCCCCAAAGATTATATAATCCCTTCTGTATTTACATGTTGTTAGTAATTCACTCAACCTTTTCCTCCTCCAAATTAAATAATCCTAGTAGTTTAGATTTTTTTTATAAATTTTAATCTGCAAAAGAAATACACATCTTCATGGATTAATTTATGTTTTTTTCTAACTTCATGAATTTAACAGTACAATTACAAAGATTAAAGGAGAAAAACAATTTTAGAACATATTTCCCCTAGATTTGGAGCAACACAGTGGATAAAGTAGAAAAAGCTGTTCCAGATGGCAGGAAACATAAAGGAGAAGTCTGCAGGCTTGTTCTATCATAGGAGGATGGCTGATGGACAGGGAGTGGGCTAACCTGAAAGAACAGTGGAAGAAGAGAAGGTAGACATGCGGGGAGGGAGAATGCAGAGGCTCTGTAAAGTTGCTGGTGATTGTGTTTCAAATAAATCATACTATTATAAAGGTGATATTAAGATTTGATTTAAACAGTCTTTTGCCTTTACTTATGCTTGAATTCATAACCTTCAAGAATCCAAAAAAAAAGGAAAATAATTTTAATTATGGAAAAATAAGGTAGAAACTTATCTGACAAGTCATGAGGAATCTGTGCATAATAAAAGATACTAGGAACCAAGGACACCAAAGTTAAAATACTATTGGTGAAAAAGGAGAATGGTTTGAAAGAAAAAATATCTGAACTGGTGTTTACTGACTGGTAAGGTCCAACTCAAAATTGAGAATGAAGTTAGATTTAACTGACTTTGTAATTTAAAAAAAAAAAAAATGTTCTTTTCAGTTTTAGAAGTCTTATAAGATGCCTAATTATACAACCTTATTTATAAATTGCTCCCTCCCCATATATATCAATACACACGTGTGAGCTCGCACACACTTGGTAAAGATCACCTTGACTGTCATTATAGTCCCTTTTTTTTAAAAAAAAAAAAAAAATATTTTGTTTTAGTTGTAGTTGGACACAATACCTTTATTTTATTTTATTTTTATGTGGTGCTGAGTATTGAACCCAGCGCCCCACATTTGCTAGGCAAGTGCTCTACCACTGAGCCACAACCCCAGCCAGTTATAGTCCCTTTGATGGATTTGCTCATACACATTTATTGAAATAATGATTAGCTAACACAAAGAATGAGTTCTATCTTAGAGTTATAGAATTTAAAATAATATTGGTAGCAAGTAGATCTTTCAGCTGAGATGTGTGATAAATTTTAAGAAAAGCTTATAATTTCATTTTGAAATTACAGGTAAAATCCCATTGCACTCATAACTTTTATGCTTACTTTTGAGTGCATGAAAATATAGGTGCAGATAAAAATGATTATAATGGATTTTTAAAGCCTCATCAAAACTTACCAAATGACTATGGTTTACAGACAAACTAAGATAGCCTTTAAGTGGGATACTGTAATAAGGATATATGTGCTATTTCCTCTCAACAGTCCTCAGAAGTAACGTTACTGGCCATCATTAGGGAATGTGTTTCTTAACAATGTTGAATAAGTGGTATCATACAAGAAGGAAGAAATGTTTGTATTCTACCATCCTCACCTCTGTGATTTGCATGTTATACTTTATACTTATTTTTATCATTCAACATTTTAGGTTTTTTTGGTAAATGCATATATAAGATTTCCATATTTCCTTTGATATTCCCACATTTTCAGTTTTCTCAAAGTGTCTATAAAATTTCATTCTCTTTCATCACTGAAACTTGAGTTTCGAATGGTAAACCAAATGTGAAAAATAAGATGTCATTAATTTAAAAAGGTTTCCATTTATATTAAGAACTCTAAAAATGCAAAGATGAATTTATTCTTTGCTTCCTACAGTTGGGACTATCACACGTTAAAATCTTCAACATTTCTTATTTTCAGATGTCCTGGCTACTATACAAAAGATAAGAAACAATTTATTCAATTGGTGTCAAAAGGAGAAAAAGTCTTCCTTTTTTCCTCTACTTTTCAGTAAGGAAAAACAAATGAAGTGCTAAACAATGTGTATGTGCAATGTGTACATGCATTTTTATATTACTAAATTTTTCTTATTTCAACACTTTTGCTAAAGTCAAGGTAAACATGGCCTCTTCAGATGTTAGATTTTACTCAAAGGATATACTGAATTTGTAAAAATTATTTTGCATCTCTCAGACTCTAATTTGTGAAGTTTATAGGACTTATATTGACTAAAGCCTCTTTATGGTTAATATGGCTTAATTTCCCTTCTTTAATATATTCAGATTTGGAAACTGACTCAATTTTCAGGACTAGATCCCATTATACCTAAAAAAAAAAAAAAATTAAAAAGCAATTTGTGTTTTACACTTGATGGCAAATTTCCATGGCTCGATAGTGTAGATATTTTCCCCTAATGTCTATTAAAAGTCATTCTTCTATTAGAATAATAATGACAAAGGTCATTTCCTCTTTCAATCACCCCATTTATTTTCTTTCTCATTATTTTATCTTCCTGTTTCCCTTTTTAATGCTAAAATATTTTAATATAAATTGTTTTCTAAATGTTAAAAATAAATAAGAACACCTATCACAGTTCAAATGACCTGCATTATTTCTATAAAGTCCTTTCTTTTGCATGAGCAAAACTGAGTTGACAGAAACATCAAGTCAATCTCTAACATCTGTCACTGTGCCCATATACCATTCTTAATATTATGGTATCTTCGTGGCAATATTCTTATTTTCTGTCTGTGTGTCAGCGGAAGTTTGACCCCCATTATGCACTTTATTCCACATAGAGAGAGATACATAACTCACCCAAAGTTGATCCAAGGTATGAGAGCTAATCTGAGACAGCAGTGTTCCCAGATTGTTTCAGGTACACCTGGAAAGCAGAGGTTTCAGTGATAGTCTGGCCAGTCTCCAGAAACAATCAATTATTAAAATCTGACTTTATTTAGGAACAATAACTCAATTTATTGAATGCACTGCAAGAAATGAGTCAATTGCTGTACATAGTATTCAATTTAACTAGAAAGAATTCCCATGCCTAACATAGAAACAATGAATGTACTCATTACATATAGACTTTGTTTTTGTATGTTAATTGATTTTGGCACAAAAGTCTACCAAGTGATTTTGGTACAAAGTCTACCAAGTTTCAGCAAATTAACATAAAATTTGTCAAATAATCAGTTGAGTATAATATAGATTTATGCAGTTTTTTCAAAACACTTTGGAATGAGGGTATGATTTTCATATTTTCAAAATTAACTAATTTCCAAAAAGTTAGCTTTTGTTGTATGAACTTAAAGAGTCAGTCATACAATAAGAAGTCCTCTAAGCCACAATTATATTAAAACTTACAAAGTAGAGTTGAGTTGCATTGACTCAGAAAATTGTGAGATGTACAGAGTTTTTTCCTTTCCTTTTAGCTTTTAAAAAGTTACAAATATATATTGTTGTTTAAAAATTTAATCTTGGGGGGCTGGGGATGTGGCTCAAGCGGTAGCGCACCCGCCTGGCGTGCGTGCGGCCCGGGTTCGATCCTCAGCACCACATACAGACAAAGATGTTGTATCCGCCAAATACTAAAAAATAAATATTAAAATTCTCAAAAAAAAAATTTTTAATCTTGGTCTAGGGATGTAGCTCAATAGTAGAGCATTTGCTTTATGGTCGAGGCCCCAATTTCAATCCTCAACACTACAAAAGAAAAAAAAAAGTTTACTTCTCTTTTATTAAGATATTTATCTTTCTAGAAATCAAGTTACATTAAATCAGGAGAAATTTTTAAAACTCTTTTTTAAAAATATTTATTTTATCTCTTAGTTTTAGGTGGACACAATATCTTTATTTTACATGTATGTGGTTCTGTGGTTCCCAGTGCCTCATGCATGCTAATCGAGCACTCTACCACTGAGCCACAACCCCAGCCCCTTAAAATCGTTATTGTGGAAAAAGTTTAAACATTTTAAAAAATAAAGAGACTAGAAAGATAACAACCCCTCCCCATAGGCACCCAATTCCTAGTACTCATAATTACCCACATTTTGACAATATGGTTTTATCTATCTACCCCCTTTTTGATTGAAAGTTTAAAGTAAATCTCATTGTTACCTCTATAAAAAGTTTGATGTGTACTCCAGAAGCAAACTCCTAACTTAGTTCCTTTATTGATTGATGGAGTTATTTATTTACTATCTCATATTAAACACTTGTTGAGTATAGTATCATATTCTAGACCCTGCATTAAAGCCATGAAAATTGTTTGGTCATGTCATTGGAACCCTTTTTAAGAAGTTCTCTGGTGATTGGAAATGTAAACTGCTAACAATGGAATTATATTACTAGCTACTAAATGGGTTTAAGCAATCCATGATGCTTCATGACTCCCAGACAATCTTTAGTATGACTCATGATATCCATAGTTACCTGCCCCCATCAAACTCTCAATTCTATCTACTGGACCACAGTCACTTTACAGTCCTTCTACATGAACATATTTAGTATTCCAAATGTCTGTTTTATTTTTTGCCCATACTGGTCTCTCTTTCTGGGATCTTTATCTCTTTGGAAAACCTGACTTTACCCCTCTCTTCCCAGAGAGCTAACAACTAGGTATTCATCCTTTGTACTTCCAAAGAACCTTCTATATGTCTCTACAGTAGCACAGAATTTGGATATATTTTAGCTTTATATTTTTCTGACTCACTAAACTAAGAGATTTTTAGGACAATTCCTGAATTTTGGAATGCTGTATCCCCGTGATATGGAACAATTCAGAATACAACAGGCACTTAATATAAGAGGAATATTTTTTCCTCAGAATGTGTGTGTCGAGTAAATAAACCATGATCATTTCTGGAGTTATATTAGGGTGGTTCCTAATATGGCACATGGAACCACTGATAGTTTTTTCATTGAAATGAAGGAAACAAAGAAAGCATGGTATTTAAAAGAAGCAACAGAAAGTCATGTGACATTTGGATATTAAATTTACCCTTTTGGTCTTTATAATGTTATTATTTGAATATAAAAATAAAGAGATGCTATGATTGATGAAAGAAGGTCACCGAATACAAAATAATAGCATACTATCATCCTAATAATGGCAAATTTGTGGTCCTAAGTTAAAGTAATGGACATCACTTCTCCTGCACCCACCTCAAATTCCCCTATGCCTAAATATTTAGTACAATGTTCTTACATATCTTATATCTCCACCTTATATTTTGAACTCTTAAGAATCAGAGGTAGGGGCTGGGGATGTGGCTCAAGCAGTAGCGGGCTTGCCTGGCATGCGTGTGGCCCGGGTTCGATCCTCAGCACCACATACAAACAAAGATGTAGTGTCTGCCGAAAACTAAAAAATAAATATTAAAATTCTCTTTAAAAAAAAAAAAGAATCAGAGGTAAGGGCTGGAGTTGTGACACAGTGTAGAGAACTTGCCTAGCACACATGAGGCACTTGGTTCATTCCCCAGCACCACATAAAAAACTAAACAAAATAAAATTATTGTGTCCATCTACAACTAAAGTATTAAAAACAACAACAACAAAAAGAGAGGGCTGGGGCTGTAGTTTAGTGGCAGAGTACTTGCCTAGCATGTGTGAGGTACTGGGTTTGATCCTCAACACCACATAAAAATAAACAAAATAAAGGCATTCTGTCCATCTACAACTACAAAAAAAATTTTAAAAAAAATCAGAGGTAAACAAATACACTGTAAATAGGATACCAAATACATAGCGTTGTGCTTCAGCATGGTCCTGTGTAGCAGGTGGAAAAAAGTGTCTGGGTCATTATGCTTACCACTGGAGCAATTCCACACATAAGACCACTAAATAGAGCTGGAAACAAACCTAGAGATTGTCTAGTCCAAATCCCCTTTCAAATAAGTTAGATGATTTGTCCAAGCTCACAGCCTCTGCAATCTTTCCAAGATTTTTGTATAAATGGCAGAGCCAAATCATCAAAAGAGAATAACTCTTCATGAAGGAGGTCAACATGATTTCTGCATGAGAAATGTTTGTTGGTTTCACTCAAGTTGTTTCAGGGGATAAATAAGCATGACTGAGTAATTCTGGAGAGCAAGTTTATATTTAAACTTTCAAAAAGCTTTTTGACAGGTTCCATATCAGAGATTATTTAAGCAATCTTCATAAGAAATTAGCTTGGAGAGAAATAGGGGGAAATTTGACTAGTTAATAAAATAGATAAGAATCAAGTCCTAATTCTGTCTCTTAGTGGCCTTGGGGGGAAATTATATCAACTTGCTTTTATCATTTTTCCACAAATAATTTAAGTAATATGTTTGTAGAACACCCCTGGTGCCGCAGTCTGGCTGGGCACAAATCACTGAGCCGCCACAAAGCACTTGTATGCTCAAACAGGAAACTTTATTGCCCGAACTCCACCAGCACTCCATGCACACTCCCTGGGAACTCTCTCAGCTCCGCCCCCTCCAGCTCCGTGCCTCCCCCCCTTGGACCCCACGAGAGAACTCGGGAACTCCAAAGTAGCGGGCACCCGAGGCAGCGGGAACCACCCTATTTCCCCTCCCCCCAGCAACCTCATTGCCAGACAGTAGGGGTCCATATACAATTGAATACACAGCTTAACATAACCATCATCATCAATGGCTCGCTGGCATCACCTCTCAACCTCTCCCTTCTGGCAGAATGCCATGTGTCATCCCGACTGTGGCCCTCAACACCCTGGTTAAGTTCCCCTTACCACTTAAAAAAAAAAAAGTATTTTGACCTAAGTCATAAGGCTGGTGTAAGGTCTGAATGAGATAGTATTATTCATAATAAAAGCTAACATAGATTGGGTACTTAGTACATGGCATACACTTTTCTAAGTGTTTAATAGTCTCATTCAATCCTCACAAACCCCCTGCCCAAGACATTATTATCCCCTCACTTTAAAGATGAGAGAACTGAGGCATAGAATGGTAAAGTAACATCCTGTGTCATGGAGCTAGTAATTTGTAAATACAGGAACCAAACCTAGGAGTGCTTGCTCCAGAGCCCTCACTTAGCCAGTCAATCTCCTGACTCTTGGGCTAATTATTAATATGCACAAACCCTTTTCCATGTGCAGAACTAAGTACATAATAAGGGCTTAATAAATGTTAGCTCTTACTATTTTTATACTTTCTCATATGGAAGAAGAAAGGAATACCTAATATTGACTGAAGAATTATCTCACATCACATTTACTTGATATAACTTGATTTCCCCTTAGTCTGGAATAGTTGTCCTGCCTTTTTCATCTTTCATGGCATTGGTAGTCTTTTTTTAAGAATCCAGGGAAAGTATTTTTCAGAATGTTGCTCAGTTTGAGTTTCACTAAATTGTGTCTTCATGATTCAATTAACGTTAAAGATTTTTGGCAAGAATACTATGTAGGGCATTATACATAGTAGTTGGTTTCATTTTGACAACATGATAACATGCATGGAATTTGATTTCAGTCCCCATCTTCCCTTATTCTCCTCCCTCCCCCATCCTCCTTCCTCTATTGGTCTTCCTTTCATTTATTTATTTGTTAATTTTTGATTGGTGCTTTCTGCATGTACATAAAGGTGAAATTTCCTATAGTGTATGTATAGATGCTTATAATGTGATTTTGTTAAATTCATTCTGCATTTCCTCCCCTTTCCCCTCTCTCCTCTCCTCCCTCTTCTACTCCGCTGATCTTCCCTGTATCTTTATGATATTCAATTCCCACTTACTCCCCCCCTTTTTTTTAGAGAGAGAGAGAGAGAGAGAGAGAGAGAGAGAGAGAGAGAGAGAGAGACTTTTTTTTTAAATATTTATTTTTTAGTTTTTCAGCGGACACAACATCTTTGTTTGTATGTGGTGCTGAGGATCGAACCCGGGCCGCACACATGCCAGGCGAGCGCGCTACCGCTTGAGCCACATCCTCAGCCCCGCTTGCTTACTCCCTTTTTTAAAATTTCAACTTTCACATATGAGAGAAAACATTCAACCCTTGAATTTTGTTCTCCAGTTCCACCCATTTACCAGCAAATGCCATAATTTTATACTTTATGGCTGAGTAAAACTCCATTGTGTGTATATGCCACATTTTCTTAATCCATTCATTAATTGACAGGCATCTGGACTGGTTCCATAATTTGGCCATTATGAATTGTGTTGCTATAAACATTGATGTGTCTATATAACTATAGTATGCTGCTTTGATTCTTTTGGAAAAATACCAGGGGCTGGGAGAGCTGAGTCATATGGTTCATTTCTAATTTTTTGAGAAATCTCCATCCTGCTTTCCAGAGTGGTTGTACTAATTTGCAGTCCCACCATCAATGCATGAGTGTACCTTTTCTTCAAGCACTTCTTAAAACTTAAAATAGGAGAGATTTAGAACTGTTGAAGTCCTACTGTATCTTCAGAGAAGTCAAAGGAAGTACTTTCATTCATTCAAAAGACTTAAACTGGGAGGCCTTAATCCATAAAAGTTAATCTGTTAAGAAATCAAGGAATGCTTTAAAATGTTTTTAACTATTTGCAGGCGACATGTAGGGGCGAGTATGCCTTTCCACAGATCTCTTGACATTACTGTCAAGAACAGAATGCTGACTTTTATAACCTGACGCTAAATGGTGTGTTATTTTTTTTTTCATTTTAGCTTGACTAAAAATGGCATTTTCTAATGTCTATCTCAACACAAAATCAAATCCCACTCTGCTAGGCATTTGCAACATTAATTCTAAATGTATTTGCAGAATACATTTGGAAAGACTTTAAAATCTTTGAGAGGACTTATATATCAACACAGGCTACTCCTAAATTTTATATTCTTAATGATCTTGAGTGTATAGTTCTTTTTTAAAGTATTTTTTATATCTTTTTTTAAACAATTTATTTTTATATGGTGGTGAGGATCGAAACCAGTGCCTCGCACATGCTAGGTAAGTGCTCTACCACTGAGCTACAACATCAGCCCCAGTGTATAGTTCTTTAACATAACAATTGAAAGTCCTTAAAACTTGGGCAGATATAAATGCACACAGTATAGAGAAAATCACTAATTTTTCCAAAATTTCCAAACTGAAATTAACTTTTGCTACTGTTTCATGACAATGAAGTATAATAAAATTAATATGGATTTTGGATGCAAAAAGAATTTAAACCCCAACATTGCTACTGTCCAGATACTCGCCTATATTTGAATAATTTAACTCCTGTAAGTTATATTTTCCACATTTGTAAAATGGAAATGATAACATTTACCTTTCAGTATTGTTATGAGTACTGATAAATTCTTAAAAGTATTGGTTTTATAATTATGGGCGAGAAAAAAATCTTTGATTTGACCCAAGAACAGTATGGTTCACTTGGACAATCAAACCCTTTCTTCTGTATAAATTAATCAGTTACTTCATATGTTTGCTACTTACTAAATTTTTCTCCAAGTGAAAAATGCCAGACCAAACATTCTTCAAGTCTCTTATTCTATTTGACACAAGTTCCCAACCTTAGGTTGTGTGAAACAGCCCAATATCTGTATGATAAATTATCTTATTTGCTTAAGAAAGATTATGTTTAGTTTTTGCCACCTATAAGCAAAAAAAAAAAAAAAAAATTAACACACCATTTAGCGTCAGGTTATAAGTGCCCAGCTCAGTTAATATCAAGGATGGTCAACTAGTACTAATAATTCCTTTAACAATCAGGTTGATGTTTTCATTATCATTCTCACATCAGAAGGTGGAATACTCACAGGGCTCTATGTGATTTGATATTGTTTTCTAATTTATTGTCATTCCATTCTCCCATTTTGACTTCTCTCCAGTCTTATTGCAATTTCCCCTATTTTTATGTTAAGGAATAACATATAAGAAATACATATAAAGTGAAATACAAAATTATTAATGCTATACTTTAATGAATCTTTATCAATGTATACCACCCAAATAAAATATAACAAATTTACATCACACATAGATACCCTTAATACCATTTACAAGGAAACCACTATCTTACTTTTGCCTGTCCTTGATTTTATGTTAATGAATCATACAGTATTGTATGATTGTGCCTAGTTTTTGTGCCTAGTTTCTTTCCCCAAACGTATTGTTCAGAGATTTGTTCATGTTACTGCATGTATTCATAGTTTATGCTTTTATTTCACTGTATGGTATTTCATTGTATGACTATACCATAATTTATTTATACATTTGCCTATAGAGGGACATTTGGTTTGCTTCTAGTTGGTGGCTACTATGAAAAAGATGGCTATTATAAATAACCATAATTATATGAAAGATTATTATGTACAAGTCTTTTGTGGAAATATGTGCTTTTTTCTCTTGGATGCATAGGGATAGAATTGATGAATAAGAAGGTAGTTCTTTGGGGGGACAGCATTAGTAGATAATCCCAAATATTTTCAAAGTGGTTATATACCTTTTGCCCTGCTACCAACAATTTATAAGTTCCAATTGTTTCACATTCTTACCAACACTTACTAGTTTCATTCTTTAATTTTAGCAATATTAGTAGATAGATAGTAGAATTTCATTGTAGCTCTAATTTGCATTTCCCTAGTGACAAATTCATGTGGCAATTCTAAATTTATGTGAAAGTACAAAAGACCTAGAATATTTGAGATGATACTGAAAATGAAAATTGAAAGACTTGTACTACTAGATTTCAAGACCAACCATAAAATTACTAGTATGAACAAAGTGAGGAACAGAGACCAGAGAGTAGACCTATACATATGCAGCTGCTCAATTTTCAATTATTTTGCCCATTATTCAATAAAATGGAGAAATGGCTCTGGTATAACTAGAACAATTTAAAATAATGGTTCTGATATTACTGTGTCTTCATATTAAACATTAATTTAATAGACTGTTAGATCTAAATGGTAAGTCTAAAATCACAAGTCTTCTTTGAAAAGAGAGATATCTTTATGATTTTGAAGTAGGTGAGAAAACAGAACACAAAGAGCACCAGCCATAAAAGAGATAAATTATATTACTGACTGAACTTAAGAACTTTTATTCATCAACAAAACAAAATGAAACAGTAAAAAAAAAAAAAAAAAAGTAAGATACAGGCTGGGAGAATGTATTTGCAATATACTTATCAGTCCTTCATCTGATAAGGACTTGTATCCAGAATATGTTTTTATTATTTTATTTTTGTGGTACTAGAGATTGAACTGAGGGGTGATCTACCACTGAGCTACATCCCAGCCCTTTTAAATTTTTTATTTTCAGACAGGGTTTCCCTAAGTCACAAAGCTGGCCTCAAATTTGTGAACCTCCTTTGTAAGCATTTTGAGCCATTGGGATTAAAGGCATGCGACACCACGCCTGGCTCCAGAATATGAAAAAAAAAAAAAAATATATATATATATATATTTTTTTTTTTTTTGGGGGGGGGTTACCAGGGATTAAATCCAGGGGTGCTTAATTGCTGAGCCATATTCTGGCCCTCTTTATATTTTATTTAGAAATAGGGTCTCACTAAGTTGCTTAGGGCCTTGCTAAATTTCTGAGGCTGGCTTTGAACTTGTGATCCTCCTGCCTCAGCCTCCCGAGCTGCTGGGATTACTGGCATGTACCACTGCACCCAGCTCCAGAATATAATATTAAAGAACTCTTATAAATTAATTTTTAACAAAACTAAATAACCTAATTTAAAAAAGTATAAAATACTTGAACAAAATTTCAAAAGACACTATTCATATGGCCGGCCAATAAGCATATAAAAGGTGCTGAATATCATTCTCTGTTCTTTTTCTTAATATTTATTTTTTTAGTTGTAGTTGGACACAATACATTTATTTTATTTATTTATATGTGGTGATGAGGATCGAACCCAAGGCCTCACACATGCTAGGCGAGCGCTCTACTGCTGAGTCACAACCCCTGCCCACTCATTCTCTGTTCTTTAAAGGTACTGTGATCTTTCCTATACATGTACCTTCTCTCCCTAACACATTGTTCTCCCCCATTATCACAAACTACTTCAAAGACTAGATTGCACCTCCCATTACAACCCCTCTTGGCACACATCTTCTAGTTCCTCATAGCCTCTACCATATTGTGACCAACTATTTGTTTGATTCCTGTCTTCCACAAGGAATGAAGGTATGACAGTCAGCCATGCCTATAGCATAAGCAAAGTACTTAATTCATAGTTAAATACATAATACATTTTTTTAAATATAGGAAGGTTAAAAAAAAGACCTGCATATAGACTAAGAAGAATAATCAAGCCACTATGGGATAGCAAATAATCTAAGAATAAAATAAATCAGATTAAACACTTTAGTTTAATAGGAATAAGAATTTGATGCACTGTGTATTTAAAAGTGAAATTACTTTAGCCTTTTAAACAATGCATAGGTTATCTCAAGAAACTTGTCAATAGAAACACTGCAAAATAAGGGCTTCTACTCTACCCCCAGTGGAACTGGTGATCATTACTATCTGTCAAGCAATTTGAATTCTACTCTATGCCTGTGGCTAATAATGAGCCAGAATGAATGCGATAGCTTCCAAGTAAGGTATGGCATGGTTAAATATCTCATGTTTGGGAAAAATCAGCTTTAAAACACAAATGCCTCATTTCCCACTAGGAAATTAGTGGAAACCAGACACCATTTCTATTAATTTATCCTTTACTTCTTATTATATCTGATTTAAAAACAACTTATTTGTTGTTCTTAGTAACAAGTTGCATTTCCAAAGAAATGTAGATCAGCTGCCAAGATCTTCATTCCACATATTTTTCTACAATGTGACCTTGCTACTCCCTCATTGAAGCAGGAATTTGCATTCTTTCCTTTTGAATCTAGGTAGGCTCTGGCTGCTCCAAATAATAGAAGTGGTGGTACATAACTTTTGAGGTTAGGTCATATAATGCCCTCAGCATCTATTTTATTCTTTTGAAAAGCTCACTCCAGGGATTACTTCCTTTTCAGAATTCACCTTGTTATGAAAGCCCAAAATTGAGTGGCCAAAAGTGGGTACTCCTATTCACCCAATAGTATAGGTGAGCATTCTTCATGTCATTCTAGCATAAGCATAGGCTTTTCTTTTTTTGGTGGGGAGGTATGGAGGATTGAACTCAGGAACACTCAATCACATCCCCAGCCCCATTTTGTATTTTATTTAGAGACAGAGTCTTGCTGAGTTGCTCAGCACCTCGCTTTTGCTGAGGCTGGCTTTGAACTCGTGATCCTCCTGCCTCAGCCTCCTGAGCTGCTGGGATTACAGGCATGTGCCACTGTGCCCAATTTAAGCATGGAGTTTTCTTACCTGAGAATGGCTTATAGTGAATAGTATCCATGGTTCCATCCATTCTCAGGCCAGTAAATTTCTTTTGCTTTTTTCTAAGAAACACAATAAAAATAAATTTTTTACTCTTAATTACTAGCATATAGAAAAGTAATTAAGTTTTGTATACTGATCATATATGCTACAAACGTGCTAAACTATAGTAGTTCTAACAGGCTTTTTGTGATGTAAAAAAATGTTCCATACAGGAGAAACAAGTTAATAAAAGCAGGATCACTTCTTTATTTCTGATCTGCATGGCTTTTATTTATTTTCCTTACTCTAAGCTCCATAAAAAGATGGAGTAAAATACTGAGAGCACACACTCTCCTTTTTGTGGATATCAGGGAAACAAACTTCAATTTTTCTTGTGGAAAAAAAAATCAAAAAGTAGTATAAAATCAAGTACAAGACTCTCTTAGAGGCTCTTTCCCAGGTTAAGAGCTTCTCTTCTTTTCCTAGTTTGATTTTTTTTTTTTTTTTTTTTGAGGTACTGGGGATAAAACTCAGGGCCACACACATGCTAGGCAAGCACTTTACCACTGAGCCATATCCCCAGTCCCTAGTTTGAGAATTTTTATCAGAATGGGTATGGATTTTGTTCAATGCTTTTTTTTTTGTACCTTTGAAGATGATCACATGGTTTTCTTTTTAGTTTATTAATATGGTGAATTACCTTGAAGGATTTTTGACTGTTACACCAATCTTACATTTCTGAAAAATCCATTGAAATCCATTTTTTGATTCAAATTGCCACAATTTTGTTATAAGAACTTTTCCATATATGTTTATCAAAAATATTAGTGTGTAGTTTTGTTCCTATAGAGCCTCTCGGTGGATATTGTAACTGAGTAAAGCTGGCCTCATAGAATGAATTGGTAAGTATTTCATTCTTTTTAGTTTTCTGGCAGTTTTTTTAAAAAGATTGTTATCTCCCTTAAATGTTTGGGTAGAATTCACCTGTAAAGGTATCTAACTGGGTATTTCCTATATGAAAATATTTTTAGCAAAAAAAAAAAATCAATCTATATAATAGATATGATCTATTTCTGGGCTAAGGTGTATCTCTACATTACAGCACTTGCCTAACAAGCATAAGATCCTGGGTTCAATCCCCAGCACCACCAGTAAGAAAAATAAAATCTTTTTAGCTGCAAAGGGTGACAGATGTCACTCCAGAGACTGAGGCAGAAAAATCATGAGTTCAAAGCCAGCCTAGGCAACTTAGTGTCTTGAAATGAATAAAAAGGACTAGGGATGTAGCTCAGTGGTATAGTACTCCTGGGTTTAATCCCCAGTACCACCAAGAAAAAAAATATATTTCTTTTTGAGTGAGCTTTGTTAGTTTATGCATTTTTTATTATAGTTCCATGCCTTCAAACTATAATAGTTTTGGTCTCTCTGAACTCCCAACTACCATTTTGAACTTGGGGACAATGCCAGTCTCCATTAAGACTCCTTAGTTCTGCACAACAGTCTGGAAACTTTTGTAGGCAATAAATTAGGGCAATTTTGGTGCTCATTTCATTTATTTCTGGTCTCTTAGAATCACTGTTAATTCCTTGCCTGATATCCAATTTCTAGAAAACCTATCCTTTATACATTTTATTTGTTTTTTGTTTGTTTCAGGAAAGAAAGGAAATTCAGTCCCTATCATTTCGTCTTGGCTAGAAACACCAGTCCATTC
Source organism: Callospermophilus lateralis (assembly GCF_048772815.1). Classification (NCBI taxonomy): domain Eukaryota; kingdom Metazoa; phylum Chordata; class Mammalia; order Rodentia; family Sciuridae; genus Callospermophilus; species Callospermophilus lateralis. Next base: position 81,953,738 of record NC_135310.1, on the reverse strand, counting down.
TTCAACTTTTAAAATATTTATCTTACCCAAAATTGAATGACTCTTACATTATGCTTATTTTTTCTTAGTAATTCTTTAAGACTTTGACACTCTAAAACAATACAGCTTTCCTCTGGGAGGGGTAGGAAGGAAGCTTTCTACTGTTTTATTCAGCTCAATGCTTGACTCATAATTTTCACCCATCAGCTTCATAAAAGATCTTCAGTGTAAGCTATTGGGATCAGTTTGACAGTAAGACTTTCTGTGATGAATGCATTCCTTAATTGTTTAAAAAAAAAAAACTAAGCAAAAGATTTAACTGTTGTGCCTAATTCTTCTTCACCACTGTACTATTCTTTGCAGAAAAGCTTGGAAACCAGCCATATTCTCTTCCTCTTTTCATATTTTCTTTTGTGTTCTTTTTGTTCCCCCACAAGAGTGAGTTGGAATGTCATAAAGATGTTTTTAACCATTTAAAAGAGAAAACATAGAAATTCTTCTACATTTACTTGTATAAAGCATATATTTATCAAAAGTAGTATAAAATCAAGTAACAAAAAATTTGAACATTAGACAAATTTTAGGTTTGACTCCTTTAGGACCTGTCAGTGAGACATACCCTCTAATACCTAGGGCTTGTGCATTCCTTTTGTGGAATGATATGTTCCAACTGGGGTTTGCTCAGACTGGCAAAGCTCCTGTCTGCTGTTCTATCCATCAGCAAGATCTTACCTGCTGGCAGGTAAGAATATCATATTATAAAAGTTATACAAATGTTAGTAGCTCACGGCAGGTGCATAGTGACACTGTAAAATAGTTTGTTAACCCAGAACCAGGTACACAGGAACTTTGGACAGGCTGCAAATATCTTGAAATTATACACAAATGTTTCTATACATGTTATTTTTTCCTGTACTGAAATCCACAGCTTTTATTTGATATTAGTCAAATTAATCAGTTTCTTATCACTCTAACAAAATAACTGAGATAATTAACTGATAAAGAGAAAGGGTTTATTCTGGCCCAGAGCATTGGAGGTTCCAGTCTATGATCCATTGGCCTCATTGTTTGGGGCCTGCAGCAAGGCACTATATCAAGATGGGAACACACAACTGAGCAAAATCACTCATGAGCCAGAAAGCCCAAGAGAACAGAGAAGAGACCAGAGGTTCTCCATCCCCTTCAACAATACATCCCAATGAACTAAGGACCTCCTAGAAAGTCCGACCTCATAGATGTTTCACCACCTCCCAATAGTGCCACCTTGGAGATCAGACATTGAACATGTGGGCCTTTGTGGAATATGCAGGATTCAAACTGATAATACTCAAAACTATTTTTTATGGCTATAGTAATCCCTTTTCAGAGTAGTGAAACAGAACAACCAGGCTAATTGTCAAAATACTATAGAATGGCACTCCTAGACAGTTATATTATGAAGGTAAATCCAGTTCATCCAGGTCTCAGAATGAACATTTTTGACTCAATGATCTCCTGCCATATTCCAAATTATAGCTAATAATTTACCCCCAGAATAATAAGCTCTTTTGGTGGCTTAAAAATCTAACTATCTTAAATTTGGTTTTTATTTCTTTTTTTCCTATTAAAAAATAAAAACATACTCAAGTGAAACTTTGGTTTAAGGCTATAAAACATTTCTAAGAAATGGGCATTTTTTAAAGCTAATTGTTTATTTAGGTGTTTTTTTGTTTGTTTGTTTGTTTTGTTTTGTTTTAATGTGGTGCTGGGGATTGAACCCAGTACCTCACATGTGCTAGGTAAGTGCTATACCACTGAACCCCAACCCCAACCCCAGGCATTTTATTTTTAAAAGACAAAGTTGCCCATTCACAAGATCAGCTATTCAAGTGCAAGCCTCTGGGTTTTAGTTTACTAGCTATTTATGCTAAATCACAGAGCCAAGTTGATAAGATCAATTGTACTCTATATCAGAACTTGAATGATTTTTTTTTTTTTAAATTTACATTACTCTTTCTCCCAGTAGAGTGTTTCTTTGCTATTTTTCTTTCTGGACAACAGTACCATATCTCAGAATGTAGGCTAGTCATTTAAACTATTCTATAATAACTCACTCTATCATGATTCATATGGGGGAGTGTCATTATTTCTGTCATTTTTAACAAATCAGAACCTCTAAAAGAGATTATGTTCATGATAAAGTCCACTTTCTTATTTTTGAAGAGTTCTTATTAAGCACTTTTTAATGTATAATTTACTAATAAAATTTACATACATTCAAGTTATACACTGTGATGCTTTTTGTATTATGAAATTATTATCAAAATAAGGTTAATTAATATATACATCACCTCACATACTTACTTTTTTTTGTAATGAGCATACTTATGATCTACTCCCTTAGCCAACTTCAAATATGCATTATTATTAACCATAGTCACCATGTTGTACATTAAATCTCCAGATAGATGCAAGTTTGTACCCCTTATCTAATAGCTCCTATTTCTCCTACTCCTGATCCCCTGGTAATAACTCCTGTACTTTCTGTTTCTGTGAATTCACTTTTTTAGAATTCATGTAAAAGTAAGATGGTGCAGTATTTGTCTTTCTATGTCTTGCTTATTTTACTTAGCATATGTACTAGTTTTATCTATGTGATTGCAAATGTCAGGATTTTCTTCTTTTATGGCTAAATAATATTCCTGTGTGTGAGACATTTTCTTTATTCATTCATCTGTGACATACTTGCAGATTATTTCCATACCTTAACTATTATGAATAGTTCTGCAATGAATATATTTTTGAGGTAATAATTTTACCTCTGAGACAGTAATTTTATTTCCCTTTTATATACCCAGAAGTGAGATTGGTGGATCATATAGGAGTTCTATTTTTATTTTTTTGAGGAGCCTCTATACTGTTCTCCACAATGGGTAAACTAATTTATTATCTCATCAACAACATACAGATAAATGTTTCCCTTTTCTCTACATCCTGGCCAATGCTTCTTAACTTTTGACTTTTTTTTTTTTAATAGTGTTAGGAATCAAACCCAGGGCCTCACACATGCTAGGTTAGCTAGCACTTTACTACTGAGTCACATCCTCATCCCCTATCTTTTGACTTTTTCGACTTTTGTATCCTAATATGAGTAAGGCAATATCTTCTTGTGGTTTCAATTTACATTTTTCCTGGAAATTAGTGGTGTTTGGTCCCTCCTTGTATATCTACTGACCATTTGTACATCTTCATTGGAAAAATGTCTTTTCAGGTCCTTTGCCCATTAATTAGGTTATTGTTATTGAGTTATATGAGTCCCATACATATGTTGGATACTAATACCTTATTGAGTATATGATTTCAGATGTTTTCTTCCACTCTGTGGGGTGCCTTTTCAGATTTAAAATACTTTTCTTTACTGTGCAGAAATTTTTCTAGTTTTATATTATCCCATTTGGTTATTTTGGCTTTTTTGCCTGTATTTTGGTATCATATTAAACAAAAAATTATTGCAAGTCATGGAGCCTTTCTTTTGGGTTTTTCCCTTCCTTTCTTCCTACCTTCATATGCACATACACATCTCCCTTCTCTTTTCTTTTGAGAGTTTTATGGTTTCAGGTCTTATGTATAAATCTTTAATCAAGTTTGAGTTGATTTTTTTTTTTTTTATTGGTTGAACCCTAGGGGCACTTAACCATGAGCCACATCTCCAGCCCTTTGAGTTTTTTTTTGTGTATGGTATAATACAGGAGTTCAATTGCATTTGTTTTGTTTGTGTTTTATTTATTTATTTATTTATTTATTTATTTATTTATTGTATGCAGATAATTTTTCCAACAATTTAGTAAAGAGATTATTCTTTTCTTATTGTGTATTCTTGGTGCCTTTGTGAAAATTATTTGTCTATGTATATATGGGTTAATTTTTGGTAAGCACTTTTTATTTGAGGTTTCCTTTGGTATCATTTTTTATTCCTGGAGATCTTTCTTTGGTAAAAAGAATGGCAATAAAAGTCATTCTTTTAAAATTTTTCATCATCCCTTCATATCCTTTCTTTTTTTCTTTTTATATATTTATTTTTTAGTTTACGGCGGGCACAACATCTTTGTTTATATGTGGTGCTGAGGATCGAACCCGGGCAGCACGCATGCCAGGAGAGTGCTCTACCGCTTGAGCCACGTCCCCAGGCCCCATATCCTTTCTTTTTCATGCCATATCTCTGATTCAAATTACACTGTTTTCCATTTGGCAATTTCTTATTTCAGTTTCTTCAATGCAAGAATTAAATAATACACAAAGAAAATTGTTCTCTCATGAGAGGAAGTCAGTAATATACCAAAATACAAAAAAATATTTCAATAGAAGGTACTTTCTTTGATCACTGAAGCATTTTACTACATTATTAATATTTGGGGATTATTTGACATGTTAATTATGCAATACAAGTTACAGATCCTGCGTTTTTCTAACATAACTTTTGGTGAAAATTTTCTCTTTATGTTTTTTATAAACCTATTTAACTTATTTTATGAATTTAATTAATTATTTGTGTTGACTGAAGGTTTTTCTCCCTGAAAGGAGAAAATATATCTATGCAATATTGATATAAAATGTCAGGATACTAAAGGAAATATTTTGTTGTTGTTTTGTTTTGGTGGGGATACTGGAGATCAGACTCAGGACTTTGTGCTTGCCAGGAAAGTGTTCTAGCTACATCTCCAGCCCTTTTCATTTTTATTTTAATACAAGGTCTTGCTAAGTTTCCCAAGCTGATCTCTGACTTGTGATCCTATTACCTCAAGCTTCTGAGTAGCTAAATGAAGCTAAATTTAATACCAGCAATTAAAATCTAAAAAGTAGTATATGATTGTAGGAAATGCTTTAAATGTGTTCTATTAATTTGTGGGCCACAATAATAATTATAAGATGAAGCAGGGGGATCGTACTTCCGTGTGGCTTCCCTTGAACAATGGCAGGCAGCTTGTGGCACAGGTGGTAATAACAAGTTGCAGTATCTTAGCATGATATGACTACTATCTTAAGATCCATCTCTGAAACTTAAGCAGATCAAAGAAATTGCAATTGCTTTGTTAGTAATGATCTAAAATACTCTACACTGCTTCTTACTAGGGTCTGGATAAACAAAAATATTCAATTGCTTTTTAAAAATTAAATATTTTTACATAGTGAAACTTTGCTTTACAAAAGATCATATTAACATTAGCATATCATGACACAATTATTTGTAAAAACAAAAATATGAAAGATACAAGAGCTATGTATTCAACCTAGAACACAAATTCTAGATAGCCTATGGAATCAAATAAAATTATAGATTCTAAAATAAAAAGTTTAAACACTGTTGTAACACTGAACTAAAGATCACCTAAATATTCTCAGTCATGTCAATTGATACTGGAAGAAAAGCAAGGATATATAAGGGCCAGTTCATACCTAGATAAACTTTCTATTGGCTTACTGACACTCTTACCATCTTAGTTATCAGTAGCCTCAAAAAAAAATGTTTTCCAGTTTTACAGAGCTGGATCATTTCAAATATATTAAAGGTGGAGATTTCTGCTCATTTTGATCTTAATCAATTCCCAATCTGCAGGATAATTTTGAAAGAGCCCCTAAAATATCAATGAAACTAATTTAATGCCATCAATTATTCTTAATAGACTTCCTGGGGGAAACCTCTCATAAAAACTTTTAATACTTTTTCTAAAAAAGATACTTTAAAAATATGCAGTAGAAACTTACAGAGCCTTCAATCAAAATGTGTATAACCTAATCATGTCCCAGAGTGTTTTAAGGGTAAAGAGGATAATAATATTTGTCAAACAATTCAATTAGTCCTGGGTATAGTTAATCCAACACTATGTTTTTTAGACCCATGTATTTGAAAAACAGATACTCTAGTTTCAACTAGTGATCTGATAGAAGCACACAATCAGAATACATGAATCCCTCAATTATGAGTTGCTAGCAGTTTTGACATACTTCATTCACTTTACAGTAGATTTTGAAGGGGAAATCTAACATTATTATTATTTTATCCATATAGTTACATAGATTTTTTTTTCTTTCAGCAATCATAACTTGAGAGTAAATCTTTTGTCTGAAATTTAAGAATTTTTTAGAATTATGTTAGGTTACTGTCAATTATAAATAATACCATAATAACTCACTATATTTCATAAACCAGGCTCAAACCTTGACCTCCTTAGTATGTTAGTCCTAACAAAAAAATTTCTAGGCATATTGAAGACTATCACTCCTGCACATCCTATTTGAGATTTTTATTTTCCTTTTTTATAAATTAAAACTTGCTTTTCTAAAAAGCCAACTGGAAGCTTTGATGGATAGATGTTCGATGCTTTAGTGAAAGGCTTTCACTTTACATAAACAAGATCCCAATTTAACTTAAAATTCAAACAGCATATAAACAAGTTGAACAGACTCCTTTTATACACAGGTTCACACATGCATAGACAGTGACAACTGACTCTTATTTTCTTTGATGGCAGATGAATTTTTGAGAAAATATCATCATAAAATATATTCTAACCTACACACATTAACTGAAGAGAAACTACCTAGAATTGAGAAAATACAATATGTCTCAATATTTTTTTCTCTTTTGTATATCAGTCTTTTATATTCCTGACACAATTTGAATGTTACAACTAAGGCAGCACAGGGAAGGGGTTAAAGACTTGAAGAAACACTGAATAATTGCAATATAATCAACTCCAACTGTATAATAATATGTCACAGCATCTATAAAGCAGAGGCAGCTAGGAGAAAGCTCCCTTGGTTGTTCTTTCAGTACTACATTGCTAATGCCTTACCCATGCACTCTGTTATACTCACTAGGTAAATTTGTTATATCTTTCAATGATGAGAGATATTTGTTATGCCAGCTTAATATTAGTTTTACCAGGCCATTAATGCCTGCTCTAGGCTTTCCCACTTGACCTACTCAGTTCAGCAGCCCAACTGACAGACATTACCTTACCCATGCAAACCTTGGTTCTAACAGATATTAGTTGGATGGGTAAGAGAAGATATCAATTTTACCACATTCAGACAACAGGAGAATTAAGTAGGTTCATGTAACCCAAGGACATGAACCACAACAGAATCATAAGTCAGGAATCTAGTTAAGTCACAGGGAACTTTGGAAATGTGGAGAGAGGCCCTGGACCCACGCTAGTTATGTGGATGGAAATAGGGAATATTCTAGAAGAGGAGTGTTCGGCAGAGACTTCCACATGTTCCCTACATAGCAAAAACAAAGTTATGCATTGTTTATCATCTATGAAGATTTATGGCTTCCAGGTGGAAAAATCTGGGATATGAGTACAATGATTATGTTCAATCGAGGAAGATATCATAACAGTGGTTCACTGACACATTCTGAAAATTTGCTGCCATTAACTTTTAAAGGTTCAAAAAGTCAATAGACTTGCAAAAATTACATTGATATTAAAGTATTTCTTTCTGGGTCTCTGGTCATTTGCCCCATCTATCACTGCTTCAAACCCACAAATCTAAGAGAGTAAAAAATCTATGCTTTTTATTTTTTAGTTCAATTATAAATATTTTGAAACTAGATTAATCATATGGTAAAAGGAAGGATGAAGGTGTCAGAGTGAATATCCTGTTTTTTATTACTTATTAGTTATTTGTATTTGTGTTTTTATTGGTATACTATAATTATACACAATAGTGGGATTCATTGTATCATATTTGTATGAACACATAACATAATCTGAGCAATCTCATTCCCATAGTAACTTCTCTTCCCCTGGTCTCCTTCCTTTCCTAGGAAGGAATTCCTGTGAATTCTTCTGATCTCTCATCTATTTATAATTATTATTAATTAGTGCATTATAATTGTATACAGGAGCAGGATTCATTGTGGTATATTTGTACATAGACATAGCATAATTTGGTACATTTCATTTCCAAGTACTCCTCCATGCCCTGCCTTCCTCCATCTCTCTCATTACCTTCCTCTATCTCTCTCATCACCTTCCTCTATGCTGTTAGTTTCCCTTCTGTTTTTGTGAGATCCCCTTTTTTATTCCTTCCCCTTCCTCTTTAGTTTCTGCATATGAGAGAAAACATTTGATCCTTGACCTTTGGAGTCTGACTTATTTCACTTAGTACAATGTTCTCCAGTTCCATCCATTTACCAGCAAATGCCATAATTTCATTCTCTTTATGGCTGAGTAAAACTCCATTGTATTTATATGCAAAACTTAAAAAAATCTATTCATTGGTTGATGGGCACGCAGGCTAGTTCCATACTTGGCTTTTGTGAATTGCACTGCTATAAACATATGCATATATCATGATGGTACGCTGATTTTAGTTGGGAAAGCTGGGTCATATGATGGTTCCATTTTTTAATTGTGTTAATGATATCTAAAAAACTAGAGTGTATAATAAATACTGCTCTAGGAGAAACAGAAAGAAAAACCAAACAACTAACAACAATAACAAGGTATATAATATCAAGAAGAATAAAGTGGTCATGTGGGAACACAAAAGAAAAGGAAAAATTATTTTAGAATAAATTTTAAAGTCAGACATGTGAAACTCATTAGAATTAAAAAAAAACATAAAAATCAAAGTTTATGGAGTTCATTACACCTTCGCTACAATCTCACATAAAGGCTATTACTAGCCTGGTATGGTCACATTGAGACCAGTGGCAGAACTAGAGTCTAAATCAAAGTTCTTTGGCCACAAATTATGCTCTTGCTCTTATTCTAGATAGCCTCCCATTCAGGCTCTTTACCTGCCTCCTACAGGCTTACATGGGGAAGCCCTACCTATTGCACTTGTTAACTCAGTGACCATAGCCGAGTTTTCTTAATCTCTTTGAACTTCACATTATTCACTTATGCAAAGAGAATGATGACAACCTTCCTGTCATTATTGAGTTGTAGGAAGATTACATAAGACAGCGCTTTGTAATAGTAACCTTTATATACATAAAGGATTGCTATTAAAATTCACAAAGAAAAGTGTTGGTGAATGTGTTAGTCAGCTTTTTGTCATTGTGACCAAAATATCTGACAAGAACAGTACGAAGGAAAGGGATTTATTTTGTCTCATGCTTTCAGAGATTTTGGTACACGGTGGGTGGGCTCCATTGTTTGGGTCTGAGACCATCATAGCAGAGGAATGTAGCAGAGGAAAGGAAAATCTGCTCAGCTTATGTCAGCCAAAAAGCTGGGGGTGGGAGAAGGCAAGAAATACCCCTCCAGGGCATGCCCCCAGTCACCCACTTCCTCCAACTAGGTCCTATCTCCTACAGTTTCCACCATATCCCAGTAATCCATTCAAATTATTAATCCATCAAATGGATTAATCCGCTGATGAAGTTAGAGCCTTGATAGTTCTAGGAGATTTCCTAAAACTCCACCTCTGAACACTGTTGTGTTGGGGACACAGCCTTCAACACATGAGTCTTTGGGAAACACTTCATATCTAAACTGTATTGCTCAGTCACTAGTTGTTATTTTTGAGGATTCATTGCAACAGTAGTTGGAAATAATTTCTCTTTCAATTAGGCAGACATTGGGGCATCATGGAGCTATTATTTCACCTAGTTTATGTCTCCTCACCTTGATGAATAAATCAGGCCCATGAGAAAAGATGGAAGTAGTTGGAATTAATTGAAACAATAATTGTCTCTTAATACTTGAAACATTACCATAAGAAAGAGGTAGACCAACTTTTATTCATTTCCTCTGAGAAAAGGCTTGAAAACAACTAGAAATACAGTAAGAACATAAGAAAGAATTTACTGATAAGGTTTTTAGTTAAATATTAAAAGAGTCTGTTAAAAGAAGAGGTGGCATCTCCTTTGCTGATGACTTTTTAAAAATGCTTTTATTAGTGCATTATAGTTATACATAATAGTAGAGTTTATTTTTACATAGTCATACCTGCATGGAATTAATTTATTCCATTTCATTCTCCAATCCCCCACTTTCCTCCCCTCCATGCTCCCCCATCTACTTTCTCTACTGTACTAGTTTTCGTTTCATCCATTTATTTATTTTTAATTGGTGCTTTTATAGATATACATAAAGTTGGAATTACTGTTGTAATTTATTCTGGCACATAGCATAATTTTTGTCAAATTTATTCTGCATTTCCTCCCCTTTCCCATCTCTCCTCCCTCTTCTACTCCACTAATCTTCCCTATATCCTTGTGTTATCTGACCTCCTCCTTTCCCCACTTATTTTGAGTTTATACTATGAAATAAAAACCTTTGACTCTTGATTTTTTGAGTATGTCTTATTTCACTTAGCATGATATTCTGTAGATCCATTCATTTATTAACAAATGTCATAATTTCAGTTTTCTTTATGGCTGAATAAATCTCCCTTGTGTATATATGGCACATTTTCTTAATCCATTCATCTACTGATGGACACCTGGGCTGGTTCCATGACTTGGCTGTTGTGACTTGCAGTGCTAAAAATATTGATGTGACTGTAACATAATAATATGCTGATTTTATTTCTCTTTTGGATAAGTACCGAGCCATGAGATATCTGGATAGTATAGTGGCTCCATTCCTAGTATTTTTGGGAATCTCCATATTGCTTTCCAGAGTGGTTATACTAATTTGCATTCCAACCAACAATATGTGAGTGTCCCTTCCTTGCATACACACACATCTCAACAGTATTTATTGTATTCCTGATAAGTGCCATTCTGACTACAGTGAGATGAAGTTTCATTGTAGTTTGGATTTAAATTCCCTAAATGCTATGGAAGTTGAACATTTTTTATATATTTGTTAGTCATTTGTATTTCTTCTTTTGAGAAATATCTGTTTAATTCCTTTGCCCGATTTTTGAATGGTTTATTGGATTTTTTGGTGTTAAGCTTTTTGAGTTCTTTGTATACACTGGATATTAATTCCATGTCAGAGAAGTAGCTAACAAATATTTTTTCACATTTTCTAGGATCTCCCTTCATGTCCTGAATTGTTTTCTTCGCTGTGCAGAAGCTTTTAATTTTGATGTCATTCCATTTATTGATTATTGGTTTTATTTCTCAAGCTTTAAGGATCTTGTTATGGAAGTTACTGCCTACCCCAATATGTTGAAGTGTTGACCCTATCTATCTTTCCTTCTAGCAGTTGCAAAGTTTCTTGTTAATCCATCACATGAAAAGAATTAAGAGAAAAAATAATATGATCATCTCAATAGATGCAGAAAGGGTCTTTCATAAAATCTAGCACCCATTCATGTTAAAAACACTGGAGAAACTAGGGATAGAAGAAACTTACCTCAACATTATGAGGACTACAAATGCAGACCCAGAGGCAACATCATACTGAATGGAGAAAAACTGACAGCATTTTCTCTAAAATCAGGAACAAGACAAGGATGTATACTCTCACTAAACCTGTTCAACATAGTTTTTGAAACTCTAGCCAGAGCAATCAGTTAAGAGAAGAAAATTAAAGGAATGAAAATAGAAAGAAAAACTAAAAATATCTCTTTCTGATGAAATGATCCTATAATTAGAAGACCCAAAAAACTCCTCCAGGAGACTTCTAGAACTGATAAATGAATTCAGCAAACTAGTGGGATACAAAATCAACATTCACAAATCAAGACATTTCTTGTACTCCAATTGTGATTCTGAGAAAGAAATCAGAAAAACTATCCCATTCAAAATAACCTCAAAAAAATTACTTGGGAATTAATCTGACCAGCAGGTGAAAAGATCTCTACAATGAAAATTATAGAACACTGAAAAAGGAGAATTGAAAAAGACCTTAGAAGATGGAAAGACCTCCCATCTTGTTGGATAGGCAGAATTAATATTGTCAAAATGGCCATATTACCAAAAGCAGTCTATAGATTCAATGTAATCTTTTAGTGACATTCTTCATAGAACTAGAAAAAATAGTCCTAAAATTCATTTGTAATAATAAGAGACCCAGAATGGCAAAAGCAATACTAAGCAAGAACAACGAAGTAAGAGGCATCACAATACTTGATCTGAAATTACACTTCAGAACTACAGTAACAAAAACATCATGGTACAGGCACCAAAATAGACATGAAGACCAATGGAATAGAAGACAGAGTCAAATCCACAGACTTACTTGACAAAGGTGCCAAAAATGTATGTTAAAGAAAAGATAGCTTTTTAAAAACAAATGGTACTAGGAAAACTAGATATCCATAGGTAGAAGAATGAAACTAGAACCTTATCTCTCACTCTGCACAAAAGTCAAATTGAAATGAATCAAAGACTTAGCAATTAGACCAGAAACTTTGCTAATGACTTTTAAAGAAAAATTGGCACAGGCCTGGAGATATAACTCAGTTGGTAGAGTGCGTGTCTTGCATACACAAGACCCTGGGTTCGAATCCCCAGCAACATACATATATAAATAAATATCTTTCCTTTCCCTCTTCCTTCCTCCTTCTCTCCTTACCTTTAAAAAACAAATAAAAAAATTGACACAAATCAATTTGGTATAGTCAGGGAGCAGTTTCAATCAGGGAACTAGGAAATCTAAATGATTGTGATCTTCTTTCATATCTCAAGAACTCTACAGTTTTCTAAATCCCCTGAGGTAAGTAGTAAAATTACTCAATTATCCTTGTTTAAATATGCAGACTACATGAATAATATTTTGTATGTTACCATTCTATGATGTATGTGATGCTCCTTCCTTATGTAAGGTGCGATATATGTAGACTCTTTGGTTTATGGTATAGTATCTTTGAATGAGTGAGGCAAAAAAGAAATTTTGAATTGGTTTCTTCCTAGCGAGGCATGGTGTCACATGCCTGCAGTCCTTGAGATTTAAGAGGCCAAAGCAGGAGGATTACAACCTTAAGACTAGTCTCAAACTTATCATGAAAAGGCGGGGTGGGTGGGAAGGGCTGGAGATGTAGCTCAGTGGTAAAGAACCCCTGGGTTCAATTCCCAGTTAAAAAAAATAAGCAAATAAATAAATTGATGTCTTTTTATTAAAACTCCTCCCCAAATAACTATTATAGTGTGTTTATGTACATTCTTAAATTTATATGCATCTTTGGAAATATGTAGTGTCATTTCATATGTGTATATTTTCAAATTCATAGATAAAACATTTTTTTCCACTTTCACAAAGTATTTTTAAAAAATTAGTACATATTTATTATATAGAATAGTGAATCTCATTGTGTTGTATTCCTACATATGTATAATATATTTTCATAATTTCCACCACCTACATTACTCCTTTATTCTCACTTATAGTCTCCCTTCTACTTTTATGTGTGTTTTTTTTTTATGGATTTCACATATGAGAGAAAACATGCAATACTTATTTTCCGAATCTGGCTTGTTTCACTTAATGTGATTATCTTTAATTCCGTTCATTTTCTTGCAAATGACGTACTTCATTCTTCTTTATGACTGAATAATTCTCCATTGTGTATATGTACCACATTTTCTTTATCCACTCATCTGTTGACAGGCACTTAGGCTGATTCCATAATGTGGCTATGAATCATGCTATGATAAACATGGGTATGCAGGTATCTCTGTAGTATACTGACTTTAATTCCTTTGGGTATATACTAAGAAATGGTACAGCTAGATCATATGGTAATTTTATTCATAGTTTCTGAAGAATCTCCAGGCTGATTTCTATAGTGGCTGTACTGATTTATATTTCCACCAACAGTGTCTAAGGGTTCCTTTTTCCCTGCATCCTTACCAGCACTTATTATTATTTGTATTCTTACTGATTGCCATTTTGATAGACTCTCAATGTAGTTTTGACCTGCATTTCCTTGATGGATAAAGATGTTGAATAGTTTTTCAAATAATTGTTGATCATTTGTACTTCTTCTGAGAACCATCTGTTCAGTTTATTTGCCCACTTGATGATTAGGTTAATTGTTATTTTGGTGTTAAATTTTTTACTTATTTGTATATTCTGTCTATTAATTCTTTGTGATAAGAGTAATTGGCAGAAATTTCCTTCCATTCTATAGGCTCTCTTCACTCTATTAATGTTTTTTTTTTAGCTGTGTAGATGCTTTTAATTTTGTGCCATCTTTTTTGTTGATTCTAGCTATTATTTCCTAAGTCCTATTCATGAAGTTCACATTGCCTATGCTTATCTTGAAGTGTTTCCCCTGTGTTGTCTTCTAGCATTTTCAAAGTTTCAGAATTTATGCTAAGGTTTGATCAATTTCGAAGTGATTTTTGTTCAGGGTGAAAGATAGGGATCTAGTTTCAATCTTCCACATGGGGCTATCCAGTTTTTCTAGCACCATTTGTTAAAATTTATTATTTTTTTCCCAACATTCGTTTTTGACACCTTTCTCAAGAATCAGATGGCTATAGCTGCACAGGTTTGTTTCTCTGTCCTCTCTTTTAATCCATTGGTATATGTGTCTTTTCTTAAGCCAATACCATTCTGTTTTGGTTACTATGAGTCTGTAGTATATTTTGAAATCAGGTAATGTGATACCTCCACCATTGCTCTTTTCACTCAGGATTGGTTTAGCTACTCTGGTATTTTGTTCTTCCATGTGAATTTTAGGATTATTTATTCTAGTTCTGTGAAGAATGTCCACTGACAAGGGAATGCATTGAATCTATAGATCAGTTTTGGTAATATGGCTATTTTGACAATATATAATTCTGCCAATCCAAGTCTTTCAATCTTCTTGTGTCTTCTTTAATTTCTTTTTCCACCGTAATTTTCACTGCAGAGGTCTTTCACCTTGGTTCATTATCAGTGTAGAAAAAAGCTATCCATTTTGTATGTTGATTTTGTATATTGCTACTTTGTTGAATTTGGTATTAGATCTAAAAGTCTTCTAATGGAGTTTTTAGGGTCTTCTATCATCTTATCATCTTCAAGTAGTGAAAATTAGGCTTCTTTCTTTCCTACTTGCGTTTCTTATATTTCTTTCTCTGGCCTAATTGCTCTGACTAAAATTTCAAGCACCATAGTGAGTAGGAGTTGTGAGAGTGGACATCCTTGTTTTGTTCAGGGTTTTAGAGGAAATACTTTTAGTTTCCTCCCATTTAGTATGATATTGGCTTTGGATTTATTGTACATAGCCTTTATTATATGAGGTAACATCTTTTTACACCTGATTTCTTCAGGGCTTTTAGCATGAATGGATCTTGAATTTTGTCAAAATTTTTTCCTGCATCTATTGAGATTATCATGAGATTTTATCCTCAATTCTACTTATGTACTGTATTATACTTATCAATTAGCGTATGTTGAACCATTCTTGTATTCCTAGGGTGAAACTAACTTCATCATAATGTATGACACTTTCAATGTTGATTCAGTTTGCAAGTATTTTACTGAGAATTTTATAAATTTGTATTTAGGAAGGATATTGGTTTATAGTTTCCTTGTTGTTGTGTTCCTCTCCAGTTTTAAATCGGGTAGGATGAGTTTGAAAACATTGCTTCCCTTTCTATTTCATGGAATAGTTTGAGGAGCATTGGTGTTCTTTAAAGTTCTTTTCAAATTCAACCATGAATATGTCTAGTCCTGGGCTTTTCTTTGTTGGCAGGCTTTCTGTTACTGCTTCAATCTCATTGTTTTTCATTGATTTTTAAAGTTTTTTTCCCCCT
The DNA here is from genome assembly GCF_048772815.1 of Callospermophilus lateralis. Classification (NCBI taxonomy): domain Eukaryota; kingdom Metazoa; phylum Chordata; class Mammalia; order Rodentia; family Sciuridae; genus Callospermophilus; species Callospermophilus lateralis. The sequence continues at coordinate 81,938,122 of NC_135310.1, read as the reverse complement.
ATCTGCATGATTCAGTTATGGTAGGTTTTTGTCTGGAAATTATCCATTTCTTCTAGATTTTTCAATTTACTGAAATATAAATGTTCAGAAATACTATCCAATGGTCCTCTGGATTTCAATGGGATCTGTTACAATATCCCTTCTTTTATCTTTAATTTTATTATTTTGGGTCTTTTCTTTATTTCTTTTGATTAGTTTGATGAAGTGTTTATCAATCTTCTTTATCTTTTCAGAGAACCAACTCTTTATTTCATTGATCCTTTGTATTGTTCTTTTAGTTTCTCTTTCAATAATTTTAGCTCTAATATTTATTATTTATTTTCTTTAACTGGTTTTGGGTTTGGTTTGTTCTTGCTTTTCTAAGACCTTGAGATGCATCATTAAGTTATTATTATTATTATTTGAGATCTCTGATTTTTTAAAACACTCATTGCTATAAACTTTTCTCTTAGAACTGTCTTTCCTTCATTTCACAGACTCTAGTATGTTGTACTTCCATTTTAATTTAATTCTAGAAAATTTTAAATTTCACTCCTGATTTATTCAATTATCCACTGGTTGTTCAAAAGCATATTGTTCAATATCTATGTGTTTGTATAGTTTCTGTTGTTGTTGATTTCTAAATTCATAATAATCTGATAAAATGTAAGAAATTGTTCCATTTACTTTTGTATTTGTTAAGACTTGGTTTATGGCTTAATTTTTTTATCTATTTTTGGAGAAAATTCCATGAACTATTGAAAAGAGTGTGCATTCTGCTTTTTTCAGAAGAAAATATTCTATAGATCACTGTTAAGTCCATTTGATCTATAGCGTAGTTTAATTCTATTGGTCTGTTGTTGATTTTTAATCATTCTGTAGTTTTTCTAATGTTTGATTCATTTCTAATTCTCTTTTATTTATTCACTTTTATAATGAGATTTGTCCTTTCTTGTGCTCTCCTAGTTGTGTTTATCTTCCTTTTCTGTGCATAGGATTTCTTTATGGATCTATTTATTGTAAAGCTGGCCTTGTGGTCATAAATTCCTTTAGTTTATGGTAACTTGGAAAGTCTTTATTTTGCCTTTGTTTTCTGTTCCTGGGGATTGAACCCAGGGGCATGCAGCACTGAATTACATCCTCAGCCCTTCTTATTTTTTAATTTGAGAAAGGATCTTACTAATTTACTTAGACATCTCTAAGTTGCTGAAGCTGACTTTGAACTTGCGATCCTCCTGCCTCAGCCTCCAGAGTTGCTGGGAATATGGACATGCACCACTGAACCCAGCTTTATTTCTTCTTTAATTCTGAAGGATAGCTTTGCTGTATATAATAATCTAGACCGACAGTTGTTTTCTTTTAGGGCTTGAAATACATCATTCCATGCCCTCCTGGATTTTAGAGTATATTCTGAGAAATCTGCTGATGTTCTGATGCGTTTACCGTTATGAGTTGGTGCCTTTCACAGTTTTTAATATTTTTTCCTTGCTTTTTGTTTGTTTGTTTTTTGTTTCATTTTATTTTAACTAAAATGTGTTGTTGAGAGTTTCTTTTTGCTGATGTCTATTTAGAGTTCAAAATGCCTCCAGTATCTAAATGTCCATCTCATCAGCCAGATTAGATAAATTATCTGTTCTTATTTTACTGAATATGTTTTCTATGTCATTAACCTCTATCTCTACTCCTTTCTCAATATGTTAAGTTTGATCTTTTAAAGTCTCGCAGATCTTACATGCTATATTCTTATTTTCTTTTCTCTATTACTCTCTGAATATTTCAGCTCATTCATCTTGCCTTTGATCCCTGAAATTCTTTTTTCTGCTTGATCTAGTAGATTGGAAAGACTTTCAATTGAGTTTTTAAAATTTGATTTTACTAAGCTTTCTTTTTTATTTATTTAACTTTTTTTCTTTTTCTTTTTTTTTCTTTTTGGTACCAGAGCCACATCCCCAGCTCTTTTTTATTTCTTATTTTGAGAGAAGGTCTCGATAAGTTGCTTAGTTTCCTACTAAGTTTCTGAGGCTGGTTTTGAATTTGCAATCCTCCTGCCTCAGGCTCCTGAGCCACTGGGATTACAGGCATGCTCCACTATGTCCAGCTACTGAGCTTTCATTTCCAATATTTCTGTTTCGTAATAGATTTTCAAACATGCCAAATGTTTTCTTTGGTATAAGAGGCTGATTCATAGTGGAGTAGGGATGGGGAACATGGAAGGAATAGAGGAACTCTAGATAGGGCAGAGGCGTGGGAGGGAAAAGGAGGGGCAGGGGGTTAGCAAGGATGGTGGAATGTGATGGACATCATTATCCAAAGTACAAGTAGGAAGACACGAATTGGGTGTCAGCATACTTTATATACAAACAGAGATGAAAAATTGTGGTATATATGTGTAATAAGAATTGTAATGCAAAAAAAAACTACATGTATAAAGACATGAATTGGCGTGAACATACTTTATATACAACCAGAGATATGAAAAATTGTGCTGTATATGTGTATTAAGAATTGTAATGCATTCTATTGTTGTTTATTTTTAAAAAATCAATTAAAAAATTAATAAAGAATTTTTAAAATACATAAAATTAGATTAAAGTGTGAAAAAACAATCAATAAGAAAAAAATAAAAACATAGAACACAATATGAGTGAAAGCAAAACAAATGAAAAAAGACTAAGCTTCCTGCTTGCTAAGAACCTTCTTTCTGGAACTTCCAGTTTGGGAATCTGTCAGATATGGAGGCGTGGCAAATATTCAAACTGTGGTGGCACATCTGCTGAATGCCTCTAAGTATGGAATAAGTGACTGAGCCAACATGATCCACATGGAAGAGGGGGTTGCTGTATATTTAATTTTTTCCAACATTTGGATCAGCATCCTGCTTCTTCACAAAACCTGAGGCGCTCAGGCTCCAGTGCCCTTTCATATGGTCCTTTCCCAGCCCTTCTCTGGCACATCAAAGTGGCTCTGGTGTCTATGCAGCATGCCTCAGAGCCAATGGCCCTCTGAGAGCACCTACCAGGTGGCATTGAGGCGTCCCTGACCCAGTGGTCAGGTTCCTCCCTGGTGAAGATAGTGGCTTTGTGTGTACCAGGGGAGTACTTGGTGCAGGAGAAGTGCCACATGCCTGGCAATGGAAGGGACCTCACTGTATGTATTCTTCTATGGGCCTTCATCAGTGATGTTCTGTTGTGGCCACATTGAGCCACAAGGTAAATGCTGGCCAGGACAGTGTGGCAGTATTTACTGTAATTACCAGAGAAATGAAAAATGTAGGGATTTATGTTACACAAAGTGGCTAGGTCAAGGGAGACCTTCACCAGATGATTCCCAGATGTAGCACCTTGCTTATGAACTGTGAAATGCAGAGCAATTCTCAAGCATTGGCTGCTATGTACCTCCAGCATCAGATAAGTTCAGATTGCTGCTTTGTGCCATAGCTGTTTTTCTGCCAGTTTTGTTTTCTGTGTGTCTCTCTCTCCCTTTGTGTCATCTCTCCTCCCATGAGGCTTTGGCACCATTGGCATAGGTTTGGCACTTATGCACTCTTTCTGGCCCTCTGTTCCAATAACCAGAATCTCTGAGTGTTTCCCAGTGTCTGACTGTCCTATATTAAACTTTAATGCTTTCCCTTAGTCACCCACTTCACTGAGAAGCTTTCTCCAGCTGTTTTGATACTGAGCTTCAAAGAAGCTGGAAAGTTCTGCCTGCACTTTGGATCAGCATGATATCTAATGATATCTAATCTGCCATCTTGATCTCTCACCAGCATTATGTTTTCAAGATCTGTGTTGCTACTAATTTTTGTGTAGTATTCATGGTATGTTCCACAGATTCCTTACATGTTCCTCTAGTGGAAGACAATAAGTAAGAATGGTTTAAAATTCTTCACTTCCATAAACTATGTTGTGAAAAAATGTATTATTTTACATGCTACTTTTTGTAAGGTTTCTTTCTCTCTCTTTCTCTTTAGAAGTGGGATCAGATATTCATACAGGATATGGGCAATTACTTTGCCAAGTTATTCTCCAAAATGGCAGCAGCCAAGAAGGAAGGCATTCTTGTTTCCCCATAGGCATTTCATGTTATCAAACTGGGAAAATTTTCTACATCAGGTTTGTATAAAGTAGTATCTCATTACTGATTTTCTTCTATATTTACTGAAGATAATATAATTGTTGTTAACTCATAAATTTTGTATTTTCCCCATCTTTCTAGGGTTTTTAGTCTTGTTGATTTGAGGAGTTTCCTCTATAGAGCAACTATTTTTTTCTATGCCTATTCCATTCATCTATTTGTCTATTACAATTGACATTTAGATTGGGACTGCAGTGAATTCATAGAGTGATTTAGGGATAGTTGATATCTTCAACATTAAGTCATTCTATCTAAATGCAGTTTTCCATTTATTGAAATCTTCTTTAATGTCATTTAGTAAGGTTTTAAGTTTTCTCCAAAGAGACACTAATGACATCTAACCCATGTCTATCACTCTACAAGTTGACATTATTCAGTAATTTAAAGCACATGTTCAATATTAGCCATGTTTAGGCCCTTTCTGTCTGTAGTGTTTATAAGTTCTCAAGAGAAAAAAAATCTGTTTGATTTAACCTGTGCAATATCTACACAGCTTCATGTGAAGGAGGATATTGATATGTACTTTTGATTAAATAATTCCTTATTTTTCTCTTGTAAAATGCTTCTCACCAAATGATAAAAGCTAAGAGTTAGTTACTTCTAGAGCAAGAAATTGTCTTATCAATAATAATAGCCATAAGTAGTAGAATAATCTGGTCCCTTATTTATATTACAGAAGTTTTATGACTTCCTACCATGGGCCAGGCTACCATGTATAATCGAGGGATGCCTAGGATCCTGAGACCTTTTCAAGGCATCTGAGAGATAAGAACAACATTCATAACAATTCTAAGTTTTTATCTTTTTCCTCTGTGTTAGCATTTGCACTGATTGTGCAAAAGCAATAGTGGTCAAGATGCTGGTATTTTAGCATAAATTAAGGAAGTGGCACCTAGCTGTACCAATGATGATTATATCCTTCATGGACATGCACTCACAATAAATAATAAGAATCAACAAAAGAGGTGAATGATCTATATAATAAAAACTACAGAACCCTAAAGAAAGAAATCAAAGAAGACCTCAGAAGATGGAAAGATCTACATTGCTCTTGGATAGGCAGACTTAATATTATCAAAATGACCATACTACCAAAAGCGCTATACCTATTTAATGCAATTCCGATCAAAATCCTAATGTCATTCCTCTTAGAAATAGAAAAAGAAGTCATGAAATTCATCTGGAAAAATAAGAGACTCAGAATAGCTAAAGCAATCCTTAGCAGGAAGAGTGAAGCAGGTGGCATCACTATACCAGACCTTAAACTATACTACAGAGCAATAGTAACAAAAACAGCATGGTATTGACACCAAAACAGACTGGTTGGCCAATGGTGCAGAATAGAGGACACAGAGACTAACTCACAAAATTACAAATTATCTTATATTAGACAAAGGTGCCAAAAACATGTATTAGAGAAATAGCATCTTAAACAAATGGTGCTGGGAAAACTGGAAATCCATATGCAACAAAATTAAATTAAACCGCTATCTCTCACCATGCACACAACTCAACTCAAAATGGATCAAGGACCTAGGAATTAAATCAGAGACTCTGTATCTAACAGAAAAAAAGTAGGCCCTAATCTTCATCATGTGGGATTAGGCCCCAACTTCCTTAATAAGATTCCTATAGCACAAGAATTAAAAACAAGAACCAATAAATGGGATGGAATCAAACTAAAAAGTTTCTTCTCAGCAAAAGAAATAATCTGTAGGGTGAACAGAGATTCTACATCCTGGGAGCAAATTTTTACCCCTCACACATCAGATAGAGCACTAATCTCTAAGGTATATAAACAACTCAAAAAGCGGGCTGGGGATGTGGCTCAAGCGGTAGCACCCTTGCCTGGCATGCGTGCTGCCTGGGTTCGATCCTCAGCACCACAAACAGAGACGTTATGTCTGCCAAAAACTAAAAAAAAAAATAAATATTTAAAAAAAAAGAACTCAAAAAGCTAAGCAGCAAACCAAACATTAAAGAAATTTGTAAAATGAAAAATAATACCACTCTTCTATTTCTTTTGTTTTAGAAATCAAAATATTCTTCATAAAGATGTTATTTATGTTAATATGTAATTGGTTTATTATTATTATTTTAAATGAAGGAATGCATAAATATTTTGAATTTTATTTTAATTGCTAATATCAAATAATATTAGACATAAACAAAACCTCTTTGAGTTCTGAGTGTTTTTTTTTTTTTTAAAAACAGGGGTTGAACGCAGGGGGATTTAACCACTGAGCTACATCTCCAGCCTTTTCTGTTTTCTTTCTTTCTTTCTTTCTTTCTTTCTTTTTTTCTTTCTTTCTTCCTTTCTGTCTTTCTTCCTTTTTTTAATTTTGAGACAGAATCTCATTAAGTTGCTTAGGGCTTCATTAAGCTTTGAACTTGCTACCCTCCTGCCTCCGCCTCCTGAGCTGCTGGGCTGAGTGATTTTAAGAGTGTGAACTCCTTGACATGATTAACTTTGAGAACCTGTGACTCTAGAAACAGAAATAAGAATGAAAGAAATGTTCTCTTTCTAGTTGGCATAAGCAGATGAAGAGATAAATAAAGGTAAGATCAGGTTATTTAGGGATGCTAAAAGAATTGAGGTGATGTGATGTAGAGTGTACAGCCAGAGAAGCACCTCTAAATACCATGCTCAGTGAAGTCTTCTCTGTGGCAGTTACAACTAGACCTGAGACATGAACAATGAGTAAAAGTGATCTGGTAACGAGCTACAGGGAGAAAGAAATTATTCAGTCTGAGACAAAAAGGGTTTGCATGTTATTCAATCAAATCTTGTGACTGTAAGTACTATATACACACTGATGAGTTCCCATTAGCATCTTCCACCTACTTTCCCTTCAAACATCAGACTCATATTCAACAACCACTTGACTAGCTGCTTTATAGCTATCTCAAACCTAGCATCCAACTGAGTTCCTGTGCCTCCCTGCCCCAAACACATCTCTTCCAGCTTCAGTGTATATCGTCTCAACAACAATATAACTACATTTTGCTCAAGTCAAAATCTTGGAATATACTTGACTCTTCTATTGTTCAATCCAACAATAAAATCTTATTGGCTCTAATTTCAAAGCATATGCAGTATCCCATTACTTCTTAACACGTCTATTTTTTTTTTATACTGGGGATTGAACCTAGGGATGCTTTATCACTGAGCTATATCCCCAGTCCTTTTTATTTTGTATTTTGAAGCAAGATCTCACTAAGTTGCTGAGGTTGTCACCAAGTTTCTGAGGCTGGCCTTGAACTTGAAATCCTCCTACCTCACAGAAATGCAGGTATGTGCCATCCGTTGCTACCATTCTAGTTCATCATCATCTCTTGCCTATATGCTTCTAATTTATGTGCCTGTTTCTGATTTTGTCTCTCTATAGGATATCATAGAATAGTATTTATTTAAAATGTATTTTTAATAATGTCTGTTTAAAATCATCTAAGAGTCTCCCATTTCACTTTGAATAAAATTCTAAGTTCCATTGTCTACTCCAATAAATGATCTGGCCCCTTGCCACTGCTCCAACCTCCTTTCCATCTCACTTCTTAACTCCATTTCAGCAATATTAGACTTGTTCCTTGAACACAGCAAGAACACTCCTCATTTAGGGTCTCTTATACTCCCTCTGTCTGGAATTCCCTCCTTTAGGATATTTACATGGCTTATTTCTTATTTCTTACTTCTTTCTGGTTTCACTTGTTTATCATCTTATTATAAAGACCTTTCCTTAACACTCTTCAACTTCCAGGTAAAGATGAAGAGCTGAACACATACCTTTCCCTCAACACCTTCCTCAGATTCCAATAAGTGGTAATTAATATTCATTAACTCACAAAGACAAAGAGCACAAAAGAGAGCACACTAATGACACAACTTTAGAAGCTGGAAAGAAGACATAACACACACACACATACACACACACACACACACAAACATCCACTCACATGTGTGTGCACATTCCACCCTGTGACTATCTGTTCTTCTTTCCTAGCTTTATTTTTCTCAATAGCACTTAACCTAGATAAATATAAATAAATGTAACCATAAGATATTTTTTTTTCAGTTTGTTGTCTCTTTGCTCTTCTTTACAGAATGTAAGCTGTATGACAGTAGTCTTTTCAGGTTTTATTTACTATAGTATTATTAGGTTTTGGAATCAAAGGGAATCAAATTTGATACAAACTTTAGGCTGAATGAGGCTTGGGTGAGATACAATTTGTGATGGATATGTGGGTACAGACATCAAGAATTTGGTTTTGAATGCTAATTTGAGATATCAAATTACTACACCTATCCTAGTAATGATATCAAGTGTAAATCTGGACACCTGGAGCTAAATGAAGAGATTAGAGATTAGGGCTCAATATATCAGTTTTGAAGTCAATAGCATTTTAACTAAATGAGATCACCTTGGAAGAATATTAACATAAAGAGAGAAAAATGCCAACTTCTGAGCCCTGGTAAACAACACCATTTAGAGGTCAGACAGAACAGTGTTTTTCAACCTTTTATAATCATACTATTAACTGTAAGAAGAAGAAAAAAATAATTTAAACTGAGCAATGTAATATGTAGGTATTTATTGATTTATAAATTATACACATGTATCACTGTATAAATATATTATGTACATTATGAAATACACAGACATAGATATTAAAAAAGAATGAGCTGAAAGTCTTCCAGTTAAAGAGGAAGTATTGAACACATGCATTTTTAAGGTCTCTCCTGAAGGACCACTCCAGAAATGGTAAATGGATTTTTAAAAACAAAGTATTAAAACCTCAAGGACAAAAAGAACAAGAGCCAAACAATACCATCAGAACAGAGGACTCTACAAAGAATAAAGACAGATGGCAGCTGACTCACTAGACCTAGGGAAGCTGGGGTTGCATTGGGAAGAGCAGAGATGAAACCTGCTTGACAATGCAGAACCCCACATCCATTTCCTACTCACCCCAACCTCCAAGGCTCAGGCATTATTGTTTGGCATCTCTCCTGGTGGAGGTAATATTGGGCCATGATAGATTTGTCTGTACGTTTTTTGAGAATTAGTGACACCTGCAGACACTTCTACCCCTCTGCTCTGCCAGGTGACTAAACACCTACCTCAACACAACAGACCAGAGGTTTATTTTCCTGAAAGGGTTAAGCAGGAGGTGTGAACTAAAGGATGTCAGGAATATGAGGAAATAAATTACAAATGAAAAACAGGTAGATTAAGTAAAAATCAATATCATATTGTTTGAAACCAAAATATCAAGAAGGACCTATATATGTTTCTAAGGGATATGAAGCAAATAACAACAATAGCAAAACACATTATTTTGATGTGTAGCAATGATTGCCAATAGAATTCACCCACACACAGGGAACTTTAAAATAATGAATGCTATGTAACATTTTCTTTATTTCTTATAGCATTTCAAATATTTATTTCTATTTGTTTTAAAGTACGTGGATTGTTTGAACATTGTCTTGGTACATGAATGCAGACATTTTAAAGTAATTGCATTTGTTGTAGCCTGAATTGGAAGTAGGTATAAATATTGATTTCTTCTGTGCTATGTTACTGATGACAGAGTCTACTTTGAGTATATGGCATAAGCAAAACTTATTTCCACATTTCTCATGATACATGCACATGCATATAGATGTAATCCTTGAAAGTATAATAATTCTATCTTGCTTTTATAATATTATGCTTTTATATTTACACATCTTGATCATACAACTTATTCTAATCTTTATTCACAGTAAAATTCTTAGTTTTTAGAAATCCCTATTCTCAAATTATTGCTTTTTTCCCCCAAAATGTTGTTTCTTTCCTTCTTACCTACCTGAAGAGCTCCCAGAGCTATCTTAAATATGACTTCTTCTTTCAGGGTTTCCTTGGTTTCCCTCAATTGCTATTGCTCTATTGTTGATATGACATAGAACCTTGTTTATACTTTTATTAGGGTAGTCCCTGCACTGGATTATGAATATATTTATAAATCTGTTAATTCTCTCAGTCCAGTTACTATGTCTTATATATATTTGTAGTCTGCTAACCTACCAGACTGGGCACACCATAGTTATTAAATGAATGTTTGAAAATGAGCTTGTGTTCATTATCTCATTTGATTTTCCCAGATTCAATCAGTCACTAGATTCTGTTGCTATAAATATTTATTATATTCATGACTTCTTATCCATGCAATGTCTACTGCCAAGAATTCATGCTCTTACTATTTGTTGCTGGAACTATTAGTACCTTAACTCGATCTGGGTCTCTAGTTTCACTCTCTTCCAATTAATACTTCATTTGCCCCTTCAGAATGATTTAACCACTAAATTTACTATTTTCTATCTACTTTAAAACCTTTAAATAGGCTACATCTATTTCTGCAAATGACAGAGTAAAAGTGAGTATATTTAATCACTTTCTTTAAACAATTAGAAAATGGGAAAGAAAAGCTTTTCAGACACTTAAACAAAAGGCAGTACAGGACATTGATCCTTGAGAGAAGAGAAACTAATAAATGAGCCTTTTGACTGCTCCACATCACTGCCTTTAAAGAGTTTCCAGGCCATAGTAAGGCGAAAATAAAACAAATTCTGGCAGTCTCGCTCAGTTAAAGAGACAGAGCTTGGAGTTAAGAGAGAGGAAGGCTAGAATTTGTGAAACAAATACTGAAGAGATGAAAGTTTAGAGTGAGAGAAAGAGTGCTTTAGAGGTCTTCCAAGGATTCTTCACAAGTTCTGAGGCTGAGTACTGGTCTGTAAATGCATAGAAGGAACTAACTAATGCTGGATTGAAACACCTTTGGGAAGGAATAGACCAAATAGTCCTCCAGCTCAAACAGGCAAGTATTAATTTGTGTTTCAGCTAGCCAGAGTGTAACAACCTTCTAATACCTGGGCATTAACTGGAGTTTCAGAAGGACAGTGCTTCAATAATGAGAACAAATTGGCTAAATGCTATTCTACATCTGCCTCACTAAGCTTAAAAACAAATCTTAAAAGGATCAAACTGATTCCAAGCAACGAAGCCCAATATTTAAATGAATACAACAAAATCTAGCATCTAACAATATGAAATTAACAATGTCACCATCCACTCAAAAGCAAGCATGCACAAAGCAAGAAAATACAACCCATAATTAGGAGAAAAATCGATGAACAGGTACAGACCCAAAGATGAGAGCGACGATGTAACTAGTAGGCAAGTATGGTAAAATGCCTTTTACAAATGTATTAATTAATGCATTGTATTTATATGCAACAGTGGGTTTCATTTTGACAGATTTATAAATGTGTATAACATAAATGTAATGTATATGTTCAAGAAGTTAAAAAGAAATATGATCTTGATGATGAAGTAAATGGAAGATATTTTTAAAATTGAACCACATATGAAAAATATGTAATTTGTTACAAAGAAACTAAATGAGATTAATAGCATATTACACTGCAGAATAAAAAGATTAGCACACTTGATGACACAGCAACAGAAGCAATTCAAAATCAAATAGAAACCAGTGAAAAATATATAGAATTAATGAACTGTGAAATGATATCAAACCATAATATATGCATAGCTTTAATATTTGAAGGGGAGAGCAAAACATAAAAAATATTTTAGAAAATAATGAGCATACAAAGAACCAGTAGAATTCTGGGGAGGAACCAATAGGAGAGAGAAAAGAAGAAAAGGAGAGGGACTGGGGAACAATATTGATCAATTTTATTGTTCAGTTTTGTGCATGTACAAATACATAACAATGAATCCCCCTACTATGGATAATTTGAATACACCAATAAAAAATAGAGAAAAAAATCACTCAGAGATAAAAGTATTATGTTCAGAGGAATGAAGATTAAATTGTTAGCAGACTTCTAATCAGAAACCATGCAAGTCAGAAGATAACAAAAGAAATTCATCAAAATACCAAAAGAACATGAAAATGTTTAATTTATTAACATACCAAGAAAAGTGTCTTTCAGTAGTGAATATGAAGTTTTGCATTCTTTTAGGATATAGTAAGCTGGAAAGAGTGCTGTTTTTACTATGACAATGAAAAACAATAAATTACAAACTCACAAATTATCTTGAGCTCATTAGAGAGCTAAGATTACAGGACAACCAAGAGGCTTGAAAGCCAAAAAGAGATTAGCCACTAAGGAGAGGGAAGATGTATAAACACTGGCTCATCTGTGGCACAGCATAGGGAAAAGATGAACACTTAAAATTTTAAGAAATTTGTAAGAACGTTGAGTGTGGGCTAGCACGACAGTGTAGATCCCTGGGAGCCACAAACTTGCAAACTCTTTATCATGGGTTTCCATCAGGGGCAGGACACAAGACCAGAAAGAACTTCCTTCAGTGGTGCAGGTTCACTGAAGAGGAGAGTAGGTGATACTAGAAAAGAAATGAGCACATCCTGGATCCTTTACCCCCATGGAATAAAAGTCTTAAGCCACTTAAGGATGGAAGGAGCAAACTCTGATTCTCCCAGTTCTCAGATAAAGTACTATTGTGGCTGCTACACAGGTTAAAAAAAAAAAAAAAAAACAGTACAAAAAAACAAAACAAAAACAAAAAACCCCACCCTTACTCACAAGAGAGGTTCAGGAAACTGCTGAACAAATCTCATTAAGAACACAAGACAGGGTTTAGATGTCATGACATAAGGACAGGATCAAGAAAAAGCCCTACCCAAAAGACAAAGGCTCCCAGGCTATGACCAAACCTGAGCTGTATCAGCACAACAGAAAATCTTTCTGCCCCTTCCCAGACAGAAAGCTCTGAATAACAAGCAATAGTAGGCTACCCCTGGAAAAGGGTTGAGATTTTGGAGAATGATCTGCAATGGAGGGTACTTGCACAGGAAAAGCTTAATGTTGAAGGAAGATCAGGAACATTGAAAACCAAACAGAACAACCATTCAATATAGTATCCCAAACCCTAACCACAATGTAAGGCTAGAGGAAATTGAAACTGGTGAAGACTAATCATAACAACGAAACCAAAATCCAGTTCAACTTCTGACTAGGTTGAATCAACCTCAGCATTCATGGTCCAGTTGAAGAAGAGTTATGTTTATTTACATGCATAAATAACATTTATCTCATTTCTGGCTGCTTTCAACAAAGTATCTAGTACTCAATAAAAATTTAAAAAGACACAAAAAACATAAGAAAAAAGCAGTCTGTTGTAAAAAAAATAAGTAATTTACAAAATCAGACTCAGAAGACTTTTAAAGGTTAGAAATCAGGCAGAGAACATAAGAGTCAATAAAGTGTTAAGGTTCTATTTGAAAAGAAGAACAACACTGGAGGTCACATGAGGAATTTCGAAATGTGTAAAACTAAAAAGAAACAATCTTGAAGTCCTCAAGGGGGGAAAAAATCTATCACATATGTAAGAATTGAGATGATAATTAAATCTGACTACATAAAAAATTATGCAAATAATAATACAATGGTGTGACATCTTTAGATTGTTTAAGGGAAAAAAATTCACTTGGGTTTTATACCCAGAAAAAAATATCTTTGAAAAGTAGAAAAACAAAATAAACACTTTCTTTTTTCTCAGAAAAATAAAAACTGAAAATATTGTAGAAGACTTGTGTTATAAAAAATATTAAAGGAAGTTCAGACTCTGGGATTATAGGAATGCTCTACCACACCAAGCAGTGATTTAAAACTCTAGTAGCCACATTAGAGAATAAACAGATAAGCCAGGCATGGTGGCACACCCTGGTAATTCCAGGCGTGGGAGGCTGAGGCAAGAGGATAGCAAGTCCTAGGACAGCCTCAAGGTTCTAAGCAATTTAAGGAGACTCTATCTCAAAATTAAAAAAAAAAAAAAAAAATTAAAGAGGACTGGGGATATGGTTCAGTGGTTAAGCACCCTTGAGTTAAATCCCAGGAAGGTAGGAAGGAAGGAAGGAAAGAAGGAAATAAGGAAGGAAAGAAATAAAATTAATAACATATTTTATTTGACAGAAACTATGCAAAAATACTATTTAACATATAATCAACATAAAGTTATTAATGAGACAGTTAACATTCTGTTTTATATAAACTCATCAAAATTCTATGTGTATTTTACACTTACAATACATCTCAATTCAGATCATCCTTTTTTCAAGTTTCTAGAGTCACATGTTGTTAGGGGCTACCTTATTGCTCTGTGCAGTTCTAACCACTGAAATTACATGCCAGAGACTTTTTTTTCCCTAAATGCTATTTACAAGAAATCCTCTTTAAATCCAAAGATACAGACAAGTTAAAAGTAAAAGCAGAAAAAAAAAAACTAAACTGATGGGAAAACACAGTACTGTGAAAATGCTCATCACCAGAAAGATCAGATATATTAAATTCAAACAAAGACTTGTCAATTTCATCTAAGTTCCTAATTAAGAAAAAGAAAAATTATATAACATAAAAGATAAGATATATAAAGTCCAGTTTACTATAAAGACAACATAATATGCATGTATCTGATAATGGATCTTGAAAAGTCTAAAACAAAGTGGTGGAATTGAAAAGTGAAATAGACAAAACAACAATTATATTTAGATGTGTTAACACTCTTTTCTTGGTGATGGAAAAATTAGGAATTGAATCAGTATGAAAGACTTGAACAGCACTATCAACTAACTTGCCTTAGAGTACTCTACCCCTGAACAGCAAAATACTTGTTCTTTTAAAGTGCCCATGAAATGTTTACCAACATATACCATATTTTAGACCATAAAGCAAATCCTTGCAAATTAAAAATAATTGAGGTCATGCAAACTATGTTCTCTAACCACAATGGAGTAATAAAGATATCTGGAAAACCCTCAAATACCTGGAACTTCAACAACATAATTATAAATAAAAGGTGGATTAAAGAGAAAGTCATTCAGGCAATTAGTAAATATTTTGAACTGAGTAAAAATAAACATACATCAACATTTGTGCAACACAGTCAAAGTAATATTTAAAGGAAAATTTAAATTCTCAAATTAGAAATGAGGAAAATTCTTAAATCAATGATCTAGCCTTCACCTTAAGAAACAAAGGGTTCTTAAGAGGCGTGATGTAAAGAAAGGAAATAATAAAGCTAAGATAAACAGAAATATGGAAAATTAAAAAAATGTTTTTTGATCAATGACTCTAAAAGCTGAATCATTCAGAAAATGAATACAATTAAATAACCTCTAGTCAGGTTGATGAAGAAGAAAGAAAACACAAACTAATAATATCGGGAATAGAAAATAGCCATCAGTCCAGATCATACCAATATTAAGGTATAATAAGAACATATGGACAGATTAATGCCTGTTTTAATTAGGAACTTAGATGAAATTGACAAATTCCTTAAAGGAATTTCAAAACTTACTCCAGAAAAAAATAAATAACTGGAATAACTATTATTTATTTAAGAAAATGAATTTATAGTTAAAAATTACACCTAAAACTCCAGGCCCAGATGACTTAATTAGCAAATTATAGCAAAAATTTAAAGAGATAAAATAATGCAAACTCTATATACAAACCCAACCAAAAAGTAGGAGTGGGCAGAACACTACTAATTTTATAAGGCTCTCATTACCCTGGTAACAAAATATGACACAGACATTACAAGGGGTCAGGAACTCTTTATAGACCAGTATCTCTTAAAGATATAGGTGCAAAAAAATTCTCATCACAATGTCAATAAATTGCATTTAGCAATACATATACTAAAAAAAGGCAATGTGCCAAGACCAAGTAGTATTTATCTTGGGAATGCAAGATTGGTTCAGCACAGAAAGAAAATTTAATGCAATTCATCATATTAAGAAACAGAAAAATGTTAGGAGTTTTTAAATTAGAAACAGAAGAAAATATTTGACATAAACAACCCAGTCATTGTAAAAATTCCCAGAAAACAAAGGAGTGAAGAAAACATACTGAATATGCTAAAGAGTACTACAAAAAACTGTAGCAAACTTAATTCTTCATGGTGACAGATTTGCATTCTTTTCTCCTAAGACTGGGAATAAGGTGAGGATATCCACTCTCACCACTCCTATTAAACACTGTATCAGAGGTTTAAATAAATGCAATAAAGCAAATAAGCATGGGTAAAAGTCATATAGATTATAAAGAAAATGTTAATTGCAGATTTACCATCATGTAGATAACAAATCCAGTAGAATCTATAAGTAAGCTATAAGAACTAATAAATGAATTTAGGAAGGATGCAGGGTAAAAAAGTTAACATTTTAAAGCATGTATTTAATTTCTATACATTATCAATGAGTAATTAGAAACTAAAAATTATATGGATTGGATGTTAAGATGTATATTCTCTCCAAATCAATCTATAGATTTAGTATATTTGCAATTGAAATCCAGCATATTTTTTTGTAGAAATTCATAAAAATTATTCTAAAATGTATTTAGAAATGTAAATATATAAAACCGTCAAAACAGGGCTGTGGCTGTGGCTCAGTGATAGCGTACTTGCCTGGCATATATGAGGCACTGAGTTAGATTCTCAGCACTGCATATAAATAAATACAATAAAAGTCTACCAACAACTAAAAAAAAAATTTTTAAAAACCAAGTCAAAACAATCTTGAAAAAAGGATTAGAAAGTAGAAAGACTTAAACATCTTTTTAAAAAATTTATTTATTTTCTAGTTTTATATGACAGCAGAATGCTCTTTGACTCACTGTATACAAATGGAGCACAATTTTTGATTTCTCTTGTTGTACCCAAAGTAGGGTCACACCATTCGTGCAATCATATATGAACCTAGGGTAATGATGTACCATCTTTCCTACCACTGCCCACCTCCCCCGTACCCCTCTCCCTGTTTTGCCCCATCCAAAGTTCCTCCACTCATCCCATGCTTCTCTTTCCATTATGGATTAGCATCCACTTATCAGAAAAAACATTTGGCCTTTGGTGGTTTTTTGTTTGTTTGTTTTTGTTTTTTAAGATTTTTTTCCCTTTATGTATTCATTTTTATGTGGTGCTGAGGGTAGAACCCAGAACCTCACATGTGCTAGGCAAGCACTCTACCACTGAGCTACAGCCCCAGCCTTCAGCCTTTGGTTTTTGGGGATTGGCTTGCTTCACTTACCATGATATTCTCTATCTCTATCTATTTACCTGCAAATGCCATAATTTTATTCTCTTTTATTACTGAGAAATATATCATTATGTATACATTCCACAGTTTCTTTATTCATTCATCAACTGAAGGGCATCTAGGTTGGTTCCACAGTTTGGCTATTGTGAATTGTGCTGTTATAAACATTGATATGGCTGTATCACTGTAGTATGCTATTTTTAATAGAAGGACTTATAGATCTCTATTTCCCAATTATCAAGAGGTAATGGAATATGAGATTAATGGAACACAACAAAGAGTGAGGAAATAGACCTACAAATGAGTGATTGATTAATTTTCAGTGGAGTGGTCAAGGTAATATAATGGAGAAAGGATAAGCATTAAACAAATATAGCATATTCATCTGAGAATTAATTTTGGTCATTAGCTCACAGCATATATAAAAATTAATTCAAATTTGACCATGTACATATGTGTAAGAGCTAAAACTATAAAATTTCTGGATGAAAATTTAAGACAAATTTTTATTGTCCTTGGATTTGGCAAGGATGTCTTAACTAGGATATGAAAAGCACCAAATATAAAACAAACAAACAAAAAAATAAATTAGATTTCATCAGAATTAAAAACTTTGCTCTTCAAAACACTATTAAGTAAATAAAAAGAGAAATCGCAATCTGAGAAAGGACTTATATCCAAAATATATAAAGCTATTATCGCTTAGTAATAAGACAAAAAACTCAATTAAAAATGAAGCAAAAGATTTGAAAAATGCTTCATCTAAGAAGAAATACATAAAGCACATAAAATGTTACACATCATTAGTCATTAGGAAAATGAAAATTAAACCACAATGAGCTACCACTACACATCTGCTTGAATGGCTCAAATTAAAGACTGACAAGCATTGTTGAGAATGTTGAACAACTGGAACTCTCACACACTGTTGAATGGGAAAAGGGATATAATTACTTTGGAAAAGAATTTGCAGTTTCTCATAACATCAAGCATGCAGTTTCAAATGAATCAACAATTCTGTTCACAGCATTTACCTAAGAGAAATGAAAACTGTCTTCATAAGGACTTGTACAGGAATGTTTTATAGAGCTTTATTCAAAATAGTCTTAAACTGGAAATAATAAAAATACCATCATGTTGCAAATGAGTTAACAGGTTGAAATATATCCATATGTTGGCCTACTACTCAACAATAGAGAAACAAACTACTGATACGTACAACACTGATGGTTCTATAAAGCTTTATGACTAGGGCTGTAGCTCAGTGGCAGAGTGTGCCTTGCACATGTGAGGCACTGGGTTTGATCCTCAGCACCACGTGAAAATAAACAAATAGAATAAAGGCATGCTGTCTATCTACAACTACAAAAATTTTAAAAAAATAAATAAATTTTTAAAAAAGCTTTATGACTAGCGAAAGAAGTTACACACAAAAGACTACATATAGTACTATTTCATCCTAAGACATTCTAGAAATGGCTAAACTTTATTGTCAGCAAATGAATCAATGTTTTCCAGGGAATAGAGGGAAAGAACTAACTATAGTGGGGTTGTGCAGTAACTTCATGGTGACTAAAGTTCTACACTGTGTTTGTGGTGGTGGTTACACCCTGTATCCAATTGTCCAGACTCTTTGACATAGACTCTTGCACTTCACTAGTTGCATTTATGTAAACTATACTTCTATAAAACTGACAAAAATGTTTAATGAGAAAAGTAGATTTAAAAAGCAGACTAGGGGAAGAAAACCCTTCCAGTATGACTCTACATGACCCATAGTTAAGTTTGCTAATTCATATCAGTTATCTGAGTGTGGGCATAGAAAAGGTTAAGAAAGAAAATTTGGGACTTTCTGAAGTGTCCATAGAAGAGTGGTAAGAGGAATGAATTTGTTTTGACAATAAAGAAGGGGTAACCAAGGAACCATTGAGGATGAAGAGTCATTTAGAATAAACTCCATGTGGTCCTTCATAAGCTGGGCCTTGCCCACCTCTCCTTATCACTTGCCCACCCTCCTTCTCATACTCTGCTTTAAAAAAAATTTTTAAAAAAGTATAAGTATGTATACACATATATATATTTAGTTGTAGATGGAAAGCATGACTTTATTGCCTTTATTTATTTATATGTGGTGCTGAGGATTGAACCCAGTGCTTCACATGTGCTAGGCAAGCACTCTACCACTGAGCCACAGCCACAGCCCCCCACATCCTCTTTTACTCTTCCCTTTCTATCAGCTTTGTACTGGGTCCTGCACTCTTTTCACTTTGCACCCTCTGCTCTTTCTAGGTCAATCATCCATTTCCATGTTTTCAATTATTAGACCAATTATGATGAAGCCAGGGAAAGCCTTAAAGACTTTCTTTTCTTCATACTGTCAAAGAGTTCTTCTTAGGTAATGAGATCAGCTATTTTACCTGAGTTTGGGAATGGAGAAAGGAAACGGAGGCATTTATGAAGGAAAGGGGCAAACATGAGAGAATGGAACCTTTATTGATATTTCAAAATTATTATTCTTCCAGACTTACTAAAGTTTTCTGATAGTGCCCTTTGTTTCTTCTTCAAAGCACATCACACATGGAAGTCTTTGTGTAACATCTGTCTTCTGGGGTTACTTGCAATCTCTTTGAGGGTCTGCCATCTTCACTTCTGGAATGCTTAAAATCAAGCAGGGTGCTCTTAGTCACCTCTCAATAAACAACTGTCGACTAACTAGCTCTCATATCATGTCATTCATCCAAACATATTCAAACTGAGCAATGTGCCATTTGTTATTTAGCCTGGGACTTTTATTTGACTCTTCTGCTTGGGATGCCAGTTCCCCTAATTTTGTTCTATCCACCTTCCAGCTTTATACCACTAGGCAAATTCTTACTTAACTTCCAACCCCAACTTAAATGTCTTTTTTAGAAAACCTCTATGGCTCCAGAGCTTTGCACCAACTTTATATCTTTGACATGCTTGTTTTATAGCTATCTCTTCATTATAATGAGATTCCTATGCTTGTTTTCCCTTCTTAATTAATTCTGCCTCTTCCACACCTATTATAATAGTGGTCACACAACTAACCCTTAATAAATATTTGTTAAATAATTTTTTTCTCACCAACCATATGATATATATAGATATATATATATATATATCTATATATATATAGATATATATCTAGGCATTGTGCCTAGATAATTATTAGGTTTGTGATGAGAATGATCCCCAAATCTCTTACATGGAAACTAATTAGAAAGTAAATCAACACCTACTAAGGTTAATGCCAAACCTCAAATCCTTGGAGAAAGCTGTTATTGGAACTTCCCACCACTGCTAAAATAAGATTTAAATAGTAAAGACATATATATATATGTTCTCCAAAGGGAAAATAATAAATTCATGTCTACATTCTTTTAAAATTAGAGGTTAGCTGTATTAGCTTTGAAATTAAATGCAAAGTCATGAAAAGATTATGTAAAGTAAATTTTCATATGGCCTAATTCAATCTTGTGGGAAGCAAGTGTCTTACTTAGTTAATTCAACTGATTCTCTTTGAAAGTATTATAATTCTGTTACCTACTTACTTCTAGGAATTATAATTAAAAATGATTACTGGAAATTTAACCATGAAAAAATAATTTTGTTAGCACATAGGACAAATAATATGTGGTTTTGTGTAGTTTATAGGTATGTTCCATCTGTAAATAATGGTTTCATAGAAATTTAAGGATGTGAAGATAAGTGCACAGATACTTCTATAACTTTTTCCAACATGTGAGAGGAATGTACATGGGGTTCGAGGTCAGTGTATTCAGTCCTTGACAATGACACTGAGATTTTAAAACAGATAATCTTGCTGATAAAAATTAATACAATTCCAAGTGCTTAAAAATAACATGCACAATTTAAAAGCAAATACCATACCTCCTCCTGCTTAGATATACATAAGATGCCCTACCTGAAAATCAAAGAACATATTGTGAGAAAGTCCATAGGAAAATGTGAATTGTCTATGATTTGCTACTCTCAGGAAGTAGTGTAGTAGGAGTGGGACAGGAAGGAATTGGAAGGAAACCTGGATTCTAGGTCTTAGTTATAAAATGTTTGTCACAGAAAATTTCAATTTACTCCTCCTATAAAATACACCCTGCCTATCTGAAACTCCTTGCACAGAGCTTCTTCTATAGGCATTCAGAGGGTATAGGATAGAAGTCACAAAGTATCTTCTTTTTAAATTTCATTTCATTGAAGTCAGTGAAGAAAATTCTCCTGGGAACATAGGGCCTACCAAGCCAGATTATTTCACATTGGTTGGAAGATCTCATCAAATCTTTCCTAGAATCTACATCTAGATTGATTACTAAGCCTTCATGCGCTTGTATAAATGCTGACTTGCAGCTCTTACTTTTTTGTTTATTCAACAACACTTATTGCATATCTGCTAAGATAAATATCATACTGTTTATCATTACTGCCTTCATAGAACATATAATCTAGTGGGAGAAACATAAAAATGGAGAAGTAAATGACATGATTACAAACTGCAGTAAACACAATGAAGAAAACAATAGGGATTAAAAAAAATGTGCAGTGATGTATTTTACGTGAGTTTTAGGGAAAGTCTCTCCAGGAGGTGATGTGAAGGTTGAAAACTGACAAATAAGAAAGGTGTGTGTGTGTTGTTCCAGGGTAGAGACATATGTAAATCCCTGAGATGGGAAGAAGTTAGGCAGATGTGAGAGTCTGAAAGAAGGTTAGTGGACCATGCTGGCAAGAGCTAACCTGGAAAGGTAGGGGCCACAATCATAAAGGACTGTATCAAAGAAATCAGTCTGGAGTTTATCTTACTAATAGAGAAGCTGTTAAAGGACTTTTAGCAGGTATATAATGTGATCTTCTAATTATTTTGGCTACTAAAAAGATTAGGGGGAGCAAGACTAAAAATGGAGCCGGGTTCAGTCTGTCATCTCCCCCGAAACTAGGTTGTGATAATGAATTAGAGAATAGGTGCTGTCACTTAGAACTTTGCCCTGGCAGAAAGACACCCAATGTATGCCTATTGAATGAATTAAGGCAGTATTTACATTTTATGATACGATGTACCCTTCCATTTTAATAAAATTTAGTATAATATTAAATAAAATGAATACATTAGAAGACCTTGCATTTTGAGGCAACATTGTCTGTTTTTTATATCTAGAATTGGTATAAAGTGAAAATTATATTCACCCAGGAAAAGAAGATGAAGAGCAGAGGAAAGAGAGATGGCAAGCTTTTCCCTCCTGCCCATGATCCTATTTCCTCATCTCTCATCTCTCTGTGAATGTCTTTGGCTGATGTATGGAACTTATTCTCGACTACAGGAACCGTATGTTGTTTCTAAATGTTATGCCCTTTGGAACAGCTTACTTTTTCTTTCTTTTTTTTAGATTATTCATACTCGATCTTTATAAAAAGCATCATCATCATAATAAATAATATGACTAGAAGTATGATCTTTTGAAAGTTTGATGAAGATAGTAAAATATTTCACTTTTTCTTATTCATTAAAGCCATAAAATTTCAATATTGATTGTACATATACAATATGACCTGGACTCTCACTTCAGGTCATACAATCCTGAACAATGGATCATTTAATTCAACAATAGCTTGATTTACATACAGAGGTTCATGGTACTAGCAATGTTAGAATTATACCTCATGCTCTTCTTTCTAGTTTTACTTTGGGCATACTTACTCAATTCAAATTATAAAACCAAAGCCTAGATTGCATCTGAATATATTTCAGACAAATCATTTGCCTATTACTTCTCTTTAACTTGTTTTAATAAGAGAGAGAGAGAGGGAGGGAGGGAGGCAGAGAGAGAGAGAGAGGGAGGGAGGGAGATGAATTGTCACTGAGCTTTTTTTTCTGAGATGAATTGTCACTGAGCTTTTTGTTTTCAGTTTTTATTAGGGAAATTTATGTGGCCCAAATTATTCACAAATCAAAAATGTGTGTTCTTAGACTCTGTGATATTCACAGTTCAATGAGTTTTAAAAATGGGAATTGGAGCCAAATAGGACACTCTCAGTTCCCATATTCAGCCTGGAGGTAGTCCTACTCCTTTAAACAAAGAGTTGATCCTCAAAAATCTGGTCAATCATGTTTCCAGATCTAAGAAACTTGAACACAATTTTTTTTTTTTTGGACACAATTTTTAAGAATCATCATCAATCTGCAGTGGCCTCTACTTAGAAGAATGGATCCCACAAAGTAAAATAGTCCAGGTAATTGGGGATAAGCAAACCATTATTTTTAAAGAGCAACTTTTACAGTTACCTAATAGTTTTATATTTTTAAAACCTATTTTCAGAGAGATGTGCCATTTAAGCTGCATAGCTCTTTACTGAAAGAACCAGTGTATAATTTCTCATCTGTGAAACTGAGATTTGTGGAGGTTTCCACAAGTGATTAAAAATGAAACTCATACAATAAATAAAATATCCTAGTTCTTTGTTGGTGCTTTCCTTAACTGCAATATTGACTCTTATGATGGTATTCAAGAGTTGATATAATGGAGAAGGGCTCAGGAGAATAATAATGGTGTTGATAATGTATAACACATTTGAGTGATTGCTATGTGTAAACTCTGAGCTGAATACTTCCCTCACATCATCTCATTTACTCCTCACAAGAACCCTTTGAGTCTTCCACATTACTGATGAGAAAATAGACGCTTTGTACCTTTAACCAATACTTTCTCTCTCTCTCTCTCTCTCTCTCTCTCTCTCTCGGATTGAACTCAGGGACAGTCAACCACTGACCCACACCCCTCACCCTATTTTGTATTTTATTTAGAGAAGGATCTCACTGAGTTGCTTAGCATTTCACTTTTGCTTAGGCTGGCTTTGAACTCACCATCTTCCTGCTTCAGCCTCTTGGGTTGCTGGGATTACAGGTGTGTATCATCACACCTGGCTAACCAGGACTTCTTAATGCTTCTTAGAGAGATAGTGCCACTGTCTGAAGATTGGCTGGAGTTCACTGCACTTTTTACTTTTGGAAAAGGCTGTCTGGTATTTTCTGTTATTTCACACTCAATCTGTATGGATGTGCCAACATCTGCATTCAATTAATAACCAAGTATTTCTATTTTTCTTGACCAAGAAACTGAAGCTTAGAGTAAATGTCTATCTTGCCCAATATGAGAACTGACTTTTAGAGCCAAAGTTTAACTTCTGTTTGCACTATTCACTAGCATCAGTGCCTTTGTTAAACATTTTTTTAAATATAAACTTTATTTTTAGAGCAGTTTTAGGTTCACAGCAATGCTGAGCAGGAGTACAAAGATACCCCCATCCCTATCACATGTGTTAGTCTTCCACATTATCAGCATCCCCTACCAGAGTGGTACATTTGTTATAATTGATGAATCTATGTTGACACATTATTACCACTCAAAATCTATAGTTTATATTGTGATTCAGTCTTGGTGTTGTGCATTCTATGGGTTTGGACAAATGTATAATGACAGGTATCCACCATTATAGTATCATAAAGAGTAGTTTCACTGTTCTAAGAATTGTCTTTGCTCCTCTTATTCATCCCTTCCTCCCTCCCAGTCCCTGGCAACCACTGATCTTTTTATAGTCTATGTAATGCTGCCTTTTCTAGAATGTCATATAGTTAGAAGCATACAGTATGCAGCCTTTTAAGATGGCTTCTTTACCTCACCAATATGCATTTAAGGTTATTCCATGTCTCTTCATGGCTTGATAGTGCATTTCTTTTTTAATGCTGAGCAATATTCCATTTTAATGATCTCTCACAGTTTATTTATCCATTTACCTATTCATAGACATTTTGGTTGCTCCCAGATTTTGGCAATTACAAATATAGCTGCTTTAAACACTTGCATGTGGGTTTTTAAGTAGATATAGTTTTCAATTCTCTTTGGTATATATGAAGAAATGTGCTTTAGAGGAGTGTATTTAGTTTTATAAGAAACACCCAAATTGTTCTCTAAAGTGTCTATCATTTTGCATTCCCCTTTGTAATGAATGAAAGTTACAGCTGCTGCACATCCTCACCAGCAATTGGTATTATTGGTAGTCTGCATTTTGCCCATTCTAATATGTGTGCAGCAGTATTCACTGCAGTTTTAATTTATACTTCCCTGATGACATACAATGCAGAGCATCTCTTCATATGCTATTTGCTATCTGTATGACTTTCTTTGTGAGGTATTTATTAAAAAGCTTTGGCTCATTTTTAATCAGGTTATCTTCTTATTGTTGAATTTTAGGAATTCTTTATATATATTAGATAACAATCCTTTTTTAGCCTTTTGCAAATATTTTTTCCCTGTGTACAGTTTTAAAATTCTCTTGATAAGTGTCTTTTGCAGAGCAGAAAATTTTAGTTCTGATGAAGTTCAGCTTATCAATTCTTTCTTTTATGGTTTGTGCTTTTGGTGTTATATCTAAAATTTCATTGTCAAATCCTGAGGAAATTTAGATTTTCTCTTATGTTGTAGTCTAAGAGTTTTATAGTTTTACATTTTACATTTTTGTCTACAATCCATTTTTACTGAGTATTTGTTAGGAGTGTAGATTCTGTGCCTAGATTATTTATTTTATATAATTATGTGTACTTTATCCAGTACCATTTGTTGAAAATGCTGTCATTTCTTTTGCATCTTTACCAAAGCTCATATTTATATGAGTTTATATCTAGGCTCTCTGTTCTGGTCCATTGATCTATTTGTTCAATCTTTTACTAATACCACACTATCTTGATTACTGTAGTGAGTTTTGGGGTCTGGTAGTCTCAGTATCTCAACTTTGTTCTTCAACATTGTATTGTGATTCTCCATATAAACTTTAGAATCAGTTTATCAACATGCACAAATGAACTTCTGGAATTTTGTCTGAGATTGACTTGAATATTTAGATTGAATGGGGAGAGCTGACATTTTGACAATATTGAGATCAGAACCATGGAACAAAGAATATATCATCATTATTTATCTCTTCTTAAATTTCTTTCAGCCAAGTTTGGTAGTTTTCCCTCACATAAATCTTGTACATACTTTGTTATATTTAATCAAGCATTTAAGTAATACTTTGTTAGATTTAATCAAGCATTAAGGGGGCAGTACTAATGTAAATGGTATTGTGTTTTTAATTTCAAATTCTACTTTTTCACTATTGGTATATAGGAAAGCAATTGATTTTTGTATATTAATCTTATGTTCTGCAACCTTACTATAATAAAAAATTCCATGAAATTTTTTCCTTTGATAAACTTTTAAATTTTCCCAAGCTTCTGTTTTTTTTTTTTTTTAAATCATACTGGTAGTAAATGATAGAATCCTAATTATCAGAATCCTATGGTGATCATTAAAACAAGAGGTCAAGTACAGTTCCTAGTACAGAATAGATGCCCAATGAAGGTATCTCTCATTGCAACTTCAGTTTGACAACTTCACCTAGAAAAGCTGATAAGCACTTCTCTCCAAACATTTATAGTTCTCACCTGGGATATTTTTTCTTTGTTATGTAGGGAGGGAATTCTCTTGAAGCTTATCTCTACAATGGAAGACTCCTTGGTACTAATTTCCTCCTGGAAACAAATTTGAAGTTTCAGTTTGCCAAGATGAGTATCTATAAGATGTGACCATTAGTTGTATAGATTTATATGTGAGTTCTCCTAATGTACCAAAATCTTTTACAAAATAAACAAAATGGCAAAAAGTTGATTTAAATACTTTCCATGTTTTTCTACTAGTAAAAGATGAATTAACTAATAATGAGAGGGAATAGTGCATAATGACTAAACAGCCAGTGGCTACTGTCTCTGTGGGAGAAATACATACAATGTAGAAAGGAATATGAAACAACATATACAGAAAAAAAGACTCTGTGGATTTTTTTAAAGAGTCCCTCATTAAAAAAAAAAAAAGAAAATCTCAGATGCATATTTTTACCTTTAGATTTAGAAATGTTAAGACCTTTGCACCTTTTCTTAAAGAGAAAGAAAATGTTTGTAAAAGTTAAAATGTCAGAAGCCATTCTTTGTGCCTTCAAGGCCTGGGATCAACACACTGGGATGGAGAGATTACACTTAAACAAAAGTAGAAGCAGAATGAAATGTCCAGCAGAATTCTGAATAGGCACTCTTGCTATCTGAATAGCTCCTTTGGCACAAATCCATTGCAAACAGGGTGTTTGCTTTCCTTGTTTTTTTTTTTTTTGTTACCAACCTTTGCTATCTGGACTCCTCTTGTTTCTCTTTTTTCCCCCTCAATGACTGTCTATTAGGCTCCCAATTGCCTTTGATCCTTGGCTCTGGCTTTTGGATTTTTCTGTACCTGTGTTCACCCAGGGCACCTCGGCTCCTTTTGGTTTCTGACTCTTATTTCAGGACACCTGGCTGGGTGTCTGCATGCTTAGCAGCCCCTTCTGAATGCTCCCTGGCTCCTCTCCAACTGCCTTCTAACAGTCCCAGAGTGTGGACCAGCTTACTTATGGATAAGAAAAACCTATCTATAATCTCCATTTTGGGGACAGGTGATAAAAGATTCCTAGTTTAAAAACATGTTTTCTAATAAAAACAAGGTTCACACTGGCTAAATTTTATGTGGTATGAACACTTGATAAATAAGTGAATAAAACATTATTTTATTTGTCCAAGTTCCCCTTGTCTATTTCAATATATTTTAGAGTGAAAGAAAGACTTAGAAGATAATAATTTTTGTCTTGCAATTCAATGCAAATGATAGAATGAACTATCATATGAAAAATCATATGGAAACACCCAACATTAAAGGTTGAAATAATGTTTAAGTATTTTAGCTTTATTCATAGCCCAAGCCTTTTTATCTATTCACATTTAAATTTACAGAACTTTGATGAATAATTTTAAACTTCCTCAGCTTATTTAAAATGACCATTTTTAAACATTTGGTTAATTTTATTATTATTAGTTAGCTGACTCTTTTCCAGCATTAATATTATATATTTGAGGGAATTCACTCAAAACATCTCACGCATGCTTATTAAAATTCACTTCTATGTTATGGATGCTATAAATTTTTACCTTTCACAGATTTGACAGAGCTAAATGACCTTTATTGTAAGACACTGTATTACAAATATTGAAACATATTTCAGCTCCTTGCATGGTAGTTTGTTTAGCATGTGTTTTGTGCCATCTTGTATTCAATGTTAAATAAATAACTCATTATAATAGTATTAGTCATTGTTTCTTTCATGCTACTCTGCTACAGCTTCAAATGTTAATAATTATATATAGTGTTCTCTTTTAAAAAACTCCAGTATCATTTTACCCCACTATCACACTTCTCAGTTTATACCCAAAGAACTTAAAATCAGCATATTACATTGATGAAGCCACATTAATGTTTATAGCAGCTCAATTCACAATAGCTAAACTATGGAACCAACCTAGGTGCCCTTCAACAGACGAATGGATAATAAAAATGTGCTATATACATATATAGGATGGAATATTATTCAACCTTAAGGAAGAATGAAATTATGGCATTTGCCAGTAAATGGATAGAGCTGGAGAATATCATGCTAAGCAAAATAAGCCAATCCCCCAAAACCAAAAGCAGAATATTTTCTCTGATATGCAGATGCTAATTCACAATGGGGTGGTTAGGGAAGAATAAAGTTACTTTAGATTGGGTAAAGGGGAGTGAAGGGAGGAGAAGGGGTATGGGGGTAGGAAAGATAGTAGAATGAATCAGACATTATTACCCTATGTACATATATAACTATACAACTGGTGTGATTCTACATCATGTACAACCAGAAGAATGAGAAATTATACTCCATTGTATACCATGTATCAAAGTACATTCTACTGTCATATATAACTAATCAAAACAAATTTGAAAAATTTTTTAAAACCCCAGTAGTTTAACATATAATAATATGTTAATACTTAAAAAATTGTAGCACACACCCTCCACTATCAGTTTTCAGAACTTTTACTGTTTGTTGGTTTATTCAGTCATCTATCTAACAAACATTTTACTGAAAGCCTTCTATGCATCAGGCACTATGATGCAAGGTGCTGAGTATATAATAAATAAGATAAAATTATTCTTTTAATAATCTCATAGTTTAGGTGGAAGTAATCAAGCAAATAATGATGATACAAATTGATATATGTTAAAATAGTTATTTACAAATTGCTTTATTTCTGTCTGGAATACTTATGGAAAGTACAGAAAGAAAATAAAATTTGGGCTGGATTAAAAAAGTGAACAGAGATGCTACAGAGGTCAGGGATATAGAAAGCACACTGTAGGAAGAAATATTTCTATTTGAGAAGAGACGATGGGGCACATGGGTATCATCAAGCAGAGCAATGTGGCTGGAATGTGGGGAATGTTAGAGAAGGTACACAGATGAAATGATGAGGAAGGGGAGAAAATGCCTAAGTCATTTTTTTCTAGGGTCTGGGAACACACTTGGTCTGAGAGTAGAAATAAGGTTGTGGTGATTTGACAATTTTGTATAAAAGGGAGGTCAAAAAGGCAAGTGGAGTGGAGCCAGGTTCTATGAAAGGCACTTTTCAAGATATTCTAAACTCAGCAGAATTGGTGATAGAGGCAAAAAGTTCAGGAGGGAGAGAGAAAGAGACAGACAGACAAATAGACACTGGGGAAGGAGAGGAAAGAGAGAGAGATACCTAAGGTAAAAGAAACTATTCTACGTGATCTTCAAATTTGTTTCATATTCTTCCTTCTCATGTACAAAGAAATCTCCATTTCTAGCCCCCTGACAATGTTAAGCAAATAAAATGAATAGTTCAGGCTAATAAATTGTGGGCAGATATTCAATGTGTTAACTTTTGGGCTGAGGCATGAAGAGCTCCAGTGTGATTTCCTAGAGCCTCTATTTTTCTTTCCTGGGAACCAAATGGACTTCTTGCTGACGTGGGGAACTACAAGATCACAGCTGCCAGAATTTATGAGTAACAACAAAGATAGTTTTCTTGAAGAGTTAGCTAGATCCATAATGGATTTGGTAGAGGGAATCAAGTTTAAAACTATTTTTTTTTAAATTAAGCCACTGCATTTGATGGTGGTGGTGGTTGTTACTTCAGCATAGCATAGCTGATATTAACTAAAACATAAATTGATGTGTCAATTTGTAATGAGCATATAAGTCAAAAGAGACAGAAAATGAATTCAAGGTCATAAGTTAAGAGGCCTAGAGAAAAATGGAGACACTTTTTCCTCATGGAGGAAAAATATAGGAAAATTTGGAGACAGAAAAGGAGGAAGTTGAAGTTTATTCATGATGTTCTACGATATTAGACATTAAGACTTCTGCTGAGAAGATGAGTGGGAAGAATGAAGAAGGTGGAATTATAGAACAATTGTTGAAAGAAGTAGAATTATAGAGCAATCATTACTGAACAGAATGGAAAAGAGCCTGTTAGATAGAAAAAAACTGCAAAGCAGTGGTACCTGCCCAGCTGGGTCTGTAGCTCATGAATTTAGAACAGAATCAGTCATTTTCTGTAGCAGTGATTGCCATCTGAAAGGGGTAGAAAATGAATAGTTATGTATATGGTAGAGTTCGGAAAATAAGTTACTATATGAGGAGGTGAACTCTAGATAATTAAGAAAATCTGGGAAAGTG
The DNA here is from genome assembly GCF_048772815.1 of Callospermophilus lateralis. NCBI lineage: Eukaryota > Metazoa > Chordata > Mammalia > Rodentia > Sciuridae > Callospermophilus > Callospermophilus lateralis. The sequence goes on along the minus strand of NC_135310.1, from coordinate 81,907,219 downwards.
TAGTTGAAGTGACTGGAATGCGGAGAAAGAAAGTGAAGCCAGGAGGATGGGAGAACAAAGGATTCTATAAGAAATGGGTGTTTTGGTGGCATTGAAGGACAAGTTTATCAGGAGTATGAGTATGTAAATGGCTAAAAACAGGAGCAATTCATATAAAGACAGTAATATAATGTAGTGGTTAAGAGTACTCTGTCCCTTACTAGCTGTGTAGCATCAAACAAATTAGTCACAATTTTAACCTACACCAAAGGGTCTTTGTTATGACCTAAATGAATTATAACACATAAAGTTCTTAAAATAGTGGCTGGCATCATGTGCTCAAGGGTAAGTCATTATAGTGATAGGATTTATATATCCATGGGGATGGCTGGTGATGTGTAATGGAGATGGAAAAAAGTTAAGGAATTCTAAGGTGGGTACTTGGCAGATGATTGATGGGGCACTGAATATTCTCAAAGCTACTAACGAGAGCCAGAGAGAATATTCTGAGCCAGTAGGACCTGCTGCAGTTGCTGCAGTGAGATCATGAAGGAATGACCATGAGGTTAGGTGAAAGAGTGGCAGATGTATGGCATGAGCTTCAGGATGGTAATTTAGGCATCCAGAACATTTTTATACCCCCACAACTTGTCACTGAGACTCAGAGGGCATGATAAAATGAACAACCTCTCCTCTCAAGAGTTTTAGGAACTTTGTATCAAGGAAAAACCACAGGTTAGTCAGTGCCCAGAGGTGAAGAAGAAAGAAGATGCAATTAAGTAAAATCTATGGCTATGTGTGAGTGAGTCACTCCACAGGCACTTTGGCCAAGACATCTTGTGAAAAAGGAAGAACCATTAAGGGCAGATGAGAGTAGAAGAAAGTATGTTTCCTAAAAGGGAGTGGAAGAGCACATACCTGAGCCATCATCATGGAGTAGGGGATGAGGAATTGATTTGCTTTTTTAAAAAATTTTGTTTTAGACATCGATGGACCTTTACTTTATTCATTTATTTATATGTGGTGCTGAGAATTAAACCCAGTGCCTCACACATGTTAGTCAAGCACTCTACCACTGAGCCACAAACCCAGCCCCTTGATTTGCTTTTAATTTTTGTTTATCTCAAATTCACACGTTCATTTTTATTTCCACATTGACAATTTATAGTATTTTTAGAATACATATATTCTGAGTTTCAATCAAGAGCTGACTATAATGGCCTCTTCAATAAATAGTGCTGGGAAAATTGGAAATCCATATGCAGTTAAATGAAATTAAGCCCCTATCATGCACCATGCACAAAACCCGACTCTAAGGTCTAAGGACCTAGGAAATAGACCAGAGACTCTGTGCCCAATAGAAGAAAAAGGAGGTCCAAATTTTCATCATGTTGGATTAGACCCCAACTTCCTTAATAAGACTGCTTAGCACAAGAAATAAAACAAGAATCAATAAATGGGATGGATTCCAACCAAAAATCTTCTCAGCAAAAGAAACAATCAGTAAAATGAAGAGAGAGCCTTCAGAATGGGAGCAAATTTTTACCACATGCACATCAGATAGAAAACTAATCTCTAGGATATAAAGAACTCAAAAAACTTAACACCAAAAAAACAAATAACCCAATCAATAAATGGGTTAAGAAACTGAACAGACACTTTTCAGAAGATGGAATACAATCGATCAACAAATATATGAAATAATGTTCAACATCTCTAGCAATTAGAGAAATGCAAATCAAAACTAAAATTTCATCTCACTCCAGTCATAATGGCAGTTATTAAGAATATAAGCAATAATAAGTGTTGATGAAGATGTTGGGAAAAAGACACACACTTACATTGCTGGTGGGACTGCAATTTGGTGCAGCCAATGTGAAAGCAGTATGGAGAGTCCCTAGAAATTTTGAATAGAACCACCATTTGACCTAGCTATCCCACTCCTTGGTCTATACCCAAAGGACTTAAAATCAGCATACTACAATAACGCAGCCACATCAATGTTTATAGCAGCACAATTCACAATAGCTAAATTATGAAACCAACCTAGATGCCAATCAACAGAAGAATGGATAAAGAAACTGTGGTATATATTCACAATGAAATATTACTCAGCAATAAATGAGAATAAAATTATGGCATTTGCAGGTAAATGGATGGAGATGGAGAATATCATTCTAAGTGAAGTTAGTCAATTGCGAAAAACCAAAGGCCAAATGTTTTCTCTGATAAGTGGATGCTGATTCATAATTGGGGTGGGGGACAGCATGGGAGAATTGGAGAAACTTTGGGTAGGGCAAAGGGGAGGTAAAGGAAGGGAGGTGGCATGTGGGGTAGAAAAGATGGTGGAATGAGATGGACATCATTACCCTAGGTACATGTATGAAGACATGAAAGGTGTGACTCTACTTTGTGTACAACCAGAGAAATGAAAAAATGTGCTCCATATATGTACTATGAATTAAAATGCATTCTGCTGTCATGTACAAAAAAATTGAACAAATAAATTAATTAATTAATTTTAAAAAGAGCTGACTATGGAGCTCTTTCGTCATGTAAACAAAAATAAGTACATTTAATCACATATAAGGTTATTGAGAAATAATTCCAATGCCATTTAAAATTATTCCAAATCATACACATTGTTGAGCTTGTGAATACACTTTACAAATCTGGCATAATATTAACACTAAAGTTAGATACTAATAATAGGAAAAGAAAGTAACAGCCCAGTTTCTCTTCCAAACATGTATGCAAAATTCTTAATAAAAAATTAGAAAATAAAACTTGACAGTGTATCAGCAATGACCTAATATATATATATATATATATATATATATATATATATAGAGAGAGAGAGAGAGAGAGAGAGAGAGAGAGAGAGCGCGCCAAGATGTAAAGATGGCCTCATGTCAAGACTCCTTTCAACAGCCATAATCTATTACAACAGTTTAGTAATGGCTTAAAATCATATTAATAGATGCTGAAAAGGCATTTGGTTAAATTCAGCAGTCATTCCTACCAAAATCCTAATAAACAATAGGAATAGGAGGAAATCACCTAAATACAATAAATGCTACTTAGGCAAAAACCAAGAACAAACATCACTGGAGACTCCATTTTAGAACTATTGTATCAGAATTTAGTAATATACCTGTATATGTAATTCCCACTTAAGAAATATGTGGCTCTCTACTAGAATTAATCAGATAGAATTAAAAATAGAAAAAAACTATACATATATAAATATATATGTATATATATGTATATGTAGATATACATATATTTGTATACACACATATATGTATAGTAGTACAAAGAGCTTAAATATTTTTAAATAAATGTAATAAAAAGTTTGCAGGATCTGTAGGAAGAGAATGATAAAATCTTGTCAAAGGGCTACGTGGTTAGCTAAAAATACAGAAACGCATACCCCAGTTCTTGAATGAGAAATCTTAAAATTACAAATATATCAATTCTGCCGAAATTGTTATATGTATTTAATGAAATTCCAATTAAAACACCTATGGTCTTAGAAAATTTGATTATCCTACTAAGAAATATAGGAATATGAAAAATAATGATGATAATTCTTGCCAGATATTAAAATGCTATAAAGTCAGCATAATAAAAATGACTAGGTATTATCTTTGGAATAGACTGATTAATAGACTGAAAAACATTGCAGAATAAAGAGGAATTTAGTGCAGGATAAGAGTGGTATTTCATGTCAAAGGGAAGAGAATAGTTTATTTGGGGAATTAGCACATTTAATTTACATATTAGTAAGTAGATCAATTAATTATTCATTTGGGTAAAATTGGTTGGAACAGTACCTCATAGCATCTATAAAAATATTGTGTTAGTCTTAAAATTAAAAAAATAGAATACTAAAATTTCAAAAAGATAAAATTTAGAAATCCACAAATGTAATCTATATGTTGGGGATATTTTTTCAACATTTAAATTTAGTTTTTAGCTGATACATAGAAACATAACAAAAAATATAGGTATTTATGAGGTACCATGTGACCTTGAGACATGTATATTTTGTGTAATGTTTTTCAATCAGGGTAAATATACCTATCTCCTCATTTATCATTTCTTTATTTTTAAAGCAAGTTGTAAACCCAAAAGTTATTTCTAAAAATACATGATCAATCCTACACAGATGTTAAGCAAATTTTTTATGCAAATAAAAAACAACAACAAAAACCCCACGTGTGTTACTTAGGATGCATTCAACTAAAAGTACCAAGAAATCTGACTCCTACAATTCTTAAACAACAAGAGACTTTATGGATTCCCACCATGGAAGTCCAAAGTGAGGGTAGTCTCACCTTAGTGTATTTATTCAGTTCATTTTCTTTTATTCTCTGGTCTTTGCTCAGTTTTTTGAATTGTTTTCTCCTGAGGTTGGTAGCAAGATGATTACACCCATTTTTCTGACAGGGGCACCTACAGAGACAATTGCCAGGAGAAAAGGAGCTAATTTCCTCCATCTGCCTCCTCTTAAGCCTGAGGAAAGAAGCTTTCAGCCAGTTTCTTCTCACATTTCATTGGGCCCAACTGGCTGCATATCAGAATTCCTAGGACAAGGGAAATGAATTGATTGGCTTAGACCTGAGTGTATGCATAAAAGGATTGTCATGAAATTTGATTTTCTTAGTGTGGAAGATTTTGTGTAATATTTTACTTTTCCCCTTGTATTAAATGGAATTTTTAGGAAAAAAATGTATTTTTCTATTATTAGGAAAATGACAAATTAGTAGTGCTTATTGTGGAAAAAGTCATTTTATTCTAAGAGTGAGCTGGGAACGGTATGGACTTATGTATCTCTTTATTGTTTCATTTTTCACCTATCACCTGGCAGGAAGTCTTTTTTTTTAAATGTAATGTTCTTTTTAAAATGGCTCCCAAAATATTATGTATGAGGGAACATTTTCTTGCAATATCATGCAATGGATTGTTATATTTTTAACATTTTAATAATTATAAATAAACATGAGGTAAATAATTATAACTTAAATAAAAAGATAAGTATAAGGTAAATAAATAGATATAGTTATTTAAATATATATGTATGTGTGTGTATATGTGTGTATATATATATACACACACACACATATATATATATGTGTGTGTGTATGTGTGTGTGTGTGTTTGGTGCCGGGGATTGAATCCAGGGCCTTATGCAAGGACTCTACCAACTGAGCTATATCCCTAGCCCATATATATATATATATATATATATATATATATATATATATATATATATATAATTTTTTTTAGCTGTTGATAAACTTTATTTTATTCATTTATTTATATGCGGTGCTGAGAATCAAACCCAGTGCCTCACACATGCTAGGCAAGTGCTCTACCATTGAGCCATAGCCCCAGTCCCCATAAACATATATTTTTTATACATGTAGTTCTTAAGACGTTCAATGAACATTTACTCCTCATCAAACATCTCTGCTTTTTTGGAACAACGAATGGTTGACCCACCAACCTGAAATGACATTTCTACCTCAATGACAACTCTTTTTCTTTTTGCCCTTGAAGCAATGATAAGTCATGCCACTCTCATCTGAGAAAATGAATGCACTAGTTTCTTCTGATATGTGTCTGGGAGCGACTATGAATAAATTCCTGCGGAAGTCTGAGCATCAGTAGTGGGAGAGGTATAGGGCGTCCCCACGCTCACTTGCAGAATTTGGCCGTCTCTTCTTACCAGTTGTTCTTGCTCAGATTCTCGTATCCCAGGAAATGCCACCCAGTGCTGTACACATGGTGGGCTATTTTTAGACCTGGGCCTGCCTGGGGAAACTGGAGAACTTGAACACTCACTGACAAGGAAGTTGAAGAGAGCAAAGGCTTAAGAGAAAGTCGAGATGCTTTATCTTTTCCTCCTGTGATTTCCTTTGGCAGCACATCATCCAGTTAGGAAGGTCTGAGAGATAAAAGAGAGAGACAGTGCTGAGAAGTGAGAGGTGATTGGGAGGAGAGAAGAGAGCTGGCAGTGGGAAGGAGTGTGTGAAGTGTGTTTACATGAAGACAAGGAAGAGTTATGCAACTGGGTTAAAGAGGGAAAGTTGAGGCCAGAGAGAATGTTTCTAGAGAAGTCAGTGGAGACCCAACGTGTGAATCTTTAAGTCTTGAAAAAGTGGTTAAAGAAGATCAAATTACCTATAATTTTCCAGCCATGTGAATTTAAGCAAATTATTTAAATCTCCCTGAGCCTAAGATTTCTTATTTATAAAACGTGAGTATTTAAAATCTAGCTTACAAGGTTATGAGTCAAATGAGTATAAACTACTCTGCATGGGGCCTGGGACACAGGAAACACAGAGTGGACATTATAACTTTGTTTTAATTTCTGTATTTGAATAAATTATTCTACTTTGTTCATAAAAAGGCAAAATAAAATAAAAAAAACTATATGGCAATGGGGACATTCTAGCTCTTGCTCCAAATGCGCATGCACACACACATACATACACACACACACACACACACACACACACACGGGGAAACAAATTATAGATGCATTGTTTGTAGCATCATTCATAACAAAGCAATGCCCAAGGGAGTTATTAAAACTACATTACTCAGCCACTGTCCACCTCTGTTTTGTAGTTATTCAGCAAGGGGGGGAACCTTCTGAACTATCATAAACATGTGTTAAGTATAGTATGAGTCTGAGGGCAAACCAATGTAAATCAATTCATCTACCTTCAGACACTCTATCCTAACTAAATGTAATAGATCCCAGGGGAAAATTAAATAAAAGATAGGTAAATGCATCAATATTAACACAAAGAATAAGAAAACTAAATGCAGTACATGGGACCTCAAGTTAATATTTGGCAAAGATTATTAAGTAAGTCTCAAAACAGGGAAATTAAAATTAATACTAGAAATATAATTGTGTGCTCTAAGCAAAAGCAAAATAACTCACAGGAGATATACTGGCACTGTTCAAAACTTTAGATTATATGACTTCCAAAATCCATCCAAGTTTCACTAAAAAGTAACATTACCATTTCTTTTTTTCCAACTTGAATTTTTTTTGAGGAAGGGTCTTGCTGTGTTGCTGAAGTTGGTCTCAGGCTCCTGGATTTAGGTGATCCACCTGCCTCAGCCTCCTGAGTAGTGGGGCCTACAGGCATGTACTACCACACCTGGATTTCAGCTTGATTATTTTCTTCAATTTTCTAGTGAAAAAGCAACTGATATTAAAATTTTAGAATATGTTATTTCACAGTTTGCACAACAAACACCAGCTCTGCTCTTCCAGACAAGTTGTATTTTTTAGGGAGTTTTGTAAAATTTCATAGTTTATACTTAAAACCTATACTTACAAATTGCTTAAATATTTTTCTTAGTTTTAAGTCTCTCTCTCTCTCTCTCTCTCTCTCTCTCTCTCTCTCTAGAAATAGGCAAATGTGATATTTCTGTTCCCACTATTTTCTTCACCCTTCCATGTATAACAGCCCCATTGACTGTATCCTAACACTAAAATTAACAGAACAGGTAGAATTTTTTTTCCCACATGACTTTTGGAGGGAAGTCTCTAAGCAACCTAATACCCCCCACCATTTTTAGATTTCTGGATCTGAGAGATAGGTGGATAAAACATAGAGACATATGGAATCTAAAGGTGGCTGGTTATTGAAGGACAGGAGTCCCAGGAAAGTTGTCTCTTAGGTAGAAATTTCTGTGCAGAAAGTTTACTAGGAACTTTTCCTGGGATCAGCACTTATTGGGGAGGGGATGGAAGGAGAATAGGGGGTGGTATCAAAAAGAAAAAAAAGTTCTGTGATGTAGTCTTGAGATGTTAGCCAACACCTGGGATTAGGTAAGGGCAAGGGGACAGCCTTTACTCTGAATGTGTCATGCCTAAGAGAAGACGTTTAAAACTGGGCAAGGCAGCTCTCTTCTTCTATGAGAAATCCTCAGGCAAAATTTCTAGGTTCAGGAAGAATAAAATCTTGAGACACAGTATAGGAATCTGGGCAGTGCAGCACAGTATCCACCATAGAAGTCATGGAGAACAGATGTCAGTTACCCTTTGGTCAAGTGCTGGCTATAAATGTGAGGCAGACTGACAGTTGAGATAACATTTGATTGGCTCCCTCCCCCACATACACATTCCTATACCCTTTCCTTCTCTGCCATTCCATCTGCCATTGCGTTGGCAGAGGGATTGAAAGAGCAGAATTCAGAGAACAAAGGGATTAATTCTTTGCTTTTGGGTTTCAAAAACTTAGGCCTCAGCAAAGACAAAACATTTGGAAAAAAGCAGGAAGTGTAAGAAGAGAAGATTTCTCAACCCCTCCCAGACTAAAAGATTCTCTGGGCTTTGGCCAGAAAAGGTGGAGAGAAAATAAAGACAACTCTGAATCCTGTGGATTCATGGGGTAGAAACTTATGAGCTAAGATCAAAGGATTGAAGAAGACAAGGAAATATCCTTGTCCCCAAGGAATGAATACCATGCTGGGAGCATACTATGTTGATAGAACACGTAGGAACCGGACCTAACCTGGTCCAAAGTCTGGGAATGGCTCACACACACACAAAATGATATGTTTAACTGGGAACCTGCAGCTTAAGTAGATGCCATCTAAATGGAGAATAGAGTGAATAAAAGTGTTTCAGGGAAAAAGAAGACATGGAAAAGCGAAAAGGAAAAAACTGTGTATGTTCATACCTACAGATTTTAATACACACATATAAATCTGATTATTTCTGAAAACCTCTCTGTCTTTGTCTTTCCATTCCTATGGAGTGGTTTTATGTACCTTCATAGACATGGAAAGTGAACTCTCTCTCAGAGGTTAAAAAACTTTGGAACTCCAACCATGTGTACTGATTTCCTAGAGAGGAGGGATTTCCTACAGAGAGATGGAAATACAAGGGGGGAGTAGAAAAAGTTTTGGTTCCTAAGTAGTTTATTTTTCTGGTACTCTCAAGGTTATCTTCTCTGGTGAGTTTCATCTGTTGATTGATAATTCAAACACTGTTCCTGAGTATAGTATAAAGACCCCAAGCAAGATCTGTGAAGGCTCTAAGGATAAACAGCAACTAGAGGGTACCACCTCCATTTCAGAGCTGCCTTGGATTCAATGGCCCTGAGGGATAACCCTCAAAGATCTCATTGCCTTTATCAGCATTGCAAGAAGGTTGAAAATATGTAGCTTCTCAAATAAGATTGAAAACTCCCTAATATATTTCCTTCCACTTATATCTTTTGGGAGATTGCCTGCTTTTTTCCAAGTGCAAATTTCCCTGCTTCTTTTAGATGCAGTCACTATGTCAGCTACCTCAACTCTGTTTTGCTCCAAGTCCCCAGTCAGCACTATTTGGGGGGCTGTCTTATTTCTCTTTTAATCTTTGGCATCAAAATGATAACATGGTCATAGTTCCTTCTGTTCTACCCATGTAAGCCTTCATGGGTGTATCTCAACTAGGAAACACCTTTGTTGCTTCAGACACCTGGACTCTTGTCTCCTCTTGCCTTTTCCAGAAAGTCATGGGAGCCCCAAGGCAGCCTTTAGAGATCTGGCCCATGAGTATGGAGACAGCTTGTTTTGTTGACCCCTTCTTACTTCAGTGACACAACCTCTGATCTCTCCTGCTCACTTCTCCCCCATTTCCCTCCTCTCTTCCAATTTCCTCCTCTCTCTCCTCTAAGTGTCTTACTGGAGCAAGTAATTCAGGGAAGAGAAGATTCATAGCAATAATTGTAGACTCTCTCTACAATTCTCCACTAAAAATATTTTGGGTCATACATCACTGAGATATGGGGAGATCTCTTACAATAACAAAATATTGCAATTAGCTTGCTTGGCTATGTGTGTGGAGTAAGATATTCTCTAGACCTCAGTTTCTTATATGTATAATGAAACTAATACATGAATAATGAGAAGAGCTGTATTAATTAGGAAGCTTATGGGGCCATGACAATTTTTGTATAATATGCTTGAAGTTCCACCTTCCCTCATGTCATATAAATGTCAAGTCTTCCAAAATCTAGCTCTGCGTCTACCGACAGGGTTTTGTAAGAGTGAAATAAACAATAGATGTAAAACATTTGACACAAGTCCTGGCTGTCACCATTATCATTATTAACACTACTAAATTATTCATCTATCGAAAGGATGATAAAGGACTTAATCAAAATTTAAAATATCAAGCTTCAGAAGCTATGTGAATGAATGCAAAATAGACATTTTTCTGTTTTCATAGGGTTTTGCAGCAGTAACAATATTTTTCCAAATATTTTCAAATTTATTTTCAATTACAAAAGCAATTCAGGTTTGTTATAAAAATCCAAATAGTATGAGGATCCCAAAATAAAATGTTTTCTTTTTTTACCCTTCCTTGCCATTAGTCCGCCTCCACCCAAACTCCTCTCTCAAGGGTAAACATAAATTAATAGTTTGGTATATATTTTTCTAAATCTCAACATGTAAACATGTACCTTATAACTGAAAGAATATTGAAATCAATAGAAAAGTAACTTTTTTCTTTCCTCAGTTGAAAACAGGCATGGAAGAGGATTACTAAGTAGGTAACCAAATGGAACACAAGTGAATGTTTATATGCATGCATGCACGTATATATATATATATATATATTTTTTTTTTCCTGTAAATCAAGAAACCCAGAGTTTAAGGAAAGCAAAACTGTCCTCTTAAAGATTTTGCTAATATGCAAAATACTATTTTATTAAGTGTTATCAGAGAGTACTTGCTAAATAATTTTGCCCACATAACCTCAGTGTCAACCCTTGCTGAAGATATGCATTTTAGTCTGTTGTGCATGGGTCAGGTTGTAAAAGGCAATGGAAAACAACCTCAAAAAGGGAGGAAAAGTGTTTCTTTTATCTTTCCTCTTGGGTATAAATATTTAATGCAAATAGTTCCTGTCTTGAGAAAGAAATAAAAACTAGTGCTTCATGTTGTGGCACCCGCCTGTAATCTTTGAGACTTGGGTGGCTGAGGCATGAGGGTTGCAAGTTCAAAGCTAGCCTCAGCAACTTAGTGGGATCCTGTCTCAAAATAAAAAATAAAAAGGGCTGGAGATGTGGCTCAGTGGATAAGCACCCCTTGGTTCAATTCTTGTTACCAAAAGAACAAAACAAAACAAACTGGTGTTGCTTCTAATTGCATATTTTAAAATTCAAGAGTATAGAAAGCATTAGAAAACAAAATTGACCAAATTATATTGTTATATTGTGTGTATGTACAATTCCACTATTATGTATAATTATAATGCACTAATAAAAAATAAAATAAATAAATGAAAAAAAAAAGAGTATATACCAAGCACAGAGGAAAGCTGATACATTAACTATTAGAAAATCATTTAGAGTTACACATATACCTGTTGTAAAAAATATATATTACAGACATGTAAAAACTTCTTTTAATAAAATTTTAGGTAAATATTTGCTACCATTCTAAATAGTACATCAGAATTATTTCCAGTGCTGAATGTAACTGACATTTTACATACAAAATATGCATTCATCTGAGAAAGGGTTAAATAGTTACACCTTTTAAAATTTTACAATCAATAAGAAAGATGTGTAAGTAGGGATAAAATTCCTGAATATTTGTTGAGAAACTTCATCTCATACTCTTCAAGAAATAATTATTTTTCATAGAAAATAGATGATTATTCTTATATGTTAATTCTTAAAGACTTTTCATAAATGTTTTTTAAATGAACACCTTTTATGAACTTTCTAGTTTAATTTATTAAGTGGAACTTAAAATTAATGAATAGCTACCGTTTATAGTAAAATCATTATCATATGATTTACATAGAATTTTGCATGCATCTAAGTATTCATAAAATAGAAAGTATTTATAGCTTAATATAATAAATGTGAATAAATTAAACCATAATTACATATTTTCTCTAATTTATGAATATGATCTGCTTTATTGGTTTAGTATTACCTACATAAATAAACTAGTTAATTTAAATATTAAATTGTAAGGAAAATATATGTCAGGTCAGTTAACAAAGAACCTAAATTCCAAAATGCATAATTGCAATATTGAATGTATTTTTATAAAAGAGTTATGACAATTTTAAACATGCAAAGAAAGCTCTCATTTGAATATTTAAAATTCCAGATCATTTTAAAGACACATATATATTTCCATGGTAAAATCAAGGTTGGCCTCTTTTACTTCTATACATATTGTAGCACCATGTCTGTTTTTCCTTACACATTATATACTTAGCAGGTATCTCTCTCTCACTCTCTTTAGTTTCTCTCTCTCTCTCTCTCTCTCTCACACACACACACACACACACACATACACACACTCCACAAATTTTTTTCCCCACATTTATTTTTTGTGCTGCAACTAGAAGAACACAACTAGGGGTTGTACCCACAAATAATCACTAAAATGAAACTTGCAAGACCAACCATTACTAGAGTTTGATTGCAAACAATGGATATAGTCTTTGCCTAATTAAACAAATCTGTTGGAAGGATATGGATTAGCTTACAGAATCAGAAGGGAAACCTAGTAAGTTGACTAACCCCAGGAAGCACCCCATCCTAAAGTAGTTCTAAGTATCTAGGTGGGAGGAATCAGTGGACAATGTCCTCAAAAGCTCACTGGAATGAATCCACTTTGCCCATTTTCTGTTCCAGGGTCACTTTGTTTAGGATTTGGATTTCAAGAGGAGACTCTGATCAGCCTAGCCAAATTCACAGGGCCATACCTTGAAGGGGAGGGCTGGACATCTTCTCTGAAGTTGCCACATTGAAGGCTAGCATTTTGGAAGCTGTAGATTCCCAAAGGAAAAGCTAAGTATAACCACCAAAAATGGGAAAAGACTTGGGGCAGGCAAAAACTGTGCATTCTTAGAATTTAAAATGTAGGAATCCATAGATGCTACAATGTTTTATTTGTAGTTGCCACTTACCACTTCAAAAATTAATTGCTTAAATATTCATACGGGAGGATATTGTAACCAGCAAGGCTTTCATTAAAAATAATTAAGTAAGAAAAACAAGGATGTTCCTTATTTACCCTATTTCCTTCCTCCATCCACTCATTACTGCTAAGCTTTCAATGCAACATGCAAACATGTGTTCTTTATACTTTAATGTACAGCCTACAAGCCAGGAGGCTCTCCATTGTTTCTCTAATGGGCTAGGAAATTTTGGCTAACTGAACATTTTTCCAGGGTTCTGTTTCTTCATTCATAAAATAAAAGAGAATACAATAAGTCCCAGCTGTAACATTCATTCTGTAGTTTAATGACAGCAGGCATAATTCTCTGCTACTGGTTTCTGCCACTCTTTCCCAGGGTCAGGCCACTCTGTAGAGAGTTTATTATTCCTGGAAGCTGATTAGTGACAGTAGAATATCCATTCTCTGTGGAGTAGTTTGGATGAGTTCATTTATTTATTTAGTCAATCAATCAATCAATCATTTGCTAGGCCTTTTGTTCATCAAGCATTAGGGGATACGGTTAGAGCCTCTACTCCCAAGAAGTTCACAGATTCACAAGTCCTATGCAACAAATAAGACCTTATGAACTTGAAGAAATATGAGGGAAAGAGTAAGTCATGCATAAATCAGTCTGCTCCAACATGCTAACTATAGGGAAAGGTTATTTATTGGAGCAGGGAAGAGAGCACACTTCTCCATGACAGAATCAGAGGACCAAAGATGGTTTGGGGGAGGAGGGACTCATAAACAAACAAAATATGGTTTGTTGATTCATTCAACATTTATTGAAAACCTTTGTGAAGATGCTGCATTAGGCAATGGAGAATGGCCATAGAATTGGAGACAGATGGGAGTGAGAGTGCAGGAAGGAGTGGAAAGGCAAAACCTTTTAGATTAAAAAATTTTAAAAAGCCAAGAAATAACACACCTGTAGTTATCACTATAAAAACAGGGTGATACCAGAGTCTAGTACTTAGTGTTTTCTCTGTGTTAAACATGATTCTAATTGCTTTCCAGGTACCACTTTGTTGTTTAGGCAGATACAGTAATTATTCCTGTTTTACAGTTGAGAAAATGATAGCAAATTTAAGCAATGAGCCCAGGGTAAGACATCAAGGCTGGAACAGGTTAGGGATTTGAACCCAGACAAGTCTGACTCCACAGTCTGACTATACCACCTCTCTGCACATTTGTAATAGCTAAACAAACAATCATCCAGTATAAATTTAGTAGGGTTGATCTATTTTAGACCAATTTGAAATACTGAGCCAGTTTGAAAGAATAAATTAGTACCCACAGTTATAAATATTCTTTCTAAAATGACATCACCATTTCCTTTTTATAGCTTCTTTCCCTATCCCCCACCCACTGCTCAAGCTAAATTGCCCCCAAATTCAGCCTTTATGAAAAAAATCTTTTGCTGGAAATGAATACTTGGATAAAACTGGGAAAAATCTGAAAATTGAAAAGTGTGGTTACTTTGTTTGTATGATGAAGCATATAATGGTGGTTTATAATAATTCCTAAGTGGCATACAGGTGAAAATCACTGCTTTCTAATTTCTCAAGGAGTATGATCATCAATTTGAAGAAAACCTGAAGGAAAATATATTAATATACTATTGTAGGACAACCTGTTTCTTTTTCCACTTCAGATGTAAAGTGTAGAATTATCATTAAAAGTTATATAATTTCAGTGCCTGGTGCAGTGTTGCACCCCGGTAATCCCAGCCACTCGGGAGGCTGAGGCAGGAGGATTGCAAGTTCAAAGCCAGCCTCAGCAAATTATCAAGGCCCTAAGGAACTTATGGCTTTATAATTTAAAAAAATAAAAAATAAAAACTACTGGGTTGTCATTCGGTGATTAAGTGCTTCTGGGTTCAATCTCCCTTACCAATAATAATAATAATAAATAAAATGAAATAAAAGTTATATAATTTCCTATTTGATTTCAGGATCTTTGGTTATATTAGTAGCACTTATTTACATAACTATAAATGTATATGCATACAGTACCTGGAGATACCTTTTCAGGAAGCTAGTTTTATTTTTTAAAAATTATTTTTAATTGATAACTAAAATAATATTGGGATTAAAATAATTATAACTTAAATAGCATGGTATATAAAATCTCACAATAGAACCACACAACACATACTCATTTGAGGGATCAGGTAAAAAAGAACTTTTGATCTCTGTAGAATTATTTTCCATCAAATAATTAAAGTCTGAAGGCTGATTTTTTTCCCTAGGAATTCTTTCTAGGCTCTCACAATCTATAGAAATAATTCCTTCCTCTAAGGTTACATAACAATCAATCTCTCCTTAACATATTTATAATTGTTCTGACCCTGCTATAGTATAAAATCTTCCAAGACATTGCCAGAGGTTGGCACTTTGCTGATCTTAAACTGTAAGTTACTATACACATCTATAAAATTAGGCCCTACCCACACTAATCATGGTTCCTCCTGCTATTTTTTTAAAATAATTTATTGACAATGAAAGTTTGTCAATAAATAGTGGTCATGTGTGCTTGGATGAAGACACACAGTAAATAAGCAATCTTAAAGTGAATTGAATTCTGGCAGAAATGATTAAAATTTAATCTGAGGCTTTTAAAAAATGAAACTAAGTTTTAATAATAATAAATTAGAGAAATTCAAGGATCTTAATTGTAAAAGAACAATACATGTAAAGTTAAAATAAGACTACATCTTAATTTGGCCATTGTCCTTAAAAAAAAGAGAAAATTTGGACACAGACACAAAGACAGAGGTACTGCCATGTGAGGACACAACAAGACGGTGATCATTTGCAAGTCACTGAGAGAGGCCTTGGAAAACACCAAACCTACCAATTCTTCTGTCTTGGACTTCTAACTTCCAGACTTTGAAAAATTAAATTTCTGTTATTTAAGCTAAAAAAAAAATCTTATAATTTTGTAACAAAATACGTCATTCATTCAAAAAACTCCAACATTTAAAATCAGTAAACTGATTTCTTTTTTTAATTACTGTGTACCCACTAATATCTGAATTTATGTTCCTGATTCATACCTCAAACCTATTTTTAAACTTTTTTTTTAAAGGGTAATGAGATTTGTAAAATAAAGATCATTTTGCACAGCTATACTTAGGCAAAGTGAAAAACATGGTCCGTATTTTTCAATAATCAGGCATCTTGAGTTATGCTGACAACTTCAAATTTGCATCTCTGGCCAGATCTCTTTTTAGAACCCCAGACTCAAACAGCCAACTGCTTCTCCAGGGCTCCTCATGGAGTTCTTGTGGGAATGTCAAATTCAGCATGTTCCAGCTGACTCTACCTCCCTTCATCCCAAGCAACTGCTCACTGTGTCACCAGGGTAGCCTGGACAGGTGAAGTGCACTACCAGCTGCTCAAGTCAGAAAGCTGGGCCAGTTCCAGACTTTTCTTTATCTCCCCTGAAGCTCATTTATATCTTTAAGTTTTGTCACTTCTACCTGCCAAATAGCTCTTGCATCCATTCTCTTCCTTCTGTCTCCTTTGTCTGCTTCAGGTGGCCTCTGCTCATCTCTCCTACTTACCCCCATCACTCTTGCGCCTGTTCTCAGGTACCTTTGAATCAGACTCAGTTCCTACAAAGCCACGTGTCTTTGGTTTCCAGCCTTTATTTTTGTTGTTCTCTCAGCCTGGAGCACCTTCTCCTTCTTCCCTAGTCACTATCCATTCCTTCTTTAGCTCAACTTAGATGTTACTATTATTAGCAGCCCTTTCGGCATTCACATCCACTTAGCCATTTTTTCCTCTTTATCTGCTCCCTCCCCTATTATTGTGCTTACTTTAAAGATTTGTCCGTGTATCGGGTTTTCCTACTAGATTGTTAGCAAGGATCTCTTTATTATTTATCAAAGAACCTGGTAGGTATTGGGTACTATAAATATGAATGAATTCACATACAGACCATCAGAATCTATTTTTTCTACATTCTTGTAGAAAATCTTTTCTAAATTGAAACTTTGAGGAAAAAAATTTCCATAAGTTAATTATTCTGATCTCTTTTGGTTTCACGATGGAGACTTCTCCTATGTTTCTATCCTGAGGAAGTGATACTTAAAACTTTAATTCAAGTCTCCCTCCATGGGACTTATAAGGCTCACTCTGTTGCATATCTCAGTGAATCAGTTTTTAGACATTCAGTCTTTCCAGTCATACATTTAATTAAGGAAAACATCAGATGGTGCTAGGCCCTGTTATTCCTGGAGAATGTGCCCCCAGGGTGCCTCCCCACATGGGGAGACCATGCTCAGACCTGGTCCTCTGCTGTCACTTGGCTTCCCTTCCACAGATTATTTGAATCTGCTGCTCTTGGCTCCTAGTTTCCTCTACTCGACACCTCACCTCGTAATTGGCCGGGAGTTGGCTTCCTGTCTGTCCCCTCATCTTCTGGCCTGGAGCTTATAAGCCTGCTGTTTGTTTGGTTCTGACCCAGCATGCTCAGGGCAGGGCATGTGGCTGCCATCATCATTAACTGCAGTGAGCACTTTTACTTTTCAGTGTTGCTTCCCATTAACTGTTCCATCTGATCCTCACAGCAGCCAGGGAAAGGAAGGCATCCATCATCTTCAAATCCTTTCATATTTCTAGTGGGGTTGTAAATTTAGCAACTTTTGTCTCTCACAACTGAAGTTCTCTTTATCATCTACCCATAATGTGTTTTAAATTTAAGGCCTCATGGTAACTGTGTGTGTGTATGTGTGTGTGTGTGTATGTGTGTGTGTGTGTGTGTGTGTGTGTGTGTGTGTGTTTTAAACAGTTTCTCTTACGGACCCTCAATTTATTTTAGGTAAATGCTAATTGTCTAAGATTTTCTCTTTCCCTGACTCAATTCTAAGACACTTTCGTGATGCCATGTCAGGGAATCAGAAGAGTGGTGGTGAGATGGTAATCTTGGGCAAGACCTCACTGGGCTCTGAAGTTGAGTGGCTAGTCAGGTGCCTGGGTTTGTAACTGTTGATTGCTGGTGGCCAGTTTGCATCAACCACTGGTCTACTTGCCTGAGTGCCTCAGTAGATACTGTCAGTCTACTGGGCATTTCTGGATATCCCCTTTCCCCACCAGGATGCACAGGCATTTCTTTGGTTTACACAATTCTTTCCAAGTGACATTGTTGGGCTACTCACTCCATGTCTCCTCCCAGAATTCCACAGAAGGAGCAAAGCAAAGGCTTTCTGTTTTCAATGTTCTCCAGTGTATATTATGTACCACCCATCTGGCAAAGCTTCTGCTGAGCAGGGATGGTTGGGAATGGGGCTTATTCCTTATTTTTGTTGCTCTTGTCTTTGTTGTGAATCTCTCCTAGGCTGGAAGAGATTCTCCTCACTGTTCTTCGTAAGTTATAAGTTCTTCTTTTGGATCTTATCCTGAATTCTGTATATATCTGTCATTTGGTAACTTCCATGAACAAAGTCAACATGGAACTAAAGATTTTAGAAAATTGTTGAGTTTTTCAACAATGCTTGGTCCCCATGCCCTGATTTTAAATGCCTGCTTTGGATATTAAAAGCTGAATATTAAAAATTCTCTTTATTTTTTGTATTCTAGCTAAAATATAATCCTAGATTAGGGTGGAATGAGTGAAGAAATGTAAAAGGGAAAAGCTTATTAACTTATAACAAAATATTCCCATTACAGCATTAATTTGGAAAACATATTAACTACTGCAAAATTTCGCCAATTTGCACTGAACGGTAAAGTCACCCTGAATTAGTAAAATTTTTAATTTCTTAACCATTACTAAAAATATTAAAATATGTAGAAAAAATGTTAAAGATAATAAAGGGATACATGTTATTGAGCATTTGGAAGGGGTAGGCTGTACATATTTTGTAGAGATTAATGTATTTTTTATACACACACATATGTATATTATATATATACGTTAGCTGCTTTACCTATATGAGTCAATTTATCTTAACCTCTTTTACAGAGGAGGAGCAACATGGAAAGATTCACAACTTGCCCAAAGTGAAATACTCAATAGGTTATTTTGCTAAGTTTACCTGACTATGGAACATAATGTATAACTTTCATAAAACACATCCATGAAAATTAAAAGTGTATAAAGATACCTTTAATCAATACACAAAAAGAATATAATCAGCATATTTTATGTAGAAATGACAATATTTGAAAATGTTTTTTAAATTTTTATAGTATTACATAAATTTTCCCTTCATTTTTTAACAAGCACTTCATGAATTGTATAATAAAAAATTTAGCTACTGGTTTACCTAGATATTCAGAAAGTCCATGTTAGAAGGATTTGTCTTAATGCATTTTACTGTATGATTTCCACAGGACCAAACATAATCATTCTTTATTATATTTGCCATTTAATCCACTTTCTTTAGGTTATGATTACATGATATCAAAATATTGAATCTATTGACTAAAATTTTTTAAAAACAGTCAAAGGTCATAGACACTTAGCATCACTTGATCAAATAGCCACTTGAAGTGATTAAGTTTGCACATTGTAGAAAAATTCAAATTTTCAGACATTGGACTTAATAATAAGGTATAGGGATACTATATTTATATATAAAATATATTGTATATTGTATACATATGTATATATTACATATATATTGCCTATATTTATATATATATATATATATATATATATATATATATATATATATAAAACTTACTTGCTTATACTCTGAAGTATAAAATAAACAGCCACAAGTCCTCACCAATATAAATAAATGACTAATACATAAATAAATGGAAAAGAAGAAATAAATGCCTCCTGCAGAATTTCTAACAATTTATGTAAACATTTGACCTAAAAGAGGTGGAGCACAACTCTCTGCTCCTTAATTGTGGGCTTCATATGGTGCCTTCCTTCAGAAGGGCACTGTGTGGAAAGAGGGAAACAGAATAGCTTTAAAGGAAAAGCCTGGCAAACACTCCCCTGCTGGGTGACCATGGTTAATATCAACAATGATAAGTATGTACCTTTGATATGATTTGATGAAAATGACACTTGACTTCCGTGGTTTTCCTCCTCCAAGCTCATACCCTAGTCTGATCATGAGAAAAATATCAGACAAATCTCAGTTTAGGTACATTCTCCAAAATACCTCACCAGTACTCCTCAAAATTGTCAAGGTCATCAAAAAAAAAAAAAAAAAAAAAAAAAAGGAAGGTCTAAGAAATTGGCATAGTCAAGAGAAGTCTAAGAAGACAGCTATTAAATGCAATGTGGTATCCTGGGTGGGATCTTGAAAGAGAAAAAAGAAAAAATATTAGGTAAGAACTATACTTTATTCAGGACACCTGAATAAAATATGTATTTTAGTTAATAAAATGTGTCAATATCTGTTTATTAGTTATAACGAATGTGCCAAACTAAACTATAAATAGTAGGGACAACTGGGTGTGACCATTGTATATGATCTTCACATTTTTTCTATAAATCTAAAACTGTTCATAAAGAGTTTATTTTAAAAGCAAAGCTACACACGGATATCTTATTGGACAGCATAGCTTTAGATCTGACTACTAATGTTCAGGAAACACACAAGACTGAAAAATATAAACTCTATGATAGGATGCACTTAGTAAAATCCAGGGCATAGAAAAATCAAAGAAAAAGTTGGAGATGAAGAGGCATACCAACAGATCATAGCTTGTAGAACTTGTTTAGACACTGATTTAAACAAACTACAAATAAATCATATAATTACAAAACTGTTAGAAATTTTAACAAACTAAATCTTTGATAATTTTAACAATGACATGATACCAATTAAGAAATTGTTAATCTTGTTTTGAATGGGATAATGCTATTGTGGTTATTTTAAGAAATATTTATATTTTAGAGATATATATTGAAGCATGTAAGGATCAAATTGTAGGTTACATGATATTTACTCCAAAATAATATGTGGTAGGGCAGGGATGGGTAGGAGCACAAACAAAGCAAGACTGGTCGTGAATTGTTAAATGTGGAAGCTGTGTTACATGTAGAGATTCATTATACTATTAATTATGTTTAGCTCATGTTTAAAATTTTCCATAATAAAGAGCTAAATGAAATAAACCTACAAAATGAAAATAGCTGTTTAATAAGCCTTACTGTATAGTACTCTATTCCTAAATAGTAAAGTGTTTTCCACCTACACATCACCATTTCTCAGAATAGCAACTTGAAGATAGAAAGTGACATTTAAGCTGTGTCTACAGGAAGCCAAAACCTACTGGTTGATTTGATTAATTCAGACAAAGAGCTAGTCAGTTTAGAAGAGGAAAAACAAAATCAAACTGCTCATTTTGTTGAGTGTACTGAATAAGTACCTCATATAGTAGCATGCACATAAGTAATTAATATTTGCTAATCCCTAAATCAGTGAATTTGATATTTGTTCCGGCACCTCAGTGAAGACATGATTTGACTGTCAACAAGAAATTTGAAGGAACTGAGGAACAATAAGCAAGGTCACCTCAGCTGGCTCCGTGCAAAACAGTAGAGAAGGCAAGATTTATTTTCCAAATATTCATGTGCAAGTTGATGACAAAAACTAGATCACAAACTACCATGATGTTAAGTTTAACTAAAATTCCACCAAAAGTTATAAAAATACACACTTAAGCTGAACTGATCTTTTCATTATAACACACACACACACACACACACACACAACCTATTCTTTTAAAGCCTAATGTAAGAACTCTAATATATAGATCTTTAAAAAATTCACAAAAGCACTTTTATGTTGCAGTGTATCATGTTACCTCATTTTTGAATCAGACAAAAAAAATAGGTAACATTATCTCTGTTTTTCAGGTAGGAAACAGGGCTCTGGGAGGTCTCCTGGTGCTCCCATTGCCAAAAGCAGAGAAATGGGGACTGGAACCCAGGTGTTCTGGCACCAAGTCCAGTATTCTCTGTTACATTTAACTATTCTCAAAGGAAAATGTATAATGCATTCTTTTTGCTTCTTACTTAGGTTATTGTGGAAAGAAAGTGGACATGGATAAATATCTCTAGTTTGGGTACACAGCCTTCTATTTTGCTAATCTCTGGTATGTAAATTGTGTCAATAAACTGGTGTTTCCTTTTAATGACTGTGTATTACAAATAGTCAATATTTGGGGCAAAGTAATGCTGCATTAGTAAAATATCCTGTTTGTTCAGCGATGCACGGCTAGAATCCAGAGATTAAACTCTGTGAGGAAGCTGCTAAACACTCTTCTCAACATTATTAAATCCTCTGATGTTGAAAAAAGAATATGAATTAAAGCATATTAAAATATTATATAATAATTTTATAATGTCAATGAATACAAAGATGATCATTCTCACTCATTATTTGGCAAAAAGCTTTATTCTTCCACAGTGTCTTTTTCTGGGAGGACTTTTTGCTCCTCCTCAGAAGATTTACTCCATTTATTTTTCACACCTTCATTGCTGTTTGAATCCATTTTCTGCCCTATTTTATGTTCAATTAAAACCATTCAAAATAGTTTATGTGATGGTTTGTTTCTCAATAGTCAGTGACCATTTCCATTCAAATTATTTTAAACAATGTTTTGGAATCAATTCATTCCTTTCGTTTGCATACATTCTATATCTTTTTTTCTAACTTCTCCCAAATGACTCACTTTTGCTTTTGTTTTTAATTAAAGGCTCTTTGTATGGTTTCTTCCTGAGTATCCCCTTTGGAGCTAGACAAATACTTGTTTTGCACAGCAGTCTGTCCAGCCAAGAACAAAACTATAGCCATGCATTGCAACAAGGTTTTAGTGGATTTAATCAGAATGCAATTTAACAGTTTATGTCCATATTTCAAAGACCACAGAAATTAACATTATATGCTATTCAGCAATATGAAAAAGTCAAAGTGTCACTGTACCGGTAGAAAATAAACATACTTCCAAAATTGTTTCCCCAATTCACTTCAAACAGCCTGATCATACTGCAGAATGTGTCCCATGGGGCTGCCACTTTACCTCATGCAGAATAATCAAACTAAGAGGATCTGAAATGTCACTTCACAAACAGAGATTGAGGAAACTGGAAGAGATAAACTAAAAGAGATTTCTGGATTGAAAAAAAAAAAAAAAACGCTTGGTGGGCCATGGCACAGTGGCAATGCATGTACCTGGGATAGCCTCAGAAACTTGGGTGAAAGTCAACGATGACCACTTGGTGCTGAAGTTTGAGGGAACTTGGATCTTCCTGGAGCATTTGCACCAGAAAGTTAAGAACAATTGGCACATATCATTGGGTCACTCATTTCCCTGCTTCACTAAGCATGTTAGATTTCTAATGCTACAGTAACAAATAACCATAAATTTAGGAGCTTGAGACAACAGAAATTTATTATCATAAGTTTCAAAAATTCAGTAAGAATTTTACCAAATTAAAATCTGTTTGTTGACAGGGCTGTGTTCTTTTCTGGAGGCCAGCTCTCCAGATCCAGTCTTCCTGACCCTTCTGCCATAATGTGTCTTTTTTTTTTTTTTTTTTTTTTTTTTTTTTTTGAACACAGCTGGGAAAAGGTCTGTTTTGAGGGATTTATATGATTAGATTAGGCTCACCTGAATATTCCAGCATTTCTCATCTCAAGGTGCATAAACTTAATCTTATCTATAAAATCCCTTTGCCATATAAGGAACATATTCATAGGTCCTGGAGATTAGGATGAGTGAGAGTTTTGGGAAAAACTATTATCCTGGCAGTCACTCCAAGTAAAGAGTAGAAGGCTAGAGACTTTGGGTACAGGCTGCTCTTTCATCCACCTTTCATCTTTTCCTTGTATTTTAATGTACTGACTGGATCGGGGCCTACCATTATGTACCCCAACATATCCTAATCCTATTCTGGTCTTACTGTTTATTTTCAGCTCACCTGGTT
This sequence comes from Callospermophilus lateralis, assembly GCF_048772815.1. NCBI lineage: Eukaryota > Metazoa > Chordata > Mammalia > Rodentia > Sciuridae > Callospermophilus > Callospermophilus lateralis. The sequence continues at coordinate 81,883,339 of NC_135310.1, read as the reverse complement.
TGAAAACCACACCATCTATAATTTCTATCATCATCATTCTTTTTTTCTTCTTCTTCTTTTTTTAATTTTAGTTGTACAGGACACAGTCTATTTATTTATTTATTTATTTATTTTTATGTGGCGCTGAAGATCAAACCCAGGGCCTCACACATGTGAGGCAAGTGCCCTACCACTGAGCTACAACCCCAACCCCTCCCCCTGTTGAGAACCACAGCCAAGTCAGAATGGCCCCTGGCATTTTGCCAGAAGTAATGGTTGAGAGGGAGCCATTAAAATGATGCTGGATTGATTCAATTGTATATTAGACCTTTACTGTCCGCCTTGGGCGCCCACTACTTTGGAGTTCTCGTGGGAATTCCTGGGGAGTTCGAGTTGGTTGGTGAAGTTCTGGGGGAGGGAGTTCCGGTTGGTGTTGTGTGCCAGGAGGAGCCGCCTGGGAGAGTTCCCGGGGAGCGTGTGTGGAGTGTGCTGGTGGAGTTCAGAAATAAAGTTTGTTCCTGCTTGAGTGGCTCATGATTTGTGCCCAGCCAGACTGCGGCACTCCCCCATTGTTCTTAATTATAATATCTTAAAGTGTGGAAATTTTATAAGTCATAAATTATTTTTATGTTAACTGAAAAAAAATGCATGTTAATTCTTAGTAAAAATATTGTATCTGTACATCAGTTGTCTTCTGGCTTAGGAGTCCAAATATCTTTTTCAAAATTAAATATGCTCATTACAATAGCATCACGAAGATTGTACTTTAAGAAATCCTTTATGTAGTTTGTTACAACAGCACCATGAAGTAGGTCATCAACTATTTAACCATAACAGTCAATTTAGAATCTTTGAAGATATAAAAATACAAAAATTTGGGTTTCTTCAGAGAAGGAACCCCAGAAATTTCCTTGTCCCTTTTAGTTGTGACTTTGGTAATCTTAAGGGGCCAGAAAATTATATTATTATTTTCTTTGGTCCTAATGAATTAATGATTCTTATTAAAAATTATTTTATTTTCAGGAAACAGTTCTAATCCAAGTTTCGAAATGGGATAAATATTTTTGCCACAGTTTTATGGATCAATGGAGTTAGACTTTTTTTTTTACAAACTAATGAAAGCAAAATTGAATTAACCTTAAAGCTAATTGAGCTTAAGGTTAATTCAATTTCAGGACCCTGATTTTGTATAAATGTTATTTGATCATATTTTCCTAAAGAGAATAAAAATAAAAATTGCCTATTTCAGATTCCATAAAACGTGTCCACCTGTTACTGGCTGGAGTTTTCTGTCTGAATTGCCTAAGTGTTTAGAATCATATTGTTTTCTTTAAAAATATAAATTCAGTCATTTAATCTCACTGTTTTTTCTATCATAGAAAGATAGACTATTTTCTTTGTTCACCACTTTTTAATTCTCTCCATCTTTACTATGTTTACTTGTAATTCAACGTACTCCCTTGCCCTATTGACTCTGGAAGGTCTTTGTCAGTGAAATGTGAGTTTGGAGGAGTATGCTATGTCCCAGCAGAAAATTTCAATGCCCTTGTGTGTTTGGGCTCTACTATGAGCATTACATATCCCAAATACTGGCTGCTGCTTCCATCTGGATCCCAGAGGAGAAGACACTGACCCCAAGCAAGATCAGCACCAGCCTAGTCAACCTACAGCCTACATGTAACTAAGAAACAACATTTGTGGTTGCTTTGAGATTTCCTACTGTAGAAAAAGCCAGGTGATCACCATTCTACCTGTTTTACCATAAGGTATCTCTCTATCAACATTAATATTTCCCATGCTTGCAGCATATATATATATATATATATAATTACACTCTTTGTAATTACATACAGCATATATATATATATATATATATATATATATATATATATATATATATATATAATTACACTCTTTGGTTGCCTTTAACTAGCATACTTTTTTTTTTAATGGTTGCCAAGGACTGAGTCTCTTCCCTGGAGAGAGCCTTTTGTAAGTTCTTCTTCTTCTTCTTTTTTTTTTTTTAAATAAATTGGCAGGTATACACAAGGAAGGAAGTTTACATCATTGGGGACTTCAGATCCCCAACCCTGTGCTGCACAATCACCATTTTCTGAAAATGTAAAATTCATCTCTCTGTTTTCTTGAAGTTATTTTATAAAATATGTGGGATTTTTTTATCTAATTATTTTTAATTATGCCCCTATAGAATTAGTGCAAATTTCCCTTACTTGTTCATTTGAAAATACATATGAAGTGAGGCTATGTCCCCTGATGGGCACTATTTACATTTTAAAGCATCTAAACATGAGTCTCTTTTGCTGATCTTTTCCGGTGTGACCAAATTAATGTCATTCCAATTTTTGCATTTCCACTAAATATCCCTCATCAGTGATAACAGATGCTATTTTTCTGTATGAGTTCATTAAATATATTATTTCCTTAAGCACACAATATTATCAAGATATCTATCCCTTCCTTAAAAGGTGCTGTGATTCTAAACTATCAACCTTTTTGACTACATAAGATATATCAGAAGCCCATCCTCAGAAGAGAGACTCCCTTTGGAAGGCAGCATGGTATTATTTTGTTTTACAACAGCTTTGATAGGCTTGACTGAATGTTTACTTGAACCCTATTGCCAACTGTTCCTAAATCTGAATTGTAAAAATAGCTTTATTTTAAGAAATTGTTTTTTTAGAAATAACAGTTATATGAAATCTTAATGCTACCTAACCTAACAATCTTAAGCAAAGGAAAAAAGCAAAATAAAAAAAATAATATTTAATACATTAGATTTTAAAATTATCTAAGAAGTAGAGAATGCCAGAATATTTTTATGCCTTATTTCTGTGTAAGCTTGAATGTATCCTTACTCTGGGAAAAAGAACATTAGGGAATATGATATCAAAATGGAAGTAGATACTCAACAAGTGTTTTGAGAATGAACTGAACTAAATTAAAGAAATGTGTCTTTTTTTTCAAGGGATAAGAAAATGGAAAAAAGTCACTTTGAAAACATTGCATGCTATCTAGATTTAGGTTATGTTGATACCTATTTGGAATTGATTGTGAAAAAGTACATCTAATCACTCGACAGTATTACTTGTTATGTTACATTGAGTGCTCCTTTAGCAAAGAAGATTTTATTTCTTTTAGGTTAAGATTGGTGGGTACACAAGGAGAATACTATTGTCTGAGGCTAATTAATACCGCACAGACAGATCAGCACAGAGCCTGCCAACATTGTCCACAGGCATCAGGGAACCTCAGGGTGCTTCAGGAGTCTTTGCCAATACTTATTCATTCACTCATGAACAGGGAATAATAAAGTCCCTATCACAGTCGCTGGAGACAAGATTTTGGAACTCAAGTGTAGTGGGATAAATGGTGGACCTTCAAAAGATAGGTCCACATCCTAGTCCCCAGAGCCTGTAAAGGTTGCTTTTTTTTTTTTTTTTTAAAGAACTTCTTTGTAAATTTAATTGCAAAGATTAAGGATTTTGAGTTGAGGAAATCATCCTAAATTGTTCATAGAGGCCCTAAATTGAAAGACACAGGTCCTTATAAGAGTAAAACAAAGAGGCATTAGACAGAAGAGAAGGTCACATGACCATGTTTCCATTTTTTCAAAGATGAAAAAGTTTTGGAGATCTGTTTTGCAACAATGTAAATATACTCAACATTACTGAACTATGAACTTCAAAAGTTGTTGGCTAACTTTCTGTTACTATGACAAAATGCTTGAGATAATCAACTTAAAAGGAGGAAAGTTCTCATGGTTTCAGAGGTTTCAGGCCATGGTCACTTGGCTCTCTTGCCTTGGGCCTGTGTTGGCATAATACGTCATGGCCAGAGTGTGTATCAGAGAAGGACTGTTTACTTCATGGTGACTAGGAAATACAGAGAAAGGAAGGAGTTAAACATCCCTCAAATCTCCTTAGATGGCACACTCCTGGTGACCTAACTTCCTTGCACTAGGCTCCACCTTTTAAAAGTTCCACTGCCTCCCAATAGCACCACAGCAGTAAGGACTAGTCTTTCAACACCAAGCCTTTGGGGGACATTCAAGATTCAAACTACAGTAGTTATGATGGAAAAATTTTGTTTATTTTAGAAACCCTTTAGAGTGTTTTATAGAAATACATATAACAAAATTGAATTAAATATAGAAATAAGAGAACATGGAAAGTAGGACAGAATAAATTTGAATAGAAAAGCAAAATTTAACTAGTAGTGTTTTGTTCACAATGTGAATGCTGTAAGGTTTTGTGCTTTTGATTCTAGGCTTTTAGCAGCCATTGCCAACAGGAGACTAGTTACATGATTTTTATAATTTACAAAAATGAATTTATAGTATGATATCAACTAGATAAAATACATGTTTACATATATAGGTATAAAAAGACCTTAGAAAGAAATATGCACACACACACACACACACACACACACACACACAAACTTACAAATAAAGATTCAAAATGTTAACAAAGATTATCACTAGGTGATTGTATTTTCCTCTTATTTCTTTTATATATTTTCTGAAATTTTCACAGTTGACCTATAACTTAACAATTAGGAGAATGATTTTGTGTCTTTTGATGACTTTCATAGAAATTAACTAAGTGACTCAAAGGGAAAAAAAAAAGTAAAGATATCAAAGGTATAGATCTAGTACAGGGTAAGACTGACTTCAGACAGAAAGAGAAAATCCCCAAGAGGATGGTGTTGGCCTGGGGTGGCTGAAGGATCACAGGACTTATTGTTTCCAAGGAAGTGAAGATTTGTGAAGTCTCTGAGTCCATCATGCGTGCTGAGCGCTGGGAGGAACAGCTTCTCCTGAGCCACCGTCTGATCTCAGTGTCTAGTGATAAGTAAGGAACAGAGTATATCAGGGGAGAGAGGGCTAAAGTTCAAGCAATTTCTCTTGAGGGAAATATACCATTGCTATTTGCTTTTGTTGTCAATTTCCGAGATCCTAAGTTTATTTCCAGGTTCTTAGATTTCATTAATTCAGGCAAAGTTGGGGCAAAGTTAAAAAGATAATATGGAATTCAATGAATGATTTTGGAAATTATTAACAGCCCTATAGACATATAATTTATACATCATAAGATTTACCTGTTTAAGTATACAATTCAATAATTTTTAGTATTTACAGAGTTGTATAACAATTACTATTAGGGGTTAGATGTGGTGTCTCCCAAAACTCATGTGTGAGACAATGCAAGAGGATTCAGAGGGGAAATGATTAGGTTGCAAGAGCCTTAAACTAATCAGTGAATTAATCCCTAATGGGATTAACTGAGTGGTAACTGAAGGCAGGTGTGGGGTGGCTGGAGGAGGTGGGTATTGGGGTGTAGTTTTGGGACATATATTTGTATATGGCAAGTAGAGACTCTCACTGTCTCTCTGCTTTCTGATCATCATGTGAGCTGTGTCCCGTTGTCACACTCTTCCACCATGAGGTTCTACCTTACCCTGAGCCCTGAAGAATGGAACCAGCCTTCTATGGACTAAGACCTCTGAAATGATGGGCCCTCAAATAAACCTTTCCTCTTTTACAATTGTTCTAGTTGGGTCCTTTAGTCACAGTAGGAAAAAAGCTGGCTAAACAAACACCATAATCTAATTTTTTATCAATCTCATACCTATTAACAGACATTTCCCATTTTCTTCTATCCCAGTTCTAGGCAGCCACTAATCTACTTTCTATCCTACAGACTTGCTTCTGATAGACACTCATATAAATGGAATCCTATAATATATGGCATTTTGTGACTTGCTTCTTTCACTAAGCCTAATGCATTTTGAGGTTCATCCATATTATAAAATGTATCATTTTTAATTCCTTTTTATGGCTGAAATGTATTCCATTATATGTACTACTACATTTTATTTATCTATTTGTCAGTTGATAGACATGTGGGGTTATTTCTACTTTTTGGTTAGATTCTTAACCTGTTGTTAATAATTTTTCCTATATGGAGCCTATTTCTTAAAGGTCCTTCTTTATGAAAGTCTTATTGGGTGATTAATTTATCCCATTTAAACTAATCAAGGACATTAAATGACCATTATTCAGAGTTTCTAAATAGCATGAAATAATCAATTATCCTTTGAGACAATCAACTACTGTGCTGAACCGATGTAATTTCAGTCAAAACCCAGAAACTTGGCACTTTAGTTGGTTCATACAGATTTAAGTTAAATGTCCCATTTCTATAAGGCTTTCTGATAAAATGAAAATAGTGCAGTTTCCCATCATTACCTCTGAGGCCATTGAGAGGCCTGGAGATAGGACCTGAGGTTGGGAGTCCCGCTTTCAAATTACAGAAAAGTATACCAGGCACTGAGCTTTATTGTTTTCTATTACATAAAGTAACAAAGACTAATTTCCAAAGCATTGGCATAAAATGTCCCCAGGGGATTTGGCTTAATGAACAGCTAAAAGTGATCTACAATGAACATATTTGCTATGGTATGTAAATGGTGCTTTTAAGAAGCTTTAGTGTTTTCTTCTGAGGGAGGTGAAATCTGGTTTAGCCTGCTCTTGTGCTTCAGTGCACAGAAGGGGAACTTCATCATGGCATTCTGTCCCAGTGTTCACCAACCATCCCAAGAGAGTGAGCATCAGTTTGCTCTCTCCCTGTTGTCCTTTGTGCTGCTCTTTCCCACCCTAGGAGAAAGAGAACTGATTCTAACGATCTGATTTCAGCACACGGAAGAGGTATCTTCTTCCACAGGTCTAGCAATTATGGGTAGCGTCCCTTTTCAAAATTTCATTTCAGTTTTCTTTCTTTTTTCTCCCCCTTTCCTCCAACACAGTATAGGTTCGATACCCTAACCTGAGAAACAAAAGCAAAACAAGAGGAATGCTAACTTTTGAGTAACATTTTGAAAAATTAGATAATGTCGATGAGAAGGTAGTAAAATGCCATGACATGGAGGCTATTCAGAGGGTGATGCCCAATTTCATGCTTCCCTATGAATCCATCTTGGCCTGCCTCTGCCCCAGGCTAGGTCTTCTTGATCCGACTTTGCCTTTGCTTAAAAAAAAAAAAAAAAAAAAAAAAATCAGTAGGTGAAGGTCCACAAAGATTCAGTGAGTTTTAACAAACAGCCCCAGACTGCAGTGGCTGAAATTGGTAAAACACTAATTGCTTTCACATCATAGTCCAATAGGATTGGCAGTCATTCAGAAGAGGCCAGGCCTTCCACGATTTGACACCACCATTTTCAACACATAGCCTGGACATCATAGAAATAGTGGCTTGCTGGGTAAGTAATGTACATCACTGTCCCTCAACTTCCTTCAGCCGAAACATATAAGACCTGTGCCTAACTATGAAGGAAAGCTCAGAAGGAACATAAATGAGCATAAATGAGCTTAGTAAAAACTTGGAAGTGTCTCTGTTACATGTTCTCTGAACTAAGAGATAAGAAATATTTTTCTTATGCTCTCTGGATGTTTGATTACACTGTCTTCGGAAAGGGTTGCATGTCACATTTTAGTGGTAAAGTTTGAGATTTGGGTTTGAATTAAGTAATTAATGGGTATTCATCTGGGGTTGGGTCCCTGAATATTTCTGGTTTTCCATGCCAAAGCATCACCTCAACGGTATTTAACAGTACCTGAATTAATAGTAGAGATTCAGAGAAAATAAAATTCAAGAGTTATGCTGGATCTTTCTGAGAAAATGGATTTTGTTTGACATTATAAAGGTCAGCAACAGTCCAGTAGCATAGTAGAGCTTTGGTTCTTTCTTAATTAACCTTGTTGGAATTTTTTTATCATTTGAAAAACTTTACCTTTGGCAAGCAATGCTGCTAGAATTTTCATTTAACTTATGTATACAAAGGACCATACCTGACAATTTGGAGGCAGGTAAGCCTAGTGGTCAAGAGCACAGGTTCTAGGTCAGACTGTCTGAGAGTGACTTGGGGCCATTTACCTAATTCTCTATGCCTCAGTTTCCTTATCTATCAAGTGTTGGAGGTGGCTCCAGGGTGAATATGTTGGTTCCTACCTGGTATACTACGAATTGCCTTGCTTACCTTACATTCTACCTCCTTCTAAGGGTCTTTCCTCTTCAGCAGAAGTTGAAAAGTTAAAATCTGCATTTCTCAAAACTTTTGGCAGGTAGGAACTGGTTATGGTTTTGATTCTGTCATTTTGATAAATTTATTAGAAATTTGGAAGTTGGATATAAAGAGGCCATTATCTTGCCTATTTTGCTGCTGGCAAGAAAGATTCTGGAGAGGAGAGGTTTAATCGTTAGCAGGGTTCCAGTGTCCTTTTTTCCAGCTTCCTGAATGTCTAAGGCAAGTGTTAGTAGTGGCATGTGCAGCAGCTTCTTGAATCTGGATTCTGGTGGTAGGACATGTTCTTGAATTGACTAGCTCTAGTGACCTCGGAAATAGTGGCTTTGGTAGTGGGCTAGTTCTGTATTACTCTGGGAATTACTTATGGAGACCCAGACTAGAACCTATTCCTTCAACCTTGCAGCTATTTCATAAAATCAATTCACTGTACTACCCAACTTGCAAAAAATATTTCAGAGGTTCCTTTTTTTTTTTTTTTCCTGCAGTGAATCCTAAGGAAATCAATTTCTCATATGGTTGCTGTGAGAAAGAAATAATATATGTAAAGCACTAGAACTAGGTATGTAGTAAGTGCCAAATATATGTGAGGTTTATTATTATATACACTAATGACTAAGAATGTGAAATGAATTTTTATAGGATCCCCTAAAGAGTTCCATTTTAAAATATGAATTTGGCTCTAGAAATATGTGTTCCCAGCAGCAAATAAGTGGAGTTTGAGTCATACCCAGTTAATTTGCCCACATTCCTTTTCACATGCTAATTCAGGAAAAGCTGTTTGGCCCTCTGCTGACCCAGGTACTTTGATAATTGCCATTTCACCTGGTTCTAAAAGGATACAACCCCAAATTATTATTTATCTTTTCGACTTTATGAGGACATTGTCGATGAAGACACAAATGCACCAACAACAGAGGTATCTTATTAAAACCCTCTCTTTTTATATCACTCTATTTAATTTCAGAAGCCCACTAATGATAAACAACTGACTATTCTAAAGTAAATGCTAATATAAAAGATGAGACTTTGAAACAAAATTGTATTTGGTCACTCTATGAAACTTCCTTTATTCAGGGTATAAAAAAGCCTGATTTAACACTCATTATTTCATCCTGAAATCCATTCATTGTGCCTTTTTTAAAAAATAAATTATCTTTTCAACCCATTCTTTGCATTGAAACCACAGAATTGTTCCTTTACTGTTCCTCCTGTTGCATCCATTTTTTTAAATTAAAGCGACCATTAACATACTATGCATGAGGAATTTTCAACGAAATATCATTAATGAAATTTGAGTCATTTTGGGAGGAGATTGGCAGATTATTGCTGCTGATGATGACTTTTTTTTAACAAAAGAGAGTAGAGCTAGTTTTTTTAAAAAAATAATGATATATATTTTTTTCAAGTTGAAACTCTTGAATAACTTGATTTGCATTGTCAAAGAAAACTTGTTGGATGCCACATAGAAGAGAGGTAAGAAGAGAGGTAGACTCTTATGAGACTCTACCTATAACTCCTTGAATTCTACCTGTTTACTCTCATTCTCTTTAATGACTTCTTCCCTTCCCTTCTAATACCTTTCCTCCCAAGCATCACGACGCTGTTTATGTGTAATTTACTAAATATGTATAGGTCAATGTTCCGAGGCGTTATATAGTACTACCAAGTCCCTAGCTACCCCTAAATACTCCAGACCATTCTCCTGTTAATATCCCTCATCAGTAGAGCAACCCTCCAAGGTTACCAAGAGATACCAACCTCAATACCATCACATCATTCGACCTAAATATAAGTCCCAAGACCAAACTTCAGACTGCTATATGCCATCAGCATCTGTAAACAGTTTAGGAAACGAATGAATCTGCATGAAAGTGCAATAAAACTCATCATCTCTAGTCATAGTCTCCCATCACAAATGAGAGACCCCAGAGACACACAAAACCAAATAAATTTATAGGAGTAAACAGTAACTCAGTAGTCAAACAGAACAAGAAGTAACATGAGCAGCATGAAAAAGCAAGGAAGAAAAGGAGTACAAACAATGCAGGACAGACTAAATACTCACGAGGACCTAGAGGCATCAGAAAAATGGTCAAATAAAGAACTCAAGGAATACCTTAGACAGATGGAATGGAATCTTAAAGAGGATATGAGACAGCAAATTCAAACAATGAAAGAACACATTGAAAATGAATTACATAAACAGATAAAAGAAGCAAATAAGCATCTTTATCAGGAGATAGAGATTATAAAAAAAATCAAACAATAATTCTAGAAATGAAAGAAACTATAAACCAAATTAAAAACTCAAATGAGAGTATCACTAACAGAGTGGAGCAAGTAGAAGCCAGAACATCAGATAATGAAGACAAAATATATCAACTTGAAAAGAGTCTAGCCAACTCAGAAAGGCTGGTAAAAAATCACGAGAAAAACATCCAAGAGATATGGAATAACATAAAAAAAAAACAAACTTAAGAGTCATCGGGATAGAGGAAGGTATAGAGGTTCAAACCAAGGGAATGAGCATCCTGCTGAATGAAATAATTATAGAAAACTTTCCAGAAAGGTAGCAGAATACAACAGTCATTAATATGGTATTATGGAAAAATGTGGATGTGTAACCGATGTCATTCTGCAACTTGTAATTGGGGTAAAAATGGGAGCTGATAACCCATTTGAATCAAACGTATGGAAGATGATATGCCATGAGCTTTGTAATGTTTTGAACAACCAATAAAAAAAAATATTTAAAAAAAAAAAAAAAAAAGAAAACTTTCCAGAAATAAAAAAGGAAATGGATGTACAAATTGTAGATGCATACAGGACACCAAGCATACAGAATCACAGTAGACCAACGCCAAGACGCATTGTTATGAAGATATCCAATATACAGAACAAAAAGAAAATATTAAAAGCTACAAGAGAAAGGAGACAGATTACATTCAGGGGTAAACCAATAAGGTTAACAATGGATTTTTCATCACAGATGCTGAAAGCGAGAAGATCCTGGAACAATGTATTTCAAACACTGAAAGACAATGGATGCCAACCAAGAATTTTGTATCCAGCAAAATTAAGCTTCAGGTAAGACAACGAAATAAAAATATTTCATAATAAACAAAAGTTAAAAGAATTTGCAGCCAGAAAACCAGCATTGCAAAGCATCTTGAGCAAAACACTACAAGAGGAAGAAATGAAAACCAATAACCAAAACCAACAATGGGAAGTACCTCAGTAAAGCCAGAGGGCGGGGGGAAATCTAATCATGGAGAAACAAACCAAATAAAAAAAAATAAATATTAAAAAAAAGATTCTCCTCTCTCAGCCTCCCAAGCCACTGGGATTACAGGAATGTGCTACCATGCCTGTTGATCTTGATCTTGGTGGGTGTGATCATGCAAGTGTATGGTACATAAAAAAATTTGTTAGGTAGGGCTGAGGTTGTAGCTCAGTTGTAGATCTCTTGTCTAGCATGTGCAAGGCCCTGGGTTTAGTGCCCATGGCCAAAAAAAAAAAAAATTTAAAAAGAATAATGATAGGTTCTTCTTAGATTTTTTTATGGAGAGTATTGGTCATAATGTACATAAAATGCTTCACACAGTACCTAGCAGATACTAGGGGTACCTATGACCACTAGTATGTTTCTTTAGTTGTCTCATAAAACTTTTTACAGAATATTATTAATAGTTTGTGTCAAGACCTAATGCATATATGTAGTAATTATTGTTCCTATTTTGATTATTCTCACAGTCAACTCTCTTTAAACTAGAATATTTGGTTAACAGAATACTCCTAAAATATGTTAGATTTATAAAGTATTACCCATTTTTGTAAGTCACTAGATGTTAAAAAAATAATAGATTAAAAAATAAAACAAATCTTAAATTAAAATGCCACAGGCATAAATGCCATAGAATCATAAATTCTATTGTTGCACATTCTATTGTTGCACAATCAGGATGGTATGGCCAGAGACAAAAAGTAATTTATCTTTCTATATGACTACCTGTTTATTTCAGTCACCAGAGCCTGAGAGATTATGTCTAAAATCTTTGCTTCTGTGCCTAGATTATAAACTTATTCTACTGGCAATCTTATACTATATCTAGACATGAAATATGAACTATTCATAAAAATATTAAGTATTTTTATAGTTGTTCCCGAGAATGTTTTATGTTTACAAATGTGATTGAATTATAAGCAAAGAGCATTAACAAGCCAAAGACAAAAGGCTCTTGGTGGAGATTGTGCCACTGACATTTTCTGCAATGATCATTTGTAGATCCTCAGGACTGTTTTCATCTGTGCCTGCACAGAAGCTGAGATTGTTTGTATTTCAGAGTGTTGTGCTGAGTTTGGGGTATTCTGTAAGTTTTGAGTTATTAAAGTCAGGATATCTGTCCAGGTTCAAGGGGCTGACTGGGTCTTGGAAGCTGAGGAATGGGTTTCCTTGTAAGCAACCAGTGCCACTTGTCCTTTTAGGGTATGCCCCACTCTGTACCAGGGAATAAGGACCCTGACCTTCCACAGTCAGAGTTGACTATCTGACTTGTCTTTCACTCGGCCTGTTTTGCTGAACCAGGATCCTCAGTATTCTTCCAGTTAAATGTGATCCAATGTGAATATTAATGTTCTGCCCACTGGCGTCAGCACAGAGGCTTATAACAATGTGCATTTGACTTCTAAAAATGGTCTGGAAATACCCTAACTGAGACGCCTCCATCAAGATCAGGGTGTTTGACACTAGAGATTACAACATAGAAATTGGGCACAGATACTGAGTAAAATCATCCTTTTGTGGAAAAAAATATTGTTTATCTTTTTTTTTTGAAATCCCCTAATTTAAAAACAAAACTTTATATAAGTATACGTTTTATATCACAAACTTTACACATTTTAATTGCACAATTCAATGATTTTTTTTATTGGCAAATTTACTGAGTTATGCAACCATTACCAAAACCTAGTTTTAGAATATTTTGGATTGTTTATTGCTAGTATACTGAAATTGATCGATTTATATATGCTCTCTCTATAATTTGAGACCTTGCTTCACTTTTAAAAAATAAAGCCATTTTAATTGCTTTTCTTGTTGTATGTATGTTGCTCTATTTACATGATCCTGTTGTCTAAGAATAAACATGGATTCTACACCCCTCCCAACTTTTAATTAAACAACAGATACCAAATCTAGTCCCTTCATGAGGAGGAAAAACTGGGAGGAGACACTGGTTTTAGTCTGTATAGGCTATGGGGAGGTCTGTGTGGCAAGTTATAAGAACCAAGAACCTATTCTGTGGATTCAGGAACCCACAGAATCCTTTTCACAATTACTTATTTTGTCTGTAGTTATAATTATATATAATATTTTTACAGGTATTTATATTTATTGTTACTGAGGTTATTTACAATAGTTAATGAGAATGATTTTATTCAAATTCCGTTGAAAAACAAATCTCTCACCATGCACAAAACTCAACTCAAAGTGGATCAAGAACCTAGGAATTAAACCAGAGACACTGCACTTCTTACAAGAAAAAGTAGGCCCAAATCTTCATCATGTCAGATTAGGCCCCAATTTTCTTAATAAGAGTCCTATAGCATAAGAATTAAAATCAAGAATCAATAAATGGGATGGGTTCAAACTCAAATGCTTCTTCTCAGCAAAAGAAACAATCAATGAGGTAAATAGAGTCTACATTTTGGGAACAAATTTTTACCACATGCACATCATGCAGAACACTAATATCTAGGATATATAAGGAACTAAAAAATCTTAACACTAAAAAAATCCAAATAACCCCATCAATAATGGGCTGAGGAACTGAATAGACAATTCTCAGATGATCAACAAATATATGAAAAAATGTTCATCAACTCTAGCAATCAGAGAAATACAAATCAAAATTACTCTAAGATATCATCTCACTCCAGTCAGTTACTATGGCAGTTACTATGAAGACAAAAATCAATAAGTGTTGGTGAGGATGTTGGGGGAAAAGACACTCATACATTGCTGGTGGGACTGCAAATTGGTACCGCCAATATGGAAAGTAGTATGGAGATTCCTTGGAAAACTTGGGATAGAACCAACATTTGACCCAGCTGTCCCTCTCCTTGGTCTATACCCAAAGGACTTAAAATCAGCATACTACAGGGACACAGCCACATCAATGTTTATAGCAGCACAATTCACAATAGCTAAACTATGGAGCCAACCTAGATGCCCTTCAGTAGATGAATGGATAAAGACAATGTGGTATATATACACAATAGAATATTATTCAACATTAAAAGAGAATAAAATCATGGCATTTGCAGGTAAATGGATGGAACTGGAGAATATAATGCCAAGTAAAGTTAGCCATTCCCCCCCAAAAAATGCCAAATGGTTTCTCTGATTTAAGGATGCTGATTCATAATGTGGTTGCGGGAGCATGGAAGGATTAGATGTACTCTATATAGGGCAAAGGTGAGGGAGGAGAAGGGAGGAGGCATGGATGTAGGAAAGATGGTGGAATGAGAGGTACATCATTACCCTTAGTACATGTATGAAGACACGAACGGTGTGACTCTACTTTGTGTACAATCAGAGATATGAAAAATTGTGCTCTATATGTGTAATATGAATTATAATGCATTCTGCTGTCATATATAACAAATTAGAATAAATTTTAAAAAAGAAATTCAAGACTGAAATTCAAATGCCTTTTGATGACATGTATGGATGTAGCCAGTATTTTATATATTGTAATTTCTGCCAGGAGTTCCTGGCCATCACTTCTTACTCAACTGACAGTAGAAGAATGACTTGCCTCTTTTTCTCCAAAAATACTTGTCTCCTTTCTTTTCCTTAATAATTTCCCCATAGCACTTGATTTTATATCTTCATGTACTCTCTTCAACTTCACATCCATGAGCAGTTTATTGGTGAATCCTGCTCTTCTCTATCATGTTGCCATGAAAGATTTCTCTCTTTAAATTGTATTTCTCCCCTTCTCTCTTTGGCCACCTGGAAAGTCAAAGATATTTTCTCCATTATTAAAGCTATTCAGAATTCTTCCAGATAGAATGTCAAACCTTATGTTTCTCGTTTCCCATCTTGATTAATAGATACTTCTCTGTTGGCTTTAATTATAAATCACTTCTATTTGCCCAAAATCATTTTCCATCTTTGTTCTTAAAAGAACACACCTTTACTGGTCTCCTTTTTTGTTAACTCCATTTCCCTCATAGGATTTTCATTACATCATGAATCTACTTCATCTTTCCTTTCATCCAGCTTTAGCTAATCTTTTGGTTTTTAAGGTACAAAGTAAAACAAATCAGAGAGGACTTTCGTCAGGGTGTAGCCAACCTTTTACATGTCATTCCCCTACCCACTTCAGAGAGTAGTGTTCATGCATTCACATTTTTACTAAATCAGAGGCTGAAGAGCCAGGGAATGTGTTCTGTTCTTATTGTCCGTGTTCTCACAGCACTTAGTGCAAGTCCCTGTACCAAGAAGCCACTGTATGTTCCTGTAGTGCCTGACTACCTTCCCCGTGCCTGATGCCTTCTGGGCTCTGGGACAGAAAAAGGAATTGCCTGGGCTTCGATGAACTTACAATCCAACCTCCAGTGAGAAAAGGACACCTTACTATTGTTATGAGTACTGTGATACAAGCAGGGACCTGCTGTATGGAAACACAGGAAAGATGTATCCAGGGAAGGTAAGCAGAAGTTTCAGGAAGAAGGTGGCACTGGAACCAGGTTTTGAAGGGGGTTTTTCCAGAAGAGAACCTATGTAAGCAGAACAGTTCTCTGAATATTTTAGGCTGTCGAAACAAGGATGAAAATAGCAACATGGTGAAGGCAGACATTCTGAACTCCGGTACCATTTTTTGGGGTTTTCTAGACAAATGATCTTGAGTATATCACTTATCTGTGTCTGATTTTCCACCTTTTAAGTGGAAGTGATATAATAACATTTCTCTTAAAATATCTGTGAGGATCACATGAAATGATGCATGTGTAAACCCACATGTAAAAACCTACTTCTAAGAAATTATATGAAAATAGCTTAATTTCAATCTATTCTGCAAATATGGTATGATAGTTGATAGTCCCTCTTTGGAAGCCAATGGATATTTGTGGTTAAAGATTATTTTTATGTTACAAGTTGAGTACACCTTACCCGGAATGCTTGGGGCCAGAAGCGTTTCAGGTTTCATATATATTTTTTAAATTTTGGAATATTTGTATGCACATAAAAGACATCTTGGGGATAGGACCCAAGTCTAAATATGACATCTAGTTATATTTCATGAACACTTTATACACAAAGGCTGAAGATAATTTTATATAAATTTTGGGGGGTACTGGGAATTGAACTCAAGGGCACTTAACCACTGAGCCACATCCCCAGATCTATTTTGTATTTAATTTAGAGACAGGGTCTCACTGGCTTGCTTATTACCTTGATTTTGCTGAGGCTGACTTTGAACTCATGATCCTACTGCCTCAGCCTTCTTTCAATCCACTGGGATTACATGTGTGTGCTACCACGCCCAGGTTACACAATATTTTTAATAATTGTGGGCATGAAATAATTTTATGGAGTTTACCTCTATGGCCTCATGTTGGCACTCAAAGTTTTGTATTTGGGAGCTTTTCAGATATTAGATTTTTCAATTAGGTGTGCTCAATCCATATATTATATATAACAATATATAATTATTAAAAATTATCATGATTTAAACAAATCAAGTCTTAGGGGGAGAAAAACACATTATGGAAGTAAAATACCAGAGGAAATACCTGAAAGTGTATACATTTGGGGTGTGGGCATGGGGGTGAAATGTGTAGCAGGCAATTGTTATTATATGCTACTTGACTCTTACAACATTTGGTTTAAAAAAGTAAAAGTAAATTAAAAAGTACAAATGGAAAAACTTGAAGGAATGTGTTTGTGACCTCAGATCCTCTGTTCCATCATACTTCAAAACAAAAGCACATACCCCACTCCTTGGGCCTGACTGCATCCCCAAATTCCAATCCGACTTCATGATCAGAGGTAACCAAGGTTCTAAGTTTTTAATGAGGCCTGTACTATGTCCTCAAAGGGTGTTTTGGTCTTCTGTTAAGTTCTTACTAGTTGTTCCAGTGGCAAGTTGCAAGGAGTTTGTTGAGGGAGAGTCTGGAACTGGTTAGTGACCTTTTCTAGGCAGGAACCAGGGATACTAGAAATCCCAACTTGCAATGTGCAAACAGCTGTGCACCAAAGGAGGGCTGTCCTGAATTTTTCATGACTTTTACATATCCTACCAGACATTCATGTAGATTTTAAAAATTCCTGTAGTATCTAAACCTAGAATTTAATTTTGTTATAAAATATCCATGGTGAATATTCTAAATTTTTTTGCAGAGTTTTAAATGTCACAATCAGTTTGAAGTTTAAGTATTGTGTACCATTACAAAAAAATCATTGTCAACAACAAAGCCATTTGTAGTATTTGAGTCTCCAGTACAACAGTAGCCATCGCACTGTCGTGATTTCACGCATGCATAGAAGTACATATGTTCCCCATTTCAGAGTTGCAAATATAAAGGAAGTATGCTGATAATCCACTAACTATATCATTTTTTTATAGATAGAAATATATTTTGTGCATCTAGCTACTATGCTATGTCTTCCTGTGAAGCTATGCCCAAGCATTTATGTATGTGGTTTATAATAAATTACTTCTTAAAAATCAATATTTATTTTATAGTTAAAGCAGTATATTGAAATTATTCCTTAAGGTGGAATATATTGACTGTAAGCAATATATTCCAGAACAGTGAAGAGGGTGTTAAATGTCTGTCATGTAAGTGGGTAGGTCCAATAAGGTTGAGTACAGCTATTATAAGAATTGAAAGTTTTTTAAAGTTGAGCTGGATTCTTCCTGTCATTATTAAATATCGTTTCCAGATTTCAGTCATTTTCTACCTCCCTAGAAATTAGCTGGAAAATAGCTACTCAGAACCACCTTAAATTTTTTTCTTTTTCTTTCTTTCTTTCTTTCTTTTTTTTTTTTTTTTAGGTCCAAAGGTGTCGATGATGTCATATCTTATGTCGAATAAGTTTGGCATTGTAAAACCGTTTCTGAGTATAAGTATAATTTTACATGGCTCAAAGTTCAAAATCCACATTTCATGTGGAACCAGCCAAAGGATAGCAGCAGCCTTTCTGCTGTCTTTTCATAGCAGCCTTTCCTGAGCATCCCAGTTTCAGGGCTGGTCCTGCTTCATGTGTGATTTGTGGGGCCCTGTGAGCTGGGGCCTGCTGCACTCTGCATTTTTCCCTTTGCACTGCTAATTCACCAAGCTAATTAGGCTAGTTAAGGGTCTATTAAGGCAGAAATCTGTTGGAGTTTAGTCTCATTCATTTCTTTCAGAGGAACTTGCAAGGAAGCTCCTGTCAGCTTTTGGAACAGGAACAGAATCTCAAAAGCTTGGCATGAGAAACAGCTGAAAGTGCCAACCTTCCAGGCCAAAGATTCTAGTCACAAAGAGTCCCAATTCAACTTGTTCCCTTGAGGCAAACTTCAAAGTATGCGGGAATCAAAAACTCATATAATGAAAATAAACCAAGGGGTAACACACTTAGCTAGGACTTGCTGGAAACACAGTTCTTCCACTCTACCTCCATCCCCTCTTCCTCCAGAATAGCCTCCTGGTCCCTAAGGACTTGTAAGAAAGAGAGAACAGGTTTTCTGATGTTCATTTACTTTTTTACCCATGTGCTTGTTTTATTACACACTTTAAAAATTATTCTTAATTTGCTGTTGAAGAAATACATAAACACTGTTTTAATTTTCCTTTAGTGGTGTTTTTCTTTCTTTGTTTTGTTTTTTCCCCTTACATACAGTTTTAGGACAATATGTAATTTTGTCTGAGTACCAAATTTTATTTAATGATTGAAAAATCATAAAATGACTATAGTAGAGATAGAGTAAAGTACAATTTCAAAACACAGTATTTGCAGTTGTGGGGTTTTTGTTTTAGGTGAAATATCAGCTACTTAAAAAAATTTTAGAGCAGGGCATAAATGAAAACTTTTTAGAGATTCATTTGGCCATTAGTCTCAATTTACCAGAATAAATCAACACCAGAGGTTTTAATCTCTTGATTTCTCTTGTTTTTATGTGCTCTTGGCATTGCCTAATTTTCCCCCCACTAGTGAATTGCTTACCTCCAGGCTTTTTTTGGGATGCCAAGAGAAGAATGGCATCCTCACAACCTGTGTAAGGGCATTGTTCACACATCAGAGCACAAATTCAAAGAGCAAATGTCCAACCATAGTGACTACTGCAGTGGGTCATTCACACTTTTTGCTTGCACCTATGTAGTACCATTTATCTGCAACCTTTTGTGATGATTTGATTAAAATTTAATGCATATTCAGCTAGTTGATTTAAAAATTATCAAAGTGCTTGCAAAGTCTTAAAACTTGTGGTCTATGAAATTAGAACTTTCCTATTGGAGTATTTTGCATTTCACAAAAGTGGACAAAAGCTGTGTTTGTTAGATAGTTCTCGCCTCATCTAATTTATTTAGGGTACTGAAATTTTTACCACCACTATTTTGGAATTCTGAAGTCCCTGCCATTTAGATTTGGATTATTGTCAACTACCAATTAGTGGAGAGAGGTATGGGACTGCTCTCCCCTTTAAGTTTTTTTCCATGCCATTGAAACTTTACAGCAAACTTGCTATTAACTGGAATGGTCAGAGAATGTGGAGAACTGATTACTTGGATAAGGGAAGAGTTAATGAGGAAGCCCATTCTCTTAAAACTCTTGGACTTCTTTGTAAAATTAATTAGTACCCTTAATGGCCTTAGAAAACAAAGTGTGTAATATTAAACATCACTGAATATTTCTTTCAGAGAACAAGGTGTTGCTATGCCTCAGTGTTCTCATTCTGTAAGTGCATTATTATTATAATACAGAACTGTAGTTGGAGAAGAGAGGAGACAGGACTGAACTTATGTTTCTCCCTGGCCTACATACTCTGGAATTCTTTTCACTTTTATCTCTGATATAAGTTGTTTCTTTATCAACAAGATAGACAGGCTCTGGAGCAGTCTATCAGGGATTAAATTTTAATTCCACAATTCATTCACTATATGATATTAGGCAATTTAATTCTGTTACTAAGTTTCCTCATCTGTAAAAGAGGCAAAATAGTAAGTAGGGTTTATAATAACCCCTTCATGCTAAATTTCCATACAAAAGCACTAAGGAAAATGCTTATTCCTAGAATTAGCCAAACTGCAAAGTCTTACAACACAGTTCTCAAGACAGTCCTCAATTTCAACAGCTTCTGTTGGCCTACTTCCAATTTTGATAATTCACTGGAAGAATTCATAGAACTCACTGAAAACCATTGTTACCATTTATTACAGTGAAATGATACAAGAATCTAGGAGAGTTTCAATCTTTTAAGTTTTCCTTGTTCTCAGGATGTTCTGCTGTTCAAGTATCAATGGGAGGTAGTATGCATGGAGTTATTATCAACTTGGAATGCTTGTTTGAGCTTCAGTGTCTGGAGTTTTTATTGAGACTTGATTACATAGACATGGTTGATTGATTGATTGTCTATGAGGTTGAACTAAGTCTCTAGTTTTCCTCCTCTTCACTGACGTTAAGCTGATACCACCTGGCCCATGAGCTACCATGAGTCACTTTGTGGCATAAACCAACAGGTATGAACAAAACCTAAACCTCTCTTTATTACACAACCTGGCACAGAGTAAGTACTCTCCTAAGTAAGTACTTATTTTATTATTAATTATCTTATTTCTTTTATTAGAGGATCTCAAAATATTTTCCAATTTCTTCATTTTGTATTATGAAAATGTACAGACATACAGAAAAGAATATTACATAACTACCTGTATAGCCACTGCTAGACCCAACAATTAATATCATGCCATATTTATTTTATCTATTTAGATGACTGTGTATAATGTATGCATAAAGAACATATATTGATAGATAAATATATAATTTTTGTTGTATCATTTGAAAATAAGTTGCAGGTATCAAAGCCATTCATCCCTAAAAACTTCAGCACACATCTTAAGAATAACCACAATATCATTATCACAATCTAGAAAACTAATAACAATTCCCTAAAATGCCATATCCAGACTATATTCTAATTAAAGAAAAAATATGAGTTAATTGAGGGAGACTCCTCTTTCCAAAAAAAAAAAAAAAAAAAAAAAAATGCTCATTCTCCCTCTCCTCTGTGGAAGAATCTAGGGTGGCTTCTTATTTCTTGCTGAATCAAGTCCAAACACTGGTGGCCACCATTCAAGGCTTTGTATGATTGTGAGTCTCACGTACTTCCCCTACATTCCCACATACATTTACATAACATTTCCTGAGTGTTTACTCTGTGCCAGCCATGGTGCGGGGTGCTTTATGTGCACAATCTCAGTTCCCACTGCTTCCCACCAGCAACTCTGTGCTCCAGTTATGGCGTCTCCATATTTTTCTGCACAAACTATGCCCACCATTATTGGGAGGAGTCATTCTGTCACCACAGAGGTTTGAGTCCTTCCTTCCTTTCTTACTTAAGCTCTGACATAGTCCTTTAGAAGTTCCCTGGTTTGGGAGTCTTCAAATTGTATCTGATGGGATCCAGCCAATGAACTCTCGGGGCCACCTCACCGGTGAGGCAATGGCCAGGAGGATGGGTTCCTTCCTGCTCTGAAGCTCCCCTACTACCACTGTGAAAGAATTATTCACATTCAGTTGCTTTAAAAGTGGCTTTAATCAAATCCAGTCTGATCATTTTACAGAAGAAATGTAAGTGCAAAATAGTGAATGGATTTGCTCAGGTAGTCAAAGCTTGATTTTGAGAGAACTTAACCTAAGGACTTTTTACTCCCCGTATATTGCCCTCCGCCTCTGGAAAAAGTTGCTTCCATGTTTAAAAACTACTCTCATTCCCCTATGATCCATTCCAATCCCTTATAGGATCAGGAGCATCTACATTCCCTCCACCACTATGTCTCCCAGCTGTTCAAGATTCCCTTCTCTGGTCCCTTAGAACCCTTTTAGTCTGAACTGTACATATTCAACACTTAATTTTGTGCACTGGAAAATCTTTTCTCCTCTTTTATATGTTTCAGTATTTTAAGAGTTGGGAGAACAACTTGGACTTTTAATTTGGTCCATGTAAATATTTAGTAAACATTTATTGATTAATTACTGTGTACGAGGCATCAGTTAGGTGCTTTGGAGGTCAAAAAGATGACTCCCTGCTTCCAGAGACTCAGATTCTACTTGTGTAAATAGATTGTGTTCTACAGTGTGAATGAAATGAAATGTCCTGTTCTGTGAGCAGGCAATAGGAAAGGCAACTCATTGTGATAGAAATGATTGATAAAATTCTTCTTTGTTTCTATCCATCATGGATCATGCAATAGACACTTCTTGATTGACAGAGGGGTTTACTCCATCTTAGTTTGATGAAATAGTATTCAAATTTGCTGCATTAAAAAAAATGAGAAGTGAATTTGGCTAAGGACCTATCTTGCCCATAATGGCAAAGAGGAAAATTTCATCTCTTTTTGGAGTTGTGATTACTCTGTAGGTACAGGACTCAGAACACAGTGGCTGCATAACAGTTACTTGTTGAACAGTTCTTGGTGCTTTGTATATGCTGAGTAAGCCCGTTTTTAAAAAGAGTACCATTCATTACCAATTTTTCCCATTGAATTCCATCAAAAACTGAAAGCCTATTTTTAAATCACCTTATTCTGATTTAGTTACCACTACTAGAAGATCTTACAAAATTCTCAGAAAAAAAGCAGTCCTTTTGAAATTCAAGGGAAACAGCTCCAAGAACAAAACTACAGCATATTATCACTAAAGTCAATCAGATTCTGTGATTTCCAACTCTGAGACCACCTTCCTCTCATCGTTTATTTTCCCAAAACTCTTGTTTTACCTGTTAGGTCATTCAAATTCCACTGGACATTTGTGTGACAGACTGGAAACTTCTGATCCAAAAAGATATCAGTGGAAGAGCCATGAGAAGTACTCATGGCTAATTATTTCTTGGAAGTACAACTAGACGTTAATTATGCCAAACCCAAATTGTCATTTTTGGCAGGCACTCTATGGCAACCAGATGAATAATACTTAAAAAATGCTATTCAATAATTTAACTTATTTAGTTTATTGTGGCTTTGTTTATGGCTAACATCTGTTAGGGTCATTGAGATATAGTCCTGAAAAGGAAATCCATTAGAGAAATGACATCAAAGGTTTACTGTGGAAGAAGTTAGGGATCTGTAATGGCTCATGTAAATATACATTTATTTATGTTACTATGTAATCAATGTAGACTTCCTTACTAGATTCCATATTCCATAAGAGCAGGGAAACCTACCAACACCATTGTATCCCAGTACCTGATATTTATATGTTTAATATATTTTTGATGAATGTGTGAGCCTAAAAGAAGAATTTGATGCAATCTTGGAGCACTCTTTGCCCAGTAAAGCGTATTTGTTAAACATCAGGATGAACTCACAGAAGATATACTAATAAAATTTGCAAAGGGTAAAATAACTGGGGAAAAGGTATAGGTTGGGCGAAATGAAATCATTGTTACTACAAACCTAAAAAAGAAGATAGGCATTTCCTAAGTTCCACCTAATTACAATTGTTTTGAATAATGTTTGCCCCCATTTCTCAACTCTGAATTCAAAGTTTCATTGAAATGCATCACATTTTAAAAAGAAATCTATGTCCTACAACAGTAGTCTATGAGGATGCATGAGAAAAAAAAGAGGTGTTTCAAATTGGATGTGAAAGGCATCTTCAGATGTTTGAAGAGCTGCTGGGGAAGAATCAAGCTAATTCATATGCTTCCAATCCTAGCAGAACTGGGATAAAAAATTGGAAGTGACAGGGAGATAATTCTTGCTGTACCAATTAGAAACCATTCTCTAACTTTCAAAGCTGTTTGGATGTGAGAACTTCTTAAAAACTGAAGGTGTTCAATCCATCTGAGCAACTCTGGGGAATCTAAGCCACATAAGAGAGAGAGTAGATGACCTCAGGTGTTGTTCCAATCTTTTTAGAGTTTATGCTTTGGCTTCAAAGAACTCATGAGCCCCATTAACCTAGATCCAAGAATATTTACCTCTAAGGGAATATCCTTTGTTCAGTTGTTAAGTACTTTATGATCTGGAAAGAAAGGTATTATATAGGGCATGATGCAATTTTTCTACAAGAGTGAAATTGGACCTGTATTAAAAGTTAAGTGTGTACATGAGCCGAACAAGTATTGTGACAAGAATAGTACCACAGCTAATAGAAAGAAGGTCTTAAAATTATGGCACTAGTGTTTTCAAAGGTGTTAGCTAAATAAAAGCTAAATGAGATAAAGATGGTTTAATTTTTTTGCATTAATTCCAAGAAATACTGGCCAGAATTGCAGTGGATAGGTTTGGCTATACCATCCATTTAGCATAATTTGGAGATTAATATAGATTTCAGTGGTAACAACCCTAAGCCTGGTTCTTCCCTGACCATTGAAGACCACGGTCAATTCAACATTGCTTAGTGGGTCTCTACGTGTCCAGTACTGAAGGAGCAAGGGAGAATGAAACCATGCTGTCTGCCCTCAAGGAGCTAACATCCAGGTAGCCCCTCGTTTTGACTGATAATATTAATACTTCCCGAACACTTACTTGTGTTATACCCTGTACAGTCAATGCGATTTTTGTTCCCATTTGTAGATGGGGATGCTAAGGTAAGAGAGACTGAGTGAACACTCTATGGTAACACCGTCAGTAAGAAATGGAGACAGGACTGAACTCAGGCACTCTGGCTTCAGAGTTCACAAGCTTAAAATGTACTTTGAAGTAAAGCACAATTCTTCCTTTCATGCTGTTCAGGGGAGACTCACTCATCCAAACTGACTGCTGACAACAAACGCATGTGATATATAATCATCGGAGAGTGCCTACAAAACCCATTGGTACTCATCCAATTCCAGTTCAATTAACGCATATGGAAAACCTATAGCATATTAGGTACTGTGCTGATTTCACAGTAACCATCTCATTCAACCCTAATGCCTTTATCAAGCAAATATTATCTCTATTTTAGAGATGAGAATATTGAGAGGTGGAAGTTGACCTATCTAGGTTCATATAGTTTCTTAGTAGTAGTACTGGTATTTAAATCCAGGTCTCCAGATTCTAAACCCAGGTCTCCAGATTCTAAGTGTTTTCTGTAACATAATAAATGCCATTTTTAAAATAAAGAATACAAGTGTGTGGTTGTAAGTACATTTGAAGTCATGCAAGCATCATCATCATTTAACATCATCCCAAAATACACCCTGCCCTCATTAGCTGTCATTTCTCATTTCTTTTTCCCATAGCTCCTACTGTGTCTCTATGCCTTTTATAGACATTTCATATAAATGGAAACAAAAAAAAATATGTGGCCTTTTATGCCTACCTTCTCTTACTTAGTATATTGTGCTTGGTATATTGTTTTCAAGGTTCATCTGCTTTGTTTTGTTTTGTTTTAATCTACTTATTTGTTGATGGCCATCTGGATTGTTTTCACTTTGGGGCTATTATAAAAAGTACTCTTAGTATACTCATATACAAGTTTTTGTGTGCACATGTTTTCAGTTCCCTTGGATATATTCCTAATATTGGAATTGCTGGATGATAAGGTAACTCTGTTTAACTTTCTGAGGAGTTACCAAACTGTTTTCCAAAAAGGCTATACCATTTTACATTCCCACCAGCAATGAATAAAAGCTCCAGTTTCTTCATATTATCACTAATCCTGGTTATTTCCTTTTGTTATTGTTACAGCCATCCCAGTGGGTGTAAACTAATCTCATTATGTTTTGAAAGGCATTTCCCAAATGACTTATGTTGACCATCCCTTCATGCACTTATTGGCTATTGCTGTGTTTTTGAAGATATGTCTATTCAAATCCTTTCCCCATTCTTAAATTGTATTTTTCAAAAAATTTTTTTATTTGGTCTTTTTAGATATACATGACAGTAGAGTCTATTTTGACATATTTATACAAACATGGAGTATATCTTATTCTAATTAGGATCCCAATCTTGTGGTTGTACATGATGTGGAGATTCTAAAGTGGATTGTCTTTTAGAAGTTATTTATATATCCTGGATTCGAGACCCTTATCAGATATATGATTTGAGAATATTTTCTCCCAGAAATCTGTGTGTTGTATTTATTTTCTTAGTTTTTAATTTTGACACCATCTAATTTTTGTTTTTTTTGTGCCTTTGGTGTCATGCTTAAGAAATCATTGCCCAGTTCAAGGGCATGAAGGTTAAAATGTAAAAATCATCTTTAAGATTTTCTTTTCTGCCATAAGGGAGAGATGCATGATCACAAATTTCTCTTTGCTGTTTTAAGTGAACCAAAGCCACTATTTAGTGTGGAAAATTGGGCTTATATTTTTATGAGGGGATAGGAACATGACATTAAATTAAAGAATTCATAAATTATCTCTTAAATTGATAATTTATATAAAGTGCTTATTATAGGGCACCAAATAAATTCTGGATATTATTACCTTAATCATTATAATTATCCTGAGATTTAAAAATCAATGTTCTGAATAAAATAATAGAAAATAATAAAAACTTGGGATTCATGACTAAGAAAAAAGCATTAGAAGAAAAGACACATTAACATGTGATGGCTGAGAATTGAGATGGCTTCCCTAAGCCTGCTCATCTGGTAACCTAAAGGGTAGTACTTACACCTCTAGCCAAGAGAAAAGCCCCCTAATTTTGACTATCTTTGTTTATACCTTGTTTCAAACTTATTATATCAATGTACATTCAGGATTTTAAGGGATGGTTTACATATTGTTAGAACAATGTAACTTGACTTTTGGTTCACATTATCCTATCACAGAACTGGCAATTTGTGGGCTACATTCCTCTTGAAGCCCCTCTTACTCCAACAGAATCCATTGGGCACAATTTATTGCAAGCAACTTGTCCTAGCTTTGGAACTGTATTAGTCAGGTCTTCAGGTTTGGGGGACCAATTTGAGGTTCTTGGTTGTTCTGGGGGAGCTGTCAGTACTACAGTATTCACAGGCATACTGTAGTATGTGGTAATAATACCCATGTACTTAGACATATACCAGTATTCCACACAGAACTCTTGATTGTTGTGTGTTTGAAATAAAAGTAATAGCATCAATAGTCAATGATTTAAAACTCTGCTTCCTCAATAGAAAAATAAAAATCAGAATTCACTGAATTAAAATGGTCAATAAACACAAGTTCAATTTAACCAGTAAGACAAAAATTGAAAATTATAACTGGCATATTTCTCACTTATTAGATTGGTAAAAATTAGAGTTTGGCAAAGGTGGAAGAGATGGCATTCATAAGCTGTTGGTGTGAGTGGCGTTTGGTACATCGATTTTGGTAGTCTCAAAATGTCAAATGTACATTTCCTTTGATTTAGACATTCCATTTCTAGGAAAACAATTTAGCTTAGCAGAAAAACATAAGTAGACAAAACTTTGTGTACAAACATGTTTGTTGTAGCTTCATTGGTAACACTGAAATATTGGAAATATAGGAATGTGCTAGGTGTGGAGGTACACACCTGTTATCCCAGTGACTTAGGAAACTGAGGCAGAAGGATTGTAAGTTTTAGGTCAGTCTCAGTAACTTAGTGAACCTGTCTCAAAACAAAAAAATTAAAAGAGCTGGGGATACAGCTTATTGATAAAGTGCCCTTGCATTCAAACCCCAGTATTTGGAAAAAAAATAAAAAATAAACAAGAAATAGAAAAAAGAAAATCTTTATCGTCAACTGGACTTTATGGTTGAATAAACTCAAACATAGTGTGATTCATTCTTTTAAAAAATTTATGTGCATACGTATGTGTATGTGCATGCACACATATATACTTATATACACACACAAATAGACAAAATGGTATGCAGTTTTTACCTCTGGGATGTAGAAATGGGGGAAAGGAAGAGTTTAATGGTTTGCTTTTTGCTTTATGTATTATTATAATGTCTGATATTTAAAAAAATCACCTGTATCACTTTTGTAATTTTTAAAAAGTAAATCTAAAGTGCACTTCTGAATTGGAAACTAGCCAGCAATGTACTTCAATTGTGTTATTAATGGCATTTTAAATATACTTTTTGTAAAGTGTTCACAGGATACCAGATATTTTTCTTTGAAGTGAAAACTGTTTTGGGAATCTCTAAAACTCAGGAGTTAAGGTACAAATGAACAGAAACCAAGGAAACTAGAGATGAGATTATCTTGTACATAATATGACAATGACAGACTTGTACAGTGACACAAGTTTAAGTTCTTACCAACAAAATACACGCTAGAGGGGGGACCTTGTTTTGTTCACAATATAACACACAAGCCTCTAAAGTCCTGAGGGTCAACTGTGTTTTTGCAGAAACTACTCTACATCTTAAAAGATGCTAGTCTTCAGTTAAGTGGAATCCAGACAATTCAGCTTTCCTGAGGTGCTGACAGTTCCCAAGCTTCTGAAGGAAAC
This sequence comes from Callospermophilus lateralis, assembly GCF_048772815.1. Lineage (NCBI taxonomy): Eukaryota > Metazoa > Chordata > Mammalia > Rodentia > Sciuridae > Callospermophilus > Callospermophilus lateralis. The sequence continues at coordinate 81,854,643 of NC_135310.1, read as the reverse complement.
ACAACAATAACAACACATTTACAGAGCACCTCTTCTGTTCCTGGCATTGCTCTGTTCCTTCTGTAGACAGAAGGATACTATTTAAAAGTCAAAGGTTGAACAGTCTGGATTTTCCCCTTCCAGTATGTCACACACACCCCACACTCCCACTTCTTAGCCTAGAAAAGAACTCTAATAATATCTATGCCAACTCTCCTCTCAGACTGATGCAAGGCTGCAGTTTGGTCGTGCTGGCTGAAGAGCTTTTAGAGCTGTGAAGTCCTCGATGAAGAGGTCAGCATTTTAGCACAGATGTGACTCTGTCATTTTGAAAGTGGGAGATTTTCAAAGATGAGCATGTATTTAGGTTTTTTATGGTTTGGCAGAACTGTATCTTGTTTTTAAAGACTTTAAAAACACTGGTATTTTAAAGCTTTTATTATATATTGAAGTTGCATCTGATATAAAGTGAGTTAGATGTAATCCTTCTACACTAGAAGTCACAGATGTTTTATTAAAATAATACCAATATTAAAGGTCAAAAAATTAAAAAACAGTCCTGTTTGACTTTTTAGTGATATTGTCATGGGACAGACTAGAAATTCCTTACATCATTTGCAATAATAAAATGAAACTATCCCTCAATTTAGTACAAATACTAAGAGGCAGGTAATTTGCAGACAAGAAAACCTTTTATTTTAAACCACAAATAGTCAGCAGGTGGCCACAACTATCCATGTTTCATTAAAATCACATAAAACCTAGGTACAAAAGCACCACTGATTATTGCTCTAGAAAAACTGCATGAAAAATTTAAATATGCACAGTAAAAATATCACATATGCACAGGACCAAGTTTTTTAAAGCAAATGTATGGAATGCTGAGTCAATTTTACATACAGCTTCCAATATTAAATTGATATTTATTTTGCTTGAGGATGATGGAGATTTCCAAAAAGTACTATGAGAGGGCAAAATGTCCATCCTTATATATTTTGTATGCCAACTAGTGGACTCCTAAAAAATTAGCATTTACAAAATACTTGGTAAAAATAGCTTTTAAAAGTTGTCTCAAGAGGTACATAAAATCAACCCCAATTTTCATGATAATTCATTCTCTCTCGTTATCTACAGATTCAGTTTTCTGTGCCTGTGAAAAAGAAAGAAAAAAGGATATAGTTATCACTTAAACTACGATAGCCAAGGAAAAGTCCACCCACTAACACACACACTTTTGAACATATGTTTTTTTGCAGCTCTACTGTACAACCTACTTCAACTCTGGGTGGAGAACAGACAAGGCAGGAGCACATGATGCCAACACTCTGCTGCGTTTATTGCTCTCTGCTTTTCAAACAGCCACAGAAACCTTACCTGCAAACCCCCACTGCTCATAATAAAAAACATCACACTACTATCTGATTCTAGTCACTGCAAACATGCAGAATTTTCTACTGTACCCTTAACTCTCACTGTTTCAATCTGCCCCTTTACTGACAGTGTGCTGGGTGGGGTACTTCTGGAGGCTGAGACATTAACAGTTGAGCGAGAGATGTGGATCTGCAATAACATTACAGGCAATAAAAAGAGACATTATGAACATGCTATCACCGGCTGAAGGATTGAGCAGTTTTTAAGACACTGATTCAATCAGTGGGAGGTATTTATGGAAAGTACCTCTTCAGCTTTAGTTTCACCATTTTCAGATGGTGTAGTACCTTCCTTTCCAGCTTCCTGCTTTTCCTCCTTCTTTCCTTTAGCACCTCTGCTAATCTTTGTTCCAGGTTCTTTCTAACAGAAGATCAAAGCACAAGGAAACACAGTATGTTAGACACAGTGTGGTTAGCCAACATCAATTAACCTCTGTCCAAATACAATGATGCCCACCATGGTGGTCTTTTAGAGGAAACTGAAGACCCAGTTATTCTGAGTTTTAACTGAGTTACACCGAGTCTCCATGAAAATCTAATAGCCTGCTTTGAAAGCCCATTGGACTTTCCCTTCCCTTGGAAAACAAGATGGCAGCCCTCATTTACTGGTTGGGTAGACCACCTCTCCACAGTGAGAAGTGATTCTGCCATTGAGAAGGCAGCAGCAGGACTTGGTGACATAGGAAACAGAGCTGGGGAGAATCTGGCTGTGGTGACTCTGCTGCTGCTTTCCAACAAGACATCTCATATGGAGATAGGCTTGCATGACTTGAAAGCTGAGAAAGCACTTGAAAACAAAGGCTCAGATGAGGAAAAGTTTCCTAATTTTAAGACCAAGCTACCTAAGTGAGTTCTGTTTCTGAAATCAACGACTCATATCACCATACAGTTTCAGGTAATTCACAACAGGAATGGTTCTCTGAAGGGCAGAGCACAGAAAAGCAATTTGGAGGGTAAATTCTTGATAATTATATACTTCAGTTTCCTCACCTGCAAAACAGGATATTTATATCTACTTCAACTGAATTGATGTGAGTGTTATATGGTCAAACAATCAGAACAGTGTCTGGCATAGTATGAGCTAATTATTTACCAATTATCTGCTGGCATTAATGAGTATTTTGTTATTATTAGTTATGAGACTGGCCTTCTACCAGCAGTTATGTGAGGTCAGAAGCCCCTCCCCGCAGGCCCATCCAGGAACCGTGTGAACTGCATGTTCTGAGGCAGCTGCCAACACCCCCGTGGACATGAGGCTTCCCAGAGCAACCTGCTCTGACTTCCTGCGCCTCATTGACCAAATGGAAAACACATTCAGCTAAAGCATAAAACTGTGCTTTATGCCTTTTAAGAAAACCCATAATAGTGGAATGACTTTCTGGTCAGAACATTTTAGCCTGAACCATTAAACATGGAGTTTCCTTGGATGATTTTTGGGTAAGAAATTATAATTTATTCATTGTTTAAAAAACCAAAGGTGGGAGGAAGGGAGCACCTCTTACCTTAGCAGATGCTTTTCTTGGTTTAGGTTCAGGTTTTGGTGGAGCAGGTTTCTGCAAAGATAAATTATACAAATGCCGACAAGGAGAATTGTTAGCACTAAGAGGAACTCAAAAGGACTGCAAAGACAACTGTCCATTTTGAGTTCTACTTTGTTCATTCAAAGGCGATTGCACCCTATTTTCAGCATCAGGGAATAGCATAAAGACTTTGGCATTTCATTAACTATTTTCATCCTGGGTTTGCAAGCCAATGGCAGGTGAGATTGAAAGCCGACTCATTATTCCCCAGTCCAGAATAACTCTCTGGGAACAGAGTTAAGCTTCTATCACTGATGTCTCTGTAATTCCTTTTATCACAGCATAGCAGCAAGAGGAATGACTCAGGCCCTTGGCCAAATGGCTCAATGAATTCAGTCGCATTGGCTGTCCCCAAAGTCTAGAAACCACAGCACAATCACAGGCAAAGCCCATCTAGTAATGAAGGCTACTGTCTCTGAAGTAGTTCAAATCACTTCCAAATCCTTCCCGCTCTTATGTAGATTTCAACTTCTCTATCCAAGCTTCTTCTTACTTTCATCTTTTCCCATGCTAGCTTAAGGTGACAATCTCTCGCCCACTCAGACACTGAGCTCATTTGTCACTACTGCTTTCATTAGAACACAATTAGTAATAACATGTACACCGTTGGCTCCTAAAGTTTAAGAGTTTGCAGCTAATATTAGCAAGAGAGCCCTCTAGGAACTATTTTCTCCTGTCTTATGTGGTTTCTCTCCTATTCTCATAAGCAGTTCCTAAAGGCCTCTGGCCATGGTTCTTCCTCCATAGAGCCAGCTCCACAGGGTCTGAGATCAAGAGGCACTTGTGGGCACTGGGGAAAGATAACCAGTTTAAACCATGGGTTCTCTGTAGATATTTTCAGGCAAATATTCTCATAGAGCTAGAAAAAAATGTACATTTTCTCCAAGCACTAGAAGAATGGTTTTTAAATAGAAAACACTGGCCAGGGTTTCTTTCTATGGAGAAAAAAATTTATGTACTCCTCTAAGTCTCCAAGAGGTTAAGGGTCATATTGAATCTGGCCCTTTTCAGCCAGGGCATAAAGTGCAACTATAAGCAACGCAACTCCAGAAGACAGACTGTTAGAAATGACTTTTCAAATACCAAAAATAAAACTGAGCTTGAAAAGTAAGGAATGTTTTTATCAATCTTTTTACACCCTAAATCTGCAGACTGTTCCCCAAATAAAGCAGCTTTCATTGATCCTAATTTTCACAATCTAAAACACTTGTTATTCTAAGTTTTGACATATTAATAGACACATTTTGTCAATTTACAATGAGTAATTTCTTTTTATATTTTCTGTGAGACAGACCTTTCACCCTGCCTCAACAGTCAGTGATTTTGATGGGACCAAGAGTGGAAGTTGTGTAGTCTATAATACTGCTAGCCTTGGAGGAGGTTGTGTTGGCACACAGAGTGATCTCAGTGGAAGGGGCTCATATAGTTGGTTCCTGGCATTCAGGGAAAGTCTTCTTTTAAATTTTGGTTTTCCTTTGACATACAAGGACCATTCCTTTAACTGACTAGAGGTTCACAACAGCACCTGTAGTTCTTAAATCCTTCTGCTGGCTCTGATACCTCTACCTTACAAGAACTCAAGTGAAACACTGGCTCACTTAAACCAAACTCAGCTACACTTCTGAACTTGTGACCAGTCCTAATACCCACTTCTGTGTATAGGTATGGACTGTGGACAAAATCCAGCTTGCAGCTCTTATAACATCTAGTGTCAGGATAAACACTATCAGCCAACAGGTCAAGCCCTTTCTCCCAACTTCCTAATGAGCTGCTTGGGCTGCAGGAATCTGACCAAAATCCTCCACTAAAGTCAGACTGATCTGTCTGCTGGTAGAATGAGGATCAGTACATCAGGAGGGCAGCACGGTGGAGCACAAGAGCCAGTGTGGTGTACACAAAGGCTGGCGAGGAAGAGTGAAGCACAGCTATGGTTGAGGCTCCACCATACCTGCTCATTCCAGTTTCAATTCTAATCCCCACTCACAGAAGACTCCAAGTAACAAGGTAAAATCACTACATTTCCAAAGATGTTCCAGGTCTGAAATGAGGCTAAAGTGTATGGATTCAGACTGCATTCTGATGCTGGCATAAAATGTTCTAAAGTATGAGTTGTGGGCAAAACATCAGAAATATTGTCTACTTCAGCATATCAGGCATACAGTTTAAAGACAATGATTTTGCATAAGGTACTTCTTTCATTGCAGAGATCTAGCAATATCAAACAACACCCTGGGCTTTATTTTCCTGGTCATAGCACTGGTCACTGATTTTCACTGATACATCTGATTAAGTGAATTGCTTGGCAAACATGGGTCAGATTTGATAGAAATTGTGACCCTAAGTAATTTTCAAAAATAAAATAAAGAAACTCAAGGGAAATACCACCTTAATCTTCCTTTTGCTGCTTTGCTTTAGACAAAGGGAAAATGCACACATAAGAAGAAACACCAAAGGGGTTCTGAGGCACTTACTGCTGACAATCTGGCAGACCGTCTCGTGGGCTACAAAAGGAATGGAAAAAACAAAAACATTTTTGTAATTACATACAACCAAGTTGACTTTGAAAAAATTATTCTTGACATATCCTACTTTGTTGATAGAATGTAATATATAACTTCCATCACCCTCTCCCGGTGAAACGCACCCAAGTTGCCTGAGTACCATAATAACTCCAGACAAAGTGTTCCTAAAGAGGTGTAGGCACAATGTTCACATAATTGGCGTCTACCAATTAGGGGCATGGTGAGAAAAAAGGGAAAGGAAGTTGACTTTTGACTCCATCCTAAACCATAATCTTTTCTTTTGTGATAAAATTGAAGTTTAAGAAATGGTCTCTAGTCTTATTCTTGTTCTTTAAAAAATGGAACTGAAGCTTACAAATTAATACAAAAAGACATATAATAAGAAACAAAAATAGCAGGAGTCTCCCATTTTTTGCTCTGTCGGAAGAGAGAGAATGACTAAGAATCTTCACAGCTAAAAAGAAAGAAAGACTTCTTTGTGCCTATAACAAAACAAATACACTTATCTACTAAAAAAGATGTCAAAGATTTAACTAAAGTAAAAAGTTCACTTATCTTTTAATTTCAAAGTTTAGAAAACCAAGAGAGGGACTGTACAGATTAGATACTGATATTGAACTTAAAGTCTGGAATTTTTTTTCAGAAAAATTTTCTTCAAGGATAGTACAAGTTAATAGCAAATGAGACTGTAAAGAAAATTTAAAATAACAGAACTGTCCTAGGTGCTTCAGTGATAACACACAGAATTGATATTCTACTTACCATCCAGCAGAAGCTGGCTCCCCAGGGGATTTCACATTCTAAAACCACATTTGCCCTTCTTTACAAGTATTTCAGAAATACATACTCCATACATTTTGTCTGTTTATTCACTGCTCCATTTCCAGAAGAATAGTATACTACCCAACAAACAGTACATACTCAAAAATACTTGCTGAATAAATGAATTCAAGCTTTTTCCTAATTCTTACTCCCTTATGAAGACTTTGCCTCATTATGATAGCTTGAATGTTTCCAATACTTTTTCTTGAGGAGGGTAGCAAAAGTGGAAAATAGGAACCTGTGCCATGATTGCAAGGAATCATGGAAATTCTTGAAGTTGTGCTTAGGTCAGTCTAGGTCAGCTGCTCACACCAAACTGGAAGAAATATTTCTTGCCACTTCCACATCGCATTTCTTACTGAAAACAGCCAGAGAATCTAAATTCATCTTTCTTTAAACTACAGAAGGAAATGAAGAACCAGAGCCTCCATGAATAATTTTAACCTTGGAGTCTCAAGGAAAGATCAGAGCTGGACTTAAGGCCAGCTAGCAGAATGTGCTGAGAATAGGTGACTGTGCAGGTTAAGTGGTTGATGGGGATACATTCACTGCTCAGAGCAGGAGGATGTATGGGGTTAGCACACAGCTCCATCACTGCCCTGGGATTACCAGGAGAGAAGGGTGTGTATGACATTCTCCATGGGAAATACCACAGTGCTTGCTATGATTATCATAGATGCATTTTGATGATGCACCCACAAATCTCTGGGAATCAGACCCAAATCCTTCAGTGTCTTTCTCAGGATAGTCAATCACATTACTTGGTTATCACTGAAAAAGAGGTAACATTTTCCCTTTAACTGGGCAATACTGGGTGTCTTGTGTTTCTTCAACATACTGAGCATGAAGGAGCAAAGGAGGATACACCATTACTAAAAAGAGCTCAGCTTCAAAGCTTCTGTATTGCCTCAAGAACTACTGTCATCATCTCACAAGTACAGAAAGCAGTATGTTACCCTCCAGGAAGAAAAGTGGAAGCCTCTATGCTAAAGAGAAGTGAATGGGCCTTAGGTAAATCCCCCTGCCTGGTTGTCAGCAGATGGCACCATGTTGACTGCACCTCATTGTTCACCCCTTCTGTTTCACATCTACCACTACTGTACAGGACAATCCTTCTCTTGGGCTGGGGATGTGGCTCAAGCGGTAGCACGCTCGCCTGGCATGCGTGCAGTCCGGGTTCGATCCTCAGCACCAATACAAACAAAGATGTTGTGTCTGCCGAAAACTAAAAAATAAATATTAAAATTCTCTCTTCTCTCTCTCTCTTTGAAAAAAAAAATAAAAAAAAATCTTTCTCTTATATTTTGGTAGTTCCAGTGTCTAGCAGGGGGCCCTCAATATATGTTGAGATGAAAAGAAGTGGCCAGAAATTAGTATATTACTAATTTACTCTCTAATGTGGGCCTGACAAGGAGCCAAGCGTGTTTGCCTGGTTCTGTGTAAAATCTCACTGAAGTGGGACAAAGTCGTGAAAAATTCCCCTTCTGTGATGCTCTTGCTCTTGTCCTCTCTTCCCCATGTGAACACCTGAACACACTGAATAGGTTGAGTGGTGTCAGAAAGCCCTTGTATTTCCAGGCGGACATTCCAATGCGGCTGCTATGCAGGGCCTGAAAGGACTTAGTTCAAGTTCAGTACAAAAGTTCCAAAATAAAAAGCTTAAGTAATTAATGCAAAAACAAAGCTTCCCCCTATAAGCTGTCTAAACCAGTCAGTCTCTAAAAAGCATTATCTTTTACTGTAAAATCATTTTATGACTTCCTGCCTAAAATTAACCAGCTCTTCTATGTTATAAAAAAAAAAGACTTTTCTTATGATTTTCTTTCTAGCAACCACTACAAGAGATTTTCTTTTTCATGCAAACAGTGAAGGCTGAGACTAACCTTTCACTCAGTCAGCAGTACTGATTATGCATGCAAGTGTGGACGCCTTCCTGGAAAGTTCCATCAGCTTTCACAGCCTTAAAATCTATAAATGATTGAACTATATTTATTGGATATGAAATAGACTAGACTGCTATTTTTTCCTTGTTAAAACACTAGCATTTGAAGTACTTAAATTAAGACTCAGGCTGGTTGGGTAGGACTAGGAAAAAAGAAGATATTAAGAATTTCTCTTCATTTGTTGATTAAATGTGAAACCTCAGGAAAAGCAGGCAAAACAATGACTCTCAGAGAAGAAGAAGGCTTTTAGAATGACAAGTCACCGGTCCAGTGTAATTGTGCACACATGTAATCCCAACTACTTGGGAGGCTGAAGCAGAAGGGTAGCCTACTTGGGCAACCTACTGAGATCCTGCCTAATAAAGCGCGGGGGGGGGGGGGGGGGGGGGGGGGGGGAAGGACTGGGGATGGGGATGTAGCCCAGTTGTAGAGTGCTTAAATAGAATGGTCAAAGTCCTGGGTTCAATCTTCAGTTAAAAAAAAAAAAACGTGAACCATGAGATTGACAGACATCAATACAATAACGTTGATGGTTTATTACTGTGGTTTCTGGTGTTGGGCACATTAGAATCATCCAGTAATAATTTGATTAATTGATCATTCCCTAGGTTGGAGAAAATTCTGGTGAAGGGTATCCTGAAATACATGAAGTCTTCCACAGTTGCAAAAATAGCAACAAGTCTAATCTCACAAAAACAAAAGTTCCCAGAGATAGCTAGATTCAAGGAGAATCATTAGAATTTGTTGAATATTGCTTCAAACGTATGGATCATTCTATTGGAAGTAGTCTTATTTTCATGAGATTTCTTTTGCTCCTAAGCCTGACCATGTACTTCTAATCAAAACCCAAAAGTCAAGTTGCTTTGAATTCTCAAAGACAAGTGAGAAGGTAAATAGAAATTGCCTTCTTTTTAAAACTGGGAAGTAGGGAAAGATAGAGCCTTGGATGGGCAATGGAGAAGACTGGAAACTGGATTTACTATATCTTCATGAATGCCAAAAAGGCAAATGGGACAGAGGATTTTGGATCAGAAGATTCAGCTATCTTTACTGGTTCCACAACCAGTGAGCAAATTGTTCTCTCTCTGACAACCTTATTTGTGCTAGTTAAAACAGGGATAATAACATCTCCTTGTTATCAAAACAGCACTTCTCCAACATTTGCTATTCCCTGGCCTCGGTTTATTTTTCTTTATAGCAAATATCCAATTATTTTTGTTTACCCCTACCATAATGGAAGCTTTGCAAAGTCTGGAATTTTCGGGTTTTGTTTCCTGTGGGATCCACGGGACCTAAAATAGTGCTTGGCATATTTTAGGTGCTCATATATTTTTGTTAAGAAATGAATCTGGGGCTAGGAGTATAGCTCAGTGGAAAAGCATGCGCCTAGAATGCTTAAGGCCCAGGGTTTTATCTCTAGCACAAGAAAGAAAGAAGAAAAAAAAAAGAAAGAAAGAAAGAAAAGGAAGGAAGGAATCTTGGGGCTATTGTATGGATCAGACAAAATAATGAATGTGAAAAGGTTTATAAACTGTTCAAATAATGATCATTATATATGGTTTCAGTTATTGTCCAAGTCTCCTGAAGTACTGTACACTCTGCACAATGCCCTTCAAATACCACAGCGGTGGTGGAAGACTTTCAAAAGAGGATCCCCCTTTGTAATTGTTTTCTATTCAGTAGAGTCAAAGCTGTGCATACTCAATGACATAACTGGAAAATTCAGCCTGAGCTGAATTTCAATTCAACAGAAAAAAAAATCAATCAGTGTATTCTCTGACAGTTTTTACCAAAAGTCACCAGCTCAGTGACTGACCTTTTCACTTTTCCAGCAATTGTGCTGACATCTTGTAGACATAGTATGAGTTTTAATCTGGCCTTGGCTTAAATGACAGGTAAAGAGTCTTGTTTTGAAAAGATTTTTGTTACTAATAATATTAAAAATACACAAAATAAATAGAAACAAAATAGAAAAAATAAAATAATAAAAGCATAATATAAATAAATAATAAATAAAAAAATAATAAAGTCCTTGGGCTAAACATGTATGTATAAATAAATATGTATGTATATGCATGTATATATGACAGCTATGTAAGCAATATATATATTTTATATATATTCTAAACAGCATGATTTGCTTGTAGCATAGAGGGATTAGGAAGACTTTCTGTTATCAATGATCTATAATGATTTCTAGATTTTCTGATTGACAGATCAACTAAAATGTCAGTCTTCAAGGAGAAACCCAAACGCTTTTCTTTGGTAACTAAATCTAAAAACATTAAGGTTAATTACACTTAAGAACTATCCTAAAAATCATACTTTGCCATTTTCCGAGAAGTATTCATGAGAAGTATTCCAAAAAGTATTTCCTAAGTATTTAGGGTTGGCTTTTATTATTTAGGGTTGGTTCTAGTATTTGTATGGTGACTTGACTTTGAATCACAAACTTCATGACTATGCCAAACTCAGGAAGATAGTGAATGCCAGTTATATAATGGACACCATTGCTTTCTTCGTGTTTTTTTTTTTTTTTCCGCAGTACTAAGGATTGAACTCTTTCATGTTAGACAAGCACTCCATCATTGAGCTACACCCCACCATTTTTATTTTATTTTGAGATGGGGATTCAACAAGTTCTTTAGGCTGGACTCAAACTTGTGGATTTTCCTGCTCTGACCTCTTGAGCAGCTGGGATTACAGGTGTGTGCCACCAAGCCCAGCTAGGTACATGGGATGGTAAAGACAGGCACTTTTGTTTACTTTGCTTTTAGATTACTTCTTTATAGTTTTTGCTAAAGAGTTTCCATTTGGCAGAACTAATTTCCTTGTACAAATCTTGTGATGGCGTTATGACTTCTCTAAATTATGAACTATGATGTGAATCACAAATTAAAGAATCTGTAACTGGATATTGTTTCTGTCTTTTTCAAGTTTATAAGTGCAAGGGTAAGAGCAGTAGTTCTCCACACACTGTAAAGCTCTGTGCAAAAGGGAAGGGCTTTCATCATAGATACATCTCATTTCCTACTTTTTAGTCCATTTCCTTTCAAATGGTCATAATATTATCAGCAAGGCTCAAACACAAGCATTTCTCTCAAGTTTCTGGCCTTTTAAAGGTTTCTGTATTTTAATACAAAATATCTTTGATTCATTGCCTAATTGGTTATCCTAATACCCTAAGAGTTTTCTTAATTAAAAAACAAAAAGCTTTACTATTTTGACATATTATATATCCTTCCATAGTTTTTGACCTTAGAGGAGAATCCTCCTAGGTGAATATTTAGAATCTAAAGAGTAATTGATAATTCATTCACTGGAGCAGAAAACTTATGAAATCAACAGTCTTTCATTTTCTTACTATGAATGGAAGACTTTGTTCTCCTATATGAATTACCTTTTATCTCACTCTTTTCCCAAAAGGAATTCTTTCAGTATCTGCTTTGATAGACAGCAGAACTAACAGGTAGAAACATAAACAACATAGTAATTGGAAAATATCTCAATCAGTGTACCCAGATGAAATATATTTTGGCTAAACAAGATGACACCCACACACTTATCTGATTTATGTAGTATTGACAATTTTTATTTTTTTGGTATGGGCATTGAATTCAGGGTCACTCTACCACTGAGCCACATTCCCAGCCCTATTTCATATTTTATTTAGAGACAGGGTCTCACTGACTTACTTAGCGCCTCGCTGTTGCTGAGGCTGGCTTTGATCCACCTGCCTCAGCCTCCTGAGCTGCTGGTTTGAGAGGCATGTGCCACCACACCCGGCTCAGCAATGTTATTACAACAGTGTTCATTTAGATATAGACAATCATATTAACATTTCAACATAAAGAATTAAAAAGAGGATGTCAAAGATACACTTACTTCCTGTTTGGTTACTTTGGATCCATCTTTGCCCTCTGTATTCTCTAGGGACTAGAAAGAAAATAGTTCAGTGAATTGTATTTAAATTGGAAATCACATATTAATGATTAAAATATACAAAGCTATTTTGATTCCTGGGATCAGATAAGCCAACAGAGTTTTTTTTTTTGCAAGGAAAAATAAATTTATGAAAGGATTTATTTTTACACACACACACACACACACACACACACACACAGCATTTAGCTGCATAATTGTTCTACTTTTAAAATAGGAATGGGAAAGAATAAATATGAGCCCTTGTTCTCAGTACATGCATACCCTAAGCAAATTTTCATTTATCTTCAATAAGTCCATCACAGTCAAAGAGCAAGGACTCAGTAGTCAGTGGCAGGGGTGCCTGGGATCCACCCCCTTGTTTCACTTGCTTGTTCTAACACTTTGTCCTTGAAGATAAGGGTAGGATGCTGGTAAAACCAAGGTCAACCACAGAAGCATATTTTCATCCCATATCTTCCTTTCTTTGATTTCTAGCTCATTTTGAGATATGACTTGACAGATTTATCCTGAATTACTATTTTTCTATATCAAGCTCCAGCATCTTCACTACATTCCCAGTCTCAGCATGACAGGAAAGCACCTTGCCACCCCCAGATGATTTGTTTCCATATTTTGATGCATCCCCTGGGGCAGCACCTGCCCATCTTGGGACAGTTCAAACCTAACAGGAAGCAAAACTTGCGCACAACCATGGGGGAAATATAACTTATATTTTCTTTATATATTAAAGTGAAATGTATTTGAGATTTTTAAGAATATATCCCAATATATTTCTATTGGTTAAGAGTTAAAATATGTGAATAAGACAATTAAGTTAATACAAAATTAAACTATTTAACACAGTTTACAACTACATAATGCTGGAAGGTAAATACTCCTGCAGCATAAATGGGCAGCTGATATGAACAGAGCATCAGAAAAGATACAAACAGTGAACCCACATTTGGCAGAATGTTTGGCTTAGCAAAATAAAACAGCCATGTGGCAATGCCTTATCTAATAAAACGAGAACAAAATTTACAAGGTCATAAAACCCACTGTTCAGTGGAGCTGGTCACATGAAATTATATAATCATTTCAAAGAACAACCTGGCATCATGAAAAAGACACACAGGACTAATCAGATGACAACTCAGTAATTTCAATTTTCAGACCAGATTCAAAAAAAGAAACTCTACTAAAATATGGTTTATTTGTACTTTTTCTAATATGGAGAATAAATTCAATAAATAATAGAGAATTGCTTAAGCTATGTAACTATTAATGCAATGGGATTAAAATAGGCTATCTGAATATACAGAAAGTATATAAAATAATGCTAAATTTAAAAGCTTACATAAATTTAGTAAGCAAGACATGGTCCTAAGTAAATAAACAAATCTTAGAGCAGAAACTTCCAAGGCAAAGTATACATGGAGCATTCTCTTCTCCCTGGAGCTGTTACCTACAACTTTTCAGAGCCTCTCATGTCTATGAAGATACCTCCTGTTTTCCAAGTGGAACAATTGTTTTCCCCTCTGCTAGGGAGCCTCTTGTGTTCTGAGGGGAAACAGCTTCCTGTTTTCTGCTCCCCACTCTCACACAGGAAAGTTTGCATCACAGACCTTGAGTTGCACTGGTCAGTTGAGTGATAGACTGTGAAACCTGAGCAAGTCTGAGCATATGAACATGATTCCTACATGGGCCATTTAGCTTTGCTCACTTCCATGGTTACAAACTCAATGCTTCTGGTCCCACACCAGACCTTCTGACTGTCTGGGAATGCTGCTCTCATTCATACCTATAAGGTCACTCAGTAGATTTCAATCTGGGGTACCCTCTACCTGTAATAGTTAGGAAGTTAAGGAAGCAGCACATAGCTATTATCAGGAAAAAATATGCTAATGACATTATTTTTAAAATTTTCAAGGCAGTATATTAGAGGCAAGCAATATGATCAAGAGATTAGTCTCTAAACACTGATCCAATAATGTTTTTACTGGATGAAAATTACTTAAAAAGAAGAAAGTAGGTAAAACTGCATCAAAAAAGCAGGTATACTGAAAATGTTAATGCCTTTGGATGAATAAACGTTAAGACTCTAGAAGTGATGTGTTACAACTCTAGATGAAAATCTCTCCAAAAGAGCTTTCTATGAATAAGAATATAAAAAATTACAATTAAGAATAGCCTATCTTTACACTGGGATCAGTATCAAGACACTTGGCTTGAAATTTGTCTCTCTACCTAGGAGGTATAAGATTAGGGGTGATGGCTTGATCACAGAGGCTCATTCTCTTCACCCACGAATGACAGATGATAATGACATCTAACTCAAAAGGTCATGCTCATGATCAAATGAGAGATTAGAGAAAGCATCTATTAAACTGAATTGTTACACAGATGCTATGAAACAGAAAAGACACAAGATCTTAAGTTGTCTTCTGAATTATAACATATGAAATTATATTCAATAGATATTCAGATATTGATCACATTTCCTTAAGTCCAGATTCCATGTAAATTGGTCATCTGTTTTCTGTTACCTCACAGGTATACTATTTTGGAAAGATCCCCTACTATAGGATGTTGATTTCATAAATTTATAATTATCCTCCTCTACCATTTTTTACACTTAGTCATGTGGGTAGAGAAAGGAGGAGGCCATGGTATGAAGAGATTGAAACAAAAGCCCAGTGCATTTTGTCCCCATCAGTTGTAAGGAATGACAAAGAAAGTGGGAAAGGAAGTGCATGCAGGGGATCTCTGATATACCTCAACCTTCTAATGGGCTGATATGAAGAATGAGGTGAGTTAAATGGGCTGCAGGGAATACCAAGGCAAAGGGTTTTTGCCCAATTTACCAGGACACAGCAGGCTTACACTAATCCAGTTTGAACCAAGAACAGTCAATAGGGTGAGAACCATGGACAAACAAAAATGTCTACTCAAGTGTCTGAGACTCCCTCAGCTGGCCCAGGTGCAGAGTTGGGCCAGCATGGAGGTGGGGGATACATAGGGCAACCAGATGGAGGGCACTCCCTGGGGGCTCTGGGGAGTCTAGGCACTATCAAGAATTGACCTTAGGACAAGTCAGCAGGCAGGTGGACCACTGAGCATCTGGTGACTGGATTAGGACAGAATTCAGCAAAGAGGGCCTGAACTTTGGCATGAAGGGATTATTTTAAGTGAACATGGCTGATCCAGAGCAATCACCAAAGGGCAGGTAACTCTGGTTGGCTATAAGCTGGAAACTTCACTATGAGAATAGAGCTGAGGAAGCATCACTCTCTATAGGGTAAGTTTAAATGGTATAGGTACTGGTCATTATCAGGTAAGTATGTATCAGGTGTGTATAGATGGCCCTAGGCCTTAGCCTAAGCAACTCCATTTTAAAACTCCAGTTTGAACCTGCAGTCTCACTGGGCACACCTACAGAACCCTCTAATATAGTCATCAGGCATAGCCTGACATAGCAAATCACTTTTCACAACCCAGACAAAACTCAGAATGAAGTCTCTGTCATGTTGCCCTTGCCCTGATAAAGGCAAGAGGTGGAGAAAATCAGGGTGGGAACCACCAGTTCAGATGCCTTAACCTCAGGAAGAATGACATCACTGAGAATCCCGGTACCAGTTGATAGGGATTGAAAGAGCGGTCAGAAGCCTCAAAATTCAGTATAAATGATGGAGTAAATGAACAGACATTCAGCCAGACAACACTGATGCCCACATGCCGGAGAGCCTGATGAGGACCTGGACTGACATCCCAAATCTTCTCATCATTTGCCTGATCCTCTGTATTGTTCTCATTGCTCTCAAACTCTACAGCCACATTTTGACCCTGGTGAGAACAGTGAATTCTCCTCAGCCAGCTGTCATCTCCATATCAGGAGAAGCCTCCATCGGTTCCTGACCTGATCACTGTGGTCTGAGTATGTCTGCTGGACTTAAAGCCTAAGGCTTGAGATTTTAGATCTGGTACTCCAGCTTAGCATGCAGAAGGAATATCTGTCATGAGCCTGTCATGATTAAGTGTGTTTGCAGTACTTAGAATTAACCTAGAATTATTTGCTGTCTATTGTAGTGCCTAGCATTAAGGATTGTCATTTTCTTGATTAAGAACCTATAGAGTAAAATTGTATTGAGGATTTGAGTGAATAAAGCATTGAAAAGGGCAGAAGTGCATGGACATTATTTATTTCTCCCCCTCAACTGCATAAGTCACACCTTTGCCCATCATGACAAGGTGCTGTCTGGGAGGGGCTGGTGGAATGTTCATCAGAAATCTGATGGGCACTAGAGCAGAGTGGGCTGCTGTGTCTTAGAGGGGTTTGTGTGAATTCCAGATGGAGGCTTACAAATGTGTTCCAGGTCCTAACAGATTCTAAGGGGTCTAGGGAGTACTGGCATAGTAGACCCAGTGTCTTCCACTCAGTGGGAACACTGTATTTCTAAGCCAAAGAGACAGGGCATCCCTGATAGCTGATGTGGTATTTAAGATGCATCAGGGTCAATTTTTCTACATTCTTAGAACACAGGCTTAGTTTTCAAGGACACATAGGTGGTGTGGAGTGTGGCCACATATCAGGGCTTAACTGGAGAGTCATTTTTCCTCACACCCAGTACTAAGACTATCTTAGGCAAGATCCTCATACCCATTCTCTCCAAAAGTGATTTAATTTTTTGTTGTTTCTTGTGTTTTTCTAGGCAGCTGCTTAGGTAGGGATATTCCTGTGTGTTCTCTCACTTTGTGTGTGCCAGAGGCTTTGTTTTCTGTCATTTCTCTCATTTCTCAAAGAGAAAATAAGTGTGGGGGTGCTTGTTCAAGCAGATCTCAAGATTTAAAAATAATAAAATGAATAATATGAATGTAGCTAACTAACAATTATACAAAGGACGGTACAGAAAATTCAAGGACACAAGAGCATAAAAATAAAAGGATATCAAGAATATATAATAAACTAAAATCTATTAAAAACTAGAAGCAACTCAGATATCCACCACCAGGAGGATAGCTAAATACATTATGGAACAGAATAAATAATATGTAGTACTAAAAACAAATGATCTATGGGTATGCATATCAACATGGATAAATCTTATAAATATAATGTTGAAAAAAATAGAAAATAATTGCATGATTCTAAAACAAAGTTTAAAAGTGAATGTACATGATAAGCCTATTTAAAAAAGCAAAAAATAAAAAAGATAAATACAAAATTGTCTTAAAGTTACCTTTGGGCAAGGGTAGAGAGGGTGATTTGACTAGGATAAACAAAGTTATTGGTAAATGGTATTATTCTTATCTAAATCAAATATATGTAGATACTATGTATGCACATGATATATTTTATATTAAAATGTCTTTTATAAAAATAAGAGGTTCTGAAGCAAAATAATCATAAAAGAAAAACTAGTTAATTTGAAATTAAAAAAATATCAAAATAAAAACAGCTCATTGAAATAAAAAACTCAAGCAGGATAAACTAGAGAAGAGGCACAGTAGAAGAAATGGTGAACTGTCACAGAATACTTAGGAATTAACACAGAATGCAAAGAGCCATAGACAAGAACAGTATGGAGGAGATTAGAGCACACCTAGTTAACTGAGAAGCTCCACATCTAGCTAATCGACATTTCAAAAGCAGAATGCAGAGGTATGAGGATGGAGGCAAAATCACATGGCTGAGAATTTTCCCAAACTGGAGTCATGCACACATCAAGGAATAAACGGGAAACAAAACAATACAACACATACTGTCATAAAACTACAGAACATCAAGGAAAATAAGAAAAATTTTAAAAATTGTCAGAGTTAAAAGATGGGTCACTTATAAAGAATTACATCTCCACCAGCTACAATGAATGTAAGAAAATACCGAGTATTGTTCAAGGAGTTGAAGAAAACTATTAACCTAGAATTCTGCATCCAGCTATCATTCAAATGATGGCAAAATAAAGCCATTTCACAATACAAACCCGAGAGAGATCACCAAGTCTTTCTTTCAGGAAGGATCTACCATTAAAGGATGAAATTCAGCAATAAGAAAAATTAATCTAGATGAAAGGCAAGCATATGAAAAGAAATGGCCTGTGTGTTGGGACATTTGTAGTTCCAGCTACCCAGGAGGCTGAGGCAAGGGGATGGAAAGTTCAAGTCTAAAACATAAGAAAGGGTTGGGAATGTAGCTCAGTGGTGGAGCACTACTACTTTGCCTAGCAAGTGTAAAACCCTGGAATTAATCCCCAGTAACACACACATATACAAGTAAAAATATATTGTGAATCTAATCAACTATTACCTATAGAAAGTACTACCTCTTGTTTGTGTGTTTAAAAGAAGTTTTAATAGAAATCTTAGACCAGTGCTGTGTTTTTCTAGAAATATCATGTAATTTTAAATTTTCAAACAGCCATATTAAAAAAGCAAAAAGAAATGGGTAAGATGAATTGCAATAATTTATTCAGCTGGTATAAATCTAATTTTTTATCCTTTTACCATGTAATAACATACAAATTATTATTATCTTAGGGGTGGATATCGGGGATTGAACTCAGGGTCATTTGACCACTGAGCCACATCCTCAGCCCTATTTTATATTTTATTTAAAGACAGGGTCTCACTGAGTTGCTTAGTGCCTCATTTTTGCTGAGGGTGGCTTTGAACTTGTGATCCTGTTGCCTTGGCCTCCCAAGCTGCTGGGATTATAGGCATGTGCCACGGTGCCCAGCACATACAAATTATTAATTAGATACTTGAAATGTTTTAAACTAAATCTTTAAAATATGGTATGTATTTCACATTTACAGCGGATCTCCATACAAATACTAGATTTTCATTGGGAATATCTGTACTTAGAATTCATAAAAATTTATTTTTGTTTCAACCAGATTGTTTCAAATATATTTAAAAATTTCCAATAATGGAATCTTATACAATTTTTAAACTTAAGTTGATTAAAATTAAATAAAATTGAAACTTCAGGCCCTCATTCTTTGTAAGTACTTAATAACCTCATGCAGCTGGTGGCTGTCATGCAGGATGGACAGCAGAGCTCTAATCAGTAACAACCACAGGAGATGAGAGTAGGTGAACAG
The DNA here is from genome assembly GCF_048772815.1 of Callospermophilus lateralis. NCBI lineage: Eukaryota > Metazoa > Chordata > Mammalia > Rodentia > Sciuridae > Callospermophilus > Callospermophilus lateralis. The sequence goes on along the minus strand of NC_135310.1, from coordinate 81,835,343 downwards.
ATAAGAAAGGAAAGCAGGCCACAGTTCCAGTTTTGCTCAAGGATGACAGATATAGAATAGTTTAGACTTTTTAAAAATAAAATTAAAAGATTACCATTAAAAAATTAAAGAACAGAAATAGGATATTTAACCTTCCTAATCAGGAGGGGTGGATGAAGCAAAATTTTACAAATAAAAGGGAAGAAAAGAAAAATGTGATATATAGAAAATACAATAAGTCATCAGAAAAAGTTCAAATATGTCAGTAATCACTATATATCAAAACAAAGTATACCCATTCATTATGTCAAGTGAGGGAGGTTCACAGAGCAATACAGATACATGATTCCACTTTGAAAGTTATAAAACATGTACATGTTAATATTATGGATGTACATATGTAAATATCATTAAAGTAAAAACCATGAAAAGGGAGAACATACACCAATTTTATGATAACAGTTATCTATAAGGAGGGACTCAAGGAAAAGGAACCAGGGAGGTGTTTCGAAGGAAACTTTGTAACAATTTATTTTTTTAAAAGACACAAAGCAAATATAATAAAAAGATTAAAATCTGTGAAATCTTCTCAGCTGGTTAATAGGTATGTTATATCATTTCCTGGAATTTTCTGCTTTAAATTTTTTTCCAAATAAAAATATTATCCATACTGAGACAACAAAAACAGACTAGCAACAAACTTTTTTCATATTTTAAGTCCAGCTTAATAGTGCCATGTCTATTCCTTGACACAAATTACAAATCACTCAGCATCTTCTATATATATCAATAATGTCTTATGAATTTGGTTCATACACTGCCTTCTTTCTTGTTTAAGACACATAATTGCTTCGCTTGTGTGATATGAAGAAACTGGACACAAAACTTCTCTTTTTAGCCAGCATGGGAGGAGCTGGCAGAAAGTATGCAGATGATTTCAGCAGCTGATCAATTATGCTATCTGCATTCCCAATTTACACAAAGGTGCTGCGTCGTGCATCTTTAAGATGCTCAAGTGTCCTGAAGGGAACACAACTATAATTTCCTTATGCCTCTCCAGCAATCCAGAAGAGAAACTTGGAATTTTTATTCTACAGGCCATTCATTAGGAATGCACAGCAAGTGTTGGGTTTCTCTTGCAGTAACAGAGGTGACCCCCCCACAGAGCCCCATTTTCTCCCTCCAAACCCAGGAAGGTTTCAGAGAAGATGAAACACCAGTTGCTTGGGAACTGTCCTAGATGGCATCAGCCTGAGGATCTGCCCTGCAGAGAGAGATCCTGAGGGTACAGCAGGAAGCTGGGGAGAATAAGGCTAGTGTGCCCATGGTCCTCAGACACTTGTGAGAAGAAGGGGGCTCAGGATTCTCTGTGGGAGTGCTGGACCTTTCTCATATTAAAGTGCCAATAAGTCTTTATAGTTAAGTGTAGGCTCTTAGAGTTCTACTTCTAAGAGTTTCGTTGACTGGGGCTATTGCTTATAACTTCAAGGCGAAAGCCAAGAGAACTCATGAAACTCAAGTAACCACATATCAGCAGTCATAGAATAAATTTAGTTTCAACTCTGGGTTATACATACCAATGTGTTAAAGCTGGGATGGAACAGTATAAACAAAACAATGATCACTTCCTTTAACCTTGAACATGTATTACATTGAGATGATTTTCAAGTTGCTGACCAATATTTAAAAATCTTTATTCTATTATTTAAAAGTTCTTTTAAAAATTAATTTGCATATTCTGTTATAAATCAGAGGTGGGAGTTTAAAAGAAGGAAAAGAAAAAAAGGCAGCCCACTAGTAAGCTTATTAGCAGAAGCTAACCATTCTGGGGCCAAAAAATTAAAATAATCCACCATGAAATAGACTGAAAATATGCCTATCCCTAACTCTGTCACTCTTCATTTAATATTAACACAAACTAATTGATTAATCCAAGGTTATTTCCCCACAAGTGGGGTATTACCCATGAAAATCTCATGAGGTTTTTTCAAATAACAGGTTCCCTTAAATTAAAATATCCTATGACATATGTAACACTGGAAATTTTACTCAAAGCCACAAGGATCATACGTTAAACGTTGGTATGACTGGTTTTCATTCATCCTACAGCTCTATGTTTGGAATCCCTTGATGAGCATTGCTTTTTAAAATAATCTTTAAATAACCAATAGTTGGAATTGAGAGGTCACTTTAACCGTATTAATGATCAGACCTGTATAAAATTTCCTTTGCTATTTCCTCCCTGGTTTGGCTAATCAATTTCACAGGTAACTTCTATTAAACTATACTGCATTAAAAACAAGGTCACTGAAGGCTACTATATCTTCCATAAATATTTTGTTTTTCAAGATAAAAATAACTGAGCAAGCTTTGGATGAACTGTAATGAGGGATATTTGGAAAATATTTCACTTATAATCAAATATAAAAGGTAACTAAAAATAAAGTCATGTTCAAGTATGTTCAATACAATTTTACTAGTGTAAGTATACATAATTCAATAGTGGAGGAATACCTGTAGTATGAAAGAAAAATTTTAAAATAATCTACATCTCTTTAGTCTGAGGTGACTCCTTCACCTAAGGTATCTTTTCCATGTGTTACTTTTTTTAATGGGTGAGATCATGGAGAAAGCACCCAGCTGGATCAGAAAACTGAATTCCAGTCTGGCTAACAATTGACTTCAGTGGGCCTGAGTTTCTTCGCCAGTAAAATTTGAAAGGGAGGACCTGAAGATCTCACTCATTCATTGTAACTGCTTACATGCTTGTATTTACAACACAACAGAAGTGTACAGTGTATTCTGGGAATGTCAGACAGTGGGATCTTGGGAAAAGTCCAGGGAAGGAGTGCTGAAGAACAACAGTATTAAACATATATAAATATTGGACTTAGATGTAAGGCAACGATCAAGTGATTTAATTCTTACCATAGTCCTATGAAGATGACTCGGTAACATTGCTGGTGAGTAGAAGAGGATGATTCAGACTAAGGCAGGCTGCCTCAAAGTTCATACCTTTAATAGTACACCACTCAAAGTGACTTGTGTTGGCACTACCAATTTCAAAACTGGCCTCAGATTTGGGATGCTAAATAGCAAGAATTTCCACTTTGGGAAATACCTTAATCTGTACCCTTGTCCAAGGAGCACATAATATATACTTTAAAATATACACTTTAAAAAATTATGTCTATAATTAATCAATTGGTAATCCAGAACACTGGAATAAAAATTTATGTAATTCTATGTATAACAGACTTTCTTTCTTTCTTTTTTTTTAAAAGAGAGAGAGAAAGAGACAGAGAGAGAGAATTTTAATATCTATTTTTTAGTTTTCGGCGGACACAACATCTTTGTTTGTATGTGGTGCTGAGGATCGAACCCGGGCAGCAAGCATGCCTGGCGAGCGCTCTACCACTTGAGCCACATCCCCAGCCCTATAACAGACTTTCATAGCTATTAAGCTTTTATTCTTATTTGCTGAGTTCTGAAAACAAAAGCGCTTGCTCATTTTTAAAATCCAATACCTCAGTAAGTAATGGCTGAATACGTTCATTACAATCTCTGACTAGAATGTATAATATGCAAGTGCATTTACATGTTTCTGGTTATAGAGGAAATACCCTTATTATTATATACAGCAAACAAGTAAGACATGGTTTATTGGAAAGAATAAAGCCACCAGTTCAGGTTGAAATGTAAAGAAAACATAAAGAGTTTTAGATTTTTAATATTCAAAAAAATCAGTAGCTGAGTGAAGAAATGTGTGTGTATGTGTGTGTGTGTGTGTGTGTGTGTGTGTACATTATCTTGTATATAACCCCAGAGACCATTAGTTACTGAAATTCTGGGAGACTTAATGTGCCTTCCTATCAAGCACAGGCCTAGACTGAGGCCAGCCTTCAGATAAGGCTACAGATGTTGATGACTTGTTGGGTAACGTCCTATAACTGGGGCCTGGAAGGAATGGCATCAGCCTATGTCTTAGTAAAGGGTAACATTTTTAAACAAATGATGCAATATTTATATCACTCTTGATTCTTCCTTCTTTCATTCTTTAGGAATCTTAGTTTAAATAAAAATATATAAAGCTATTAGAAATAAACATGTATGGGAAGTATTATGCTATTATGATTAAAAACAAATTCTTGAGTAAAATATGCTTGAATCAGAATGCTGCTTTGCTTTACCCCCAAACTGTGTGGCCCAAGGAAACTTCCTAATCTCACTAAATCCCAGTATTCTCTCCTGTGTGTGAGAAGGGCTGAAGGGCTCACTGGTTAAGATCAAAGGATCTGTCTGACATAATTTTCCCATGTATATACATGAAAACAACATAGTGAATCCCATCACCATGTACATCCATAAGAATGGGACTCTAAATAGAATAAGATACATCCTATGCTTGTATAATTATAACAAAATGGATTCCTCTGTCATGTATAACTAAAAAGAATCAATTTTATTTATTTTTTCCTTAAAAAAGACCAAGGGCTCCAAACTAGACTTCTGGAAGTGAAATTCCAGCTCTATAGGGCCTTGGGGAAATGTGTTAGTGTCTAGGTGTCTCAACTTCCTCATTTGTAAAATGGAGCTAAGAACAGAGAGTCCACATCTTACTGAGTGGTTGGGGGACTGCTTACTAATACAGTGTGAAAAACAGTGCCTGACTCATAGAAAGTCCCCTGAATACTAGATAGTCATAATAAATAAGGCTTCTCTGTGAGATGAGGACAGCCTCACAGAACTGTTGTGAGAACATTGCAAAATTATACTATAATACTTCCTGTACAAGCTTATTTCTAATAATTTCACATAATGTCATTGAACCAAGGTGCTTAATGAATATAAAGCACATAGCTCAGAACTGTTAAAACAGACATTCAATGATGGTAGCTATTTTAAATTTTAAAATAATAAATACATTTCTGTTGATTACTGATACAAATTCCTTTTAACATATTAAAATTTGAAACCAACTTTGAAATTTAAAATCAATCTCTGTTTCCCTACTTCTGAAAATGCTTACTGTTTGTTTTGTGTGACTGAACATGCATTTGCCTTGGGCACATCTAACTGGCTCTGTTTTTGGACATGCCCACAAGATATAAGTCTACTGGACTCAATACCTATCTCAATCAACAACCAGTAGGTGATATGACTGAATTCTTCAATAAGACAGTGAAATGTACAATAAATAAGCAGTCAGTGAAAAAGAAATTCAACATTTTGATTTGGTTTATCTTCAACTCCGATTTTTAAATTACTCAGGAGACTAACATCATATTTCAACATACTAGGTACTGTGAAAGCAGACAGCTTAAATGGTATTTATTTCAGTCACCATTTCCAAATTGTACCCTGCAGAAAAGTGGAATATATTTAACTTTGGTGTAAACAAAAGCAGCGTTTTAGGGGGAAAATATAGGAAAAGAGGATTACTTAACTGATTTGCCAAGGGAATCTTAATGTTATATGGAGATATTTTTAAACATTTTTTTTTTCTGTGAGAAAAGTCAACCAAGTAAAAATGCACAAGATTAAAGCTTATGTTCTTTCAAAAGCACTATATTTGTTATTTGGCCCTTGAATATCTACTTCCATAACTGCAGTTAATTAGACATCCAGGATGAGGTCTACTTGTTCCCCATCCACTGTATGTGTCATGTGTCCTCCTATAAAACGAAGCTTGAGGTTTATTACAAGCTTATTATTTCACTGTGGTTCTCTTACTAATTAAAAATATCATCATCACAATAATGAGTATTCATTGACTGTTTTACCCTTGTCAGCCATGGTGCTAAGTACTTTATATTCACCATCTCATTTAGCTCCTACAACAACTCAATGAGGTAGAACATATTATTACCCTGAGAAACTGAGTCCTAGAGAATTAGGATCACAGGAGTTTAAGGAAAGGCCAAGTAAGCTGCCCCAAATCATATAGCTGCTAAATGGTGACTGCTAGAACCACACTGAACTTTTTTTTTTTCCAAAAAGCATATGAAATATTTAACTACTCTCTACTTAACTACTTTCTCCCCTTGAAAACAATTCTTTGATCTACTCACTCAATGAATACAGCACCTCTGGTAGGTGTTACAGGGAATAAAAGAAAGATCAGAACCAATAAAGACTTCATGGTCAAGTCAAATTAGGAGGATTACAATACAGATTCATTCAGAAATAGGTAATTGATCAAATAACTTGTGCTGATTTAGAAACATGGTGCCAGACAACAACCTTTAAAAATCAGAGGTTGAGATTTATTGTGGTGTATTCATACATGAACATAGGAAAGTTGTGTCAGATTCATTCCACTGTCTTTCCTATTCCTATCTTCCTCCTTTCCCTTCAATCCTCTTTGTCTAATCTCAATATAACGTACATCCACAAGGATGGGGATCCTAATTAAAATAATATATATTCCATGCTTGTATAAAAACATCAAAATAGATTCTGGGCACTGCTAAAAAAATTTTAAAAGCCACAACCTTCAACCCTTTAATTAAACAATTCTTTGTTAATATTTCTTCTCTGGACATTCAGTTTGGCCAAATCTTTGGATGCTCAAAGCTCATAATTTTCCTCATGGCTAATTATCACTTTTTGCCATGAATTGAAAATATTTATATGTATGTCTGTTTTACCTACCCTGTGAGACTGAAAGATCCTTAATGACAAGGACTTTAACTCATTCACTCTTAAAAGGGTTGAAAAAAACAATACTTCTTCACTTAATTTCCCAAGGTGGTGTACCTTGCATAAAAGGTGATGCTCAATGAATGTATGTTTAACATGGAGTGGATTGAATGAATAAAATGTACAGCCCTGACATTTTTGAGCCTTTACTCAAATATAGGTTTCAAATCAATATTTAACTACACTGAACTCAGAAAGAATTTATGGATGGCAGGCCCATTCATATTCAGATTGGGAGACCTGCCACTTTATAGATTCAAATCTATCTCTATCAAAATTATGGTGAGTTTTTGTGTAGAAACTTAAAAACTGACTTTAAATTTTATATGGAAACACAAAGAACCTAATTTTTAAAAGTGGAGGGCTGGCACTATCAGATTTAAAATCTTGTTACAAAATCATAGAAAACAAGTTTTTGTGTAAGGACAGAATTAAGGTAATGGAACATAATTGAGAGCCCAGAAATAAAGCTTTACATTTACAATGCACTAAGTTTTGACAAAAGTGCCTAGGCAATTCAATGCAGAAAGGATAATCTTTTCAATAATGGTACTGAAATAACTTGCATCTACATGTGAAAATAAAGAAAAAAGAAAAGGAAAAAAAAAAGCAGAATTTACATTCTTATCTCATATGTAAAATTAGCCAAAATGTATAATACAGCTAAATATAACATTTAGATCTATAAAGCTTCTGTTTTTATAGAAGTAAAAATTTATTACATATGACACTAAATAAACTACATAAAAATTTAAGACTTTTGTTCTCAAAAGGCACCAATAAAAAAACTGAAAGGCAAAAATTGAAAGAAAATAATCTACAAATCGTACATATGATAAAGAACTTACATATAAAATATATAAAGAACACTTACAATTCTTTAATAAGATAAACAACCCAGATTAAAAGTGAGCAAAAAATTATGTGAACGGACATTTATTTAGAAAATACATATAATGCTAGTTAACATATGAAAAGGTGCTCATTATCATTAATTATTACAGAATTTAAATAGAATTTATTAGAATGTCTATGAGCAAAAAACACCTGACTATACCCGGTATAAACAAGGAGGTGGAGAAATTGAAATCCTCATGCCCTTTGGAAAACAGTCTGGAAGTTTCTTGAAATGTTAAACATAGATTTTTCACATCACCTACCAGTTCTACTTTTCAGAATCTTCAATGAAAATATATATCCATGGAATTAAACACAAATATTCATCACAGAATTATTTATAATAACTGGAAGTTGAAACAATCCAATGTCCATCAACTTGTAAAAAGATAAACAAAAAGTAGTACATCCATAGATGGAATATTATTAGACAATAAAAAGAATGAAGCATCGATACCTGCTACCACATATATGAACATCAAAACCAATATGCAGAGTGAAAGAAATCAGAAACAAAAGACTACATAGTGTAGTATGATTCCTTTTATATAAAATTCCCAGAGAAGGCAAATCTAGAGAGAAAAAAAGTATATCAGTGACTGTGCAGGGCTGAGATGGAAATAGAGATTGGATGCAAACAATATGAGGAACTTTTCTGAGGTTATGGAAAAGCTATTGAACCGGATAAAGGGAATGGTTGAACAACTCTCTAATTTACTAAAAATCACCAAATTGTACATTTTCAATGGATGAATGGATTTTATAGTAAGCAGGTCATCTTCAATAAGTTCTTTTTATTTATTTATTTTTTTAAAGGAAATTTAACTCTCATCCACATTCCTTGAGAGTGCACTGGACTGTGATACTTTCAATCTTTTTTAACCAGATTTTTTTTTAAATCTCATCATTATTAATAATGTACATATTTTGACTTCTAGTAAAACTAAACATTTTCATCTACTTGGGTATTATTTTTCCAATAAGGATATCCATCTTTTCCATAAAGACATATAAAACTCTTACCTTCTTAAAATAGCAAAACGTTTTCAGTGATATCCGGTACAAATACTTTTCCCATCTTTTCATAAAATTTAAAACTTTGGGTTTTTTTCTATATTGAACTATTTATTTTTATCTAGCTAAATGTGTGTGTGTGTGTGTGTGTGTGTATACACATATGTATATATACACACACACACACATATATATATATACACACATATATATATACACATATATATGTATATTTTCATTTATGGTTTCTGTCTTTGCTATTATAACAAATGATATTCTATTGAAAGATTATCAGAAATCTTGAGCATTGTTAATTAAGCATCCCCTATGCCAACCGCAATGCTAATGGGCCTCTACATTTGGAAAAAAAGATAAAAATCCAACTTAAAATTTCAAAGTCAGGTGTCAACAGACTTTTCTTCCTTTAGCCCTTAAATGGAAAGAGACCACTGCTTGCCTGACAAATTCATAAATTGCTTCAGTAGAGAATTTACAATGTTGAATACTAGACACAAAAGTTGTAGGGATGAGGAACTAGAAAAATAAAAAGGATGTGAAAATGTGTTTGCTCTTGCTAATCATGCCAGAACTGTGATTCTAGGCCTTGCTAGCTCATGCCTCTTTTTAGAACATCAGATCATCACTTAATGACATGACCACGGCAAGCATTTGTGGATGTTTGATCAGAATAGCCTAGAACTCAGTTACTCACTGTTCCACCGCCAGTCCCCCGAAGTCCATGAATGTTATATTTCCCCTGTTCTTTCACTCATTCATCACTCATTAAGTAAAACAGGAAACTCAACTTAAATCTTACAAACTCAGACACAGGTCACATTGTTAAGTGCTATCTTGCTTAAAAAAATAACACAGTGGTCATAATTTTTTTTTTTTTGGATTAATGTTGCTGTGACTATTATCCACAAATATATACATAAAACTTATATTTAATAAGACCATTTTATATTACATGCGGATGATATTATGGCCTAGAAGTTGTGTAACTGAGACCTAGTCATATAAAGATACAATCAGAAGGGGCATTCGAATGCCTGATAACAGGAAAGGACTCTGATTTTGTCTTTGTGTATTTGAGTCCTATCCACATTTTCAAGACCAGTCCAAATTCAGTTTTGTTTTCTTATCTATGGTAGAGCCTTTGAAATCTTACTAAACATTCTACAACATATGTATGGACTAAATGTTGTTGAACAGTTTTGTGCCTGCTAGTCTTATTCCTTCATTAAATTAAACATAAGCTCCAAGAGAGCAAACTGCATGTCCTTAACAACATTAAAATAGTACTAGGACTCCAGATCTTTTCATTGACTTTACTAGTACCACTTCTTGTTCTGCAGGACAGCTTAGAAAGAAGTTCATTAAATAATATTTCTTGATTTCAAGGTAAAGAGATATAAGGAAGATGGCAAAAATGTATTGCCATGGGGGCACTTTGGAAGCTGATTATAATGTAGAATCGGCAGTTGTTCAGGCAAAGAAAATATTGTGAAGTAGTATGTAAATGCTTTGGCAGTTATCAACTGTACAGATCTCCAAGAGCTACGCATGGATCATCTCCAGTTCTCCTTCTTCTTCTTTTTTTCCCCTTATATGGAGGTAGGCTTTACCTATTGACAGTGGTTGCCAATGTAAGTTCCATGAACTCCAGGATTCCATGGGACAGCTCTAAGGTTTGACTGATAGAGATGGGATGGCCCTGACAGCCAAGTTTAATCTGTGGTTACCTCAGCCCAGGTACCAACCCAGGTTTTTGAGCTCTAGTTATAAATAAAAAACCCTTCCCATTAATAAAGGAGAGTTTTCCATCTCTAAAAAACTTTCAGATGTCCTAAAGAACCACATATAGGTGCCTGTATACAGATTTGCCCCTAGATATATAACTGTTGGTTAGCTCATTCATAGGAGTTCTTTCTTGCCTTCCAAAGCCAGTTGTTCTACTGCTCTTCTTTTGCTCCCTTCTGTCTCCTTGAGAGAGGTGGGCATGACATAAAGTCAGGGTGATGGTTTTAACAGTTCTGGTTCTTGAACAAGGTAAAGTTCCAAAGTTTGGGTTTATTGTACATAAAGATGCACATCTAACCTGCTGTTTATCTAAACATTTGTTATAATTCCCAGGGAACAAGATGGTTCCAATTTATTTTATAATTCATTTCTTGATTATTTCACTGGGTTCCACTAAAAGTCCAAACCCATAATTAACCCTCAGATAAATGCTGAAAATGGTAACATCAGTTTAATATACTCGTTTTAGTACAGTAGCACTAAAAAATAAATACTTTCATAAAAATTAAATTTAAATAATGAGTCCTAAATACTAATATTCTTAAAATACCATCCATCTTCTTAAGCTAGAAGTCACTTTAGATTTCCTAAATTCCTCTTGTCCTACCCATCACTAAATGAAGAGTAAATAATGGTCGGGCGTAAGGACTGTGGGATTTACAGCATATGATTCGATCTTTGCTATTACCTATGGGTTGGTGAGAGGTTGGGTAATTTATGTCTTAAGTACGATTCAATGAGGTTAATACCTGCTCAAAGAGTTCTGAGATTCAATGAGATAATGCAAGTCAAAAGCATGAGGCACAGAGTATGTTCACAGGGAACTCTTTACGAATTTTTTAAAAAACTGTTTTAATTATAATTTTTTTTAAAAAAGAGGAGTAGGATACATGTTTACTCCAAATTCTCAGTGATAACAAATAAGAATGTAAAAGATTCTGAATTTTAAAAGGTCTAGTATTTTAAAATAGTTCATTCTCTCTCTCCCCCGCCCCTCTCTTTCCCCCTCCCTCCCTCCTTCCCTCCCCCACACCCAGTCCACAGTCTTTAATTAATAAGGTAGTTTATTATTTGTAATTTTACTTCAAGTTTAATAGTCACACTATTGATTTGTTGGAAACCCTGGGGCACTTTGGTTGGAAGGTGCAAAGCATTTTCTTAGTAACATCGGGTCACACACCAGCTTCTCCAGGAAGGGGGAAAGATTTCCTTTCCCTTACTGGAACAATGTCAAGTCGCATCCCGACCCCGAAGGAAATATGTGCCCCCACGCGTGGTACTTGGTGTATGAGGCCTGAGCGGAAAAGAACACAGTGCGTGAGGGCACACAGTCCTCAAGAAGCCTGGGAAGTCTCAATGACCCCGCTTCCTTCAGTGCACCCACGAGCGCTAGAACGCACCAGTGTGAGTTCAGAGACAACCCGGTGGCCCCTGACCTTGGACCAGCCACGCCAGGCGTCCGCGGCGCGTTTAGATCTTTCACGCTGCCAACTCCGCCGCTCTCACAGCGAACTACTAGTAGGTCCAGGCCGCCCAGGCCCCGCCTGCGCAGTCCCCAGCCCAGATTGACACCAGAGTTGGTACATACGGGTCTGCAGCTGAGGAGAGCAGGGGGTGGGCGCTATTTTAAACATGGCTTTCCCTCTTAGCCTCAGAGCCACCGCGGCACAGTGCGCACGGCCCATACGGGGACAATCTCAACATCTGCCCGATTTTATTTATTTATTTTCGATTTCCCAAGGCTCGTAGTTTTTTCCTCGTCTCGTTGATTTCTCTTTCACACTAGTCACAACCTGGAGTTTGTAAAGAGGAAAACTCTCCTCCTACAAGGGGAAATAGAAATCTCTTTTGCTGCTTACTGGAAGTGCAAACGATTCTAGTGAGAATGAGTTCATAAAGAGGGGAAGCCGCGTCGCTGGAGAGAAAGTAACATTCAGAGATCGATGGGGACAGAAGGAGGGAGAGAAGAAGAGAGAGAGTAATGCCTGCAACAGGCATCTGAAAACAAGTGTGGAGCAGTAAAGAGATCCCCAATTCCCGAGTTACTACTGCGCGAATTCGGCGCGTCCATGGCAAAGACAGGATTTGCTGTAAGCGCAACTGAAGGCCTATGAAAATCTTTTTAGGTAAGACTTACCTTTCTCTTCGGCATAATGACTATATTGGTGCAGCAAAAAAAGTAAAGCAACGGGCTGGGTCTGCTGGCACCGCGGTTGGATGCTGCCTCTGCCGCTGCAGCTGTTCACGCGCAGGGCACAACGTAGCCCGGCCTCTCCGACCTGCACCTCAGCGGCTCCCTCCCGAGACCCTCCACTCTCTCGCTTCCCGTTCCTCCAATGAGAGATTCCCCCAGCCGGCCGCGAGGCCCCATTGGCTGAGGCAACGTTCTAAATTCCACGAGGGCACGCCCACCTCCTGCGCGCACTGTACGCGCTGTTGTAGTTTCCACTTCACTGAAAAAATCTGCCTGGCGACTGAGCATGCCCAGTTCAACTAGTGGCCTTCGGGCCACACAATCCTGGAGTTTTATTGTTTTACTGCTTCTTTGGATTGTATCAATTAGAACTGTGTGCATCTTCATAGAAAAAAAAAAATGTATGGATGGACGCATTAACCTGAAAATGTAAATATATACCCAGCAGGTAGTTTACTTATTTCTTACCCAAAAAAGCTTGTAATGAATGTTGAAAAGATGGAGACTAGTAAAGGTTAGAAGGTGCTCACTTCTAGAAGTGTCTTGCAATCTTTGAGGATCTCAGTTTCCCCCTCTACGAATCTAGGAACAGGAATCCCTAAACTTGCTTAGCTCTTATTTTCTGAAGTCCATGATTACAGGTTAACCACTAATATTTTCTAAAGTCCATGATTACAAGTAACCCACTAATTCAGCCAACCTCAAGCTAGGTTCATGTTTTCTATGGAAATAACAACCAGGGCGAAAATGAACAAGTTTAGAAATATTTGAAATACATGTTTAAATGACACCTATCATGTCATATTTTGTGTATAGTTTAATGTTTCTTGAAGTTCTGCAGTGCATTGAACAGGCATTTCAAAAATACTTATGACTTTATTTTATAAGAGTAATTTTACCCTGGTAACAAAACCAGTGAAAAAACTCAAAAGAAAGTTCTAGACCAATATGCTTTGTAAACATAGTAGTGAACAAAATTTTAATAAATCAAACTCAACAATTGAAGAATAATATGTGACCAATATTTAGCCTGAGGATACAAATTTAAGATCAATCAATGTAGTTCACCATAATAATGCAATAAAAGAAAAATATGATCATTTCAACAAATGCAGTAAAAGTACCAATGAATGGTTAAGCAAATTGTGATAAACATATACAACAGAATACTACTGAGCAATAAAAAGAAACAAACGGTCCTACATGGATAAACAACAAAAAGTGCTAGGTGATAGAAGCCAAATACAGAAGACCATACTGAATGATTTCATTCATACAAAATTATTGAAAAACAAAATTAGGCAAGTTTAGTTTCAGAATCATCTTAGAAGGCAAAGTTCACATCATAGGAAAATGTATTGAAGTCTTAAACTACAAATATGACCAAATCCATTTTGGTCACATGGAGACTGTAAATATGTATTAAACAATGCAATCAAGCAATACATTTTAATACCTTAATTTTATTTCTTAATTTTCAGAATAAATGAATTGATATTCTTAGAATGGATTGATGACTTTCTTTTTGGAATATCTTTATAAATTCATGTGTTTCAGCCTTTTGCTATTATTATTTGGCATGCTTCAATCTACTGCTATCATTATTATTATTTTTAATTGCTCCTATTGACTTATTTATGGTCAATAAGTCTTTTCAAATTAGTGCCTTTATCATTTTGTCCTGACACCGATTGTCTTTGGTAGATTCCTTGCTCTTTGGCATTCAGTGGAAGACAATATACTTGAAAGAACAAAGATAAAACCAATTCATTGCTTTAGAGCTTCATAAAAATGTAGAGATTAATAAATTTACTATATTAAAATAATATAATGAACATGTCTTATGATAAAGTTAATTTGCCAACAGCCTGATAGTTCAAAAAAAGTCAGGGAATGCACACACACACACACACACACACACACATCCGAAAGGTGCTTAACCACTGAGCAACATCCCCAGCCCTTTTTATTTTTATATTTTTATTTTGAGACAGTGTCTCACTAAGTCACTTAGGGTTTTACTAAGTTACTGAAGCTTGAGGCTGGCCTTAAATTTGCAATCCTTCAGCCTTAGCCTCTCCAGCTACTGGGGTTACTCCAGCCTTATCCTCTCCAGCTACTGGGATTATAGGCATGCACACTGACCTGGAAAGATAATTTTAATATGATGTATGGGAAAGATGCTGGGTAGCACTTGAGATCTGGGTTGAATTGTTTTTCTTTATGAAAATTTAAAGTTGTCAGAAGAAAGCTTTAGTCTTTGGGGCTAAGAATCACAAAATTGGTTTCTTTAGTTGATATCTTGCAAGGCCAAATGCTCAGTTAACAACAGCAAACAAAATTGTGATTATTTTAAATGCACCTAATAAAATGATTGTAATGAAATTGAAGCTTGCTAGCTGGAAAAAGAAAGTTGATTACGGAAGAACCTTAAGTCATTTGAGCCTTTTAGCTCATTTACAAATACTGAAACTAACAACTTTGGTTGAAAAATACAAATGGTTATCTGTCCTTTGATGTGGATTGCACCTGATTGAGTGGGACTGGAGGAGGGAGTGTTCTCTCTTGTTCCTTTAGTAGCCTTCAATATCTGGGAAAATCAACCCTGATCTCCACTGGCAACACTGGAAGTTAGAAGAATAGGCAAAAAGAATGATCAGTAGGTAGCTAGAATTCCAGTTTAAGAGATAAAGACACCTGGGCAGAAATGAGCACACCATGTGCAAGATAGTGCAGAGGACACCCTGGTAAGAAGTAAAGACTCGTTTGTTTTTTATTAAATTTCACTGAGCATTTCTGTTGTTTTCAAAGTATAAAACTCTAAAATAGTAAAAGCATCTTTATAGGATACAGACGCTACATTAGCTAAGATAGGCAACAGGTAAATTAAGGGAGTTACTGCGTAAGAATGAAAGAGGCAAAGTAAGTGAATGAACTTTGTTATACAACTTCCTTTTTCCGTCTTTCCTCCTTAGAACTGTTGGAATTCTACACCTATCTCAGCATTTTTCAAACAAGACAGCAAAACTATTTACAGTGTCATGATTATTACCAAGGAAATGGAGAGAGAGAGGGAAAGAAGTAGAGAAAGGAAAGAGAAAGGGCTAAGCATAGAAAACCAGAATGCTTTTTTACATGGCAGAGATAAGTAATGTTTTATAAAATGATTGTTTCCATTTTCCATACATGTACACATAAACACACATGATAAACATGTGGAGCATGTGTATTTATGTGTGTGTGTGTGTGTATGGGTGTGTGTGTCTATGTGTGTAGTGTATTGAATTGTGATGGGAAATGTATTTTTACTATTGGTCTTGGTGAAAAATATTTTAAAATT
This sequence comes from Callospermophilus lateralis, assembly GCF_048772815.1. Taxonomy (NCBI): domain Eukaryota; kingdom Metazoa; phylum Chordata; class Mammalia; order Rodentia; family Sciuridae; genus Callospermophilus; species Callospermophilus lateralis. The sequence continues at coordinate 81,819,414 of NC_135310.1, read as the reverse complement.
ACTGCACAGCTAATGAAGTTTGTGGAACTCTGGGGCTCCAGAAATTTGTTCCTCTGGAAAAAAAAAAATGATGTTTGATCTTCAGATCTTGAAAGGAAATTTTGAATGGAAGCTTTAAATGGAGAGAATCATTTTGTAAAAAACATCCCTCTTCGTCTGTCCCCTTCCCTCTTTGAGGCAGGTACAGATTTCCTTAGACTTTTATTCTTAGACCTAGAATTTGTACATTGTTGCTTGTGATAGCGCTGTAATTCCAGGTTATGTTATGGTCCTTCATTATAGACCAAAGAATTCCCAGGTACATTCAAGAGTATAACAAAACAACATAAAAACAACAAACTAAAGGTAGCAAAAGAATTCTCCACTTGGTTTGCATTTTGCACTCAAGTCTATAATGTGATTACGTGCTACCTTTTCACTAAGGTTCATTTTTATAAGTTAGTTTTTACAAAACAACCAATATAATCCAAGAGCCACTGGTCCCAAATCACATGAGCTACTTGACAACAATGCATATTCCTAGACCCCAGTTCCAACATACTGAATTGACATTTTATGATTAGGCCTTGGAATCCACATTTCAATTAGCTTCTCAGGCTATTCTTACACTAGAATTGGAGAATTCTAGACCAGGCCTCTTCTTTTGACAAATGTACACTAAATGCTGGTATAGTCATCTCTGGTTCCATGATCCCCTATAGATAACCAAATCTGGGGATGCATAAGTCTACTTATAAAACAGCATAGTATTTTCATATAATTTACATGTATCCTCTGTGTATTTTGAATCTATCTCTAGATTGCTTCTAGTACCTAAAACCATGTAAATGCTATGAACACAGTCATTATGGTATTTTTAAGGGAATAATAACAGGTTGAAAAGGTTCACAAGTTTAGTACAGATGTAAATTTTTTTCCCTGATATTTTTGATCTGTGGTTGGTTGAATCTGTGGAGACAGAACTTGTGAATAAAAAGAGCCAACTGCACTTAAATTTTGATCATGTATATCTGTAAAATCCTGCTGACTTTTTAACACACTTTCAAAGCAGGAGCACAATTCTGCAGGTAAAACTCCTCCCTCATAGACCTCAGCTTATGCTTCATTTCTTAATTCCAGGTTATGAGCCCTAGCTGTTCCTTTCACATTCTTCCTCTTCCTTACTTGCAGGAGGCCTGAAGGGTGATTAAAAACTATTCACCTCCTGATACTTAGAAAAATATCTCTTCCATCTTCCCAAGCATCACTCTAGGCAACTTCGTGAGCCCCTGCAAGATTAAAATAAAATCCCTGACACCACATCCCCAAAGAGAAACTAACCTAGGGAGACTGTCCTAAGCCAAAGTCCTGCAAGCCACACTCTCACAGTTATGCAAATGATTGTACAAGCATATCTTGTAATTATTAACAGCAAGAGGGGCCAGAGCATTCTGCAACCTTCAGACAGGAACCAACTTCTTTTTTCCCCAGCCCTCAATCAAATTTAATGTGTGTAGATAGTTTTCCCCAAATGTGTTTTATAGTTTTCCCACCCTCAGTCATTTTCAGTTCAGTTTCTGTGCTATTTCCCTCACCTCCTTCTTCTTGCTGCTGCTGCTTAAACTCACAAAAGTGCAATTAATTTGTTCTTTGTTTCTCCCAATTGACATTTGGAGATGAATTAAGAATGCTCAGTAGCTGGACACAGAGACTGGGTTACGTTTGTTTAGCAATCCCTTTCTGCCAGAGCATTAGCATGTCCAGTGCCAAGAACTAGCCAGGTTCAAGGATGCAGAAATTGAGGGAAACCCCCAAGGTTCATGGTGAGGACACAGCAAAGTAAAGTTGACTTCCATTCTCCTAAGTAAAAAGCCACAAGATGACAAAGACCTGTTAAGAGTTGTTGCGAACTTTAGGACTGAGTTACATCTTCTCATGGCCTCCTGTTATTGCCAGCTTGCTCTCAAATAGGACCACACCATGCCCTCTAACCACAGGGTCTACCCTTTTCTGTTGTCTCCTATAGTTCTTCAGATTCCAGAATCACTGGGAGCTTGTAAGAGACCCAATAGCCCAATTACCATCGTCATTGCAACAGTACTGCCTTCCTGAGCAGATTGTACTGTTTTTCTTTTCTCAATGAAAGTGAAGAATCCCAGGTTTAAGAATATGAGAATCAAATGAATCATTCTATAAACTATCATGTAGCAACTGGAGATGATTTTCCAGGTAGCTTTTTCCCCCAGGTATTCTAATTCTGAAGTATTAGGTAAGAATTAATAGAGGCAATAGAATAAGTTTGCCAGGTCAAAATGAATTCTAAGCACAATGCTATAAATTTTTAGTCAGCAGTGGAGAAGTTGTCTGAAAACGTGCCGTGATCTTCAAGGTTGCTTTTAAGTAGACTTTTTTTTTAAGCACGAAATTGTGTTATCCCCATTGAAAAATCTCTCTTCCTTCCACCTTTTCATTTCTATGTCTGTTCTCTAGAATATGAAACAAAATATTTTTTAATAATCTGACTAGCATCTTTAGATGTTAAAGTTTTTTTTTTTTAAAGATTTTACCATTTTAAAAGTAAATGTTTTATCAAAAGTCCTAAATTTGAAGTCATATATGCAAATTCAAATCCAGGTCATTGGACTATGATCACATAACCTTTTTGAACCTTGGTTTTCTTGTTGTAAAATTAAGAAAATAGTGTTTATCTAAGGCAGATATGGCTCGTTACCTTCCCAATATTCATACCAGCTTTATTCCTTTATAACACAATTCTGATTTCAGCAATAGTCCTGACCAAAGCAAAACAAAACAAAGACTTTAGTTTCCCAGGTCCCCTGTAGATAGAGGTTGCTATGTGACACCCTCCCTGCTGGGATGTGGAAGTCACAGAAGTCAGGAGGTGGTAGTGTAAACACACCTACAACCCTGGCAGAACCAGCCCTCTGCCTTTGTTCTCCCCTTCCTTCCATCCTGGAAGTTGCTGACAATGTCAAGAAGGGGAATGGGGATCTTATTATGTTTCTAAAGATGAGGGGCACAAGGTAAGGATGAAAGCAGAAAGAGGCGCCTGAGTCTCTGTCTTGGCCCTCTCATATCTGCAAAATAAACACCCTGTTTGATCAAGCTCCTCCAGGGGATATCTGTAAAGTGCAACTGGAAACAATCCCTAATTGATACACTGCTCCATAGAACTGGTATGAAAACTGAAGAGCATCTACTATTAAATTATGGGGATTCACATGTGCCTGAAGATGATACTTAACATATTTTGTTTGAAGCAAGTATGTTATATTTCTCTTTAGATTATAAAAGAGAGCCCTGGAAGATTTTAATTTCCTGAGTCCCAGAGAGACTGATTATAAACATGTAGTGTAACTCTTGTAAAATTATTTTAAAGTAGGCAGGGATAAAAATGATGTAGTATTTTATTGTTGCTATAGAATGTAGTGCCCTACAATATGGCCTGTTGCTATATTTTAAGGGATGGAGAAATTGGATTTTTGCTCAGTTTCCTGTTTGTTGCAGTATGCCTCCTATCACCCACACCATAGATGCACAGATGCATAGAGTCCCCAGTGCAGCTAGGGTCCCAGATATGATATGCATTTGGCTAATCACACATACTAGCACGAGATTTAGAAAATGGAGGTTAGGGAGAGTCCACACTTGTGCTCTATCTGCTGTGTCTGCTGCTTTTTGTTTTCCTACAACAACATCAGCAAAGATCCCAGGCAACAGCTTTGTAGGTTTTGAGAGGCGGGTCTCCCTGCATCCATTCTGTAAGCAGAGACTGTAGCAGGTCTGACCAGTAATTGGCAGCAATAGTGGCTTCCTGACTGAGAAAGTGAGGACTTAATCTCACTGAGTCCTAATAATCAGTGGATTCAGAGATGTAGCTTATTTCATGGACTTGGTTCTGGATAGATTTTCCTACAACCTAGAACCTGTTTCTTTTATTTAGTGTCCTCTCAACCTCGAGTTTGTTTCTTTGGTTCTCCCAGCTGTGCCATAATCCACTGAATTCTTGAATCTATACCTCCTTCCTTTGGGAAGAGGGGATTCTATTTCTTGCAATGGAATCCAGAGCTTTGGAGCATCTGTTAGAGCTCTTTACTAAATTTTTCTGGCTTTAAGAGATGCATGCTCTTCCCGCAGAAGTAATGATCATAGAAGCAGATGTTGAGATAGAGATTGTCTTGGGTGCCTTTGAGTAATCATGGTGGACAGAGCCTTTTGTGACATGAAGCACAAGTGAAAATTAACCTTTTATTTAAGTTGCTGAGATTTGGGGATGTTTGTTACCACAGATTTACCTGTCTTGTCCTGAAATGGCATAGAACTTAGAACTAAGTAGGTTACTGCTTGAATATAAATTATAATATGTGAGTTTGACTTAACTACTGGACAAAGAGAATCAGGGAACTATCACTGAAGAGCAATGGAAATACATGTTTTCTCATAGTGAAACATTTGATAAAATTGTTTGCAGTAAATTAGAAGGCAAATGGCTTACCTAACTTTAGGAAAAAGGTTTTAAAAAGATTCTTATTACTGTTTATTGTCAGCTACTAGCTGTATTTAATAATATATTATAAGAAAGAAATGTGTTCAAAGAAGAACTGGTTAATTTTTAAGGACAAATAAGAGACTACAGAGTTTGAAAATTCAGGGACTTATAACTCTAATAGAAGCTCTGCAACTCTGGATTCCATTGCAGAGAAAAGAACTCTCCCTCCCCTTCCCAATTGAAGAAGAGAAAGATTTAAGAATTTAGTGGCTTACAGAAGAGCTGTGAGAACTAAAGAAGACATAGTGTAAAGACTATTGCCTTTCAAACTAAACAATAGAATTGAGTTGGACACCATAGCACACACTTGCAATCCAGCTACTTGGGAGGATCTTAAGTTTGAGGCCATCCTGGGCAACTTAGAGAAAACTTGTCTCAAAATAAAATAAAGTCTGGGGATGTGGCTCAGTGGTAGAGCACTTGCCTAGCAAGACCCCAGTGCTGGGAGCCATCAGCCAAGTAGGTATGACAATTTCCTTGCCAGCATACTCACATGCTGTCTAGTGGAAGGACTCCTGAAAGGTGACCTTGCTCAAGGACCAGGGCGTATCCGTGTTTAGGGTGTCCCCGGTTTAGCATAATAGAAGATTAGGGTGTTCCCCGTTTAGAATAGGGCGTATCCTGCTGCCTGAGTTCCTCTTGAGTTCTTAGGGTCAGACAATATATTTGGGAGACAGAAGCCCAGGAGTGGTGGATTTGGGCAGAGAACGTGGATTCCCCCAGAATGTGTTTGTAGACGGCCGGTGTGAGTTCGGGAATAAAGAATTGCTGTTTGAATCTACAAGCTGTGTGGTGGCTCATGATTTGTGCCCAGCCAGAGACTGCGGCACCCCAGGTCCCCAGTATCACTCCCATATACAAAGATAAAATTGATGCTTTAAATAGCAAAGGACTATTAAAACTCTACTTTGCGTCAAAGATCAATCACTGATCATGGATTAGGGTGTAGTCACTGCTTTCAGTTGGATCAAATTACTAAAAAGGTCTTAAACCAGTGGAAAACTCTCATTGCTGGGCTCAGGGAACCTACCACTCAGGGTGGGGCAGGTTAATGGGGGGGGGGCTGGGTGGAAAAAGAGGTGGGTGTGGAAGAGGTATCAATTGAGAACAAAGACATTGGGCCTGACAGCACATAAATATGATAAAGAAAACTTTCTAGTAAGGAGTAGGTAAGGAGTTAACCACATTTAAGTTTTTAAGACAGTTGTACTATTAATAAGAGGCTCCCATCTAGACTGGTTCTTTGAGATTTAAAATGGCTCTTGGCCTTCCTACCCTAAAGGTAGGAAATCGGCTGGGGAAGGTGTTTATCCTTAAAGGCAGCCATTTCTTCAATGATGACATGAGACAAGCTAAATTAGGATCTTTCCCAAGAATCCAGGTATCCAAGAATCATGGAGATTCATCAATGCACAAGGAGCTCCACCAGAAAATCCATAAGGAACCTATTCCTCACCTTCAAAGCAGGGATTCTAAAACCTCTACCCAGTCTAATATTGGTTTGTCACAGGCCAATCACTGTTATATGTTGCCCATTCTTCCTGTTTTTGTTTAGGGGTTGGGATTTTATGAATTGAACCCCAGGCCTCACACATGCTCAGCAAGCACTCTACCACTGAGCTATATCTCCAGCCCTCCTTCTCCTCCTCCTCCTCCTCCTCCTCCTTCTTCTTCATCTTCTTCGTCATCTTCTTCATCTTCTTCCTCAGGCAGGCCTCCTGTCTCAGCCTCTTGAGTTGGTGGGATTATAGGTGTGTACCACCACACCCTGCCCATTCTTTCTATTTTTTTTTTTTTTTACTATTTATTTTTTAGTTGTAGTTGGACACATGCCTTTATTTTATTTATTTTTATGTGGTGCTGAGGATCGAACTCAGGGCCTCGCACGTGCTAGGCAAGCACTCTATGGATGAGCCACAACACCAATCCCCTTTATATTTTTAATTCGAGTTAAAGTTATCCTAACTTATTGAAGTTATCCTAACTCTGTTACACCTGACTCTGAGACTCTCTCTCTCTCTCTCTCTCTCTCTCTCTCTCTCTGTGTGTGTGTGTGTGTGTGTGTGTGTGTGTGTGTGTGTGTTTGGAGATGGCTGGGGCCTCTGGATCAAGAGGTTATACAGGCAGATAGGTTGTAGAGGCTACTTGCACATTTCTGCCTGATATACAGATTACCACGAATTTCCCAGATTTGGCTTTGATGTTGATGTTACACTGGGACTTTTGAATTCTGTTCCCTGGGAAGGGGTTGAGTGAATGCAATTTTGTATGCCAGAAAAAGAAGGAAAGAAATACGCCCAGAAGAGAAAACTGTGACAATCACCAGTACTACTCACTAAACATTTCTGCTTCTTACCTTTAGAATAGGATTGTACTTTTCCCTTTTTAAAGTTAGGCATAATTATGTAACTTTCTTAGCTAATTAAATGTGAACAGAAGTGATGTGTTTCTTTTCTGAGCATGATTTTTTAAAATTTTGGTTTAAAAAAATCATAAAATTTGCCACCTTAATTATTTTTAGGGGCATTGCTCACTAGTGTCAAGTGCGGTCCGTTGTTGCGAAATAGATATCCAGAACTGCTTCAACTGAAAAACTGAAACTCTACACCCACCAAACCTCTTTATTCCACCCCCTGATTACTACCATTCTGTCCACCTGGTAATCAACTCTGTCTCTATGGATTTGACTACTCTAAGTCACCCATCTAAGTGGAATTATCAACATTTGTTTTTTTTTGTTGTTGTTGTTTTCTCCTAGCTGATTTTATAGCAAAATGTCCTCAAGGTCATCTGTGTTGTAGCATGTTATAGGATTTCTTTCCTTTTTAAGGCTAAATAATATTCCATTGTACAAATGTGCAGCATTTTGTTTATCCATTCGTCCATCCATAGACATTAGGGGTGATTCTACCTTTCAGCTGTTATTAATAGTGTTGCTAGGCTGAGCACCATGACCAAGAACCAGCATATGATTCACTATATTTCCTTTTTCCCCTGCTGCCATGATCAGGGAAGCATGTGTGCCGAGATGAGTTTTTTTCATTCTGTGTTTCTGATTTATTAAAATGAGCAGAGCCCCCTGCTGACCCAAGATGGACACATAGAGCCAGTGAGAAATATGTCTTTGTTGTTTTAAGCCACAGAAATTTTGAGGTCTTTTTTTTTCTAGTGAAAATTAATAAAATTTTCACTTTTGAAATCAAAATTTGATTCTTCTAAGTTTGCAGAAAAGAAGGTTGGTGTGCCAGAGGTTCCTCTATTGGGGAAGGCTGCTGTATTTGAGTCCTGTACTCTCCTTGTGTCTGTACCCATTCGCAGTTACACTTTCTTCTTGTGGTTTTTTAATTTTTTCTTTTAGTGTGTGTGGCCATGGCCATACCCATGGCTTGTCCTCCTTCAGTCAGTCAAAGTCTGGAGAAATCACACATCTCCGTTTTCATTTCCTGTTTGCTTATCTTGGGTTCTATACTTTAGGCTGTTGGCACAGTACACCTTGTGTATTTGATAGAATTAGGAAAAACAGTGTTGATATCGTGGATCCATGGCCAGTGAGGACAGCTTTCCCCTCCTCATTATGAACAGGGCCAGATCCACCTTCATTCTTCATATGTGCATTTTGGTCAGTACAAAGAATACAAGAGAAAGAAATGCCCCCTCCCTTGAAAGCAACTTCCAGAAGCTGCATCTATCACTTACAATAAAATTTAGTCATTCCAAAGGAAGCTGGGAAACATGGCCTTTATTCTAGGTAGTGATTGTCCAGGTTTTGGATAAATAACTTTTAAGTTTCTACTTTTGAAGAAGAGGAAAATTGATGTTGAAGAATAATTAGCTATGGTGTGCAGGGTAATTATCCTCAAAAGATGGATATTCTACTTTCCAGAATATTAACGTGAAAAAGAATTTTTGCATATATGATTAAAGCAAGGGCCCTGAACTGTGGAGATTATCCTGGGTTCTCCAGGAGGGTGTATTTTCATTACAAGTCCTTAAAAGCAAAGAATTTTTCCCAGCTGTGGTCAAAAGGGAGATATGACTACAGAAGGAGACTCAGAGATATTTCATGTAAGAAGGACTCAATTTACCACTGCTGGCTTGTAAATGAAGAAAGGAGACATGAGCCAAGGAATGTAGGTGGCTTTAGAAACTGGATGAGGCAAGGAAATACATTTTCCCTTAAGATCTCCCGAAAGAGATGCAGCCCAGCCAACACCTTAATTTTAACCTAGTGAGATTCATCTTGTACTTCTGATCTACAGGATGGAAAGATAATACACTTCTGCTGTTTTAAACTACTAAATTTAAGGTAATTTGTTGTGGCAGCAATAGAAAATTAATGCCCTAGAAGTCTCAGCCACAGGGCCCCCTTTGGCCACCCAGGTATCTTCACACACTTCTTTTTTACACAAGTTACACCTTCTGTTCAATGGAGAAACTCATCGAATCTCATCCATCTCTTTCAGTTAAGACTATCCAGCTCAAAGTCCAAGACCTCCAGGAAATATATAGACTTTTTCCATCAGGTCTGGATGTGGTCAAGTTATCTGCTCCCCAGACACTTAACACATTGCAATGAGGTAGTGAAACCTTGATTGGTGAATATCTGTCACGTTCAACTGACAACATTGATTGCAGGAAGATTTCCCATGTCTACTTTCCTACATATCCCTGCCACTGCCCTTTGGGAAATTCATCGTTGTCCTGCATCCTCTAGTGTCTATCTGTGGGTATTGAAGTTTTCATCCTATTTGTTACCACAAAACTTTGGTATCATATTTCCTCTTGATGTGAGCTTGAGTGCCCAACAATTGCGTTAGAGGCTAAAAACAGTTTTGGATTTTCTAAGTTCATTGTTTCTTTGGCAATACACTTCCCCCAAATATTTGGCATGCTTCTCATTGATATATTATTGTAAGGTAATTTCACTTACAACTAACAATAGCCAGATATTGTCTAGACATAATTTTTAAGCCTCAGATTCTTTTAAATACTGGCCTCTCTACTCTTCCTGTCCTTCCCTCTCCTCAAAGTAATGGCTTTCTTGAGGGCATGTGAAACAATAGACTTGGGTAGAAAGAAAACACTTTCATTTCGATATTTTTCTGCTTGCACTAATTCTTATATTCTGGCAGATACTTCTTAATAGAAATTGCTTTAAAAATTAAAATTTAGGGCCACAATCTATCTCCAGTTATGACTGTTGATTCAGAGAATATACCTTTCTAAGCCTTGAAAAACTCTGCATTACCAGACTTCTTGTCAAATTAGTTTGCAAGCCACAGACAGACATACTTCTTAGCCCAGTTACATTTATTTCTTTCTGTACTTTGTACCATTTTCTAACCTGAGGTTACCTACTCTTCTTACATCTTTGCTAAGGGCAGCAAGAAACATCAGTAGACATCTATACTCTGATTTTATCCTATCACTTCCCCTGCCTGTCAAGGTTTCTGTGGCCATTTCATTGCCTGGTATGATTTGGCTATGGTTTAAGTGTCCTCCAAGGTTCTGTTGTGACTGAAGGCTTGCTCTCTAGGTTGGCGGTATTGCAAAGTGGTGGGACCTAGTAGGAGTTCCACAGATTAACTGGGAGAAAGACCTCTGAAGGGATTGTAGGACTCCAGTATCCCTTTGCTTCCTGTCATCTGGAGATGTGATTACTTGCTCCAGGATGCTTCTGCCATTGCCATCTGTCATTTGCCAGAAATTCTCACCAGAAATGAGGTGTTGAAGGTACTGTGCCTGTGAATCTCAAAAACTGTGAGCTAAAGAAACCTCTTCTTCATAAGTAGCATGTGTCAGGTATTTCACTATAGTGACAAAAGCTGATTAATATGCTTGCCAAATATCTTTCCTCAGAATAACAAGGATCATATTTTCTAATTGCTTATGTTTCACTGTCCAGCTACTTGTTGGTACAAGAACACCTCATTTCAGGGAAGGTATCATGTATCAGAGCACATGGCTTCAGAAAGATACACACTCTGCCTGCCTTGCTCCAGGCTGCTATTACTGTGCCCCACACCGGGTCACCACAGAGGGACCCTAGAAACTAGACTTCCTTAGATCTTTGATCTAGTCCAGCATTTTACTCTAGCTTGACTAACATCTCTTCCGGTACCAAAGGGAGAAGTCTCTAATGAGGTTTCACATCTACTTTTGACCCTAAAAGAAAACCATAAAATTTAAAGTTTGAAGTTAAGAATCAACTGACTTTACATTAGAAGACTTCAAAGAGTTTTAGCCCCTCTGAGAATCAGCATAGTCTCCAGTGTGGTGGCTGTTTCTGAAAAAAGCCACTTTGACTCTTTTTGCCTGTATGGAGAACCTCCTCAGAGTAAACTGCATAGTGGATCAGTGTCTTCAGACTGGAGCAGTAATCCTTACCTCAGATCCTTCTTTATTAAACCTAGAAAGTACCTGTATTCTGTTGATTTTCCCCCTATCTAAATGGCACTCTGTTTCAATGGGAACATAGAAAGTTATGATGAACAGCCACTGACACTCTATAAAAAATTGGACAAACTAAGAAAATCATATTTAAAAAGAGAGATGATTGAATAAAAGTCTACAAGAACTAAAAATGTAATGAATATATAATAATGTTTGCAATGTAATAAAATAAAAAAAACTCCAAGATGTTATTTTTCTACTAAAAGTAAAACTACTGAAACATTGCATTGATTTCTCAAAAATAATTTTTAGTGAACATAACTTTAGACTTCAGCTGACATGAGAATTTAGTTATTCAGGTATTGTTGACATTTTTCTCTTATCAGTTAACACACCTAATAGTGAATTAAATACCTTTTGATGAGTTAAATAATAAAATGTACACTATTTTTATTTAAATCTCATACCGAACTCACTCACAAAAGCATGAAGAAAAAATATACACAGCAACCAAAAGGCCAGCAGTAGCGCATAACCATGTGCAGGTCACCTCTTGAAATATAAGTTTGAGATTCTGCAATTGAGCAAGAGAAAAGTCCTCATTTCAATACTATCTATGCACCACAGTTTTGAGACATCTGGTATACATTTTGTGTACCTTCCATGAATTCAGTATTAATGTTGCTCACATGGCACTCCCACCAAACCCAATTCCCATTGAGAGGAATTAAATATTAAAGAATGAGATTTTATCAGATAAGGTTGGGCTTTGGAGGGCCACATACTATTTTAATTTTAAGATTGTTTTAAACAGCTCCATAGAAATAATTTTTGCCTCATTAGGTATAGCAGGGTCCCACTGAGAATGCAAAATAGAAATGAATTTAAATAATTGATAAGAAATATTAACAAAATGAATATTTTGAATATTTGCAAAAGATATATTTCCTATTGAACTGTATAATTTAAATCTTTTTTGCCTTCTTCCAGTTAATTATATATGTAAAAGGGATAAATTCCTCCCTTCCTCTCTCTAAATTACCCTAATTTCATTATAGAAGCCAGTGACCCAACGTTCATTTAATAAAATTCATTTTGGAACATGCTTTCCCCAGGGACTTCAGGGATCATTTTGTGCTAGAGTCTAACCTGGGATCCTTAAATAGTTTTAAAAGTAATAATGGGGTCTTGTGAGCTATTTTCAATATTTCAGAATGCTTATACAAAATCAAACTCTTGCTGGAGTTTTTCTTTTCTTTTCTTTTCTTTTCCCTATAACATGCCTCGGTCATATAGGTCTTTGTTCCATAAAAACAGCACATCGAATTGTTGCTACATTACCTGATGAAACTGATATGTCCTTCTAGCCCACTCACCTTCCCTGCCCTCTGCTTCCCACAGCCACCTTCTTTTGTTCATTACCATTTCTAATCCCCCTTAGAGATGTCAGAAGTTTTAACAAAACAACAGCAAAAAGAAACAATTATTGCTCAGTAAGTGAATTTTTCTAAACATAACATTTTACACAAGGTACATTGTTAAAAATTGTTAAGGGAGAGCTTAGTGGTAAAAATGTTTCAACTGTTTATCTCCTTTACAGAGGTCTAAAGCAGTCAAATGCATTTTCCAAGGTCATGCAACTGGTTAACGATGGAGGCAGGGTTAAATCCCAAATTTCTGACTAAAATCTGCCATGCTTTTCAGTACTTTAATGCTGTCTTCAGCATGGGCAGCATGAAATGTTGCACCATTAAGTGGCATGAAGGCCGTGTACTGTGGTAGCTGCCTTCACACCCAGAGGCCTCTGAGAGCTACTTCTGCCTGCCTGCTTGTGAGCCAGGGTATTGTCTTCAGCCTGGAGCACAGCAGAAGGCTGGGAGGCAAAATGCTGGGCCAGCATTTCTGATAGACCCCAGAAGTAAGCCCATGTTGTCTGTGACTGCTGAATTGTGCTGTTACAATTTGTGGTTCACAATGATGTCCCTAAAGCACTATAAGTTCCCGAGATGTGATCTGAAGGATCAAAGAGTAATTATACATAGAGCAGTTTAACATTTATTACATACGATATTATCCTAAGGTGACAATATAGTAACTCTTGGTCAAACACAATGTGTTTAATAGGACTTTAAAATAAGATTTCTGGAATACAATTTAATGAAGACTCAAAGTCTAGAGTTATATTACTTGTTATTATGTTTATATAATAATTTTACTTTTGTCTCATCAAGTCTTTCCTGATTATTATAGTATGTCTCTCATTGACTCTTTTCTTCCATGGACTACCCAAGTTCTTTAAAACATAATTATCAATTATGCATTTGTTTAATAAATTCATTCACCTACTGTGTGCCAACTTGTGCTAGACATTAGGGAGATACCGGTGGGGAAAACTATGAAAATTAGTGCCTAAAAACATAGCACAAATAAATTAAATTACAATTGCAATGAATGTTACTGAAGGAATGGTATGATTGAAGGGGAAAGCAGATTTGACAAAATTAGGATTAACAATGAAATCTAATTAAATTGGGCATAAAGAATTCCTTGAGAAAACAATGGTTAAACAAAAAGTCTCATGAAGAAATATCTTTTAACTTAAACAAAGAAGGCAGAGAGGAGGGTTTCAAACATATGAACAGCATGTGCAAAGTCCCTGGCACATGTATGGTTCAGTGGAATGAAGATAGGTGCTGCTGAGGTGCAGAAAGGGTTGGAGGATGTTATAGGAGATGATGCCAGAGTAAGGACCAGAGTATGGGTGATGTGTTGTGCATTCTGGCTTTATTCCAAGAATAGCTCAAAGTTTTGAAAAAAGTGGGTGGTCAGGTTTAAGTTTTAAGGAATCATCAACAGTATTGTGAACAGATCAGAGAGGCAAGAAGGAGGTGTTGAGACCTATTAGGAGATTATTTTAGGAATAAGAGTGATAAAGCTGATTGTTTAGACCATGAACTCTCAACAGCTGTTATATCACTCACATTAGGGCAAAAAGTGGTTCATGGGGAAGAAGAAAAAAGAAATTTTAGCTATGACAATGGTCTGTAGTCCTCTAAAGCTCAATCCTAACAGATAAAATCGTATTCCTTAGAATTTAAACTTTCTTTCTTTCCTTCCTTTCCTTTATATGGTACTGGGGATCAAACCCAGGGCCTTGTGCATGCTAGATAAGTGCTCTATCACTGACCTGTAACTCCATCAAAGTCATATTGCAAGAGGTGACCTGAGCTGCTGACCACCATGTGGATGATCTTAGGTCTGGCTCACTTGATAACATGGATGATTCTGTCAGCCACTGAGATAGGGAAGCACTGGAAGAACAGCAGGGGCCTGTTGTGTGCATGTTTGTTTTGTGGGGTCTGTTGATGTGTGTGTAATTATGTACTTGTGTGATAGATTTAATGAAAGGGTCTTGGATATACTGACTTTTAGGTACCTTTGGTAGACAGAATAATGGCCCCTTAAAATATCCATATTCAGTTTCTGGAACCAGTGAATAAGCTATTTTGCACATTAAAGAGGAATTAAGTTTACAAGTGGAATTAAGGTTGTTAATCAGTTGATACTAATAATAATGATCAGAAAAAAATATTAGGAAAACAATTCAGAAATATATAGGGGAAAAAAAGCATTAAAAAAGTCTATTTGGGAGGCTGGGGTTGTAGCTCAGTGGTAGAGCACTTGCCTCACACATGTGAGGCACTGGGTTTGATCCTCAGCACCACAAAAAATAAATACACAAAATAAAGGTATGGTGTCCATGTACAACTGAGAGAGAGAGAGAGAGAGAGAGAGAGAGAGACACTCTATTTGAGCTGGAGCTGGAGCTCAGTGGGAGAGCGCTTGCCTAGCACATGAGAGGCACTGGGTTTGATCCTCAGCACCACAAAAAATAAATTAATTAAAGGTATCATGTCCATCTACTAAAAATATATCTTTTAAAAAAATAGTCTATTTAATGTTAGTACACAGTGTTGTTCAAGTCTACTTTCTTGCTAAACAACAAAAATATAGAACTGTCCACATAATAACAGCAGAATATACATTCTTCTCAATTGCTCATGGAATATTCATCAGGAGAGACCATATGTTAGACCACTAAACAAGTCTCTAAAGTTAAAGAATTCAAATTATACAAATTATGTCCTTTTGACCACAATGAATCTGAAAATGAAAAACAGAAGGAAATTTGAAAAATTCACACATATGCGGAAATCAAACAATATACATCTAAAGAACCAATTATTCAACAAAGAAACCACAAGGGAAATTAGGAAATACTTTGGAATGAATGAAAGTAAAAACATAATATAACAGAACTTATGGGATGCAAGGAGGAAAGTGATCAGAAGGAAATTTATAGCTGTAAATACATCTACATTTAAATAAAGAGAAATATCTCCTATAAATAAACCTAAATTTCTATTTTAAGAAACCAGAAAAATGAGGGCTGGGTTGTAGCTCAGTTGGTAGAGTGGTTGCCTTGCATGCATAAAGTCTTGGGTTCACTCCCCAGCACCAAAGAAGAAGAAAGAAGAAAGAAGAAAGAAGAAAGAAGAAAGAAGAAAGAAGAAAGAGAAGGAGAAGGAGAAGAAGAAGAAGAAGAAGAAGAAGAAGAAGAAGAAGAAGAAGAAGAAGAAGAAGAAGAAGAAAAAGTAACCACAAAAATGAAATGTAAACAACACAAAGCAAACAGACACAAAAAATAAAGATTAGAGCTGAAATAAATAGCATGGAGAATAGAAAAATTATATAGAAAATCAATAAAACAAAAGTTTGTTCTTCAAAGACAGCAATGAAATCAATAAAAATTTGGCTGGATCAGACTAAAGAGAGGGAAGACTTGAATTACTAAAGTTAGGGAAGAAGTGGGGGCATTACTGCCAACCTTATAGAAATAAAAATGTTTTTAATGAAATACTATATATAATGTTATGCCAACTAGTTATGGTACCTAGATATAATAGGTAGCTTCTTAGAAAGACACAAACAACACAATAGTGACTGAAAAAAAAATACAAAATCCAAATTGACCCATTACCAGTAGGGGAGCTGAATCACTAATCAAAAACCTTGTATCAAAGAGAAGCCTAAGATCAGATGACTTCACTGGTGAGTTCTACCAAACATCCAGAGACAAATTGGCACCAATCTTTCACAAACTCTTCTAAAAAACAGAAGAGAACACTGCCTAAATAATTCTGTGAAGCCACTATTATCTTGATAAAGAAAATCATAGGAAATCTACACATCAGAATCTTTTATGAATCTTCAATAAAATTTGATTAAACAAAATCTAGTTACATATAGAAAGGATTACATAACATGATCAAGAGGGATATATTCCAGGAATCCAAGGTTGGTTCAACATACAAAAAAGAATCAATGTAATATAGCATTTTATAGAACAACAACAACAACAACAAAACAGCAAAAAAAAAAAGACCCTCTATATAATCATCTCAATAGATTCAGAAAAATAATTTGACCATAAGCAAAACAATTTTATGACAAAATACTTAACAAATTAGAAGTTAGAATATAATTTCCTCAAACTAACAAAAGGCATCTATAACAAACCACAGCTCACACTTATAGTGAACTTTTGAAAGCTTTCCCCTAAGATCAGGAATGCCCAAAATATCAGTTTTTACCACTTCTTTTCAACAGGAAAAACAAAGGCATCTGGATTGGAAAAGAATAAGTAAAACTACCTCTATTTGCAAATGACAGTCTCCTATGTATAGAAATCCTACAAAAAACATCAGGGCTAATAAACAAATTCAAGATTTGCAAGATACAAGATCAGGATTAAAAAAGTGAGTTATATTTATACATACTTCATGAGGAGTCTATATAATCAAAAGTGAGATTAAGAAAATGATTTCATTTATAGTAGCACCATTATTCAGCTTTTCAGTGCTGTGACCAAAATATCTGACTGGAACAAGGTTTATTTTGGCTCATAGTTCCACAGGCATTAGTTCATGATTGGCCAACTCCATTTCAGAAGCATCATGGAAGAAGGGTATGGCAGAGGAAAGCTACTTAGATATGTCAACTGGAAAGCAGAGGGGGTAGGGGGGAGGGGGCCAGGGAGAAGACAAATCCTTGTAGGCCATTCCCCATAGACCTTCTAACTAGGTCCCACCTCCCGGTAGTCCATTCAGCTATCAGTGGATCAGTTCACTAATGGATCAGAGCCATCATGAATCAATTCTTGTCTTAAAGCTCCACCTCTGAACCTTGCTGCTTTGGTGATCATGCTTTCAACACATGAGCTTTTTGTGGAACTTTCCAGATTCAAAGCATAATAAGAATAAAAAAGTACAAATGCTTAGGAATATACTTAACCAAAGAGATGCAAGAGTTATATCCTGAAAACTGCTAGGCATTGCTGAAAGGAATTAAAGATGACCAGGATAAATGGAAAGGCATCTTGTGTTCTTGGAATGGAAGGTTTATATTGCTAGTAATACTTCCCACTCCAGATTCATTACAGATAAAATGTAACCCCTATCAAAATTCCGTATTTTTATTTTATTCAGGAATGAACATGCTGATCCTAAAATTCACATGGAATTGCAAGGATCATCAAAATAATCTTGAAAACGAATAACAAAATTGGAGGGACACACACCAATTTAAAACCCTGCTTCAAAGAAATGATAATCCAAACAGTGTTAAGCTGGCCTATGGTTAGACAAATCAACCTATACATATGGTCAGTTGATGATTCTTTTTTATAACTTTTAAAAAATTTGTGGCCAGATGATTTTTGACAAGGGTGACAGACCATTCAGTGGGGAAGAAACAGTCTTTTCAACAAATGGTGCTGATATAACTTGATAGCCACATGCAAAAGAGTGAATTTGGACCCCTTCCTCACACTATACAAAAATCAATTCAAAATAGATAGAAGCACTAAATGTAAGAGTTAAACCTATAAAATTCTTAGCTCAAAACATAGGTGTGATTATTATTACCTTTGACTAGGCAAAACTTTCTTAGATATAAAACCAAACACACAAGCAATAAAAACAAAAGGTATATTAGACTTCATCAAAATAAAAACGTTTGTGTGTCAAAAGAAACTATCAAAAAATGTGAAAAGATAACCAACACTATGGGAGAAAATATTTTCCCATCATATCTGAAAAGGATCTAGTATACAAAATTTGTAAAAATAATTTTACAAATCAACAATAAAAAGATGACTCTTAATTAAAAAGGAACAAAGGATTTGTTCCAAAGAAGATATATAAATGGCCAATAAGCATATGAAAAGATGTTAAACATTATTAGTCATTAGGAAAATGCAAATCAAAACCATAATCAGATACCGATACACAGCCTCTAGGATGGCTATAAAAATTTTAAAAATAAACAAATAATGGTCTGGGGTATAGCTCAGTGGTAGTGTGCTTGGCCAGCATGTGTGAGACTGGGACTCAATCCTCAGCACTTAAAAAGAAAAAGTCAAAATTAATGTACCTAAAGAAGGAAATAAAGTAACAAGTGTTGGTAAGGATGTGGAAAAATTGGAAACCCCATGGTAGGAATGTAAAATGGCTCAAATACTTTAGAAACATAGTTTGATAGTTCCTGGAGAGGATTAAACATAGTGCTATTGTATGATTCTATCCAGAGATCCATACATAAAAGGATTGAAACTTACATTCACACAAAAACTTGTACATAACAACGTTATTCATAATAGCCAAAAAGTGGAAACAATCCATATGACGATTAACTCATGAATGGACAAAAGTCGTATATCTGGGCTGGGGTTGTGGCTCAGCAGTAAAGTGCTCACCTAGCACGTGTGAGGCCCTGGGTTTGATCCTCAGCACCACAGAATGAATGAATGAATGAATAAATAAATAAATAAAATAAAGGTATTGTGTCCAACTGCAACTAAAAAAATAATAATAATAAAATATTTTTAAAGTAGTATATCCATACAATGGAATATTATTCAACAATAAAAAGAAATGCAGTACTGATACATACTATTCCATTGATGAACTGTGCAAATATTTTGCCAACTAAAAGAAACCAGTCACAAAATGAAATTTATATTATTTCATTTATATGAAATGTCCAAAATGAGCAAATTCATAGTGACAGAAAGTAGTTTCATGGTTGTCAACGGCTAGGAGAAGCAGAAATGGGGAATGACTGCTAACGGGTATGGGCTGTCTTTTGGGGATGATGGAAATGCTCTAGAATTAGAAAGTGGTGATGCCTGTGACACTTTGTAAATATATTAAGAACCATTGAAGTTTATATTTCAGAAGGTGAGCTTTATGTTATATGAGTCAAATCTCAAATTACTTATAACAAGTAGAAGAGGGAGGCAGAAGAGAGAGAAAGAGATGTAATGGAGGATGGGAAAAGGGAACCATAACCCAGGAAACACAAATGGCTTGTAGAAACTAGAAAAAGCAGGGGAACAGATTTCCCTCCTTGACCCTCCAGGAAGGGAATCAGTCCTATCAATATTTTGATTTTATTCCACTGAGTCCAGCCCATGTTGAATTTCTAACTTGTAGAAGCAACTATAAGACAAAGCATTTATTTTTTAAAAATCACAAGTTTGAGATATTTGTCTTAGCAGTGATAGAAAACTAGTACAGTGCCTTTGCGATATTTCAGTGAAAAGTGTACATTATTAAGTGCAATATGAGGCTCCAGAGTTCAGAAGAGAGATTTGGGCTAGAAATATAATGACATTTCTGAACTCTATTCCAACTAATTTATATATGTGCATGTGAGAATTAAATGCATTGGATATTTACAGGCCTTTGAGTTTAGTTATTGCTTATTATTTACCTTTTTACATAAAGAAACTAGGTCATAGAGAGAAGTTTAATATCTTCCCTGAGGCATAGACACATTATGACTGAAATATAGGGAGTCTGTCCTCAGAGTTGGGGTTACTTCTGACAAATAAACAAGTTTGTGAATTACTATCAGGTAAGTACTGACAAAAGCAAACTGAAAACACCTGTTAGCAGCATAAGAACATCAGTCACATTTGCAAGAGTACTTTTGATGGAGTGATGGGGCAGAGGTAAGAATTGGCTGCAAGTGTAGACAACCCTTCTGCACAGTATGGCTTGAAAAGGGAGAAGCAGCACAGCATCACGAGGAGTGAGAGCTGAGAGAAGTCATTTTCAGTGGAAGTCTGAAGATGGCTAAGAACTATTGTGAAATTCTGATGAGGGAGTGAATCTCCAAGAGTGAGAAAGAAAAGGAGCCTCTATTTTAGAATTTTGAGAAGGAATGGAGAGAGGGACCCATTACACTGTGGAGCGACTTGCCTTATGTGAGGAAGGACTAGTTTCTTTGTTGTATCAGAGCAGAGTGAAAGGATAGGCTGGCATAGCTGGCAACAGGAATGGGAGAGCATTTCTGAGGGCTTTTGTTTTCTCCTCTCCTGGGAGGAAGAAGTCAAGGTCCCTCTGCTGTTGGGGGAGGTTCTGGGAGGATAGGTGAAGAGAGTGGCAGTGGCAGTGGCAGTGGCAGCCACATCAAAGCAGCTTAAGTTTGAGGAGAGTGGAGAGGAGGCTTGGAATAATTATTTCGAAGAATTGCAGAATAAACTGGCCACGGGAGCCCAGAAGTATGTCTGTCAGTCTCTAGGGCCCAGTTAAGGATCTGTCTGGCTTACTACTATCATCTTAAATTGTTTGCAAGTTTTTACATGTGTCTGAGATTTCTTCTCACCCCAATGGTATTGTAAAATTCTTTTTCTGATTTCCCCTCAATTTCAAGGGTAGTGTTGAGAAATAGTTCAGTAATGTATTTGGATAGCCTAACTAGGGTGTTCGACTAATCATTATGCTCCAGTTCCCAACATTTCCCGACAGAGAAAGTTTGCTATAACATGTATGTAAAAGGCAAATAAACTGGATGTTTCTTCCAAACCTTGATTTTTAATAGAAGTTTCCCACTGAAAGAAAGGGTCAGTTACAGAGCATCTGTTTTAAAGTTTAAAAGAAAAACAACAACAAAAAGACTTCATTCACAGAAGCTAGGAAAAAAAAAAAACTTCAACCTTTTCATTTTAATATTGAGGTAAATAAACCTCCTTGTTTTATAAGTTTATAAATCCATTGCCAATAAATAAGCAGGAGTGTTGAATAGTGATAGGAAGAAATCCTTTTTATTTTATTTTGTTTTTTTAGGAAGCAGACAGTGAAATAAGACATGAGGGATGACTCTGGGCAAAGATAAGAGGACCCCTGCCAGACTCCTTCGCTGCTTGTTGCAATCCACAAATATGTGTGTGGTTGCCAGTGAGGTTCTCTGAGGCTCTGTTCCACCGTTGGAGCTGATAAAAAAAAAAAAAATGTGACCTTTAGCTACAAATGGAAATCTCAGAGTATATGAAGCATAGCAACCAGGAAAGAGACCCAAGAAAATCACCCAGCAACAATCAGAAAGTTAGAAATAGCAACGCAGTAACCAAAACATAACCCAGACAAACTACGGAGCCAAGGAAAGAGGGAATGCATCCAGGCAGAGTGGAGATTCTCTTTGTGGGGTCCAACTAAGAAGTGTTACAAGACGTGTACTCACTCACTCATATTTGGTGGATGCTTACTGTATGTCAGGGTTTTGCCAGAAGCTAGGAGTTCTAAGTTGAATAAGAAATAGACAGTATTTTCAATGAAATGAGCCCCAGTGGCAAAGTGAAATAAATGCTAAGATAAGGTGTCTGCAAAGTGCCATGGGAGTACAGAAGTGTTGGGGGAGTTTGGGGACCTGTTGAGATGTCTTTGGAGTGTTCAAGTGGAAGCATTCATTTGGCTGTTGAATTCATAGGCAGAGATTGGAGCAGACAATTTGAATGATGATAAAAGTACAGACATTTGTATATGTAGTAGTTGGAGTTGTGAGTTTGAAGAAAGTCTTGAGGGCATATTGAAAGTGAGGGCAGAGTTCTGGGGAGCATTGACATTTATAGGAGAAACCAGAGAAGAGGAAGATGGGCAGAGGTAGAGATAAAGCAGGAAAGAGAAGCAACAGAAATGGAAGGAGAGGAGAGCAATAGAAAGTGTCGAGCATCCAAAGTATAAATTGAATTCAGAAAGGAGGTCATCAAAGTCATTCATCAGAACAACTTAGGAGCGGTGTTGGAAGGAAGTCATCAAAACTGAGGAAAATGTAAACACTTAAGTGGTTTTATAAAGAAAATCTTGCAAGCTTTGCATTTGAATAGCACATTTTAACACAGGCTTGCAAACAGCTAATTCTAATAATCATTCTGGACTCTATTTTGACTCTTTGAGTACTTTTTCCTCATTCAAATGAGGATTCTATGATTAAACTGTGAGAAGCCAGGAGAGAGTGTGAAGGGAACTGACCCTTTCAGCAGTTATCAGGTGCAAATTTCCTTTGGGGGTGAGAGATGTGTTTCAGGAATTGAAACCACGCACAATTACTCACATCCCCAGCCCTTTTTACTTTTTTATTTTGAGACAGGGTCTCACTAAGTTGTTTAAAGCCTTGTTAAATTGCTGAGGCTGGCTTTGCATGTGTGATCCTCCTGACTCAGGGTTTCCCTCCTTGCTGCTGGGATTACTGAGTGGGCATCACCTTGCTTCCAACCATAAAACCTTTTAAAGAAGTTTTTGTTTTGTTTTGTTTTGTTTTGTTTAGATGAAGATTCAAAGTGAGGTGTAAATAAAGTAGCATTGTCTACTAAACTCAACAATTATCACTTTGCTTTGATTTTATAGCCTCCGGAAAAACTTTCATTTCTCTTGCTTATAGGTCTTCCAGACTTTGAAAAGCCTGGGGCTACTGCCTGTGATCTACCTGAATACTCCTTTTAGAGTCTATTCCACTCTATTAGTCTGTTTTTTTTTTTTTTTTATTATAATGAAACACCTGAGGCAGGCTATAGCTCACAGTTCTGGAATTCTAGGGCATGGCACCAGCATCAGGTTGACTCTGGTAAGAACCTCATAGCTGATGGCATCACATTGGTGGGGATGAATGTAGGAGGAGTTACTTTGCCGGACAGAAAGTCAGAGAGTAACTGGTGTCTCACAATCCCTTCTGAGGGCAGATCCTTAATGACTTAAGGACGTCCTGTTTGGCTTTACCTCTTAAAGGTCCATACAACTTTCAATATGCCACCTTGGGATTTCCAATACATGAACCTTTGGAAGAAAACCATACCCCAACCATAGAACCCAGCCTTGATTTCAGGAGCACCACCTACATCAGTTCTACCTGCTTTCCATGTTCCTGGGTCATCACCTGACTAATGCCTCTTCTGATAGTCTCAGGGGATTCTTGAACTTCAACCTCTGTTGTTATTATTGTTGTTCTTTTTAAAATTTTTAGTTGTAAATGGACACAATACCCTTATTTTATTTATTTTTATGTGGTGCTGAGGATCGAACCCAGTGCCTTACATGTGCTAGGCAAGCGCTTTACCACTGAACCACAACCCCAGCCTTCTCTTCTTCTTTTTTGGCCTCTGATCATGAAAGGAAAAAATCATGTAGCATCCACTTAAATCCAATTCTATGATGATTTTCTTCCAACCAGAAAAATGTACAATATAAATCATTTCTATCTAATGTTCATATTCCCCTTTTATATGAGGTTAAACTACATGAAACTGCCTTCTTGGAGGTCAGAAAAATTGAGTGTCAGTGATTCCATGTAGGTTTTGAATGATCATCTGAACTTTGTTGTGTACTGAATGTATTTGCCCTAAATTCATATTTTGAAACTGTACCCCATAAATGTGATGGCATTAGGAAGTGGAGCCTTAGGGAGGTAACTAGAGTTAGATGAGGTCATGAGGGTGAGTTCCTTAGAATAGAATTAACGGTCTTTGTTACAGTTGTAAGAAAGCTTGCCTCCCCTCTCTGCATTTTGTCTTAGGAGTTAATAAAGAGAAGTTGGCAGTCTCAACGTAGAAGAGGTTCTAAACCAAAATTCAGTCATACTGAAACACTGATATTGGACTTCCAGCTTCCAGAACTGTGAGAAATAAATGTATAAATAAATAAATAAATGTTGATAAGCTATCCAGTGAATGGTAATTTCTTACAGCAGCCTTACCTAAGATAAGCTTCACATAGGAAATGACGGGAATATTGATTCTGTTTGACTTAATGTTTCTGCAGTTTTTGTGTCTTATTTCTATTTTAAAATTTATGTTGTTTGCATATTAGTAAGGTCAGGCTGCTATCTTAATGTCTAGGAAATATATTAACCTTTATAAAACAGAACCCCAAAATCATATCTATTAATTGAGGAACCTGTTTAAAGCTTTCTGTTGTTTAAAGGGTGTCTATCTATGAAACTGAGTTTTTATAGCACAGTTTTTGAGACAAGAAACTATTAAGAATTGGTCTTTTTAACCCAGTCTGGCAGCTCCATGCACCTTAATCAGTATTCTTTATTGCCTCATAACATAGCCTAATACAAATTCAAATTTGGGGTTATACCTCAACCCATTTCAATTTCTTAAACAACATATGAACAAAAACCATATTTATTTTAAATATTACAAGCTGTGTGTTCATGTTGACAAAATATTAAGATTAAATTATATAGCCTAAATGCCTACTTTTAATTTGGTTTAAAATTTATTTAAATACTTTCATGTTTCCCGGAGGTTTAAACTTTTAGATTGGAATGCCCATTCTATGTTACACTCTAAATCTAGCTATTAGATTGTAAAGTTCACCAAACACTAATAGAATGCTAACACCACCTTCATGTGATTCTGGAGTGGAATAAAAGAACCTCAAAATGGAAAGTCATTGAACTCAAATCCCATTGCTTTATGCTTCAAGAGGCCATGAAAAAGCTCTTCAGGCATGAAAGTGTAATGGTTAATGTAAGTATTGCTTGTACTATTAAAAAATCTGACTTTAATCCATTTGTCCTAACTGTAATCTCTGCTTCCATTATAACATATTTAACTGACTTCCAACTGGCAATCCTTCCAGTTTTTAGGAGAACCATGATATTTTTTCCAAGGTCAACTTTGTTGTATAATTGTGGTATGTAGGGCTATTTTTTTTTTTTTGGTGGGGGGACAAACACTATCTTTCCATTTCCATTTTTCCAGTCATTAATATAGCCTCTAGAAGAAAAGAAATGAAAGAGACAGAAATGCCTGTGAAAAATTCCTATGTAAAGGTATTTAAGTAATGTTTTCTTGTTAAGAAATCCAGAAAAAAAATTAATTGGAAAGAGAAATTTAATTGGCCATGGAAATTTGTCATTTGTTGAAAATAAAACAAACCTAACCTTAGAAGAAAGAAATGGTTGCATATGGGTTAATAGTTTAGTAGAAAAATTCACAAATATTAAAAGGACAGAACTGTGAAAGTAATGTATCCAGTTTTTTTAAAAAGGATTTTTATACATATTTTTAGTTGTTGGAGGCCCTTTGTTTTATTCATTTATTTATATGTGGTGCTGAGAATTGAACCCAGTACCTTACACATGCTAGGCAAGTGCTATACCACTGAGCCACAGTCCTGATGTATCCATTTTTAATTGAGAGAGTCACTAGGCTAAGTAAAGGCAAATGGGTTCCAACCTGTGGGAGAATACAGCCTCTCTAATGCTTTGGAAATGAAGTTCTATATCAGAATTTAAAATCCTTAATAAATTACTAAAATTGAGAGAGGGAAAGCCTTGGTGAAGGGCACTATTAGTTAAGCTTGTGGAGGAAACAACATGTTAAATAAGAAGAGATTCCAAAGGCATAAAAGGAGAAACAGAGAGGGCAAGCCTTTGCTTTTACACTGGTGACCTTGTCAGAGAGTGGTCCAGAGAGAATGTGAGAACTGGTGGCAGAGCTCAGTGGGAGAGCTCTTTTCTATGATGGGATTCCATTCCCAACTCTGGGAGGGAAAGTGAGAGCTGGAAATGACCTTGAGATACTTTGCTTCTATCACCTCATTTTTAGATGACACAATTGAGCCTCAGAGAAAATCTCTTTGGTGGTAGGACTGGAATTTGAACCAAGAAACTCTGCTTCCAGTCTTGGGGAAAATGTTTATATCATTTAGCATCACTTAATATGTTTTCATTATTTATGGCTAAGGTACTATTAAAAGTGATGCTGTGGAGGCATATAAATACATACAGATGGACATCATTATTATCATCATCACTATTGTTACTGGGCATTCAAAAAGAAAACTCTTGTATCTACCCCAGATAAAAAACTTAAATAATCTTCTAGAAGCCTGAAGACCAGATTCTAATCAAACCTCTAAAGTGATTTAATTACTGGTGCAGTTTCTGGTCTCCAACTTTCTGGGTGGAAAACGATTTATTGGCCCTCCTCAATGAGGGTGTTTGACAGAGCTGTTTCTTTTCCACTCCCTCCACTGAATGTTGCTTGGAGAATCAAAACTGGCACTCTTCTTTGCAAGCAAGAGGGAATGATGAAAAGTGAGGGTTGACTCCTCCAAGTCCTTAGATTCCCCTAGGTCACGTTCTGTAAACCTGTCCCGTGGATGTGTGTACTCAACCGAGCCTCTGAGGCAGACCACTACTGAATATTGTGGCAGTGTTCTAGTCAGCATCAGTGCTGGACTCCCAGAGACCACAGTTAGTGGTGGCTCCTCTTTGATCTTGGTGACAGGGCTTTCCTGGGACTGCTCCAGCTGCCAGCCAGGGCCTCTGAGGAAAGGCAGCTCTGCTGACCTCTTCCAAGTCCCAAACTCTAGCTCTGTCAGCAGTAAGATAGCTCTCCATTATTCTTTCTAAAGGCATTCTTCCTGGTTCCTACTGAATCTAGCTGTGTTTTCCAGTATATGGGCTTCAGAAGTTGATATTGCTGCAGAACAAGTGAATCAGTATCTAAATGAAGTATGTCTATAAGTTGAATGAATCATATTATTAGTTGTGTTGTGCTATGTATTTTGCACTGCTCCCAGCCCTTTGCCTACATTATCTCATTTAATCCTCACATAAATGCTATGAGGTTGGTTTAATAATCACCTTGAGGAAACACTGTCTCTGAGAGATTAAGCAAATTGCTCAAGATCGTGAAACTAGCAAATGGATAAACTGGTCTTCAAACCCAGATTATCTAATCTCAAAGTCTACAACCTGAACCATGACTTCTCTTACACATGTATTAATTGTTTTTAAACAAATGTTTGCATGTGTTGCGGATTAAAAGTTATTGATTTAAAAGTATTATATAGTTTGTAGTATGTTTTTTCTTTTTCTGTTTTTTCTACATTGTAAGTAACTCAACTACCAGATGATTGGAATGTGATATAGTGGGTTTTTTTTTTTCTTTTTTGGTACCAGAGATTGAACACAAGGGTGGTTAACCCCTGAGCCACATCCCCAGTCTTTTTTTTTTTTTTTCTTTTGGGACAGGGTCTCACTAAATTGCTTAGGGCCTTGCTAAGTTACTGAGGCTGGAAACTTCTAAGTTACTGAGGCTGCAAAGAACTTGTGATCCTCCTGCCTCAGCCTCCTGAGTTGCTGGGATTAGAGGCATTCACCAACTTGCTGATGTGATATAGTATTTTTAAAAGTTCTCTCAAGTCAGGGTTTGTGGCATAGCTCAGTGGTAGTGTGCTTGCCTAGTATAAAAGAGACTATGGACTTTATCCCTAGCACCGAAAATGGGGGGAAAATGGAATGAAAAGACTCTTCTCAAAAGCTTTTAAAAATGTAGTGTAGAAACGCAATTTTGTGAGTTGATGGAGCATAATTTACAATTGTTTTAGCAGAATTCTGCTGTATCTTAGTCAGGGGACCCCATTTATGACTGATCCCTTGAATCAAATGGACAATGAGACCTCGCTCAAGACTTTGAATGACATTAAAATCGTTACAATAAAATGGTTAGTTCTGATGAAAAAAAAAGTGAAGTTAAGATAAAATTAGTTTAACTGCCCAGCTGTTTTGTTCATTTATTTATTCACCCATTCAATAATTTTTTTATTGATTCCTACCAGGCACTGAGTTAGGAAGTAGAGACATAGCCTTCAAGAAAGAAAAGGAGTTTGTAAATTGCAAGAAAATATTATCCCTGACAAGTATTTCACCTATTAAAATGCTTTCATTCCTTATTTTTATATTTTTATTCTAGATACTCTCACTCAAAAGAAATTCACTTAGCAAATGCAAAACTTAAGAAATATAGATAAGTTAGGTTACTCTAAGGAATCAGCAGGCTCACCTGGTCTGTTCCTCAAGTCTCTGGAACTTCTCCCACCATTGTGGTTTGGGTCTGAGCTGTCTCTCATAAGCTCCTGTGTGAGATAAAGCAAGAAGTTTTAGAGCTGAAATGATTGGGTTATGAGAGCCTTAAACCTGATCCGTGCATCAGTTCACTGAGAGGGGCTAACTGGGTGGTAACTGTGGACAGGTAGGCTGTAGCTGGGGGAGGTGAGTCATTGGGGATGTGCCCTTGGGATATACATTTTGTTCCAGGTGAGAGGAGCTATCACTCTCTGCTTTCTGGTACCATGTCCTGAGCTGCTTTCTTCTGCCACACTCTTTGCCTTGATATTCTGCCACACCTTGGTCCCAGAGCAATGGAACTAGCTGTCTAGGAACTGAGATCTCTGAAACTGTGAGCCCCTCTGAAATGATGATTTTCTGCTTGGGCATAATGGGGGGATTACAGGGAAATTTCTCAAAAAGGCTTAAATTCTTCATTTGATTCAAAAGAAAAACTATGATTAACAGATTTTTAGTAAACCCTGTTTAAATATTTAGGTTAGAATCAGGAGACAGTTTAGACAGGAAGAATTTAGGGAGCTGTTGTCTGCTTGAAAATCAGACTCAAGACAGCCTTGCTGCTCTTGCCAGTTGATATGGCTCACATGTGTGTTTGACCAGCGCCTTTGGGCTGGATGCATCTTTCTTTGTGTCTGTGTTTCCTTTTCTAACACCTGGACAACCTGAAGCCCTGAGAATAAATATTTTTATTTGTTCATGTTGAGACTTGCCTGGTACTGTCCACTAAAAAATTAAATTAAATATTTTTATTTGTTCCTGCTGGCGGACTTGCCTGGTACTGTCCACTCAAGTCACCTTTATTGGGTTCTCCGAAATCAGGGCCTGCATTTCTGGTCATGTGCTGGTAAACATAATACCTTGCTTGGCTTACCTTTCCCTTGGATTTCACTGCTATTATTCTTTCTAGTGATAACATTTTTTCTTCATTCAAAAAATATTTATTCTTAGGCATTGTTGTAGGACCTGGAAATAAAATAGTGAACAAAACAGAAAGAACCTCAACAGGAACAAACAAAAATTACACTTGCCTTCATGGAGCTTCACATTCTAAGAGATATCAAAGCCTGGTAAACTGGGATTCTCTTTTATCGACCATAACTATATATTTTTCTCAAGAAGTAAAAATTCAATTTTCAGGTCCTAATTCTGTGTAGTCTGCTATCCCACTGCAGAAAAAGTGAACCTTCTTCTTATAGGATAAGAAGTGTTATATAGAGAAAGGAAACAGGACCAAAGCAAGTACACAGGATTTGCATAAACTTAGAGATCAAAATGAGTTGAGTCCTCAAAAATTCAAGGAGCAATAAACATAGCTTTTAAAGTTTATTTAGAAAGAGGATCAAGGAGGCAACAGGCCATTGGGTGGAGTCAAGTCAGCAGTGATCTACCGTTGAAAGATTATTTAGCAAAAACCAAACTCTTTAACCTCAGTTTTACTTTTGTCTTCCTATTGAGCAGAGCAGGGACTGGAGGAGAGAAGAGAGACTCATTAGCAAGAGAAGTTCAAAATGGGAGAACATAATCACTCTAAATAGTTTCCCAACTCTGATAAATAGCACCCCAATATTCAGTGAAAAAACATTCTAATAGCATTGCTGACCTCTGCAAAGAGTGTAAAGAGTGGTTGAAGTAAAGTTAACTCAAAGTGGATCAAGGAGCTAGATATCAAATCAGAGACTCTGCGTCTGATAGAAAAAAAAGTTGGCTCCGATCTACATATTGTTGGGTCGGGCTCCAAATTCCTTAATAGGACACCCATAGCACAAGAGTTAATAACAAGAATCAACAAATGGGACTTACTTAAACTGAAAAGTGTTTTCTCAGCAAGAGAAACAATAAGAGAGGTAAATAGGGAGCCTACATCCTGGGAACAAATCTTTACTCCTCACACTTCAGATAGAGCCCTAATATCCAGAATATACAAAGAACTCAAAAAATTAGACAATAAGATAACAAATAACCCAATCAACAAATGGGCCAAGGACCTGAACAGACACTTCTCAGAGGAGGACATACAATCAATCAACAAGTACAAGAAAAAATGCTCACCATCTCTAGCAGTCAGAGAAATGCAAATCAAACCACCCTAAGATACCATCTCACTCCAGTAAGATTGGCAGCCATTCTGAAGTCAAACAACAACAAGTGCTGGCGAGGATGTGGGAAAAAGGGTACTCTTGTACATTGCTGGTGGGACTGCAAACTGGTGCGGCCAATTTGGAAAGCAATATGGAGATTCCTGGGAAAGCTGGGAACGGAACCACCATTTGACCCAGCCATTGCCCTTCTCGGACTATTCCCTGAAGACCTTAAAAGAGCGTACTACAGAGATACTGCCACATTGATGTTCATAGCAACACAATTCACAATTGCTAGACTGTGGAACCAATCCAGATGCCCTTCAATAGATGAATGGATAAAAAAAATGTGGCATTTATACACCATGGAGTATTACGCAGCACTAAAAAATGACAAAATCATGGAATTTGCAGGGAAATGGATGGCACTAGAGCAGATTATGCTTAGTGAAGCTAGCCAATCCCTAAAAATCAAATACCAAATGTCTTCTTTGATATAATGAGAGCAACTAAGAACAGAGGAGGGAGAAAGAGCAGGAAGAAAATATTAACATTAAACAGAGACATGAGGTGGGAGGGAAAAGGAGAGAAAAGGGAAATTGCATGGAAATGGAGGGAGACCCTCAATGTTATACAAAATTACATATAAGAGGTTGTGAGGGGAAGGGGAAAATAAACAAGGAAGGAAATGAATTACAGTAGATGGGGTAGAGAGAGAAGATGGGAGGGGAGGGGAGGAGAGGGAGGATAGTAGAGGATAGGAAAGGTAGCAGAATACAACAGTTACTAATAGGGCATTATGTAAAAATGTGGATGTGTAACTGATGTGATTCTGCAATCTGTATTTGGGGTAAAAATGGGAGTTCATAATCCACTTGAATCTAATGTATGAAATATGATATGTCAAGAGCTTTGTAATATTTTGAACAACCAATAATAAAAATACAAAAAAAAAAAAGAGTGGTTGAAGTGCCAGTAACCTGTACAAGAGGAAGTCCCGTGGCTAGTTAAGAAGTGAAACAAGGGAGATTTTGTATAATAAAGACTAAGGGGGCTGGGGATGTGGCTCAAGTGGTAATGCACTCGCCTGGCATGTGCGGGGCGCTGGGTTCAATCCTCAGCACCACATAAAAATAAAGATGTTGTGTCCACCGAAAACTAAAAAAAAAAAATAAATAAATATTAAAAAAAACCTCTCTCTCTCTCTCTGAAAAAAAAAGACTAAGGCTCTTAGTGATTAGGGGTTGAATTTTCTTTTTAAATATATAAACGATTTTTTAATAGACAAATTCTATAGATAAATTTCTTCTCAGACACACCACAGTGTGGCATTGCTAGCCAGTGGTCTCCATGTGCTGACCTGGCACAAACGCCCTGAAAGTGGCACAGTCCTCGTAGGCAAAAATCTTCTTCAGTCACTCCAGGCACAGAGCTTGTTGGCCAAGACTTGGCTGTGAATTCTATTCTTCATATCTTTATCTGTGTAAGAATCAGCCTGGGATCTGGCACTGGCTTAGATTTGGCAGATAATCATTACATGTACTACCTCATTCTCAGTGAACCATCTGACCTCCCAGAGAGGTCAGTGTTCATTTTCCTCAACAACACATGAGCACATCTTTTCCTCACATCCTTAACAGTAGTGATGGTAGTCTGTTTTCCATCACCCATAGATGTTGTCATTGAGTACGTGCAAAATGTCCTGAAATATTAGATTAGAGATATTAGAATATTAGAGATATTAGAATAGGGTGTAGGCTTCTAGTGGGAGAGCGATTTCAGGTTTTTTTTTTTTCCTATAATTTTCTTTCTTTCTTTTCCTTCTAGTTGGTGTCAGGGATTGAACCCAGAGCCCAGGGCTTATACATGCTAGGCATGCACTGTACCACTGAGCTACAATCCTAATGAGATGTTGGATATTTAAAATTTTGTTTGGAAGCTTCTAGGTCAGGAGTGGTCAAATATGGCCCTCAGGCCAAATGCAGATCATTTTTCATTTTTGTAAATAAAAGTTATTTGTATGAAGAAAAATTTACTGCAATACAGTCAGAGCCAGTGTCCATTTATTTATATATAAATGATGTCTGTTTTCATGCTATAACTGCAGAGTTGAGAAGATGACCATATGGATTACAAAAGTCTAAATATTTATTATGTGTCTCTTTTAGAAAAACTTTGCTTCTGGGTAAAGAAGCACTAGGTAAAGAGTACTAGGACTAGAGTTTACTAAAAATAGTTATGTTCAATGAAACCACATATATGTATATGTGTGTATATATATCATATATGTATTCATATATATATTCATGTTTTCTAGATAGATAAAGGAATTTGTTAATATTGAGTATCTAGTCTTCATTAAAAATTCAGTCACCACCATTTCTTATTTACTATATACCAAGCCCTGGGAATATAAAGAAATAATTGTCTGGCAGAGGAGTTGCATACATAAGGGATAATTCCAAATAAAATAGTACTTTCTATGAGAGGACTATATCCAGAATGGTGCAAAAGCTCTGAGGAGAGCAGTTTACTGATCTTCAGAAGACAAGGTGCAAGTTGAGTACTGAAGAATGAACAAGAATCAGATCCATGATGAAGCAAGATGTTTCAAGCAGAGAGAGCTGCTTCTGCAGTGACACAGGGAATGAGGTAGTGTGTTTAGTGGGAGAATAAAATGGTGTGATATTTTTATACTGCAAAGTGGGAATGGCAGGAGATGCAGGTTGAAGCTAGATTCAAAGAAGGATTATTTTCCCTCCATCCTGATGGATTTGGACTTTATTATGGAAACAAAGGAGAATCATTAAAGCATTTTAATTGCTGGAGTAAAACTGTCAGATTTGCAAATTAGATGAGCCCCTTTTTCAATGGTGAGAGTCAAATCGTCACTGTAAAAGGGTTTGAGGAGGTTTTTTTAGAGGCAGAGGAGACCTCTGCTTGGACCTTCCAGACTCTTGAGACATCACAGAAAAGAATTTAAGGACACATAGGACTTTTGCAGAGAGAAAGAACTTTATTAGAAAGTAAAAGGTGAAGACACACACACATTCTTAGAACAGAATGCGAACTGTCTCAAAGTTTTGGGGGTCTTTGGCTCTTCTTTTAGAGGAAACTATGTGGGGGTAGATATGGGAAGGTACATAAGAACATTAGCCTGGTGAACTCTCAGATTATGGATTACAAGATGTTGATAGCCATCTGGTCTTCTTGCACGATTTTCATGTTGACGTTGTCTCTTCTATCTAGATGACATTTGGAATGTGCCTATATTATAGGTTTCTTAAAATACATCTCTCTCACTTTGTTTAATCTGAAAATATATTGTGTAGGCTAACAGTACACTTAAGCTTTAATCAGAATGAGCCAATTTTCATAGATGAGAGAATTTAAATTAACTGTAAGACTTGTAGATTTCTCAGAAATTTGAAAGTGACAGTCCTGGAGGAAAAAAACAGGTCTGGAGAGGAAAGATGTGAGGAACTTTAGCACAAGGCTTCCATATTTAAGTTGCAGTCTCCTTTTCCTTTTTTTACTTTATACCTATTTTTTATTTCTTTTCTATCATACCCATAAATAAGGAAACAGGAAGCCTGACTCAGGGATTAATCAAAAAATTTGATCAAGGAGAGGTTAGTGCCTGAGCTATGGTAATCATTGTATGGATTGAAAAAAAGGAATAGGTTTGAGAAATTTGACTGTAAGATAGACATAGTTTAGTGACCGAGTAGCTTTAGTGATACAAGAGTATGATACAATAACTCATAGATTTCTAACATGGTAGCTGGATAAATGATGTTATTAATAACTAATATGGAGAACTAGAAGGAGATTTGGAGGCTGTAGTGAGGCTCCCTCACTAAGACTTCCAGCCAGATATGTTTTTAGTATGTAGTCAAGGTCATAAACACCCTGATTCAGCATATGCACTCAGGGTCATATGTCACTGTGTAACCTGTTGGCGCTGTGCTTTCTTTATTTGGTCTGTACACCAAAAGTTCTATGAAATGACTTTGTCTACTATTCCACTGTACCTTGCATCTTCTTTCACCTGCCAGGATCCTGAATCTGTTTCCTGGGGTTTGAGCCCTAGGAGGACATAAATCATGTCTGGATGTGGAAAAGATAGAGTTCAGTTATGGGCGTGTCAGTGTGAGGAACCTGTAGGTTATCTATTTGGTGATCCCTGGCAAACAGATATATAATCCTGAAAATTAGGGGGGAAATGGGGCCAAATAACATTAATAAAGAAGTAGTGGTTAAAAATATAATAGGAAAGCATGTGGAAAAGAAAAGCATGAATCCAAGTGGAACCATCAAGGGATTTCTGAATGAAGAGCAGCGAATGAGTAACCCCCACAGAGAACCAAGAAGGAACAGTTTTCATGAGTTACTTATGAAAGGTGGATAAATATGGTCTGGATGAAAGGACAGTTGTGCCAAAGGACACTAGTTGAGCGAGGTTGTCTAAGTACCCCCGGGTCCACCTGGAGGGAGTACCCTACTAGAGGGAAGCAAGACCTTCCATTGTATTCTCCATTTCTATCGGTGTCTTAGATGAAGGACAGGCTTTTCATGTGTTTGAATTATATGAACCTGAGAGGAATAAAAAATACATCAGATAAAACTCTGAAGATATGAGAAACTCTTGACTTACTAGAGCCCCCAGACTCTTATCTAATAAAATAAAAATTTAAAAGGGTTACATTTTCAGTGACTTGAGTACAGACTGGGAGTAGTGTGGCTTAGCAGTTGATTGTAGGAAGAAAAAACTTAAAGAAATTAGTTGGTGGTTAACTTATATGAGTTCACACTATGAAGTGGCTGCCAAAATGAGGTGAAATTGGTGTAGAATGATTGGAGTATCCAGAAAGGTGGTTCTCAAACTTTACTTTGGAATTTCTTGGGGGAATTTTTACAACTCCTCCTATTCAATCCATATTCCATACCAATTAAATCAGAATCTCTGTGGAGTGAAACCCAGATATCAGTATGTGTTTTTTTAAAAAAACATTACAGGTGATTCTAATACGCAGCTAAATTTGAAAAAAATAAGTGAATGGAATTTAGACTATTACCAAAAAAATTCAGAACACTTGTTAAAGACAGTAAGGAAGACTTTATGGGGAATGCTGAAAATAGGCAGAGGAACCCTTGCAATGGGTTTTTTTTTTTTGCAGTAGGGGGAAAGACTGGGCTCAACTTCAGCAAGAACAAGTTGGAATTTATAGCCAAGGAATAGGGTGGGATCAGTGAGTGAAGAATTAATAAGAGGGAACATAAAAATATGGGGGTTTCTGACTAAGCTGACTTGATAGGATTATTGCTGAATGCAGGTATTACTGTTTGAATATGAGGTGTCCCCACAAAACTCCTAGGTTAATGCAGGAATATTCAGAAGTAAAATGATGAGATCACAAAAAGTTTAATCTAATCACTCCATCCTAGTTAAATGATTAACTGGGTGGTAACTGTAGGCAGGTGGGTTGTGGCTGGAGGAGATGGGTCTCTGGAGGTGTACTCTGGAAGGGTTCATCATCCCTGTGGTCCCTTCCCCTTTCTCTTGCTGCTTCCCTGATTTCATGAGATGAGCAGCACTCCTCTACCGAGCCCTTCTGCAGTGATGTTCTGCCTCGCCCTTGGACCTTTGAGATTGTGAGCCGAAATAAGGTTTTCCTCTTCTAAGTTGTTCTTGTCAGGAATTTGGTCACAGCAATGCAAGGCTAACATAGCAGGCTAGGGTGATAAGAAATTCAGGGTAGTTCAGATATCTAGGTGGGGAATTTTTGACAGCATTCTTGCTCAACCTGCATTTTACAAGGACAGAGAGGGAAGGCCAAGTTCAGGCCTAGTCAAG
This sequence comes from Callospermophilus lateralis, assembly GCF_048772815.1. Classification (NCBI taxonomy): domain Eukaryota; kingdom Metazoa; phylum Chordata; class Mammalia; order Rodentia; family Sciuridae; genus Callospermophilus; species Callospermophilus lateralis. Next base: position 81,783,269 of record NC_135310.1, on the reverse strand, counting down.
CAGTGAACTCAGAGAACCTTATTAGCTTTGGTTGAAGGAGAGTCTCTGTTAAAAATGAGAAATGCCATAGTTTCTCCTTTATCCTGTGTTTTGAAATTCTCGGTTTTAATTATCTGTGGCCAACTGCGACCTAAAAATATTAAATGTAAAATTCCTCAAATAAATAATTCATTATATATTTTAAATTATGTGCCATTCTGAATAGTGTGGTAAAGCCTTGCACCATCCTGCTCTGTTCTGCCTGGGATGTGAATCATCCTGTCGTCTGATGTGCTTATGCTGTATACTTCCATCTACCTGAGAGTCACTTAGTGGCGGTCTTGGTTATCAGATGGACCACTGCAGTATTGCATTGCTTGTGTTCAAGTAATCCTTATTGTACTTAATAATGGCATTTTAAGTGCCAAATATTGATGCCAGCTATTTGAATCTGCCAAAGAGAAGCTATAAAGAGCCTCTTTTATGTAAAAAGGTAAAAAAAATGTAGTAAGATATTTTGAGTATGAGAGATTACATTCACATAAAATTTAATATTAGAGTATATTGTTATAAAGTTTCTATTTTATTATTGGTAATTGTTGTTAATTTTACTGTGCCTAATTTATAAATTAAACTTTTTCATAGTACGCATGTATAGGAAAAAGCACAGTATATATAGGGTTCAATTTTAGTTATCCACCAGGAGCATACCTCTGGTGATAAGGAGGATGACTGTACAACAATGATTTTTAACTGAGAGCAGGAAACATTGGAATTACCTTGGGTGGGGTGCTTTTCAAAATACACATGGCAGAGCCCCTTCATCTCACAGTTCTAAAGTGCCTTTTGAATAGGGATTTGGATGCACCATTCCATTCCAAATGGATTGAGCACAACTGGTCTAAGAATCACTCTTCTCTGCACTATTCAGAAACACCAAAAGTCTTTCAGTTTTTTTCTGGCTGCCTCCTTTTCAAAAAGCTATACATTAGATGTCTCAAGCTGATGGCCATAGGCTGGGTCTTTCTTTGAACCTGAGGGATGGAGTAAGAGTCAAAAACATGAAATATTGTCATCAGTTAAAAAAAATTCAAGACATTTCACATGACCTTGATTTTTAGATTCTCTTAAAAACTAGTAAGATCTGGTGAATCTGAACTCACTTTCCTTGGATCTAAGTAGCTGCTGCCCCCTTTAGAGCAGGCCTTATACCTCCAGCCCTTTGTTCACTTATTTACATTTCTGGCCAAGCACCCATAGGTACCTGTGTTGGCTACCCCTACTGATCAGTGGAACAGGCTCTAGGAAAGGCAGCAGGGAGGCAGAGAAACCTTAAAGTCCTATCATTTAAAAGGTGCTTTTGAGTAGCTAAAATGTGAGGTGGGAAACTCATAAGAGTTCTTCACATTTTTGGAAGATTTTCATGTGAAAGAGGAATTGAATTTCCTTGTCAAGATGAAGAACTAAGACCTCCAGGTATAAACTATTGTGAGACAGATTTATACTTCATATCCCAACTGATTTTCTAGTAAGCATAATCGTCTAAAGAGAAGGGATGACTTTTGAGATGGTGAGTTCTCAGTCATAGCAATGTGTTAGGCTAAATTTCTAACACCTCTATGGGATAGGCATGGGAGTGGGAATTGTAGGAAGGCCTGTAGTTGGGTGTTTAACTTGATACTGATGACCATAGGTGTCCAAGGAGCAGTTACTGAAAACTGTTTTTTTTTTTTTTTTAAACCAAAATAGAGGAAAGAGGGACCAAAGGGTGGGAGGCAGGGATGGAGGGAGGAAGTGCTGGGGAGTGACATTGGTCAAATTATATTGTTATATGGTGTGCCTGTATGAATTTGTAACAACAAATCCCACCAGTATGTACAACTATAATGCACCAGTTAAAAAAATGTGGAAAATCCCTTTTTTAGTGCATTATACAGATGTATAATGGTGAAGTTCATTTTGAAATATTCATAAATGCATATAACATAATTTTCTTCATTTCAATCCCCAGTACTACCTCCTTCTCTTTCCTTCCTCCCTCCCCTTGGTCCTCTTCCTTTATTGTATTAGTCTCTCTTCTATTTATTTATTTATTTAAATTGATCCATTATTTAAGTTAGAATGTGTTGTAGTATATTCACACATGCACATAGTATAATTTGGTCAATTTCATTCCCCAATTCTTACCCTTTCCTATGCCTTCTCCAACCCCTTGGTCCCCCTGTTTGTACTCTACTGATCTTCCTTCCACTTTCTCAAGCTTCTCCACTTATTTTATTTGCTTTTATCTTTAGCATCTGCATATGAGAGAAAACATTTAATCCTTGACTTTCTGAGCATGGCCTATTTCACTTAGCATGATGTTCTCTAGTTCCATCCATTTACAAACAAATGACATAATTTCATTCTTCTTTATGGCTGAGTAAAACTCCATTGTGTATATGAACCACATATTCTTTAGTCATTTCATCTGACAATAGGCACCTGGGCTGGCTCCACGACTTGGATATTGTGAATTGTACTGCTATAAACATTGATGTGACTGTATTATTACAGTATGCTGATTTCATTTCTTTTGGATAAACACCAAGGAGTGGGATAGCTGGATCATATGATGATTCCATTCCTAGTCTTTTGAGGAATCTTCATACTGCTTTCCGAAATGGTTATACTAATTTGCAGTCCCACCAACAATTTATGAGTGTACCTTTTCCCACATATCCTCACCAGCATTTATTATTATTTTTATTCTTGATAATTGTCATTCTAACTGGGATGAGATGAAATTTCAGTGTAGTTTTATATGCATTCTCCCTGATTGCTAAGAATGTTAAACATTTTTTCATATGTTTGTTGGCTACTTTATTTCTTCTTTGGAGAATTGTATCTTTAGATCTTTTCCCCATTTGTTGAGTGGGTTATTAATTTTTTGGTGTTAAATTTTTTGAGCTCTTTATATGTTATGATTATTAATCCTCTGTCAGAAGAGTAGCTGGCAAAGATTTTCTCCCTTCTGTAGGCCCTTGTCTTCACACTTTTATTTCCTTTGTTGTGCAGAAGCTTTTTAATTTAATGCTATCCCATCTATTGATTTGTGGTTTTATTTCTTGAACTTTAGGAGGCTTTTTAAGGTACGTGGTGCCTGCACCAATGTGTTGGAATGTTGTCTTTATATTTTCTTCTAGTAGATTCACTGTTTCTATTCTAATTCCTAGGTATTTGATCCATTTTGAGTTGATTTTTGTGTTGGATGAAAGGTAGGAATTTAGTTTTATTTTTCTACATATGGATAACCAGTTTTCTCAGCACTACTTGCTAAAAAAGCTATCTTTTCTCCAACACATGCTTTTGGCACCTTTGTCAAGGGTCAGATAACTATATTTGTGTGGATTTGTCTCTGTCTTCTGTTCCATTGTTAATTGCTGTTTTTATGCCAATACCATGTTGTTTTTTGTTACTATAGCTTTATATAGTAAAAAATTATCCTGGTCAAATTATCTTACTATACTAATTTGAGATTAAATTATCCTTAGCTGTTGTTGCTCAAGATTGCTTTAGCTATTCTGGGGATTGCATTGATAATATTGCTTTTGGTAGATTGCTTTTGGTAATATAGCCATTTTGATGATATTAGCTCTACCTATTCATAAACATGGTAGGTTTTTCCATCTTTTAATATACATAAATTTCAGTGTTTTATAATTTCATTTATTCAGTGTTTTATATTTTCTTTCTTCAGTGTTTTATAATTTTTATTTATTGTAGGCATCTTCTACCTTAGTTACATTTATTTATTAAGATTTTTGTTGTTGTTGTTGCAAATGGAGTAGTTTTCCTGTTTTTTTTTTTTTCCTTTCCCTGATTTCTTTCATTATTGGACTGTAAGAAAGCTATTGATTTGTGAATGTTGATCTTATATCCTGCTACTTTGCTGAATTTGTTTATCAGACTTAAAAGTCTTCTGGTGGAGGTTTTTAAAAATTTCCTTCTCTTACCTGATTGCATTGACTATAAATTCAAGAGCTGTATTGAAAAAGAGTGAAGAGAGCGGACATCTTTGTCTTACTACTAATTTTGAAGGAAATGCTCTCAGTTTTTCTCCATTTAGGATGATGTTAGCTTTGGGTTTGTCATATATAGCCTTTTTTGATATTAAGGTAGGTTTCTTCTATCTCTAGTTTCTCCAGTTTTTGACATTTTTGCTGAATTTTGTCAAAGGCTTTTTCTGCATCTCTTGAGGTGATCATGTGATTTTTTGTTCTAGATTATATCTATATGATGCATTAAATTTATTGATTTATGCATACTGAATCAACTTTGTATCTCTGGATTGGCTCTAACTTGATCATGGTGTACAGTCTTTCAATGTGTTTTAAAATACGGTTAGCTAATGTTTTATTAAGAATTTTAACATCTATATTCATTAGGGATACTGGTCTGTAGTTTTCTTTCCTTGATGTGTCCTTACCTGATTTTGGTATAAGGATGATGCCGGCTTCATAGAATGAGTTTGGGGGTGTGTCCTTCCTTTCTATTTCATGGAATAATTGGAGGAGAATTAGTGTTTGTTGAAAACTGCTATATCATAACATTTTGGTTCATTTTGGTTCAAATCACCAATCCAAAGAGTCAGGAAGGATTCAGTGGGGAAGGGATAAGGAGAAGAGTTTGGAGCAGGTGCTGGTAAAAGAATGATTTGTAATGGTTCTTGAGCCTGAGGGAATGAAAGGTAGGGAGAAAGTGGTATAGGCAAGACAAACTCAGGTCTTTCCTTCTTGGGCACGTTTGGGCCAGGGATGCTAGTCAGCACTGATGTAGAATGTGGAGGATACCCAAGCATTATATGTACAGAGAATGTTAGGCAAGAGTCTGAATTGTTTTGGAGTCCTGGATCCACTATTTAGTCTCTCTGTGCTTCAGTTTTCTCACCTGTAGAATGAGAGAATGAATGTTGTGTCATAACATAGAATTCTGACTATTAAGTGATATAACCCTTGTAAAGTTCTTAGAAGAGTTTTTGGAACAACGTTATTGACCACTACACTTGCATAAACATATCATAACATAGTGAAGCAATTTTACCTAGTATATTGCTTTTAGATTGCTTCCAATTCTGGCTGTTATTTCAAGCTTCATTTTCTAATATATGACAAAATTGCTTGAAAGTCATATCAATAAATATTTACAAGAACAATTGGTAATATTTTTCCATATTAAAGGGACTAGGTAATCCAGAATTTACGTGCCCTGTATGGACTGGTGATCTTGTTCTCTGACATCAACCCACTAGTGTAGCATAATTCTAAGAATAATTCTTTTTTACTATTCAAATATGAGAAATTCATAAAACAAGCATTTCATCAAAGGAAAATTGTTAAATTATCTTTCTAAAAGACATGGCTCAAAATCTTTAGCAATTTTTTCTAACTGTTCTCAACACCTAGTAATAAGGAGGATAATAAATGGATAAACTGATATAGGGAAATCTATAGATCACTGCATTTAATAAAATCAGGGTATATAGTCTTTTCAGATTGTACATAGAACATTTATCAAGGTAGACCATATACCAGGCCATAAAAATGTCTCAATAATTTAAAAAGTATTCTGGCCACACATTTTGCCAAAATATATTTAAATTAGAAATAAATAACAGAAAAATCTGCAAAAAAATCTGTAAATATTTTACTTTGACCACAATGTAATTAAATTAGAAATAAATAGCAGAAAAATCTGTAAATATTTGTCTGGCATCAGCACACTGCTCAATGACCCATTGGTGGAAGAAATCAAAAAGTACATAAGAAAGCAGTTTGAACTGATTGAAAATGAAAACACAACATACTAAAATTTGTGGGATGCCTTTAAAGCAGTACTTATGGGGAAATTTTATAGCACTAAATCATTCACTGTTGGAGAAGAAGATCTCAAATCGGTGTAAGTGATTTGTAATCAAGTGTAATGGGTTTACCCCTTGCTGAATTCAAAACCAATGAGCATGACCAGGAGATAAAAGAATAACAAACATTTATTAGTTGCAGCAAGAAGGAGAGGACTGGTGGTAATTCCTAAATTATTACCACTCTTCAAACAAGGCATGGCATTTTTATTGGGGAATCTTATACATATTCATAGAGGAAAGAATGTAAATACAGGGATATTCCTGAGCGAAAACAATTTGAGGTCAATATCTTCATACATTGCATATTTTAAAAATAGCCAATGGGACCCACCCACCCCAAGGATTTAAGATGAAAATCAAATTACAATGAGCAAAGTTTATTCTTGATCACCTAGAGAGGGTTGGCTTTGGCTTTAAGCTGTCTCCTTGTGGTTTCCTCTGAAAGCCCTTCTCTGAAACAAAAGAACAACTTTGGAAGAGAGCTAACCCTTATTTATAAGTTACTAACCACTGCTCCCCTCAAGTATAGGAGTTTGCCACTAAAATTATCTGCCCAACAGATAACAGAGCTAAAATTGCCAAAACAATTTTTAAAAGAATAAAGGTGGAGAACTAACACTACCTGATTTCAAATCTCATCATAAAGTTACAGTAATCAAAATATGGCATGACATCAAAATCATCACCCATAATATAAAAAGTGGCTAAAACTGGGGCAGTGGCACACTCCTATAGTACTAATTATTTGAGAGGGTAAGCCAGAGAATTGCTTGAGGCTGGGAGTTGGAGGCCAGTTGGGCAATAAGGTAAGATCTGACTCGTAAGAAAAAAACAGTGTGTGGGGATAAATTGGATTTAATCAAAATTACAAACTTTTGTTCTTTAAAAGTCAACATTAACAAAATGAAAAAGTAATGGGAGAAAATATTTGTGAACTAAATTCCTGATAAAGGACTTGTATTCAAAATTCAATAAGAAGAAACAACAATCTAATAAAAATGGTTGAAAAAAGGGGGTAAAATATTCAAACAGATTCCACCAAAAATGATAGTAAGCACATGAAAAGATGTCCAACATCATCAGTCATGAGGGCAATATACATTTAAACCACAATGAAATACCACTAACACCTATTAAGATGACTAAAATAAAAAGTCCTCATCAGGCGTTGGTGAAGATGTGGAAGAAGAACTAGAACTCTCATAGATTATAGATGGGAATATAAAATGGTAAAACACTTTGGAAAATAGTTTAGTAACTCCTCTTTTAGTTGTAAATGGACACAACACCTTATTCTATTTATTTATTTTTAGTTGGTGCCGAGAATTGAACCCATTACCTCACACATGCTAGGCTATCACTCTACCACTGAGCCTCAACCCCAGCCCCAGTTTGGCAACTTCTTAAAAAACAAAACCTAAACCTATCACAGGTCTACAGTTATTTTTCTCTTATTTACCCACGGTAAAAGAATGCATATGTCTATACAAAGATGTGTATGTGAGTCTTTATAACAGCTTTATTCATAACATCCAACCGGTGAAGGGGAAACAAATTATGGTATATATGTATAATGGACTACTACTGAACAATAAAAAGAATAAACTATTGACCTATATATCTATTGGTGAATTTAAAAATAATTGATTGAAAAATCTAGACAAAAATAGTATATACTATTGTGAGATAATGTAATATGATTCCATTTACATAAAATTCTTTAAAAAAAACCCTAAATATTCTACAGGGACAGGAAGCAGACGAGTAGTTACTTCAGAAGGGAGAAAAGAGCAGAGGGAGGAATTACAAAGAACTTCATTCTACCCTTTTAGGTTCTGTGACTGGGCCTAAGAAGTAAACTGACATAAAATAGATTATAGGAGAAAATATTGTTTTAATATTTAATATTTTTTACATGTACAAGAAGTCTTCAAAAGGGAAATGAAGACTCAGAAGGCATTGTTCCCAAAAGCTTACATACTTTTTCATACAAGGAACGATAAATTGTGGCCGTGTAACAAGACAATAGGGCTTGTGGTAGGGATAGTTAATTGTGGAATAATGACTAGGAAAGATATGGAGGACACTAATGGAAGATAATGGTCATTTTAGATTTGTTTGCAGAGGTCCATTTTGACTTCTAGTCCGGTGATAAGCATGACTCTTCCTAGGATAGGGAGGCATTTTTTTCTTTCATGGAAAATTTTAAGAGCTGCTTTTAGGTAGGAAGGGAATAGTCAGGCAAAACTTCTGTTTTTCAAGTACTTTCGGCTCAAGATAATCAGTATGTCAATGTGGCATTTGTTGGGGAGGCATGTTCTGAATACCTCTGGGAAGGAGAGAAAATTTTGGAGGCAATGGATATGGTCATTATCTGAAGTGTGGTAATGGTTTCATGGGATATGTATCAAACTTATCAAATTGTACACTTAAATATGCAGCTGATTGTGTGTCAATTATACTCCAATAAAGGTTTTGTTTTTGTTTTTGTTTTTAAAGAAGAAATGAATGTAACCTCCTTCTGAATTGTTGTGGAGATCAGTCTGTGCCTGATCCCCGAGTTACTCTACTTTACAAAGCAGCAGCTTTCCATGAGCTACTCCATTGTGAGTGCATGTGCTAAGGCAGATTGACTTGGTAATTAGGGCAAAAAGATAACCACCAGATGTTGGACTTACAGAAGTTATAGAAAGAATAACCTTTAGCTGCACAGCACAATCATAAGGGGCAAACTAATAATTTAATCATGCTAATAAAAAATGACCGCCTGATAACTTATCTAATTACATCAGAAGCACATGTATGCATGGGCATATGAGCCCTACATCAAGAAACCAGGCCTGTGTTTCAGACACACAGACTGCTGAATGATGCAGTCCCCTGTCTAAAGCACATAAAAGGAGAAGCACCTAAGACAGTGGTACAGTAGCCCATGCCAACCTATCATCTCACAAGAATACCCCGTGAGCATGTCACAAAGTTGAAAGGGAATGAACTCCGGACTCTCCCCAGGGCTTCAGCTCAACTCAGACTGCCTGCTTGACCTGAACCATTTCAAAACTTCCTACCCTCTAGACCTTTGTCTTGAATAATTTCTGCGCCCTGAACAGCTCTTCACCCTGAACAAATTCTTCGATTGATTCATAATCTTATCTGACCACCAGTGACTTTTTTGCCTTTATATCTGTTCTCTGCCTTTGCTCTTAGTGTGGCCTCTTGAAACGCTTTGGCAACTGTTAATCCTTTCTTCACCATTCTATAACCTATATATCATTGTGTAAAGTGAGATGTGTGACATTTGCGTTACAGATGTTAGTAATTAGATTGAAATGGAATAAAAGAACCTGTGATTGTCCTGTTCATGGCTATCCAAGTGGACCAGGAATTTGTGGTGAACTCAGGCCAATGAAAGTGATGTAGCTTATGAATTTATTGTTATTTAATAAATTCTGACATTGCAGAGAGCCATAACCCGTCTGGTCTATGTGAATGCCATAGCTTGCCCAGGACAGTTCAGTGCTGGGAACTAAATTTTGGGTTGCAGAGTGTATGGAGTATTGTGGTCATTGAGTTTCCCTCATAGAAATATCTTCAGTGGCTGAAGACAGCCTCTTACTTGGGCCATTCTCTCACTCAGAACTGAACCTACAGTAGCCAAGGCTCTTCTATCCTTTCTCTAGCCAATGTCAGAAAGTATAGGAAATCACTAGATTCTGAGTCCCCTGGAGCAGAAACCATCTGTTATTTAGCACTGTGATCCTTGAAGTAATTTACCCAGGGCCTGGTAGGTGCCAAGTGTGTATCTGTGTGCAGAATTGAATTGAGTGAAATCATAGGGTTTTTAACTATGGTTATGTATTTACTAACAGCTTTATTTGGGCCCAGAATATTTTTCCTCAAATGTTTTTTATTTTCCTCTGTGAGAACTGATGGGGAATCAAGGAAAGCCTCATATGTTAAGTCCTTAAATAGATCCTTTGAATCAAAATGGAAGGTCAGTAGGAGAGCTGAAGGTTGTGAGTCTTGTCCTAGTAAACAAAGCAGCCAAGGCAGTCATTTCATTAGAAGCATTTTTTTCTCCCTCTGTGAGAACTGAGTAGGAATCAAAGAAAGCTTCATACACTAAATTCTTAAGTAAATTCTTTGAATTCAAATTAAGAATGGCCCAGAATTTTACAAGGAGCCTGTAACAACAGCGTTGTGAACAGGGCCATGCATTAATGTAGGCCACACATGTTTGTGTCATTCTGCAATGTCAGAATTTATTGAATAACAATAAATGTATAAACCACCCTACTTTCAGTGGTTGCAATTCACAGAATACTAGTGGATCACCTGATAATCATAAGCCAGGCAATCACAGGTTCTTTTATCCCAAACTTAATGACTAACATCTATAACACTTAAGTATCCTTTACACAGATGTGCATATATAGGTTACAGAAAGCTTAAAAAAGAGGTAAGGGGTGGCCACAGGGTTTGGAAGGCCGAACTGAGAGCAATGGCAGAGAGCAATTATGAATGCAGAAGAGTCACTGATGGCCAGGTAAGATGATGAACTAGTCAAAGAACTTGTTCAATGCACAAAGTGGGAACTTCACAGTGTCAAATTGAAGTGTCAGTTTGGAGTGGGTTTGTGTTATCATCAGAAACAGAAGAGATCATGCTTAGCTGAAGCTCAGGGAGACAGAATCCAAGGTTCATTGCCATGGCGATTTTCCTAGTCAAGGCTCATGAGGAGTGACCAGGTGACGTGAATAGTGAGCTGCTGTGTCCAGTCTGGGGCTCCTCCTTTTAGAAGTCTTAGGTGAGGGGCTGCTTCATTTGGTGGTCTGGTGGATTTGATAAGCTCGTGGTCCTGGTTTTTGGATGTGGGTTTGTTAATGCCCACATATCCATGTGTTCCTGATTTAATTAGATAATTTCACAAGTGGTTATTTTTATTAACACGATTCATTTGTTTATCAGTTTGTGTTTTATGGTTGTGGTGGGTAGATGATTGTTGTTTACTTGTACAAACAAGGTGGAGAGTCATCTACCTGAGCACTTATACTCAGAATGGAATAACTCATGGCAAATTGCTGCTTTATAAAATGGGGTAACACAGGATTAGGCACAGCATAAAATCTACTGTTCCGTTCATTGTGGAGTAACTCAAATGGGGACAATCTACTGTCTACACTCAGGACACTTTTACTTTCAGATCCAAGGTATGCTGTACCATAGCAGGTAAATTATCTACTCAGATTCTTTTGCACATCCCTGACAAATGATACTGGCACATTTTGTCAACCAAGCGTGATTACCTAGAGTCTTAACCTGTAGCCTGTGGCTCACCTTTCTACAATGCAGTCTTCCAACTCTCCAGTTTCTAAGCCTGCAGTCAGGATAATTTCTGGATCTTCTTGCATTCATCCTTCTAGTCCTGCTTCATTGTTCCCTACATGCCCAGCAGCAATGCTGGCTGACTCAGTGTCTACCAGCAACTCTCTCCAAAACAAGGCAACACAGGCTAAAATTAGCTTCTTTATAGTTCTCAGACCTGGCTGCACATTAGGATTACCTAGAGAAAGATTTAAAACACCACAGGCCCCACCCAAGATAAATTAAGTCAGAATTCCTAGGGGTGACCACTGGGCATCAGGTTGTTTCTATTTTTGTTTGTTCTTTTGTTTGAAGTTCCCCAGAGCATCCTAATGTGCAGACAATTGAGAACCAGGTTGATGATAACTTGGTTTTGGTATGGAAAGTTAGCACTTTCTTAATACCTCTGGAAAAACCTGACTGCTTTTGTTGTTATCTTCTACAATCACATTTGAAAGGCCAACTTCACTCATTGGTTATGTACAGGTCATGGAAGTTATGGGAAGATTTATTCTCTAATTAAGAATAAAATGAGACTTAATTTCTGTAGGAAATTACATTGCACTATATCGTAAATTACACTTTTCATTGGGAAATTATGAAATTAGAATTTGGCATGAGCTAGAATAATATAATGTTTAATTCTTTAAATTATATAATTAAAAGATAATTAGCTGAATAGGTAATAATTTGGCTAATTGCAGTGATTAAATGATTGCTTCCACAATGTAAATTGCTTTCTACCATAGTCAGTGATCTAAAATATTTTCTAAACATCTAGGGGTATTTTAAATGTTAGCTCATTTTATGAGTAAGTGGCCCATGTTTGATTGATGAACTCTTTGTGACCCATTTGTCCTGCCAATTATCCCATGCCGCAAGGGTCTGTCTTTCTGGTCTGAGCTAAGCAGTTTTGTGTTAAGCTTGGGTCCAATGAGGACAGGGCAAGTAGACTGCACAGGTGCTTAGGGCTCATTGTTGATGTGCTAGGTAATGTTTTGTTTCTTAAAACCTCTGTGAGAAGAGGGTAATCACCTTATAGGATTATGGCATTTAGTTAGTGCTGAAGAAATGAAAGTAATTTATCATTTAAAAATTATTTTCTAGGAGCTGGGGCTGTCTCCTAACTCAGTGGCAGGGCACTTGCCTAGCATGTGTGAGGCACTGGGTTCGATTCTCTGCATCACATAAAAATAAACAAATAAAATGAAGGTATGCTATCCATCTACAACTACAAAAAATATTTTTAAAAATTATTTTCTAGTCAGGCCAAGTGGTGAATGCCTATAATCCCAGATACTCAGGAGGCTGAGGTAAGAGGATCACAAGTTCAAGGCCAGCCAGGGCAATTTAGCAAGACCCTGTCCCAAAAAATAAATAAAGAGTTAGGGTTATAGCTTAATGGTAGAGGGCTTGCCTTGCATGCATGAGGCCCTGGATTCAGTCTTCATTTCCACATATGCACAAAAGGTTACAAAATGTTGGACCCTTTCTTAAGAGTGGTCCATAAAAAGGTATCTTTTTAGACATTTGGTGTAATGAAGCCAAAAGTTATAACTGAGGCTGATACCAGGAACAAAAATGTATTCGATAGCTGAGGAATGGAAAAGTGGGAGCCTCACTCACAAATCAGCTTCTCTATCTGTTAAGGGTGGGGAAGTCACAAGATACAGAGCAAAAGTAATGAGGAGGGCAGATAGGCTAAGAAAAGAGAGGAACATTCATGTCTTTTCTGGAATAGGCAGAGATTTCCCATGAATTTAGACACTAACTCTTTTTGCTCCTTTTAATGGTCTTTCATTCCATCATCATGTCAACTGTCGTAGTGCTCGGGTGTGTGCCATTTAGCTTGCAGATGGGATTTAAATAGTGTTTGGGCTCTATTAGAAGCCATTTAGATCAACCGCCTCCCCATGGGGAATTCAGAATGTTTCATTTAAAGCCAGAAGTCTCTGTGCCTTGCTAGATACTAGCCTCACTCAGTTCTTGGCCAGGTTAGACTGCCACTTTGGATCTGGCCCGTATCAGTTTGTTATCAAGAGAAGGAGCGTCTAACCTCCAGGTATCCTGTTTTCAAACATAAGCATATTTGGGGGTGGTAAGAAGCAAGCCAGGCTGTGTAGATATTGTTCTGGGTAACAGTCCTACTCCTGGCCCTTCATTTGGCTGGATGTAGAATTTATGTTGACACAGGGATACTGGTTAGCCTTTTGGATTCTGGATGACAAGTCTCAATGATGCTGCAAGATGGAATTGCAGGTAGGGTATGGCAAATTAATCAGTATGAGGAGGGAACTGAGGCCCACCTAAGTCTGCAGGGAGAAGTTGTCCTCACATTCTGCATTGAGGGCAAGCCTCAACTCCACACAGTTAGCTTTACAGATACAAATCCGGAAAGTGATGCCAGCAGATACAACAGTGGAGTTCAAATCAATTTAGCAATAATATTCCTACATGGATTTAAAGTCTCTTTTCTGCTTTGTTTTCCTTTTTTGCAAGGTTTCCACTTCCTGACTTTCCCTTTCTCTGACATTACACATGCTAATTGAAATTAAGCCAGATGCTCTGCATGCAAGCAGAGAAGAGTGAGGTAACTTAACATTGAATTACAGAATTTAGGACTGGAAAGGCTCATCTAGGTTTGTGCTTTTTAAAATGGGTTCTCATTACCCAAGTTCCACAGAAATGACTCAGGCTAACACAGTGGAAGTGGAGGGGAGAGAGCCTGCGATCAAGTGGGCAAAGCTCCAAGTACCTCCACCTTTTACCTTCTCCAAGTTATAGTGTTCCAGCTTGATCTCTTTCATAGGTTAGGACCTTTGAATAAAAGTCAACTTGCAAATAAGGGTGTTAGTGCTAAAAACAAAGGTTGGAAAACCAGAGAATTAGTTAATCTTCTATTTTGTAAATGGAGCTTTGAGTGATAAAGTGATTTGTTTGAAGTCACATACACATTTAAAAAAAATAGCAGACAGATTTTTAAAATATTAGAAATAGGACAGGTAATTAGTTCTTCTGATTGTCAGTTCAGGAAGATGGTTCCTTATATCACATTGCCTCGTAAAGGTAAGAAAAGGCAGGTAGCATGCTTTTTAGGCCACAGCTCTGAACACATTGTAAGACAAATCTTTAAACAAAGTGAGAGAAAAGCTGTGAGATTTCAACATTTTAATAGTGGAGCTATCACAGTGAATGAAACCATATAAAAAAGGGACATAGAAGGGATCATTTTCTCTTCATTTCTCTCTTCTAGTGAAAGCTTCTATGAAGCAACATGACTTAGAATAAGGACCTTTAAAACCATGCAAAAATTTGTCTAACTTTACTAGAAATGGTGAAGAAACCTGTAACAAATCAGTTTCATGGCGGATCCTCAAAGGTATCTCTCAAATGGGAATATTTCTCAATACTGAAGCATAAAACCCTTATTTATGATAGTAACCTTATCTGGTACTTACGTTGTAGCATTAATGGGCAATCAATATCTGCCAAAAGATGCACCTTTACCAAACATACTCCACATCTCCCCTTTTCATCTACCTGTCTGTGAGGCTGGAGACTATTCCATCCTGATAGTCTCACCTCAAACCATGATGATTCCTCACCAGGAAATTTGATAGCCTGGGAAGGTCTCTTACTTTAGCACTGTCCAGCATAATCTCACTTACTCCCGTTAACCTACTTCTGGTTAGCATTCCCAGTCCTAAGCCAACTGCTGCCACAGGTTTCTCTTATATAAAATGTCTAGCTCTGCCCAGGAGAGGAAATCCCTACATTTGTAGTGTAGGTGAAAGGAATGTGTGTCAAGCAAAAAGAACATGGGCAAGTCATCTGCATAAGTGTGAAGAAAAGTGGTTACTTCAGACAAAGAAATAAATCTCAACCGTTGATGAGTTTTGAGTGATCAGAACTGATAAAATTATCTCATTCCATAGTTTCTGTGACTGGGCAGATGTGGCCATAAAACTACTTCTAGGGCAGAAGATGTAGTCAACATCTTCTTTCTCACCAACTTGCACTTGGGAAATTTGAAGATTACCATAGCTAAGTCTCTATCTAGATTCTTGTTCATTAATTCTATGCCACTTACCATGATTTTTATTGGAATTGTAAAGGTTGTTTTGTTTGTTTTTAAAGGAGTAAAATATAGATAAAAGATAATCATGTTTACAAGAAGAATTCAACATTATAGGCTTTTGGTTGGTTTAACATTGCAACTTAACCAAATTGGCTTTGCTTATTAGACCAGCTGAACAGAGACATTACTCTGATTTAACAAAGGGATGAAAAAAAATCATTAAAACTTAAAATTTATCCACAGACTCTCTGTAGTTAAATGCAATTGCAGTTTTTCACCAAAGAATTCATGGAGAATTAAAATGAAAGGAAATAAAGGCTTGGGAAAGTAACACCAAATGGATGGAAAATATGAAATTAATTATCTCAAAGTCCAAAAAATCTGTTTCTTATAAAGAATTGGAGATCTGTTGAACTTCAGAATTGTTTACATTTCTTTAGAAATGTTCTTGCTGTCAGTGGAAGAACATCATGTGAAGAGGTATCTTTTGGGGCAGAAGCTGTATAATATAAAGTTGGAAGAAGACCCAAAGAGCTCATCTGAGCTAGTCCTCTGTGTCCAATCAGGTGATTTTCTTCCTGGCTTGAAATAAGTGGCTTTTGTCTACTTTGTGAAGTTTTTCTTTGGACCCTTTTTGCTCTTCTTTTTTCCCCCATAAAAATAAAGAAACAACAACAACAACAACAAAAAGACCTATTTTTCCTTTAGAGAAAATTTTAGTCCAAATAATATATATTTCAGATATAGTTTTGGGTCTACCATACTGTTTTCAAATAATAACAATACTAAGAAATTGATTGTTTCATCAGAAATATACTAAAAATTTTTCCCACAGTTAATAATTTTTATATATAAATGTGCCAATGCAAGGGAGGATTACTCTGAATTGAAAGTATTGAAAACAGAAAGTTACAGAAGAAAATCTTAGAAGTGTCCATCCAGGGACCATCTAGAGAAAAAGTAGTCTTAGTTGGCAGAACTAACAGAGTTCCAGTCCATGCTGGGCATGGCTTGTCTGTTTGGAGATCAGCGTAACAGGATAACTTAGCTTATAATCATTAAACATTGACATTCTTTTGGTCCCTTGTTCTAATTTAATACCTATCAAGAAAACTTATATTGTTATTTGAACTTCTATGAAGTTCTGCCTACAAATAGGAAAAGATCATTAAATTGAAAAACCATAAAACTAAACTGGATTTATATCTAGAATATAGGGGGAGCCTATTAGGGGAGCAGCCTCTAGCTCAAGGCTCAAGGTTGTTATGTCTTGTACATGGCACACTGGTGATGCCAATCCTACTCCCTGACTATAATGGGTAGTGTCAAGGCTCTGCACCTATGCTGGGGCATGTGGCAGCATAACCTCAGTCACCCCAGATTTAATTGCTCCTTTGGCTAGCATTCCCAGTCTCAAACCTTTAGCATTCCCAGTCTCATGTCCCGTGTTTTTGTTTCTTGGTGGAACCAAACACTGCCCAGTCATTTGATCTCTTTCAAGAAGCAGGCCTCTGAGGTGGCTCACTCCTGGAATGGGTGTGCTTCCAGAGTTGGTGGTAAATCTTACAGATGATAAGCCATGACTCCGGGGATCATTGAAGCCAGATGTGCATCTCAGCCTTAGAAATATTGAGTCCTTCTAATGATTGAGATTCTCCATCTATAAAGATGCATCTGCAAAGGTGAGACCAGATTAATTGCTGATACATGTTGCTGTATATCTGTAAGAGACATAGATAAATTTTTTTATATTTAAGATTTATGCATTTAAAATATTAAATTTTAGCATTTATTGAATTTTATTTTTTATCTTTTATTTTAAGTTTCTCTTATTATGAGCAAGGGAAGAGGGTGTGAGTTGGGAAAGTATTTGCCATTGTTACAGGTGGATTAGCTGGGAATTTCTGAATGGACCAGATTCAATTCTCTGACAAATGTGTTGAATTGCCTCTAAACTTATAATCCCCAACCAAGATGCATGGTTTCTTTTTGGACATATGGTCATACTTTGATGATTTTTTTTGCTTATATTTATTTATTTTTATTTTTGTCCTGTCAGAGTTAACAGTCTGTGGGGAATATTGGTAGTGTGTTAAATAGAGAGCAAAAGAATGGCTGTGAAGATAGATGTGTTTAATTAAATTAAAAACTCTATAACACACACCTATGTAAAAAGGAACCTGGTGATATAGGCTGCTTTTTCCTGAAGCAAATCTGGGACTATGGTTACTTCTTTTCCATTTAACCATACTGAGGTTGATGGGAAGGTGAGTAGAGGCAAAGCCAAGAATGAAAGAAAAAAAAAGTCAGAATGTATATTCATATATCTGTACAACATAAAACTATAGATGTTTCAGAAATGACTAATTGCATTTAACAAATGCCTTTTCAGCATCTAATAAGTGGTTTTAAGACATTTTTCTGAGTTTGTTGATATAAGAATTATAATGATAGACTTTTTAAAAAATATTTTATTTTTTAGTTATAGTTGGACATAATACCTTTATTTATTTATGTTTATGTGGTGCTGAGGATCACATACGGGGCTTCGCACTTGCAAGGCAAGCACTCTACTGCTGACCACGACCCACAACCCTAACCCCAATGATAGACATTTTTGGGCAGCAAACCATACTTGTAATCAGAAGTAAGTTTTACTCATTCATATTGTTTGCCCTCAAACCCTGGTCACTTGAGTCTGATGGATGCTGTGCTGCTCAGATGCCACAAGCAGCAGGAGACTTGTATTTCCTTAGCTATTTTGAGTGTTGGGGCTGCCATCAGGGCAAACCCTTGAGTTCCATGACTGGTTCTAGAGCTCTTATGATAGGACAGTTTGGAGGCATTGTTGTAACTTGTATGTGGTTCAACGTCGCCCCCTACCTGAGGCCTCAGGCTCTTCCTCTCCAGAACAACTGGTGTTCCTGAGAGCACTCCCCAGTAAGCCTTGCACTTGTATAGCTCTACCTCTGTGTCTATTCAGGGAACCCGACCTGAGACAGAAGGATAGCTACATTTTATTTACTTATATTTCAGTTTAAACTTTTTTTAATCTTCATTTTTAAGTGAGTGGATCTTACATATTCTTTTAATAGCACATCAGGCTTTGGAATAAAAATTAATCTGGCTTCATAAAATGAATTGAAGGGATTTTTCTCCCATGGCCTGGAAATATTTAAATAATATTGGAATCATCTGTTCTTTAAAGATTAAACCCATCTGGTCTTTGTGCCTTTTTCCATGATAGACTCTTAATCACCAGCCCTGCATCTTCTACAGTGATTGGCAATTTAAGTAATTTATATTTTGTTAGGGAATCATTCATTTCCCATGTGTTTTCAAATTTGTGGCCATAGAATTGTAAGCCATAATCTCGTATAATTCTTTTAGATCTCACCTGTACCTGTGGTTTTGTCTCTTTCTCATTTTGCATCTTGCATATTTTTGAAAGTGCCCTCTCTTGTGTGTGTTTGCCATGTGCATGCTCCCTTTAATTAGGTTCACAGAGAGTTTATCTGCTTTATTGGTTTCAAAAACATAAAAAACAGCTTTTGAATTTATTTATCCTTTCTGCTTTATTTTGGATTGTTTTTGTTTTCTACTTTATTAATTTCAGAATTTGTTACAATTAATCCTTTTTAGGTTCTTTTGTTGTCTGTTTTCTAATTTCTGGTGATGAATATGAAGTTGGTTTTTCTTTTTTTTTTTCCTGAATAACATATTCAGCTGAGGCAATAAGTTCACTTTTTGAGTATTATCTCTTGCCATTCTACTTGATTGCTTTCTCCAAGTTTGTTATATCACTTTTTCTCTTTGATACATGGAGTCACTTTTCAAATATTAAAAACTTTTAAATCTCTTTTTCTTTAAATTGGGTATGATTAAGGAAAGTAACCTGAAAAAAATATATTTTTCTTTTCTTTTTTGCAACTTCAATTTGTTAAGCTTTGTTTTTTTGACCAAATACATGATTGATTTTGTATGTATTTTTCATGTAAATAAATTGGTGAGGGTTCATGAATTGATGGGAGAAAATGAATATTATCTACCTGAAGGGACTTAAGGTTCTACACATATCTATTCATTGAAATGTGCTGATGTGTGTACTAGCTGTATTCAGTGCTGGAAGAACTCCAGGTCTTTTTCTGATTGTATTTTAACAAGTTCTCCTTGCATTTCTAATTTTTGCTTTATGTTTGTTGCTGCCGTGTTGCACATGGCTGATTTTCCACTGCAGTTTGGGGGCTGCTTGTGGAGGAGGTTCACATCACTTGTTCTTAGCATTCGTCTTAGCAACCTCTTGTCATTCCACTGTTGGAAATTCCTTCCTGTTCTGAAGGCAGCGGCTTCTGTCAGGCTCCCATGGGTTCTTCCTTCATTCTGCCTGTGCTTCATTTCAGTCTGCATCCTTAAAATCTCACCTTCTTTGTCTGGTTAGCCACTTTTTCTTCTTTTTCTCCTTCCCAGGGATGCTCAGGATACCTTCATTTTTTCATATTTGTCTGCTGCCAAGGTGATTTTTCTGCATACTCACACACAATAGCCACAATCATATTGAATTTTTGGTCACTGCATAATGTCCTTCTGTAGTCTGAAACACTTTTAACCTGAAACTATAACCTTGTCTGATATTAATATCATTACTCTTTTCTTTTTCATTTGCATTTGCTTGATATTTTTTCTGTTCCTTTATTTTATTTTTTGGTACTGGGAATTGAACCCAGGGGAACTTTACCACTGAGCCACATCCCCAGTCCTTTTTATTTTATTTTTTTTTTATTTGAGACAGGGTCTCACTAAGTTGCTTAGGGCCTTGCTAAGTTGCTGAAGCTGACCTGGAACTTGGGATCTTCCTGCCTCAGTCTCCTGAGTTGCTGAAACTGTAGGCCTGTTCCACTGTGCCTGGCCTCTCTGTTTTTAAACTTTTCTTTGCTGCTTTGTTCTAAGTTGTTTGCAGTTGGGTTTTATAATTTAATTAGTTTGACAATCTGTTACTATTAATGGGAGAATTCATTTCATTAATCTTTAATGTAACAATTGATGTACTTCATTTTATCTTGTCTCAATTTATGTCTACTTTTGTTTACAATTTTTTCTTGTTTCCTTTTTCTCATTTTTGCCAGTTGGTTTGATTCATGCCATTACCACCTTTGTTATTGTTACTCTTTCATTATATTTGTTCCACTAATTAATTCCATTAATTGTTATCTTTTCCTATGCCGTTATTTTTCATGTAAATAAGTTGATTTTTCTTCCTGGAAATTTGTACAGTTTTCTTTTATTCTGGGATTCAGGAATTTACCTGGCCATCCCTCGGTATGTCTTTTACTCAGTAATTCTTTTCGGTCTACAGACAGCTGTCTTCAGCTCAGAGATTTTCTTACATATATAGTTCAATAATTTATTTCTGTCTCAGGAATTCCTAGTGTATGTTATGTCTACTAAATGAATTCTCAAGTTCTCTTACCATTCTCTCATTATTTCTATCACAATTTCCCATGCCTGTACTTTGAGCTATTTCTTTTTCTTTTTCTTGCTTTTTGGCAGTGCTGAAAATCAAACCCACAGCCTCACTCCTGCTTAGGCAAGTGCTCTACCTTTAAGCCACATCCCCAGCTCTTGAATTATTTCTTCAGTAGTCCTTTAGGCCTTCTTTTTGACCTTTATAAATGACCATACTCTTTAATCCTCATAATACATTGTTTCAAAAATTATGGCACATTTTGGCTCTAGAAAATCTGTGTGTGTGTGAGCCCCAGCATGCTTCATTTGTAACTGAACACATTTTCCCTCATCTTTCTCTTATACCAGTTCTGTTTCACCAGGAATGTTGTATTTGTCCTGACTGATCTTAACTTCTCTGGTTCCTGCACCCTTAAGCTTGAAATCTACATCACTGGCTTGTTCTGGGACTGTTGGCATAATTATAGCCATCTTCCTTTCCCTCCTCCACTTTATGAATACTGTTCTTATTCTCAAGAAATGGAAACTAGTCTGAGATAAGACTTACCAGTCTGGAAATGTGCTGGTCTCTCTCTGTTCTCTCATTGAGAGATAGGAGACAAGTTATCAGTGTCTGAGATGGGGACATGATGGTTTCTCTGTTCTCTCCTTGAGAGATAAAGAGACATGCCAGTTTCTCTGTTCCTTCCTTGAAAGATAGGAAAACTGCCTGTCTCTGTTCCCAAGATACAAACTTGCCTTCCACCAAATCAGGGGTTGACAGTTGGGACTAAACCCACCTTTAACCATGATTCTAGCCTATAGAAAGTAACACTCAAGGGGGAGTTGCTGCTGTTGCTTCCCCCGCCCGCCAGCAGCCTGTCAGGCTTCTGACAATAAACCCACTTCTTATCCCAGGTGTGTGTATGTGATAAGTCAGGTACCACTTTTGTTTCAGGGCCAGTTGATGGTGCACCCCAACTTTTGGTAGTTTGGTAAGTGATGAACTGGCAATGCAGTGGGCCACAAGTACTAGTCTCCAAGTGACCTACCAAAAGAATCCTACAGACTCCCAAACTTTTTGTTATCTCCAGCCTCAGGAACTGGAGGACTTAGCATACCCATTCATTAAATCCTTGACTTTTTGGGATAAAGGATCAAATAACTTACTCTGGGACATGTATTTCTTTTCCTTGGTGGTAAGCAAATCCTGGGGACCAAGCTCTTTCCAGTCTTTTGCTTTGTGCCAACCTTCCTCTCTTTTTTTTTTCCTCTTTCTCCCCTAATCTTCTGTTTTCTGATCCTTGTCCTGGGCAGTCTGAAGCAGCTCAGGTTCTTGCCTGCCTCAGGGAAAGACCTCACATCAGTCTCTCTCCTGTTCACCCCCAGAGCCCAAGGCTGTGTTAACACCACCCTGCACCCTGCATTGATGTAAACTTCCCTTCTGTTCAAGATAGATATATAAGCTAGAGCTGGGAGCAGTGAGATAGTGGGCAGCAATCATTTCCTAGAAATTTCTCTTAGCACAAAAGACATTAATTTTAGCAGGGTAAAACTGAAAATGTTTTTGTTCTAATCTCTTCTTGTAAACCCTGTGGCTTCATGATTTAGCCCATTTTTGTAAGAACCCCTCTGTAATATATGCTAATTTTTTTTATTTTCTTGAACTATCAGTGGCCTTAGAGAAAACCTGTCAGATAGCCCACCATTGCCAATGGTAATGACTTAATTCAGCTACTTTAAATGAAAATCATCATTTTGTAGTTGGCCTCTAGCACTTAATTGGCTTATATTAAATAACTTTAAATTACTGATCATTATGTTTAATTGGCAAGGATAATAGTTTGCATACAGCTCATCTTAAAAGTTTCTCTAAGAAGTTAAATTGCTTGAGAATAGACATGACATACTCCAGATAGATTGATTGATGGAGATATATTGGGATTGCCAGATTTAGCAAAAATCAACAACCAGGACATCCATTTTAATTTGAATTTTAGATCAATAATAAGTTTTTAGTATTAATTTGTCCATGTAATACTTATGCTAAAATTATATTGTTTATCTGAAATTCAAATTAGACTAGAGATCTTGTATTTTCCCTTACAACCTTAAGATATATATATATATATATATATATATATATATATATATATATATACACATATATATATATGCATATGCAATTATATATATACATGTGTGTAAATGTGTGTGTGTGTTTTGTGTGTATGTGTGTGAGATCACCATGTGTGAAGAAGGGGGAGTAGGGAGAGAAGATCCGTTAAGTTAAACTGTTCTGAAATGTCTTAAGGCTAAAATCACAGTGGCCACGCTTTATGGTAGAGATTTAAGCTATGCTGGAGGTAAATTGCATGAAGTTGTGAAGTGCTCTCTTATGCTCACTGATAGATCTCTACCATTTATCACAGTTTGACACAAACTGTTTTCAGTGAATATTTTCTAAATAACTGAATGGACCATTTCCCCCCCTGAATCCTAGAGCCCAGATGGCATCTCAAATGTAAGCAATAAAATGTTTTCTACTAAAATGTGAAGATTTAAACTTAACTGAAGCACCTATCCATCACTTGTATTTGTTTTTTTTTATTGATGTTTCATCATAAAAGGAATTTGCCCTCTAAGAGTTTCAAAACTCCTGTTCTACGAGACAGATCTTTCTCATCTCTTTTTGTTTGTATAGACCATTATTTTCTGAGGAAACTCTGAGATTGGATGTATTCTAGTTAGGCTTCTTATCTTGCTCAAAGTAATAGATAGTATCTATTACAGATTCTTGAATTTAACTTTCGGCTATTTAATACTTATCATAAGTATCATGGTAAGAATAATACTTTGGAGGAATTGCCTGGGACAGTCTACTCATTCCTCTGGTTATTACAAGTTCTGTTTTTTGAACAAGTATGTTTGTTCATCATTATTTTTTTTTAAAGAAAGAGTGAGAGAGAGAGAGAGAGAATTTTAATATTTATTTTTTTGTATTTGGCGGACAAAACATCTTTGTCTGTATGTGGTGCTGAGGATCGAACCCGGGCCGCACGCATGCCAGGCGAGTGCACTACCGCTTGAGCCACATCCCCAGCCCTGTTCATCATTATTCCTACATCTCATTTTTTGAAAAGCTTCAATTTTGCCTTTCCCAAATAATACTTTGGTATTGTGCCTGTTGTGCTGGACTAACATGAGTGGTCAGTTCCCTGATACCTGGTGAGAATTTAACCTCAAGGTTTATCATTTCTCTGAGAGAAGCAGGTTCTTTATTCTCTAGTCAAATGAAAAGTGAAGTGGAACAAAGATAGTTCCAGAATTAATCCATTTATTGCAATACACTCAAAAGCCGAGTAAGAAAAAAAATAAACAAAGGGAATATATGAAAATATAGCAAAAGTAAATAAAATCACTTGAGCAGAAGGCTAGTAATGAACCAAACACCACGTGTCCATGGAATAAATAGACCAATGGTGCAGGAGACCAGTCCCTCTTAGCCGAACTGAGCTGATACTTGAATAGCTCTGGAATGGCATTGAGTTGTCAGCAGTGAAGCAAAGGACTGTTTACAGGAGGACCGGTGCCTGCAGATGCCATTTTAGAGTGAAAGCTCTCAAAGGGTAGAGTCACAGCAAAGTGTGTCTCAGATGGCAGTCTGAAGGCACTGGTGTTTATAATCCCAGAAGGTGTATTATCTCAGCTTCCAGATGTCAGCCTTGGAGGGAAAAGTCCTGGATACTAATTATCTTATTTGCATGTTGGCACACAACTGTCAAAGTGGCTATCAGCCAGCACTGGTTCAGTTACAGCTTGTGTTACAAGAGAAAGCTCCAAATGAAGTTAGTACTGTCAAAGCACAGCCACATCTATCATAATAAAAATTCCAATTTACTTAGGTTCATCAGAATTATAACATGCAAAACACACACCACAACAATGTCATAGGCCAGCAAGGAGGGGAAAAGTGAGAAAAATTTATGAGTGTTTTAGAATTTTTCTTTATTAAAAATCATTTTTACTTATGGTACACACAAAGGACCTATCAATTCTTTTGAACTATCCTATTATAGAGATAATACAGTTCTTCGAGTTTTAAGAAATAGAGTATGTAATCCCACCACCAACAATATGCACATGGAACAGTTTCACCACTCCAAAATATTTCCTCCTAGTCTACCTTAGTAGGGAGCCCTTTCCTGCAACTATACCCAGGCAAAAACTGACCTGGTTTCTGTCACTATAGATTGCATTTTTTAGAATTTTATAGAAGAGTACATATATACTCTTTGTCTGGTTTATTTTGCTTAGCATTATTATTTTGAAATTCATTGAAGATGTGCATGTCTGGATAGCTCACTATTTTTTATTGCAGACTAGTTTTCCATTGTATGGATATACCACAATTTGTTTATATCGTTTCTGTTGATGGAAATTTAAGTTGTTTGCAGTTTGGGATTATATCAGATAAAGCTGCCATAAATACTCCCTATGACAGTATATGTGACTATGCTTTTTCATTCTTTTGGGAAACAAATATTCAGGAGTGGGACGACTGGATTAGATAGTAGATGTATGCTAAACTTTTTAGGAAACTGCCCAAGAATTTGAAAACAATTGTGCCATTTTCCTACTAGCAGTTGTTCGACATTCTTACTGACACTTTCATGGTCAGTCTTTTAAACTCCAACTGTTCTGATAGGTTTGCAGTGATATTACTTTGTGATTTTCATATGCATTTTCCTAATGACTAAAGGTGCTGAACATCTTTATCATCTTCACTTGTTTATCATCTTCTTTGATAAATTATCTATTCAAATCTTTTGCCCACCCTTCTTCTGCATTTAAATTGTGTTGTTTTTCTTATTATTGAGTTGTGAGTGTTCTCTATACATTCTGTATATAAGTGCTCTTCCAGATATAAATTTGCAAATATTTCCTGTTTGTGGTATGACTCTTCATTCTCATAACAGTATCCTTTGAAAAGCAGATATTTTTACTAAGTCAAGTCTATCAATTTTTCTTTTATGGATCGTGTTTTTGATCCTTTAGGTCTATGATCCATTTTGAGTTAATATTTATATATGGTTCAAAGTATAGATTAGTGTTCAGTGTTCTTTCTTTACATATGCATAATCATTTCAATGTCATTTATTGAAAAGACTGTCTTTACTCATTTGCATTTAGACCTTTGTTGAAAATCAGTTGTCCAAAAACATGTGAGTTTACTTCTAGTTTCTTTACTCTGTATCAGTGATCTTTTTGTCTATTTTGATGCCAATATTACATTGTCTTGATTACTGTAGCTTAATAATTTGATATTAAATCAGGGAGTAATTGTCCTTCTACTTTGCCTCCTATAGCTTGCTGATTTTTTTTGACTAGGATTGGATTGAATCTGCAGAAAGCTTTGCAAAATAAATATTGTTGATGATGATTATTGCAATTGTGCCTGCCTATGTATGCCAGTAGTTCTATTAAAACCCAAGAATCACTGCTGTTTTAGTCAGATTTTTCACTGCTGTGACTAAAGGACCAGAACAACTGTAGAGGAAGAAAAGTTGATTTGAGAGCTCATGGTTTAGAGGTCTTAGTCCATAGAAGGCAGGCTCCATTCCTCGGGGCTCAAGGTGAGGCTGAACATCATGGCAGGTGAGGGAGAGGATGACAGAGGAAGCAGCTCACAACATGGTGATCAGGAAACAGTGAGACTTCACTTTCCAGATACAAATATATACAACAAAGCCATGGCCCAATTCCCACCTCCTCCAGCCACACCCTACCAATCGAGTTAATCCCATCTGGGATTAACTCACTGATTAGGCTAAGGCTATGACCCAGTCATTTCTCCTCTAAACCTTTTTGCATTGTCTCATATATGAGATTTCGGGGGACATCACATTGAAATCATAACAATTGCTATCACTGATGGCTACTTTTAAATACATATACATAGTGGATGCTAACAAAGAAATGTAAATTTATGCTGTCTTTTCCTTTTTCAGTCAAAACAGTATACCATATGGAAAAAAAAATACCCAAGATGATCATTCAACCTCCAAGTAGGTATATTAGAAACGTGTGTTTTAAATTAATCTAGAGAAAGAGTGACACTTGTTGACACATGGGGGAAATAGTAATTCTCAAATGAGAAGAATACAGAAAACTTATGGAGGTAGGAGAGGAAAACTCTAGAAAAGGGGACTTTAAAAATTTTAACTTGGGCAAATGTGGATGTAAGGTGTCCTAGAGAGGTGTCATGTAGCTTTGAAATGATTCTAAACATTTTATATATAGTATGCTACATGAGTGATGTATATTTTGCTGTGACAAGAGCTTGGAGTGAATTTCCCGTTCCCTTGAGAATAGGTTGTCACACCTTATCAGACCTCATAGGTGAGCTATTGACCTCAACTTCTGGACTTCAAAATATATATGAGCCTATGAGTTTGACAGATACTTGGAGAGTTCAGATGACAGCCAGTCACTTTTCGAAAGCAAAGTGTGTACTGTCAGCTGTTTCACTTCCCACTGCTGGGGCTGCAAAAGGAGTGCACCCTGAGCCTTTTGGCTGATATCTGAAGCTGCTCCAGTCAGCACTGGCTCTACCCTCTATTGTTGAGGGGCCTTGTCTTTCTTCATGCCTCACCACTTGAATTGGTCAAGGCAGCTCTTTGGAATACCGCTCATAAAAAGGTACATCTCAAACTTTAATGAGACTTTACTTTCCACAGAGACCTGCTTTCATCTAAATGGAATAACTAGACTTTTAGCAGCTTTGGAACTCACCACTCTGTGGTTAATATACCTCATCTATTGAATGTATTCCCTGAGATATTTGTTCTTATTATTCCCCCTTTTAAGAATTGCAAAACAGAAAAAATAATGCAATAAACTATGTGATTCATGAAATTATACTTTATCTCCTTATTTTAGCCATACAAAACAAGAGGGCTTTTCTAGAGGCTCAGAATTTGGCAAAAATAAGACAAGTTCAGGTTATAGGAAGTAAAGATAGGTGTCCACATCAGAAGGGAGAAGTGTGGTTAAGTGTGCTTATCTATAAGTTATAAAGGATGTGCCCAACACGATAGGTGTCTCACAGTCTTGGTTTCTTCCTCCTTCCATGATAACAAAATTTTAGTTAGGTTCTTGGCACTTGGCCAGTAACTATGTTCCTCAGGTTCCTTTCTACCTGTGTGTGGCTATTTCATTAAGATCTGGTTAATGAAATGTGAGTGAAAATGATGTGTACAACTTTAGGATCATATCCTTAAATGGAAGGATAAGTTTTCTTCCCCTATCCCCATCCTGTGCGTGAATTGTAGAAGCAGTAAAAAGCCATTTTATGCCATGCATGAGAGCCTCACTCTAGGACAGTGGGATGAGATAAAAAGAGCCTGAGTCCTGACCACTTGAAACTGCCTTTACCTGCTGTGGAATACTTATTTGCAGACTATTATGTAAAAAGAAATATACTTCTACTGTGGTTGAGCCATTGTTAATTTGGGTCTGTTGTAGCTGCTGCCAAACAAGTAAGGATAACTGCTCACTGGGAGGTTAGTAAAAATGGTTTTGTTAAAAGTTCTCTATATTTTAAAGCTTGAAGTATTTGTGTTATGAGCCAATATTTCTCCATGGAATCACAAATATTATAAAAGAGGTATCTTTAATTTAATGCATACCTCTGAGAGTCAAATGATTAATAATATTCTTCTCATTTAGAAGAGAGGGCATATATCTCCAAGGTATGTGGAGTTTATGTAATATGGCTTTTTAGTCACAAATACTTGATTTTGAATAGTGGCCCTACCATTTGGCAGTTGTTTACCACAAATAAGTTGCTTTATTTCCCTGATGTTGCCTTCTTGATGTGTAAATACTTAACATCTGACATTGTTCTGAGGTCAGGATTAGATAATATTTAAAGTTCTAACTTTAATGATAATCCTCTCCTCTCTCATCCTAGTCCATATAGAGACCATTTGCCCTATGGTGACATATATATTGAACAGATTTGCTGTGCCTTGATGTAGCAGTAGTAAAGCTGCCATTTAGCAAAGATTGTCAACAGCAGATTTGGGTAGACTGAGCTACCCAGATCCTAGATATATCCAAACGAGCATCATCTTGGTGCCAACAGGTATTTTTGTTCCTAGGTTGCCTGCTTTACTCTCTGCCTCAGTGGTCCCAAACCCATGTTACAGGGGTAAATCAGGGAATACAGATGAGTCCAGCTGGTGATTCCCACCATGTACTGCAAGCAGTTGAAGGAAGTTGCTGCTCCTCAGCCTCTGAGGATTAGGAATAAAATTCCCTGTATTGAGTTCTTAAAATTTCCAAGGGAACTGCAAGTCTAAATTTTTATGTGGAATCTCCTGATGTTTAAAAGTTGGCTGATTTGGGTCAGGGGTGCTGGGGCTTGAACCCAGAGCCAGTGTGCGCCATAAGCATGAGCTCTACTGCTGGGTTACACCCCCAGCCTTGATTTTTTGAAAGCATTTAGGCTGAATAAAATCTGTCCATAGGCACCAGCTTGCTGCTTCACCTCCGGGTATTGCCCTCTTTGACAGAGGCTGACTGACTCCTCACCGCAGCAGATGTCTCTTGAGAGAAATATGAACTCTAGACGTGCTTAACATCAGCATATTCAATTATCCATGTAGATCTTTGTGCTTACATTGGTGCCTGTTCCCTATCAGATACTAAGATTTTAATTTAAAACTTTGATTATAATAAACTAAGCATAAGGAAGAGACTTCAGTGCTGCTCGGGCTTAATAGGATATCTGGAGATAATTCTGTGGGGGGTTTTTCCCACTCAACTCTGGGAAGAAGATGATGTAATAAGTATTTTTATGTTTATTTGGTATGTGAAGCCAAATACTCAAATGCTTGAATGCATTTTAAAAAATCAAAATCAGCAATTCAATTATTTTTTCCTTATTAGAACAGCCAGGAGTGAGCTCGTTAAGATGGATCTGCTTTGTTGTAGCTTGCTTTGCTGGCAGTGTCTAAATGAATTAAGTGAGTCACGAGTCAAAGAAATCTTACAGGCGGCTTTAATCTCCTGTCAGAAAGAATAGCTAACTGAGTCAAACATCAGTCATTATTATTATTTTTTTTTTGGCTCATCTTAGAAGCTTGTGTTCTTAGCTACATATTTGTGGACTTGCATTTTAATCTTAAAATTATACTCCTAATGTATTCTTAAGACTGTGAACTTGAGCATGCAAGGTTTTTTTTAGTGATTTACTAATTCGTAAGGTCACCACATAAAAATTCCATCCCTCTTCTGAAACTTGTAAGACAGTTTCTTCACCACTAAATTCTACCAGAACCCAGCCATGGTTTTATCTTCTGTTTTGGTAAGTCCAGCAAGTTCCCCAATTTCCTTTTTTTCACTTCTGGTACATGTAATGGAAAAGTATATGTGTCATACTATGAATCTCTTTTGAGACCAAAGGTGGGTGGAATGTGATTCTCTTGGGTTTTTTTTTTTTTTTGGTAAAATTCTCTGAAATATCCTGCAACTGATAAATTTATGTCAGATCATAATCCAGAAATGAGGTCAGCCTCTCTCTGCTGGGTAAGGCCTTTGAGCCATTGGGAATTCATGTTACTCCGATTCCACTCAGCTTCTTTCTTAATCTGACTGACAAATTAAGCTCCACTGGGCAACTCAGTTAAGATTCTCTTCTACCAGGACGGGTCTTTCCACAGGAAAATGTAGTCAGCGGTTGTCCTGTGTATCTTTGGTTGAAGGCTGAATGTTGTAGAAATAACAATTGCTGACTCAAGATTCTCATGACCCAAAATGCTTCAAAGGAAAGCTAAAATGTTGCCTCACCTTAAAGACATCTTTGCTCTTAGAGTTAAACAAGTTGGGCATGGTAGGCTGTAATGTTAGTGACTTACTAATTACACATAAAATCCAAGTAAACTTGGAGGAATAGCCATGTGTAAACACAAAATGTGGATACTTAAAGTTTCAGGAAAGTGTCATTGCCAAATAAGCAGGGACCACTTACTGACTTTTAACTTGATTCAAGAAAGTACCTACAACTGTTTTCTGGTTCCTTGTCAAACTTTTTCTCTTCACTGGAGTGTTCTACCCCCATTGGGTATTTCCTAGGTGGAAACCTGTTTCTTAGCACCAGTTGTAAATTTCCACATTTTTGTAGGCACATTTTCTTTTCTCAGCAAATCGCAATCCCTATTTGCTGGAAATTAAGTAGTTCAAATCTAATCTTTGACCTGTTTGAATTTACTTTTATTTTGACCACAAAATGTATAGAGACATCCCATGATACTGTCAGCGACTTTGAGAAATCAAACCTAAGTTGTAAGTCCTACATATCCTTTCTTCAAGTCCCATTCCCTCCCCAGAGATAACCATTGTTCTGTTTCTTTCTTTTTTTAAAAAAAAATCTTTATTTTTATTTTGTTTATTTATTTTTTTATGTGGTGCTGAGGATGGAACCTAGAGCCTCACACATGCCAGTCAAGCGCTCTACCACCTAGCTACAACCCTAACCCCTGTTCTGTCTCTTACCACAATGTTACATATAGACCCCCAAACACACATTTTTTTATATTTCATACTATATAAAAGTGGTATCATATTCACATATTCTTCAGAGAGAATTTTCATCTATAATATTATAACAATTTCTGCCTGGATAAACAGTTTTCTGTTGATGTCAAAGTCTTTTGTGAGACTTTTTTCAATGTACATACCCTCAATATCAGTTCCTGATCAAATTTTCACATATATGCACAAGTAGAAATGCACACAGGTACTTGTTGCACTATCATAACAACAAAACTAATACTTAAGGATAAATTATTGTTCATACTATTCAGCAATGACAAGGAAGGAGATATTTATTAATTGTAGGTAAATTTCTAAGATATATTATAAATAAAACAGAACTTACAAAACCAAATTGACATTTGTGTTTTAATGAATTTAAATTATGTGGAAAAGGTCAACGTAACATTTTCAGAGCAGGCTAATAATACTGTGGCTTGAAGCAGGAAATTAAGACTATCCCAGCAAATGACTAGCTTAAATGACTTAGTGAGAATAAATAAATTGAAGGACTGAACTCAGTGTCTATGTAAATACCCCCTTGAATCCCTCACATGAGCAGAATGTGCAGATGTACAACCATTTTGGCACAGGCAAGCAAGAAAAGTCGTTATCAGCAGACCAGAAATTTCAAGGTACACTCAGATGAAAGAAATCAATGGCCTTGAATTGACAAGAGAAAACCCAAAACATGGGCATGAGAAAACCCATGAGAAGACAAGATAAAATTTATTGAAACTCTAAATTTAGAGCAAACTAATACCCAACTGGACAGAGAACTGGATCAATAAAGAGGATAACTAATAATTTAATTAAGGTAGTAGCTCTAACAGTTGAATTAGAAAACTAGCACTATCAAGAGGCTAAAATTGTTAAGGTACATTCCAAGGAAAAGTTAGGGAAGAGTTTTGAAGTTCTGAAGGAGGGTGTGGCGGTCTGAGAGAGACAAATGCTGCCAAAATAAAGGAATAAGGCAGCCCTGTCCAGGAGGGAAGAGCAAAGGTAGCCACTGCCACAGAATAATCCTTCTTTTAGCAACTGGGAACTCCAGTTTGCAACCTGCTCTGTATCCATGCGCCTCCAAATGGAGCCTCCTAGAGAACAGGCTGCTCCAGCTGCATAAGCCCTACACTCAGCTCTGCCCTCCACAATACCACACCAGCTGCAACAGAGTTTCTCATTTATAAACACAACTGTATAACCAAAGATTATCAGATATTTGAGAGACAACAACAACAAAAAAGAATATAGAATAGATTGCAAGAATAAGTTCAAGTGTATTGATAATAAGTATGTATGGGTTGAATTTCTCTATGTTTAGATTGGAAAAAAAGTCCTTTGATATTTTTATAAGCAGCTCAACTAGAACAAGATGTCATTGAAATATCGAAAGTAGGGAAATTGACAAAAATGTAACAGCAAGAGGTGGTTTCTAAAAACATTTCAGTAAGATTCAATTTAACAATGAAATAGTGTTTTTAAAAGGCTCTTTGATGTTTTTAAAAATTCTTTACAAAAAACTATATGATTTAAGAGAAAACAAAACAAAATACAGATTATTGGGAAGTGAACGAGAAACAGTAGTACTTATCTCTACCTGCAGGATGAATTTGAAATAGTTCTCAAGGGAAAAGGTAGATATTTTTAGTAGATAATAATAAAGTTTTTTTTTTTTTTAAAGAGTGCCCCA
The DNA here is from genome assembly GCF_048772815.1 of Callospermophilus lateralis. Taxonomy (NCBI): domain Eukaryota; kingdom Metazoa; phylum Chordata; class Mammalia; order Rodentia; family Sciuridae; genus Callospermophilus; species Callospermophilus lateralis. The sequence continues at coordinate 81,750,215 of NC_135310.1, read as the reverse complement.
TGTTAGAAAAATAACTGCAAAAAAGAAAAGAATAAAAGTGAGCAGGGTTTTTTTTTTAAAGATATAATTGAGATCATTGAAGTCTAAAAGTTACTCCATATTAATTTTTTAATACCTTTAATTTACTTATTAATTTTTATGTGGTGCTGAGGATTGAACCCAGCACCTCATACGTGCTAGGTGAGTGCTCTACCGCTGAGCCACAACCTCAGCTCCACTCCATATTAATTTTATCAGTAAAATGCAAACAAGTCTTTTGAAAATATCCAAAAAGAAAACCCCAAACTGAACAAAACAACAACAAAACCAATCAACCAACAAAACAATAACAAAACCCCCACAAAAGTAGACAAGTAAATTTAAAAAGATAAATTTCAAATTGACATTAGAAATGAAAAAGTAGCAAAATTATGGAACACAAAAACTTTTACAAGTATAATGCTATTTTACCTTTGTTCCAAGTTTTAAAAAAATTTGTTCTGTTTAGATATACATGACAGTAGAGTGTATTTTGACATATTATACATACATGGAGTACAACTTAGGATCCCCTTCCTGTAGTTGTACATGATGTAGAGTTTAACTGGTCGTGTATTCATGTATGAACATAGGAATGTTATGTCTGATTCATTCTACTGTCTTTCCTATTCCTATTCTCTTCCCTTCTTTTCCCTTCTTTGTTTAAACCAATCAACTTCTATTCTTCCCTCCCCTCTTATTGTGCCAATAATTTGATAAAATAAACGACTTTCAAAAGTCACTCAAATTTTACATATCTAATGCTTTAGGAAAATATATGTTGTCAAGCTTGAATAAAGAAGAGTTTCTTTTTTAAAAGTCCCTAAGAAATGATAGCGAAAACACAAGAATAAGCAGATAACCATAAGGTAGTGGTGAAGATGAAGAAGATGAAGGCAAGAAACAAAAGGGCAAAATCCTGAGTATTGATATTGGTAAAAGGCAAAAAGTAAGTATCTCAGAGGAAACAGGACATGAAAATAACAAGAAAGAATTAAAACCAACTGAAAAAAAGTATACAGTAAAAATCAGTAGGAACAAAAACATTCAACTGATTAAAATGGAAGTGAGCAGGGTTGTTTTTTTTTAAAGAAAAATTTTTTCTTTCCTTTGCATAAGCCTCAGATTTTAATTAATACCCATGACAAGAACAATAACAGATTCAATATGTTTTTGTTATATTTTGGTACCAAAGTTAATCATTAGATGAGTTTCATTAGAACTATGAACATCGGACTCATTGGATGCATTGATTCCTTTTTATCATCACAGCCAAGAGAATTTCAGATAGATATGTGAAGTATAAATATAATCACAAGCAAAAACAAAAATCTGAATAAATAAGCTATGGTAGAAGAAATTAAATAGGTGTTCAAAAATCTAACTTTTAAAAGTTCATGTCTTGGGGCTGGGGATGTGGCTCAAGTGGTAGCGCGCTCGCCTGGCATGCGCAGGTCTCTGGGTTTGATCCTCAGCACCAAATAAAAAATAATAATAAAATAAAGATGTTGTGTCCACCGAAAACTAAAAAATAAATATTAAAAAATTCTCTCTCTCTCTTAAAAAAAAGTTCATGTCTCACATAAGGATGAACTGTAGAAGATCTACAAGGTTCACATAATCCCTATAATTTATGAACCATTCCAGAGCATAGAAAAAAGTGAGAATTTTTTAAAATATCAATTTAAAAATTTAATAGGAGACTAAAAAGTAGTAGCTAGCGAGTGTATTGGAATGAAAGAATGTTATTTAAAGCAAAGGCAGCCTTGAACATGTTTACTCAGAAGGAAAGATGAGTGAGAATGGCGAGATTAATGATACAGAAATGAAAGAAACTTTTTGAGAAATGATCTCCTTGAAGGAGACAGATGGAGGTGATCAAGAGTTCATGTGGAGGGGTCTGTGCTAGCAAGGAAGTTGAATACCATCTGAGAAACCACAATGAGGTAAGAAAGATCATGAAGGTAGGATTGTTTTGGTTAAATTTCTGTGTCAACTTGACCAGGTTATGATACCCAAGTTATGATACTGTTTACTCAAACACCAGTTCAGACTTTGCTGAAAGCATTTTTGTTCTTTGCAATATTGGATTGTACCCAGGATCTTGTGCATGCTAGGTAAGCACTTTACCACAGAGCAGCATCCCAAGCCCATTTGATTTTTGAGACAGGGTCTCACTAAGTTGTTCAGGCTAACCTTGAATTTGCTCTCCTGTTCAGCTTCCTAAATTCTTGGGTCTATAGATGTACACTACTACACCCTGCCTGCCTCCCACTCTTTTCTTAGTTAATTTAGCTTTCTATATCTATGGATTTGGAGATGGGGGTCTAGCACAATGGTAGGGTACTTGCCTAGCACTGTGAGGCTGTGGCTTCAGTCCTAGCACTGCAAGCAAACAAACAAAAACCACATATGTAATATCTATGAGTTTGCTTTTATATTTTCTCACATTGTTTTTCTATCAGCCTTTACCTCCTAGACCTAACTAAGATGCAGAAAGGAGGAAAATTAATTTCTTAATCATGAGGTTTGACTTGATAACTACTTGGAGAATTTGTTTTCTGAATTCTTTAGAATGGTTCAGAACCAAGGTAAGAGGACTCTGAATGGAGTTTCTCTTGTGTCTCAAGAAATACATCATCTCTCTCTCTCTCTCTCTCTCTCTCTCTCTCTCTCTCTCTCTTTAAAAAAAAAAAAAAGAAATACATCAGAAAGGCACAAGAGCATCAAAGCAGAGGACTTTATGCTCAGCTTGTGTGGGTTTCCTGGTGTATAAGTGAATATTTGGGAAGAGGACAGCTGTTCAGAGACGATTTCTCGTTAATACAGAACATCCATGACAAAATTAAGGAAGGAAATACTGTGTGTTCTGGCAAAAAAAAAAAAGGGGGGGGGCGTGGGGCGGGTGGTGGAGTCTAAATGCACTGCCTGGCTCCTTGGGTATCTGCATGGTGTCTGGCTGCGGTGAACAGCAGTGGTCCTCTGTAGAGATTGCTGGGTAGGGAATGAGGTTTTAGCATGGACCACCAGTCTGAAGGCCAGATGGTCGCCAGGCTGTCATTACCCCCTACTCTATCAACATCTGAAAGAAGTAACCTGAAGTTGGAAAAACAGACTGCACAAAACAGACTAGGTTTAACCTGAGTTTGTTTATATTACTGACTAAATTTAATCTGGATCAAATTAACATTAGATTGCCCACCATCCCATCCCCAAAGAGTAGGTGGGGGTCTCTTGTAAAAGAGATTAGAGAAATTTTAACAAATAATCAACTACATTTCTGTGGATGTCTTGCTGTAGAAAATTTTCCAACAACTATATATATATTTATAATATTTATAATATTTTTACTCTTGAAGGGAATATTATAAAAGGGGTATAATCACAAACAGATGTCATATTTTATTTAACTCACTAATTAAAAAGGGAAATGATAAGATGTTACAAATTGTTCTAAGGAGAGTCCAAAGAGAAAACAAACATATAGTGATGTTAAGAACTGACAAATGGATACAATCTGGCAAAATCAGTCAGTATCTTTTGGGCAGTAATCAACTGCATTCCCCAGGATGCCATTTGCATTTTTATAAACAAAGTCATTTTCATTATTGTCAGTTTTCTAGTTCTCTATAATTGATGGAATTGTAAAATAGCTTCGAGTCCATTAAGAGCCTCTGATGGTGCCCTGGACAGGATGTTTAGAATGTTTGCATCTCCCTACATTAGCAGAATGTGAATTGTCTTGTTAAAACTTAAAGGAAGAAGTTAGGGCATGACTGGGATTACCTACATCGTAAAGGGAGAGGCATTTGAAGTTAGGGGTAGGGATGGTGTTTTAGTAGATAGAATAACCCCCTTTGGAAAGTTGTCCATGTCCTAATTCCCAGATAGGTTACCATTATGTGATATTTTAGTTTTTTTTTTCTGTTGTGATAACAAATAACTTGGGGCTTGGTAATGTATAAAAAAAAATTACTAAATTCAGAAGTGGAAGTTAAGAATCCAGGATTGAACATTGCTATCTACTTAGCCCCTGCTGCAGGATCTTCTGACTACAAAACAGTGTGAAGGATGGCATCAGAAAAGGAGTACATGCCAGAGGGAGAGACTAGCCACATGGTAAGACAGGTAGCAGGAGGGATTCAGGAGCCAGGCTTGCTCTTCTTGTAGTGATTTGCTGCCTTGGGAACTAACTAGTCCTACATGAATTAATTATCAATACCTTTCAAGGGCAGTGCCCCCAGTGACCTACCCACCTTCCACTAAGCCACATCTTTTAAAGATCCAAGCACTGCAGTGTGCTTCCAGCACATCAACTTTTGGAGGACACACTCAAACCATACCCAGACCATAGCAAGTGGCCAAGGGGAATTTAAGATCATAGGTAGAAATAAGGGTGTTGATCACCCAATTCTAAAATAAGAGATTATTTTGGTTTATTGGCATCAGACCTAGGGTTCTTTAATATGGAATCGGGAGCCAGAAGAGGAGGTCAGAGTGATGTGATGTGAGAACTCCACTTACTGCTGGTGGAGCCAAGCAATGTGGGCAGCCTTGAGAAGCTGGAAAGGGTAGGGAAATGTATCACCCCATAGAAAATCCTTGAGAAAAGAATGCAGCACTACAACTTCCTGATTCTATCCCAACGAGACCTATTTTGTACAAAATGATAAGATAATATATTTGTGTTATTTGAAGACTCTGACCGTCCTAGCTTTTTCATGTATAAGAATCCTTGTGATTACATTGGGCCCATGTGGATGGTGCAGGATAATCTATCTCAAGATCCTTATTGAATCACAGTTCCAAAGTCCCTTTTACCTTGTAAGATACCGTTTTCATAGATTCTGGGATTAGATGTGGACCTCTTTGTGGGACCATTATTCTGACTGCCATAGAACTTCTGACTCTGTCTCAATATTCTCTTTTATGTCCTAACCTTCATATAACATCTTGAGAGAATTCCTTAATCTTTCAGTTCACTAATTTGATCTTTCGTTATGTTCATTCTGTTTTATAGTCAAATCAGTTTTTAATTTCAGTAGCTATGTTTTTAATTTCTAAGAACTCTGATGTATGTGGTATATGTGAATACAACCCTTTGAATCTGAAAATACCAATTAGACTTATTTTAGTATTTTTTTCTACTTTCCCTATTAACTGTTTCCTTGGAAATTAATTGGAGTTTGTACTTTTTCTGTTGTAGGTTTTTCTCAAATATTTAAGTGACTCTTCATTTCCAAATAACGCTTTTAGATGAATGTTTAGATATCACAGTGTTTATGTTGAGATCATATGAATTTTTCTCCAAAATGAGGTTTTCCATTTCTGCAGTTAGAATATAGGTCCAACTTTCAGAAGTGTTGATGGTTGTAAGAAGGACAGAAGAGTCTTCAGACGGGGAGGTGATCTTTTAGGCTATGCAGTCCATCCTAGTGGGTAAGAGGGGCTCAAATACTAGATCACCTGGATCAAACTCTGGCTCTGCCATGAACATTGGAAGATTTACCTAACCACTTTGTGTCAGTTTACCTCTCTGAAGTTGTGAAGAGAGGAGTACATATGAGGACTAAGTAAATCAGTGTATGTAAAGTTCTAAAACAGTGCTGGCATATGGTAAGAGTCAAATATATGTTGACTGTTTTTTATTTGCTTGCTTTTAATGCTTAGTTGGTGATTGTATTTTTGAGCAAATGCTAGAGTCAATTGGTTCTAGCCCTTTCTGCCAACCACCTGTAGGCTGCTTCTTAGTCCCCGCTGCTTCTGCTCTTGAGATTATTATCTGGGGAAATTCCCCCATCACCTCCAATTTCCTCCCACTTTTACTCTTTAAAAGAAATTAAATTAACTATTTGATTTCCAGCGTCCCATAAAATTTCTATCCACACACTAGTATATGTAATGTATAATGACCTATACATAAAATTCTCTCCTCATTTTTTAAACAGAAACTAATTTATCTGAAATTTTCTTTCTCAATTACTATATTTTAGACATATTTTTATATCAAAATACACTTAGAAATTTCCTTTAAGGAAGAAAAATAGTGAATAATTTTGTAAGTGATATTGGGACAATAGCTTATATATTTGGGAAAAATATATCTATTAAGGAATTAGATATCAAATGACAAATGTTACCCAGAGAAAAGTATAAGTAAATAACAAAGAAAGAACTCATGGTATGTGTGGGAGGGATGGGGGTGGTACTAGCTTGATTATATAACATAAAGGAGTTCTTCAAAAAGTGGATTGAATCCACATTTTAACGCATTCTCCCTCATCCTAGAGTCGCATTGCAATGGCAGAATAAATCTTAAAAATTATAGCAACTCTGTAAATCCTAGAAGACCCCACTGGCAGACCAGGACAGCAAGGCATTTGAACCCTTTAAGCAGAGACAAACAGATCAACAATGAAACAGCAGAGCTGAGAGACTGGTATAAAAGAGATACCTCCAAAAGGTGAATTTCTCCAAGTGAATTGCAGAAAAAACATATACCAGAGGCTGGGTGGACTAGCAAGAGAATCCTAGAAATACTCAGCCAGAGTGTATCTGGCCCCAGGCATGGTCGTGCACGCCTATAATTCCAGTGGTTCAAGAACCTGAGGCAGGAGGATCAGGAGTTCAAAGCCAGACTCATCAAAAGTGAGGTGTTAAGCAACTCAGTGAGACCCTGTCTCTAAATAAAATACAAAATAGGGCTGGGGATGTGGCTCAGTAGCTGAGTGCCCCTGAGTTCAATCCCTGGTATCTCCCCAACCAAAAAAAAAAAAAAAAAAAAAGTGCTGGGCCAGGATCAGGTTCTCAAGCAATGACTCCTGGATAAAAGCACACGTACAGTCCTTAACTTTGAAAAAACTAACTTGAGAGACTCCAATACCTCAGGTTGCTAACTGCTGGGTTGTGTGGTGTATGTAGGAAGAGTCCCACCTTACAGCATTTTCACTGGAAATAATAGCCATGTATTTAATAGATGACAATCTGTTATCAGTGGCACACTGACTGAATTTATAACACATTTAAATAGTTTATAGAATTAGTTTCCCCTTAACTATGGTGGAAAAAACTCATATATGTGTGTGTGTGTGTGTGTGTGTGTGTGTGTGTGTGTATGTATTTTGCTATTTGTCTTCTCACTACTGTACTTATTTAAAAATTCCCTTATTTTCAAATATTAAAAGTAGTGTACAAAGTCACTCCAACTTGACTTTTTCTTTTTTTTTTTCTTTTTTTTTTTTTTTTTAGATTCAAACAGCAATTCTTTATTCCCGAACTCATACCGGCCTTCTACAAACACGTTCTGGGGGAATCCATGTTCTCTGCCCAAAATCACTACTCTGCCCAAATCCTCTCCGCGTGGGCTTCTGTCTCCCAAAATATACTGTCTGACCCTAAGCACTCAAGAGGAACTCAGCGGCAGGATACGCCCTATTCTAAAGGGGGAACACCCTAATCTCCTATTATGCTAAACTGCCCTATTCTAAAGGGGGAACACCCTAATCTCCTATTATGCTAAACCGCCCTATTCTAAAGGGGGAACACCCTAAACACGGATCCTGCCCTGGTCCTTGAGCAAGGTCACCTTTCAGAAGTCCTTCCACTAGACAGCATGGGAGTAAGCTGGCAAGGAATTTGTCATACCTACTTGGCTGATGGCTCCCAGCATCTCCCCCCTTCTGATTAATTAAACAACAAGTAATGTGGCTTAAGGACCGTGCCTGGTAGGTTGTCCAGTTCAACATATGGCTCTTACCCGTCATTGGAAAACTGACCTTTAGGCGTCAGCCTCCTGTCTTAGGTTGATACCACTGCAACTGGATCATACCCGTCACTGACTACCGGTCCAGCATACAGCCATACTTGTGGATAGGTCTATGCACCAGTGGGGGGGTGAGGTTCTTTGCCTCACCTCTGTTGGCCCCCAAATTTGGCCTTGGCGCCAGTGGGGGAGTGAGGTTAATGTGGCTTAAGGACCGCGCCTGGTAGGTTGTCCAATTCAACATATGGTTCTTACCCGTCATCGGAAAACTGACCTTTAGGCAACTGACCTTTAGGCGTCAGCCTCCTGTCTTAGGTTGATACCACTGCAATTGGATCATACCCGTCACTGACTGCCGGTCCAGCATATAGCCATTGGCCCCCAAATTTAGACCATCACTAGCAGAAGGGAGGAGGATACAGAAATGCCACGACACCAAGCCAATTGACAGTTTCTTTGGAAAAATTGCATCATTGGTGACACCATCAGCAAAGATCACTGGTGACACCATCAGCAAAGATATGCCAGCATTTCCACAATTTGCTGCACTAAATGTAGTTACATAGTCCAGGCAAGTTCTGTAAGCAGTTCAAAGGGGAGGAATCTATCAATCTGTCCGTCTCTTCCCAAAGTCCGTTTCCTCCCAAAGTCCGTTGACTTCTTGATTGAGCATACTTGTTGAGTTATATTCATTGGGATGAAGATAGGAATTCTGGCAATGATGCTTAAAAGACATTATCCTGAAAAGAATTATTAAATATAATGAAAAGGAAAGGTGAAAGTAAACAAACAGATCTGTTAACCTCCTTAAAAAATAATCCTTAATAGCTGTTTACCTGATTTAAATTAGTAAACAAGCAGATCTGTTAACCACCTTAAAAAACAATCTTTAACAGCTGTTTACCTAATTTAAATTAGGCCATTTAAATCACGTGAATAAAAAAAAAATGATAATTTGGATCCATTTTCTCATGAGCGCTCCTCATATATAAAATACGCACACACAGACATACAACACAAAACACAAATGTGCAAACAAATGTACAACACATAAGATAATAATAAAGGCCTTGTAGCTTTACCTAGGTGAAATCTCCATTGCAATGTTTAAAAACTCCACAGTCAAAAAAATAAAACTGATCAGAAAAACATTAACCTAGGTTTGTATGAGTTCAAAAAATAAAAATAGAACCTTATGATGTGGAAAATGCAATAATAAAATAGATATTGAAAAAAGCATCCTGGTTAATCACAGTCGCAGATGTAAGAATGGCCAAGCTGGAGTTCTGGATATCAGCTGTTATGGATTTGAGTCAAATCATCTTCTTTTCGATCTGTAGAAATCGTTTTGGTTAGTCTTTCTGGAATCCAAATCGGCTGCTGTTCTCCTGTGGAAAAACAAACAGAACCCCGACTCCAGAAAATCACTGGATCAGGATCTTTCCATTGTCCTGTTAGAATATCTTTCTAAAGTACCTTAGGCTTATGTACATTTTTTGGATACATATGTCTTTCCGCAGCACTAAGTCCTGATGAATCCAAATTTAAAAAGTTTAGAGTAAAAAGGGTTATTTTAAGTTTATCTTTGGGGGATACATACCCCTTTCCAATTTTCAAGATTAACTAGGCTTCGAGTGACGCAATCTTTCCTCTGTCATGAAGGCATCTTAACCACCTTCAAATTAACCTTTTAAAGCCTTTTAATTATCATCTATACTGTACTTTTAAATGTACTTTTTCACCACCTACAGCTTCACTATTTTAAACGAGGCTTAGATTTTGTTTAAATCGCTTAATGTTAGTTTACATGGCTGCCCTTCAACCAAAGGCCTTTTTTACTCCATTAAGAAGCTTTGTTTCAATCTGCCATGTACAAATACCTTTTTCTTCTTTCTTCCTTTCTCAAACTTTTAAAGTAAGTCTAGTTTCCTCAAAATCTTTTTAAATGGCATTTTACAACTTTTTACTTTACCACACAGAGATTATCTCATTTAGAAACATTTCTCTTTTTTTTTTAACCTTTATATTAAAATATTATTTTCACATCTTGAATCTTTTTATCTCTTTTTTAACCGTTAACCCTTTTTATAAATTTACATTCTGAAATAACCCTTATAAAATTTCTGATTTAGACAAATTACTCCACTTTAAGAAGATGAAATACTTTCATGTTTTTTTATGATACTATAATACTATAATTGAAACCCAACTGAAACTTCTTATACTCTTTGTATATAAATTACACCTGATAGAATCTTAACACTTAGTAACCTTGTTTCAGCAAAGACACAGACCAAAGCAATATTTAACCTTTTTTCCATTCACCAATTTATGAAAACACACATAATGATTAAATATATTACCTTATGGAACTTAATAAGTAAAGAGTACTTGATTGTATATTTAGTGGTTGATATTTTAACACTGTAGTTTTGTAAATTAATCAGATGTCTGTAAAAAACAAGATCTTAGACAAGCGTAGTAAACAGAATTAGCCATCTCTTTCTTGTTGAAGAAAAATCCTTCTACAGGATACCATGATGGTCCCATTGATATATTTAATAACTCGTCTTTAAAAAGTCATGGGCTACATTTTTGTATTGTATCAACATATGCCCTTATTTTTCTTGGTCTTACTGGGTTGCCTCCTTTCTCTAACAATTTCTCTTCCTCGGAGGTGAACAACTTAAAACCTTGAGTCAACCATTTTCCCCAGTTTGCCTGAGAAAGTTCTAGGAACAGGCAACTTGAAATAAAAACAAAATAAATCAAAACAAGAACGAATTGTTTTTTGAAATGCTCACCCATTCTTTCGCTCTCCTTCAGGGGCGAGTAATTTCACTTACCCCCAAGCTTCAGGCGTTCCGCGTACGAGCCACCAAATGCCGCAGTCTCTGGCTGGGCACAAATCACGAGTCTCCACACAGCTTGTAGATTCAAACAGCAATTCTTTATTCCCGAACTCATACCGGCCTTCTACAAACACGTTCTAGGGGAATCCATGTTCTCTGCCCAAAATCACTACTCTGCCCAAATCCTCCCCAACTTGACTTTTTCAAGGTGGAGAAAGAGAAGATAAAATTTGGATTTTTTTCTAAAAAATCAACTATGGTAACGTTTGGATTTTTTTTTTCAAAAAAAATCAACAGTAAAAAAACATATTTTAATAAAATCTGAACTCTTATATCATTTAAGCTAAGCAAACTACAAGACAAGTTAGTGTGTAAGATATGTATTCTTCTAAAATAAAGTTAAATTCTGAATATGCCTTCTTAATTACTCACATTCCTCCTAAGGTGTATGTCAAAGTGGCCACCTCCAGTTTAAGATCAGTTAAGTCCAGAGCAGCTGAAGGGCTATCATTCAGTATATTAACAACCAGAGACTTCCACCGTGTGTTTGGTAAAATTAAGGTAATATGTTGTAAGTTTAAAGCAATCTTACAAGTCCCAGACAATATAGAACCCTAGTTTGTATCAGGTGAAATTTTAATTATTTATTTCCATGTAATGATTTTGGAGGTACTTCAATGAAGCATAATCTTAATAATCTTAATAGTTCAAGTTGTGTGTGTGTGTGTGTGTGTGTGTGTGAGAGAGAGAGAGAGAGAGAGAGAGAGAGAGAGAGAGAGAGAGAAGAGAGAGAGAGGGAGAGATATGAGAGAAGGAGATCAGGCTAAAGCTGCCTTTCTGTGTTCTGGAGGAATAACATTTTGATGACCTATTTTATTTTATAGATGTAAGATAAATTGGCATGAACTTTTGTGAAGAAAGGGTGTAAGATGATCATGGAACTTTAGCTCTGAAAGCAGATGGCATTTGGCTGTCTGCCTTCAGAACTCTTACACTTAAAGTCTTCTGGGGAATGAAGTTGGTCAAGTTGGCATAGAGGCCAATGAAGCATTTTGGATGGAAAAGGAAGGAGCCACTGATGCTTGGGGTTTTTGATTCCTCAAGTGCCCCAGTCTGTGTACAGTTGTCAGTGAGAGCCATAGAAGACTCTGTAAGGACACCTGTAGGAGAAAAAGCTAGAACTGGTACCTGGAACATATCATACCTTCCATTGATATCTAATCACAACCACTATATCTAATCCCAACTTATATGTGAGGATCTAAGCAGCTTCACTGAGGCTAGTGCATGCTTCCTGCATTTGTCTATGCTGGAATGGCCTTAAGGTCACTAAAAGGTTATAACTGAAATGTTCAAATCTGCTATAGTGTGACACAACCATAGACTGGACAGAGAGGCAGAAAGCTGCCTCTCCCTTCCCCTGGAGAAGTCACTCTGAGAGCAGCAGTATGTGTGGGCACAAGCCAGTTCAAGAGTTGTTGGAGCTGGATTTATAAAATATTGAATTCCTTTTTTAATTCAAAAAAATTTTTTTAGTTGTAGATGGACACAATATATTTATTTTTATGTGGTGCTGAGGATCAAACCCAGTACCTCACATGTGCGAGGCAGGTGCTCTACCATTGAGCTACAGACATAGTCCTAGCCCCTTGAATTCCTTTTTTTAAGAATAAAAAAAATACAGCCAGGCACAGTGGGGCACGCCTGTAATCCCAGTGGCTCGGGAGGCTGAGGCAGGAGGATCGAGAGATCAAAGCCAGTCTCAGCAACAGGGTGAAGTGCTAAGCACTTGAGAAGATGGGCCCAGTAGATGTGTATTGAGACACATTGATCAGAAGTCCAGGCAGTATGTGGCAAGATTGGTGTCCCTGTTGTTAACCCCTAGGAAGGCAAGGTATGAAGCTATCAAAGTAAAGCTGAAGCTGCAGTGGAGATGCCAAGAATGAGGAATGTCTATTGAAGGAAGCCACAGGCATTGAGAAGAGACATCCTAAGAAAGCAAAGCCCAATATGGGTTGCAGTCAGCAGGGTCACAGGAGCTGGGCTACCCAAGCACTTGGGAGCTTACATTCCATTACCTTGTCCCAGACATGAAGCTACAGGATCTAACGTTTGTCCTGCTGAATTTTGGTCTTGCTTTGGTTTGATGCTTCTTTGGGATCCTTCTATTCTTAAGGAATAGTTTTTTAACAAAGAATACAATCTATTTACAGCTACCTGAAGTAGTAAATAAGAGGTAAGCTATGTTCTGAGTTATGATTTTTTAAACTGTTCATGAGACTAGAAGAGTCCTGGCAGAGAAATAAGATTACCTGCAATCCACAATGGGTGAGAACATTTTTGTTGCACAGATAGTTATCATGTAAGATTATAATCAGCTGTGGTTACTAGTAACTGAAGGATATCAGTGCAGTGAATTGTGGGTTCATAATAACTTCAGTTCATTTTCTAGTAGAGAAATGACAGAACTAAAATGGCCCTCAAAGGGTTGTGGGAAACTGTGTTTCCTAAAGGAAAACTTCTTCACTGGGGAAGACTGATTTGGTCCTGGATTACCATCAGACTTACTTTCTGAAGGCTGGTGTAGCTCTTTATTTCTCTCATAGTATATACATTGTGTATGGAGCATTGCTTATGTAGAAACAATTGATCAAAAGAATCAGGGGAAATAAAAGTTGTTTTGATCTAATGGCCAAATAAATAAATATTTCCAAATTTTCTTCATTCAGATGTTGTTTAGATCCAAATTAGTTCTATTTTTTTGTATTGGGAATAATTGATTTTGTATAAATGAAAAGTTAATGTATTCAAGATTTTCTATCTTAATTGCTTTAGAGGAAATAAAAATTCAAGGAATCAGCAATATTTTAATTTACCCCATACAATATAGTTTCAATTTTAATTAAACCCCCAAATAATTTTTAAAGTCTACTATATGCACAATACTATATGTATTGCTAAAAGAATGCAAAACTATTACAAAGCTCTTAAGAGAGAAAAAAGAAAATGTATCTAAGGCTTGTTTATAATAATAATTATCATCACTATAACATAACAGATATCCTGTTTACCAGTATTAACAATCTACTGAGTCATACAGATATCTAAATAATTGATTCTAGAAAGTCTGGAATGAGCAAAGAACCAATTTTTGTGGGATTCATAAGGGGGAACAAAGTTAATTCTATTTAGAAAATTTGAAATACTTCTTAGAAGATGCAGCGTATAGACTATTTTGTCGATTATAACAGGTGTACTGAGTCCCTCCAGGTTTTTCTCAGTTACTTGTTTTCATATCTTTTTTTCATCATCAGTTTTAAAATATGGCCAGTTAAGAGTCATAGTAATTATTTTTTAAGGAAATCTACTTTAAATTCAAAAAATTTTTATCCAGAAAACACAGTATCAGTTTAAGCTTCTACTTGTGAAGTAAAGCAAACAGGGAAAGAAGTAACTATAATATACAACACAGACTTCAAGTTTCCTTATTTGTATATATGCTATATGTAATCTTAGGCTTAAAAGTCCCAGCAGGATTAAAACATTTTGCTGCAGCTACTACTTTATGCCTATCATGGGTAAAGACTACATCTGAACTTATAATAGCCACTTATCTTAAGCCCAAGTTAATTACAGTGTCCCCTGGAGAAAAAAGTTTTCATAAATTATTAATGACTGATTTTTAAAAAAGTGCTTTCAGCAAATGTGAAAATAGAAAATCCTTTAATTTCTTTGTTGATTTATGATAATAAGAAAAAAAGCAGATGCATTCTTGTACAGAAAAAGTGGATTTAGAGAATAGTTCTGATAGCATTGCACATGGTAAAATATCAGAAGGGCTAATAGGCAGCCCCCTTGCTAAGAGGAAAAATTATTTCAATGTATTCATCTTCTGAATTACTCAGTAATTCCAAGTGATTTTCAAACTGGGAGGCAGACTACTGACATTAAATTCATAAAATTTGGATCTATCTTGAACAGGGACATGACCCTGTACTTCCAGTGAAAACTGGAGTTAGGCCTCACATGGCTCAAATCATTAACTAAATGTGCCAAGAAACTGAACTTCAGATGATCTTTCAGGGAGATTAACCAAAAACATCTTTACCATGAGATTTCAAATAACTCTGGAGATCTTCAGGTGAGATCCATGTTTGGCAGAGTAAGGGTGAAAACACTGGGATAGGTCGTTCCTTCGCCTTTTCTGCCTCATCACCATGGGCTTTTCCTCTTTTTTGTATTGTGCATTCTTCGCCAAGACCATCCACATGAAGCCTCTTCTGGAAATGCAGGTGTCCTGGACACAGACAGCAAAACCATCTCTGAGAAGAGCCAGGGCCCCGAGCCTGCCCTCACAGCTGCCCATGATGTACCCACACCAGCAAGGGGGCACCACAAGCAATTATTTTTCTGAGTTACATTTTATGAAACTGCTAAGTTGTTTACCTGTGGAGTGCTCCTTCCCAAAGGAAGTCAGAGAGTGTTAAGGATGTGTATTTGTGTTCATTCTGAAATTATTTCTAGCCTATGGGTACACTTTAGCTTATGAGAAGTCTACAGTCATGCTTCTTTCCATAGACTTAAAAATAAATAAAAATAAATACATCAAGAAATATTCTCTGACCCTGCGTTTGTGTTCTGATGCCCTGGTTAAGGAGGAAGACTCACTAACAATGGCCGCCTCATCCTCACTTAAAGGTACATGCTACCTCGGTTCACAGAACACAGATCTAGGGGACCACAGGGAATAGAGGCTAGGACTGAGGCTCTGAACAAATCAGCTGCTTCTTCTAAAAAGCCAACCAACATAACAGCCAAACCAACTTGATGTATAATATATATTGGTGTGTTGTGTGTTATGTTTTTTTATGTGTGTGAATGAATAAAAAATTTTGATCAGAGCTAAGCTTTCCACTGCATTCATCATCACCATACTGTATTTTCTCTCTGTGAATGATGATTGTTCTTAGATCTCTCTCTCTCTCTCCCCGCCCCCTTTTTTTTTCTAGAGCTTAAACCATTCTCTGGATATTATTTAGCCACTTAGAAAGACTCAGTTTTCTCTCTAGTTCATTAGTATATTGTTCCAAGGCAAAGTAGACAATTTTATCAAAGAGAATCTCCATTGAGTAAAGAAAGTTTTGTTGAGTATTAATAATAAAACTAGAGGTGTGTCTCTAGAATATTTCCCAATAAGTAATAATAAAATTTTGATAAGAGGAGGGAGGTTAAGATGATGCTATCTCAGATTCATTCTGAACTGACAAATCATCTTGAGATGCAAGTTTATTTTTTCACTACAGCACCCTGTTTTCTCTTGAATGTCTGCTTGGTCTCTAGTTGCTCATTCTATCACTCCTGCTAGGTACTGGTTAACACACTATGAATACCCAAATATGGCTACACCCTGGATTTACTCCATGTTTTCAGTTCTTTGGAATTTGACAACCTTCTCCCAACATTTCTCTGACATTTGTAGTGTTTGAGTCAGTTGGAGTACTGCAATGCACTTCAGTTTTAATCACTGACTTGTTTATTAATTGTCTAACAGATTTTTATTGAGAATTATAATAAATATTCTAGAAACACACCTCTGATCTTATTATATTGGCATATGGAGTGACTATACTCAACCCTTCATTCCCCTACATTAACATTGCTCATCCATGTTCTCATGGATGGGTTAACGTGGGCAGAGTGTACTGTACTTTCCTGCCTCTTAACTTTGGGCTTAGCTATGTGACTTACTTTGGCGAATGGGATGTTAACAGATGTGATGCAAGCGAAAGCTTGATATGGGCTTCTAATCCTAACCTTGTCATGAGAAAAATGTCATCTGGGTAGTTTCTGAAAAAGGAGACACATGAACCAGACTGCAGCCAAATCAGTTGAATCCCAGGCAACCCACCAATGTATGAAAGAGAAATAAGTACTTGTTTTTGAAAGCCATCAAGTTGTAACATGATTTGTTACCCAGGATAAACTGATTCCATAGACAACTCTGGGCTGTACTGTTTTAGTCACTTTTATGTTAAAATTCTGTGGACTTTTGGTTTATATGATAGAAAAATTATAATGTTTTCATCTTTAAGTATACAATTTATATTTTGAACATAGATAGAATCCTATGTATTAGGAGCAACTGTAGAGATTGTTGACAGAATTTGATAATACAAAGATGAGAGAGGAAGAGGAGTCAGGTAACTAATTAGGCAGGAACTTTTAGGTTCCCCTCAGCTTTGCAAAACTCCAAAATCCATTTTGTTATGGTAACCAAGAATTTGATGAACCTCTCAGAAACTGATACAAAATAACCAGCCTCAAAAGAAATTAATGTATAAGTCAGCAAATGATTTCTTGTTTTATCACAAAAAATACTTCTTTCTCGTGACCATAAACCTTTGTCTACTCTCATAGATACCCCTTCCTGGTACCAGGTACCAGGGAAAGAGAATCATTGCATAGTTTTGATTGTATATATCAGATAACTACTAAATATAGTGACTTAAACAAGAAATGTATGTTTCTCCTACATTAAAAACCTCTCAGTACACTCTTCACTGGTAAAACGAGCTGGATAATCAGAGACTGACTTTTCTCTCTCTCTGTTCTACCATCTTCAGCAAATAGCTTTCATCTTCAAAATTATTTGAAAGCACAAATGCTAAATCTCCAGCCATTACCTCCATATTTTGTGGGGCATGGCAAAGAAAAGTGGGTAGCCACAAGAGGAAAGTAGCCAAATCTCCACTGTTTACACTTAGACTGCATTCACTAGAACTTGTGATCATAACTGGTACAGCCTTAAATTCTAATCTTTAAATACATGTTTGTATTGCTGTACTAAATTAAATCATTGTTTTATTACTAAGGATAAAGGAAAAAAACAGGTGTTGGAGAAAGCAGCTAGCAACCTCTGCTTACCATCTCTCTCTCATTCTAATTATCTATTTCTTATCTTCAAGGTCCTTAAATCAGATTCATTGTACTAGCATTGATGTGTGATCACACATTTTTCCTGAAATCCAATTATTAAATTGATAGAATGTCTTATTGACTTTTTAAAATATGTAATTAAATCAATCTCCCTAAAGAGAACAAAATCAGAACATAGTGAGTTGTGTAGGTTATGGTAAAGCCTTCTGAATTACTCTTGCCCCACAAAAAGTAATACTGTTTTTGAGATTAAAATACAGTCACGTGGAACTTAATGACAAGGATATATTCTGAGAAATGTGTTGTTGAGTGATTTTGTCATTGTGCATTCCATGAAATGTTCTTGCACAAACATAAGTCATAACTTATTACACACCTATATGATATAGCCTATTGTTCTTGGGCTACAAAACTGTATCGTATATTACTGTATTGAATATTATAGGCAATTGCAACACGATAGTATTTGTGTACCAAAACATAGAAAAGGTAAAGTAAAAGTAGGACATAAAAGAAAAAATAATACACCTGTACAGGCACTTACCATGAATGGAATTTGCAGGATTAGAAGTTGCTCTGGGTGATTGAGAGGGTGAGTCAACATGAAGGCTTAGGACATTTCTGTATACTGCTGTAGTGGGTGTGGCAGGGTAGGGGGAATGGGGATTGAACCCATGGCCTCATGCACGCTAGCCCAGTGCTCTACCCCTGAACTATATCCCCAGCCTTTTTTTATTTTTAAGTGAGACAAGTATCACTGAATTTCCCTGACTGGCCTTGAACTTGTCATTCTCCTGCCTCAGCCTCCCCTATAGCTGGGTTTATAGCTGTGTACCACCACACCCTGCTTTACTATTGTAGACTTTTAAAGACTGTGTATAAGCTAACTAAATTTATTTTAAAATTTCTTTCTTCAATAATAATTTTAGCTTACTATAACTTCTACTTTATAAACTTTTTAATTTCTTCTAACTTTCTAATTCTTTTGTAATAACCCTTAGCTTAAAACATCAATATATTATACACACGTATAAAACTATTTTTCTTTGTATCCATGTTCTTTATGCTTTTTATACTTTAAATTTTTTGTTTTTAAACTTTGTTGTTGTTGTTAAAAACTGAGACACAAACACACACTTTGCACTAAGCCTATTCAGGGTTAGGATTCTCAATATCACAGTTTTCCTCCTCCATCTCTTATCCCCTTGGAAAGTCTTCAGGTGCAAAGACACATATAGAGCAGTTACTCCTGTTGACAACAAGGCCTTCTCCTGGAACACCTCCTGAAGGACCTTCCTGGGGCTGTTTAGTAGTTAACTTTTT
The DNA here is from genome assembly GCF_048772815.1 of Callospermophilus lateralis. Classification (NCBI taxonomy): domain Eukaryota; kingdom Metazoa; phylum Chordata; class Mammalia; order Rodentia; family Sciuridae; genus Callospermophilus; species Callospermophilus lateralis. The sequence goes on along the minus strand of NC_135310.1, from coordinate 81,731,324 downwards.
TCTTTTTATAAATAGAAGAAGTATACTCTAACATAACAACCAATAATAGTATAGTAAGCATATAAACCAATAACAATCATTTATTATCATTGCCAGGTATTATGTACTGTACATAAATATATTTGTGATATTTTGGTACTGCTGTGGCATAGAAAGTTTGTTTACTGCAGCATTGCACAGGGCTGCCTTGCACTACAACATTAAGAGGGCTACATCATCACTAAGTGACAGGAATTTTTCTGCTCCATCATATGGAACCACTGCTGTATATTATGTGGTCTGTCACTGTCACTCTGCTCTGGTACCACCTCTTTTGGTTAGTCTTTAATCTCTTTGATTGAACTAGTCTATTGCCAAAGCTTTCTAATTAGGATAATTTAAACCAGCTTAGAATGGGTGGGTTTTACGTATGGCTACTTTCATCCATTACATGTTGATTTTGTTTTTAAAATTTTCATTGGCACATAATACTTATGCGTAATAGTGGAATTTATTATGACACATTAGTACTTGCACATAACATATTTGGTCAGTTTATTCCCCAGGACCTCCCCTTCCTTCTTTCCTCCCTCCCCAGATCCCCTTCATCTGCTCTACTGTTCTTCTTTAAATTTCGTCAGATCCATATTTTTTCTTTTTTCTGTCTTCCACATGTGAGAGAAAACTTATGAACCTTGACTTCTTGACTTTCTGAATTTGTCTTATTTCACTTAGCATGATGCTCTTTGGTTTCATACATTTTCCTTCAAATGACATTTGTCTCTGTAGCTGAACAAAACTCCACTGTGTATATCCCATTTTCTTTATCCATTCATCTGTTGATGGACACCTAAATTCATTCCATAACTCGGCTATTGTGAGTTGCACTATTATAAACTTGGTCATGCATGCACAACTATAGTATTCTGACTGACTTTTGTTCTTTTGAATAAATACTGAGGATTATTATGGCAGGATTATGTAGTGATTCCATTCCTAGTCTTTTGAGGAAACTCCATACTGATTTCCATAGTGTTTGTACTAATTTAGAATCCCACCAAAAATCTTTTTCCATATCCTTGCTGATATTTATTATTATTTGTATTCTTGATGATTGTTATTCTAACTAGAGTGAGATGAAATCCCAGTATGGTTTTGATTTGCATTTCACTCATTGCTAGAGATGTTGAACATTTTTCATATATTTGTTCTTTATTTTTACTTCTTTTGAGAATGTCTGTTTAGTTCATTTGCCCATTTATTAATTGGGTCATTTTTTTTGGTGGAGGTGTTATGTGTTGATTTTAATTAGTTGAATTACCAAGGATTATTACACTTCTTAGTTTTGGGGACACACATCCTTTTCAAATATTTCTAACATGGGATACATTCCTCAACTGAAGGATAAGCTGCCTATGTATAGGATTTGGAACAAACTTCTAAATATATACAATTCAGAATCATAGCCTCAAATGTGAAAGGAAAGATAAAGACACACTTTGTAGTCTGTTTCTTAGATTTGCTTTTGAAATCAAGTGTTTTGTCTCCTGTATTGCACCTGGAGGATTTAAATATAGAAATTTGATGAATTTTTAAAATCATTTTTCTTATAATCCTATGCTTTATGTGCTAAATATGTACACACACACATATATATTAGCACATATATACACACATATATATTTAGCACATAAAGCATACTACATACTATATGCATACTATATGCTATATAACTATATACTATAGAATTATACTATATACTGCATACCATATACTACATATCATATACCACACACTATATATAGTAAATATATTAGTATAGTATATATATATATATATATATATATATATATATATATATATATATATATTTAGCACATAAAGATATATATATATATATACACACACACACACTATGTTTTACTAGATTTAGATAGCATATGAATTTCTTTATTATTGCTTAAGGTTACTATTGATAGTAAAACTACTAAATTAAAATAAAACTACTGATAAAACTACTAAATTTTATTAAAACTTAGACATAATTAGTTTTAGGACAATCCTGATTTTGCTATGTGAAATATGAAGAAAATGTGCATCTCAGAATCAGTGAAATAAAATTTTGCAGAATTTTTAATGACAGTATAAAATATAAATTATGGATTGAAAAGTTGTAAGTAGAGGAATATGTAAAAGTAGGGTTTTAGAGCTGGGAATTAAAGAATTAGAAACTTTCAATTCTAGAAAACAGGAAATATATTTTTAATTTGACACACATAGATTAGCTGTATCTAATAATTATTAGCTTATTAGCATCAGAGGATTATGCACATAAGCTAATAATTCTTTATACTTAGAAGCTTCAAGAAGGTAATGGCTGAAATTGAAACTAAACATTTTAAAGACATTGAGTTAACAAACTGCTGTTTTACTGTACTTACCAAGCTCTCAGAAGTACCAAAGGGAAATGAAGATTCTATTTTCTTCTGTTCTTAAATTTTCCAGATCCTCCCTTTAGTTTATCATAGAAGGAATGAATTTACCAATGTATCTAGCAAATCGCTTGAATAGGCAATGTGGGTCAGTATAACACTTGAGGGCTACTGTATGGAGTTTTAATTTCAGCGTCTCTTCACAATTCATCTGTTTTTCAAAATTTAGTCATTTCCTCCAATTCTTTAAACTCTTTATGGTCACATATTTAATCAAGAAGAATGACTGAGCATTTACTCTGTGACAAGCACTCACCTAAAAAGTGGAGATACAGTGAGAAAAAACTCTCTTGGCCCTATAGCAAGCAGTTCAACAGAGAAGGTAGGGTTAATCATCCTGTAATAGCACTCACACAGTTTTACCTTTTGATACTGAGTTCAGAGGAGGGGATAATCAGCTCTGGTTAAGAGTTTGGGAAACGATACAGTAATTGGATTTTGAAAGAAAGAAAGAAAGAATTTAGCAGGACTACCAGGTAACAGATTGATGGATTCTCTTCAGGCAAAGCGAACAGCATGGGCACATATTTGTTTCCATATTTGTCTCATCTTCCATACCTTCTCAAGTGAAGGCCTTAACCTTCATTATTGACCACCACCCAACCCAGTGTGGACAGTTAAGCAAGTGATTTATCAGCAGCAATAAGATGGGTGATTTGATCCTGAGAATATTGAGACTAGTCAAAAAAATACTTCCATGCCTCTCAAAATTTGGTAAGCTTGAGAGTCATTTAGAGTGCTTGTTCCTAAGCATCAGAGTTTCTGCTTCAGTAGGACTAGAGTGGGGACCAAAAATTTGCATTCTAGATAAGCCCTACCCCCAACCCAGTGACTCTGTTATAGGTGGTCAATGGAGCACAGAGGTGTCAGCAGAAAAGAAATCATGGATACTTACATCCTGGTTTTATCAACCACCTGCAGCTCACCAGATATACCTTGAGGTGCACCCCATGTCAGCCATCAAAAGGCTTTTTAATAAGGCTTAACCTGGTCTGCTCAGACCTGTAAGTTAATTTTCTGGCTAATATGCTAAGAGGAAAATAAATCTGCCTCCTGAGACTTAACAGGTCTTCTTGATTTTAAAATATTAGCATGTTTTTCAAGTGCTGTGAAGCTGAAAAGTGCTAAAAAAGCTCTCAGATTAGTCATTTCTCTTAAAAAAAAATAAAAAAAGTTTCCAGGGGCATAATACTTAGCTTGAAAGATGAAAATTTCCACCTAAGGCAGTTTTCCTATATTTTGTAATCATCTATGGGAATTGATGCCAACTCTACCTTTTAAAGACATTGAATGAAACATTTCTAAACTGAGTCGAAAATACCAACATGCCTTTAACACCCACTTGCTCTAATTTAACTCCATTTGTCTCTTTTACTCTATTTTCTTGAGCATTCCAGCTGTTAAGATTAAATCTAATTTTTGTATGTCAGCCCATGTCAAAGCAAGCCTTAATCCTTTTAATGTTAACCTATCACTGCTCAGAGCTGCTTTATATCAACAGATACAACCATGTTTCCAACCCTGCAGGCACAACTTATGATTATGAATGCAAGCATGCTAGACCTGCCCTGTAGTAGTGCCTGGTGTAGAATGGAAGTCTGTATGAGGTGGGTCAGATCAAACCCCATCCAAGTGCTTTGGTTACAGAAATAGAAAAAGGCTTGGTTTTATGGTAGCACTGGAGAAATATTGGACAATGTTGGCTATCATCTAGTCCTGTATATTTTTTTTTAGTATAAGATACAAATTGTATGAAGAAAGGCACAAGTGAGTGGCAGACATGTTAAAACCAGAAGCAGACAAGGAAACTTTAAAATCCATAGACTGAACACTTTGTCAGTGGAGGTATACATCATTTGCTTTCTTCTCTCTCATGAGTAAAATTGATTTCAAAACTAGTATTATTCTTATTCTTTTCACTTAGACAATCTTTTTTGTATATAAAAGAGTCAACTCTGTCTTGAAAGTTTTGAAAGATTTTTTTATTTGATGCTTTCTGACCAGATATATCTTAAATTTAGAATGGCTGTGATGTAGAAGCAACTTGTAGTGCAGTATAGATGACTTTTATTTACTGAAACATTTAGCTTTGTTATAGTAGCATATTAACCAAGAATTCTTTTATGGGAAGATCACCAAATGAAGGTAAACATCATTGCAATTTTATATGATATACTATATGCAATATAATTCGAGTTTAAGGAAAATATTATATCAATTATACAAAAACAGTGATAAGTATACTTTTAAATGAATGGGGAGAGACAAATAAACCAGACAAATGTCCACCTTAAAAAGCTAATATTTAATGGAAAGTATTAAGAAGAAATATTATTTTATTCATATTATGAAACTCCATAGTAGGGTAAAAAGAATATCACTTTGTTTTGTTTATTCCCCCAAAAGAGCTCACATCCTAAGGGGGAAGAATGTTAACTATTTTTGCTATATGAAAAATAACTTCAAAGTCCTATGAGACCTCTAGGGGATTAATTTTGCTTTGTAAATTGGGAAGGCTTCAAGAGGACGGTGATGTCTGAAGCCAGAGAAGGGTCAATAATAAAAGTGCCAGCAGGTGATTTTTACAGTATAAATAGAGGTAACATGGCATTCCTTTTCTGAACATTGAAAAATATCTTTTATTAAGCTTGTTAAAAATAATTAACCCTATGAAATTAACTTCCTACTTCCCATTTTCTCCAACTGAGATAAAGTATTACTTTTATTTTTTTTTATTTACTGTTTTGTCAGTCTTTCTGTTAGACTTGTTTTATATAAGTCACGATAATATTTTTCTACATCACATATCTAGATAGAAGCTTCTTGCAAAAGTATGTGTCTATATTTTTCTCAAAAAGAGCCACTTTGTTTTCTTATATATATCTCACATTCCTCTTTTCCTCCTTTCCACTTGTCTAATTTTCTCCCTTTTTAATAATATTTCTGTACTCAAGCATCAAAGACTGGGAACAAAACATATACTGGTAGGTTCATTTTTTTTCTCCTACATACACTCCTTTACTTGCAAAGATAAAGATCAGTTTGCAGTGTTCATAAATAATATTTTCATTCACAAAGGTGAGAAAACTTGTGTTAGATTATTTTCCAAGGCCAGGGACACCTTGTGATCAATTTAGAAACAAAATTCCCAACTGACTTCCTAAATCCAGTGGTCACTACATCAATGAATTGTTCAACATTTTAAATGCTCGTTTCAGGACTTTCAAATTCACAGAAAAAGGTACATTATTTGAGATTCTGAGAAGGAAGGAGTTAAAGGGAAGAAAATCTTAGAGGATTAGATTGATCTCCAGGGATTTGGAAACGAGGCAGAAGATCTGAAGATGAAAGGAAAGATTTGATTCTGCACTGAATTACACATTTTGAAAGAAATTAGAGTATAATTTTGTTCAGCTATAGATAAGGATCCACAGCCTAAATTAGTAAAGTTCTTATAACTATTATCTTTAAAAATCATCATTAAAAAGTATTTCTAAAATTATGTCAGTTGTGAACAATCACATTGAGGTACATGTGTAATATGGAAGACCCTGAAGAAAGAAAGTAAAAAGCAGCTTCAGAGGCAAAGACTGCACATTAAACATCAATTGCAAATGAAGGAAATCTGAAAGGCATTTCATTGCATTCTCTCTTCTCAGTCACTGGTAGAAGCAAAGGCATAACTTGCTGCTGTCATGCTTGGTTTACTTCAGCTTTACAAAAGCATCATCATTCTGCTGGTAGGGCACCTTGGATTCTCTTACCCTACTTCTCAGAGGAAGGTCACATTTAATCAGGCCCCCAAAACAACACTTGGGTAATGCCCTAGAGCCATTTGTCACACTTGACCTTGACTCAGTCACTGGTCACAGCCTCAACCCAAGTTAAATAAACTTTGCATTCAAGCTCAGCCAATTAGTGTGATTGCTATCCACTGGTTAGAGATTCCAGGAAGGACCAGCCATCCTACAAAAAAAAAATCAAAAAAAAAAAAAAATCATGGTCTTTCTTTAGTACTAAGTAAATACATAATTAACCTGATTTCCAAGTGCATACCTGATGTGCCTCTAGATATGCTTCTAGAAATTTAGAGCAGGCCTGGTGAAAATGGTGACTGGAACTCATGTACTTGCCTATACTTTCACCCAGAAAATCTCTCCAACAGCAGTAAAAGGTGAAGTGTCAGCCTCCAGGACACAGGACAAGAGAAAAGAGCAGAATCTGAATGGTAGATATGTTGAAGAAATCTCAGTCCTTGTCCCTGGTGCCAATCTAATAATGAGAACACGATTTTGAGAAAAGGGAAAAAGAAAGTTTATTGTTTTGCTAGCAAAGGAGAAAGTATTCCTGTCCCAGAGGCTGTGATTCTGCCCTTCAGCAGGAAGGGGACTTTTAAAGAGATAATTCAAAGGCTACATACCACATGTTCTCTGTTGGAATTGTAATTCACTTGTTAATTTGGGAGTAAGTCATTTCTGAGATCTTCTAGTAAAGTCCCCAAAGTTTTTTTTAAAAAAAGAAATTGCCTCTGGATGTGTTGGCCTGTAATCCCAGCAGCTCAGGAGGCTGAGACAGAAGGATCAAGAGTTCAAAGCCAGCCTCAGCAATGGCAAGGCACTAAGCAACTCAGTGAGACCCTGTCTCTAAATAAAATACAAAATAGGGCTGGCTCAGTGGTCCAGTGTCCCTGAGGTCAATCCTTGCACCGCCCCCCGCCCCCCAAAAAAGGAAAAGAAATTCCTGTTCATTGGAAAAAAAAAACCAAAACTTGTTCATTGAGAATTCATATCAAAAACTATCATTAAATATTATCAACTGTTTATTCTGTGTCCAAGACAATCACATTTTCTCCTTTTAAACTCCAATATATTACATTTTTTAATAGATTTTCTAAAGTTAAATCAACTGGTGTTTCTAGAATCTAACTCAGTGAAGATTTATTGCCTTTTTTTTACATCAATGAATTTAATCCACTTTTTGTTTTTTAGATTTTTTTTTGGTACTTGCATTAGTAAATAAAATTGTCCTGTTTTTTTCCCCTTTCTCCTACTTTCTCTACCTTTGCTAACACAATAAATTAGATATACAACTGAACTGTCTTTCCTTCATTCTACTGATTGAAAGTTTATGTTTGGAATTATCTTTCTTTGAATGTCTTGAACTATCCTGAGAAACCATCTGGAACTGCTGTTTTTCCTTGATGGAGAATTATAAACTATCTGATTTAAGTCAGTTTTGGTAACTCCAAATAGTATTTGGTTCATTCCACCTAGTTTTTCCAGTGGTTTCTCACTGGTTATACTTGATCTCTGCTGCCTCTTTAGTTAAACCTCTTTTTCTTTCCTAATGTCTTTTTTTTTTTTTTTTTTTTTTTAAGAATATATCTCTCTTATTCCATTAGCCAATCTTGCCTGTCTGTTGATCTCATTAGTTTATTCAAATAAACTAACTTATCAACTCTGGGTTTTGTGGATCCAAAACCATAAATTTTTTTTTACTTCATTCTTTTTTGTTCTTGTCTTTATTATTTTACTCCTTCTATGTTTTCTGGGTTTATTTTGTCTTTCTTTTTCTAATATCTAAAGATAAATGCTTAGGCTATTGACTTTGAGTTTTGCATATTTCTAATATAAGGGCTTTAGGCTTGAAGTTTCCCTACAAGACTTTTGGCTGTGTTCCAAAAGTTTTGCAGTACTTTCACTAATGCACAGCTGCTTCTGCAGTTATTTATGATGATTTTCGTTCGTGGTTGCATGTTTACATTGTGCTAATCATTTTTTATTGTGATTTCATGAACTTTGAACTTCTATCTGTGGAAATTCTTTAATTTAAAGTATATTTCTTCATAAGAGTAGTAATAGGTTATTACTAACTCAAGATTCCATTAAACTCAATTTTTAAGGGCTGGGTTATAGCTCAGTGGTAGAGTCCTTATCAAGCACGTCCAAGGTCTTGGGTTTGATTCCCAGCATTGCACAACAAAAACCGCCCCTGACCACACACACACACAATTTGTACTTTAGGTTTTTCCAAGCAATATGAATTTCAGTGGCAAGCCCATGGAAATATGGCTTTTGGTTAAGAGAGCTTGAGTGGAGCTTTCTGTTCCATTCTGTTCCATTCAGAGAAGGTGGAGACAGCCGTCTTTCCTTCCGTGGATCACATTTGCTTCCTTATTTACCCACCGAGGGTATCATGCTTCAAGGGGTCTTGGTTTTATGCACATGTCTCTGATCCTACCTTCTACTCTACTCTGATTCCCAGCTTTGGCTTTTCTGCTCCTCAAACACATGGCCAATTAAAACCCAGACTTGTGGCTATTATAATTGGCAGATGCCCTCAGGGATAATACCAGCTCCAGGGCTTGGCTAATCCTCACGGAGTCACACTTCCTCATTGTTTGTCTCCTCTAGTTTCACTTCTTTACTTCTAGCTCAGCTATGTGAAAAAGATTAAAAAATAATTGCTTTGTATTATTTTTCTTGTTCCTGAAGGGATTTCTATGCACATGTGGTGGGCCATATTCTGGAGACTACAGACCCAGTTTATGGTACTTTTTGTTGAAGCTTATAAAAATCCCAGATCAGTTTGCCCTAAATAACAGAGACAAAATTAGACACTCCATAAATATAGTGATTTTTCGGCATATAGATTATATCATCAAAGCTATAGAGTACTTCTGTCTCTTCACTTTGCCTTTTATGTCAGCTTTAATCCAAAGTGAAGTGTCTCCCTGACATGGTTACAAAATGGCTCCAATTACTTACAGAACTTCATACTTGATTGTCCACCTTTAGGTACAGAGAACCAGTCCCATCCCAAATCATCAAAATGAGTTTCCCAAACTTATTTTGATTGTTTAATATATTTTGAGGTAAAAAGGGAAATCCTCATAGAGGAAAAAGGAATTTTGTCTGAAAATTATATGACTTTTTAAGAAACAAAACAAAAAGCAGAACATTTTAAGGGAGAGAGGTCTGTGGCAAAGGAGATGTGTCATTCTGATGGACTAATACTATACTATGCAAGGCTTGAACTTGGGGAACAGTCTTCCAAAACTGCATGGCTACCACATGAATGTGGGAGGAAGAAAATGTCAATGAGACAATCATCGTGCCCTCTTCAGCCAATTTTATTGTACTCCACCAATCAGATTTCATCTAAACTTAGATCCTACACACATAAGGATGGAATATGTAATGACCATAATCATTGAGGATCCTTCCCTGTCTTCAAGTGATTACACAAATACAGAAAACCAAGGAAGGTGCTGGTTAGTCACATATTAACCTTGTTTCTTCTGCACCTCAATACTGCTATCAAGCATTACCTTTCAATATCCATCAAGCATTCAGATCTGGGTAGACTCAGGAATGAACTTCCCTGCCATTCATGCCACCAAATAGACACCCTGACCCAAAATAAAGTGCCCAGATTTCTGGTCTTTGTCACGCCTTACCTCCTTTCCACTCTGTTGCTTCCTGTCCTTAGTCTGTGTTTTCCATTTTCTGCTCCATTCTTAGAACAAAAAAACAAAAAAAAAAACATGTTTATTAAGATAAATCCACATATCAAAATATTCACCCATTTAATCAATTAATAGTCTCCGGTATATTCATAAAAATGTTCAGTGACGGTTGCAATCCATTTTAAAGTATATTTATCATACCAAAAAGAAACCCCCTACCCATTAGCAATTATTCTCCATTTCCCCCAGCTCTCCACCCTGCTGAAGACCTAGATAGCTACTGACCTATTTGCTGTATCTATAGATTTACCATTCTGGACATTTTACATAAATAGAAATATATAATACATAGTCTTTTGTATCTGCTTTCTTTTAGCATAATTTGTAGTTCACCTATTCTATAGCATGTATTAGTAATTAATTCCTTGTTATGGCTGAGTAACATTCCACTATTATAACATTCCATTGGATGCATATGCTACATTTTGTTTACTAATTCATCAATTGATAGACATCTGAGTTGTTTTTAGTTTGGGGCTATTATGAATAATGCTGCTCTAACTTTTGCATAAATGTCTTGTTTGGACAAATTTTTCATTTCTCTTGGGTAGATTCCTAGGAGTATAATTGTTGTGTCGTATATTAAGTTTAACTTTTTAAGAAACTGCCAAATTGTTTTTCAAAGCAGCTGCACTATTTCATATTGTACCTGCAATGTTATGAGGGTTCCAGTTCCTCTACATCCTCACCAAAACTCGTTACTGTTTGTCTTTTGAATTGTGGCCATTCTATTGGGTGTGTAGTGGTAGGCATTGTATTTTAAATTTTTTCTAATTAGTGAATTACATTTAAAACTTGGAAGAAAAATCTGGAAATTTGGACTTTGTGGAAACATCCAGATTTTCTAATACTGGGTTTCAGTCTTCCAAGGTGACAATTAGCTGTTGCTGTATATATGATTACCTTTCACTCCAGAACAGCATGTTCTCTCCAGTTTTCTAGAGTCACATTGAGGCTAAATGTCAGCCTATTTTAGTTGTGCTGTTGACTTTTCTGGAGATAAGAAATGTTTTGTGTTCTCATGTATCTAGCAGAGTGGAAAACAGATGGAAATTGAGAGGGCATTATAATTCAAGAAAAGGAGGAGATGCTATGTGCAGTGGTGCACACCTATAATGTTAGTGTCTCCAGAGGATCACAAGTTCAAAGCCAGCCTCAGCGACTTAGCAAGGCTATAAGCAACTTAGCAAGACCCATCTCCAAATAAAAAATAAAAAGGAGTGGTGTTGTGGCTCAGTGATTAAGCACCCTTGGTTTCAATCCCCAGTACACCAAAAAAGTAAGACAGAGCAAAATTCTTTGTGGAATTAGAAACTATATGTCAAAAGAATGTAATTTAAGACATCATTATGAACCAACAATAGAAAGACAGTGCATGATGGGAATTTTAACTGATATAAAAATAATAAATTTCAATGGCATTTAATTATGAAAGCAGATAAAGAATTCTACCATGAAAAGTAGTTATTTATTATTTTTTAAATGCAAGGGAGCTTATAAAACTTCACAATGTATTTTTATTATCTGGATTTCAGGAAAATTGTTTCTTTGGAAAGGAATAATCCACTCCGCATAAACTAGAATTAGTTTTTAGAACTGGACATTATGGGAAGCCTCCCCACCCGATAATTGTAGAATCAAAGACTAAATTCCAAAAATGGTTCTCCAACTTCAAACTTTTTCTTAAAATAAACTAATGTTGTTTACATTGTCTCTCTTAATTAATAATGATAAGATGAATGAAGAGTTATCAAAAATCATATAGCAGTATGATACTGAAAGCAAAATGAGACATGTTGGAAAATTAGATTTCTTCAATGCCTTGTTACTCTAAATATAAAACCAAACTATGTTTGGCAGTACCTATATTTGGGAACATCTTTTCTCCATTATGAAATGGAATAAAACTATTGTTCTCACTTAAGGGACTCAAGGATGAATTTTGTACTATCCATTTCAAAGAGAAATACAGTCTAATGCATGTTATATAGAGAAAAAGATGTTATTTTTCTAATTTCAAATCAGAATAATTGGAATTAGATAGTTTTCAGTTAATCTGTTTAGTTTGGGTTCAATGTATATTCCAAAATACATGTCTACATTGATGCATGTTTGGATTATGCAATGCACTTCGAATTTAGATATAATTCAGCGTAGCTAAAGAATGTTTCATTCTATTTCTGAAGTTAAATGTGTACTTAGGTTGCTGAACACGTATTGCCTACCTCAACTCTTAAAGCTTTGGATTTTTGACCACCTGCCTTAAAAGAAAGTGTTCAGGGATTCTTCATATTTCTTTACAATCCAGCCCAGATCATCAGAATGGGAGAATGCAAGACCCTTCTGAACACTCAGAAACAGAGTCCTGAAAATAGTGCAAAATGGACTAGTGGGAATGGGAACTCATCAGGGGAGAGGTAGTGGCCCAATATTGATTTTAGTCAGCAGGATGGAAGCTCAATATGCAGATATTTGAGGTGATGGAGTAGAAAGCTAAGGGTGGCCAGAGAAAAGTCTCAACTTTTGTTTTCTTCCTTGCTTACTGAGAGTGGTTTACGGCTGTGGAAGCTCTGCACATGTACCTCCTGAATTACCCTTCCATACTTAATTCCACAGCAGCCCTTCTCCTGAGCCAGTTTACATGTAGAACTCTGTTTCCAGAGAGGGCAGTGCCTATTTGAGGTCAAAATGTGTCTGGTGTTCTGGCTAATTATACATCAGTGTTTACAGAGAGAAGTCTCCAATTCTGATCCCTGCAGCGATTGGCCTGTGCTTCCAAAATATGCACTTTGATTACCCCTTTTATCTTAGCATGAAAAGTTGGAACTGGCATTTATTAGCTATAAAGTTATTCACTCCACTTTAAATCCAACCACAGTGCTCAACTTCATAACCTCCTGTGGCAGTGGATTTCACAGGTTGGCTAAATGTGGCACAAAGTGATAGTTTCTTCCACTTGCTCTAAATTTACCAGCCATTAATTCCACCAGATGACATTTTATTCTTCAGTGACATTATGGAACATTCAGTTCTTTGGCTGAGAGTACAAACAAAACCCTCTGTCAGGCTCTCAGACACTAAATAATCACCACTTGCCATTTTCCCTTTTAATATGTTAGCCTGGTTTGATTGACTTGAAGAAAACCTTTAAATTCTTCCTAATTTGCCTGTATTGTATTTAATTTTTATACTACTCTCACAGTCTTTTGGGAATCATTTCAAATGTGTATTTATTATTAGTTATACTCATAAGGTGCCCTATTTTGTAGGGGTAGGATTCATTTGTAGTAATAGTACTCTGAGGACTCCTAAAAAATATTCAGTGTCTTGTGAAGATGGGGCCTCACAATAAGTTACCTGTGGCCATCACTCCATTCAGGAAGCAGGCAACAGGATGCATAACATGATTTTAGAGCAACTGAATTGATTCTGTGCCTGCCACCCCCTCCCTCCCCACCGTCTTCTGTACACTCTGATTTATGAAATTCCTCCATAGGGGCTCAGTTCCTTTGATCCCTGTTCCAACTAAAACTCCCTCAGAGAGAGGTGTTATTTAAGCTACTGTCAGACATTCTCTCCTGGGCACAAATTATGATGATGTATGATGCCTCTTTTCCTTTAAATCAGTTGTTTTCAAATCTTGTCTTAAAGATCCTCGAGTTCCAAGATGGTATCATAGGGATAAGAGGAGATCAGATGAGCTGGTTACCAATCAGAGCAACCCTGCTATTTCTAACTATAGATGTCTCACTGTGTAAGATTATTTTTGCATCTCTGCATTAAACACTCAGGTTAATACTGGTGGTGTGAGGTCAAGGGTGAGCCTCTGACACTTCAGTGTCATTTATTCTGAGCAAACTCTCTCTCACATTCCACATTCTCCCATGGGGCCTTTGCCCTAATTCAGGTTCACTGCCCAGTGGTTCTTTGCTTCCTTCCTAGATTGTAGTCCAAAGCCACCCTCCTGCCTCCTATACAATTCTTATTCTTGCTCCACTAAGAAAAAAATAATAATAAATGAGACTAGGGAGAGAAATGAAGAAGAGCTATTCATATGCTGTCACTGCTTCCTTTCTAAAATACAGTACTTGGAGAACATCATTGTCCTTAGGAGCTTTGGAATAGATTCCTCAACAGGTAACAAGTGTCTGTTCCATCACAAAATCAAAAACTTTACGAGATCTTGCTACATAGTAAACAGAAAAAGTAAATGTAAGAATGAAGAAAATGTGATATAAAAGGTGGGTATGAAGGAGATATAAAAGGGCAGCCAGATGGCAAGATGGCAAATGAGGAGATCAGGGGCAGGGCCAGAAAAAAGGAACATAAAGAGGGTCTTCTGAGGAGGTCAACTGCTCATGCCCAGGGACACAAGCAGGGGACCCAATCAGAAAAACACTTCTGTACTCATGCGCCTAAGTGGGGGATCCTGTAGAAAAACAAAAACAGATGTGTGGATAGAGGGGCACACATCAACAATAGTGAGGAGCACATGGACAGGGAAGCAGATAAGGAGAAAATTCTAGAAACCATAAAAAGAACAGGCCAAAATTCCCCCACTGGATTACCAGCTCTGGGGCCCCTTTTCTTTAGAGAAGTCTATTTCTATATCTCTGTCGCTTTTGCAATAAACCTATTTCTTGTTTGCTACCTCTGTGACATGTTCTTCAATTCTTTGCTGAATGGAGACAAATCCAGCACCCCTAGAGGGTAACAGGTATAAGTTAAATAATTTAGATGTAAACAAAACGGAAAATGAAGAGATTATCAGACTGGTGGAAGCTAATTTTTTTTTAGCTTTGAAAGAATTAAAAAGAGTTATCTAAAATGATTTCAAGATTTAACCCCATAAGATTGAAAATTTAGTGAAAAAATAGCAAAACTAAAATTTAAAAAAGAATGAATGAACTTGGGAAAGTAGTATGTAAAATTTGACTAAGGATTAGATAATGTAGATAGATATTCTGTCAAGTGTGATTATTAACCACAGAAACCAACTCTTGTCAATCGAAATATTTTAAAAGAATTTGTTGGAATGATGTAGCTTGCAAGACTAAAAACTTTTTAAAAATTAGGTCTTGGTATGAATGAGAAGCAAGGGACATATGTAAATGTGGGAAGCTGTCTGGGCAGTCTTTCAGAAAGCCATGCGCATCTTGATGTGGCTTTCATCCTTTTCGATTTTTGTTTCATTCTTCTCAAAATCTCAATTCCAGGGAGGCTCTAATGGGCGGGGAGGAACATGCTCAGTGCTACTCCAGTATAGACTGCAGTAGAAATGGGAGAGTTATCAAAGGACAAGCCACATGCAGAAGGAAAAAGACTTCTAGCAGAAGAAATAGAAGTCCACCATAGGTGTCATTTAGGTTTTTAGAAAAAAACATGAAGAAAATAAATAAATAAATAAATAAATAAATAAAAAAGTCTGGGTCATGAACTGATGATTTGTGAAAGATGTGATACACAATGGGATTTTATTCAGCATTAAAAGAGAATAAAATCATGGCATTTTCAGGTAAATGGATGGCATTGGAGAAGAAAATGCTAAGTGAAGATAGCCAATCCCAAAAAAACAAATGCCAAACGTTTTCTCTGATATAAGGAGGCTGACTCATAGTGGGGTAGGGAGGGGGAGCATGGGAGGAATAGATGAATTCTAGATAGGGAAGA
Organism: Callospermophilus lateralis; assembly: GCF_048772815.1. Taxonomy (NCBI): domain Eukaryota; kingdom Metazoa; phylum Chordata; class Mammalia; order Rodentia; family Sciuridae; genus Callospermophilus; species Callospermophilus lateralis. Next base: position 81,715,655 of record NC_135310.1, on the reverse strand, counting down.
GGGGTGGGAGGGAAAGGGAGGGGGCAGGGTATTAGCAAGGATGGTGGAATGTGATAGACATCATTATTCAAAGTACATGTATGAAGACTCAAATTGGGTGTCAACATACTTTATATATAAACAGATATGAAAAATTGTGGTATATATGTGTAATAAGAATTGTAATGCAAAAATGAAAAACAAAGTACATGTATAAAGGCATGAATTGGCATGAACATACTTTATATGCAAAGATATGAAAAATTGTGCTTTATATATGTAATAAGAATTGTAATGAATTCTGCTGTCGTGTATTTAAAAAAATAAAATCAATAAAACTAAAGAGATGTAATACAATGCATAGTAGATCAGGAAAGCATTCAGACCTTAGAAAAAATAAATGTATTTTATTTTATAAAACCAACCAAAAAAAAGGGGGAAAAAAGCAAGTTTTTTTTTTTTTAACCATTAAAAGCACAACACTCTTCAAAAGTTAACATAGAATTACCATATGATTCAGCAATTCCACCTCTTGTTTTGTACCCAAATGATTTGAACAGACACTTTGTACACCAGCATTCACAGGAGTATTATTCACAATAACAAAAAGACAGAAGACCTCTAAATATCTTGTGGATAACCTGTGATATACACATACAATACAGTTTTATTCATCCTTAAAAAAGAATGGAATTCTGATACATGCTACAATATGGATGAACCCTGAAAACATTTTGCTAACTAAAATAAGCCAATCACAGAAAGACAAATACTATATAATCCCTATAAGATGTGGTAAGTTTCATAGAAACATAAAGTAGACTAAGGTTTACCAGAGACTGAGTGGAGGGGAGCATGAGGAGTTATTGTTTAATGGGTACAGTGTTTCCATTTGGTACAATTAAAAAGTTATGGAAATGGATAATGGAGTTGGTTGTATAGTATTATGAATGTACAAAAGGCCATGAATTATACACTTAAAAATGGCAAAAGGGTGCATTTTGTGTTACATACATCTTACCACAGTCTTTGAAAAAATTAATAATACCTCTTAGAATTAAGTTGTGTTTAGTGCATTTCTACTGAGAATAGCAGTATAAATAAATACGTTTTAAAGAAAACCCCGAAATGTTCATTTTTATGTTCATTTTTAGCTATCCTATTCCTAAGGAATAATTTTAAAGTAGAAAAAAGCTACTTGCATGAAAATGATTATAGAGGTATCAAAAAATAATGAACAGAAGATAAACTTAAATGTGCAGAATGAAGGGAAATGTGCCCCAGTAAATCAATGAAACATTATGTAACTATTTTTAAAATATACTGATTATGAGACAACATTTATGATGTATTATTAAGTAGAAAGAATTACAAATTGGCTTAATGCTATTATAATTCAATATGCATGAATGTGAACTTTTATGGTAAATTGAAAGAATTTTGATTAACATTTTTCTTTTAAATGTTTTTCTCAACTTTAGTTGTTTTTTTTCCAAATAATAAATGATGTTAATATTTAGCATCAAACAAAACTAAATAAACTAAACATTTGAAAATTAACCATGTTACAAAAGATAGAAAAGAGATACAATTCTTAAATATTTGTAGTAGAGATTATGAGGAATATTTGAACAGCAATTTTCTTGTCTATCATCTTATTGTAAAACCAAAGATACTTAAATGATACCTATATGTCAACTAGACTCATATTAAGAATCAACTTACAAAAGTTTTACCATAAACCTATGCATATTCTTTTAGAGCTAGAAAGAGCCTGGGGATTCATGTAATGTGGTTATCTTATAAAGTGTACATTTTACAGAGCAATGAAAAGGAAAAATAAATTGTGAGACCAAGTGGAAAAGATTTTACAGACGATACTGGCAAAAAGAAGACAGGATAATAAAGCAGAATGTCTCAGGAAGATTCTCTCTGCTTCCCACAAGAAGACAGAGAAGAGAATCAGAATAACTATGTACCTCAGCATAACTATGTACCGAAATGGAATAATTAGATATAACATCAAATGGCATTATTTGGGATTTAATAAATTCTTAATAAATTAGAGATATTTGGAGAAAATATGTAAAGGTTTTTCATTGCTGTTGTTTTGTTTTTAATTATTGTTGTTTGTTGTTTTGAGTTAGCCTATCCCTATGTTGCCCAGATAAATCTTGAACTTAGAAGCTCAACTGATCCTCCTGCCTCAGCCTCCCAAATGCTGGGATTTAAAAGAGGCTTTAAAAAAGATGACTGCAGATCTGGTAGATGTCTTAACTATAACCTCGTGAGAGACCCTAAACTAAAATCAGCCAGTTAAAGTCATTCCTGAATTCCTGGTACAAAGAAATTATGAGATAATAAGTGTTTTATCATTTTAAGCTATTTGTTTTTGCATGGTTTGTTAACTGTATACCTACAGTTATTGTTAATTTTTATTAATTCTTGTTAATTTTTATTAACTATTCCTTCATTTCCAAAGTTTCTAATCTTTTTATAACCATCTGTTCTTGTTTCATTGTCTTATATTCTTATTTCACCATTTATTTGCCCTCCCTCATCATTGAAAACATTTAGGTTGAATTTAAAGGTTTTGTTTCAATTAAAAAAAAAAATCAAGCTGCTATTGTTAGGTAGCTAGTTAGCCATGAATGGGTGAACAAGGAAAAGACAATGAAGAGTACTTAAAGCCGCAGGGAGCCTTACCTAACAGTTAAGCACATGGAAGATGTGGGATGAGTATGTCAAAACCTCCCCCAACCACTCTGAAGCAGCTACAAAAGATGAGAACTCTATCTCCTCAGCCAACTAAAAGGAATTTGGGGATCATGTCTCTCAGGGAGAAATGAGACAGGAGGTTCAGATGAAAAAATGGTGGAAATGTACCAAACTGTTGGCTGATGACAGGACAGCATATCTATTTGCATCACCCATATTGCAGTAGGATCTCTGTCCTGGCTCAATAGTACCACCCATATTATTATAGCAACTCCAGCCACAGCTTCTGTGGCTGACTTGTCACCATAGAACTCCCACCACAAGTTCTGTATTCTAATTAGGTGAAAATAAGTAATCAATGGGAACAAATGGGGCAGGGTCTCTAATCATGTCCATGGGGAGGGAATGTAAAATGATTTGCTCAGCTACTGGGTCCTTGAGCCATTCTCTCTTATTTGACCTGTTCTGCTTTATAAATTGTACTTTCACTTTCAATAAATCCATGCTTGGAGTGCTTTTCCTATGTGTTGTCCTTAATCCTTTGTTCAAGATGCCAAGAAACAGAACCCCAGCTGGACCCTCCATGTAACATTAGCATTTAAAAACCATCTGCTATTTCCTTTGGTTTATCTCAGGCAGGAGGAAAAGTTTACTTTGGCTCATGGTTTCAGAGACTCAGTCCACAGTCAGTCCACTCCCTTGCTCTGGGCCCAAGGTGAGGCACAGCATCATGGTGCAAGGGCTTGGTGAAGGAAAGCAGTTCAGTACATGCCAGGTAGGAAGGGGGAGGAGGGAGGGAGGGAGGGAGGGAGGGAGGGAGAGAGAGAGAGAGAGAGAGAGAGAGAGAGAGATCTAATTTTTTTAAAGTAAGGAAATAATTTGAAATAACACCAGTGTTTTGACTATAATTAGTATCTTTCTCAAACACAAATTCTTGGCTCTGTAGCATCCCAAGCAATCTTAGACATCACTTAATAAACTATCCTCTCCCAGTTGAGCTCACTGAAGTCTAGAGAAAGGACACACCCAAGAAACACAGCAGGGAAGGACAGAATTTGCTCTGGGTACTCCCTGGCTCTGGGTTGTGTTTACAGATTGCCCACATGTCTGCATGTCTATAATGCCATCATGAAATCAGACCAAGACATGTCCTATGCCGGTGCTTCCTTCATCTGATGCCTTTGCTTTCTCCCAGGTCTTCTTTCTCCATTCATCTTCAAGGTTATAAATAACTCCATCCTTTTTGCCACCAAAGGCTCTCTTTTCCATGGACATCTCATGCCAATATTACTTAATGTTTATTACAGGTTTGTATACAGTTGTTCAGACATACTGTTCATCCCCAGGAATGTTTAATATAGTTCAGAACTGAGATAAAACCACGTGAAATAAACAACAACCCAAGAAGATAAACTATTCATGGAAATATATACCAGGGCTAAATATATCAGAGGTCAATAGACCACTGTAGATAGAGGAAGAAATCAGTACAGACAGGATCTGTCTGGAAGGCTTCTGCAGGGAAACAGAAAAGGGAAAATAAAGCAGCATGTGTCAAAGTAGAATTTGAGGATCTTCTGCAGTTGAACCACTGAGAAGACTGGTTTAAAAATGGAAAATCAGAAGTCAGCATATTTCACAAGATCCAGGTGATTGGAGGCATGGAAAGATTTGAGAGCCACTTCTGAGCAGGTGTTGGTGCTAAAAAATGGTGTGAACTGTGGCAGGAGGGAATATGATGAGTTCTGGAATTGTCCACGGAGGCAGACCTTTCAAATCACACCATGTAGGCACTAATATAAAAAGATGCTTCAGCAGAAAGCTATGAGGCAGAATAAACTTTAACTGTATAAACAGAAGAAAATAGCAATGACATTTAACCTTGTGTCACTACTAATATGGTGCAGGGTTCACAGGAGAAAAGAATCAGGCTGGTTTCTGTGACATTGTGAGTCCAGATGACCTATTTAATAGTGTTTCCCAGACTTAAACCTAAGTATCTTCTTAAACTTCTCTTGATGCAACTGTTAATTCAAATGATTAACTGTTACGGGGCGGGGGGAATCAATTTAGTAGCTACATTTAGGATTTTCCTTTGTTTTTATCTTACAGAGGAGCTTTAAAAGATTATTTTCTGTTTTTCATCTTGCAACTCAGCTTATCAAATTATACTATTATATCTGAATAGCTAGGAAAATGATTCAATTATAGTCTTACCATAGCAGTTCAGCTGAAAAATAATAAATAGTTTGAGTCAGGTATTATGACTGTCAGAGTCTATGTGGGATCTTTTTTGGATAAAACTGCAGGCCCTCGGCTCCATCACAAGTAGGCTTTCCCATCCTGTTAATCCCAGACTTAAGGGAGGTGGTAAGTTGTCTTCTGTCTAGCAGCTTTTACTCTACAGACTATATATGTAATTAGGGTGCAATTTCCTTTTCTCTATTGCTTTTCTTTCACTCAAAATTAAGGAATTACATATCCTTTATGTTTCTGGATAAAAACAAAAATAACAAAGCAATGGATATGGGGTAGCTTTAAGACATCTCCAAAGCTCTTACAAGTACTGTACCCTCCCCCTCTCCTACACTGTATTTGGGGCTGATCTCCTTTTCCTGACCTCACAGACTCCCTCTGCATTGTCCTGATGAAGTCTATGTGATATTTTTAGAGTTGAGGGATTAGGGCTGACATTGATGCTTCTTATCCCCTTCTTCCCAGGCACAATTCTCATCCACAGGGACCCTCTTTCCAGGTCGATTTTCTGAAGATTCAGGGCTGAAACAGGTAGAAACTCAGTGTTCTGTTTCCCTATTTATGTGTGCAGGCAACCTCCCACCACCCTTCACTCTCCAGGTCCTCCAGGTTAACATAAGAGAGTGAATCAGGTCACATCTAGACATTGATCACCTATCCTTTGGACTAGCACTATGGATATTTTTAATTATGGTAAGAGCTCATGAGAGACGTTTAATTCTGATCATAAGGCTTTCCTTATGATTTTTGTTCTCTGCAGGGTTGATTTCGGTTCTCTTACATTGGGCCTTTACATTGTCCTAGTCTCATCATCTTTAAGCATTCTGTCTCTGAGTCTCATCTTGTTCCTGAAATGTTGACCCTATAACGGTTCCCCAGGCTTCCTTTCTTAATCACACAAATAGCTCCTAAAACTCTATTCTGGGACCATAAGGAAGACAAATGGTAAGTATGCATGCAATTCTCACCTAGAATTCCTACAACTCCCTCCTCAATTACCACCTCACTGAGTGTATTTACCACTCTATTTGTACACAATGAATATAGTCTTATTTCATACAGCATGGAATTGGATGTGTGGTAGGAATATTAATGTTTCTGTTGTCATCTATTAATTGAAAGCCCCATATGTATTTCCCTGGAGCACTTGCCTGGTGCTGCATTAAAGTGGAGCAGGCAGCAAATGCTCTTGATATGAGAAGGGGGTTGTGCTGCTGTATATACCGTGTTTTTCTAATAGTGCTACACATAATTATTAAGTACTATGTAGGGTTTATATTTACTTCACACATGCCCTTAAATTCCTGAGGGAATTGTGCTTTTAATAAATATCACATATATTGAACAAAAAAGCCAAATAGTGCTCTAAGACAGAGCTAGGGAAGGAAGAAGTATAGAAACATATTTTTCCCATTACAGGGCACATTATCTTTCTAAATAGTGACATATATTTTTAAAAATCTAACCAGAAGTCAATTATAGTAGGAAATTATAGTAGTAATGCTATAGAAGTTTGGAGGGCCAGAAGTGAAAGTTTAGGGATAAATTTCTCAACTCATGGTAATAAAGTTAATTTAGAAATTCATAATTAATAGATTCAAAATATGATCGATAAGAATTTGAACATGTATTTATTTGGAAATAATCTAATTTGAAATTTTAAGATCCACGCAATTTTCGGCTAGGGATGTGGCTCAGAGGTAGAGTACTTGCTAGCACATGTGAGGCCCTGGGTTTGATCCTCAGCACCACATAAAAATTAATAGATCAAATAAAGGTATTGTGTCCATCTACAACTAAAAAAATTTTAAAGAAAGATCCATGCAATTTTGAAGCTTCCCCAGACACTAAATATATACACTGTTACTTGCTATCTGAATTAAGGAAACTATTTTAAAAGATATAGAATTGACATTCTAGTCAACTAGATTTTTTTTCTCTGCCAGACCAGATTTCTTTCTTCCTTAAGAGATAAATAATATTAACTATTCAAACAATTCAATTTTCTATTTTTACAGTCAGTGAAATTTAATAAATTACTATATTGAAAATCACAATTGTAGAAAGTACATATAGTATAGAATTTACCATCTTACCCATTTTAAGTGTATAATTCAGTAATGTTAGGTCTGTTCACCTTATTGTACACCCAATCTCCAGAACTTTTTTATTTCGCAAGACTGAAACTCTGTATCTGTTAAGCAGTAACTCCCCACACCCCTCTTCCCATCAAGAGACTTTGGCAATCATCATTCCACTGTATGTCTCTATAAGTTTGACTACTGTAGGAACTTCACATGAGAGAAATCATACAGCTCAAATAATTCAGTTTTTGTAAGCTATAAACAATTTATTGCATCATAAATCAGATCTCTTAATCACATTGTAACCTGTTTTAGTTTTCTGTTGCTACTGTGACTGAAAGACCTGACAAGAACAACTACAGGAGAAAAATTTTATACTGGCTCACAGTTTCAGAGATTCAATCCAGTGGTCTGCCAACTCTGATGCTCTGGTTCTGAGATGAGGAAGAAAGTAATGGCTGAAGAGCATGGCAGAGGAAGGAAGCTCGGAACATGGTCCTCAGGAAGCAGAGAGAGACAAAATATAAACCCCAAAGTCATATCCCAGGGACCCACCTCCTCTAGCCACACCCTATCTGCCTACAGTTACCATTCAGTTGATCCATATCAGTGGATTAACCAACTGATTAGATTAAATAAAGCTCTCATAACTGAATTCTTTCATCTCTGGAAAATCTTGCATTGTATCACATGTGAGCTTTTTGGGACATCAAATACCAAACCATAACATTACCCAAATTGTGTAAACCCATTTATCTGAGCTATGTTGGTATACTAAATTCCTTTAAAATAGGAATTTTACCTATTAAATTTTGAAATGGAAGCTTTAAAATGAAATTTTAAGGTCTAATGAGGAAAGTAAAGAAATAAAAAGAGTTTTGTTATGAAAATGATGAGGTAAAACAACCCATGAAAGCAAAATTCATTGGTGCTAAGACATTTTCCAAAGAATATTGTCCCAAAAGATGCTTCCTAGAAAAAATAAGCTTCTGTGATCATAAAAGTTCTGGGAAACTGCAGAGAAATCCCATTGCACGTGAGCATACTAATAGTTCTGAGGAGTTCTGGACATTTTTTTTTTCTGTCTTTGACCCAAGTGTTTCCCAAACTTATTTGATGAATTATTTTTCCTCCCCAGAAGACCTAAAAACACTATCGAGGTAAAAGTATAGGATAAAACATGCAATGGATTCAGATGTCTCTCAGTCCTTGAAAAACTGTTTTAAGAGTCTTGATTAGACATTCAAATCTTCTTTTTTCATTCTACATTTTCCTATTTTCTTTTGGATAGAGATTGCTGTCTGCTGTCACCTAGCACTCCTTACTGTAAATGTCAAGTTGATTAAACTTTCATTTGAAAGAATAGTAAAGCAAGTCTGACAATACACATTTCACTTAGCTTGGGGTTTGAAACTACTGCATGAACCTCAGGGGGGCAGATCTATGATCCTCTAGGCTAAAATAAAAATGCTTTAGCTATTATACCTCCTCTATATGTGAGTGATAAGCCCATCTCACATGACGAGAGGAACAAACGGCTTGACTGCAAACTGCTTTTAAAGCACCAGAATGAAAACAGCAAAGACAGGTAAACGAGAACATTTCTATGCACATGCAACATTAATATTGCATTGAAAAGCTGAGTCTGTGGACTGTATTTAGAGATACAAACAATGGTTCCAGACAAGAGTACATAAAGTACAAGATGAATCATTGTTGCTACACAAAAGCCTCTGAGATTATGCACGGAATCTAAGTGGTAAAGGCTTGGGTAATAACTAGGAAATGACTGATTTTCCACTGGAGACGTTTTGTTAATTATTTCAAGGCTCTACAGGCAATCTTAGCACCTTGTGGGGTTGTCATTATGATCCATTTACAATAATGGCAGTTTCTCTCTGCATATTTGACAATGCATAAATTAACTCCTTCCTCATGATATATGTTTTCCACAATTATAGCTGAATTTTTGTATGCATGTATTACCTTTTTTTACTAAATTTAAGCTCCTTGAGGGCAGTAGTAATATTTAAATCAATTTAGTGTGCCCTTTAGAAACTGATGCAGTGTTTATTTAGTATGATTTTAATACATTTGGGGGAATTTCACTAAATTATATAACTAGTCAAAACTTTGTAGTCAAAAATTTCTAGGTAAAGAATTATTTGCTTTCTGACTATCACTGAAGAAGTTTTGAAAGGTTAAATTTTTCTTTCATTTGAAACAAGTGACATATCTGCAAAATCTGAGGGCTAAATTTAGTGTTCTTGTTTTGATGTCATTCCTTAAAGAAAAAAAGTAACTAAAAAATATGGACTTATTCATTGGAAAGTAAAATAAAAAAGACAAAGAAGGGATGGCACTTTTGGGTAAAATGTATTTATTAATTGAATATTAGATTTTTAATGTTTCTTGCATTTTAACTATCCATAGTGCTTTTAAAGTCAAACTTACTACTCAGATATTTTACTCCCCCATTCATATTTGATTATGCAGTCATGTAACTTTTCTGTGAGTGAATGCTCAAAATGAACTTCCTGTGTTAAAAATCACTATGTACATGAGACATACACTGTCTCTGCCTAGCACAGGACCTGGCATAGGACAAACACCCCAGAATTGTTTTTTTAATGAATGAATGAAACATAACACTTTTGTATAGCTTGTTTAATGTCAAAATATTGTTTTCACACACATCATTTGCTTTTATTTAATTTATTTTCTCATATACCAAATATGATTGAAGTATATAGCAATTGCTAGAAAGTAGGTAGTAATTATTCAGCAGATGTTAGTCATAATTCTTGCAACTCAAACTACACAAAATCCATTGGGGAAATTAGAATTTGGGGGAAAAGTGTGAATTGTACTAATAGCAAAGAAATAGTTTCATCTGGGCTTTCCTTGTATGAGTCACCTTTTTATAAAATATTCTTCCTATTTCTCTCTTCTGGTCAAACCCAATTCAAATCAGAATATGGGGGAAACAATCAAAGATATGAGTCCAAATGTCCTGGTGGAGTCTATAAAACCTGATCTTGAGTATGTTCAGCTGTCCCAGTTATTTGTGTGTGCCTATACCAGAACATCTTTCCTATAAAGCCCAAAACCTTTGACCTCTACTAGTTTAATAAAATTTAGAATACTTTGTGATGCAATATATGGACAATAAATATCAATAAAATGTTTAGCATTTTCAGTTTACTTTCCCTTCTCTGTGTCTGCTCTCCAATAAAGGATATAATAAATACGTCAGCTTAAAACTTTCCCATTTATATTATTTCTAGGGCCTGACTGGTACAGAGAACTTACGTAACTGATATGACATTGATATTGTGTAACTAAGCTTATTCTGGGTTAAATTTGGTTTTGCTTTGGTTCTAAAAATGCCCATAACACTCAACTATTAGTGTCTGGTAAGTATTTTATTATGTATTCAATGAATCTAAATCATTTTCACTTTTACATATATGTTAATAAAAATGAAAAATATCCAATAAAATTCTGAAAATGGATAGAACATACATAGGGAATGAAAGTGTGCATTCTTATGCTGAGTATATTCAAACCCTGTCATGCTTCACATAATTTAAAAATGAACAAACAGAAAATGAAGCCAAGATGGAATAAAGTGGTATAATTTGTAGCTTACATTTTATAGAAGCCTCAGGGGAAACCCCTGAACTTCTTGGAAGTTCTAATATCCTAAACACATTTTAATTCTTATTTTGAAAGTCTTTTGGGAGGGGACCATGTACGAATCTGAACTGAGCTTTATTGAAGATGGATTCTAATATGAACAATGTATGAAAATTAGTCATAGCTGCTGCATGGATGAAATCTACTTAATTCAAAGAAAATTAAAGTTGAAATAATGTTGATTAAATAGTAAATCAAAATTATTTTGCTTACTCAACACAAGTGAATTGAAAGTATGAATAATACTCATTGAATTATTAAAAATGGTGAAAATGTTTAGCACAACTTACTCTTTTTAAATAGATTTGGTTATTTACTGTTTTCTTTAGCTCAGGCCACTAGGTTTTATCTACCAATTGAATTGATTTATCAAGATTAAAAAGTACACTTTCTCGTGACCATACTGCATTGCCATAATCAAAATTAGTAGGGTCAAATTCTTGCCATGTCCTGTCTACTTTTCTTTCAGAAAATAAATATGCTTAAAAGTCTTCCATGAAATAAAACAAAATGTATTTGGACTCTTTATCCCACTTTAGCTACTGCCATATTGTTTTCCTTTTTACTCTGAAGTCGCTAGGGCTGCCGTAAAGAAATACCACAGTTCGGAAGGTTACAAGTCTTAGATCAGTATGAGTAGTTTTGTTTCTTCTGATGCCTTTGTTCTTGGCTTGTGATTACCTCCTTCCTGCAGTGTACTCACAAGGTCATCCCTTTCTGTGTGACTGTATCCTAATCTCCTCATAAGGACACCAGTGATACTGGATTAGGGCCTACTTTCAACAATTTCTTTTTAATTTAATTACTTCTTAAAAGACATTCTGAAGTGCTGATGGTTAGGACTTCATCTATGAATTTTAGAAGAGACACAATTTGGTTCATGACACTCAGTTGTGCATTTTTACAGATTCTTTCTGTAGGCATAGGTGTAGGACACTATAGTGGAGTCAGGCTGACATGGCAAATGTTATGGGGCCTGGACTCCATTTTTGTGCAGCTTATTAATATCCTGTGGCCTCACCAATACCCAATTGCAGATGTAGCACTATTGTCCAACAGTGGGTTAGCCTCATCTTTGACAAGGTAGTTTGTGAGTCTCCTATTGAGGCTTGCTGTATACTCTACCTGGTATCTTTTTGCATTGCAGATTCTTCCAGAGTTTGAGGGCCTGCTGTCACATGGCCCAAGCATCAGAGTCACATGCTAGGTTTGCTTTCTCTGGGCCTCCCTCAGAGCCAGCTGCCTTCCATGTCACTGGGTAATTGTGTTACCAGTAGAAATAGGGATTGGATCCATCTTCCACAGGGTCGAAGAATAAACACCATGAATGCCGAGATAAGCAAGCAAGCAGAAATTTATTAAAGATGAGGTGAAGGTTCAGAAGTATAAAAAAGCTCCAAATGGAGAGTATGGAAGGGGCAAGAGTACCAGCAGGATCTCCTGATATCCCTTTTTTTAAATGCACATGAAGGGAAATTGATCCCTTGTAACTGTTCTTGGGATTTTGATTGCCATGTGTGTGTGCTCAGGCTGAATTGTGTAGTTGTCTTTTTTGTGATAATGGAATCATTTGTCTCTTTGGGGAAACAGATGTTGTCATCTCAGGTGCTAGAGAACATCAAACAGTGGAGCATAATCCAAACATTGGTCCTGACATTCATCTCTTCTACACTCACCATTTTCCTACTTTGACTGCCTATTTCCTCTATCTCGATTGGGTCAAGATAGTATTCCCTAATATTGCTAGTATGCTACTGCCAGAACCTGAAGAAGCATACCAAGAGCTGTGCTTTCTTCTTAGCGGTAGGAAGAACAAGATGTAATTATTTGCTTTGTACCTTGGAGGAGATATTCTGACATGAACCAGATCATTGGCACCACCACTGAAACTTCCCTGACACAATAGACCAATGCATCTTTGTAAGGTTTTTTGTTTTGTTTTGTTTTTCCAAGGCAGCACCAAGAGGTGTCATAATCTTCCAAAAAGGAGTAGTGGGTCACCTCTACAGGTCCAGTGAGCTCAAAGGAGTTTCGCCTTGTCAAATTTCAAGTTTATGTACTCAGATATCCACAGATCAAGGGTCCCAGGGCTTCCCTATTTAGCGGTCTGGCCTTAAAATGGCAAATTTGCTGGGGTTAAGAATTCAGCTTTCTCTGACTCTTTGCTAATCTTTCAATTAAGTTCCAAGGTTGATCCTCCTGTAGGTCTGCCTTCTGGCTGTAGGAGATTAGCGTTTATTAAATGTTACCAAGGAGTCCTTCAGCCTTTCATAATTTTGGCTTGAATTGTTGATTAATCATGCTGAGCCTGTCATTAGCTCTCTTTGACAAATCAGTTGCAGGAAGCAACAGACACCTAGGGCTCAGTCTTTGTTGTTACAGATACTTCCATATCTCTCAAGCCCCAGAAGTGTTGCTCCATCAGCAAAGACTCTCCAGCAGTGCCCATCCCAGTTCACCACTGGTGAAAGTTTCAGCAACTGTACTTCTACAGCATGTCAGAGATGCTGTCTATGCCAGTGATAATGCCCTGATTTCCAGCTGGTGGAGGAATAATCCATTTCCAAAATCTTATTCTAGGATCTGTTTTCTGGGATCACCTTTAGGATCAATTTAGAAACCGGCACTAAGGCAGGGAGTTGCAGGCAAGATTACTGGGAGATGCTTTTTGGAGAAAGACGCAAATTGAAGTGAGAAAAGAAACACGAGCATGGAGAAACGCTGATCTGCAATGCAGTGGCAGGTGAAGCCTCAGCCAGTTCTGCAGAACAGAGCTATGATAGGTTTCAGCTATGAACACACAAGGCAAGGCCAGTGGTCAAAGCTCGACTGACTCTGCTGGTCAACATACAGTTTTAGATTTAGATAGTTGATTACTTACACAGACAGCAAAAAGAATAAAAATCCAAAGGTGCCAGTCTCCATGGTCCTTGTTTCAGACACTAAAAGAAATGGCACTGAAACAAAAATGTGCCAGATGACTGATAGGTGAGTTGTAGAATTGCCAAATCCTGAGGAACTCATTCTAAACTGCAGCCAAGTGGTTCTATATTCTGCAGCTCTACTCTGAGGGGGCAAATTTCCACTGCTTTTGTTCTGGGAGGACCACAGAGCCTTCCACCAAGATCAGATAAGCTGCAGTTCAAATCTTAACCAAATGAACATAGCAAATATTTACATATATGAATATGTGAGCAGTCATCAGGATGCCATGGCACAGCCATTTTTATATAGATGATCCCTCAGAGTTGTCCCAAGTGGAAGAGAGGAAGTTAGGTCTTTATATCCCACATCAGCTGCCCCTTCTTGGGGCTGTAACCTCTCATTGGGCAATTCCACATCATAGCTATGAGTTATCAGCACCCATATTCCCAGCAGCTGGGAACTGAGTGCTTAGGACATGACAAGTGCACCTGGATAGGCAACACAGAGTTAAACCCAAACTCTTGAGATTGAGGGATCTGTGAAATAAAAGGGGTTATTGAGCTACGACAGATGCTATCCAGAAAAAGGATTAACTCCTGGGATAAGTTCCTGAAACTTCCAGCAGCAAGGCTAAATGGCAGTTGGAAAAATGTGTGCTGGACCAAGAGCTAAGAATATTTTTATAACAAAAATTTGAGAGAGGAAAGCATAAGTTGTTTAAATGGATATTACACTGGCAATAGACAGGACGGGCAGATTACACCAAGTGGGGAAAGATTTGGGATAGGAAGTAGTTCACCAGGAGAAGGAACAGCTGCTTCAGGTTTGGTGGGAGTAATAAGCAGGATGTACTTAGGAATCATGATAGGATTTGAGTTAAGGTTTTGTTGTTGTTTGTTTAATGAAACTGTCTTTTTTTGTTCTTTTTACAATTTTCATTATTAGTGCTACTAATTATACAAATTAGTGGGTTTCATTGTGACATTTTCATATGTGCATAGGATGCTTTGATCCTATCCTGTCAGGAGTGTGAAAGATCTTTTGTGGTTTTAGGCCAGCAGTTAATTGATGAATCTCCTCATCTCTCCTTCCCTCCTTTCTCCAGTCCTAGTAATTTCATGTAAGATACCTGCAGAATGTTTCTCTTAACAACAGTACCCTGTACAATTACCAATGTTATATTATTTTGAGTCAAATTGCATTAATGACTGTATTAAGGTATATTCAGATACAAAGAAGATAAAAATCAGACTTATGGGCTGAAATGATAAGAGGATTTATTAATGTGAGAAGAAAACTAGAGAAGAGTAACTCCGTGTTGACTGTTGGTTCAACAAAGGCCCAGGATCTTTTCATTCCTTCATTCTTCCACTGGGAGGTCTTAGCTTTCATTCCCAGATTTGTAACTCCATGATCACCAGGTAGCTCTGTCACCTCCAGAAGTCAAGTCCTCACTTAACTGTGAGGAAAAACAGAAAAGGAGGGGAGGGAGCCAAAGGGCTTTCTCTTAATATATATTTTTCTTGAGGGAAAATAAAACTTTTTCTTGATGTTCCCAACAGACTTCCCTCATGATTAACTGGCCAGATCTAGGTCACAAGGGAATCCCTAGAACAACCAGTGGAAATGGTGATGATTTCCTGAGACGAGTCATGATTAATTCCCTAGAGCTTGGTCCATTTCCATTCCCCCTAAACAAGGTTCTGTTAGCAAAGAAGGAAGAGGGAAATATTTGGCCGTAGGGTTTACAAACCACCAATATTTGCCAGTTTCCTTAAAGAAAAGAACCATCAACAAGCACTCATGCAAATAATAACCCTTATGTGCTTGTCTGCTGCTCAGAAAATTTCAGAACCTCCTAAAAGTATTCATATTTGCACTTGAAGGTTTAGAAGAACTAATAAAATGTAGGAACAAAATATATGAAGGTTAAAGAAAGCAGTAAAGCAAAACTATACAATTAAAACAAATAGCTCCCCTCCCTGTCCCATAGGTATATGTGTATACACATGCACATGAATATATGACACTAAAATAGACGCTCCGAACTGAACAGTAATATTTAATACAATGCAAAGATAATGAAAACCTTATATACGAAACACTGGAAGACTTGGTCTGGCTAAACTTCATTATCTTTTTTTCTATTTCTGACTTCATCCTGGTATTCTTTGACTTCAAAAAGTCCCAATGAAACTGGACATGGTGGCGCAGGCCTGTAATTCCAGCAACCTGGGAGGCTGGGGCAGGAAGATCATAAGATCAAGGCTAGCCTGGGCAACTTAGGGAGGTCATTTCTTAAATAAATAAATAAATAAATAAATAAGGCTGGGAATATGGCTCATGGTGGAGTTCCCCTGGTTTCTAGACCTAGAACCTTCAAACAAAAAACAAACAAAAATGTTCCATTGAATAAGCTCCTGAATATTCACTAAAGAGGAATTTACATGAAAGTTTTGATCATAAGCATAGGATACAATAGGATCAAGAAATGGTCCCCAAGACCATCTCCAGGTTTGGTGACTGGCTAGAAGAACTCACAGGACTCTGCAAACAGTTGTACTCATGGCTATGATTTATTGACAAAAAGAATATAAAGCAAAATCAGTAAAGAGAAAAGGCACATCGGGTGAAATCTGAAGCAAACAGGAACGAACTTCCAAGACTCTTTTTTTACAGCAGAGACTCCTCTAGCAACAGGATGCAACAGCAGGAGGGAAATGTCTACCAGACAAGCTAGAGAAGCTCACTAGAGTGTCAATGCCCGGTGTTTGTATCAGATAATGTCATTTAAGTATCTTCTATCTAGCACATATCAAAATTCCAGGCTCCTTGAAAAAAAGCAGGAATTTAGCATAAATGACTTTTTTTTTTTTTTTTTTTTTTGTAGAAACAGTTCAGCTGAATTAGGGACTGATGGAAACAAAAACATTTAAGTTCTCAGCCAGGGGCACACCTTGCAAGTAGGCCTTTCTAAGCAAGCAGCCTCGGGCCAGTGGCAAAAGCAGAGGACCTGCACTGTGGAGGCTGTCTGGCTGACTTGCTGCTAGTTCCCTTCTGAATTTGCTGCACTACAGGGAATCCCATGCAAAGGATCTCAGCTGGGTCCTTGAAAACATGTCATTTCACTTGCCATTTTGTCTCAATATTTATCACTTTATCCAGCATCTATTTTGTTGAGTAATGTTGAAAAAGGAATGCTGTTTTCCTCCCATCTCCTGTCCCTTTTACCCTACTCAAACAGTACCGAGCTTCACCAATTAAACCATATTGACACTCACTGGGTGTTGATACACAGTAAAAGCCAACTAGGACATAACACAACATGGGATGCTAAAGCTCCTTTCTTGGCACATCTGGCAAATTGACACTACAGTTACTTCCTAGGGGCAACTTCCCACCGTGGTCTGGACAATAGCCTCATCTTTGGAATTAGTGGGGAAAGGTGGGCTGCGTGTCCCAAAGGAGGAGCACTCATCTGGCTCTCAATAATGTACCAGCTGCTTAGGGTCTAACATTGGCCTGAAAGCCTATCTCATTATTTTATAGCTACACTTATCCAGTTTTCCACTTTGAGCTAAGTGGAATGTGAGCTGTGTTTTTGTCTTCAGAGAAAAGATAATTTTTTTTTTTTAATACCTAGACTTTCTGAAGAATTCGGGCATGAAATCCAGCTATCCCTAAGTTCATTTACATTGAAATTTTGTGTATTTTATTTTTAAAAAAGTTTATGTCCTTGTTTTAAGGGGAAGTCCATGTTTGCCGTTGTTCTGTCAAAGGTCTTTGAAGCAAGTCTCTCTTCCCTCTCCTTCCTTCCCTGAGTACTCCAGTTTTCCTCTGTGGATGACAGCAGGGTCTGCCACCAGAGCTTCATGCATTGCTTTGCCAAATGCTTCCACTGGAATTTGACAGCAGGAAGTGGTCCCCGGAGTTATTAGTAGAGAGAGCTTCCAATTATTCATATTCTCTTCAGTCAAAACAGTAAATATTTCATTTGACACCAATCTTGTGTATTTCCCTTCTGAAATTTGTGGTGAGGAAAGCTGAAACAGCAGGAATGGGCTCATTTGATGCAAGAGGCTCAGGAACTTTCCACGCTCCAATAGCTCAACTTGGTCCTCTGCTTCGAATTCTCCATTTCTCTTTCTATCCACTGCATTGTTTGTCAGAAAAGCAAAAGTTTCCCTGTCTTGCTTTCTTCAGTTATCTTAAAATAAATGAGCAAGGGTCTTTCATTACTTTCTTGTCTTCTTGAACTATTGTCCTTGCCAAGTAGGCAGCGTGAACCGCAGCCATGCAGATCAGCGACATGGATCTGTGGATAGGCAAAAGCAAGGGGCCCTCTGGGAGCATGGAAGGCCAGGTGGCCTTTGTCTTTGAGGACACAGTCATGTGCTCATTCTCTCCTCTTCCATTTTGGTGGCACTCTCCTCCCTTTCTCCCCAACCCTATCCTCAAAAAAAAAAAAAAAGGTCTGAAACCTGGACGCTGAGGAGGACATTGCTTCCTGCTTGTTCGCTGCTTTTCTGCCAGCTGTATCAGCTCAGATCTGATTTGGGTAATTTCATATATTTACTTCCTCGTCTCTTGATGATTTGAAGAGCTCCTTAACTGTTCTTTTCCGTCCTCCAAACCAGTTCTGATAATATTATTTCTAACACAAAATTTTACCGGCTTCTTATTGCCCTCAGAATAGTCCCACGTGTCCCCACATGACCTTCAGGGGGCCCACAGTTGAGCCACCCTCTTCACTTATGTTTATTGAATTGATTGATCTTTATCCTCATTTCACTCATCTCACATGTGATCAGTTCATTTATTGGAAAACATTTTTGGATCATCTATTTTGTTTCAAGTATTAGACCTACTGGATATTTAAAGGAAAAATGGCTTCTTTCTTGTTCCCCAAATTACCCTGATTTGATCAGTATACATTTGATACATTTGATAGATGTAAAGCATTTAAATATCACACTGTGCCCCATAAATATGTGCAATTGTTAATCAAACATGTTAATCAAAAAATTTAAAAATATATTTAAGGAGATGAAAATGTTAATTGCCCTGATTTGGTCATTACGCACTGTGGATATGTGTTGAATCACTATTTCGTAACCCATAAATTTGTAGAACTAAAATAATAAGAAGAAATGGCTTGGGCTGGGGCTGTAGCTCAATGGCAGAGTGCTTGCCTAGCATGTGTGAGGCACTGGGTTTCATCCTCAGTACCACATAAAAATAAACAAAGCCATTCTATCCATCTACAACTACAAATTTTTTTTTTTAAATGGCTTTTCAAGTTAGGAGGAAGAGTGGAGTTAGGTTGGAGGAAGGTACATGATAGTTTGTATAAGTAGTGGGTAATTTAGTTTCCATAGTCCACAAATTTTATCAAGCACAGATGATAATGCAAGCAATGTGCAAACACATAAAAGATCAAGATCAAAGAGGAGGATTATGGAAAGTGTCTTAGAGATGCTATTGCTTCAATAATTCACTGTGTCATTCAGAACTTCCTGAACATCCAAGCCCTCAGCCAGCTGCCTTTGAAACATCCTTGGCAGAATGCACAGCATGCTTCGCACTCAATTTCCTCATCTGGAATGCTTTCTTAATTTAAATACTGGCATCCTTTGAGCTCTAGCCTAAATGTACCTCTTTATTGCAATTTACTTAGGATTCCTGCGTTACCTTTCTTTTTTTTTAAATTTTTATTGTTGGTTGTTCAAAACATTACATAGTTCTTGATATATCATATTTCACACTTTGGTTCAAGTGGGTTATGAACTCCCATTTTTACCTGTATACAGATTGCAGAATCACATCGGTTACACATTCATTGATTTACATATTGCCATACTATTGTCTGTTGTATTCTGCTACCTTTCCTATCCTCTACTATCCCCCCTCCCCCCTCCCCTCCCCTCTTCTCTCTCTACCCCCTCTACTGTAATTCATTTCTCCCCCTTGTATTTTTTTCCCTTTCCCCTCACTTCCTCTTGTATGTAATTTTGTATACCCCTGATGGTCTCCTTCCATTTCCATGCAATTTCCCTTCTCTCTCCCTTTCTCTCCCACCTCTCATCCCTGTTTAATGTTCATCTTCTTCTCATGCTCTTCGTCCCTACTCTGTTCTTAGTTACTCTCCTTATATCAAAGAAGACATTTGGCATTTGTTTTTAAGGGCTTGGCTAGCTTCACTTAGCATAATCTACTCTAATGCCATCCATTTCCCTGCAAATTCTAAGATTTTGTCATTTTTTAATGCAGAGTAATACTCCATTGTGTATAAATGCCACATTTTTTTTTTATCCATTCGTCTATTGAAGGGCATCTAGGTTGGTTCCACAGTCTAGCTATTGTGAATTGTGCTGCTATGAACATCAATGTAGCAGAGTCCCTGTAGTATGCTCTTTTTAGGTCTTTAGGGAATAGACCGAGAAGGGGAATAGCTGGGTCAAATGGTGGTTCCATTCCCAGCTTTCCAAGAAATCTCCATACTGCTTTCCAAATTGGCCGCACCAATTTGCAGTCCCACGAGCAATGTAGAAGTGTACCCTTTTCCCCACATCCTCGCCAGCACTTGTTGTTGTTTGACTTCATAATGGCTGCCAATCTTACTGGAGTGAGATGGTATCTTAGGGTGGTTTTGATTTGCATTTCTCTGACTGCTAGAGATGGTGAGCATTTTTTCATGTACTTGTTGATTGATTGTATGTCCTCCTCTGAGAAGTGTTTGTTCAGGTCCTTGGACCATTTGTTGATTGGGTTATTTGTTATCTTATTGTCTAATTTTTTGAGTTCTTTGTATACTCTGGATATTAGGGCTCTGTCTGAAGTGTGAGGAGTAAAGATTTGTTCCCAGGACGTAGGCTCCCTATTTACCTCTTATTGTTTCTTTTGCTGAGAAAAAACTTTTTAGTTTGAGTAAGTCCCATTTGTTGATTCTAGTTATTAACTCTTGTGCTATGGGTGTCCTATTGAGGAATTTGGAGCCTGACCCCACAATATGTAGATCGGAGCCAACTTTTTCTTCTATCAGGTGCAGGGTCTCTGATTTGATATCAAGCTCCTTGATCCATTTTGAGTTAACTTTTGTGCATGGCGAGAGAAAGGGATTCAGTTTCATTTTGTTGCATATGGATTTCCAATTTTCCCAGCACCATTTGTTGAAGATGCTATCCTTCCTCCATTGCATGCTTTTAGCCCCTTTATCAAATATAAGATAGTTGTAGTTTTGTGAATTGGTTTCTGTGTCCTCTATTCTGTACCATTAGTCCACCCGCCTGTTTTGGTACCAGTACCATGCTGTTTTTGTTATTATTGTTCTGTAGTATAGTTTGAAGTCTGGTATTGCTATACCGCCTGATTCACACTTCCTGCTTAGCATTGTTTTTGCTATTCTGGGTCTTTTATTTTTCCATATGAATTTCATGATTGCTTTATCTATTTCTACAAGAAATGCCGTTGGGATTTTGATTGGCATTGCATTAAACCCATAGAGAACTTTTGGTAATATCGCCATTTTGATGATGTTAGTTCTGCCTATCCATGAACAGGGTATATTTTTCCATCTTCTAAGATCTTCTTCTATTTCTCTCTTTAGGGTTCTGTAGTTTTCATTGTATAAGTCTTTCACCTCTTTTGTTAGGTTGATTCCCAAGTATTTTATTTTTTTTGAGGCTATTGTGAATGGAGTGATTGTCCTCATTTCCATTTCAGAGGATTTGTCGCTGATATACAGGAATGCCTTTGATTTATGCATGTTGATTTTATATCTTGCCACTTTGCTGAATTCATTTATTAGCTCTAATAGTTTCTTTGTAGACCCTTTTGGGTCTGCTAGGTATAGAATCACGTCATCTGCAAATAGTGATAATTTGAGTTCTTCTTTTCCTATTTTTATGCCTTTAATTTCTTTCATCTGTCTAATTGCTCTGGCCAGTGTCGAGAACTATGTTGAACAGAAATGGTGAGAGAGGGCATCCCTGTCTTGTTCCAGATTTTAGAGGGAATACCTTCAATTTTTCTCCATTCAGAATGATGCTAGCCTGAGGCTTAGCATAGATTGCTTTTACAATATTGAGGTATGTTCCTGTTATCCCTAGTCTTTCTAGAGTTTTGAACAAAAAGGGATGCTGTACTTTGTTGAATGCTTTTTCTGCATCTATCGAGATGATCATATGGTTCTTATTTTTAAGTCTATTGATGTGGTGAATAACATTTATTGATTTCTGTATATTGAACCAGCCTTGCATCCCAGGGATGAATCCTACCTGATCATGGTGCACAATTTTTTTGATATGTTTTTGTATCCGATTCGCCAGAATTTTATTGAGAATTTTTGCATCTAGGTTCATTAGAGATATTGGTCTGTAGTTTTCTTTCTTTGAAGTGTCTTTGTCTGGTTTAGGAATCAGGGTGATGTTGGCCTCGTAGAATGAATTTGGAAGTTCTCCCTCTTTTTCTATTTCCTGAAATAGCTTGAAAAGTATTGGTATTAGTTCCTCTTTAAAGGTTTTGTACAACTCTGCTGTATACCCATCCGGTCCTGGGCTTTTCTTAGTTGGTAGTCTTTTGATGGTTTCTTCTATTTCCTCAATTGATATTGGTCTGTTTAGGTTGTCTATATCCTCCTGACTCAATCTGGGCAGATCATATGACTTAAGAAATTTATCGATGCCTTCACTATCTTCTATTTTATTGGAGTATAAGGATTCAAAATAATTTCTGATTATCTTCTGTATTTCTGAAGTGTCTGTTGTGATATTGCCTTTTTCATCCCGAATGCTAGTAATTTGAGTTCTCTCTCTTCCTCTCTTCATTAGCATGGCTAAGGGTCTGTCGATTTTATTTATTTTTTCAAAGAACCAACTTTTAGTTTTGTCAATTGTTTCTTTTGTTTCAATTTCGTTAATTTCAGCTCTGATTTTAATTATTTCTTGCCTTCTACTTCTTTTGCTGTTGTTTTGCTCTTCTTTTTCTAGGATTTTGAGATGAAGTATTAGATCATTTATTTGTTGGTTTTTTCTTTTTTTTAAGGAATGAACTCCAATCAATGAATTTTCCTCTTAGAACTGCTTTCAATGTGTCCCATAGATTCCGATATGTTGTGTCTGTGTTTTCATTTATCTCTAAGAATTTTTTAATTTCCTCCTTGATGTCTTCTATAACCCATTGATCATTCAGTAACCTATTGTTCATTCTCCAAGTGATGCATGATTTTTTCTTACTTCTTTTATTGTTGATTTTCAGTTTCATTCCATTATGATCAGATAAGATGCATGGTATTATCTCTACTCCTCTATATTGTCTAAGAGTTGCCCTGTGACATAATATATGATCTATTTTTGAGAAGGATCCATGTGCTGCTGAGAAAAAAGTGTAACTGCTTGATGTTGGGTGGTATATTCTATATATGTCAATTAAGTCTAGGTTATTAATTGTGTTATCGTCTTCTATAGTTTACTTATTCAACTTTTGTTTGGAAGATCTGTCCAGTGGTGAGAGAGGTGTGTTGAAGTCTCCCATGATTATTGTATGGTGGTCTATTAGACTCTTGAACTTGAGAAGAGTTTGTTTGATGAACATAGCTGCACCATTGTTTGGGGCATATATATTTATGATTGTTATGTCTTGTTGGTATATGGTTCCCTTGAGCAGTATGTAGTGTCCCTCTTTATCCCTTTTGATTATCTTTGGCTTGAAATCTATTTTATTTGATATGAGTATGGACACTCCTGCTTGTTTCCGAAGTCCATATAAGTGATATGATTTTTCCAACCTTTCACCTTCAGTCTATGTATGTCTTTTCCTATCAAATGCGTCTCCTGAAGGCAGCATATTGTTGGGTCTTGTTTTGTGATCCATTCTACTAGCCTGTGTCTCTTAATTGGTGAGTTTAAGCCATTAACATTTAGGGTTATTATTGAGATATGGGTTGTTCTTCCAGCCATATTTGTTTATTTATGTTACTAAACATGGTTTGTTTTCCTCTTTGATTATTTCCCCCCCTTTACTGTACTACCTCCCACTGTTGGTTTTCATTGATATTTTCCATTTCCTCTTCTTGTAATATTTTGCCGAGGATGTTTTGAAGAGATGGTTTTCTAGCTGCAAATTCTTTTAACTTTTGTTTATCATGGAAGGTTTTAATTTCATCTTCCATCCTGAAGCTTAATTTCGCTGGATACACAATTCTTGGTTGGAACCCATTTTCTTTCAGTGTTTGAAATATGTTATTCCAGGATCTTCTAGCTTTCAGGGTCTGTGTTGAAAGATCAGCTGTTATCCTGATTGGTTTACCCCTAAATGTAATCTGCTTCCTTTCTCTTGTAGCTTTTAAAATTCTCTCCTTATTCTGTATATTGGGCATCTTCATTATAATGTGTCTAGGTGTGGATCTCTTATGATTTTGCACATTCGGCATCCTGTAGGCTTTTAGGATTTGGGATTCTGTTTCATTCTTCAAGTCTGGGAAGTTTTCTTGTATTATTTCATTGAATAGATTGCTCATTCCTTTGGTTTGGACCTCTATACCTTCCTGTATCCCAATGACTCTTAAGTTTGGTCTCTTTATGTTATTCCATATTTCTTGGATGTTCTGCTCATGGTTTCTTAACAGTCTTGCTGAGCTCTCTATGTTCTTTTCAAGTTGAAATACTTTGTCTTCATTGTCTGATGTTCTATCTTCTAAGTGTTCTACTCTGGTGGTAGTATTCTCAATTGAGTTTTTAAGTTGGTTTATTGCTTCCTGCATTTCTAGGATTTCTGTTTGTTTGTTTTTTATAACCTCTATCTCCCTGTATAGTTGATCTTTTGCTTCTTGGATTTGTTTATGTAATTCATTGTTGAAGTGATCTTTCATTGTCTGATTTTGCTGTCTAATGTCTTCCTTGAGACTCCAGATCATCCTGAATTCTTTATCTGGCATTCCATCTGCTGCAGTTATTACCTCTTCTAAAGTTGAGTTGACCTGCATTGCTTGTGGTCCTTTCTTTCCTTGTCTTTTCATACTGCTCACGTTTCTTTCTGCTTGGTGAAACTGTTGTGTTTTTGAAATTTTCCCCCTATATATTTATATTGCTCTTGTATAGTTGAAAAGTCTCCCTTGCAGGGGCGGGCGGCGGCTGTGCTCCTCCTCCAATTGGGGTGATCTGTCTACCACGCTGACGGGCCGCTGGGCCTGTTCTGCTGGTCAGTCGCAGGTCTGCCTACCTTGCGGGCGCGGGTGGTGGCTCTCCTCTGCCCCTATTCCAATTGGGGTGACGTGACTACCACGCTGGCGGGTCTCTGGGCCGGTTTCAGGTGCAGGCGGCGGCTCTGCTCTGCCCCTACTCCAATTGGGGTGACGTGACTATCACGTCGGCTGGTCGCTGGGCCTTTCCTGGGCGTGGGCATCGGCTCTGCTCTGCCCCTACTACAATTGGGGTGACGTGTCTACCATGCCGGCAGGCCGCTGGGCCTGTTCCGCTGGTCGGTCGCAGGTCTGCCTACCTTGCGCGCGCGGCGGCGGCTCTGCTCTGTCCCTATTCCAATTGGGGTGACATGACTACCACGCCAGCGGGTCACTAGGCCTGTTCCAGGCGCGGGCGGCGGCTCTGCTCTGCCCCTACTCCAATTGGGGTGATGTGTCTACCCTGCCAGCAGGCCGCTCCCTGCGTTACCTTTCTGAAGCCCTGCAGTATGTTGTGTGCTTTCTATGGCACGTTTCCATTATTTTAAATGAATATCCAAAGTAATTAAGGAAAAAAAATTGAAATTACAAATAAGTATGTGTAGCGAAAACTGGGAGAACACCTTTGTCCCAATTCTCTTCCTATCCTGTCTCTGCAAGGAAGCTCTGTCACAATTTGATGTGTGTTCATCCAGAGTTTTCACACTTATGTGCACATGTGTGTGTACACACACATAATAGAAGTTGATTTTTTTAATAAATGAAATAATCTTCTACATTGTTTCAGAATTACCTATGGCTTATTACTTCATGTCAGTCCATAAAAAATGTAATTTATTCTTTTTAATGTCATTCTTAGATGGGCATTTATTTTCTGACATTCCATTGCTAAAAACAAACCTACCATCCACATTTAAATATATCTTCATGTGTGTATGTGACCATTTTTATGAATAAATTTATAGATGTGGGATTTCTGTATCAAACACTATACATATTTAAAATGTTGATAGATACTGCCAAATTGTTCTCCAAATAGGGTACACCAGTTTAGACTCCCACAGATCCTTGGATCCTCACATTGTGGTACTTTGCACCTGTCTGGTCTTCTCTAGCAGATGGGACATGATCTTCTTAGAACAGTCTTCTTCTGATCTCTTTTACATCTTAGCATCCCTTGTGATCTCTGGGTCAGAGCAGTACATAAAACAGGTCTGATAAATATTAGTACAAATAATATAAACTGTCAATGTAAAACCCTAGGTTTGTCTGGAGGCAAAGAAGGGGCTATTTGTTCCTTGTGGAAGATCTTGGATGTGGTTACCATAGATTGGGATCCTATTTATAGTCCCTGACTAAATACATAGTTTATGTTAATGGCACAGTCCAATCAGATGCATTCTTACCACAAAGATCTTAGATGTTATTTTCTTAGAAGTTAAGAGGAAGTTCTGAGAGTAAAGGGCTAGGGATAAATAGTAAAAGACCCAGATGGTCTCCATGATCTCCTCTCAGCACTATTAGAATGGCCAGTAATCCCAAGTGTGTAAAGGCATTTGGGCTTACCATAACCTGCCATGGAGCCAGGAAGCCCAGCAAGAAAGAGTATCCGATGCCAGCCTGCTTTAAAGTACAACATGTGTGCTGTTGGAAGGTCTAGGTTAAGACCTTGACTTTAAAGTGCTTGGCACTCTACTGACTCTTTATAAAAATTCCTGTGCCTTTTTGTATAGTGAAAGGAACAATCCTAGTGGGTTACTGTGAGAATGATGGGGTGAGGGGACTGACACCGAGGAGGGCACACAGAGGAGGACTGCCTGGCTGACTGCACCACCCTCACCTGGAGTCATTGTTCTAAAGCCAACTTTTGGAGCATTGGCGTGTGCAGTTTCTGAGCACAAGTTTCAAAACCACTTCCACAGAAAAATGAATCCAAAAACCCAGGTAATATTTTTATTTTACTGTTTTTAATTTTCTTAATTTTTGACTTGAAAATCCCATATGGATGCTGTCTTTGTCCATTCAGGCTGCTTAACAAAATACTGAGATTGAGTGCTTTATCAGCAATGTATTAGGCAGTGGTAGAGCACTTGCCTAGCATGTAGATGTCCTGGTTTTGATTCTCAATACCACACACACACACACAAAAAAAAAACAAAAAACAGAAATTTATTTCTCATAGTTCCGGAGGCAGGAAGTCCAAGATTAAGATGTTAACAGGTCCAGTCTGGTGGGGGTCACTTTCTTGTTCATAAATAATGTCTTCTAGCTATATTTTTTTCATGGTGGAGGGGCCCTGCCAGCTCTCCTGGACCTTTTTACAAGGGCACTAACCCCATTCATGAAGTACCACCACTATGACCTAATCAATGTCCAATGGTCTACCGCCTGAAACTATCACACTGGGGCTTAGGATTCCAATCCATGAATTTTGCAGGGACATAGACATTAAAACTAGAGCAAATGCTATATCTACATCAGGGTAAAAGAGACAGATGGAGTGATTGGAATGTTTCTCTGTGTTTAAAATGAGAGGGTCACAAATGAGATTTTTACCAAAAACTGTATCTAAGTGTCTAAGAAAGATGGAAGTTTAAGCCCCAAGACCCTCACAGGTTTCTGGGCTAAGCCTCCAACAGAATCCAACTGGCAGAATGGAGACAACCAAAGCAAAGAGTATTTGAATGTCACCAAAACACAAAATCCCTCAGGATATCTTGTTTGACTGTCCCACCCTTGCTCCAGTTATTTCTTCCACCCTGCCTTCTCATTTCTACCTGGAAAAGTCCCCTTCACCATTTGAGGCCAGTTCCATATGCTTCATAGCAATCACACTGTGTGGCACTTTTCATATTATAGTTTGCTCTTGATTTGTTTCCCCCCTTAGACCATGAAAACTTTAAAGGCACTATTTTCATATTTTAATCTCTCTCCTATTCCCTGATCTTTACACAATGCCTTGTACTAAGTAGTTTACCAGTAATACTTTTTAAAGAACAAGCATATGAAAAGAAAGGAAAAAAAATGTGGGCTCAGTAATTATGGGTGGATTTGTGGCTGGTAAAATGACTCTCCTGAAGACTATTGAAGGTGTTCAAAGCTCAGTTCTTTCATAGGGCAGTTCTCAGAAGTTAAAAATGACTCTCTTACAAATGGATAATAAACATATGTCAAGGATTTTATTCTACTCACTAATTAATGAAGGAACCAGCAAAATGGTAAAGCTTATTTTAACAAGATTTAAGGAATGGGGTTTGTGTAGTCTTTTAAAGAAAGGAATAAGATCACTGTTTGGATACAAAACTGGTTAATGGTCTCATTAGCTTTAACCTTTAGGATTTTCTTTTCTACAGGGTAGAAGTCATTTGCATCTCCACCAGGCACAAATATACAAGAATAAAAGCCTTAATTAATAGTAAAAAGCAAAGTTAAACAATGGTATATTTTCCTAGAAATTAAATAGTCTGTGGGTGGGCCTGATAAACAGTGACTCAGAAAGACATTGAAAGGATATACAGTCATCCTCTTGGCCATATTTACAGATTGTGGTTAGTTTTTTAATCCTAATTTTCAGCTTGTTTTGCTCTATGCTATCTTTCTGGAACAGTTTCCTCCATACTTAAAGCTTGCCAGTGATAACTGTAGTCCAGAAGTTTCTTCTCAGCTCCACACTTGCCTATTAAACTCTCTACTGACTGGCTGTGTGATTCTGGGAATATATTTAACCTCTCTGTGCCCCTATTTTCTTCTGTAATAAAATGGGATTAATAGTAATACCTACCACATAGGGTAACTATAAAGATTCCACGTGCAAAGTTCTTTGAACATCCCCTGAAAGGTAACACAATACAAGTGTTTTAGTATTAACTCTCAGCATCTCTGCATGGATGTTTCAATGGTATACAAACACAGCATATCTGGAATTAACTGAATTCCATTATCTTTCCAAACCTGCTCAGCCTAAGGTGCTCCCTGTCACAATCAAGGGCACTACCACTCATGTAGTTACAAAAATGAGAAGTTAGGGGCCATCCTTCCTACCTCTTTTCACTCCTCAAGTCTAAGCTATCAATAAGTTCTGTCTATTTTAGTCCTAAGGACCTCTTGAATCCTTCAGTTTCTATCTCCTCTGCCCAAACTGCTTTCATCTCTGCCCAAATTAATGCCTTAGCCTCCTGATGGTCCCATGATGAACACTCCTGCCTCTCTCTAATCACTCTCCACGCTGAATGATCATTTGAGAACAAAATCTCACTGTGCTACTCTCCTGCTCAGAGCTTTACAAGGCTTTTCACTGCTCTTTCAATGAAAACCCAGCTTCCAAACCTTTCTCACCTCATCCACCAGCAAGGCTTCACAGCTGGGTAATGCCTGCAGTGCCCTCTCCTCTTCACCTTGTTGACTCCCCCTTCCACAGCACCTGCTCAGGGAACTCTCTCGAGTCCTCTGGAATCCTCCTCTAGGCACCCTTTATTTTTCCTCTAAAATGCTTATCACTTCTTAGAACTGTACATTTATGCGTGTGATTGTGTAATCAATTCCATTTCCTCAACTATAAGTCAGGAACTCTTAAATGTAGGAATCCTCACAGTTTTTCTCACCACTCCATCTCTATTATCTTGCAAGGAGCCTGGCATTGAAAACATGCTTAAATACATTCTCCATGGGTGTTATGGTTTGGATGTGAGGTGTCCCCCAAAAGCTCACATGTGAGACAATGCAAGAAGGTTCAGAGGAGAAATGATTGAGTTGTGAGAGTCTTAACTCAATCAGTGATTTAATCCCCTGATAGGGGTTAACTGAGTGGTAACTGAAGTGGTAGGTGGTGGCTGGAGGAGGTGGGAATTGGGGTGTGGCTTTGGGTATATATTTGTATTTGGCGAGTAGAGCCTCTTTCTGCTCTCTGATCATGATGTGAGCTGTTTCACTCCACGTTACTCTTCCGCCATGATGTTCTGCCTCATCTAGAGCCCCGAAGAATGGCGCCTGCTGTCTGTGGATTGAGACCTTTGAAACCATGAGTTCTCAAATAAACTATTCCTCCTTTGAAGTTGTTCTAGTCAGGTCCTTTAATCACAGTAGCAAAAAAGCTGACTAAAACAATGGGGAGAATGAAATAACCCAGAGGACAGACTTCAGTGGACTCCTGCAGGATTCTTTGCCCTGTCCAATATATTTATTAGTAATTTGGATGGAATCATAAAGATACATTCACCAAATTACAGAGGCTAAAATAAAACAAACAAAATCAAACTGGGAAAGGTACAACTGACTATTCAAAAAGATGTTAAAGGCTAAAAAGTAAGAAAGTAAAAAGGCAAAGTGTATTCAAAATACACATAAAATCATGGATTTGATTTTTTAAAAATAAAGCTCCCTTAGAAATACAGTATCAGGAAGTCTGCTTGCTAACAGTTTCCCAAAAGTGGCCAAGCAAGAGTGGGAAGGGTGCATGTTTACATGAGTTAGCAACATGGGGGCTGTGGAACAGCAGGCACAGGCTTGGGCTATGCGAAGGAGCCTGCTGTCCTGAGGAAGAAGAACACCACTGGCCTCCCTGTGCCTGACAATATCATAGCTGATGACAAGCAACACTAAACTGCATCCAGGGGAATAAGGACTCACAGCAAATGGTGCTTGAATGTCACCAAATGACAAAACCCCTCATATCCTCTTTTGCTTGCTTTCACCTTTGCTCCCATTATTCCTTCCATCCTTCCTCCTCATTTCCACCTGGTGAGTCCCCTTCACCATTCAAGGTCCAGAAATTAAGCTTAAAACACAGTAGAAAGAAGCAAGGTTATGTTGTCTGAAGAAGACAGTGAGTTTTGTTCAGCCCTGTACTATGATAGCCATTTTAGTCAACTTTTTTTGTTGCTGTGACCAAAAGACTTGACAAGAACAATTAGAGGTAGGGAAAGTTTCTTTGGGACTCAACAGTTTCAGAGGGATCAGTTCATACGTGGCTGACTCCATTCCTCAGAGCCTGAGATAAGGCAGGACCCCACGGCAGAAGAGTGTAGTGCAGGAAAGTGACTCAGGGCATGGCACCAGGAAGCAGAGAAGGGAGCTCTCCTCTGACTAAGGACAAAATATGTACCTCAAAGGCATGACCCAAAACCCCACCTTCTCCAGCCAGCCATACTCTACCTGCCTAAAGTTATGACCCAGTTAATCCGTTAATCCCTACCAGAGGTTTAATTTACTGATTAAGTTAAGGTTATCATAATCCAATGGTTTCACCACTAAGCTTTTTTTGCATTATCTCACACATGAGCTTTTGGGGGACACCTCACATTTAAACCACAATAGCTAATGTTTATCAGCTATTTACTATGGTGAGTTACAAGCACTGCCTTTTTCAAGCCCAAAACTATCTTTAGGATATTATTACCCCAGCTTAAGGGTGGATGAAATAGAAACCCACTGTAAACACACACAGGTGTAAGTGTTGGAGCCAGGGTTTGACCTAGTGTGTTAGTCAGATTTTCATCACTGGGAGCAGAATACCCAACAAGAAAAACTCAGAGGAGAAATGTTTGTTTGGGCTCATGGTTTCAGAGGTTTAGATCATGGTGGGCTGACTCCATTGCTCTGGACCCAAAGTGAGGCAGAACATCATGGTCAAAGAGCCTGGTGGAGGAAAGCTACTCAGCTTATGGAGCTGAAAGAGAAAGCGGAAGGGACCATAGGGAAGATGATCTTCCAGGGCATACTACTAGTGAGTCACCTTCTCCAGCCATACCTGCCTGTCTACAGTTACCACCCTGTTAACCCATTCAAACTAGAATGGGCTGATTAAGTTACAACTCTCATAATCTCATTGCACCTCTGAATATCCTGCATTGACACAGGAGCTTTTGGGGGGACATTTCATATCCAAACCAGAACACCTAGATTGCAGAGCCTGTTTTTAGGCCTATGACAGAGCCACAGCCTGGTCAAACAGACCCTTATTACAGATGTACCATCTGGATGAGGGGCTAATGTTTATGTGTGGCTCTGGATTCAGAACCAAGATACATGAATGAAAAAAGATTTATGTTATAGTTGAAGGAAGAGTTTTCTAACATGGCAATATATAAAATTCTTTTTTCTTTTTATTTAGTACTGGGTATTGAACCCAGGGGTGCTTTGCCACTGAGCCATATCCCTAGACCTTTTCATTTTAACACAGGGTCTCACTAACTTGCTGAGGGACTTACTAAGTTGATGATTGTTGGCCTCAAACTTGCAATCCTCTTGCTTCAGTCTCCTGAATCTCTGGGAATACAGGCATGTGCCACTGTGTCTGAAAAAATTCTATTTCAAATAGTGAAAATTCTAGAGTGGATATGTTAAAACAGAAACTCCATTGCCAACTCTCAGAAGTGCTGTGGAGAGCATCTCTATGCTGGAAATTTGATTTAAATGACCATTAACTTTCCCTTTAACTCTTAAGCTCCAGCATTTAGTGAATTGGTGTTAATGGGAATCACACATGACAGAAACTGGTATGATAAAGTAGATCATTATTTTTTGAAAATAGTCAACTCTCCTTATCATAAAGTATAATTTTTTACTTAGCCCCATTGACTTTAGGCTTGGCCATGTGACTCATTTTGGCCAATAAAATATTAGTGGACATGTCTTACGTAGAGTCTTTAAAAGTGCTTGGTCAATTTGGCTCAGCTCTTGAGCCCCTGTGATCCACCATGAGATACTCCCAGCAGCCACTTCCCTGTCTGCCTGAATTCAGAATCAACACATGTGGAGCAGCCCTGAACCCAAGCCCAGCTGGCCCCAGCTTAGATCAGCTGAGTATCATTTGATCCTCAGACCCTATAAGTGGGAATAAAATTTTATTATGCTTCATTATTGTGACAAAAGCTGACTATAAATGCCTGGCTGTCTATCAGCTAAGACACTGCTCATAAGGAATAGGCCTCCTTGTAAAGGTCTCATGTTCTAGCATCATCTCCCTGACTTGGGACCAATTCCACCTTGTGAGATGGCAAAGAGAATAGGTGAGTAAGTGACCACGAGCTGAGATGCTGGCCCTGTTTATACAGTAGCACAGTCTAAGTCCAAAGGCCTTCAAGGAACTACTGAAGGAAACTACTGAATTTTGTTTTTTTCTCTCTGTTATATCCTGGGAACAATTTTTAGGAGAGACTGTGCTGGGGTGAACCATTCTTGTGGCCCCCATGCATGCCGCCTTATTCCATTCTTGCTCTGACCTTGTTGAGGTAGTAAGCCTTGGGTAAACCCGCTGGAGTGTAGAGAGGTCTTCTTCCTTTCAGGCCTGCAGCCTTTAAGTTCCCAGGTGTTGGTTGGGATCCTATTCAACACTTGGGATCCTGAGGAACTCATTAAGGAGAGTTTTAACAGGGAAGCAAAATTCACCTCTGCCCACTTTCACCTTCTATAGAAGCAGAAATCAGCCTGAATTACTACACTAGGCTTCTGAAAGCCAGAGCTGGGAGGAGAAAGAGGGGGCTGGAACCGGCACAACACAGGAGATAACTGAGAGCTTCCCGCAGATAGCCACTGAAGCCTCCCTAAGGCATCTGTGGCCTCCCCAGGGATGGATGGGCCTTTCCCATGCTGCTGCTCCAAGGCCTTAAATTCTGAAATTGTTCATACTGGCTTTCTTTGGTAACCCTTTCATTTCTGGCTTCCATATGATGTGTGAAGGCAGAAGAGGAAAGGAAGGGGGATGTTGATGACAATATAAAAAACATTTCATCTACATTTGGAAAGAGAAGAGCAAGAAACAACTATCAGAGCTGCAGGAGTACAGCCTGATGTTTAGCCTGGCCTGTTTTTGGTTTTGATTTTGATTTTCCTGAGGCCCCAAGGATTACTAACATACTTCAACTAAAGCGATGAACATGCACTTACATGACCAAAAGAAGTTGTAAGTTATTTGGAAAGGAGGGCCAGAGCAATCCATATGCATATGAAAGAAAAATTTTAAAAAAAACAAGAGGAGAAGTGCCAGGAGCCACACACTATATACCAACCCACTCTACTGCCACAGGAATCCTTCATTAACCTCCCGAATCAGGGAAACAAGGTAAAGACATGTCTGCAACTTGCTCAACATCTCACAGCTACTTAGTTGAAGAATTGGCAGAACCCAGGTAAACTGGGATTAGAACTCAGATCTATCACTAGAAAGCAGGAGAAAAGCAGGGCTCGGTGGCACACACCTATAATCGCAGGTGGCTTAGGAAGTTAAGGAAAGAGGATTGCAAGTTCAAAGCCAGCCTCAGCAACTTAGTGAGTTCCTAAGCAATTTAGCTTATATTTCCCAGGCACTGTTACCTGCTTACATGTATGTCACTTTATTTGACTGTCACAATAATCTAATCGAAGCTGTCCTTTCTCAGACTAGGAACCGAAGTTGAGATTGAATAATTTACAGAAGTCCTTTTCTACAGGAAGCTGTAGAAAAAAAAAACTTCAAAAAGTTAAAAAAAAAAAAAAAAACAATCTTTTTTAAAAAAGGACTGGGATCTGGCTCTGTGGTTAAGCACCCCTGGATTCAATCCCTGGCACCAGGGGGAAAAAGTGGGAGAAAGAATGAATGTCATTCAGACCCAAACTTGTGCACAGATGTTCAAATGGTGATCTGAGAGATTAAAAAGGGACCCTCAGTCTAGGGACAGTGGTGTAGGCCTGTAATACCAGCAACTCAGGAGGCTGAGGCAGGGGGATCATAAATTCAAAGCCAGTCTCAGCAACTTAGTAAGACTCTGTCTCAAAATAAAAATAAAAAGGGCTGGGGATGTGGCTCAGTGGTTAAGTTTGCCTGGATTTAATTCTCCCCCACTGAAAAAAAAGTTGGGGGAGCCTCACTTCCCAAATGGCTTCTCCATCCACCCTGATGCCTACAATTTCATTATTATTATTACTTCACCCCCACTTGGTTAAACCTATGTTTGTCAAAGCAAGGTATGCCTAACCCAGTAGGAACTCAGCTGTAGGCCTAAGGTGCCCAGGAATCATGGTACATTGTTTGAGAATACTGATTTCACACCAAAATTAAAGAGAAATTATGCCAAACCAAACACTAATGTTTTGTAAACTGTAAATATGAGCTCCGTTTAAAAGCTAATGTGTGAGAAGTTTCACATTTCTTTTGTGCTGAGTCCCAGAACCCTAAGCATATGAATTATTTCTATGTAAGGGCCACTGTGTCAGAAAAGTTTGACAATGTGCGTTGAGGACACCCTGTCCCTAGGGAGCGTCTGGTGTCTCAACACATGTTAACCAGTAGTGGTGAGGGCACATTTATAGTCATTGACAAATATTCACTTGAGGACAGATGACAGTTTAATGTCACCCAGCACAGAGAAACTACTTGAAGTAATGAGATCCCAAAAGCCGAAGTTTGATTGAATTCTGGTCATGGAGGTCATTTCCATTGAGCAATTGTGAGAAGGTACCCCAGAGGGACTTCAGGTCATCTGTGAGTGGTGGAGTTACTACAGAGTCAACTTTTCCTCCATCATCCATTCGTTCTTCTCCCACACCCCTCATTGGAGAAGTTTCTCACGCTCTCTTCTCAAAGAGAATGCTCCCAGAAACCTGTTATAAATGGGGTCAAGCCACAAGATTCCTTCTCTCCAGGCAGACACTAAACTCAAGGCAGTACATTTGGAATGTATTTGTGTGCATAATAATAATTTAAATTTTTTTTTATTCAGAAGTATGGAAGTCAGAGTTAAAGATCTGATTTAATTGTATCTGCTGGGCTTATGAACTGAAGATGGTCTAAAGCTGGAGATAATTGTGGCCACGTGTGTGCTACAGCAGCAAAACTCAGTGCTTGAAAAGACAAAAGCACATGTGCAGAGAGCAACAATCAAGAGAACATGCAGCCCTGGAGAGAGAAAAACAGTGACTTCCGTTCCTGAGGTCTGGCCTCTGTGAAGCCTGCCTTTTGTATGAACTTCCTCAGCACCTTTCCCATAAATTCCCCTCTTTGTTTAAGCTGGCTTGAGTGTGTTTCATTCCTTGCCACTAAAAGTTCTCTGACAAAGACAGAGGGTGTTACCACAAAGAGAACATGATCAAACACCAACTTTACCCGGGTGTAGGGTAACCGTGTAATTTATCATCCTAAATGGATTACTTGGAGTGCTGTTAATAATTATACCAACACAACAGGAAAACAAGGATGTATGGCCATGTTCCCCACGTGGTAAGGAAGGGAAATTAGATATTAACTGCTTGTATTTCCCAGGCACTGTTACCTGCTTACATGTATGTTACTTTATTTGTCTGTCACAATAATCCGATCGAGGCTGTCCTTTCTCAGACTAGGAACCGAAGTTGAGATTAAATAATTTAAGTCCTTTTCTACAGGAAGCTGGTAGAATAGACAGGATGGGACTCCAGGTCTGTCTGACTACAGGTGCTGTTCTTATCTCTTCAGCTCTCTTCCTCCAGAGCAGTTTTGTCTGGGGATCAGGTGACACTAGTCTATGATGTTCACATCAGCAATTGGGGACTGAGAGCCACAATCACTGAACATAGAAACACACGCAATCACACTCATCTCTCAGAAAACCCACGTCCCCGCCATTGACACAGAACAATGTCTATCCTCATTCTTGTTTGAAACACCTTTCAGCTGAAAAAAGCATAATGCAACAAAATCTCCACTAGCAAAAAAGGAAATTGAAGTCATTTTGAGACAATTTAGGAGAATCCCCATTTTCACCTGAGTTATTTGAGCAGTGCAGGACATAAAAGATTAGGGGTCGAAATTTTTCAGATAATTGCTTGTTTTCCTGGCCTAGCAGGTTTAACTGTCAGTTTTTCTTTTCCTGAATCTATATTATTCTCACCACACTAAGAATACCTACCGCTTTCTAGGTAAGAGCTGTGTGACCCAAAGAAAGCCATGATGAGGGAAGAAAGCCTAATATGTTGATTAAGATACCGGTGGAAAAGTCTCCGTTAAAAATCTAATGTGATCCCAGGTTGCTTTCTACTAAAATGCCAAGTACATCAGGAGAATAATTGGTTTCAAGTGCTCTATCCCTTTTCTTATCAGGTACTTGGAGCCCCCAAGACCAATCCAACCACAGTCAAGCAATTACCTGATGATTAGGGCTTCTGGGATCGCCAACCATTGTGGGGAGTGTGCCAGGTTCTTTCTGAGCCAGAGAAAGGGATCAGTTACTGCCAACTGCACCCACCTGTTTATCCTTAGTAAGGGTTGGACTGCCAGGATAGTAATTACATCTTAATTCAAGGCGCCATGGCCTAGATAGGCTGTGAGCACTCCTGCCACAATGTACTGTCTGTCTGGAGGAGGAGGCTCCAGCTCCAAGCTGAGAGGCAGGGCTTGTTTTCCCATTAGAGCCCCAGCTGCTTTTTCCAACACAACTTTTAGATCCCCTGGCACCGTTTGCTCAAAGTGTGAGTTTCCAATATAATCCCTGACCTTGTGAGAGGTGAAAGTATGATGGGAGGAATTTAAAAAGAAGTTGTAGAACGGAGAGGAGCACAATTTGGGTTGAAGATCTAATGCAGACACTGGTACTATGCATTCTGAGGTCAAAGGTACAAACTCATAAATTGCAGTTCCCACCCCATGTAAAAATCGTATTGGCATTTCACTAGTTATGTGGAACACAGGAAAATACTCTTGACACAGGTCAATTTTACTGAACCTTATAAAATGGAAGGTGAATTTATTGCACTAATAACTTAATTGAAGGGAAAAAAAGGTTGATTTTTGAAGAACTTTATAGATTGTTTACTGTAGCACTCTTGGTATCCTGTCACACCTTACCAGTATTTTCCTGACTTTTTTTTCCCCATGAATTCTATAATAGCAGTGAAAGTTTCCTCTCCATTTTCTTTTGAATGACTCAAATCCTTGAGATTTATTTAAGTGCTCACATTATTGTCCTTAAAATCCTTGGGATTTATTTGAGTGCTCATATTATTGTCCTTCACCTTTCTTCACCCAACTCCCAATTAAGGGAAACAATTTTAACAAAATTACCCAAATACATACCCCCAATATACATATGCACACAAAATGTCTTTTAGTGATCTGCACTTAGAAAACTATTCATCTACATATGGATAGATAAATAGACCTTAGGTGCTACATAAGCAGACAGTGTCATTCATTCCAGCAGCAGAAAAAATAATCAAATCCTAGAGTAGTATGAAACAGCAGTTGAGCACAAAGGTTAATAAATATAAAGGAAAAGTCACAACTGGGAAACACATCCCATCACTTGATATATGATTACTTCTTGTTAGTGTGTTATCAGTATTTTTACTCCTCTAACAATCCACTTTTCTTAATTATTTCTGATAAACCTCAAATAAAAACTACCTTTTTATTGAAAGATGTGATTAATGACTTTTGCACAGAATAACCACTAGGTAGCTTTTCTTGATAACTTTGAATTAATTTTGTTTTCTTACAGATCAGTGTTTTGAATATGGTTCTCTTCCTGGTAGTCAGAATGTAAACATTACAAAATGTTTTTATTTGGGTCCAGTTTTCTACTCTAGCATTAACTTTGGATATTAGGTGAAAAATCACAACATTAGAGATGACTATTCTTTAACCAAATACCATTTTATTTACATGTGTTAATGATTTGGCTTATCGTGGTGTCAGAGGGTAGGTGGCTGTATTTTGTTTTGAAATCATATGCAGTGATTTCCTAGAAGTGTGGGGTCACTGCATTTTGGGGGTCTAAAGGTATTCTTTTCATTCACTGTTTTTTATATGCAAGGTCTAAAATTTAAATTTTTGTTATATAACTGAACTGACTGCTTCATTGGGAAAAGAGGGAGAAAGGGAGAAAAAGAGTAATTAGAGAAAAATATGATTATAAATATTTAATATAGTTGTGTTAAGAAATTAAAGGCAGGTTCAGGTTGAGGTTGAGTAGCTATAAGAGCCGTCCTTTAAATTTTACCACAGCTTTGGGGATGCTCATCTGCTATATCTGTTTACACTTTGGTTTTCTTCAGACATTAATAGTTGGATAGCAACTTACTTTTGCTCTGGAATTTTTAGCTAAGTAGGCTTGTTATCTATGTCTTTTTTTAAAAATCATAACTAAATATATACTTTATAAATATTTTAAAAATGTAAGATCTTAAAACAAATTGGCTATAATTTCTATTGTAGATGATGGCTGATACTAGATATAGACCTCTATTAAAGTCAAAGAATGCAGTCTCTCTCCAAGCACTCCTCCTCTGGCCAGATGTGAGTTGGCAAAGGTCCTGGAGGTTCTGTAGCCAAAGAAGTTGTGTGTGGAGCCAATAACTTTCCTCCTTATCAGCAATTGAAAAACACCAGATTAAACATCATACATTGTCTAGTTGGTAATTGCACCCCAGGCAACCACACATCAAGACTTCAGTCATTCATTATAGTATTGACCCATAAAACATCTTTACCTGGGCCTTCGGAGTGCACAATAACATGTCATCTTGCTGGGCCAGCCTGGGCTTTGCTCTGCTCACACATTCTTCCCTTCTCTGGGCCAAGATGTTTCTGAGAGAAAGCAAAGAACCAGTAGCTGCAAGCTCCATGCTCCAGGGTTTCTAAGAACAAATGTTGGATAGCACAAATACATTTTAGGTCCCATTGGTTTCTATTTTTATTATTTTTAAATGAATACACTGATCTAAATAAGAGAAGGGATATGTCAACCTGTATAGAGTGATATTATTTCTGAAAAAAAGCAGATAAAACCAAACTTTAAACTTCAATAAGGAAATTCAACTTAAGTGCTAAGTCAAAAAAACACCAGCTGCCTCCAGTAAGGTTGGCCAGGAGCCTGGGTGTGGGAAGCCAGAGTGTAGAGGAAGCTCAGGGCTGAGGTGAGGATCTTCCTCTGGAAACTGAGACTGAAGAAGGCTTGTTCAATTGAAGATAGGTACCAACGGTGGCTCTGGGAAAAGACGGCCCAAGTTCTGGACTTTTCTAGGTAAACTCAGATCCTCAAGGAATTTATATACATGTCAAGAGCTTCCTAGACCCAGGAGGAAGAGGGTCATGCTCACAGTCACAGGTCTTGATGCATTGACAGGTGCTTAAAATATTAGAGATTAACAAACTGAGATTCAAGGAAGACAGCTACTTCTTTTATAAGGATTAATTATATATCAGCAGGGGAGGAAAGGAAACAGACAATAGGTTAGCTGGGATTTTAAAACATTTCTCCATTTTTCTCTGTATTTCACATACTTGATGGTATTTGCCTAGATTTCATGGGCTGTTTTTTCCCTACATGACACATTCTGGTGTGCAAATATTGTTCACTGTGAGAAACAGACATCTTAACCTGGGGCCTTCTCAGTGCACAATAGCATACCCTGCAAGGGGAGTAAAATTCACTGTTTCCCTGAAGACATGGGAAAGAGCACATTAGTCATGAAGCTATTCAGATAGCTATTTGGAATAGCTCAAACAGCTATTCTGCCTTGACCACTATGGCTTAGTAAAGCAAAATTCATTTAGAAAGCAAAACAAAATCATTTAAAGCCTGACATTTAAAAATAGGCTCCTTTTGGAACATGTTTTCCTGGTTCAAAAGTTAGTCCACCATATAATCACACATTTATAAAGAAGGCTCAAAACAGTTAAAACATGTCAGCACTTTAGAAATTAAGGATATCTAAAATAGCAGATACAAGTCGTGATAGGGTTAGGAATCTGCCATCTGTCTTGCCCACTTTCCTAGAGGTAGCAGACTCAGAAGGAAATGCCTACTCTCAGGTGAAAGTTAGTTTGGGTTCAGAGATTAACAGGTTTTAAGAGAGCTCTTCAATCAGAGTTCTGTAGAAGTGGGCATGGGGATTACAGGTGTGTAATCCACAGGACTTTGTTTCTAAAGAGTGAAAAAGAAAATGAATTTAACCTACTTATCAATGATTATAAAAAGAACTACTAAATATTATAAAGCCTAAGGAATTGTCTTGCATAACCACCAAGCTGTATGTATCCTGGTATTTATAGGCTAACAATACTTTCATGTGTTATGCAAACTCAGTAAACTCAACACATGGCAAAGGAGAGGAAAGGGAGATTCAAATCACAATATCCTGCCCTCTTCTCAGTGTGAGGGCAAACTCTGACTTGACTTGGCTAACTCTGTTTCAGTGTTTTGTCCCATAATGACTGTGGTAGGCAGAACAATAGCATCCCCAAATGTCCACATCCTGATCCCTAGAAGCTACAACTATGTTAACGTACTTGCAGATGGTGATTAAATTAAAGATTGTTGAGTGGGAACATTATCCTAGATTATCCAGGTGAGCCTAGTGCAATTACCCAGGCTCATATAAGGGAGAGAGAAAGTCAGGAGAGTCAGAGAAGGAGATGTGGTAATGGAAGTGTAGATCATGATGTGGTTGTTGTCATGAAAGGTGTAACAAGTCTACAAGCCAAGGAACATGAACAGTGTGTAAGCAAGGAGTGGATTCTCCCCTGGAATCTCTAGAAGAAATGTAGCCATGCCAATACCTTGATTTTTTTTTCTTTTTCTTTTTAGCCTCATAAGAACCATTTCCTGACTTCTGACTCCTAGAAGTGTAAGGTAAGTTTGTGCTGTTTTAAGCCACTAAGTGGGTGGTAATTTGTTCCTGCAGCTGTAGAAAGAAATTTCAATGACTTTGATCAGGGGAAGATAATTAGACAGTTCTTGGCAGCTCTGGCATTCAGTTCCTGGAGGTTCCAGACCTAAAGGCACTGGGGAACCTAGAAATGGAGGCTTCGTTCAGAGGCCAGGATGGAACCATTTCCTCCTGAGCTGCCTTGGCATGGACTACACAGGACACTTCTGCTTCTGAGCCACTGGTCCAGGAAGTTGCACAGTAAGTTTGCGTTCCTCAGCTCCTCCCATTCCACTTACATCACCCAGGCATCTGGGGCGTCCTTCCGAGCACACTTCATGTTGTGTGCAATGGCTTGTGTGTCAGAACCTAGGAGAGTTTCTTGTTGCCAAAATATGGGTTTTGAGTCATGTTTGCCATGGCATTCTAAACTTGGTGACACGCGAGCTGGCTCTGAACACTTGTTTGTTAAATTTATCTTCAGATAGAATATCCAGTGAAATAGTTCTCAGGTCTGCTTTGGTCAAGCTGTCATTTATGGCAAGATGAAAAGCAAACCTGGGTCTTTGAGCCACATGTAATTAAAAAGAACCAATCTAATGATTATGGTTCTTCAAGGATATTTACAAGGAAAGCTATGGCTGGCTAAAGTCCACCTACAATCCTATATTGGGCTGTTCTTGAGGGAGTTGGGAAAAGCGAGATTGAAGTGTCCTCAATATGACCCTGTTGGTTAAGCTGTCACAGCCCACGTCACCCTTGTTGCTTTGCCAAGCTGTGGTGGCTAAAGAATGCATTTGTTTGTTTGTGTGTTTTAATGCTGGGGATTGTACCCAGGGCCTCTTGCATTGCACTGACAGTCTTTAAAAAGCTCTCTGGGTGTTTCTAATATGCAGCCAAGGTTCTAAATTACCATACCCAAAAGTTTCTATGAGTTAAATGCCATTACTATCACTATTTCACTAAAGAGGAAATCAAAGAATGAAAGGTCACATATTTTCCCAAGGTCACACAGTGAGTACAGGACAAAGATGGAATTCAAACCCAAGCTGCAGAGTCTAAAACATGTCTTCCCTGCTACCTCATGCAGAGTCGAATCCTAAGCAAACAGCAGAATCCTATATTCTGCAAATGCTTGCTGAATAATTAAATGTGGGAATAAATGCATGACAACACCTGTGTGATATT
This sequence comes from Callospermophilus lateralis, assembly GCF_048772815.1. Lineage (NCBI taxonomy): Eukaryota > Metazoa > Chordata > Mammalia > Rodentia > Sciuridae > Callospermophilus > Callospermophilus lateralis. The sequence continues at coordinate 81,673,034 of NC_135310.1, read as the reverse complement.
TTAATTAAAACATTGATGGACATAGGCTCAGTAATTTAAATTAATGCAGAGCTTTCACACATTGTTTGGCCTCATATGCATCTGAGAAACTTTTCCCTAGACCTTTTTATTTTAATTCTTAAAACTTAAATACTAGTTTAATTTAAAAAATTAATTTAAGTCTAGAATTAAAAAAACCAAAATACTGAGAAAACAGTAGAATGTTCATCTCTAAATCCATTGAGTTCTTCTATATTTTAGGATTCTTAGATATGTAATTTTCAATGGCCATGGTATTATTTTGAACACTTGAATATTTCTCATATCAAGAAATTCATTTTTAGATAGCCCAGAACTATGTCATTGAGAAATGTTTAAATAAGTAAATTTGATTAGACTCTACCTTGAAAATATTGCTTTGTTTTAAAAATACTTCACTCCCATAATTTAGTATAAATATGCAATTCATTTTCAGAATCTTTAAAATCTCAACAATTTTACCTGCCTGTTCATGTCATGACAAGAGGGATGGAATTTGCTTTTCCTTCTAAAATTTGAAACTCCTTTTTATTATTAGAAGTAATGAGGGCAGAAGGGGAGAAGACTCTTAAATGTAGATCAATTTGTACATGGTTGCGTTAAAATGTAAGCTAAAGTAAATTTTTTTCTGTAAAAATATAAGAAATCCAAGAAATGGAAAAGCCAGTTTTGCTACAAACTGCTTCTATACTAAGAATAGAAAGTGGAGGAAAAATAGAACAGTAATTGCAAATTGCCTTTTATATTACAGTTGAAGGCACTTTCCTGTTCAATAATTTTAATAAAGAAATCTCCCTAGATGTCTCCATGATCAGTTTGAACACAATTCAAGCATTATACACATTGTTCCTTGAGTTTATACCTTCATTGCTTCAAATTATGTGTAGTGTCCTGCCAAGACTTGGATCAGTCTACTGTAGTTAAAAACTAGGCTCCAAAGCAACTAGAAATTCATGTGTTTTCTGTTTCAAAAACAAAATTCTTTTTGCAATCAACCTATCATTATTTTACTTTTAATTTCACATTATTAGTAGAATTATAGACCACTCAGAGATAAAGTTCAAATTAGGTTTGTGGTGTTTTCTTCTCCAAATTCTCAGCTAAATATTTTTAGGCATCAATTCCCAGCCTGTAGGATGTAGGTCTCTGAGGCACCAGGATGTTAATGCAAAAGATTCTCAGCTTCCTGGATGGCTGTTCAGTGAATAGCTAAAATGTTACTCACATAAATGTACTACCATCTTCCAAATAGATGTAGATGTGAATGTGATTCATAAATTTCCAATTCATTTCAAAATCTTAGTTAATTCATATAGTTGTTTTTCATAATGTATTTCTTCAGTCAATGGATAACTGCTTTTGGTGAGGGATGGCATTTTACAATACTTCATGACATTAAAAAGAGTCTTCATGATCGGAAATTAGAGCAAGTACACAACTCAAACCAACAGGTATATCAGTGGTCACCTTCCAATATAGTAGAAAATGACAATAAGCAAGTACCTTGCTTAATATCAGAAGATCTATGTGCTTGTACCATATCTTAGTGATAGCCTTGGGAAAATGACTCAAATATTTCAAGCCCCAAATGTACTATCAGAGAAATTTGAAAATATTTTAAAAACCATTCTATGTTTGAAGAGCAGAGGACTGATGCTTCCTCATGAAAAGAATGTGCACATGTTCTATAATGCAATACGAAGTTCTGTTCCACTGAATAATTGTGTTTGGATCCTTATGTTCATTGCAAGCAAGGTTCTTTCAGGCATTCACACTTGGGATCTCACTATACATCTAGGGGCACTAACTATAAACAAGAAGAGTTTTGAAAGATAATTAAATATAAGTGAGCAGTGTTGCTGATTATTCATTAAATGGCCAAACCATAGTACTGACTAGAACCCAGCCAGCCAGCCTAGAGCAGAAGAGGCTGAGGTGAGCTGGGTTATTTCCTCTGTTACAGCAATCTCTCTATTTGGGATCACTCTTATCATGTATTCTGAATTTATCAAGAGCCAGCAACTCTTCTAAATACACTGCCTCATCATTTTCATTAGATCTTGCAAAGAAGATAGATGAAGAAACAGATTGTGAGAAGCTAGGTGAGTTTGAGGTCACCTAGGGAGGAAGAATGAGGTATCAAATAATTTGGATTAACCTCAAAGCCTGTGCTTTAGGAGATATTGGTGACAAGGCCAGTCCCTGGGCAGAAATGTGAAGTAGGTAAAGGAAACCAAAAATATATCCCAAAATATATATGATTCTTTAATATAGAAACTATATTGAAACTAAAGACAATTAAGCAGCAGCAATAGGAGGACAAATTCTCTTCCCTCTTTTCTGCCTAAAGACAGGATATAAATTCTGCTTTATTGGAGACAACCCTTATCAGTCCAAAGACAGTACCAGAGGACTCTGCGAGCAGAGCTTACTCCTTTAGTTTCTTCCCATATATTTACCTCCTGTTTCCTGCCTTTGAAGCCCCAAACTGCTTTCCTATGTCCTGTCATTTCTTTATAAATCTCTTCTTTGTTGAAGACACTCTAGGGGGCAGACTTTAAAGCACTGCTTTTAGTACTTTTCATTAGGGGTTTCTCCTGTGTGACGTGTACTGATACATTGATGATCTTCATTGTTTTTCTTTTGTTAGTCTTTTACTACAGGGGTCTGTTCCAAGTATAAATTTATGAGGATTGAAAAGAAATTATGTTCCCTCACCAACATGAGTAAAACTAATCTTCCTCTCTTCTTTGTTTTCTGCCATTACTTACCTGATAGTTAGGAACATCCTAACCACTACTTGTGTATGTAGGGAGCCAGAATAATTTGTTGGTTCAAAGTATAGGTTTGGGAGTCAGCTGAATTCTGGACTAATCATGATGACTGAGTTAACAAATCACTCTCATTGGCTCATCCTGATTCCCAGGACTTCTCTCATAATGAGAGTGCCGAAAACCATGATGATCTGTCCTTTCCTGAACCACTGGTTGGAGTCAGAATGACCTACTGCCCCAATGGCAGGAAAGGCCATTACCACAAATGGAGTAGGAGGTCACATTGAGAAACCTGTTAATCCTTGCAAGTTTCTCATGAGAATTCAACCAGAGGAAACTCAGTGGAGAAATATTTTCTATTGGAATTAGGCTCTAAACTCAGAATGTTGGGGGAATACCTCTTAGTTATTGAACTCAGTAACTTAGTTACTGAGGGCAGCTACTTAACCCAACCAGTATTAATTCTAATACTATAATAAGTTACTAGTTCCTCATTAGAGATGAGAGAAATTTGGCTGATGTTTCAGTATCCTGTCGTATATTAAAAAAAAAAAATACTTCTCTTTAAAAATACCAGGATCACTGATTGAGATGCTCAGTGTGAAAGATTTGTAGCAACTGATACCAGCTGAGGGAGAGCTTCCTCTATACTTACAAAGCTTATTCCAGGTATACCATCCATAGGAGCAATTATTCATGCATTCAGTGAGAGATGAATCATTGGAATTGTTAGTATCATGTATACATATGTACATAAATATCTTCTTATCTATGCATACACACAATTTAAGAGAAAATATGTATATACTCATAAACTGAGGAAGGAAAGAAAAGTATATCTTTGAATACAATAAAGCACCCAATAATATGCAATGGCATATTATTATTTGAGAAAGCCCCAAGCTTGGTATAAGAAACTTCCATGTTATATGTTAGTTGAATCAGAACCTGAATCTCTTTCCCTCACATACAAAATGACTTCCATTCATATAACCAACTATACTTTCTGCTTCTTACAGCTTTCTTTGAGTATAGTGGGACTGCTTTCAAAGGTAATTCAAGGAGCTCTGAAAATTCTGAGTGTCAGAAAAAAAATAGAAGTTTTTTTTTTTTTTTTAACGTGTTCCTACTCACAACTTGGCAGTTTCCCAAACTCACTCTGAATCTGTTCTTGTTTCCCTGCAATCGAAGCTTTTCTCAAGTTTGGTTTCAGTTATCACTCATGGCATCTCCCACATCTCATGTACATACATATTACACGCTTGAATGAAAATAAAGGCACGGGGAAACTTTCCATCCTCTGGGAGGAAAAGCACTCAGATACATTGAGTGGCAAAAGTGCATTTCCTGCTTGTACTGTGTTCACATCCAGACGCCTTCAGAAGGCATGGAGCATGACATAAGCATTGCATGCCTGGAAAGGCTCTGTGAACTTATCACGAACTTCTGGTTCTTCTATTTGATCTGGAAACTTTGAAAAGATGTTAAAACTGAAATGTGCCAAGAAGTACGTATTTAGTACAGGAAGGAAGGATTGTCAACAATTAGACTGTATTAATTTTGCTAGAAAAAAAATCGGACCTAACTCCATGGTGAGGGAACTTTTACTAGCTTGCTTTTTTCTAGAAACATTTATTTGTCATTATCCTCAGGTGCTCTTATATATTTGGGTTGTCAGTCTAAGCATTTCAGGAGAGCTTAGGGACTTAATGAAATAAATTGATTTTTTTTTAACCATTTCACAGGAGGTGAGAATTCATTTGCTGAATAATGATCCTGGTGTATTCCACTTACTTTTCCAGACTCCTGTCTCATAACCTGAACCAAGGTTTTTCAGAAGTATAATTAAAACATTCAGAGACTGTGGCAAGGGAAAAATAGAGCTGAGGCATGTTTAACTCCTCCTAAAATTATAGGAGAGAAGACTTGATATATCTCAGGAACTGTGCTAGGACCTGGCACCTTGGAATTAACATGTTGTTCATGTAGGACCTTGGCAAGAGCTTTCCAGATGACAATAGGAATGGAAACTTGATAGCTATGGACTAAAAATAAATGGTTAGCAAGAGAATATTCTAATATGGTCCCCTATTTCATGAAGCTTACTTTTTTTTAAAAAAGGGAAGGTAATATGTGGTTTATACTTTAAAATACTTCACAGACAATATTGTATAAATATGTGTTTTAGTTCATTTTAATCTAGACCCTGGGGCAACCAGTTATTCTAACTGGAAATACATACTCTCTACCCTTGGATTTTGGTAGCATTGAATCGAAATGCCAAACTCCAGAGGTGGCTGTAGGTGTCTCAGGTGCCTTTTATCTCTAGAGATTTTGATCGTTAGTGTGATGAATGTCGGAAGTGGGTTCCACTGGGAAATTGAAGGTATCAGAGATGTGCAGGTCAGTCAGAAATGCTTTACAGGGCTTCTCACCTTTTCAGGAACAAGATAAAAGAATATGGTGACATTCCCCAGGCAGCCCCATGTTCAGGATAAGGAATATAGTAAGGTCTCCAGGAAGGAGGCTGGAGAAGGGATCCAGAATTAAAGTGGTGGAACAAGTAACAGACAAGAAGAGGGTGTCTAGTGGTGGGAACTTAAATCTGTAGTTTGCCTTAAGCCTTTTAGGTCCTGAGCTAATAGTGCTGATGGCATTAGAGCCAAGTTTTACTAATTGTTAGCTCCAGGGTTAATACCTTTTACCCCACCATCTTCTTCTCATTCTCTCTCCCCAACCCAGAGGGAAGTGCCTGGTTACTGGATATTCAAACCCTTTTCTTTCTTCAAACTATCATAACCTTTACTCTGAAGTAGGCCCAGAAAGACCCTTAAGACTACAAATGGACTTTATCCTTCTGGAGAATGATTTGAAACTTATCTAGAGTAGGGCTTAGAAATTATTCCTGCTTATAATTGTTGTTAATTAATATGTGCAACCATATGTTTTGATTGACATACAAATACTTTCAAAGTAATTTCTGCTTGGTAAATGTGAACCTTCTTAATAGCAGTTTTTTTTCTTTCTTAAAATGATAACATAACAAATTTAAGGAGTGAAAAAGAATGGCAATTAACAAAAACAAGGTCAGCTCCCGTGTTAATGTTAAGGAGAGAGCACAGAAAGGTCAATGAGCTAAGATAGATTCTGATAAAATTAATAGTATGCAATGATATTTTATTGGGAACTTAACACTAAAATTTTGCCTAATTCTCATGCCTACTATATTAACCATAAACTGACTTTTTCTAAACGTGCTTTAATCAAAAATGGTTGAAAGAACTATACCCTGTCAGGTGAATAAGTGATTTACTTTCCTCCCATATTTTCAAGTGTTTAGAGATATTCTGAAGACCAATATTTTGTTGCATGAAGTAATACTAGTGAAGAAAATTACTACTTATGGCCTGAACTGTAAAATGGAGTTATCATGCCATGAAGTAAATTGCGTAAAAATGGATGGGTTTGTTTGTTTTGTTTTGTTTCCACTCTGGGAGATTTAATCCACATTTTCAGGAAGAAAGGACATTCAACAAATGGATTACCTTACAGCCTGACAACATAACTGTGGTATCAGGACACTCCCAGGTCCACTCACACTGAATAGTATATATTGTAAGCAAAATACAGGATTCTGCATGCTTAGGTAGAGTCCTAGAGTAGAAGAAAGGAACTTAGTGAAATGATCCCCAGGAATGCTTCTATTTGCATATCAGGAATCCTTGCAACATTGAAGAGAAAGACAGGGCCACTGCCCAGAAGACCAAGAACTTCCTGCTTATAAAATTAGAGGACAAAGGAAATCTGGCAACAGTCCTTACTTGTAGTATAATGAATGTAGAGCTTCATGCAGTCTCCCATTTGACATGGCATTAAATTTATAGGCATTGATTTTTTTTTAAGATTAAGCATGGAAAACATTTTAAATATACTATATAGGCAGCACCTTTAGAATTTGGACATTTCTTTCAGAATATCAGATTTCAAATATATCATGATTTTTGTCAATTTTTAACTAAATATTTTTAGGTCAAAAGACGTATTTTGGAAACTGTATCTAACCAGATCACAGGAGTGAAGAGGTTGTAATATTTGTTCCTGTTACATATACAGCAGTTAAAATGATCTTCTGTTCATCCCTCTTTGCTGTAGGGCCTTGATTTTGAAAATGCCTTGGTTTAGGGGCTAGAAAGGCATAAAGCAATGCTATTCCAAGGTGATACTATTAAAATCTAGGGGTCTTGGGTTCATTATCTCCCTTCAGCAGAGAATTGAAGAACAGGACACAGAGATAGCAAGCAAGAAGTAGGTTTATTGCAAAAGCGACAGTAATAGATTTCTCCAAAGAGAAGCAGCTGTTGGGAGTCTGGAGGGGAAGTTTTGGCTTGTTCTTTTTATGGTCACTGGAATTTCTTCCTTTCCTTTTCTCTTCCCCTGTCCACACTCTTCTTATTCATGACATGCACCCCACCACCATATCTACATATCTTAGTTTTTCTGTTGGATGCCCCACTTAGGAGTACAGGTACAGAAGTATCTGTCTGATTGGTTCTCCCACTTGTTTCCATGAGCACTTTCTCAGATGGGAGGTTAACCTCATTTGAAGATGCTATTCATGCTTCTTTGGTCTGGCCCTGTTCCTGTCTTCCTTACTTGCCATCTTGCCCTAGCTGCCTACACTCTTCTACATCTCCCTCAATAAGTGGCCTTATATGAGCCCACTGTTACTATATATAATAAAAAAAAGACAAAAGTTAGAATGTATGAGCTTGTACAGAAACTTAATATAGTAATTTTGTCAAATCTAGTAATAGAAAATGTTACTTTGCATATATTCATATTTTCCTATTAATTTATTTTTGTTGTCTCTTTTTTCTATTGCATATTAGAAAAAATAGCTGGCTTTTCACCACTTACATAGACCATAGTTTCACCACTAAGAAGCACTGACATAGACCATAGCTGAACCATAAATATTTTTAGAATAAGATTTTAGAGTCCAAGGTTCATGTCTCTGTTTATTTTATTTTATTTTTAGTTAGAAAGAAAAAGATGTAGCAGCATCTGAGGCTCTTTGAGCTCCTTATTCATGGAATATTGAGGCTTCAAACCTCCATGACAAGGAAGTTTTGTGAGCTGCTGATTGACTAATACTAAATTCCAAACTCAAATATGAGTCTATTCTGGGTGACTTGATTCTGTTAAGCTTCCTTTAATCTTTCTGCCTTCTGATTCTTACTCTATAAATGCATATTGGTGTCTGATTCCAGGAATAACATGTGGATTTTATTTTTTCAAAAACAACATTCAGCATTCTTCTATTTGCAATAATTGAAGAGTAGAATACATAGGTAACTAGATGGCAGAAGTTTCAACTCACTTGTAATTATGAAGAGCCAAGGCTGAGGTTTGAGTTTGCTTTTTATATTTCATTGATGACCTAAGTAGGTTATAAATGGGCTGGTAGTTGAGTTGACTATACATATCTACCTCAAAATGTGACTTCAAGTCCCCATGAGTGAGGGGGAATGAACCCTAAAAGGATCCTTTTACTCAGAGCATAAAATTGTAAATAGTAATGGAATAATTAACTAATAATTGAGGAAAATTTGTATCATTATAAATTGTTCATAAATTAAACTATAAATGGTTGGCAAAGTCTTTTCTAAGCAAACAACATAGAAATCTTGTGGAAAAAATGACAGATTTGACTTGAACATAACAATAGCCAAAAACTCTACTCTCAGTTATAATTTAAAATAAGCATAAATTTTAAAAACATGATAAGAATAAAAAGAAATAAGGATACAGGACCTTTTATATGGTACATTTAGAAATACAAAAGCTATGAAGGGAAGGACTAAATATAATTTACTGCATAAAAATACTTTAAAGTCTATATGGAAAACAATTCTATAAATGAAGTCAAAAGACAATATGCAAGAAAAAATAACCATCACTTATATGACAGGAGAAAGTAAAAAAGGAAGGAAAATTGAAAAGAGAGGGAGAAAGGGATGAAGAAGATAAATTAAAAAACAAGGAAAGCAAGATGAAAGTGTTCACAACTTATTTTTTGATATTTGATATGTTTTAATGAAATATAAATTATATGCCAAAAGTATCTCTTTTAAGTATACAGTTCAGTGAATTTTTTTTTGTAGAGAGAGAGAATTTTTTTAATATTTATTTTTTAGTTTTCGGCGGACACAACATCTTTGTATGTGGTGCTGAGGATCGAACCCAGGCCGCACGCATGCCAGGCAAGCATGCTACCTCTTGAGCCACATCCCCAGCCCAATTTTTATATCTAGTTTTTATTAACACATTTATTGTGCACAATAATAGGATTCACTGTTTTTTTCCTCTGTATACATATCTGTTCACCCTTCTTTCATCCCCTAACTCCCATTCCCTCAGCAAACTTTCCATTCCCTAAAAATTATTATTTGATTTTTAGATTGACCTTTTTTGTTTTTCCTTAAAAGTTTCCACATATAATTGAGAACATGAAAGACTTAGCTTTCTGTGTCTGGCCTATTTAGCTTAATATACCATTCAGTTCCATCCATTTTCTTGTAAATAATGAGATTTTGTTCTTCTTTTTAGCTGAATAATACTCTGTTGTGTGTATATACAGCATGGATAAAAATGAATGGATCTTTTTTATCCATTTACCTGTTGATAGATACTAGGCTGATTTCCTATCTTGCCGTAGTAAATAATGCAGGAATATTGGAATTGCAGGTATCTTCTATCCTGACATCATTTCCTTTGGATATTTACCCAGGGGTAGAATAGCTGGATGATATGGTATTTATATTTTCATTTTTTTAAGAACCCCCATACTGTTTTCCACAGTGGCTCTGCTACTTTACATTCTCACCAATAGTGTTTAAGTTTTCTTCTTCACATCCTTGCCATGTTATTATTTTTTTGTTTTTGTTTTTTGATAATAGCCATTCTAATGGGGATGTGATAATATCTAATTGTAGTTTTGATTTGCCTTTCCCAGATAGCTAATGATATTGATCATCTTTTTCATACATTGGTCATTTGTATTTCTTTTGAGAAGTGTCTATTTAGATTACTTGTCCATTTTTAATTGGACTACTTTTTGTTAAGTTTTTTGAGTTTCTTTATATATTCTTGGGTTTTTTTTGGGGGGGGGGTGCGGGTACTAGGGATTGAACTCGGGGGCACTTGACCAATGAGCCACATCCCCAGCCCTATTTTGTATTTTATTTTATTTATTTATTTAAAAGAGAGAGCGAGATTTTTTTTTTAATATTTATTTTTTTAGTTTTCGGCGGACACAACATCTTTGTATATGGTGCTGAGGATGGAACCCGGGCCGCATGCATGCCAGGCAAGCGCGCTACCTTGAGCCACATCCCCAGCCCCTATTTTGCATTTTACTTAGAGACAGGGTCTCACTGAGTTGCTTAGCACCTCGCTTTTGCTGAGGCTGGCTTTGAACTCATGATCCTCTTTGCCTCAGCCTCTTGAGCTGGGATTACAGGCATGTGCCACCAGGCTTCTTTTTTTATTCTTGTTATCCTTCTGACAGATGAATAGCTAGCAAATATTTTCTGCATTCTATAGGTTGCCTATTAAATCATGTTGACAGTTTTCTTTGTGGTAAAGCTTTTTAGTTTGATATGATTCTGTTAACTTTTGCTTTTGTTTCCTGTACTTTTGGAATCCCCTCCAGAAAATCATTGCTTGTACCAGTCTCTTAAAGTGGTTCCCTTGTTTTCCTCTAGTAATTTCAATTTTAGTTTTTATATTAAGGTTTTTGATCCATTTTGAGTTGATTTTTATTAGTGAGGAATAGAAGTCAAGTTTCTGTGTTCTGCATGTGAATATCCAGTCATCCCAGCACATTTGTTGAAGAGGCTATCCTTTATTTTATGTACATATTTTATAGACATGATTGTTTTTCCAAAATCTCTAATGATCCTTTCAATTTTTTTGGTCTCCATTTTTATCCTTGATTTTATTTTATTTTGAGAGGGTGGATGTCTTCTCTTTGTGTTTTTTACACTTTTATTTATTTGTTTGTTTGTTTGTTTATTTATTTATGGTTGTTAATCTAACTAAAGTTTCTCAATTTTATCTTTTCAAGGAAACCTCTCTGATTCATTGAACTGTGTGTGTGTGTGTGTGTGTGTGTGTATGTATGTGTGTCTGTGTGTGTACTTAAGACTCTTCCATTTAATTCTACTCTGATCTTTATTATTTTAGGTTTGGTATTGGTTTATTCTTGCTGTTATAAGTCCTTGAGATACACTATTAAGTTGTTTTATTTTAAAAAATATTTCTACTTTTTTGATTTTGCACTTATTGCTCTAAACTTCCCTTTTCATACAGCTTTTGCTGCATCCCATACGTTTTGGTAGGTTGTTTCCATTTTTGTTTAAAAAATATTTAAATTTCCTTTCTGATTTTCTCAGTGACCACATGTTTTTCAAAAGTGGGGTTTCAGTCTCTAGGTATTTGTGTAATTTCTAAAGGTTTTCTTCTTATTGACTTCTAATTCCACTGTGATTAGAGAAGAGGCAGAATATTATTTCAATTTTTTTGAAGTTAAAACTTGTTTGCAGGTGTAATATGTAGTTTAGAGAAAGTTCCATGTGCTGATGGAAAATGAGTATTGTAGAACCATTGGGTGGAAAGTTCTGTAAATGTCAAAGTCCATTTCATTCATAGCATAATTTTTTCATCTTGATGTTCTATCTATTGGTGAAATTCCCTGCTATTATTATGCCTATTTCTGCCTTTATGTTTAAAAATGTTTGTTTTATAACATAGGGTTCTCTGTCATTTGTTGTGTATAGATTTATAATTATTATATCTTCTTGGTGATTTGATTCCTCGATCATTATATAGTAACCCTCTTTGTTTCTTCTTAAAGTTTTTGTTCTAAACTTTACTTTGTCAGATACAAGTATAATTACTCCTGTTTGCTTTGGAGCTTCATTTGCTTGTAATATCATTTACTATCCTTTCACTTTAAGTCTATGTGTCTTTCATGATGAAGTAAGTTTCTTGGAAGCAGCATATTGTTGGATTTGTTTTAATCTGTTCAGCCAGTCTGTATCATTTACCTGGATAATTTAGTCCATTTATGTTTAGTTATTAAAGTATGGGCTTATACCTGTTACTTTGTTTTAGTTGTTCTGAATGTTCTTGTTTTTTCTTTTTAATTCAACTTTGTGGTTTACTGTATGGACTGTTTTATCTTTTAAATTTCTTTTTAATGTATCTACTCTTCTAGTGGGATTTGTGCTTTCACATGCTATTATGATGGCAGTTACCTTTCTTTCACTTTTAGAGGTAGGACTGTCTTATACAATCTCTTTATACATGACCAGAAGTTCATAAATTCTCTGTTTTTGCTTATCTTGAAAGATCTTTATTTATCCTTTGCTTCTGAAGTATAGCCATGTTTGTTTCATTCAGGACTTGAAATTTGTCATTCCACGTCTTCATTTTCTATGTGATTTCTGCTGAGAAACCTGCAATTGGCCATAGTGGGGTTAACTATATATGACCTGTCATTTTTTTTCTAGCAGATTCTAAAATTCTCTTTGAGCTACAAAAAAATTATAGTAAGCATTTCTTCTGGTAACATCTATTTGATGCTCCATGGATAAGTCTTCATGGATATACATGTCTTCCCCAAGATCAGGAAATTTTCTATTTTATTGAATATGTTTTCTGTGCCTTAATCTTTAGTTCCCCTTTAGGTATGCCAGTTATGGAAGTTTCATCATTTAATGGTGTTCCAAAGATCTTAAATGCTCTTTTTCCCCCTTTTTTTCCTGTCTGAATGTGGTATTTCAAAGGATGTCTTCAAACTCTAATATTCTTTGCTTAATCTATTCTATTGTTGAGACTTTCAACTGAATTTATCTGACTTGTTGAATTCTTAATTTTAAAGATGTCTCTTTGGTTCTCTTTCATAGTTTTGCTTCTTTGCTGAATTTCTCATTCATATTCTGAATTGTCTTCCTCATTTCATTTAACATTATCTGTATTCTCTTGGATTTCATTGAACTTTTAAAAAATCATAGTTTTGCATTCCTTATTAGGCTTTTCATCCATTTTCATATCTGTGGGATCTGTTACTAGAGAATTATAACCTAATCAGTGCATGAGTCCTCAGATAAGGATTAACTGGATGATAACTTTTGGCACACAGGCTGTGGCTGGAAGAGGTGAATCACTGGGATGTGACTTGGGAGTTTATATTTTGTCCGTGGTAAGGAGGGCTGTCTCTTTCTGCCTCCTGGTGCCATGTTCTGAGCTGCTTTCCTCCACTACACCTTTCTGCCATGTTTTTCTGCCTTACTTTGGGCCCAGAACTATAGAGTCAGCAGACCGTGGACTGAACCTTTGAAACTGTGAGCCAAAATAAACTTTTCTTCCTTTTAAATTATTCTTGTCAGGTCTTTTGATCATAGCAACACAAAGGTGACTAAAGCATTCTGTGTTTCTATGTTACTTTTACATATCTGATAGAATGGAGAGCTCTCCCATGTTTAAGGGTGGCCTTCTTAGTAAGTCTCTTTCTTCTGAAGATGTGTATTGGTATATGAACTTATTCTGTAATGTTGAACCTGTTTCCAGTTGAGCATTGTAGTGTAACTTCTCTGTGTAGCTTCTTTGGCTGTGATTAATGAGTTTGGGCATGGGCACAGTACATACCATATCAGAGTCAGAGACCCGCTGTCTCTCTGGATCCTTCAAGTTCGGTGTATTCTAGCAATTCAGGCAGATATACTGCAGATAGGAAAGTGTGTGGGTTGCACCTGGTGTGGCTAATTCTACAGTGGAAGTGGTGACTCCTATTGGGTAACAGGGGTTTCCTGAGTCACTGTTGATATTAGCTCTGTTAATTGTAAGGGTCTCTGTCTCTTAATGCAATAGTAGTGGTGAGAGGCCTGAAGTACTTTTCTTCTAATTAGACAGTGATACACATCCAGGGCTTTGCAAGGAGAGTAAGCACAGGAATCTCAGCACCCCTTCTGTGGCGCTTGCACACAATCTTTTAAGCAGTGTGTGATGAGAGAAGATGGAAGGCTGGCCAGCAGCGAGCGAGACCTGCATAGATGTGGTGGCAGCAGGAATTGTGTTTTTCTTCTCTGCCTTTACTTAGTGGGTATGCCTTCCCAAGAACAGGACCTCAGACACGGACACCTTAGCTATGTCTGCCTAGGGTCTGGGTGCCTTCTCCCCTCCATACTTTCAGCTGTAATGTCAACTCGGCATTGAGCAGTAGTGAGTCTTGGATATAGCCAGACAAAATTCCCCTCGGCTGATACACTTTGTGGCAGTGAGTGAGAATGGAATACAGCCAGTTCTAGGCCAAGTTTCTCTCCAGACTTCCCTGGGCTGCGTACCCCAGTTGCACAGAAACAACCTCAAGACCATCTCTACATGTTCCTGTGTGCAGGTCAGCTGTGGAACCATGGAATTCTTTCTCTACCTTGTGAATGCTTGACAGCTGGGGGAGAGGTGGATGCCTTCAGTCCCAGCACTGTTGTGAAACCACACACAACTGGCCATACCCCTGATCTTGGGGGTCAGGCTCTCCTTTCCACAGTTCTTGAGGGCAGAACCCTCTGTTCCCTTCCCTGTTATAACTCTCAGTCCCTACAGTGCAGATTTCTCAATGGGTCTGTGTTAGTCACTGTGCTAAACCATATTTTGTTCACAAAGCAGCTACTCACTGAGCCAGTGCAGTGAAACGCCTGTGTGGTCCCAGAGATGGGAATACGCAGGAGTTTCTGACCCAAATTTAGATAGTAGATCTCTTCTCAAGATGGCTTCTGACGAGAGCCCCCTGAGGATTTGCTGGGAGATGATGTGAATTCCTTTTCCAAAGCCAAGCTACTGTGCAGATTTCAGGTTACTAATCTAGTTAGGCTACAGATCTGTAAGGACTGGAAACCTTCCAATAACTGAGATTGCCAATCTGTGTGCCAATAGGTTGAATGGGACTCTTTCTTTCACCCTTATGTCTGCAGAGGGGAGATTCTCAGTCTCTCGGCTCTGGTGCCAGGGTAGGTACCAGGATATTTAATTTCTCTTCTGCTGTTGTACTAGGTCTCTGGATCTTACAAGGTTTTTATTTTTCTCCTATTGATTTATTCTATTATCATTCACCTCGACATTCTGCTGTGCACCTGTGGTTTGGCTTTTCTTTACAGAAGAACAAGGTGAGTACTAGGTGTCCGTATTCAGCCATTTTGATCCCTCCCACAGTTGAAAAATTTTAAATAGCAAGCATAACATAATCTTTGCAGAAAAAATGTGCGTGTATAAATAAACACACATATTTATATAATGTGTGTATATTTAACACACACACAGGGGAATTTTGCCTGGTTCTATTCAAGACTCACTACTGCTCAATGTGTACATATATAGTATATATGTTTATGTATGCATATACATACATACACATATATAAAATATGAGAAAGAGAAAGTTGGGTGAAACCATTGTCTACAAAAGATCAGCAGTGGTTACCTCTGTGTTTGTTTGTTTGAATCTCACTCATCTTTATTAAATATTTGGGGGTTTCTTAAACCTTAAAATATTAAATGTTGTATATGATGCTAACAATGATAGCATGGAAGACAACTACTCTCAAATACTGCAGGTGAGAGTATAAATTGAATGGTTTCTCAAGGCCAATTTGATATCTAATGAAAAACTTTAGAATTTTGTATCTGCCCTTTAACCCAGAAATCACATTTATTTTTTCATGGCACCACTTTAAAACAGACGTTTATTCATTGATATGTGAACTTTGTTCTTTACTTACAACACTGCTAGAGAGCAGTGAGAACTCACGAAATTTGGTGTTCTAAGTACAATCAAATTTAAACAACCTCAGATAATGCTGGCTGGCCCCTTCTCTGTCAATCCATTTTCTGTTCTTGAACACACAACTGAACTATATATTCCAGGGTTTCTGAGTTATATCATGTGACTGAGTTCCACAGTTCAATGCCGTTTCTGGTACAAGGTTTGAAGAAGCAGTTGTGCCGCCTCCAAGCTCTCACTTTCATCCACTGACTGGAGACAGATGTTAAAGATGGAGAAGCAAAATGAGCCTGAGTCCCTAAGTCAAATACAGCCTTGGTCTGTTAAGCGTACAAGAAAAAACTTCTACTCCGAGTTACTGTACGTTTTTGGATCTGTTTACCTGTAGTGTAACACACAGCTTAAATACAATGTTTTAAACAACTGAATTGACTAGGCCACCTATTTAAGCTTTGCAATTTAAGCATGTCTGGAGAACATGCTTTACTTCTGGTCATCAGAATCACTCTCATTGATAGTGGGTTCAGATGAGACACCTGTGAAAAAGGAACTCTGCCCCTGGTAAGCCATTTTTCTTTTTCTTCCTTCTTTGCTGGGGGTGGGGGGTGGACAGGTTTCAAACCCAAGACTTCAGGTATGTTAGGACCGAGTTCTACCACTGTGCAGAGTCCTAGCCCTGTCATTGTTCTTGACATGGCCTTGGCTCTCTAATGCAGTTCATGATGGTGTACTTCCAGACAATTCTCCAATTTTCCTGCTGATACTCAAATTATTCCTCCTCAGCAGGCTGGTTCTTGTTCAGCAATTAATGATTTCACTGAATCTGAAAGAATCTTCTGTTTGCCTTCTATTGTTATTTCACCTTGGATTTTCCTGTTTCCCATTCTGTCCTCAGTAAAGACAATATATGAAAGTTAGTTCTTAGGAGACGTCAACCAAGATTCTCTATTCTTTTTCTGCTTTGAATTTCTTGGCCTTTTGGATCATGTAATCAAAAGCTTCATTAATCAATATATTCCTCTACATAGAGATTTAACACTGTTCTTTTCACCAGTCTTCTATCCACAGCCTCAACCTTGAATATGTGGACACTGACGTCCATACCTACTTCACTCTGAGGTTCATTGTGGTGTGCAGAAATATGTCAAGCAGGTTGCTGTCTCTGGTCATTTCTTTCACAATAGTATATCTGGATATGGCAGCAAGACTATCTGTTGGTGGAAAGGGTGAAATTACATGTGATCAGAAAGGCTAATATGATATTTTATTTAATAACCAGAGAAATAAATGTGATATCCAACAGAAATTATTAAACATGTTCAGATTTCATGAACATGAAATTTTACTGAGTATCAGCCTCATTGGGAAGATGCTTATATTCAGTCCTTGGCTACTAGGTCTTGCAGGAGTTCCAAACAACTTGTATGTACCAAAATAATTAAACTATTAAAATGATGCTAAAGAATATTTAGTAATATAGAAAAATGTTTGATACATCTTTTAATGAAAACAGGCTGTCAAAGTATGATCTACATTTGCAAGTAGATATATATTAATTCATTTAGTAAATAAACATTAAACCCCTACTATGCACATACCAGGCATTGTAGATGTTGGAGTGTGGTGTGTGTGTGTGTGTGTGTGTGTGTGTGTGTGTGTGTGTGTGTGAAAGAGAGAGAGAGAGAGAGAGAGAGAGAGAGAGAGAGAGAAATAGCAGATTTATATTTTCTATTTTCCAGCTTACAATGGATATGTATTAATTTTCTAACAAATATCACTATTAAAATTAAATTGTTTTAATTGTAAGAAAAGGCTAACATCACAACAATAAGGTTGTATAAAGTAAACTGAAAAAACATAAGTTGTTTTGGCCCTGTGATCCACAGTGACTCACCAAATATACCCTGCACTGTTTGTGTTTTATTTTTTTCTGTTTCACTATTAAAATGAACAGATGCATTTCACATCACATGAATCTCGTGGAAATGTGCCAACCATTTTCTTAGCAACCAAACTCCTGTCTTCTGCACTGTGCATGATTAACCAAAACAGCCTGTTGACGGCTTAAAATAAACCTGCCTTTTTCCATTTAGCATTTTATCAAATGAATGTAATTTCGTTTGCTGATGAATTTAGTTCAGCTTCAAGGGAATTTTTCTCTTCTTCATGGGGAGGCTGGAGAATCAGAATTGTCATGCCAAAGAATGAAAACCAAGCCTAGGGAGAAAAAGACAGTCTGATGTTTATATGGGTAAAGTAAAAATATCTTTGTCAGTTTCACCCCTCCCGCTCCCCTGTTTTTTATGGGGTAGAATGTTGATTTAAATTTAAACTCTTTCTGCTTTTGCATTTTGATGTTTAGTTGGCTTGATTAAAGGCATTAATTTAAGTGACTCCTCCGATGATTACTATTGTTATTATGTGTGAGCTCTTGTCTCATTTTTGTTTTTATTTCTAACACTTCAATGTGCCCTAAAATTTATTAAGATTTATATCACAGGGTAGACACCCTTTCCTGGGGTTTAGAAATGAAGGAATTGGCCAATATATGATTTGACAAGGGGAGAGGATTCTACATTATCAGCAATAAGTAAAGTCATTAAGTTTCAGTCACCTCTGAAAATATTGACTGTTTTGAATGAAAAAAAATATATCTGTGTATGTACATGTAGACATTTTGTGTCCAAATTTAAGATTATTTGTTGGGGCTGGAGTTGTAGCTTAGCAGTTGAGCATTTGCCTTGTATATGTGAGTCACTGCGTTCAATTCCTAGCACCACATATAAATAAGCAAATAAAATAAAGGACCATCAACAACTTTTTTTTTTAAAAAAAGAATATTTGTTAAATGATGAAACTTTAAAGTTTTTTAAAAGAATAATGCCTTGCTGGCACACCTGTAATCCCAGCAGCTCAGGAGGCTGAGGAGGCAAGGAGGATCATGAGTTCAAAGCCAGCCTCAACAAAAGCAAGGTGCTAAGGAACTCAGTGAGACCCTGTCTCTAAATAAAATACAAAATAGGGCTGGGGATGTGGTTCAGTGGTCAAGTGCCCCTAGGGGAGTTCAATCCCCAGTACCTGTCCCCCATCCAAAAAAGAATAATGCGTTAAAATCAAAGCCACATATTCATTTAAAGCAGCATGGATCAGCAACATCAATGAAAGAAAGAGCTTTTGACAGAATAGAGTCCATGCAGGTTCCCTCACTGTGTCCTCATTTGGAAATAAGACGGTGAAAACCAGCACTAATGGCAAGTTGCAACACTATTTAAATTTCCACTTTATTTCCCCCAGAGCAAATTCCTAAATGTTAACCATCTTCAAACAATCAAGTTGACACTCTAGCTGCATTTTTCCCTGGGGAACTATAGATGCAACAAATATATAAAACATTTTCCTTACCAATCCACTCTTCTTGATTCCTGCTCTTTTTATATTTTGAGAAATAATCTTGATGTATTGTCTTTAGCGTTAGATATACCTCCTAAGATTGACAGGCATTTTGCATTAAACATTGTAAAAGAGCTGCTCCCACCTTTTGGCATTCTTTTGCTGAGTGAATTTATTGTTTAAGCCAGATCCCCACGCTAGCCAGACACTTTGGAAAATGCCATTATCTTTTAGATGTTTGTGCTTGAAAGAGTTAACACATTTTTTTTTAAAACTGCCCAACTTAGTTTCCAACATAAGAAAACCAGAGTTAAATGTGTAGATTATTACCCTGTGTACTACTGGGAGCATTACTCCCTCTGTGGAGGGAAGAGGTGATGATTAGCACCCTCTGCTGCTAGTCTGCAGAGAGGATCCACAAACCCATAGTGACACGTCCTGTGGGACCCATTGCTCATGGGGCAATTGCCTTAGAGCTCTGCAGATTACACTCAATCAGGCTGAAGGAAGCTGCTGCTGTGCCCGGCAATACTCCTGGGTCTAGCATATGAACAACCAGAAACAACTTGTGGAAAACTCAGAGGGCCTCAACTTTCCTGCCTTATGGCCATTTATTCTTTTTTCTTAGATTAGTAAAGGTCAAGGTTGGGCATTCCTACCTTATTTGTAGAAGGAAATCTTATTTTTAACTTAGTCATTCTATTTTACTTTTTAGTAGAAAACCAAACATCTTGCATTTGGGAGTGCTTTTGTATTATTATAACTGTAACTATCTTTTTCTACTGAATAGCACTGTAGTGAGATCTTGTTCTTTGAGTAAGATTGTATCTTAGTTTTAAATCTCAAAATAGCGGGGTGGGGCTGTAGTTCAGTGGTAGAGCACCTGCCTCACATGTGTGAGGCACTGAGTTCGATCGATCCTTAGCACCACATAAAAACAAATAAACATATTGTATCCATCTACAACTAAAAAAATTTTTTTTTAATCTCAAAATAATATCAATAATTATTGAGGGTATATGATGTTAGTTAATTATATGCTAAGCTGTATACAGAAATTGATTCTCATACTGGCACTAGGAAGTAGAATTGGGTCTTTCTGCTCTATAATTAAGTGAAGGAAGACATACCAAAACCATGTGAAGAATAGATTACATGTTTTAATTAGCAAGGGATAAAGAAACCTCTCTGAGGCAGGGCCAACATGTTCTATCTTGACAAGAACTTCCTGTCCCCTACTCCCTGAGAAAGTCCCCCAGGAAGGCTGTATCTACAGAAGGTGAAGACAGTGTCCAAGTTTCCCTAATATACCTGCCACCAGCTTTCCCATCTCTTCAAATAATAATGTCTTCATGACCAGGAATTATTTTCCAGATCCCATGCTACTGCAATTACAGTAGATCCCAGAATACTTCATCTTTGCAATAAAATGAGTCCTTTGAAAACGAGGGACACAAAACTCCTCTTTAAGTATACAGTGAAAAACATTTTCAGTTTCAATTTAAGAACCAGGGGCAACTAAAATCTGGTTAGTTAGGAAATTTGGGAGTCTAAATTCTAATATAAAATTAAGGAACTAAAGTATAAAGATTTGTTAGTATATTGGAAGTTGTCAGGATAATTTAGGAAAAGTTCTTTCTAGATAAATGGATAGACTAATTAAAAACATCTTAGACTTATGATTTTAGTGTGTGATACTATTCGTTGCATATAGGCAATATTTTAGAAAATGCCTTATTATAAGTTTATATTTCCACTGGGAGTACCCATGAATATGAATCAGAACAGGTAATACTTTCTTGGCTCTACAATGGTATAGTTGCTTGAACAGAAAAGACTAAGATTGAATAGTACTTTGCCATGGGGAACAGACCAGTGGAGAAGCAAGCAAGCAGCACTTGGAGAAGAGAACTCCAAACTTTGTTTTATGCTGGTGGGCCCAGAAGAGAACAAACTCTAAATTCTGAGCCTTGAGCCACAGTTTCTTGCAACATTTATGAGTTATTTGGCATATTCTTAGACTCATCCTTTTATTGGGTCTTTTTAAAAAATCTTATTTCATAATAATTTCCTAATGTATGTGTTAGGGTCTCTAACATAAAGCATGCTTACAGAAACAGATCAGAGAAACAGCTCTTTTCACAAGCATCTGTTAATAAATCTCTAACCTTGAAGGCCTCACATAGGGGTATTTACATTTCAAGAGGAAGTAGTTAGACTCCTAGAGAGAGTTATTTACAATCCAAAAGGTAGGCACCCCGGGCTAATTAGTTTTCCTGAAGTAAGGCTGACAAAAGGGGACAAGAACTAACCCTTTCCTGAGGCATTGATTTCTCACCATAACATTCTTATAATTTCACTTTATAACCAGGCCTGGTTTTGCCATCACACTTTATATGTAGACAACTAGATATTAATACATGTACATATACATACATGTTTCTTAGTGCCAGATTAGTAACATAAAGAGCATTTCAGTTATTAAAAAATATATGTATTCTTCCAATACAGGGTTTAAGGTGCACTAATTCAGAGCTACTAGCCATATGTGATTGATTTAACTTAATTAACTTAGATTTAAACTTAAATTTCATCTTCTCAGTTGCACCAGCCATATTTCAAGTATTCAACACCCACAGGCAGCTAGTGGCTATCATAATAATAGCACAGATAAAGAATCTTCCATCATTATGGAAAGTTTTATTGGACAGTGCTAGTCCAGAAGTTAGGGAGATACTTTTAAAATGCATTTAGAGAGTATTAGTCTCATCCTTGCAATAGTCTTCCCTGAACCAATTTCTGTTGTAGATTACTAAAACCAGGCTATTTTATTTTGCTATTCACATAGTGTTTCAATTTCTAATTAGAAGTTGATGAAGTTCTTTCATTTACTACAGTATCATTTGAACCACATTTTCCAGCTGCATTAAGAATTTAAATTATCTCACAGAAGATAACAAAAGACAGGGAATTATTCAACAGTCTAGAAAAAATACATATGAGGTGTGTGTGTGTGTGTGTGTGTGTGTGTGTGTGTGTGTACATACAGTCATGTTGACTGAAAACCAAAGTTGAAGACTGTTTCTGTATTGTAAGGTGAAATATTTGAGATATTCCGCTTATCTCTGCTGCCTTGACAAGAAGATGTCAGTCAAGTTCAATGCCTATCATGAACTTTTGGCCCACATAAGGGAATCCTTTCTAAGAATTCTGTAAAGGAATTCCTAGAAGCAAAGAATTACCAATGGCTCTTAAAAATTGTGTTTGGAAGTGGCATACTGCTCATATTTTATTGGTGAAATCAAGTTACTTGACTAAACCTGCCATCAAGGCAGTGGAAAAAAATAGGCTCCTCATAAAGAGTAGCAAGGAATAATTAAGGACAACAATGTGACTTAAAACAAGGCCCTTTTTCTAATCGTAAATAGCTGACTCTCTTTATTAGTCAGGGTCCTCCAAAGAAACAGAACCTACAGGATGGATGGGTAGATAGAGGAGATTTATTGTGGGAATTGTGGGAATTGGCTTACAAGATTACGGAGACCAAATCGTTCAAGAATTCGGACTGGCATTCAGTGTGGGTCCACAGGCCTGAGAACTGAGTGTGCTGGAGGTACAAGCCTGAGAACCAGGAGCTCCCAGTCTCAAGGTAGGAGAAGATGATGTCCCAGCTCAAGAGAGAGAATTTGCCCTTCTCTTGCTTTTTTTATTCTTTTCAATCCTTCAGCCAATTAGATGATGCTGTCCACATTGAGGAGGGAAAGATCTTCTTTACCTCATGATTCAAATGCTAATCTCTTCCAGAAATACCCTCATAGACACACCAAGAGACAATGCTTTACCTTAACTCAAATTGTCACATAAACTTAATCATCTTATCGCTTACTCTTTCTGTGTATCCTGTTATAATGCAGGCGGTTCCTAGACAGTATTTTTATCTCTGACTTGAAAAAGTCTCATTTTTAGAACATCTGAAGAATTTGGTTCTCTGACATTCACAATAGACCACTGTGGGTTTGGAGTCTGTTATCAGCTGAGGCTCAGATGCACTGGTTGTCCTCTTAATGTGACTGAATCTGAAAAAGAATACAGAGCAGAAAAACCTGGTTCATAACTCTGCCTGTTCTAATCCCAGAGAATCTCACCTTGAGTAAAAAGTCTGCTACTGAATGATTTGGATATTTTAAATAGAAGATGTTATTATGGCCACAGGGCTAGAACAAAAATAACTGCCACTGGAAAACTTTAGGTGATCACCACAATTTCTTATTCATTGCCAGGGTATTGCAGAGAAGGATTTGTGCCAGTCACTTTATAATCTTCCTACAAATACAACTGAGATTTATCTTTCAGAAAAAGCTTATAAATAAGCACAGTGCCCAGAAATGATACCTAGGACATAGGTGGGGTTTTTTTTTTAATCCCTATTTTACAAAAAAGCCAACCAAGCAGAGAGATGAAACAACTTGCACCTGGCCTCAAAAGCCAGAATTGGAGTTGGAGCTCGAGTCTTCCAGATTCACACCTGAATCTGGTGAGCATCCTCCTATTCATATCAATAAATAGCAATTTCCAGGGATATTACTGCATTTGCTGGCCCTCTGTTGCAGGCATTCCATACATTGTTTGTTTATACTTAAAGTCACCTTATAACTATTATTCTTGCTAAGGAATTGAATTATTGAATTATTCTTACTGAGGAATTGAAGCTCGAGGACTAAATATGGTATGCACTTTACATTGCTAATGATTGTTACAGCCCAGATTTGAAATCCAGTGCCATTACTGTTCAAGACCACTTACTGACCTCCCCTGTTAGTGCTTTTTCTCAATGCTTTGCATCTGTACCCAAAATTAGGGCCACCCTGAAGTGGAGAGAGGCAGTAAACCTGAAGTCATACCATACAAACCAGTAAAAAGGAAACTGGATTACCTGAGAAATAATGTATGGGATCAGATGATGGTGTAGGTTTATGGTGGAAATGAGAGTATTAAAATGAGAATTAGAAAAGAAAATCATTTAATCATGAAATAAAAACGGACTCCTGTCCCAGAAGCTCTATTACTAATTTTGCTTTTCAGATCTAATTTTTGTCTTAAGCATGCTTATTTTGATTCTAATCCAGTTGAAGCAAGCTTATAATTAAAGTGGCATTTAGTACATTGGACGTTTTTCATACTGATTAGATAGGAATGTCTAGGGCAGAGAAAGGCCCTTGGGATCCCTGCACATCCAATGTCTTGATCATGAGATAGAAACAGGCAGCTGAAATTTAGCCTTAGTGGGAGACTATGAGTCACAGGCATTTTAGATGAGGAGCCTAAACAGAAGCCAGGGAACTGAGTTCACCAGGAACTGTTCATTGCCAAGAGGCTCCGTGTTCATTATATTTTAATCAGTTGACCATTAAAAGAGAAAGAAAAATGTGTGAAAGACCATTAGGGATGACTGAATCAAGATGATGATCTGCAATCAAACACACCTGGTAGTAAAACATTCCTACCGAAGTCAGCACACGGTGGTTGACATCCGTTGTCATTTCTGAGCACCTTGGAGCCTATCTATTTTGAAAGAACTGCTAATCCCAAAATGGTAGGGTAGGAAAATGAAGCCTTGACGGGGCCAACTCTAATGGAACCTGGTTTATAATTTCTTATTTCGGCTACCAGGCTGCGTGGCTGATGTCCAAATGAACCTGCAATACTTAGACATCCTTCCTCAAAATAATTATTTTCAATTCCTACATTTCTAGAATGGTGTCCAGAATTTAAAATAGCCCTGTGTCTTGCCAGTCACTGTAAGTGAAAATGTAAATATCCTTGATGTCAGCTAGCTGGAAAAATAGCAGAAAAATTGATAAACGCTTCTCTGTAATATACAGTTCTACAGACATCTAGCTGTGCAGGCAATTATATATTGTGGATCGAGCAGTAGGAACTGTGGTTCTGGGTTTAAGGAAAGTAGTTTTCTTGCCATGAGCACCTAAAAAAAAAAAAAAAAAAAAAAAAAAAGAAAAAAAAAAAGTACCCCTTGGAACAGCTGATTTTCCAGGATAGTCACCATACTCTGTGCCCACTAAAAAAGAATAGGGAGGATTAGGCTTAATTTTACAGAGCAAATGTTCCCCCTCATTTATTACTCCAAATTAGAATATCAAGTAGAGAATTAAAGGCTTCTCTCTAACCCTCATTCCTCTCTTCAACTACTCCAGTCTCAGAGCCTGATTATAAATCTTGGTACCCTATACCTATGGTGAGTCTAAATATGGATCGGGTCATTAAGAGTCTCCCTCCTGTAATATGCTACTCTTTATATAAAGAATGACCCCAATCATAGATTCTTATAGGTATTTAGAAGAGAATTTAAAACCATGGGGAAAACAGTAATTTTGTCCCACCACAAACAAATCAATCTGTGATTTGTGTATTGAGACTTCCCCAGAGAGATTTAGGCAATTAAGAATTAGAAGCCCCTAATTAGGATGAAAAAGATTCAGCGATGGTAGATGGAGATGCTGATGAGTTCCAGAAGGGCTCTCGATGCATTGAAAGAGTTGGGTAGCCAATGCAGCCTAACATCTAAAGCAGTGTGGAACGTCTCATTACCAAACACTTTAATCATGCCAGAACTTCCCCGAAGTGGCTCCTTCCCTCCCCTCATCTCAGGGGTCTATTTCTTCTGGTGTGGTTTTGGGTGCATTCAATGGGTAAATGGCCCTGCTTTCTCCCAGTGGATCTAAAGCCGGCATGTTGTTGCAACACCCTCCAGAGCTTGCACTGGACTTTGTTAGAAGTGTGGCTTTTATGAACATCCATCATAAGCAAGCGTGTGTGTACATACACACAAAAGAAAGTGCTTCTGCCTCTTATTTCGCTGGGCATTTTTCTTTAGTGTCCAAGTTTACCTTCTGTAGCTAAATGGTTACACATCACACTTTTATTTTAGAATAGCATATATTTTATTTTAGAATACCTGTTCTCCACACCTATATCCTTCCTCTTCTTTAACAGGGAACTTGAACTTCAACTCCTCCAGACAAATATCTATATACTAGCCTCCCATTTATTTTTAAAACGTAATTGCGATTTCCTTGTAACTCCTTAGGTACTGAACCCAATACTAACAAGAAGCCCTCAATTAAAATGGAGAAATGGTGAGGCACATTTAAGAAATTTAGGAAAGTAAACATCTAAGGAAAACAGGAAAGTAGGATTCAACGCTAGACATTTTAATGGTATAGGCTCCAAATAAAGGACTGCATTTGGGAAACCTAAAATACTGTTTAAATATAAATAGAAATCTAAAAGTGAGTTTGGACGAGTATATATGTGGGGGAGAGTGTGACAGAATGAGAATTAAGATCTCTGCAAAGTGATACAGGAAATAGAAATAATAATGTGGATGCCACAGGCCAATAGCAACAACAAACCATCCAACAAGTCTTTTTGGTATATTGGAAAATAAATATTAATCTGAGATTTTCAGCTCCTATGCAATATTAACAGACTTTATCCTACTATTGAATGTTCTCTGCTGACTTTCTAAATTGTTCTAGAAATATTACTGACTTCTCTAACTATTTTCCTTGTTCCTATTAGTCTCTGTGTTACTATGCAGGCATCTTGCTTATTTTCTTGCCTATAGGGAATAATTTTATCTACATATTAACATTAGTGATCCGAGCACAGTATTTCTCAAACGTTTTTATCCCTCTGTTTTTTTTTTAAGACCATCCATTACTTCTGTTTCCTACACGGATGTTTTTCATGCTGTTTGCAATAATTTTCAGTAGGGGGAAGAAAGAAAGCTTAAATGCATACAGTGACACTTCCATGAAATGGAACTTTCAAAGACATTTGTTTCTTGGATCTGTTGCTATGATTTTAAAATAGGAATGTTAAACCCAGGAAAATATGCAATGTGGGAGTAGGACATATTTTGCAACTGTGGGCATGTTCAAAATTTCCCAAAATATTTTTATTTTCTTTCTTTCTTTTCTTTCTTTTTTTTAGATGACAAGAAAATATTTATGTATTTAAAATTTCTTGCTATTTAATGAGTTTTTTTCCTCATTGTTCCTTGATGTCAACTCACCTAGATATATGATTTCAGTATGTTTTCTGGTTGGACTCCTGAGAGATCACAACATCAAACAGGTTTATTTAGCCCTGTGATGAACAGAACTGCAGGAAGCAAGCAAAGGCTGTTAGCAGAAGCCAGGAAGAAATCTTTAAAAGCATGATGAGCATTGTCATATACAAGGAGAACACAAAGAAATTGTATTTTGCACCTTCCACAGAGATATCAATGGTAAGGAGTAGAATTTGGGGGGACCAAGGGCTTATGGAGATCAATGCAGCAGCAGCACTGGGGTGGGGGGATGCTGAGGGTACTTGGAGCTGCCTGGTCCCCAAGGCTCACAGAGCAGGACTGCCGCCCCCAGCCTCAAGCTGTTCCTGCAGCTTGGAAACTATCTGCAAAGCTGGTTCAGGATAAGAGAATTTTAAAGAAGCTGAAGGAAGGCAGCCCCTTTCGTGCATGGGTGTTCCAGTCATTAGATCCAAAGACAAGCTCAGCTGCCATTTCAAAAAAAATAGCAGATAGCTGCCGGGCTAGCTCTTCCCCCTGATGGCTGTTCACATTGATTTGCTTCATAGATTGATTGCTTTTGGCATTTGCAACCCTTCTGAACAACGGGGGGAAAAAAATCCAGTGGCTGGGCCAAATTCACAAATGATGAATGTACGTGGAAGAAACATTTGGTGTCATACTGACTTGCGATGGATAACAGCACTTAAAAGTAGTAACAGCTGGATTCAAGTTTTTAAAATTAGGGCTGTATTATTAATGGGGGAATTGGGACACTGGGAGTCTGAAACGGAGATTAAAAGCTTATTTGAAATGAGTGGGCTTTATGCTTTACCCTGGGATGGTGGCTGCCAGGTGGACATGATGCACTGCGCTGGCCCCTTGGCAGATGACTTTTACTCAACTGGACTTTAGTAATGCGCCTTAGCTTGCCGTGAGGGCACTCTAATAAGGAGCAGCACAAAACCTCTTTTGTATTTATTGTGGGGATTTTGTTAAGTGTCTTGTCCAATAAATCTTACACTATCTACTTTATGAAGATATCAAGGAGAAATTCCTCACAGACCTTAGAGATAGAAAATGCTGTGTTCTCCAGAGAATTGGTGCTATTTCTCTGGTATAGACACTGCATCTTGTGACTGACTGGGCTTCCCTCCTGCTTTAGCCTCACTGAAGCAAGGGGTTGGGTTTGAAGTTAGAATAGGACCGTCAGTATACATTCAGTGCACATTGGTGGTTAATGTTTTCATCCCTCACTCCTTTTTGCTACCTGACCCTTATTTTAAGTTTTCTCCTATTTTTTTTTTAGTAGTCTCACTGGTGCATTTTAAGATCTAGAATAGTGGATGAACATATTTGCATTTTTTTTTGCAGTGGAACAGAATATAAACAATTAAGTCCACATTTTGTTTTAAGTGATAAATTTTCATTTAAAATTTGGCCAGGTGGCATTGTAGTTATGAAAGAAAATATCCTTAATTTTTAAGAGATTCAAACTGAAGTATAGATGGGAATAAAATGACATGAGGCTGTGATTTGCTTTAAATACCACCTCCCAAACAACAAATAGAAACTCACTATTGAGCTTCTATTTCTTCTCTCCACCAGATCCAGACCTCAGAATTCAAAATCTAAAAGGGGCAGATAAAGTAAAAAGGGAAACATTTTGAAAATTGCGAAATTTCTATGGGTCTGGTTTTGTTTTTATTCTTTTCTCAAGTTCTGTATATGTTTAAATTTTTAATTAAAAATTTTTTTCTCTCATCAAATTTCTGTCATAGGAGGAGGCCAACCTTTTTGTTAACTTTGACAGTTAAATTTCTATCAGAAAGCACTCTGCCTACTAATTGTTAATGTATTCTTCTAACATTGGCTGGGCTGTTTTCTTTTTCTCTCCCTGACTTCTCAATGAAAGCTTGAAGTTATAAAATCCAAGGCAGAATGAAAGTGGCAAATCTGAAATCCAAGGCTATATAAGGTGTGCCAAACTATAGGTAGAAACTCCCAGGTGCTTGGAAACATCTCTGCTTTTCTCCTCAATTATCCAAAAACTCACTACTGAGCTTCTATTTCTTCTCTCCACCAGATCCAGACCTCAGAATTTAAATCTAAAGACACACACAGGGCTGACCTACCCGATACTTACACTCTTCACATTGAATTTGGTTACTGTCACTGGCTCCATGAGGTTCTGCCCTTATATAAAATTTTATGATTTGAGATAAAGATCAGAATTTAAATGAGCATTAGAAATAATGTATTTTGGTTAAAATAGAGTCTGAAAAGTCTGTTGAGGGTACTAAGCTGCCTACTAAGGGAAGTAGTGATGCTAAGAGAAATTCATCCCACTGCTTCAGAGTTATTTCTGGCAACTGAAGAAAACAAAGGAGGAGAAAAATAACATCTGCTTTCTCTCCATCTCACGCTGATAAAATGGTTGAATAAATGCACTTTGCTTATGGCCATGAAGAGCACAGGGGACTGCATCTCTCCAAGTGCTTTTATGAAATGCTCAAGGCTTATTCTTCTGGTCCTGATGTTTTATTTCTTAACACCTGCTGGATCAAAGAGCATCCATAAGGATCATTTCTCAAAATTGTCTAAAAAATTTCCACCGATGGACCTTAATCACAGCACAGCACATAGGCTACTTAAAATATTTTGACTGTTTTTGGCATTAGCCACTTGATTTTACTTTTTATTTTCACATTCTTTATTCTGGGTGCAATTTTTCAGAAGAGTGTGAAAGTGCTGTTCTTGTACTCTATAGTGGTAATATTTCATTTTAAAACCAGTGCTTTGTACAGCATTGGCTAATAAATTTGGGGAGAAATATTAGGTTGAAGCACAGAAATTGCCAAAAATGGTCAAATATTGAAAATTGTGTAGGCCTCAACATATAGTGATCCCTCATACATGCAAAAATTTTTCTGTTTATTATTTTACTTAATGATTTTCTTTCATAGACTGATACCAGGTCATTTCTGTCACGTGCAACTTGATGGGACATGCTAATTTCCTATGTGTCATCAATGTTCCTGAGCTGAGAGAGTGAGGCCAGAACTACAGGAGCCAAGACATGTGCTCTGTCACCTGCTAGATAGGAGGCAAAGAATAGAGTTCTCTGAACTTTTCAGTGAACACTTTAGTGTCTTTGGTGTTTGCATAACTTTATTCCCTCTCTTTGCATTTGAGAAAGCCGCAGAGAACACAAAAGCTATTGAACCCCAAGGAGATTACCTACCATAATTTTAAGTTTCTGTCATCAGAGGCCTTATTTCTCAAACTGGTGTAAATGTATGTGTAATGGAGAACCAGAAGATGCTCAACATTTTACTCAATGTTGAATGATTTAAATCATTGGTTTTTGTTTTGTTTTGATTTGGTTTGTTTTTTTGTATTACAGTAAATATGTATTCTATGGAGTAAAATGCAAAGGTCACATGAGTTTTTAAGAGAAAATCTGACACTTAATAGCACGCTTTTTCTTTAGAGCTATTGCCAGGCCCAGAGCCGCGAGGCGAGTTTCTTCTCTGTATTATGGTGGAAGGTTTGAAACTCTGTGTGTGGGACAGTGATGCATAGAAGTGACAGCAGACCCCAAACCACATCAAAAGCTCTGGTGTAAAATCATCACATACTGGGGTACACCCTCCTCTGTGGAATGGGTGAGGGTATGTAAAATGATAATGATGCTGGTGATTTTAAAAAATACGTATTTTTTTAATCAGTAGATTCCCTGATGTGCTAAAAGAGAACTAGGAGTAATTCCTTTACTTTGATGGTGTTTCAGAAATTCTTATTATACTTCTTTCTGTTTTCCCTTCCTCTGTCCTTCCCAGTCTTTTAGTAACCAGTAGTCCATTCTATGCTTCTAAGAGATTAACTTACTTGTTTCCACAAATGAGAGAGAACATGCAGTATTTCTTTCAGTGCCTAGTTTATTTTACTTAACATAACGACCTCCACTTTCACAAATGGTGCTGAAAATTACAAAATTTTATTCCTTTTTGTGGCTGAATAGTACTTCAGAGAGTAGATAGATCTCACATTTTTTCTTTTATCCATGAACCCAGTGAAGGACATCTGGGTTGATTCTGTGTAATTGCTATTATGAAGAGTGCTGCAGTAAACATGGGAATGCAAGTATCTTCTTGGTATGATTTCATCTCCTTTGGATGTCTATCTAGTAGTGAAATTGCTGGATTATATGAAATTTCTAGTTTTAGTTTTGTGAGGAATCTCTTAACACTGTCTTCCAAAACGGCTGTACTAATTTAATTCCTACCAGCAATATGTAAGTTCCCCTTTCTCTGCATTCTCACCAGCATTATTAATTTTTTATTTATTTAAAAATCTTTTTGATGATAGCCATTCTGAGGACTATAATATCTCATTGTGGTTTTGATTTGCATTCTTCTGATGATTAGTAAAATTGAGCATTTTTTCATGTACTGTTGGTCATTTGTGTGTCTTCTTTTGATAACTGTTTAGATCTTTAGCTCATCTTTAAATTTATGTGTGTATGTTTTCAGCTTTGTGAATTCTTTGGCAGATGAATATTTCGAAAATGTTTTCTTTCATTCTGTAAATTGTCTCTTAAATTTGTTGATTATTTTCACTGCTGTGCAGAAGCTTCTTAGTTTGACAAAATCCCGTTTATCTATTTTTCACTTTTATTGCCTGTACCTTTAGGTCCAATCTAAAAACCACTGCTTACAACAATGTCTCAGAGTGTCTCCCCATTGTTTTCTTAAGGTTATTTCATATTCAGTTTCAGGTTTAACACTGAGGTCTTCCATCCATTTTGTGTTGGTTTTGTGTACAAGGAGAGGAAAGGATCTACTTTCATTCTTCTGCATATGGATATTCAATTTTGCCAGCACTATGGTTGAAACTCTTTTCTCTATTGTATGTGCTTGCATACGCATATCATACACTTGGCTGTATGATTTCCAGTTGTCTCTTCTGATCCGTTGGTCTGTGTGTCCGTTTTTAAGCTAGTATCATGCTGTTTGAGCTACTGTACTTTTTACTATGGTTTGAAGTCAGGTCATGTGATGCCTCCAACATTTTCTCCCTATCAGGGCTGCTTCATCTATTCAGGGTCTTTTGTGATTCTATATGAATTTGAGTATTGTTTTCTCTATTTCTGTGAATAAAATCATTGGCATTGTGAGACTTGTATTATTGCATCTATAGATCACTTTGTGTAGCAGTTATTTTAACATCATTGATTTTTTTCTAATCAATGAACATAGAATATCTTTCCATTTTTATAGTGTCCTCTAAGTTTCTTTCATCCATGTTTCATATCATAATAGAGATCTTTCACTTTCTCTTTGAAATATATGCCTCAGTATCTTATTTTTGGTAGCTATTGCAAATGGGATTGCTTTCTTAATTTTTTTTTTTCAGCAAGTTCATTACTGGTATATGAAAATGCTACTCATACATCGATTTTGTGTCCTTTTGCTTTCTGATTCACAAATTCCAACAAGTTTTTTTTATGGAATATTCAGGTTTCTCCAGTATTCTGTTTTCTGCCAATATGGATCCTTTACTGTCTTCCTTCCTATTTGGAGGAACTTTATTTCTTTTTCTTATCTAATTGCTCTTGCTAAAAATTCCAGTACTCTATTAATTAGGATGGTGAAAGCAGGCATCTTTGTCTTGTTCCCTGTCATAGAGGAAATACTTTCAGATTTTTCCCATATGATTCAATATGATATTGGTTGTAGGTTTTCTCATATGTGGACCTTTCATATTTTAAGGTGTGTTCCTTGTATACCTGATTTGTTGAGTTTTTATTATGAAGGGATGTTGAATTCTATTGAACACTTTTTTCTGCATCTACTGAAATAACCATGAGTTTTGATCATTAGTTTAATGTGTTTATTGTGTGTAAACGTGTGTATCACATTTATTGATTTGCATAGATTGCATCAACCTTGCATGTCTGGGGTAAATCCCATTTGATCATGGGATCATTGATCTTTGGTATCTTTTTGTTTTGTTTCAATTTTATTTCTTTAATCTTTTTTATTTCTTATTAATTTTTGGTTTGGTTTGTGTTTATTTGAGATTCTATTTTTTATGCATGCACTATTATGATAGTTTCCTTCTCAGCACTGCTTTTGTTGAATTCCAATTTGCTATGTCATGTTCTCATTTTCATTTGTTTCTAGAAATCATTTTTCCCTCTTCCTCATTGTTCTTCAGTTACACATTGGTCATTTAGGAACATGTTACTCAATTCCCGTGTATCTGTACACTTTTCATTTTTTTCTTCTTGTAGTTTTTATTATATGGTGATATGATAAGTTACATGATATGATTTTAGGTTTTAAAAATTTATTGAGACATGATTTATGCTCTATTATATGATCTGTCCTATGGAATGTTTTATGAGCTGATGAGAAGAAGTATGATTCTGCTGCTATGGTATGAGTTGTTCTGTAAATGTTGGTTAGGTACATTTGCTCTGTAAGTATAGTTTAACTCCAGTGTTTCTCTGTTTTGTTTTGTTTTTCACATGATTTGTCATTACTTATGAAACTGGGGTGTTGAAATCTTCCAATATTACTTTCTGTACAGTGCTCCCCAGCCCAAGGCTTCTGGCTTCATCAGGTAGCAGCTGCTGACCCCTGAGCCAAGATGGTATCTAATGGCTGGTGTAGTAGTCTGAGTTCTGAGGAGTCGAGGGAGGCTCAAAAAGTGTTCCATTTTTGGTGCAGATCAGCTATCCTTTGACCAGACAGCTCCAACTGGATCTCAAGCTTGTAGGACCTGTATAATCTCTTCTAGCGAGGTTGCCAGTCCACCTCTGGGATCAGGCTTGCCAGTATTTTCCTGCTCAGCTTTTCCCCTGTAGAACTGTGTCAGGATCCCCCAAGCTGTGAGCCAACAATTTAAGTTGCAAATTGCCTTGTCCTTTTCTCTAAGTTTCCTTTTTAACTTTGTGACTCTCCACACTCAGCTCCTTAGTGTTTCCATTCTTCTTTGCTAAATTCCTGGGTTCATTGTCAATCACTTTTCTTAAAATACACTCTCCTTTGTTGCCCTGATTCTTTTCAGTGGCTGAGTTGGGTGTTGGGCACCTCTTCAGTGTCTTGATTGCACTTTTTGAGGCAACATATAAAAAGAAGATTAAGTTGATAGGTGATTGTAATACACATATAACTAAAAGGAAGGTGCCCAACTGAGAGGACAGTAAGAATCATAGAACCTAGAAGTCACAGCATCTGCCTTAGCAAGTTCAGGTACTGTAACAAAGTCCTATAGTTTAATGGCTTATAAACAACAGAATTTTTTTTCTCACTGTTCTAGAGGCTACAAGTCCAAGATCAAGGTACCTGCATTGTCAGGTTCTGGCAAGAAGACCCTCTATCAGGTTGCTGACTGCTGTCTTATATATTCACATGACAGAAGGAAGCAAGTTCTCTAGGGCATCTTTTATGAGACCCCTAATCTTATCCATAAGGGCTCTACTCTCATGTTTAATTACTCCTAAAGGCACCACCTCCTAATACTAACATGCCATGGGGTAGGAGTTCAATATATGCATTTTTCAAGGGCACAAGTTCATTGTAGCATTTGAGAACATTGCATCCCTATCTACTTGGCATCTGCTCCCTTTGCACCAGTGGGAAGTTCAAAGTCCCCAAACACTTAAACAGAGCCCCACTGAAACCACTGCTCCAGTAAAAGCTGTCTCTTTTGGGGTATGGTTTATAAATCCATATTCCATATTTATACAGTCCCCAAATTGTTCTTTTTTATTCTTTCCCACCCCAATATTCACAATGAAAGATGGAAATAAAACATCATCTGAAAAAAATGTTAACAATACTGAGGAGTGTCAGGTTTACACTGAGATGGTTTAATAGTAGTATTCTTTGAACTTCATATTTGAGATTTCTAGAAGGCAAAGGTTATGACTGTTCTGTGAGATTAAGATCTTGTGATATACATATGAATATGTAATAAATACAACAAATGATTTTGTACTCAAGCTTCTATTAACTGGAATGCTCTATAATTGGTACTCTGTTCTTCTATAACAATGGATCTCAGGAACTATTGAGGTCACTTCGTAATTATACAAAACCTGTGTTCATCATAGTTTCAGTATTAAATGTATTTGGCTCTGATTCTTTTAAAGATGTACAATACATTTATTACTATTTTCTTTTAAATCAGAAACAGATTACTTAAAAATTTTTAGCAAATTATCTGCCTCTGATGATGATGTCATCTCACTGTGGGAACTGGCTTCCTTTGGAAGTGAGGGAAATTTTGGGAATTCCCAAATCGTCCCTTCTATAACATAAACATAAAGGAAATAGCCATTCATGTGTGGAGAGGAAGACATAACTGGGTCTTTGCAGGGTCTAATTCTGGAGTTCTGGCTCTGTGAGAAGATGGGGTCTCATTGCCTTCCCCAAGCTAAGTGTTCAAAGTGGACTCTCATGTCCAGGTTTAGAGTATTCAAAATGGCCCAAAACCCTGGTGGAGGCCAGATGACCAGCAAGAATAATTAAGTCCCAAAATGCAGTTTGTTGTAAGGAGAAGAGGCTGTATTGGTGATCCTGACTCAATGCTAGGGTCTCAATAAGCTGAGGGGAACACACTTCTGGGCTTAGTACATGGCTGATATCAGAATTTCTTGGACCAGTACACCCAGCACTGTGGTGTGTCCCAAGGAAATGACTGAGTGTGTGATTAGAAATAGCTGATCTGTAAAGCTGATCCCCTGGAGTGCAGGCCACCTCTCCTGTCTGACACTCATGGCTGAGTTTGTAGAGGAAGGAGTAACTTTTGTTACTTCTCAAGAACAGGGACAATGATAGTGGACACAGTGGGCTATGCTGTCCATCAGTTTTGGTCAGGAAGTGACATGTACAGTGGTAAGGGTAGGAGATTGTCAAAAGAGCCCCTCTTGATAGATGTACACAGACCCTGACAACCTCTGACTTGGAGCAGTGAGACTATCCACTTGTGGTAATTCCCTAAATGACACTATTATACTGCCCCACTATACTACAGCTATTTCTGTGTTCGTGAACTCCTTGAGCCAACCAGGTGCTGTCCATTTCTGGCCATCTCCACCGCTCCCCCTTGTCCCTGAAAAAGGACAGTCTGCTCTTTTGATGAAGTTGCATCATGGTCTACAATGGTTTTGAGGGGTTTTAAACTTTCTAATCTTATAAATTGGAAAATGTATAAATTAAAATGTTATAATATAAAATTTATATTAAATAGGGCATGAGGATAACTGTTACTGTCCCCTTTTATTGATATGGGGGAGGGGGTAGAAGAAGGAATGTTACTGAAATTGTTGAGTTGTCTTAGTCTGTTTTCTGCTGGTCTAACAGAATGCCTGAAAGCGGGTGATTTATAAACAACAAATCTATTTTTTATAGCTCTAAGGTCTGGATGACAGGTTGTGGTGCTGGTGTCTGGTGAAGGCCTTCTTGCTGAATCATAACAGCAGAGATATCACTTGGTGAGGCAGCCATGGGGGATTCTCTTCTCATAAAGCTACTAATGCCATCATGGGAACCCTACCCTCATGACCTCCTCTGATCCTAATTACCTCCCAAAGGCATTACCTCCAAATACCATTAACATATGAATTTGAAGGTTAAGTTTCCAATATATAAATTTTCAGGGGATATATTCAAACCATAACAGAGAAATCCTGGGCAGATTAAAGTCTTGATTTATAAGCCAATAATAATTTAGAAAAAAAAAATGACTTCATTTCCCTCCTTCCAAAATGTGGCTAGATATACCAAATCTAAGTCTAGTTGAATGCCTAACCGTGTAATCTCCCCTCCAATCAATCATCAGCTATTCTGAAAGAATGAAAATGTAACTGCACAAATTCAGCTGGGTAGTTACCTTGAGCCTGGCCCTAGATGTTCCTCCCCCTCCAAGGATTGCTACATAAGGCTACCAGTTAAATAATAAAGACTCTTCTTCACCTTCAAAAAGAAAGTTTTTGAAGTTTACTAACTGTTTCTCTAGGAGGTAATAAATATGTTTACCTTATATTAACAATACACAATCAGGATTCTCTCCCCCTCTTATCTCCTTACCTGCAAAACTCCTTATAAAAGGATATCTTGTTTAGGAGAGAGAGAGAGAAAGAGGGAGGGGGAGAGAGAGAGAGATCCATAAAGCTTACTGTCACTAGAAGGGTGGAAATAAGTTCTAGTGTTTGGAGAAGATCAATAAGAGAAGCCCTGTCTTATTGATCCCTGCATGTCCCCAGGGACCAGCAGAGTGCCTGGCACATAGACAGCCCTGACTTCTGATAAATTGTCCCATTTTGAACATGATCACATCTAGGATAGATTTTGTTTTTGAACTCATTCAGGTGCAAGTGACAGAAAAAAAACCCAGCTCATACTGATTTAAGCAAGAAGGGAATTCGGGGCTTATATAATTAAAATAACCAAGAGCAGGTCTCTTCTATCTTGTTTTTAATCTTTTGTGTCTGCCTCCCTCTCTTCCTCCTCCACCTCCTTTCTTCATCTCCCCTCTCCCCACCACCACCCTTTCTTATCCCTCTCACCCCCCACCACCACCTGCCACATCTCAGCTCTACCTTCCTGTGTGCTGTTATCTCCACGTAGTGACTCAGCAATTCCTAGTTAAAAATTTTTTTCATTTCCTAACAGTTCTGTAAAAGTCCCCAGATTTAGTTTCATTAAGTCAATATGGAGGATGTACCCTTCTTGAACCAATTGCAGGAGCCAGAGGAATTTAATTCTCTGATTGGCCAACCTGGATGGATCCTGGACCCTGATATTTTGGCCCAAATTATACATTTCAGCACCTTATTGGTTGTTTTTGATGTCTGGATTAGTAATATTAGTGCAAAAAGGACCATGTGGAAAAAAATACTTTTTTTCTGTCTCATGTGGTTTCTTTGTGTTTTGGATACCAGGGATTGAGCTCAGGGGCATTCAACCACTGAGCCATACCCCAGCCCTTTT
This sequence comes from Callospermophilus lateralis, assembly GCF_048772815.1. NCBI lineage: Eukaryota > Metazoa > Chordata > Mammalia > Rodentia > Sciuridae > Callospermophilus > Callospermophilus lateralis. The sequence goes on along the minus strand of NC_135310.1, from coordinate 81,634,917 downwards.
TTTGTATTTTATTTAGAAACAGAGCCTCACTGAGTTGCTTAGTGCCTCACTAAATTGCTGAGGCTGGCTTTGAACTCGCAATCCTGCAGTCTCAGCCTCCAGAGCTACTGGGATTACAGGTGTGTGGCACTCACCCAGCTTTCATGTGGGTTCTTTATGGACAACCAAATATGCTAATTGTTTAAGCAAGAATGTTTTTAAAATGGAGCTGCAGTGTTTTGAATAAGGAGTTACATCACTCTGCTGAACACTTCTAGTCCTAGAAAAACAGAAGCAGATTGCTCTGCATTCTTGAGGAAAGTATAGAGGTCATTGCTAGAAAGGCATTTTAGAATTTTCCCTAAATATTAATCTATAAATACCATTCTTTGTTAAGCTTTGTTAAAGCATAAGAAAAGAATCTTTCATAAGATCGTGCAATTTTATAAAATATTTTTAGATCAAGAAAGCCACAGAAACGCACTATTAACTAGGAAAAGGAATTTTTAAAATTTTGTCTTGAAAATAACAGATTGGCATAATCAAATCAGGCAAGTTCTGGTGATTACTGAGAAATAAAACACCTGGATTCAATAAATCTTTAAAGAATTTAAGCATATAATGGAGGAAAATGTGCGATTTCAAATTCTTATCTGAAGTCCTCCAAATAGGAATGGTACAAAATCTCTCTGGCTTTCTAAGCAGAAAGGCGTACACCAACACTGCAGGCTGTGACAGTGTAGTACACATTAACCCATTGTAGGTCACCAGTTAATGGGCTTGTTACCAAATGTTAGACAGTGTAGGGCAGCACTCTTCAGACTGGGGCTGTGTACATCAGTGTATGTGGAGCTGGTCCTAAGAGACCTAGGCTTTATGGGATCAGATCCTCATCCTCCACATGTCCTCCTTTCCCAAAACACTCCTGTCTATGGATGTACCCTTGGGAGGCTGTCCCCCTACCTCTTACCACTATCATTTTTTCTTACTTTACCTAAGAAGAATATGTGTTATCCTACTTGACCCTATCCATCACACATTTTCCCAGGATGGACAAACAGACTCTCATCAAACCAAGGATATGATTTAAAATATGAAATGTTGGCAGAGTAAAAGAGTAGGATAACCAGTAAGTGACAGCTTGGGTGCATTATTTCACCCAAGTGACAAACTTATGAAACATTTGTTGTTGTTTTTTTTTGGTCAAAGATTTTTATTTATCACAGAATGTAACTGTGAAGAACCTACTTGAAAGTTCCATTCAGCTAAGAGGCGCTTTCCTCCCTGCATGCTTATGCTTCTCAGTAGTGATAATGAGCTTGGTGATTTGTGTTTTTAACATGCATCATGGCCCAAGTCTCAGGGAATCTTTGTGTGGTTTTGAGGAAGAAAAGCTAGAAATGTTTGTGTTTACTTGTATCAAGTTTTTCCAAAAAGACTGCAACAGAAATATATTTTTATTTTTTATTTAGACACAAGCCTTCTTCCTGCTCACCGTCATCACTCAGTCATTCTGTTGGTTTGTGTATTTAACATTGCAGTGCTATACATAATACACTCAACAGCTATCATTAATTCGCAAAATATTCTCAAAATGCAATCTAGGGTATAATATCCTAAAATTTAGAAAATCATCTTTATTTAATTAGGATTACTTCCTTCCTCTCGGATGTTGATATTTTAATACTGTCAAATGTGTAATCATAAACTTAACAATTTTCAACCAGGAAATGAAATTACTAAGCAATCCATATGTAATGATTCTCAAGTGCCTCTCAATAGAGCCATCTGTCATGCCTTTTTAAGGTCCTTCAAGTCAACCTGAAATATTGACATTGGCATAAAATAGGTCTTTGTTCATGGACGAAGGAAAAAAATTGTAATTTCCAGTTTTATAAAGATGTTTTTAATTGCTTTTTTCTAAATCTAGCTCCACAAAACAAGATGCCTCTTTTAAAAAAAGTATAATAGATATAATGATAACGAACTGTCAATTGGTAAACTTTGATATAACTTATGGTATATTTACAAGAACCTGAGAAACTGAAAAGTTCTTAGCTTGCTTGGCAAAGTACTAGATTACAGTTTCAGCATCTCATCTAGTTTACCTCTTGTCCCAGATATTTCCTATTTTAACTAAATATCCTTATCAATAGTTGCATTCAAGTCAGCTAGCGTGGGTTTGATGGAACCCCATCTTTGGCTTCCAACCTCTGCAATGCATGTGCAAAGTCTTCACTGCACTTCAATACTGATTAAATCTGAAAGTTGGCTTGCAATAACCCATTCTCTCTTTCATTGACCCTCAATTAACACTTACCCATCATTTCAAACTCAACTAATACTTCCCCATCAAAGCCAGCATGCAGGACAATTCTTGATAAAACCAAGTGTTCTAGAATGCCAATGGTCTAGGGACAGTGAACTCTTTGTAGTCTCAGTTGATGGTTGGAAGTATTTGATGCTGCCATTGCTACTGCCAGCTGATCACTCAGTTTTCCAGCAAGTTGTACCTTGACCTGTGTGGTGGCCTGAAGGATGCATGAAGCCTAGTCTGTCAGTCAGCAAAGTCAGCAGCAAACTTGGTATCTTGTTCAACTAAGGCTGCCATAATAAAAACAGTAGACTGGGTGACTTAAACAACAGACATTTGTTTCTCACAGTGCTGAGAAACTGAAAAGTTCAAGATCAAGGTACTGGCTGATTGTTTCTGGTGGAAGCTCTTTTCTAGGAGATAGTTACCTTCTGTGTCCTTACATGGCCTTTCCTCTGTGCTTCTGTGAGGGAAGAAGGTGAGAAAGAGAGAGATGGGTGGTGGGGAGGGATAGCTTGTGTCCCTTCTTATAAGGTCACAAATCCTATTGGATGAAAACCCTACCCTTTTGGCTTTATTAGACCTTAATCAGTTTCTTAGAGGTCCCATCTCTAGATATAGCCAAACTGGGGGGGTTAGAGCTTTAACATATGAATTTGAAGTGATGCAAAAACATCCAGCCCATAACACATAGGAAATGATTATTAGGTGTATGTCAAATATTTACAAAAATATGTAGAGGCTGAGGAATCCTACACATCAAATTTCCCCAGTACTGATTTACAGGACAGTTCTCTGAATAGTTTCACACTAGTGCAGTTCTCTCCTCTTTCTCACTTATGTACTAGGCGTGTGACATCCTTAAATAGGAAGGGACTGGCCAGAACAGCCCAGGCTGGCTTCCAGACACCCAACCTCAAACAAGATGTCCTGCTTTAGTCCAGTGATTCACATTTTCCTAGTGAGTAAAACCCAGAACAGGCTACTTTCCAGGAAAGGGGGTCACATGCAGATAGGATTCCATCTAAGCCTTGCTATTAGGGAACTGGCTCACAATGAATCCTGGGCTTCTGTTGTCTCTTGCTGCATACCAGTAAGTAATAAAACTACTTCATGTAACTCATTATGTGAAAGTGTTCCATCTCACAAGAACTCAGATGAGTTGGTGTACAGTGAGCCAACATCATATTATTGACTTAACAGAACTCTGTAACTCTCACTATGCTGCTGTTCAGGAATTAAAGAAGTGCAGAGAAGAGAAAGCTTATTTCTGCAACATGGGGAATTAGCTGGAGAATCCATAATAGTTTCACTCACATGTCTGATTTCTCAGCTGTTTGACCAACATGGCTGAGAGCTGGCTGGGCACCCCCTCCCATTATTGGGCTCTGATACTCCAGGGGTTTTTTTTTCTCCACATGATCTCCCTTTCATGGTTTCTTTATATGGCTGTTGGATCCCCCTCTGAGTGAAAACAGAGATGAGCTGTATAACCTTTGAATATCTAAGATCAAAAATCCCAGAATATCTCTACATTTGGTTTGTCAAAATAAATCACAAGTTTAGTGAAGATTCTAGGTATAGGTAAGTAGATCTGACCTCTTGGTCAGAGAAGTGGCATGTGTACCCAGGGATGAGAATAATTGGCCATAGTTGCAGACATCCTACCACAGTCTGCCCTTTGGCCACAAGAGTTTATATTACTTCAATATACAAATTATAGTCACCTATTCCAGAGACTCCCAAACTCTCAACAAATTATAACATCAGATTTTATGCCCAGTATTTCTTGGTCTATACTGGAATCATACAGATATGTATTAGGATTCATAGGTGCAATTCCTTTTGATACAGAATTATGAAGCAAAAATGCAAGTCCTCTTCACCTCCATGCCCAATAATAACAGTGGTAAGACAAAAACAGGATGAGCACCATAGACGCTCTCATTTTAAAGGGAGAAAGGTAAGCACAAAGCAGCCACTAGAAAAGAAATTCTGAAATACAGCTAGTTTCCTCAGTGTTCTCTAATCTGAAAGGAAGGATTGTTTCTTGATTGGGTTCCAGTTTTCTGGAAGTGAGTCTCTTAATCCATTTCTTCCCATAGCTCCTGGTTGTACCTGTTGGACTCTGAGCTCCACCCTCTGAATTACATTTCCTTTTTTTATAAGGAATGTTCCAAATTTGGCATTATGTAGCTTTCTCAGACTACTCATTGTCCAAAGAAAGTTGGAGATTCAGAAGCCTCTTTTCATTTAGCACCATCTATATCCTCTTTAGTCCAAGCTGACATAATACTTTTAAAAACATAGTGTGCTCTCCATGTATCAAACTGTATGTCAACTTCTTAGAGACTGTTTGGTATGGCTGAGAAGACTGGTGCTGCACTGACTTAAATCTTTCAGAGATTGTATAGCTGTACCTTAAGGTCATAACAATGTCCTGGATTTGATCTTTACCCTGGAGCCCTTTCTTTAAGAATATTTTTCTACCTGAGGAAACTTCAAGTGAAAGAAAAGGTTTTATTTTTCCAATTCAGCAAGTCCTGGCTTGGAAGTATTTTCTCTATATTCTACTTGAAAACTGAGCAGTTCCTTCTTTACCTTGTGATATATAAGAAGCCAAATGGCACATTCACAATTCTGTCTGGACACCTGCTTAATCAGATCCACAAATTCAGGAAGTACATTTTGAATTTGTACATTCCACTTCTTTCCAAATGTTTTCTGCTACTTAATATTGGCCATTCTTTCCAGCCTTCACTAGTAATTTTCTCATTGCCCTTTGATCTTGCTGAGTAGTGCCTTGTTCTTGTAGTTTTTGTCTGTAGTCCAGAGACTGAACAAGCCTCTATGTCCCGCCATACTCTGTCATCCTTCAGTGGTTCTCTCTCTCCATATGGCCACTTTGTCCAGAAGAGTAAGTGGACTTTATATAACATCTGTTTTCCCCCTGATCAAAAGCAGAGGCTATGTGACCTTCGAAGGTCTAGAACAAAAGTGCTAGAATACTTCTGCTGCATTCTACTGGGCAAAGCAAGTGTCAAAGTCAGGTCACACACAATTTACTCCCATGTTGGACAAGAGAAGCAACAAACAAATATAGTTATGCCAACATTGTTGATCCCTATAATCAATTAAATGATAGTCCCAGAAAATTATACCCATGCCCTAATCGGAGAAAGAACAAATGTTACCTTGTTTGGAAAAGGGATCCTTGGAGATGTCATTAATCTGGGAATCTTGAGGATATCATCCTTTGTTACCCAGGTGACCCTAATATAATGTCATACAAATAAGAGGTATCTAGACAGATGAAGAAAAGCCCACATGAAGTTTGAGGCAGATGCAGTCACAAGCCAACAAACACCAAAAGCCAGCAGACATTAGAAATAGAGCCGGAACAATCTCTCTAGAGTCTCTGAAGGAAACATGGTGCCACTGATATCTGTATTTTGGACTCTGGTCTTCAACTGTGAGAGAATAAATTTCTGTTTTAAACCACAAACTGTATGGTAGTTGGTATGGCAGTCACAGCTATGTTTGAGTTAATCTAATATATTATATTAAAGTATTTTTAATGTTTAGACAGTCACTGTAAGAAATTTTAAAATTTGTTTTTGCCTTAGAGATCAGATACATATTATTAATTTCTTAGAAAATTTTTTAATTGAATGGCTATAAAGGTCAAGGAATATAAGAAAAATAATTTTAATATTTTAAAAAATTACCAAATTTTCACTGCATATTTTAAATTTAGGAGTTGTCATACAAATATTGTCTACTGCATTGCTCTCTGGGGTGATAGGGATATTCTGTATCTGTCCTGTCCAATGTTGTAGTTGCTAGAGAGGTGAATATTGAACATTTCAAATATGGTTTAGGACTGAGGGGTTGAATTTTAAATTGTATTTCATTTCAATTCATTTAAATTTAGCCAAATGGGATTAGTAGCTACCATATCAGACAGTACAGGTCTAGCATATTCTTTGCAACTTAGGTGGTATTTGATTCTTTTTCTTTCAACAGAATTGATGGAGAACTTAATTGTGCTGTCCACAGATAGATTAAGTCAGTCATGGCTACTACTCATCACCACATGACAAAAGATGTATGAGATTCTCACATAAGGTTAACAGCTCAGGAAAGGCTTCATAAATGGACTATTTAAGTATGAACAGGATGTAAAGAAACCCAAAGATAGTGAATAACCTGGAGTAGTAACAGAAAGGTTGCTATAACTTGGGGCTCTGAAGGTTCATGAAGAAGGAGCATTTATCAGAATTCAGGAGATGGTCCTTGCAGAGTCGGTCACCTTGAAATGGGAAGAAACTTTTCTGGGAAGAAGCGGAATAAGTAAACTGTCATCTATCTTTTCTCTTCCTCTGGTCTTCTGCCAAGGAATATTCATTGGTCCAATAAAGTTGGAAGCTAAAAACCAAGTATACTCATGGAATTCCTACAGGTCAGCCACCAGACAGAAAGCAGCAGAGAAGAGGGCAACATTGAGGGTAGGAGATAGCCAACACAGAGAAAATTATAATAAAGTCATTTTTTATTATATCCGTGTTTTGGCATCTGACTTAACTGGAATTTAAACAATTGAGAGACATTGCTATAAGTGAACTCTATTGTTTACTTATTTATGTAAGTAAGATTCTCTCCATCTGAGCCCTGTCTCATTTGAGCAATAAGTGATTCATCCAAAGGTACATGAGCTGATTGAAAGGGAAAGCCCCATTCATTTCAGATGTGTTTAAAAAATGACTGAAATTATTAAATGTGTAACATGCAATATTTAATGCAATGAGAAGTTATAATAATTGTAATTACAGTTTAATCGAGAGGAAATTATTCAATAGCAAAATCACAGTCAAAGAAAATTTAAAACTCAATTTAAATATATTCAGAGGGAACATATACAGTTATCAACAAAAAACTTTAAACATAAAAATAAATTTTATTAGGGTAAAAGTCTACAGAGGAAGAGGAATGGGTATGTAAGTGTAAGGAAAAAAAATTCATTTAAAATATCTGGATTTTCTGAGTTTTATAAAAAATGCATTTTTGTAAATGGATAAAATGGGCATTAAGTTACTATGGTAGGTGAGATGTCAGGGAAAGGTCTAATTTCCAAAAGTCTTTTCTTCCACAAAAGCATGAATAGACTGGCAAACATCAGTCTCAGGAATTCAAACAAAAGCTTACAAACCAGGAGAACTCCTAGTCAAGAAAAAGCGCTGACCTCGGTGTATGGCCCTGAACTCTATATTTTTTAAATGGCTTAAATGGTGTGAATTTTACCTCAAATAAAAAAAAATTACTAAGGTATTTAGATCCATTGGCTATATTAACAGTGTGATAAATTTTTATTTGAAAATTTAATAACTTTCAATATTCTTGAAGATCTTTGTGATGATTTAAACTAGGATGAAAAGAATTTAGATGTTACTTTAAAAATGTGTGGTGGAGTAGGCTCAATCAAATGAGGCTGCTGCTGCTATTTGGCCATTTTTCAAATATGTCAAAAATGACAAATTTATATGATTGAATCTAATTGTTTTTCAAATTTTCTAGAAGGCACAGGAGCAAATACGTTTGAAAACCATGACATAAAGGATATGAGGAAGAAGGTAAATTTAGCACCTACTAAGTTGGGAGAGCAGTTAGTTTGGGAGAGCAGGTTCGAAGGTAGGATAAGGAAGCAGAGTGTAACTATAGGCAGCACAGATTCAGACCTAAGGCCAGGCAGCCTGGGTTCAATGCTCTACCACTCACCTGCTATAGGACTGGTAAATTTCCCTTGAATTCTGCCCTTGAATTCACTTTGATTATGATTTTCTCCCCCCTTCTTCTGACAAGCCAGTCTTGTGCACTGTCCAATTTACCTGAGGCCAGGCAGCCTGGGTTCAATGCTCTACCACTCACCTGCTAAGTTCCTTAGCTGCTGTGCCTCAGCTTGATGAAATGTAGAATGGAGATGACACTAGCATCTATCTCATACAGATGTTTGAGTATTATATGACCCAGGGTATGGAAAGAGCTTAAAATGATACTATGTAAATATGTGCTGTATCTCTCTGCCATTACCATAATAACCCTGCACAATAAACAAGCACACAATCTCACTGGCAAAAAAAAAAAAAAAAAAAAAGCAATAAGCTTTATTTCTCCCTCTGTACCTGTTGCACTGGTTAGACTTGCCTAAAGCTGCAGGTTGAGTCCAAGTGGGCTCCAAGTCTTGCATCTTCCTAGGACTAGTTGCTAAATAAGGCATGTTTTTCTCACAGAAAAATGTTCAAACATAAGATGTTGATCTCTTTCTTCAAAGTAAGGCCTTTTGTTGCTTTAATTTTATTTTTTATCTTTCTAAACTTCCATACTTTTATTGAAATTTCAATAGAGAATACACTATTATCCACTTAATTTGGCTTGTGCACCAAATTCATGTTTCAAAGACACTGATGTCCTCCATTCTTTCAAACAACTTATTTCCCTTCTGTACCACCCAACTATCTGAATCTTAAACAACATGGCCACATGGGAATAGAGAAATATTTCCTTGGAGTCCAAATTCACTTCGATTATGATTTTCTTCCCCCTTCTTCTGACAAGCCAGTCTTGTGTACTGTCCAAGCAATTTTGTAGCACCTTCTAAAGATAAATAATTTGGAAAACACACAACCTATACTGAGAGATTTATCTTGCTGCTAGGCAGGTGGGGCAGAATTCAAGGGAAATTTACATCTCCTCCCATAGTTTTGCCTGCATGTTTTATTATCAGAAGCCAGCAAAATTTTAATTTACCTTCTTCTGTTTTCTGGTGAGTAAACTAAGGAAGACTGTTTTGATAAAAAGACAATGTGAGAAGTTGATGTATTACACCTTTGTAGATAATGCAAATTTATGAAACCTAGGAGAACCATTTACCAACTCTTCCCTCCTGAATAGTCTATTTAGCTTGTGAGATTCTGATAATAAAGTAAATAAAATTGACACTTTTATCCTCATGTTGTTATAAATTATGTTCAAAGGTATCTTATATACCTGGCCAAGCTGAAACACTTGGAGATCAAGTCTTGAACAGTAATGTGTAAGACTGTTAGAATCCTTCTGGTCCAACAACCACAGAGCACCTTTCTCGGAAGTCCTTAATATGGACTTCAAACAGTAGTAGGATTGTACTTCTTTCTAGAAAGACAATTCCAAAAGGCAATGAGTGAGTATGAATAATACAATTAGTTTGTTGATAGTTGTTCTTGTTAATTCTGGTTTAAGTGTTTTACGTGGAGGTTATACTTCCTTGGAGCTGCCACCTAGCCCCAGAAACAGAAGGTGCAGTGTGACAGGAAGTGCTAGCTCCTGCTATTCCCCCTAAAATCCATATAGAAATGATTGCTCTCTTTAACTATGTTTGACTTCCCAGGTTTAGGGATTATGTATGTGAGTACTTGGCGGCCATTCATTATGAAGCTTCCTTAAGATCTCTTCAATGACATAATAAAATTCTGAGAGGAGGATTGGGCCATTTCTAAGTGAAACAAATAGAATGCAAACTGTTTCAGTAGTGTGATTTCCATCAAGACAGGAATAATTTGGAAGGAAATACACCTCACCATTAATAGTGGGATTTGGGTGATGTTTGCCCCTCTTGGACACTGCTGTACTTATGAGCTATTTTCATTGAGCACAGTCCACTCTATATATGTCGGTTCTTTGTCCTGGGTCCTTCATATGTGGATTCAACCAATTGCAGATCAAAAATAAATTTTTAAAAGTGTCTGTACTGAACATACACAGGCTGAAGAGGATTGGATATATTCTAAAGACTTCTCTTTTTTTCTTGCCGTTATTTCCTAAATCATATAGTGTATCTATTTATTTTGTATTGTATTGGGTATTATAAATCATCTAGATATGATTCAAAGTGTATGAGAGGATGTGCATTGGTTATGCAAATACTGTACCACTTTATATAAGGGGCTTGAGCATCTGCAGATCCAAGTCAGATTCCGAGCCAATCCCCCCACAGATATGGAGGTACATCTACATTACTTTTATAGCTTGAAAAGTTTCTAAAACTCCTAAGACATACCTTTCCCTCTGCATTCTCAAATTACACTGGGAAAAATTACATTATATATATATATTATATATATATATATAATATATATATATATTAGATACAAACTTTTTGTGGCTTTTCTAGGCTTCCCAAAATGTCTGTCTCCCATCATCTTTTCTCTTTAATCTCTAAGCAATCTCAGTCAATGTCATAATTTCAACTACTGATTCTAACCCCTTACACACCTTGGCTGTATGTATCCAGCCTTCACCTTGATATTTAGTCCTGTGGTAATGAGCCCTGCCAAGTAGTTCCATGTGGACATCTTGCAAGTATACTCAGTACACACCAGAACCAACTCATGAATTGTCTTGAGGGGCCAGCTCATCCTCCTGCTATCTTTGTTCCTGTCAATGACACCACTGTCTCTTGGTAAGAAGAGAAATCACACCATTATCTCTACCTTCCCTTATCTTTCAGTTGTCATCATGTTCTATCATAATAATACTGCCTACCTGTGATTGCTCTTTTCCAGTCCCACTAGCAATATCTTAATTATTCGTCTTTCCGACAATGGCATTATACTTTCTAAGCACTTCATTTATATATTAGCCTTCATCCTCATATCAGGCCTATGAGGTAAGTACTCTTTTTATCCTCCTGTTTGATAGTTACTTGCCTGAGGTCTTCGAGTTTAGAAGCAGTCTAATGCCAGAGACGGTATGCATAACTTCCTGCCACACAGCCTCAATGATAACAAAAATAGCAGCAATAATTCTCTTTAATTACAGGCAATGTTAGCAATAGCTTCTCTTTAATTCTTGCTACAACCCTATGACAGAAGCAGGATTCTCCCTATTTTAGAGATATGGAAAACCAAGGCTCAAAGCGGTTCAGAACAGAAACACCTCCTCCATCAGATCAATCTTCTAATTGTACCATTCTGATTATTTCTTTAGAACGAATGGAAGGGAAAAGATGCTCCCCATTGCCCAAGGAATAAAGACCAAAGTTTTCAGTTGAGCATTCAGGGGCTTTCCCTCTGGTGCCTGCCCTCTTCCCAGCTTGATCTTCCACTCTTCCCTTTAGCTGGCTGGGTCTCCTGACCATCACTCAGCTATGTCCACAGGTCCTGCCTCCATCCATGCAAAATCCAACTTCTCTTTTCATTCCTCACCACCCATCCCAATTGCCATGTATGCATTCTCCCATGCACAGGTGCATTTGGTATTTTCACTGAAGAGGATTGGATATATTCTAAAGACTTCTCTTTAGAAGAAATCTGACAGAACCTGGAAAAGAGAAAAAATCATTTATTTTTTCCAAAGTGCAAAAAGTAGGCTTGACAGAGCTCTCTGTAGTGAACATTATCAGTTCAACAATATATATAAAGTAATGAAATAAAGGAAGAGGACCGTTAGTGAGCAGAGTAGAGACAAGAGGCAGATCCGACATCCTTTAGCTATTAACCCTGAGAATGATGGCTGTATACTCCCAGCCTAGAGAACTCTTGTGCCCAGATGACTCTTTCATATTGGTTTTCTGTTGTGGACTAAAGCAACCGCTTTCATCTCTTCCTTTTCCTTCTCCCCCTCTCCATTCTACCCCTCATCATTCTCTTGTTCCCTTCCCTCTCCTTCACTTCCCCTTTATCCTTATTCTCAGATCTTTTCATCAAAGAAATTCTTAAAAAACAGAGCTGCTGTGCTGGAGGTGAGAACCTAAAGCCTCTTTCTTTCCTCACTCATCACATTCCTCTCCCTACACCTGAGGAATTCTGCACAGGCCAGTTTTCAGGGGCTGTGAGGGTAGGGTATGCATGTGCAGGCATGCATGCCTGTTTGGAGGTAGGATGGAAAAAAGGCAATTTTCTTGCTCATAAAAATGTAACATGGTCAGAACTCCTCCCTGCTTTTTTCTAAACGACTTGCCTTTATATTCTGGGCTCCTTAGAAATTGCATTCAATTGTAATCCAACAAATACTTGTTTAGCGCTTGCTGGGCTGCTTTTATGCTGTGCAAATTTAGAGAAATAGATGGAAACTCCCTGTCTCAAGAAATTGCAAATCTAAGTGTGAGGCCAGGACTGTCATCATCCTGAGAGTGACTCCAAACATCTAGATTTTTCAGTTCCGATCTCTTACTTGAATGTCACTGCAATACTTTTTCTGCCTGTTTACCTCCTAGACAATCTGCTTGCATCTCCTATTTACCTCCACTCAACATATCTAAACCTGAAATGATGCTTTTTCTCAGAAAATCAGAATGCATGTAACATCAACATCAGAGTTGTTTGGTAAAAGAGAAAAAGCACCGAGGAAGGTGGCAGGACCATCAAAGTGACAAATAATGAAAATCCTGGGGGAGCAGCTAAGAGGTACTATTATTTGAAGCCTGCCACATGTGAGAGGGAGTGGATGTATCCCACAGTGAACAGATACCTACTATTCCCTCTGTGATCTCAGTTCCCTGAGGCTTCCCAATTTATGGGCATCTCTCTGTTTATGTGATTATAGTATTAAAAAAGGAGCATTTTATGTAAAGTGGCTTTTAGTGTGAAGTCAACAGCTACATTTACCACTTATCCAGATAAATAGAAATCTGTTCCAAAAATGAAGGAAAAATCTGTCCATTCTTAAGAAAAGGTATTAGATACAAAAGCTATAAATTTGGGGTAATGACTGGAATTTTCAGGGGTGATTTTGAATTCATGTTCTTATGTTTAAAACAAACTCCTGCATAAATTATGACTTCATTGAATTTGATTTTGCTGTAGAGGACAAGGTGAGAGGTCACAGGGTAGCAGCCTATTGCTCAGTGTAAGGGAGAACTCCTGACCAGAGAGCTGCCTATCTATTGTCATCGGACAGTGGAAGAGGGCAGTGTGCTTCCTTTCCCAATTCAGACATGGGTTAGGATGAGTTACTGTATTTGGAGGGTAGCTGAATTGAAAGTTCTCCAAAATTTTTTCCAGCTAAACATTTTTTTTGAGTATATAAATGTAAGTTCATTTGAAGGTCGGGGAGAAATGAAGATTAGAAGGCATTTTAGCAGAGGACCTTCCTAATGGAGAAGGTTATTAGGGCTTGCCTTGAAGGGCTGTTAGGTTTGGGAGATGGGATGAGGACTATGTGTTATTCTGTGGGGGAGGGGGTAGGAATAAGTCAAAGTTGTGGGAAAGGCTGGGCATGTGCAGGGCAGTCGATGCTGATGGAGAAAAAAGAATACACTAGAAAGAGCCTCTTGAGAGTAGGAGTTGAACTGTTGGAAGCAGCTATTTATACATTATCTGATAAATCTGACAGTTGCCTAAGGACATGTGAACTTTGGAGCAGCTCTGAAGTATAAGGAGGTGGAAGAGCCATGTTACAGTTTCTTCCCTGGTGAGGAAGAACTGGGGTTCTCCTAAATGCAAGCAGGTGGCTGCACATAGGAACTCCCAATAGATCCAAGGCAGAGTAACCTTGTTGGAGGTGTCCCTCCTCCTTGTCTGTATTGAGATGAGAGGACAGAATAGAATATCTGTAAACATCCTACTACATGATATTTTAGGAAATTTCATTTAACCTCAAAGGTGGAAAAGGATGTTTAAAAATATCAGATCCTTAGTTAGTGAACAAATAAATATAGATGTAAGATCATTTATTTAGGAACTGAAATACTGAAAGCAAGCCAGACATGGAATCATTTCAAAAGGATCTTTGAATGATTATTCATTTAGTAACTCTATCATTATAATTATAACACAATATAAATTACATACATAGTCTATAATATAAGCCATTATAGGGTGGTCTGCAGCAAGGGGAAGCTTGATTGATGGTGTATCCTCTGGACTGCAAATGACCAGTCTCTGATATCAGGGGCTCCACCTGAGCCCTAGGGACAGAGCCATGCACATTTGGGCAGGTGGCCAAGTAAGGATCAATGTGTTCCCATCAGTAATCCAAAATCTGTGACCATTCCAGGTAGTTTGTATGTTTTTATATTTTGGTATTAATTATTACAATTGTGTGAATTTGTATTTTCATTTTATTCCTTAATTGTGTATTATAGAAAAAGGAGAGCCAAAAATACATTCAGAAAACTGGGAATGAAACAAATTTTGCCTCAATCAATTTTTACTTTTGTAATAAAGAGATCTCAAATCCTGAAATATCTTTAACCTAAAACAGAGGAAGTCCCAAGTGTTTTTCTATTGTCCTCTAGGTGTGAGGACAGTGCTTTTTGTGGACACAGAAGTCTAGTCACAAAACTCATCATCTGGTAGTAAGAATCCCCAGTAGAATTATATTACAACCAATTATGGCTGTTCTGGAAAAAAAGACAAAAGACCAAAGACTTAGGTGTTTGGCCGATATCTGGTGGTGTTTCTATTGCATTACCTCCCTCTACAGACTGTTGCTTCTCCTGGAATCCAACCTACTTACAACTGACCTTGAAGTTATTTTAAGTAAAATTTCCAAAGCATCACAGTTTTTCCCTCTCTGTCTTTTAAAATGTTTATTCAGATAATCTTAGTGGGAGCAGCCAGGCGCGAGTGCATGATTTCTTCCAGGGACAGCATTTTGTTCTTCTATTTTGCCCCCTTTTTTCTTCTCCTTCGTGCTTCTGACCCTTTGTCCTTCCTTTCCCAAAATATTTCAAGATGCAAAATAATCTACACCCAAAGACCGTCTTCTCAGCCACAGTCAAGTCAGGCTATGGCCATAGAGACAGGGCTCTAGGAAATGAGAACAAGGTCAGAGGTGTCTCTGCATCCTCAGCTGGATGAACTCTAGAGAGCATCCTGGGAAAATCTCATGGTGTCAGGTCCCTAGAGAATGTCATTTGCAAGAATGACTTCCTCCTTGAATTGGAAAAATACAGCAAATACAAGTCTCCTCAGAAGTCAAAGGGTTGAAAGTCTGATTTCCATGGCAATGCAGGAACTGCCCCTTTCCTGTATAGATGGAGCATGTTGAAAATTTATTCTGGGATATATAGTCTCAAATAATGAGGTTTCTAAAATATACTAACTTCTCCTAAAGGAACTGACCATCTGATCCAGGTAAGGCAGTCTCAAAGCCCTGACAGGCCCTCTGAAAACTCTGGAATCCCTTGAGAATCCCTTCCTTTTTAGCCTGTTTCCTTTAGTGGGTGCTTCAACAGAGAAGACTTCCAGAGAACAGGAAGATGTTTATTTCTGTAGATTTTGTTACCTCGAGTCCTGGCTCACCTTCATGTCTCCCTAATCAATCACCTTTAGAAATTTCTATAAAGGTTGCCTGTCTTAAATCATTTTTTAAAACTTCTTTGGTAAAAGCAGATTGGGCTCAGCTTTGGTTCATACCTACATCATAAATGCTAAAAGTCTTTATTTGTAAATAAAATATTTTCCACAAACACTTGTCTAACTAAATCATAAGGCACAAAAATAAAAGGGCTTGAATTGATTAAAAAAAAAAAAACAATCATTATTTTCAAAGGGAAACTGTTTCAAATGTGTTCATGCCTAACCTGCTTTTTGATCTTTGGTCTGAAAACCCTCTTGACTTAAGTGCACTAAAAGCAAAACACTTATCTCAGAATTGGGAAATGAAATAAATAGAGAAAGTAAACAGCATTATTAAAATAATGCTGTTTGTATCTAATGTGGTCATGTGTGGTACTCTTACTTATTATGCAGAACTGTAATTTGAAATACTTCATATCCTGTATTTTAAAAACTAACCAAGGGCTTTTTTCTACATGTTCAAAAGTCACTATTTTCATATTGTCATTAACATTGATTATGCTACCATATTAGGGTTCTGATTTATATATTTAATTTGTTTTTTATTTCGCACTAGTATCTTTGAGGCATTTTTAACATGAAGGGGACAATTTTATAAATGGGAAAAAACACATAAAATGAATGGTGTGTTCTCTGCTGCATAGACATTTAAAAACCAGAATTCCTGCCTTAAAATGTTTCCAGGCTAAGGAAAATTAGATGCTTTTAAAATGTCAAGCATAGGTTAGGTCTCTTATTTGGTTTGATTTTTGGTTTGCTTGATGTTTCATGAACCTGTTCTTAAAGATGAGTCTATTTTTGCTGAAAATAAAACATGAAGGTTTATTATATAGCTATTTAAAATCATTAAAACATTGGAGACAATTTAAGAGTCCAAAATGGAGAGCTAGGGCATCTAAACAATAAAAGTTTATAAAATATTATGTAACAACAGAAACATATTTACTATAAATAATTTGAAAAAAATCAGATTTATAAGTATACACAGAATACTTAAGAAAAATTGTGTAAAGTATGAATAAATAGTATATGTAAATGTACATGGAAAACACTGAAAGGCTATTTATACCAAGTTATAATGGTTTTCTTTACTTCAGTTAGACATGGTTTGTAAAAAAAAAAAAAAAAAAAAAAAAATCACTAATTATTAGAGTCAAAGAGATTTTTGAATCATCTAATTCAGTTGCTCATTAATTATCCAGATCCAACACATTCTGTTTCCATATTGATCCAAATATTTATAAGTTCTTTCTTAAATGAACCTTGTGTCTGCTTCCCTCTGATTTCCACTAGCTGGTCCTATCTCTGTCCTTGAGGAAAGCAGGTAATACATCCAGTTTTTTATACACAATTAGCCCTTCATATCTATGGATTCCAAATCCACAGATTCTCCTTATCTCAGATCAAAATCTGTCAAAAAATCACATCTGTACTGAACACGTATGTACTTTTTTCTTGCCACTATTTCTGAAACAATACAGTGTAACAACTGTTTAATAGAATTCACACTGTATTAGGCATCGTAAGTAATTTAGACATGATTTAAAGTATATAGGACAATGTTCATGGGTTGTATGCAAATTCTAAGTCATTTTATGTAAGGGGCTTGAGCATCCACAGATTTTGCCTAAAGACAGCTTCCAGTTCTTCCTAAATCATCTTTTTCTCAATGTGACATCTCCAGTTTATTCAGTCTTTCTTCTTGATTGCCTGATTCCTCCCATGGCCCTACTGTACTTCCCTGGAGGTCCCGTAGTATTAGGAAAGCTCATAAATGGAGTCAAGTCAAGGAGACCTATACGTGTGCTCAGCCTCCCAGAACCTCCTGGGACTATATGTTCCTTTGATCTCTATGCAGCTAAGTCTGTATTTATATCAACTTTTAGTCAACTAAATCTCTTCCAGAAAGGTTTTGCACTAGCAATTATTAAAGACCATCTGCCCCAATCTGAATGTTTTGTATTCTTTGAATCCAAAGCATGATCTATACAGCTATAACAATCTGTGATTCAGCTTCCAGCCTTTATATTAATCCCTAGTAAGCCATATCTTATTTGTTCTGCCCCATATCCAAGTCTAACACATTTTTTAATCCTTATATATTATTTTTCAGTTTTTTCCTTCCCATACTAATCAGCAGACCTCTATTTTTACCCATCTCAGAAACTCATTTAAAGGGCAAGAAATAGAAGTTGGCTTTTAGTCTCTAATGTCCCACTTTAATACACAGCATTTTACTGGATATGCACCATTTGGCATTTATGAGGTAAGCAGGACAGATGTTCCTGAGGAAAGAGAGGAGGCCCCTGCCTAGAAAGGACCCAGACCTAAATTTCCTATACTTCTAATATTTTGCCCACCACTAGGCTTAGTTAAGAAGGCAAAAAGTAGAAGATAAAAAGTAAAGAAAAGAGGTTTTTCCAAAGGAAGAAAGGTGTAGTAAACTAATAAAGTCCCTGGTATCAATTAGTAATTACACACAAGTAATCTGGGAGCATATTTAGAGAGCAGCAAGTTGGATATCTGTCTAGTGACCACTGTAAATGGTGCCCATGTCTGGCCCATTTCCCTGAATGTGGCTTTCAGAAAAATCCTGGATAGGAGAACTCAGCCCCTGGGAGAACTGGTCAGCTTAAGAGATGCATGTCACTATTACATAGTGTCCACCCTGGAGCTCAGGTTCCACACCTACAATTGAGGGAGTTGAACCTGACTCAGTGATATTCAAGTCTTCCTCAGTTTTGATATGAAGATAAATGGATATATTGTCAAAGCGCAGTTTACAATTTTTTTCTTATTATACTCTTCAAAATAACCCATGACATACATATTTGCCATTTCCAGAGCCTCTCTCTTGCTCTACCATTCCGAAGTATCTCAGGTTGAATCCCTGTTTTGCCACACTCCTCAGGCACTGCTTGACCCCACTCCACGTGCCTTGTGCCTCTGCTTATCCCCTACATCCCTGGGAAAACCACTGCAGTCTAACCTAATGGCCAAGAGCCAGTCTACTACCCAACTGTGAGTTCTGCTACTGACTGCCAAAGGAGCCAGCCTCTCAAGTTCTTAAAGCTGCAGTTTACTTCTAGGAAGTGGAAAACTCTTGTAAGGATTTGTGAAAGAAGGGGTGCCAAGTGTTAAACAGAATTCCTGGCACATAGAAAACACTCAAATAAAAGTAAGTAAATACGCAAACAAATCTTTCCATTTTTCTATTTCCAGTTTTAAGAGCAATCTCCATACAGTTTTTATAATATTTGTAATAATTTAATTCCCCACAAAAAATACGTAAAAGTTCTCCTTTCTCTGTAGCTGTACTAGCACGGTAGAGGGTGGAGGTGTCTTTTTAGCCATTCTAGGGTGAGCTACCTCGTTGTGGTTATTGATTTGCATTCTTCTGAAAATAAGTGTAATTGATCATGTTTGTGCAATTGTTGGCCATTTTTAGGTCTTTTTGGAGAGTGTCTGTTTAGTTCTTTAGTTCTTTTAAAATTGGATCTTTACATGTGTGTTCAATATTTAAGTTCTTTATTTATTCTGTATGTCACCCCTTTTCAGATTAATAGTTTGCAAATACTTTTTCCATTCAGTAGGTTGTTTCTTAGTTTTTTTGAATATTTTCTTTGTGGAGCAGAAGCTTCTTAATTTTACAAAATTCTGCTTGTCTATTTTTACTCTTGTTGCTTCTGTCTCCAGGGTCCAATCTTAAAAAAAAAAAAAACAAAACATTGCCAACACCAATGCATTGATGTGTTTCCCCTTATAGTCATTTCACAATTTCAGGTTTAACATTTAGGTATGTAATCCATTTTGAGTTGTTTTTTTGTGTGTGTAGGGAGAGAAGATGGGATCTAGTTTCATTCTTCTGCATATGGATGTCCAACATTTCCAGCACCATTTATTCAAAATACTTTTTTCTCCACTGTTTGTACTTGGCACCCTTGCCAAAAATCCGTTGGCTATATGAACGTGGATTGATTTCCAGTTCTCTGTTCTGTTCTGTCCGTCTAGGTAATAGTTTTTATGCCAGCACCATGCTGTTTTAGTTACTCTAGCTTTATAGTATGTTTTGAAGTCAGATCATGTGATGCCTCCAGTATTTTTTCTCCCTCTCAGGATTGCTTCATCTATTCAGGGTCTTTTGTGGTTCCATATGAATTTTAGGATTTTTTTTTCTATTTATATGGAGAAAGTCATTGGAATTGTTTGGATTGCATTGAATCTATATATTTCTTTGGGTAGTATGGTCATTTCAATAATATTGATTCTTCTGATCCATGAATACAGGATACTCATGTATTTTGTGTGTGTCCTCTGTAATTTCTTACATTATTGTTTCATAATATCATCGTAAAGGTCTTCTACTTCCTTGATTATGTTTATTTCCTCAATATTTTTTTGATTTTTTTGGTAGCTATTATGAATGCGATTGCCTTGTGAACTTTTCAGCAAGTTCACTATTGGTGTATAAGAAGCTACTGTTTTGTATATTAATTTTATATCCTGCAACTTTACTGAATTTATTTGTAAGTTCTAATGATTTTTGATGTAGTGTTTAGATTTCCTAGGTATAAAATCATGTTGTCTGCCAATATGGATCATCAAAATTATTCCTTTCTAATTTGAATGCCCTTTATTTTTTTCCGTTGCCCAATTGCTCTTGCTAAGACTTCCAGTACTATATTAAACAAGTGTGGTGAAAGTGGATATCCTCATCTTGCTCCCTGTCTTAGAGGAAGTGCAACATCAATAGAATGAGCAAAAAATATGTGTTCATTTCAATAGATTCAGAAAAAGCATTCAATAGGATTCAACATCCTTTCATAATAAAAAATTCTCAACAAATCGGGTATAGAAGGAACACACCTCAAAATTAAAAGGCCATATATGAGAAAATTCACAGCCAATATACATTATGGGAAAAAGCTGAAAGCAAAGGAAATTCCCATCTGGAGACTTTTCTAAAGCAAATAAATCAGTTGAAGTTTCCAAATATAGTTATATGTATTGTGTTGATGACTTGTCATAACAATGAACATTCTGGTTTAGCTTCTGAATTATTCTGTACACGAACAATCTCTTCAAAGTATAGAATTGGTAATGAGTACAGTACTAACTTCCTATTGAATAGTTTTGAAACCCAGTTAAGATTGCAAAATTGGGCAACTTTACCAAGGATGCATGACGAAAGGTTTCCATGGTTTCAGAGAATCAATAGTGCCCTCTAAAGGAAATCCTTGTGAGGTACATTCAATATCTAGGTTTAATTCAGCATTTATTCTGCTAAAGTGCTACTTAATTGTAATTCACAGTATGGATTCAAAATTACAAAAAGAATTCATGTTAGCACTACTCATAAGACTCACAAGGAACTATCTACACCAATTCTGGACTGAGGGGCAAAGCCATGTTAGCCCTAATTGCTTCTGCTCACTGTAGTTGTCACCATCTTTGTGTAAAGAAAGTTCCCGGAAAGGGAAAAAGTGATAATTTCTGAGTAAAGGATTAGGCATTCTAGTTTCTGAAAGATGGGAAACCCAGAAGCAAGTCCAAGTAAGTGTCTTGGGGAAATGTGCTAGATTGAAGGGCAAATGTGTAGAATTGAGGGCTGAGAAACCTTGTCAGTTTTTGCCCAGGGCAAGCACTGTGTATTGGGAAGATGGCCAGATCAGCTGAATTAAAAGCGGACAGGTAGTGTGTGTGATTTAGACATGAGAATAAAAAGAAAAAAGTGATAGGAACCATTTGTGGATTTTTTTATATGTTCAATCTAATTTTGTGGTTTATTCTTATATTTTTCCCCTTTCCATTTTGCATAATGTACAGAGAACTATCTACAGTTTGCTTGATACTGTTGCAAGAAATGTTGGGTAAAATTTTATATTGTTACATTGGTAAGTCTTGGAGATTAATATCTGCTTAGAGATGTAAAAAGCCAGTAAGGACCAATGATTGTTAATTCTGGATATGAAATGGCTGCAGTAGGGTTATTTGTCATAATGAGATAGTGGGAAATGAAAAATACTTTATTTTTCCTGTTACCAGATCTACATATCTGGAGCATTGAGTCTATTCTTAAGACTTCCTTCAGAGTTCAAGTCTGGTTTTATCAGACAATAAAGATCACAGTTTAGGTTGGCACTTAGCACATACATCTGTAGCATACTTGACAACTTATCCTGCACACTACAACTTATTACTACACTTGGGCCTCACAATAGCCAAGTGAGGTTGGCAGAGCAAGAAAACAATTCTCATGGCACATGAGTAGGAACATGTGGGAGTATTAATTTTCCAATATTCATTTTCTAGTGATAGATTAGAATATTAAAACACTTGAAGATACGTTAGGTTAAATGTTAATGGAAATAAAAATCTGTTCCCCAGCTTTGGGGGCAATCCATGTTAAAAGGCACATTTCAGCAGAAATAGCCATGGTTAGTAGAGCAAAGTGATTGCACTGTACCTTAATTAGATGTGACACTCTGGTCTGAAGAAATCTGAGAATTAAGACAAACAGTCATTTTTATCAGCTTTCTCAAAATAAGACCAACACTACAAGGTGTGTCAGCAGAGCAGCAGGGGTGTGGGAGCTGCAGGAGGCAGTGAGCTCAGTTGTTTCACTATCTCACTGTCACTCAAGGCCCTCTGAGGATGTATTTTGAACTTCACAGGCTGGAGTTAAAAGGAGCTTTAAAGGTTCATTTAGGTTTTCTTTCCAAATGGCTTCTAGAAAGGACAGATTCTAGACAGTATACATTCCTTTAAATCTCCAGAGCAGGAAGTGACACAAAATCCCTCCTCCTATAACTCCTTCTTTGGGGGTAAGAGCCTACGTTAAAGTAGGTGCTGAAGATGTACTTCCAAAGATCTTATTGCTGCAATATCCTGGCATAGTGGCTGCTGGGCAGGAGTTGTAGTTGTAGTTCCTTAGGTCTGAGCTCCTCTGGTGAGTGGTGGGACATGGGTGGCCTTCTCTTAGCATTTTCAGAAGTCTTTCTGAAACCAAGGGTCTGCACAGAAATAGTGGTTCTTGGTGGAGTTGGTTGCTTCTGGAACTTCTGGATGAATGAACAAGCAAATTCTAGCCTGGGCGATGTGGACACAGCCTTAGTACCACTGAGTGTGAAAGAAGCTGTCTTCAGTGTCTTGGTCATTAGCCACCATGTTGTATGGGCTGTAGAGGGGACTCTCGTGTTTCTGCTAATGCCCAAAGAGCTTCTGAGTCTTACCACGGTCACCCTGGCTCCACTCGTTCTTTTGGCCATCATTATTATTTTGCACTATATGTCATCGGTACCTGGACACTCACATGGGGTATTGTCAGCACTTCCACAAGGTATGCAGGGCACGTATAATCATTCCCACTTGGCTGGGCCTGAAGACACTCTGCCAGCTAACAATCCTGGCTTCCACCCTTAGCCCACTTTCTACATATCACTTGTCAACTCTCCTTTGAAACTTTGCCATATCAAGGAGGCAATCTAACAAAAGAGCACATACCTCAAGGAGGAGATCAGAAGTACTTTCTCCTTAAACTCTCTTCTGTAGGGCCTTTCTGGCAATAATAAAATGGTCACTGTTTTGGTAAAATTTTCAGACTGGAAAGGAGAGTTTTCCTGTGTCTTCTAGGAATGATGAAAAGCAGTGAGTAAATGTGCATGTTTTAAAGAACCTGCTATACAAAATTCAGAAACATACCCAGAGAATCTTCTGGATGTTTGAGAAAACTGGTCAAGATAATGGGATTATGCTACCTGTCACGATAGGGGTGGAGGGAGAGAGATTTTGGATACTACATCAATCAGATAAAGGAAAGTGTGTGTGTGTGTGTGTGTGTGTGTGTGTGTGTGTGAGAGAGAGAGAGAGAGAGAGAGAGAGAGAGAGAGAGGAGAGAACATTTTGCCATATCTTCTACTTATTTAGTTAAGGGGTCATTCAGGTATTTCTTGTGAACAATGAAGCAATTATTCTCACATTTTATTCCTACTGAATTTGTGTGGCATTTCTACTGAATTTGAGTGACCAGAACAGCAGGATTCCTGGGGGCAGTTTTGAAATATTGTGAGAGAGGATAAGGAAAGAAGACTAAAAGGAGTCAATGAAGCTGTACCTAAATGAGCAGAATATTCATGGATAAGAAGACTAACTTACTGTGTCTTCTAATAAAGAAAAATAAACTAAATCCTAAGGAATATTTCTGGAGTGTTACCCTTTACATGGTCAATTGCTAGCTGGTAGAGTAACTATACCCCAAAGCAGCGAGTTCACCCCATGGTGAGTACAAAGTCTATAAACACATCCAGGAGATAGGAATGAAGACAAGTTTATTACTTTCAGCAAATAAGGACTGCACAGGAGATAATTCTCAAAGCAGTGCCTCCCCCCAAAAAGCAAGGGACTGTAATTGGAGAAACTTATTCATGTAAAAAAGACTCATCATCACATGTTGAGGTGGGCACATTCCTAAGCAGGCTCAGTTCCAGGTCATACATTGCATGTTCAAAACATTGGCAGGTGGGAATGCCTCTGGGCAGAGAATTTAGCTCATAATGAGCAGGTGTACTCTAGGTCATCTAAAAGGAATGAGTCAGACTGATGATGTGATTTTAGCTTGTTCCTTCTCAATTTTCTCTGGAGGGCCTTATTTGAAACCAGCAAAACATGTTTGAAGGAGTATTAATAGTCATTTAAAAGGGAAGCAGCTGCCCCAGCCCCAAGCATAGATGACTGTCCCTAAAACCATCTGCCTGGTGGCTA
Source organism: Callospermophilus lateralis (assembly GCF_048772815.1). NCBI lineage: Eukaryota > Metazoa > Chordata > Mammalia > Rodentia > Sciuridae > Callospermophilus > Callospermophilus lateralis. The sequence goes on along the minus strand of NC_135310.1, from coordinate 81,610,527 downwards.
ACAAAACTTCAGCCCTAGTTGCTTCTGCTCACTGTGAACAGTTGTTACCATCCTTGTGGAAAAGTTCCTGGAAAAAGAAAAGGTGATATTGCTGAGTAGAGGATTGGACATCCTGAATTCTGAGAGAAGAGAAACCTTGGAACCTGAAAATAATATTTGGCCTCCATCAGATGAGTAAATTACAGTAGATTAAGATTCTACTGGTCAGAAAACCAATTTTTGCTTAGCAACAAGAATCAGAAAGCTAAAACTGGAGGGATCTTTCTCCCATTTGGGGCTTTTTCTAATGGCAACCTAGGCTACAGAGACCCCCAGATACAGTTTCCAGTTGTAGGGGGGGCAGGCATCAGCCTATGGGATCTAGTGCCTGCCCGACACTTGTGGTGTCAGTCACCCTCTGATTGTGGCTTTATATCCCCTGGGCTGTAGCTAAGGTTAAGCATTCTTGAAGCCAGGTGGCCTCCTGGTTGTGGCGGAGGAAGTGGTGTCCTCTGGCTCAGTCAACTAGTGTCCAAGGAATCATTCTGGGAAGCCCAATCTAGACTCTGTTCCTCTAGTTCTTCTGAATTCATAACTGTTTCCCTCCCTGTGCTAAATGCTTTCTGCTTAAAAATATCTAGAGTTGATTCTGTTTCATGTACGAAACTTTGATACCCAGAGAACCAAGAAAAATAAGAGAACTACAATAAACATGCCCTGTTGACATTTTCATTTCACTAATAAAGAAATGAAACCTAGGCACAGAAGGAAAGGAAGTTTGAATTCTAATAATAGTTCTTCTCTATTATACTAAATAGCAAGAGAAGTGGAATGGTATCAAATTTGGGAACTGATGCGTGCCCCTGAGATTCATAATCTATATTATAGACTCAGAGAAGCTTGTAGTAAGAAGCATAATTAACTTTGTTTGCCCTAGTGTTTTACAAATCCATTTCAGAATGACAGCCAATATTTGGGAAATTTTAGTTTATTTTGAGGGTGAATTATAGTGTCAATATAATTTACTAAGAAAATACTCAAGACATCAAAAACAAAAGAATAAAGTTTAAAAAACGAAGACATATATAAGAAAAGTTAATGAGCAGTAAAACAAACTGACACAGATGAAGCCTAAATAGATGTTATTTAGTTATTATAGTCATTAAATTTAGTATGCATTTTTTAAGGAAAAGTATTAAAAAGGCAGATAAAATAATAACAAAAAGTCTGTATTTCAACAAAAAGTCAGAAGTAGGGAAGGGAGAATGAAGAAAATATATAGGATAATTTTTGTATTTTACATTGAGGAGGTCAACAGATTTGGGTTCATCCTTACCCCCAATAGAAAAAAATTAGGAAATAAATAAATATCTAATGCTAAGCTAATATAAAATATTAGAAACAGTAATTTTCAAATCAATAGAAATAAAAAGAAAACCTAGTAGTAGAGAAATCGAAAATTCCTAAGGTTAGATGACCACTGTTAAAACCCAGTAATGACAACTAAAAATGCAAAAAGTAAAAATACTTACACTGGCTTTTAAAGAAATTCAAATATATGTTCTTTAATAAGAATCTATCAAAAGTATAAATATATGGAAAGCATAAGTTAAGGATGAAAAAAATGTGAAACATACCAACCAAAGAGAAGTAGGAAATCTTTATCAATGCCAAAATATAATTGAAGGCAAAAGAAATTCTTTAGAGCCAAAGGGAAATTTTATGTTGCTACAAATTAAACAGGAATGATAGGGGAGAGGAGACCAAACTCTCCCACCTCTCAGCATTAAGTCCCAGTCTCCAGAAGTGCTTCCCTTTAGCTCTCTTTCATTCCTTCCACAGGGATGGCTTGCTTGATCAGTGAAATTGGAAAAGCATCCTTGTGCATTCATGAACTCCTCTCAGGAACATTCTTAGAGCCACATATCAGAAAACAATACAAATCCTGTATAGATACTTCCTTCTAGCACAGAAGAGTTGAGCCCCTGCCTGCTCAAGGCCCTTCAAATGAGCAAGGAAACAATGCACTTGCCTGCCTTGCAGTCAAGGTAGCTTCAAGATAGCTCCTCAGCACACTCCTCCAACCAAACTGTGGCCTATCCCCCTGCTACTTAGAAATTCTGGGACTACCACCTTTCCCCATCCAGTTATGACTGAATAGTTAAAGTGAATGAGTAATGGAAACTCTACTTCAGTTAGAAATCCAAACTAAATTTTCCAATTCAGTTTAGCACGCAACGAAGCACATTTCATCCCAAACTGATTTCTAAGTATCTTTCTCAATTAGTTTATAAACCAAAAAGGAGAAAGATGTAGGTAATTAACACTCTCCAAACTCCCAAAACAGGTGCTATTAACTTTAGTGAAAATACATTAAAGCAATATATAAGAAGAAATTGATTTTTTTAAAAAAGTTACATTCTTAATGGAGGACTTCACTGAGCAAAAGGATAAAAAGCAGCACAGGAAATAGCGTATTTGAATAAAGAGGAATTTGAATGAAAATAACATTGAAATTTGTGCTCTACAAATAGGATACTTTTGTATCCTGTTTTTTTTTTTATGTATTCATGGGAAAATCTACAAAACTTGATTATACACTAAGCTTTAAATAGAATCATAATAAATTCCCCAAAGTGACAATTTTATCTTCCATATTCTCTTACTAAAAATAAAATTGGAAATTAACAACACAAAAACAATAGTAAGATAAAAATTTAAAATGGATCATAAATACCAAATAATCCTAACCCTTTGGTCAAAGTAAAAATTAAAATCACAGTTTGAGATAATTAAATTATATCTGAAGCCTCTTGTGTACCATCTCATTTGCTCTTGACCTGACCTCTTGATTCCAGCTATCTTTCTGGCAAATCTTCCCATGTAAATTACAACTCATTTTTTTTGCAGATAACATCTCACCTAAGGGGAGTCATAATCAACACTCAGACTCTCAGCCCAGAGGTGTGGGGAGATTAATGCATTCAGCCAATGGGGATAATAGTCAATGGAGAAATACTTCCTTTGTCTCTTTGGGAGACAATTCTAAGGCATGTTAATACAACCCTTTCAATGTCCCTGTGAGATCAAGGACCATCATCTAACAGGTATTATAACCCACTAGTGCATGCACATGCTGGAGTTCCTTCCTTTCCATAGGTCATTCTCTGTGGTCCCTTATTCCCACTTTGTAGAATCACTTTCCACATCAACTAGCTACTTGGATACAAGCTTTTGCCTCAGACTCACTTTTCCCTTTCCAAGAAATGCAATTTAAGTCAGATAAGAGTCCTGGAAAGCAGCCCCGCTACACATTATCCAGAGCCAATTCACTAGTCAGATGGCAACAGGAGTCCCAGTGTGGTGAGATGAACTTCAGGTGACGGAGAGATGAATGGGGCATTACTGCAAAATGATTGTCTATGAGGACTAAATATATTTAACTACAGAGTTAAGACTAAAGCACATGATTGGTTTCTCAAGGACTGACTAGCCTCTCAATGCTCCTGCATCCTGACGCTCAACATTTCTGGTTTTGGTGTTCATCATGGGGCTGGCTTCTGCTCTGGAGCTAAGGGATATGGGTACATTGCTGAGACTATGGGGTGATGGTAAGTGTTGAAGGGGGTTCAAAGCCCTTGCTTTGTTTCTAAAGGAGAATCATTCCCTAGCTGTGTCAGTTTCTCTAGCATATTTCCTTGGGAAGTCTAGGTTTGCTAGTAATCTGGCTGAGAACTGAGTTCTGTGCCTTAGAGACAATTGCACTTTCCCAAATTGTGCCTGGGACAACATGATTTTTCCCACCAAACAGCAATTCAAACAGAAACCAGTTCAGAGGTGGCAGCCATGCATTGGAGAGTGAAAGTCAAGATAGCAGAAGTGCCTTTGAATGGTTTTCTGTAGCTGATTCCCCACTTTGTCCTGCTTTTCTTCTTTATGCGGTGCTAGGTATTGCTTTTGAGTTACAGTATAACCTGAGTTACTCCTCTACGTTGACACTGTTGCAGAAGAACTAGCTTATTGTTAGCCAGAGGCTGGAAAGGTTGAGGGTGGAGTGGTTTGGCATTTCTGTTTTAATAAACATTTAAACTCTCAAAAAAAAAGAAAAAGAAAAAGACTAAAGCACATGCAGAATAGGGTATGAGAACCAAGTGCAAATGTTTTTATTTCCTGATATTATGGAAATTTTAAAACTAATAAAAGTTGGGAAGGGAAGGGAAAAAGAAATTAATTGCCTTATCTATAATACTTCAAAATCAAAAGGCATTTAAAGCTGATGAACTAAGAATTATGTTCAATGATATAAAGATAAAGAATAAGAAAGATAATATTGTCAACTAAAATCTGTTGGAAATTGAAGCTAGCCAATCCCTAAAAAATAAATGCCAAATGTCGTCTTTGATATAAGGAGAGCAACTAAGAACAGAATAGAGAGGAAGAGCATGAGAAGATCAGCACTAAACAGGGATGAGAGGGGGGAGGGAAAGAGAGAGAGAAGGGAAATTACATGGTAAAGGAAGGAGACCCTCATTGGTATACAAAATTACATATAAGAGGAAGTGAGGGGAACGGAAAAAAAAACAAGAGAGAGAAATGAATTACAGTAGATGGGGTAGGGAGAGAAGATGGGAAGGGATGGGAGGGGAGGGAAAGGAAGGGGAGGGGGATAGTAGAGGTTAGAAAAGGCAGCAGAATACAACACACACTAGTATGGCAGTAGGTAAAAAAGTGGATGTATAACCGATGTGAATCTGCATTGTGGATATAGGGTAAAAATGGGAGTTCATAATCCGCTTGAATCAAATGTATGAAATATGATATGTCAAGAACTTTGTAATGTTTTGAACAACTAATAAAAAATAAAATAAAAATAAAATCTGTTGGAAAAAGGGTCAGGAAGGAGAAACATGCTAATTTGCTAACACTGTTGGATAGGGAACTAGTGGATATCATTTAAAGTAATATAGGACAAAGAAAAAATGCATAGTCTTAATACCAAAAATGTACACACACACACAGGCAAAGAAAAACATAGAATAAAGGACATTTTTTAAACGGTTGAAACAGTACATAATATAATATGGAACAAATATCAAAATCTGAATATCAATAAATGTCAGATTGCTTAATTTATACATTGAAAGAAAGGTTTTCAGCCTGGATCACAAAAAAATATCCAATCCTATACAACTCTTTGTATAAGAGACATTTCTAAAACGTAAAGATCCAGGAAAGTTAAAAATAATAGTAGGCACATACCCTTAAAAATAGAAAGAGGATCAAGATTGTAATATCAAAAAACACAGAATTTAATCTCCAAACCAGTAATAATCCATAAAAATAGATTTTCTTAAGAAGCTAAGAGTCCAATTCACCATGAGGATATGACTATAAATCTCTTATGCATCAAATAACACTCAAGTATATTATATAAAGCAAAAATGACAGAACCTATAAGAATAGAAACATTTCATTGACCTAATTCATCACATTATTAGACATAAAGAGTGAAGCATATGATTCTCTGTAGCTACCAAAAAAGCATTTGAAAAACAATCGAGCAATCATCCTTGATTTTAAAATACTCAAGTAAAATGGAAAAAGATGTATATTTACTTAACTTGATAAAATAAAAAACAATGGAAACATTCCTATTAAAATTATGTGCAAGATAATTATGACCACAATTACCATTGTAATATTGTGTTGGAGGAAGGAGGCAAATAGCCAAGAGAAAGCAGGAAAAGATGTCAAATGGAGATGAGGAGTTAAAACTATCATTATCAAAATGATTAATACCTAAATATTAAAGAAAAAAGTTTTAAATACATAAATAGTATTCAGATAAAAGATACAAAGAAAGAAAAGACCACATTTACATTGGCAACCAAAAAAAAAAAAAGATTAAAAACCTAGGAATGAGCTTACCAAGAAATGTGTAAGACAAAAACGGTAACTACAACAAAACTTAAAAACCATCACCAAAGCATACAGAAGAATTGAATAAAAACATATAACTATATTCTTAGCTGGAGTGAATATTATAAAAGCAACTATTTAAAGTGACTTTAATAAAAATGCCAAAAATATTTTTTAAAAAGTTAAAATAATCCTAAAGCTTTTAAAGCAAAAAAAAAAAAAAGGTATATGAAAATTTGAGATGAGAAATGAGGTGAGTGTCACTAGATATATTTTAATATTTTAGGGTTTCAAATTACGGTGATAATTGGCACATGAATAGACTGGCAACCAATGGAACAGAATGGAAAATCCAGAAATAGATCCAAATGTGTATATTTTAGTTTAAATAAAGGTGAAAATTTCAAACCTAATTCTAAAAATGTACTTTTAGCAAGTAGCATCAGGACAATTGAATAACCATTTTGGAAAAAAAAAATAAAGCCATATCTCATGGTATGTATAAGATCTATAGAAATAGAACTTTAAAAAGTGTTAGATAAAAATAAGAGAATTCCTTTATAATCTAAAATGATGAAAAATGAATGATAAACTTTACATAAAATTAAAGTATGCATGGTAAAAAATACATAAAATCAAAAAGATAAGGAATAAGTTGGGAGTTTCTAAATCATATCACAGAATAAAGGACAAATCTAATTTGTAAGTCAAGCCTAGAAATTAAGGTCAATAACCTAATAGAAAAATGGAGAGAGGATATGAACAAGTAGTTCAGAAGTGTATGGCCCTTAAATCCAATCTCAGATTTAGTAAGGAAAATGCAAATCACCTTGCCAATATTGATATGAAGGGTAAAATTGCTTAAGGAATGTATAAGATAGTTAAAATTATGGAGTATCTGTTAAAATATGGAGTATCTGTTAAAATAAAATTATGTAGTATTAGTTAAAATAAAAAAATGATATACCTATGCCCATCATTGCCACTTCTGGGAATTTATCCTACAGATATGTAAAATTGATATACAAAACCATGCAATGAAGCATATTCTAAGATGGAAAGTAATCCAAATGTCCATCAATAGGTCTGGTAAATTAACTCTGGTATATTTGTTAAAATGCAATACCATAAAGCTATTTTTTTAAAGTGAAGGACTTTCTATGTTATATGAAGAGATCATTATATTTGTTTCCTAGGGGGCTGTCTTAACAAACTATCATTGTCTAAGTGGCTTTAAAAACAAGAAAAATGTTTTTGCTCCTGGTTCTAGAGATCAGAAGTTTTAAATCAAGGTGTTGGCAGGTCTTCATATCCTCTAAAGGCCCTGGGAGGACTCTGTTCTATGTTTCCCTCTTAGCTCCTGATGGTTGCTGGCAATCCCTGGCATTCCTTGGCTTGTAGACATCACTCTAATCTTTCTCTCCATCTTCACATGGCATTCTGTTCTAAAGTAATGTTTGATTACCTGGGCACCAAAGTGAGCCAAGCTGCCATACAAAACTAACCACCCGAAGAGAAAGTTTTAATGAAAAATCAAATTATATATCAATGTGTAAAATTAGCTGGGCGCGGTGGCACATGCCTGCAATCCTAGCAGTTCAGGAGGCTGAGGTAGAAGGATCTCGAGTTCAAAGCCAGCCTCAGCAAAAGTGAGGTGCTAAGCAACTCAGTGAGACCCTGTGGCTAAATAAAATACAGAATAGGGCTGGGAATGTGGCTAAATGATTGAGTGCCCCAGAGTTCAATCCCCTGTCTACCCCCCGCAAAAAAGTGTTAAATTAGCTACCTTTCATTTACAAAGTAGGAAAATTAAAAATTCATATTGCTTGCATTTGTGAAAGTTATGGATGCATTCTCCAGAAACCAATGAAAGAAGTTTAGTTATATATATGTGCATTAGGGGAAGAAACAAGAATTTACAGTATACATTTTTATGTAGTTTTGATTTTCAAACCACAGATGTATTACCTACACAAAATATCTGTGGTGTTGGCACAGGAAAAGTAGCATCATTAAAACACAATGTCCAAAAATAAAAAACCACAGCCATACCCACCACCTGAACTATCACTTCAAATGGGCTGGTAGAGCAAAAGTTTAATTCTATTTTACTACATTGCCTATTTCCTCAGTGAACTTGTTTCTTTAGCAATAGAAAAACAATTTAAAATGTCTTTGATCCCCTTGGAAAGTTTAGCAGAGGCAAACAATTAAGGACTAAAGCCTTCTGAGAATAAAATAATTACTTCCTTCCTAGTAATGTTTAAAAACTGAGAGCTGATAGCCTCAGTTTTTAAACATTACTAGAGAAGGAAAGCCAAAGTAAGAGAAAAAGTAAGAAGTTAGAAGAGAGATTCAGCAACTCCATTAGTTGTATGAGGGAGGTATTTATGCAACTCAGAATCAAAAGTGAGAAGTGATTTTTAAGGGATTTTAATAGGGAAGCTATTTGCCATCATCATTTCTTTATGATTGTTTCTTTGTTTGTATTCATGCTTTTTGACGCACTAGTAACCTTGTGCAACCCATGACTATGAATTCTGTATCTGTGTGACTGAGTTCCCAGTCGGTACCTCTGGCGAAGATCTTCCTTGTGTCTGCTGGGCACGCTATGGGAATGTCCCATGATCCAACTCAAAACTTTTAAGGTGGATACTCGTTACTTCCTACCACCCAAGTCGGCTTATTATCTATCTCCTTGTACCCATTTCAGTCAGTGTCACTATCTACTGGGTGCCTCTTCTCGCTCCCTCTCCCTATTTCCAATTGATTACCAAGGGCTGTCAATTCTGTGTCATAAATAAATTCTACTATTCATTTATGTAGTATATTCCCACAGACATTTCATTATTTCTTATCTACAATTCCTGAATGGTTCGATCCATCTACCACATTAGTATGGAAGTGACTGTTGGCAAATGAAAATCTTATGTCCAATGGCCATTTAAAAAATCCTCTTATGACTTCTAGTAATTGTATTATATACAATAGGAGCTGCATAAGCCCATGTTAAGTGAATGAACAAATGAACAACTGCATCTTGGGCAATGAGTAGATTCAGACACAGCTATTTTAATACTGACTAGCCATAAAATAACTATTAGAAGAAATACTTCTCAGTTTTAGCTATTTGAGTCTGTAACCTCTGAAACAATGGTCCATATGAAATCAAACTATTATACATAAAAAGTTCCATTTTTATTTGAAAGCTTCTTGATTCTGTTAAATCAACTGGGGCAACAGTTGCAATTTATATGAAATTTTAGAGTCAAATACACCAATAAATAATATTCATAATAACCACAATTTCTACAGAGCTACAGACACAATGGAGATGCATTTCCCAGTGGTGATTTAAAATTCACAATTCTTTCAGCTTCAAATCCACATATATATCCAGCAGCCCAAAGGAATGCTTTTCCTAAAATAAAGATGACTAATTCTCATCTGCTAAATTATTATTCAAAACACATTCTTTGTAACCACCCCTAAACACATTCCTGTAATGCTAAAAGCATTCAGAGATACACAGCTCTTCTCTTGCTATAAATTTAAATGCAATCCTGACCTGTATTTCTACGAATGAATAAAAATGTTACTTGGGCAATCTGGCTTTTGCAGTTAATCAAGAGAATTGTACCTTTAAGAGTATCCTAGCAACCTCTCAGCAGCTAAGGAAAACCTGACTGACAATGAGCACCAATTGAATGATGCTGCTGGACTCCATCACACTTTGTAGTTAATAAAAAAAAAAAAAAAAAAAAAAAAACAGAAATTAAGCTACAGCCAAAAATGAACATTACTGGGGAAGAGGAGAAAGAGAAGAATTTCATACCTAAACAAGGATTCTTTACTCTAAAGCATGTTTATGAATAAGCAGAGTAGTGAGGAAATTAACAAAGTTATGATTTCTTTGGAGTTGTCAGAACCAATACATTAATTACTCTAAGAGATTGCTAGTCCCCAGGCCAGAGTTACACTGGGGTAATTAGTTTCATGGTATATTCAAAAATGGCAAGTCTGCATTTCCATTTGCCTGCAAATGCACATTTTCTAGTGGAGATGTATCTTATGAGACCTAAGTTCAGAAGAAATACACTTCTCTTGAATACATATTTGGAAATATTACTCTTTTCCTAATAACCACTGCCACCCCATTATTAATGTCATGATTTTACATGACCTGATTCTGGGCATAGATTCCACAGAAATAGGTTTGTTCAAATGAGGTGTTTTTTGTTGCCTTTTGTTTGATTTTGTAATAAACACAGAAACCAAGGAAGCTAAAGATGTATGGAGACTTGGTACTGCAAACAAAATATAATCTCATGAAAACATGATGGATTTTGTAAAATGAATATTTCCTCTTGATGTATAAGCAAATTCTTGCTTATATACATCTGTGTTCACAGATGGTGAGGAGTAGACACGTGAGAAATTTGAATACTTCACATTATTTTACATTAAAATATTCCCCGTATATTAGCTAATTTCTTTCAGGTAATTTTAGTATTTCTTAAACTTCAAGCACAGAAACTTCTTGCTTAGACCATCTATTCTCTTTCTCTCGGTCTCATACACACACACACACACACACACACAATGTTCTCAAGCTTTGGAAAAACAGGAATTTTAAGAAATCTGTTGCCAAAAAACCATGTTGATGCAGTGTTGAACTTAAACTTCATTGGTTAGCTTTTTGAATGTGTGCTATAAGGACATTTTTAAAGGGTCTTCTGAAAGTTTGGGGACTGTAGGCTACAATGGAGGAACGCTATATGAATTACCCAATTTTTCTGGTGTTGGTTGTTTTAATAGAATTTTCTTTCCTGATTAGTTCAAATTTTTTAACATATGAATCACAGAGAACTAACAGCTACATACTACAGATTGTTGTGGCCATTGAGAAGACAGTGGTTCTTTCTACAGATTGTGGTCTGTGAGAGCAGCAGGGAGTCCAGATGCTATACCTTCACACTGTGATCATAGCCCGAAGTGCTAGATTTGAATATGCAAAATCCTATAGGAAGCTCCTTCTATATATAAAAGAATACCCCTCACTGCACTTACCTTAGAAAGTGATTCTCAAACTTGAGCTGTATCAGGACCCCAAGGGGCTTGTTCAAATACAGACTGCAGCCTTATACCCCCAGAGTTTCTGATTTAGTTAAGTCCGGACTGGAGCTTGAGAACTGGCATTCTTATCAAGTTCCCAAGGGCGCTCTGGAGAAGAGGCTTTGAGGACTATTACCTAAAGTAGAAAGCAGTTTTCTCTATTTCAATGATGTGAATTTGTTCATCAAGAGGAAACTGGTAGTATTACTTTTTCCTGCCAATGGTGGGGAGTGTGTGATATTTATAATAAAACCAGATTCAGAGTTGTGGACTCCACTGTTCTGTATTTGAGACTCAGGTGAAACAATACACAGATTCTCCTGGTCGGTGTTCTTTGGTTCTATTAATTCTACTTCTCTATTGAAAATTATTTTAGATAAAGAACATGCAGGTTTGTTTCATTATTTGAAGGAGCTCCTCTGTTAAGTGCTTAAGAGAGTAAATATTACAGATATTAATATCTGCACAGATATTAATATTGAATCTAAATTGGAGAGACCTTCTTCTAGAAGGAAAAAAAAAGACATCAGGTACACCTGGAAACAAAGGTTTATTGAAGTTCTAACTATTCATCACTGCCTGCCTGCAGTAGGTAACTCTTGCATTCTTTATATCCTGGAAAAATCTGACTTCTCTGATGCCTTGTTATAGATTGTGTGAAAAGTCTATCTAAGCAGGATCAATATTAACCAGGACAGGAAATCTGAAATTTAATATTTAGGTCAGTTAAAGTGAGAAGAAGGATGATTGTCTTTGGCCATGGCGTTTGGAGCACCCCTCTAGCTACAGGCAAGGAGGCTTCTTCCTGAATTCTAATGCCCTGCCTTAAGACCACAATCTTGGCTGATTTGTATCTACTACTCTTCCATGGAAACAGTCAGTGAAACAAAACTGTGTATGTAAAACCGTTTCTCCTACAGGAAGCTTGCTTACAAAAACAGCAAAGTGCCTTCTATGGAAGACTATAAAATCTGCATGACAATCAAAGATAACAAAATTATGGAGTAAGAAAATGTGTTTAGTTTTTACAATTCCATATAATATGCTTCTGTTAAAATGTTTAGTGTATTGACACAGAATATTTTAAAAAATGCTGGATAGATAATGCTTTCCCCTCTACTGACATGCTTAATTATGTATTTTCTTCTGTCGAAAATATACCTTCTGGGGCTGGGGTTATGGCTCACTGGTAGAGCGCTCACCTAGCATGTGTAAGGCACTGGGTTGAATCCTCAGTACTACATAGAAAAAAAAAATGAAGAAAATAAAGGTATTGTGTCTGACTACAACTAAAAAAAATATTTGTATAAATATATACCATCTGGGCTGGGGTTGTGGCTCAGCAGTAGAGTGCTTGCCTAGCTCGTGCGAGGCACTGAGTTTGATCCTCAGCACCACATAAAAGTAAATAAAAAATATAAAGGTATTATGTCCAACTACAACAACAATTTTTTAAAAATATATCATCTGAAATGATTCCCACAATAAACTGGTAAGATGTTATCAGCACATTTTACATTTGAGGAACCTCAAGAAAATTTAAATTGACCAAAGTTGTAATTAGTAAATGGCAAAGTTCAACCCATCTCCTGACGCCCAAATCAATTTTTTTTTTCCTGTCCTACTTTGGCTATCTATTTCTAATCTCTATTTTATTTTAGATCAAGATTGAATATGTTCTCCTATGTAGATAAATATTTCATATATGTAGTATTTAGCATAGGAAAGTATGTACCTGGGTCTCTTAAGTCTTTTCTCTGAACTATAAATATCTTGCAAATCCCTGATACACTGAGAGAGCTCGCACTTGAATAACCAATGAACTTCACAGTACAACCTAATGGTTAGAATCCTATTACAGAAATGCCTAGTTCCTAGGAATAAGGAGTGTTGAACAAGTAATGCTTATTCTATTAAGAACCTTTTAAAGTTTTTTTCATAAGAACTATCCATTTTAAAATTTTAAATTGGAAAATACTGTAAATGATTTTTTAAAATGCCCCAAATTGCTTTATCAGCAGAACCATATTTCCCCACTCCACAAAAATCCTGTTCATTCCATGAAGAGAGGTGAAACAGGGAATCCATCCTTGCCCTGCACAAGGCCACCAGCCTTAGAGGAAGACACAGCATAAACCAATTCAACATCTGCAGCCATAGTGAAGACTTTTGGGGGTAGTACCAGCTGAAGGGATGATGTGGATTTGAGACTGCTAATTGTAACATTATTACCAAATGAAAGTTTACCTGAAAATGAGCCCCAGTCAGGCTAAGAGGTGGATTTAAGAATAAGCACTATTGGAGCTGGGGTTGTGGCTTAGTGATAGCGCACGCACCTAGCACATGCAAGGCCCTGGGTTTGATTCTCAGTTGTCCAACTACAACTAAAAAAAATATTAAAAAAAGAATAAGCACTATTAATTCAATCTTCCAATCCAACCACTTTCCAAAGTCAAGTCAAAAAGTAATTTCCTTATTTTTCTTAAGCTAATTTGAGTTTCTCCAAAGAATACTAATGTAAAACTCTTTCTAAAATGTCTTCTTTGGATTTATTATATTGAGAGTGTTGAATGCAATTTACTACCCATATAATATAATGTATAATCTGCAACTTACACATTGTCCTAAATGTAAAAATGGGAGTAAAATAAAGTAGTAGTTATTTGGCAAATCTTTGTGAGGAATAAATGAGCTAAAACACAGAATACCAACTGCCATTTTGAGCATTTAACAAACATAAATGCCCTTCTTTGGTTTTTCCAAAACAACAACAAAATAGTTGAGTAATTCTGGCTTTAAGCTCATCAATGTGTGTAGCTACCATGAAGTAGGTCCTCTGTCTCAGTATTGTAGTTTATCCAAGGAGAGACACACCACAGGAGAACTGGGGTATGAATGATCACATTATCCAATCATAGAGTCCTGTTTTCTGGATTTTGTTTTCTTTGCTGTGAGGCTCTCACCTCACCTATGTCGCCAAGCTCATCTTCAGAAAATCTTTTCAAAGTTTAGTATTTCTCCTCTTCTGTGGAAGAGCTCATCAATTTCACTTCACATTTAATATTGAATAAATAATAAGTGCAGATCTGAGAGGTACAATATATAGATCATATGGAGGATAATATGGAGGTTTAGAAGCTGTTTATATATTGTGAAAAGCATAGTGTCAATGTGTTATATATTCCTATCTTCGCTTTACTTTCAGTTATTCCCTAAAATAAATGCATAATTAGTCATAATATATAATGTTTACTGAGTACTTATAATGTGCCAGGCACCCAGCCAAACATTAACCTAAGTATTTCATTTACTCATAACCACCATCAGAACTATCAGCGTATGCTGTTGTGGTGGCGCATGCCTGTAATCTCAGTAGCTTGGGTGGCTGAAGCAGGAGGATCAAGAGTTCAAAGTCAGCCTCAGCAAAAGCAAGGTGCTAAGTAACTCAGTGAGACCCTGTCTCTAAATAAAAAATACAAAATAGTATTGGGATATGGCTCAGTGGTCAAGTGGCCCCAAGTTCAATCCCAGGTACCAAAAAAAAAAAAAAAAAAGAACTATTGTAAAAGATCAATAGGAGCTGAGGAAACTGTAGTCTCTGGATGCACAGGGAGCAGTGGGAGGACAATGTTCAGTGTGTGAGGGCCACACCCATAAGGCTAATTCCCCACACTTGCCTGCCACCTAACACACTGTGGAGCACCCAGGAAGTGCCCAAATCTTCAACAACAACAAAAAAATTATCTCTAATAATAGGACACTTTCAAATTATATAAAAGGGGACTGTAAAATGAGAAGGGCATGTATTATGTAGCACAGAAAATATTTTTAAAGGCATTCTTTGTTGACAATTTGTGGTACCTCCTTTAATCCTAAAATGTTCTTATGGTCATTATGAAACATATTTCCCTTCCTCTCTTTCTCAGGCAGATTTACATGATCTAGCCACCTAATAGCCAGCCAGTGATATCAGAAGCCTAGGGCTATATAGCTGAAAATAAGTGAAGAGGATGATCAGAAAAACTGAGTTGCCATGAAACAAGTTTGTGTTTGTTTTATGACCAATTGAATTCTCCACACCCTCAACCCCCCTTTTTTATTATTATGAGCAATATTGCCATTATGATACATTGTGATAGCTATAAGAGTGAAAGGATTAATTAAAACAGTAATTATCTGATAAGACTAGCATACCTTCTAACCTGATTTAGGGCAAATTCATCTACTTCAACTAAAAATACTGGACAGGGAAAAGAAACATGAATAATGAAATAATAATTAACCCTGCAGTTTTTCCACTATATATTTCTAAGTAACCTAAGGTATCAAATAAAGAGTCATAGTATGTTTTTAACTTTTATTAACAAGAGTTGAGTACAAATAAATTTAACTTGACATTTAGAAAAATGATTTACTCTAAAACTTGTCCATTAAAAAAACCCTATTCTGTACATTTTAATCTCCAATTTTAATATTTAACACCATAATGTTTTTAAGTCTACAACTCAATTTTAGGTTTAATTTTAATAATTGTCTTATTGCATCTGGTTAAAGATATCATGTAGAAAAAAAAGCAAGAGACTAATTAGAATAACCTGAATAAAAAAACTTTCCCAAAAGCCTTTATAAAAAGTCTTTTAAAATAAAACAACATAAAAATTAGAATAGTTTTGGCAGAAAATTAGCAGTTATAAACAAAATTATTACATAATATTTTATCAAGAACTGTATTATAAATATTATTATGCTTATTACACATTAGAATGATTTGCAATGTAGTAAATGCAGATGTAGAAAATCTAAGAAAGCTTTTTAAAACAGTTTAGCACTCTGGGGAGTTTCTGTTCCCAATAAATGACAGGAACACAATTTATAAGATGATAGGTGGTACATCTTTTAATTAGAGGCCTAACCACATAAAACATTAGTCATAAAATGTTATTCTCTACTAAGCATTTGTAACATCTCCAGATACACTAGTAATACTTTCCCCCTTATCAGTATACATGCTTAGCATCAGAAACCATACTATGAGCAAATTATACAGATAACTCTTGAAAAAAATAGCTCACTTTGGAATAACTGTCAAACTTAAGTTTTTATTCTTCTGGACACACTCTTTCCTCCAATCTTCATTTTAACAGTGTTTTCTCCTTGACTGGTGATATATTATTAAAACCCAATCATACCCAGCATATTCCTTTGCAGCTGAAATGAATTACAAATAACCAAAAGAAAACCAATGCATTTCTACAGAAAACTATCCAACCTACTCTGCAGGGCAGAAGCTCTCCACCCCCCACCAAAAAAACCCCCACCTTTTATCCAAGGCTGCTTTAAAACTAGTCCTGTAAGTCCAATTAGTATTATACTATTATTGTCTCCTCAGTGTGAGGGAAGTTCAAATCTTAAAAAGTATTAAAATTTTCAAATGACACTACTCTCTGTAAACATAATTGAGTTGAAAATCTTTCAACTCAAGATTGAGTTGAAATGAAGTTTTTTTCTATTTCTTGTATTTGATATGAAATCTTACACCCAGTTACTGAGATACAAAGAATGTATGAGAACAAGTAGAATTACACTGTACCCAGGTCTCTGGGGAGAAATGCCAGAGGAGAACGGTCCACATAGAAACTGTATTCTGAAATTCACCTAAGATGCTAACAGAATTGTAATTAAGTGATTTCAGGATATTGTAATTGAGAAATGAGTAGTGTTTAACTGTGAGTACTTTCAGAGGAATGGGAAGTCCCAATGTTGTCACAGCTACCACTCAAGAACAACTCAGCCTTGCCACTTAAGATAGGGACCTTCACCCCTATCCATAGAAGGCAGGCTTCTACATGGCATCAGATTTCTACCACCTGGACTCTACCTTTCTCACCACAGAGTCTTTCACCCTTAATTTTCATTCAGTAATCAGTGAGAAGATTACATTTATTTGTGAGAATCTAACCAAAATAAATAGGGATAAAAGTAGAAAATTTCCAATGAAGTAAACTTCCCATACAGCTAGTTTAAGAGGTAAAACATTTCTAAGTAAAAATAAAATAAGAGAATATTTTTGGTTTCATTCAAAAAAGCTTTCTTCACTCCTGGCAAACTACTACGTTGTGTAGATATAATGTACTTTTTAAAAAAATCCTTTTTTTTTTTTTTTTACTGTATTTAACTACTTGAAATCATTCCTTAATAAGGACCTTTTAACATTAAAAAGTCTAAATGTTTATCATAAATACTGTATTAAAATATTTTTAATATTTACAATTTGAAAAAATGTATACCCTAGTCAGTCATCTCAGTGCTACTTCTTCAATTTCATCTTCTACAGAATCAACTGCTTTTACTGCTGGTTTATTGTTTGCATGTTTTAATCGGTGTCTATTTGGATTAAAACTTTTTCCTTCACCAAGGAAATAGTCTTCATCTTCATCATGTTCTCTACCCCTGCTGCTTTTATCTCCAGGGAGAAAATTTAGAGACTCAAAGTCTCCTTTGCTGGCAGCCAGAGAATTTGGGTCACTGCTTTTAGAGGAAATGGGACTGCTGCCACTAGTACCAAATAGCTGTTCCATCAGATTGGCTTTTTTTTCTTTTCTTGCAATGAAATCTGCGCTGTCTTTACTAAGGTCTTCCATACTGTTTTTTTTAAAATCCAAAAGGCCACTTTTTTGGCTAAATGGATTTGACTTCCCTGGTGTTTTTGCAAATGAAGGCACATAGCTACCAAATGCAATCTCATTTGGAGAGATTGAACTTCTAATATTTCCTGAATTCCGACCCTCTCCTTTTGGAGTAAAAAAACTTATGTCTTGCAATTGATGCCCATTAAATAATCTCTCTGAGGATTCAGAGAACATGTATGTTTTGGAGATTTTCTCTGAGGAATGCAGTTTTGATCCCAAATCAGGTATTAATGGCAAAAGAGGACATTTTAGATTCTGAGAATCTTGAAGTTCTCTGTTGATTTCATTCAGTTTAGCAAGTAGCATTTCTCTCTTCAGTCTTTCTTCTTCTTCCTCTTCCAATTTATCAATACTTTGAAGTTCATACATTTCCATTTGGTAGCTTCTAGTCTCCAACTCAGGCTCCTCTTCTCCCTCTTTCTGCTTTTCATTAAGTTCTTCTCTTTCCCACTCTGTATGAAATAAAAAAATTACAAACTACATTTTATAGCAATCAGTATTTTTTTAAAAAGGGAAAAAACCTACCATATTTTATAATACAACCATTTTTATCTAATTTTAGTATTAAAATAGGGTTCAAATGGACATCATATTATTTCACTTTTATATTTGTTTTTCAGGAGTAATATATTTAATGTGTACTTCATTTAAGAATCACATTTATAGAAAAACTTGTTCTTCAAAGTATGGATAGGGAAGGTTCTCATTTATTTAAATAACTAATATGATGCTATACATTTTAAGGTGGGTGACAGGATGGATGCAATCAAGCAAAGAGTTTTAAAGTTAAACCCTTGGATGTCATATCTTGAGAAGGGCACAATACCACTTACATAGTGTTCGACAGCGGATGCGTACAGGCACTAGAAATACAGTTCACTCTTAAATAGTTTTTTGGCTACTCATGCCACTTTCTATAATTTTGAAGTTATTTCCCAAATTAAACATTAAAAATACTAAAGTATACAAGAATACCACAAATGTGATAACTTCAGTAAATGGCATACATTCTCATTAATGTCAGAGATCAATCCATATAGACTAAAAAAAAAAAAAAGTCAAAAGGACAAAAACAAGTGACAGTCTTCTGCTATTTTATTCCTTTTCCTGTTACCTAGATGGAACTGACCATAATACCTAATTTTCTGTTCTGTAGTTAAACATGTGAAAGCATCTTGTTCTGTCCATTAGCCAACAGTGATGTAAATATGGCTTCTATTTCAATAGTTACACAGTGTTTACAATCACTGGGTCATGATTTTATGTTCCATGAATTTCCATGAAAGAAAAAGAAAGAAAAAGGATTTCTTTATAAGCAGATACTATACAACTAATGGAAATAGAATACATTCAAAAGATTATAGAGTTGAGCTGAGGCTGGTAGCACAGTGATAGAGCACTTGCCTAGCCTGTGCAGGCAGGTCCTAGGTTCAATCCCTAATGTAACAAACAAATAAATAAAAAATCCCTCTTGCCCATACTTTTATGACATTTAATAAGGATGAAAATGAAAGTATTCTTGAACTTCATTTCAGTATCTAAACTTATAGGAGTTATTTCACTAAACTTCTACATAATGATTGAACATATTCAAGATTTACTTTGCAAATTAAAATCAAATAAAAATTGCAAGGATACATTCAGGTCCTCGTATTTCATTGATTTTTTTACACTTAAGCTAGTCCATGGTATAGAGTTCCAAGGCTGAACCAATAAAGAAAGCTATTTTTCAGCTATTTCTTCATCAAGTTTTAATTAATACACAAAGAATTTTCCCCCTTCATTTGAATTGTTTCATCTGAATTTTCTGAAGGTAACCTGTTTTTATTCTGTAACCCCAAATAGTGAGTAATAGTCAATATATTTATTTCCTTAATAACTTCATTCAAATGGTTGTGACTCCTGATATACCACTGCATCAACCTTTTCTTATTCTGTATAACCAATTCATGGTTCAGCTGGACAATACTAAGGGACCCTAACCATTTCTTTCCCAAGGGATGCTGATTCATTACTTGCTTAAACAAAGTCTTTTTCTTACCATTCTTTAGTTTCTCTATCTCCTGTTTTGCAATTTGCAGTCCTTGATCTTTAATGCATTTTTCTTCTTTGTTCACAATTGGGTTTAGAATCCCTGCTTCTTCATGCTTATCTTGCTCTTGGAATTCCAAGTCCTAGTATACATTTTAAAAATGTAAATTTACTTATAGAAAAGGGGAAATACTATTTAAATATTACAGATTTCTCTTTCATTAAAGATGAAATTTTGCTTTAATTTCTAATAATGAATCAGAAAATCACAAGTTATCATGCTTTGAAAGATGCTTCAGAAACACATAGGATTATTTCTTACTTTAAATTTTTAAAGAAGCATTTATAAGTTAAGTGATATCAAAACCAATATAATGGAAGCAAATCCAACATCCTGCACAAAATTCTGAAAAAAAAAAAAAAAGTTGCAGAAGCATCTTCATACATTCTTACTACAAAATGTTAACCAGATTTTGTTTAATAGCCATTTCTGGTTAACCAGAAATGGCTATTAAACAATTATGGTAGTCAACTGAGACGTATGTAATTTTTCTTAATAAAAATAAGCTCTTTATTAGTACGATTCACTTTCTTTAAGAACAGAATTCCCTGAGTTTCCACAGGGCACAGGGGCTGCTCTGTTGGGTACTACATTTGCTAGTCTCCCTTGTACCTAGACAAGACCAAAGTGGGTGAGCAGAAGTGTACATGCAACTTCTGATCATATTTATAAAACAGCTTGCCCTCTAACTTGTTTATTCCCTTTTTTATAGAATGGTAAGCCAGTTCCAAAAATACAGAAGGACTATACTCTAAAATGCAAGACCAGTAAGATAGCGTGACTACCACAAACAAAGTTGTATATACCACCAATCCTGGACTACCCATTTGACTTTAGTCTATTAAAAGAGAAGGGTATTTGTTATCCTACTTTGACCACCATATTTCTCAAAGCAAGTTAACCTGCACTCTAACTAAGCTATCACTTGCTGAGGTCTTTTAACAGTGAGTGACCTCAGTCTTAAGAGGCTCAGGCTAAGAGCTTTAGAAACTTCATAATTAGTCATCTTTAAAATCCTGAAAATCATTCGCATTTTAAAGATGAAAAAATTGAGATTGAGACTCTAAGGAGTAAAACAACTAAAATGTTAAGAGCCATAATTTTTAAAGCAGATCAAATTCTAAAGCTATATTCTTTTCACAATACCAGGCTGCTCCTGATGAATCTTTTTAATACTTCTTAAAATACTTTAAGAATTACTCCATTATTCTCTACCATTTTAAAGACATAACATGATCTGGTCTCAAAGGGTAAATACAGGAAAAAAAGCAAGTACAACTTATGTATCTGAATTTTTCTAAAACAAAAATGAAATTAAAAAGCTAGAATACACCAAGGAACTAAATCAGTCCATTTCTGATTTATACCTTAAGAGATGTCATACACTGGGAAACTTTATAAGGTACAAAAAATATAACATTATATGAAATGTTCTGGATCCCTGAAATATTGTTTTTTTGAATTGTAAATATTAAAGACAAAACCCTCTTAAAGAAAGGGATCTGCAAGTGATTTAATATGAAAGTCCTTTTAAATGATACTCTAAATTCCACTCTTAATTTGAATGATATGTCAAATTCCATCCTTGTTCAGCATTCAGTTAACCCATAAAGTTCTCAGGCCCCAAAATATTACATTTAGTCAAGTTCTAAAAAAAAAAAAAAAAAAAAAAAATCACTTGAAACCTTTAGTTTGCTATTAAAATAAATAAAAGCACTGAGGATTTTCTAAGAATATATAAGCAGATAGAGAAAAATGTATTCCTATTATCTCCAACCTAGAAGGTACGATTAATCTCTCTGTGAAGCAACTGAAAAATGCAATGTAAACTAACTAAATTTCAATCCAAAGAAATTTAATAAAATGCACAGATGTTACTACCTCTTTCTCTTTAAAAGGCTAGTTGAATATTCATACAGATATAGTACTAGGCTCCACCACTGAATTTTTAAATGTTTGATACTATGTTTTTAGGGATAACTTTAAACCCAGAGTTTAATAATCAAATATTATTAACCCAGAGTCGAATAATCAAATATGGCTGAACTCACCAAAGTAAGACATTCTGGTTCCTCCCATTTATTTTCACAAATCATCATTGTTTGTTGTGTTACAGGTAATTCTTCCAGCTCACAATCTTCAATGGTTTGTACTTCTTTTGTACACAAGTCTGTAAAATCACTCTGGCATGCAGCTACCATGAAAACAGTACAAGAATTTTTCTAATCCCACTGAACAGTGGTAAAATACATAGAATTCAACTGGTATATAGGTTAATCTAAATGAGATACTGCATGTTTTGCTCAGCCCAACAAATGCACATTATTACTATTTTTGTTTCTAAGATTTATAGGCAATTATGGGATTAGGGGGGCAATTCTCACTGTAAATTCTATTACTTTTTACAAATTTTTTTTGGTCCTGGAGATTGAACTCAGGGGTACTCAACCACTGAGCCACATCCCCAGTCCTATTTTGTATTTTATTTAGAGACAGGGTCTCACTGAGTTGCTTAGTGCCTTGCTTTTGCTGAGGCTGGCTTTAAACTCATGATCCTCCTGTCTCGGCCTCCTGAGCCACTGGAACCACACCTGGCAACGTTTACAAATTTTATGTTTTAAAACTCTCGCAATTCATAGAAGAATTATACTTTCATTTAAAAAAAAGAACTATGCATAACAATGCTAAATATTTATAAATGAAATGTCTGGTATTTACTTTAATCTAGCAAAAGCAGCAAAAAGCAGATAAAATAAAATTCTCTCTACTTTGGGTATGTTTATATATTTTCACATGATTCAAAAATTACTATAAGAATTTTTCAAAAAAGCATGTTACTTAATTTTAATGACCTCTCTTCAGGAGAAAAAAACTGACAAGGATTTCTGAAAATTAACTATCACGAAACAAACTAAAAAATTGAATTGAACTTAAATGTATTTCAATGGGGTTGTTTATTGTTCTTTCCTTGTACTTCAAAATTAATTAATTTTATTAATAAATAATAGCTACAGGGGCTGGGATTGTGGCTCAGTGGTAAGGCACTTGTCTAGCATGTGTGGGACACTGGGTTCAATCCTCAGCACCACATAAAAATAAATAAATAAATATATTGTGTTCATCTACTACGAAAAAATATTTTAAAAAATAAATAATAGCTACAATATCAGTTTTCAACAATAATGTCTACTATACCATTCTTCCTTGGTGTAATTTCTTTTTCTTTCTTTAGAAAGGACTTTGGCAGGCGATTAGAATATATGTTTTTTATGTCCAGTTCTCTCTCCTTTTCCTGAAAACAAATCCATATACAATGAAGTGAGGGTGTGTGTCACTTTTCCAATCAACATTTTCCTTAACAAACTGAAATAAACCTAGAGTTCAGCTTCCATTTTTAACTACCAAGTAGAAAAAAATGTCTCTAGCACATTTAGATTAGGGAAGAGTAATGCTTTTTCCTATGAAGTTCAATGTTCTTGACCATTTTGGGACTATGACTCTGAAAATTTGATTAACAAAAAGAAAATTATGTAAGATAATAAATTATTTTGCACAATTCTGCACAAAATTTCAATCCATCATTGATCATTAGATAAAATTAAGAATATGTGCTTTAACAACATTAAATAATTTGAATGATTCTTCTAAAATGAAAATGAAAATCATGCGACCTTGATCTTCTGAATTTGACTTATTTCACTTAACAGAATGGTTTCTAGTTCCAAGCATTTTCCTGCAAATAACATAATTTTATTTTTCTTTATGACTGACTAAAACTCCATTGTGCATATATACCATATCTTTATACATTCATTCATTGATGGACACCTAGACTGGTTCCATACTTTGGCTATTATGAATTGTGCTGTTTTAAACAAGGGTATGGGTGTATCATAGGAAAATATGTAAAAGTCATAAATTAATTCTTAAGAATAAATACTGAGGAAAGGTGTATTTGGTAATGTGGTGGTTCCATGCCTAGACTTTTGAGGAACCGTCATACTGATTTCCATAGTGGGTTATACTAATTTATAATTCTACCAACAATGTAAAAGTAGAACACAGATTATTTAACCAGGCAACAAAAATGCTAGTTCTACAGTTTTCTTCCAGGATTTAACAATTATTTTACATTATTCTTACTGCTTTACTTTGTATAATTATATCAAAACATTTTCTATCTAAGCACCAAAGATAATAACAGAATTTTATAAATTATACCATACCAACCTAAAAACATGAATAATAAGAATGTTTTAAAATATTGGGTTTTCATCAAGTTTATATTACAGAGAAAATAATGTCATTTAATGTAAAGTGCTTACTTTTAATTTGTGATACAGTCGTTGTAACTCCTTTTGAAGAACTTTGTTTTCATCCTGAGCCTCATATGCCCTTTTCCTTTCAGCAAGCAATTGTCGTTGAAAACTGTTAGTACTTAGTTCAAGGTTTTTCGATAATTCCTAGGTGTACAAACATATTTCAAAAACAGTATTAATTAAAAGAACCCAATAGTAAAACACAGCACTTAGAGGTGTCAAAATGATGTTTTTAGTGATTCTAATTTTAGACATAAAATTAGGCTGGCTGGACTTGGTCTTCATGAACGTAAAATAAACTGGGAAATAGATTTACCAACCATTTAATAAGATACCTACTTAATTATTTCTTTTAGCATTTTTCACAGTGATTTGTAAATATATTCTTAAGCATTTGAAGCATGCACACATAGAGCAAAAAGATAGCCAAAGAATGGGATAAGAAGCATAGGCTTTCAGAAATCACTGCTTAGGCCAGGTGCAGAGGACAGAACACATCTCTAGATAAAAACTACAGCTATTGCCATTATCTTTAAATATCTCCCATGAAGTTTATGAAAGTATTTAGGCTAAAATATTTTCTTTTAAAATAATATGTCGGGGGGCTGGGGATGTGGCTCAAGCGGTAGCGCGCTCGCCTGGCATGCGTGCGGCCTGGGTTCGATCCTCAGCACCACATACAAACAAGGATGTTGTGTCCGCCGATAACTAAAAAATAAATATTAAAATTCTCTCTCTCTCTCCCCATCTCTCACTCTCTCTTTAAAAAAAAAATAATAATAATATGTCGGGCTGAGTTGTAGCTCATTGAGAGAGTGGTTGCCTAGCACATGTGAGACACTGGGTTCAATCCTCAGCATCACATTAAAAAAAAAAATGTCAAGATACCATTCCTAACTCTGAATGAAAAAAAAAAACATGCTTTGTATATGCAAAAAAGTATTATAAAATCACAAAGAACATGCCTGTAATCCAAGTGGCTCAGGAGGCAGAGGCAGGAAGATAGTAAATTCAAATTTCAAAGCCAGCCTCAGCAACTTAGCAAGGCCCTAAGCAACTCAGTGAGACCCTATCTCTAAATAAAATATCAAAAAGGGCTGGGGACGTATTCAGTGGTTAAGCACCCCTGGGTACAATTATAGTATACTTTAAGATATTATAAAACTACAAATAAAATCAGAAAATAAAACAGTTATAATCCCATTATCCTGTGATCATGATTGTCAACCTTTTAGTGTACATGATTTATGACTTTTACATATTTTCCTAATATAAATGCCTAAGCCAACAGAATTTAATATAATTTTTAAATGGAATACTTTTCTATCTTCTAGACTATCATAACTTGTAAGTTCTGCTATTCAGCACTAATGTGTTCCAATTTTTTCTATAGTGAATATCCTTGCATATATAACTTCAAACATATCTTTTATTATTTTCCCAGGGTAAATATTAAGAAAGAAATTTTCTTGGACTTTATTGAAATTAAGAATCCTCCTCTTTGAAAGAAACTGTTAAGAGAATGAAAAGATAAGCCATAGTCTGATAAAAATATGTACAAATCATACGCTACAGTACATATCAAAGAAAAATGTGTATGTATATATGTATGTGTTACAAAATTCAGTAATTAGAAACTAAACAGCTCAATTTAAAATGGAGGAAATATTTGAATAGATAATTCACCACAGAATATATAGAGACAAGCACAAAGAATGATGCCTCAATATCATTAGTCATAATGTATGCAAATTAAAGCCACATGAAACAACATTTACTATTAAAATGTCTGAAACTAGAAAAACTAAGCACACAAAATGTTGGCAACGATGAACAGTAATCAGAACTCATACACTTTGGGTTGAAATATAAAATGGCATAATCATTTTGAAAAATTGGGGCAGTAAACATAACATACACTTACTATGTAATAGTCATTTCACACTTAGGTCTTACCCAGAGAAATAAAAGTCAATCTCCAAAACTTTTGCACGAATGTTCATACTACCTTTATTTATAATAGTCCCAAACTAGAAACAACACAAATGTCTACCAACAGGTTAATGAGTACTTAAAAAGTGGTATATTTTTATTATTCAGCAATAAAAAAGGATGAACAATTAATACATGCCACAATATATTAGAATCTCAAAATAATTTTGATGAATGAAAGAAGCCAAGCATTAAACAATGCATACTGTATGCCTCCACTAAATGCAAATTAATTTATAGGGACAAAACAATGAGCTAAGTATAGGTGATAGGGATTGGTAAAGGGACAGCAAACAAAGGGACATTTGGAGAATACTACGTATGAGAAAAGGCAGTGGCACAGCAAAAGAAAGAAACAGCCCATCACTTGCTGCCCGATTCACAACCAGGGGAGGGGAAGTTTCCCCTCTGCAGGAGGAAAAGTAAAAATCCCAGCAAACTGTCAGCTCAGCCCAAATAGCAAAGGCACATGAAATATGCACAGTAGTAAGGTTTTGGAAAAGAAATTCACTGCATTTAAGAGGGAAACTTCAGGAGACATCTTGAGAAGGGATCTATTATTTGAATTTAGACTGTTTTAGGGCTCAGAATCCCTGCATATTCCTATCCTTGGGACCCACAAACAACTCATGGCATTGGCTCTGCTGGTGGCTGCTTCCTAAGCCAGACTTGGCTCAGTAAGTGACACAAAATTTAGAGTGATATATGGTGGGGAATGGATGTTGAGGCATGGAAGTGAACTGAGTGCCATCTTTAGAATCAGGGAGATGGGAAGCCTGTCCTTAGACCAGAGGCACTGCCACTTATGTTACCCAGCTCCTATTATGAACCATTCCCCC
Source organism: Callospermophilus lateralis (assembly GCF_048772815.1). Taxonomy (NCBI): domain Eukaryota; kingdom Metazoa; phylum Chordata; class Mammalia; order Rodentia; family Sciuridae; genus Callospermophilus; species Callospermophilus lateralis. Next base: position 81,583,583 of record NC_135310.1, on the reverse strand, counting down.
ACGATATCTGTCAAGCACTACAAAGAATGGGGCACACAGCCTAAGAAGGGTCAGAGAGAAACTTTGCCCAGCACTGGCTATATTCACCTCTCATTTTCTCCTGCCAGTATCTCTTGTCAGGGGTGATCCACTTACCCTTGATCCCTGATGGGCACTATTAAGAAAGTGAGGGGAGGGAAGAAAAGTCCTTGTTGTTGCCCTGTTTCTAGATATGCACAACTGCATGGGGGATGGGGGTTTGTCTGTAGTCCCATTCCTAGTGGGCATGCCTACAGTAGCAGCCAAGAGGAAAAACAACCATTTCATCCACAGAACTAATGAACACAGAACAAATTTTCAACTACAGGAAGCCATCTAAGCCATCTGTGAATTACATGAGGGTCTTCTCTCGTTTGGTAGCCAGGAGATTTAGGTTTGGCATTGAGAATTATTTATTGCTCTCCCAAGGCAATAAATTGCCCAATGCATGTGACCTTTATCTCCAGTCTGCTAAAAAAGACGCCTCATAGTAGCTCAGGAGATGGGCATAACCAATTGGGAACTGAATAGCCCAACTTTAAGCTTTTTTTTTGGTGAAGAACATTCTATGGAAGGCCTTTGATGTTTCCTGATATAAATAAAGCAGGTGTGGGCTCCATTCCAGAGTCTGTAATTTTGATCTATCTGACCAGCTTGCCCATCCTGCCCCAACTTTTGAAACTACTATCTGTGTTCTATGGTTTTTTTGTCATTCTATTCTTCCTAGCTTTTATTTCTCAGCCAGCCTATTCCACTGAGGGGAACCCCATTTCCACCACCCATGTGGGATGTGGGCAAGACTCAACAAAATACTAGCAAAATTAATTTAATAATATAAATCAAGATCATATGCCATTATCAAGGTGGTTTTCATTCCAGGAATGTAAGAATGGTTCAAAACATAAATCAATAAACACAATACATCACATAAATAGAAGGATAAAATAATATGATCATTTTCAATAGCTGAAGAAGCATTTGATAAAATTCAACACCCCCCTTTTAGATAAAAAGAGCTGAACAAAATACATTTAGAAGGATCATACCTCAACCAAATAAAGGCTATATGATAAACCCATAGCCATCATCATATTGAATGGGGAAAAACTGAAAGCATTTCCTCTAAGGTCAGGAACAAGACAAAAGTGCCCATTCTTATGGCTCTTATTCAATATAGTACTAGAAGTTTTAGCCAAAACAATCATTCAAGAAAAATAAACAAAATGCATACAAAAAGGAAAGAAGGGCTGGGTGTGATAGCACATGCCTATAGTCCCCACAACTCAGGAAACTGAGATGGGAAGATCACTTAAGTCCACTAGCTTGAAACCAGCCTAGACAACACAGTAAGACCTAACTACAAACAAAAACTAGAGCACAGAAAGGAAGAAGTCAGTAGAAAAATCTAGAATTCCCCAAAAGACTGTTAGAATTGATAGATTCAGTAAAGTAGCAATATGCAAAAATAATGTGCAAAGATCAGTACTTTTTCTATATACCAATAATTAATATGCTAAGAACTCCGAGAGCAACCTCATTCACAATAGCCACAAAAATAAGATACCTAGGAATAAACCTAATCAAGGAGGTGAAAGACCTCTACAAAGAAAAGTATAAACATTGAAGAAACTGAAGATGACACTAAAAGATGGAAGGACCTACATGTTCATGGATTGCAAGATTCAACACTGTTAAAATGTCCATAGTGCCCAAAGCCATCTTCAGATTCAACACAACCCCAACAAAATAAAAATGACATTCACAGAACAAGTAAAAACAATCCTAAAATTTGTATGAAAACACAAAAGACCCCAAATAGTCAAAGCAATCTTGAGCAAAAAGAAAAAAGCTGGAGGCATCACAACATATGATTTCAAGGCATTCTACAGAGTTATAGCAACCAAACATCATGGTATTGGTATAAACACAGACATATTATAGACCCATGAAACAGAATAGAGAACCTAAAAGTAAATCCATACAATTACAGCCAACTGATTTTCAAAAAAGGTGCCAAAAATACAATGGAGAAGACAGCCTTTTCAACAAATGATGCTGGGGAAACCGGTTATCCAGTGTCCTAATCCCTCTCATCCTATAGAAGAATCGACTTAAAATACATAAAAGACCTTAATATAAGACATAAAACCCTGAAACTACTAGAGGAAAACACTGGGGAAACACTTCAAAATAATTGGAATAGGCACATTTTCTTGCTACAACTCCCAAAGTACAGGAAATAAAAGCACAATTGACAATGGGATTATAGCAACTTAAAAAGCTTCTGAACAGCAAAGAAAACTGAATAATAAAAAAAAAAATAACCTACATAATGGGAGGAAACATTTGCCAGCTATTCTTCTCAGAGAAGGTTAATAGTCAGAATATATAAAGAACTTAAAAAACTTAAGAAAAGTAATACAACTAAAAAATGGGCAAATGATCAAAATAGACATTGCTCAGAAAAATACAAACAACCAATAAATATATGAAAAAATGCTCAATATCTTTAGTCATAAGGGAAATGGTAATCAAAACTACAATGAGATACCATCTCATCCCAGTTAGAATTGCTGTTTTAAAAAAGACAAAAAAATAACAAATGCTGGGAAGGATGTGGAGAAAAAAGGAACCCTAATACACTGTCAGTAGGAAGGCAAATTAGTAGAGCCATTATGGAAAATGGTATGGAGATTCCTCAAAACTGAAAATACAAGTATCATATGATCAACCTATCATAGTCCTGCTTATATATGCAAAAGAAATGAAATTGGTATACAAAGAGATACTGCATGTACATTTTTATTGCAGCACTGTTCACAATTAGCTACAATACAGAATCCACCTACATGCCCATCAACAGATATATGGGTAAAGAAAATATAGAATACATATCCAATGGAGTATTTTTCAGCCACAAAGAATGAAATCCATTTGCAACAAAATGGATGAAATTGAAGGATGCCATGTTAAGTGCAATAAGCCAGACACTGAAAGACAAGCTACATGTATACTCTCTCGTAAATCAAATTTTTAAAAAAGCCAATCTGAAAGCAGACTAGTGATTACTGGGAATGGTTTGTTGAGAGAGGAGTTAAGGGTGGATGAAGGGTAGATGGAAATGATGAATTTATGCTGTATGCATATACAGAAATATTACAGTGAATCCTACATGGTAATAAAAGTAGATATTAAAAAACTTAATGACAACAAATACAGAATCTGAAATAAAATAAACAAACATAATCAAAATAAAATGAGATGTAAGACATGAATCAAATAAAAATGAGATGTAAGACATGAATCTATTTATAAACTATTAAATGAATAAGTTGGAAAAAATAAAGACAAAAATAAACTTCTGAATAAACATTAAATTCACAGGGTTTTGAAGGTAAAAATTCAAAAAATTTTAAGAAACAGATATAGCTATCTTTTATAATTTGAAGAAAAGGAAGAAGAGGAGGAGGAGAAGCAAGACTGATGATGATGAGGACTAGGAGGAAGAGAAAGAGGAGAAAGACCTATAAAAAATCATTCTTGGTGAGAATTTTTATAATTTTTTTTTGGCAGTGCTGGGGCTTGAACTTAGAGCCTCGTACATGTTAGGCAAGTGATCGACCACTAAGCAATACCCCCAGCCCAGAATTTTTATAATCTTGATGTCAAAAGTGTATAAGAAATATTATATATGCTAATTAATTAAATGAATACAGCTACAACTGCCAATATTACTAAATCACAAAAAAGTGGATAAGGATAGCTTAAAGTAAAATCACAGACCATTCTTATACATGAATATTGTTGCAAAAATCCCATATATTAGCAAAAAGAATTAGGCAATGAATAAAAATTGCACCTTACTAAATACATCAATCCCAAGAAAGCAAAGAATCAAAGTAGTTTATTATGTGACTGGGCATGGTGGAACATTCCTGTAATCCCAGATACATAGGAGGCAGAAGCAGGAGGATCACAAGCTTAAGGCCAGTTTCAACTTAGCAAGACCCCGTTTCAAAGTAAAAATAAAAAGGCAGGGAATGTAGATCAGTGGTAAAGCATCCTGGGTTCAATCCCTAGTATCAAGGTCACAGGAGGGAAATCTAAATGTAATTTGCCATGTTAATGAGAAAAAAAAATTTAATTATTTTAGCAGAGAAAAAAAAAGCATTTCATGAAGTTCAACATATCATTTAAAATAATTAATCTGCATATACACAAACATACAGATGAATACTTACATAAGGCACACATTAATGGAGGGAAATATCCAAGATAACCACGTTTAGCTTCTTAGTGTGTATCTCCAGCTGATAAGAATGTTACTTTTTCTTTTCCTTTTTTTTTTTTTTTTTGGTGGTGCTAGAGATCGAACACAGGGCCTTGTGCCTGTAAAAGCAAGCACTCTACCAACTAAGCTATATCTCTAACCCCTATTTTTTCATTTTCAATAAATTTATGCTACTTACTAATGCACATGTACTACTTATGGAAAATAAAAATATAATTTCAAAAAATATGTTCAAATAAAAACTAAAATGGCTAGGAAGGAAACATCTAACAGCTTCAGGGAAGCAGTTACTTCTGAGGCAGAAGAATAGAAGGCTGTTTGGAGAAAGGACACAAGGGAACTTTAATATCTTATTTTTAAAAATAAGTTCTAAGGCAAAAGTAGAAAAATATCAAATAGGAACATGAAACCTTTAAATATTCTCTTTTTCCATATGTTCAAAATATTCCATATATGGGAAAAAAGTTGAAATTACTTTAAGAAATAAAAAATACTGAATGGAGAAAAGAAGAAAATGCAAATGGTAGTTATCTTTGGCTGGTAGGACTAAGAGTATTTTTCTTATTACTATACTATAAATTTCAAAATGTCTTGAAACAAGAGAAAAAAATTTTAAGGTACTTCAAAACTTTTTTTCAAAATAATATCAAAAATAATATAAAATATAATATCACAGAATTGTTACTATTTAACATAAATAAAGAATTAACATAACAATTTTTTACAAACTCAAAGGATATTAGATTTTACCTTATTTTTTATTAATTAATAAAGTAATATACACTTAGTCCTGTTTTAATAAAAACTGTATTATCTATCCATCTCAGTTAACTGTTTTAATGCCTGTTCAGTATTGTGGTAGCTCAACTCTGAAGACAGACTTAGTGTAAGCAAGGAACCTGGAGTTTATCTCACTGGCCTATCTTTTAGGAATTTTTTTTATATTTCCAGAAGGGGAACATCCAGCCTCTACACAAATACTTCTAGTGCAATTTCAATTATTTGAAAGCTCTTCCATATAGATGAGTAGAAATTAGTAATATTCATTGGATTTGCACTGATCTAAAAAACAATCTCATAAAAGCAGACCTATTTCTCCTCTTCCATGCAATAGGCCTTTAAATAAAGAAAGTTATATTTTCCCTTAATCTAATCCATGATTCCATATTTATTACATTGTTTCTCATATAATAGTTTTTCAACATAATGGTTATCCTATTTGCTCTCCACACATTAGTTTGTTACCTAAAACTTGGTACCTTAATACATGTAATCTGACCAGTAAAGTTATAGTTACTATTACCTCCTAGGAATAGAAAAACAAACATTTTCTATTAATTTTTTTCTTCATTTTTTATTGGTGCATTAGAGTTGTATATATTGATGGGATTTATTGTTACATATTCATACATGCAGACAATAAAATTTGGCCAATATTGCTTCCCAGCATTTCTTCTCTCCCTTCTATTAACTTTCTAAGTAGCAATATGATTTTAGGTTCATAAACTAAAATATATTTTTAAAAACTGAATTACTTTCAAGCCAGGAGATCATATATGATAGATCTTTAAAAAATGAAGACTTAATATTTAACCACATCAAAATTTGGGGCCAGATTTTGAGCCTAGGGAGACCAACTCAATCTTAATGTTGTCATCATCAAATTAGAGGTCCCTCCTATTGGTGAACCTGCTGTGAATGCCACAATTTTATTTCATCCATCCACCCATCCATTTATTCTTTTATAAAGAACTAATTCTATCCCAGACTGTCAGATGTTGCAAATACAAAATCAAATGAGACTTGTTTTTGCCCTTTAGGAGCCTGATGAAATTCACCAATAAACTGAAAGGGATAGGACCTAAGATGGTAGCCCAAAACACCCACCTAGAAACTTTCTCTCCAAGTTGGCAACTGTTTATCTACACCCTTTGAATACAGTTAAAGTTCTAACTAGGAAGCTAACATTATTCTCAAGCAACCCACATTACTCCATTTAAAAAAAAAAAACATAAAAGACAGACAATATTAACTATATACTATAGTATATCTACTATATAACATATCCACTAGACTATAGTAGATACAGTATAGTCATAAAATATACATGCAAATATTTTATAAATATATAGTATATATAGGAATATAAGTGTATAACATATACATGTTTATAGGAGAGAATGTATAGATATATCTTCATAAACCAATCTAAAGGAAATAAAATAAAGAATAGTTCTGAAAGAGCAATAATTTCCAAAACATGTTTCAAAATTTGAGATTGGCAGCAAGCTACTAATTCATAATTTAACATCTATCTCTGACTACCCTTAAAAAAATTGGTACTTGCCTTTTATTATTTTGTTAACTCTCCTTGTCTTCCTAACTCCTGAAAGTACACTGACAAAGAATCAGAAATCACATTTGCAAGATTCTTCAGTCCTCTGGGGTATAATTCATCTGAATCTGGAGACTGAGCTCATTTATATGAGCTGTTTCTTATTGTGCTTTTGAGCAGGACAGATTAGAAGCAAATTTGTAATCCAATAGTGTGTTTCCTCTTTGCATCACAGCCTATCCTAAGCAGTGAGACTTATCCATGCACTCATGAAACCTGCTTTCCTTAAAATGTTTGCAAATCTCTCCTTACTTTGAACTTGTGTCTTCCAACAGTTCGAATTTACTCCACAATATTTATTATAATTGTATTGAAAATAAAACAGATTTCAGAGGTGATTCCTACTCAATAAATCATCACACATACAAAATGAGCATATGAAAAGATTCTAAAAAAATGATTTGTTTCTTTTATAGTTTGTACATCATTTCATCAAAAACAATGATAAAATAGCCAAAATTTTAATTACTTATGTTATAATTAAAAATAACATAAAAAGTACTATTATCAGAGGAAACTATCACTCAGCTTTTAAATGTGACAAAATTCCAAGAAATTTATGAAAGAGAAAATAGAATAATAGAGCAAGAGAATGGGAGACAGAAGAATATAATTCTAGTCCTAGACACATGGTTCTAATGATCTATGCAATTTTCTGTGAACTAGAAAAAGGCAAATAACTCCTCTGTCTATGTTTCTTCAACAGTTGAATTAGAGAGTTCCCCATGGAAGTGTTTCAGGGGCTGCTTCAGGTTGCTGGGAAAGTTTCTAAAGCCTTTTCTGCAAACTATCTCACCAGTCACCATCACAGAACATCTCAGGGCCTGCATTTGATTGCCTGTGAAGAACTGACAAAACACGAAAAGCCAATAGAACAAATCAGTAGTAGTTTTAAACCTTTCAAAAAAAAAAAAAAAAGAATCCTTAAAGTCAATTTGAAAAACAATGCTCTATAATAGTTTTTCAAACTCCAAAATACTACAGTGTACTCTCAGAGATGTATTTACTTTTAACTAATGTAATTTACTTCTAGTGCATTCCTTCTTTTCCTCCTTCCCTCCCCTCTTTTCCTTCTTTCATATACTGCCTAATAAGTACAAGGCACAGAGCTATCCACACTCATTATGAACTTTAACACTGTTTATCACTTGCAAGGTTTTATAGACTGGAAACTGAGGTTCAGATAATATAATAATGTAATTTAATAAGTGTTCAGATAATATAATAAGTGTCTTATATCATAAAGCTAGCATGGTATATAACAAGAATTTGAATCTTGTTAATATGTATTTGTATGTGTATAAAATTTCAAGTTTCATTAGGAACTTAACAGGTTAAGAGTTAAGTGTTAATTAATAGCATAGTTAGATACAAACTAAATAATTTTTTATTTGGCCTTGAGTTCTAAGCCAAAAATTTCTAACTCAACTAAACAGGCAAAATCCATCAATGTTTCCATATTAAAGATGCTATCATAAAAAAATGCTTTAAAATCTCCTTGATGATATACTAGTCACAAGAAAAACTAATTTAATCCTCCCCAAATAGGAAGGATTTAACTTTAATTGCTCTAAGAAAAAATTATTAGCCTATAGCACTCTTTAAAACCTTATATAAACAAATAACAAAAGATGTTTTTAAAATGCTTTACTGAGACAAAGACTTCCTCCTCTAGGAATTTTCCATTATACTAATATACATCTCTATATGGCACACACACACACACACATACATATATATACACATAAACACATATATATTTAATGCCAGGCATCTTTTATGCTACTCCAGAACAAGAAATCAGTATATTAAAAATAAAGGTTTGGGGCTGGGGTGTGGCTCAGTGGCCGAGTACTTGCCTCATACATGTGAGGCACTGGGTTTGATCCTCAGCATCATATAAAAATAAATAAACAAAATAAAGATATTGTGCCCATCTATAACTAAAAAAATCAAAAAAAGGTTCATCATATTATGACACATCTATACAGACTAGTATGCATCTTATAAAAAAGCATTAAACTGATTATGCATGTGCAAGTTTGTATATGTGTGTACATGATATACATGTACACAATGCTATGTTGAAAGTGCCAAAAAAATACTTTTCCATGAAAAAAAACATGTCAAGCAATGTGTATAAACTGCTACTATCTGTGGTAAAGGGTGGAAAAACATGACATTAATATACAGATACAAGCTTGCATAGGAAAAGACAATTTTTCTTCAAAGTGTTTCTTAGAAATGGGTCTACAAACAGTATAGAAAAGAAACAAGTCATCATTGCATACCTTTTTTGTATTATTTGAATTTTAAGCCCATTTTAGTGGTTTTATTACTTTTTCAATAAAATTTATCTTAAATATTAACATAAAACTGCTTTAATAACTGTCTAAAAATAAATGGGTAGTTTCTAAGGTCCCTGAAAAAGTTAATTTCTGAAATCATTCTAAAATTTACCCTTTGATCACAGATCTCATTTAAGTCTTTTCTCTCCAGAAATGTAAAAGACTGCTTTTATATATTATTTATATAAATATGTGTGTGTGTGCATGTGTATATATATATATAAAACTCAGCAATTCCTTGGGTTATTTTGTAAAAATTTTATTTTACAAACAATTTGTTTTTCAACACTAGGAATTTTTCATCTCGTCAACATTCATCAATAGATGTAATAGGTCCTTAATTTTGGTGTTGGTAAAGGGGAATAAAAGTGCACCAAGCTAAAAACACTTTGGGTACATGAAAACTTTAAAAGCATGACTTCAGGCTCCTCAGATTTTAGATTTGAAAGTTGCCTCAGAAATCATACCATTTAATTCCTCAGACAAATCAACTGAACCTGGGGTTAAAAGAGTTACATTACGTCAAAGCAAGACAAGAACAGAGCTGACCTATTGGGTTTACCTCCATTTGCTGTCCTAATTAGATGTTCTTGTTTAAAAATAATTCAGAACAGGTAGCTGAGACAAAGATAGGGCTTTGTGATTTGGGTTTCTGAAGGACAAAAGGGCAGAAAATCTTTCAGAGAAGGAACTAGAGTTAAGTCATGGCAGGGAAAGAGGAAGGAAAATGGACCTACTTGGCCCAATGAGTAATGGGAAGATAATGGTGAATTCTTACTTTTGAAAATTACTTATAGTGAGGAACAACTATAAAATAAAATAATGATTTTATCAACAAGAAATACATAAGGGTAGCTTCAGGGCCAAGGGAATTTGAATTCCAGTCTCTCATAGGAAAAAATCTATCAAACTTCTTTCACAGCTCTGTGATCCTGTGTTCTATGATATGCAAACCATTTCCCAAAATCTTTACAAATATCTAAAAAGAGATAAAATCTTAAGAGTTTCATTATTTTATCCCTAAAAAGTAATTCACTCTGTGCCATCTGATGTTAAAAATACAGTTGGATTTTTAACATTCTCAATGTATATCCTACAGTTTACTGGAGTTCTTTTAATAATTATGTACATGTAATTACTTTTTTATCTTTTCATAAAACTTAGAAGATAATTTCCTATTTAATGATTATGGATTCTTTTGATAATTACAATTCATGATATTTGCTTTATGACATGTTGTTGGTTATACCTATTAATCTGCTACTGCATTCTTGATCAGGAAGAAACATGAAATTTTTTTTACAAAGGAATTAAGACCGAATTAAGACAATGCTATGTTGAAAGTGCCAAAAAAATACTTTTCCATGAAAAACAACATGTCAAGCAATATGTATAACCTGCTACTATCTCTGGTAAGAGGGTGGAAAAACATGACCTGAGCCCCTATTTGAGGCCAGTCCCAGGCCTAGAATGAGATGGTATAGTTGGGGTAGGCACTGAAAGAAATTGCTGATTGGGGAATCACTAATAAGGAAATGCTAACAAAGAACTGCTTATATTAAATCAGTGATTCTCAAAGAATGGTGTAATAACCCCCAAAGATCTCTGAGACACCTCTGAGAGTCTTCAAGGTCAAAATTATTTTAGAACAATAAGATATTATTTGGTAACTTCACTCACATTGTGTCATGAGAGTATCGTGAAGTTTTCCAAAGGCTATATGCCATGTGATATTATATAATGAAACATGTACGTTTTAAAAATCTACATAACTCAATATTTCCAAATGACCAATGTGTAAAGGATAAAACATCTAATCCAGTGAGATTAGACACCTAGGTTTTAATGTGACTGAATATACAAAGTTCCAATATGGCTTCAGATTCCACTTTATAACTATTTAGATAGAATATCACTTGTTACATTTTGGTGTAAGTGATATTCTATCAAAGAAAAATATCCAGTTATATGAGAAGACTATTAAATACTCCTCCAATTTCTAACTAATACAGACATCTGTGTGAGGCTGAATTTTCTTCACATTTATCAACACAACAACATACTCCAACAGATTGAATTCAGAAGCAAATGTGAGGGCCCAGCTGTCCTTTATTAACCCAGATATTAAAGAAATTTACAAATATATGGAACAAGCCACTCTTAACTTGATTTATTTTTGGCTTGGAAAATACACAAGATTTTGTAAAATGTAATGAGCTGTCTTCTATTTTAATGGATAAATATTTCTAAATGTTCTCAACTTTAATTTCTAATGTGATTAAGCAGCAATAGATAGACTTTACAAAAGTTTTACTAGAGAGGTTCCTAGATAATTTTTAAGAATACTACTGGGTCTTTGCAGCAAAAGTTTGAAAATCACTGCATTATATAATTTAAAAAAGTTTTCTGTTCTAAAAGTTAGGTTGTGCATATGTTGCAGTTTTAAGTATTAAATATGTATAAAATATTAAAGATTAAAATGATAGAGAACTCTATTGAATAAATTTATTAAGGTATGTTCCTATATAGTAAGGTAACTATAGACAACAATAATGTACTGTACATTTCAAAAGCTAGAAGAAAGGAGTTTTCACCATAAAGAAATATGAGGAGATAAATATGGTTAACATGATTTAAACATTATATGATGCATACATGTATCAAAACACAACATGGTACATCAGTTAATGTGTTTAACTTTTGTGTGTGGGAGACCAACCTTGTACGTAACTGAGTCACACTCCCCGGCTGAGTGCTGAGGTGCTTAGTCACAGAAATGTGACAGAGATTTCCCCACCCTTCTTGGGTTCGAAAGTCAGTGTCTCTTGCATGGGTGTGTCTTGCTACAGCCCCATGGGTGAAGCTATGCTCACCTGTTCCTTTGTAATATAACCCCTTGCCCTGTTTAGGATAGAATCTTCCATGGAAGTGCCTTGTGTGTGTCCCCTTCTCTTACTGTGCCCTTGGGTGTGGCCTACCCAGGTGTCAGTCAACCTGCTGACAGTGGACATCATAAAGATAGACTTAGCCCCCTGAAACTTGACCCCTTGCCTCATTTGAGTAGCTTCTCCTCAATAAAAGGGGTCAGTGTGTGCTCTGACACACTCTCTTCCTGCGGACTCCTAAGGTCAGAGGAACCGTCACAGTGACCCCAAAGAAAAAGGTATTTGTATCTCTTGTGTGGTTATTTTGTGCAGCCCAGTTAGCCCAGTTCAACTGGAGTGACCCCTGAGCCTTTTAGTCCTGAGAACAGAAACCGGGCATTTGTGTGTGCGTGTGGAGGGGGTGCGGGGGATTGAACCCAGGGACTTGTACATGCGAGGCAAACACTCTACCAACTGAGCTATATCCCCAGCCCCTTGTTTAACTTTTAAAAAGCACTATTTTATGAGAAAAATAAATAAATATATCTGTCAAAACAAAAGCCAAAATAAGGGTATAAAGTCAATTCTAAATAAATAAAATACATAGCTACTTATCCTTTATATAGAACTCAAAAGAGTTAACCCATCAAGTAGTTCTTCATCCCTGGTATCGTCCTGGGATTGAAACAAACCATATCATACAGGTGGACTGATTTCCTACAGGAGGAAAGGCAACTGTCATGAGGCTGTCTCCATTGACACCTTTGGCTGTTCCTAACTATGTATCCATTTCTAAATTACTGAGAACCTACATATTCTGTCATTTCCATCAACTAACAAAATGAGCCTGCACCCATCTTACAAACTGATATTAAGAAGGAAAGGTTTTGTAGCTCAGTGTACACTTAAGGGGAGGATAAATTGGCATTCTTTAAGAATAAAATGTAACAAGAAGAATAAGAATTTGTAGCTGGAAACTTCCTAGATATGAGACAAGCTATAAACAAAGCTACCTGCCACAAATTTTAGCTTAAGGACAAACTCTTAAAACAGAAAGGTATACCAAAAGAAAAACAAATAAAAAATCAAACACCATACAGATACACCTTAGGAAAGGATAGTATAGACCTGAGAACGCTACCAGCAATGTTACCACAATTTCAATATCCAGGACTTGTTCCATTTTAGTTAATTTGAAAAATGAAACACCACAAACAAGCTCTTAGCTTTTTCCCTTAGTCAATTAGTGGTAGTGACTCTAACCTACTGTTAGAAAAAAGAAGATTGATTTAATTTGGACAAAGTAAAATTTGGAAAACTGAATAAGGCACAAAGACAAAAGCTAAATTTCAAAGCCAAGTAAGAAATTCAGTAGAAACTATTTCAAATTCTTGATTGATTGAGATTATGAAAAATATAACTATATTTAATAGTTAAAAGCCAAAGGCTTTAGGAAGTCTGAAAAGGCAAGCTAGAATAAAGAATAGAAGCTCTCAGAGGGGTTACAAAGGTTATACCATTCAGAATGGAGCTAGTAAGATGTGACAGGAAAGTGAAATTGTTGATTTCAGAAAAGTAACTTCATAATTACATATTAATATTGATTCCAATGTAATTTCAATTATAGCAGAAAGGAAGCAGTTTATATCTATCAATTAAATTTGGAGGCTCAGACTTGTAAACCAAATAATCTTAAAACTTGGGAGTAAACTAAAATCAAGTTATTCCTCTGTGTGCATAAAACATTCACAGCTCTTTGTGAAAATAATTTTTACAACAGAAGTTTTGAAATAAGAAAATAAAAATTTAAAAGTAACCTTCTGACCCAGAAAGAATAGACACCATTTAGAAATCAAAGATAACCTAAATAAACAGACATACATACTGTGTTTAAGAATTGGAAGATTCAATATAGTAAATATGTCATTCTTCACAAATCAACTTAATGCAATTCTTATCAACATACCAGGAAGGTGTTTGTACACATAAACAAGTTTATTCTAAAATTTATATGGGAAGGCAAAGGACCTAGAGTAGCTAAAAATTTTAAAACAAAATGTAACATGAGAAGAATCACTGTATCTGGCATTAAGGCATACTAGGAATCCTTAAATTAAGACAGTATGGTAATGACAGAAGGAGGAACACATAGATTAATAGAACAGAACAGAGAATCTAGAAATAAACCCACAAAAATGTGTCCAACTAATTTTTGATAAAAGTGTCAAAGCAATACAATGGAGGAAGAATAGCCTTTTTTTAACAAATGGGGCTACAGCAACTGAGCATCCACAGACACCCCCCCCACACACACACAAAAAAGCACATTACCTGAACCTAAATCTCCACACCCTGCCCCCAAATTAAACTCAAAATATAAATCCTGGACTTAAATTAAAACAAAATCTTTATAAAATACCAAATTGTGAGGCCGGGGTTGTAGCTCAGTAGTGGAGCGCTTGCCTAGCATGCGTGAGGCACTGGGTTTGATCCCTAGGGCCACATATAATAAAAAAATAAAATGAAGGTATTGTGTCCATCTACAACTACAAAAATATTTTTTTTAAATACCAAATTGTATACCTTAAATGTGTGTGTGTGTAAAATTTTCGTCAATTATACCTCAGTAAAACTGGAGGAAAGTCCTTTTGGGAAAAGTACAGGCGATAGATACTCTGAGGCAACTGGGTTAGAGGCAAAGAGTTCCTAGGCTTAACACCAAAGCACAGTCAATAAGAAAAAAATATGATATATTTGATCACATCAAAATTTAAAACTCTCTCAGAAGACCGCAAAGAGGATGAGAAGACAAGCTACAGATTGGGAGAACATATTTACAAATCACACATCTGAAAAAGGACTTGTGTCAAGAATATATAAAAAACTCTAAAAAATCCACAGGAAAAGCATAATAATCCAATTAGAAAAATGACAAAACAGGGCTGGGGTTGTGGCTCAGTGGTAGAGATCTTGCCTAGCACATGTGAGGCACTGGGTTCAATCCTCAGGACCATATAAAAATAAATAAATAAAATAAAGGTATTGTGTCCATCCACAAAATAATAATAATGATGATTAATTTTTTAAATGGTAAAACAAAGAAAATAAATAGATCTACAGATATTGAATAAGCACATAAAAAGATTATCCATCCTCAGCCATTAGGAAAATGCAAATTAAATCACAATGAGATGGTATTACACAGCTATTAGAATGGCTGAAATTAAAAACAGCATAAACTCCAAACACTGACAAGAATATGGAAAATGGACAGTTAAATATTGCTGGTGTGTAAAATGGTACCACTACTCTAGAAGAGAATGGCATTTTATACAGAACCAAACATATATTTATCTTACAACCCAGCAGGTACACTTTTATACATATAGCTCAGAGAAATAAAAACTTCTGTTCACACAAAAATCTATACATGAATACTCATAGCAGTTTTGTTAGTTAATAGCCAAAAACTGGAAATAAACCAAATGCCCTTCAATAGGATACATTGCAACACTTCGCAGTACATCTATACCATGGAATAATACTTGAGAATAAAAAGAAACTACTGACACATTCAACAACTTAGATGAGTGTATATGTGAAATCTGCCAACATCAAAGGTTACATGCTGTATAATTCTATTTGTATAACATTCTTGAAATGACAAAACTATAGAGATGGCAAATGGATTAGTGTATGCCAGAAGTTAGAGGGGAAGGGAAGAGATAGCAATGGCTATATCAGGGTAACATAAAGGATCCCTGTAATGAAACTATTAAGTATCTTGAATGCGTTCATGGTCACACAAGTCTGTACATTTGATAAAATCTTATGTAACTACACACACAAATGTATATAAAAATATAACATCAAAAGCTGAATAAGTTTGATGGATAATATTAATGAATCACAACCAATTTCTTCATTAGAATGTTGTATTATAGTTATGTAATATGTTACCACTGGGGAAAACTAAGTAAAAAGTATATGGAATCTTTCTATATAATTTTCTTACATATGCATGCCCAACTACAGTGAACTTAAAATGTTAAGCTTTTAAAAATCCAATATGAAAAAAAGATTGAGGACACTATATTGTTAACTGTTTCAAAGACTTATCATTACAGATGAAAGATTTTTGTGCTCCCAAGTGAACAACTTATTTTCATCTACAACTTGGAATCCACACACTTTTCCCCATTTTTCCTATCCTTGTTTCTGCTATCTCCTCTACCACCCACCCATCAACCTCCTTCATAACTGGCTATAAGAGAGAACTGCAATTTACAGCTGTTTATATGTATGTATGCACTGTAATTTCTTTCTCTGTAGTTTTATTCATCCTCTGTTTTTACCATGTATATTAATCAGCATTTTGGATTATTTATTTATTTATTCATTTTGGGGTGCCAGGGATTGAAGTCAGGGGCACTCAACCACTGAGCCACATCCCCAGCCCCATTTCGTATTTTATTTAAAGACAGGGTCTCACTGAGTTGCTTAGTGCCCTGCTAAATTGCTGAAGCTGGCTTTGAACTCTTAATCCTCCCTCCTCCACACTTGCCACTGGGATTACAGGCCTAGGCCATCACACCAGGCCATGGGTTATTTATTCCTAATTTAAAAATCCATTATGTGGCACATGTTCTAATTCCCTTTAAAAAGTAATTCAATTCATGTCTTCATAAATGTACTTTGGATAATGATGTCCATCACATTCCACCATTATTGATAACCTCCTACTCCCTCCCTGGTGTGAACAAACTTTATATACAAATAGAGATATGAAAAATTGTGTTCTATATATGTGATAAGAATTGTAATGCATTCTTCTGTCATGTATTTAAAAAATAAAATCAGTTAAAAAACAAAAATTTGTTCTAACCCCTTGAGGGGGACTAAGGATATGGACTTGCAGCCTGCTCCTTGGCGCACCTGCTGGTGAATCTGCACCAACAGCTTGTGAATAAATGTTTCATATCCTGCTTAAATAAATAAATAGATAAATAAATAAATGAATAAATAAATAAATAAATAATTCAAGGAGCTGGGGTTTTAGCTCAGTAGTACAGCACTTGCCTAGCAATGTGTGAGGCACTAGGCTCAATTCTCAGCACCACATAAAAATAAGTAAAAAAAAAAAAAAAGGTCCATTGATAAGTAAAAAGAAAGAAAGAAAGTACTTTAAAAACAAAAAAGTAATTCAAGTGCCAATTCCTTATTTAATGATGATAACTGCTTTCAGTCCCCATCCCACCTCATGGTAAATAACCCTAACATAATGACTGCAAAATTTAGAGAATAAACTAGGAAATTTTTCTGGCCACTAAGACACACTGTATTTAATAAGCCACTGCCCCTGTGCATGGCATTGGTATACTAGCCATGCTTATTATACAGACTAAGTACTATAACAGGCTGTGTATTAAAAAATAATTAATACAGTACAGAAACTTAATTACTTACAGTTCTGGGTGTTCTTTGCTCAGAAAGCTCTCACAGCAGACATTATTCCCATAAATTTTGCTTACCTTTACTTTCTAAACTACTTATTAATTATAAGTAACAGAACCCAACTTAAGGTTTCTGTTTGTTAGATAGCAAGTGGCAATCTAATATAAGTTCCATGTGTAAAAGTCATGAAATAGGACTCTTTTTCTTCCTTTCTCTAAAAAAGGAAAAAAAAAATCCAAATATTTTTACTCTCAGGCCTATTAGTTATTCAATATTCTACCATTTACTCTTCTATAAGGTTTTGTTTTGGGGAGTATGGAACATACCTTGCCCCAAATGATGTATTATGCATATCTATTACAAATGAACAAAAAAGAAATCATAGATCAGATTTCTTATGTTATAGTCCTGAAAGGTCAGTTTTATGTTGCCTCACTACTATAGTATAATTTTCAATTTTAAAGAAACAATCAAATAGTCAAATAAGAATTTTTCCCTCAAATGACTAAGATCCCTGGAATTAAACATTCATTCATCAATATGTGGCTTATTAACATATACAATCTTTTTGGCATCTTGCTCTTAAATATACAATCTTAAATTTTCTGTAGTTTCTTACTTAGATGATACTAAAAATCATTTATTTATAAACAAGTATGAAATTGCAACAAGCTATTTAATCAGAGCATATGAAATGTCCGATGAGAAACAATCCAAGACAGCACAATTAGAAGCTGTGAAAATTTTACCTTAATTCTTCTCTCAGTGTCATCTAACTTTAACTCTGCTGAAACTAGTTTCTTTGCCAAATCATCTCGTTCAGGTAGGTGTCTAGCTTCAGAGATCTTTCTCAGTTTCTCTAAGGAAAATTTTGTCCTAAATAGTTCACATTCTGCATCTTTCACCCGTTTTTCAGTTGCTCGTTCCTTCTCTTGAGATTTTCTTAAGCGTTCTTTGAGTGCTGTAATTTCATTGTTATGACGAACTACAAGTTGTGAGATTTCAAGTTCTGCATCTTCAAACTTATTCAGGGCTTTCTCCTGTCTGTACTGAAGCCTTTTCAAAGCTTTATTTTCTTTTAGCAGCTCAGCTAACTTGACCTGGAGTTCAGATACTTCATTCTGCAACTCATTGATTTTTAGCAGTCTTGCAGAAAGAACCCGTTTTGTGACAATATCAGAATTTTTCCGAAGTGGTTCTCTATTGAGGCTTTGGGAACGAATTCCCACTTGGACTCCTTTTTTGTTTGGTAGACCCTTAGGACTTGGTTTCCTAGAGGCTAAAAAAGAGACAATAATAATATACAAAGCTATACCAAATGTATATGTAGTATCATTTATTCATCCAAACACATGTGAGTCCATAACATTCTTTATTTTTGTTTTCAAAAAAGAATTTTTCCTGCCAGGCATAGTAGTGTATACCTATAATCCCAGTGGCTCAGGAGGCTGAGGCAGGAGGATCTCAAATTTAAAGCCAGCCTCACAAAGGGTAGGTGAGTGATTGAGTGATTGAGCCCCTGAGTTCCATCCCTAGTAACCAAAAAAAAAAAAAAAGATTTTTTCCAATATTTTGTTAAATATCAGATTTTATTTCGAGCGCCAACATATTGGTTTAGGTACTCAACTTCCCTAAACAGCTCTTAATATATTTCTATTAAGAAAGGTTTAGGGTCTTCTAAGAAAGATAAAGAATATTCTATCCATCAAAAATGGCATCCCATTTTCCCTGCATGAACCAGGCCCTGGGGTTCAATCCCCACCATTGGGGGAAGGATTATTCACACTGCTTAAAAAGATGGCAGCCTAGGGTTGTAGCTCAGTGGTAGGGTGCTTGCCTAGCATGTATAAGGCACTGGGTTCGATTCTCAGCACCACACAAAAATAAATAAATAAAATAAAAGTATAATGTCTATCTACTACTAAAAAAATTTTAATAAAAAAGATGACAGTATCAGGCTTTAACCACCTTTAATTTTATGAGATGACAAGTCAAAATTCAAACAGGGGCATCATTAGCATTGGAATGCTATAAAATAAACACTGGCCAAAACATTGTGATATTTAAGTCATCTATGCCAAGAAAATTGGAATCCTTATTTATTTGGTGCCAGGGATTGAGTCTAGAGAGGCTTAACCACTGAGCTACATCCCCAGCCCTTTTCTATTTTTTATTTTGAGACAGGATCTCACTAAGTTGCTTAGTGCTTCTCTAAATTGCTGAGGCTGGCTCTGAACTCACAATGCTGCCTCAGCGTCCCAAATTGCTGGGATTACATGTATGTACCATGATGCCCAGCTGTAATCCTTATTTTAAACATGAAAAATTTTCTTCTGTATTACAACTCTTTTTCTTCATTTGGGGAAACAGAATGGCAGCTTATAATATAGTGAGAAGATTTGAGATTCGAGATTTACCACTTAATAACCCCCTTGGGCAATTCAATTAAACCTTTTCAATTCTATTTTCTCAACACGCAGGATGAAGATAACAACAATCTATTTATATATATATATAGTGTTAAATAAGGTATACATGTAAAAGAGGAACTTCTTCAGAGTATTCTCTGTTAGTAATAAGAACTTATATCCCAATTATCAGAAACTGAACAAAGGAAAACAGTTGTACAAATGTGTTTCTATATACTTTCTTGGGAAATTTCTTTTGTGTGATGTTCATATCAAAACATCAACATAATTTGAGAACAAGAAAAAAAGATCACATTCTATAAAAATAAGCATATGAAATATTTAAAAATCTACATATTAAATTGTAACATTCTAAAAAATTTGGTATGTTTTATTTTTATTAAAAGTTCTTTAAAATTAAGCCTCAATATACAGAGTACCTACTTGCCCTTTAAAAGAGTCATCTGAAAATTTGCCAGAGTTAAGATAATAAACTTTAATCTCTGAGGGGTTTTTTACTCCTCGTTTTTTTCCTCTCAAGGAAGAAATACATTCCAGATTAAAAAGAAAGAAAAGAAAAACTGAAAGATCCAACCTTACCCTTCCCCATCTCACTATTCATGGATACCCGATTCATTAAGGAAACAAGAAAAAATAACAACTAATTTTTATAATTTTACATTATAAAGTTTCATTGAAAATATGAAAATATGAAAATTTCACAGACTGTTTTGAATGTACACTGATTTAGAATTCTAGCTCTATAAATGCTCAGATATAGAAAAAAAGTGGCAGCAATAAAAAGAAATGAGAGAATGACTAATTGAAACTATATCTATCCAAGATGGTAGACACTAGCCACATACAGCTTTGGAGAAACTTGAAATGAGGCAGTCTGAATAGAGATATTCTATAACTGTGAAATACATACTAGATTTTGAACAGTTAGTTTAAAAATGCAAAACATTATACTATTTTATACTGACTATACAGAAATAATACTTTATGTTGGGTTAAGTAAAATTAATTTCACCCATTTTTCTTTTGATGTAGTTACTAGTAAATATAAAATGACATGTGTTGCTTACATTTGTGACTTGAATTACATTTCTATTAGACAACATTGCTTTAGAATGTAATTTTGGAGTGTCCATTATTTAAATTTACTTTCCTTCTTAACAACTGAGATAGCAGAGTTTTGAGTTATAGACTATCTACTCTGAAAGGATTGATACATGTTGATAGTTTTCAAATCGAGATGAAATATAATGTTAATAGAAGTAAGAAGAAAAAAGATAATTGGCTGTCATGTTTGTCATTCTTCTCTCCCTTGTTATGTCACTATCAAAAAGTGGGTGGAAAGATACTGGGTTTTTTCTTCTTACTTCAGTTTTCAAAATGAAATATGACTCATTTTTAAAATATAGTAAAAATAAACTCTGTATCTAACAAAAAAATCAAGATATGTTTATATTACTGATAAGAAATAAATATGTAATATACAAACATGTATAACCAAAACTATTATTATTATACAACCAGGTGCAGTGGCACACTCCTGTAATCCCAGCGGCTCAAGTAAAGAGCCAGCCTCAGCAAAAGCAAGACACTAAGCAACTCAGTGAGACCCTGTCTTTAAATAAAATACAAAACAGGGCTGGAGATATGTCTCCGTGATCAGGTGCCCCTGAGTTAAATTCCCAGTAGCCCTTCCCCTAAAATATGTTATTATACAAAGAAATTCTAATAATATTATTTTATTTTAAGAATAAGAAGATTTGCTGAAAATTTAAAAGAGAAGAAAGAATATACTATAAAACATGAAAACCTGAGAATTCAAGTGATTAAGATGCTGCTTTCATAACATTTGTTTTTCCTTAATCTATATTAGTTGCAATTAAAACCTAGAGAAATTAACTTGGTGTTCAAATAAAAATATCAGTTTAGTTCCATTATTTGATCTAAGATGGACAAATGAATACAGATTTTAATTCAAAAGACAGTGGAAAACAGAAAACAATATGAGACAGATGGAAAATGATAATTGATAATTCCTAGTTGATACTGGAACCATTTTTCACAGCTTTTTCTCCATATCTTCTCAAAAAGATAAGGCTTACCAAATTCTGACTCTAATTGGGTGACTTGGTAAGTTGCTTTTGGGGGAGGAAGGAAAAATTAAAGTACTCCTTACCTAATAATACCTTAAGTATGTTAATAATTTCTTAGGAATAATAGGCATTTTCTAAGATCCAATTCTAAAAGATATTTGCTCTTAATTATAAAACAGAAGCTTAAGATCATGCTTTCAATTATGAAACTAACAAGATCTTCTCACTGAAACAGGTTTGGAGGAAGGGATCCATACCCCACCATCCCCAAAAAACACTGTGCTTGTGGCAGGGGGAGGCACTCAATTGTTAGAAATATGGGCATCCCTGAGTAGCCAGATAGGGGCTAAATTAGGGGTCCATGAAAAGACTGCTTTCAAAAGGAATACATATTCTTTGTAGTTTTTAATAGTATCATCACTTTTCAAAGTAAAAATTTATAAAAGCAAATTAAATTATACCCATGCATATGTCTTTTCAATAACTATTCCCCACAGAAATAGACATTAATTAAATTATATTATCATAATATGCAAGGTATTTCATGATATGGCCTCTATCATTCTTTCAGCCTCTGATTTTTATCACTCTCTGCCTTGCAAGTTTTACCAATCTAAGCTACTGCTGTTATAACTGTGCTTTTTAAATGCATATAATAATTACCTCACATACATTTACCATATTTTTCTAGAATGTTGTTACTCAGTACAATGAGATTTCTTGACCCAAAATTTAATAAAATGAAGAAATTATAGAAGACTAGGTAACCAAATATATTTTTAATGATTATAATGGAGATCATAACACAATGGGAAAAAAATTAGTCTGGTAGTCTAAAATTCCAAGGGTATTCCTAGTTTTAATTCAAACCTTTGGAGTCAGCAATAAATTACCAAGGGTAAATAATTTCACTCAAACTATAAAAATGCCCCTAGCAACTTTATATCAATACCTTTCACTACTTTTTAAAAATGAAGATACAGAAAAGTACAACTGTCTCGTAGGTTTTCTTTTGGTTTTGCCTTTATAGGAAGTACCTTAGAGATCCAAAAATAAATATTTACTTAGGAGGAAGAGAAAATAAGCAGCCTTACATTATTTTATTTTGTATAATGCATGATTTTGAATATTAAAAATGGAACAGATAGACCCATTAGCAAGGCTTATATAAATTTATTAAAATATAGCCTATTAAAAATGTAAATCAGCCTACATCCATACACTATACATACTAATAGAAGACTTCCATTCGTACAAGTTTTCCTTAAGCACTGTACATAATCTTCTAGATCCACAGAACTCTTCTAAAGAATACTTACATTGGCAATATACTTGGTTATCTGATGCTTGTTTTTTAGAAGTTTTTCCCATAGTAACTGTAGGTGAAGGAGGACTAACTGGCGATGACTGACCAGAAGACTGGGATGTAGTTCCAAACTCAGAGGAATAACTAGAGCTGTGTTGTTTGTCTGCTTTTCTTTCTTGATCAGCATTTGGACTTTTTGCTCTTTCCCCCATTGTTTTGAAAAATGGTCTCTAGTCACATAAATTCACAGATTGATGACAACACTGAAGAACATTTTCATAGTCTTCATAATATTGTTTCCAGGCAATTTATTTTTTCCACGAAATATACTTAATCCACATTCACATTAGCACCCAAGATACACTTTATTCCCTATAATTAAGGAAGAGGAAAGGAGACTCATCATACATTCATGGAATACATTTCTACAATTAATTATAATGTAAAATACTAAAAGAAAAATAATATACCATTTATAATTTTTATAAGATGCTATAATTTATCTATTTTCACACATAAGTTTTTGACAGTATTTGGACAAAAGACAGTTTCTGTCATGGCCTAGAAAGAAGATAACATGCAAAGTACTTAAATAAGTGTTAACTAATTTGATTTCCTTGAATCTTAAGAGTTATAATAAACATAAAACTTGAATCTTAACAGGGCAATAACCACCAATATTTTTCTTTTTTTGCTTAGTGGGAGGGAGAACAAACATGCAAATCTGTGCAAAGAAAAATACCTAATATTTACTACAAAAAATGTAAAAATTACGTATACTTTTAAAAAATTAAAAGAAAAGGCATTTGACAAAAAGCATTTCCAAACATGACAGGAAAATGGTTACCATTTGTAACATGTAAACAAATACCTCACATTACCTAAGAAGAAAAATATGAGGACAGAAGGTAAATAGGCAAAATATATAAGACCCAAAAAGGCAATACAAATGATACACAAAAATGTTCATCCTCATAACATTTTAAAACTATCATATTATTAAACTTTTTTTCAAAACAATAACACTGTAGAGCTGCCATCAGGAAAAATCCATGGAATTTTGGGGAAAAAATGGTAAGATGTATTAAGACTTCAATTGTTGTTCCTTCTCACCCTGCAACCGGCTTCTCTATCATCATCATCTTTTTCTATTACCAAAGATTGAACCCAGGGGTGCTTTACAAGTGAGCCACATCCTCAGTCCTTTTTATATATTTTTTAGAGATAGGGCCTGGCTAAGTTTCTGAGGCTGGCTTTGAAGTCTTGATCCTCCTTGCCTCAGCCTCCTGAGGTGTGCACCACCATGCCGGGCTAATTGTGCTTTTAATCTCTGATTCAATAAAACCATTTCTGGATTCTGAGAAAATGACTCTAAAAATAGGGAGAAAGTCATATGCAAATGTCTAATGGAGGACAGTGCAATTTTTTAAAAATGGAAGCAACCCAGATATATAACCATCAGATTAATTAAGAATATAATTTATGTACTATAAAGTCCATACAGCATAGTATTTGTTTACAAAAAGTTTGTGTTCAAGAAAAATGCTTATGCTATTGTGGTAAAATAAACAAATTCCAACTAGTTTATATAGTATGATTTCAATACACATATTTATTGAAAAGAAGATTAAATTACTAAGTATTCTTCCTATTTAAACTCTGATCCTTTTGCCTTGATCCTCCTTTTAAAATAACTGAAAACAATTTACAATTTAGTCCACATTCACATTAGCAATCAGAAGATACACTTTATTCCCTATAATTAAAGAGGAGGAAGGGAGACTTATCATACATTCATGGAAATAGTGTCTGCCTAAGCAACTTGGTTTTAGATTTTTGTATCTCTCCTTTAAAATATTTTGTTTTCTAATACATTCACATTAGACTACTTTTAAAATGAGAACAGTTGCTTTTAATATTTGGAAAAAAATCATCTTATTGATGAAATTAGTGTTAATAGTATAGTAGTCCTAGGAATAAATGAACAGACATATGCACAAGACTAAAATAATCAAAACGACCATCAATAAGAAACTGACCTTAGAAACTGGAAACATCCACACAATGCAGTACCACGGAGCTATTAAAATAACAAGGACTTTCTTTGTATATCTGCTAGCAATCTGAGTAATTCTCCAAAATATATTAAGAAAGGTAGATAGATAAGAGCATATATAGTGTGTAGTATGGTTTTGATATGGTTTTTCCCCAAAGGTTCCTATGCTGGAGGCTTGGTCTTCAGTGGAGCAGTGTTGAGATTGGTTGAACATTTAAAAGATGGTGCCTAATAAAAGGTAATTAGGTCACAGGAGCATCACCCTTGGAAAAGATGAATGTTAATCTTCCATTAAATTCTCAAGAGAATGAGTTATTATAAAAAGACTCAGGCACCCTGATTCTCTCTGCTTCCTGTCTCACCATGTGATTTCTTCTTTCATCCTTCATACTTTCATCCAATGTATGACATCCACCATGAGGCCTTCACCAAAGGCTGAAGAACCAGGGCTGCCCATTCATGGAACACCCCATAAAACTATGAGCTAAATAAAGTTCTTTCAAATAAATTTCTTTCTTTATAAGTACACAGCCTTATTTATCAAAGGAGAATAACATATATTTTTTTAAAAAGGTGGAAAGATAACTCATTTTTAAAAATTAAATATTTGATTTATCTAGGGTAGACTGTCCAAATAGAACTTTCATCAAGGATGTAAAGGTTCTATAATTTATTATGTCCTATGTAGTAGCTGGCCACATGTGGTACTGGGCTCTTGAAATGTTGCTACTATGGCTGAGAAATAATTTTTTAATTTTAATTAATTTAAAATGTAAAGGCCAAATGTATGGTGGTTAGCTTATTGAAAAAAAACAACTATAGCATAACAGAGGAAGAAGAGCTTGGAAAAGGGATGGAAACTAAACTCTTGTATAAACCTATATGTAGACTTGACTTTGAAAATAAATTTTTAAAAATAAAATTTTTTATAAAGCAATTCCTATAAATCAAAAGAAAATAAAACAAATCGCTCTAACTGCATATATAATTAGTGGCAAAAATACATAAAGTAGCCAGTTCAAATAACTTTAAAACACAACTTGACTTTATTTTCCCAGAGAGAGAGATCCCACTGACAAAGCAATACAATAAGGGCTATTTTCAGTAATTGTATCATTGGTATTGTTATTCTCAGACTAATACATGTGTTAAGATAATTAAATGAGTAATTATTGTTGTTGAGCATGGTCACTAGAATTTTCAACAGGAAAAGAAAAAATTTATCTAATAATGTAAACTCTAAAATTCTGAAGTCCAAATTTTGAATTACAAGTATCAGTATGAACTTAAGATGACTTCTTAAAAAAAAAAAAAAGTCTTAGCTGTCCACTCAAAAATTCTAGAAATAAAAAACAAATGAACCAGGTGTGGTGGTGCATGCCTGTAATCCCAGTGGCTTGAGAGGCTGAGGCAAGAGGATTCCAAATTCAAACCAACCTCAGCAGCTTTTCGAGGCCCTATCTCAAAAAATAATGTGGCTCAGTGGTTAAGCACCTGTGGGTTTAATCACACACACACACACACACACACTCACACACACACACACACACACACAAAAAAAAAACCCAAAAAACTAAAATTGAACGAGTTGTAGTAAACTAGCACCCAAATGTGGCTTCTGAATGCCACTTCCCAATAAAAGAACTAAAGCTCCTTGTAAACGTCTAATTTCATGTCTGAGGGAAGAAATATAAAAGATGAATCAGAAATCTAGAGGTTTGGTCATTTCAGAAAGCAAGGAAGATATCAGACACTACTGATGAAGTACCAAAAGGGCTGAAGAGCCAACTTGAAGACGCTCCTACTAGCCAAAGATGGGAAATGTTCATCAATAAGTGATTAAAACAGATCAAATATATGTAATCTCATATATTTTAGAAAATCAGTCACCTTTGGAAGATGCTAGAGAACCAACTCATTAATTAGAAAATTGATACATAAAGGGGTAAAAATGAGTATATTGCCTACAATACCAAAAGCTGTATCTTAAAATAACAATGTAGCACATGAGGGAAAGTATTTCTTTAGAATTATTTTAGAAAACAAAGGGAAAAGAAAATATTGAAGTGAAAGAATTAGAATATTGACATTTTGTAACCACTAATGAAATAATAAAGCTAGATAATGAATACCAATGGCTATAACCAAGTATTTCAGTTTGGACATAAGGTATTCCCCCAAAAAGCTGCTGTTAATCCAATCATTTCACCTCTGAATATTCTATTATCAGCACTATACACTTATCAGTCCATTCTAGTTTAGATGGACTGAATGCTAACTGTAGGCTATTGGAAAATGGCTGGAGGAGTGGTCATGGGGGGCATGTCCTGAAAGGGTTCATCTTCCCTGCAACTCTAAGTTGCCATGAGGTAAGCAGTGCTCCCTTTGCCACACCCTTCTGCCATGGTATTCTGCCTCTCCTTGCACCCAGAACAATGGAGTCAGCCCGCTATGGACTAAACCTCTAAAACCATGAGTCAAAATGAACTTTTCTTCTTCTAAGTTGTTCTTATCAGCTATTTTGGTTACAAAAAGGCAAAACTAACATGTTGTGAAAAAAAAAAAAAAAACAGATATTATGTGCCTCCTCATAGTACACAATAATACCTCCGAAGTATTTGCCTTCCCTCCCAAAAGAGTTAAATCTAAATCTGATCAATCATCTAAATGTAAATGACAATTTACAGAAAACACAAGGTGTTAGATTCTTACGCAAAAGTAACTCAATTTTAAAAATCATCACCTACCCACCCAGACATGACCTTCCCATTAGGCTTGCCCCCAAAGAGTCCCTAATTACTGAAACCACAATACAGATACCAAGTAACAATCATAGGACCAGAAGGGTTATTTTTAACTAGTTCATTGTACATGACTATATAATAAATAAGTTTTTTTCCAGCAGGCTACTGCACCTTGCAGAAGGGCAGCCTGGCAGATATTCTCTGTCAATAAATCTTTGCTTGAACTCAGAGATGTGTCTCTCATGGATATTTGCACCAGCCACCCTAACACAAGGGACAGAAGGATAGAAGTACAAGGAAAATAACAGCAAAATCCAAACTAAGGCAAACTCTACAAGAAAAATGTTTCTTCAACAAATAAATTACAAGCAGAATAGGAAGATGGTATTTATATATTGAGAAAGTCTTAAGAATTAAGATTTTTATTAAGAAATCATAAAAATTGTAACCTATGGACTTTATTTAAATCCTGATTCAAAAAAAGTTGTATAAAACAAAAAGTGAGAAAGTTTAAACACTGGCTATTTAATATTAAGGAATAACTGCTTTAGATAAAATAGTGATATTATGATTTGTTTGTTGTTAAGAAATTTTTATATCTTTGAGATATATGTTCAAGTATTTACATGTAAAATTAAATGTTTGAGGTTAGTTTCAAAATAAACTAGGGAGAATGAAATAAGATTTGCAATGAATTGATAGTTTTGTAAATTGGTGATAAAGACTTAACAGCTTCATTTTCTGATAGTTTACTTCTGTATTTGTTCAAAATTTTCCTTAGTTAAAAAAAGATTTAAAAAAAATGAAATACAAACTTAAGTATTTTGTTTGTTTGGTGCTGGACTAAACACAGGGTCATGTTGCATACTAAGCATACACTCTTCCACAGAGCTGTATCCCAAAC
This sequence comes from Callospermophilus lateralis, assembly GCF_048772815.1. NCBI lineage: Eukaryota > Metazoa > Chordata > Mammalia > Rodentia > Sciuridae > Callospermophilus > Callospermophilus lateralis. The sequence goes on along the minus strand of NC_135310.1, from coordinate 81,554,684 downwards.
CCAAACCTAGAACTTTGATCTTACTTCTGATATAGTAATATCTAGCAATCTCAATCTCTGTTAAAACTCACTATTATATCTTAAATCAGCAAATAATAACGTTTTAAAAATAAATCCAATCAGCCCGAATCTTTTACTCTGCAATCCTGAAAGAAAACACTTTCACATGAATAAGTATGTGAATAAGAAAAAGGATAATGAGTAAGAGCAGGGAAGGGTCTTCACACCTCATTGGCTGTGCAAATTTGGATTTTACCTAATCTATCAATCTAAATCTAAAATCTTAAAATTTTTATCTGTAAAATAGGACTATTAATAGTAACTGCCTTAGAGAATTGCTGTAAGGATTAAATGGGATAATTCAATAACTATTACACAATTAAGTATTTGGTAAACATCAGCAATTTTATTTATAATTAAACACAAGATTTATTTATAATTCAAACACAAGTCTTTGACAGGTCCTTGTCAAAGACTTTTGCTTTGCTAATAATAAAAAGATGATTTCAAGACGGCAGATTAGAGGCACCTAGCACCTGCCTGCTTTTCCACAAGGCAGAACCAAAATAATGAGTGTAGTTGCTTGTTGAGGTGAGTGGCTGTGAGAGAGTGCTGGAATTCAAGAGTTGAGAGAAAAAGACCTTGAGAAACCCTGGGATTTTGAATATTGAAATAGTGGAAGAAACAGTATCCCAGCACTGACCTCAGAGCAGCATGGCAAGGAGAGAAGAAATACATCACCACCAGGGTATAGGTGAAAGGGGGAGTCCCAGAGAGCTGCATATACAGAATTTGGAATTTTGCAGCCATAAACTCTAAACAGATAAAAGATCAGGAACTGCATAGTGAGCTAACTCTGGAGAACTTCTCCCCACTTCCCAGTGTATTTTCATAGAGTTGTAACTGGAAGTCATACTAAAAGGGTCTGTTGTCTGAGCTTACTGCTGTGGAGATCAAAGGGCCCGGCATTTTCCTTTCTCAGGGACCCTAGTAGACCCTGTAGCAATTTCACAATACTGGTTAAGTGGGTATTTGCGTCATGAATTGGTTTGGCCCAGGTAAGAGATCTAGCACAAACCTGATGAGAATTATGAGATGAGAAACCAGGTTGTGAGGTGGAGGGAAATGGAAGGTACTTCCCTTTAAAGTCTGTAGTTTGAGAAACCTGACAAGTCCATGAGAGTAAACAGTCATATATGATTTGGTATGCAAGTCATGTGTGGGAGCACCAGGATTGTGGGTGGTGAACTATGCAGAACCCACTGCCACCCTCCCAGTACAGCTCTCAGGCAGCCCACAGCTCTCTCTACCCACTTGGGGCATCTAGGGACAAACTGGATTTTTCTCGGCCCAAGGAATGAAAGTTCAAAAAATTCCAGAGAGAATCTTTGCTTAGTGAAATCTGAATTCTGTACTACTTTGCTAACACACTGCAGCTTCAGCCTTTGATCCACAACCCAAAAAGCTACAGAGACAGTCTTTGCCTGGATAGCTCTGCATGCTGTGCTAGCTCATTTCAGCATGAAAAAAGCTGAGTGGAATTCCAACCAGATTCAGCCACAAATCACTCCTGCTAGCCACCTGGCAAGCAAAACAAAAAAAAGGAATGGAGAATGGGGGCCTGTGAATAATCCTTAATTTTCTCTCCGTCCACAGGGTGCACAGCCTAAAAAGAACGACAGAGAAGGCTTGATCAGCATAAGCTGCAATCATCCTCTCTTCCCCCCAAATAAATTTTTATTTATACCTTTTTTCTTTTCTACTTTTTTATTTTCCCCCATTTTGAACTTTTAAAAATTTTAACTTTAAATTTTAAAAATATTTTATGCTACATGTTTTCCCCTTATCTCTTGGTTTTGCTCCCCCAAGCCCCAACAGTGCTAGGCATCAAGCCCAGGACTTTACACATATTGAGAAGGTGCTCTGCCCTGAACTACACTCCAAATCCCACTAAGAGGAATTACACCTAGCTCTAGCCATGACTTGGTCCTGCTCAAACCTTGGCAGATACTTCAACTTAAAGAATATAGGGAACAGAAGCCCCTAGCTAATGGCCCATCCCAAAGTGGGCACAAATGGGGGAAAGGCTCTACCATTTCCCTCCCGGAAACCCCCTCCATAATAGCAGAAAGAAATAACAAAACCATTTTGGACATTGTGCCTATGTGAGTCCTCAGTGTTGGTTTTTTTTTTTTTTTTTTTTAACATCCTGCAGATGGCACATCATTGACAAGTGTGAATCTGAGTGCCACAGAGTTGGAACTGTGATCTGGGTCCCTGCATTTCCACCTGAAAAACCAGAAACTGACCAATATCTAAACAGAGGATAAAAAGCTTCAAGTCCTTCACCATGATTAGAAGGGTCAATATGAGAACTGCTTTCAAGTGACTATGGAAACCTCTACCACCTGATAGAGGCATATATTCCCACTGTAGGAGCAACCACAGAGTGCCACTCCACCCTTCTGTCTATACCACATTTAGTTAAATTATCAAAGGGATCCCACTCTTGCAAAGCCTTCAAAAAAAGGTGGGCTTCTTAGGCTCCAATACACTGCACATTGTGTGAAAACTCACTAATCACAGCTGAAGATGCCACAGGGAGACCATGTTACAAAGTCCAGTTGGAATTAAACCCAGAATTACACAATAAACTGATATCCAAGATACATCATCAAAAGAAGGCCAGTTAAGAAGTTTCTCAAATAGAAATGGAAGAGCTATCCATCTCAAGAGATGTACAAACACAACATACAAACAAAAAATGATAAAACAAGGCAATAAGAACCTTCTAAAGTTCATAGTTGTATAGTAACAGATTCTAAAGATATCAAATTAGATAAAATACTGGACAAAAATTCAAAAGGATGACTTTTTAAAGCTCAGTGAATTCCAAGAGAATACAAATAAACATCTGAATGAATTCAAACAGACAATGCAAGATATGAATGAGAATTTCTGTAAATGGAGTTTTTGAAAAAGAACCAAATAGAAAAGTTCATATAAGAGATCAGGCCCAGCAACCCGCGGAGCGGCAGAGCCACCACTGCGCCTGAAAGGTAGGCACACCTGCCACCCACCGGCAGGTCAAGCCCAGCAACCCGCGGAGGGGCACAGCTGCTCCACGCACCTGCAAGGTAGACAGAACCGTAACCACCGAGAGAACAGGCCCAGCGGCCCGCCAGAAACATCGCCCCGGTTGGGGGAGGGGCAGAGCTGCCACCAGCGCCTGCTAGGTAGGCAGACCTGCAACCAACAGACAGAACAGGCCTAGCGGCCAGCGGAGGGGCAGAGCTGCTATTCGCGCCTGCAAGGTAGGCAGACCTGCGACTCACCAGTAGATCAGGCCCAGCAACCCGCGGAGCGGCAGAGCCACCCCCCCGTGCCTGCAAGGTAGGCGCACCTACCACACACCGGCAGGTCAGGCCCAGCAACCCGTGGAGGGGCACAGCTGTTCCACGCGTGTGCAAGGTAGGCGGAACCGTGACCACCAACAGAACAGGCCCAGTGGCCCGCCAGACACATCGCCCCGGTTGGGGGAGGGGCAGAGCCGCCACCAGCGCCCGCTAGGTAGACAGACCTGCAACCGACAGACAGGCCTAGCGGCCAGCGGAGGGACAGAGCTGCTGCTTGCGCCTGCAAGGTAGGCGGACCTGCGACCCACCGGAAGAACAGGCCCAGCGGCCTGCAGAGGGTCTGAGCCGCCGCCCGCGCCTGCAAGGTAGGCGGACCTGCGACCACCGAAAGAACAACCCAGCGGCCTGCCGGGGTGATAGGCACATTGCCCCAATTGGAGGAGGGGCAGAACTACCGCCAAAGCCTGCGAGGGAGACTTTGCAACTATACAAGAGCAATATAAATATATAGGGGGAAAAATCAATAACACAACAGTTTCACCAAGCAGAAAGAAACGCGAGCAGTATGAAAAGACAAGGAAAGAAAGGACCACAAGCAATGCAGGTCAACTCAACTTTAGAAGAGGTAATATCTGCAGCAGATGGAATGTCAGATAAAGAATTCAGGATATACATGCTTCAGATGATCTGAAGTCTCAAGGAAGACATTAGACAGCAAAATCAGACAATGAAAGACCACTTCGACAATGAATTACATAAACAAATCCAAGAAGCAAAAGATCAATTATACAGGGAGATAGAGGTTATAAAAAAACAAACAAACAGAAATCCTAGAAATGCAGGAAGCAATAAACCAACTTAAAAACTCAATTGAGAATACTACCAGCAGAGTAGAACACTTAGAAGATAGAACATCAGACAATGAAGACAAAGTATTTCAACTTGAAAAGAACATAGAGAGCTCAGCAAGACTGTTAAGAAACCATGAGCAGAACATCCAAGAAATATGGGATAACATAAAGAGACCAAACTTAAGAGTCATTGGGATACAGGAAGGTATAGAGGTCCAAACCAAAGGAATGAGCAATCTATTCAATGAAATAATACGAGAAAACTTCCCAGACTTGAAGAATGAGACAGAATCCCAAATCCTAGAAGCTTACAGGATGCCGAATGTGCAAAATCATAAGAGATCCACACCTAGACACATTATAATGAAGATGCCCAACATACAGAATGAGGAGAGAATTTTAAAAGCTACAAGAAAAAGGAAGCAGATTACATTTAGTGGTAAACCAATCAGGATAACAGCTGATCTTTCAACACAGACTCTGAAAGCTAGAAGATCCTGGAATAACATATTTCAAACACTGAAAGAAAAGGGGTTCCAACCAAGAATTGTGTATCCAGCGAAATTAAGCTTCAGGATGGAAGATAAAATTAAAACCTTCCATGATAAACAAAAGTTAAAAGAATTTGCAGCTAGAAAACCATCTCTTCAAAACATCCTCGGCAAAATATTACAGGAAGAGGAAATGGAAAATATCAATGAAAACCAACAGTGGGAGGTAGTACAGTAAAGGGGGGGGGGAATAATCAAAGAGGAAAACAAACCATGTTTAGTAACATAAACAAATATGGCTGGAAGAACAACCCATATCTCAATAATAACCCTAAATGTTAATGGCTTAAACTCACCAATTAAGAGACACAGGCTAGAAGAATGGATCACAAAACAAGACCCAACAATATGCTGCCTTCAGGAGACGCATTTGATAGGAAAAGACATACATACACTGAAGGTGAAAGGTTGGGAAAAATGATATCACTCATATGGACTTCGGAAACAAGCAGGAGTGTCCATACTCATATCAAATAAAATAGATTTCAAGCCAAAGTTAATCAAAAGGGATGAAGAGGGACACTACATACTGCTCAAGGGAACCATACACCAACAAGACATAACAATCATAAATATATATGCCCCAAATAATGGTGCAGCTATGTTCATCAAACAAACTCTTCTCAAGTTCAAGAGTCCAATAGACCACCATACAATAATCATGGGAGACTTCAACACACCTCTCTCACCACTGGACAGATCTTCCAAACAAAAGTTGAATAAGGAAACGATAGAACACAATAACACAATTAATAACCTAGACTTAATTGACATATATAGAATATACCACCCAACATCAAGCAGTTACACTTTTTTCTCAGCAGCACATGGATCCTTCTCAAAAATAGATCATATATTATGTCACAGGGCAACTCTTAGACAATATAAAGGAGTAGAGATAATACCATGCATCTTATCTGATCATAATGGAATGAAATTGAAAATCAACGATAAAAGAAGTAAGGAAAAATCATGCATCACTTGGAGAATGAACAATAGGTTACTGAACGATCAATGGGTTATAGAAGACATCAAGGAGGAAATTAAAAAATTCTTAGAGGGGATCCAACATGGCGGCGGGCAGAGAGGCTGCGCTTTTAATGCACTCCCAGTGATGGGGTCATAAAGTCGCAAGGATAACTCTTGGATTCTACCAACGGAGATTCTCCTAGCAAAATTCCACTGAAGAGAGACCGCCTAGGAGCTACTGTGTGACCCGGACAAGCGGGACCCTGCCACTAGACGCCGAGTTCCAGATCCACCAGCCACAGTCCGCGCACCACGGGCACAGCTGCAGATCCGTCCACCCGCCCGCAGCCAAAGTGACTGGGTCCTGCTAGACGCCGAGACACAGCTTGGCAGGAAGAAGTCTTTAGCCAAGCCTCCACGAGCCAGGAGCTGAGGCGAACCGGGCCGGACCAGTCCCACCCCTCCCCTCGGACACTCCGCCAAGGAGCCTGGGGCCCGCCATAGCAGAGAGGTGACGTCATCAAAGTTCGGCCGGCGGAATTCCTTCCCAGCAGAATCCACTTTAGCAGGTGCGTGACTCCCCATACAGATACAATCAGCCAGGAAACTTCATTGACTTCTCAGGGGTCGTGTCCGTAGGGACGCAGAGGGGATCCCAGACCCCAAGGCCCCCATATCACCAGCGGTGACCCCCAAGGTCTTAGCCGCAAGTTTACCATAGCATTGGGGCTTAAAAGGGACACGCAGTGGGGCTGCAAGTGTAACTAGATCTCTGGAGAATCACTTCTGGGGAACAGGACCTGGCTGGCAGGCTGACAGGAGGAAGGGGGTTAAGAGCTGGAGAAGTGAAATGGCTCGGGACTTACAAGTCTGAGAGACCCCCAGGAGACGCCCTACAGAGATAGCTCTCGGCAGGTAGAGAGCAGACGCTCCGCTTGGAGGGCACAGCTCTGCCTACTGGAAGAGAAGAAGGTGGATCTCTAAGACTTTAATTTTGTTGTTGTTGTTGTTGTTGTTGCTGTTGTCGATATTTTTTTTTCTCTCCTTATTCTCTCCCTGTCCCTTTGCCCCCTTTTCCTTCTCTCTTTCTATCCCATTTCAAGTTTTATTGTTCTTTTCATTCCCCTCTAATCTATCTCTCCCTCTATCCTTTTCTCTTTTTAACAGCACCTTCATTCCCCTACCCCCCAACTCTCATCCCAAGCATTACATCTTCCATTGTGTGTAATTGTCTAAATGCAAATAGGTGAGTGTCTCGAGGCTGTCTATAAGACTCCTAAATACCTAACTACTACCAATACCCTGATCCAATTGCCTGGTAGTATCCACCTTCAGTGGAGCAATCTTCTAAAGTAGCCAAGACATACTAATCATCGTACCACCAGAGCACCCAACCTAAACATATAGTCCTAAGAACAAACAGCAAATCATTATATGCATACAGAACCCAGAAGCCTTATATGAATTGAATGAATCAGCTTTAAAGTACAACAAAACCCAACATTTCTAGGCATAATCTCCCACCACAAAAGAGAGACAACAGAGATATACAAAGCCAAAACAAATGTATAGGAGAAAGCAGTTACAAAGCAGTCAAACAGAGCTGGAAAGCAATGTGAACAATATGAAAAAACAAGGGAAAAAAGGGTTACAAACAATGCAGGACAATCTAAATATACAGGAGGACCTAGAAGAATCAGAATGGAACGGAATATTAGAGAAGACATGAGACAGCAAATCCAAGCATTGAAAGTATATTTTGAAGAGGAACTAACCACACAAATTCAATCCGCAAAGAATGAGCTTTACCAGGAGATAGAGGTGTTAAAAAAAAATCAAGTTGTAATCATAGAAATGCAAGAAACCGTAAATCAGATTAAAAACGCTAATGAGAATATTACAAACAGACTAGATCAAGTAGAAGTCAGAACATCAGATAATGAAGACAAAGTTTATCAACTTAAAGAATATAGTCAACACAGAAAAGATGCTGAAATCTCACGAGCAATCTATCCAAGAGATATGGGATCTCATCAAAAGACCAAATTTGAGAGTCATGGGGATAGAAGAAGGCACAGAGAATCAGTCCAAATGAATGGATAGCTTACTAAATGAGATAATACTAGAAAACTTCCCAAAGATAAAAAATGGAATGGATTGCCAAATCCTGGAAGCTTACAGGACCCCAAACATCCAAAACCATAATAGACCAACTCCAAGACACATAATTATGAAAATAGCTAACATACAGGACAAGGAGAGAATACTAAAAGCTACGAGAGAAAGGAGGCAGATTACATTTAGGGGTAAACCAATTAGGTTAACGACTGATTTTTCATCACAGACTTTGAAAGCGAGAAGATCCTGGAACAACGTATTTCAAACACTGAAAAATAATGGATTCCAACCAAGAATACTGTATCCAGCAAAACTAAGCTTCAGATTTGACAATGAAATTAAAATATTTCACGATAAGCAAAAGCTAAAAGAATTTGCAGCCAGAAAACCAGCACTGCAAAGCATTTTGAGCAAAATATTACAAGAAGAGGAATTGAAAAATAGCGCCCAAACTAACAGTGGGAGGTATCTCAGTAAAGGGGAAGAAAAATAACCAAAGAGGGAAAACTAGCCATTCTAAAATAAATAAATAAATAAACATGACTGGAAGTACAAACCATATTTCAATTGTAACCTTAAATGTTAATGGCTTAAATTCACCAATCAAGAGACATAGGCTGGATTAAAAAAACAAATCCAACAATATGCTGCCTTCAGGAGACTCATATGATAGGAAAAGACATACACAGACTGAAGGTGAAAGGTTGGGAAAAATCATACCACTCACATGGCCCTCGGAAGCAAGCAGGAGTGGCCATTCTCATATCAAATAAAGTCAACTTCAAACCTAAGGTAATCAAAAGGGATAAAGAAGGACACTATATACTGTTAAAAGGAACCATCCACCATCAAGACATAACAATTATCAATTTGTATGCACGGTTCATAAAACAAACTCTCCTCAAGTTCAAGAGTCAAATAGACCACAACACAATAATTATGGGGAACTTCAACACACCACTCTCGCCATTGGACAGATCCTCTAGACAAAAGCTGAACAAAGAAACTATAAAACTCAATAACGCAATCAATAACCTAGTCTTAACCGACATATATAGAATATATCAACCATCATCAAGTGGATACACATTCTTCTCAGCAGCACATGGATCCTACTCAAAGATAGACCATATATTATGCCATAGGGCGACTCTCAGTACATATAAAAGTGTGGAGATAATACCATGCACCATATCTGACCATAATGGAATGAAACTGGAAATCAATGATAAAAGAAGGAAGGAAAAATCCTGCATCACCTGGAAAATGAACAATATGTTACTGAATGATCAATGGGTTACAGAAGATGTAAAGGAGGAAATCAAAAAATTCCTAGAGATAAACGACAATACAGACACAACATACCAGAATCTATGGGACACAATGAAAGCAGTTTTAAGAGGGAAATTCATTTCCTGGAGTTCATTCCTCAAAAAAAGAAAAAACCAACAAATAAATGAACTCACACTACATCTTAAAACCTTAGAAAAGGAAGAATAAAACAACAGCAAATATAGCAGAAGACAAGAAATAATTAAAATCAGAGCGGAAATCAACGAAATTGAAACAAAAAAAAACCACTGAAAAAATTGATGAAACTAAAAGTTGGTTCTTTGAAAAAATAAATAAGATCGACAGACCCTTAGCCATGCTAACGAAGAGAAGAAGAGAGAGAACGCAAATTACTAACATACGGGATGAAAAAGGCAATATCACAACAGACACTACAGAAATACAGAAGATAATTAAAAAGTATTTTGAAATCCTATATTCCAATAAAATAGAAGATAGTGAAGATATCGATAAATTTCTTAAGTCATGTGATCTGCCCAGATTGAGTCAGGAAGACACACACAATGTAAACAGACCAATAACAAAAGAAGAAATTGAAGAGGCCATCAAAAGACTACCAACTAAGAAAAGCCCGGGACCGGATGGGTATACAGCAGAGTTTTACAAAACCTTCAAAGAAGAATTAATACCAATACTTTTCAAGCTATTTCAAGAAATAGAAAAAGAAGGAGCTCTTCCAAATTCATTCTACGAGGCCAACATCACCCTGATCCCAAAACCAGACAAAGACACTTCAAAGAAAGAAAACTATAGACCAATATCTCTAATGAACTTAGATGCAAAAATTCTCAATAAAATCCTGGCGAATCGAATGCAAAAGCATATCAAAAAAATTGTGCACCATGATCAAGTAGGATTCATCCCTGGGATGCAAGGCTGGTTCAATATACGGAAATCAATAAATGTTATTCACCACATCAATAGACTTAAAGATAAGAACCATATGATCATCTCGATAGATGCAGAAAAAGCATTTGACAAAGTACAGCATCCCTTTATGTTCAAAACACTAGAAAAACTAGAGATAACAGGAACTTACCTCAACATTGTAAAAGCTATATATGCTAAGCCTCAGGCTAACATCATTCTAAATGGAGAAAAACTGAAGGCATTCCCTCTAAAATCTGAAACTAGACAGGGATGCCCTCTCTCACCACTTCTATTCAATTTAGTTCTTGAAGTACTAGCCAGAGCAATTAGACAGACAAAAGAAATTAAAGGCATAAAAATAGGAAAAGAAGAACTTAAATTATCGCTATTTGCGGATGACATGATAATATACTTAACAGACCCAAAAGGGTCTACAAAGAAACTGTTAGAGTCAATAAATGAATTCAGCAAAGTGGCAGGATATAAAATCAACACGCATAAATCAAAGGCATTCCTGTATATCAGCGACAAATCTTCTGAAATGGAAATGAGGAAAACCATTCCAATCACAATATCCTCAAAAAAAATATAATACTTGGGAATCAACCTAACAAAAGAGGTGAAAGACTTATACAATGAAAACTACAGAACCCTAAAGAGAAAGATAGAAGAAGATCTTAGAAGATGGAAAAATGTACCCTGTTCATGGATAAGCAGAACTAATATTATCAAAATGGCGATATTACCCAAAGTTCTCTACGGGTTTAATGCGATGCCAATCAAAATCCCAACGGCAATTCTTGTAGAAATAGATAAAGCAATCATGAAATTCATATGGAATAACAAAAGACCCAGAATAGCAAAACAATGCTAAGCAGGAAGTGTGAATCTAGAGGTATAGCGATACCAGAGTTCAAACTATACTACAGAGCAATAGTAACAAAAACAGCGTGGTACTGGTACCAAAACAGGCAGGTGGATCAATGGTACAGAATAGAGGACACAGAAACCAATCCACAAAATTAAAAATTTCTTATATTTGATAAAGGGGCTAAAAACATGCAATGGAAGAAGGATAGCATCTTCAACAAATGGTGCTGGGAAAACTGGAAATCCATATGCAACAAAATGAAACTGAATCCCTTTCTCTCGCCATGCACAAAAGTTAACTCAAAATGGATCAAGGAGCTTGATATCAAAGCAGAGACCCTGCACCTGGTAGAAGAAAAAGTTGGCTCCGATCTACATATTGTGGGGTCAGGCTCCAAATTCCTTAATAGGACGCCATAGCCCAAGAGTTAATAACAAGAATAAATAAATGGGACTTACTTAAACTAAAAAGTTTTTTCTCAGCAAGAGAAACAATAAGAGAAGTAAATAGGGAGCCTACATCCTGGGAACAAATCTTTACTCCTCACACTTCAGATAGAGCCCTAATTTCCAGAATATACAAAGAACTCAAAAAATTAAACTATAAGATAACAAATAACCCAATCAACAAATGGGCCAAGGACCTGAACAGACACTTCTCAGAAGAAGACATACAATCAATTAATAAGTACATGAAAAAATGCTCACCTTCTCTAGCAGTCAGAGAAATGCAAATCAAAACCACCCTAAGATACCATCTCACTCCAGTAAGATTGGCAGCCATTAGGAAGTCAAACAACAATAAGTGCTGGCGAGGGTGTGGGGAAAAGGGTACACTTGTACATTGCTGGTGGGACTGCAAATTGGTGCGGCCAATATGGAAAGCAGTATGGAGATTCCTGGGAAAGCTGGGAATGGAACCACCATTTGACCCAGCTATCGCCCTCCTCGGTCTATTCCCTGAGGACCTTAAAAGAGCATACTATAGGGATACTGCCACATCAATGATCATAGCAGCACAATTCACAATAGCTAGACTGTGGAACCAACTTAGATGTCCTTCAATAGATGAATGGATAAAAAAAAATGTGGCATCTATACACAATGGAGTATTATGAAGCACTAAAAAATGACAAAATCATGGAATTTGCAGGGAAATGGATGGCATTAGAGCAGATTATGCTAAGTGAAGCTAGCCAATCCTTAAAAAACAAATGCCAAATGTCTTCTTTGATTTAAGGAGAGCAACTAAGAACTGAACAGGGGGAAAGAGCATGAGGAAAAGATTAACATTAAACTGAGACGAGTGATGGGAGGGAAAGGGAAAGAGAAGGGAAACTGCATGGAAACGGAAGGAAACCCTCATCGTTATACGAAATCACATATATGAGGTTGTGAGGGGAAAGGGGGAGGAAGGGAGAGAACGGAACAACAACAGATGAGGTAGAGAGGGAAGATGGAAGGGGAGGGGAGGGGGGATAGTAGGGAATAGGAAAGTCAGCAGGATACAACAGTCACTAATATGGCATTACGTAAACATTGTGAATGTGTAACTGATGTGATTCTGCAATTTGTATTTGGGGTAAAAATGGAAATGCATAACTCACTTGAATCAAATGTATGAAAGATGAAAAATATAAAAAAAAAATTCTTAGAGATAAATGAAAACACAGACACAACATATCGGAATCTATGGGACACATTGAAAGCAGTTCTAAGAGGAAAATTTATTGCTTGGAGTTCATTCCTTAAAAAAACAAAAAACCAACAAATAAATGATCTAATACTTCATTTCAAAATCCTAGAAAAAGAAGAGCAAAACAACAGCAAAAGAAGTAGAAGGCAAGAAATAATTAAAATCAGAGCTGAAATCAATGAAATCGAAACAAAAGAAACAATTGAAAAAATTGACAAAACTAAAAGTTGGTTCTTTGAAAAAATAAAATCGACAGAACCTTAGCCACTCTAACGAAGAGAAGAAGAGAGAGAACTCAAATTACTAGCATACGGGATGAAAAAGGCAATATCACAAATGACACTTCAGAATTACAGAAGATTATTAGAAATTATTTTGAATCCTTATACTCCAATAAAATAGAAGATAGTGAAGGCATCGATAAATTTCTTAAGTCATATGATCTGCCCAGATTGAGTCAGGAGGATATTGACAACCTAAACACACCAATATCAATTGAGGAAATAGTTGGTAGTCTTTTGATGGTTTCTTCTAAGAAAAGCCCAGGACCGGATGGGTATACAGCAGAGTTTTACAAAACCTTTAAAGAGGAACTAATACCAATACTTTTCAAGCTATTTCAGGAAATAGAAAAAGAGGGAGAACTTCCAAATTCATTCTACGAGGCCAACATCACCCTGATTCCTAAACCAGACAAAGACACTTCAAAGAAAGAAAACTACAGACCAATATCTCTAATGAACCTAGATGCAAAAATCCTCAATAAAATTCTGGCGAACCGGATACAAAAACATATCAAAAAAACTGTGCACCATGATCACGTAGGATTTATCCCTGGGATGCAAGGTTGGATCAATATACGGAAATCAATAAATGTTATTCACCACATCAATAGGCTTAAAAATAAGAACCATATGATCATCTCGATAGATGTGGAAAAAGCATTCAACAAAGTACAGCATCCCTTTATGTTCAAAACTCTAGAAAAACTAGGGATAACAGGAACATACCTCAATATTGTAAAAGCAATCTATGCTAAGCCTCAGGCTAGCATCATTCTGAATGGAGAAAACTTGAAGGCATTCCCTCTAAAATCTGGAACAAGACACGGATGCCCTCTCTCACCACTTCTGTTCAACATAGTTCTCGAATCACTGGCCAGAGCAATTAGATAAAAGAAATTAAAGGCATAAAAATAGGAAAAGAAGAACTCAAATTATCACTATTTGCAGATGACATGATTCTATACCTAGCAGACCCAAAAGGGTCTACAAAGAAACTATTAGAGCTAATAAATGAATTCAGCAAAGTGGCAGGATATAAAATCAACACGCATAAATCAAAGGCATTCCTATATATCAGCGACAAATCCTCTGAAATGGAAATGAGGACAACCACTCCATTCACAATATCCTCAAAAAAAATATAATACTTGGGAATCAACCTAACAAAAGAGGTGAAAGACTTATACAATGAAAACTACAGAACCCTAAAGAGAGAAATAGAAGAAGATCTTAGAAGATGGAAAAATATACCCTGTTCATGGATAGGTAGAACTAACATCATCAAAATGGCGATATTACCAAAAGTTCTCTATAGGTTTAATGAAATGCCAATCAAAATCCCAACGGCATTTCTTGTAGAAATAGAGAAAGCAATCATGAAATTCATATGGAAACATAAAAGACCCAGAATAGCAAAAACAATGCTAAGCAGGAAGTGTGAATCAGGCGGTATAGCTATACCAGACTTCAAACTATACTACAGAGCAATAGTAACAAAAACAGCATGGTACTGGTACCAAAACAGGCGGGTGGACCAATGGTACAGAATAGAGGACACAGAAACCAATCCACAAAATTACAACTATCTTATATTTGATAAAGGGGCTAAAAGCATGCAATGGAGGAAGGATAGCATCTTCAACAAATGGTGCTGGGAAAACTGGAAATCCATATGCAACAAAATGAAATTGAATCCCTTTCTCTCACCATGCACAAAAGTTAACTCAAAGTGGATCAAGGAACTGGATATCAAATCAGAGACATGGCGTCTGATAGAAGAAAAAGTTGGCTATGATCTACATACTGTGGGTCGGGCTCCAAATTCCTCAATAGGACACCCATAGCACAAGAGTTAATAACTAGAATCAACAAATGGGACTTACTCAAACTAAAAATTTTTTCTCAGCAAAAGAAACAATAAGAGAGGTAAATAGGGAGCCTACGTCCTGGGAACAAATCTTTACTCCTCACACTTCAGACAGAGCCCTAATATCCAGAATATACAAAGAACTCAAAAAATTAGACAATAAGATAATAAATAACCCAATCAACAAATGGGCCAAGGACCTGAACAGACATTTCTCAGAGGAGGACATACAATCAATCAACAAGTACATGAAAAAATGCTCACCATCTCTAGCAGTCAGAGAAATGCAAATCAAAACCACCCTAAGATACCATCTCACTCCAGTAAGATTGGCAGCCATTAGGAAGTCAAACAACAACAAGTGCTGGCGAGGATGTGGGGAAAGGGGTTCACTTGTACATTGCTGGTGGGACTGCAAATTGGTGCGGCCAATATGGAAAGCAGTATGGAGATTTCTTGGAAAGCTCGGAATGGAACCACCATTTGACCCAGCTATTCCCCTACTCGGTGTATTCCCTAAAGACCTAAAAAGAGCACACTATAGAGACACTGCTACATCCATGTTCATAGCAGCACAATTCACAATAGCAAGACTGTGGAACCAACCTAGATGCCCTTCAATAGACGAATGGATAAAAAAAAAATGTGGCATTTATACACAATGGAGTATTACTCTGCATTAAAAAATGACAAAATCATAGAATTTGCAGGGAAATGGATGGCATTAGAGCAGATTATGCTAAGTGAAGCTAGCCAATCCCTTAAAAACAAATGCCAAATGTCTTCTTTGATATAAGGAGAGTAACTAAGAACAGAGTAGGGACGAAGAGCATGAGAAGAAGATGAACATTAAACAGGGATGAGAGGTGGGAGGGAAAGGGAGAGAGAAGGGAAATTGCATGGAAATGGAAGGAGACCCTCAGGGGTATACAAAATTACATACAAGAGGAAGTGAGGGGAAAGGGGGAAAAATATAAGGGGGAGAAATGAATTACAGTAGAGGGGGTAGAGAGAGAAGAGGGGAGGGGAGGGGGGCAGGGGGGATAGTAGAGGATAGGAAAGGAAGCAGAATACAACAGACACTAGTATGGCAATATGTAAATCAATGGATGTGCAACTGATGTGATTCTGCAATCTGTATACGGGGTAAAAATGGGAGTTCATATCCCACTTGAATCAAAGTGTGAAATATGATATATCAAGAACTATGTAATGTTTTGAACAACCAACAATAAAAATTAATTTAAAAAAAAAAAAGAAAAGTTCATATAAGTCAGATAAAAATTCAGTTGAAAGTCTTACGAACAGACCGGATCAAGCAGAAAAAAGACTATCGGAGATATTAAGACAAGCCTGATATTACATTAAGATAGAAATAAGGGGAAAAAAAAGAATGAACAAAACAAAAAATCTCTGGGACACCATTAAAAGACCAAGCATCCACACAACAGGTATACCCACGGGAGAAGAGCTACAGGTTAAAGGCATAGAAAAACCTATTCAATGAAATAAAAGCAGAAAATTTCCCAACTCTTGGGAGAGACACAGACATCTAGGTATGAAGGCACTTGGAACTGCATATATACATGACCAGAAAGAATCTCTCACAATACAGTTACTATGCCAAAAGTTCAGTATGAAGAAATAAAATAAAAATCTTCAAGAGAAAAGTACCAAGGCACATTTAAAGACAAACCCATTAAACAAACACAAATTTCTTAGTAGAAATTCTGTAGGCCAGGAGAGTATGGGATGAGGTATTATGAATTCTGAAAGAAAACAAGTGCCAATCAAGAGTTTATAGTCAGCAAGATTATCTATCTTTCAGAATCAAAGGATTAATAAGGACTTTCCAAGATAAGCCTAAACTAAGGGAATTTATGACAAGACCAGCCTTAGATAACAGCAAATCCTACACTCAGAAAATAAAGATAAATATAATCACAGAGTATAGGAAAGGATAAATATAACCAGAACATCAGACATGCAAATGAAACAGGAAAGATTAAAACTTATCAATATAGTACACTATCAAACTTCTAAAGAGAAAAAAATGAACATACAATATTTAAAACAACCACAAGAAAAACAATAAAATGACAACAAGTACATACCTTTCAATAATAACCCTGAATATAAGTGGCCTTAATTCTCTAATTAAAAGATGCAGATTTGTTGAGTAGATTAAAAAACAAGACCAAACAATAAATTCACCTCTTCTGCAAAGACATACACAGACTGAAAGTGAAAGACTAGAAAATAAAATCCGAAGCAAATGAAATCCAAAAGCAAGCAGGAGTAGCTATTTTTATATCTAATAAAATACACTTTAGGACAAAATTAAATGAGACAAAGTTGTTACATGTTAATCAATGGAATAATTCATCAAGAAGATATAATGATTATAAATACACATGCACCAAACATTAGAGCACCTAATTTCATATATCAAACACTACATAAATGAACAAATTGTTCCCAATACAACAGTGGTTAACTTCAATACCCTAGTCTTATTAACAGATCATCCAGACAAAAAAATCAACAAAGAAACATCAGAGATAAATTATACTATAAGTAAACTGGACTTTAAAAAAATCTACAGAACATTCCATCCAATAGCTACCAAATATACATTCTTTTCATTAGTACATTTAACACTGCCCCCAATAGAACATATATTAGCTCACAAAGCAAGTCTTAACAAATTCAAAAACCTGAAACAAATAATTTCTGCATCTTATCTGATTACAATGGAATTAAACTAGAAATCAACACCAAGAGAAACTATAGAAATGATACAATACATAGAGACTAAACACACTATTAAATGAACATTGAGTCATTTAAGAAATCAGAGGGGAAATTTAAATACCTCTTGAATCAAATCAAAATGGAAACCCAACAATTCAAAACATGTGGAATACAGAGAAAGGAGTATCAAGAAGAAAGTTCATAGTGATGAATGCTTTAGTGGAAAAAAAACCAGAGACTTCAGATAAATAACTTAGTAATGAATTTCAAGGTCTTAAGAATACACTAAAGCCAAAATCAGTAGAAGGGAAGAAATAATAAAGATCAGAGAAAGAATAAATAAAATAGAGGCCAAAAGAGCAATACAAAGGATCAATGAAATAGAGTTGGTTCTTTCAAAAGACAAACAAAATTGACAAACCTTTGGCAAAACTAACCAAAAGAAAAAAGGATATCTAAATAAATAAAATCAGAGGTTAAAAAAAGAAAATAGTATTACAGACACCACTGAAACTCAAAAGATCATTAGGGAATATTGTTAAAAAAACAAACAAACAAAAAAAAACTGTATGCTAAAAAAACTAGAAAATCCAGAGAAAACAGACACATTTCTGGATACATATGATCTACAAAAATTGAACCAAGAGTGAACCACAATTGAACCACACACACACACACACATATGTATATATATTTAAGTATACATATATATACATATATGTGTATATATATATACATACATATATATATAAATTAAGTATACCAATAGCTAATAAGATTGAGTCATTAAAAAAAAGTCTCCTAATGAAGAAAAGCCCAGGACCCAATGAATTCACTGCTAAATCTCATCGGATTTTTAAAAAACAGCAATGTTTCTCAAACTATCCATAAAATGAAGAAAGGAATCCTTTGTAAACTCATTCTCTGAAGCCAGTATTACCTGCTACCAAAACCTTGTAAGGACATAAATAAATAAATAAAACGACACACCAGGGGCTGGGGTTGTGGCTCAGTGGAACAATCATGGGGCACGTGTAAGGCCCTGGGTTTGATCCTCTGTGGGGACAAGTGCATGGAGTGCTGCATACCTGGCATACGTTAGGGGCTCTGAGTGGTAGGCCACTCCCCTCATGCTAGGCGTGTGAGTGGCAGGCTGCTTACCCCGAAGGCACATTATCATATCATTATAATTAATTATATTACCACGAAGGCACAGCCCTGGAGGTGAGGCCATGTGTTGAAGTTCCTGTGCTTGCTCTACAGCCCACTCCTTAGCTGTTAGCAGAAATTGCATTGGTGGCTGCCTATAATCTGCTTAACTACTACCTGAGTATATATACATGATAACTGTGCAGTAAAATCAGACCTGCTTCCTGCTTGGTCTCCAGAAGTCTTGATTAGGGACTCTGCAGCCACACTGTCCTCTACTTTGTTCCACAGACCTCCGCTGGACGAGAGCGAGCCTCACAATCCTCAACACCCCAGAAAAATAAATAAATAAAATAAAGGTATTGTGTCTAACTACAACTAAAAAAAAAAAAAAAAAAAAAGGAAAAAAAAACTAGAGACCAACATCTCTGATGAACACAGATATAAAACTTCTCAATAAAATACTTACAAATAGAATTCAATAGCACATACCAAAAAGATCATATATGCCATGATCAACTTGGTTTCATTCTAGAGATGCAATGATGGTTCAACATATTATTCAATAAACATAATAGAGCACATAAAGAGAATGAAGGGAAAATATCACTTGATGATATCATTTGAAGAAAAATCTCAATTGGCATCATTTCAAAGGCAGAAATAGTCTTTAACAGAACAATACATTCCTCCACGGTAAAACACCTGAATGAAGTAGGTATAGAAGGATCAAACCTCAATATAATTAATGATATATATGACAAAGTCATAGCCAAAATCATACTGAATGGGGAAAAACTAAAAGCATTTCCTCTAAGATCAGGATCAAGACAAGGGTACCCACTCTTACCACTCTTCTTCAATATAGTACTGGAAATTTAGACTAAGCAATCACTAACAGAAAGAAAGAAAATGCATATAAATAGGAAAGGAAGTCAAATAATCCCAGTTTACTGAAATGATTCTATATGTAGAAAAATCTTAAACGCTTTACCAAAAGACTTTTAGAACTAATAAAGTCAGTAAAATAGTGATATAAAATCAACACAAAACATCAGCAGCTTTTCTATACATCAATAATGAACTCACTGAGAAAGAAATCAGGCAAGTAAATCATTCACAACAGTTACAAAACAATAATAATAATAATATTACATTATTACATATGTGTGTGCATTTATGTGTATATACATGTGTAAATATATATTATATGGAAACTAAATAAAAGATAACTTGAAAATAGAGGCAATTTAGGTACTAGGAAGGGTACTCGTAGGAGGGGAGTGAGTAGAGAATATGACAGAAGGTAGAAGGGAAGGTGGACATGATCAATGCACTGTTATACACGTGTATGGAAATGCCATACAGAAACTCATTAATTTGGAAAATAAATGTGTTAATAAAATATAATTTTGCGTTTATTATTTATACATCATTTATATGTGAAATATAATACAAAAATAAAATTTAGCACTCTATTAAAAATTAAAAGTAAGTTAATGGAAAAAATAAGTCATTCTGTTCATATTTGCATAACAGAAGATTTATTCCATCTAAATCAGAGCAGTTTTTAATGTCAATGGGAAGAATCCCATTATCCCATTATCCAAGAATCCCATTATCCAAGTCCCATTCCCTAAGAAAGGCATTTTAATGGCTTATACTTTTATGCTTACAGTAATTTCCCCTTCATCAATGGTTTTGTTTTCCACAGTTTCAGTTACCCATGGTCAACTGGGTCTAAAAATATTAAGCAGCAAATTCAAGAAATAAATAATTCATATGTTCTAAATATTGTTGATTATTCAAGATTGTGGATTAGAGGAAGGCTGCATTTCCATTTGCTCCATGGACTGGGATTCAAGTAGTAGGAGTACTACTTCTTATCGAGGCTGGTGAAAACAGAAATTCACTGAAATTCAATACTGGATATCAGAGTATCTTAGAGACTCAGAAATTTGCATGCATTGAACAAAGTACAAGAAAGAGTACATTGGAACCAAGCTGGTTACAGTGGTGATGGCAGCACTGGGTCACTACTGAGGGGAGGGATAACAAACACAACAAACATGGGATGAAAAAACCTGTAGATAGAAAAGAAAAGTGGCCTGAATATAGCAGATTTAGAGGCTGCACAGCAAATGGTATTTAAAAAGTGCTCTGGGTTTCTTAACTGGCAAGCAAAGAACTGAAGCCGGGAGCCATCTTGAGGAGGCCATACTGCAGTTTGCTGCTGCAAAAGCCCAGGAAATCAAAGCAAATATTGCCATACTTTCCCAGCAAGTGCCTACATGATTGAAACAGGCACAGAGAAGATTGTACCTAGGGGAATTCAAATCACAGATACAGAGGGGAGTACAACTTACTTTGCTTTTGAGTCAAGCAGCTCATGTGACCTGCTGAAAATGGTCAAGAAACTGAACAGGTGGGCATGGAAACATTTTGGGACTAAGCCTGGAAAACTGTATTCACTGATGTAGACTATGGCTTCCCTACCCTTTGAGTAGAATTCTTAGGAGATTTCCAGCAGAGATCAGGGTTTGCCTAGCCTTAGGGACAGAGCAGACACCACGACCCAATGAAGTCCCAGAGGCCTGATTACTGCTATACTCCAGGCACTGAAATTCCCCACTTAGAAATCCACCAGCAGTTTCTACCCTGCAAGTACACTGATTTGGTCTGTCTAGACAAAACTCCAATTGACACTACTTTCCATTCCATCCTACCTTCCCTGGTGAGAAGGGAAGCTAAGAGTGATTTCGACTAGCCTCAGTTATAGGCCACTGCAGATGACAGCTCAGTGAGCAACACAATAAGAGGAAGGGTTTAACAACCCCAGCCCTTGCTTTAAGTGGTATATAGCCCAAGACAAAATGAAAAGAAGGGGGCTGGGGATATAGCTCAGTTGGAAGTGTGCTTGCCTCACATATACAAGTCACTGGGTTCAATCCCCAGCACCACAAAAAAAAAAAAAAAAAAAAGAAAAGAAAAGAAAGAAAAGAAGGGCAGTTGAGCATAGGCAGTTACTATTCATCCTTGTTAACACTTTCAACCACCTCAATGGATACAATTCTTTCATATTTCATTAAGAATCTTGTGTGTGTGTTCTTACTGTACAGATTGATTCATGAATATATGGTTCATGGATCATACACATATTTGTTTCTTTTCTCATTTTTAGCACTTTTTATTTAAAACTTATTTTTCTTTGTATTGTCTTTTGAGCATTAGAATGTTTGTTTTGTTTTTGTTTCTCTTATTTCTTTCTCTCCTTCTCCCTTAATAGACAAATTCTCTTGTTTTCTATCTTTTACTTGTTTCTTTCATTTTTTTCCTCCTTCTCATTTATAGCAATCCCTTGCTACATCACTTTGCTTTCTCTCTCTTCACATTTTGAACATTCAAGTCAGTACAGGATATGAATGAGAAACTCAAAAAGGAGATAAAAGATACTGAAAAAGAGCCAAACAGAAATCTTAAGAAATGCAAGACAATAAATCAAATAAAAATGTTCAGTTGAAAGTCTCTCTAATGATTGAGCAGATCATGCTAAACACAGAATCTCAACGCTAGAAGACAATGTGACTGGCCTTGAACATTCAGACAGTATTAAAGAAAAGAAAAAAGTAACCAAGACCAGAATATAGAACAACTGGGACAATTATATTAAGAGACCAGGTTAAAGAATCACTGGGATCAAAGAGAGGTATGAGATGCAGACTAATGGAATGGATAACCTTTTTAGTATTTTCAAACCTTGTGAATGAGATGGATATCCAAATACAGAATGCATTAACATCCTAGACAAGATCAAAAAAGAAGTGATTCACAACATAGTATAATTAAAATAAATGCCTAACACAGGAACAAGAATAGAATTTTAAATGCCTCAAGAGAAAAACATCAAGTAACATTAACTTCTTCTCTTTCTTAGCACAAACTCTAAAATCCATAAAGGTTTAGAATGATGTGTTCCAAGTCGTAAAAGAAAATAACTATTAACCAAAATTGCAATATCTAGCAAAGTTATCTTTGAAATAAAAAAGGAAATAAAAACCACCCAAGATAAGCAGAAAACTTTTCATTTTTCATTTAATATGGAAACTTGTATTTTTTTCTGATAATTGACCTCTATTGTTTCCCCTGTTTTGAAACTTCTGCTGGTTAAATAACAGACCTGCTCTCTTCATCTTTTTGATCTATTTTCAAATAATTTTAACTTGGTTTATCCTCATAACCATCATTTTTTAAAAACTGTGCTACTAGACATAGTGGCACACACCTACAACTCCAGTAACTTGGGAGGCAAAGCCAGAAGGATCACAAAATTCAAGGCTAACTTCAGCAACTTAGTAAGACCTTTTCTCAAAATTGAAACTATAAAGGTCTGGAGATGTAGTTCAGTGATAAAGCACTCAAGACCAAGTCCAATGCCCAGTACCAAAATAAATGAATGAATAAGTAAAAATAAAAACTGCGCCAACATTTTCACTTCAAAGAACTCTCCTTTCTGATTTTAAAATAATTACTTTGTTCTTGCTTTATTGAGGCAATATATTTTCATTTATGAGAATAGTAAACATGCACTTTCCTGTTTGTCTCTACTAATTTGAGGATTCTTTTACATAGTGTCAGTTTCTTCTGTTTATCATAGGCTTTTTATTTATACACTATTAATTTTATTTCTTTGAAGAGAATTCTTCATTGGCCATTTGCTTTAGTTAGCTTTTTTGGTGCTGTGACCTTAAAACCTAACACAAACAATTTTAGAGGAGGAAAAGTTTATTTGGAACACAAGGTTTCAGGTCTCAGTCCACAAACCAGCCAGCTCCATTGCTCTGGGTCCTAGGTGAGATGGAACATTACGGCAGAAGAGTGTGGTAGAGGAAAGCAGCTAAAGACATGGCACCTGGAAGCGGAGAGAGAAAGACTACTCCACTCACAGGGACAAAACACATACCCCATGGGCATGACACACCTCCTCCAGCCATACCTATCTGCCTTCAGTTACCACCAGTTAATTCCTACTACATTTACCGTGCTGATTAAGTTAAGGCTCTCATAACTCAATCATCTTACCTCTAAACTTTCTTGCATTGTCTTACCCATGAGTTTTTGAGAGACACCTAATATCTAAACCATAACATTCATATTTAACAAGAATAAACAGAAACACTGTGCATTATTAGCAAGGCTTCTGGATTGGTGCAAAGAATCAGTCATTATATAAGAAACTGCCTAAAAGCTATCTCCAGACACAAATATCCACCATGACAATACTACTATTCCTCTTTATTTTTATTTCCAGAAGAAATAACCTCTGTATATTTTGTAGAAAGAGAGGAGTGAGGAGTCAGGGAGTAGAATAGTAACTGTCACTGCATGGGCTTAGGTGGAAAAGGAGGCACAATTGTTCCTTACAAAGTTTTCATTTATTCCTCCCTTCCAATTTTCAATCATCCTTTCTCTTTGACATTTTAATTCTCAAGATTTTGAGATTTTATTAGATACATCAGACTCTTCCTTTGTTGCCGCTCTCTCTTGATTATTTTTGGACAAAGTTTTCTCTGTTTTTTCCATTATTACTATCTGCCCCTTTCAGAAATATGTTATAATCTCTTGTCCACTATTACGGTATGGATGTGAGATGCCAAAAATTCATGTGTGAGACAATGAAAGAAGCTTCAGGAGAATGACTGGGTCATAGCCTTAACCAAATCAGTGAATTAATCCTTGATGGGATTAACTGGGTGGTAATTGGAGGCAGGTGAGGTATGGCTGGAGGAGGTGGGCATTGGAGCATGGCTTTGAGGTATATATTTGCATCTGGTGAGTGAAATCTCTCTCTGCTTCTTGATCATCATGTGAGCTGCTTCCCTCTGCCACACTCTTCTGCCATGATGTCCTGCCTCACCTCGAGCTCTGAGGAATGAAGCCTGCTGTCTATGGATTGAGATCTCTAAAACTATGAACCCCCAAATAAACTTTTCTCTCTATATAATTGTTTTGGTCAGATCTTTAAGTCACAGCAGCAAAAAAAAAAAAAAAAAAAAGTGGACTAAAACATCTACTGAGAATATTTTGATAGTTCTTCAATGTTTATAGGCTTGTTCTTTTTCTTTATTTATTATGTTAGTGTTATCTCCAAAAAGATAAGAGACCAAGTATATGGTCAGATCTATATCTTTAACAACAAATATAAGTCATTTTTGAGCCAATTATTTCTAAAAATTATTCTTACCCTTTTCAACAACCTGATATAAACCATCAATTTTCCAAAGTTCATGAAGCTACTATTTAATGCATGCACCCATTGGATCAAAAAAAAAAAAAATACTGAAGATAGATGATATTTCAAACAATGAGGAAACCAAGAAGAGCAACATACTGAGGCAGGATCTGACTCTTCCGTAGAAAAAAACACTTTAAAAAACAGTCACGATAAATTATGTATGTATCCTTTACATGCTCCCCCAAAAGATTACATACTAATTACATGAAAATACTTCCCTGGGCTGGGTTTGTAGCTCAGTGATAGAGCACTTGGCTAGCACATGTGAGGTACAGGGTTCGATCCTTAGCGCAACATAAAAATTAAATAAAGGTATTGTGTGCATCTACAACTAAAAATATTTTTTTAAAAAAGGAGAAGAAGAAGAAAAAATAGTCCCTTAATGATAACTGAAGAATAGCCCCAGGAACACTATAGAATATATTCTTATTTTTGTCATGTTTCTGATTACTTAAGTTCTGTTTTGAAATAAGGGGCATTTCTAATCTACATATTTTGTTCATCTCATACTACTTTAAAATTCTTCACAACATTTAATAAACAAATATTCCTCAGAAAATATGGCAACTCAAATAGCTAAGATTTCCTTGAGAATGAAAACTTAAGACAAAAATTCACTGTTAAGAAATCAGTCCTTGTAGAAACATTGTTGCAGGGCTGGCAGAGCTCTCAGAAAAACAACTCAAACAAGCCAATGAAATAGACAAATGAAAGACAAGTTAAAGGAAAAAAGACCCGGAAATTTAGACCAAAAGGGGAGAGGAGGAAACAGATAATGACCAGATAAAGCCACTATTAGAACAATAATTATTAATTTTTCTTACACAGTATAAAGAAATAAAAAACATATTATAGCCTAATAAGATTATATAACAATTGAGCACTAGAAAAGATTCTAGGGAATCACTTCTTTCTTTGCAAAGATTAAGGAAACTGAGGCCCAGAAAAACAAAATGACTTATTCAAGGTCACAAGTACCTTATCTGAGGTCACAAAGCTCACTTAATAAAACATGAAATAAAATATAAGTTTTCCAACTCTTAGATGAGAGACCCAATCCATATTTCAAAAACAACAATCAGATGAGCATTACCTCATCTTTGAAGCCTCCTCCATTTGTATTTATCCTGGTACTCTTTGCCCTCTCAACTTGGTAAAACTGAAGGAGTATTTCTGTTCCTTTTGAAATTTAAAACCTTTTACCATGCACTTTTCTCCACATCAAAAACTCTGCTTTGTACAATTGTACCTTCTCTATATGATTATTCATATTATTCATATACAAAGCAGCTCTAATGAAGCTGATGTTTGACTCCATGTCCTATAATATTTACAACCCAATTTCTCTATTCTAATTTTCCAATTAATTTTTTTGAAAAGTAATCTATAATCTAGAATGTAAACTCCACCTGGTTTTCAACAATTATTTTCTTTGGAACACACACTTGTCAAGTTTTCATGCCCACCACTCCACTGAGATAGCTTTTGCCAAGATCATGAACGAGATTCATCTTCCTAAATCCAATAGTCAATTTTCTATCCTATTCCTACTTGATCTCACAGCAGTGTTTGAACCATTCCCCCTCTTAGCTGTTTGTTACTGTGACAAAAGACCTAAGAAAATCAACACAGAGAAGGAAAGATTTATATAGCTCAGTTTCAGAGGTTTCACTTCACAGTCTGGCTCCATGGCTGTGGGCTTGTGATGAGGCAGAACATTAAGGTAGAGAATATGTGATGGAACAAAACTGCTCACCTCATAGTGGTCAGAGAGCAGAGAGAGAGAGAGGAGCTAAAGTCAAGATATAAGCTTCTAGGACATGACCCCCCATCTAGTGACCTACCTCTCCCAACTAGTCCCCACTTCCTAAAGTTTCCACCTCATCTCAAGAGTCCCACCAGCTAGGGACCAAGCCAACACAGGGGCTTATGAGAGATACTGCAGATTCAACCCATATCACCCTCCCCTTCTTAAAACATTCTCTTTTCTTAGTTTTCATAGCCATCTACTTTTTTGGTTTTCTTACTACCCCACTGTTCCTGTTCTCTAAATGCTAGAATACCCATGGCACCACTCATTGGCCCTCTTTATGTCCACTCTCTCTTAGGTGATCATATCTAAATCTGACTTCCAGACTGATATATCCACCTTCCTATTTGACAAATCATTTCAAATTTACATTTTCAAAACTCAAATGGCCATCTGTCTCCTTTCTACCCCAACTCTTCCCTATCTCATTAAGTAGCATCTCCATCTACTTAATTACTCACGTCACAAATTTAGGATCATGCTGGATTTCTTTTTCCCCTCACATAATATACCAAGTCATCCACAAATCCTGGTGGTTTAATCTCCAAAATATATTCCAGATATGACTATTTCTTACCATTTAAACTGCTAGAGCCCAAGTCTGAGTCATCATCTTTTCTCACTTGCAATTCTGCTATAGCCTCCTGATATCATGCTTTCAAGCTTGAATTTCCAGCCAGTTCTTTGCACAGCAGTCAGAAAATGCAACTTGAAACAGATCAGATAGCACTGTTCTCCTGCTTAATATACTTCAATGGCCTCCGAAGGCCATAAGATTCCTTGAGGTCTACAAATTTTTATAAGATTCAGCACTTCTGCCTCCTCCTCCACCCTTATTTCATGCTACTCCTCCCATCTCCCCTGTCAAGCAAGCTGATCTTCTGTGCTTCCAACATGCCAAGCCTCTGTACATGCTGCACCCTCTACCTAGAATTTCAAAGGTGGCTCCTTCTCTTATTCCTTTTCTCAACACAAATGCTACCTTCTCAAAATCAGCTCCACTTGCATGTCTATTAAACTGAGTTCATTAACTCTATCTATTACTCAGTTTTGTTTTCTTCATAGACCTGTCACCACTACAAATCATCTTACATTTATGATCTTACCACTCCTACTAAATGTGAGACCCATGCAAACAGAAATCATGTCATTATCATTACCATGATAATGACACCACTACGCATTATTTGTGAAAAGAATGTTTATTCCATAATGCTTTTTCAAACAGGATATCAATAGTTTAATTCAATAAAATTTACCTATTTTGTTTTAAAGGAAATGTTAAATTTTCCCTCTTTCAAAATAATTGCCTAAGACATAAATAAATCTCTAAAATTCCTGAGAGAAAAGTTAGTAAATCAAATTTTTGCTCAGAAACTCTGCCATCATTAAGTTGGAATATTTTTTCTGAACTTAAATAATGAGAGACCTAACAGGGATTCAGAATGATAAATTTTAGCTGCATTTATATTAATAATTACTACTTGTCTAATATAATCTAGTTATATTATTAAATGAATTTTTTCTCTGAAAAGAAAAAAATTATCTAGGTTAACAGGTAGCACACTGAAGATTTATACACTGTGTAGTTCTCCAACTAATTAAACCTAATCCACTGTGACCAGGATTGAATCAGTAATTAGTTATTTATCTGTTTTCCCTATTGATGTGTGGCTGAGTGGGGGTTGGGTAATGTAGCTTCTTTTCTAAAAGTGGCCTAGAGTGTTACTACAGCAGTGATACAAAACTGTCAAATCTAATACTTGTCATTTTTTATACCAAAATAAACTCCTTTTAAAAAAAATCTCAAGCAATATAGATTACACCTAACAGGTCAGGAAAATAAAGATTAACAAAACTTCTTTCAGTGCTAGAATGTTTCCTTTATATTCAGTCTCAAATGAAACAAAGTAAACCTACAGTATATAATATCATAATCATATCTCATTTACATGATTCAAAGAAAGGCTTTTGATTTTTTAATTTTTTTTTTTTCATTTTAAGAGAGGAAATAAAGAATTCTTAATACCTTGACATATTCCTATGCTAAGTTTCTTTATATGAAACACTGTTGCCTAGCTACCTTTGCTTTTGGTAAAAGAGCTCACCCAAAAGGCAGCTAGTGAGTAAAATGAAAATAAACTAAAAAAAAAGATACAAACAAGGAGTTCTCTTTCCCCCAAAACAAAAGGAAGTTTCTACAGATGAGATAAAAGTAAAAGCTATATTGCTACATTAAAACTATAACTGCTTATTCTACAAAACTGAAAAGATTAAGAAACAAATAAACCAAGTAAAGTTTTCTCATTTCTTTATTTACATGTTCCTTCATATTTAAAACAATCTTCTTGTCCTACTACATTTATTTTCACAATAAGTACTCTTCCTTAAAAATCAAACTATGTTAAAATAAAACTTTGTAAAACATCTAAAAAATTAAAACTGTGTGTAGATTTTAAGTATGACTTTAAATAGCATCAGTCAGATCATGGTAAATGCTAGATTAAAAATTTAAGGTATTATCAGTTTCTTTTAAGCAGCATTTTGAAATAACGGATCAAATGAAAGCATCTTTGCTGCAGTATGTATTCTTAGAGTTTAGTCAGTCAAATGAAGTCATCACAAAACCTCCCTTCATTCAAACATAAAACATTTGCTTACAACCCAAACTACACATGAAGTGGAAATACCAAATGAGTAAGATGATTCTTCTTCTTCTTTTTCTTTTTTTAGTTATACATGGGCACAATATCTTTGTTTAGTTATTTTTATGTGGTGCTGAGGGTAGAACCTAGTGCCTCATATATGTGAGGCAAGCACTCTGTCACTGAGCCACAACCCCAGCCCTATACTTCTGCTGTCCTCCCATTAAGAAACTCTTGCCAAGAGGAGAAAGATAATGTAACAGAGTATAAGAACTTATGATGTAAAAGGAAGTATAAGCGGCTAAGTAAACACAGAACCAAGATAAGAGGAAAGAAAACTTTGGGAAGCTTTCCACAGGAAATAATACCTAAATTGAGTCTCAGGGTATTAATAGAGGTTATGTATAAATGTAACTTTAGGGGACAGGCTGTAAATTTTAGGGGAATGGGTGTTTAATGAGGTTAGTAAAAGAAAGCAGTAGGTAAGGGAAGACCTTGTTTCTACAAGAGGAAGCAGCATATGCAAAAGTTAAAGGCATAAGGAAACCACAGTGTATTATCAAGCTGCAAATAGTTTACAATTCTGTTGTCCAATACTGTGACTACTAAGCACCTGAAATGTAGCTCATCAGAATTGAGATATGCTGTAAAAGTTAGTAACTTATTACTAATCAATGTCAGTACTCTGTTCCAGGCCACAGAGTAAACAAAAGAGGGATTTAAATTCAGGTGAACAGAACAGTTAAAACAACGTATTCAGGTTCATTCAATATACATAACACAAGGCTGAGTGTCCACTTCAATTAACTTACGCCAAAAGGTATAGTTTTTGCTATCTTCCTTTTATCCCATCCCTGAATGATGTTTTAAAAATTCACAACCTAGACAACAGTGCCTTTCCACTCCAATCATGGTGTAATAACAATAAACCTGTTATCCCTGAGGTACCCAAAGTCTCCCCCTTCTTGGTACCGTCCCTTCTGTACCATC
This sequence comes from Callospermophilus lateralis, assembly GCF_048772815.1. Lineage (NCBI taxonomy): Eukaryota > Metazoa > Chordata > Mammalia > Rodentia > Sciuridae > Callospermophilus > Callospermophilus lateralis. The sequence continues at coordinate 81,524,259 of NC_135310.1, read as the reverse complement.
TTGAGTCTCTACAGGCCTCCTGGGTTTTGTTTATTGCTAATAACTTTAGATCCGCTTGCTTCCTTCTCTTCCCGATCCCAACAAATAAACCTGCCTTTTCCAATTCTTTCTCCTCCTAATTTGCCAGTTCCCCATCTGCCTGTCAGCCTCCTCTCCTCCCAACTCTCCCAGCTGCCGAGATTATTCTCTTACGACTTTCTTCTCCCCCAGGTCCCCAAATCCTCCCTCATCCCTAATCCTTTCAAACCCCCTGCTTTAATAATTCCGCTTGCAATCCCATCCTCAAACGTCCGGTGGTCAGCTTCCCCTCCGCCCAACCCGTCTCTCCTCGCACCGGGGCCTACCCTGGTCTCCACGCCCTCCCCAACCCAACCCTCCTCGCCTCCTCAGGAGACCAACGCGGCGTCCCGCCTCCTTGCCTTCCTTCACTGGACCGAATTCCTAGCCGGGACCCCGGCGTCTAGCCGCCAAAGTGCGGGTGCCAGGTTCCTGCGGAAGCTGCGGGTGGGTGCCGGGGTTGCCGGGGTGCGGGAAGTTTGAACACTGGGAAGGGGTAGGGGCGGGGACGGCGGCTCCAGGGTGGCAGCTGTACGGCGACTTCGGCTCCAGGGTAACGGAGGCGGAGGCCCAGACTGCACCGCGGGATTCCCTCAGCCAATGATGCTTCTCGCCGAGTTCCCATTGGCCTCTCTTTCCAGATGGCCTTTTCTATTGGTTTCAGTGAAATTGGAAGGCGGGACGACGAATGCACAGAAGACGGCTATTGGTCGATCACTCTAGCCGTAACAGCGCTCTCGAAGGAGGGTGTTCGCCGCGAAGCTCCTTGCGCTTAAGGGGCGCATCGGTCTGTGCCCCGCAAAGCGCTACTGCGAAGCTTTCCGGGCCCTTTGTGATGGGGGAAGAACGCGGGCGGAGGGGAATAGCATTCGTGAAATGAAATGTAAAATTGGCTTCTGCGTAATTAAAAAGCATTGGAAATAGCATGGTTTTAAATGAGGCAGAAAAAAAATTATAAGTGACTCGTACTTCTCGGTCTCTTTGCTGAAATTCCTGACTTTCAGAAGCATTTGAGGTTGGTGTATTAATGCTCCTGTGGCAAGGTTTGGGCCTTCGTCAATGACGAACATGCCTTAAATTTGGCTTTTTAGGTTGTGAAACAGGTTTGCAGTGGGATGGTTTTTGAAATACACTTGCACACACTGCTTTTTAAAGGAAGTGTACTAAAGTGCATGTTAGTAGCCTAAGACTTGTTCTATGCTGTATTTTCCCCTTTAAACGTCAAGGGTGCTTTAAAAAGCATTAAGTACAGAAGGTAGGAAACAATAAAAAGAAAATCCTCTTAAAGATTTTAAATCTCTCTAAGCCTTCTCATCAAGATGATTTAACCCCATACTCTGCTGCTTTTACAGTTCATTTCTCACTGGATTTTTACCTGCAGAAAATCTAATTCTGGAGTGCAAATGAGTTCTAATCAATCTTCTGACTATTAAATGTGGTAATTAAATATGGTAATTTCTTGCGTCTCCGTTTTTTCCACCTGTGCACTATTTCAGAGATTTCATTTTGCTTCAAGTTATAGACTAACCCACCTAAACAACACTGTAATTAAATCTAGTTTTCGTTATACACAACGTATCTGTAAAAGATGACAATCGACTGTTAGTGAAAATAAAATGAGCAGTCTCTAAAATTGCGCTGAAACATTTTTCATCAGTTTATCTCCTAATACTCTTTGTTAAAATAGCTTGCTGGTTATTATTGACTCTGGTAGTACTGGATAGTTGAATAAATGTCTTAGTGTATTGCTTTTAAAGTAAGTTGCTGGGTGAAATCGAGAAACATACTACATTTATGTGGACAAATGAATGACTATCACGGAGTCAAATAGGGATTGCAGGTACTCAAGGACAACTAAGACTGAAACTAACCATCTATTCAGCGCTTAGAATATTACAGGCTGTGCAATCTCATTCCATCTTCATCCGTGGTTCTAGATAGGTATTGTTAGTCTTTGTTTATACTTGAGAAAACAGATTCAAAATATAGAAGGTGGAGCAGCCGATAAGTAGTAACAGTAGGATACAAACCCAGTCAAATTCAAAATCCATCAGTTTCAAATTTTAGCACCTGAAGTATCTTTTGCCTACAGGTTAAAGGAATTACTGGTAAGCAAGAAAATATCTAAAAGGCCAACCCATTTCCACAAAATCATCTAATTGTAACATATTTCACACATCCTTTTAACATGCAATTTTATTCATCCTATCATATTAAAAATAACAGTGACTTTATCTGATCTTGAAAAAAAATTATAAACTTCCAGAAATTAAAAAAAAACAGTTTATTGAATTAACTTTTAATTATCCCTGAGTATGTGATACCAACTTAAAAAGTTTTTACATGCCAGGTGCACTGGTACACACCTATAATCTCCAGCAGGAGTCTGGGAGTCAGCCTCAGCAATGGCAAGGCATCTCTAAATAAAATACAAAATAGGGCTGGGGATGTGACTCAGTGCCCAGTACCCCTGAGTTCAATCCCTGGTACTCCTCCCCCCTAAAAAAAAAGTTTTTACATGATGTTGTATAGTTTTCATGTAAATCATTTTTTATGGGACTAGAATTTTCTCAGATTATATTATTTGCCATTTCATTTCACTACATTCTACATAAGATTCTTATTTTCATAAAAGAAAAAAGAAAGCTAACAAAACCACATTTTTACATTTCTATCACTTGAAATTATCTTTAACAGGAATGTCTTCTTATTGTTAACAGGCAAAGTAATAAGTAGTTTTTCCACCTATAGACCATCCAGAATTACAAGGACCACAATTTTTAAAGGCAAGACATACTATATATAATATGTTGAAAAGCACACAAATCTAATTATTAAGTTCAGTTGTCCATTTAATACCATTCTTTTTAAAAAAAAAAAAATCAGTGTCAATTTTCTATGTTTCACATAAATGTGATGAATAATAAAATTAAACAATTTAAATCTCACTTTCACTCTTGGTGTGAGATTATTTATTAATAGATTATAGGTAAGTAATAGGTTGTTAGCATATAATATTAACTTTTAAACAGTACTAACATTCCAGGTATATAAAAGAAATTGAATGGATTAGGAAAAATTGAATTGGGTATACAATGCAGTGTAACTGGAGACCTAGAAATTGAACTGTTTTTACAAAAGCAAACTTAGTCTAATTTGACTGTTATTATTTGTCTTTGCAGTATAGAACAATAATGCTATTTGATTATTGTTGTTTAAAAGATAAATTTTTTAAAAGCTTGATGAAATTTTGGAGTTATTTTGTTGGTAAAGAAGTTAAACCATTGAGATTGTTTACTAGTAGTTTTCATATAACTGGATGATAAATCAATAATATATGAATCTCATGATTTTTTTAAATTTGGGGTACTTCTGCTTTTGTCTTACATAAAAAAAACTTGTTTTCAGAATCTGTTTCTCTACAATTACATCTTTAAGTATATTTGCCTATAGATCAAATTCTACCTCCAAAGCAGTAGGAATAACACTAAGGGAAACTATGGCAGTTCTATTTGTATTCACATTTTTAGATTTGAAAGGAAGAATATCAATATTATTTCCTTAGTAAGCAATTGCCTATTTTCACCTGAAAATATTGCACAGGAAATTGTTAAAAGCAATCACTATATTTTTAATTGACAATAAATATGCTAGATTTTTAAAAAGTATTTTTGTTATTTGGTATTATGGCATAATAAAATAGCCAGATATTTCTCTGGTGTAAACAGGAAAATGGCATACCATATTTGCAATGGAAAATTTCTATGTTAGAAGGAAACTTTGGCTCATTCATTAAATACATACTGAAGCACTTATCAGTCACCTTGGGGAATACAGAGATAAAGAATAGAGACATATCTTCAAGCTGTTCAATGTCTAATGAACAAAGAGGAGAAGTCAAACTCTGATTGCAAGTACTGTGTAGTAAGGGTGATTATAAAAGGTATACATAAGGGACTTAGAAGAGATATTCAACTCAGCCTGGTAGGCAGGTAAGCTTCCCAGAAATAACTCTTGAAATGGAGTTTATGTCACATAAAAGCACATCATAAGTGAAGCTGGAAGATACATAAGGTAGAAACAAATTAGTTTATTCCCAGACACTACAGAGTCAGGAAAAATCATTTAGTAAGATGTGATAGGGGAAGAAATAGTGAGGCAAGATGGGAGAGGGGGGTACCTTGGAAGAGAAAGTGGTCATCACTGGGGGGATCCAAAGGGTAAATATTTAAAAGCCTTTTTATGAAGTTTATATTTAGTCCCCAAAGTCATAGGAGCAACAAATGAATTTTTGAACAGATGACTCATATGATTGGGTCTGCATTTTAGACAGATTATCTCAGTGGCATCATGCAGAGTGAGACAAGCAGAAATATCAGCTCAAACCTTAAAAAACTTCACAAAAGGACAGGTAACAGGCAAGAAATGAGGAAGATCTGGATCAAATAATATTGAGCAGGATCTGTTCCTGGCCCAGAGCTTATAGTTCTACATACTCATTTTAATCCTTACTACAACTCCATGATTTATTATTATTATTGTTGTGGTGGTGGTGATTGTTGTTTTTATTATTATTATTATTATTATGTTATTATTTCTTTGTTACAAATGGAACTTGGGACTGAAAGAGGACAAGTGCTTTATTTAATGTCAGGTTACAAAATCAAGGAGTAAGTTTTTAAATTCTTGCCTGATTATAAGACCTGACTTTCAATCACCTACTTTTCAAATTGAAGTTGTAAATCATTAATGAATCATCAAATCAGTTAATAGTTTATAAACACAATTTTTAAATGGATGTAGAATATAACAGATTATACTGTATACAGTAGGGATAAATATCATTTTGTGAAACTTTTTCTTCATAAATACATCTGATATGTATTTTTTAACATTATGGATCAAAGTAAATAACATTTGGAAATAACTTCACTGTGTCATGCTGCAGTCATGGTATGAGAAAAAAGAAAAAAAGGATGTGTTCCACCTGTGTTACAAGACTGGGTAACTGGTTTATATGGGAGAGAGTGAAAGAGAAGCCTAGGTTGACACTAAATTTCTAAGAAACCTGGCGTCCTTCACCAAGGTATTGCAAACAGAAGCGTGAGAGGTAAAGGATGGTAGTAATACGCAATTAGGGGACAATGTTTGAGATATCTATAGGGCATGCAGGTGAAAAATGCAGATGGCATTTTCTTATGAAATTAAACATACAACTCTAACATGACAGTGATTTTACTCCAAATATTTACAGAGAATAAAAACATCAAAAAACACTTGTTCAACAGTGTTTGTAGCAGTTTTATTCATAGTAAACAAAACAGAAAAAAACCTAAGTATCTATAAAAATGAAAATACACTTAAAAAGTACAATATCTCCTTTCAACATAATGCTAGTCATCAACTGAATGAACTACTGATCAACATGGATGAATTTCAAGGACATGATGTCAGATACAAAAGAATGTATTCTATATAAAATGTCACATTATGGCCCATGTATATGTACAATTATTACATTTCAATTTTAAAAAGAATCCATCTAGTTCCATAAATAAGTAGTTCAAAAAATGGCAAAATTCATTTATGCTGGTAAAAATATGCCATTGACTGACTGGAAAAGAGTAAAAGGGATTTTTTAAAATAATATAAACCTACTAAATCTTGATTGAGATAGTGGTTAAAATAAGGTTTTCTTTATTCAAACTCATCAAAATATACATTTAACATAAGTGATTTTTGCTATATGTAAACTTAACTGTAATTTTAGTAATTTTAAACAGAGAAAAATATATTGGCTTATGTAATAGAAAAATCTAGAAGTAGACCTAGCTCCAAATAGTTGGCTCCCAGTGTGTGATGTCATTAAGATTTTGTTCTTCCCTTTATCTCTTGGATATATCTTTTTTTATTTTCAATATATTTTTAGATATAGATGGACCTTTATTTTATTTATTTGTATATGGTGCTAAGAATCAAACCCAGTACCTCATATATGCTAGGCAAGCTCTCTGCCGCTGAGTCACAATCCAAGCTCTCTTGGATATATACCTGTCTATGAGATGGTTTGATTTCAGGAAGAATTGTCCTTTCAGATATGGCCACCATAGTTCCAAACTTACCTTGTATTCACCTACTAACCCCAATGGAGAAAGAACATATTTTTCTGACTGACCCAGATCTAGAATTGGAATTAGAATTGGGATCTAATTCTAACCATCCACATGTGAACATGAACTAATTATTTCGGTCAAGTTGTTGCCTGGGCAGGGGAAGGGGAAAGTGTGTGAATAAGTAACCAAAATGTTCATGTTCTTCCAGAAAAGAGCAGTGGTTCTCCAAAGAAGAACTGGAATATTGTTACTAGAACTACAAGACCAAACCAATATGTTTCCAAAAATAATGATAATTTTAATCAAATATGATCAGAGACCAGTCTGGTGAGTTTGCTTTTAAATTTAAGAAAAACACTGGTAATTCTAAATTCCCAGTCTATAAATACAGATAAATTCAACCAAATTTTGTCATCTTTTGACTCCCTGTGCTTTAAGTACTCCATCCCCAAAAGGCTTTCCTGCCAATAATTTCTGGGACCTCACAGAAAGTGTCTCCTAATAATGGACATGTCTGTCTTCACTGTTAACCCCTGCTAAGCAAGAAAGCAGGACCACTGCTCTATCAGACATCAGTCTATTCCTCTTTTCTCTAGAACCTAACAGCTTCCACTGGTGACTGTCACTGAGTCACTGAGTGCTATCATTATATCATTGCCAAAGATTAATTGGAATTGTGCCAGTTATATGGCTACTGTTTCTCAGACCCTTCCCTACCTTTCTGTGTACTGTTCTAAGATGCTGGAGGCTAGGACTTAACAACTACACTTCCCAGACTACCTTGTTACTTAGCTCACTGTTGAGTACTACCAAAAAGAAACTCCAAGGGAAAAGTTTGAAGGTGAAAGTTGAGGAAAAAGAAGTTTCTGGAATGTACCTGTTACTATTTAGCAGCAGTTGGTTCTGGTCTAACAGTCTTGTGTTCACAGTATATAAATGAGGAGGTTCAATGAATGTGTTTGCTATTATGTTTGTAGCCTACACAACTATTCCTCCCTTATGGGACGGATATATATGAAAAAAAGACTATAAAATATTTACTACCTTATTGAGAATAACTACCACAGTTAGTGACCAAATAAACAAAAAACATTTTGAAATGTGATCTTACATATGTGTAGCACTCTGCAGAGCACTTTCAAAAAGATTACCTCATATGATCTTAAACAACGGAGAAATGGGAAGGTCAGATGGATATTTTCCATTTGTAATCAATAAGGAAATTGACCCTACCATTAAGTCAGATTTGTCTAGAAGAAATACAATGTGAGCCACATATTTAATTAAAAACTTTCCAGTGGTCACATTAAAATAAATTTTTAAAAAGAGAAATTTGTTCTTGAAGTATACTTTATTTAACATAATACATCCAAAGTATTATCATTTCAACCTGTAATCAGTAGTTAAAATCATCAATGAGTTTTTTTGTACTAAGTCTTTGACACCTATTATATATTTCACAGTTACAACACATCTCAATTTGGACTAGCCACATTTCAAGTACTCACTAGTCACATGCGGGTCGTGTCTACCTTATGAGAAAGCAAAAGTTCAGATTATTTACACAGAGGCATGTAGTAGGAAATAGTGGTCTCAGTTGACCAGCTTCTGGAAAGGAAAATAATGCTGGTATGGAAACCTAGGACTTTAATTCCACTCACGATTTCACCTTTTACTGGTTGTGAGATAGTAGACCAGGAGCTCCTTAAAGCTAGGTTTCTGGATATATTAAGAAAAACAAGCAAATGGCATCTTTACTATCCTACCACATAACCCTTTTCTCAAGTGAAATCTTATATGGAAGTCCATATTTAAAACATAGGAACTGCTTCTATGTGGAAGGCATGGGAGCTGGCTGGGTACAAATGTTTAGCCTACACTTAAACACACACACACACACACACACACACACACACACACACACTTCTGAGGGGGTTCTAATGAAAACTTTGGGCATATTTGAAACTTCTTAGAGAAAATTATCCCTAAGATCTTTTTCATTTTAAACATGATTCCATGGGTAAAATTTCACTCAAACAGTTGTCTCTTTCAGCCAATTTTTAAGATTTAATAATGAAATATAGATTACTATTGTGAGTCCAGTACTCACAATCAGTTCATCAGTACACTGGTGTATGTCTCACATTTTTAGTTTTATAGCATCAATATTTTTTACAAATGTAAGTAGATCTTTAAGATCAATTATTCAAGTGGTTTTTAATGTTATTTTCCCCATAGTAATGGACTTTTCTTTTCAAATGATATAAATAAATCTAAATTACTATGTGATAGCTAAAATCAGGACCATTGTGCAAAATCTAAGTGGTTGTAAAGAGGCAAAACCTCAACAATTCAGGATCTCGGACATGCCCTCTTCCATAAGTGGCCTCCAAGAATTCACTGAGTAGACCCATGTACAATTCCATAACCAAAGATCAAGCTCAGCTCCAGCTCCTTCATCAGATAAGGGAACTGAAACTTAGTAAAGTGCTCAAAATTCCACCCCAGCTGGGGGTCAGAACTGCACTAGAACCCCATCACCCCTGCCCCGAAGTCAGGAGGAACTAGCTTGCAAACGCTGATTATTATATTTTCAGAAAATTTTCAAGCCAAATATTGAAATCAGCCATGGTGAAAATATTTTCGCCATAAAATCAATTGCCACAAAAATCCCAGTTTCCCCCTGGGAGCCCTTGTTACACCTTTATCAGCACACCTCTGAATCCAGGTTCCTGAGTCCAGGTCTTTACACTCCACACAGCATCCTGAGAAGGAATACACTGCATTTTAACAGGAAACAAAAAATTTAAGTTAATAAAACAAATAAGAGACAACCTTAAATAGAAGTCGTGTCTGTTTGTGACTGTTGAATTCGAAGTCAACATTTAAAATAGCAGTTTTTCTCAATATATATTTACCTTTGCCTATTGCCCAGTGGATATTGATACCTTTGATTGTCTCAAGCTGTTATTTGGAGTATTCAGCTACTTTGGGGATTGATTCTTTTTTTTTTTTTTTTTTTTTTTTAATATTTGGTGAGCTAGGCAAGTAAAAGTTCTAAGAACATTATTTTTTAAATATTTCACATTACAAACGTTTCAAATGATTTAAAATTAAAGCCTGAGCAAAATGTGAAGAGAAACTATGGAAACTGCCGCTCGAGCAGCAGGCGACCTGATATACCTTCTCTCAGCCTCCTGGCTGTGTTCCTGGCTAAGAAGGTTATTGAGAGGTCGGTATAAACAACTGCAGCAGTCTTCAGGCCTCCCGGTTGGCCTGGTGTCTCCTCGGTTTTAATCCTCCCATCTGAACTCCTGACTCATCTTAACAACGACCTGATTCTGTCTTCCTCTTCCTCCCCTTCCTCGCTGCTTTTCTCCTGGTCCTTTGTGGCGCTGCTGCGCTCTCCTGCGGCTCTGCTCCGGGCCTGTTTGGGCATGCTTGTGATGTCAGACGCCTGCACTTCAGCTGTCCTTTTGTATCCATGGTGATGGATGAAAAAAATAAGCTGCTTTGCAGCAATTTGAGCTTTAATCCACCCAAATGATTCTGGCTTGATTATTCAGGTGATTTTCCCCCAAACTTTCAAATCACCAAGTATTGAATTATTAAAGAGGAATTAACATGTGTTTTTTTTTTTTTTTTTTTAATTTCTTTCCTTTCATTTTTTTTAAACCAGTGTTATGCCTTGGTGATTTCCATTAATCTTCTTTATCTCAGCATCTGAAAATGTTATCTTTAAAATTAAATCAATAAGAAAGTAATTTCAGAAGTGTGATTCCAAAGGAAAAGAAAGTCTAAAGGGGATTATTATTTAACGTTCCCTCTCGCTGCATGTACATAACTGTTTACGCTAAGAAAAAACAGAATGCAACGTAAAATATGACAAAAACCATGACAACAAAATAGGGTTGCCCAAAATGTTGGCTCCTTAGCAATAGCAGTACTTGAAGCTGTTTTTGTGGTCTTTAGATAGAATACTAAATAACATTGGCTTCAGATCTTTTCACATTCAGGAAAGAGAAAACAGCCTGATTGTCGTCTTTAGCACCTTGCTAACAATGCTATTTTTTTTTTTTCTTAACAAGGAAAGGCAGGCTTTTTGCACATAACCTTTGCAAGCAATAGTTTCTAGCTAATATGTCTCCATCCTGTCAGTATTCATGTATGAACGACTCTGACTTTCCAGTAATGGTAAAATTTTCTTACATTAAAAAAATGTAAGTAATCAACAGTACAGAGGAAACAAATGGAATTGAAGTCATGGTATACTAATGAGGCAGCAGGGTAGAAAAAACAGAACAGCAATTTCATGTGCTTTGCTCCAACCATATTATCAAAATTAATAATTGGAAATAAAAGCAAGTTAGACCCTAATACTGTGACACAGGGAAACCATAGTAGTTGAATGAACTAAGAACTTTTCTCCCTAGACCAATTAAACAATACATAGAGTGGAGTCAGATTTAGAAAGCTTGAAATTGTCTCTAATCTTCCCCTTACCCCTTTTGCTAAGTGGAATGTTGGATGGGATTTTTTCCTGCTACCTTAGAATTTTAATTACTGTCCAAGCTGAGTCATAAATAATTAGGATTCAAAACTTTTCATCATGGCTAGTTAAAAAGTGTACAGCTAACCTTATTACCATCAACCTCCACCCTAGGAAACTCTTCTCTGGGTCTTTACCTCACAAAAAAAGGGGTAGATCTATGTACAGAAAATGAGGTAAGAAACAAGATTTGCATTCTGGGGAGGGTTCTAACACTGCCAAAGCCTAGTGGGTGGACTGAGTGGAGGAAATCCAGGGTGCCTCAAAGAAGAGGAGATTGACATCTCACTTCATAGCAGATGCCTGCTAAATTGCAGCCTCTTTTTCACTGTGTTGCCATTGGAATAAAGCATTTGATACAGTCTTTGGGAAAGTTCCCCATATTCATGGCACATCTATGGAGACTAATATCCATTTCTCATCCAAAATTTTTCTGAAGGTGGAAGTAGAAAGACCACTGCTAAAGAGATAATATGCCTGAGAAGATGAGGACTCTTGCCCCCAGTTGGGTTCTCCATGACATTAAACGACAGGGCAAAGAACTCTGAGTAGTTCCATGTGAAGGAGGAAAATATCAAGGAAAAGTATAAGAGCCTTCAGGCTGTTGGTGGGATAGATGCACAACCCAGAGAAGCTGGGAGGGTAAACTGCTAGTAAACCTGAGGGAAGTCCTTCTCTTCCTCACAGTGACAAAGCAGACTTTTGTAAAGATGATTATTGTCCAAGGGAACACTTGACTGCTTGTAGACCATCTTAGCCTTTGGGACACTAGGATCAAACCTGCACATGCTGAACTGGAGTGAGGGCACTCCCCCCACAGGAGGCATTTATAGAAGAAGTTGGTGCCTTCCCTCACCCTTTTCCAGAGCCAGGGATCTACAACCTCCCTACTGCTCCCCAAGTTCAGTCACTGTCAAGATTCTAGCTTCTGCTGCAAGGAAGGAAAAGAAATTGACTCAGAAATGAAACTGAAGTTTTAATAGTATGCTTCAGAAGTACAAAGTAAAATATCATGAAATTTGTCCAAAATGTTATAATGATAGGAATCTGGAATTCAACAAAGCATACTTGAGAGCAGTGAATGGGGGCGTGGGGGGGGGGTGCTGTAGGCAGGATACACTTTTAATTAATATCCTGCTGAGCTGAGACTACTCAATTAATATATAGAATCCGACTACATACATAATTTTGAATCATGATTTTTTGCTTAATAATTATACAATTTTATCATCTTAAAAAATCTCTATAAATGTCATCTATAATATTTTCATATTTCCATTTTATACATATGTCAATTTTTAAACTATACTGCATTGTAAAACATTGGTGGTATTTTTAACTTTTAATATTTGAATTACAATATCTGTCTCTTTAAATATGATTATTATCACTATTAAATATCTACCGATCTTTGGGCAAAGACTCTTATTTATTTTTTAACAGGAGACAGTTTGGGGTATTGATAAGCCAGCTAGGAATTTTGATAATGTGTTCACTAATCTGGCAGCATTACATGTTTGACAATTTGTGTAGACCTAAAAGCTGCAGTCAAATAAGATATATTGTGTCCCTGCTTTCTAGAATGTAAGCATGAGGACAGCAGTTCTCTGTTTCTTTCTCTACATTGTGCCTAGGATCTTAGAAAAGGGCCCAGCACTAGAAAGGCATTTAAATAAATATTTTTGAATGTAAATAAATGAATGTGGTTTGAAATAGAAGTGGGACCTAATTACTCCTTAATTTCCCTTTGGTTTTTGCAGAATGGTTTGTGGGAAACATGTAAGTACCTGGGTGGAGCAACTTTGGATCTAATGAGGGAAACAATGAGAGGACCAGGTCTGTAGCAGAAGACAGACAAAAGGCAAGAAGGAGATCAGGTCCCTAGCATCTGAACAAATATTGATGTGGTCCTATGACCTTGTTCTTTGAAAGGTCCAAATTAATTAATCTCATTAATAAGAATCAAGCTTGTAACAAGATGACTGAAACCAAGCAATGGCCATATGGAGAATATCATTCCTAGGGTTGGTAAGTGGTGGACAGAACTCACACATCTAGCTCTCTGCTGGCCACTGTCCCAGTGAATAGAAAGACATTAAATAAATTTTTTAAAAAAAGGTTTTAAAGATTGAGAGCATAATATTAAGGGTGAGAGGCAGAGAATGTCAGCAGTTAATCAGCAATCTGAGGAAATTCTAGAAAATAGAAATAAAACCAGATTAGACTAAAGGAATAAACCAAAGAATAAAAAAAATGACAGCCTCAAACTTCAGAGGTAAGAGGGATCCTTTCTAAAGGATGCCCAGAAAAATTCCTAACTTCAAAGGCAGCATTTGCAAAATTTTGTTCAAGATGGGGCTAGCACACTGAAATGTTCTTAAAAAATTCTGAAGACAGTTGGATCCTCCCACTCCCCCTTTTCTGTCTTTCCCCTGGGATTACATTTCCAAATTTAGTGTATAATCTCAGCATATGAGAATTACTTAAAACTATGAAACAACATCCACAATACAAATTTCAACAATTAAAAAAATAACTAAAAAACAGTAAGGGGAAAGATAGGGTGTCTCTATAAGTATCCTAATTTCCTTATCTTTCATACCCAAAAGTAGATAAATGCTGTCTAAAATTAGCAAGTCAAAAACTACAAGTGATATGTATTATTTTAGGTTAAGAATAACTACCACAAACAAACAAGAATGCTTTTAAAAACATACAAGGGTTACTGCTGAAAGTTTATCTCTGGGGAGTAAGACTTTGGTACAGGAAATGCAGGCATCAGGGAGAAGGGGAGTTTCACACAAACACATTTGTATAATTTAAATTTCTTTTGTGTTTTAATAGTTCTTCAACAAAACAAGCTAATTTTTAAATCCTTAGTAGGAGAAAAATATAAGGAAATGTACCAAAATATTAGTAGTGGTTTGTTGTTGTTATTGTTGTTGTTGTTGGTGGTGGTGGTGGTGTGTGTGTGTGTGTGTGTGTGTGTGTGTGTGTTTATTATTCTTCGTTTTTTTGCAGTGCTAAGTATTGAACCCAAGTTCTCAGCTATGCTAGGCAAGTGTTCTGCTACCAAGTCACATCCCTCAGCTCAATAGTGGTTGTTTTTAATCAGAAAGAATTAAGAACAACAAAAACATTTTTTTTTTTGTTTTTTGTTTTCTACAGTTCCACATTTTCCGTGGTATCTCTATTACTTGTATAAATAGAAAAAAAAATCATTATTAAAAAAATTTCACAACCATGGTTTTCTGTAAAGTATTATACATACAAATAAATAATTAAAAACAATATTTAATTGAAGGCCAAGAGGAGAGACTGAGCATTGTAGCTGCTGATAGCAGGAAGAGGAATTTGGCACTAAAGGGAAGGAGTTGGAACTGGTACAGGAAAGTAATATATTCTTTCTGACTATGCACTGGGAAAAAATGTTTGACCAGCCATGGAGCTTACTGAGCTGCTCCTGGATTTCTTACCCCTGTATCCTCTGCCCATCTAGATTTTATATATGATGAGACTATCAAATCCATTTCCCCTATCTCTCATTTATTACAACCAAATAAAAATCTGCCACCAAATAGATTATTTTTTAAAAAATTACTCTTTCCTGGTTTTGTCCTGCCACCAATCAGACATGATTTTACAGAGTTAGTTTCATGATCACCCATTGCTCTTCTCACTAGGCCAAGGAGTCAGGGTGTTCAGTACTTCTGTGGGAAGGTTGCTACACATGGTGTAGTTAGGGTAGAATATTATCAGGAAGCATCTGGTTGCTGCAGGAGGTACCTTTTCACAGCAGCTATAATACTGGATCAATTATTAGACTGTGCAGCAAAACTGTCCTACATGTATTTCAATGTCATCCTCATGGCATTTGTCTCTGTCTTTGCCTTTCTTTTCATTTTTCACCAGTGAATGCCCCAGAAGGACATATTACTTCATGCAAAACCCAGCAGAGTATCTATAGAAGTCAGTGGTCAAGGGTGCACTGTTGGTTGAAATGAAAAGGGTACTATGCCCATCTATTATCTGAAGAGCTCCTTCAGAAATATACACCATCTAAGAAAGCCAGATGAAGATCATTCAGGAGTTTTCATGCAATGTTTCCAAAATTTGAAGGACTTTTACTTTTTGAAGAACATTTTTTTTTTGTTACATTTTGGAGGTCTATTTCTGATCCCTCTGGTGGACTTTTTCCATTGCAGGCTATAAAGATATTTTAAACTATACACAATTTCTGCAGAATTGCAAAACTTCATCTATAGGTTCTATGGATGAAGATTCTGTGGAGTTGTAGAACCTATTGACATATTCAGGGAGCAGTGGCTGCCTGTACATTGGGTTGTCTAAAAGTCAGCTGGATCTTTCTTGGTCAAGGTTTTGGTTTTCAAAGTGTTATCCACAAACAAGCAGTATTTGCATGACTATGAATACTCAGAATTTTATGCCCAGTCCACACCTATGAAATAAGGATCTTCAATTCAGTTAATTCATATGCATAGTAAAGCATTGGTTTCAGATAATCCAAGCTGCTTTGGAAAAATCTGTCAAAACAGAGGCTCTGTATCTTATGAATTTCACACCTAGCTTTCTTTCTTTTATTTTTTTTTTCTTCAGTGTTGGGAATTGTACCCAGGGCCTCCAGTGTACTATACTAGGCAAGTGCTCTACCACTGAGATACATCCCCTACCCTGTTTGAAATTTTATTTTGAGACAGAGTCATGCTAAGTAGACCAGTCTGATCTTGAACTTGGAATCCTCCACCTTAGATTCTCGTGAAGCTGGAATTACCACTATGCCCAACCACAACCAGCTTCTGAGCATGCTATATCACTCATTTGATATTCAAGTTAAGGTAGACGCTTCTCATGAACATTATAGGATTTCAAATTGAAGGTATTCTAAGCATGAGACCCAGTGCCCTAGGGTTTGGAATTAGCCCCTTCATTGCTTTGATGATTCAGATCATCAATTTTAATCATAACCAAAGTTTATCAGAGAGGATTCCATCTCCTGAAGAGTATTCAGGTTTTAATCTGGAATCTGCTTTCTGCTCATTATTGCATTATTTCTTTGAAAAGCACTTACATTATCTACTAGCCAGATGTAGGAAGAAAAGACAGACTTAACAATTGATGTGAGTCAAAGAACAAAGTTTTAGTTTTAGAACTCACCTTCTCTGTCATGGCCTCTGAGTTTTCACCTGCCAGTCCCAGAGTTTCTTTGATAAAATATGCAGAATACTAAGAAAGATGGTGCTTGTACGTTTTGTCACATATAGAAAGACTCTGCAAGACTGGATTCCTACAAACCTCTTCAAAATCACAACAAAACCTCAGTTTTAGATTAAATAGACACATGTCCGGATGAACTGAGTGCAGAAGAGTTCATCAACTCAGGAAAACGAATCCACACTTGTGGGCCAGTGAAAAGAGACCCAAAACTTCAGTATGTGTTTTGGTTTGGACTTATTTGTTTGTTTGTTTTTCATCATTTGCATGAATGTGCAAACATGATAGAGCAAAGCAAAGATGACTCTTTCAATCATAATGAACAGAGACCATCAGAACACCAAGGTCCTGATGTAATGAAATCTTATAAGACAGATGGATTGTCTTTTTCCCTATTAAATATTTCTGTTAAGGCACAATGTTCTGGGAAAAATTATATGGTCTAATCCTGTGTTCTAAGCCCCCTTCATCTTAAGGAAATACTACAGTTATTATTCTTAAGCTTCTATATGATATGTCACCATCCATTTTTAATGACATTTTTAAAAATTATGTAGTTGAGTCACAATGTTGAGAAACTTCAGCTCACAAATTTAAATCTCCATGAGCTTCAAAGAGGCAAATGACCCATCTTTCTCTCTTATTTTCTCTGTTGTGACCACAGTAGGTTTATTAATACTGTATCATTATAATGGTTGTCTAATGTATAACAAATTAAATAGGAATTTCTAGAAGATTTTTATTATAGTAATTCCAGGGATTGGGGGGAGGAGACATAACTTCTAAATCACAAAGTTTGTGCTAAAGGACACAATGTATGCAAAAATATTAATAGAGCCTTTCTAATCTTCTCTTGACAAACACTACTGACAGTCATTTGAGAGTTCTTGTTTCTGGAGTATTCTTTGAAATTCAATAGGAGATTTATTGAGGAATCTGCAAGAGGGAATAAAGAATGCTGATTTGAAATTTGTAATTCAAATGTACTTTTCTCTAAATCTTAAAGTTCAGTCAATTGAAATATAAGTTGAAAAAATATATAATTCAATAGCTTTAGTATTTCAGATTGACATGGTTAAGAGCAAAGGATTTGAAGTCAGAAGTCAGAGAGACCTGGGTCTGTCACTCAGGAGTTGCAAATTGGTGCAAGTTGCTCACAGTCCCTAAGTTTTAGTTCCCCTATTTGTAAAATAAAAAGCATAATGTTAATTTCCTCAAGTTATTTTGAAAATTAAATTAGATGATTGCTTAGTGAATTACAAAGAAAATGTATTATATTATTGTAACATACCTGCACTATCTAGCTAGATAATATGACAGATATTATTATGTAGAAAAATATTGTTATTACAGATATTGATATATTTAGCAATATCTATCTAGATAATGTAAAAGAAAAATACTTCTTTAACAACAGTAACATTCTGTGGCCTACATACAGAAAAGCTAAAAATATATCATGTCTCTATAAAGGAAAACTGAATAAAGAGGTCAAATCATCTCAAATTGATTTATAGGCTAATTATAACTCCCCAAAATATTTTCTTTAAAAACTTCAAAATGATCTTAAAATGTGTTTAACTTAGACATATACCATAACATATTTAACTACATTACTACTTATGATACCTTTTTTCTTTTCTTTTCTTTTTAAATATTTTTTAGTTGTAGATGGACATAATACCTTTTCTTATTTATTTTTATGTGGTGATGGGGATCAAACCCAGTGCCTCACCCATGCTTGGTGAGTGCTGTACCACTGAGCCACAACCCCAGCCCACCTTTTTTTTTTTTTTAAATAAATGCTTGTATAATAATTTTATGTTTGTATATTACAACTTTTTAAGAAGAATTTCTTCAAAGGTGAAAGTTTTAAAAATTGGAACTGGGTAAAGTGCAATGATTTTAAGACTTTCTGATATTTTAGTAACAAAAACGTTCAACAAATTTATACTCCCTACAAGTATGAAAATGTCTGGTGTTTATATCCTTACTGAAAGCAAATGAAAGAGAAGTCAAAAAGGAAAAAGAAAGAGAGACAAACCCCAAAGAATCAGCAATACTTTATTAAGCAGCGGAGGGTCACATTTTCAAGAGGAAAATGGCAACTGGCTACAACAAGGGTATGGGTTTTATAGGGTTTAGCAGGACCAGGTCATGGGAGGTGTTTGTGAGATACTCTTGGTGGGCTTACTTTTGGCAGGCAGGGGAACTTTGGCAGATAAGGGAAATTGTAAAAGGTCAGAGTCCTCAGTCCCCTTCCCCCCTGCATCCCTCCCCTTGTAAGTTTCCACCTCCTTCGCATACCCTCATTCAGTATTTTTATTTTTGAAATATGAAATGCAGAGATAAAAGAACTATCTATTTGTATCTAGTACTTTAATTTTGATAATATTTTTAGAGTTTTCTAATGGCATTAGACTTTTCTGCTTTTGTTAATATGTTTAATTTTTACCTAAGCAACTGTTGTCTTTTCATAACTTCTATTAATGGGTTTAGTGGAGATTTTGTATTTTTAATAATAAATTTATGCTTTTAGACTAATATCTATAATATTTAGTGTGTCTTTTTTCCTCAGCTTGTTGTCTTTTAAATGTGATTATATTTTTTGGCATAGCAAAAATTGTAATGTTTAAGATCAAATTTTTCATTTTTGTATGTGTACTATTTTTCACTTTTAAATTTAGTTGTTTTCCACTTGCTGAAATTGGATATTGGCTTTATTTTATGTTTCTCCTTTATAAAATTTAAATTTTAAACTAAATTCTTAAATAATTTTGGTATGTGTTTGATGAATTTATATGAGGTAGAGATTATAAACAAAGATTCCTACTACCCTGACATATGTCAGAATGATTTGATAAATAACCTGAATAATCCTTTCTTTTTTATTTAGGAAGTTTTCTTTATCATATTTTTTATTTTTGTTTAAGTATTATTCAAAAAATTCTTAGCACTAATATCTGGACATGATATATTTTTTCTTGCAGTTACTTTTGTTGTTGTTGTGACAGGTTCTCACTAAGTTGTTTAGGGCCTTACTAAATCCTTGAGGCTGGCTTTGAATTTCTAGTCCTCCTGCCTCAGTCTCCTGAGTCACTGGGATTACAGACATGCACCACCATTCCAGGTAAAATTTTTCATTTTTAAAACATCATCCGTTCCTCTAAATTTGAGAAATCATTAAGAATATTTGTAAAAATAATGAGGCAACACAAATGTAGCAACTTTTTAAAAAAGAAATGAGCTTAACTGTAAAATTTTATTAAGTGTGCAAAAACGTTAATGTCTTCGAATCTAGAACTACAAGAATTTTGTTATTCTTGTAGTTCTGATTTGTGTAATGTTCTGATTTGTGTAACATGGACATACTTGACTTTTCTGCATTAGAAAAAGATAAAGTACCTCTGAAAACTCAAAAAATATGTATTTACTTTTACAACAATTCATGACTTTCTGCCCACAGAAACATACAAAATAAAAATTGTCAATTTAGATTCCTTCTCTGGTGCACTATCATAGACTCCTAGATATCCAGGTTAAATTATATTATATAAATTTTAATTATCTCTGATGAAAATACATAAAAGTCTTTGAGTTTTAATCAACAGATTTACAAAGTATCTACAACTTGTATTTTTATTTCAAAGCTAAGTGATGTTAAAAAAAAGATAACTGGGAAAAGAAAAGTACAGAATTATTATTGTAGGTCACATTTGAATTATCATGAAAATTAATACGTATCCTGTTTTTTTAAAAAAAAAATTCATGACAATTTGGTTGGTTCATAAAGAGAAAAACTAACTTGTACCTATAAAGATATTGAGTTTTCCAAATTATTAAAATATATAAGATGTAAATTCATACAATAACAAAAAAGCATCCAGCACAAATATTCAAAGAACATCTGTAATGTGAAAAAAAATGTGAGGAACTATTAATAGAGAAATGAGAAAACTAGAGCTATTCCACTGGGAATGCTCCCAGATTGTAGCACCATTACTGTGCATAGCCTTCCAAAGATAATTATGTTTGGAATATTTACATTTGGACTAAATGAGCACTAAAAGAAAGTGCATTGTAATTAGCTGTGGATAAGCTTGCTAGGACACAACCTTGCTTCAGCCAACAAACATTGGATGTCCAAATAATATCATTTTCCTAAGTAAATTTTAATATTTTACGAGACAATTACTCATTTATATGTCTCATTTGGCATGTAAAACTTTCCCCAGAGTGATTCCTGGAGGAAAGTTACCCTAATTGCAGGAAGTTTGGAATTAATCAGGCTGGAATGGACAAGCTATTATAGATATTATAGTTTATTATTTTGAACCTCACTGATTTAAGAACTTATGATCACCCAAAATATTGTTTTCCTTGGAGCTATCAGGGAAGAAAATGTTTACTATGCAAATTAATATCATAAATGTGAATCTCCTAGGAGAGAAAACTGATTTGAACACTTCAGAACATTGTTTTCCTATGAAAGTCAAATGAATTTCACTTAAATGAGTGATATATTCGAGAAAGGAAGGGATCTAACTGTAGGGAATGAATAACAGGTAAGAGGATGTGTGCAGAATCCACTGCTGGAACTACTGTATAAGGCTCAGTTCCAGAAATAGAGAGACTGTAGATAGCACAGTTAGGGCAGAAGAGCGTATTTATATATAGAAGGGCCAACCTCTATAAACCATGTAAGCAATTGCTTAGGGTGTTGCCTGAATAAGGATAACTAACGCTAGATGCTGGTGTCAAATCCAGTTCAACATGGTTGCATAAATACATCATATATATGTAAATTTAAAAATCCTTTTTCAAAGTAGAAAGTCATATATTTGAGGTTATTTAAACCATAGAGACTATTAATTAAACATTGTTAAATATTTATTAGAATAAATAGAAAAAACTTCTACTTCAGTTCTCCACTATATAAGAATGATGTATCTCAAGAGCATTCCTAATTGTCCACCAGATCAGTGGTGTGACAGCTGTTGCTCTGCAAAAACTTCTGATGATAAGCAGAAGTGGACTTATAGGACATATTCTTGGTACTTTGGTATTTTCAAATTTACCTTTTAATTATGAAAAAGTTCAAGCATATGCAACATTAGATTAGTAAAATAAATATCTATCTGAGTGAAAATACTATCAATATTTTGGTGGCATGCATTGTAAATAGAAGTACTACCATATGGTGTGTCTTTCACATATTATCTGGAATACCAAACACAAGCCTGATACATTGGATGGATGACTTAATGAAAAAATTCAAGTCAAGATAAAAAGATTTAGTCCATCAGGTTTAACAAGACAAAAAGGACTAAAGCTGATGGAAGAATAGTATTCTCTAAATGGTAGATCAATTTGATGTATGAACTGACAAAAAAAAAAATGGAACAAATCACAACCTGATCTCACACATACACACACATATACACCATACACACACAAAAGACTGATGTACTTTCCAGGGCTCAAAATGAGAGAAGAAACAAAGCAAGCATGTACCAAATTTCCAAACAATAACGGAAAAGCTATCTTGGATTTGTAAATGAGCAAAGTCAGGAATTAACATTGATTGGTAGAATAACAGTATATTGCCGATGCACACAGGATAAAAGAATCAAATGTAGATAGTGGGGCTGGGGTTGTGGCTTGGTGGTAGAGCACTTGCCTAGTACGTGTGCAGTCCTGGGTTTGATTCTCAGCACCAAATAAATAAATGTATTGTGTCCATTTACAACTAAAAATATATATTTTTAAATGTAGCTAGGGATGACTGACATAAATGGTACTGCTGAGAAAAGGAAACAGGAAGACTTCCATCCAGTGAAAAGACCTGGGAACTGACATTGCGTAACATCAAGCATACCCCATGCTCAGGTATTAGTCTCTAATGAAGAAAGAAACCAGGGACTCTAGGAGGAATGGTTGGTTCCATCGCTGGGACAAGGTAGGCACAAGATGAATCTGAAACATTTGGATATGCCGGAAAAGTAAGCAGCACTAGAAAGAAGGAGAAAGGAGGGGAAGGAGAAGGAAGAGAAGGTTGTCAATTTGTCACAAGGACACAGAAGTCAGATGAGGGGAGCTCCCACTGGTCGAATCTGGGATGATTTGACCATCAAAAACTATGTACAGTAATGAATATAAACCTTTGAAAACATAGGAATCTGTGAGTTTGTACCAATAATAAATACATATGTATGTACATTTTCTTCCAGTAAAATGTAGAGTGCTGACTATGAAATGTGGAGGGAGTATTGAAGAGAGAAAAATCCTCATTTTTTGACACTATTATGGTAATAGGACAAGATTATCAATGTATTCTAAATCTTTGAGGAACAGGATATTTGTCTTGTGCAGATTCCTTCATAGTTAACAAAGAAAAAAATGATAATTTTCAAGGTGTTGATGGATGATCAAAATTAACACCATTGATGAAGAACAGACAGACATTGTGTGTCTCACATGTGATGTGACACCTGAAAAAACATTCAAAACCACCCAAACACTCTGGCTGAGGGTGGATAACACAAATCTAATCATGAAGAAACATGACAAACTCAAAATTGGAAATGTTCTATTAGAAAGCAGCGTGTGTGTGTGTGTGTGTGTGTACTTTTCAAAGTTGAAAATGTCATGAAAGACTATGGAAATGTTTTTCCAGAATAGAGAATAAAGGGACATGAAAACAAAATGTGATACCTGATATTAAACTGAATTCTTACTAGAAGAAACAAAGATACCATAAAGGACATGGCTGGTCAACTGACAAAATTAGAATCCCAAAATAATAGTATTAGATCAATGAAGCTAGGGGTGGTGGTGTGCACCTGTAGTACCAGCCATGTGGGAGGCAGGAAGATGGATCACTTGAGCCCATATTCAAATCATAATAACCTCTGTTTTTAGGAAATATATCTGGACGTGTTTAGGGCTAAAAAACATGATGCATATAACTTTCAGATGATTTAAAAAAAAAAAAAAGAAAGAAAGAAAGAAAGAAAGAAAAATAGCGATGTGTTGAACCCAGAAGGGGAATCAAATGGGGGTAAAATAGTAGGCAAAAACTGAGTAATGTATGGGTGTTATTTGTACTCTTCTTATTTTTCCAATTTTTCTAGACTTGAAATTATTTCCAGATAAAAGGTGAATGCGATTGGGAGGTAGGCCAGGAGGAGAGAGAGAGGTGCTTTAAAGGAGACAGCTTTGCCAGTGGTTCAGGAAGGAATTCTGCCGCAGTCTGGCTGGGCACAATTCAGGAGCCACTTGTCAAAAGAAACTAATTTTATTTTTAGAACCACACACGCCAAACAAAACCACTCCTCAGGAAAAACCCTC
Source organism: Callospermophilus lateralis (assembly GCF_048772815.1). Taxonomy (NCBI): domain Eukaryota; kingdom Metazoa; phylum Chordata; class Mammalia; order Rodentia; family Sciuridae; genus Callospermophilus; species Callospermophilus lateralis. The sequence goes on along the minus strand of NC_135310.1, from coordinate 81,500,958 downwards.
AGAGCCCAACTGCCACCACGGCTTCTCACAAGCCACTCCCCAAACCACCAGCCTCTCCACCTCCCATAATCCTCCTGCTCTTAAGGCCGATTGGCTGGGTCATGTGGGCGGAGCCAAAAAAGTCCCCCAATGAGCAGCTCTGTGGCCTGAAAGGGCAGGGAAACAGTCCAATGAGCATCACCACAGAGGAGCCAATCAGCTAGATGTTGCTGGGGCTGCTGTGAGCCAATCATCAGCTGGCAGTCTGAAAATTTGCTGGGGCCCCTTCGGCTGTGGCTCTCAATAGAATTCAATGTGGGAAAAATAGTACTCCATCTTGGGAAACTGAAGGAATAAAGAAGAGAGGATAAGAAGTAAACTCCTAGTGTGCCCTAAACAAGACATAAATTTGGGAAAAGGGTTAGCTTAGATATTGAAATTAGTGAAAGGAAACACATTTAAATGAGAAGGAAAAATAAAGGTTAGAATGAGGCTGAGAGGGGCTAAGTAATGTACTGATCGTAAGTACCTGTAATAGCCGTAGACTGGATAATGATGACTAGAAGCACCTATAGCACTATGAGACAAGTATTTGTGAAATGGGGAAAAAAAAGAGGCATAAAAATTGTAATTTATGGGGGCTGGGGTTGTAGCTCAGTGGTAGAGTACTCCCCTAGCGTGTGCGAAGTGCTGAGTTGGATTCTCAGCACCACATAAAAAATAAATAAAAGAATTGTGTCCAAATACAGTTAAAAAAATTTTTTTTAAATTAAGATTTACAGAGTGTATAAGGATTTAGGATACAACATTTGAAACATTTTAGTTCTGATCCTACAATTATTAATATTTCTTTATTGCAAGGAACAGAAAAACAAATCATAATGACCTAAAATAGCACAGCCCAATAGAAATTGAATGCAAGCCACATATGTGCTCAAATTTTTCTACCAGCCATGTTTTTGTTGGTTGGTTGGTTGGTTGGTACCGGGGATTGAACCCACGGATGCTTACCCACTGAGCAACATTCCAGCACTTTTATTAATTTTTAATTTTGAGACAGGGTCTCTCTGAGTTGCTTCAGGCCTTACTAAGTTGTTGAGACTAGCTTTGAACTTACGATCCTTAGCCTCCCAAGCTGCTGTGATTATAGGCAAGCACCACCATGCCTAGCTATAGCCATGTTTTTAAAAGAGGAGAGGACAAAAATAATTTTAGTAATAAATTTTATTTAGTCCTCTATATCCAAAATATTTTCAATGCATCATCAACATATAGATACAGTGGCATTGGTGGAAGAAGACATGTACCTCTTTGTGTATCTGACAGAGTTGGGGAAATAGAGAACCAGTGTAATTATCCACCATATATTCTCAATTGACTACCTGCAATGGCTTGAATGTGGTTTGTCCCCAAAGGAGTCATGTGTTGGAAGCTTGGTCCTCAGAGTTGCACTTAGAGAGGTCATGGAACTTTAAGATGTGGAACTAGTGGGAGGTTCTCAGGTCACCAGGAACTTTGCCCTCAAAAGGGATTCAGGTAACTGTGTGGGACCCCTGAGTTCTTACAAGAGCAAACTGTTACAAGAGCAAGCTCAACCTTTGAATCATTTCTTTAACCTCCTGTTTTAAGATGCAATCTCTTCTTCCGACATGCATTCTGTTCATTGTGATGCCGTCCACCATGAGTTCCTCACTAGATCTAAGCTAATGCTAGCATCATCCTCTTGAGCCTTCAGAACTATGAGCTAAATAAACTTATTTACTTTATAAGGTTTGCATGCCTCAGGTACTTTGTTATGGTAACACAAAATAGGCTAATATGTATTATAAATTTTTAAATTACAAAACAGCTTATTTACATGCTATACAATCAAGTATTACTTATTATAATTCCAAACATCTTGGAAATATTTTAAACTACTGTTATAATCCACTCCATATTCTTTAAGGCAAATATACATCTATATAAACTATGGTAACAATTTTGCTGCACTGTACTTGGGTTGAGGAAAAGGTATTTTCAGGTCTGTTTCACTGTCATACTAAACATGATTGCCATAGTTTTCCCTCCATTCATATCCTGCCCTTCACACACAATGTCTGCTGAAGGCATGGACATAGGCAGTCACACTTGTGTTTTGGTGACCCTGACACTCCTTCCATCTGCTCAGACCACCTGTGGACTCTTGACACAAACTGAACCAATGTGATTTTGTCTGTCTGGAGAATTTTAAATAAAAGATATGGAAGGTTTAATATAAAGTACTGCAGCTTTGAGTAACTCAGGTACCACACTCAGTCCTATGACAGGTCATAGACACAGGTAGGGAGAAGGTATGGGGAAGGAGAAACTAAGAGTACTGCAGGAAAGGATCAGAGATTAACGAGGAGCTTTAATTCTATTATTTCTAAGGTCTATTTACTTCTTTGGTTACCTCCTGCAATGTTATTTCTACTTGTACAAGACTTTTTTTTAATTACAACTAGTAAAATAGGTATATTAGAGCAAGTTTCTTTCCCTTGTAACAAACTTAGAGTAAAAACAGTTGTGTGGTATTTTTTAGAAACACTCTCAAAAGCAGGCAAAGACCATTCCTTCACACACACACACACATACGAAAACAGGTATTATATGTTATATATGTAACACTATTATTGATTATAATTAGTAAGCAAGTTTTATATATAGTGCATAATGCACGAATAATACACATGTGCACAAATATACACATTGCGCGAGTGTACATGTATGTGTGTGTATATGTATATATATTATATATTTATCTATATAATATATGTGTGTATATATGCATATATCACTAAGGTCATAGTCTCTGGCATCACACTGCCTGGTTTCAGACTCCAGATATGTCATTTACTAAATTTGTAATCTTAGGAAAATTATTAGGTTCTCCAAATTTTAGTTTCTTAATTTTTGAAATAGAGACAATGATAATTCCTACCTTATAAGGTTGTTATGAGGATTATAAAATATTTTTTAAAATTCTAAATACAATCACAAAAATATCAACATTTAGAAGTGTTTTCTTTAGATCCATTTAAATTATTTCCAACTATTATACAAAAGCCCCTCTCTGACTCTGCCCCACCCGTTCCCAGTCAGGTAAACTATCTGTACCATTTTAGGTAGAGATGTACTGCTTTAGCTTCTCACACTCAAAATGTTCATATTGAAGTGGTTATGGGCAGGAGGATGAGAGGTTTCCAGCACAGCGTTGACTTCTGACTCTTCTCTAGCCATTATCTTTATTGTGCCTTCTTCACCTTCCCAGGATGAGTATACACACTCAGACCCACACACCTCCTTATTTACTCACACTTTCAAGCTAAGAAATTCAGGAAGAAAGAGCAGTAGGAACTTTTTTCACCCTATCTATACTTAGACTCCAGCATAATGAAGAAAAGGAAAGTTTTGTGTAGAAATTGTTTCAAATCTGCATTAAGAGGAAAATAAATAATGTAAGTTTCTTAATTGAAATCATTGCATCCTAAGAGCATCAGCCCTGCAAGACAGCTTTTGGCTTAATGGGACGACTAGCTCTTTTCTCACCAGGAGTAGGACGTCTGCTCTCCTCTGAAGAGCTTCGTTTGAAAAGCGTCCTTAGTCAAACTTGCAGAATCATAGCCACAAAACGTCCATTGGATGAGGATGACCTGGCTCTCCCTGTATTCTAACATATTGTATTTAACATGCTTACAACAGAAAGTTCAGTATTCACTTTCATTAACAAATGTGTGATATAATTAGATGACTTTCAAATAGTGACTTTATGTCGCTCCACAAAGAAAATTCAGCCTCTTCTAGGCATTTTAAGAGGTTGAGTTTGTCTGGTCCCTGCTCATGTTATTTAATCTTTAGTTTGGAGGTTAAAATGGTCTTTAGAAAATGATACTCTAGTGCTGTCCAACACAACTTTTCAGGATGATGGGAAAGCTATAGCTGCAATACTGTAACCACGAGATACATGAGTCTTTTGTGCAACTGAAATATGGCTAGTGCAATAAATAAAGTGAATCTTTAGAATTTTGAAAGAAAATATATTTAAATTTTTACTTAAATAGAAATATGTGGCTAGTCGATACTACATTGGATAGTATAGATTTAATCTATTCTTCTTGTTTTATGTATTAGTAAATTGGAACCCCAGAAGGCTAATCAGTTTACTAAAGTCATATAGTTTTTAAGAGGCAAAATCAAGGTTAAAATTCATATATCCTGATTGCTAAAAAATGCTGTGGTACTATGCCATATTTTTCTTATGTGTGAATATGTATATATTTGTGAGGCGGAAAAAATACATTTTTAAAAGAATACTACATTATAAGCAAGGATTGTTTTCTGATTAACAGGAATGTTCTGGTACCTAGAACAGAGATGGCACTTATTAGGTGCTTATGAAATATTTGTTGAAAAATGAATGCCTGAGCAAACAGTTACAAGATGTCAAAATGATCAGCTATGTGATTAAACTGGCCTTGATGAAGACAGGGACTAGATCTTGTTCACTGTCCTATCCTAAGCCCCTGGAACTTGGATCCATATCAATATTTAAGTAATTTCTTGAAATTGTTATGACATGGTGATGTCTTTATCACATACCACAAAACTTCCTTTTGATCAGAGGCATGACCTGTTTCTCCCTGTAACCACATAAAAGCCTAGGACCATCATGGGTGAGCTGGGTTAACATCTCAGTCCTGCCATCATGTGGTTTTGTAGCTTTAAAAAAGCTCCTTCAGTTCGTTGGGCAGGGCTAAAACGAAAGGCTGAACTGGCCAATCTCCAGTTTAACTCTAATATTCTAAGATTAATTTCCCCCCACACCTCTGCCAAAAAATAATATTAAGAATACTTTTATAAAACTCCAGATTAGGTCACCAATTTTTAAGTGTATGACATTCTCCTAAAACCTCCCATTTTAGAGGCTGGGGTTGTGGCCCAGAGGTAGAGTACCTGCCTAGTATGCCTGAGGCATTGGGTTCGATCCTCAACATCACATAAAATTCATGAAGGAGCCCAGACACAAAGCTGAGTTACACAGAGCAAACGTTTTCATCATTTAGACAATAGAGGTAAAATGTAAAAAACAGAGAACTTAGTAGGACATAAAATAATGTGATAGCAAAATGTTTTGACCCATGCAGCTAAATGCAGAATGTATCTAGATGATTCTTTCAGTTTCAGAATATTAGAATATGGAGGGTTATGTGATGTTACCTTAGCATAGGACAGACCAACTACCCATTGGTTAAAACATTTTCTGCATATCACCAATAAATTTTGCTGACTCATTGTTTCTCCTACCTTGACATAGCTATAAAATCCATTATACCCAGCAAAGTCTGTTTCTTCAACAACTTTGGCCATTTACTTAATGTTTTTATGCACTGCCTACCACCACACCAAAACCCAAGTTGTCTTTAAACTAGAAATAACATTAATAATTCATTTTATTCTTTGTTTATTGTGAGTTAGGTTTTAAAATTTTTTCACAATTAGAAAGTGGTGACAATCTGAAGTCTGAAAGGAAAGTTGGGTCAACTGCATGCATGGAGGCTTTTGTACTATTGTCTTTGTGGTTTCTAAGATTTCTTTTAGGGTAGCTAATTGGTTACAATTCAAATGTGAGATTAAAAAATAACTTAAGTTCTTTTGTTTAAAGCAATGTGAAGAAAGGGCAAAACATGTTTTCAGAATAGGTAATAATGTTTATTTCTCCATGGCCTTGAATACAATGCTTCCTCTTCTTGCAAGTGAGATCCTTCCCTTCTCTACCTCTGAAGCCCTATGTATCCATTAAAACCAAACTCAGGCATTATCACCTGTGATGGACTGTTTACAAAATTTTCCTCCTTCACCCACCCCTTAGATGGTCACCTCCCACACTTAACACTTAGCTTGGCCAAATGACATTTGGGCTAATGTAAAAGTAGAAAGTGTGACTTAAGCAGAGAATTCAAAAGTTATTACATGTTGAAACTTTCCCTTTCTGCTTTTGAAACTCAGCAACCACATTAAAAAGGCTTCCCTGCAATAGGTTGGCGACATGTGGACCGACCAATTGCTCCTGTCTCTCCAGCAACCCATAAGAGGGAGGCCATTCAAACACAACCAGGCTCTAGTGAATGCAGCCACATAAGTGAGTCTACAGGAGAACAAGAGTTTGGTATGTCCTACCAAAGTTGCCAATGTATATAATTATGAGCCAATTAACAATTACAGTTTTAAGAGACTATGCTTTGGAGTAGGTTGTTAGAAACAAAGATTAACTGACATAAAACGTGACATAAAAAAGTAAATGTTGTCACAACAAATATCTAAGATATGTGACACTTGTTTTAGGACTCCTGTTAGAGATGGAAACGCAGCAGACCAGGGCTGCTAATGAAGATCAGAACAATAGCTGGAGAACTGTTAACAAAGGCTGGAAAAATGTTGAACAAACTATGAGTGGAGACTGGAATAGCAGTAGGTAAAGTGCTATAGCAGGCTAGGAAAATGGTGACTCATGCTATTTAGTAATGAAACAATGGGTAAAACTGTCACCTGGGGTGCCTTGGAAAATAGAAAATATACCTAATAAATTTGTGGAACTGACTAAGGAGATTTCCAAGCAATGCCGACTGTTTTCTGCTAGTGATATATGAGAAAGTACATGCTAAAAAGGGAATTATTCTGTTTGTACATAAAATTTAAAAAGACAGAACTTTAAGATTATCAAACTGCAGTGCATTTTATTCAATTTTTATGTGTTTAAAATTAAATTCAGTGCTAATATGTACTATCCTTGGGCTTGCAAATTCTGTTTCTTTTACTCCTTCAACCGTGATATTTTATTGGAAAATTAATGCTAATCTCTGAGGCTACAGATGAGGCACCTACAGCTAAGAAATATGCCCAATCACATAAGAAAGAGGAAAGTCAATATTCGGTCCTGAACTATCTGGCTACAAAGTTAGCATTCTTTGCTTCCTTCCTGTTTTCCAAATTCTTTCAACAAGGAAAGCTTTCCAATTTGCAGTGAGGTTTTTGTTTTTTTAACTTGAAATAGAATTTGTATACCATAGTTTCATTTGTAAGGATTCTCAAAAAAATACACAAGAGTTTCACAGGACTGAATCTTTTTAACATTCAAGATGGGTAATAAGATAATGCATTATGTATGAGGGGCTAGAATCTGCCTTCCACTTTTGTAATTGTAATAGAGTGGAAATGATGGTGACCCAGCAGCTTGTGCTCTTGAAGGTGGACTTGCTCTTTGATATCTGACCCGGAATGATCTCCTGGCACATCCCCTGCTGCTTATGGCTTAGCATCTTCCTCTTCTTCTGGATAAGCTTTTTTCCCCCTCTCTTTTAATTCTGAAAATTCCCATTTAGATTAATGAAATGAAATTTTCCCTGGCAGGAGAACAAGGAAGAAATGGATTTTTTACAACAGGAGAATATAATATTAAACCTACTTAGGAAGGGAGGAATACATTCAGCTTAGATAATTGTTCTTTTTTACCCCCGCCACAAAAGAAAGAGATCTCTATTCTTGGAATGATTTATGTGTTATTTTCCTTGGAATTGGAGAACATAGATGATAAATTTCGTTAAGTGCTTTATTCTCTGAATTTCTACACTAATCTCCATTCTTGTGGGATATGGAAGAGAAAATTCTTCACCTCTTTAAAAGCAAATGAGTCCAATAAAAATTAGGCCTCCCTCAGTGGCCTTCATGCCTGGCAGAGAAAAACATTAAGAATATAAAACCATGCTGTATTTTACTCAATTTTTAGATTTTTAAAATTCAATATTAGTTTACACTTACCTTGAGTTTGCAAATTCTGTGTCTTTTTCTACTTCTGCCGTAATCCTTTACTAGCAAATTAATGCTCAATAAATACATTTGATGTTTTGTGATTTATCAGACATCTTAAATATTGTGGAAGAAAGAAAAAGCACAACTTCATAGCTTATAATAGTATTTATTATCAATATAGTGCAGACTTTCTCAATAGAGGCACTATTTGTTGTCATTCTGGGTAAAAAGATAATTCTTCATGTGAGACTGCTCTGAGCATTGCATTAGTTTATCACCCGGGTTCCCAACACACTACATGCCTGTAGAGTCCCACGATTCTTACAATAAACAAAAATGTCCATACACATTTATAAATACCTTTTGTGCATAAGTGATCTTGTCCCTGGTAGAGGGAAATTCACTGGTGTAATGTAAGTTTGAGAAATCCAAACTTTTCCCCTTCTCCCCTCTAGATTTTTCCCAAGTAATTATGGGAGTTTCTAGGGGACATTTCACTGGTGTTCATCAAACAATCCTCTCAACACTCACATTGGTCATTAAGTTTCAACACCTAAATTTTCAAGGCATAACACTCCTCATACCTACTAAAAGTCTTTCCAACTTCTTAATTTGTGTGTGTTTGTGTGTGTGTGTGTGTGTGTGGTGGAAGAGGAATCAGTATGTATTACAGGTTTGAAGTAATCTTTGACTCTTTCCTATTTCCTATTAGATACTAATATGGTAAATAATCATTTTTAATGACCTAATGTGTCTTTAATTTCATTGATTCCTTTATAATTTTTTTTCACTTTGTTAAATTACATTCCCTTTACATTGCCATGACACTTTCATGTTCTTAAAACTAGATTAATCAATTATGTGGTGGTTCAGTTCCTTTTTGATTTATTCATTCATTCTATTAAAACTAGCAATGAATTTACTATTGAACTATGAACTACACCTTTTGTACCTATGTGGCTAAGAATTCTTGGTGTCATTCAAATCACCAATATTTATGAAATATGTATTATGTGCCAGACTTTGCTCTTCCTTTTTTGCTTGCTTTTTAAAAAATCCTTTTTTATTTATAAAAATTTTTCTGACCTCTTCAAATCATACTGTCTTTTCCTTTCTCTGAACATTTATCCCACAATAAGCATTCCAGCTTACAGTCAGAACTACAAAATTTGGAGTCATAGTATCCATTGTTTCCACAACATATTATAAATCCTTAGAAAATCAGAATCATATTTTGCTCCATTTATATATTTTCCATTATATTTAGAATAGAATAGAACTGAGTACATAATAATTGGGGGAGGGGTGTGCCAGGAATTGAAATCAGGGGCACTTGACCATTGAGCCTATCCCCAGGCCTATTGTGTATTTTATTTAGAGATAGGGTCTCACTGAATTGCTTAGTGCCTGGCTTTGCTGAGGCTGGCTTTGAACTCTCGATCCTCCTGCCTCAGCCTCCTGAGCCCCTGGGATTCAGGCACGCATCAACACACCTGGCTTGTAATAATTCTTTTTAATTGATTTTACTAAAATCTCAGTTTCTCCCAACACAGATAGACCTCATTTTACAGCCACCTGGGATAAAATATGTAAGATCTATATCCACTGATATTAGCTGGTTTCCTATATAATGTGATGTAATGTCTCACATTTCTAAAGAAAATGAGATCTTGCTAATTAATTTTTTTTAGGATTGATGTTACTGATTTAAACTAGTTCTTTGACCTCTTAGCACTCCTTTAAAATCAGTCTATATTATAGAAAAAATATAATTATTAAAGTAAGTCTACAGAGAAAGATGATAGAACTGGATATAATTAAAAACCCAGAAGCATGGCTCCATCTAAGTCTGAAGGCTCCTGAGCCAGGGAGGCTGATGGTGTGATTCTGTCTGGGGACAAAGGCCTGAGAACCCAAGGAGGGGGCTGCTGGTGTAAGACCTTGTATCTGATTCTGAAGTTCTGATGTTCAACAACAGGAGAGGAGGAATGTGTTCCAGTTTCCAGAGACAGACAAATTCATCTTTTCTCTGGTTTTGTTCTCCCCAGACTCCTAGCCAATTGGATGGCTCACACCCACACTGAGATGGATCCAAGTCCACCCACATTCACACCTTAATTTCTGGAAACATCCCCAGAAACATACCCCCAAATTATGCCATGCTTGGTTTCTAGGTATTCCTAACACAGCCAAATTTATAAGTGATATTAACATCATAGTGTGAAAGAAATGGGTAATTTAACAAATAATGCCAAAAAATTAGTTTTCTATGTGAATCAATATCGTAATCAAAAATAAATTTCCAATGGATTAAAAACATCTAACTTTTAAAGATTCCTAAGGAAAAATATAATTTACCTTTGCAACCAAGTATTACTAAAGGATTTCTTAACAAAAAGAGAGAGAATATATAAAATAAAAATTAGATAAATAAAACTGTGTCAAAATAAACAACTTGTTTTTTGACAATGTTAAAAAAGCAAGTCATAAACCAGGAGAATATATTTTCAACACATCAGTTAAAACAAAAAATAGCATCTGTATTATTTTAAAACTACAATAAAAAGACACACAAACCAATAGAAAAATAGGTATACATTTCATAGAGGTGGAAAAACCAATAACTAGTAATAGATAAAAAGATGTTCAACTTCATTTATAATCAGAAAAAGGCAAAAAATGCCATTTTATATCCAAACTATTGGCTAAAAAAATTAAAAAGTGACATCAATGTGCTTGTGAGGATTAGGGATAACAGGAACTCTCATGTATAAATGAGAAGGTAAATTTGTCCAACTCACTTTGAGAATAATTTGGAAGATGTACCTACCTAATACCCAAAATTTCACTCCTAGATAAATACCCTAGATTAGACAAGCCTTCACGTATATACACCAAGACTCGGAAACTAAAATATTCATTGCAGTATTGTTTTTTTGTTTTAAATTTTTTTGTAGTTGTAGATGCTTATTTTTGTATGCAGTGCTGAGGATCACACCCAGTGCTTCACATGTGCTAGGCAAGCACTGTATTTACTGCTCTTCCACTGAGCCACAGCCCCAGCTCCCACTGCAGTTCTGTTTTTTGTTTTTTTTTTTTTGGTTGTGCTGGGGATTGAACCCAGGGCATTGTGCATGCAAGGCAAGCACTCTACCAACTATATCCCCAGACCTGCTGTACTGTTTTTAACAGTAAAATCTAGAACCAGCACAAAGGACAGTTGTGGTATATTCATACAAGAGAATACTCAATATACCACAGTGAAAGCAAATGGACTACTGCTTCATGTGTCCACATGAATGAAGTCTCAAACATAAAATACAGATGAAAAAGAAAGTGACAGGAGGCTGGGGTTGTGGCTCAGCGATAGAGTGCTTGTCTAGCAGGCACTGGGTTCTATCCTCAGCACCACACAAAAATAAATAAATAAAATAAAGGTATCATGTCCAACTACAGCTAAAAAATAAAAATTTTTAAAGTGACAGAAGAGTACTGAAATTGCAGTTCTGTTTATACAAAATTTTTTAAAAATATGCAAAACCCAACAAATATATTTAGGGATGCATATATCAAAAAACTACATTGAAAGATAAAAGAATGCTAACTCATAATTCAAGATAATGGTAACCTAAGAAGCAAGGGGTAATGTATATTGGGAGGGATGGTGATCCCAGTCGGGGACACAGAATAAGACTTCAGGCATATGTTAGAGTTTTCATCTTTTCTTATTTTTTACCTTTTTAAATTTTATTTTTTAATTTAAATTTATTTTTACTTTGTTATGGTAAGAATTTTATTGTGGTATATTTTATAGTAAGAGTTTTCATTTTTACTGAGTGGTACGTATAAGCAAGTTTATTTTATTTTATTTTTATTATCTGTACTGTATATATGTAGTTTTATAATTGAAAAATATATATGAAATAATTCAAAATTGAATTTTTGTTAACATATTTAATAAGTATTAAGCTAAATAACTATGCCTCTGATTTGTATCCTGATTCTTACGTGGATTTGTTTGCCTAAACTTCATGATTCCAAACCGTAGGCAGAGAATTTGCTCTTTATACTTCTTTCTTTATAAAGAATTTACACCCAAATTTCACAGAGTAAGACTACCATGCAGAAAGTCAGAATAGTTTTTGCAGAATGGTTTTGGGAATAAATTGGGAGATTTCCACTTTGATTTATGTTGAGTAGTGTTGGTCTATGTGGCTACGATTTTAGAATAACGTTTGTTTTAAAAAATCTCTTTCCCTCTCCTTTTTTTTTACAACTCCCCACACACTAAATATCTTTAGGAACATATGGTAGTTCCAAGAAAAAGCCAAGTGAATATCTGAAACATTAATGCGCCATGCTGCTATCATCACAAGAATAAAGAAAACCGGGAATCCAGCAATCTCCTAACACAACAACTGTTGCCTGCCAATTCCTATATCAAATAAAAATCATCACTTAGGGGAAGGAGGGTTGCACGGTGACTAAGCAGACAGATGGCAGGTGTGAGTCAAAACACTCTGGGGTGCTAGCTCAAATCATTCGGCATTATTCAATGCTGAATCGTCCACTGGACGAGAAGGAAAAGGTTGGAAACCTAATGGACGGAGATTTAAAACACAATCGAGATCTTAAGTGAAGCGCTGCAACTTCTATACCAAATCCTTTGGGGCTGCTCTCTGATTTTTCTTTGCCTCCAGCTGATGTAAGCCTCTCCCGCCTTTCCTTGCCAGCAGGTCCCAGTGATGCACAAGGGGGCCATTGTTTCTCCACGGTACTACCCCTCCCTGATCTGGGACCACCTGTTTCAAAGGTTACCTGGCTGCATTCCTGCAGGGCAGTGTTCCAAGACCAGCGATAAGAAGTTAACCACATCCTTGCCTAGCGAGCAACCCATCATGGCTCGCTGCCTTAGCGTTCAGTTCCTGGGAGTGACCAAATCTAATTTTTATGTGTTAGACACATGCCCACGGGGGGTGTGACGTGGGGGGGGGGACCTCAACCACTCTCTCTTATTTGCATAACTGCTTTCCATATTGCTATCATTCAGCTGTAATGAATATGTATGTAATTATAGAAAAGGACCCTAGGTGGAGCCTCAGTACTGGCGCCGACAAAAGGAAAAACGAATTGAAAATAAAATAAATCAGAGTCTTCCAAAATTTCCATAAGGAATCATAGTATTTTGCAGAATAATCTGTTTGTTGTTGCTGTTCTACCACCATAAGGAACATCTAAATGTAGAAATCGATGCTTTTAAGGATAACACTCAAAAGAGCGTGTTCAGTCATAAGGAATGAAAGCACATTAATGCCAGCGTTCTGTCTGACATGGCAGGGTGTGTGAGTGAGAAGAATGTCCCTAGCATCGGCTCACTCTCCTGACAACCTCACCTTCCTATGGGGACGTCACCACTAATTTATTTATTTAGGTATAGTAAAAACATCTCACATCACAAGATAAATAATCCGAATTATTTTTAAGACGTTTTGTCTTTATTAGATTATTTACACAGAAACCATAAGAAGTCAATATTACTCTTTTCTATTTGTGCTTCCTTTTGTTTGTCTCTACTGCCAAAAATTAGGCTTATTAAATTTTTTCCCAGCTTTATTGAGATATATTTGGTAAATAAAAATTGTATATACTCAAGGTGAACAAGATGATGATTTTACATTTTAGTACTGCGTTCCTCTTCCTCTTTTCCTCCTTTCCTTCCTTCTTTTTAGATACACTGATTTTTAAAAATTATCTAATATTTTATTATATATAATAAACACAATATATATTAGAACCACATCTGCATATGTTGCATCACCCAACTAGAGAAATTAAACATTGCAAATACAATTTAAGTTCGGTTGGTAACACATCCTATCATATGAAAGTCCCCTCACCTTCAAGACATCATTAATATTCAGAATTTTGTATTCATCGTTCACATGTATATATTTGGAATCAACCTATATATGTATCATTGATTAAGACACAGTATATTGAATGCTTCTAAATTTATACTGTTGGTTACAGACTGCTGTCATTTGGATATTGAGAGTCCCCCAAAGATCCTCGTGTTATAAAGGCTTGGTCCTCAGGGAGTCCCTTTTGGGGTATGCTATGGATATTTAGGAGATAGGGCAGGTAGGAGACCTTTATGTCATTTTGTTTGTGCCTTGAAGGGGATTGTGGGATCCTGGCTTTTTCTGCTTCTTTTAGTCTCTGGCCATAGGGTGAGTAGTTTGCTCTTCCACTTGCTCCCCACCATTACCATCTGGCACCCACACCATAGATCTAAAAGCAACGGGTCCATGTGACCATGGACTAGGACTTCAATGATTATGAGCCAAAAGAAACTTTTTCTCTTTACAAGTTAATTTTCTTGGGTATTGTGTTAGAGTGAGGGAAAACTGAATAATACACCTGCTATATGTGTCTTCTGCAATTTGCTCTTTTCTCAGATTCTGTTTGTAAGATTTATCCATTATGATACAAATAGCTCTATTTATTCTTTCTAAAAATAAAATTAACTTTTTATTTCGGAATGATTTTACATTTACAGAAAAGTTGCAAAATGCAGAGAGAGTAGAACATTCTCCCAACTTATCCCTATTTCAATCTAGTGCAGGATTTCATATTACATTTAGGATTCATCTTTTGTTCTTTTGTTTGAATATACTTAAATTCACTTTTCCACTGTTATGTTGATGGATATTTAGATTTTTTCCAATTTTTTATTAATATTATTGGTGATATCTTTATGTATCTGCGTGATGTCTTTGTGCACACATGAATTCTGTCACAAATATATCAAATGACAACTCTACACTATCACAAATATATCAAAGCTCCCATTGCTATTCTTTCCAAATCTTGGTATCATCAAACTACATTTTTACTAATTTTATGGGTATGAGATAGCATCCATTTGTATTTTAATGTACTTTTTTTAACTACTGGGAGATTGAACATTTTTCATGTTTCCTATTGTGTACTCATTCGTGTCTATTATTATTTGATTGTATTTATTTGTAGAAGCATAATGTATATGTATACTCACTCTACACTAATTTTTTATTGGCCGTATGCATTGCAAATATTTTCTTTATTAGTGACTTTATCTCGCTTTTTAAAAATGGTATCTTTAGATGCACAGATGTTTTAAATGTTAATATGGTCTAATTGATTCATAAAACTTTTCCTTAAAGGTTTCAATTCCTGTTTCTCAATAAGATCTTTCTAAACTCTGAAAGCACAAAAATATTCTGTTATATTTTTTATATTTTTAATTTTTTTTCCTAAAGTTTTCCCTAAAACTTAGTACTCCTTGCTGGGAAGATAAAACTTTTCCAGAAATTGATTGTCACAATGGTTTCACAGAAACTTAATGTACTTAATGTCACTGAACTATATGCTTAAAATGGTTAAAATGTTAAATGTTCTGTTATGTACACTTATTATGGCAAGAAAAAGCTTAGACATGTAACACAACAATTTGTTAGTAGTATATCTTATGACTTCGTGGGTCAGAAATTTATTCAAAGAATAGCAGGGGTTGATATTTGACATCCAGGGCTTCATTGAGAATGACTCAAATGACTGGGGGCTTGAAACACCTGAGAACTGGTTGGACATCTCGATTTTTTCTTTGCACTGCCTCTCCATGTGACTAACTTGTATTCTTTCAAAGCATAGTGGTCTTAAGGTAGTTGGACTTCTTTTTTTTTGGGGGGGGGTACTGGGGAATTGAACTCAGGGTCACTCGACCACTGAGCCACATCCCCAGTCTTATTTTGTATTTTATTTAAAATAAGTTGAGTTGCTTAGTGTCTTGCTTTCACTGAGGCTGGCTTTAAACTCACAATCTTCCTGCCTCAGCCTTCTAAAGCACTGGGATTACAGGCGTGCCCCACCTCACCCAGCTGGTAGTTGGACTTCTTACCTGGCATGTAAGGTCATTAAGAAATCAAAATGAAAGCTATCAGTTCTTGTTGACTAGTCTCTAAAGGAGTATTGTGTCAATTACACCACACTTGGCTGATCCAAGCAATCAGGGAGAAGAAAAAAGATCCCCTTTTAATGTGGATAATGTCAAAGAACTGCAGCCATCCTTAATCAACCACAATCGCACTGAGATAAAACATTTTAGTTCTCTTGTTAATTAAAATCTTTGATAGTTTAACTAATTTTTGTCTGAGTGATCTATCAGTTTCTAACTTCTGTTAAAATTTCTCATACTATCTTTGTAGATTTGTTAATATTCTGTAATATCTTCTTATAGATTTGTCAATTTTTTAAAATGCATTTTTAAGCTGAGAAAATGAGTTTAGACTCAGCTAGAATGTTTTGAGATTTCCCATGAATTATATTTTCTTGTGTCATTAAATGATGCTACTTACTCCCAAGGCTTTCTACTTTCCAAGGACAGTCCTGCTTTATGCTTACTCTGCTGAAAATTTAACAGTGACCTCTCTCACTTTCAGACATGTCCCTTAGATAACAAATCATCAGTGACCCTACAAATTATTTTGTTTTATAGTTATCCACTTTTAATGTTTAATATAACATTATTCTTTGTTTTAAAGATTTTCTACATTGTTGAATTTTTATTAAATATTTTCTTCAATCTATTCTCAATATGCCTTTACTAGCGTGTTCAGATCATTTTCTTTAATTTTGATTACTGGTATTTGGACTTGTTATGAGCATCTTCCTGTCCTCCATTTGCCAAGTTTATTTTTAGTTTTCTTTCTGATATATCAAGTTTATAACTTCCTTTTTTTCCAAAGGAAATTACAAATTCTGTTTCTGCCCTTTTAGTAGTGACCCTCGATTGTTTTAAACATAGCTCTGTTAACTAACAAAGCCAAAGTTAATCACTATGAAAGTCTACATAGTCTCCTAAACAATGCAAGAATTTGAGAATATCGTCACTCCAAACCCTTCCTATCATACAAGTTATTTTTGTCTGGCATTATGGCTACATATTTTTTAACTTCCCAAATTAGTCATTATAAATAGTATTGTTTTACGCAGTCAGTAATATTATTGAGGCTTAAACACATTTAATGCTTTCTTTGAACATAAATCCTCTGGAACTTCATTTTTTCCTCTGAATTCAATTTCTTTCTTCCTGCTATTTATCTTTTAAATGTGCTTCAGTGAGAACTTGTTAGGCTTAAAGGCTCTTAGATTTTGTTCATTTGAAAATGTCCACATTTCATCATCATTCTTGTTCAGCAATTGAGGCAAGGTATACAGTGTCAGCTAGCAGTCGTTTCCTCTTAGCACTCTGAAGATAGTTTATTGTTTTCTGTCTTCTTTTGTTGCTCTTGAAAAGTCACCTCTAGATCTAATCAATAGTCTGTCTCCCCCATCTGTTTTTAAGATCTTTTATTTATCTGTGTTCTGCAGTTATACTAACATTGTCTAAGTCGAGTCTTCTATTTTTTGCTGCTGTTTTGTTAAATCAATTTTGTTGTGGTACAATTTACATTTAGTAAAATACTCATGTAAACTACACATGTTGATAAGCTTTGTAAAATTTACAAACCAAAACAATTAAAATATATAACATATTCATAATCCAAGTGTTCTTTTGGTGTTCCTTCCACTCATCATCCCAAAACTTGGTTTCTCCTTTCTATAACTTAGGATATTCTTTCCTAGAATTTCCTTTATAAATGAATTAATGTATTACATATTCTCTTATATTTCCCTAATTTTTCTCAGCATAATATATTTGAGAATCATACATATTATTGCACATATCAAAATACATTTTCTTGTAAGGTTTTATAGTTTTGATTTTTATATTTATGAATTTTATATACATCTTTTTTATTTTTTATTTGTTCTTTTTTAGATATGCATGACAATGGAATGTATTTTGACATATTATACATACATGGAGTATAACATTCTAATTAGGATACCCTTCTTGTGGTTGTACATGATATGGGGTTTCACTGGTGGGGTATTCATATGTGAATATAGGAAAGTGAAATCCAATTAATTCTACTTCATATACATCTTAGACTTAATTTTTGTGTTTAGTACTGGGAAGAAGTAAAGTTTATCTGTTTTGAAAATGTTTTTCTAATTCATTGCTTGCTGGATAGCATCATTTGTTGAAAAAATAAAGATAAAAGTTGTCCTGTCCCATTAAATTGCCTTGGGATTAATTAACCATATATGTACGTATTTCTGCACTTTCTATTTTGTTCCATTGATCTATATGTTTAGCCTTAAGTCAATTTCACACTGTCTTATTTAACGTAGCTTTACAGTAAGTATGGAAATCAGGTAGTATGACTTATCTTCCCACCCTCCCCTTCCTCCTCCTTCTGGGTAAAGGGCACTGGGACATTACTGCAGAGAAACCTCATTCACTTCAGCCTTCTACATCTTGTGAGAGTACATCTCAATTTGCATACAGAACTTTACTAAAAGTGAGCCATGGAAGGTAGTTTCCAGTTTTCCAGCCCTTCCAAAATAAAGCATAGTATTAAGGAGGTCAAGTGGGCAGTCCCCCACATGGGCATGCATGACTTTGGCAGAGGTAGGGCTTATTTGGGAAAACTACTGTAGATCAGAATGTTGTTTAGATGGCACAATCCCCTTAAGGGAATGCTAACCAACTCTTCTCCAATACAAGAAATGTCTACCTGGTGATCAAAAATAAATATGCTTCTAAGTTAGAGTGCCCTCTCCCTTACAAAGATCTGGAGACTCAAGAAGACATGCATTTCTTCTCTGGATTCCATGATTTCTGTTCTTTCTTTGCTTTTTCCATCACGATAGCTCTCTGACAACCAAAAAAGCAACTTGTCCATGAATGTGGCCTTCCTGAGTCAGCTGCATCTGAGTCAATGTCTCTAGCTTCTAAGTGCTAAATTTTACATTTAAACACAAAAAAAGACACAAAATTACCTTGAAGGAGTTTAAGACATGCCATCTCAAAATATGCTGCACTGATGTATTATTTCAAGCTCTAATCACTTGAAGAGATATAACTTCAGAAAGTGTCACTTGGCCTAAATTTCCCTCCATGCAGGAAGTCACAGAGATTCTCTTGGGAGGGATGTCCTTCACATACCAAGGCTAGAAAACAGTTCCGATCATCTGAGACTGGTAATTAGGGCTGCAATGAACCTGAACAAACAGCAGTAATCCTTCCCCCCCAGTAGCTTCTATATCTCCTCTGACATATCTCTTAGATAACATCCCTAGAGTTTACTACTGTGGTCCAAAAACCCATTTGTCCTGTCATTCCCTCACAGATATATTGTTCTTTGCCTGGAAAGTATAAAAGTATTATACTTTGGTCATTTCTTCAGACTTCAGTCTCTTGTGAAGATCGCTGTAAACATGTACAATTAATAAAGTATGCATTTCTCTTGGACGTGGGCTGTTTTGTTGTTGTTGTTAACCACAGATTGAACCCAGGGATGTTTAAGCACTGAGTCTTTTTTTATATTTTACTTAAGACAGGGTCTCGCTGAGTTGCTTAGAGCCTCACCAAATTGCTGACACTGGCTTTGAACTCATGATCCTCCTCCTCAACCTCCCAAACCACTGGGATTACAGGCATGTGCCACCACACCCAGCCTTGTCTCTAGTTAATCAGCTGTTTTACTAATTGGGCTCCTAGATTCAGCCAAAAAACCCATATAAAAATAGATCGGAAGGAGAGAATCTCTCTTCCCTATGACTCATAACTGGATTAGATGTGATACAGGATTAGATTTAATGGCACTTTCCCACTTTTAATGGACTTTTGCTAATACCATTCTTGCTAATAGCAAGAATCTTCTGTTGTGGGTAAACCCTTGTCATTTCCAGTCAAGTAAACAGTATTTCTTAAAATTTAGATAATATCATTTTTCAATTAAGCCTGAAAATTTGAGGAAGATCTGATTTTTCAAGAACATTGTCTACTACCTACTCCTTACATCATTTTGCATACTATCGAATATAACGGCAAACTGTTTTTTGTTTTTTTTTTTCAGTTTTGGGGTTTGAAACCATGGCTTTCTTTATATGTGAGACACAAGCACCCCACCACTAAGCTACACCTGCAGCTCCACTGATGTGTTTGTTTGCAGCAGGGATTGAACCCAGGGGCACTTACAACTGAGCCATATCCCCACCTTTTTATTTATTTATTTTTTATTTTAACAAAGGGTCTCACTAAAGTGCTTAGACCCTTGCTAATTTGCTGAGGCTGGCTTTGAACTTTTGATTTTCCTGCCTCAGCCTCTCAAATGGCTGGAATTACAGGTGTGCATGACTATGCTTGGCTGATTTTTAAACTTAAAAATATACATTACATCATTCAAGATAAATAATTACTAAAATGTACTTATGCATTATAACCCACATCCATTGCTTCCTGCCTTGTATCATTGGTCAAGATATAATTTGATTTCCTGTTTCTTTTCCTTTTAATTAAGATGTAACTCTAACGCCAATAGTATTAGAATTGTTATTTATTTTTAAAGATTATTATTTTTATCATTTCCTCACAAATGAGTTTACCAAAGGAGAAGGAGGATAAATTGTTTATATTTTTAATAAGTTGTAGCATGTATATATCTCTCTTTACATTACAATTAATAAAATAAAACATGACTTTGAGATTATAAAACAGACGAGATGATATTGAAAGAAACATAAAATTGTAACTTTCTAAATCTGTAGTGAGTCAGAAAATGAAGTAAAGTCACAAGAAGAGGAGCGCGGAATCATCTTAATTCTCCTCTTTTCCAAGACAGGAGCCTGGTTGTTAGTGCCGTGCTTCTCTAACACTCATCCTCTGGAAACATAGAGCAGCCTGGAAGCCAGGAAAGAAGACTCTTCTTTGTGATTAGAGGGGGAAATGACCCACACCCCTTCTGCATACTGCAGATGTGTCTTGGAATTGAGTCCATAGAGAAGCAGTTACATGCTTCTCAAAGTACAAGTAGAGCTGTGGGCATCTATGACTAAATTCTATCAGAGCTTCCTGAATTTTAGCATAAAAACCATCAGTGAGCAGATTAAAAACAAGCATTTAATCTGATGCAGTTCTGATTGGTTATCCAAGAAAACACATTTTATCTAGACCTTCAGTTGGTCCTAATACAAGTAGTTGAATGACTAAACCAAAAATTTTTGTAAAGGAATTTACTGGATGGTGCTTTTAATCTAATGTTTTAAAAATGAACATCTTATGTATTCGTGCATGAGTTTTCATCCTTTGTCACCACCCCCATGAGATAGGAGATGCTATTCCCATTTTACAGATAATAAACCTGAGTGATCAAGGTCCCTCCATCAATGCCAATGGTCAATGCCAGAGCTAGAAAAATAACATAAGCCTTCTTCCCTGAGTCCAATACTCTTCTCACTCTGTCATGGGTTTCCTTTTATTTATATGTCAGTTTATTTATTTTTGAAGTGGTAGGGACTGAACCCAGGGCCTTGTGCATTCTAGGTTAGCACGCAACCACTGAGCTACATTTCCAGCCCTTGCCTTGTGACTCCTTATGCCCACATGAGATCTGGATGTCAATGAGGCATGAAGCCACAGTAGCAAGAGGGAGTGCCTTCATAAAGCGAGTGGGTGCTGGCAGATGGGTGATTAGCCTTCTGTCATTCGAAGCATATCTGTTTTTTTTCCTCTCCCTTTTTTCCTGCTATTGAAGTATACTGTTTTCCTGCTATAGAAGTATACTTAAGTTCATTTCTTACCATAGTGCAGGCTTGGGATCCACTATAGTCTACTGTATTTTTTTTTTTAAACAAAGAATGCACTTTTCCAAGTTTCCCACGTCTGTAAATACTCACCCCTGGATAGAGCTATTCCCTCCTGTGTGCAGTCACTGTACTTTCTGTCCTCCGCATTTGCCTACATATTCAATTGTATTATGATTATAGTCATCCCTTCCCAAGGGAGCTTATCTGACAGAAAATTATAAGGTATGGAAATTGCTGTGCATCTTTTCTGAAACCTAGAGAATTTTCAGGATAAAAGGAGTTATTTATTCAAAAATATTTAGAGAGTATAAAAAGAAAAGAAGGCAGAAATAGGAGACAGAGGATGCCTGATGGGCCACAGTAACAATAGCCATTAGATTTTTATGCCTCTAGATGTGTACTGGTGCCTGCCAAGAACTCACCTCTGGTTCAGGAAGATCTATCATGGGACTTCCAGGGACAGTCAAGACACTGAAAGTATACAAGGGGCATGAGACCTGGGAAAATGATGCATTTTCCCCCCTAGCTATGTTAAATTCAACCAGTACAGAAACTTTATACTGCTAAAATTTTGGAGGAAATAGATTCTGATCATAAATAAGAGTGAGAAGGTAGCTACTAGTTATCTACTACATGTATGGGAGGAAAGACTTCTGCTCTCCCCTCTTAGTTCTGTGGCCAGCCCTGAGCATTAATATGATTAAAGAAAAGCATACACATTTTATTTGATATTAGTATTTTTATATGTATATAGAGACCTTCATATATAAAAAATGAAAACCTAAAGAAGCAGAGAGTCCTGAGAGCTTGTATGCCATTTTAGCACAAAACAATAAATTTTATCCATCTGACAAGAAAAGGAGTATGGACTAATGGCACTAAATTGTGGGAAAGTAATTAGGAAATATATGGGGGAAACTAATAGAAGATAAGGGTTATTTTAGTAAGTTCATATGGATTCATCTCCGTACCGACCTT
Source organism: Callospermophilus lateralis (assembly GCF_048772815.1). Classification (NCBI taxonomy): domain Eukaryota; kingdom Metazoa; phylum Chordata; class Mammalia; order Rodentia; family Sciuridae; genus Callospermophilus; species Callospermophilus lateralis. The sequence continues at coordinate 81,478,437 of NC_135310.1, read as the reverse complement.
TATGTCCAGTGATAAGAACATTCTCCTCTTTTGAATATAGAAAGGGTGCCTTTCTTGTCGGAAATTTATGTCCTGCTTTTGGTTGAAAGGAGATGGCAGAGTTCCTTTTCTGCATCTGCAATTTCTCAATTGCCTTCAGTTTCCAAATAATGAATGCACTAGAGTGGCATAATTGGAGGTGGCATTTTCTGATCCCCTTCACCATTAATCATTTAAAATGTATAAGATTAGCAGTGATAAATCCTACTTTACAAGGAGGAAAATAAATGCTTTGTTTTTGCACAAATATTACAACAGTAACTCATAAAGTATATGTATTCATCCATTCTGTCATCTGTAGATTAAATATATATATATTGTTATTAGACATGGGCACATCAAAGGATTGTGTCTGGGATGGAACCAGGATCAGGATTTCTAGGCAGTTCAAGTAATTGGCTGTTAATGGTTGGTCCTAGGGTCATAGAGACATGGTGCCCAGGACAGATGAGCTGCTCACGGCATTCAGAAATGTTTGAGAATTTTAAGAGCATTACTTGGTTTCAAAGTAGAAGACGAAACTACAGAAGGAAAACTAATTAGTGATTTGCTAAATGTGTATGAAATATAATATTATACCAATTTTATTAATGTACTATTCATAAAATTTTCATCCCATACATTTGATTTCATTACTTGGCAGGAATTCCCAATTACACTTGATGATGTGTGATAAATCAGAGTAGATCACTCTACAGTACTCATAGTACTCAAATCATTTAACAAATTATTAATGATCCTAAAATTCAAAACTATATATTTATTATGGTTAACAGGTACAGTGGGTTTTTTTTTGTTTGTTTGTTTGTTTGTTTTTGTGTGTGTGTAGGGCTGCGGAAAATTTAAAATGGCCATGCTGGGTTCTATACTGTTCAATAAATTTATTATGAAAAATATAATTACATGCATTAAAGAGTAAAGAAAGAAACCAAGACCAGAGAATACTTTAATTTATATTTATTTGTTATTTTTTTTGACAGTGATAAGTATTCAAGCCAGGGCTTCATACAAGTGAGGCAAGTGTTAGACCACTGCCCTTTTTATTTTATTTTGAGACAAGGTCTCATCAAGTTGCCCAGGCTAGCGTTGAATTTGTGATCCCCCTGCCTCAACTTCCCAAGTAGCTGGGATTGTAGGAGTGCACCACTGCATCTGGTTGGAATAACATTTATTCATAATAGGAAAGTAAGAGTTGTTCACTGTAGGAAGTTTTTTAAAAATTTTTTTTCTTGGTGGTACTGGGGATTGAACCAGGGCCTTGTGCATGCGAGGCAAGCACTCTACAAACTGAGCTACATCCACAGCCCCTGTAGGAAGTTTTGATATAAACATTTATAACCCTTTGCAAAGATTTCTACCACAAACATTGAATGTATCTTTAAAAAAAAAAAAAGGAAAAAATTTGTTCTGACATTCCTAAAAACATTTCAAAGTTCTAACTATTTTTAAAAAATTTGTTGGCAACGGGGATTGAATCCTGATGTGCTTTTATCATTGAGCTACATCCCCAGCCCTTTTAAAATTTTTATTTATTTATTTATTTATTTGTTTGTTTGTTTGTTTGTTTATTTTGAGACAGGGTGTCATTAAGTTGCCCAGGCTGTGATCCTCTTGCCTCAGCCTCTTGAGCAGCTGGCTTTACTGGTGTGAGCCACTGTGCCCAAACTCTACTTCTTAATATTAATATTTGGATGCCAATTTTTGCTTTGTGTTATACTTACAACTAAGTATGAATGATGTTAAATGAGCCAACATTAAAGTTAGGATTAGGATTTAGTATTTTGTACATCAGATTGTAATGATGGTGTTAGATGTTTAGTCTCATATGTTTTGTTGATTCCAACAGCTTGAATTTCTTATGTTTTCTGACAACTGAACTACACTGTAAGATAGTATATTCAGGAGATTCTACAAGTGTCCAAATATCTTTTCACTTATCAGTACATTGGTAGTTACCAGTAATTTTTTTTGGTATACATCATGTAAGGCTATTGCTAAATTGTTTTAAATGGCAAAACATCCTTTCCATATTTTCTTATTCTTCTATTCTTTTCTTATTATTCAAATTATTTTCTGAATGAGATGGTTAAAGCTGAAAAATTCATTAATTTAATGTATACTTCATTTTAGTAAAGAGCTACTGCTCAGAATACCAACTCAAAATCACCAGCAACTATCATAGCAATATAACTAAACATTCTGCTTAAAAAAGTACTGTTTTTAGACTGGAAGAAAATATTTGATAGCTCCTCTCCTGCAGAGGATTAATATCTACAATACATAAAGAACTCAAAAAACTGTATATAAAAAAATCAAATGAATTATACATATATTTCTCAAAAGAAAAAATACAATGGCCAACAATATATGAAAGAAATGTTCAACATCTTTAGTGATTAGGGAAATGCAAATCAAAATTACATTGAATTTCGACTCAAAGCAGTCAGAATGGCAGTCATCAAGAATACACATAATAATAAATGCTGGAGAGGATGTGGAGGAAGGGGGACACTTTTACATTATTGGTGTAGAAAAGTACAACCACTATGGAAACCAATATGGCGGTTCCTCAAAAGACTAGGCATGGAACCATCATACGACCTAGCTATACCATTCCTCAGTATTTATCCTAAAGAATTAAAGTCATCACACTACAGTGATACTTGCATACCTATGGTTATAGGATCACAATTCACAATAGCCAAACTATGGAACCAAGCCTAGGTGTCCATTAACAGATGAATGGATAAAGAAAATGTGGTATATATACACAATGGAGTTTTATTCAGCCATAAATAAAGATGAAGTTATGTCATTTGCAGGAAAATGAATGGAACTAGAGACCATTATGGTAAGTGGAATGTCAAACTCAGAAGGTCAAAGGTTGTATGTTTTCTCTCCTATGTGGAAGTTAGAGAGGAAAAAGGAAAAGAAAGGTGTGAGTTTTGGGGGGTAGAAATCTCATGAAAATCAAAAGACAGTAAGTAGAGGAAAGTGACCAGAGGGAGAGGGGTGGGGAGGGAGGGCGGTAGTGCTGGGGAGTGATATTGACTGAGTCGTTATGTGCATGTATGCATGTGTAACAACAAATCTATCATTATATACAATTATAAAGCACCAATAAAATATGTGGAAAAATACTTTTCTTAAACTGGTATTATTACATAATGATGGCGTCGGAAGGATTTTTAAAATGGACATTTAAGAAGGGTCATACTCATCACCTCATAGGTCTTTCACATCATGTTTCTAGTGCAGCCTGAGGAAGTGCTGTCTCTCAGAAATGAAGATGACGTCATTAAATCAACTTCATTACTTGGGTTATTTCCTAGAGGGATTATGAAAGACATGAAAGTTTAAAAGCTAGCACAATCTTGGCATACATATAGCCATTAATATGATCACCTCAAGAGGCCTTTGAGATATGGCCAAAAGGCTATATCTGATTATTGTGTTTTATTCTGATATTATACTCTAAAAGCAGTGTTGAAACATAGTGGGATAATACCAGTCCCATCTATGTAAATTGATTTCCCAAGTATTTATTGAGGCTTTCTTTGTGCCAGAAATATAAGGATGAAAAAGACAGAGGAGGAGGGCTTCTGGTCTCAGTGTGGAGGTTTGAAGTATGAATAGACATCGGCAAGGGTGAGAGGCAGTATTCTAAGTATGTATAAATACAAAAGTCAAAATAAAAGTGGGAATATTTCTCATCTGCTGGAGCATAGAATTAAAGGAAGAGGATGGAAATGAGACTGAAGAATTTGGCAGGATCGTGGAGGTGGTGTCTCTGTGGGGAAGCTCAGGACAGCTGGTAGCATTGGTAGATGAGCAGCAGCTGCAACAGGGGTCATTAGGAGGCCATCAGAAGGTCCCCCAGAGCCATTGGCTGAGGACCCTGAGGAAGGTGAGACTGAGTGATTCTGAGGAGCTGCATTAACCCTGTCCAAAACAGTTGGATGTTCATATGGGATAACATGACATCTGGTCTGACCTTGAATCTTTAAAAAGTAATCAATTCCCAGTGTAGATCTAACTCTGAATGGCAAAACTTTATAGGACAATTTAGGATTATAAACTTAGCTCTAGAAGACAAAATTTCTTCTACAAGTACAAAGCACAAGTAAAGATTTTTAAATTGTAAACATTTTAAAATTTAAATTGTAAAGCATTGATTTTAAGAGACTACTGTTCATCAAAAGACTTCATAGAGAAATAAAAAAGTCAAAATACAAATTGGGAGAAAATATTTGCTACACATATAACTGATAAAGATAGTTGGGCTATATAAGAAATTATTACAAATCAGTAAGAAAAGGACTATCAATCAATCCAGTAGAAAATGGGCAAATGATATAAAAACTATTTCACAGAAGACAAATGGCCTGTGAATGTATTTTAAAATGCTCAAACTTAAAATCTGAAAACCATTAAGTATAATACACAATGTAATACTATAAAAAAGACAATGACCATATGGTCATCCCAAAAGACAAAGAAAAAAGCATTTGACAAAATTCAACACTTTTCAAGACGAAAAAAAATTTTCAATAAATTAGAATTAATAGGGAAATTCCAGAATCTAATTAGGGGTATCTAGGGGAAAACCCGGTTGTCATCATACTTAATGGGTGACACACTGAATGCTTTCTTCTTACCAGGAATAAGAAAAGGATTTCTACTCTTGTTGTTCTCTTTAGGGTTGTATTGAATCCTTTTGCCAGGGCAACTAGGCAAGAAAAAAACAAAAGATATCCAGATTCTAAAGGAGGAAGTAAAATTATCTCTATTTGTAGATTACATAATCTTGTATTTAGAAAACACCAAGAATTCCACTAAAAACAAAACAAGACATCTATTAGGACTAATAATTGAGTTCACCTGAGTTGTAGGACACAAGATCAATTTACTAAAAATCAGTTGTCATTCTGCACAGTAACAATCAAAAAGCAAAAGAAAACAATGTCATTTATAATAGCAACTAAAATAATAAAATATTTAAGAATAAATTTATAGAAATCTGAAATTTATGCCCTGAAAATTGCAAAACCTTTTTGAAGGAAATTAAAAGAAACCCAAATAAATGGAAGAATATTCTGTGTTCTCAAGTTGGAAGACAGCGTTGTAAGATGGCAGGCAGTACTCTACAAATTGATCTATAGATTTAACGTAATCCCTATCAAAATCCCAGCTGTCTTTAGAGAAATTGACAGACTGAACCTAAAGTTTATATGGAAATCAAAGGGACCCTGGATAGACAAAACAATCTTGTAGAAGAAGTTGGAGAACTCCCACTTTCCAATTACAACTTATTTCAGTGCTGCAGTAATGATGAATCTGTGGTACTGTCATAGTGAGAGACACACGTGCAGATCATTGGAATAGAACGAAGAGTTCAGTACTTCACATTTGGGGTCAATTGATTTTTGACAGGCTGCCAAGACAATTCAGTGAGGAAAAAGTCTTTTTCAAGAAAAGTTGCTGGAGCTGGGCACGGTGGCGCACACCTGTAATCCTAGTGGTTTAGGAGGCTGAGACATGACGATTGCAAGTTCAAAGCCAACCTTAGTAACTTAGTAAGGCCCTAAGAAGCTTACTGAGACTCTATTTCAAAATAAAAAACGAAGAAAAGGGGTGGAGATGTAGCTCAGCAGTTTAGTCCCTGCCACAGGGTGCAATACACAGTACAAAAAAAGAAAGAATAAAAGTAAAGGTGCTGGGACAACTGCATATCCACATGCAAAACAGTGAAATCAGACCTCTGCCTTACACCACCACACAATAATTAACTCAAAATGGATCATCTAACGTGAAAGCTGAAAGTGTAAAACTCTTAGAAGAAAACAGGCATAAGTCTTCATGACCTTGAACTAGGCAGTGATTTCTTTGATGTGATACAAAAGCATACGCAACAGAGTAAAAAACATTGATTGGACATCCTCAAAATTTAGAACTTTTGTGTTTCAAAGGAGACCATTAGGAAAGTGAAAAGACAACCAAACAAATGGTAGAAAATGTTTGCAAATTCTATATCTGATAAAAAACTTGTAACAAAACCAAATTTAAAAATGAGCAAAGGATTAGAATAAATATTCCTCCAAAGAAGACACACAAATGGCCCATATACAAATGAAAAGATGCCCAATATCACCAGCCACCAGGGAAATGCAAATAAAGACCACTGAAATACTATTTCACTTCTATGAGGATGACAATCATCAAAAGATAGACAATAAGTCAGTGAAGATGTGGTGAAATGGAGACCTTCAAACATTATGCATGTAAACTTTGCAAAACAATGTGGCAGTTTCCTTAAAATGTTAAACATAGATTTATCATAAGACTTAGCAATTCCACTCCTAAAGAGAGCCTAAGAAATAAAATATACGTCCATAGAAAAATGTGTACATGAATGTGGATAACAGCATTATTCGTAAGTCCAAGGATGGAAACAACTAAGATGACCATCAGCAGATGAATGGACAAATAAAATGTGGAATATCCATAAAATGGAAAATTGCATATTCAGCAATAAAAAGGAATAAATTATTGATACAAGCTACAAACATGAATAAACCTTAAAAGCATCATGCTAAATGGTAGAAGCCAGTCACATAGGACTACATATTGTATGATTCCATTTATAGAAAACACCCAGAGTACATAATCTATTGAAAAATAAAGTCATCAGGGCTGAGGAACTTTGGGCTGGGAGAGTGGGGTAAGAATTGATGCTAAGGGGTACAGTGTGTCTTTGTGGGGGGTGATGAAAATATTTAAAATTTGATTATGGTGATTTCAAAAACCTATCCATGAAATACATGAGGATCTTCTCTCAGCATGAAGCTAGGGAGCGATAGGCCTGGTACTGGGAACTTTCCATGCTCTCCCACAGCCAAAGATTGCCCAACGCATGGGACCTTTCCCTCTGCCCTGCTAGGAAGGTTCCTCATAGTAGCTCTGGATATGGGTTTAACATGTTAGGAACTGAACAGCCCAACTTTAACCTTTTTTGGAGAAGAACATTCTATAGAATCTCTTTGATGTTTCCCAATATAGATAAAGCCGGGTGCAGGCTCCATTTTGTCTAGAAGCTTGATCTGTCTGATTAGCTTGCCCGTCCTGCCCCGGCTTTTGAAATCACTTTCTGTGTTCTGTCATTTTTTTGCTGTTCTATTTCTCTTAGCTTTTATTTCTCAGCCAGCCCATTCCACCAAGGGGAACCCCGTTCCCACTGCCCAGGCGGGATGGGATGTGGGCAGGAGGTGATGGTTGCATAACTCTGCATAAACTAAAAATATTTGAATTGTGTACTTTAAATGAGTGCAATGTAAGGTATGTGAATTTAGTAGGAAACTTGTTATAAAAATTAAAAAGCAGTCATCTCATTCAACACTGGATGGATGAAAATTAAGTCACAATGATAGTATTTTATTGTAGACAGTTGGGAAAAGTTTAAATTTTGGAAAACATCAAGTATTAGCATGATTGCAGAACAACGAAAATTCTCATCCTCTGCTTAGGGAAGTGCAAATGGGAAGTGCTCCTTTGGAAAGCACTTTGGCAATAATTCTTACATACTAACCCAGAAAACTCTTTTCCTGAATTAAATACCAGCAGATGTGTATAATAACATTTATGACAACTCTTTTCATAACAGCAAAAGACCTGGTATGACCCAAAAGTTCATCCACTGTGGAACGGATTTGGTTGACAGAATAGGCACTTAATTGTTCCATTAAAAAATTGTTCCGCAAGGTTTACAGATTGGTGCAACCACTCTGGAAAGCAGTAGGGAGATTCCTCAGAAAATAGTTTATACCCAAAGGACTTAAAATCAGCATACTACAGTGACGCAACCACATAAAAGTTAATAGCAGCTCAATTCACAGTAGCTAAACTATGGAACCAATCTAAATGCCCTTCAGTAAATGAATAGATGAAGAAAATGTAGTACATATACACAATGGAATATTACTCAGCCTTAAAGAAGAATGAAATTATGACATTTGCAGGTAAATGGGTGAACTTGGAGAATATCGTGCTAAGTGAAATAATCCAAACCCAACAAACCAAAGGCCAAATGTTTTCTCTGATAAGTGGATGCTGATCCATAATGGGGGAGTAGGGAAGAATGAAAAAACTTGGATTGTGCAGAGGGGAGTGGGGGAGGGCAGGGGTGTGGAAATGGGAAGGAGGGTAGAATGAGATGAACATTATTACCCTACATATATGTATGATTACACTACCTGTGTGACTTTGCACCAGGTACAGTCAGAGGAAGAAGTTGTGCTCCATTTGTGTACAATGTGTCAAAATGCATTCTACTGTCATATATAAATAACTAGAACAAATTTTAAATAAATAAATAAGTAAATAAAAATAAAACAAAAACTGCCCCCAGTGAAGGAGAGGACATTCTATAAATAGGAATTAGGTGTTATTAGGGCCCCAAACTACCACCATCGCCACAAAACAAATATCCTCTACACATAAGTTTTTGCTTGGTTTTACTCCCTTGGTTCAGAACTCATAGGCAATAGAATATGGGTGTGGTTACCTAAATCTCTTAAACTCTTAAAAAGCAGTGCATCCTCTTATTATCCCATCAAAAAGCCCAGATTTATAGAAAGAATGTGACAGTACAGAAAATGAGGGCTTGGTGAAATGGACGTTTTCCAGGATAGAGGATGGGACTCTGTGGGATGAAGGATTCTGCCCCTTGCCATGCACAGAGGAAAATTAATAGTAGGTTCAAGGCAGCTCACTCTCCTTTTGTCCCCTGGTCACAATCTCTTGTCTTAGAGATCCAGGAAAAGGGCCAGAGGAAGCCGCTGGTGTCTGCATTCTCAAGCTAGTTCAGAACCTGCATCCACATTAACTCTCCACCCCTGGGAAGCGTGGTTGAAAATCAGACTCATCCACCTTCTTCCCATTTTCTGTCTCCTTAGGCACAAAAAGAGAAATTGTCTATCTTCCCTCTGGAAAAAGTACTTTCTTTCGTCTGCACTGGATTCCCAGTGTCTCTTGCCACTAAATTATTCATCTTCTAAATGTGACATTTTTCCAGTTGTCCTTTCCATTAATAAATCCTCATGTGTCTCACCATCTTCCCAGGTGACATTGATGGCATCGATTTGCTCCCTCACTATAACTTTCTCTTCTGGCCTTGATACGTTAAGTCATCTCAGGAGTCCCTCCTCAGTTCTCCCTCCTCCCCACCATCAAATGTAAACAAATCTCAGTGTCAGTTGAAGGATTTCAAGTCCTGCAAACCTGACTCATCCAGCAAGACTATTTACTTCAGAGGGTAAAATCCAGAAATCATGATTTTTTACACAATGTTTTTCACATAAAAAGGCAACAGGGAACTTTGCAGCCCACAGAGAGAAGGGGTTTTAAGTGAGCCTGCAAAAATATTAGGGAAAAAAAATCGTGATAAAGTAATGCTTAAGCAATTAAAGTGGATTTTACTTTTAAGATAAAGTTCAACCATTTGGTTGATAAATAGGACCAGTTTTATATATGAAGCTTACTTATTCTCACTCAATACCTTGTAACATAACTGAAGAGTAAAAACGCCCTTTAAACTTTCTACTATGTAAAGTTTCTTTGGCCTCCATTCATGTCAATTTTTAACAGTGTTAACCTTTCACAGTACACATCATCTCTCTGAGGAATTCCTGAAATTTTATTTCAGTGTGAAGGATCTTATATTTATTTTATTTATTATATTATGTGTTGCTTGTTTTTGTTACTGAAAGCTCTGTCCTTGTCCCCAATAATTTAATAAGGAGGACACGGTTTCGAGAGAAGGGAAAAAGGTTTATTGCTTTGCTAGCAACAGAGAAGCACAGGGGACTCCTGTTTAGAGGCTGTGATTCTGTCCATCAGGGAGAACAGAGGGCTTTTAAAGAAGCTCTTCAAAGGCTGCATTCCAAGTGTGCCCTCATGCAGGGAATCCCAGATGGGCCTGGTTGGTGTGTTGAAATTCACTTGTTTATTTGGGAGATGGTCACTTCCTAGATCTTCCAGTGACATCTTCTTCCTATGGTGTGTGTGTGCTCAAGGACAGATAACTTAGCCTAGCATGGAAAAAGATAACCTTGTTCCCCGACCCCTGGTTAGGTAGGGGAAGAGGGCGAAGAGGAAAAGAAAACCAAATGCTTTTAAAACAGGCCTCAAAGCAGAGAGGGCTATAATCAAGCAGTGACATGTACCACTGTTACACCTCCAGTATTTGAGGTGGTTTAAAATAAAACAAATACAAAAATAATGCAACTATTTAAAAAGAAAAACACAAAGAACAAATATGCTACTTTAGTAGGACATATAGCTACACTGACCACTAACTTTAGCTCTGAGCTTTCTAACCGCAAAAGTGCAAGAGGAAACAGAAAACATACCAACATTTCTAATTAGAAAACCAAGTTTTATCTGTTTTCTTTTGAAACCAAATCCTAGAAGTTTATGAAAAAGAAAACTTTAATTTCATTTTATTGGGGGAAAAAAAGCATTTATTCAATACTTACAGTGAGCCAAGATACTAGGATTACAATGTTAAACATCTGAAAATGGTCTGTTAAGAGAGAAGTCTGTTAAGAGAGACAAGAATGAATGAATGAATGCATAAATAAACAAATAAATACAAGTTGCAATTGAGGAAGTGTACAACTAGGGGACTAACCCAGACACAGGAAGGCCTCCCTGAAGAGATGACATTTAAAAATCAAGCATGAGATAAAATACAGTTTCTGTACACAGACATGATTCATGGGAGAACAGGGTCTGGAAATGCTTCTCTGGATCAGATTTTGAAGAGCAGAGATCCAAAATGCATTTGTCAGATATCTTTCTCAGTTATGTAACAAATAGGCAAATTGGAACATAGGCTGCAAGTCTGAAATGAATATGCCTAAGTATGAGGACAGGACAGAGCTGACAAAGGATTTTAACATGAGGGCTACTTGAAGTTAGATCCTCCTTAAGTAGCAGAATCTGCTTGAGGAGTCCTTCGGGGGTGTGTCTGCCTACTTGAGCCCTTCTCCAAGGTCTCACTTGAGTCAGACTTGGGTCTTATAATTGTCTCCACACCTTCTATTTAACTGAAAGAGAGACTAGTAAGAAATAGAGTTTTATGATAGAAACAGTTCAAAATCAAATTTCAGGTTAAATAAATTAGAGATCAAAACCCCAGAGGAGGGAAAAAAAAGTTACTGGAAATCTTTGTTTCTTTGTTCTTTAGTGTGCTGGGAAAGAGTGATCAGAAGGGGAGACCACAAAGGGAGAGATGGAAAAGGTTGAAGATTGGGAGAAGGAGGGGTGCGAGCCTGCCTCTGCGTTAAAAGGAATATGATGTTGAAAACAACTGACAAGCAGAAACAAGCCTAAATGCTGTTGCTATGGAAACACTGTACCATCTGTGTTCTTACCTAACCTACATTAAAGGGTTATATAACCCGGTAACTGGCTAAATATTAAAGTGGACCTAACAGTGAAACATGTTATTGTTATTATTTTTTAAAATGGTGACTCTAAGTCAAAATGAAACACTGCACAATCATTCTTTTTTACCTACCTCCAAGAGAACGCTCTGTAAAGCAATGACATTTTCCCTTAAGGCAGCAAGACATGCCCCCAAGTTTCTGCAATGGCCCTGATTTTCTATCCTTGAGAGTCTATTATTTTTATTTATTTTATAACTAGGCAATGTCAAAATGCTTGAAACACATATATTGCTTCAATTGTGGTTGATTTACAATTAAACCAAAGGTAGTCTAAAACACAAAAACTGTCCTTTCCAAGAAAAAGGCACTCTCCATTGGCCAAAGATAAATCCGGTTTTCTTAAATATATGAATGTGCAAAGAATGCACTGTTCCTAGCACAGAGAATATTCGAAATCCATATTCCACATTGGATATGGAGCTTTCTTGTGCAGGAATTATGGCAAGAAGTATGGCATTACAATTGGTCTAAAAATCAGCTCTAAACCATCCCATCTACCCATGGTTTACAACAGGTATATTCAAAATGCCAGATCACAGATAAGCAGCTTCCAATCATGATGAGCCAGAATGGAGCAGGTTTGGGTTTTGCCAATTTCATCCCCAGACCATCTTTCAATCTCCCTAGAAGAACTATTTCTTATGCCAGTCATTTCCTAGTCTGTATTTTCAGCCTTCAATACTTTCCCATAAATAGCCTTCAGGCACCTCAAAGTTCAACAAGTTTAAAGATAAATTCAACATTTTCACAACCTATTACATGTCTTGTTTTCTCTATAACAGTTACTATCCAAGCTCAGAAGTTCAAAGCTACCTTCCCTCTGCCTAGGTAACTAAGTGGGTTATCTCAACTATCATATCTTAGCCTAAGCTTTCATCAGTTGCCAAACAGGTATCTTTCTAAAGTTTGTTGGGAAGGTTAAATGAGAAGGTGCATGAAACATGCTCAGAATAGCACCTGGCACTAGAAAATGCTCAGGAAATGGTGGCAGTTTCATAAGCATCCCTTGCCAGAAGACTTTGTGTTTCAGTCAGCTTTTTCACTGCTGTGACGAAAGGACCTAACCAGCACAATTGTAGAGGAGGAAAAGTTTATTTAAGGGCTCACAGTTTCAGAGATCTCCATTCATAGATAGGCGGCTGCCTACCTTGGGGCTCAAGGTGAGGCAGAACATCGTGGTGGAAGAGTGTGGCAGAGGGAAGCAGCTCACATGATGATCAGAAGGAGAGAGAGAGAGAGAGAGAGAGAGAGAGAGAGAGAGAGAGAGAGAGAGAGAGAGAGAGAGAGAGAGACTCTACTCTCCAGCTACAAAATATATATCCCACAGCCATACTTCCAATGAGCCACTTCCTCCAGCCACACCCCACCTGCCTTCAGTTACCACTCAGTTAATCACATTGGGGATTAATTCACTGGTTAGGTTAAGGTTATAACTGAATTATTTCTCTTCCAAACCTTCTTGCATTGTCTCACACGTGAGCTTTTGGGGACACCTCACATCCAAACCATAACACATCCCAAGTTCCTAACCTATATTCCTGAGAACGGTACCTCTCCATTTTCCCCATGATTGTTCTCTGCTCCCTTCAGGGCCCTAATTTTACAGAGTATATAATGATTTATCCATAGAAGTTTTCCTATACTATTGTGTGTTGTGTGTGAGAACTTGTCTTTTTTTTTTGTTTGGTTCATCATTCTTGGAAGTACTGTAATAGCAGGTCAACGCGTGGAGTGGAAGGAGCAAGCTCCTATTCCATCTTCCTGCTCCAAAAATCCATTTAATTTTTGTCCTTGGATAAAGGATGTATCAGATATTAAACTGACAAGAACAGACACTACACTCAATCTTAGCCAAAAGGCTGAGGAGTGATATAACTTGCCTTTTGAGGTTAGAGGCTTCCAGATAGAGAGAAGGCACACTTGATCAGTATATACAAGCAACATAAGGAGCCCTTCTTTGCACCTGATTGAAATGGCTAGACCCTGGACTTGGAGCAGATGCCTAACAGGATGAGCCATGGAGGGAGGTGGTGATTAGTGTGTTTCACGTGGGAGGAATGGGAATTATTTCAGCTAGGAGGTGGAGTGTAGTTGATGGTTTCCAAAAATGGCTGCATTGTTATTTCACATCCCATAAGCATTTGCAATGTGTCTCTGACACTTTTCTCTTTAAGAGATGGAGTCTATTTTCTCTCTCCTTGAATCTGGGCTAGCTTTGTGAGTTGCTCAATGAATAAAATGTGGTATAAGTAATGTAGGTCTGACAGCCTCTATATAAAAAGTTTTAAAGCTCTGTTTTTACACTCTGTGAATGCTTCTTCTAAGAATTCTTCCTTGAGACCACAAAACTGTAAGAAAACCCAGGCTGGCTATTTGGGGGTAGTCACACATTTAAAATCAATGTGCCATGGCTGACAGCCCTAGCCAATCTGCCACTCAGGTGCAGCCACATGAGTGATGCCAAGAAAGATCAACAGAAGAATCACAAGGCAACACGTGCAATTGTGAGCAAAAAATAAACTACTGAACTATTAATCATATAAATGAATGCCTTAGTAATCTGGTTCCAATCTTCCATTACAGCTCAACTTCTCACTCTGTTCTTGAATTTACATCAAAAAGTATTAAGACAAATATTAAGATCATAACTTTGTTCATAGAGTTTTATACAAGTCATCCTAAATTTGCAAAGTTGTGATAAATCTATAATATTTATAGTAAATTTTAAAATGGGAGTAATTAATTTACTAAAACTAAATTCAAACCTAGATTTAAATTTTAAGTGCTAATAGGAAATATGTGACATGGGAATTCAAGCAGCTGAATGAATATTTTTATGATCCAGCAATTGTTGCTGCAGCGTTCAGCACATGAGAGTCAAAGTGTGAGTTTTGCAAAAAAGACTTTGAACATGTGTCTTTACTCTAGTCAGTTTGATTAAACAAATTCACAAGATAAATTATTCCCACTGAGTGAATCAGGAAACAGAAACAAAAGACTGAAGGCGTTATGGCAGATTAGTCACCAGGAAGCATCTGGAAATGGAATCTTGGTGACAATTTTTAATTTGGTTATTTCTTTCTGGACATTTGCTTATAAACTAAAAATTTTAAACCCCCAGTGGAAAGAATCCAGAGGTTTCTAATTTGGAATAAACAAAATTTTGCAGGCTTTTAAAGATCAACAAAAGATTGGCTGGCTTTGCAGTTGGAAAACATGCTTGAATGTAGAAGGGGTCTTTCCAGAATTGAAAGACAATGGGGTGGAACAGCTGGCTAAGGAAGCACTCAAAACCCACCTGTCCTATGTCTTCCCAATTTGGGGAATGGATAGAGGACTGCAAAGCTTACTTTTTGCTGAAGGAAAAAAAAAGTTGTCCCTGCTTACGATTCTGGTGATGTCTGAAGTCTCAGGAAAACCCTTACACAAGATCTTAAGGTTTTAGGTGGTAAAAAACGTTTTTGATCTTCCTTATTCTTCTTAGTTATATATATATATTTGTATATTTGTCAGCAAGCAAAATAATTATATATATGTATATATATATTTGTATATTTGTCAGCAAGCAAAATAATTATGTAAATAAATTATATAAGATGTATTTATGTAAATATATATTTTATATAAATATATTTATATATTTATATAAATAAATATATAAATGTTTTATAATAACATAATATATAAATATATATTACTAAGAATATATATGTATATATGATA
The DNA here is from genome assembly GCF_048772815.1 of Callospermophilus lateralis. NCBI lineage: Eukaryota > Metazoa > Chordata > Mammalia > Rodentia > Sciuridae > Callospermophilus > Callospermophilus lateralis. Next base: position 81,463,168 of record NC_135310.1, on the reverse strand, counting down.
TATATGTAATATATCATATATACATCTGACATAGTAACCTATAACATATATATTAGTAATATATATACTATATATATTCATATATATATATATATGGTGTTACTATATGTAGTATAATATGTATATTACTATATGTATGTACATAGCTATCTTCTTTTGTATTATCAGGCTCCTAAAAGTTTTATTTTTTTTTTTATATTGAGAATTTGGACTTTCCTGTTGTCACAATTATGTTTTGACTACATTTTTCCTACCATGATGAACCCTGCTAGGTAGTTACACAGTGCCTGACACCAGTTCCTCACAGGAAAGTCTGACCCTTGGTGCCTGCCTGACTGGCTTGCAGACCCTTTAGACCATTTGCTCTTTGGTTAGAATGGTATCGGTTACTGTGTCAAGGAAATTTAATCTTTAGCTTTTTAAAAACCAAACCCTACATTCTTCATTTTTACTCCATTCTTTTTTTTTAAAATCATTTAAGCTCAGGACAATCTCATTTTCCAGATGAATTTGTATAAATTAATAAATTTTGTCATTTACTTACATGCTAAAATCTGGATGAAAAGTTCTGCTAATAAATAAACTGCATGAATAACATTGTTACTTACAAATGAGTGCGTTTTATTTTTGTTTCTTTTAATATTTTGTTTTTAGTTGTAGTTGGACACCATACCTTCATTTTATTATTTATTTATTTATTTTCAACAATTTTTTAAAATATTTTTTTAAGTGTAGATGGACACAATACAATGCCTTTTTTTTTTTTTAATGTGGTGCTGAGGATCAAACCCAGCACCTCGTACATGCTAGGCGAGTGCTCTACTATTGAGCCACAACCCCAACCCCCTTTTTGTTTTCTTTTAAACAAAATTATTTAGATTTTGAATGGGCATTATTTTCACAATTAAACATCAGACTCTAGTTTTGAGATAGATATAAATATTTTTTCCTGGTTGTTTAAAATGAAAACACATTTTGCTTCTTTATTGGCACAGAAACAAATACTCACAGTATATTTTCGAAATCCTTTAGACCTTTAGAAGGGACACACTGCTGACTTCACTACCAGAACCCCATCCATCCACGTTTTTATAAGAATGTAAACAATCTGTTTCACATCATACCTTATTGCACATAGGCCTGGTTATTCCCAAGACCATTGTGATCTTGGGTGATGCGATTTGGTTCAGCTAGTCTTACAATTTTCTGTGATTTGGAGCTTCCTATCCCTAGCTGAGACCTATGGCTTCTAAGCCACAGCAGTAGAAGTCTAGCCTTGCTGTAAAACATGGATGAATAAGAAAATCAGCAGTCTGATGGGCAGAACCAAGGATGGAAATTAAGAGTATTGGAATATTAAGCTCAAAATATACAACGGGGCAAACCACATATGCTGAGCTTCCAGTTTACCAGGCAGAATGCTCTTCTTAGTTGAAATCGGAGTGGCTCTTTTCACTTCTTTCTTCCATCTTCCTTATCACTATCTCCCTCTTCAAACTTACAGTTCTGTTGAGTGTTTACCTCTCGGCTCTATGGCCTTATTGGATACTCCAGCTTTTCTTCAATTCTTCCCCTCCCCACTGCATCAGCCTAACTCCACAGGGAAAGCTGTACCCAATACAGATCCACTGCACCTTTGGGTGTTTCTTCAGCCACTGCAAAGAACAGTAGCAAGAGAGGCCTCTGGCCTCCTAGGAGGACAGTTACCAATGGAACCTGGACCAAAATGTACCAGGATCCTCCCTTCAGTACCTTTAGCTCTTTTAATTTCTAGACTATTAGTTGATCATTCATGTCAGAGACTCTTATTTTTCATAGTTTGAATTGGCTGTTAGTTTCCTGTAGACAGAAAACATGTTTAACCCAAGGTGTTGCCCAAAGGGCTTGGCACATTGATCCTAATACCAAGAAGTCCTGACTTAATAGGATCCAGAGCTTCCTGCAAAAAGATGACAATTTAAAGTGAACAAGGGAAAATTCTGACATACAAAATTGTGCATGTGTGTGTGTGTGGGGGGCGGGGTATGTGTGTGTGTGTGTGTGAGGGGGGGGGGCGGGGGCGGAGAAATCCAACTACCCAGGAAGCTGGCTCCTCACCCTGACTGTGGCTTAGACAACTTGAAGTGCTTGTTGACACTGCAAATGTTCCTCCCTTACCCATTCCCCTTACCACCAGTTTTGGATCCTGAGATGTAGGATACAGATGGAAACTGCACTTAATTCATTCAGGTGATTGTTTCATGCCTGGCTAGGTCTAGCTAGGCACACTGCCTCCAGGGAATGCTGAAACACAGAGCCCTGAGTTAAGAAAGTGGCAAGACTAAGTCTACCCTGTAAAATTGCTGGTGAGGAGGAAGGTGTAGTACTCCATACTTAACTTTGCTTCCTATCGGGGCTGGAACCAGGAAGGGTGGAGATTCAAGTTGATCATTTACACTAAACATACATAGACTTTTGTTGCAAGAGGTGTCTCCTTGTCAGCAAGCAAAAGAATTTCCCCTTGTATGATAAGCTCCTTTTCCATTCAGGACATCAGATGTTGGAATATATGTTTGAGGCTGATATGCTGATAGTGAAAGTAATTAGGTAGTATTGGCTACAAATTGAAAGTTGTATGAGAGGAAAATAAAAAGATATGCAAAGGGAAGGAATTCTGTAATATTAGGAAAGTCTCTCTGCCTATTAAGGACATGGCTGAGACACATCCAAGTGAGTTTAAGAGGAATTTCCAGATCTAATACTGTATTTGTTTCAAGAATATGCCCTGCCTTGGCCAGGTGTGGTGGCACACGCTTATAATCCTAGCAGCAAGGAGGCTGAAGCAGGAGGAGCTCAAGTTCAAAGCTAGCCTCAGTAACAGTGAGACACTAAGCAACTCAGTGAAAACCTGTCTCAAATTAAATACAGAATAGGACTGGAAATGTGGCTCAGAGATTTAGTGTCCCTTTGTTCAATCCCAGATAACCCTGCCAAAAAAAAGAATGTGCCCTGCCTTTCCATAGTCAAGATCCAGATCTGCACCTGCCCTGCCCTCTTCCCTACTAACAGGGGCTCTCCCACTCAGAGGAGTGTTTCCCTCTTATTCCGTGTCTCCTCATATATCCAGCCTCTTTCACCCCCAGTCCTACAGCATGGTTAAGTCAACAAAACTGGGTTGGTACAATCTTTTTTCTATGACATTTATTAATGGTTCATTCATACACAGTGGACATAATAGCCATATCGATCCAAAAAGTTAAATAGCTACATTCCCATTAATTGTCAGAATTCTAAACACTAAATCAGTGGTATCTCATCCTGGCTCCCTTTATTATAAAGCAATCTTATTTTCTACTAATGCTTGTGGACACAGAGTTAGAAAGGCTTGGCTAAAAGCTTACCCATTTATTTGACTAAAGAAGGCAGGCTGTTCAAGTATCATTTCTTCTGTACCCCAGCAAATAGAAAGATTATTGCATTTCTGCAAATGGAAGCACATTTCTAATATCAGATTAGAGAATTTTAGAAATACAATCATTATTCAATCTATTTTAGAGATACACTGCCAGAGATAATGCTGCTTTTCCACACACTGATTTTACATTTGCTTCTTCAAAGATTGCAAGACATTTTGCTGATATTTATATTCTAGAGTAAAGGAAGGAAGGCACACTATTACTATCCATTTTGGTAGTGGTAAATGATTCCAAGGAGGCAAGCTCTGACAATGAAACAGAAATTGGATGTAAGCTTCACGTCCAATAGCTGATAGTTAAATAACCTTGGATACTCATTTAACCCATTGAACTCACTTTTCTCAGTCACGCATTTTTTTTTCATTCAACATACATTTCTTGAAATATGTGCAAATGTTTATAGCTAGAAGAATTAAAAAAATAAAGCACTAACCCTTAATTGCATTAAAATAAATAATTCTAGGGTTCAAGGAGGAACAAATCAAAAGGCTTGGACTTCATTTCATTCAAGACAAGTCACTTCAAAGTAACTCAAAATATTTTTGACATTCAAGATTAGGATCAAGTTACACTTGATGATCCAGCTCGGGCCCCTCCCCTCTGTCCTCAGGACACACTGAATATTGCAGTCTGTTCCATGACTTTGATCTTGTGTCCTGGCTGCATGATCCCTATCCATTTTCTGTCTTCTGCACAAGGTCTGAGAGAAAAGTTGGGGATCTGAGAAAGAGAAGACTTGGCCATGCATAGCACATAGTAGGCACTCAAGTCAAAACTGATTAATTGAATTGAGTCTGTATTCTAGTTTGGATTTACAACCAATTAGACGATATGTGATTTTAGAGGGCAAGGTCCTAAACCTAATTTCTCCACGAGTCAAAGTGGGAATTTTAGACTAGGTCACCTCTACTGCCCTTTCTGCTCTAAAATTCTATGATTTTATTATTTAATATCATAGCTTTATCCTTGACTCGGATCTTCCAATGTAGGGCCCAATACCCACTGAACTGCTCTGTAAAAGAACAGTAGGTAACCTCTTGAGTTCATTGTCCTTATCTATGAAGGTGAAAACAGCCAGAGCTATCTTGTGCATTATGTAAAATAAGGACATGAGGTGCTTAGAAGCATTCCTGACAAACAGAAGGCAACCAACAAATGATAGTTTTTGTTTTTTTATATTAAATTATAGTTTTCCCTCTACTCTTTTAAGCTAATAAATTTTAAGCTCAATTGATTGGGCTTGTATTGACTACACTATAAAAATTATCTAGTTTGAAAATCTTCAGTCATGGTATTCAACATAAAGCAAATCCAGATCCTAATAACGGTTCAGCCACTTACTGCTTGTATAGACTTGGATGGCCCACTCAGAACCTCAGTACCTCATCTGTAAAATATGGATAATTATGCCTCTTTTGCCAGTTCTCTGTAAAGATTAATTGTATGTGAATAATCTGGCATAGAAATATCTTCATAAATACTAATATAATCATATATTTGTGGTGTTAGGTAAGGATGGACCCTGGGTTTCATAACTTCAAGCATGGAAGAGAACAGGTACTCATAGTTTATTAAATTCTATTTTTCCAGTTGAAGCCTACAATGATTACTGACAACATTTGCCATAATGGTTTTTATTCCCCCACCTCATCTTTATCTGGAAACTCCCAAATTATCAGAGAATTAATAACTAATGGGTGGGAAACAGATTCAGAGGATAAGAATAGTCAACCGCAATCCATTCCCAGTTCTAATGCTGCTGAGCGCAGGTGTGGAACACCTTGCAATGCAAACCAGTGGATTATACAAAAGTCATTTTGATTTGACTTTGAAATGAAGCTTGAGATATTTTGGCAACAAACTTCCACTCTAATTAAGCTCTGTCTAGGATAAAAATCAATTCCCATTTCCTGAGCTCACATCAACTGAGAGGTGACTCAAAGACCCACTTGGTTTCAGAGAAGCTCATTCTGCTACAGAAAACCCTCAGTGATCCACCAGTTGCACAGAACCAGAATTCATCTATTCATTAAGTGGGAAATCTTCAGGGAATATTGATTCTATGCATTTGGCAGGCACAACCCAGTCCCACTCACATGCATCTGTGTCCTTCCTGGCCACCTATGAGTCTGGGAGCAGCTATTAGGGACATCCAATTGCTGACCTTGTTGGCATTGTTTCTTGTGTTAGCCTGCTTTTCATTACTATAACAAAGAGTTGATATAATTAATTCAGAAAGAGAAAAAGTTGCCTGGGGATGTGAGTGATTGCCTAGCATGCACACAAGTCCTGGGCTCAATCCTCAGGACTGCAAAAACAATAAAATGGGGGTGGGGGAAAAGAGGGAGAGAGCTTTAGAGGTTTCAGTCCATGATAGTTGACCCTGTTGCTTTTGGTGGGGCAGCTTATCCTGACAGAGCTAAACTACTTACATCATTATGTCCAGGAAGTGAAAACAAAACAAAATAAAAAAAAAAAAAAAAGGAAGAAGCCAGGGTCCCATTATCTCCCTCCAGGACATGCCCTTGATGACTTAAAATCTTCCATGAGGCCCCCCGCTTAAAGTTTCCACCACCTCCCAATACTGCCAAGCTAGGGACCAAGCCTTTAATACTTTGGCTTTGTGGATCTATTTAAAGATCCAAACTGTAGCAGTTGTAGTAGGAAGCTCTATCCAGGGGCCCTAGACCCCTTCCTGAGGAATGGTCTTGCTGAGACTTTTGTTACCTAGGGCTGGGGGATGACATACCTCTGCAGGACTGGTTGGCCCCCGTGGAAAGCAGCAGCTTTGTTTAGACCATAGCTAATAAAAGCCCCAACTTTTAGAGGCTGTCCCATTTAGAATCAGAAAAGGAAAAAAAAAATCTGCAGCTCAGAAGGAAGAATGTTTTGAAGGGCATCTCACTTCATTCTTATTCCAACTTCAAAACCAACATCAAAACCTATCAGTTCCAAGTGCCTGAAGCAGGTGTTTTATGCCTGAGATGTCTGAAATAGGTCAGTTCTGACCCAGTGAAGGAACACCCTTCTGCAGTTACTTCTGAAAAGCAAAAGTTTTTTTTTTTATTTGACTTTCTTTGAAGGTAAGTTTGGGGCATTAAGTGATGTGAAGCTTTTGATCCAGTGTAGGGTAGGACGAGGAACAGGGATACAACAGTGAGAAGGGAGAAGCTATTCCTGCCTTAAGTATTTCTTAAATTAAGTAATTAATTTATTATAATTAGTTATATATGACAGCAGAATGCATTTTGATACATAGTACACAAATGCAGCACATCTTTTCATTTCTCTGGTTTGTACATCATATAGAATCGCACCATATGTGCAGTCATACATGTACCTAGGGTAAAGATGTCTATCTCATTCCACCATCTTTCCTGTCCCCCTGCCCCCTCCCCACCTCTCCCTCCCCTTTGTCCAATCACAATTCCTCCATATTTCCCATGCCCACCATCCATTATGGATCAGCATCCATTTATCATTGAGAACATTCGGCCTTTGGTTTTTTGGGTTTGGCCTCCTTCGCTTAACATGATATTCTCCAGCTCCATCCATTTACCTGCAAATGCCATATTTTATTATCTTTTAATGCTGAGTAATATACACCACAGTTTCTTTATCCAGTCATCTATTGAAGGGCATCTAGGTTGCTTCCACAATTTAGCTAATGTGAATTGAACTGTTATAAACGTTGATGTGGCTCCATTACTATAGTATACTGATTTTAAATCCTTTGGTTATAGACAGAGGAGTGGGAAAGAAGTTGGGTCAAATGGTGGATCCATTCCAAATTTTCTAAGGAATCTCCATACTGTTTTCCAGATTAGTTGTACAATTTTCAGTCCCACCAGCAATGTATGAGTGTGCCTTTTCCCCCATATCCTTGCCAACACTTATTGTTGTCTATTCTTGATAACTGCCACTCTGACCTGCGTGAGATGAAATCTTAGTTTTGATTTGCATTTCTATACATCAGTGATGAATCCTCTAAAAGAGAAATTAGGAAAACTATCCCCATTCACAATGCCCTAAGTATTGAAAAGATATTATGTGCATGTGCCTTATGGCTGGAGGACAGTGGAACTATTGAGTTGTTCTTTCTCCCTGTACAGTCTCTGCTCCCCACCCCTCACTTCTCACCATTCTTGTTACACTGCCTCAGGGGAAGTACAGGACAAGATGGGAAGCAAAAGGGCTATGGGTCATTCTGCCTTTGTTTTCCAAAATCCTAACCCTCTGGAAGAAGACCAGGCAGAGTTCTGGGGGATGTAGGAGGGAGAAAAGGCCTCCCTTTGGATTAGAAAAGAGATTTTCCCAGGTGACTACTCAGGGGGAGAAAATACACTGTAGACTCTGCTGGCTTCTGTACAGGACTAGAGGCCCTGCTCTGAGGAGGGTGTCAAGCTTCAGGGACATGACTTCAGAGGACTCCTAAAGACTACACATCCAGGTCCCGAGTGCCCAGCTTGGGTGACAGATGGCAGATCCGGGACCACAAACTCTTCTATTGTGAGGTTCCCACAGTATTAGAGACTGAATATTTATGTTCTCTTGAAATTCATATGTTGAAGCCCTAATCCCAACGGATGGTATTAGGGGGAAGTCCTTTGGGAAATAATTATACTTATTATAAATAAGTGTGAGGTGTGAGATCCTCATGTTGGGGTAAGCACCTTATGAGAGAGTAAGACGTGAGTACTCTCTCCATGTACACCCACACTGGGAGATCATCTGTGTTAGTCAGCTTCCGGTGCTCTGACCAAAAGACCTGGCAAGAACAACTTAGATTAGGAAAAGTTTATTTTAAGTTCACAGTTTCAGGGGTTTAGCCTATGGTTGGCTGGATTCATTGCTGTGGGCCCAAGGCAAGGTGAAGCATCTTGCCTGAAGTGAAAGGATGAAAGAAACTGAAGTTAAAATGTAAAGGACCAGGTATTGTAAAGTTTCTAAGCTGCACTCAAAGCCTGAAATTCCTGTGGCAGTTAAGACAATACCTGGAACTGTCCATTAGATATGTGTCGAAATTCCCCCCCTGGAGCAGCTCAGCACGTACGCACTTCGGGGCCTAAACCAATCAGTTTGAATGTGTACCCCGCTTTAGGACTGACCTATCACCCCCGCCCGACCTGTTCCCGCCAATGAATGTACTAATCATGTTTGAGAGCTGTTGTTTGATTTTCCCACTCCTCATGATGATTTGCTCTGATTTATGCAAAGCCCCCACCCTCCCCAAAAAGTTTACTTAAGCACTGCTTAACCCCTGCTCGGGGCTCTTGGCCACTCTCCCTTCTTGAGTGAGCACGGAGCCCCAGCGCGCTGGATCTTCAATAAACCCCCTTTTGCGGTTGCATGAGTTGGTCTCTTGGTGGTCTCTTCCTCCATCGTTCGCCGGTCCCTTGCAGAAGGACAGGGAAGAAAAAAGCTATTCATCTAATGGTGGCTGGGAAGGAGTGGGGGGAGAGAGAAGAACAAGAGGAAAACAGAGGAGGGGAGAAGAGAAGAAGAGGAAGAGGAAGAGAAGGGTGGGGAGTGGGGAGGGGAAAATGAGAAGGGGCCACAGAGAAAATGAATCCAAATCCCCCAAATCCCCCTCCCTTCAGCCATACCCCCCACCTGCCTACCTTTACCACCCAGTTAGTTCATTCACACTAGGATGGACTGGTTAGATGATAGCACTCATATCCTAATAATTTCACCTCTGAGTAGTCCTGCATTAACACAGGAGATTTGGGAGAACACCTCATATCCAAACCATTATATTCTGCCCCAGAACCACCCAAATTCATGTTCATCTCACAAGGCAAAATACACTAAGTGCATCTCCCTAGATTTAACTTCCCAGCACTGCCCAAAAGTTCAAGATCCAAGTCCCTTTGAAACTCAAGACAAACTCTTAGTTATGAACCCCTGTAAAAATCAAAATCAAGTTACATATATCCAATATACAGTGGCACAAAATAAACATTTCCATTCCAAAAAGGGCCAAACTGCAAGTTTTTAGAATCTTCTGGCTCTGCTATCTGTTCTCATTTCTCCTAGTACTGGTTAAAAACTTCTGGCAAAATCCGTGCCACTATCTGATTGTTGCCTGGAAGTTTTCTCAAATGGATTAATTAATCCATCATCTTTAAATTTGTCTTCCACTAAAGTCTCAGGACATGGGCAAAATGTAGAAGTTCTTTGACAAAATATGATATGAATGGCCTCTAGTCCAATCTCCCAAAAAATTTTCATTCCCCTCTGAAATCTTGTAAGCACATTTTTTTTCTGTCTTCATTCCTATCCTCATTCTAGTCTTTTGAGCTTCCACCAGAATTGTCCATGAAGTTCTGCTTATAGCATTCTAAGGCTTCTCCAGCCTGAATCTCCAAACTTTTCCAAGCACCTCCACAAACCAGTTCCAAAGACTTATGAACCATATGGTCAGGTGAGTCACAGCAACAACCCCACTTCTCAGTACCAATTTCTGTGTTAGTCAGATTTTTGTCACCATGACTGAAATACCTGAAGAGAACAGCATAGAAGAGCAAAAGGTTGACCTCATGGTTTCGGAGGTTCAATTCCTAGTCAGCCAACTCCATTGCTCTAGGCTGAAGATGGGACAGAATATCAAGGAAACAGTAGAGGAAACCTGATTACCTCATGGTGGGAGGGGGGAGAGAGAGAGAGAGAAACAAGGGAGGGGCCCACCTCCCCCAGCCACACCCCACCTGCCTATGGTTATCATCCAGTTAGTCCATTTAAATTAGGAAGGACTGATTAGGTCACAGCTCTCAAAACCTACTCATTTCACTCCTGAATGTTCCTGAATTAACAAAGGAGCTTTTAGGGGACATCTCAGATCCAAACCATAACACCATGGGAAAACATAGCAGAAGGAAGTGTGGGAAGGCTGCAATCCAGGAAGTGGGCCCACATCTGAACCAAATCTGCTGGCACCAATCTCTTTCTCTCTCTCTCAGCCACCATGAGGTAATCAGGTTTCCTCTACTGTTTCTGTGATATTCTGTCCCCTCTTCAGCCTAGAGCAATGGTGTTGGCTAACCATGGACTGAACCTCCAAAATCATGAGGTCAAACTTTCCCTCTTCTACGCTGTTCTCTTCAGGTATTTCAGTCATAGCAACAAAAAGCTGACTAACACAGAAATTGGTACTGAGAAGTGGGGTTGTTGCTATGACTCACCTGACCATGTGGTTCATAAGTCTTTGGAACTGGTTTGTGTGAGAAAAGGAAAAGCAGACTTATGAGTGGCATTCAAAAACACTCATGGGAAGATGGCCAGAGTGGACCACAAGAACTGGAATTTGAATTTGTGATTCCCCTGAGTACCAAACTCAGGATCTTAACAAAATCCTAGGCTCTAACACTTCATTTAGGACACCTTTGTATGTTGCATTATTATTTTATAATTATCAGGATCTTAAGGCAGATTAGAGATTAACACACATCATTGGGTTGGCAGTGGTGGAATTTTGTACATCAAGGAGGGAAAAATTACATGTTGTAGTATGATTTAGGAGAAGGAAATAGTAATTTCTCCTCCTCTTTCTCCTCCCTTCTCTCTTTTCTTCTTCCCCCTCCCTTCTTCCTCCTCCTTCTCTTCCTTTGGTAGATGTGCTATGTTCAATATGCAACTAAACAGAAAAATTGACACTGAAGAGCCTAAGGGATTCTTTCTGTATCCCCCAGCATGAAATATTGAGCCAGATACTGTGTCATTCTGGAAGTGTGGTACCTGTCATTGCACTGTCATGAACAATTTATTGAACTGAAGCAGTGTGGAATAATTGCTTCATCAGCAGAATCTGAAGTTGCTGCTGGTTGGCACAAGTAATTCTTCCTTAAAAATGAAATTTTCTGTTCATTTCCATCCTCAAAGTTGCAAGGAAAAGTTGAAAATATGCTATGTATCTTGAATTTTAGAGCTGGATTTATACATGAGACCCCATATATACATGTTCTAACATCTAATATCTGTCATATTATCACTTATTGTTTACTGTACTTCATATTTTAATGTTTGTTTTGACCCATTAAATTATTTTGATCCACTAAAGGATCATGACTTAAACTTTAAAAAAATCACTGTTTGAATTACAGATCAAGATGAAATGACTTATCCAGGATCATACAGAAAATAGTCATGGAGAAATTAGTGACAGGGAACAAGGATGGAACTCAGGTTCTCATTTCATTGGCTCTCATGCACCATTTAACCAGTGAATTCATAGATAAACCATTAGATGTTTCATTTTGGAATACTTAATGTTTGATGAAGCCAAACCAGCTACTCTGCAGGCTTGCCGCCATGGTTCCTATTTAATCAATGCATGACCAGCAGTGATTGTTCATCCTCCAGCCCTGGCAGCAGAAGGTAGAAGAACCCAGGAGACTTAATTTTCCATAAATCTTCATTCATCCATTTGACAAGACTAATGTTTGAGAGGAATGATGTTGGAGATACAAAGATGATTGGTCCCAACCTTTTCAAGGAGGTCACAGTCCAATAATATGATATATATATATATATATATATATATATATATATATATATATATATATATATATAAATAATATGAGATACACTGTCACATAGTTACCATGGGCTCTTAAGGGATCACTGAGGAGAGTATGTAAATCAAGTTTTGTGATCCTGGAAGACTTTATAGAGTGACAGTTCAGTCAAGTTTGAATAGAGGCTGTTAACTGGCTTGATGAAGTTTGAGTAAAGCCATAAAAACTGAGCAAACCATAAATTTCAAGGCAAGGAGGAAATAGGATGCAGTGGCGAGAGGTGAAGACAGGAGAGTGAAGGACAGTGAGGTCATAGAGCCCAAACACAAAACTCTTATATACTGACACACACAGCTCACACATACAAATACTGTGCAATCTTTGGGAGCAAGGAAGAACTTACTGACCGAGTTTATGTGCTCAACTCTCTGGTGGCCAGACTAGTGAGGATGTAATGGAGGTGGAGAGCAGGGGAGAGGCCATCTCTCCCTTTCTCAATGTCATACATTCCCCTTTTGTAATAACATCTTCCAACCCTTGCATATAAACCCCCATTTGATGAAAAGACCTTATTCCTGGTCTTTCTGTTTTCCCAAGACATCCCTGCATTTCCTGGTACAATCTTGTGGATTTAAACACCCACTTCGATGATCCCTCTAATATCAGGTTTCATAGGCCTGTGACTTCCCAGATTCTGGTGACCTCCATTCTACCTTCATCACCAGAAATAAGATCATGCCCTAGGCCAGGCCCAGTGGCACATGCCTGTAATCTCAGCAGCTCAGGAGGCTGAGGCAGGAAGATTGTGATTTCAAAGCCAGCCTCAGCAACTTAGTAAGGCCCAAAGCAACTTAGCGAGACCCTGTATTTAAATAACATAAACAGAAAGGGCTGGGTATATGGTTCTGTGGTTAAGTGCCTCTGAGTTCAATCTCCACTATCAAAGAGGGGGAAAAAAAAGTCTTGTCTTAGGTCACACCAGCCCTGAAACTGTTCTCAGATCTTATCCTGTGAAACTGCTCATATTTGTTCATTTTACTTTACCTACCTCCCACTTCTATTTATTACTATGTGCTAGAAAATGCACTTAGGAGGATACCAAGTTTATAATGCACAATGTTTACAATGTTTATTGTGCTCAGGAAGATCCTAGTAATGAGATAGACAAGCAGAGAATTATAATCCACAGTGACATATGCTATTCTACCACTGGTAACACTAATGATGGTAGTAGTAACAGAAGTCAAAATTACTGTTTGATGCTTTCTATAGCAAGGCACTCTTCCATATGTTTTATGCATATGAACTCAGTCCTCTTAGTAGGTAGATATTATTTATCTGGAAGGTGGTAGGGCCAGGATTCATAGCCAGACAATCTGGCTCCAGAAGCCATGCTTATAACCAACACCCCATACCATCAATTATAAGGGAAGACACAGTTTGCTATGGGAGACCATTAGAGGACATCTCTTGGAGGAGAAGATTCTTGCCATGAGTCTTGAAAGGTAACATAGGATTTATCAGCTGAAGCTAATAGGTTGAAAGGTGATCCATGTTGAAAGAATAAAAAGTTGGAGGTAGAGAACATTATAGGTAAAGCAAATGATTTGGCCTGGCTGGATTGTAAAATGTATATGTGGGAATAGCAAGAGAGCTGAGCACCCCAGAGGGCATTTGCTTGGTATCATTATTACAGCATTTGCATTGAGCTTCACACTGGAACTACATGTTAATTTTATCCTCTGTCAGAATTTAAGCATCTCTCCCTGAACCTAGAGTAGAGCTTTTCACATAGTAACCACTCACTTACTTACACAACTAGTTCTGGGAAGGTATTAGAGCAGATTACAAGGGTATACCTGGAAAATTTGTGCAGAAAAGCCTCATATTCAATCTCATACTGAGTCATACATGCTGAGTCACATCTGTTGATGGGAACAATGTATATATTTGTGAGTGGCAGAAGCCAGAGGCCACAAAGAGGAAGAGGATAGTTTTAGAAAAGACTGGAATTACAACCCAGGACAGACAGCAAACAACCAGGCACATGGTGAAGAACAGGACTGAAAGACACTTTCTGATTAGGGAGTAGGAATAGAAAGAACTACAGAAGTGATCCAAAGTGGCATGGGAGTTTATTCCCAGGCAAGGCATTCTGTTCCAGGTAAGCATTTCTGAATCTGCAGAGATGGCTTGCACAGGGGACAATAGGCAGAGGCAGCCAGAAAACTCACTGCAAACATTTGCAGTGGACAATGCCTGGATACCAGCACTCAGGCACTCTTGGATTGGTTGGGGTTGATCCTACATCTCAGAGGCTACAAACCTCATGGTCACTTTAGTTTTGTGAAACATGCAGCAAGGATCACATCCTCTTGGAGTGAGAGCATGGGGTTGAAATGGAGCTTGCTTTCAGCCAAGCAGCAAATGGGATTGGATTATGCCATGAATTTACATCTGAACCGTACTTCCAGGATGATGTTCTGAAAAAACATCAGCATCCAGCTGGACCCTTAGCCACCTTGGCCACCTTGGTGACCTCTTTGGAGCATCTTCTGGGCAGGGTAACTCTATAGCCCATGAATGTTACCAGTGGGATCCAGATGCAACTATGGTTCTGCACTTTATTAGATCAACCACTTTCTAGACAAGTCTCTCTGATCCTCAGTGTTCTCATCTGTAAAAGGGGAATATCTTCTCCAAAGAGCTGCTATCAGGATTAAGTGTGATTATACTTATAAAACATCTAGATTGGTACATGATACATATTAAACATTTCACAAACTACTGTAATTATTTTTTACTTTAGAAGCCTTTGACTTTTCCTGTGTATGAGTTGTAGCACACAACAAACTACATGTTGAGTGATTTCTGGGTTTATATGTTTTCCTAATATTTTGTGTTTGTTTAAAATAATTTGTTTTTAAACCATCCCTGATTTCATCCGTGTTTTATTTTGAAATAACGTGGGTGAAACCACCTTCTTCTGTCATGTTTGGGAGGCAGCAAAGCCCTGAACAGCTGTTGATGACCTTGTCTCAGCAGAACGGCCCAGCATGGCTCACATCAGATGGCAGAGCAAGAACACCCACAAGGAGAAGCAGGAGCCCATTTGCATTATAATTCTGCACATGGCATTTCTCATGACACTCAAGTGAGGCAAATGCAGAATGGTGACTGCAAGAAAAGCAGAAGCAGAAAAATAACAGGAGGGCGATGAGGACCTGGAGGCTGGGAATAGAAGCCTGCATTGACTTGGATTCTTGGTTCTGTGGCATTTCTGTTCTAAGCCCTTCTTACACTTTTTTTTTTCTCACTTTGCCCTTAGAATAATGATGTGAGATGCGGCTTATTATTTTTGTTTACTGATGAGGAATGTACATCTCAGTGTCTGGCCTGAGACCATGCAGGGAGGCTTTGCATTCATATCTTTCTGATTCCAGAGCTCATTCTCTAATTGGGAAAAATGACAAAGCTTCAGGAGAGTAGGCCTGAAATTGCACCAGACACTGTGTTCAGGAATCAGAACTCACCCTCCTTATGGAGACATCCAGAGGTTAGACAGGGTGATCCTCAGGGTTCTTCCACCCACATGAGCTAGCTGCCCTTATCACTTTGGGAAGCTCTGCTCAGTGATTCGGGAAAGCAACAAAAAAATGCATGGGGTTAACTATTTACTAGACACCCAATATTATCTCTTACTATATGTAATTCATATAAAAATTTCCACCCAATTTTCAATTATGAAAAATATTACTTTGATTCAATATTTAATCATGTTTGATTCTTCTGTATCTATGTGTCTGTCTGCCTGCATGTCTATCTATCTAACTGCATTTTTTGAATTAAGGAGAAAGGACATCTTGAAACTTCACCCCTAAATATTTCACTCTGCATCTCCTAAGAGTAAGGCCATTTCTTACATAACTCTTATACTATTATTAAACACAAGAAAATTATTGATAACCAAGTTTAATATTCTGTTCAGATTCAAATTTCCTTGTCTCCAAAAGGTCTTTCATAGCTTTTGTTTTTTGAATAAAGACTCAAACAAGTTTCACCCATTGTATTTGGTTAAGCAAGTTAAACAAGAACAGTCCCTCAATCAAGTTAAACAAGAACAATCTCTCAATCTTTGGCTTGTTTGTTTTGTTTAAACATTGACCTTTAGAAAAGGCAAGGCCAAAGTTTGTGAATTAACCTACATTCTAGATTTGTCTGATTTTTCCTCAGGGTGTTAGTTTACTCTTCCCACCCCCAAAATTTTTCCTGTGAATGGCAAGTTGACTCTAAAGGCTGGATTGAAGTTATATTAAACATTTTGGTAGGGATGTTTCTAAAAAGGTAGGAGAAATATTTTTTTTTCTCTTTAATTGCTAATTTGCAGAATAAGGAGTTGTTATATCAATTGCAAGGGCAAAATAGTTTTCTTTCTGTGAACTCTCTTATGGACTGTCAAATTTTACTGACTTAATTTTTATAATCAGTTGCAGCCATTTCTTTTGGTTTTCAGGTTACTCCAAAATCGGTCAAATGGAGCTCCTTCAAGCTGACTGGTTCCTTTGTGTCCTTTCGGCATGTTCCCATCATTCTGTTGGCCACTTCTCAGTTCAGGGTTAGAAGAAAATAACTGGGTTCACTTTGGGCTTTTCCTGTACCAAACTCAGAAACAGCCATTTCTCCAAGGAACCCTGGGTCCTTGTATTGGAAATTAGTGTTTAAAAAATGAGATCAATGCACTCAGTGAGCTCATTACCATTGGCATGTCATTGCCTGTAAGCTATTTCAGAGTTAAGTGCTAGCAAATATATTTATTTAAATCATGAGTTCAGGGACTGAGGTGTAGTTCTGTGGCAGAGTGCTTATCTAGCACACACTAGACTTAGGGTTCAATCCCCAGCACTGCAAAAAGAAACAAAAGCAAAACAACAAACCACAAAAACATGTGAATTTGTATTGAAATTTCTAAATAAAATTTAATATTATGGGATTTTTTTTAAACTTTAAAATTTTCGTATTTGTGTCTCTTTCCTCTTAAATAGAAAATTTCAGGTTCTAATAACATTAACATATTTACTTTTGCCATGGTCTATAATATATCTGAAGTAGATTTAAAATAACAGGAAATTATTGATTTCTTTGCATTTCCTTTTTGTTCTTAGAATATATTTCATTAAGGATGAATAGTTAAGAGTCTGTGTTCCAAGGCATTTGACAGAATTATATTCCATGTATATTGTGCTGCTTGTATGATACACAGGGGCAATTCGGTTCAGCCTGATTTTATATGTAGTTTGCCTTTCTAATTAAATTTTATATTTGAAAAAGTAAGACATATTTGAGCCATTATGTAGCTCAAATTCAAAATTATAAAAAATATAGTCAGAAAAATTGACTATATTCATCCATATTGTCTCCACTTTACATCACTTCCTTCCCACCTCCGGATCCCTCTAAATAACCTATTATTTTTATCTTTCACTTTGATATTTTATTGTATCTCTGTACTCCCCGCTCTTATACAAAAGATAATACACAATATTCATTTTTCAGTTCGTCGCTTTTTCCCTCCCCAACAGTTATGCAGAATCTACATAATAGTACATATATGTACATTCCTTCTTCTTTCTCGTTACTACCTACTCCAGTCTACAATCCTATACTGTTGTTACTATTTAGTCTTGGAAACAAGCAGCTTAGCTTATATCGTTTTACTCATGGCCCCTTTTGCCCTCATGCGTACCCTGCTGGTCCTCATAAGCATTTAAGGTTTTGATTCCTGCTAGGGCTTTCCAGATGTGCAGAGGGAGGAAATGTCAGGTACAACTGACTCCTAGAGGATTCATCCAGTCAACTCCACCTGCCCTTGGAGGACAGGAGGGAAAATAGGAACACACCTCTGCTGCTATTCACTCTGGGCTTTTTTCGCCTTCAGATGGGAAACAGGGAAGGAGTCAATGTAGTCTGGTTTTAACTTTTGGATCTCTTCCCACTTCCCATGAGTAGGAAACATTTCCCTCTTGGGTTAATTTAAGAAAAAGAAAAATGACTACAGGACTTACTTTCAGAAGTCACACCATTGATTTTAATGGAAAGCAAAGAAAGATTTTATTGCACAAGGAAAGCTGAAACTTCCATTTGCAAAAACAAATGTTTCCGTTTTCTCACAATAGCTTAAATATACATAAATGAGTTCTCTGTGCTTTTCCCCTGCTCATCTCCAAAGCTCATAGCATATACATGCCCTGGTTTTCTTTCTTCCATTCAGTACTTCTAGAGGTTTGGTGCTGCCTCTTTTTTTTTTTTATAATTGGTAAATATAGTTTTATTGTTTTATTACAGGTAAAGAGATTAGCATTTGATAAGATTCTATAACTTTTCTAAGATCATACTGCTTGTAAACAGAGTATTTGCAAATGATAACAAGCAAGGAAATAAAGACAGCCAAATTCCAGAGTCCATGCTATTAAACACTACATACTATAGTAACCATAGTACCTGTGTCTGTGTTGTAGTTTGGGTGTGTTTGACTCCCAAGGACAGAGGTGTTAGAGGCTTGATTCTCAAGGGGGTGGTGTTGAGGTCATGGACCTCTAAAAGCTGGAGACTGGGCTGGTCATTTAGCTCAGTGGTTGAGTGTTGAGGCCATGGATTCAATCCCTAGCACCACACCACCACCAACCACCAACACACACACACACACACACACACACACACACACACAGTGTTGGAGACTAGTGGGAGGCCCTCAGGTTATTATAGGCATGTCCTTAGAAAGGACTCTCGCTTCTGCCACTGCAGTGCCATCTGCTTCACCGGAGATGAGCTAATGCTGGTACCATGTCCTGAAATCTCCTGATCTGTGAGTTAATACACCTCTTTTCTTTACAAAGTTACATAGTCTAGGGTACTTCATTGTCATAACAGAAAATGGACTAATACAATCTGCAGCTATTTATCTTAGACACTCACTGTTATGGGTGGTTATGATTTGAATCTAGAATGTCCCCTGGAAAAACTCATGTTTTGAAAGCATGATGCCCAGTGCAGCAAGACTGAGAGGTAGGGTTTTAGGCAATGATTAGATCTCTGACCCAACCTATTCAGTTGAACAGTCTACTGGCTGGTAACTGTAAGCAAATGCACAGGACCATAGGAGATAGTCCCAGGGGACATCCCTTGGGCTGTATCTTTCCTTGGCCCCTCTGTGCTCTCTCTGCTTCCCTGTCTTCTATGTGCTGAGATTTTCTCTGAATGCCCTTCCACCATGTTATTTTCTACCTTGGAGCTGGGTGACCATGAACTGATTCCTCTGAAACTGTGAGCCAAAGTAAATCTTTTCTCCTGAGTTGCTCTTGTCAGATATTATTATCACAGCAATATAAAGCTAACTAATGTATGGATTGAATTGTGTCTTCCCAAAATTCATATGTTGAAGGCTTCAGCACCTCAGAATGGGGTGCCAACTGATGTCTCTAAAAGATGAAGAAATTTGGACACATGGAAGAGACAGCAGTGAAGTATGGCAGCAAAATACGAAGTGAGAACACAAGAAAACTTAAATTATGAACTAGGGAGAGAGGTGTCAGAAGAAATAACACCTACACCATGGAATTTTAGCCTCCAGAACTATGGCAATATAAGTTTCTGCTGTGTAAGTCAGTCAGTCTATGGCATTTTGTTTTGGCAGCCTTTGCAAAAAATTCACTCATCATATGTATTGACATAGCAACATGCGCACTGCACAGAGGTAGAGACACAAGTTAGGTTGAGAACTTAGTCTTCACACAGCCTGCTTTTCCTGTAAATAAGCATTTTATCAAATTTATGAACCTGCTGTAGAGTAGTGACAAAGAGAAACAGAAACAGAAATTTACCAAAAGTAGCAAGACAAGACAGATTTTTATCCTGGTTTCTGAACTAAGGGAAGAGACTCCAATATAAAATGAACCCTATTTCTGCTAAAAGAAAAGTGGTTCTGCCTTTTTTTTTTTTTTTGAATAGATAAACAAATGTTCTTTCTTTTGAAAATCTATTTTTGAAGCTCATTTTGTAGGTTGTTTTGTTTCTACCCTAATCTTTAAAAAAAACTATGGACGAAAACTTGGTTAAATGTAAAGCTATTTTTGTTTGTTTCACCTTTCTCTAAGTTGATCTTCTTTCCTCTTGAGAGGGTGTGCCAAAAAGAAAACATTCATGAGTGCGTTCATCAGACAACCAATGAACAACGACTATTGCCTAGATTATAAATTAGATATGTTGTAATACATGCAGAATAAATTAACCAAGTTGTCAACCTATTAGTCCTTGAACAATAACATTTCATAGAAACCAGAAGAGTCCTGTGTGAAGGTGAAAATCTTTTTAAGCTTTAAAGTCCAGAACAGGGTGTAGTCATGATAATTTCCTGGCCTGAAAGAAAAGGGGAAGGTGTTCTGAAAGAGAACGATAAAAGAAGATGAAGTGGGGCTGGAGCTGCAGCTCAGTGGCTACACACTTGCCTAGCATGTGCAAGGCACTATGTTTGATCCTTGGCACCATGTAAAATTAAAATAAAGACATTCTGTCCATCTATAACTATAAAAATTAGAAAAAAAAGAAGATAAAAAAGCAAATGAGAGGAAGGGGGAAAAGAGAAGTGAGTGACAGTACAGGGAAGAGTAGAAAGGATTTGTTCTATGTCACAGATCTAGGTCTGGTTAGGAAGTACTCGCTGCTGGGAGCTGAAAGGCATGTTTTCCAATTCTGTCATCTGCACAGGTGCCATCCAGAGAATCTGAGGAATCTGGTTGTAAGTCAAGCACTTAGGAAAATATAGTACCCCTTTTGGGGGGGGGGCAGGGGGTACTGGGAGTTGAACTCAAGGGCACTCAACCACTGAGCCACATTACCCAGCTCTATTTTGTACTTTATTAGAGACAGTGGTCTCACTGAGTTGCTTAGTGCCTCACTGTTGCTGATGATGGCTTTGAACTTGGGATCCTCCTGTCTCAGCCTCCCTAGCTGTTGGGATTACAGGTGTGCACCACTGTGCCCGGCTAGTACCTCTTTTTAATAGTAGCTAAGAGTGCCTCTTTTAATTGTAGCTAATAGAATAATGTATACTGTGTACCAGGAGCTTATCCAAGCACTTGCATTAGTTATGTCATTTCATTCTCACCCCAAGACTAGAAATTAATTTTAGTCATTATCTCCATTTTCCTGATAATGAAACTGAGGCACAGATGATGCTATGGTCTGATGTCTGAGTGTCTCCCCCAAATGTATTTTGAAGCCCAATGTGATGGTAGCGGGAGTCTGGGTATTTCAAGAGATGACCAGGTAATGAGTTTTTTTTTTTTTTTTCTTCTGTGACCATAAGACCTGACAAGAACAATTTTAGAGAGTAAATGTTTATTTGGTGTTCAGGGTTTTAGAGGTCTCAGTCCATAGATGTCTGACTCCAGCATTCTGGGCCCAAAGTGTAATGGAAGGAAGCAGCCCAGGACATGATAATCAGGAAGCAGAGACAGGTTCACTCAACAAGGACAAAACAAAAGCCCCCAAAGCACCCCTCCTAGAGACCCACCTCCTCTATCCACACCCCACCTACCTACAGTTACCATCCAGTTAATCTACATAAATATGATGAATGGATTAACATACTGATTAGGTTAAGGCTCCCATAACCCAATCGTTTCACCTCTAAACTTTCTTGCATTGTTTTACATTTGAGCTTTTGGAGGACACCTCATATATAAATCATAATAGACATGAATAGAATTACTGTTGTTATCAAAGAAACCTTGGAAAGGTTTTAGTCATTATCTCCATAATGAGATAATGAGGAAATGGGAAGAAGCCAACATCTATGAATCAGGAAATGGGCCCTCACCAGACACTGAATCTGCTGATGCCTTGATTTTGGACTTTCAACCTGCACAACTAGGAGAAATACATGTCTGTTTTATATAAAACAATCCATGGCATTTTGTTATGGCAGCCCAAAGAGATGAAGACATTTGTTAAGTAATTGACTAAGATAGTCACTATTCATTGCCACTCAGACCCTATTGTCTTTCTTGTTGGCAGAACCCCAGTAGTTTGAGTTGGTAATATGCCCACCTCTCAACGCAAACCCAAGGAATGTATGATATTGGATGTAAACCCATCTCGGTCTGCTATTCCCCTCCCCATTATGTATTTTCCCAGCATTCCTTGCAGGTGGCTATGTGACCCAATTCTGAACAGTGAGCTGACAGGCTTCTGGAAAAGCTTTTCCTCTCTGATAAGAGGAAAGCATATTTTCTGCTTGTACTCTTATTTTCTTCCTAATTGGGATTATGGTACAAAGATGCCATACTTGGAAGCCACCTTGTAAACATGAGGCAGCAAATCCAAGAAGAATGGCACTATGATGAAGAGGGCAGAACGTAAAGTGGAAAGTCTCCAGGGCTTTGAGGATATTATTGGGTCTACTAAGATAAACGTGAATTCACATCCCTGTATACATCTTGTTAACTGAAATCATCAAATGAAACTGTTGCTGCTAGGAATTTGTCAGGTTTGGCCCAATTTGCAGCTGCATATTGATCAACTGACATGGAACAGATATGGATTTTGGAAATAGGAAGCCTTTTTTTTTTTTTTTTAGATTGATAGATTGTTATTAGGTACTAAGAATTCCATCCAGTGCTTCCCACTCTCCAGCCTTGACTCCGCATACATAGTTGTTATTCTTAACAAAGCAACAAAGGCAAAATGTAGCGAATAATAGGAAAATAGAAAATGGTGACGTTTTAATTATCTAAACTTTACTTTTCTGTTTTACTATCTAAGACAGGAAGGATAATGATACATATTGCAAGTAAACTTTTGATCATACTACAAAGAATTCTTTGGAAACACCCACATTCCATGTCATTCTGCATGGTTTTCACAGTCATTCACTCACTGATCCTTGTGCTTCTACCCAGCTCTTCAGTTTGTGAGAAAACCTTTTCACTTAATCCACAACATGCACCCTCTGTTTTACTAATCTTTGCATCTCCCACATCTTAGTACAGGGTCTAATGCATAATAGGATATTGATAAATACTTCTGGTGTGGAATTAAAATTGCATAGTATTCCCCGCTATTGAAGTTATCAAAGTCACAGGCTTCAACACTTTTGCTTTTGAAAGATGACTTCTTAACAGTTATAAAATGTAAAGAAATGCAAATTGCTGAAAAGAGGGGGTTGGATATGTTACTAGTAGGGTATTCAACAAATGAGTTGAACTGAGCCAAACGGGCTTTTAAAATATTATGTGTTCCAAGCAAACATAAACTGTGATTAAAGTGATAAGGCATTTAACTATGTTGTTCTTGGGGCAAGAAAAATTTAATGAACTTTTAAAATATGTCTGATTTACAACTGGGAGCAGTTAACACAGGAAGGATTAAATTCCATAACTGAATGCTTCATTTTGTCATAAACTTAGTGATATCTAGGTCAGATCAGGGATCCCGAGCATAGCAAAGTTGCATTCACAGGAAAGACTTAGCTCTCTGGCATCACTATTAAATGGAATTTCACTTAATTCATACATGCTTCCCTCATGAAAGATGCTCCAGTGTGGTGTAGACAGTGCTGTACAGAGTGCAGTGATATCTGCAATTTAAGTTGTCCGTGAGTGTAGCAGAGAGAAGTGGATGAAAAGAATAGAGGGAAAGAAATGATAACCTGGGGTTAAGTTGCTCTATTTCTTTTTTCATCCTTTTGATTTTACTTTTAGGAAAGAGTTGAGAAATTTAAGGGTAAAGAACTCCTTGTTCTTTTCAAAAATCTTATAACTCACCATGTTAAAAAGCACTAAAAACACCATTTCCATTCAGTAGGCCTTTGAAAATCACAGAGAAAACAATGTTAAATATATTGCTTCAACAATAGTAACACTTTATTTTGTTTAATCTGACTTTTCCATTTTCTTTAATTGTATCCATCTATAAACATGTTCTTATATTTTACTGCAATTGTTCTAAATGGCCTTTATGTCTAGCATAATGAGAAATTATAATGAATTTTAAAAACTCATTAGCCTTGTATTTATGAGGAATCAAAGTAGTTTCTGAATTCAACAATAACCTAAATGCAAATTTCATGTTTATCATAACATGGTAGTTGTTAACAAAGCAGCCAACTAATAAACAATAGAGCATTAGACATTCCTATAACTTATATTGCTTAGGTTTAGTTAAGAAATCATCAATTTTGAATCTTAATTTTGTTGTAATGATTCAAGAATATGTCCTAAAGTGTCATATAAGTATATTGACTCGTAGAGTCCTACATAATTCAAAAGCAAAAATAAAACCCTGAAACCAATTATCTATTTTTTTTCTTTAAGCACTGTAAACACTTATAATAATATGTTCAACTTCCATCTTCCCCATTAGGCCATAATCTCCATGAAGGAAAGACTGTGTTTGATAGACTGTTGAATCCCCAGCAACTGATACAGCATCTGATGCCAATTGAATGAATATAGCTACAAGAAATGAACTAACACCAGGCGTTAATTTTTCCTGGGGTCACCCAGTCAGCAAATCTAGGCCCTCCTGTTGCAGCTCCAAGATGGTGCCTAGTATCATTCACATCCTGTCTCATGGCTTTTTCATGGTTGCTGGAATTCCTACAGTTTCCAGTGGGAATAAGTTTATTGGGGAAAAGAAAGATTTTTTTTTCCTGTCAAAGAGGATTGAGAACCCCTATTGGTTGGGAAGAATATGCACTATTTTAAGACTATGTCCTGAAATGTTGGTTTTGCATCTAATTCCTTACTTTACGTTTTGCCTTCATTTTATTAGATTAAGAATAGACAGAATCTGTCTGACAAAGCAACATAAAGCAGTGAATAAATTCCCTTCTTATGAATTCAAGCTGCATTATTTAACTTTATTCCTGTTCCATTTGGCTAATATCCCTTTTATCTTAAGCATGGACTCTAAACTTCATTAACATCAAAAAGATTTTGCTAAGTACATTAATGGAACATGGCACTGTACAAAGAGGCTTATACAAAACAGATCCCAGTTACTTAGAAAGTTAAAATCACAGACATGAAACAAATATTTTTAGGACTTAAATGCTTTATGCAGATGCAAGCTTTTTCCTGTTTTATTCTGGATGATTTGTAACAACTATTGAGCTGCATATTGTGACACATGCCTGTAGTCCCAGCTACCTGGGAAGCTGAGTCAGGAGGATCACTTGAGCTCATGAGTTCAAGGTCATCCAAAGCAACAAGAACCATGTTAAAAAAAAAAAAAGAAAAAGAAAAAGAAACACAACTACATACATCATCTTAATTAAGCCCCTTAAAAATAAAGAAGGTGAGGTATTGGCAAGTTGAGTAAATTGCCTGAGGTCATAAGCTGTGACATTTTTCTAGGTTTATCTCTGGACTATTCCTTAACCTTTCTGACCTACCCTTTCTCATCCACGAATCTATCATTCAATAACAATCAAAATTACTGACTCTGCTCTCAGAGGAGCAGCCACTCGGAGCAGGACAGAGATTGTGACAGGCATGATATGATGTCTGTGGAGTTCCTTAAAGAGTCAAATCCTTCAGAAGCTAGACAGTATTGGTTTAAGTGCTGTTAAGAATAGAGCTTCCCTGATGAAACAGAATGTTAATCAGATTCGATTCCATTCTAAAAATAAAATCAGGACAGTCAAGACTCCAGACTGTTTATAGAAGAATCTTTATTTAATCCGTAGATAGATCTAAATGAAGGACATTTCGCTTCCTAGCTTCTGCCCTTGTTCTCATCCCCTCTCATCATTGCTCAACTTCCCAATGGGAGACATTGCCTTTGTTCTCTCATTGGCTCTTTGTCTTCAAGCCACTGCCATTTGGCTTCTGCTTCTACCTGTCTGCTGGAAATGTTCTCATAAAGGTCAATGATGATAAGAAACCATCACCATAATATCAGCTAATGCTTCTTGTGGATTTAATGGGTGACAAACCCTGGGCTCAGTGCTTGACATTGGAGGGAGAAACCTGGAGAACCACAGGGCCACACAGGACCTGCAGTTGGTTTTGGTTTAGAGGGATCAGTATTTGAAAATCAAGACTGAAAAAAATCAAATATTCCAGACAAAAATCTGAAGGAGACGTGACATCCTGTTTGCTCTAGACCTCACCTCTAGTGCCCACCTCTTATGATGTGTCCCTTCCTCACCTCCTTTGTTTATGTCACCTGCCTGACCCCTAAAGGAGCATAATTTACTATCTGTGCTTTCCATGGGTATTCGGTTCAGGATTTAATAGCTTCTAGGAAAAAGAGACCCACTTAAAACTAGTTTAAGATTCAAGGAGGAGAGGGGCTCTTAGGGAACAGCAACTCAAAAGTAGGAACTGTAGCAGACTTGGATGCGTGGAAGTTGAGACTGGAAGAATACCGCATTGGCCTCCGAGTTAGAGTCTCTGCTTCTCACTGAACAGAGGCTCCATTCTCCTTTTGCCACAGACCAGTGTTGTCCTTCCACTTTAGCTCCCTCGTTGCCCCAACTTGCTCAAAGCTCCTCATCCTGTCCTCACCCTGCCACAGCATCTCCCTTTATAGTCCTACTACCAACTACCTTAGTCATCAGTTCTCCCACTGGAAACTCCTGAGACAGGAACTCTGGGCTAGCACATATTTTCAAGCCTGGTCATATATATGTATATCATAAATTATTTTCAAACTGTACTAGGTCATCTGGGACAAGTACACAGATGTCCAAACATCTGTGACCAAATGGACTGGGAATTTCCTTTAGCTGTTAGCCATTCCTTACTTTGTTTCCTTTAGCTATTAAGCTATTCCTTAGCTGTTGTCTACTTTTTGAAACTTTAAACTCTTGGGTTCTGTGCTACTGTATACTTTCCCATTTTGTACAGTTCTGATGGTTCCTTCATGCTTTTTATTCCTTGTTTTCCTTTCAATTCCTGTTTGTTTGTTTTTTTTTCTATACATTCTTCTTATATGCAATCACAGACTTCTACAGATTTGCATACAGACTCCATGATTTCTTCACCTGGGTTTCTTGGACCTCCTCTCACCCAAACCTAGAGATTTTTGGAAGAAATTAAAAGGTTCATGAACTTGAATGAGGAAAAAATTACATCTTTATATTTTTACTAAATGCTAACCAAAATGCTCTCCTCCTTTAATCTTAAGTGGGTCTAGTTCCAATAGTTTTACCAGTTCCTTCAATTATGAATATAGGCAATAAACCACAGCAAGAACAATACTTCTGATTTAATTACTAATAGAAGTCACAGGTAGTTTTGTTTTCTAATTGCAAATATCGCAAAATTTTGTTTTTTCCATTACTACTTCAGAATCAGGGTAACTAGTTATACTAGACCTTTATGGAATAATACTAATATAGCAGATCAAAAATGTATTTACAATTTTTTAATCGATAGATAGGCACAGTACCTTTATTTTATTTTTATGTAGTCCTGAGGATTAAATCCAGTGCCTCACACATGCCAGGCAAGTGTTCTACCACTGAGCCACAACCTCAGCCCCCCCCCCCCGCCCCCCGCCCAAATGTACTTACTCTTTTGATAACTGTTTTGCAATGTAATTAGTTTCATTTGCAATGCAATCCTTTTTATTTTCTATGCAGTACTGGAAACAAAAATATTTTTGAGAAAGGGTCTTAGACTTCATTAGACTGCTAAAAGTCCCTAGTTTTCCACTGCACACACAAAAATTTAAGGACACTCACTTCAAACAATTTTGCCAGATAGTCTATCATGACTTGTTCGTGGGACAAGTCCTAGCAACTTTGCTAAAGCCTAATGATTTAATCAGTTTTCTGAGCTCTGTCTTCGAGTTTTAGCTGCCTATTCTATCTAAAGACTTTACTCATCTGATTGGTATCCAATCTGCTCCATGATATGATACCTTGGTTTTGGTATTGAACTTGTAGCTTATATCCCTGGTTTCTTTCAACCCTCAATCACTCTTCTACTTTGTTTACTAACTCCAGGTCCCACCTCTGTACTTGCCTGATTCCTAAACTGCTAACACACTTCACTGTGCATAGAACTGTTGAGATTAACTGTTTAAATAAGGATGGGAAAAATCATTTATTACCAGAGTAATATTCTTCAACTGCAGATCCTTGGAATGCTTACAAATTAAATGCAAAATTCTCAGGGCACTTTTCTTTGTATTTTTGTTTGTGGTGGCTTTAAGAAAACTAGAAACATACCATGGATACAAGGATATTACACTGCCCTCAATAGCAGGGTTATAGGAACAGGTTAAACCAGAAACAGGAATTGGCAAACTTTTTCTGTAAGAGACCAAATAGTAAAGGCTTCAAATTTTGTAGATCATATGGTCTCTGTTGCTCTGCTATAGATAATATGAAAAGGAATGTGTTCCAATAGAATTTTAATTACAAAACAAATAGTTGTCCAAATTCAACACGTAGGTTGTAGTTTAAGGATGTCCTAGATTAAAGCACTGTCAGGACTCTGAAATTTCTGTCACCCACCACATGGCTGCTTTATTGTACTCTTCTAAAAGACTAGCTTCTTTGCCTTCAACGGTTCTCATGTTAGAACATGGTTTCTATTAATGGTTTTAATATTAAATGTCCTCCAAAGACTCATGCTTTAAAGGCTTGGTCATTATCCTGTGGCACTACTGGGACATGGTGAAACTTTTAGGAGATGGGAGTTTAATGGAAGTTAGGTTTGAGGTCACTAAGGACATGCCTTTGAAGGGGATATTGACCTGGGCTCCTCCTCTCTTTCTCTCTTTGCTTCCTGGATGCTATTTGGTGAGCAGTTTCCTCTACTATATACTCATGTAGTCATGATTTACCTCACCACAGGTCCCAAAACAATGAAGCCAACTGGCCATGGTCCGAAATTTCTGAAACCATTAGCCAAAATAAACATTTATTCTTTTAAGTTATTTATACCTGATATTTGTCAACAACAATGGAAAGCTGACTAGCACAGCTTTTGAAAGCTTTGAGCTTTTAGGTCATAAATTCAAGTTTTCTTACTTTTCCCATCCCAGATCCAAATCCTTAGGATAGGAATGTGGCCTGACCTTGCTTGATTCAGGCACTTACTCTTAAACCAATCAGCTATGGCCAGAGGGCTGGCTCTTTTTGTATGAAAAGGTGTATGAACACTCTTTGGTGGTGGTGTTGTGTTGAGGTTCTACCTCTATCACTCTAGGATCAGAGCTGAGAAACAGATCCCAGAAAAGTGAAAGGAGCTGGGTTGGTAAGCCAGTTAAGAATCCTTTGCTGTATCCATTCAAATCTACTTTTTGAACTTTTTCTTCTGCCAGCCTCCTCATGACTTTTCTGAAGCAATACCAGCTCTTTCCTGTTTTCCCCATACACTGTATACTACCTTGTATCTTTTATATCTGCAAGCTGACATTGTATTCATCTTTAAAGTCCCTTTTACAAAAGGTCAGGGACACAACATTCTATTAGTACAGTGTGCCTCCTTCTGTTGCTATTTTTGTGCCCATCTTTTTGTTTCACAGAAAATAGGTGCTCTGCTGACCGAAGAAATGACTTAACTTTTTCCATTCTGGTACCTCTCATAGAATAGGCTCTGAGTTAAATTTATTGAGCTTATATCCTCACAACTAAACAATCCAAAATGAAGAAAATGTTGATTTTTGTAAAGACTTGCATTTACACAGGAAATATGGTATTAATTTTATGAGAATTATATTATATATTATAAACATATGTCCACATTTAAAGTGGCAAAATTAAAATATATTTGCAAAATTAAATATATATATACACACACACACACACACACACACACACATATACATAAGCTACAGCGAAATTTAAATTTTTTGAACTCTAAGAAGAAATGAAACTCCACCAGGATTGTATATTCTTTTACTATACTAATAAAAAAGGAATACCACAGGAATGGCTTACTTAAGTTAAGCAATAGGAAAGGGTAGAAATTAATATTCAAAATTGCTCTAGAAAATACACCAGAATGATTTATAGAAGCAATTTACCAAAGACCCAGAGATCTCATCTTCTAATTTCATTTTTCTAGACCTATTAATTAACTTTGTTCCCAGAACTCTGCTAAAGTCCCCTGCTGAAACAAAGAAAGTAAATACAGTATTGCGGGAAAACGGATTCATTTGCACAAACTGTGAGAAGCTTGGAGCTTTTGTCAAACAGAAAACACTTGCTAAAGAAGTATTCCTAAACTACTAACAACTACCTAAAAGCTTTCTATTTAATGGCAGCCTCCTGGGAGACTGCGCAGGAATGTGCAGCAGTTTTGAAAAAGGCACAGATTTGGCTCCACTCTAAATATTAGGTGCACAGAGAGGCAGAGTTATTGTGTAGAATAGGGGGTGGGACGGGTGGGGTCCTGATTCCCAATGTTGATAGAAGGATTCTAATTTCGCTTGGTATTTATTTTTTCTACTACAATTACAGTTTTGCTAAGAAAAATAAAATATCGGTTATACTCTCATCTGGGTTTCTAATTTTCAGCGTCTGCAGAAAAAAAAAGAAAACCTCTTATTTACCTAAAAGAATTGCCTTTCTACAATCTCCAGAGATGCTGAATAAACAGGAGAGCCCAGCCCCCATCCCCCAACACACACACACACACACACACACACACACACACCCCACATCTTTAGAACCTGGCCCTCCCCATCCTGTCAACCTCAGGTCGCTGGGGCTAGTCCTGTGGGACTCCGTGGCACGATCTTATTCGTAGGAGATCATGGGTGGGGATGCTCTAAAACCATAAACCACAATACAGAACCTAAGCTCGGACTTTGAACCAAGCCATTTTGCCTAGTTTGCCTTTTCCTTCTATCACTGGGCTCCTTGCCACCCACATCACTGTTTTCCCTGGGCTGCTGTGCCCACTCCAGTCACCTGCGCGCCCAGGGGATCCAGGCACGGGAGGAGGGGGCTGAAAGCTGCTGTCCGCCGGGCACACTGGGGAGAGACGGAAACTACAACTCCCATCACGCCCCGCAGCCGCTCCCTCCTCCCTCCACCCCTCTGCCTGCGGCCGGGCGGCGCTGGGCTTTCATCTGCGGACCAGCGGGAGGGAGCCAGATCCCGGCGATCTTCCTCGACGGCAGCGCCTTTGCCTACCGTGGAGGCAGCTTAAGCCGGCTTTAGCCTCAGCGTCAGTTCAGCCCGGAGCCCTTTGGCGCACAGGGTCCGTCCCGCGCGCGGCTTGAGGATGGTCATCCGCGTGTTCATCGCTTCTTCCTCGGGCTTCGTGGCGGTGAGTGCGGCTGGGACGGCGGCGGGCTGGGGTCGCGGGGCGCTGGGCGGGGATCCTGAGGTAGGTGTGCTGCGCTCGCCCCGGCGCGTCCTGGCGCGACCGCCTGCGGAGCCGGCACCCGGCAGGTGATCCATAACACTTGGACAACAATGAAAAAGGCGGGGAAGTAAGGTGGGTGGGGGACCCCGGGCTCACCCACAAGCCCACCCTGCGCTGCCTGGAGAAGAAGACGAGGCTGTGGGAAAATGGAGTCCGTGGGGAGCCCCCTGCTCCTGTAGTGAGACTCGGAATTTTGGGGAAGGGGGTGGTTCTAGAGCTTTGTGGGTCCCCCTTCCCTTAGTTTTGTCCTTCCGGATTTGGGACGTTCAGTCTGCGTTTATTTTGTACTGGAGCTTTTCTGGGCTACTTTGGTTTGCTAATCTGACTCCCAAGTGAGACAAGTTTAAATGGGAATTGCTCTCCACCCTCTTACCTGCAACTAAGAACCTTTCTTTACTTTTATATCTGAGCAAAGAGAACAGTAAACCAGGTTTGTCCTGTTGTGCTAGGGTTGTTTGATCACTTTTTGCCCAGGGTGCAATACATATTTTTACGGAAATGTGTGCGTGCGTGTGTTCTTTCCCCTCATAATGCTGTGGGAAGGTTCATTTTGGGGATCTATAAATTGTGGTCTGTAATTACTTTTAGATGCTGTTTGGTGGATGATGTGTTTCTTTAAGTAGTTGCCCCCCTAACATCACTTTTTTAATTTTAAGAAAAAGTTAATAACCAAAGATGTCAGACTTTAAGGAAAAATTCAGTAGTATAGTTGACAGCCCACTAAGACATATAGCACATGTGTTTTACATGTTTATTGAGATTTGGTTTCCCTAGCTAAGAGTTAAGCTATAGGTTCAAAAGAATCCTGCAATACATAATCAGATGCATCAGGAAGTGCAATATTAATTGTTTAAAGTTTGCCTGCCTAGTAGCTCAATCCGATTGTCTCAAAATTTGTTTAAGTGGGTGGAATAGAAGGTAGAATAAAATATCATTTGAATATCCTTATAAATTACTAAAACTTTTTATTTAAAAATAAATCTACATAGTATGAAGATCCCTATTTGAACTAGGAACAATATATGGGAAACCCCATTTTATCTTTCTGTGCAGGCATGTTCTGGTTCTCAAACTCCTGACAGTTTCTGGTGTTTCTAATTATTTGTGGTTGCTTAGTCATACCTGCCTTTTATAGATTTTCCCCATTGAAGCTGCACTTAATGTGTTTGGAAACCTGTACTTTACTTACTAAAGATGCTTTTAGTTTCACCACAAACTTGCCTGCTTTGATAATTATTCCAATGGCACTTTATTGCTTGTGGATAGAATGCCTTATAGTATTGAGCCTAGCCAACTCTGGTAAGCCCAAGGCGAAGTCCAGGTACTTATTTGGTTTATTCTGTCAGTAGTTCTAGAACCCTGCTTTCCTCTGTCATCAATCCCATGGACAGATGCTAATGCCTGCTTTTTGTATGCTTTTCAATTTTTAAATTTAATGTTATATGTTTGTATATGGAACCAAAATTAAGAAACTTAAGTTTTAATGCATACATTGGCTAGTAATGTAAGTTTGGATTAGGTACTCCTTCTCTGTCTGAGTTTTTCTTCTGTAAAATGAAGGATTTTGAAGAATAACTCAGGGTTGTACTCTAGGTTTCAAATGCTTTGACTTCCTCAGTTGAGTAAATGCGACAGATGCTTTATAAGAGCTTCTTTTACTTGAACAATATACCTATTAGCTTCAAAGTGAGTTTATTCTTTTCCTTGGGTATTTCATTGTTGTCTCAGGTCCCATCACTGTACTGCCTGATAACATATGTTCTGGAATGGTTGCATTGGATCTGAAGGTTATCACATAGCCCACAAACACTAATTATTCATTTTAATGGTCTGCTGTGTGAAGACCCAAGTTTTTCATGTTTTAGACTATCCTCATTCGTCAAGTCTCCCCAATTATAATATTGTCTCCCATATCAGTACATAGTTTTTCTGTAATACAGATACTTTTGGTGATGTAAAGTTTATGCTCATAAACAAAAATAATGATTTCTTAGAAATAATGAAGATGTTTAGGTCAGCTCCTGGGCTGGAGAGGCTAAGCTTTCCTGGGAAAGCTTTTTTCATGCTAGCAGTATTGGGCTTGCTATTAGGGTTTTATTCAGTACTCGAGTGAGACCAGCAAGTGCATTAGAGAACAAATAATTTGATTCCCAAGTCAGTTTGGTTTTAGTTGAAGTTTATTAAACTATAAGGAAGGAATGTGACTAGAATTAGACTTAGCTAAGTCCCAGGGATTTCCAAAAAGATACTTTGCTGCAGTTAGCAATATGCTTAAATGAACTATTTAGAGAAAATCTTCTTTTCTTTTTCTGATTCCTCTGAAGTCAGAAACTTCAACAGTTGGAATAACTCCTATAATATAGGAGGGGGGGATTGCCCTGTCATCTTCCCTGGCTCAAGGTCAAGTCTGCTTTTACTAGGAATTGAAAGTAATGCGAAATTATTATATCATAGATACCCCCAAATCAGAAATCTCTTGTTATACAACTGATAATGTTGCTGTCATTCATTGTTATAATGAAGGGATATTTTATTTCCATTCTAAGAAAATAGTATAATCATAGAATTGTCATTTTAAAATTTAATTTATTCTAAATATATACCCAAAAGGGGAAGCATTGGTAACTTTGTCCAGGAAATACATTAATGTGGCTTTTTCACTTAAAAACATTAAAATCAGTCAATTAGTTCATGCATGTATTTATTCAACTATATTTTCTAACATATGTAGCCTGCCCAGTTCTGTCCTTGGTCTTTGGGGGAACCAGAGAATATAGGGTGTGGTTTCTGTCCTGAAGGAATTCACAGACCAGGTGGGGGAAATGAGATGGGAAAGGTGAAACCAGCAGTAATAAAGTACAGTCCCCAAACAGGTGCCTCCTTCAGGAACATTCTTACCAGAGATAAAATCATATAGAGTGCTGCATTGCAGGCTGTCAGATAAGGAGGGAATATGCCCGAAATTGTAAAATATGCATGTGGGAGCCTTATGCAGATGGCAGGAAGAGGAACTGAGTTAGATTTGGAGCCTTGGAAACAGTTCATGTGCCCATCTTGCTCAGGCTAGAAAGGGAGGAGCTTTGGGGGGAAGGACGGATGGGCTGCAGAGGTCCCACTTTTGAGGACAAGATAGATTCAACTTCCTGAGAGAAGCCCATGATAACAAATTCCACAGTGCTCAGCATCTCAGAGATGTTTAAAGTATCTGTTCTTATCTGTGTCCTGGAGCCTTTTGTCCCTTAGGGAACAAGGTGCTCTCTGGCAGGGAGCAACCACACCACCCACCCCATGTGATTTCAGAAGTCTTTACCTTCCTGTTTGCCTTGACTAAAATTTCTCAAAAAGCAAATAAAGAATTTTATCCTTGATTAAAGTCTCTGGGCTGAGTTAGAATTAGAGGGAAACCGGAAGTGATTTTCTAGTGAAGTCCAGCTACTTAATTTTATAGAAAAGAAAATTTGGACATAGAGTTTAAGTGGCTTGTCCTGAGATCATTTATGCTGGTCATTGTAGAACTGAGATGTAACTGGAAGCCAGATTCCCGATTCTTGAATGCATTAATTCATGAGTTCACTTATCCATGCTTTTGTTCATGTGCTAACACTCTTACCTTACCCACATCTTAGAGATTGAACCCAAGGTCTTACACATGCAAGTCCACTACCACTGAGCTACATCCTCCAGGTCTGTATTGATTAAATCATATGTTTGTCAACCAAACATTGAAAACTGAGTAGCAGGCTCTGTGTTAGGTGATATTAGATGCTAGGTGTCAAGTTGGTCAGGAAAACAGACATGGTACAAATCAGTGCCTGTCTCTCTGAAGCTCAGAGATTTAGCATGCAAAATACTTAATCAAGAGGGATGAAGGACTGATTCTGGCTTGAGAGATATTTTGATGGGGGAGGGTGAAATGAGCTAGACAGCAGTATATCCCTGGGTCTTATAGAGCTACCATCACTGAAAGCAAAAGAGACAAAGAAAATGGAAGCAAAATTGAAAAATATGGAGCTTTGTCAAGGGGTGTCCAGGTCTGTGACACTATTTTCAAGTGAAGGTGGGTACAATGGGGGAACACACAGAAACTATGCTTATAGTTGTCTTGCTTTTTCAACTGTACAATGTATATCCACTGCTTTGCATGATTGATTATTATTTTAAACATATAATTATCATGTACCATCCAAGCTGTTGCATCCCTATGGAGTGTATTCAGTGAAGCTGTATTGTGTAAGGAAGCCTTAGAAAAGAGTTCTGAAGCAGTTAAAGTCAGAATATGATCGTGTAGGATAGACAAGTGTTATTTTCTAAGTTATTCTAATGCTTTAATGAACCAGTGAGAATATGTCTAGGTTCTTTTAGATCTTTAATTTGTTGGATTAATGTCATGTCACTGTCATAGGACAAGGTAGTTATTTGTTGAGGTTTTACAGATGAAGAGGGCAGGGCCCCTGAGTCAAATCCTGGCAGGCAACTGACTCCAAAGCTTCTGGAGTAGTAGTGGTCTACTGGTCTTTGTCCATCCTGGGGGAATGAGAGCATCAGCAATGCCTGATAGCCTGCAAAGTGTAGGACAGTCCCACACAGAGAACTACCTCACCTAAAGTGCCAGTGATACCTCCTGACCAGAAATAGTGCTGAAGGGCATCAGGAGAGAAGAGTGGAGTGAGATTAAAATGAGATTTATTCAAGTAGTGATCAGGAGAGGCAGGGACAAGTTAGGGGCCAAAGACAAGGATATGGTTGTAATAGAAGGTCAGGCTAAGAAGGGTTGTTTTTTGTTTCCTAGGGCCACCATCAACAAAGCACCCAAAACTATGGTGCTTAAAAAACAGAAATATGTCTCACCGTTTTCAAAGATAGAAGTCCAAGATAAAGGAGTTGGCAAGGTTGCTTCCTTCTGAGTGCTGGGAGGCAGAATCTATTCCATGTTTGTCTCCTAGCTTCTGGTGATTGGCTGGCAATCTTTAGCATCCTTGACTTGTAGATGTATCACCCTGATATCTGCCTTTATGTTAATTGATTTTCCTGTGTGCATGTCTGTGTCTGTCCCTGTATCCAAGTTTCCCCTCTTATGAGCACACAGTCATATTGCAGTAGACCCTACCCTATCCTAATGATCTCTTCTTAATCTGCAAAGATCCATATAAGGTCACATTTACAGGTTTTTGGAGTTAGTACTTTAACATCTTTTTAGGGAATTTATTAAACACACAATAGCATGCAATATGAAGGTTGAAGTAAAAAGACTGATGGAATTTCCCCCTGGAAAGACTAAAAGACTATAGGCAAATTTCTTTTCTTTCTTTCTTTCTTTCTTTCTTTTTTTTTTGTTTTGTTATGTTGTTTTTATGTTGTTTGTTTGTTTTGTGTGTGGAGGCAGGGATTGAACCCAGGGCCTCCAACATTCTAGGCAAGTGTTTTACCACTGAGCTATATCTCTAGCAAATTTCTTAATCTTTAAGTCAGCAGTTGCATATCAAGTTATATGGAATTATAGTCTATGTATAAGGTCTTTTTATAGCAAGGAAAATTTCAAAAGGGAATACCTGACTTCAGTTTTTCTAGTATATTTTAATATTTCACAAGTTTTTTCCATTTTACAATAATGAAAATCCTACAATACTTATAAATATAATTTATAAGTTATTAAATTCTGAATAACTTATGAATATAGAGGCCTGGATTACTTTATGACATTGGGGTCTTTTATCCAATTGTATTTGGACATGTTAAATAAGCATTTAAATCCATTTTGGGAAACTAAATTTTGACAAGTATTTATAATGCGAAGCAGAAGGTGGTTTCCACATTGCAGACAGGAATGTAATACATGAATCTTTTTCTTTTCTGTTTTTCAATTTATTATTATTTTTTAATAAAACAGAAAAGGAGAACAGCTATTGTGAAAGACTCAACAGTTCCAGCAAGAAGCACTGTGAGCTACTTACTAAAGAATATTTTTCTTTAGGTTTTCCCTACATTTTAATTTATAAAAAAAATTTTAATTTATAAAAATTTCTGAAAGGAATTGTGTTTTTCTTAGTCAAGTTAGAAATGAGTGACAGAAAGTCTAGATTTATAATGAATGTTTTACTCTTTAAAATAAAAATTGGCATGATTTTCTGATCATTACATCTGTGAAAAGTACTTGTGTTATTCAGCTTTTCTTTGCTGTGACCAAAATACTGACAAGCACAGCTTAGAGAAGGGAAAGTCTATTTTGCCTCACAATTTCAGGGATTTAGTCCATGGTTACTGAACTTCATTAATGTAGGTAAGACAGAACATCATGGTAGAGGGTGTGGTGGTGGAGTGCTCTTCATTCATGGTGGCCAAGGAGGAGAGAGAGAGAGAGAGAGAGAGAGAAAGAGAAAGAGAGAGAGAGAGAGAAAGGGAGAGAGGAGGGAATATAATACAGGGATGAACATTTCCAGGGCTTGGCCCCAGTGACCCACTTCCTCCTCCCATGCCCCACCTTCCTGTACCTATAGAAACCACCCAATTAGTCCATTCAAACTAGGATGGACTGATCCTGTTATAGTTCTCATGACCTAATCATCTCAGCTCTGAATATTTCTGTATTAATGGGGAGGGGCCAGGGGAAACTCTTATCCAAATCATAACAATCTGCCCCCACCCCCTGAAAGATCAAGTCCACCTTATGGTGTACAAAGCATTAAATCCATCTTAAAGATTCCATGGTGTCAACAATTCCACCATTGCTCCAAAGTCCAAGTCCAAAGTCTTCTCTGAGATTCAGGGCAAACTTATGACTGTGAGCTCCTGTAAAAATCACTGACTACTGTGCTGCCTTGATATTTCCTCCCACCAGATTAATTAATCCATCACCTTTAAATTCAGCCTCATTGAAAACTTTAGAAGATGGGCAAAATATAGGAAAGTTCTTTGCCAGAATATAGAATGAGTGGCCTCTAATCCAATTCCCAGTAGAATCATTGTTCTCTTCTGAAATTTCATGAACACAGTCTTTACTGTTTGCATTCTGGTCTTCTGAGCTCCATAAGAATCACTCATTAAACTATGCTTACAGCCTTTTGAGGCTTCCCTATACAGCATCTCCAAACTTTTCTGAACTCTTCCCACAGACCATTTCTAAAGGCATCTGAACAAGATGGTTAGGTTAGTCACAGCAGTGACTCCTCTTCTTGGTATCAACCTCTGTGTTAGTCAGCTTTCCATTGCTGAGTCTATTGCTCTAGACCCTAGGTGAGGCAGGAAATCAGTGGTGGAAGGGCATGATGGAGGAAAGCTTCTCCATTCATGGTGGCCACGGAACAGAGAGAGGGGAGGGGGAAGGGATCTCAGGAGAGATAAACCGTTGAGGGCATACCTTTTCTACTCATGCCCCACTGCCTACACTTACCACCCAGTCAGCCCATTCAAACTAGAGTGGACTGATTAGGTTATAGTTCTTATGATCCAATAATTTCATTTGAATATTCCTGCATTATCACAGGAGCTTTTGGGGGACACCTTATGTCCAAAGCATAACTACTTTATTTTAAAATGTAGATTTAAAAAAAATGAGATCAAGAAATAATTCCCATGTTAAATATCAGTTATTTAAAAAGTTAGCATACAAGCTGTAAACTCAGAAGGAGAATCTTTCGGACTTCAGCAGCCCTTTAGCAAGAACTGCTTTATTGGGTATTATTATAGCTGCAGAGTTAGAAACTTTAAGGTTCTGATTTCAATCATATTCCATATTCATTATTTTTCTTTGATTAATTTTATATTACATTGTTTTTCCAGAGTATAAAACAGTACCTGAGCTTTTCAAATTAGAAATTTAATGAAAATTTTCTTTTTTCTGTTGCAATGGTCTGGATGTGGTTTTGTTTCCCAAAGGCTCATGTGTTGGAAGGTTGGTTCCCAGTGTGTTGATGTCAGGAGGTGGTGGAACCTTTAAGAGGGGGGGCTTGTGGGAGTGGTTGACTCACTGGGAGAGCTGCCTTCAGACCTGTTAGCTTCTGAGAGAGGAATTATTATAAAAGAGCCAACTAGGCTTGGTGGCATGTAATCCCAGTTACTCAGGAGGCTAAGTCAGAGCTGACAAGTTTAAGGCCAACCTCAGAGACTCAGGCCACAAGCAACTTAGTAAGACCTTGTCTCAAAATGAAAAATAAGAAAGGCTATGGATATGGATCAGTGATAAAGCACCCCTAGATTCAATCCTTAGCACCAAAATAAACACACACATAAACGAATAAATTAATAAATAAAAGAGCAAGCTTGACTCCTCCCTGCTGTCTGGCTTCCTGTCTTACCATGTAGTATCTCTCTCTCTCTCTCTCTCTCTCTCTCTCTCTCTCTCTCTCTCTCTCTCTCTCTCGTGTGTGCTTCTGCCATTAAGCTATCAGTCATGATGTGACAAAACCAAGGGGCCCTCACTAGAGGCTAAACTCAGAGGGCTGCCTGGTGTTGGGCTTTCAACCTTCAAACCTATGTGTTAAATAAACCTTTTTCTTACATATTACCCAGCCTCAGATATTTTGTTATAGCATGGAAAATGGACTAATATATCTGTGAAATGACAAATTAACTTATGAGGAATGTTTCGTATTCCTGATTGTGTACAATCTTCACTTTTGGGTCTCTTTCTAGTTGTAGTGTAACATGTCCTTGAACCTGTTTAGGGTTGTTTTAGATAGTGACCAACATGTACCATTACCTACTTCTTTTGCTGGGGGGGGGGCGTTGGGGTGCCTGTGAGGCTTGGGGAGGAAGGAAGGAGTTTGGGGGTTGGAATTCCAAACAGCTAGAAACTGACAGGCTAGTTTAAGGCAGTGCAGCCTCCCTTTGTCTCCCTCTTTTAATAGCCTTATCTGGTTTTATCTGCCAGCACAGGCTAATTACTCAGGAACTGGACTGACTGTGGTAATTTGCAGGATTAGTATTGTTACCTCTTATATATTTTATAGGGGTTCCTCCAAAACTCTAAAAGAAATCAACTTAGGAAAAGCATTAATTGAGTGTTTCTTCCTGGATGCATGACAGATTTGCTGTAGGACCGAAAGTTGGACCTACCTGCCAATGTGTAGGTCCATGGGGCCCCACCTACCTACAAACCTAGGCTTGTGCAGCTCCCTGAAGACTCTGTTACAATTTGGTTGCTCCCTCTGTTTCCCTTTAACAGCATTGAGAACGTATTCCTGAGGGGATCTGATTGGAACTGGCTCAGTATCTGGCAGAACCAAACAGGGTGGGTTTCCTGGAAGAGGAGGAGGTGTACATCAGGGTGTGTCTGCTTTGTTGTGGATCTTTGTGAATCTCCTGCCAGCAGAGCTTCCGAGCTTCCTAAGCAGAAGTGGAATATTGGCTGTGACTGAAGGCAGAGGGTTCTAATTATTTCAGGATGTGTTTTCCATTTCTCTGGATAATAGCCCAAATCTGGATCTAGTGGCTATAGGAGTGTAGGGCGGAGACTCAGAGACCAATTAGGTAACTTGCTTGACAGGTCAGTTCAGTGGTATTTGGTGAATGCAGTATAGAAGTCAGCAGCTATTGCTGCATACCAGTCTGATACTGAAAACAACAAAGCAAAACAAAAAGCCCAAAGCAACAACAACCAGCATAACTTTTGGTTTAGTTTGTTTTTCTTCTGTGGGTTGCACAAGGAGTGGGAGTGTGGCCTTCCTCATTCATGACATTCCCGTGTGGATTGGAGCTCACTGGTTCTCTGCTTTAATTACTATGTTTCCTTATGGAGATTAAAATGGGAATTGGCTACCTCCAATTGGCCCAGACCCTCAGTTGATAGGAACTTTGAATTGCACTTCCTTTTTATGATGAATAAACTACTTACTAGCCAGAATAGGTGTTTGGGTTGAGTATTTGCTGATTTATTTGATTCTGGAGAAGGTTTCTATTCTGTTACCTGCAATGTGCTTACTACTATGCAGATGGTCATAGTCTTGCTATATGTTATACCTGGTTTTATTCCATTTATTTATTTATTTGGGGGGTATTGGGGATTGAACTTAGAGACACTCAACCACTGAGCCATACTCCTACTTGTGTCCCATCTATGAGACAGATGTTATTGGAGGGAAGTGCACTTCATAACAAAGGCAGGGGTGAATTGACATCCTGGCTCTGACACTGATGAAAGGCATGATCTTAGGCAAGTAACCAGCCACTTTGGAAAAGTGGGATTGGAGTACACCTTATACATAGGATTGCTGTGAGACTGGAGTAAATGAATGAGGCCAGGTAGGCATTTAGCAGAGTGCCAGGTGCACAGTGAGTACTCAGTGCATGTCACCTATTATTCCTGTTATGTCATCATCACTGTCTTTAGTAATAGCAATAATAGCAGTAAAAAAAGAAAAATTAAGACCTTGAACTGTGTAAGAGCTTTAATCATCTAAAACATTATGTATAGTACATAGTACTTGTTAAGCTGAGGATACGATCTAGTGTAATTTTAGGAGAGTTTTAGTAAATTTTAAGTGTAATGTGTTTTCTACTTAAACTTGAATTAATAAGAAATTACAACGTAAGCATGCCATCCCCCAAACATACCACTTACAGATCACAGCATGCTGTGTATAAGCCCTCAAGATCATATTTATTTATTACCTGCAATGTGCTTACTACTGTACAGATGGTCCCAGTCTTGCTTTATGTTATACCTGGTTTTATTTTATTTATTTCTGTATTTTTGGGGTACTGGGGATTGAACTCAGGGACACTCAACCAC
Source organism: Callospermophilus lateralis (assembly GCF_048772815.1). Lineage (NCBI taxonomy): Eukaryota > Metazoa > Chordata > Mammalia > Rodentia > Sciuridae > Callospermophilus > Callospermophilus lateralis. The sequence goes on along the minus strand of NC_135310.1, from coordinate 81,421,080 downwards.
TGAGCCACATCCCCAGCCCTATTTTGTATTTTATTTAGAGACAGGGTCTTACTGAATTGCTTAGTGCCTTGTTTTTTTGCTGAGGCTGACTTTGAACTCATGATCCTGCTGCCTCACCCTCCTGAGCTGCTGGGATTATAGGCATGTGCCATCATGCCCAGCGTCATACCTGGTTTTAGAGGTCTGGCTTGATTTAAAGTTTTCCAAACTTGGCAATTAGATTTTTTTCCCAAATGATAGCTTTGACTGATGGACCATGGTTGCTTGTGGTCTGGAAGGGGGTCTTGGAGTTTTGTCTGGGATCAGGAAGGAAATGATGTGATTGATGGTTGGTGCCTGCTCTGGCACCCAGAGGAAGTAGGATCAGATCTTATACCACACACATGCCATCCCTGTTGTAAACAGTGCATTTGGACTCTGTCTTTTAAATTCATATAATGAATATAGAATATTTAGAGTCCCTGAGTAACAGCTAAGAGGAATATGTGAGATACTAAGTGGAGTTGATGGATGATTTCCTTTGCAAACATTCGCTCTTTGTGCATACTTCAAATTGGGGATGTGGAATAGCAGAAAAGGAACAGGATTTTTTATATTTAATGAAGATGAGTGGTACTTCCCAGAATCCTCAGGGTGAAATTAAACATCGAATTTTGACTGCTTATGGAATGAAGGGTAGGCACATTCACATCTGGCTATGAGCAGGTACCTGGTTAAAGAGGTAAGGGGGTTTGTGGGAAAACATGATGGAGAAAGAAAGGGAGAAAGACACCTGGAATGTGTAGACTCATTGTGTTGAGCCTTGGAGCATTGAAAGGGCAGGTTAATAATTATTCTTTACCTGTACTGAGCCAGGTGGTAAGATTTTCTTATTGATTATTTAACCCTTAAATTGCTCTGCAGTTATAATCATTTTATAGATGAGAATATTGAGGTATAGGTGCACAAGTTTAATGCCAGGATCGTTCTACTCAGTGTTGGATCCTAGGTTTTATTTTGCCTTCTAATTTTGTGTCCTGTGCTTTTCCCCTTATACCACATTGTTCGGAAGAAGAGCCCCTGACCAGAGACCAGTGAGAACTTGGGTTACACTAATCCAAAAGGCAGGCTAGTATAACATGTGTGAGCTCATGCTAAAAATTGGGGATAGGGCAGAATTTCCAAAGGAGCAGTTCCAGGAGTCCTACTGGGCTGTTGAGCTGGTAATTGTAGGCAGTGTCCTTTAGGCAGGTGAAAACAATGGCTTTGCTCCTGCAGAAACTGAGAAAAGCCAAAAGGAATGTGATTTAAAATGGAAAGCTAACATTTCACTATACAGGAAGTACTAGGGGACTTTATGTTTGTTATTTATATTCCTTAAAGTAACTAAATATAGTAGTCATTCATTTCTTTTCTGCAGAGTAGGAAACCAAACCTTCAGATAACTTGCCTTATCACAGATCCCAAGAGGTCCATTGCTGACCTCTTCCTATCATCCATGTCTCAGAAAAAGAAATCAGAGATTAGAAGAAAATGAGAATGGGCGGTGCTCTCAGGGGACTGTTTATGTTTTGCTGGGTGTCCTGAAACTAAATGTATGCTGTGCCTAAAATGTGATTCTCCTTTTGTTTGTGATAAATTTGGGTAGAACTGACTTGATGTGTTAAACTGGAGTGAATGGATGGGATGAGAGGATAGGAGGGCAATTTGGGAATGGAAAGATTGGCTGGGGGGCTGAAACCCAGAGATTAGGTTGAGGCAGAAGTATGTACTACACTGGGACGTTTGGGACAAGGTGCGATCTGCTGGGACAAGTGATGGTGGGGGAGATTTGTGTCCTTATCCTCTCCATGTTAGATCTTCGGTTCCTGAGACAAAGAGCTGATCTTCACAGGCTGATCATTCCCTATTTTCTACTCTGCAAAACAAGTACTTTTGTGGGAGGGGAGGAAAGAAATTTATCAGTATGTTACAGTCTAAGGTGGGAATTCAATGCAAGACACAGAGAGTAGAAAGTGGGAGGCCAGAGTCCAGATTGTTGGTGACTGAAGGGCCTGGCAGAATGCAGAGAGCCTCCAAGGGTAAAGGGAAAGAAGCAGTTTAAAAAACACAATAATCATAACCAGTTTTTAGAAACAATATTAATATTATTAGTCATTTCACACAAGCGCATGCGCGCGCGCGCGCGCGCGCGCACACACACACACACACACACACACAAAGGCAAGAAGTATGTAGGAGTGGTAGTGAAACTGCTGTTCATAAACTTCATCTGCCTAGTTTAACTGTTCCAGGATTCTTGTATTTTGTTTATTGTCAACCATTTCTCTTTTTTAAGATCAGATTCTTTACATGCAATTTACTCTCAGAGCCTCAAAAACCTGGGAGATAACAGATTTGTGTGGTACAGGTAAGGCGATACATGGAAAGAATGTGGACTTTGGTAGCAGAAAGACCTGGGTTTGAATTATGGCTCTGCTATTCTAATGAGCAAGGAGGCTGAACAAGTCCTTTCACTTCTCTGGATGTCATAACTACTATTTGTAGAGTCATTGAAGCTTGACGATAATGACAGTCGTTATTATTATGAGTGTCGTTTAAATGTAATACAGCAATCATTCTCCATTTTTTTGTGACTTTTTAATTTTAAATGAGCTATTAAGATTGAATTAAGGAAAAAAATTGCTCTAATAATCAGATAATAGATCCTGAGTTAGACAGAATGTAGACTGAGGAAGACCCAAAACTGACATTGTTTATCAAGGTGAGTGTAGAATAGAAGTTACAATCTGGTTGTAGAGTCTAAAAACCTCTCTTTAGTGAATGAATGCAGGATTTTGAAAATTTTGAGCAAATATATTTTAAATGCTAAAGGATACTTGTCTCTCATACAAACGTGATCTGGATGTCCCACTGCGATGTCTGGAGACCTCTTGATTTGACTCCATGGATTCACCTATTCAGGATATTTCATATAAATGAAATCAGACAATTGAGACCCTTTATGTCTGGGTTCTTTCACTTAGTATGTTTTCAAGGTTCACTCATTTTGTGGAATGTATTGACATTTCATTCTTGTTATGACTAATATGCTAGTGTATGAATATACCACATTTTATTTATCCATCGATGATGAATAATTTGGGTTGTTTCCACTTTTTGACCATTGTGAATAATGCTGCTATGAACATTTGTACATAGTTTTTGTATGAAAATATGTTTTCACGTTTCTTATCTAGGAGTAGAATTGGTGGTTTATATGCTAAGTCTGTGTTTTATGGCTTTGAGAAACTGCCGAATTGTCTTCCAAAGTGGCCATTCTATTTTACACTTGCATTAGCAATGTATGACATCCTTTCCAGCCCTTGTTTTTGTCTGTCTTTTTGAGGATAGCCATGTTAGTGGACATGTATTGGAATTTCAGTGTGATTCTGATTTGCATCTCTGTAATGATTTGCATCTCTGTAATTCCACCATGCGACCAGCACATTGGTTTCATTAAAGAGGTTCGTGGCATAAAAGTTAACTAGCGAGATCAAAATAAACACACAGACTCAATTACCTTTTTCTATGACCAGGTCCGAGATGGCTCTCACCTTGAACCACCCGGTAGGGCAGCAAGGCTTACTCAGGGCTAATAGGAGAGAGAGAGAGAGCACGCCAGGGAGTGGCCTTTTATTGGGGAACAAGAAATTCAGGGGAAAATTCCATTCAGTGAAGATCGAGGCGGGCAGCATTCCAAGGTCAGGGTTAGTGATTGGCCTCAGGGTCAGTGGTCAGTCACATCCCCACATGGACAGGCTCTCGCACCTGGAGAGGGTGGGGAAAGCTCCGACACAGTTTGGCCAGAGCGCCTCACAACCAATCCGGGAGGTGCCCAATCACGTGCGAGAATGGCTTCCCACACAATGATATTAATATTGTTTTTAAAAACTGGTTATGATTATTATTGCTTTTAAAACAGATCTCATGTAGCTCTGAAGTTTAAATTTTTTCTTCCATTACACACACAAATATTAATCACATATTTTGAAAATTAATTCAGTTAATCAGTTCCTATGTATCTATGAGTACCTTCTAATTTCCAGTGTTCAGCCATGTTCAGGATACAGAGTGGGTATTTGGTATGATCTTTCCCCCACCAACAACTCATAATTGGATGAGGAGAAAAGATAAACAGAAAATGGATGATGACATAGGGCCATATGGGATGTACTCCCAAAATTGTACTTACAGGATAGGATGTACCTGTAGGTTTGTCACAAGGGCAGATTTATTTGTTTGAGGTGAGAGCAGAAAAAGTCATATACATAGCTTAAATAGAAAAATAACTTCTCTTGAACAAGATTTCACTTCAGTAAAGGCTCCAGTGGGAAACAAAAAGACTTTGTTTTCAAAATGTTTTGTATGAGCTTGTGAACTGGAACAGGTATTTTCCATGGCTTTTTGCTTTTTTTTTTTTTGGTCTGTGGAATAAATTTGGTTTGTTTATTCGTGCTGCCCTTTGTTTTAGGCTTGAGACTCCTTTTTTCATTTGTGTATATTTTAGTAGTTTGAGAGCAAATCGGTACTCTAAATCACACTGATTTTTTTTTAATACTGAGCTTGGTTCTAGGAGATAATTAACAAGGATGAGATAACTAATAATTTATGTTTTAAATTCCTTTTCTGTAAAAAGAAAAAAAAAAGACATCATCATCCTGTTAACAAGATTAGTCTCTGTGTTCCGGTCAAACAAGGTTGGAAAAACCTCATTGACCCTACAGAGCTTATGGCTTCCAGGCCCCACTGTGGGCCTGGCAGTGTGGGTCCTCTGATCTGCTTCTGGTCTGCCTTTGCAGCCTTTTCAGTCTCTTCCTTAGGCTGCTCTGTAAATGCACCTGTTTCCCCCATTCCTCTGTGTCTTTTCTGATGCCCATTTCTTTGCTTTGTCTGTGTTCACCCTGTATCACAACTAATCAGAGTCCCTGCTCCCTTCAAAACCCAGTCCAGGGTCATTTCCCCATGAAATGTTCCCCTTTCACTTCCCTTCTTTTTTACTCTCCAAACACAGTGCTCTTCCTCTGCCCACTCCAGGACAGCTTGTGGGATGGCTTCCTGGAGGCCTGGTAGTTTCCACCCTTGGTTGTGTGAGTTCTGAGTTCTTCAAGATTAGGAGCTGTTCCATTAACCTTTATATTCTCCCAAGTTTCCTATTAGAAAACTTGGCATGTAATATTTTATTGAATGATTTCAAGAGAAATACTGTTTCTGTAGTTTCCATATCACAAATAAAAAACAAATCAAAAGAGGAACAGGAATGGAGTTTATAGATAGAAGTCATTTTTTGAAAAACGTGTAGGCTGTGAGGGATATGATTTGTTTTACAACTTCTCTAAAACCAGTAGCATAAAGAATTTGTGTTTGAGAATAATTTTTATTGTATTATCATTTCTGTTTAGATATCAGACTCCTAGAACCTCCCCTGGAATGAAGCAGGATGAGGGATTGTATATTCAGAGTACATCCTGCAGGGTAGGGACTTTTCAGGAAGAAGGTGAAGTCCTCAAAGCCCCAGGGAGGGAGTGGGGGCGGGGGAAGAGCACAAAAGTGACAGCTGCCTGTGAAGGCAGACCTGAAGAACTCCAGGTGGGGGCTCTGTTGGTGTAAACTAAAACACCAGACATTTACACTTAAATGGGCTCTGAGAATGTCAGTACACCACATCAAAGTGCAAACGTGGAGTGTCATGATGATTCTTGGTCCAGAACAGATTAAATCAGGTTTGGCCTGTGTGGGTTTGAAGCACTGCGCTTAACAATGCAGAACAAATGGGGTACATTTTAGAAAGATTTCTAAATTAAAAATGGTTTAAAATAAAATGTAACAATAAATTTGTGTTTAAAGGGGTGAGCTTCACTTGTACAGAAAGCCTCCATCTCTGGTTCTAGGACAGGGTACTCCTTTGCTCCTAATTTTCCCCCCTATGTTGCAACTCCTTTTTCGCCTTACATTCTCTCTCTTTCCACCTTTTGTATAATACCTCCCACATTCTCCCCATCCTTGGAGCTGTTCACTCTGTGCTCCTTCTCTTGACATTTCTGGTGCTGTGCTTTTTGTTCTTTGCTTGCACATCTGCTGCAGGCTTGCGGTCCCCCATGCACCTTCTCTGCAGGGTACCTACCTCTCACTGGTCTGGCTCTACAGGCTGGCCTCTCTTAGAGCCAGTTTCATATTGAAGTCACTTGTTGGCATGCCCTATGACTATACACAACATCAAATTATAGGCCTAATTTGTTACCTGTATTTCCTAGGGCAGCATTTAGCATGTCACAGGTCTTATAAATGGCTTGTTAAGAGAGTGGTCTCTGCCTTTTGAAGAGATTTTATTTTTTTCTTTCTGCTGACTCTTATTTATTCATCCTTTCTCTTTTCTTTGTTAGTTTTAATTTCTCCACTTTTTCTTTTGGATCAGAGTGGAATGAAGAACTATATGGCTAAAGATTCAGAGAAATTTGAGGTAGAAACCAGAATTTGGAAGCACTCTTTAAGTAGCAGATTCTTATCTGGAATGCAAGTGTTAGGGTCATCTGCAAGAAGAGCAAGTGTCCATAGAGATTTGAGAAAGACACAAAGCCTTCTAGCTACATTTGATAAGGATGGAAACAGCACGGAGTGTCCAGCTGAAGTTAAGACAGTTGTAATTTTCATGGACAGGACACACTGGCATTGCAGAGTAACTCAAGGAGGAAGGAGCTGGTAATGTGGTGAACCCAAGACAGGAGGCGGGGCCACAGAAGGCAGAAAAGAGCTTTCAAACTTTGTCTAAGATGTGTCATCTTATACCTACGTTGGAAATGTATATATAATAAGTTATATAATTGCACATTAAATAAAGTATAATTAAAAATGATCTGCTGTCCTCCAAATTGTTTTTCAAGTGTAAATAGTAGTAGTTAAATCATCTCCGGAGTCATTTTTCATGCAGTTGAGGTCTGACTGATACAGAAATGGCAACAACATATTCCTAAACACAGTGTTGTGAGCACCACCTCTGGACATTGATAAAAGCACTGCCTTTGGCTGAAGTCCTATAATTCGTATCCATGGAAAATACTGTACTCAGCAGGATTTCCTCCTTACTGCAGGGATTTTGACTATTATAGCAAGTTTTGCTGGAACAGCTTTTCTACAAAGTATCCTCTAATTAACAGGAAGCACATACATGAAGAGTTGTATATAATTTTGAGAGAAAATCTTGCCAAATAATGGCATCGTAAATTCATATTTTATGGTTGACTGACTTAGGAAATAAACATGTAATCTTTACAGAAAATGTAAGAACAATAAAATTCAACACCCACATCTTTCATTTCATGTTTCTGCTAAAGTTTTATTATGGTCTCACATTACCAAGTGATGCAAGTTTTTAAAAAAGCGTAGACTAAAAGTAGTTTGTTAATACATCTGTTGATGGAGAAACTAGTTAGAGCCATTACATTGCATCACACAGGTGGGAAAGGACATAATCATCTGCTGGTATGTGATGAGCAGCTTCTCCAAAGCCACACTACTACTGAGACCCATAGGAATCCCAATGGGATGCTCATGTTGTTTTTATTTTCCAGAGGAATTTATGGCTAAATTGGGGAATGAGGCACAGACTTATGTGACTATTATTGTTTTAATTTTTAAAATTTTTTTATACTATGGATTAAACGCAGGGGGACTTTATCTACCATTAAACCACATTTCTGCCTCTATTTATTTATTTATGCGAAGTTGCCAAGGCTGGTCTTGAATTAGTGAGCCTCCTGCCTCAGCCTCCCAAGTAGCTGGGATTATAGGTGTACACCACTATACCTAGCCACAATCGTTAGTAAAGAGTGCAAAGTTGTCATTAAATGCTAGGTTCCCGTGATCATGGAGATGTGTGTGTTTGTGTGTGTGTATGTGTTGTATGTGTATGTATGTGTATGTGTGTGTGTGTGTGTGTGTGTGTGTGTGTGTGTATGTAAATAGGAGTTTGGTGAAGGATATGATCCTTAAGGGCAGTGGTTAGCAATATTGTGTGTGTGTGGCAGGGTCGGGGAGGATACAGAACCTTGAACTCAGGGACAATCTACCACTTTTTTTTTTATTATTACTTTTTTTCATATTGAGACAGGATCTTGCTAAGTTTCCTAGGTGGCCTTGAACTTGTGATCCTCCTGCCTCAGCCTCCCAGGTTGCTGGGATTACAGTGTGTGTCACTCTCCGAGGCTAGCCTTGTCACTATTGACATTTTGAGCTAGATAACTCCTGTAAAGGGTTATCTTGTATATCCTGTGATGTTTGACAGCATTGCTTCTGCCTACCAGCTGCCTGTAGCAGTTCTGGCAATGATCAAAAATGTCTGTAGACTTTGCCAAGTATCTCCTAGGAGAGCAAAGTCACCCCCAACTGAGAAACCCTGGAACTGCTTCCTGGGGTACAGTTGAGTGCAGTCTGAGTCTTGGAGAATAAATAGAACTTGGATAGGAAGGGTGGGTTATGTGGAGGTTATATTAGTTGAGAAGAACCATTCAAGTAAAGACCCAGCAGAATATCTAGAGGAGTGCTACTGAAGTGTGGACCATGGATGAAACTATGTATGACAATTGTGGATAATCACTTGGAAACTCCTACGGCAAATGTACAGAGTAATTTTATGTCTATCAACTGCAAAAGACTTCTATTTTGTGTATCTTTGTTATTTTGTATTTCTAGAGATTCTTTTTTCTTGTTTTAATAAAAATATCTTTAGACTATTTAAATAAAAACATCACCAAACTGGTCTTTTGTCATTGAGACTGAGAGAGGCTGTGATGAGCCTGAATGTCAGGTGCACAGTAGGGAAATAAGATAGGCTAGTTATGGTCCAGATGGAGCATGAGGTCAGAGTGGTTTCTGAGATCTAAGTGTTCGACACATCTTGGACCTGGTATATAAATATTTTTAGGATGAATAAGTGTCTGGAAAACCTCCAAGCAGAGGAGAAAGGACCTAGGAGTAAGGAAGGTACCAGCAATAGCTGTTGTGGATTTGGGAGTGACTTTTAGTAGAGTATGTTAATGTCAATTAGCCTGTCCCTGTGGTTTTAGTCTTTCAGTCACTTGATTATTTCTATTTAGAAGCATTTTCTATTCACTTACCCTTGGGCCATTATTCTGAATTGATAATGGTCCATTTGATGTTGTCATTTATGCATTTAGGACCTCGTGTCAAATATTGTACTTGCCTCTTGAGATTGTAAACACTTTTTAATATCTTTCACACAAAGTACTTTTTGTGATTATTTGGTGTTTCTTATAGCTGTCCCTTAAATAAATAAAGGATATTATATTTTGGTTCATTTGCTTCCTCTTAGAGTAGGAAATGGTCTGTGTCCTTGGCATTGTTTCTGTAGTGGTGTAGGCGGATGTGTGCATCTCTACTCAGTTGACCACTGGCGTGAGACTGGGAAAACTGACTGCTTAGCCTGTAGCCATGGGTCTGTGCACATCTTCTTTAGAATCTTTAGGGAGCTTGAGTTTGCTGAGACTCCATCTGTCACCTACCTACCTACCTACCTACCTTCCTTTGTTCCTTTCTTTCATTCGTTCGTTCATTCTTTTTCCCAAGACATATCCTCCACTAAATTATTGTCTGATGAAACAAAATCCAATACTCTGCAGAGAAAGATAGCTGTGTTTTGTACTGGAAGTCAAATGGATGAGTATATCAATATATAGGATGAATACTTCAGAAACAAACCCAGATATACATATTACATTAGGTAATACCTAGATTCAGTGGCATTTAAAAGGGAAACATAAAAAACCTTAAGATGATAGTGACTTAATATGTGATATTTTCTTAAGTGTTTAGTATATAGTAAAATCTTTCTAGATAGAAGAAGCAAGAATGTATGGCTCATAATCAAGAGAAAAATATTATTAACAGAAACAGTAACAGATCACTCAGATTATATGGTTAACAGGGACTTTATTATTGTTATTTTAAAATATACTCATTTTTATTTATTTATCTATTTATTTATTTATTGGGTACCAGGGATTGAACTCAGGGGCACTTGACTACTGAGCCATGTCCCCAGCCCGATTTTGTATTTCATTTAGAGACAAGATCTCACTGAATTGCTTAGCACTTTGCTTTTGCTTAGGCTGGCTTTGAACTCTCAATCCTCCTACCTCAGGCTTCTGAGCTACTGGGATTATAGGTGTGCACCACTGCACACAGCAAAATTTCATTTATCGACACATAAAAATTATACATATTTATGGAGTACCGGGTGATGTTTTAGTACATGTATACACTGTGAAATATTTAGGATAAACCTGTCTTCTCAAGTATTTATTCTTTACACATGGTGAAACAGAATCTTTTAGCTTTTTTGAAACACATAGCACATTATCATTGTCTGTAATCATCACTGTGTAATATACCACCAGACTTGTTCCTCCGGTCCACTATAGCTCCATTGATCAACCTTTCTCCATTCTTCCCTCCCAGCTGATCTCTCTAGCCTCTGGTAACCATGCTCCTACTCTAAACTTCTGTGTGATCAACTCTTTTAGATTGCACATACAAGTGAGATTGTGTGGTCTGTCTTTCTGTGCATGGATTATCAACTTAACATAATGACCCCTAGCTCTAACCATGTTGTGGCAAAGAATAGGATTTCTATTTTTTTTATGGTTGAATAGTATTTTATTGTATATATGTACCACATTTTTCTTATTCATTTATCAGTTGATGGACACTTGTTACCATTTCTTACTATTATGAATATTGTGCTGCAATAAACATGGGGCTGCAGATCAGATGTCTCTTTGACATACTGATTTAATTTCCTTTGGATAGGTACCCAGTAGTAGCATTGCTGGATCATATGGTCATTCGATTTGTAATTGTTTTGAGGAACTCCAATTTGTTTTTTATAATCACTGTACTAATTTACATTACCACCTTATTATTTAAGCATTACTATTTTTACACATCTTTATTAGCACTTATTATCTTTTCCTTTTGAAAAAAAGCTATTCTAACTGGAATGAATGATATCTATCTTCTTGTGGTTTTGATTTGGATTTTCCCAGTGATTTTTGAGCACTTTTTTTTCATTTATCTGGTGACCATTTGTATATATTCTTTTGAGAAATATCTTTTAAGGTTTACTGCCCATTTAAAAATCAGTTTATTTGTGAGTTTTTTTTTTTTGCTTTAGAATTGTTTGAGTTCTTCGTATTTTATAGATATTAATCCCATCAGATGTGTAGTTTGAAAATATTTTCTCCCATTCTGTGGGTTGTCCCTTTACTCTGCTGATTATTTCATTTGCTGTATAGAAGTTTCTTAGTTTGATTTGTAGTAATTTTTTAAGTTTGTAATCCCATTTGACTATTTTTACTTTTGTTTTCTGTGCTTTGGGGGACTTTTCTAAAATAACGTGCCCTTTTCAATATCCTGAAGTATTTCCCCTACATTTTCTTCTAGTAGTTGAATAGTTTCACTACTTCAAGTCTTTAATCCACTTGGAATTGATTTTTGTATACAGTGAGAAATATAGTTTCCTACCTTACATGAGTGTTCAGTTTTCCCAGCACCATTTATTGAAGAGACTGAACTTTCTTCAGTGCGTGCTCTTTGCACCTGTTTTGAGGATCGTTTGGCTGTAGATGCCTCAGACTTTATTCTTTTCTATTGGTCCGTGTGTCTGTTTCGTTACAAAAACCATGCTGTTTTGATGACTAATTTTTTGTAGTATATTTTGAAGTCAGATAGTATAAGTCTTTCTGGGTTGGCTATTGTTCGTTTGGTTTTTTGGTTTCATACAAATTTTATGATCATCTTTTCTAGTTCCATGAAGAATGTCACTGGTATTTTGATAAGGATTGCATTGAAGCATTGAATCTGTTGGTTTCTTGATACTACCAACCCATGAATATGGGTTGGATTTCTTTGACCACATCAAACATAATTTTTATATTTTGTGTCTCATTATTTCAATCTGATGTGCTTTTGTCGTTTTTCCCCCCATTCTTACTGTTTTTTTGCAACTCTGGCTCATGGTGCCATGTGTTATTTCTTTTTTTTTATTAGTTGCTCAAAACATTATAATGATCTTGACATATCATACATTTGATTCAAGTGGGGTATGAATTCTTTTTTTTCCACGTGTACAGATTGCAGGATCACATTGGTTATACAGCCACGTTTATACATATAGCCATATTAGTGTCTATTGTATTCTGCTACCCTTCCTATTCCCCCCTCCCCATCTTCCCCTCCCATCATCTCTCTCTACCCACTCTATGACACTTTTCTCTCTCTCTCTCTCTTTTTTTTCTTCCACACACCATCTTATATGTAATTTTGCATAACAGTGTGGGTCTCCTTCCATCTTCCGTGCAATTCCCCTTCTCTCTCCCATTCCCATGCATCTCTCATTCCTATTTAATGCTCTTCCTCCCTGCTCTGTTTTTAGTCGTCCCCCTTACATCAAAGAAGACATTCGGCACTTGCTCCTTAGGGATTGGCTAGCTTCACTCAGCGTAATCTGCTCTAATGCCATTCATTTCCCTGCAGATGCCATGATTTTGTTATTTTTTAGTGCTGAGTAATATTCCATTGTGTATAAATTCCACATTTTTTTTTATCCATTCATCTATTGAAGGGCATCTGGGTTGGTTCCACAGTCTAGCTATTGTGAATTGTGCTGCTATGAACATTGATGTAGCTGTGTCCCTGTAATATGCTCTTTTAAGGTCTTTTGGGAATAGTCCGAGAAGGGGAATAGCTGGGTCAAATGGTGGTTCCATTCCCAGCTTTTCAAGGAGTCTCCATACTGCTTTCCAAATTGGCTGCACCAATTTGCAGTTCCACCAGCAATGCACAAGTGTACCCTTTTCCCTACATCCTCGCCAGCACTTATTATTGTTTGACTTCATAATGGCTGCCAATCTTACTGGAGTGAGATGGTATCTTAGAGTTGTTTTAATTTGCATTTCTCTGATTGCTAGAGATGGTGAGCATTTTTTCGTGTATTTGTTAATTGATTGTATATCCTCCTCTGAGAAGTGTCTGTTCAGATCCTTGGCTCATAGAGCTTTAATCTCCAGAGTATACAAAGAACTCAAAAAATTAAAAACAAGAAAACAAATAAGCCATATGTTATTTCTTAAAGTGCTTAATTTTGGAATATTCTTCCTTTCTACTGTCTCAAAACTAATTGCTATAAGTAATATATAGAGCTTTAGGCTTTTTTTTCCCCATTTGTCATGAAATGTATGAAATTCAGACCATTCATCAGAATGGGGAAGTAGATGTTGGACTGCTTCTTAGAAGATGTGTGTTCCAGTTTTGACACCTAATGCTTACATACTGAATTATTTGTGGTACATCACTTTACTATCCTCTTTGCATCTGTTGTTTTATCTTGTCAAATAATTAGATTGTTAGGTCATTAAATAGCTGTGGGATGAATGACTAATTTCAGGAGCATGGTCAAGGCAGTGGCAACTTCACATCCACTGTTTCTGCAACTTCATCATCTACAGAGGTACTGTGCAAGTTACCTTAGAATTAAAGAGACATAGCATATATTACCTCCTTCCAGAATTTAAAATTACTTGTCTAGATAAGACCCATAGCTCGTAGACAGTAGCAGAATGAATACAAGGTAGCATATTCTTTGGTAGTTGAGAGGAAGTAAGTGAAGAATATTCTGGACTGGGGCTGTATTATGTGAGAGGTAGGCTGTAAGTTGGGTTTTGTAGGGAGAGCAGCACTTAAATATTAAGAAGGCAAAAGGACATTTGAGGCAAGGTGACTGGAGACAATCAGTGAAGATTTCTGGGGCACAGTCACTGTAGTGAGGAAGTAAGTATAGGGAAGGGAGGAATGGGGGGAGATTAGATGGAGAAATTGGTTGGAACTGAGTTGTGATAAGCCTCAAATGCCAGGCTTAGAGTGAGAACTTCATTCTGTATTTAGAGGCTCTGGAAGGTTTTAGGCCAATCAAATGATATATATATGAAATTTCAAGATATTCATTGATATAGAGAATAACCAGGAATGGCATATTATTTGGGTCCTGTTGGGAAAGAGATGGCATAGAGATGGCATATGCAAAAGAACAATTGAGAGGAACTTAAGAAAGAATAGACATGAAGTCAAGAAAAGATTTGGAAAGCACTCCAGGGGTAGCAGCTGCAAGTTGGGGAGGGAGGTGTGACTATTGGACAGGGGTGACTGAGCCATGTATGCTTTATCGTCCAGCTGGCTTGCTCAGGCTTCTTCACTTGTTGGTGTTCTCCCAATCCTTACAGCAGAAAGAGTGCAAGAAGCCCTAAGTGATTTTCAGGACTCTGCTTACATGAGACTGGTGAATACACCACTGACCAAAGAAAGTCACAGGACCAATCCGGATTCAGGGGGTGGAGAAATAGACTCTAGTTCGAGGATTTGCAGGGTCTCCTTGTCAGGGTGTAGGTAAGCAGAGAGGGAGAACTTTAAACAGCACAATATATGAAACAAGAAATAATGTTTTCACTGATCTTTAAGGTTAAAAAAAAGAAAATTTCAACTGCTACTTATTTTAAACATGGTTGATATGAAGTTCTGTGGCTTAAAATTCATATTTTATTTACTTTGTGAAAAGTTAGGGTACTCAGTGGGGAAGAAATTTACCTTTAAAAGGTAAGAATACTTGCTGTGATATGATCACACAGCAATATAGTTTTACTAAAAATCAGGTAAATTCCCCAGGTCTTTCCAGTGAATAAGTGGATGGAATTTGTATGCAGTTTTGTTTGACAGTGTGTATATTGTGGCACAGGACTGAGAATCTTTGTTGTTGTTTTAAAATTTCTATTTTCGTTTCTGTTCTGTGTTTCCTTTTCTGGACAAGCACTGATGAGGAACCCCTAACGTGGCCTGATGTCATTTCTCCAACTTGTTCATTAGTCAGTTAGATCCACTAAGCCAGAGGTGAAATGAATTAGACCTACAATTAGACCTACAATTCATTAAAAGTGTAATTAGTGTTACAAGAAATAATTAAGAGCACAGTGAAAATGTATATAAAGGAAAGACCTTACCTAACTTGGGTGCTTTTGTCAGGGAAGATTTACTTGGGAGGGGCTGGTAAGACTGAGGTCATAAGAAAACAGATTGGGTTACCTAGGCGAGGGCGGACGCACTGGGAAGGGATTTCATGGACTCTTGACTGCTTTACATCTGATGCAGGAAGAACAGAACAATTGAGCAAATGAGGGGAGACTTGGGTAATGTTAACCTTAGAGCAGTAGCTCTTAAATCTATAAATTACCTCGGAACTTATAAGAAATGCAAATATGGACTTTTAAAAACAACTGTGTGGCTCAGTGGTAGTGCACTTGCCTGGCATGTGTGAGGCACTGGGTTTAATTCTCAGCATCGTGTATAAATAAATAAAATAAAGGTCTATCAATAACTACAAAAATATTGAAAAAGCTGTCAGCTTTATTGAGATACAATTAACATACCACACATTTCACCCTTTTAAAGTATGTAATTCACTGACTTTCAATACATTTAGAGCTTAGAACATTACCCTGTTTTTCAACCATTTTTTGAGAACTTTTTTGTTACCCTACAAAGAAATCTCAAAAACTACCCTTAGCCAGCTGCCCCTCGTCCTTCCACCTTCTCTCTTCAGCCCTAGTGGACACTTGTCTAGACATCTTATTCTGGACATCTCATATCAATGGAATCTTACAATATGTGGTCCTTTGTGGCTGGCCTCTTTCACTTAGTATTATGTTTTCAGGGTTCATCCATGTTGCAGCATGTCTCAGTATTTCATTCATTTTTATGGCCAAATAATGTTCCATTATTTAAAAATATAAAATGCAGGGCTGGGGTTGTGGCTCAGCAGAAGAGCGCTTGCCTCACATGTGCAAGACCCTGGGTTTGATCCTCAGTACCATATAAAAATAAATAAGTGAAATAAAGGTATTGTGTCCAACTACAACTAAAAATAAGTAAATAACTAAATAAATGTGTGTGTGTATAAAATGCAACTTCTTGAGTTCCACCTTAATCTTACTGCATCAAAAATTCTAGGGGGTACTCTTCTGTTACCTGTATTTGAATAGGGCCTCCAGGTGAAACCCAGGCTTACTTGCAGGGTCAAGAGATACTGCTTCCGAGTGGCTGGAAGGAGGGGGATGTGAAGCTGGAGAGCTGGGTTATTCTTATCATTGCTGGTCCTTTGTCTTTACTCTCATCTTAAGGATGTTGGGAAGTTATTGAAAGGTTTTTAAACAGAGCTGTGAAATCATCCAGTTGATGTTTTAAAAACAATTCATTTAACTTTTCAATAAAAAATAATTTGGGGGAATCTAACTAAAGAAAGCTATAGGAAGCCCTTGAGGGAAGATGTTGATATGGCATTAACCAGTAGCAGTAAAGATGGAGAAATGTGGATGGGAAAGCTTTGAATGCAGAAAAGCCATACTAATGTGTGTATGTGTGTGGGTGTGTGTGTGTGACATCAGGGAGAAACAAGGTGAGATCCAGGTTTCTAGGTTAGGCAGGAGAGTGGGTGGTGGTGTCACCATTAAGGTCTTCTGATTTTTCTGTCCTATGCTTAACTCTTGGTTACTCATGCCTCTCTCTAGAATCTGTTCTTTCAGACAACCCCAGAGAAAATATACTCTTGAGAAGACACACTACATCTGGAACCATAAGTAATGTAAATAGCAATGTGTGTGCACACACTCAGCCTCTAGTAAGTGTACAAAATTAAGAATAAAAATGTCTGAGAAGGTAGAAAATAATGGTATCATCAAAGTGTTTAGACATAGGTTGTGTGTAGAAGTCTTTCCAAGCAAGGTGCATTTGCATGATTCAGAGAGAAAAGATGGAATGTTTTGAGGAGAGAGGACAAGAGATTGAAGGTTGTAGCCATTTCTAAAAAGAGCGCCTGTTAAGATTCCAGGATTCTGAAGGTGAGGTAGAGTCTGGGGTGGCTGGTGAGAGGCCTGGAAACATAGGACCAGGAGACTGTGGAACTTTTCCTTTTTAAAGCAAGAACCAATAAGAAATTGTAGAACTCTAAAAGGCCATGACCTGTGCTCAAGAAGAGCACTCTTATCTACTTTTGGATGAAAGTGGTAGGACAGTAAATTTCTGGAGGTGAAGATAGCAGCCAGATGGGAACTGTGAACTAGGGAATAGTAGGCAAGCTATGAGGGATAGTAGAATTTTCAGGATTTAGCTGCTAAAGGAAAGAGCCAGGGAGAAAGGATAGCTTGGGGTCACTAGGAAACTGGAAGAGAATATGGCTGTTTTAGCTGGTGGTGGAAGAATTAGGGAGAGGGCTGTGGAAGATGCTGGTTTTAGTTTTCATGATTCAGTACTTGGAATTAAACATTTTATTATAATTTCAAAAAAGTTATTAAATTTGAGGTAACAGATTACATAGATTTGTTGATCTTTTAAAATTTTAACTTAGTATTTTTCTACCTATTTTTAAATTACACAAAGAATGAGGAGCAATTATTGCTTTAGTACCTTGTAATCTGGATTGTGAAAGGAATTGACTAAGGTATTTGGACAATACTAGTTCCAACCAGAAAATACAGGTGAGGGCTGGGGTTATAGCTCAGTGGTAGAGCTCTTGCCTAGCATGTGTGAGGTACCAGTTCGATTCTCAGCACCACATATAAATAAAATAAAGGTACATTGACAACTAAAAAAATACAAGTGATATTTTCGTTGATGACAGATGTGCCAGTTTTGGTTGCTATGACAAAATACCTGAGGAAATCAACTTAAAGGAGAAAAGATTTATTTGGGCTCATGGTTTCAGAAGTTTCAGTCCCTAGTCTCTTATTCTTTTCTTTGGGCCTATAGTGAGGCAGAAAATCACAGCAACTAGCATGTAGCAGGACATAGCTGCTCCATATTGCATCAGCTCAAAAGCAGAGATGGGTAGGAGGGGCCGGGGACAAGATTTACTCTTTAAGGCAAGCTGCCAGTGACCTGCTTCCTCCACCTAGGCCCCACCTCCTGAAGTTTTCACCACTTCTCAATAGCGCTACCAGCTGGGGACCAAGCCTTCATAAATGAGTCTTTTGGGACATTCCAGAGTCAAATCATAAGAAGCAGCATTCAGTGACTAACAGGACAACGGTAACTTCTTGATCTATTAAAAAATATTCCTTAAACTCAAAAACAGCAGAACGTAAACTGGTGCCTACACGTTTCGGTTAGGAAATTATTGAAGTGATTGGATTTAATTACATATTAACTTCTTGAATTTAATCTATAATTCTGAAAGAAAACCAAAATGGGGTATTGACTAAAAATCAAAGGTGTTTAAATTCATGCAAGTGTCAGTTTTAAACAGACCAGGAAAGATGTTTCACGTCCCCAGGGGACCCTACTGGAGACATTTGTTAATTCCCCTTTACATGGATGAAGTCTCTTGTTCTCCCTCTTCCACCGTCTCATTTCTCTTTTCCTTTGTGCAGCAGAGAAGAGAGAATTAAAAGGTGCAGTCTTGAGAACACATATGAATGCATAGTGCCTTTTTGTTCCTAGGTTTGGCTAGTGTGGATAGGCTAGTTGAATTCTATTCAGCTAATGACAAGTCTTCTGCAAGGTGGTTAGATATATACACAAGGAGCCCCTTTTTTCTGTCTTCATCACTTCCAGTTTGCTTTAACCTGCTGCCTGGGTTGGGATGGGAGTAAGACTGGTTAGCATAAGCCTGGGTGGAAGGTAAAAATCTCAAAGAACGTGTTCTGCTAGATAGCACTATGCTCATATTTAAAAGGAAACTGGTTCTTACCAAAACATATGTTCCCAGAGGGTGGATCCCCTGTTTAAATATAGTTTTATAGCGTAGGCACTATCGTTACTTGAAAGCTGACTCCCAGTTGTTACTCATAGCTCTCTTGGGGGTGTGCTGAAACAAGGTAGAGGCAGTTATATACCTGACCCATGCCTTGACCAGTACCGGGAACTTTCTAGAATACTTTTGTGGAATGAGGAAATGAATGAGTCAGTAGATGAATGGAGGCGATATCTATTTATCTATCCATCCATCCATCCATCCATCCATCCATCCATCCAACAAAGAAGAGTTGTACTGATGTCACCAGTGACTAGCAAAGGATTCCATTTGCTGAAGAACAGAATAGCTCAGGAGGTTTGTGGCCTTAGAATAAAAACTATAAAAATAATAAGGAATGTCTGGTGAATTCTTTTGACATGCTGGGCACTCCACTGAGAACTGTGCAAGCTATTTAGTTTTCATTGCCATTTCTTTAAGCTGAATTACTACCTATATTTCACAGATTAAGGCTTTGGAAGAATAAGTAACTTGCCCAGCGAGACAAACATGCATCATTTTCTGACTATTTAGGACTAGTTAATCTCATGACTAAAATGTAACTGAAAGCTATTGGATGAGGATCAGGCCACACTGTGTTAGACCACAGGACCACCTGTTCATAGACCAGCCATGTGCCTCATAGACCTCAGCAACATGCTTTCCCTGTTTGGACTAACCTCCCTACCTTTCCTACACCATCCCTGTGTTACCGCTGCCAAACTGACATGGTGAGTGTATGGTGTTTCATCAGCGAGGTTTATTTTTGTAGCTGTGTTAAGTTTTGCACTTGTAGGCAGTTCTGTTGTCATGCTGAGTGGCCAACAAAGTGGTGGTGTTATTGATAATAGAAACAGAAGGGTGAGGAGAAAGAGGCAGATGGATGAGTTGTTGTGTGACAACAAGGGTTTTTTGATGTTCTCTTTTACCAGTGAAGTTGATGTGGCGATGGACATTTAAACGTAAATTTTCAGAAAGGCATTAGAGCTGTGGTGTTAGCCTTTGTGAAAGAGGCCAGTTTTAAGATGCAGATTTTAGATAGGTCCTCATAGAGGTGACAGCTGAAGTTGTGGGAGTATGTGATATCACCAAGGGTAAAATTATTAGTATGAAGAGAAAACAGATTCTGAAGGATTTTTTGAGGGTTTATGTCTTCATTTTGCCTGATTTGGCTGTGTCAGTATGCACTACATTCATGTCCTTTTTGCCTGTAGGTTACTACCATGTCTCATGTATTAGCAGTCATATTTTACTTCTATCTATCTATCTATTTATCTATCCATCCATCCATCCATCCTAGTGGTACTGGGGATTTAAAGTATACTTCTCTAAATATTATACTTAGTATACATCTACATAACATACTTCTATTTACCCTGACATTTTAGTTAATTTTCTCGTACTTCGTTTTAGTTTGACATTTTCTTTTCTCATCATAGATGTGCTAGAATGTTTCTAAGCAAAGAATATGGGGGCACAAGCCACACTTTCAGAAAATATATGAGTTTTTTCTTCTGTTTTTGCTGGTTTTACAAAACAGTAATTTATAAACTGTATTTTTAAATAAATTCAGTGCATATTACTATACTAATGAACTATATACATTATAAAATGTGCACAAAATAGCAATTAAATGATGAGATACAGATAACATTATCTTTAATTTCATTTTTTAATGATAAAGTGTTTCTTTTTTCCTCACCACTTTTTTTAGTGAGAACAATGTGAGCTAATGATGAATATTATAATTTGAAAATTTGCTTTTAACAGTTGTCATTGCTGAAAAAGATAATTCACAAAACACGTAGATTGCAAATGACGGATGAATATCATTAGAATTAAAGAACAATAGCAATCATTTTCTGATTCCATTCTAGTCATGCAAAGGTTGTTAAAATTTTGATACTTAAAATCACTCTGTATTATCAAATATCCATCTGTTATTCCAGAAAATCAAATGAAAGATGGTACATTTTTATATTTAAAAAACTCATTGATGTTTTCATTCAAAAGACTTTTAGGAAATTAGTAAAAATCTGTCTAGGTTTTTTTAGTGATAGGTTTTTATAGTTGATAGCATTGTTTTCAGTAACAAAATAACAGTATCAGAATTTCTTAAAGGTGCTGAAGATTGAACTCAGCACCTTTAACTTTAGCTCTGCCACTGAGCTACATCCACAGCCCTTTTTATTTTTTGAGACAGAGTCTTGCCGAGTTGCCTATGCTATCCTTGAACTTGTGATCCTCTTGCCTTAGCCTCCTGAGTTGCTGGGATTACAGATGTGTGCCATCACACCTGGTATCTGTGTGGTTTTAATAACTGCTAGTTAGCTTATCCTGATAACCATTCATTATTTCATGAAAAAAATCAGCAAATTTGGAACACTTGTTTTTTATATGAAAGAAAAAAAATCTTTAAAACATACTTGAATTTCCAATGTCAACATTATGTTTTAATATAGTAATGTTAAGTACTTAATAGAATTTATTTGCATGGACTATGATAAATATGAAGATTATAGAAACAGAAAATATTTGTAATTCAACTGAAATATCTTTACCTCATACACCTGTTATTATGGAAACTCTGTAAGGTATATTTCTAAATGCCAAGTACTTGGGAGGTAGTATGAAAAATAAATACTTTAGGATGATGAGATGTTTTTAAATTAAAACTTCTCAAATTAGAATGATGATTTTGCATTATAAACATGAAGAAAAGAAATCAGTGCAAGTTGTTCAAGAAAGCAGGACCAAAAAAGTTGACTGGTTAAAAAGAAAAACATATTAAGATTATTTTTCAAGCTCATTAATTATTTGTTTAATAGAAATACAAGTGTCTACCAAGTATTAAGAACTGTGCTAATGATACACAGATGGAAAAAACACAGTCTGTGCATCATTAAAATTGTATCGTTTTAATTTGAAACATACAATAATGATTCTTTCAAAAATTGCCCTGTATTTTACAATCCGTCTTTCTTACATTTTGATTCTCTAAAATCCAAGCTTCAATTTCTTGCAAGACAGCCTCTTTGTCATCTTTGACTTAGTAACCTGGTGTTTTCTTTCTAGTAAGATAAACTGAAATAGAAACCAGAGGCACGTGTAATCTCATTTTTAAGCATTGTTGGAATGTTGACAGCTGATGCTTGTTAGGGCTTATTCTATGCCTCTGCTGTCTTCCCCAACAATGAAACATTGGTGAGTGGCTCAATTAGGAATGTGTGCAGGGAACAGAGAATCTGACCAACTCCAGCTTAAACAGTGGTGTCATGGTGTCTCCTGGGAAATCTGGAGGCTGAACTTCATTGGGGCCTGCATTACTGGGATTCTTTTGTCCTTTACCTGATGCCTGTTCCCTCAAGGGTAAAAGGCTCCCCTGCCACACCCATCTCTAGCTCTCACACCTGGATTCCAAGCAAGGAGACCAGGAGGGACAGGGCCAAAGGCCCATGCATCTTAATCTGTCTGCTGCACCAGGAGGGCAAAGCTGATTTAGGCATACCTCTCTGGCCCCAATCTGTGTCATGTGGCTGTGTCAGCTACATGGGTGGTAGGGAAATTACAACTTTAGTTTTTTCAGCCCCCACAGGAGACGGAGGGAGTGGCTTTGGAGTAACTTGTACAGTGTCTGCCATAGTACTTCATGCCATTTGTATCCTCCTTATTTTTTCCCACATTTTATTTTATTGGTACGTTATAGTTGTACATATTGGTGGGATTTGTTGTTACATATTTGTACATGCACACAATTTAAATATAGTTTGGCCAATAGCACCCCCCATCACTCCTCCCTCCTTTCCCATGCTTCACCCCTTGGTCCCTTTCATCTACTGATCTCCCTTTGATTTTCATGAGATCCACCCCCACCCATCTTCCATTTTTCCTCTCTAGGTTTCACATATGAGAGAAAATATACCACCTTTTGCCTTCTGCATTTGACTTATTTTTCTTATCATGATGGTCCCTCTAGTTCTATCTGTTTTCCTTCAGATGCCTTAATTTCATTTTTATTTATGGCTGAATAAACCTTCACTGTGTATATTGTACATTTTTTCCATTCATTTATCCATTGATGGACACTCAGGCTGGTTCCATAGTTTGGCTATGCTATTGTGAATTGTGCTAGTATAAACATGGGATGCATGTATCACTGTAATATGATGAGTTCAGTTCTTCAGGGTAGATAATAAGGAGTGGTGTAGCTGGTTCATACAGTATCCCTCTATGACAAGGTAATGCCTAGTGCATCTAAGAGTCAAGTGTTATTTGAAGAATTTTCCATGAAATCACATATCTCTGAGTTACCTGCTCAATTGCTGAAAAGTTCCTGGGAACTTTGACAGGGAAAAGAGCCTTGGTCCCATCCTCCCTTTTTAGTTGAAAGGAGGAGTTGTCTTGGGGGCCCTCTGCCTCCTCTAGTCCAGTCTAGCCTCTTCTTTGCTAATTTTGTCAAGTTTTAAGAACATCTCTCTTTCACTCTTCTCTTTCCTCTTCCTACCTTTTGACTTTTTTCCATTTGAGATACATAAAAAGCCCTGACCAGCTTACGTCTACCTCATGTCATTAAAAAAAAAGGAAGCTTTGGGTTTGAAGTATGAAAGTAGGTGAAATAAAACCTATTGCCTTTGAAAGTACTTAGATACCGGTTTATACTTTTTGCAGAAAGCTACATCTAGGGCAAAGAGGGAAAAGCTGATATGTTTGAATGAACAGTTGAGCAAGTGTCTTTTTACTGCTTAGCTCTTTTCTTATTTAATTCTCCACTAGACCTATTGAAAAAAGAAAGCTACTGGTTTCATTTCATGGATTTGGAAACTGAGGCTGACAAAGAAGCTAAGTAATTTCTCTAAGACTACCCAAATGACAGGACCTGATTAAAACCTAAACAGTCTAAAGTACATGGGTTCTTTTTCTTTCTTTCAGTTCTCCTCTTTGTCCTTTGTGCCTCATTTGTCTATAATTAAACTTACTTTCCCACAGTTGTTCATATTCAATCTCAATTTTTTGAAAAATAAAACTATCTTATTCAAATTGTTTATGCCTCCTCATCTACTAGTGCTTCCTAAGGTCCCAGGGTGCTGCTGAATCAGCTGTGCACACTCAGAATTTAAACATGATGAGACATGTCTGGAAGCCTCTGGAAGAAATTTCCAGGGTCTTCCTAATTATATAAGTTAACTGGCAACCTCCTGGGAAAGCTCTAATCCTACAAGAGGGAGTAAAGGCATGCAAGTTTACTTAGAGGTCATTGTCACAGAGTAGGGGATAAGTCTGAGTCAATTGCGATGTAATTTATTTAGCTTGTCTTCTGATTGACTCCCTTGGGACTCTTGGGGCCAGAAGGTTGCCAGTGAAAGCTACAGCGTCTTTACTAAGATTTCCAAGGGTCGCTAAGTGTCCATGCTTTGTCAGCAAACTCTGCAGCACAGCCTGGACAGCTGCCCAGGGGCCTATGGCTGTGGTTCATGAAGACTTGGGTGCAGGCATTAGGGCCCTCTGTAGATCCTAGAGTAGAAAGGGTAAAGGTTTATCTGTGTTATGGCTGGGAAGACAGCTTGACGCACATCTAAGGAGCTTGTTTCAGAACTCCTGGAAGTATTTGGGGGAAATGGTTCAGGATGTTAGAACCCTGTGATAGCAATTGGAGGCAGAATCAGGGAAATACCAACATTTTTGCTTAATTCTCAGTTGCCATCAATTTGCAATGTATTAACAATTTAAAATCATTTGAGTAAAGCAGCACATTATGTTCTTGCAATTTTAAAAATGAACTAATAGAATTTAAATGTACAATCTTAAAACTTTCTTCAGACCTTATCAAAGCTAGAAGCAAAGTGTTTAAAACATTCAGGATCTAGAGATTCTTCTGAATTATTTTGGTTATTTCCAGTTAAATATAGAATCCTAGAACATGCTTTTTAAATTCATGCAGCTTAAGGACTGAGAAACACTGGGGTGTTTGATCCACTTTTCTGTTAGACTAAACCTGTTAAATTTATTCCTGAATTAAATTAGCAAGTGAGCTTGAATAGCTTTTCTTTAGTTTCACTAGAAATCTCTGATGTTCCTTGCTGAAGTGATAATTCTTTAATCATCCATTCAGTTAATGTTTATTGAAGACCACCTTAGTGCTCCAGTCCCTGTGTTTACAGAACTGGCATTGTGGAGGAAGAGGTGAGGGAAAGAAAAAAGGAGAGATAGATAAGTAGATAAAATTTTAATAAATGGAGACAATAAAGCATCAGCAAAGTGATTAGAGTGAGGGCTGTCTGAGACCCAAGGAAAAAGTGTCTTGCTGCCCTTCAAGTACTTGCAAACATTTTGTGTATTTATTAACAAGTGTGTATTGAGTGTCTGTTGTGTGCCAGCCACCACCGGTGATACAGCAGTAGGCAAATCAGAGAAAACCCCTGCCCTCGGGTAGTTTATATTCTAGTAGGGGGAGGTGGACAGACAAACATGTGCATGTTACATGCTAAATGCTATGGTGAAAAAACATTGAAAGGTTGAAGTTCTGCAGTGGCTGGTTAAAATGTAAAATCTGGTGGGCAGGGGAAGGCTTACTAAGAAAGTGAACTTTGAACCGTAAATTAAGAATGAAGATCTGAAATCCAACCCAACAGGTGGACGAGCTTTTCCTGCACAGGGTATTTAGTAATTAGTGTAGACTTTGGGGACCACACTTTCTCTATTGCAACTACCCAACCCTGCCATTGTAGGGCAAATTAAGCCATAGACAACATGTAAAATGAATGAGTGTTGATTTGTTTCCACATAGCTTTATTCATGGCACTGAAATTTGTATTCATATAATTTTATATGTCATGAAATATTATTTTGATTTTTTCCCAATCATCTAAATATGTACAGGTCATTTTCAGCTGCAGGCCATATAAAAATAGTGATATTTTGCCTGCCCCCAGTCTAACCCAAGAGATTTGTCAGTATTTCTTCCCTTCAATTGCTGTATATGGTATGTAATGGTGTATATTGATAAAGTGAATGCAAATTTCATCCTTTTGTAGGTATCTTCCTGTTTTAGGTCCAATACCCTGGTTGCTGCTTTATGAAGAAAGTAGTGAAAATTCATCAATTGATCCAGTTACAAATATTTACTCACTTATTTTTTTCTTTATTATTTATTTATTCTAATTTGTTATACATGATGTAATTCATTTCATATTACACATATAGAGCACAATTTTTCAAGTCACTGATTGTACACAAAGTATTTTCACACTATTCGTGTCTTCATACATGTACTTAGGGTAATAGTGTCTAACTCATTCCATCTTCATTCCTATCACCTTTCCCACTAACTTCCCCTCCCACCCCTTTCCCCTATCTGAAAGTTCCTCCATTCCTCCCATGCTCCCCCACCATCACCATTATGAGTCAGCATTCTCATATCAAAGAAAACATTCGGCCTTTGGTTTTTTTGGGATTGGCTAACTTCATTTAACATTATATTCTCCAACTCCATCCATTTACCTGCAAATGTCAGGTAATTAATGTTGAGTAATATTCCTTTGTGTATGTATGCCAAAGTTTCCCTATCCAAGGGCATCTGGGTTGGTTCCACAATTTAGCTATTATAAATTGTGCTGCTATAAACATTGATATGGCTATGCCCCTGTAGTATGCTGCTTTTAAGTCTTTTGAGTATAAACCTAGGAGTGGTATAAACCTGGGAGGGTCAAATGGTGGTTCCATTCTCAGCTTTCCAAGGAATCTCCATACTGCTTTCCACATTGGCTGCACCAATTTGGAGTCCCGCCAGGAATGTATGAGTGTGCCTTTTCCCCCACATCCTCACCAACACTTATTGTTCTTTGTGTTCTTGATAGCTGCCATTCTTACTCTAGCATTTCTCTAATTGCTAGAGATGTTGAACATTTTTTCATGTTTGTTGACTGATTATATATCCTCTTCTGAGAAGTGTCTGATCAGTTCCTTGGCTCATTTATTGATTAGGTTATTTGTTTTTTCTGTGTTAAGTCTTTTGAGTGCTTCTCCTGGTCTTGTGCCACTTAGTACCTGTATTCTTACCCTTGATTATTGTTATCATTATTATTATTACCTTGATTATTACATAATTTTTTTCATTCTTTATTTAACATCAACACATTTGAACTAGTTTTTGCATATCATGTATTTCCTCTTTAAGCCTTCAAATAAAATCTTGAACAAACATGTGTGGGAGGCCATCCTCGAACATGATTTGAGTTATCTCCCTGGCTGGGTGAGAGGCACCTAGACTCAGCGGTGTCAGAGCCTTCCCCACCCTGTCCCAGGTATGAGGGCGTGCCTGGCCACTGACCCGAAGACCCAATCGCTGGCCCTGACCTTGGGATGCTGCCCCCCTTAACCTTCATTGGATGGGATTTTAACTTGGATTTTTTGTTCCCCAACAAAAGCTCACTCCCTGGCCTGCTCTCCCTCTCTTGCTAGCCTGTTCTGTAAACTTCGCCACCGCATTAGGTGGCTGGAGGTGGGAGCTAGGAGAAGCTGGCTGGGAGCTAGGAAATAAAGGTGAATGAGAGTCTGTCTCTTTAATTTTAAAACTCACTAGCAATTTTTTATGCATCGAACCTTCTTTTATGAAGCCAGCACTGGTCGCATGGCAGAAACGTGTTTAAAAAAAAAAAAGTTTTTTGAGTGCTTTATATATCCTAGAGATTAGTTCTCTGATGTGCTTGAGGTAAAGATTTGCTCCCATTCTGTAGGCTCTCTATTCACCCCACTGATTGTTTCTTTTGCTGTCACTCACTTATTTTTAATTTATGTCTTGCAGTTTTTGTTTCCAGGCTCTACTGTGTGGTAATAGCTTTTATTTAGAAATCTTCCTGATAACACAGTATTTCTAAAGATATTCGAAGTAGCAGTTGAGAATTTTATCAGGTGGTATTACACTTGGGTGCAAACTATAGGAAACTGGATAAAGAGTGGCTTACCTTGTTAGGGGTTGGTTTGTCTGACATAGAAAAGTTTAGAGTAGGCTGTGCAAGAGAAGACTGGGGTGGCAGCTGTGAAATGTTTTCAAGGACCTGGATTCCTGCTTCCTGCTTAATCTTGGCATTTGTTTTCACCTTGTGAAATAGTTTCTGTACCTCCAGATACTGTGTCTTCCTACTTCTCTGACCCTTTTTTGTTAATTTTCTTCATGACCTTCAAGAACCTTTAAAAAACATAAACATATATCGTTGCAAATGTACTCCAAATTTTCTCCATTTTTTTTTTTTCCACAAACAAGGAAAGAGAAGGCTGAGGGCAAAAGGAGACTTTATCTTGAAGTGGAGTCTTCCCAAGGACAGTTTGCCTTACATCTCCTTGGCCAAAACTATATCATGAAATCACTTCTACCTACAGAAGCATTTGTGTAAACAGGTTTTTGTAATTGAACACATTGCTCTCCTAACAAAGCAAACTTCTTTTATTAAGAAAGGGAAATTGGTTACTGGGTAAATAGCAACTGTCGGCCTTGGCTAATAAGTGTATTTAAATAAAAACAAACATGGGACTTATAGGTACCTTCCACCCATGGATAAGTTGACACAGATGAGTCAGAGATTGTTGTCCCACAATTTACTGTTCCTTCATTTGCTCCGTAGGTTTTTAAAATATTAATTGTAAGTTGCATTACATTTCAGAAAAGCTGAAACATGGAGAGAATAAAACTCATTGTGTGAAGGAAATGATTGTGCATGGTATTGATATTTAGACTCTGGGATCATGCCCAGCACATGAGGTGCCCCTGGTGGCTTCCTATTGCTACATGGGAAGCCTTTTTGTCACCTGGGATCCACCCTTCAGGCCATGAGCTCTAAACCATCTCTGCCTGGAAAGCTTGGATCCCAGTGTTTTAGGCAACAGTCACCTCTGCAGATCTTAAAAACAACCGGTAATGGTGTGACTCATATTCTTTCCTGATGCTAAGGCCACAAACATCCACCGGGAAACTTCCTTTTCTGGCTTAAATTTTTTTCCAGTTTGTATAGTGGGTAATTTGCTATAGTATTAGCTACCTTATATGGGTCTTAGTTTTTTTCTTTTTTCTTCCATTTCTTCTTCTTCTTTTTTTTGGTAGTTGTAGATGGACAGTGTGCCTTTATTTTATTTATTTTTATGCGGTGCTAAGGATTAAACTCAGTGCTTCATACATGATAGGGAAGCACTTGCTACTGAGCTATAGCCCAAGTTCCTATTTCTTCTTTTTACTCATTTAGCTTTTCATGAAAGAGTAAGGGATCAATGGCTTACAAAAGGCTTCAGATTGTGCCTCTTGTCACAATCTGAGCACTTGGTTTATAGGAAACACAGCATCTCTGTGCCATGGACCACTCCCCTCCTGGTTGTTCTCCATATGAAGCTAGGGTACTACTGGTCTGTATGTCTACCTCTTTCTCTCAAAATGCATTCTTTCTATTAAATATTTTGAATATTAGCACATTTATAATGTTAAAAAATTTAAATAAAGCTCTTTTTCCCATTTTGTCTCCTCTTCTAGCCAGTTTTTACTTCCCTGTCCCTTTTTGTTAATTTCTCACATGACAATCAAAAATTTTCTTAAGCTGTGAATATAAGCAATAAATATGTCCAGTTTTCCATTTTTTCTATAAAGTGAGCCTAATATATAGATAATTCTCTCCATTTTCTTTTTTACCTACATATAGCTTGCAGATCTTTTCATAACAATGTTAACAATACATACAGAGCTTCTCCCTTTTTCTTTTAAAGTAGCACTGTATTAAAGTGATACCTCTGAAATACAAACCAATCACACCTCTCCTGCTTTCTCTTTTAAAATAGAGACATTATTACGTATATTTTGCTCTTTATAGCACTCTGTCATCACTATTGTTAGTAGGGAAGTATGCTGCAACATGATAGTGTTAAGGATATATTTTAATTTTAACATTCTATGATTAATTTTCACACAGAGTTTTAAGATACTGGCTCCAAGGAGGGAGAGGTGTTGAGATATAAACACTTTCAGACACCACTGATGGAGGTGTAAATGAATTTGGCCTTGTTCAGAGTCTTGCATGGGTCTATCAGGAACCTGAAAAATGTCTCTGCTGTTTGACACCTAGGTTTCATTCATAGAGCTTTGACATCAAGTAGTGTAAAGAGAGAGAGAGAGAGAGAGAGAGTCAAATTTATAACAGTGTTGCCATAGTCTAATGTTTGTGTCTCCCCAGAATTCATATGTTTAAACCTAAGCTCCAGTGCAATGACATTAGGAGGTGTGCTGTTGGAAGGGGATTAGGCTCCAGAAAAGTAACTTGATCTTTTCACCTCATGAGGACATGGCAGAAAGCTTCCATCTGAGAACCAGGAAATGGGCCCTAACCAGACTCCAATTCTGAAGCATCTTGATCTTGGATCTCTAAGCCTCCAGAACTGTGAGGAATAAATTTGTTTATATGCCACACGGTCTGGTATTTCATTATAACAGCTTGAATAGAATAAGATGTCCACTATATAAGTTACAAGTATACTAAATATCCAACAATAGAGTAGTAGTTAGCTGTATATGTACATGATGGGATTTTCAGGCAGATATTAAAATTATGCTTTTAAAAAAGTCAGTGTCTAGAGAAAGTATTTATGACATGTTATTGAATGAAAGGAGCAAGACACAGTCTGTTTTACCAAGTGTGATCCTGTGAAAGGAAAGATCAGTTGTACCACAGGGATTGCATCAACAGATGTGTCTGGTGTGTGCCAAGTTTGTATCAGTGTGTTTAGGGTGGGGTAGGAAAGTAAGGAAGCCGTGTTGTCTTTTCTGTATCCTAGTAATGAGAATATATGAATTTTAAAGTGGCCACAATTTAGGGTAAAGACAATGTTATCTGTATGTACTTTATTTGGAAAACCACGGTTTTATTATGTATCTTGATTTTTTTATTACTATCATAAATAGTTAAAATGTGTTGGAGATATGGAGCTCTCAGGAGCAGAAAGTTTAAGTTCATTTCTCTAAATTTTGACAGTGGTTGCCTAGTAGTAGCATTATAGGTCACTGTTTGTTTTATGATTTCCTGAACAAATGCATATAACTTGCTTTATAAACAAACTGGATCACAAAGAATATCGGATATCATAGTATGCTAAGAAGGCATTGTTATGGTTTGGATCTGGAATGTCTCCTGGAAGCTCTGTTGAAGGCCTGGTCCCCAATGCTGCAGTGTTCAGGGGTGGGGCTTTGGGTTAGGGCTCTGACCTCATCAATGGATTAATCCTTTGGCAGCTGAACAGACTAGGTGATTTGGTGAAAACTACAGACAGGTGGGGCATGATTGGAGGAAGTAGGTCACTGGAGGAATGCCCTTGGCACTGTCTTGTCTCTGTTTCCTTCCTCTTTCTTTCTGCTTCCTGGTTCCATGATCTGAGTACCTTTCTTCCACCATGCCCTTCCGCCATGACATTCTGCCTCACTCAGGCCCAAAGCAATGAAGCCAGTCAACTGTGGACTGACACATATGAAATCATGAGCTAGTAGTCTTTCCTCTTCCAAGTTATTCTTGTTGGGTGTTTTAGTCACAGTGATGAAAAACTGAGTTAACGCGGAATTTATATACCCAGGGGTAATGGAGAATCTTTAGCAATATTTTAAGCAGGAAAATGACATGATTGTTTTCACAAGAATATGCTCTAGTTGTTGATCAGAATAAGTAACCACTTTGACTTAAGTTTCCTCATCTATATAACAGGAACAATAAAATCTATCTAGTAGGCTTTTAAGGGGAAATTAAGTAGGAATAAATGATGCTTTTAGGCCAGTTGAAGTTTCAAATAATATAATCGCATTTCTGAAACTGTGTATCAGTGAGGCGAGAAAGTAAGCATTTCAGAAATGAGAAAAGTCTGTATTCAAGAAATTCAGATCACTTTTATAAATTTGTATTTATAATTGTGACATAATTCTCTCATCTTACAATATCACTGAACTTGAAGTTGACCTATTTTTCCAGCATTTTATTTGTGTCCGAACTAACTACACCATCTTGTTAGTCATTCATGAACTTCAACCCAGTGAACAAATGCTCTTTGCACATAGCATGTAACACATTTTTGTGGGGGTGTTTGGGTAGGATGGAGATAACTGTGTGCAAGAGCTTATTTTGTCAGCATTTTATTTTCTCTGATGAGAGGTCTTTCTAACTGCTTGATCTCTCAAAATGGTTCTTTGCCCTGGCCTTGTAAAATTTTCTTCATCCCTAAGTTTGTCCTTTATGCAGATTCTTCATAATCACTTAGAAAAGGCAATCTTGTTTTATTGTGTTTTACATGCCTGTATAAGACACTGAATATTGTCATCCCATCTGTATTAGTTAATACAGACCCTTAGCTTCTTTAGAAAGTGGATTAACATTTGGCATATCTGTAGATGTGTCCACAGCTCCTCAGGAGCACACCTGACCCCTAGTGACCAAAGAAGGAAAAGTGAAGGATAAGAAGAATGAGAGGGTTAAGAAACTGTTCACAGGAAGATGGTGCTCCTGGTTTCCTCTCACCTTGGAAGCGGAGAACATTTTCCTCTTGTGAACTGATGAACGGATTCTCTCATGGCAGTGGTTATAGCTGTGAAATGTCTGAAAGCGGCTGCTAAGGGGAATAGAAATGCTGCTCTCATCAATCAATGAAATGTTGGTTTCTCAGATGTGGTACCCACAGTTTTCAAATAGTTTTGGGCAGCAGAGCTTTAGTGACTGTAAATGTCAACTACTTGTGGGGTGGGGGTGAGATGGGAAGAGGTCATTGTCTGTGGAGAGCTGTCACTCTCTCCCCTCACGTCTGTTCCTTCTGGGCAATCTGATGGAGTCTGGGAAGCGTTCTGGGAAGTCCAGGTAGAGAAGTCTCTACGGAAGGACCTCTGTAGTCCTGCACTGGATGTCCAGTGTGCAGACAGCGCAGGACATCTCTTTCAAAAACCACCTCTTTTTTGCATCGGTTACCTCTGACAATGAGAAATTGAATCTCATTGTCATGTTTCAGTTTGGAAACATTTATTGTTTCAGATGAGCATTTCTCCTCTTTTGTTTGTCTTCTCTCTAGATAAAGAAGAAGCAGCAGGATGTGGTTAGATTTCTGGAAGCCAACAAGATAGAGTTTGAAGAGGTGGATATTACAATGTCAGAAGAACAGAGGCAATGGATGTACAAAAACATCCCCCCAGAGAAGAAGCCTGCTCAGGGCAACCCGCTGCCACCTCAGATATTTAATGGCGACCGATACTGTGGAGTAAGTGGCTGGACTGTTACCATATCATTTCATTTTTTTTACTCATAGCACATCAGCTAGAGTGCAGCTGGGTTTTTTTTTTTTTTTTTTTTTTTTTTTTTACAGTGAAGACTGTGACCTCTTCACTCAGGGCCATAATCCAATGAGGGAAAGCTGGAGGGCATATGAATCCAGCATCACATTCAGTGTGTGCATGTGAGCGGTTGTGTGGTGTCTTGGGTGTGAGTCTCTGTCTGTCTTCCTGTTTCTCTCTGCTTTGAAAGAGGGGATGGGAAGGGAAAATGTGTGTATGTGTACTTGTTACGTTCTAAATGAAGCTTATCTTTCAATTAATACATTTGGTGGGGCAGAGTAGAAGAGGGAATTATTTTTGAATCTTTATCCCTCTGTGGTATAAATAACTACTGAAAACATTATAACCCAGAGTTCCATTTTTTATGATTATGAACCAGAGGGATTCCTATGAACTTCTAAAACCTATTAGGTGTCTTTCTGCTATAAGTACCATTTAAGATGGTGAAGATAATTTTGTTTAATTATCTATCTACCTTCTTAGTCCTTTTGTTAAAAAAAAAATTTGATGAACTTCTTTCTAACGAGTAGGTTAGGATTTGCCTTTTGCTGTAGCTTTAAGTACATAGGTAGGTGTTTATTTTGGGACCATAGTTCTTTTGATGAGACCTGGAGAAGGAGAAGGAGAAGGAGCTGCAGTGCTGAGGTACTTGAGACCATAAATAGCGGGGTTGTCTTTAGGATGGAGTAAGGGATGATAGTGTGCTTTAGTGACTTCAGAGGAAGCAGTTGCCTTTCCCCAGGGCTTACTCAGAATAAGAAGTTGGAAAGTAAAGCCATGAATAGACTGCACAGCTTTCTTAGCTGTAGATGTGTGAGGAGAACCCTGAATGTGGACTAGGCATATAACTGGTCCTGGTACTGCCTTACATTGGCCAAGATACCTTTGGAAATTTACTTATCTTTTTAAGCCTGTTTCTCATCTTTAAGCAAAGGAACGTAGTATCTGTCTTACCTCCAAGGATGTCTTGTCACTGTTTCGAAAGTCCTTCTTATAATACATTATAATATGAAAATAAAGGTTATTATTTTGTGGGTTTTTTAATATCACATATTTTATCTCATATTTTACTGGGTGAAGTGTATTATAACCAAGGTGTGTACTATTCATGCATGACTGCAGAGAATAGAGCATACTATTATGCTTGTAGACCAAAGTGAGGAAACAGTTGAAAATAAAACTAAAAATCAAGTAGCGCTAGAAAGCTTAAAACAAAAATCAAGCAATTTTCTCTCCCTAGGACAGGTACGAAAATACCTCTGTGCCTTTTGTAGTGTGCGGGTACTTTCTGGGTGTAGAATTCTAGGTTGAAAGAATTTAAATGCTGTTGCTTCATTATCATCTGCTTTCCAGAGCTGCAAGTGAAATGTCTAATGCTGTTTTCCTTGATCTTTTATATGTTTGGGTCAGTCTCTTCCATATAAAGTTTTAAGGTCTCTTCTTAGGTATGTACTCAAAATTTTTTGGTAAATTACTGTCTTGTACACTATTTTGCATTCATTGTGGTGAGTGCTCAGTGTGACTTTATAACCAAGAAATTGTATGATTGTATTATTAAATATGTTCTTGTATTGTTTTCTCTGAAACACTTCTCCCTAGTTTTTCCCTGTTGCCTTTGTCTTGAGTGCCTTTTAATTTGGGCGTTAGATTTTTCATATAATTTTCTAATCTGTTTTTTTCCCTATTATCTCCCTCTTTGATTTTTTGCTTCTTCTTTAACTCTTAATTCTTTCATTTAATTTTTATGTCATTCCCCGCCCCCTTGTTTTTTAGTCTTTTTTTTTTTTTGCTTTTATTAGTGCATTATGTTATACATAATTGTTGGGTTCATTTTGACAAAATCATACATATATGGTTTTAATTCACTCCATTTCAGTCCTCAGTGCCTCTTCTTTCTTTTCCCTCCTCCCTCCCACTATTCTCTTTCGTCTACTGGTCTTCCTTTCACTCATTTGTTTATTTTTATTTTTTTACTTTATTTTATTTTTTTAACAACTAATAATCTTTTTATTTATATATGACAGCAGAATGCATTACAGTTCTTATTACACATATAGAGCACAATTTTTCATATCTCTGGTATTCACACCAATTCGTGTCTTCATACGCGTACTTTGGATAATAATGATCATCACATTCCATCATGAATTATAATCCCATACCCCCTCCCTTCCCCTCCTACCCCTCTGCCCTATCTAGAGTTTGTCTGTTTCTCCCATGCTTCTTCTCATTATCCCACTATGAATCAGCCTCTTTATATCAAAGAAAACATTCAGCATTTATTTTTTGGGGGGTGGATTGGCTAACTTCACTTAGCATTATCTTCTGTAACTTCATCCATTTACCTCCAAATTCCATGATTTTATTCTCTTTTATTGCTGAGTAATATTCCATTGTGTATATGTGCCACATTTTTTTAGCCATTCATCTATTGAAGGGCATCTAGGTTGGTTTCACAGTTTAGTTATTGTGAATTGTGCTGCTATAAACATTGATGTGGCTGTTTCCTTGTAGTATGCTGTTTTAAGTCATTTGGGTATAGACTGAGGAGAGGGATAGCTGGGTCAAATGGTGGTTCCATTCCCCGATTTCCAAGGAATCTTCATACTGCTTTCCATATTGGCTGCACTAATTTGCAGTTCCATCAGCAATGTATGAGTGTGCCTTTTTCCCCACATCCTCACCAACACTTATTGTTGTCTGTGTTCTTAATAGCTGCCATTCTTGCTAGAATAATATGAAACCGCAGAGTAGTTTTGATTTGCATTTCAGTTATTTGGCTCATTTATTATTTTGGTTTTTTTTTTTTTTTTGTGTGTGTGTGTGTGTGTGTGTGTTTAGCTTTTTGAGTTCTTTATATATCCTGGAGATTAGTGCTCTATCTGATGTGCGAGTGGTAAAAATTTGCTCCTAAGATGTAGCCTCTCTATTCACCACACAGATTGTTTCTTTTGCCAAGAAGTAGCTTTTTAGTTTGAATCTATCCGTTTATTGATTCTTGATTTTAATTCTTGTGCTATAGGAGTCTTATTAATGAAGTTGGGGTCTAATCTGACATGATGGAGATTTGGGCTTACTTTTTCTTCTGATAGGCACAGTGTCTCTGGTTTAATTCCTGGGCTTTGATCCACTTTGAGTTGAGTTTTGTGCATTATGAGGGATAGAGACTTAATTTCATTTTGTTGAATATGGATTTCTAGATTTCTCAGCACCATTTGTTGCAGAAGTTTTTTTTCTAATGTATGTTTTTGGCATCTTTGTCTAATATAAGATAACTGTAGTTTTGTGGGTTAGTCTCTGTGTCCTTTATTCTGTCCACTGATCTATCAGTCTATTTTGGTGCCAATACCATGCTGTTTTTGTTTCTATTGCTCTGTAGTATAGTTTAAGGTCTGGTCTAGTGATGCCACCTGCTTCACTCTTCCTGCTAAAGATTGCTTTAGCTATTCTGGATCTCTTATTTTTCCAGATGAATTTCATGATTGCTTTTTCCACTTCTATGAGTAATGTCATTGAGATTTTAATTGGGATTGCATTAAATCTGTATACTGCTTTTGGTGGTATGGTCATTTTGACAATATTAATTCTGCCTATCCAAGAACAAGAGAGATCTTTCTTTAATTTCTTTATTTAACATTCTGTAGTTTTCATTGCAGATGTCTTTCACCTTTTTGTTAGGTTGATTCCCAAATATTTTTTTTTTATTCGAGGCTATTGTAAATTGGGTAGTTTTCCTCATTTCCTTTTCAGAGGATTTGTTACTGATATACAGAATTGCCTTTGATTTGTGGGTGTTGATTTTGTATCTTGCTACTTTGCTGAATTTATTTACTAGTTCTCAAAGTTTTCTGGTGGAATTTTTTTGAGTCTTCTAGGTATAGTAAATAATTTGAGTTCTTCTTTATCTATTCGTATCCCTTTAATTTCTTTCATCTGTCTAATTGCTCTGGCCAGTGTTTCAAGAACTATGTTAAATAGAAATGGTGAAAGAGGACGTCCCTGTCTTGTTCCAGTTTTTAGAGGGAATGCTTTCAATTTTTCTCCTTTAGAATGATGTTGGCCTGGGGCTTAGCATAGATAGCTTTTATAATGTTGAGATACATTCCTGTTATCCCTAGTTTTTCTAGTGTTTTGAACATGTATGGGTGTTGTATTTTGTCAAATGCTTTATTCTGCATCATTTAAGATGATCATTTGATTCTTATCTTTTAAGTATATTGATGTGATGAATTACATTTATTGATTTTCATGTGTTGAACCAACCTTGTATTCCTGGGATGAACCTCACTTGATTGTGGTGCACTATCTTTTTTATATGTTTTTGTATTCAATTGCCAGAATTTTATTGAGAAATTTTTGCATCTATGTTCATTAGAGATATTGGTCTGAAGTTTTCTTTCTTTTATGTGTTTTTGCCTGGTTTTGGAATCAGGGTGATATTGGCCTCATAGAATTATGAGTTTATAAGTGCTCCCTCTTTTTCTATTTCACAAAATAATTTGTAGAATGTAGGTATTAGTTCTTCTTTATAGGCCTTGTAGAACTCAGCTGTGTATCCATCTGGTCCTGAGCTTTTCTTCGTTGGTAGGCTTCTGATTGCATCTTCTATTTTCTTGCTTGAAATTGATCTGTTCAAATTTTGTATATCATCCTGATTCAATTTGGGCAACTCATATGCCTCTAGAAATGTCAATGCCTTCCATATTCTCTATTTTATTAGAATACAAGTTTTCAAAATAATTTCTAATTATCTTATGTATTTCTGTAGTGTCTGATGTGATATTTCCTTTTTCATCCCATATGTTAGTGATTTGAGTTTTCCCTCTGCTTCTCTTTGTTAGCATGGCTAAGGGTTTGTCAATTTTATTTATTTTTTCGAAGAACTAACTTTTTGTTTTGTCATTTTTTTCAATTGTTTTTTTGTTTCAATTTCATTGATTTCAGCTCTGATTTTAATTATTTCCTGTGTCCTACTGCTTTTTGATTTGTTCTCTTTTTCTAGGGCTTTGAGATGTAGTGTTACGTCATTTCTTTGTTGACTTTTTCTTCTTTTAAGGAATGAACTCCATGCAATGTACTTTCCTCTTAGTACTGCCTTCATAATGTCCCAGAGATTTCAATATGTTGTGTCAGTGTTCTCATTTACCTCTAAGAATTTTTTAATCTCCTCCTTGATGTCTTTTGCAACCCATTGTTCATTCAGTAGCATATTATTTAGTCTCCAGGTGTTGGGATAGTTTTTACTTTTTATTTTATCGTTGATTTCTAATTTCATTCCATTGTGATCTGATAGAATGCCGGGTAGTATCTCTACTCCTTTTTTATTTGTTAAGATTTGCTTTGTGGCATAATATATGGCCTATTTTAGAGAAAGATCCATGTGCTGCTGAGAAGAAAGTGTATTCACTTGTTGAAGGATGAAATATTCTATATGTGTTATTGAGTTCTGTAGTTTCTTTGTTCAGCTTTTGTTTGGAAGATCTATCCAGTGGTGAAAGAGATGTGTTAAAATTATCCAAAATCATTGTATTGTGGTCAATTTGACTCTTGAACTTTCGAGGAGATTGTTTGATGAACATAGATGCTCCATTGTTTGGGGGATGTATATTTATAATTGTTAAGTCTTGTTGGTGTATGGTTCCCTTGAGCAGTATGTAGTATCCTTCTTTATCCTTTTTGATTGACTTTAGTTTGAAGTCTACTTTATTTGATATGAGGATGGAAATCCCTGCTTGTTTCTGCAGTCCATGTGAGTGGTATGATTTTTCCCAACCCTTCACCTTCAATCTGTGAATGTCTTTTTCTATGAGATGAGTCTCTTGGAGGCAGCATATTGTTGGGTCTTATTTTTTGACCCAATCAGCTAGCCTATGTCTTTTGATTGGTGAGTTTAGGCTATTAACACTCAGGGTTATTTGTATTCCTAGCCATTTTTTATGTCCACCCACTGCCCATGTATGTCATGGTTCAGGGCTGTAGATGTCTCCAACTTTATCCAAATAATGAAGTTTCTGTTTTTTAAATCTTTTGTTATGTTGACTGTTTGAGAGAAAGGAGGCCTTGACATCCTTGCTTTATCATTAAAAGCAAAGTCTTCAGAGCCCCTTGAAAAGGGGAATATATTGAATGAATAAAAGAGTTTAATGTTGTGAAGTCATGTTAACTTCATTCTCCTTATTTTTACTTCTTTATGACTTCTGTGTCTTGCCCTGTGGAGTCCGGGGAGGTTGTTTCAGGTAGACTGCCTGGGAGCTGGCTAGAGGTTATCATATTGATTAAACTGTGTAAGATAAATGGCATCTTCTCTGCTCCAGTGGTTTTGCTCCCAGGGTAGTGACGACAGCAACTGCTGGAGTGTGTCCTGTCATCATACTCTGTTCTGGCAGGCCTGTTGAAGACAATGTCTGCTTTTATCCACATCAAGTAAATATGACCCTGACAAAGCATTAGAGGGCAACCAGCACTAGACCTCATTTATCCACCTGCTCCTGTGCACCTTGCTTTACCCAAGGATGGTTTATGAGTGGTCTCATGTGGTTGGTTAACCTGTAGAAACCTATCACATCCCAAGTGACAGGATCCAGAGAGTCTGCCCATTCTTCTATACCCTGAATTGACCAGAAATTTATTACTCTATTTCATACTGAATGAACTAAGCATATGGTACATGGAGTAAGGGTGGCCAATGTGGTCAGTGGACTTTCCTCTCACATTTAGCATTAGACTATCCTTTCTGTTGGGAGGAATTTAAGCTGAATGGAAGTTCCCTAGCTGACTATCAGTTCCTCCCACCCAGATTTTGAACACTGAGAGAATGATGAAGAAACAGGTTCAGTTGGAGTCTGTTTGTGGCAGTGAGTATCCAGGGGTGATGGGGCCAGGCCATTGCTGTGTCTGGTGACCTTACACAGCTGCAACTGGGTATGGCCTGAGTGTGTTCTTGGCTACTCAAAACAACAAATCCTTCCTGTTTCCTAAACTGGTTCTCCAGCTTTAATGTGGGTTCTGTCCTCTCCTCACTCTGCCTCCATGGACTCCTTTCCCCTTAAGTTGCCAGTGACCTTTCTAGTTCATTTGCATTCAAGAACCAGAACTGGCACCACCATGTTGTTATTGCTGATTCCCTGGAATGTTCTGCTGTGAGCAGGATTTTTCTCTGCAAATCTGGTGATGGGTTCTAAAGATAAACGTCCCAACCCCTAGGCTTTCTGATGAGTTTTAGAGTGTGGTTTAGATTTTAGAAAGCTTGGGTCCTCATGTTCAAGGTTCTAATTCTTTTTTCTTTCTATAGAACTGGCATGTGTGGAATGTACTAGAAATGAAATCCATATATACCAAGGGAAAATATTTATTCTCCTTTATCCCTTTTTTCCCTTTCTGTTTAGCAAGCAGATGATTTGGATTTTTAAATATATTTTTCTTTTTTTTATTATTAGAAACTTTTATTTTAGTAAAAAACATGTATCGTAAAAATCTTAGCCATTTTAAAAGTACAGTTCAGTAGTATTAAATTTAATTCACATGGGTGTGAAACAAACCCCCAGAACTTTTTATCTTACAGAATTGAAACTCTGTATCCATTAAACAACTCCCCTCAGCATCCTTCCCAGCCCCTGGCCACCACCATTCTTTCTATTTCTAAGAATTTGACTACTCTAGACACCTCATTCATATAAGTGGAATTGCACAGTGTTTGACCCTTCATGACTGTCTTCTTTCACTTAGCATGATATTCTCAAGGTTTATCCATGTCATGGCTTTGATAAGACTTCCTTGTAAGGCTTCCTTTTAAGGCTGTTTCATCCATTCATCCATTAGCAGACATTTGGGTTGCTTCCATCTCCTGGCTGTTGTGAATAGTGCTGCTATGAACATGGGTGTGCAGATTTTAAATTCCGTTTGATCTATATGTCAGAGCAGGGTTCCTAGATCATACGGTAGTTCTACTTTTAATTTTTTAAGGAACAGCCAAACCATTTTCCATGGCTCTTGCAATATTTTATAGTCTCACCAGGAGTACACTAAAGTTCCAGCTTCT
Organism: Callospermophilus lateralis; assembly: GCF_048772815.1. NCBI lineage: Eukaryota > Metazoa > Chordata > Mammalia > Rodentia > Sciuridae > Callospermophilus > Callospermophilus lateralis. Next base: position 81,379,854 of record NC_135310.1, on the reverse strand, counting down.
CCATCCTCACTCACACCTGATATTTTCTGCTTTGTTTGGTTAAGTTCTTGTGGTAGTCAGTCTATTGTGTGTGAAGTGATATCTCATTGTGTTTTTTATTTGCATATCTCTGATGATTAGTGATATTGAATATCTTTTTAATATGTTTGTTAGTCATATTTATTTATTTATTTTGGTACCAGGGATTGAACTCAGGGGCACTCGACCACTGAACCACATCCCCAGCCCTATTTTGTATTTTATTTAGAGACAGGATCTCAATGAGTTGCTTAGCACCTTGCTTTAGGTGAGGCTGGCTTTGAACCAGTGATCCTCTCCCTCAGCCTCCCAAGCTGGAATTACAGGTGTGCATAACTGTGCTTGGCAGTCATTTATATTTTATCTGTGGGAAAATATTTTTTCAAGTCCTGTTCCCTTATTTTAGTCCAGTTATTTGACTTTTTTGTTGCTAGGCTATAGTGATTCTTTCTTATATTCTCATTAGATAGTAATCACTTTTCAGGTATTTGACTTGGAGATATTTTCCCCTGTTCCTGTGTTTTTACTTTGTTGACTGTATCCTTTGATGAACAAAAGTTTTTTCAAGTTTGATATACTCCATTTATCTATTTTTGCTTTTGTTGCCTGTGCTTTTGTTGTCATATGCCAAATCCATGATAAGCTTTTCCCATGTGTTGTCTTCTAAAAGTTTTGAAGTTTCAGGTCATAGGTTTAGGTCTTTAACACATTTTGAGTCCAGTTTCATTCTTTTGTGTGCGAATATCCAGTTTTCCAATATCATTTAAGAAACTTGTCCTTTTCCCATTGAGTGGTCTCGTCATGCTTGCTATCATTAGACCATATACACAAAGGTTTGTTTTGAGCCTCTCTATACTATTAGTTTATATTTTTTGTCTTTTTGTCAATATCACACTATTTTGATTACGAAGCAGTGTGATATATTTCAATATCAGGAAGGAAGTATGAGTTCTTCAACTTTGTACTTTTTCCAGATGTTTTGGCTATTTGGAGTTCCTTGACAGGACTTTGTTTCATTTCTGCAAATAAATGCTCTTGGTATTTTAATAGGAATTACATCGAATCAGTAGATTGCTATGGGTGATATTGACATTTTAACAGTGTTGAATGTTTATTGGGTATAATGGGACATGGCTATATTCACAGTTATTTGGGAGGCTGAGGTGGGAGGATCACTTGAGCTCATGAGTTTGAAACCAGTCTGGGCTATCATAGCGAGATGACATCTCAAATCTAAATAAACAAACAAAAACCCCCAAAGCATTAAGTTTTTCAGTCCATTAAGATGGGTATCCATTTATTATGTCTTCCTTTATTTCTTTTAGCATGATTTGTAGTTCTTGGTATATAGTTAAGTTTATTACTAAATATTTTATTCTTTTGATGTTCTTATAAATAATTTTTTTTAAATTTCCTTTTCTAGTCAATCACTATTAATGTATTAGAAACACAACTAATTTTTTTTAGTTCATTTTGTGTCCTGTAGGTTTTTTTCCTCAAGCCATACTGTATTCAGCTTTATTAAAAACAGTTTTCATAAACAGTCATGTATTTCAGGCAGGACATGAGCTGACAGTACTACAACCTCCAAACTCCCTTCTTGGGTAGACTACCAAAATCAGAAATTCACTATAAACCCAATGAAGTCTTCATGTGATGCTCTGAGTAGGGCAGGTTTAGAGACACAGTTGACATTTCACATTTAACATGTTTAACAACTTTTCATGAGCCGACCCTGACTTTCAGGAAATGAAATGAAAATGTCAGAATTATCAGTCCAAAGAGCCACAGTTGAGAAAAGTAACTGTTCCTCTTTGAGGGACACTATCTCCAGATTCCTTGACATATTGTAAAACTTATTGTTGGGAGTCAGATCTCAGCAGGTCTTGGGGTTTAGGGGAGTTAAGTCTATGCCCATGGCAGAGATGAACAGGAGGACATAAAGATAAATTTAGTTTTTCTACACCACAGGACTTTTGTCCTAAGGTGGCTGTGTGTGCCATCAGTTAATCCCTCCTTCTGGGAGCCAAGAGGAAGTCTCTCAAAAAGATCAGGGAAAGGTGTTTCCCTGACAGCAATCCAGCTTTGGAGATATTCTACTGCTGATACATGCTCCTTTTCCCCAAAACAACAATGAAGTGTTCTGTGTACTAACAACATATCTTTAAAAAAATCTTTATTTTTATAAAACTTGATAAAAAATAGTGTTTCAAACCATACAGTCATCAGATATACACTGTTTTTGTCATCCTTTTCACTGCTGTGTAAAGACCTAACAATTTCAGAGGAGGAAAAGTTTATTTAGGGGCTCACAGCTTCAGAGGTCTCAGTCCATAGAAGGCCGACTCCATTCTTCAGGGCTCCAGATAAGGCGGGAAGGTCATAGCCGAAGAGTGGTGGTGAAAGCAGCTCAGGACATCATAAGGGAAGGGGAGAAAGGTGGCGGGGCGGGAGAGACACTGACTCCACTCCCCAGGAATAAAATATATACTCCAGTGATACTCCCCCAGGAACCTGCCTCCTCCAGTCACACCCGACCTGCCTGCAGTCACCAGCCAGTTCATTCCTTCAGGGGAATAATTCACTGATTGGGTCAAGGCTCTCATAATACAAACATTTCACCTCTAAACTGTGCATTGTCTTGCACATGAGCTTTTGGGGGACACCTAATATTGAAACTCTTACATACTCACTTATAAAACAATTCCCTTGGCATCTGCAGCACCTTCAGCTTTCTATGCCTGGCCAGTTTGGGCATCTTCATTCCCTCAGGGTTCTTCACATCCTTGTCAGTGTCGGATTTCTCCCTTTTCCCCTTAGGTACTGTCTCTCCCTTCTTGCAGGGGCACTTTGAGGCTTGGGTTCTGGCTTTGGAGGAGCAGGTTCATCAGACAACCTTGCAGATCTTCTCTGTGATTCATCCTTCACCTTGGCTTTATCTCTTTAGCCTCCTCTTCAGCCTTTCTCCTGGGTATGGTGGCAGTGCCAGGATGCTGGCACTGGATGCTGGGATGAAGTGGTGTGCAGCTTTGGTCAGCTTAGGGGTTGTTTTTGTGTCCCATAACTTTGCTGAATTTGTGTTTTAATTCTTTCTTTCTCTTTTTTTAAAGGAGGTACTTAGAAATGGAAATCCAGTCAAGTTTGATCTTGCTGGGAACACACTGATTCATGGATTAGCCATCAAGGGGGAAAAAGCAGTGGCTGTTCAGATAGACAGGTCAGTGTAGGTTTAGCTAAGGATGCCAGTGCTCAGTCGTAGGGCAAAGGTGAAGGGAAATAGAGCAGGGTTAGATGTAGTTAGAGTTCATTATGTAAAATCCTGTCTTATAATGAGAAAGGACAGTTTATCTGAAAGACAAACAGACAATTTTATAGAAAGATAACCTTTTGACCATTTCCATTAGGCAACTTTTAAGAATGTTTTAAAATGATTGCCAGTACCTTTTTTTACACTTTTAAGTGGTATTTAAATGAATTCAGAATATTAAATTTGTGGCTAATCATAGGATGTAAACCAAGTCGGAGGATAATAAAGCTGTTGGCTAGTTGTATTTAAATAGCAGTTTGGGGCTAACTATGCCTGCCCCCTACCACATGCTACCTGAATTGAGGCTTGAAAGTAGGCTAGAAATGGGCTAAACTAATTTTCAAGAGGAGCAGAAAGAGTGAATGACCAGCAGTAGGTTTTGATGTCACTCCTTCACCTCTCCCATGAAGAGAGACAAGGAGACGTGCTAGCCTCTACTAACAATGGTCAGAGGCTTGGGACCTCACCCCAAGCATACTGAAATGTGTCTATCTGCAGTTGTCCCAGTTACAGTGCTTATGTGAGACTTTGGAGAAGATTGTCTTGGGATCATATATTTTAAGTATATTTGGCAACTTATTTTTGAATTATGAACAACCTATTCCTATAATTATGTTTTACAAATTAGTGATTTGGATACGAGATTTAATTTTGAAAAGTCTTTCTGCTGTTTTCTGTGTGGGTTTTTTTTTTTTTTTTTTTTTTTTTTTGTGTGTGTGTGTGTGTGTGTGTGTATTCTTAAATCCCCAAATGTAAACATGAGAAATGATCTTCAACCAAGGTCTTACAAGAGGTGGTTGGAAAGAGATACTTCAAGGTTTACACATTTAAGTAATTGGTTATCTAGCATTATTATTGTTAGTGTTTCTGACTTTTTCAACACTAAAATGAATATGCAAATAGAGATAATTTGAAGAATGAGAATGGAGAAGAAGGGGCAGCAGTCAGTTTTACCTTTCAAATAAGACTGCAAACCTCTGTTCTATGTACTTTCTCTTTTCTTAAAATAGTTTTCAACTTTAAAAATCACACTGTTGAACATATGTCATTTTGTGCCCTGCTTTATTCTTTAACAAAAATAGTTCCTATGTCCTTATAAACTTATTTTTTATAAGTTCCTTTGGGTGGATTATTATAATTAACCTACTCATTCCCCTATGGTGAGCTATTTAGTTTATTTCCAGTCACTTGAAATGACGGTCCATTACTAACAAGCTGTTCTGAAGTACAGAAAATTGAAAGCTATTTTAGAAAATACATTCTCCTTTTAGCCTATTCCATTCCATTCTCAGTCTTTTATCGTTCAAGACAGGGCCTTGCTAAGTTGCTGAGGCTGGCCTAATATTTGGATCCTCCTGCCTCAGCCTTCTGAGTCACTGGGAATACAGGCATATACCAACACACCCAGCTGGGCTATTCGATCCTTCTTGCCCTCAAAATCTCAGACAGTCAACAGCAATGATTTGTGACATATGGTTACCAATAAGTGGAGTTATTGTTATTAGTTCTAGAATCTGGCTTCAAGATCAAGAAAAAGCCATTTGATGAAATAAAAGAAAGAAAATTTAAAACTAGATGATTATTGTACATATTGATGGCATAACCAGAGTCAAGTTCCTTGTTGTCCAGAGATGCCCAATATCAGAATAAAGTCTGTCTTCCCAAAACATCCATTTGACTTGGTGATTGAGCACATTGTAAAACATATTTTTTACATAGCAAAATAAACACAGTTTATAGGGCAGGATGTCCCGTTTTCATGAACTTTTAAGATTAAGCGAAGCTTCACAGGAATTTCACATTTACAGGGACTGCTTCAGAATTATCTTCCAGTCCTCTAGATCAGGGATCATGCAATCAATAAATATTTTAGGTTTTGAGAGCCACGTAATTTTCTGCATATTTAGGTCTTATTTCATTTTGATTTTTCTCTGGTTGTTTTATTTTGTTTTCCAACCCTTTAAAAAACGTTAACACTATTCAGCGCTCACGACACCTTCTGTAGTTCACCCCTACTCAGCTTGATCCATTCACATTTCCCTCAGGCTCCCAGAGTTCTTCATTGGTCACATTTGAGAAACACTGAATCGGCAGTTTCCCACGTCCTCTCATGGCAGTTAAGTATATCTTCTGACAGTGGAGTAGAATAGAACATAATGAGGGGAAAAAATTTTTACCTTTTCATAGCTTGTCTTCAATAATTATGTGCTAACAGAATTCTATTTTAAGAGTTAGTAGGCTGGGAAAAACCCTGAAGTCCTAAATTTTCATCCTCATCCCCAGGAGGATGCGCTGTACAATATAGATATTATTGAAAAGTTAATGGTGCATCATCCACATGATACTTAGAATAGAGCCCTAAAATCCCCCACACCCCTTTTGTTTTTCACTTCATACATCCAGAGTACCAAATCTCAATAATTCTGACCTATTTCTCTCTCAAAACTCAATTCAGATGTACTTGTTATTACACTGCTAATTAACTAGGACTTTGCTTATTACTCCCCCTCCCCCATTACCAGCAGGTCTAGACTTTTTACTGCTATTGACTTTTATCTCATAAAATTTTCTTGACATCTTTGCCTTCAATTGGTCCCCAAGCTCCTTGTGCCCATTTACCTTCAGCATGTTCTGTGACCTTCTTACCTTAGAACTGGTACTCAAAATGCTAGGAATATGGTACATACTTAACAAAGATCACTCCTTCTGTTTGGTTCTGCTCATGAAGGACCGAGCCTTTGCTGTGTGTGATTTGAAGTCTGTTAGTAAATTGAAAGCTATTTTAGAAAACACATTCTCTGCAGCATTCCATTTTATTAATAAAGGTCAAAGCCAAATTTATCAAAAGCAAATCCAGTGAATACAATGAAATCTTTTTGTTTGGGAAACCACCTCTATTAAAAGGTCATCTATTCTACAGATAGAATTTTCTTAGGAAATCTTTTTTTCTGAAATTGAAAATCTGTACTCTAAGCCCTTCTGTCTAAAAGATCAGTTATCTAATCAAGGAGAATCTTCTCTATCATGTGTTTTACTGTAAATATTTTTATGTGGCATCATCTCAGATGCTAGGAAGGGGAAACTCAAGTAGTGGGGAACAGGTGACAAAAATTCTTTGTCGCTGATTACTGATCAGCTGTATGCCCAGAAGCATGACAGTTGAGTTAGATATTCTTTGCAGTTCTATCTCTTTCATATAACTATAATTTTTATTCTTCTGTCTATAAATGTTTAATCTTCCATTTTCACCTTACCGAGATGTTTGCCTCGATATTCTACAGTGATGAATCCCTGGGACGTGACTTTCATAAAAATGATGACTTGTGCTGTGAATATTGAAAGCTTTCATCCAGACAGTCTGAGGCCACCCCAGGTGCATGTTTAGTAGTACATCTGAACTAACATTCAAACTGCTGGTTTCTTTCTGTTAGCAGTTTTTTTTTTTTCTTAGTCTTATATAATTAAAGATAAGGAATTAAGAGAAAAACAGTTAAAACAATAAGGGCATGTTGATACCAATGTCAGTTCAGAAAGGCTGTTTTCAGAAAGGCAGGAATCGAAAGCAGGCTTCCTTTGCCTTCTTTATAGGTGATCCCTTCCATTTTCCCAAAATGGACCCTCTTCAGTTAAGTCCTGCCTTGTTGTTTTCTAAGTTACTTCCATTCTCTGATTCATTTATTAATGTCTCTATTCCTTGATTTTAAAATTAAGAATGTTTACACTTTTCTTTGATACATGAAGGGAGGTAGCTTCTTTCATTTCTCTCCCATTTTGATCAAATACACATATATACATAGTATTGATATTTATTTCTTCTCTCTTCTGTAATTGTGATAACTATTTACATAAATATCTTATATTGGTGTAATTCTGTAAATACTGCTTCTTACAGACTTGTTCAGTAGTGTGAGCAGCCACAGAGGGTATACAACCTATTCAATCCCGGGCTTAGCGGAGAATGGCACAAACACCAGTATCCAAGGGATTCCCTTCACAGAGTTCAGCAGTTCACTCCTCCAGCACACGCTTCTCTGGAAAGACGTGAAAAGATAGCTTTTCTTTTTCATATTGCTTTTTGTTTGCTTGGACTACCTTCTGAAAAAACACTTTGTTAACTTGGCATTTCTACCTGGTAAGCTTTCTGATTTTTTAAAAACATCTTCATTTGATTTTCATTCTTAATGGATCATGTTGTTGGGTCTAAAGTTCTAGAATTAAAATCATGTTCCCTGAAGAAGCATTACTTCTTATTCTGTATTCATGGTATTGACTGGAAGACTTCATGTCTGCTGGATCAGATTTTTAGAGGTAGATTGTTTGATTTCTGTCTCTGGAAGATTTTAGTGTGTGTGTGTTTGAGTTCTGGAATGTGATTTTTTTTATTTATTCTGCACAGCAATAGCAATTGTTGCAGGTTTCAATCTGGAAATTTATTTCACTTTGGAAAAGTTCTGTTTGTTTGACTTTCCCCTCTCTTCCATTGTCTTTCTTCTTCCCCTGCGGGATTTATTGTTTTGGGGACCTTTGGCCCTTCATACCAGCAGTGCTCTTCATCTGTTTAATAATTTCCTTCTCTTGATCTTGATGCTGTGCATTCTAAGAGGCATTCTCAAGTTTTATTTTCTAGATCACTAGCTTGGTTTTTAGTCCTGTATCATTCTATTATTTAATGTATTTATCAATTTTTTTTAGCAATCAAATTTCATTTCCAGAAGCCCTTTTGTTGCTGTTGTCTTATTATTCCTTTAAAAATATTGGCTTGTTCTTGTTTGTTGGTGTAGTATTTTCTTTAATTGCTCCAAGAACATTAATTAGCAGCATTTTTCGTGGTTTCTTGTGTTCTCTGAGCTATCTCTATGTTCTCCAGCATTACTTCTGGTTTCTGGCCTTTGTCTTTCTTAGAAGCTGGCGAGACTTCTCCCCGGACTTGCACAGGTCTTTTCCCTTTGGTAGGAGGACTAAGACTGTGTATGAGGCTGGGTGGCAACAGAGAAGCAGGATGAACCCCTCCAAAGCTAATGAAAGAGAGCGTTACAAAGGCAGTGGAGGATGCTGTCCTTCCAAGACACACCTCCGTTCCATTACTTTCTGTGCCTGATTTGGAGCCCAGACTGACCACAGACTCAAGAGTTTGCTCAGCAGTTCACAGTCAGTTTTTTCCTGAGAGCACTTCTTGAGAGCTCTGACTACACTATGCAAAAGATTGCCTCTGCCATTATACACACACTTCTTTGTACTTTAGTGTTTGGCCATCACAGTCTCCAGATCATTGTAGTCATTGTCTGAGGCATGCAGTTTCTATGGGAGTTCCTTGGGAAGGATTGCTTTTCTGTTGTTTTGGTTCTGTCACTTAATTGTCATTGAACCATGGTTTCCTTTCCTGTTTACTCTACCAGTCCATTTGTATTTGCGTTATATATTCTAGGCATTTCTTAAAATTGTGTTGCTGGAGGTTGGGAATATAGCTCAGTTGGTAGAGTGCTTGCTTTGCACGCACAAGGCTCTGGGTTCAATCCCTAGCACCACACACACCCACAAAGAAAAGAAAATCGTATTGTTGGATCCCTCCAACTTCAGTGGCACTTGGATAAGAGAATAAATGGATGCATGTGCTGATATGCCATCTTGTACCATTATGGTCACCAATGTTAAACATGAATTAAGAATTTGAAAGCCTCAGCTTTGAGCTTGTGCTTATTTTGATGTTTGGCATAGAAATTGCTGAATGAAGCCTTGTTAGGTAACTACATCTCACCCATTGTACTAGGACTGGAACTGCCAACTACTTTTTCTTTCTACGTCAAGATTTCATAACATAGAGTATATCATTAAAGATCCTTATTCACTAAATCAAGAAATTTGCTCAGAGGCTATCTTTTAGGCCTGAAAAAATTCAAGCAGAAGGAGTCTCTCTCCCCATTTTAAAACAGCAGCAGCAGCCACCGTAGCCACTCTGTTATAGTCTTAAAAAAAAATCTCTTTAAATTTTCTTTTGGGTAGGCCAGATTTCCTTTTGACTCATGTATACTGATTGCTGTCACCATTTCCTTGTTGGCCCCATGTTGTTTTTGTTCCCTGCAGCCTCCTGTTTGCTTGTGTCCCTGGCATGTAGAAATAATATGGTTCTGTCACTTAATTGTCATTGAGCTGTGGGAAGCAATACAGCTTTTCAGAGTGACTGCTGTGGGCTTTCCTAACTGTTCTCTTAGGGAACACTGAAAGGGCAAAGAACTTTAAGATCTTTGTCTCAAATGCTTGCTTAGTTCATAATGGTCTAATTGGGGTGTGCAGATAATGTCCTTATGTGAGCTTGTGGAAGAATGAGACTATTGTTAACTCTACCTGTTGTAGATTTTATCTTGAGCTTCAAAATGTCTCACACATTGGTTTTCACTTGAACCTAAACAAGTATAGGTGAGGGGAGACTCTTCTTTTTTCTTTTCTTTTTCTTTTTTTTTTTTTAAACAGCTCTTCAGCTTGCTTTTTTTCCTTCTTAAAATTATAGCTTTTAAATTAATGTTAACCATAGTGAATAGGAATGCTGAGTTGTGCTATTATCTATACAGTTCAAAATTTTTTATTTTTCTAAGCAATTGGCATTAGAAATAGTTTTTATCCTTTGTCTTAAATGTAATGAAAATACACTGGCTTCTGAAACTGGCTGCTCTGATATTGCATGTGATATGTGTGTATCCTTCTACAAAGTCATTCTTAACTGATCTTTAGATCCTATAGTTACAGAATGTTGATTGTCCTGAAAATTGCAATCTGCAGGCACATATTTACAAACACTTCAGGGGAAGTGCCTTTGTATGAAATTCAGCAAGTCTATTTAGAAACCTTATGTGAGTTTTTAAACTCCAATGCTTTTAACATTTGTAGTAGAAACTCTAATATTTAAAAATATATATCAGCTTGACAAGTGAAACAATTTGATAACAAAGCAGAATTTTTTTTTATTAGAAAGTATTATGGCCCAAGGCCATAATGTAAGAATACTATATTCATATTATAATGTAATAGCAAGTGATATTTAAATTCCTAAGGCTGTGTTCTTCCTAAAGGATTTCACATCATACAATTTAATTCTGAAAGGAGGCATTAACTATTAAGAGGCTTTAGATTTTAAATTATCAATCATCTACTCTTTGCCCTAATATGACAAAGGAAATAATTTAATTTCTTGCACACTTTAGGATTTATCAAAACACTCAAAAGCTTTGAATGTTAGAAAGTTAAATTTTTATGCTATTTAAAAAAAATGGTAAATAATAGAGTAAAAAATAGGATTTACTCAAACTATATTACTAGCATGATATTACCTAATGCATGACACATTGGTCATTTATTAACAAACAACTCATCTGTTCTTTTGACACAGATTGTGTTAGTAACCCAATATATGTCATGTACTAGTCTGTTTGATTTTTAAAAATAATTTTCTATGAATTATTTTGTTTTTAAAGCTAATTATCAAATTTTGTACTTGTTACTTTCATACCTTAAATGAAATTTTCTAAACTCTTCAGTGGATCCAATTCAGTATTCAGGCAAGAAGCTCCCCAGCCTTAGTGATATGGTATTAAATTAAAAGTTCATAAAGTAACAATAAGATTTACAATTTTTATGACAAATACTGTTTAAGAGAAAATTTTCTTTTTATAAATTAGAATTGTCATTTTTAGATTTTTAAATATCTGACTTGCTAGTGATGAAAAATAAGAGCAGTTTAGTGTGGATAAATGGTTTGTTGATCATGTTACATATTTTCTCTATTTGCATATATGTACATATTTTTATGCCGCAGTCCTGCTGCAGCAAAACAACCAGGGGGTGACGAACAACTTGTATAATCGATACAGCAGGAGTATTATACAGAGGTATTTATACATTCCACACAGCTTATGTTAATTTACATAAACTAGATACAGCAGTCAACCAATAAGGAATCTCCACACTTAATGGCTCACTGGCGTTACTTCACAAACCACTCCCTCTGGCATTTTGCCAGGCGCCATCCAGACTTGTTTACAGACTCTAACATTTTTAGACGTTGTTTTTATGTGTATGAAACTTATATGCGAGCTTACCTGATTTCCAGTTTTGTGATTTGGGGAATTGTGATCATTTTGATATTTTAAATATAAACACTGAAACCTGAAGTATAATTATTGTCTCATTTCAACTTGCCTTTTATTCATTTACATGTACAATATTTTCATGTTATTGCTACAGTCTTTGAAAGTAAAATCACACTACATTTATAGAGATTGAGTCATCGTTTTTCATTTTATTACATTGTTAGTTTTACATTGCTGAATTTCACACTGACATCAGAGATTTTTAGTTAAACAGAAGAAAGAGAAGCCTATTAAACTCAAGGGCAGGAACAGAATTTTGATGTCTACTGGCCCTTGATCTTATCTATTCAGTCAAACAGGAGAGGAACAAATTTTCAAATTGATATCCCTAAAAACAAGAATATCTATGCTGGATTTTGCATTTGACTACAACTTATAGTTCACTGAAGAGCAGCTCTACTGGATGCTGCATTATTTCTGAGAAGTCTGGAATTATCTATCAGGTTACCAATAAAATCTGGAGTCCGAGGGCCTCCATAGTATCTGACACAGCTGGGAAGAAAGTCTGAGGAGGTGAAATGATAAAGTCATATAACTCACATGGTACACTGATGGGCATTAAAACCATAGATGCTGATACATGAGCATATACCCCACCCAGTTTCCCAGAAATGGGATTTGTGAAGCAGACAATGGTTAGTGCAGTGGTCTTCTCCTCAACACTGATAAGTTAGGCAGAACCAGACTATATAGGGCCTTTTACACCATATCCAAGATTTTAGTCCACATTATATAAGCAGTGAGATCTCTTGAAGCAAAGGAGTTAAGCTCAGGATAATAAGGTACCAGTTTATGAGAGGTCCTTATTGTGGAGTGGAAGATTATGAATTATCGTTTAGACTTGTTTTGTTTAAGAGTCTATAATAGTTTTTTGCTTATGTGAAACCTGAGCTCAAGGGAGAGTTCAGATCTAGAACATTCAATTAGAATGGATTTCCTAGGAAAAGAATTTAGACCCAAGAGAAGCAAAATAGGTTACAAAGAGGAACAAGCACACTGAATTTATATAGTGGATATCTAAAAGGATAGAATAAATATAGCCCATAATTTAACTCTCTTCCTCCTCTTATCATATCTTACTCTAAGCATTTGGATACAACTCTAAGCAAAAAATTGTTAAAGAGAATGTGTATGGAACAGTATTATTTCTTGAACCTAGATCAGTGAAATGTCACTAAGCTTTTTGAAAATGGCTTTGTGACAAATAATGTAACATTTTTAGTTTATGGAATTTTGCCTACATTATACACCAAACTTGGACTATTTGTGTTATCATTAGAATCATATTTTATCTTAGAAAATTACAAATGTTCTTACAAATTCCATGAAATCTTTTGTATCCAAAGCAACCTTCTACCGCCTCATTATTTTCTTTACTTGAGTGTTTTATAGTATAATTTCTGAAACTTAACATGTTGAAATCCATCCAGCTTTCCCTTAAACCTTTTCTCAAATCTTTTTCCATCAAGTCAGAAAGCTCAGAACCCCTTTATTCTTACTTCTTCCAAATCTTCACATCTGATCCACAACCAAATTTCAATTCTGCTTCTAAAATGTTTCTCTTGCCTGTCTAGGTCACCATATACGTGGCCACCATTCTGCTCCAAGCCGTCAGTGACATCTCTTACCTGAATTACCATGGTGCTCTCTTCAATTTTCTCTCTGGTTTCCTTCTTGCTGCCCCCTCTCTGAGCCATTCTTCGCATAGGTACTTAGGTATTTTCTTAAAGGAAGGCGAATCAGTTTGCTCCCTTGCTTAAAATCCTTACATTATTTCCTTTGGTACCTAAATTAAAACTTTTTTTTTCTGGTTTACAAAGTCCAGCACATGTGGCTCCCAGTCAACCTTGCCCTTTACTGTGCTTTCCCCTGCCCTGGATGACCCTGTCCCAACACGTTCTGTGCTAATTCTACATCTTCATATTTCAACTTAAATGTTGAGCCTTTCTTCTTCTTGGTTTGTCAACACAGTCTTCTCTTTAGGGCTGATCCTAAATGACAGAGCAACCAGTGCAAAGCCTGAAGCTCAGATGACCATGAATTAAAATTACTTAACTTCAAAATCACGAGATTGGTTGATAAAGATTTTGGACAAGAGAATCTGTCCACAGAGCCAAACAGTTCTGTGGGGACAGGTGCATAGAGTACTACATACATGGCATGCCCTGGGTGTGAGGCCATGTGTTATAGTCCCTGTGTTTGCTCCACGTCCTGCCCCTTGGTTGGTTGCTGCAAGGACAATTGGCCAGAACTTGTATTGTTGGATGCCTGTAATCTGCTTAGCAACTGCCTGAGTATATATACATGGTAACTGCACAATAAAATCAGACCTGCTTCCTGCTCAGTCTCCAGAGGTCTTAAATAGCGACTCCGCAGCCACATTCTCCTCTACACTGTTCCATGGACCTCCTCATTGGACGAGAGAGAACCCATGCAATTCTTGCTTAGCAAGAAGGAAACCTCTACTGTACAAGTTGCTGACTCATTTAGATTTCTAGACTAATTTCAAAAGTACTTATAATGTCATTGGCCCAGCTCAGCAGTGGATTCCTTAGGGCTCAGTGAGAGCAGCATCCAGGGGACCCCGTGCCTGGTTTCCTCTTGGGCAGGATGAAAGAAAGAGTGTGAATTTCAGCACTAGTTAAACATGGCCCCAAATCTCAGCTCTCCCACTTGGTGGTCAAACTTGGGCAATATATTGCTTCTCTTGGAGCCAGTCTCCAATCTCATGGACTGTAGTGAAGAATAAATGATGTAATGATTTTAAGGCACCTAGAAAAAAAGGAAGGCCTGCAAACGATTCTAATCATTGTCTACTGACAGTATTTATCCTTAGGAATAATTTACCATTTTAAAAGTGATTTACATCAACTTAGAAACTAGGTAGTATGATACACGTAAACTTTGGAAAGAATTCACACACTGACTAGAATTTCTCCCTGGCTTCTCTTGTGAAAGTAGCAAGAGAAAAATGATTCTGTGTCTGACGCAAAGATAAATGTTAGAGAGAATATAGTTTCTTTTAGTCTTTATTTAATCTTTTTATTCTCTCTGAAGACATAGTCTCAAAGAATGAGGAAAACTTCAAAAGCAGGATAGAAACACTGGCATTGACACATGGAGACCTTTGTGGCTTTATGTTTACCTACTGATTTTTTTTTTTTTTAAGCCCAGATAGCAAAATGTCAAGAGTGAAATTGGGAGGCAGCCTTCCATGTTGAAGCCTGGAGTAAAACCTTAGGTCAGTGTGACTCACACAGACAGGTGTTACTTTGGCACATGAGGTTTTCCTATTTTCGTGAGGTATGTGTCCCTATTTCATTTCTGTTGTCAAACGTTTTACATTTTAATCCTGTCACAGGTTTTGGATTAAAAACTTGTTACATTGATCATCATACTCAAGGAAATTTTTAGACCCTAACAGATTTAATCTAGTAGCTATGTGTCACTCTTTGGCCTGGACAGAGCAATGATACATTTTTTAATTCCATAAAGGATTTGTCAGCTGGAGGTATAATCTCAGCGACTTGGGAGGCTGAGGCTGGAGAATCCAGATTTCAAAGCCAGCCTCGGCAACTCAGCAAAACCCTGTCTCTAAATAAAATGTTAAAAAGGTATGGGGATGTGGCCTAGTGGATCAGAACCCCTGGTTTCCATCCCTGATTTAAAAAAAAAATAATAATTTGTCAGAAGACCAACCATACTGTTTTCTTTTGTTTATTGATTTTACTTTCCTCTTCTTTTTTCTAGGATTATGACAGTTTTTTTGAATCGAAGGAAAGCAACACTGTTTTTTCATTCTTAGGCCTGAAACCACGATTGGCATCAAAGGTAAGGTTTTTTTTTTCTCCTTTTTGCTTTAAAATTCATCTTTCTTGAATTCTTCTTAGGGATAGAGGTTGAAAATGTTAAAGAGATGCACAGATAGTCTCTACTCATAATTATAGACTATCTAGTATTAAGACACACTAAGATGCCTAGGTTTTTCTGTTTCTATTGTCAGTCATTGCAATAAATTAGGACATTGATTTACTTATAATTTAGACCCCATTCTAAGCAGTAGTAGCTGCTTTCTATTTTAAATTGCAATTTTTATCACAGTTCACTCTCTGCATTGGTGGATTCAAACACGGGTCAAGAATATTTGAGCAGAGTGTGCTGGCACAGCCTATAGTCCCAGCAGCTCAGGAGGCTAGTGAGTTCAAAGCCAGCCTCACCAAAAGCAAGGTGCTAAGCAACTCAGTGAGACCCTGTCTCTAAATAAAAATACAAAATAGCCCGTGAGTTCAATCCCTGGTACCCTGACCCCAAAAAGAATATTTGAAAAGAAAACTGTCTCTGCACTGAACATGTACAGTTGTTTCTTCTTGTCATTATTTCCTAAGTAACACAGTATAACACCTGTTTACCTCATGTTAGGTATTATAAGTAATCTAAGGCTGATCTGAAGTATATAGGTAGGTGTGCCTACATTATGTGCAGATATTTTCTCTAAGGAACTTGAGTATCTGCAGATCCAAGGGGGTGGGATCCTAAAATCAATTCCTCACAGATACCTAGGGACAACTGTAATTTAAATTTTTTGTGATAGCACAATCAAGGCCATTTTTGAAAATTCTTTTGCACATTTAGCTTTTTTACATTGAAGGAAGGGTGTTCTATGATAAGTGGTCAGCCTTGGAAAAAATACTGCAATTCCTAAGCCAGTCAAAATATTTTTAAAGCCCCTTTATTAAGTCATATGTCTTTTGGAAAACCTAAAGGACCCAGGTTGTATCATATTTAGACCTAAAAATTATAATTTTTTTCATAACTTAATTAATATGTATTTAATACATTACTTTCAAAATTAAAAAGATATTAAGTCAGATAATATTTTGATTATTTGACTTTTATAATTAGTACTTATTTCTTATTATAAAAATAACCTAGACTCATTTAGAAAATTTGGAAAAATATGAAGAAAGTATAAAGCAGAACATAAAAATCACTATTCACCATAAAAACTAAGCTATTCACATTGACATTTTTGTGTGTTTCCTTGTGATCTTTGTGTGTGTGTATGTATATATATATATATATATATATATATATATATATAGAGAGAGAGAGAGAGAGAGAGAGAGAAGCTGAGGTTTTGACTATATTTACAATAGAGATTGAATTCTAAAGTGTGTGTGTATGTGTGTTTTTCACACAATTGAAATGGAAGTACATTACTGGGAGTTTTATTGTCTATAAGTAATAGGTCTTTTGAGACTACCCAGGATCTCTACGATTTCTGGAACACCTGTGGGAGGAAGGCAGCGACATCAATAATGTAAATTATACACCAGTACCTGCAGTGCATAGCCAATGTGAAATCTTGCTTTGTTTTAACATCCACAAGTCAACAGATGGTTGTGGGTGGTTTCTATGTACGAGTTTTAAGTAGAGGCAAAACCCACACATAAAGTATTTACAGGTTCTTAAAAACTATTTTTATGAAGATGTAACATTTGAATACTTGTTAAAAGTTTAGAGTATTTTTATAACATGTTTCATCCAAACATATTAAACAGTATAGATTTATCTTCAAAGAACTAGAAAAACTGGGGTAGGGAAAATCTAATGAATGTATAAACCCAAGGGATACCATGGTCTATGTAAAAGCCTTTTAAAAAACACTGTGCACTTGCAATCTTTGTTCTCATTTTCCCAAAGATGTAGTTCCTTAGACACTCTGCAGTCTGACTTTTTAATTCTTTAAGCCGTTTAGGCCTGGTGGTGTAACTCAGTGGTAGAGTGCTTGCCTAGCCTGCATGAGGACCTGGGTTCCATGCCCATCACTGGCCCCATGCCCCCAAAGTAGAAAACAAAATTTATTCTGTCTAGAACTTCTTAAGAAATCTATTATCTATAAAATACACATTCTCACATGGCTTGTGGCCACAATGTTAATGTTGGTCTTGGTGCCATTGCAGCTGACTTGATTTGAGTGGACCAAGTTCAAAAGCAGTAAGGGCCTTGGGCAGCCCCACCCATTCAGCCAGCCATCTTCAGTTCCATGAACGAGAACTACCGGGACAGGAGCACTTGGGTTCAGAGCAGATGTCCATAGTGCAGTGTCTGTGTTGCTTGCTCTCACAAACGTTCAGGGGCTTAGAGGTTAAGAGCAGCTTAGACTACATCTTTATATGAGAAAAGGGAAACTATAGGAAAAATTTAGCCTTTTCTCCCCATTTTAGTGACTTATTATTCACGTTGGTAATAATTCATTATATGGTCTGCAGATTAAGGCTTTGACAGCGTGTTCAGATTTGATGTACCAAAAGATGAAACCCCTTTTCTTATCTCCTTTCCTACTCCCGCTGCAGTACGCACACATGAAAGATAAGATAGGAAAGCTATCCAGTAAACATAAGGATGCCGTTAGCATCTATAATTGCTCCACAAATGGGAAAAGAGCATTCATGGGCCCCACAGGCACAGGTGCAGTGTAGATTCCAAGTAAGTGCTCCCAGAAGTAAACGGAGCAGAGGAAGCCTGGAAATCACCAAATGGTGTCTTGCAGGCCACATTAGCTGTGGATATGTTATCTGTCCAGTGCAAAATTTTTGAAAGTCAAAAGTAAATGGGTTGCTAATATTTATTTAATTTTTAAATTTGTTCTTATTTGTTATATGTGATAGTAGAATGTGGAGTATAAATTTTCATCCTTCTGGTTGTACATGATGAAGAATTACATTGGTCGTGTAATCATATAAGTTGCTAATATTTAAAATACAGACTTTTATGCTTTTCTTGAAGTTGGGAGGTATAGAAACTCAAGAAAAGGGAACACTTTCCCCTGTGAGTGGCTGGAGCCAGCAGGGGCTGGCCCACCATGGTACTTATGCAAGCACGAGAAAAGGAGGCCTTCTTGCTAATAATTTTATGTTGAAACTCATCAAGTTTGTTATTTTAATAGACTAAGAAGAGCCTATTATAGAAGTTTTTGCTTCCTGATCTTTGCCATTCAGGGGTGATATTTAGAATACTTAACAGAAGGGAAATGTTGCCAGAGTTGGAAGCTATGGAGGCCTCCTGTGCCAGGTGACAGCTGTTTAGCAGTTGGATCATGGCTGGAGAGGAGTGGAGGGGCACTTGGGTGATTGGAGCAGCGACTATTTACTAGCAGTTATGGCCATACCAATGCTGTTCTTCACATAGGGTCAGCATAAACCAGTACCTCTGCAAGCCCCCTGGGGGAGATAATGCTCACCCATCCATGAGCTAGTAGATCGGTACCTTTAAGAGGAGACTCAGTGGGATGTTGCTTTCTACTTTTTATATTTGGCAGATTGGATGAGTGTGATTTAAATCTGGGCTCTGATCCCGAAACCCAGGATTTGCTCTTAACAATCACTTGGGGGTAATGTATTTCCAACATCTCTGTTCTTGACATTTAAAAAAAAAAATACTGCCAAGAGCAAATTTTCTTGTCAATGTAATGCAGTGCTGTAACTGGTGTTTTTGTTTGTTTGTTTTTAACAGGCAGAACCTTAGTGAGGCAAAGTGGAAGGTGACGGAGATGCATTTTGGAGCACCCATTGGTACTCGGCACACCTGCTTACCTAATGCATCACTGTGACAAAAGCCACATGCACCAGTAACTTTGCTTGCCACGAAAAGGGTGTTTTTGGAAGATGTGGGTATAATGGGGATTGCATGATTGCTTTAAACCAAATCAGGACTGTGGTGGATTTTTTCTTCCCAATTTGCCTGCAGTTGCCTCACTCACCTGAAAGTACTGTCTTCTGTTACGGGTGTGCTTCCTTAATAACTGATAGACAAGTGGGTGGTACCATTAGAGAGAAAATGTTGGGTCTGCCCTAGGATATAGTAGATGCCAGTATTGCATAAACCTACTTCTTTTTAAGCTGCTTGGATTGCATCCTTGAAATTAATCTGCCAGGCTTATTAGAATCTTTGAATAAAAAAGCAAAAAGCAATGCTGATTGACAAAAGGGCATTGAAGATTTTTGCTACAGAATCATAAACATCACTGCTCCAGTGCTTTGTAATAACACCTGTTGAAAATGTCAGATGTTCTATATTCCTTTTTGTAATGGAAACTCTTAACCCTCACAAATCCTCTAAGCTCCTACAGATGTTTCCAGAAATTACTGTTGCAATATTGCATGATCACAACCAAGTTACAGGGATGAAGATAATTACTATTGCAAGGGGAAAGTTTCACCTAAATGCACAAGACTGCTTGAAAGATATATTTTAAGAGGTGCACTAATTAGATAGTCAGTTCATAGGGAAATTGTCTGATTCGTATCTGAAGGCATTTCAGCTTTAGCAATTTATATATACATAAGTGCACATATATTTTTTAAATTCAGCTCCCCAACAGCTGCTTATTCTATTTTGTGAAAGGATTATATTTTTTTGAGAAAGGAAGATCTCAGTTAGATATATTTTGTGGACCCTTGATGATGCATATTAAAAGATACCAATATTGCTATAGAATTAATTTTTTTCTTATGTTACTTTCTTATGTAACATTGTTCTACTATTTTTCTCATCTAGCCACAGTCTCATACTTTTCAGAGTAAAATCGATACACATTCTTACTTCATATATAAGCACAAGTGAGTTTTCAGAGCAACATATATGAGAAGGGGGCTGTCTAAAGAGTAACTCTGAATTGTATTTGGCAAGCAGATCCGCTCCCATTGGAGTCGACGCTGATAAACACTGAATATGTTACTTTATTAGGGCAGAGGTGACTTTTCCATATCCTTATATTTTTTAAGGGTTTTGAATTGCCAAACATGGAACAGCCTTGAATATGATGAACTCTAAGAGGGATGACTAAAATACTCAATTATTCCTAGCATCCTAATACTAGACCTTTTATTATGATACTGAGAAGGATATGTGTAAGAAATTGAAAGAGCAAATGAATTAAAGCATCACATACCCTGTCCCCATACCTTGATAAATGTGAACTATTCTAAAGCACTTTTTGAATGCTGAAGCTGAAATCCCAGCCTGATATTTGCAGTTCAGGACTACAGTCAGACGGAAAGCATGACAGAGATCTTCTTGACTGGAAAATATATGATCTGCAGTTTTCTCTCCAAGGAAAGCTGTTGTCAAATCGTGGGTATTACTGGTTAGTTGATATTAAACAAGATCCAGGTCATATTCCATTTGATATATCCCAGGGACTATCCAGGAATGTTTATTTCTAACTGAATATTATATTTGAGTATGTTAGTATGTGAATCTTCTGCTAAGGCTTATAAATTTTTTTTTTTTTGTTTTTTTGTATGAACCCAGGGGTGCTTTTACCACTCAGCTGCATCTCTCTCTCTCTCTCTCTCTCTCTCTCTCTCTCTTTCTCTCTCTCTCTCTCTCTCTCTCTCTCTCTCTCTCTCTCTCTCTCTCTCCTTATCTATCTCTATCTCTCTCTCTTTATTGTGAGACAAAGTCTTACTAAATTGCTCAGGCAGGCTTCAAACTTTCCATCCTCCTGCCTCTGGAGACACTGGGATTACACCATCCAGTGGTGTAATTTCTTTTTAAGATACAGCAAGTTTTAAAGTTGTCATGTTGTAATTATTCAGTTTACATTTAGTCTGCTCTTACAAGTGAAAACTGAAAACCAACTTAATAAGGTTGAGGCTTTGCAAATTCTAGGATTGTAGTATCAATACCATGATTGCTAACCAGAGAAAGCCACCCAAATTTGTCTGATAACTTTCAAATTAACTATAATATGCTTAGTATGATTATATTAAACATAGTGCTAAACTACTAACAAATACAAACTATCTTACTATGATTTTGGGAGGGGGCTATAAAGAAGTACAAGAGAACACCCTCAGGTGGCAGTGTCCTTGCTAGGATAGACTAGAAGCACAGTGTATGGAATCTACCACAGTATCCAGGCTCCACAGAGTACTGAAGTATTGCCCTCCAGGACCACCCTGTTTACAGAGAATATAGTGTCCTTAATCGTACTCCTACCAGCTGAATTCCAAGCATAAAGTAATGATGTTCTTATTTCCTTTAACTAGCTGCCTTTGATTTTGATAATCCCAGTCTTTAAAACCCAGGAAAGAAGTGGATTTGCAGGCATAGATGTAATAACAAGGATATTTTAAGACAGAATTTTAGTTTCCTATAATAGGTTTCTTAGGTTGCTAAAAATCAAATATGCCATTTTAAAATTATATAAAATATAGAGTACCATCTTGCAAGGTGTATGCAGACCAGAAGAAAATTTACTTGGGGAAATAACTTGTTTTTCCAAATTCTAATGTTTTATTAAAATCAAAGAAGAGAAAAGGAAGGTATTTTGCCCTCAGACTCTAATATATTTGAGATTTTTTCTGTTTTATTCATTAATTCAACACTTACGCATAGATGTTTTGTAGCACATGAATTTAATAATGAAATGAACTTATTTTTATCTTTTTGTTATGGAAAGGTACCAAAGTTTCTTTCTGTTTTGTTTCATTTGTCTGATTTTATTGTGGGACTTTGCTTTTTCCTAGAAATGCTTTTCATTTAACAGCTCTTCTTAAGTGTCGGGATCCACTTCAATCTATATAATTATTGTTTTTTAGATATCAGTTTGTATGTGTTTGTCTCTTAAGGCATTTATATTTATACTCAGCATTAAAGAAAAATGAATTCCAGAAAACAAGTGTTCTAAGACGGAGTTTTGTTTCCTCCCATTTATCACATTTTCTAATTGTAGTTCTGGGTTTGGCTGAATCCTTTCTGTTTAGCTGGGAAGATTTGTTTTTACTCCTCTCCACAAACCTGTGCATAAAAGAACCTGTGCATGAAAGCTGCAGATTTAGTTATAAAAAAAGAAACAATGCAGATATATCATGTGATCATTTGAGGAACCATGCAGGTGGTCCTGCCTGTGTTGGGAGGGGAACACAGAGTCATCTCATACAACGACCAGTGATAGTGACCTAGGACAGAGTTAATCATTCAGCCACTGCCTTGGTTCAGTTCCTTTTGTGGTCTCAAGTGAAGCAATAGTTGATGGATATGGTCCCCTGTTGGTTGCAGAATACAAGGACAGGTTAACCACTACTTATTCTACCAGGGTCCCTTTGAGGCAGCCAGCCACCTCTGAAAGCAGAACAAAACTTTGCTGAAGGCAGTAGCTGAGGTTGCTTTTATCACTAAACTATGTCAGACCTTAGAACACCAGGATAGAGGGAGGGTAGAGGGAGGGATCAAAGGGAACAAGCTGTAAATTTGCAGAAATGTGCTAAATCATGAAACCAAATAAGCAAAATGACCACTGCCTTCCTGTGTCTCAGATCTGCAAAGTTTTCCTACTTCTAGAAATGCATGATTGGCTGTCCTTTCTATCAGCATATATTGAGCCCTTAAAATGCAATGGATCCTGGCCTGGGGATGTGACTCAAGCGGTAGCGCGCTTGCCTGGTATGCGTGCGGCCCGGGTTCGATCCTCAGCACCACATACAAACAAAGATGTTGTGTCCGCCGAGAACTAAAATAAAATAAATATTAAAAAAAAAATGCAATGGATCCTATCTGAGCAGGACAGTAGTCTCCACCCTCAAAGATGAAGCAGAAATAAAAGCAGCAGTTATGTCAAGTGGTAAATGATAGAGTTGAGTAAGTTCTTAGCACTCCAAGCTGTGGTTCATCTGAAAAATTACATGTAATATTTTTCTTTTTTAAAACCATTTCAACTTTCAAAATTTCATACTTATAGTGGAATACACATAGACACCTACATACACATATAATATATATTAAAGATAAAGCATAATAATAAATAAATCCTGTGTGCCTGCCACATACCTTACTGCCTTTTTGTGAAGCACTGTGTGTTGTTCCCCCAACCTATCCTCCTCCTTGTCCAATAAAAGGAGCCCTATCCTGCTTTCATGTTGATCACAGTCTTCCTTTTCTTTATCATTTTGTTTTCATGTATGTATCCTTAAAGAATAATAAATGGAATTAAGCTGGATATGTCTTCTGTCATTTCGTTTTTACATTTATTGCAATGGGAATTTTTACTACTAAATATTGCATTGTATGAAAATATCCCATAGAAATAGAAAAGGAAATGTTGCTATGAACCTTCTTTTGTTTGTGACTTGTGGTGCACATACCTAAGAGTGGACAATATACCTTGAATAGAATTGCTGGGTTGTACAATAAAAACACATCAGCTGTAATTGATAAGGTCAAATTGCTTTTCAAAGTAATGGTACCAATTTAATGTTCCCACAAAAATGCCAGAATTTCCAGGACTGTAGATCCTGGCCTACATTTGGAATAGTCAAATTTTTGCCAAGTTAGGTATCATAAAATGGTATCTCATTGTGGTCTCACTCGGCATATTTTCTCCTATTACTAATTTGAATGTGTTTAATAGAAATTTCTATTTCTTCTTCAAAGAAATCCCTCTTAATGTCTTTTACCTTTGTTTCTTCTTCAGTTATATTTTTGCTATTAATTTTAAATTTTTCTTTATACTTTGCTTTTATTGCTCAATACTGATTTATCTTTTTGTTTTTATTTGTAATGCCAGGGCCTTGCATATTCTAGGCAAACACTCTACTACTGAGCTGTACTTCCAGCCCATGATTTAACCATTAAAGGGAAGACAAATAGATTAAAAATAGAAAAATCTTCTGAAGCAATTTCCAGAAATATGAAAAGCATGTTAATCTTTATTCTATTTGCAGAAAATAAAGTTGAGTGCATATATTATATGCTTCTTGCATATTGATTTTCAGTGTGTCAGCATGTCAGCCAAGAAATATACTTTCGGTACTTTTCTTTGCTCTAGGATGGTTCTTTCTCTAAAGCTATTTTAAAGCTTATTAGCTCCAGTTATTTGGCAGGAAATTAACATGATTAATGTTATGGTTTAGTTTTTCTGCTACAGGACTTTACCAAAAGAAAATCTTTATATAGACTTGATGTTTGTATATACTTGTTTCCTTAGTTTGTCAAAATGCAATGGGCCTGTAGCAATAAGTTACAATGATGATATACTTAAAAACATTAAAATTATTACTCTAATTCATAGGAGATTGTATTGAACCTCTGCTTATTATCAGTGAATAATTAAGCTGAGTAAAGTGGATCAATGTCATGCTGAATATAACCCTATGTACTGTGCTGGCAGCATGCTCACATGTACAGGGACTGATTGGCAGACAGGAAAAAAAGACTTGAGTGCAGTCTTACCTTCTGAGGCGCCTGCTAACTTGGGACATATTTAATAGCCTGAGGATACTGGAATTTGAAAATGTATGAACTGAAAACTTAGTATTTTTATAATGAATAGAACATTAGACCTTTTTATATAATAGCACTATCGTGTTGTAAGATATATCATTTGGGGCCCTGTAATAATAAAAATGTACTATAACCAAAGTTTTCACTAAAAAGCTATTTGGAAAGTCTCTGTCTATACTATGTTACAGAAATGAAAGTTCTAGAATACAGACCAGTGCTTTTCAATATGGTACCAACAAAGCACATAAGCTGTCAAGCACTAAAAATGTGCTTAGTTGTACTTCACAGAAGAAATAAAATTGGTCAATAAATATATCGAAAAATGTTTAACATTTCTCTAGCAATTAGAGAAATGCAAATTAAAACTACACTGAGGACTGGGATGTAGCTCAGTGGCAAAGCCTTGCATTCGCAAAGCCCTGGGTTCCACCCCCCAGTTCCAAAAAAAGACAAAAAAAAGAACCCCACCAAAAAAAAATAAGATTAAAAAAAAAACCCCTTTAAAAAAAAAAAAACTACACTGAGATTTCATTTCACTCCAGTCAGAATGGCAAATATCAAGAATACAAGTAACATTAAATATTGGTGAGGATGTGGGGGAAAAGGTACAGACGTACATTGCTGGTGGGATGCAGATTGGTGCAGCCACTGGGGAAAGTAGTATGGAGATTCCTCAGAAAACTTGGAATGGAACCACCATTTGACCTAGTTATCCCACTTGGCATATTTCCAAAGGACTTAAAATCAGCATATTATACTGATGTGTGGAGACATCAATGTTTATAGCAGCTCAATTTGCAACAGCTAACCTATGGAACCAATCTAGGTGCCCTTCAACAGATGAATGGATTAAGAAAATGTGATACACACACACACACACACACACACACACACCACACACACACACACACACACACACACACACACACAACACAGAATATTACTCAGCCATAAAGAAGAATGAAATTATGACATTTGCAGGTAAATGGGTGGAGCTGGAGGCTATTATTTTAAGTGAAATAAGCCAATCCCAGAAAACCAAAAGCCAATGCTAACACATAATAAGGGCAAGGGAGGGAAAAATAGAAGTTCAATGGATTAGACAAAGGGGAACGAAGGAAAGGGATGGGGAATGAGAATAGGAAAGACAGTAAAATGAATTGTACATAACTTTTCTATGTTCACATATAAATACGTGACCAGTGTAACTCCACATCATGCACAACCACAAGAATGAGAAATTATACTCCATGTATGTATAATGTGCCAAAATACATTCTACTGTCATGTATATCTAAAAAGAACAAATTTTAAAAATATGCCTAGTTGAATTTGTGACACATTGAGTATAAATGTATTTCAGGTTTTGTAGACAGTATGAAAGAGTAAAATAACACATTAGTTTTATATTGATTACATATTGAAATGATAATTCCTGGATATATTGAGTTAAATGTTAAAGATAAGTTTTATCTTTTTCCTCTTTTAAAAGGTAGCCACTAGAAGCTTTTAATTTACATATATGGCTTTCATTGGTTTTCTCCAGGACTGCACTGTTCTATACCAACCTTTTTACCCCAAATTACAATAGAGAAATAAAACATCTAAAAAACGTTTTTTAGGTTTTGGCAAAATGTCTCCTTCATTTGTAATAGTGAAAGGATGTGTGAATATCTTTGGGTACATAATTTTCTAACAATGCTGTCAAGATAAAGGCTTTTCTCATTTTGCTTTTAGCCCCTCTAGCTTGAAGCATTTTTTGGCAAAAGAAAAAGTGATATATTTTTTTAAAATTTGTATTGTGTCTTGTAGATTTTCTTTTTTTGTTGTTTTTTTCCTGGAATAACAGTTGACAGTAATGTTATGGGTCATCATAATATGTGACATCTCTCTGTCCAGTCTCTTGTTACTCTGCCATTTCGTAAAGCTGATGCTTCCTGTTGAATTGGATTATATCTGCACTAGGACACAGTGTTATTTTTTGTATTTTTCTTCTTTTTTTTGAAAAGGGAATTTAATCAACCACACAGATATCATCTTTAATCATCAGAACAGTGATGAATATTAATAGGACTTAGTCCTAGATTTCTCTGTATCTAAACTCATTTGAGCTCATAAGAATATATGAGCTCAAATATAATAATATATAATCTGTCTTGAAAAAGTTTCTTTCTGGTCTCATTGCCAAGGATTAAAACAGAATAGTATTAAAGAAATATTATTTCTTTCTCTGTCCAAGTTTTTAACATTTTTCTTTTGGGCTAGGCTATTAGAAAAAAATATTTTTTGGAGGAGGGGACCTGTATTTTTATTATTAAAATAAGTGACAATATTCATTAAGGGGAGGAATTTTTTTTTCTTTTTTTCTGGTATGATTTTGTCTGGAATTTTTCCCTGAAATAAAGAGAGTGATTGAAATATAGCCCTTGCAATCCAAGAGATACCAACCACTGTGTTTTGTGTAGCTAGTAATGCTCTTGCTTTAGGCTTCATTATTAGTTATTCTAATGAATTACCACACCTATGAAGGATTAAGCTTTTGGGGATGGTATTGAATAACTTGTCCAAGATAAATGCAGACAAATAGTCTTCGTGCTAATTTGATTTAGTTTTTTGGTATTATCCCATTTAAGTTCTCTCATTTTTATCCTTGCCAATCTAGTGCATATCATGTGCTAATACATCACTAGGTGTGAAAACAGACTTAGGGTCTTGGAGGGCCCACAGCTTCGCTCAAGGACTGAGATCAATAACCAGCAATTCAGCACTGACTGTTACCCTAGCCCAGTCCTAACCTTTCCTCCCTCTCTTCTTGTCTTTGTGGTAAACCACTTAAACGATGTGCTCCAAGCCATGTCCTAACTAAATAGTAAGTGTAACAGAAATGATGACAACAGTCTTTTCACACCCACACACCCCTCTCCAAAACTGGGAATCAAAAGGGTGACTCTGCTGCAGCTTCCCTTACTGCATATCATTTCGCATGCCTAATAAATACTTATTATTATACTGAGATATTCCAATAAAAAATGAAGAACGGAATTCAGACATATTTTCTAGCCATTATAAGGTGGCTCTGCAAACAGAATTTTAGCAATTGTATTTCACAGCTAAAGTGACTACAGCATTCAGACTTGGGAGATAGCTTCTATATAACACAAGAAACCTCTTCCAAATCATGACTCATTGAGGGCACTCCAGAGTGAACCAGTTCTCTATGGGCAGCTTTACCAGGACCCCAAACATGTAAATGGTTATTTCTTCATTGAGGATAGACAGAGATCTTGCTGGAATCGGATGAAAGCAAAATGACACATGGGTGGTAAAAGAACTGGGGGTGGGGAGTGTCTAGTTCCAGAGATAGCTAGCTGTTTTTGAGTGTGCCATTTTAACCAAACATGGACTTGAGGTGTTGGTGGAGATCAGTTTTCTCCATTATTCTCCCCATTGCTGAAAACTGTTTATTGGTCATGCTTATGCAAATAAATGACCCTTTATCGTGTAGTATTTTCAATATAGTATAATTTATATTCTACTTTTTTGGTGATTGAATTAGCATTGCATGGTAATTTGTACCTGTCTTGTGTCTTTTACTTGGTGAATATCTGAAGGGAGTGGGAAATAAACCCCTTGCTGTTTCAGTAAGGGCATAATCGCCAGTCACTAGTTAAATCCAAATATATTTTTATAAAAAACTGATTTGTTCTCTCTTGCCTCATAGTCTTACTATGAGAATTTTTTTTGATACCAAGTATTATATTTGTGTTTTCCTAATATCTCTGAAGAAAGTGTGGTATTTGTAACTCAACTGTGTGAATGTTTATTGTTTATTATTTCAGAAAATAATTTTCGGGGGGCAGTGTATTTAATTTTATTTGGTTTGGACACTTTGTCCTAAGAGAGCAATTACTTGTATGTCCTCTTTTTACTGTTATACAATAAGCTTGTCATAAAAGCTGACTCTATAGTCAAATGAAATACATGGTTTGTTATATGTGTTCAACAGTCTATTTGATGTTTAAACATGTGGCCGAGTACTGAAAAGTCTAGTTTTTTCTTTTCTTTTTTTTTGGGGGGGTGGGGTGGGGCAGTGCTGGGGATTGAACCCAGAGCCTTGTGCATGTGAGGCAAGCACTCTACCAACTGAGTTATATCCCCAGCCCCCCAGTTTTTTCTAATTGTATCATTAGAGCTTTGATTCCGTATACCTTCTTTCCTGCTGACAATTACCAGTTAGTAAGTTTAAAACATGTTGTTTCAGACATATTTAAGTGCCGCAGTCTCTGGCTGGGCACAAATCACGAGTCTCCACACAGCTTGTAGATTCAAACAGCAATTCTTTATTCCCGAACTCACACCGGCCGTCTACAAACACATTCTGGGGGAATCCACGTTCTCTGCCCAAATCCACTACTGCCCAAATCCACTACTCTGCCCAAATTCACTACTCTGCCCAAATCCACTCCACATGGGCATCTGTCTCCCAAAATATACTGTCTGACCCTAAGAACTCAAGAGGAACTCAGCAGCAGGATACACCCTATTCTAAAGGGGGAACACCCTAATCTCCTATTATGCTAAACCGCCCTGGTCCTTGAGCAAGGTCACCTTTCAGAAGTCCTTCCACTAGACAGCATGGGAGTAAGCTGGCAAGGAGATTGTCATACCTACTTGGCTGATGGCTCCCAGCATTTAAGACCAATCAGGAAATAAACATCACATAGGGATTTAAACAGGAAAGTCAAACATAAGGAATTGCTAAACTCTAATTAAAGAGAAGCTATCAGATATGAGGAAACTGTATTTTACCATAGAGTGAAGGAGGATGCCCAAGGAAGGACTGACTTGAAGGGAAGCTGTCCTTCAGACCTCCTTGGAGAAGTCATAGTTGCAGTCCCCTGGATGTCAGGGAGGCTCTCTGAGCACAGGCAGGGGTAGGTGAGCCATAGTCGGTGGCCAAGCACGTGTGCTCAGGGAGGGGTTGCAGTGCAGACAGATCTGGAGCACACGTGTCCATGTTGCAAGATCCGCGGGAAATTATCATCAAGGTCAGGCCAAGGCTGCAAGGTCCTTCGGGACCTGGAGCTGAGCAGAGCTACTCACACCACTGTCCCACTGTGCAGCAGTCAGACCCTTCAGAAGAACTCCTTCCTCTTCTGGTATCCCTCCAACACACTACTGAGAAAGTAAACATCGTACTCACTGTGGAAGAGCACTCTGCCCACTACCACAGAGCCATGCTTGAAGAGTAGATTTGGAACGAAGATGCCATAAGTTGATGACTAGCAAGTTTCATAAAAGATTGTGTAAAAGGATTGTCTTAGAGACTTCTCATCTGGAATTAGTCTCATTCATTAAAAGCAAAAGGATTGTCAGCATTTCGTAAAGCATAGGTAATTTAAGCAAAGATTTCCATTACCGGCAATAATGATGCCTTGCTACCAAGTATCCAGAGGCTTGCTATGGGAAGCAAGTGACTCAGTGACTAAGCTGATGAGTGTCTTGTCACAAAAACAGATGTTCCAGGAAGACATAAAGTCAGATTACAAATCGTCTAGTCTTCCTTACTTTTTCTCAACCCAGTTTTATAAGCCTGTTGAAATTTAATTTCAAGGAAAAAGCACAGCGCTGAAGTCTTTTTTACAATTTATAAACATGACTCCTCCTGTGATCAGTTATTCAGTGATAATGTACTAACCTACTTTTAAAACAGTGTTCTTAGCCCAGCCCCGTAATCTCTCTGTAATTCAAAAACAATAAATATGAAGAGCCTGATCATTCTATAAAGGGCATAGCTATTGGCTCTCTTTTAAATTTTCTCCTGCGGCAAATGGAAAATTGAGAAAATTCTCTGCAACATATGACCCATTCATTCACCCTGAAAGTTATTACCTGGCATAGAAAACAAAGCAGAGGACTGACTATTGGGTAGGTGCCAGATCCAGCTAAATCCAATAGTGTGCACACCCAGACTCAGTCCAGGGACGCTAGCACTTTAGTGCTAGATAGGGGATCCTGCTCTATACCATTTATTAACTTTGAACAAGACTGAAGTCAAAGAAAAATTTGTCTTATTGGAAAAATAACTGGCTTCAAAAGAAGGCTGGTTCTGGAAGAACATGCCATTCCTTATCAGTGCAGCTCTCGCCTTCACACTTGAACCCTGCAGCGCCTATTTTCTGTTTTGATTTTTCTCAACAATACCTTGGGGGCTTATGTGCCATTAAGACATGTTTGCCAAGTCAGGAGTAGATGATAGAATACCAGTACCATTCTAGACCTTGTTGGGAATATGAAAGTAACTTCCAGTGTGGCTTTGTCATACTAGGAGCTTGTCAAGCAGTCTTGACATCAGTGTGGTGTGGTCAAGACCACCTGTAGAAAAGATGCTGTGTTGGTGAGGAGATGGCCCTGGATGCCTCTTGGAGCCTTTTAATTCTCAGTCTGTGGAATGGATTTTACAGATGTCTCCAAGTCAGAGACTAACAGTGGTGTTAGTTCCAGATGTCAGTTACTCTCATCCCATAAGCCCAGAATTTGTCAAGCATTAATATGCATACTAGGGACCAATAGGGAGATCTGAGACTATTTATTGTTTTGCCAAAGTATTAGTTAACTAATTTCTCCAAATGGAAAGGTCACTACTGGCTTACAGTGAAAACAGACCCAATCCGGATATTTGTTTTCATCTAACTGTGTAACTATCCACTTTTTCAGTTTGATTGACATTGTTTTATGTGCATGCACATTTTTCTAAACCCTGAACTAGCACAGCCAATTTACTCACCTTTGGATTATTTCACTGATTGAGAAGAAATCCTGCCCTTGTTGGGCTGTTTATTAATTTTAGTTCTAATGTCAAATATCAACACAAACTGCTTATAGAAGCCTGACAGAAGTCTGATAGTTTAGCAGTTACTAGTTATTGTCCTTAATATGAGCTAACTGCTGTTCAGTGTTTTTCTTGAGTAGAGCAAGTGGGTGGATGATAAAAACAGCCATGTTCTCTTGTCTTACAATAACCTTGATTATAGGCGAAGTTCTTTGCCTAACAAAAACTGTGGCTATATTTAAAGCTGTTGGAGAATGACTGCATAAATATTAAAAGTAAGATTGAGAAAGCTCTCATTTTCTGATGTGTGTGCACATATGTGTATATATATGTACATATATATAAGTGGACATTTGTCTCAATATTTATCTCTACTAAATCTCAAAGAGGGAGAGGGAAAGAGTGAGAGAGAGGGAGAGAAAATATTTTAAAACAGAATATTCTTCCAGTTATTCAACTTTTAAGTCTTAGCCTTGGTTATGAAATATGACCTATAGCAACTATCATATGTAAAATACAGCAAGTACAAAGTCAGTAACAAGAAGAATCATTGGGAGGGAATGGCAGGTAGAATTTCAGAAGTAGTTAGCAATACCATGGAATAAATAAGGACACAAGAACAAAAGAGGCAATTTTAGCATAAAAAGGAAAAATGAGCCAACAACTTTTACCATCCCCCTCCCAAAAAAGAGTCACATTTTAAAATCAAGAGAGGCAAGTCTTCTGAATTTGGCAATGTTGAGAATAATTGTTCATAGAATCAGAAAATGGTCAGATTGGGAGGTAAGTTTTTCACTTTTCTATAAATCCATCTAAATTCTCCCACCCAGCATACTTAGTAAGTTGTAAAATTTGAGAATGGGAAAGGAGCAAGTGTTAGCGACTGAGGAGTGAGCTTTCAGAGTTTATTTCCAACATTCTTAATTCATCTGTCCTTCACTGCTTGCTGCCTTGAAGACCACAGTGACTTAAAAGTGCTTCCAAAAACGCAAACAAATCTAATGGAAGGAAAAGTACTAAAACAGTGTTGAATAAACAAAACAAATTTTTTTGTGTCCACAGAACTAGATGCACTTTTAATCAATACTCAGATTTTAAAAAAAAGAAAATCTGGATGTTCTGGTGCTAATATGGACAAAACAGAACAAAAGAGCAAAACATAAGTAACCAGGCACATCATTTATTCTCTTAGTTTGAATTTTACACAGAAAACTGGATCTAGGATGGAATAGAGGAAAATGGCCATGTTCTATGATGAATATATATAGGTACATTTACTGGATAATAACATTTTGAAAAAAATAGTAAACATGCCGCATAGGTACAGAGCCAGGTGCCCTTTGGTGTCAGGACTTGGGTGGTGGCGACACCTAGAGGCCTAATAGCTGAGTACAAGTTAGAAGCTGAGCTTTGTGTTAAATTTTCACTGTTAGCCAAGGCAAACAAAAAGACATGCACACATAGCTGGGAAAATGAAATCTATCTTTCAAAAAGTCTTTAGTATATAATGTTTACTTAAATTAAATTTAAAATGAAGGATCAGGGAAGGGGAAGTTTAGCAATGTTTCAGAAAGTTACCTGTTTCTGGAGGGAGGTGTCTGTGCCTATCCTCTTTCGGGGGTTGGGGGTTGGGTGGGGGATGGGGAGAGGCCAGAAGCATCATGCTCCAGTGTGCTTTATTGCAGGGCTCATTCTTAAGGAGTTCTCGAGATTTTAACACTAAAGCATAGTCCAAGTAAGATTTCTCATAGCACCAGCCGTAGGGTCTTGCATCAGTGGGCAATAGAAAATATTTAAATAAGCATGACTTTGTGTTTGGTAAAGTGTGAGGCACTCTGCTGTTCTAGTGGGGCCAGCAGAATGCTGGGGCCAATATCTGTGGGTGCAAAAGAGACCTTGGTCAGGCCCCATAGGCTTCATCTATAGCTTCCCTTGCTGCTCAGGAAGAGAGGAGCTAGAGCAAATAAAGGGCATAGAAGAAGAACTCAGTGTACCTTTCTATTCATACATTCTGTACAATAACATTAATTCAGCAATGTACTAGATTCCTGTTGCTGCTGCAAGAAATTAACCAAACTTAATGACTTAAAAACAACACAAATACATCATAGAATTCAGAAAATCAGAAGTCCAAGGTGGATCTCACAAGTTACAATCAAGATGCTGGTAGGATGCTCTCCTTTCAACAGGCTTCAGAAGAGAATTCACTTTCTTGCCTTTTCCAGCTTCTGGAAACTGCCTGCCTTCCGTGGCTCAAGGTCACATCACTTGCACTGCTACTTACATCTCACATCCCCTTCTCTGACTGAGGCACTTCTAGCTCCCTCTTGGAAAGACTTGTGATTATTACATTGGACCCACCAACGTAATAATCCGGGATAAACTCCATCTTTAGAATCCACCTGCAAACTTACTTCTGTGGATGTGAGGCAAATGCATTTGTAGGTGCCAAGGATTAGGACATGGATGTCTTTGGGAGGGGAGGACATTATTTGCTTACCGCAGCAACATATTAGCCCACCTTATCAACCAGGCACAGGATATATAAAGTCCCTACCTCTAATGGGGTGAGCTTGGAATGGCGAAGATAGGTCAGATTTTCTAACAGAACAAGATTATAATTATAGGCAACTTAGTAACAGCTTAGCTCCGATGAGGTAATCAGTTCTGGTGTCTAGGCAAGTGACATTTGACCTAGCTCTGACCAATCAGGAAGAGTTAGCCAGATGAGTAAGACAGGAAATTTTAAACAGAGTAAATAGTTTATATAAAGGCCCAGAAATGTATAAAATAGCTCATATGATTAATAAGATATTGGGTTGTGTTGCTGAAAGTGGCAGGGAATGGCTTAGCTATGTTAAGAGGGATCCTTCTTCCTACAATAATATCTGTTCTGGGTTTTTTAAAAAAAGGAAAAGAAAAGAAAGGAGGTAGATCTGTCACATAGACATTGCTTCCTGGTTGTTCATGGTGTAGGAAATTGTGTCCAGCTCATGTCAAACAGCCAAATGTATTTTAATCTACTTTTTTTATTTGCCACTTCTACTGATAAAAAAAGAAGCTATAATGTTGGAATGATGATAAGTAGTTGACGATCCAATGAAAATATTAAAAGACAATTTCTAGAGAAGGATGTATAATATATTTTTCATAAGACTCTTAATACAGTTTTGTTCTCTCACCACTAGCCTCATGAAAATTTTAGTGAAATTTTCATTAAGAAGAAAAAGATCTCCATGGTAAAGACCCAAAGGTGAATTGTTAAGAAATGTGAAACAAATGTGATATTATTGAACCATTTTACACTAAAGAGCTTGTAAAACATCTATTTCCCTGCTATTATGGAAATTTTATTTGATTTTTATCTTTTGAATATGGACTGATCCCCAGCTGGTGCCTATTTCACCGACTGACAACAGATATGAGAAGTGTGTTTAAAGACCTTGAGGGCCACTAAATTGAGTCTCCAGACCTATGCAGATCCTGTGCCTGGAAAGCTTGTGGACAAGAAGGTTTTGGTAAGGAGAGCATGAAGATTGACAAGGAGCTGCAAACATACTTTGTACCAGACCTGCAAGAAATAGAAATTCCCCTCAGGGAACCACAGCCCAGCTGCATGCCAAAGGTAAACAGATATATATATATATATATATATATATATATATATATATATATATATATATATATATATATATACAGATCAGGCATTATATGTGTTAGATGATTTACTTGAAAGATAACCACATTGGAAGTGTCACTGACATATAGTGGAAGGTCACTTAAACTAATTCTGTCTTGGAGAGTCTGCCAGAAAGTCCTTGTTAGAGGAGATCATTTTTAAAGATGAAATCATAAGTAAATGAATGATCAATCAATAGAAAGGAATTTCCTGAGGAAGGAACTTGGGAGGAGAGAGCCTCAGTCAGAGGTAATGGCATGTCTGAGGGTACAGAGAGAGAATAAAGGTTTGGAATGATTGAGGTGTATGGACTAGCCTAGTATTCCATGCTATGAGATTCAGACATTATAAACTTTTGCTACTCAAAGTGTGGTCCAAGGACCAGCAGCATCCCGTGGAGCTTTATGAGATGCTACTCCAGTTAGAAATCTTATTTTAACAAGATCCTCAGGTGGTTCAGAGTCACAACTGTATTTGAGAAATTTTGCTATAGACAAAAACCATTGAAGAATTTAAAGTAAGTGTATCTGTTTTAGTCAGCTTTGTGTCGCTGTGACCAAAAGAACGGATAAGAATCATTCAGAAAAGGAAAAGTATTTTGGCTCACAGTTTCAGAGGTTCAGCCCATGGTCAACCGACTCCATAGCTATGGGTCACAGATGAGGCAGAACATCATGGCAGAAGACGAAAGCAGCTCAGAACATGGAAACCAGGAAACAGAAAGAGCGCTGCTCACCAGGGACAATATATAAACCCTAAAATCATGCCCCCAGTGATCTACTTCCTCCAGCCAACCCTACCTACTTAATTTCCACCTAGTTAATCCATATCAGTGGATTAGTTACAACTCTCATAATCTAATCATTTTACCTCCAAACCTATTTGCATTGTCTCATACATGAACTTTTGGAGGACATCTCATATCTAAACCATTAAAGTGTCCAAGAAGTTTACCATCATATAGCATAGTGACGGTTATGAGACAGTTTAGGAAGACCTGGAGAACAAGAAAGAAGTGTCACCCCCAAAAGTGAGAAAAACAATAGAAAGTATTTTCTGAAAAGCCAAGAGAGAGAAGGATTTCAAACAAAAGTGGTGTCAAACAAACGCTAGGGCACATCCTTTGGATTTGGTTTTGGATCTGAGTTTTGGAAGAAATCCTTAATTATTTATGCCAAAAAAAATACAGAATGGTTGCTGAAATGGAGCAATAGTGAAAGAAAATGGAATACAGCCAGCGATGCCTTTAGGAAATTACTAAAAAAAAAAAAACTTAAGTTGGTGCAAGAAAATTCTAGTAGCAATTTGGTTGTTAAGGACTCTCCTGGAAGTAGGCAAGCATTAAAAAAGGAAGATGCTTTAATAAAATCTTAGGGGAGCCAATACAACATTGGGAGCCCAGAAACAAAGGTGAAGACAGAGAAAATGGAGATCAGAGATGCTAATGGCTCTGTGAGGATTTTTACAGAAATAAATCAGAGAAAGAAGTTAAAAATATGTAACGGGGCGGGAGGCAACTCTCCATTTTAAACTGTGGTCATTAAGGGTATTTAAAGTATTGCCCTGTCTCATTAATAGCAGGAAGGATAAGCCTTCCTATTGTCTAACCTAAATAATAGCTTCTCGGTTGGCTGGTCACACTACACAGTATGTTGGAAACTCTCTGTATTAGGATTCCTCTTGGCATGTCACTCCTGTATGTAATTCTGAGTGCATGAGAAACTGGGTGGGCTGCAACATATTCTTAATTTAAGTGCTGTCTTAATTCAACTTATTATCTGGTCTACAGCAAGCTTTTAATCATTTATTTTTAATATTTGTCTTATTTATTTATGATATATTTATCTATTTATGATTTATAATTTTTATAATTTGTATACCATTTATTTATAATTTATATTTATTTATAATTTATAATTATTTATAATTTATTTATTTATCTTATTTAATTTTTTTAGTATCTTGGAAAAAAGCATTCTTCCTTCCAGGCATCAGTTCTACCCAGGAGGCAAAGCCTAGAGTGGCCTCCATGTTGATAAGTAGCACGCCCACACAGACACTTGGGTATCTAGTTGTGTCTTTCTTCTACCTTTGGCCATTCTAGAATAATGCACCAAACTTTGATATGATGATGACCTTTTGGTTCCCATTATTTTTGTGTTCTTTTTTTTTAAGTAATTAGAACTAAAAATGAGAGATTAATTGCTATACTTGTTGGAATATTTATTTTTACTCAGTCAATATATATAATAATTTCCTCTAAATAAACCATAATGAATCTGAAAGATTTTTAAATTGCCTATTAATTAGTTGAGTTGCGTTCCTGGCCCTGCAGGGAGTCCTCCCATATGTGATCTTCATTTCTTTAACACTATTTGCTTACTGTCATCACTCCCAGTTACGCTCTTCCTTTCCTGTTGCGTAGTGTGTGCAATAGAATTCACGTGGTGTTGAATCCTACTTCTAGCCTCTTTCTTAAGCCCCCTCCTACCTCCCACACCAGTGCTCTTCTCTGGGCAGCCCATCAACATTGTTCTAGTCAAGACAGAGTATCTCCCTTCAAATCATTTATTTTTCAGCTTAGGGCTTGGTATGCTTTTTCTATAAGGGACCAGTTAGTAAATATTTTAAGCTTTGTGGGCCACATATGTTCTCTATCATATACTCCTTTTTGTTTTTGAAAATAATTCTTTAAAAATACATAATCACTCTTAGCTTGCACAAAAACAGGCTTGATTTAGTGTGTGGGCTGGTAGCCTAGCTGATTGTCCACTTGGCAGGCACTTCCTTCAAGCCTTACAGAAAAGCAGACCTCATTAAGATAGTCTAATTCCTCTGTTCTTAGTCTAGTTCTTTTTCTCTTTAGCAACCTCTAGAAATAATCTACTGTAGACTATCTATGAAAGAATGTGCTGACCAGAAAACATAAGTATTCTGGATTACTCAGTAGTAGTTTCTAATTTCAAAATTAATAAATCAGTAAATTATCACAACGTGTGTGTGTGTGTGTGTGTGTGTTGTTGTTGTTGTTGTTGTTGTTGTTTCTAAATGAATCAGATTAGCTTGGCTTGTACTGAAAATTTTCTTTTGGAGGCCTGTACCATTGAAGGCTAGACTGTAGAACCTGGCTATCCCAATTTATTCCCCTGGGTGGCTCAGTCTAGGCCTCCCTTTGAAGCCAGCCTTTTCCGTTTTCTACAGGGCCAAGCAACTGAATAGAGAGCGGGAGGGGCTGGAGTCTGGCAGGTAGAGTCAGTGAGGTTTTGGTGCCAAAAGAGTGGAATCCTGAGTCCACTCCATCACTACCTTTTTGTCTTTTCGGGAGTCCTTTAACTTCTCTGTCCATTGCTTTACATGTAAGATGTCTGAAGATGATTGCCTACGCACTTTCCCATCCCTGAACCCACAGACCACTTGGCCCTCAAGAGGGTGTCCGTCTCCCATTCTTGTGAATCTAGCCTGGCCTGGTGACTTACCTTGGCCAGTAGAATGTGGAAAAAGTGACTTCTGTTTTGTGAGCTTTTGCTTTCACTCTCTTGTGCTTCCACATAAGGAAGCTCGCACTCAGCTACCCAATAATGACAGACCGTGTGGTCAGACGATCAGCCCCACGCTGAGCCAGACTGAACACAGCCACATGTGAATTCTCAAATGGCATCATGTGGAGTAGAACTGCCCAGCCATAAGAAATAATGAGTTTTAGGGTCATTTGTTTAAACGCAACAAATAACTGAACACCACAACAGCCAGGTGTTCTCTCCTCTTACGCCTCCTTCTAGCAGTAGCACAGAGCTCTGGGCCTCCGTGCTTTGGAGTGCAGCAGGATGGAGGAGGAAAGAACTCAGCAGAGCTCCCTATGGAATCCTGATACCACCCTCTCTGTTAATGTCAGTGAGTTGCAATGAATAGTCGAAGCCCAGTTACAATGGATTAAACACCGTGGAAGTTTACTTGTCTGTCACATAAAAAAACTAATCGTATGGTGAGAAGTAACTGATCAGAAACAGCATAAAGTGCCAAGACCTTTTCCATTTTAAATAAGAATATGCTTTTTCCAACATAGTAATCATATAACTTTACTGGAACACTATTTCAAATGACTAAAATGATGTTTAACTGTTTCAGAGTTACCCACACTGATTCTTAGTATAAGTGATTGATTTCAGCTTAGATGCCTTGAGGGAAGTGCCTTACATTTCGTTATAACATCTAGTCTCAATTTCACTACCTCAAGCCTGACAAAAGACCAAATAATAAGTCTGTTTCTGGAAAAATCAAGAAGTCTATGATTGAATTAATAACTGAAAGAGGTGAATTTAGTCATAATTATTAAGCTTCAGGGCCCCTGACTTGCACTTGCCTTCCAAGACTACGGAATGTGCTCACATGATCATATATTTGTGCAAAATCATCCATAAAACCAGGTAAGATTATCCCTTTGGACATACCCTGTCACCACTTCTCTTGAGTCAGTGTGTTGGGATTGAATGAGTCAAAGGGGGGTTGAATTGAGGATACATTAAGTTTGAGAAATATTGGTGTGGTCTGCAGTCACTTTTTATATGGGGAATTTATTGCCAGATGTGGCATGAGCTTCAGGAATCTTCCCCTTGCCCACGGTGCTGATTCATGGCACCAAGGCACAATGACAAATGGCCAAGGGTAGAATCATACCATAATCCTGTCCAGCAGCAGCTGCCATTGAAGAAAATAGGCATAGAAAAAATTAAGGTGTATAATGTACAGAGCCATAAGCTAGTCTGTGGAAGATCCTTTCATTAATCAGTGTGTAGAGGTATTTTTCCTGCTGCTTTTTCAAAAACAAAGTCCTCACTGATCCGGAATATAGGATATAAGTGGCATACATAATTATAAAAGCAATATGCACTTCTATTTTGTTTTATGGAAATTGTACAGAATTCCAATAAAATTCATTGTAATTTCTGTTTGGAATCACAAATCTATAGCAGATCAGTGAGTGTGTATGTGATGTCACCTATTTTATGCATCACAACACATTGCATTGATCTTAGCAATCCTGACACAGCCTGCCCTGACACAGTCTGGTGGTTCCAGACAGAGTGACCCACAAAATGGAATTCACAGGATACTTAAGATTAGTTACTGCATAAGAAAACTTGAAATGCTCTGAAATTTTATAACACCTGTACAACAGAAATTTTATAGATGTTTCCTAAAAATATACATACCATTCCCAATAATGAATTTTGGAAATTTCCAATGCTATCAATATTTTTTAAGGTTTAATCAAATTGCTAGAGTAGAAAATGAATTCAATTTTTTCTATAATTTGGATTACAAAATAATTTTCATATAAAGAGGTGATCAAAGAACATGTAATAAAAATATAGGAAACAGTATTACAGAGATGTGCTAGATAATTAATGATAAGAAATGTTACTTTTCTGAATTTGGTAATATTGTTATTAGTTTTTAAATGCATAACTGATGTGACATCTTCTCATAAGTACTTTAAGTATAATTTTAAGTATAAGTACTTATAAGTATAATTCTATTTTAATTTTGGATAGTCTCCAAGTTTCATAAAATTTGAATTCATCCTGAACGCTAGAAGATCTTGATCAGATCAGCTAAATAAAAATAGTCTGTTTTTTCAAAAGAGCAAGACTTTATATTCTGGTGTATAACTGTGATGCTGGTATTCAAAGATGGCACTTAATGAACCTGCAGATATTTTTCTCAGAGTCATACAACATGGACTCCCAGGCTGCAGGGCAAGAGTGTCTTGAGATGCTCTGATATTAGAAGGGATAATTTTATTATTTTAGGAATTGTTCTAGTATCCAATAGGAAGAGTTCTAATCCATGTTGAATTTCATATTCTGTCAGAGGTTTTGAGCAGAGACCCCCTGAGCCAAGTGCACTGTGAGCTATCTCAGTGGCCTGCACCTGTTGGACAGAG
Organism: Callospermophilus lateralis; assembly: GCF_048772815.1. Lineage (NCBI taxonomy): Eukaryota > Metazoa > Chordata > Mammalia > Rodentia > Sciuridae > Callospermophilus > Callospermophilus lateralis. The sequence goes on along the minus strand of NC_135310.1, from coordinate 81,338,646 downwards.
AGCCATATGCTCCACCCTGAAATAAGTTATGTTGGGCCCACACTGTGGCATACGTTCTGACTTCTGCCTCTGAACTTCTAGTTTGTGTTTAATATAGTTGTTAATTGAAAAGAGATAGTTCTTCATTTTTTTGCGAGGCAAAAGTGAATGGCAAATATGTTTAAGTTTAAATTTCACCTACTAGCATATCTTTATCTCATAACTGTGAGTTTTGCTATACTTACTTCACTTCCCCAACTTATTGCTTTAAAATAAACATTTCTCTCAGAGCAATTCAATTTTAAGAAGAGAGAGATGTTTAATAATCAAGAATAACAATTACCCAAAATATATTCTCCTCTTCATTTGAGGACATATTCCCTGGACCATATCCCAACTGCAAATAGGTTGGTTAGCAAAAGAAATGTTTTATTCATTCCTCTCTAATTAGAATTCAGGAAAGAGTTCCCAAAAGATGAGTAAATATATTCCTTTATTTTCACATTGTACCATTGTTGAATTTATGGTGTTGGAGAAAGTACCAGAATAGCTATTCACAATTTATTAGTATTCACTGCAAGAACTGACCTGAACCTCATGATAAAATAATCTTCTTAAATACCTGAACATTAAAATGTGTTTTATTTTCAGTGAAATATGCACATATAAATTTTTCCAAATAATGTTTGTCTTTGAAAGTTCATCTTTACTTTTGGAAGCATTTTCTAGAATTCTTATAATCTAATTCTAATTTCCTAAACAATTATTCCAGTGTAATAGGAAGTATTTAACCTAGAAGTTTTAGTTTTAAATGGAAAAGCTTTTAAATATAGTTTTTCTGACAACCCAGTATATTTTATTATGTTTAAACATTTTTCCCTCTCTGTTGGCACAATAAGTCATGTGCTATTAGATCATAGCACCCTTTCTTTCTCCATAGAATTTAGTTTATCTGTATTGTATAGAAATTAGTCTAGAACCATGTTTCAATTTTAGTGCTGTCAATATCTATTATTCAAATTACTCATGTGGTTGTGAATTGATGAACAAGATTAAATGTTTTGACCATCTTCTTAAACATTAAGTTCATGTTTACTCACCATTCACACTAAATCTTACACATGGATATAATGAAAATGAATTCTGTTTAGCAAGTGTCTTAGTCATCTTTCCATAACTGGACAAAATACCTGAAATAAACAACTTAAAAGGAGAAAAGACTTATTTTTCACAGTTTCAGAAATTTCAATCCATAGTCTGTCAACTCCAGTGCTTTTAGGCCTGAGGCAAGGCAAAACATAATGGCAGGGAGCATATGGTGGAGCAAAATTCTCAACTCATGGTTTCTGAAAAGCAAAAGAATAAGCTTGCTTTTATTTAAAAAAAGAAAAAGAAAAAAAGAAAGAAAGAAAGAAAAAGCTTCTCTCCCCAAACCCATTAAGCTTGAATCCATAAGTGGATTAATCCCCTCATGGGGTCAGCGCCCCTGTGATCCAATCACCTTCCAAAGACTCCCATCTCTTAACACTGCTGCATTGGCAACCAGGCTTTCAACACATGAGCTCTTAGAGGACATTTAAAATTCAAACTATAGCTTTCCACCTCCGGCCCCCAAAAGACTCATGTCCCTCTCATAATGCATACTGCATTCAGTTCATTTCTGAGAGTTCTCATAGTGTAAATGGTTCCACCATTGTTCAAAGTCCAAAGTCTCCTCTGATCTTCAAGGCACATAAAACAACAACAAATAATTTTATACTTCCAAGATACAAAGGTACAGAGTAAATATTCCCATTCTAAAAAGGGAGGAATAGAACAAAGAAAGGAAGGACCAGACAAAGCAAGTCCAAAACCCAGCAGGGCAATCATCATAAAGCTCCATGTCCAGCACCTAAGCACCTGGTTGCCTGATGTGCACTCCAAAGGACTTGAGCATCCCTGCTTCTATTGCCTTGCCAGCTGAAGCCTATTGTCTCTCTTTTGGGTTGGCTCTATTCATGGACTAAATCTTCCTGGGATCCCCACTGAAGCCTCAACTTCACTTTCACGGCTGTCTGCATCATCTTCTCAGGGGATGCTTGCAGGGACTCCAATACTGCCTTGAAATGTTGCTGAAAGTTCTCTAAAACCTCACAACTCTTGCATTCTTCATGCGTACAAAACCAGCATCATGTGAACAGGGCCAAGGAGTAGTCAGATCTACTTGAACCATGGCTGTGATGGCCTGGAAGGCTAACCTGCCCCATCAGTGATCCCTGATTTGAATAAGTCATACTGGTTTGGAATGAATGATCCAAAAGCCATCTTTATCTTACATGAAAGTTCCTGTCAACACTGACCATAAATATATTTATTGTTCATATGAGAATAATATAACTGTTGAAAAAATTTTTTGCATGATTAAGAAGGCTCCCGTAGGTATGAAATAGAAGATAATCAATTGATAGGTGGATCTTGCATGATTAGGGAAACAGCTTTGTTATGAAAAAATAATAAGTCAATAAGCATTTTACACCAGGGCTGATGATGTAGCTCAGTGGCAGAGTACTTGCTTAGTATGCAAAAGCCCTAGGTTCAATCCCAATACCCGACACAAGAAAACTTCAAAGTAGACTGATGTGTTTAATATGCATGAGGCCCTAGGTTCAATCCCCAGCACTAGACACATACACACATGCAGACATGTGTAGACATACATATACAAAACAAACAAAACAACTTTAAGCCACTATTTCTTGGTGTTTTAGTTTGGATCCAGAGTGTCCCCTAAGGTCTTATGTGTTGAAGGCTTGGTCACCAATGCAGCAGTGTTCAGAGGTGGGGCCTTTGGAAGGTGACTCAACCATGAGAGCACTGACCTCATAAGTGGATTAACCCATTTATGGATTTATGGCTTAATGGGCTTGGGGGAAGAAGAATAGAAGCAAGTTTTTCTTTGCTTCCTAGCCACCATGGAGTGAGTAGCTTTAGTCCATCACGTGCTCCAAGCGTACAATGTTTACCTTGACACAGGCCCAAAGTGATGGTGGCAGATGATGATGGATGAGAACCATGAACAAAAATAATTTTTTCCTCCTTTTATGTTAATTTTCTCAGGTATTTTGCTCAGAGTGATGAACTGCTGACTAATATGGAAAATTAGTTCTAAGAAGTAGGATCATTACTGTGACTTTACCTGACAATGTGGTTCAGAAGTCTTTGGAATTGGCTTGCAGGAGGAATTTGGAAAAGCTTGGAGAAGCAGACTAGAAAACTCTTAGAATGCTGAGTGGAGCTTAATGAATGAGCTCAGAAGACCAGAATACTAACAGGAATGCTGATAGTAAAGGCTGTTTTTCATAAGGTTTCAGATGAAAATTAGGAGTGTGTTGGGAATTAGACTACAGGCCCTTTTGTTACATTCCTGCAAAGAACTTGCCTACATTCTGTGCATGCCCTAAGACTATGCACTAGACTGAGGTTAAAGGTAATTAATCTGGTGGAGTAAATTTCAATGCAATACAGCATTCAGGCACTATGGGTATTGCTGGCCACCTTTAGCCAGACTTATAGTGAGAATCAAAAACAAAAAGCAGAGCAGAAAGATTTGAAAAACTTGCAGTTTTTCCAGAAAAAGATTGTGTTTAAAGTCACATGCAAGGAGGGTATGCTTGTTAAAGAGATCAATGCCTTTTAAAGGCCAAGTACTTTGCACTGGGACATTAAGAAAGATTCTTGGGGCAGCTCAGGAATCAGCAAGACATTCCCACTTTAGGCTCAAAGACCTTAGTTTGAGAAGAGAGCCCCATGGCATGCAGTTGCACAGAACTGTCTGGAGAATTATTTCCCCAGGATTCATTTCCCCATATTCAGTCATCCATGAAATCAAAGGCCACTACTACTCAAGCTGGTTTGAGACCTTGGCATTGTCCACATAATGCTGATTTTGTAGGCATACAGAATGCATGAGTTGTGGTGACTTAAAGACTTCCTCTGACATTTCAAAGAATGGGGCAGGATTGGAGTCCCTGCAGCATTCCCTGAGAGGAATCTCTGGGACTCAATGATTCTTAAAAAAAAAGCATACCCAATGCTAAACATATTGGCAAACTAACAACAGTTTTCTTCTTTGATTTATTTAAAAGATAATTTTGTTTTATTGTATGAACCAATTTTTTTCAATACTTTATTTTTTAGTTGTAGTTGGACACAATGCCTTTATTTCACTTATTTATTTTCATGTGGTGCTGAGGATCGAACCCAGGGTCTCACATGTATGAGACTATCACTCTACCCCCGAGCCACAACCCCGGCCCTGTATGAACCAAATTTTTAGGGTTGGCCACTAACCTGAATAGAAAAAATCTTGGATCTCAAAGACAGCATAAAACATTAATATCTGCTGTTAACCATTTTAGTGAAGTTCCTGAAATGGCAGTTCCTAGACTCCTTATCATCTTGGATAGGTGGTCATGGACTTTCATATACCTTTGTGCTCCAAGCATCTCTTACAGTGGTCTTCTCCTAGCTTCATGACTCTGATTACTGATTTTCAGTATCACCATTGGGGATATGGTCACTCATCAGCCTCTGAGGTCAGTGTTTTTGCCATCCTTCACTCTAATTGTTGCCACACCGAGATGAGAATTGCCTCCTTATGTCAGTAAAGAAGTGTGTGTGGGAGGTTCATCAGCTTCTTTCACAGTAAACTATTGTGTCTGCTTCACTCTCAAACTTGACACTTCTCTCACTCCCCTCTCCAGGAATTTGGAGAGAAGTTCTAGAAAGTCTATGTCAAGAAAGTTGCTCATAGTTCCACTCAGAATGACTCCTTCTCTGGCATTTAGGGTTTGCACCTTACTCTATTTACACCTCTATAAAACATAACTCAGACTGGTAGCTTATAACAAAGGAGATTATTTCTCACAGTTCTGGAGGCCCTAAAGTCCAGGATCACAAGGCACTGGCAGATTTGGTTTCTGGCAAGTGCTTTGTAGGGCCCATTTCCCTACACAGTGGAACAGGCAAAGCTGCTCCAAGGAGCCTCCTTTTAAAGGCACCAATCCCCTTCACGAGGGCTTCACCTTCGTGATCTATTATGCCCCCAAAGTCCCCACTCTTATACTATCACCATGGAGTTAAATTTTCAACATGTGCACTTTCAGGGTCACAAGCATTCAGATCATATAAATAGCCTCTTTTGAATCTCACTCCTTCAATTCTAATCCTTTATCTAGTAGGGTAAGGGATATCTGTGGTTCTCCAGTTGTTTAGGATGATTTTATTGGAAGAGAGTATATTTCAATGCTTCTACTCATCTTTTCAAAGAGGTTCATCGGTTTTGATGTGTACATGAAGCCACGGGCTGTGCAGCCTGCAGTTGGTCATCCCATGATGCGCTGGATTTCATAGCACGAGGTGCAGCTTCCACCTTTGTTCTTAGAGCCTTGCTTTATTTTATCCTCAGGAGTTCTATATGATGTGTCTATTAGAACTATGTCCTTCCTATCTTGTAAGAACTAAGGTATATTCTCTCTTGCTGCTCATATTTCTCTGAGTAGAATCATTATAATTTTCTGTTTCCTTTCTGCTTAAATAGCTTTCCCCTGTGTTATATTGCCTTGATGAATACCAAGTTCTTATACCTCCTTTTTGCATAAACAATGAGTTTCTCCATTGTCAAATGAAAAATATCCTTCATCTTGCCTTGAAAAAACCTTCCAAAACCTCCATTCCTGCCCTATCCATCTTCATTTCCAGCTTCCCATGATACCCATCTGCTTCCGCCTGGTTGGGTTCTTCTTTTTTGGAGTGTGTCTTTTTCTTACCCTGTACCAAGCTTGTCTGATTCCCCATCAGGGATGGCTTTTCACCCCTCTCCTTGCTCCCATCAGTCCAAGTCTTCTTCTTCTTCTTCTTTTTTTAATTGTTAATTAATTTTATTTTATTCATTTATTTATATGAAGTGCTGAGAGTCAAACCCAGTGAGGCAAGCGCTCCACCACTGAGCTACAACTCCAGCCATGTGTACTTTCTTCTTTATAGGCCCTTTCCCGACTACTTAGGCTGAGTTTAAGCTCATTCTTTTCTGAATGATACTGTAATTTGCTTCCAAAATTTTTCTTTTGCCTCATAATCATCAACCTAGCCTAATTTTCTTATCCATGAAGATTACAGATATTAAAGAATATGATCTGTAATTTTGACTTTCCATCCTTCTTTCCCATTGATCTTAGCAGAGAGTTTTCCCATGGAAGGTGCTAAGTAAGCATTTCTTGAGCAAATGACCTGCAGCATCTGTTGGGTGAACTATTCTATATCAAATATGGACACTTGCCTGTTGTCCAACAAATAGCTTGTCCTTTTCTTCCCCCAGCTGGAGGGGGTGAGACAGCATGTGAGTACACATTGCCCATTCAGTTAAATGCTTGGCATACTTGGAATTTGCTTGCTGCGGGGAGGTCACCTGGCCCTGGCTTTAGCTCCCTGACACTCTCATTAGGTGTTTTAGAACACTTTGTCTACTAATTCCCCTGTGGAATATTGTCATCATTCTATCTGTCTCCATCATGTGTTTAACTTTTAACCATACTTATTATCAGTAGGAATTATACCACATACTTGTATGACAAAGTGCTTATAATGTGTTTGTGATATATATATGTATATACATATGCATATATATATATATGCACTTGCATTTGAACTTCAAAATAATATTATGAAATGTAAGGAGCACATGATATAACTGATCCTCAGAAAGGATAGATGATGGTCATAGTACATACAGTTTTCTGGTGTTTTTATCTAATTTCATGCTATCATCAGTAGAAACCTTAACAATTTTCATTTGATAGACAGGTTTTATTTCTGCTACGTAATACTCTTCTCCTTCCATCATTTTTCCGTTAAAACTTCCATTTTGTTCTGGCTTCCCATGAAGCAGCTGTACCTTAGTGTAATTCATTCCTAGCCTCGATGTTTCATGATGCAAATCCCTTCTCTCACTGCTGATGATATAGCATAGAGTTGGACAAATTTCTTCTATGAAGAACCAGAGCGTATACATTTTAAGCTTTTCAGGCCCTGTGGTCTCTATCATAACCACTCAACTCCTGTAATTGTAGTGTCAAATCAGCAAAAGCACAATACATAAATAAGTGATGTGGCTGTGTTCCAACAAAACTTTTATGAACTTTGAAATTTGAATTACATATGTTTCATAAAACATTCCCTTTGGCTTCTTTTACAATCATTTAAAGATGTAAAAATCATTCTCAGCTTACAGGCTTTACAAATGCAGGTGGCCAGCCAGATTTGTCCTGCTGACTATAGTTTGCCAACACTTTATATAGTATATTTATTAAAGGAGAGCCTAGATATAAACCAGGGTACTTTAATTAGAAGCAAAACTGGCTCGAATCCAGTTCCACCTGTGGAATTTCAAAGCTGTTCCTAAGTTTCCTGTTTAGGGTAGACATAGGCTTTTGTGACTTCCCTTATCTTCTTCCTTATGTCAGAGCCTTTCCTGTAATTTGTGGATCCTGCTATGAAATACATCCCCTTAACTGAGTCCCCCCAAGTACACCCCCACCCACACAAGTCTTCTTGAGCAAAACTGAGCTTACTGAGAAATTGAGTGGAAGATTTGTCACAGAAACCCAAGCAATGTCTAGAAGAACTGTGATGTCGCGCTTCTTAAAATGTCATTCTATCACTTCACTGCTGGTTTTTTCTTTCTTTTTTCCAAAAATAAAGAATATATCTTCTTTAAGAGAACTGATCTAAGTTTTTACAAAAGTGGTACCTTTTCTGTCCTTTTGAATGTTAGGTATTGTGTTAGTCAGCTTTTCCTACTGTAATCAAAAGTCCCGACAAGAATAATTAGAGGATAAAAATTTTATTTGGTGATCATAGTTCCAGAGATCTCAATCCATAGACAGCTGAGTGCCTTGCTCTGGGTCCAGGGTGAGTCAGAATGTCCTGGTGGAGAAGTGTGGTGGAGGAAAGCAGCTCAGGACATGGCACCGGGTACCAGGGAGAGACTCCACTCACCAGGGATAAAATATAAACCCCAAGGTCACACCTCCATTGACCTGCCTCCTCCAGTTACACACTGCTTACCTTCAGTTATCACATGGTTAATCCCTGTCAGGGAATTAATGCACTGATTAGGTTAAGACTCTCATAACCCAATAATTTTACCTCTAAACTTTCTTTTATTATCTCACACAGGAGCTTTTGGGGAACACCTCATTTCTGAACCATAACAGGTATATTCACTTGTTCATTTATTCAACATGTACTTTGTGAACATCTACTACAGTGCTGTCCAAAGTAACTTTCTGTAGACATAGAAATATTCCATATCTGTGCCATCCAATACAGCATCCTCTAGCCGCATGTAACCTTTGAGCATTTAAAATATGGAGAGTGAAACTGAGGAAGTGAATTTATACTATATTTAACTTCAGTTAATTTACATTTAGATAGCCACATTTGGCTAGTGCTGCCACAATGGGCAACACAGATCTAAGGTGCAGGTCAGTAAGATGCTGTATGAGGCTCTGCTAATTCTTGGTTCTTAAAACTTAGGACAAGGTTGGTACTGGCCCTCACTGCCACTGTTCCAGACTTAATTAAAACTTTGCAGTTTATCGTGGCTTTCATATAATTAATAACTCTCCAAGCTTTGACTCTTCACATCTGTCACGTAGCTGAGGTTAATCTCTGGCTTTTAAGATTTTTTTTTCTTTTTCCCTTCAGTTGTACATGAATGCAAAGGTTCTTTTCCCCCAAGAGCACACTCCTTATTCCAAGCACATCTTTAGCTATGTGTTCAAAAGTTCTATCAATTCCAGCTGTTTCTTCACCAAGTATAGAAACACAACAGCTGGCCTTTGTTTTAAATGCCTCCCATGTGGGCTAAATATTTCATCTTATATACCGTTTCGATATGTTGACATGGGGATGAACCATATGGAAACTATCCTATGGAAATATTGATGCTAATAACCAAGATGATTGACCCAGCCACATTAGGAGGGCTGTGAAATAGAGGGAGGGAATTTCTCTGAAATGTGCATGGCCATTTAATTACTGTAGACAAACAGTCTCTAAGGCTGTGCAGCCAGCTTTTGGAACTGTCACAAGAATAAAATTAACCTGTGTTGTATAGCACAGTTCAACCATTGTTGCCAGGCCACTTGGTACATCTTGCCAGAGGATGTTATTCAAATATGATATTCAAATATGCATGGGTCTTGGAAAAGCCTGGATTTATGACCCTAGCGGTCATAAATTTAGAGGCTAAATTAGTGTTGGAATTCACTATAAAATTGTGAGTAAATGACAAGGTGTTGTCTAAGAGGTCTAGTATATTAAGAAGACTAACTAGCTCCAGGCTTCCCTAGATACTTGATTCACTTAGCAAATGGTAGATGTGTAGAGTTCTAGAATTCTTCAAGACAAGAGATAATGATAAGTCCTCTCCAGATTAGAAGACAGATTAATTATAGAACATCTAGTTTGGGGTTGGAGGTGTTGTTCAGTGGTAGAGCATTTGCCAAGCATGTGCAGGGCCCTGGGTCCGATCCTCAACAATGAAACATTAATCTAGTTTTGACCTTATCATAATTATATGATTATCTCTCACTTAACAATTATTAATTCCCTTTGTTCCCTGAATTTTGAGGCTTCCATCCCTAAGGAGGAGCCATGTCCAAAGGAGTCCTCTCCCAGATGCTGTGGCCAGCCCACATACTTCCAAGGAACGGAGGTACCCTGAAAGAACTGAGAGGCAGGACAGAGGGGAACACTAACTGCACAAGATGACATTTATCAGTGACATTTATCAGTGTCACAAGCATGATAAATGCAGTCCTCCACTGTAAGCAGGGAAAACTCAGAAACAAGAAATTCTTACAGAGAATAATCAGGAAAGATGAGCTCAAATTAAAAAACACTAAAGAAAAAAGAAATAAATCACCAAATCAAGAATGCCGACTCAACAAAATGAAGAATTTGAGGCTAGATAGAAAAGAATAAACACGTTTAATGGACATAAAGAAATATTTAGTATTAAGAAATGAAGAGGACCAAGATATGTACAAAATGACCAGGAAAGTTAAAATAAAGCCTGTCAAATAGAGAAATATGTATGATTGCAATGGATAACTTAATAGCAGTTAGACCTAGTTGAAAGGAGATTTGTGAATGATAAATTAGGATCTAAAAGAATTATAAAAAATAAATAATAAACAAGATAAAATATTTTTTTAAAAGTATAGTGTAAGGAGGTTTAACAATATTCATTTTATAGTTTAAGAAGGCAACAGAATGGAGGAAAAATGATATTCAAGAACATACTGAAATTTTTCCAAAATTGTAGGAAGGCTTAAATTCTCAGGTCCAGAAAACACAAACAAATCTGAGAAAAATAAAAATAGTTTTTACTTACATCCATTGATATGAAAGGACACAGAGAAGTTTATAAAATGATCTATGAGGATCCAAAGACAAATTACAGTAAAACTAGAAAAACAGGCAACTTCTCAACACAATCAATGAATGCTAGCTAACAGTAGAAAACAGTGAAATAATATCTTTAAAGTGATGAGAGAAAATAACTATCAACTTAGAATAGCATGCTCACAGAAACTCTTTTTTAGAGTGAGCAACATAAATAAATTTCAGACAAAGCCAAGAATGTCCGTTATAAATTATCTACATACTCTAAAAATAAATAACATACAACGTCTAACTTAAAGAATTACACATCATCCTCAGTGGACATATATTGTGTCCATAATCAGAAAGCAAAACTGCTACTCATGTGTAACACTGTGAGTAAAGGATGCTTTAGAGAAGAGAGACAAAAGGTGCTCTCCCATTTAGAGTGATATAACCAGTGACTAGCACAGGACCTGGTAGAGGACAGATGGTTGCTTGTCTGCAGACAGAATATGTATCTTCATTTACTTTTTTTCTATTTGACACTTCCCATTTTAGCATCCATGTTAGCATGTCATTTTCAAAAGCCACCAAATATATCAAGGTGTTGTTTATCTATTAATGGCTAAACTGGCTTATCTCAGGTTAGGAATTAATAAGTTTTATTTTAAATAAACCTAGTGTCAATTTACTGTGAAAGATTGCTAATAGTGCAGTAGGCAAGAGAGATTTCAAATGCCAACCCATAGGTAACAACTTACATCTAATTTTATGAGCGTTAATAAATATCCAAGACATTATAGTTTTGAGACTACTCCTTTGCTGTGGGAAAGAATTATTTTAAACTACATTTTGGCCCAAGCTCAAATAACACTTTGAAGAGCAAGGGATAGTATGGTAAAACAATTGCTGCCTGGTGATCTTAAGAATTGGATTCTAGCCCAGCTGCTCTTTGGCTTCACCCTGATCACTTGACACAGTGTGTTAGTCCACTTTCCCTCACTGTAACAAAATAGCTGAGATGATTAACTTTTGAAAAAGAGAGGTTTATTTTGGCTCACAGTTTTGGACATTCCAATCGATGACTGATTGGGCAACACATTATGGCAAAAGCTGTGGCAGGAGCAAAACCACTCATCAGGAGCCAGGGAGCAAAAAGAGGAAGAAGAAGGGGCCAGGGTTCCACAATCCCCTTTAAGGATACACCTCCAATAACCTAAAGATCTCCCACTAGGTTTTACCTCCTAAAGCTTCCCTCACCTCCCAATATCATCACCTTGGGGACCAAGCTCTAACACATAGGGCTCTGGGGTACCCTGAAGATCCAAACTATAACACATAGATTCTTAATTTCCATCTTTGAACTAAGGTCTTGAACTAAATCACCTTCAAAGGATATAGGACTGTTACCATTCTGTATTTTACTACAAGAATAATTTTAAAAACAGACCTATTGTTCACACCAACAAAAAAGCTATAATAACATCTTTAACTGTGTCTTCAGAAACATTATGGAGGGGGGTCCTTGAGTCTCACTATTATCTGAGTGTACTATCAAGGCTGATTTAACCTTTAAACACAGTGGGCACTATGTATGGCCCATGATACTTATAGGGGTCCATAGAGATTTTTTAATTGTAGTTGATTTTAAAAATCAGAAGAAAAAATATGAACATAATAATAACGAATACAGTTGATAAATATGCAGGCTAGATTACATTTCATACCAACTCAGTCATAAAATTTGATTTTTATGACTTTTTAATGGAGAAAAGTGCCTATGGGTCATAATGTAGCTCTATCTACTGTCCTGTTGTAGAGGAATTTATAAAACTTCAGATTTGATGAAAACTAGCCGAGTCTGTAAGGTTCTCTGCATTCTAGGACCAGTAGTTGGTACTTGATGGCTACATGTAGATATAAAGTTACATTTTGAGAGTAAAACTAGTAAAATGAACATGATGAATGAGCCCAATAATTTACAAAAATGACTTTAAAATACATGAAGTCTCCTGGGAAGAGCAAAGTTAGGATACCCATGATAGAGCTGTAACCATTATTGAGCATTTATGATGTGCCAGGTGCTGCACTGTGTGGTATGGGCACATTCTTGCTTAGTCTCTAACACAGCCTTGTGAGTTAGCATTATCATGGACCTATGTATAGAAGGATTTGACGCATGAAACATTAGGTTAACTGACTGAACGTCACCTGTTTGGTAAAGTGATAGAAAGAGGGTTTGAGCACAGAGTTTGATTTGGAAGATTGCAAAGATGCCCCCAACAAAAGCCCCACCCCTGTGGAAGCACACTGAAGCCTATATGGCGTTAGCAGAGCTCAGCGAGGCTGGGCGGGACAGCGTGGCACTGAGGGAGGAAAAGCAGAGACAAGGTGGCTCCAGATGGATTACATCTAACCATGAACACCAAAAGTCAAGGCTGATGGAAGAAACTGTAAACTTTTTTACAGCCGTATTAGATACAAACCTCTTCGGACACTCACCATTCAAATCCTCTTAACTCTGCAAGTCAGCATGGTTTCCAGGTAAATCACTGTCAATGGGCTTTCGTGAGGAACATCTGAAAAAAATTTGTATTAATAATAGACTGACAGTTGTAGAAATAAAATCCAAGTTTCCAATGGTTGCTGTTATAAGAGATCAAAAAACATTGAAATTGGTGATTAAGAATATGAACAAGTGACCATTCCCACAGACTGATGGGAGTCACAAAAGAGAGGATCATCTGGTGACGAGATGTCAGAACTGAAGTGGAGAAGAAAGAAACAAACAAGAAGACTGCCTTTCGCCATGCTGCTAAGGGTTCTAAGAGTCCTAGCAAGATCACATTGGAAGTTATAAACACTGTGCATAGTGTTTATAGATTTTAGTAACTAATTATACACAAGTTAATTCAGAGTAATTTGTTTATAGCTCTTAATTCATATGGTCTTCATGAAGTTATTCTGTTTGCTATTATTCCTTTTGTGAACTTTATTAAGGATTGAATTAATGAGATTCTCCAGAATTAATGTCTATATCAAATTGACCTTGATTGGTGTATTTACCACGCTTTTTATTCTCTGATGCTTTGACATCTTATGACTTTGCTGCCCCTGGAGGACTGCTCTTCTCAAGGTTGGTGCATTTCAAGAGATAAAAAAAACTACTCAACCACGAGTGTGTCAATCACCTCAAAATGTATACCCCTATCCCTAACCATTTTTTTTTATTTGCTGTTTCACTCTTGGCCACTAAGCATCTGCCCTAACCACCTCAGAGTTAAGCATCAGACAGCAGGGAACAGTTCCTATACCCCAGAGCCCTGGGAACTTCTTCAAACTAGTCCATTGTAGGCATGCTGACCCTGCCTCACCAGTTCCTCCCCACAATAAAGGATCTTGTCCACATTTCCTCCCCAGATCCTCTGCACGACTTAGGTGCCTCCCCTTCTTTACTTCCCCATAGCATGGTGTGCCCCCTTCTCATTGGATCTCCAAATATATCTACCTTTTTTATTTTACGGTGCTGGGGATGGATGCAACTCAGGGCCTCACCCATCCTAGGCAATTGTGCTAACACTACCCCAAGCCCATGGTCTGGTTTTTCCAACACAGTTGTCTCCTGGTTTGTGAGCCTTGACATACCTAGATAATAACCTATATTTCAAAGTAAATAGTAATTGTCTCTAAGATACTGGCAGGAAAACTAAGTTAGATAGAACCTCTCTTCACTGTATTAGAACCTCTCTTTCACTGTCAGCTTGGGCTGCCATAATAAAATACCTTCAGTCCTCAATATACTATAGCTCTTAATTCGTATGGTCTTAATTCATATACAATAAACCATTATTGGTTTGCAAGTTTGACTTTCAATGGTATGAAAGTGATACTCATTCAGTAGAAACTGTGCTTGGAATTTTGAAGCTGATCTTTTCCCAAGATAGTGATTCAGGGTTGGGGCTGGATTGAAAACCAGATCTGCCCCCCAAACTATGCCCTGGATACTGTGTAGCCTCTAATCCAACAAAGGGGATTCCCCCTTGTATTACTACACAGAGACCCGTGTGACTTAGATTTCTAGCTCTGGACTCCCTTTGTTTCAATTACATGCTTGTCTAGAAGCTTCTGAGGCCTTCCTAGGATCCTGATAGAAACTTTCTCTGTGTGGCAGTGTCTGACCAGTCATTAGAAAGGAATATTCCTGACTGCTTATCCCAGGATTAATAAATTGGTATTGTGGGCTGGGGGTGTGGCTCAAGTGGTAGCGTGCTCGCCTGGCATGCGTTTGGCCCAGGTGCGATCCTCAGCACCACATACAAACAAAGATGTTGTGTCCGCCAAAAACTAAAAAATAAATATTAAAAAATTCTCTCTCTAAAAATAAATAAATAAATAAATTGGTATTGCATCCAGTACCTTAGGAATTTTTGCTTTGCTTTTTATTTTAAATCACTCAAGCCTAATAATTGAGGGAATACTAAAAAATTTAGTTACTGACCCTGGAAATGTCATGTGCAGGCCTTGGCTATAGTGACCATAACAATGAACCACCTCATTATGCATTGCCCTTCATCCTGGCCAGTCTTTCTGTCTCACCCCTTTTGGCCTGTCTCAGGCACCATGGAATTCTTCTGACAAGGTCCCAATTGATTTTGCCATCTATGTTATTATTTGGACTTAATGTGGATCTGTGTTAATATTCTTTCTGACACTGAAATAAATTATCTGAACAGCTGTGCCTTTCATTCCAATGAAAAGTCTTACATGTGGCATTATTCTTGATTTTTAAAATAATTTTAAATTTCTCAGTATTATTCACAGGAAACCAGGGATTCGTTTCTGAGTAAAGAAAAGTGGGATTAAAGGAGATTTCTATAGAAATCCTTCACCTGCTTGAGAAGAAATCTTGGTGTAGGTAGGACATCCCTTATACGACATACTTTGAACTAGAAGAGTTTCTGATTTCTGATTTTCATAGTAGAAAATTCCAAGCATGTTGCAAAGGGACCACTAGCTAAGCACATTAGCAGAGATAAAAGGTAGACAGATGCCAATCAAGAGAATGGGGAAGAAGGCCCTCCAAACAGAGGTCAGAGAACTAGGAAGGCGGAATGAATCTAGGAAACCAGGTCAGTGTGCTGTCTATGAGCTTTTTTTTTTCCCCTTGCAGCACAACTTTTCATTTCTCTGATTGTACATGATGCAGCATCACACCATATGTGCAGTCACACATGTACCTAGGGTAATACTGTCTATCACATTCCACCATCTTTCTGTCCCCCCCATGACCCTTCTCCCCACCTTTGCCCAGAGTTCCTCCATTTTTCCCATGCCCTCCCCCATTATGGCACCACTGGATAGCATTAACATTTAAATGAAGCTAGGCTTAGTGCCATCTTTCAGAGAAGGTTTTCTGCCCTTTTTGAGGAGGAATGGGAAAGCATTCTTTGCCAGTTGGTCTCAACACTGCCTGGCAATGGTAGGGATTACATAATATTTGTAGAATGAATATTCATTCGCCTCTGTGGGCAAATGAAGGGAAAAGTCCTCATCCAATCTATTATAGAATCTAACTGCATTTTCCCCCAATCCATTATTATTACTATTTGTAGTACTGGGGATGGAACTCAGGGCCTTGCACATGCTACGTGGCAAGCACTCAACCACCGAGCCATACTCCCAGCCCTTGTACCCAAATTTAAATGAATTTTAAAATCCGATATTTTTTGCAAATAGAAATGGAAATTATGTCACCTTAATAAAGTTAACCTTTTATTGGAAGGTTTCTTAAAGACAAAACATTGGTTTATCTGGAATAACACAGAAAAAATATACATAATCACAACTTTTGATTTCTTTTTCCCAGTGCTTCACCTTGAGTTCCAGCCACACGTCATGGTTTCTTGTTCCTAAATTATCATCCTGGTTATGCCTTCACACAACCTGGTCCCTCTGCCTGGAAAGGCCTTGTCCACACTCCACCTGCTGAAATTCTACTCCGATTTCCACGCTCTTTCCAAGAACCCACATTCTCATGGCATTTCCATTCATTCATCAGAACTGATCTTTCCATGGTGTCTTCCCACAGATTCTGTTTGTTTTTGCGGAGAACACATTTTCTACTTCCTAATAATAAGCTCCATGAGTAAAAGAACCAGAGCTAGACTCTGTACTTCCTAGTGTTCTCAGCCTAATAACTTGCCTTACAGAGAATATTCTCACCTTTTCTCCCTGAGTACCACTTCTAGCAAAGGAACGCGGGCCTTTGGATTGCTTTGAGATGGAATTTCTTTGAAACTGTGCTTTATCTTAGAAATTCATGCGAATTTTACAGTGAACTCCATCCTTTTCTAGTAGTAATTTCAATGTAAAAATGCTTAAATGGAAGGCCAGTCATCATGGTGTATGCCTATAATTCCATGTACTTGAGAAGTTGAGACAGGAGGATAGTGAATGCAAGGCCAGCCTGGGAAACATGGTGAGACCCCATCTCAAAAAAAAAAAAAAAAAAGACTCCTTTGTAAAACTTATATTCCAGAAACTGCCACTGTTTATGCTTTAATTAGTTAGATCTTCTAGCTATGACCCTGGGGATACACAGTCTTATTTGAAGCTTTAAAATGTTTATTGAACAGAATTAAACAAATGTAATATATATAAAGTTATATATAATATAATTATATATAATTATAATATAAAATTATTTGGTATTTCCAAATACCAAATAATTGAGAAAATAGAGTCAAGATATATAGAGGCAGCTTATCTCCAAGAAGAAGCCTAGAATAACATTTCAGTAGAATTATTTAAACTAGCACAAGGCCCCTGGCAAGCTTTGTACTCAATGGTTGCTGATGTGTCCTCCTTCCTCCTCCAGTTTTCACATTCTACTTGTGAAATGCAGGGCAGTCAATTGCCCTAAAACACTGCCTCTCCAAAGGAGAAGTGCCCCCTGGTTCCTACTTGTGAAGATATTTTAGCCTATGAGTTTTTGGATTCATGTTTATTTTCATGATTGCATTAGGGAAAAATGCTTTATATGCTTTTAGCTGACACCTAGTATTAATATCCTGCTGTGGAAGAAATATAATTCGGTTTTAATGAATGTGCCTAATAAAGATTTTTTAAATGGACTGGAGAAATACCAGATTCATAAAAAGCCTTAGGAAATAGGTAAATTGCTGAATTTGAATGTAAATAAATAAAAGATCCTTGAATGTTACCCTCTGCTAAAATAGATACTGATGTTAAGGGATTTCTTTAATTACCTTCCTATGGCCCATAAGATGCTAAATTCCTCCCCAAATAAATATCTCTATGATAACATAATAGTCATGGAAGCCAGCGTAACAAAAAACTCTTTGGACTCTGTATGGGCCAATGCATTCATGCAAAACAAACAAACAAAAACAGGTGTACTTCATTTTAACTTTTAACAGTAGTCCGATTGATAATGACAAGTTAGCCATCTACCTGAGCACAGATGTGACTTCTGCCCTTGCATCCTTCCTGTATCCTGGCAAGAGTCATATTAATATGTGTTCAATGAAGAAGGGACGTAGACCTCATGATGGAATTTTCTCTCTCTGTAGGAGTACCTCTCCCATACCTCTAAAATTCTTTGCATAATACAGCCTGGTGTCATGGGACCAGTTGTGAAAACAATACTTTTATATATTTTTCTCCCCTTGAATATTTGTTTATGTTCCTCCTTTCTTAGCTGCTGAAAAAAACAACAAAGAGACAGGATTTTCTCCAGTCTGGCTTTGACATTGTAATGGAATGCCCTTGCTTCCGTGGCCCCTTTCTTAATGTTTATCTAACTGCACTGTTCCTTGCATGGGGGGCTCCCTGGAACAGCCATTCTGTCATTTAGGGCTTGGCTGTCTTTCTCACGTCTCCCTGATTCCGAGTATTTTCTGTTGCACTTGGGCTGAAATTGTGTATATGCAGTAAAATCACTGAACTGAGGAAGAGCTGCCCGCCTGCTGCTCCCACAAGGCACACCGTATCCGGAAGGGCAACTCATCATGGATGCGATGATATTTCAGTCACGCTGTGACGGTGGCACACAGGTTTAATCAACTTCGCCACAGACGCAATTCACAGTGAATCCCTTTTGTTTCCCTTATTATCAGAATGAATACACACAGGAAGCTCATTTAGCTCCCGCCATTCCTCATTTACCCTCGTGATAATCATTGATTTTATTTTCCTGGGTCAGAAATGATGAAATCAATATCTAACACGGCAAGTGATAGTTGCTCACACCTTTTTTTTTTATTCGAATTCTTTCACAAATTTTAAACATTTTACCTTGCATGTATTTTAAAGATTAAGTTTGTGAGCTTATAGATTTAAATGTCAATAAAGGTAGGAAGAATAATCGTGTATTGAAACTAGCTGCATTAAATTTTAAAGTGAGAGCAGTTATTATGAGACCCCCACATGTGGAGGTATTACATTACGTAATTGTTATGATCCACTAACTCATTCATGTGGTAATTTGCTCACTATTCATTTGACATATAGTAATGTAGCACTTAGTATTTTTTAGCGAGCTTAAAAGGTTAGGTATTGACATATAAAAATGTTCTTAAACTGTCAAATTTTATAAAAATATTTTATCTGAATTTTTTTTTGTTTCAATTAATTTGTTCATTCTCAAAATGTTAGACACACTGTGTGGGGCCCAAACCCTGTGCTAAGGACTGTGGATTCACAGACCAAAAAGAACTAGTCCCTCCTCTCTAGGAACCAGAAACAGAGAAAGGGAGAAAGAAGCAGACAGAGAAAAGGAGAGAATTGATAAGGAAGTAAAAAATGAGGTTAACTCATCCATGGAGATCTAATGGGGGTCTCATGCCCCCTGGGTGCCATAGAGAACAGAGGAGGCAGAAACCAGAGAGAAATGTCAGCTCTGAAATGGCTCAAGGTACTTAGGAATGTTGAAAAATTATGGTTCCTGGGACAGGGATAGTAAGTGACCAAAAAAACTTGCAGAAGAGGCAAGACATAAAAGGCTATCCAGACCATGCTCTGGTGCCAGGATTTCATCCTTATATCATGGGAAACCCCTGGTAATATTTATGCTAAACAACTGTGTGTCAAACCAGAACTTTTTCCCCTGTACCATAGTCTATTGTGTTACTGAAAGAAGTTCATTTCATGCTAAAGTTATTCATAGTAATGAGAAGTCAATGGTAGTACAGAAGATCCTACTAATTTCCAAAGGTCCTCCTTATCATGTCCATCACTATCTCTGAGCATGATGAGTGCTGTTTTAGACTCAGAAGCCTGGGTATAATTGCCATCCAGTAACTCTGTAGCCTTGGGTAGGCTGGTTGATTTCTCTGAGATGCCATTTCCTTATCAAATAGGCATGATGAGACCATACTCCTAAACTGTCTCACAGGCCTGTGATGAGAATCAGATTAAGTAATGTACATGAATCAGTTTTAAGACAGTGGAGCATGACACATGAGGAAGGTGTTATTATTATCATCACCATTATTAATAATAGTATTTAAGAGATACGTCAACCTGAATTACTTGGCAATTAATAATCAGAAACAGTTTTCTCTGGAGCACCAACTATATAATAGCTAATTTACAAGCAGTGGAAATTTCTTTACTTAAACATCAATTCTTTGATGAGAATATTTCCAGGTGGAAACAGCTCATAGACTCTGGTTTGACTGGTCCCTCCAGAATTGTACAGTGGGTTACCTGTACAATCACACATGGTGCCTTTGACAAGAAAGGAATTTGATAAAAATAAGCAGGGAATAGTAGAAAAGCAGAGATTTTTAAAAAATTTGAGCTCAGAATTTTGCTGTGTTGAAGGACATGGCCCCAAAGCACATTCAAAGTAAATACAAAATCCCAGCTCTGTCACTAGTTGGCTGAGGACATTGATCAAGTTATTGAAACTGCAGGTGCTCTGGTTTCCTTATCCATCACATGGAAATATCAACAGTGCTTCCCTAATGGGGTTGTTGTGAGATATGAGTCTACATTTGTACTCAGTACACTGGTACAGAGTAGGCATTCCAAAAATGCTAGCTATTGTTACAGAGGAATGATGATTAGATTGAATAGACAGACTCATAGATGTCACTGGCAACAATGAATAAACAGAAGGTAAGGCACTACTATTTTTAACGTACTAAAGGAACAATAACTATCAACCTGAAATTTTATTAACTCTAGATCAATTATTAATCAAGGTTGAGATGAAAGATATTTTCAGACCCAAATCAAAAGTGTTTACAAACACTTTACAAGTCCTAAAAAGGATTGAATTAATAAGGCTGAGTTGTAGGAAACAAAATTCATCATAAAGAGATAAAAATAAGCATTAATTAGCTATTGACTATGCCACTTCCACTATTTTTTGTGTTGAAAAAAGTTTTAATTTAAATTTGATAAAAAAAAAAACAGGAAGGAAGGAATTAATCAATGGGCTGAAATATGGTCTGCGTCTAATCAAGGACGAATATTGAAACACTAAAAACTTTTTAAACATTGTTAGAAAAATGTAAACTTAAATATTCCTATTTTTAAATTAAGAATAATTTTCATTGCATAAAATATAATATACAGCTTTCAAATTGTCAGGGGGAAAACTGGAAGGAAAAAATAAGCGTAAACAGCAAATACAATAGAACGATAGAAACAAGATATCATTGTTTGCAATGACATAAGACAATAAACAATATAGAAATCACCAAAAGGAGAATAGACCAATGAATGTTTGTACAATTGTTCAATGGTAAGCAACAGATTATGTCATGTGAATGAGCTGTAATATCTATTAACAGTCTGTAGTTGGAAGAAAAGCAAGTTGAAAGGTCTACACTTAGTATGATAAAATTTATCTAAATTTCTAAAGTCTGAAAAAATGGGAAGGGAAGGGGAAAGGAGAAGTGAAATTAACCAAAACTCAACAAACTTTTGTATAAAAGTAATACTTTCATAATTAGTTGGTGATTTTTTTGTCATAATTTCTCAGACTTTCCTATCTCTTTTTATGAAAGTTTAAATGATTTTGTAATTCTCTGTTTATTTCACATTCTTGGGGGTTTTGTTTTTCAGGGTGTTTTTTTTTTCTTTTTATTTCAAATTCTTTTTAACCAAATAAGTCAGCCCTGCTCAGACATGGGCACATTTCGTTTTCTCTTAGAGCTCTTCAGCAAGAGGGGAAATTGCTGAATTTAACTAATAATAATTACCTCTACATTCCAGGGAATGCTGTTTCCTTTCATTTTAAATCTGCCAAATCCTTGGCCTCACTATCAATGCAGTGCTGAGATGCCAACTCAATCATAAACTCAGAATTATTCAGGCATGGCTTTAGCTTAATTGCAAACCATACATTTTCAAATTGTAATCTAATTGGACAGCCACTAACTGTCCAAAAATATTAGATTAATTATTCCATGATTGTTGCTTTTCTTAAAAACAGGGATAATACTGATTACCTACCTGTTTAGTGAGTGGTATAATTGATTAGTGGTTCCCTAACTCCCCATTCAGGTTCACTTTTGGGACAGTCTATTTTCAAATAGTTCATAGAAGGTCCAAACTGGAAAAAGAAGGGTTTTAGAGATCGATTTAAGTCCATTTAACAAATGAGGAAATTAAGTTCAAGAAACAAAATACAAACTATCAAAAGTCACAAATCAGTAAAGGGTAGTAGTGTTAGACTAAAGTTCATCCCTTTGGTCTGCACTTTTAATAATCACTGTATTTTGTTTATTTGTTTTGCAATACTAGGTATTGAACCCAAAGCCTGCCTCATGCATGCTAGGCAAGTACTCCACCTCCTATTGGGATTAGTGTTCTTGTAAAACAGACCCCAGAGAGTTGACCCTTCCACTATGGAAAGATGCAATGAGGAATCTATATTCTGCAACTCCAAAGAAGACCCTCATCAGAAACCAACTATGTTGACATCCTGATCTTAGACTTCCAGTTTTCAGAACTGTGAGAAATAAAGTTTTATTGTTTTTAAGCCATTTAGTCTATGATAATTTATGGGAAGTTGTTATTCCTTATAACAAGATAAGATATTCTTGTCTCCCTTCTTTTTCTCACTGTCTCAAGCCAACCCAAATAGTGCATTGGAAAATGCACAATGAAGCTAAGCAAAATATTTGAGGACCCAACTATGATCTGCTCTTTACTGTCCAGGTCCCAGTCAGACTTCTCAGTGGTTCATGCACATAGGCTTTGAATGTGGGAAACCACCACCCACAAATAATAAAACAAACTCACTAAATGATTCTATATCCATCACCTGATTTCAAGATTTACTATAAAGTTACAGAAGTCAAGATAGTGTGATATTGGCAAAATGTAGACCCATGGAACAGAACAGAGAGCTCATAAATAGATCCATTGAAATGTGGTTAGTTGATTTTTAGCAATGATATAAAGACAGGTCAATGGAGAAAGAATAGTCTTTTCAGCTGGAACAACTGGACAGTCACATGCATAAGTATGGACCTTGAAGTAATAAACCTTCTGCAGAAATTAATCTGGATTAAATGGATTATAAAATGGATTATAAACCTAAACATAAAATTTGACACAATAAAACTTTCAGAAGATAACAAAGGAGAAAATCTTTATGACTTTGAGCTGGGGAAAGAGATCTTAGAAATGACTTCAAAAGCATAACTATAAAAGAAAACATTGATCAATGGGGCTTTGTCAGAATTTAAAAATATTTGCTCCATAAAAAAATAAAGTTTTTTTTTTCTCTTCTCTTTGCCATGACTAAATGTTTGTGTTCCCCCAAATTCATACGTTGTTATGGTCTGAGACTAATCAATATAGATTATAAATTATAGATTATAAATTATAGATTATAGGTATAAGATATTTAAGCCAAAAAGTAAGATAAAATAACAGAAATAAGTACTATGAGTAACGTTAAACTGCCCTAGTAATAAGTTAGAAGTAAGCATAGAACGTAAGTTCATCAGGAGTAAGCATAAGTAAGAGCAGGATAATCAACTGTAAGACATAGGATGTAACCTACAGGAAATAAGATATAAAACAATGTAGGGTGATAAGTATATGTCAGTAGGCCAGTATAGTTATAGATAAATATAAGGCTAATAGGTTAACATAGAGATAGTTAAGGTTAAATCAATATGGCCATAGACAAATATAGCTTGATATAGCCATAGTGATCCATTTTTATGACTCTCATTTGAAACTGACATATAACTTGTTTTTAAGATGTTAAAAAATTGTTTTTCTCTGTTTCATACACCCATACTCGAACCCAGGATGTAGACCCACAAATGCTCTAACCCAGGATGTGGTTGTGTGCTCTCGCTCTGCTAACTGCTTTCTCAGTCCTTGTATCCTGCTTGCTTACAACTTGCAGATTCCATAGGATATGGTTTTCTTCCTTAAATACTCTGCTACAGACAATTCGAGGCTGTTCTCCCATAGGGTCACTTGGACTCGGTGAGGGACAGTCTCTGTCCAGATAATAAAAGACTCTCAAATTTGCCTTAAATTCAGATTTAGAATGTTTTCTGAGCAGTTGCCCCATAACAATGTTGAAATCCTAACACCCAAGTACTTGATGGCATTAGGAGATGGGGTACTTTGGAGGTACCATTAAGAGAATGAAAAGAAATGCCACAGACTGAGAGAAAATATTTACAAATCACATATATGACAATATATTTGTACCCAGACTATATATACATAAAAAGCAAACTTAATGCTCCACTAAAGAAAGCAAAAAAAAAAAAAAAAAAAAAAAAAAAAAGGCAGGGGGGCAATTTGAATACATACTTCACCAAAGAAGACAGATGAATAGACATCTGAAAACATACATCATAATAATTGTTTATTAGAAAAATTCAAATTAAAAACACAATGAAATACTATTATGCTCCTGTTAGGATGGCAAAAAAAAAGTTTTTGAACAATATTAAGTGTTAGCAAAGGTAGATAACAGGTGGAAACGTTATATGTTATATATTGTGGTAGTCACACCAAAAAATAGTTTGCCAGTTTCTTATAAAACTAGACCTGCAATAACTGTTCATCTCAGCAAACCTACTCCTGGGTATTTTACCCAAGATAAATGAAATTTAAGTTCACACAAAAATCTGTGCTGCTATATAACAAAATATCTGAGACTGAGTGATATATAAAGAACGAAAGATAGTTTCTGACAGTTCTGGAAGCTGATTAGTCCAAGAGGTTTGGTCTGGTGAGGACCCTGTCTGCTTCCAGGATGGTGCCTCATGCCTGCATCCTTAGAGGGGGTGAATGTTGTGTCTTCATGTGGTAGGACTGCATAAAGACCAAGCCCTAGGGAAGTCTCTTTTTTAAGGACCTTAATCCCATTCATAAGGCCTCCTAAAGGCCCCACGTATTAATACTATTACATTGGTGATTAAGCTTCAACATATGAATGTGGGAGGACACATTCGATTATAATACAATTTAATTCATATTCACCCTAAACTGGAGAAAACACAAATGATTTTACCTGTTGAATGGATAAATGCACTGTAATTCATTCATATTATGAAATATTACTCAACAATGAGAAAGAACAAACTGTTGCCAGTGTGGTGGTCATGCCTATAATCCTAGTGATTCAAGAGGCTGAGACAGGAGGATGGTCAAGTTTGAGGACAGCCTCAGCAGTTTAGTGAGACTCTGTCTCAAAAATAATAAAAAAGAAAAGAAAGAACTGAGGATGCAATTTAGTGGTAAAGTTTGTCTTTGGCACCAAGACAAACAAACAACAGCAACAATAACAAAAAACAAAGAAAGAAAAGAAAAGAAACTATTAATACAGTCAATAAGATGGATGAACCTCAACTACATTATATTAATCCAGCGATCAGCAAACTTTGGTTTGCAGGCCAAATCCTGCTACCTCTATTTATTTATGTATTGTCTGTAGTCCTAGTGACTCAAGAGGCTGAGACAGGAGGATGGTCAAGTTTGAGGACAGCCTCAGCAGTTTAGTGAGACTCTGTTTCAAAATAAAGTGGTAAAGACAAACAAACAACAGTTTGCATGCCATGCTACAATGGCAAATTTAAGTATTTGTATCGGAGATAATATGATTCCCAAAGTTGAAAATATTTACTATCTGGCCCTTTACAGAATAAGTGTGCTAATCCCTGTGATAAGTGAAAGGAGTCAGATACAGAAGCCTACATAATCTATGGTTCCACTTATGTGACATTCTGGAGAAGGTAAAACCCTGGGATAGAGATCACTGGTTCCCTGGGGTCAGTTCGGGTGTAGGAATTGACTACAGATGGACAACATAAGAATATTTTTTGGGTGTGAAGCAACTGTCCTGCATCTTAATTATGGTGATCCTCACACATCTCCATTCACTTTCCAAAGCTAAAAGAAACGATTCAACTGCAATTGCATATACAAAGTCTTCCTGTATATCAACAAAAAACTGAATAAAAAATAAGTGCTATAAAAATCGTGTATGTATTTGGACATTTTGGTTGCAAATTGTAGAAATTGAGATGATTTTTTAATAGGAAAAAAGGAGATAATTCAGTATTCAGGTAACTGGAAGTAATACTGTCATCTATGACAAACCGAAAAGAAGGGCTTCAGGAACTGGGTCTGAGAGAAGAGATCTGGAGATCACAGGCCTGGACTCTTTCTCTCTGCCTGCCCTCAAGTTCTCTGTGCGTGGTCACTCTCCCTCACTGATCTCTTTGTAGCAGGGATCCTGTCCTCTGGCAGTCCCAATTCAGTAACCCAGCTGGAAACAGAGAACTTCTTTTCCTCTAAACATTCATTTAACCACTCAGGGAAGGGCTATGTTCGGCTCTGCTTTGCCACCAGCCTTGATCCATGGCTGTTCTCATCCCATTTCTGTGACCCAAGGACCAGGGTCTGCTTTGAGAAGAACACTGGAAAGCCTTTTGGGTGGACACAATCCATAGCAGTCTCGGTTCACTTTACTTGCCATCAGTGAATATAATTAACAATCGATATTTTATTTCTAGTTCATGTCTATTTATAGTTTCACAATTGTTATCTTACCCTTTACAAATATTGATTTGGAAGGCAGGTTTGAGGTATTTAAAAGGAAGGTTTTGAAGCATTATCAAGTGGTCTCTGACCTACAGAACAGGGAGCCATTCTAAATTAACCATGAAAATATTTATGTCAGCTTTCAGTGGATTTCATTTAAGTATTAATTTTTCAAGAAAAAAATGTTGTAAAAGAAGTGACCTAATGCTATAGGTATAGCCCAAATAAGAGACATTGTATGGATTAAGACTGTACTGTAGCAACCTTTATGATTAAGCTTTTTTTCCCTTTGAAGTATGAGCTTTTAAACATTTAGGGAGATTCTTTTTAAAAATTCAAATCTAGATAGCCTCTTGTCAAAAGAGAAAAGATGCATAATTCTAAGGATTTTCTGAGCATGGCATCAATCATGACGATTGAATTTGGCTTACTAATTTTCCTGCCTCTGTGAAGGAACTAGAACTAACATTCTCTTTAAATGGAAAGCAGACATACAAAGACCTTAATTTTCTCTTTTTATGCAGTGTATGCTATAAAGAAATCATTAAACAAAGTATAAAACTCCTTCCAAATCAAAAGACACAGAAATTTCATTATCTTGTTTTTCTCTTTCCCTTTCTGCAGTGTTATTTTGCAAGGGCTCCACCTGATGGGTTAGCTTAGCCAAGAGAAAATCAACTACACACTGATCTCATGTCCCTAAATTACCACCCAATAACAGGAGGAAGAGAGAAAAATAAAAGCTGGCTTCCATTTGCCCAGCCTTCTGGTTCATCGACCTGGGAACACAGACTGCATTGGCTGCTCATTTACAGGGCTGCATTGATGGCTTCTCCCCAGGAGGGAACCATGGAGAGAATCATTCACCCTCAAACTCCTCTGATACTTGGTGCCTAAGGAAGCAAAAGCAGATAAAGAAATTGGAATAAGACTTGCCTGAGAGGAACTTTGAATCATTTCAGAGAGGAATGAAATCTCAAATTTTAAAACCTAATTTAATAAACATACATCTTTGTAAAATAACATTGTGCATATCAGCACCGTTTCTATCTCCAACTGAAAATGGAAGCAAAGTTTTCCATGACTGGGAAATCCTCTTGATATTGAGACAACTGGAAAGAAGAGTTAATTCGTCTAATATTTTTCTTCTATTCATTAAAGTTATCTTATTCTATATTTTAAAATTCTCTCCCACTCTACTTTGAAACTTTAGGTTGAAGTGATGTATAATACTTAAAACTGGGAATTTTAAAAAAATTTACTAGGGAAAGTTTCAAAATTATCCATTAAATAAAAATCACTGCATTAGCTTAAGCAGTAACAGTCTGATACAGTCCATTTCAATAGAAGAAGATATCCAAGAACAGATCTACTGGTTGTCTTAAACTGTGTGGTGGTGTGTGGGGCTGAACAAAATCTTTCCTATGTTCTAGAATTGGAGATCAAGGCCAATTTCAAGAGCAAACTGTACTAAGTGCCCACATTCCAGGACAAAGGATGATTAGAGATGTGTCTGAGAGTTTGCGGATTTATCCCACTGGCACCAAACCTCCATCTGAACACCACCACCCTGGCTGAAATAAGATAGCCCAGAGGGATAAGGAGACCAATTCTAAGAGAAAGGCCAGGAAGGGTGGGGGAACTGAGAAGGTGGGCCAGGGGGCACTCACTGGCACAGCTGATGGTTGACCTAGGGGATCTGACAGCCAAACCAATTGTTTTTTCATATTCTGCTCCATCTCATGACACAATTATTTCAGTAAATGCGGAAATTAATACATTTTAAATCTTAGTTAAATCTGCTTATGCTCCTTCCAAATAGAATTTTTCTATGTATTATATAGATTTTAATTTGCTTGAGTTTCTTGAGAACTAGATGTTCTATCTTTTGGATTCTACCAACAAAGAACATTTAAAAATCACTATCATATAATTTCTAGTGTACAGCATACTGTGGCTTCATTTCCAGTAGAAAGAGCCAAAGAAATATTGATTCAATCCAGTCATTCTTTGGCACTAGTCCCAGAATATAAGCAGATAGAATGTCTACATAAACAAATTCTTATGAAATATAGTTAAAAGATTTTGTGTCCAGAAAAGCACCATTGCTATTACAAACTGAAATAAGTAGTAATAATGGGCAGAAAAGAATTGCATACAGCGAAAAAATGTTGCATTCATTTTTATGCATATGATCACATCAGTAAAAAAATAAAAGATTACCAAAATATTCAGAAAAAAGAAAAAGTAATGAGTTAATATATTTTGATTGTTTCAATGAGATTTTTGGGGAAAAGGGGGAAATGATTGTCTTTAGATTGGTCTGTTATGTTAATGATAATAATGAATAGAATTATGTTTGTTTGTTTGTTTGAAACCTTAATATTGTCAAGATGGATCTTCACAGATTCATGTTCAGTGATTTCAGAGCCAAATTTTTCAATCTATTGTCCCTCATGGTTGATCCAAGAGCAGTTTTTGTTAATTTTAATTTCAAAAGCTATTTTTACATGATGCAGCACATAGTAGGGAGAAGTCTTAAGTGTCAGGATAAATTTATCAGAGATTCATACAAATTCTATTTCACAGTGAATTCTAGAAATTACAATACTGAGCATGTCAGTTTGTCTTTAGGATCAATTCTAGTGGTTTTTAAAGTTCTCCAAAAAATTAATAAATAAATCCTTACTAGTAAATTCATACAGATTATATTTTGTAAAAAACTTTGAAAGTTTTTCTTCAGCTACAAAAATCAGAAATATTATTTGATCCTTTGCCTTAGAACACCTGGTAAGAACAATGAAGTGTACCAATCCCAGTCTTTTCACTATCTCCTACAAATCTATAGCCAGCATCTCTTGTTATTTCTCTTGGGATTTTTCTCCAGAAACTGATTAATTTTTCTTTTGTTTTTACAAGTTGTTGGAGGAAAATTTTTTCCTCTGCCACTTAGGTCTGAATGGTTGGGAGCCTGAGAATCATTTATAGTAAATTAATAGGAGAAGAATTATTGTACATGCAGGTGTACTCTATAGAAAAAGAGTACATCTGTGAGCATCTGTGGATAAAAGTTCATACAACAGTCTAGCAGGTAGAGGTAGTGAGTATGGGATGTTAGGACTTCAAAGGCTGGAAATATTGAATGAGGCTCGTCTGCATAATATTTTTTAAATAGCCCAGTATCCAAAGTCAGCTACCTCCCAGATTGGAGACCACCCCTGGGAGGTTGGAAGCCCTCTGCAGCAGCCACCTCTTCTAAATCAAATAAGGCAAATTCAGATAAGACTTCTTTCTGCTTCTTACACAGCTCAGGCATTTTTACTTGATGCCATTTTGGTAGGTTTTGGTCTCTTTGATGTTTTGTGCCATAATTATTGTATTCAGAATTTTTGTGTCTTAATCTTAAAGCAACATGTTTAAAGCTTATTGTCTAACTGTACGTTGTCCACAGCTGATTTGGACTGTTGGCAGGTATTTTTGGATCTTAGTAATCTCATCTAAAACTTCACATCAGAAAAACAAAACAAAACTCACAAAAGAAAAAAATTCATGCAACAAAGAAATTTTAAACGAATTCTCTTGGGTCCACATTTTCTTTTAGATTGTACGGTACTTTAAAGATTGAAATTAACTTTCAAACTTGCTTGGACTGGGCAGCTCCATAACAAGCATGCCGTCTGGTCTGGGACAGCCTGTTAAACACACATGCTGCAGTTTTTCCTACTACTGCAGCAAGAATTAAATCAAGGAATAATTTTTTTTCTCCAAATTTTCAAGGGAGCCATATATAAGGCAACACTTTCAAAGGAATGAACTCTGCAAAAGAATTTTTTAAAAAATGATTTATGTAAGATATGCATAAGGACTGAGAGTCATTCCTGATTTGTGCCTGACACCACTGTGAGCATCTGTCATAGTTTCAGCTTTGTCATATCATTGACCACGATAGATGATTATGTCTGTCCATCATCATTCAGTTGTTTTAACTTCTCTTCTGTGGGCTCAACAACATTCTTCCAGGAATTACAAAGAAGCTCAAGAATGATTCCTTTATTTGCACTTCACCACCTTCATCTGGACATATCTGACTATTTTGCACATTTGATCAGTTTATGAGGCATGGAGAATGCTAGCAAAAATAATTCCTAGATCAGGCACGGTGGCTCACATCTGTAATCCTAGCATCTTGGGAAGCTGAAACAGGAAGATCTCAAGTTTGAGACCAGTCTCAACAACTTAGCTAGGCCTTCAGAAATTTAGCAAGACCATTTCTCAAAATAAAAACAATAAAAAGAGCTGGTGATGTGGCTCAGTGATTAAACATCTCTGGGTCCAATCCTTGGTACCAAAAACAAACAAGCAAAAAAAGAGTTCTTAGTATTGTGCTTTTTAAAATATCTGTCTAGATGGTTCCACTGATTTAGTGGTTTATTTTTTCTTGATTCATATTTTAGTTTGCCATTTAAATGGGAGAGAACACATTTCATCTCCTTAAACATATTATTCAAATTCAGTAAAATACTGCATTATACAACCTGAAATTTACTTGCTCCAATCAGCTATGTTATAACTGACATTTTGCATTGTTTCACTCTTGTTTAAAACACAAATAAAAACTCCAAGGGACCAAATAGAAAAATAGAAATAGAAATAGAATCCAAGTTCTCTGATTCTATTTCCTTTGCTTTATAATCTCTGTGCTATCATTATTTAATTTTGAATCACTGTTTTAAGGAAGAATATGGAATATCATAATGGCTGTGTCCAAATCAAATATTACTTTTTAAAAATATTTTTTTGGTTGTAGTTGGATACAATGCCTTTACTTTATTTATTTATTTTTGTGTGGTGCTGAGGATTGGACCTAAGGATAAATCTTTTTCTGTTGTCTAAATCCTTAAAGAGCTGGATACAACCTTCCTGCTGTCAGACAGCCTATTTCTATATTTGGGGGGCGGGGTTAAAGTCAGAATGTCTGCCAGCCTCTAGCAGGAGGTTAAGAGCCCTGGGAGGAACGAGCTCTCTTGCTAACTTTGTACTGCAGGGACCAGGGCACCCCTGCACCTACTAGAGGCTCAGTAAACATTTACCAAATTAATGGATGCGAGGGAACTCAGTGTGCTCTTTAATGAAGGGGAAAACTCAATTGGTAAGAGTTAAATGAATTGGTTAAAGATGCAGTTGTTAGTATCAAAACCAGGAATTGAAGTTAGATCTAGTCATTCCCATTCCAGTATATTTCCTCTGTACATGTTAAGGTATGGCTGTCAGTGATCTCTCTCCCTATTAATAGTATTCCTAGCAGGAAGATTTCCTAAACTCAATTAGCTGACCTTCTCTGTGTCATCTCTGGCCTACCCCCGGTCCCAAATGTATAAGAGCACTTTAAATTCTGTTACTGTTGACACAACACACAATGTCTTCATAGTCCCATTTCACCTGTTGGCATGGTTTTTTTTCACCTGCCGTAATGTTTTTCATTATTATATTACTGTACTTTATTATTCATTCCTTCCCAAATGAACAGGATCAAATTTTTATATGTTTACTTATTTTATTACAAAAATGACAATGATAGTAAAATTTCAACTCTTCAGAGGGTGGAACAGCAAAAGTTCCACCTGCCCTCTGACTGCAGAGCTGCTTTCCAGGTGTGAGCATTGTTACCAATGTTTCGTGTCTGTCACCAGGAATCTGTCATGCAAAAGCAAGTGCAACCATGTACCCTTTAAGCACAAAACACAATTGGCATTTACATTCATAAACAATGTTGAGTGAATAAAAAAGCTTTTGAGTGACAGGAATAAAAAAGCAGGTTGAACAGGTCATAGCATTTATGCAAATTTAAAAAGGCATGAAAACACTAATACTGCATGTATGTTATTTATAAATGTTTTAGAAAGTATAAAAAGATACACACAAAACTCATGTGATTCTCAAGAGGCAATTAAGGGGCTGGGGTTGTGGCTCAGTGGTAGAGCGCTTGCCTAACATGTGTGAGGCACTGGGTTCGAAAGGTCCATTGACAACAACCAATATATTAAAAAATAAAGAGGCAATTAAGGTACAAAAGACAGGAGATGAAGGACAGAGACTTCAAATTTATCTGTAACTTTCTTACATATGAACTCACCACCTCTAACCCCTGCCCACCTGCCACAGAAGAAAATATATCTAGCCTTAGAAATTGCAAGTTTCAGGAATAGGTTCATAGTTTGATACATTATTGTTTGTACAATACTTGTTTTGAAATATATTTCAGATAAAAAATTTAAAAGCAAATGAGAAATGGTGGATTTATTCGAGACATACTGTTCTGCACTGTATTTTTTCCCCATTTAACAATGTATCTTGGAGAGTTTTATCATTTTAGTGTACATAGATCAACTCATTTTGGAATGGTTACATATCACTGAACTGTACACTAAGAACAGCTAAAATGGTAAATTTTATGCTCTGTGTATTTTATCACAATTTTTCCAAAAACTGCATGGTATTTCAGTAATTTTACAGTTTCCCTGTGGATGAACATTTATGTTATTTCTGTTTTTTTGCTATCACAAATTCTGCTGTAATGAATCTAAATACACATTTATATTTTATCATTTATATGTCACTGTAAATAAGGAGATTTTTCTAAAATTGCTTTGGCTTACCACAAAATTTTGAATAAATTAAAAAATGACTAGACATTACAAAAATTGGGGTGTATTCACTTGTAAATGCAGAATTTAGACAACGTATTCCATTCATGGAAATTAGTTATGCTTTGGGGCAAAATTGCCAGTTTCATAATTTTAAGCTTAAATTTTGATTTTGGTTAAAATTTCAGTATCACAAGTTTTTTAGTGTTGGCTTAAGGGTTAGCCTCTGGGAATTAATTTCTAGTCATCTTTGACTTAGCAAGATTAAATTTATCAGCTCATTTTCTAAGATTAGGTTTTCATAATTAAATAGATAAAGCTAGAAGACATTATGGGGGTACTGAGAAAAATGCACCAAAATCAGAGACTGCAGCCCCACAAGGCAAAATTAACTCAAAATTTTTGTGTAGAGCACCTATTGCATAAAAATTTCTTAGTATATATTGACACCAACCCATCACTTTCAACCCTCAAAAAAAATTTAAAAATTATGGCAGTAACAACCTTAAAATCTGTGTCAGTGGAACTGCCCTGTGCCTTTTTATTCTGAAATTTTTTTTAAGACTGTGTCATTAGAGGCATCATGTTAAATATTTCTATTGATCTTTATTTGTATGCTTTCATATTTCACAGACGTTCTAAACTAGGAGAATCAACATGTCCCTGGGAATTTGGGTGGATACACTATGTTTAGGACACACGGTATAAGGTTGATCATGGGCCACGCACATAAATGGAGGGGTGTGATTGACGCTGGCATGCTCTCGTGCTCCCTCTCTCTCCAACCGTGAAGGAAACTCTGGCCAGCAATGCCTCTGTATTTGTCGATATTCTTATATTGTTAAAAATTGCAGTGAAGGGAGGGAATTGTTTGTATTTTTTAAACAGAGTGGAATGGAAAACAAAAGCAACCATTTTTTTGCGACATGTAAATCTCCCCCCTGTTCTGAGACCACTGTTTTATACCAATGTGCTCACTGGTCCAAGTTTCCCGAGCTTGCCTTCTCTTCTGGGTTTCACCTTCCTCGCCCACAGAGACTGCAGTCTGTTTTATTTTTGCTTTTGTTTCCATCTGAGCCACTGGGAGTCTCCTTCTCCTGTCATGTGGTTTTGCTCACTGGCCCTAATAGCCATGATAGAGGCTGCACATCCGAGCTTAAGAGGGAAAATGGAGAAAGGAACCGAACGTGTTAAGAGCCTTCTTCTGGGGGGAGGGGAGTGGGAATGTTGGAGTTTTCTTGCTATTTGGGAACAGATAAAAAGCTTGATTTCAGAAATGCAGACACAGCTTAATTAACAGTGTTGCTTTTACATCACACATCACTCCAAGGATTCACATGCTATTGTCACTTGGTGTTGGAAGAAATAGCGTTAAATTTGGTCTCTGATAAAATACATAAAATGATAAGTACAGAAGACCCATTTTGACTTCTACAGCAAACGAACTGCTTTTTTTCTTTTTTTTTTTTTTAAAGACCTGGGAATACATACTATTTACATGTAAATAACTTACCCTGTGTGTAGGTATGTATACATCTGCGAATAATTTTAAATGACAGGTACCAATTTAAGGGAGAAGCTAGGGCTCATTAGCTCCCTGAGCAGGATTGATTCTTCATAGCTGGAATGGCATGTACAGCTCCCAGATAATTTGTAATGAATTGAATTTTCCTTCAGCATAACTAATTAGTGACTCTTTTCTCTTGCTATTTAAAAGGATATAGACATCTAAAAAATTGTTTGCAATTCTGCAAAAATGCTTGGAAAGGCAGTAAGTCTTCATTGCATCATATAACCTAAGCAATTCTACTCCTAACTATATTCCAAAAGAATGGAAGACAGCTATTCAAACAAAGGCTTGTACATAAATGTTCATGGCAGCAGCACTATTCACAATAGTCAAATGGTGGAAACAACCAAATGTCAATCAACTGACAAAAGGATAAATAAAATAGAGTATATACCTACAATGGAATTCAGCCATAAAAAAAGAATAAAATACTAATGCTTTTTGCAATGTGAATGAATCTACAAAACATTATGCTAGAAAGAAGCCAGTTATAAAATATCACATATTGTATAATTCTATTTACATGAAATACCCAGAAAAAAGTAAATCCATAGAGACAACGCAGATTAGAGGTTGCCAGGGGATGGAATGTGTATATATGTGTGTGTGTGTGTGTGTGCGCGCGAAGGAGGGGTGGTGATAGAGAGTGTTTAATATATGTGATTTCCTTTTGGAGTTACAAAAATATTTTATAACTAGATAGGGTGATGTTTGCACAGTATTTATGAATGTACTAAATGCCACTTGATTGTTAATTTATACTATGTGAATCCTACCCCAGTTAAACAAAAACTAAAGCTGCAAAAGTCTATTCATTTAGAAAGACAGTAGAGATGCAAGGCTCAGGCACTGAGAATCCAGGGTAATAAAAACAGGTGCAACTAACTGTGAGATGAGTAAAGGATGACTATTGTTGGACAGATGGTGTTCATGGAGTCAGGGGAGAATGCGAACTGGCTCAGGGCTGAGGTGTGGGACTGAGATCGATTCCCAAGTCAGTTTGGGAGCTTTAGAGAGCTGTTACTTATAGACAAGAATTAAATACAAACTATACAGTGAACCTTAGTGTTTGGGGGTTTCATCAAAACATTAGAGATCTGCTAAAAGCTATGGACAGATATCAGCTTCTGAGAAAAATGACAATTGTGTGTGTATGTGTGTGTGTGTGTGTGTGTGTGTGTGTGTGTATAATTTTATAGATATTTTCTAGGAGGTGGTGGTGTTGTATCTGTGCCAGGAATAAGCCTTGTCTCACCAGGCTAAACATTGGTGTGGTAGACTGGAAAGCACATGGGCTTTGAAAACCAGTAAATCTGGGTTTACTAATGTGTCACTTTTATTATGATTTGGCTTAAAGAAGAAATATTGAGCATCTAATTAATTCCAAGCACTCTTCTAAGGGACTACATAGACAGACAAGATGCCTTTTTTCACTGAAGTTCAGTACAGAAGGGGAGAAAAACCTAAAAGCAAATAAATTGTACAACAGTTACCAGACCCAATGTAGCATGGAGGAATTGTCCAAGCTTAGAATCCTAACATAACTGACAGTTCTGTTGAGTCTTGCCTAGTGCTTTTCCATGAGGTTGAGTCTCTAACTGCAGCTATTACTAACATTGTTGCTAGTTAATTTATCTGTTTTGTTGCTAGTTAGGCAGAATGGTTCTCCCTTCCAATCTATGTGTAATATTGATGAAGGCCAATTGAAAAAGTAAAATGGAGTCTACTCCCTAAATGGCCTAATATTTTAAAATACTTGAGAGCATGTTTGTATATTCTGTCCACCAAGCTTCCAAGAATGGGTGATGCTGGAGTTATGTTTGCTATTCAGACTCCTACAACCTCAGACTTTTCTCCTGGTGAGAATGATGTTCATATTCTAATTCTTTCTTTCTTTTTTTTTTTTTTTTTTGTGGTACCAAGGATGGAACTTACTTGGGGACACTCAACTACTGAGCCACATCTCCAGCCCTATTTTGTATTTTATTTAGAGACAGGGTCTCACTGAGTTCCTTAGCACCTTGCTTTTGCTGAGGCTGGCTTTGAAATTATGATCCTCCTTGCCTCAGCCTCCTGAGACACTGGGATTATAGGTGGGCACACCGAGCCCAGCCAGATTCTGAATTTCTATGTGAATAAACCCCCCTGCGTTGTACAATGCACAGCTGGGCAGCTGTATGGAGTGTCCTCCACAGACAGGATTGCCTTGTGGACTACACAAGCTGGTTTAGGCAAAGTCCCTAGTGCAGACCCTGGAAGTAGCCAAGATAGCCAAGAGGAACGGGGGAAGGGTACAAGTGACAAAGAGGCCAGTTTAAGTCCCCAAAACTAATGATGATTTGGAACCCTTGGTACTCCCTTCCTTTTAGATCTGTTAGACTACTCAGGGAGCCTGGGGAGAGTTGTGAAACAGACCTTGGAATTCTTGGAGGGGAAGCTAGGGTAAAGGGGAGCTGCCCTTACATACAGACCATCATAAAACCTCTAAACTCTGAGGCCAAGCCCTATCACCTAGCAGCCATGATGGGAGGGAAGGCCAACATGCAATTAATGGAAACCATGACTTGACACAGCCTTTACCAAATACATATTCTGTGCCAGACTCTCTGTGGTCATCTCACTGAATGAGAAAATGTTGCATTTGGGACTGAACGATTAATAATCAAGAGTTGAACCTGCTTTTCACATCTTTACTTCACTGTCCAAATCTTGTTAATTTATTTATTTTGGTTAATACTCTGATCTCTTTTGTTTATTGTGATGATCACCTGAGTCTTGGGAGAGTTT
This sequence comes from Callospermophilus lateralis, assembly GCF_048772815.1. Lineage (NCBI taxonomy): Eukaryota > Metazoa > Chordata > Mammalia > Rodentia > Sciuridae > Callospermophilus > Callospermophilus lateralis. The sequence continues at coordinate 81,301,176 of NC_135310.1, read as the reverse complement.
CTGTATGTTAATATTTAAATGCAGATATAGACCTATGTCTATATCTTTCTATATGCATAATTAAATGTCAGCACATAGAAATGCATATCTGTATTCCAGGGCCTAATACAGCACCTATCATATAACAGAAGCTTAACTGATGAACAGGCTAACATATATTAGTATACATATCCATTAATTTTTCTCAATTTTTTAAAAAATTAAGCTGTTCAGGGATTGGACTCCACTTTTGCCTTTTTAATGACCCTTTCCCATCAATATTAGGCACAGATTAGAAGGCAGACCAACTCTGACTTGGCCAGAAAGAAGACAAAGGAAATTAGCTAACAACAGTATTGATGAAAAAGGACTAGGGATTATTAGAGGCACAACATGATGACAAGGTCCCAACAGTCTAATGAGAGTTTAAGCTATATAATTCATTCCTGCAACAAATATTTATGGCTCATTCACGGGGATCTGGATTTCTGAATGGGATGAACAAGATCCCTGCCCTGTGATGTTTGCAATCTAAAATAAAAACATGTGAATTAAAACTGCTCATTTCTATGAATGAAGTAAACAGAGTGATGAAACAGGGCTAGTGTGGAGAGGAATGTGGATTTCACATGAAATGGCAAGAAAGCCCCTATTTGTGGTGGAGACAGGTCCTGTGAGATTCACTAAATCTAATGGAAAAAGTCAGCAATGAGAGGGAGTTCCTGAGGCAGAGGGCACAGGGAATGAAAGAGGAGAAAGGTGATTTGTGAAAAGCAAGGAGGCTAATGGAATGCATATTGCCTGAGAAAGGAAAGGACAAAAAAGAATTCGGAGAACAGATAGTAAAAGTGTAATGTAAGGCCTTAGTGACCATGAAGGGTTCAGATTTCATTCCAGAGCAATGAAAAGTAATCAAAGTATCTGAAGCTGAAACATAATACAATTTTATTATGTAATAGTTGCTTAAGAAAAAAGCAAGTACTGCATCAAGACTGGAATAAAATTTGGTACAACAGCTAGGGGACTACAGCAAGCAGAGGATGGTTACTAAAACGAGGTGGTGTCAGTGGAGAGGAGAGTGGGGATTCTGCTCTTCCTAGATTATAAGCTTAAAGAACTGGGTGGGTTGTTGGTCCATTTACTGAGTTGTAGACTTGGGAAGGGTTTGGCTTTCTAGTAGGCATCTAAGTGGATATATCCATTTGGCAGGCAACTGAATAGAATTTAGGGTAAAAGTAAAGGCTGAAGATGAAAATTCAGAGAACCATCTAAAAGTCTATACTAATGGCTATGAAACTGAAATTCCCTAGGGTAAAAGGGAAGATGAAGATCAGGAGATCAGAGAATGTGGATTGGAAAATGTGAGATGGAAGAGAAAAACTACAGGAGTAGAGGAGAGGGGAGGGGGGATGCTCCATGGCACTCAATAGAGGCAGTCTATGCACTGTGGCTGCAGTGAGGATATAGCATGTTAGTGCCATTACTAGTTTTATGCATTGATATGGAATGAGATTAACGTTTACAGATGGTGTGGAGATGCAAAAGGATGTTGGGATATTTAGAGAAAAGGGTGCCAGGTGAACAATTAAGAGCAGAAGGCAAATCATTTTCTACACCTGTACATTTCTAGACATGAATTTGAGGAGTAAGATGCCTCTGGGTTGTGTGATCTTTCTCCAGCCATATTCAGGTTGCTTGGTTCAGGTACACAGTCAGCCAGCTGCATTTAAACCAAGATTGGTGATTGCATGGTGAATAAGACAAAGGTGATTCCAAGGATGTGATACTAATATTGAACTATGGAATCCAAGCTGGTTATAGTTGGACTTGAAGATCAAATGGAGTCACGGTGATCAAAAGGTGGGTCAGTGGACTGGAGGTCTGGGGATAAATGGAGACTTGCTGCACCAGAAACACACACAAGCCAGCAGAACTGGAGGCTTATAGGCAAGAGGGAGTACATGATTTCAGAAATGGTGATAACAGAATCTGGAGTGAGATACCAATGCATCAAGGAGTGGTTTGGGAGGTTGGCTAAGACAAGGCATGGGAGAAGAGCATAAGATGTCAGGAAATCAAGGAGCCAAAAGGCAGAGGGTATAAGTCAGCCCCAGCAATGATGTCAAGAACAGGAAGGAGAAAGGCATGCTGAGTCAGTGGTGACATCTCTTACCAACAAGGACACACTGTCATTGGAATTGCCAGAGCAGGGGATTTTGAAGGTGAAAGAGAGATGGAGAGTGAGAAAATGAGCTTCCTCATTCTCAGGAATATGGCTTCTCAACAGCCTGAATTGAGAGGCTGTAGAAATGACATCCTCCTGGGACAGCCAGAAGTAAATGAAGGAAAGGAGCAACTTTCTGTTGCTGAAACTTATAGGAGAAAAAGTTTATTTTGGGTCATGGTTTCAGAGGTTCAGTTCCTGGTTGGCCAACTCCATCGTTTGGGGCCTGAGGTGAGGTGGGGCATCAAGGCTAAAGAGTGTCAATGAAATAAAGCTGCTCACCTCATGGCAGCCAGGAAGCAGAAAGAGAGAAGGAGAAGCCAGGGGACAAGACATATAATATCCAAGGACACACCACCAGAGACCTACTTCCTCCAACCATGCTCTACCTGCCTATAGTTACCTCCTGGTTAATCCATTCAAATGAGGATGAAAAGATTAGGTTAAAGTTCTCAGGATCTGATTTCACCTCCTACATTAACATAGGAGCTTTTAGAGGATGCCTCATATCCACAGCATAACAGAAGTAAATTTTAGTTTTCAAAGAGTTGGAGTTAGGAAAATTTTCTAATCCCAGGATAGTTCCAAAGAGCACAGGATTTGGGAAGGAAGAAAAGAAGTCAGAGATTGGGTCAGATTAAAAATATCCAGAGCATTGTGGGAATGTGAGTTGTGACCACCTGGTTGCTGTGGAGACCTGGGAGTTGTGCTGAGAGAGTCTTGGGGACACATGGACTAGCAGTGCAAGCTCCAACTGTGAGGACTCAGCCTGGTGGTGTGGATGCACTAGAATTTCACTCTCCCTGTGACTCCTGCAGTGTAAGATGCTAGGGGTGGTACCAGAGGGCGGGGATCTCTCATGTTTACCCAGAGGGAATCTAAGGCCTCTGCTAGAGGCTGTGGCCCTTCCATAGCTCAGATGGGTTTTGTCCTCTTGGGGGTGATCTTGTCATTACCGAAAGAATGCAAGTATATAGGTCTGCCAAATAAAAGTAAGTCCAGACTTAGGAGAGGCTGTTCAAAAGAATCATGGCAAAAGGTGAGGAGGCCATTGTCAGGTACACAAGGCCCAGGTCAAATTTGACATTGCCAACAGCCTGTGAGGGATGGAATTTGAGCTTAATGGTAAAGAAGTTCTAGGAATGAGAATTTTCTAAAGGTGAATAGGTTGGTGCTCCTGGGCACTGTATTTATTCAAGCAGCTCCTGAGTATATTTCAGAATGCTTCTACCTATAGAAGTAAATGAGGAGTCACAAGTTAGGGTCAGAACCTGGACTGAAAAGCTGGTCTGAACTTGGGACTCTGTGACTTCAAGCTCCGGAGACTGAGATAATAACATCCAGACATTTCCTCCAGCATCACTTACAAGTGGACTTCCTCCTAAGTGTAACCTCAAATATAAGACACAGCATGTTTGGACTTTTCATTTCTCTGCCCTGTGAGGGCTGGCCCTGTCCACAAGTTCCTGGGGAAAGCAGAGGATTCTCATCCAAAATATCCATGACCCTGTGGGGAAGGAAAAAGTCATTTCCTCGCTCATCCCTAGGTTCACGGCTGAGGCATCTGCAACGGGAGACAGATGAACAAAGGCAAAGCGAATGCATTTATTTAATATAAGTTTTACATGACGTGGAGCCTCATAAGAAAGTGAAAGCCCAAAGAAAGGATCAAACTTGAATATTTTTATTCTGGGGTTTGATGAAGAATGTTGAGTCAGGAGGAAGTATGGCCTAGAGCAAAGGTCATGAATAATAGCGATGATTAGGGAAACTTAGCAAGTCCTGCTGGCTCACTCTCCTTGCCATTTGTGTCTTTGGTGTTAGGATGTCCCTTTCCTCAGGGTGTAAGGAGGTCAACCTCTCTGCTAAGGAGTCTTATGACCTGCTTCTGGGGAAGAGGAGAAGGGCAGGGTGAGAAGGATCTCCCTGCTTCTGCTGTTTTCTCAAATTCCCAGGTGCTGTGTTATAGAGTAGATACTCCTGAGCCCCAGCCAACCCGGAACACCGGAGGACAGCCAAGCCGAAATGTAAGCAGGTAAACTGAGTCTTAAATTGAGGGGGTCTTTGGAGGACTGTGATAGATTGGGATTAATTGGGGGCAGAAAGAACTGCAAATGAGTCAAGAGCAAACCACTGGGTGTGGGAAGAAGTTAAGGATACTCACCTGCAACAACCTGTCCTTTACGGGCTGCCCTCGAGAGAGCAGGGAGACTCTCCAGGTAGGACTGGGCGGTGCACACTTTCCCTTCACACTCCATATGTTTTGGTCCAGGTCTTATCTGTCACCAGAAAGTCTCAAAAATATTTTTTCTAGTTCTAAAATGCTATCGTTTGGGGATTTTTCAAGTCTGCCGAATTTCTTTCAAACTCTTGTTGTTTACATTTGAAAAGAATCTTTATAAATAGGCCATTTCTCACTTCTTTTGTTAGTTCTGTTCCCACCAGGATTATCTGGAATCTTGAATAATTATACTTTTATTTTTCTTAATTAAAAGAAATTTCATGAGCTACATGAAATTTAATTCAATTCAATTTACTTCAATTTAATTATGTTTATAGCTTATGTCAGTGAGCTGCTTTTACTCACAATACTTCTGGCACCTACTAGATGTTTAATAATCCAATTCAGTTCTGACATTCCCTAGAGTTAAGGTAGAATCCTGAAAGTTAAAGTGCTCAATCCCAAGACTGTTCTCCACCATCAAGAGTTTCCAGCCACCCTTTCTGACAGACCAGGTATGAATTAGGAGTTTCCTACCCCCTCAAGTTTGATGATTCACTAAAGAGGCTCACATCACTCAGATAGTTGCTTCACCTACTAGTACTGGTTTGTTATAAAGAATACGGCCAAATAGAAGAGACACAGAGGGGAAAGTGTGGAGAGGGGCTGGGAGAGTGAGATACCACCTCCCAGCACCTCAATGTGTTCACCAACCTGGAAGCTCTCTTAAACCACTCATTTAGGGGTTTTAAAATTTTGTTTTTGTGGTGCTGGGGGTCGAACCCAGGGCCTTGTGCATGAGAAGCAAGCATTTTACGAACTGAGCTATATCCCCACCCCTTTTTAGAGTTTTTATGGACGTTTCATTATGTAAGCATAATTGATTAGATTTTTGGTCTTTGGTGATCAACTCAATCTCCAGCCTCTCCCCTTTCCTCAGAGGTTGGGGCTGGGGTCTAAGGATTCAAGCTTCTAATCAAAACTTGGTCTTTCTAAAACTAGTCTCTGTTCTGAAGCTCTCTAGGAGCCTCTAGACACAAATGACCTCATTAGCAGACAAGAGACTCACCACTATGGAGATTCCAAAGATTTTAAGAACTTCGTGTCAAGAACCTGTGACAAAGATCAAATATTAATTTTTAAAAAATATTTATTCTTTAGTTGTAGGTGGACACAATATCTTTATTTCATTTTTATGTGGTGCTGAGGAGCGAACCCAGTGCCTCACACGTGTTAGACGAGCACTCTACCACTGAGCCCCAGCCCCAGCCCCTCAAGTATTAATTTTTTATTATACCATTGTTAGTAAAATGTCCTATAGTATCAAAAATCCCCCAATTCCACCTTCATCACTAAACAAATTTAAACATGTTCTATCTAGTTTGCAAAGAAAGAGTTCATAATGAAAATAGATTTTTGTATTCTCATAAAGATACAGAATTTTAATTAAGTATGGAATTCATGTTATATATAAAAGGATAAAGCCACATTGTGGAAAAGTAAAGGAGCAATTTAGGAAATAAGATCTAGCTTGAGTATTTTACTTAAAATTTTCATCTCTGAACTAAATAACTCCTTAATTCCTTTAGATAACCAAAGAACACTTAACTAGAAATTAAGAAAATGGTTTTTAGGAGTTTTCAGTCTGAGGAACCCACTTAAATGGATTTCATTGATCTTCCCTCGAGGAAGCACAGGATACTTTAAATCTTATACATTAACAGCTAATTCAATAATTGGGTCCCTATTATGCCAGGCGAGGTGCTAAGAATACAAACGTGAGCACAGCTGGTCTCTGCTTCAACCCTGTTCTACCCCACCCAGGCAGCTGGGCAAGTGGCCCAGCTGGTTTGTCCTCCATTCTCGAGCCATCTGGGGTACACCCATCTCCACCATTTATCAGCTGCAAAATGTCAGAGAAGGCATTTACCTATTCTAAATTCTGATTTCTCTATCTACAAAATAGGTACAACCCCAGAGCCTCAAGTGTCCTGTAAAAAATATTTAGGATAATGTTTAGAGTTGTTAAATATTTAGAATATGTTTGCAATGGCTTTTTGTGTTTATTTGTGTTTTGATATGTTAACTTGGTTAGGTTATAGTTCCAGTTGTTCAACCAAACAATAATCTAGGGGTTACAGAAATAGTGTTTTGTGTCAGATCTTCTAAGTAGTTGACTTTTAATAGGGAAGATTGTTATAGATGATCTGGTTGGGTCTGATTCAATCCATTCAAATTTCTTAAACGCAGGGTGCAGGCTTTCCTTGAAAAAAAAAAAAAAAGAAGAAAAGAAAAACCTGCCTGTGCAGGAGGGTTCCACCCTGCCCCTCCTGACAGCCTGTCCAGCATATTTTGGACTTGCTTAGAGCCCCACAATTGCATAAGCCAATTCCTTGCACTAAATATCTTAAAGTTTTGATTATCTCCTATTGGTTCTGCTTCCTTCTTTGAACCCTGACCCTGAAATTAAATGTGTAGAATAATGAATATGAAATGCTTGGCTGTAAAAGTAGCCATAAGTAGAGATTATTTAAAAACAGGCAAAATAAAAATAATAACGTGTTGGCATAGATATTGGATTTGGGAACACTCAAGAAGGGAACTGGATATGAAGGTACCACTTGAACTAAGGCCTAAGATAAGAGGAAAATGAATCAGGTAGAGGAAACTGCAAGAGCAAGCAGTGAGTTTCTCTCAAGATAGGAGATAAAGAGGAAAAAAAATCTCTTCTGTTTTGTTTCAGTTACAACACAGATTTTTGAAATATCTTTCACCCCAATGTCTTAATGTGTTGGGCTGCCATGATAAAATGCACAGATAATTTATAACAAACAGAAGCCCATTCCTCACACTTCTGGATGCTGAGAGGATAAGGTGGTGGAAGATCTGGGGTCTGATTCAGAGATGGCTCCTTCTTGCATGTCCTCAGATGGTGGAAGGGACAAGGGAGCTCTTTGATGCCTTTTTAAGGAGGACAATAATCCCATTTGTAAGGGTAGAGATCTCATAAGCTAATCACCACCCAGAGACTCCACCTCTTAATACCATCACCTTGGGACTTGGGATTTCAACATGTAAATTTCAATATGTAAACACTCAGGACATAACACCTATTTACAAGGAATATCTATATAGAACCATGTGATCCAAGAACCAAATTCTGTGCACTAGGTGTTACTTTGGTTTACACTATGGTTTTTAGAAAGCATTTAAAAATTATTTCCTAAAAATGAATCTATAGTTGCTTTAAAAAAAAAAAGGAAGAGATTTCACATATAATATAGGTATCTGGTTTCTTTCAAAAATCTGGAAGCACTGGCCACACTAAGCCCATGCTCTCTAAGGGTAGTAAATAACTGGTCCTAGTCCTTTCTATGTGGTTCCCACCACTTGCCCTGTGAAGGCAGTGATATCAGGCACACAGTGACCTTGCTCATTTACATAATCTGCCTTGTCCTTGTAGTCATCTAGTATTCCCTGTCCTGGACAGTCCCCTAAAACCTGACTGTCCTTGACCTCTTTTGATTCAACGACTTCCAATAGTCATGAAGGCAAACTGCCCTCATGATCACTCCCTGGACCCTACATCCTGGAAAATTTTATTTGTTTTCCCATTTATTCTTTTTTCTTTAAATATATTTTTAGTTGTAGAAGGACACAATGTCTTTATTTTATGTGTCTATTTGTATGTGGTGCTGAGGATCTAACCCAGTGTCTCATGCACGTGAGACAAGTGCTCTACCACTGAGCCACAACCCCAACCCCCCATTTATTCTTAATAATAGCTAAATTTAAATGATTACTCTTTCCTAAACTATTTTTTATTAATCTTACTGGCAAGTCACATAATAATACTTAATACATTTCTCTGAAATGTAGTCATAATGAAAGACTAATGCTCTATAACTTCTATGTAAATTTTAGAACAGTTATTTTCCCAAGCCAGGTGTGGTCTCTTGTACCTGGCCACAATCCACCACCCCACATCAGCTGATGAATGTGGGTCCTACAGGAGAAAGAAAACGAGGAAGGAGATCAGGCTGTAGACTCCCTGAACTTTATCTAGTCACACAAAAATAGAAACTAAAGTATTTCTGATATAGCTGTTTCTGTGCACATGGATACACTTTTTAAAAACTAAAATGGGATTATATCACAGTTATTTATGATACAACCACCCTTGCCTCCCTCTCTCCAGAGGATCATGTGTCTCTTCTTTGCTTTAGAGTAACCTGTGCTGGGTCTTTCCCTGGAACCTCCCTGAAGCCATGATTTCTCTTTTGAGTATTTTTCTCTATTTTCCAAATATACCTCCAATTGATTCTTTTTTACATGCTATAAATGTTCTCACATCTCTGCCACTAATAATCACTATCCTTGCCATGTAGGCCCCCCATCTTCATCATCCCCCTCCCGACACACCAGTGAACACTGAATTCATTTTTCTCTTCCCATTCACTCTTCAACCCACTGCAATTAGCCATCCTTTCTACTTTCCAATTACACTAGGGCAAAATTTATCAATGGCTTTTTAGTTGCCAAAATCATTTATGATTGTTGACCTTCGTCTTACTGATCTGTCCCTGTGTGTGGTACTCCACACAATACACCCTCCTTCTTAACATTCCCCTTCCTGAGAGTTTCCACTAATGGGTCCTCTCTGCCGCTGGGTATCATGTCTCAGTTGTCCTCACTGACTCCTTGCACAGTTCCGGGGGTTTGGGTGAGTGTGTCATGACAGGATAATGACCCCCAGGCCTCAGGAATGGGAATATAACACAGGCTGGAAAAGCAGTGATGCTTTTTAGGAATTTAAGTCTGGGGCGGGGACACATGGCATGGCAGGCAGTTGAAAGCGGGTGAACTGAGGACAGCAGCCTAGATGGCAAGGCATAGATCTCCCCAGAGACCACGGAAGCTCCCTTCCTTCCATCCTCCCTGAGACCTGGTTATTCAGCTCTTTAGTCTGTGACCTACGCGCAGCAGGTTTCCAATAAGTTCATTTTTATCCACTGCACAAAATTAATGTGCTTAATGCTCCTGAGGTGTGTACTTAAAATTGTTAAAATGGAAAAAGTTTTATGTTATGTATGCTTTACCATAAATTAATTTTTTTAAATATGGTGTTGGGGATTGAACCCAGTGCCTCATGCATGCTAAGCAAGCATTCTACCACTGAGCCACAACCCCAGCTCAGCCATAAATTTTAAAAAAGAAAGATGGTGATTTCAAGGGGTGGCAGACTAAGTATTTTTTTTTTTCCTTTTTAAATTGTTAGAAGGGAACTTGCTTTCTATTCATGGAGGGAGGAATGGAAGAAACTGATAGTAAAGTGAAACTGAAGATTCAAGAGAAGAGGGATTCTATGTTCCTTTTCTCACCAGGATGACAGGTGTAAAATGTCACCACTTTACAAATTCAAAATGGGTGGTCTCCATTTTGCCATTACAATAATGTCTTTCTTCCCTTACTTTCCTGTGATTAAAGAGGGCACCCCAGCGGCTTCTCAAGCTCAAGTCCCCTAAGGAAGGAAAGAAGGCAGAGCCCAGGCTCTGTGGCTGTAGTTGCTGTTGTGGCCACAAGGTGGCACTGATTCTTTGACGGCCTCTGGTGCTCCCAACCTTGGTAAGTGGGGAGGAGGTAGGACCACATTATGGTGAGGTTGCTGGTGGGGGTCTCATCTGTACCCCAGCTCTGATGCAGTTTCCTCCATAAGAGGGATATGTTTGGGTCCTGTCTCTCCCTGTATCCTTGCCTTCGCACACTCCTCTCAGCTCCAAGTCCTTTCAGGTATGAGCTTCCTGCTCTCAGCAGTTCAGCTACCTATAAACCTCCAGTCTTTGCCCATTCCACCACTGTCACCAATTCCAACTTTCAGAATCACTGTGGTTGGACACAAAAGATCCTGGCTCAGATGCAAGCACTGGAGCCACCTTCCTCTGCCCCCTTCTCTCTAAGCCTGGAACACAGGGAATCCTTTCTTATTTCTTCTCACAGAAGACATGGTGCTCACTTCTAGATGCAGACCCCACTGGAAAATTGACCGAGACCTTCCCTCGAAAACCTGGGGGGCATCAGAAAGACCATCAGAAGCACAAGTGGACATTTCAGACATTGAAAGGAAGAAGGATGCAGGTCTTATGAGGTAGAAGAGAAGGAGGGTAGGTGGGTAAAACAAAAGATGTTGTTGGAGGGAAGGGAATTTGGGAGGTCTGTGACCAATTTCTCTCTGTATTTTCATTATAAAATAGATACAGACATCCTGTCTATAAGGGAGGAGGAGAATACTAATGCAGAGTCCTATTTGGAGTGACAAAAAGCATTGCAGAGGAAGAGGCCAGCTGGCTAAGCCTAGTATAAGAAAACATATCATCTTGGAAACCAATGGCTCACTCATTTATGTATTTAAAAGGTATTTATTGGGCATCCACTTTGTGCTGACACTCTTTTTTGAGAGGTGGGGTTACATCGTGAACAAAACAAAACAATACAAGACATGTCTTTGGGAAGTATCCTAGTTGGGAGGGGAACTGAAGATAAAGAGAAATATAACGAGTAAGTGAAATTAAATGCTAGAAGGTGAGGTGTCAGATCAGGATAATAGAAAGCAAATGTCATGTGAAGGAGTTGTGATTTTATATCCAAGGGGACCATGACCTAAATTGAAGGAAGTGATGTAGCTTGCCAAATTACTATGGGGGTGGGTCAGGGAAGACAAACAGTCCAGAGAGAGCACAGCCAGCACGAAGCCTCTGAGGCAGCAGTGTGCCTGGGGTCCCAGCATAGCTCCCAGAATCTGTGGGATGCTGGCACTGGAGCAGAGGATAAAATGGGATGGTTTGGGTGAGACGATGGGAGCCCAGTGTGGCAGGTGGGTGACTCAGGGAGAAAGTGAGGGAAGTGCCAGTGGTGTGGTTCAAGGGAGTCATCCTGTGGTCCAGGTACACCAAGAGGTGGGAGGAACGGAGTCTATCAAGGAGGGCAGAGGCTGAGTAGGAGTGGTTAGAGGAGGGGGATACTGTGGATAAGCACAGGGTGTCTGGGTTGGAATTTAAAATCTTCTTGGTAGAACAGTTTCAAGTGATAGCAGAATTGAGGGTGTGGCCTTGGGAGTGAATTGCTGTAAATGGCCCCTGGGGGGTGTACATGGTGTACACCATAGTCCCCACTGGGCTTCTCTGAAAGAGATCAGCTCAGATTGAGGAGAACAGGAAAGGGCTAAGCTGCACTGAGTTTCCTCTCATGCTTGCCAACTCATCCACAAAGGAATTCAGCATTCTCCTAAGGCAATCAGGGACGCGTGGATGCCTGCTAGGGAATATCACAGGGCACACCAAACTGTACCCCCAAAGTGCAATTCCCTGCCAATACACCCATTTCTCTGACAACAGGTGGTTTATTTTGTTCCTTTTCTTTCTAAGAGGGTCAGGCCTGTCTATGTTTGTGTAAATCCTGTTGGGAGGAGTGTGGGGCTGTTGAGAGAGGTGTAGCAGAAGGAACTGGGGCAACATGGTTTGAGAGGCAGCAGCCTCCTCATCTCTTCTGCCCACTCATGATTTTAAGGAAGGAAGTCCTGGGAGTGGCAAGGTGGAGATGGAAACCTCAACCAAGAGCTGTGTGTAGTGAGACTCCATCTGGCTTATTTTTCCCTCCTCTAATGCTGGTTGTACAAAGCTCTGCTCTCTTGTGGAAGAGGATTAATTATTAGAAGGTAATGATGCAAAACTATAAAAGATTGGTGAGACAGGAAAGGACAGTGATGGTTACTTCATTCATTTGCTACTTCAACAAGCACAGATGCTCCTGACTTATGATAGGGCTATAACCCAATAAACCCATTATGAATTTTTAAAAAATTGTTAAGTCAAAGAGGCACTTAATATGCCTAACCTGCTGAACATCATAGCTTGACTTAGCTGACCTTAAACAGGCAGAGAATGCTTACATTATTAGCCTACAGTCAAGTGCATCATCTAGAGCAAACCTATTTTATACCAAAGTGTTGAATAGCTCATTGTCATTTATTGAATACAGTACACTGTAGCCAATCTGTTGTCTCCACTACTGATTGGGTGACTGACTGGTGTTTCTAGCTGTGACACTCTGCTGCTTCTAGGCATCTTTTCAGACACACTGGTACTGGAAAAGTACCAGCTTATCCAGGGAAAGACCAAAATTGAAAGTACAGTTTCTACAAAATGTATATCAATTTTGCACCATGGTGAAGTCAAAAATCCTAAGTTGAACCATCAAAAATTGGAGACTGGGTATTATGTAGCAGTAATATGAGGTCATGATCCAGATGTTGGGGATACATCAGTGAACCAAACAAAATCACTGCAAGAGGGAGAAAGAAGACACACAAAGGTGGGATGTTACAGGAGTTGAGTTCAAGAGATCAGGGAACTGAACAAGAAAAGAGACTTGATCTTTTACAAGACGTAGTAACACACAACAAGCTCAATTGGGTGGCACTTGGTTAGGGATTCATAGAAGGAGAAATCCTTCACAGCAAGAAACTGTCCAGAGGTTTAGGGCCAGGGGACCACTATCCAGAAGGGGGAAATGTCAGGGGGAGATGAGAAAAGCCAGGACTGGAGAGGGGGCTCAACATGTCTAAGCCAGGTAGCCCAGCAGCAAAAGGCAGCCTATGGGTTAGAGAGCTCAGAAAGGCCGCAGAGGCCACACTTATCAATGGGAAACAGCTGGTGCAAGAGATTCTCAGGGTGTGTAAAGTAGGCAGGCTTTAAATGGCTAAAGATGTGCTTATCTGGGCTATTTTAAAAATAATTGTGTGAAAATCTGAGTGTGGTGCAGGAGGACCTTGGAGCTCACAGGTCTTAGCCTGCAGTGATAAATAGAAATAATAGCTTAGAAACCAATGCTCAGAGGCCATCTTTGGCTCATTTGTGTCATACAGGGACTAAGAGAAAAAATACAGCAGGATAAGGAGACAAAGCATGACAGGAAGGGGTTCTGTTTTAGACAAATTATCTAAAAAGGCCTTTGTGGAACGGGGGCACCTGAGCATGAGAGAGGGACCAAGGGAAGGGAATGAAAAGCCGCACTCCAAAAGTGTTTCAGATATAGAGCTCATGGAACATGCTGATGAACTGAATGTGAGGTTCATCAGCATGTTCTCCTTAGAGTTAGGAGTATGCAACTCCTTAGAGTTAAGGAGTCTACGATAACAGGTATTTGGAGCCCACAAAGTTGCCCTTCTCTAGCTACATTTAAACAATAAGCAATATGGCATCTGCAGCTGGCATTTGATATAGTTAGGTCTCAGAGAAGGTCATGGTGGAGGCAGAATAGTATAGACAGAAGCACAGGCTATGAGAGCAGGTGTGTATAGGGGAGTGTTGAAATCTGGCTCCATCAATTTAGAGCTGTGTGACCTTAGGCCCTTTCTTAACTATTTCCACATTGTAAAATGGAGGTAATAATAGTGCTATTTTGTTAAGATGTTAAGACGTTGTGACTTATGGGTAGAGAGTGTTTGGTGCAGTGCCTGGCATGGGCTGTGTGTGTAGTAAATACACCTAGAGTTACTAATGCTCAAGAATGAACTTCAGAGATAGAGATGCTTATTGTTAGGGGGCAAGGGAAGACATTTTCCAGTGATGTGAATGGATCATTTTGGCTTGTCAGTATGCCTGAGAAAATATCCTACATCAACAGGACCAGCCATGTAATTTGCAGTGCCCAATTCAAAACGAAAGTACACAGCCTTCCATTCCAAAATTGAGAGTCTTGAGTTGGTCACCACAGAGGGTTAAGCCAAGCACAAGACCATTCAGAGTCAAATCTGGCTGCACACTTGTGAAGATGACTCTGTTCATCAGACTGTCTCAAACACTTCATTGTTCTAAGTAGGACCAAAGGCCTCTTGGTGCATGTTGTCCACCAATTCTGAGTCCAACCAAATGGAGTAAGTGGCACAATTCAGTCGTGCACCATCACCACCCACTACATCATCCTGCTGATTCACAGAAGCCATCTTCCCTGACTCCTATGACCACTTGTATGCTCTCAAGTAAAATGAGAGCCTTCCATCTGTATTTTCTAAAATGAGAGATTAATAAAGTGAATGGAAGTGTCATTCCCTGGAGAAGATGACCCTGGGATGTGTTCCCCGATGGATAGTTCACATTCCTCACCATTTGGATAGGGCCAGATACATTTGGTAGTGTGTCCATAAGCAGTAGTCCTGGAGATGAATATTTTAGAGGACACAGAAGTTTACATGGTTTTCTCAAAGTTATTGCATTAATGGCATTACCAGAATTGGACACCTGGTCTCCTTAACTTCTGGTCTTACAATTTAAAATCAATTTTCAAGGTAAATAGGACATGGAAATAATGTCAGTCTCTTAACTAGGATTCATGTGAAAGATATTAATTTTAATGTTATCTTTCTTTTGGATAAAGAAGAGTTGAAAATTGACCTTTGTTTTCTTTTTATATTTTATTTATTTAATTTTGCTGTACTGGGGATGAAACCCAGAGTGTTCTATTACTAAGCTACATTCCTAGATCTTTTAATTTTTTTTTAAATTTTGAGACAGGGTCTTGCTAAGTTTGCAAGACTGTTGACTACCTTGAAATCCTCCTACCTCCACCTCCTGTGCAGTTGGAATTACAGGTGTGAGTCACTACACTGTGTGACTTTTCTTTTGAATGTGAACTATAATTCTATCATATTAACCATTTGATGTGTTTTTATGTCTTTATATATGTAGGTCTGTATTTTATGTTTTGCTTAAAGTGTGAGTGCTTTGAGATATTGAGCTGGGTCTTTCTCCCCCCTTTCTTATCTGTTCCTCTTACTCCTTCCCTTCCTTTCTCTCAGGTGCTTTGTGCATAAATGTAGAAAGTCACTTTGGGTATAAAATCATAGTTCCTAGCTAGGGATGATTTTGTCCTCAGGGAACATTTGGCAATGTCTGAAGATGTTTTTGTTTGTCACAATAGGGAGAAAGAAGGCTAATAGCATCTAGTAGGTAGAGGTCAAGGATATTGCTTAGGGCCCCCCCCACACACACAACAAATAATTATTCAGCCTCAAAGGTCAATAGCACAAAAGCTGTAGAAGAAGAGGGGGTGAAGAATATGGAAGCAACCATCAAGATTCCATGTCCATGATTAAGAATAGACCAAAAGATTCCCCACAATCTGTTTAGCATTCTGGGACCTGGTTCAAATTAGAAAGGCCATAGTGGACCTTCCGCAAAGGGGGTCAACTGTAGATAGTATCAGAGCCTGCAGCAGGGCCCCAGTGGACCCGACAAGGGCGGTGCATGAAGTTGGGGAGTGGCTGGATGGTACTGTGATTTTTGCTGTTCTCTGTAGCACTGGTGGGTCATTTACTTTGAAACAGTGAGTTGAAGCCATTTCAAGTCTATGAGTTGGCATCTTTACTAGGCGCGGCAAGATAAGGAGCATCCTCCTGGAGTCCTTACAGGGAGAAGAGGGAAGCTCCTCCCCGGAGTGTCCCAGGGTGCCTCTCCCCAGCTGTCAGGAAAGCATATTAGAAAAAGGAAATCAACCATTGCAATTTCAAAGTCAGGGAAAGGTCATGAAATGCGTGTGCTTTCGCATGTGCTTTGGATTCCAGGGAGTTTATTTCTTCCTGCCTGGTAAGAGCACTATAACGGAGCCAATCTGGGGTACAGGTTCCAGTGAAAGTTCTCAATGAAGGTGTCTGAGTGCATGAATCCCAGGGAGATGAAGCACTGATGGATTCCATTTTTCTACAAAATGTGGAAATAGAAACATGATATAAACACGAATTATTGACAATAATGTTATGATTAAAGGAATATGAATTTCTGGGCTTACAAATGGTAACTAACCCTTCACTGTTCTCAATCATGATTCATTAGTGTTTTCAATTAGCATTCTTCTTCCTTGTTTGTTTTTGTGCCCGAAGTAAAAAAGAAGAGAAAGTAATACAAAAGAAGATAGATCTCATGACCGACGACAACATGGATTGATATCCAAACAACACAAGATGATTTTTCCAAGCATATTGTTCCCTAATGGTTACTTTTGTTAATTTCTCCTAAAGGTATATTTTTATGTAATTATTTTAAGATTAAACTAAATAGTTAAGATAAAAATAAATTATGTTTAGATTACTAGAAGCAGAATGGCTGCATTAACTAATCAGCTTAGTTTAAATTTGATAGATGTTTCTAGACTGCAATCCCAAAATGATGTTCTGGGTTAAAACTCTATTTGCCAATAATGTCAGAAATTAGCTGTTTCTCTGCCTGTGCAATTCTGGCTTTTATCAGACTTTAAAATGTTTTTTAATCTAATTGGAACAAATAGCAGCTCATGCTTTTTTTCATTTGGTTGTCTTTATTTTCTTGTGACATAGACATTAACAATTTGCATTTCTTCTTTTGTGAATTACCTATGAATGTGCTTTGCACACTTTTTTTCTGGTGTTTTTCTCTTATTTGAAAGAGCTCTTGGCATAATACAGATTGTATTTTTTTTTCCTTTTACATAGGGTCTAAGTATTTTTTTCAGGTGGTAGACATTTTAATGGTCTTAGATGTATATAGAAGTTGTATAGTTTTGTTTATGTGTTTGTTCCCATTTCTTTTGCTTTCCTAGATGCTACCAATTACCTTTTGGAAAATATGATGAAAAACTAGCCATTTCTCTCTCATTTGATCATTCATTGATTCATGAAGCAAATGTCAAGTCTTTTTTTAAAAAGTCAGGACAACACTAGATACTAGAAATATAATAATGAACAAAATAAACTGTATCCTCACATATGGAGCTTAAATTCCATCAACAAAACAACTACTACCACCACAAATAACTTTAAAACAAAACGAAAATCCCACCACAAAATCTACTTTGTAAATATCTGACACAAATAAATAAAATAAAATGTTCAATATCTTTCTAAAGACAACTAGTATTTAGTTATAGTACAAAAAGACTGAATAAATGGAGATAATGGTGTGATCCTGGGCAGGAATAGTTATCCTTAAAAAGATACTAATTTTAACTTTGGGGTCATGATAAAAATCATTAAAAATTAATATTATAAGCATACATATATGAAAGTACCTAAGAAAAGTTTCACAGAAAAAAAAATAATAGGAGATTCACCCTGTAACATATAAAAGCAGATTATAATCTCTCAGTACTTAAAATTATTGGGAAGAGAATAATTAAACCAATGATATTAGTGCAACTAATTATCATGGGAAAAAAATTAAAATAGAACATTACATCTTATATACATTAAGCTTTAGAAAAATTTAAAACTTTTTATAGATATTAAAATTATAACAGTACTAGAAGGAAATATAAGAGAGACAATATTAATGTGTTTTAAGAAGCAAGAAAAGTTTTAAAAAGTACAACACCAAAGACAGAGAAAATAGAATCTATTATGTAAAAATTTGACCACAAAGATATGTAAAAGATTTCTACAACAAGTAAATACAGAAATGCATCTGACATAGACATTAACAATGGCATGACATATAACAGTGTACATGTGGTGAGTGTGGATTGGAAATTTGCAATATCTCTAATATATAAAAAAGCCTTTAGATTTACAAGAAAGAAGACAAACCCTTCATTGGAAAGCAGATGACACAAATGAACAATTTAATAAAAAAGAAATACAAAAAATCCATATATTTAAATATTAAGCTCTGATAATAATAAAAGAAATGCAAACAGTTTTGCAAGTATTACAAAGCACAGTATTGATGAGCATGTGAGAAATGTGCACTAGTATACCTACCACCAATGAGAATATGAATGAGGATGGTCACCGAGGAGTGTGCTGATTGTAGTTAAAGCAAGGACTATTATTCTCTATGGGTCAGGTATCTTACAGCTTAGTTGGGTTCTGGGGGTCAGTGTTTCTTGAAAGGCTGCAACTAAGGGGTCAGTTTGGGTCAGAGTCATCTCAAGCTCCATTAGGGAGGATCCTCTTTTCAGTTCACTCATTGGGATAAGGGCAGTCTCTAGTCCTCTCTGGCTGTTGCCTGGAGATCTCAGTCTAACCCAACTCAGGGCCACACATTTAAGAGTATAAATACCAGAAGTGAGGATCATTTGGGTCTACTTTAGAGGTTGTTCAACCCAGGAGACAATTTGGGACTATGTATCACAAGCATAAAAAATATGTATTTCTGGACTGGGGATGTAGTTCAAAGGTTGAGTGCTTGCCTAGTGTATGCAAGATCCTGGATCCAATCCCTAGTACCATTGAAAATTTTAAAAAAAGAAAAGAAAAATTACGTATTTCTTTGACATGTCAGTTTTAATGGCATGACATATAACAGAATAAGATGTAAACAACCAAATGTCAATAATCTTGTTCCAATAAATCAGGTCATAGCTACACAACAGAACAGCATACAGCAACTACAAGTTGTATACATGCATACACAGTAATATAAAAAGATGTTATTAAAATATTAGTAAATTTAAAAATTAAACATATACATTTTATAAAGTATTAAACATATACATAGGAAAAAATCTGGAGTGACAGACTCAAAATATTCACAATAATTATTTCCTTGAAGGGAAGGGAACGTATGACTTTTTAATTTTTCTTTATTTGGCCTAGCCTGTGTGATCTACATCTTCTACAATGCATATATAATATTGTGTAGCAAAATTGAGCCAATGCTCATCATGAAAAAAAAAAATCCAACCTTGGTTGCTAATCTCCATGCTGCCTCTTTGGATTGCTCAAACTTTCAGCAGCACTGAAGACCCCCTTCACTGTTAGACCCCAGTGACCTCCCAACTTGCAGGATCCTTAAAAAACTGAACCAGACCACTCTACTTTCTCTGGGAAAGATGAGTCCTGAGCCTTTTCTAAGGCCTCAGTCACTGCAAGGGCTACAACTAGTCCCTTATCCTGGGGAAGCGAGGGTGTCATTGCTTTCCAGGTGTAGATCAACAGCACCATTAAGCACGTGGCTAACAGGTGCAAAAAGCCAAAGTCAGGGAGATGCAGCACAGGCTCTCCAGAGCCTTCCTCAGATGCAGACTGTTACGCAGTACACGTTCTGTTCTCTCAAGATGGGTCTGTGAGTGAGAGATAGCACTAATTCTTCATTTTTACCACTCCTTTGAAATTTTAAACACATTATTTTTTTTTTGTCTTTAGAATACAAAGCTCTTATTTTCCATTAACAAATGAAAATTAAAATAAATTACATTAAGCTGTGCTGTCAAGGTCTTTTCTGTGAAATTACTTCTACTGAAACATTTAATTGGACATGGTTTATGCATTGATAATAATCAATATATTCATTCCCTGATGAACTGGGAATCAAATCCCTCTGTCTGAAGGAATCATTTATATGTATTTTATAGGTTCATTAAATAAAGCAAGTGAAACCCATAGCTGCACAATATTACCAAAATACTTCCCCGAATGAATTGTGATTTCTTTATTGGCTGATGTAGTAATTAAATCATGTGCTACAAAGTAATACTGAAAATGATTTCATTCTTTTTTAAATGAAATTCATTATTCTCAGCTTTAGACATTAAAATGGAAAATATTCTATATTTAAGGCAAAGTGCTTTCACAACTAATCCCAAGGAGGAGAAATCTGAGCGTGGCAGATTGTTGGAATTGTGCAGTTATTCCTTGCCAGCCCTTTCTTAAGCCCCAGCCCCCAGCCCTTTCATCTGATTCCGAAACTGCCTCCGACATAATTGGGTTTCTTAAGACCCGTTCCCTCACTGGACACAATTGTGAACAAAGAGGACTGAACTGGGAAAATAATTAATTTTAATGAGAGAGACACTGGGGAAGTGTGAGTGGCTTCCTCTGTTTTCTTTGATCTAAAATAATGAATGTTCATGCAGCAAATAGAGCAGAAAGATTATAGGCATCTAGACCTAAACAGAGGTGACACTTTTAGGGGAAGAAAACCCAACAATCTAATGAAATCTGCTCCTACAAACCATGTTCACAACAGAATTTGCTCAATCACAACAGAACATCCTACAGCATTGTATTTTTAATCTTTGTACAAACTAAGTTGTACAAATACGCACTATTACAATTACCTGAAGTGTGTGCCCAGTTCTTTCTCTCTTTAGGCCATAGATGCAGAATATTTTTTTTCTTTTGGTGTTTAGAAACTCTTTTTTTCTTCTTCATCTTTTTCAACTTTTATATTAAGAATATCCTACCTGCATTTTCTTCTAACCTATAATTGGATTATAAGCTTCCCCCAGGTTAAGATAATACTATTTGCATCATTGAATCTCATTTTCTCTTACAGTGCTATGCCTATGGACTCAGTAAATCTTTGTTGAAATGAATGGAAGAATTGACCACCACTGAAATGTATTTACTGTTTTTATTTTGCTTTCTATAGTGGCAGTCCTTTATAAGCATGAATATTGATACTAGTTGGGAGAAAACTACACAGGAATAACAACCTTGGCCTCTTAGTGGCTCACAAGATTTTCTTGTTTGTTTGTTTTTGTTTTCTTGACAATGCTGATATCAGGTGGGCCAGCTTTCCTCCAAGCAGAGGGACCCAGTATGCTTCCAACTGAGGCTTTGGCACCTCAACACATGGCTTTCGTTATTGCTGCAGAAAGTAAAAGATGGTGCAGGAAGATAAACTTTAACTGTCTTGACCCAGAATAAAACACTTCATCCCCAATAGTCTGACTGGCCACCGGGTCTCCACCTGTCCGTGGAGTAGGGAATTGATGCTGAAAGTTCCAAGAGTGAAGATGTCCTGAGAAATAATGACTACACAGCACTCTGTCAAGTGGCTGTGTCATAAGTCTTTTAACTAACTCTTTTTTTTTTTTTTTTTTTTGGTGGGGGTGGAGTACCTGGGATTGAACTCAGGGGCACTTGACAACTGAGCCACATCCCCCAACCCTGTTTTATATTTTATTTAGAGACAGAGTCTCACTGAGTTGCTTAGCATCTTGCTAAATGCTGAGGCTGACTTTGAACTTGCAATCCTCCTGCCTCAGCCTCTGAGCCACTGGGATTACAGGTGTGCACCACTGTGCCTGGCTAATCAACTCTTTATTATTGGAAATTATGATAATTTTCAGTTTTTATATATCACAAAACCATATGTAGTGACTTTAAGGGAGGAAAAAACAACTTATGAATGTTTCTGGTTATTTCAGTATAATTTGCTAGAAATACTTTATCTTTCCAAAGGCAGTTTCCTGACTTTTAGAGCAGTAGATTTTAATCAGGTGTACTTTGTTCCTCTGGGGACATTGGGCAATGTATTGAAACATTTTGGTTGTCACATCCAAAGAATAGGTGCTACTGGCTTCTGGTAAATAGAGGCCAGAGTAGCTGTTATGTGCCCTACAATGCACAGGAGAGCCCATCACAAAGAATAAGTGTTCACCTTAAAATGTCCATGTGGATGAGGTTGAGAAACATAGTAATCCTTAACATTTGCAGAATACTTAACAGTTTACAAAGGGCTTTCAGACGCTTTATTTTCTTTTTCTCCTTTACCAAAGCCTGAAGGTAGTTAGCACACTTAAACATCAGAAAAGTGAAGAAATTGATCTCTGACCCCTTAAATGCCAAATCCAGTTTGTTATAATTCAGCAATTCTTCCACAATGCCCAGTAGCTTTCCCTGGCCAATGGGTTTTTTAGAGGGGCGAACATAGCTTCAGTTGGTGAGAGAGACCCTTGGCCACAAGGTACAGAGGTAAAGTTGGGAAATGGACTAAAGGAAAGAAAAAAAAATCGAAAGAGAATGAGACATCCTACCCTCTTTTGAAATAGAACCTGAGGAAAGCTATCTCCTTAGAAATTGGGTTCAGAGAGAGTTTTAAAATTCTAAAATAAAGGATTTCCTTAAAAGCCAAGAAGAAAGAGAAAAAGGACAAAGGTATGTTTAAGATGTGCACCATTGTGTAAAAACCGGTTGATAACTCTGGCCAAGTCCATGTTATTGACTTGCCCTTCTGATTTGAAGTGGAGATAGCTGAGACTCAGGGGTGAGGGTTGGGGGCAAGGTAGAGCAGAGAAAGGTTGGCTGGGTAAGCAGAGCCCAGTAACTGAACCAACAACCATAGCTTATTTGCCTGGGCTACATTAGTGGCACCTGGAACTCACTTATAGTTATTCCCCGAAACTGCATTTCATTAAACAAAAGTCTCATACAATTTTTATTATAGATTGTCAAATAATCCTCTTTGCCTTTTTGTGGTTTGGATAGGTTGGTAGGACTTCTCTGAACTTGCTAACAGAAAAGGTCAAAAGTTCAATTATTTTGCTGGCCTGGAATCTCGTTTTCTTCTGCAATTCAGTGAAATCCAACCAAATTTTTCTTTTATTAATGGATGATCATAGTTTTAGTCAATGGGGAAACAGTATTTCAGATGTTCATTTTTGTGTCGACGGACTAAATTTATTCTTTGTATATTTTTATTTGTTTCATTTTATTGTTAAATTTTAAAAATAATAGTAATCTGTGGAGGAAATTTTAGTGTTTATTTTTACTTTCACCTTCTCTGTACAGCAATCTCGATTTTAACTACAAGGCCCTAATATATCCTTCTAATTTTTTTTTAAATAAACTAAAGCAGGATCAGTTGGAAGAAAAACTTTCAATAATAGCATGGATGGCATGCAGATATGAAGATTGATGAAATTGGAGTTTGAATGAACAGTGTCTGAGAACTGGTGATTTAGCCACCCTAAGAGTCCATTGCTAAGGTCCTTGAAGCCAGATGCGTACCTTTCACTGTCAAGGTGGTTCTTAATCTTGGCTGTATGCTTGAACTACCTGGGGAACTTCTAAAAAATTGCTGATACCTAGACCCAAGTTAAGACAAACTGAATCAAACTCTCTGAGTCTGGATCCCTGGGATGGGTACTTTTAGAACTCACTCCATGAATGAGCTCAAGCCAAGGTGGCTCCACCCCATGTGAAAAGACTAGTGTACCCATATGAGTAGAATGTCCTACAGATCCCATATCTCACCTTATGTTTTGTAAAGAATGGTAGGAGTAGTAGTAGTAATAACAAGCTTTAATTTATTAAGTGTTTGCTACATGCTAATGGATAAAAAAATGTGGCATTTATACACAATGGAATTTTACTCAGCAATAAAAGAGAATAAAATCATGGCATTTGCAGGTAAATGGATGACATTGGAGAAGATAATGCCAGGTGAAGTTAGCCAATCCCCAAAAACCAAATGCCGAATATTTTCTCTGATATAAGGAGGTTGACTCATAATGGGATAGAGAGGGGGAACATGGGAGGAATAGACAAATTCTAGATAGAGCAGAGGGGTAGGAGGGAAAGAGAGGGGGCAGGGGATTAGCAAGGATGGTGGAATGTGATGAACATCATCATCCAAAGTATATGTATGAAGACATGAATTGGTGTCAACATACTTTATATATAACCAGAGATATGAAAAATTGTGCAGTATACATGTAATAAGAATTGTAATGCATTACACTGTCATTTATTTTTAAAAAAATCTATAAAAATAATATCTTCTGCTGCAATGCATTAATGAGTTTTATACATACAAAATTTTGTACATGTGGAAAATATGTCTAGAGTACAAACCTTCATTTGTAACTTCCTTTTAAAGTGGAATTTATGTAAGTATTTTAAATTTTTTTTATTCTGAAACAGTCTCAAACTTACAGAAAAGTTGCAAGAATAGTAGAAATGTATTTTTTTTCTGAACCATATGAGAGTGACTTGCTGACATGATGGCCCAGCTCCCAAACACTTTATTTGTATTTCCTATAAATAAGGACATTCTCCTATATGACCACAAATGCAACCATCAAAATTAGGAAATTAACATTGATATATTCATCTTATATGCAATTCAAATTTAACTGGTTTTCCCAGATATCCTTTACAGCAAAAGGATTCAGTGCAGAATCACAGGTTGCATTTAATTTTCTCCTTAGTCTTGTTTATTCTGCAAGAGTACCTCAGGATTTCCTGGACTTTCATGACCATGATGCTTTGGAAAAATTGCAGGTCGATTTTTGGAAGACTGTCTTGCAATTGGGGTTAGTATGAGATTTCCTTCTGCTCAGATTCAGGTTGTGGATTTGCAGACACAAAGAAATTTCTACTGAAGACTTCTCTTATCATCCTATCATATGTGCATGATTTCAATTTGCCCTATCAGTGATAGTGTTAACTTTGTCAGAATAAGAGGGTGTCAATCAAGTTTCTATACTATAAAGTGACTATTTTCTCCTTATGATCAATAAGAATTTTGTAAGAAGGTATTTTGAAATCATATATTTATGTTATTCTTCTTCAGACTTCCATTTCACTCATTCATTCTTGTATCATTACAAACTCATGGATTCTTAGTTTATTCAATAGGTTATAATCCATTAGTATCATAACTTGTGATGGACAGACTATCCCAGCCTTGCTCCATGGGGGCCCATCAAGCTGGCTTTGTATTTTGTACACATTCCCACCATTCTTCAAGCACTTCCTTTTTTTCTGGCATAATAAGATGTCACTCTCAGCTTATACTTTCCCTGACCCAGCCTTGGTATTGGCCACTTACTCAAGGGGTCCTTGGTTCCTTTTAGCACAGAAGGTTATTTAGAAATCTATATCTGGGCACTAGGTGTGCTCAGTGCTACTGATATGTTATTGTTTCCAGGCCTCCACAGTGGACAGAATTAACAAATGCTATGTACACATGCACACACACACTTATATGTATATGCATATATATTTTACATCTACTTATTTCTGTAACTAAAAAAACCTGAGTTCACACCAATACCCCAATTCCAATCCAACATCATGAGACTTTTCCAAGTCTGAAACTCATTCTGCAACTTTGAGAATCCTGGCTCACATTATACTCCATCAAATTTGATCAAACCCCCAGCAGGCTACCCTTCTCCAGACCCTTTATGCTAGCATCTCCCTCCTCCCTGCATCTTAACACCACCTTGAAGGCTCCAAAACCCTGCACTAAAACTCCACTGAGTTTTTGTTGTTGCTGTTATTTGTTTGTTTAATTGGTTCTTTGTTTGAGACTGGGTCTCACTAGGTTGCCACAAACTCTAAGGTTCAAGTTTTGCACATGTTTTAGTCATCTGCACCTGCATGGCTGGGACTATAAGTACACACCACCATGACTGGCTTCTGCTGGGTTTTGACCTTGTTCTAAAGTCCCCCAAGGACAGTCTCCTCGCCCTGCTTGTCTCTGACACTCTGTGCCAAGCCACCCTACTCCTCATCCCATCTGGGTCCTGAGGCCCTTCAGTGGACTCCTCCTACTGCCATCCACTCACTTGGACTCCCTTCTCACCCTGCTTGGGGTCTGACTCTAATGCCTGCTCACCCTCTGTTCCCTGCTCATCTCTACTCCTACACCCTGGGAACCACTTTTCTCAGCCCCACTGAATGCCTTTAAATTTTAAATTTTGAATAGTTTTGCCAAATTGCCATCAAGAGAGATTCTGCCAGTTTATATCTTAACAAAAATATAAGAGCACCTGTCTCCCCAACACCCTCTGCAATTAAGTACTTTTAGATTTTGCTAACTTGAGAAGTGAAAAATTTCTATCTTATTGTAACTGATATTTTATTTGAAGAAAAATAAAGTACTTCTACAAAAACATTGGAATAGTGTTCTCATTAAAGCCCCAAATTATGATTCCATTAGCATTTTTAA
This sequence comes from Callospermophilus lateralis, assembly GCF_048772815.1. NCBI lineage: Eukaryota > Metazoa > Chordata > Mammalia > Rodentia > Sciuridae > Callospermophilus > Callospermophilus lateralis. The sequence goes on along the minus strand of NC_135310.1, from coordinate 81,275,042 downwards.
TCTTTAATGTTAAACCCAAGTATAAAACAATGAGTTTTCTCAGCTCTATAAGGGCACACATTCCATTTAATAACTAAATGGAGTTCCAGAAGCATATTGGTGGTCCAAGATTTAATTGAAAGAAATAGGGATTTTAAATTCTAATGGAACAAAGAAAAACAACACATGAACAGTCTGTTTTGACTAGAGCAGTTGTCGAGTCAACAATTAGTTGTTTGTACTTTTGTCACTTTGCCTGAAATAAAAGGTTGAATTTAGGAATTAAAAAAAAAGCCCATCACATGATAATAATGGGAGGCCAAGTTCATTTAATCCTGTGTCATAGAGAAAGTTCCAGTGACACAGCATGCCATTCATTAGGAGCAGCATCCTTCATGGTGAGGTCCTCATGCACTAGGTACCTAATGGAAGCTGTTCTGACTACATCTACCCAGTAAGTGGCATTAAAGCTGAAAGGAAAGGGGCGCAGGACTAATGACACATACACACACCTGGGATAAGAAGTGGGTTTATTGTTAGGAGCCTGACAAGGCTGCTCTGCGCAGAGAGAGGGACTGCAGCAGCAAGTGAGGAAGAGCAGCAGTACCTCCCCCTTGAATGTTACCTTATATAGGCTAGAATCATGGGTGCACGTTGGGGGCAGGTTTAGCCTTGAATGACATAGTAAGCATCCCCTGATCTTGTGGAAGGCAAAAGTTTGCTTCTTGGGAACAGAGATAGGCAGATTTCCTATCTCTCAGAAGGGAAAACAGGAAAACCGGCCATGTCTCTTTAACTTCTCAAGGAGAGAACAGGGAAACTAGTACCCACCCATCTCAGGGGCCAGTAAGTTGTCTCTTATCTCCCAATGAGAGAATAGGGAGAGACTGGCAATTCTCCAGGCTGGTGGGTTTTACCTCAGGCTACTTTCTATTTCTTGGGAATAACAACTGTATTCATAAAGTGGGGATAAGGGAAAGAAAGATGGCTGTAATGTAGCAAATGTATGTACACATACATGTACATATTCATGTAGATGGACCATGGTTGGATCAGAGCAGAGGGATGCAATTAATAGGCCACTATTTTCCTGTTCCAGAGTGTGGGGCAGTTATAAGCATGTTATGTTTAACTACCTCCAGAAATGAAATGTGCTCGTTGTCAAAGTATTAAGCTATTTATAATTAGCAGAGTCTTAAGGAAAAAAGTCTTTTTGACAGCTTCAGTTTTGCATAATTTCCTAGAATTCACCAAGAAACCAGAGATTGTCCAAGCCTCCAAATTTTGAAAGGCATTCTCCATCCACCAAGCTACATCTCAGACTCACTGTGGGTGCCAGATGATGCTCAAGCACACCTTCTTAATCATGGGTCAAGGAATTCTAAAGCTAAAAAGTGGTTTAAAGATTATATGGTTTGAATCTTTCAAATGAGGAATCTAAGACATTAAGGTTAAGGTAATATACCCAAGTTCCCATAGTGTCCTGTCTGGAATAAAGTAGAGCTGGAGGACCAAGGCCACCAGAAAGTTATAGATTCATCCACCAGGATATAAGAAATAGGGTTACTGGGGTCATCAATCTTAATTACTGAATGGGAAAGTTAAGACTAATAGCTATAGCACTAGTTAGTTGAGTGTTGCAGTAATCATTGAGTGGCTGATGAGGTACTGAAAAATGAATGAAACAAAAATTTTCATCATTTTTATATAAGAGCATCAGTGCGAAGGTACCCAGGAAAGGACTGGGCATTTGGTTGGTCTGACAAACATAAGAAAATAGCACTCCAATCAAAAGACTGTCTTCCTTTTCTCCTCTTCCTCACCATGTCAGCTTTGAAAAGAAAAATATGTCCTAGCTAATGAGCTTCAGTATTCTTGACATTAATTGGAATGCTTATTAACCAACAAATGACAACTTCCCATCCTACCCCAACCGTTAGGCAATACATTTTAAATTGAAAAAGAAGAGTTTTGGGAACCAATTTCACATCACTGCTTTCATTTCTAGTTTGTCAATTTGTATAGATTTCCAGTGCTGTAGGAACAGATGACTGCTAGGCAAAAAACACAGCAGGCCTGTGATGCCCTCTAGAATTTTGGACTCATGTTTTGCAGTTGTGCATAATAAACTAATTTTCTTCCCCTACACAATTGATGGAAATGGAAATTTAAGTATTGCTGCCCAATTCTCCAGCTCCCCCTCTACACCCCTGTCTTTATACTCCTATGAAAGGCAACTATATCTAAGATGAAACATTTTGTGTGTCAGAGTAATTAAAAAAAAAAAGCAATTTAACAGATTCTGGAATTATTTTAGAAGCAGTAGAGTCTTGAATGAATTTACACTTGTCTATGAATTTTAAGCACTAATCAAACAAATCAATAAGGGAAATTAAGGAAGCCAGAAAATGTAATTCATTTGCTTCATCACCTACGTTTCCAGATTAAGTGAGCAAAAGCACTCAAAGAAGATGTTACAGCGCCTTCCTGAGGGAAGTCACGTGACCGGCTCTGCCTCTCACAAATGCTCTGTATTTACCAAAGGGCAGTTTGCTCTTAACAGCAAATGACGCACTCCATTCTCCATGGGCCACCAGCACAAACCCAGCATTTAATAAATGTTGAAAAGCTGTATCAGCCAGTGAGTAATAACACTAGGATCTTTAGGAGGCTGATAGAATTAAATTGGTTCAGAAAAACCATCACTCAAGCGTCAATTTCTTAAATGGATTAGATTAGGTTGGGGGCTATATTTTCTATTCTGAAAATACTCTAAATTATTTCAATATTTCCTATGATGAAGTTCTTAAACTCTTAAAAGAAGACAAAGAGCTTATTAAATGCCACATACCAGCTACCAGCCAGAATTCTTCACCCAGCTCTGCACGGCCCAAGGCCCATTCTGAGGGATAACTAAAGGGCCTAACAAAAATCAAACAAATAAAATGAAAGGCCTAACTTCTTCCCAGATGTCAGTGGTGGAGGATATCAGGACATGACAATTGGAAGTGACTGGAGATGTGAGGAAGGACATGTTCTCCATCTTTACTGCTTGTCCCTGGGAATCTTTCTCTCAGACTGAAGGAGGTGGCGTAGACCCCCCACCGGCCTGTCCTGAGGTTGGCATAGAGTGGCACTTGTCTATGCAGGAAGGAAGAGACAGGATCAGGGCCTTCTTGTCATTCACTGCATGGTGCCCTCAGATTTTGTTGTGTGCCACCACCTGGAGGCCTCCACCCCACCCCCCAGAGCTGCCAATCCTGAGGGCCTGGGGTGGGGCCTGAGAATTGTCATTTCTAAACATTTTCAGGTGATGGCAATGGAGCCAGACTCTGAGAACCATAGCCCTAGAGCATCCTTTCAGGAGCATGCTGGTGGTCCACCAGGTATGGCACCCTGTTTTCTGCTTCTCCATCGCCTTGGATATCATTTTTCTTATTTCCTTCCCACTGGCTGATTTTCTCTCTATCCTCTGCCTTCTACAGTCATTGCCATCTCCAGGCCTTGGCTTCTTCTTTTCCCTATTGGAAGATTTTTCTTTTGCCTGTTCATCCCGTTATCTCTTTCCATTCTCTAACTTAAACCAAATCTCCCTTTCTCTGCTAAAGTCATTCTAATCAACTTAAGCCCTCATTTCTCTCCTAATTTCCATAATTCTTCTGATTTTTGTGGTCTGTAGCAAATCTTGCTTGTTCTCAGACGGATTTATGGGGTTTCTTAAAATACACTGTAAGCTCCTGTGGGCAGGAACCATCCTCACATAGACTGGTAAGGATACTTAACATATTGAGCGTTTACCAAGTATAAAACACAGTGCTAACCATTTTAGAGGTATTAATCTATGAAATGAAGAACAGAGAGGGTATGTAAGTCATGCGTTAAAGTCATTTTGGAACGGTTGGTGGGACCAGGATTTAAGCCCTGGTCACCTGAATTCTTTTTAACCACGACTCAGTTTGTTGTGAGAGTCCCCCTAGGCTAGGCACCGCATGAAAAGCTCTCAAAATAGCCTGAGCATATGGTGCTGTGAACACTCTATCAGTGGCAGCCAAGACCCCCAGGAGCAGTGCTCCCAAGTGGTTACTGAAAGAACTGAGCAGACCCTTAGCATACCTCTCCTGGTTATAACCTCCCTTTGATCCACACCTTTCACATTGCATAAGCATACAGAGATGATGCTCATCTCTGATAGGTGTGCAGAGTTGCTCAACAAATTGCTCAGTTGTCTTTGCATAGTGCTATTCACTCTCCATGAATATCTTCACAGACAAGGACTCCTCTTTGAATGGGTGGGACTGAGTTGTAAGGATATCCCATGTTCACTGAACAATCTTTAGGCTGTAAGATTTGCCACACATTTGGAGTCTTAATAATCTGGACTTAATAACAGATGTGACCATGAAAATAAAATACATATAAAATATATTCAAAAATAATGTATATTTATGATTATTTTCACAGCACTTTTTTTGTTTGTTTTTTGGTGTCAGGGATTGAACCCAGGAATGCTGCTCATCTCCTGAACCACATCCCCAGCCCTTATTATTTTTTTGTTTTGAGACAGGATCTCACTAAGTTGCTGAGGCTGGTTTTGCACTTGTGATCCTCCTGAGCTGCTGGGATTATAAGCGTGTACCCCTGTGCCTGACCATAGCAGTATTTTTTTTTCTTTTTCATATTTATACTTTATTTTTATTTTTATACATGTGTACTTTTATTTTTGTGAAATGTGAGAACACTACTATATCTGCTATTTTCTACCATATTTTTATCACTATAAAACTTTATGTGTTGAGGATAGTTCCTCATCAGTACATTTTATCACCCTTTTTATTTTTTCCTTTCTTTTTGATTTTTATTTGTTCTTTTTAGTTATATGTAACAGTGGAATCTATTTTGATACATTTATACAAACATGGAATATATCTTTTTTTTTTTAACTTTTATTTTATTTTTTTTTAATTAATTTTTATTGTAGGTTGTTCAAAACATTACATAGTTCTTGATATATCATATTTCACACTTTGATTCAAGTGGGATATGAACTCCCATTTTTACCCCATATACAGATTGCAGAATCACTTCAGTTGCACAACCATTGATTTACATATTGCCATTCTGGAGTCTGTTGTATTCTGCTGCCTTTCCTATCCTCTACTATCCCCCCTCCCCCCTCCCCTCCCCTCTTCTCTCTCTACCCCCTCTACTGTAATTCATTTCTCCCCCTTATATTTTCCCTCCTTTCCCCTCACTTCCTCTTGTATGTAATTTTGTATACCCCTGAGGGTCTCCTTCCATTTACATGCAATTTCCCTTCTCTCTCCCTTTCCCTCCCACCTCTCATCCCTGTTTAATGTTAATCTTCTTCTCATGCTCTTCTTCCCTACTCTGTTCTTAGTTACTCTCCTTATATCAAAGAAGACATTTGGCATTTGTTTTTAAGGGATTGGCTAGCTTCACTTAGCATAATCTGCTCTAATGCCATCCATTTCCCTCCAAATTCTATGATTTTGTCATTTCTTAATACAGAGTAATACTCCATTGTGTATAAATGCCACATTTTTTTTTATCCATTCGTCTATTGAAGGGCATCTAGGTTGGTTCCACAGACTTCCATAGCAGTATTTTTAAAAGTTAAACCAATAGTGGCAATCCCTGGTTCTTTTTATTTTTTATTTTAAGACAGGATCTCACTAAGTTGCTGAGGCTTGCCTCAAACTTTTGATCTTCTTGCCTCAGACTCCCAAGTTGCTAGGATCATCATGTGATCGATCACCATGTCAAGCTGCAGAATATTGTATTGTTATGTTTTTGCTCGAAATTTCATCTCTTTATCTGGAAGGTCTCTTAATTTTCCCCCACATGAACATGTATTATTGGTACACTGAAAGTTGAGAGTATTACTTAGATGGACTGGCTTCTTTAAGCATAAGAAGACTTAACATTTACAAATCAAAGGATGACACGTGTGATTTATCACACATCAAAACTCTGAATATACTGTGCAGTCAGGCTTGTCATTTTATTAATTTTTCCATATAGGACTTTTCAAATCTTTAAGCACTGAAGTATGTTTGCATGTACTGTGTCCTTCTGCTCAAAAGAGAACATAATCTTATAGGCAGAAAGCACTAGAAACTCTGAAGAACCCATTTCCATCGATACCACTTTGCAGCAGGAGCATCAACATACTCAGGTGAACAAATGGACTAAGGACAATGGGGACAACAGGCTGTGTGGCCAGTGCTCACCTCCACTGGGCCAGTTACATGCACAGCATGCCTCAGTCATTTTGTGTGAGCTGAATTAGGAGAACAGTGCCTCTTAGGGAACACAGGAGCAAGGGCAGGCCTGAACTCACCAGCAGGTAGTCCACTCCTAGGAGAGGGAAGCAGAGATTTCACTCTGATGGCAACAATATGCAACTAGGATAGAAGATACTGAATGAAGAAAAGTCCAGTTAAAACATATAGTGGGGCTTTGCTGCAGATGCAAGACCCTGGTAGGCAGAATCCCAGCTTTGACCTGGCTGCAGCACATCCAACCTTGTTGGCTTGTCCCCGTTTATTAGGTAGAATGTCAGCAACAGCCTCTAACACTGTTGCCATCATAAAAGCACATGTAGGTGGGGGTTTTTCAATTATTTATGCTAATTTGTGAGAAGGATAGGGAAAATAATGAATATTTGGCCCCTACTTTGTGTTCCTTTACTTAAATGTTTTCTTTGTCTTCTTCATACCCAGTTAACTTACCAGACTGTCTAGCAAATTTTAACCTTGAAGATGTTCCCAAATGTGCCTTTCTGGGCCTCTGACTTCCTGATGCTTTCTAGCATTACAGTGTTTGCTGCAGGAATTGCAAGCATCCATGAAGTTTTCAAAAATATTGTACTGAAGGGACTTGCATATCTTTCTCTGGGGGTCTCCAGAACACTGAATTCATAATGGGACCTCTCTTCTGAACCAAAACAGCTGGCTTCACCTGGAAATACACACATACAGACACACACAGACACACACACACACATACACACACACACAGAGCTTTTTATTGCTTCATTTTGCTTCTACTCAATTATGTTTTCTCCCTTCACCCCAGGTTCATCCCAGAAAATTAGGTTATCTATAAATGTGATAATCATTAGGAGTGTAGGTGTACATGTGTGTGTAAATTTAGAAACACTGACACTTTCCTCCACACTTATTTATTCCTTCTTAAATCAGGAGAAGGAAAATGGCTAATTTCTTGGTTGAAATCGTTTTTGTCATTTTACTATGTACTTGACACCGCTGCAAGTAAATATGTAGGTTTTTACTCAACTGCATCAATTTTTATAGCTGAAGATTTCAGAAAGCTGCACCAAATCTCAGGCTTCTAAAGAAATTGTTAGTGAGATCAGTGCTGCTATATCTGGCTCCAGCGTCATATCCCACGCGCCTGAGTGCATTTTGAGAAAGAAACAATTTAATAGAAGAAAAAAAAATGTCTCCCCTTCTGCAGAGCAGGCACTCCAGCAATTAACTGCATATCAAATGCTTTTTGCCAGAATTATCTTATAATTTAAAAACAGTTGCTTATCAACTGCTCTTTGTTTTAATTTTCTATTCCTATATCACACGTGGGGCAGAGTTGCAAGATGGTCTGCAACTCAGCCTCATTGTGCTACATGGCCCCATTCTTTTCTATATCTCAGAGAAAAACTAGGAAGCTTATTTCCTGGTTCTTTCTCCATTGCCTCCAAGGTACATTTGGGCAGTGAGAGGTACTCCCAGGAGCTGTTCAAGGTGGTAAAGAAGGAAAGGCCATTTTTCTTTGCTGCAGTTCCAGACAGTGCCTCAAAAGCCTCTGCTTCTTTGAGTCCTCTGGGAAACACCCACTGTGAGCAGCTTGATCATATCAGCAGCCTCATCTTCGCTAGAGACCTTTTAGGACATCTCCTAGATGTCCTAACAACAACCTCTGACCTTTATTTACCCAACCCTTCTAATGGTTGGGTAAACTTCACTTCCTCTATCAACTCTCTCTAAAGAAAAGAAAAAGAATCTAGAAAGACTTCTGTTTTCTGATTAAATCCTGAGTGATGGGGGCAGGGATTGTTTTCTTGTGTCCCTCTAATGATAAAAAAAATTACGGATATTAGCTAATAACAAGGCACTTATTGAATGCACATCACATACCACAGAATCATTGCAGTATGTTAGATATGAGAACACAGAGGAAGTCACTTCCTTCAAATAGTTCCCAATGAAGTAGAAATTTAATAATGATCATGCATACATTAAATGTATAAATAAATGCAATAACTGAAAGTGTTTGCCAAGGGAAGAATGGATCAGGGAATTTTTGGAGAAAAGAAATTCACACATTTCCTTTATTTCAAAATCTTCCTCCAGCCAAATAAATGCTCAGTAGGTGGGCATCCTGGGCATGTGCTGTTGTCCGTGACTGCACCCTGAGCTGTTCTGACATGCTGTCCTGCTAGGGAAGCACCATCATGTACGCCTGGGGCACCAGAGTAGGGAGGTCTGTGAACAAAGAAATGTAGTGTTTAGCTTTCTGCTGCTTCCTGCACATTCACAGAGTACATCCAGGAAGAATTCGAGAGTGAAAATAATGGCCATGAATAGTTGCATTAAAAGGGGCCTCTGCCAGTTGGAAATTTGGGCCTCAAGAGACAAAAATACTGAATCGACTGGCTTAAACTATGTGAAATGAATGCACAGTCAGAGGTTCAGTGGTGCCGTCCACCCAGGGTTCTCCTGTCCTCTCCTCTGCTGTCCTCAGCATCAGTTCTGTTTTGAAACCATGCTCTTTGTAGAAGTAGGATGGTTGTAACTTTCCCAAGTGAGACATCCAGAAACAAAATTAATGTTGAGTGCCCAAAAGGGAGTATGGCTTCTGGGTTTGATGTTTTCAGAAGGAAAAATTTCCTCTCAACCCCCCCAACCTTCTACGCCTCTTGTATGGCCTGTTAGCCAGAAGTCGCTCTTAAGCCCATCTCTGCACATATCATTGGAAAGAATGGGACTATGCAAATCAGCCAGGATTTAACCTTGAACTTGGGATAAAGCCACTTTTTTTGTGCCATGGTGATATGGGATGGATGTCTGATGCTATGTTTATGGCAATAAGAAAGAAGGAGAGGATGTGCTGCCCCCATCCAACTCGGGCAACTGCACCAAAGTCACTTGTGTGAATTTGGGGTGACACGAAAAGACCACGGGACATGAAATACCTTTTTCTATGAGCTTCAGGACAGCTTCCCTGGCTCCCAGCCTCAGGCTCCCACAAGGGGGACAAGAGAAAGTCACAAGAGGCTGACAAGAGAGAGGGAGTATACGTTCTGGGGTTGGCTTTTATTGGGGGATGCTGTTTCTTAGAACATTCTATCCAAAAAAGGGAGGGTAAGGAGTAGGATTACAAAGGAACAGGTGAGTGTAAATCAACCCCACCAGGTAATGTCTACACCTGGAGCCACACCTCATTATCCCAGCGGAGATAAAATCTAAGTTATTGCAGGTGCAATAATTGTTCAGTATCTCTTGCTCAGGACTCAATGGCATGTATTTCCAGAGCGGCTCCCCACAAAGATACATATAATTTTCTCTTAAACTGATCCAAAAGGGCAGATATTTATTGTAATAAGAAGCTGGGCCCTGCATGGTGCCATATGCCTATAATCCCAGTGGCTCAGGAATTCAAAACCAGCCTCAGCATAAGTGAGAGCTAAGCCTAAGCAACTCAGTGAGACCCTGTCTCTAAATAAAATACAAAATAGGGCTGGGGATGTAGCTCAGTGGTTGAGTGTCGAGTGTCCCTGAGTTCAATTTCTAGTAATCCCCGCCACCCCCCCAATAAAAAAAAAGAAAAAAAGAATCTGAGTGGGACTCTAGGACTTGCTGGCACTATGTTGTTAAAGAGAATTACAGGTCTTTTGGGGATTTCTGCAGTACTCACATCTTATTTTGCACTGCAGCACTCAACTATGCTTGAATTCAATTGTATTATACTATGTAAGTCAGCTTTCTATCACTGTGACAACATGCCCTAGACAAACAACGATAAAGGCAAAAAGGTTTATTTTGGTTCATGATTTGAGGGGTTTTAGTCCATACTCTGTAGACTTTGTTGTTTGGGGGGCCTGTGTCGAGTCAGAACATCCTGGTGGGTAGCATGTGGTAGAGCAAAGTCACTTACCTCGTGGTATCTGGGAAGCAAAGAGAAAGAGGATATCTCTTTCAAGTGCACACCCTGATATCTTTCCACCAGGCCTCCCCTCCTAAAAGTTTCATCACCTTCCAGTGGCCAGAGGCAGAGCATCTGAGCCTTTGAGAGACATTTAAGATCCAAACCATAACACTCTATGGAAATTACGTTCATCTATTTCCAGAAATCTACTTTCAATTCTGATCTTAATGAGAGTACTACTTCTTTATACAATAATGTTAGGATCAGAAAATTAGCTCAACACTGTACTTAGGGCACAGAAATAGAATTCCATTGTTGCACTGAGCTCCCTGGGCTTCAATATTGATGGGCAACAAGAAAGTATTCTTGCCACCAATGATATGCCTATAAACACTTTTCTATAGGATGACACAATGCCAGACCTGGGTCACCTGGAGATGATCTGCCCCAATGTTTTCTAGATGTTATTAGGTTTTCTGCAAAAAATACAGTGGCTCTTCTGTTGACTATGTTAGAGAAATGCTGGGTAAAAGAAGTTAAACAGGCCGATTTGGTTCAGGACTTCACTGAGCTTTTTGATATGGTGCCCTAAATTGTGCAAAAAGGCACATTATATTCACAGCTACTTGAACTTATTTGATCAAAAACTACAAAGTAGAATATGGCAAGACTGATGTGCATAAACCACTTTGGGTAATGCTGCCCAGGTGCTTCATTTTATAACTAAATAAACTCCTCACTTTACCCCAGGATCCCTTAGGAAACAGATGGAATTTTGAAAAAGAATTTAAAATAGAAAACAAAGTAGCTAGACGCAGCAGTGCATGCCTATAATCCCAGCTGTTTGGGAGGGTGCGGCAGGAGCCTCAGCAACTTAGTGAGGCCCTAAGCAAATTAATGAGACTCTATCTCAAAATAAAAAAAATAAAAATAAAAATGTCTAATGTCTGTCAATGAATTTTTAAACTGTAGTTTTGAATTTTTCTAAGCTCTGAGAACTGTTAGAAAAAAAAAAAAGCTGGTAGGATTTTTAAGAGTGTCCTATCAGTAGGGTGAAATATTGAAGGTGTGTTCAAGAAATAAACTAGTGGGTTACTTAAGAGTGATACAAAATTTCCCTCTGTAAAAATGGATGAAGTCACTCTGTGCTCATGGTGCAGAAGCAATTTCTGTCAGGGAAGCTGACCCATCAAGAAGACAAAGGTCACTATCTGGGTGGGGGAGGACCACTCCAAGTTCTGTTCAAGACTGTGTCCAGAAAAGTTGAGGATGAAAATAATGAGGGCGAAGAGGATAACCCTCTGAAATGGTCAAAATCCTAAATTTCAATAACAATTTGCTAAAAGCATGTTACTGACCAGGGCCATATATATGAAATATAGGATTGGCCCCCAGATGGTAAGAGAAGAGGACAGAGTTCAGGAGCAGGTACTGCCAAATTAGGGCCCTCTTGCAAAAAAGGCTAAGGGCCTCAGAGACAGACTTCACCTATTTTAAGTGTTTCCCAGTGTGGTCGCTGATTTTTGTCTGAATAGTTTATGTCAAAAATGGATATTTTCCCAACAATCCTCAAGAAATAAGAAAGACAAAATTCAGTCTTAAACTTTGATTATATCCTGTAATTTAAATCCCTCTGCATACATTGTGTATGTGAGTTGCTGGAGTGGAGCACTGCTTAGAGATAATCAAGCAAATCAACAAGTACTTATATTATAAGTACCTTATACTAACAAGGATATTTATTAACAACCTCAGTTATAAGATGGAACTAAACCGTGGTAACAGTTTTAAAATCTGTAATAAATTCAATTAAGGTCAATAGTCAATCAGAATCTGAATGAATAGATATATTATCAGAATATCTTGAAAAAGAATTTATACTAATTGATTGGCTGTTTTAATATTAATAAAATATATAAAATTCAGTATTGATCAGGGAGAACATGGTACAAATTTTAAAAGAAATCTGATTGAATGGTTGTTTGCTTATGCTTTTATAAAGCATCGAAGATAATTTGTTAATCTGTTTCTCTGAGTCCTACATAATAGTTTCATTTGCCTCCAAAACTTCTAGAAGCTAGTCCTAGTTACTTTAATGAGTTTTTCTCTGCCTCCATTTAAATTTGTTTTTTTCCAAACAGCAGCCACAGGGCTAAACGTAGGTGAGTTGGTTATATTAAAGGAGCTACAGTAATTAAATTATCGTACTACTGCCACCCCTCAAGCTGTAATTAGAAAGGATGAAAGCTTAATTTTTCTATCAACAAAGTCAATTTCATTCAAGCTGTTGTTCAGATTGCCACATACATTTAAAAAGTGCGTGTCTAAACTAATGGGGAGCAAATGAAATTTAAACCCCTCATCACAATAACATGGGTGGATTGTAAATTTATGGCGCATATTCTCTATAGAAAAACAAGTCTATTCAAAACATATGTAGAAGTCCTCAGGCAAGCACAGCAGTGTGGATATAAGGTATCCACTGTGTGAGCTTGTGGCAGAAAGGTCTCTAATAAATTAGAGTAAACAGCAGCCGAACTGTCCTCACCTTGGTGTCTCTGTTCAACCTAGCAAGGAAAGAAAGTTAGCATTAATTGGTACGCTCAAAGGAACAGGCACTTAGAGTAATTAAGTCAGATGCAGAAAAACAGCTCTGCATTGAAAGGCTGACAGCAGGACTCGGGCACAATATTCATAATGAGTGGCTGAGGATTTTAATGGATGGAGGCTTAGAGACTAATGGACAATTAATGTAAAACAGATGACTTCCCTTGGCGATGACAGTCTTTTAAAAGGCGCTTCACCTGCTGCTCAAACAAATGTGGCTAAAGTGAAATGAAAAGAGAAATGAGGTCTTACTGAACGGGACCACAGCTAGTATTCGTGTCTCTGCTTTTTCCTCTCATATTTTCAAAAACTAGGTCAGGAATTTAACAGTTCCCTGCAGTGGGCAGTACCAGCCCCCTCTTTTGGCCTCCTGCCATCCAGGGTGGACTGAGATCACTGGCTGTGTCTCTTAAACCTTCTAAGGAGCTGCCCTAAGGGCTCGCCTTGTTTTATGGGGGAAAAGAAGACAGGGCACCTTATAATGCGACAGGATATCTTTGAAAATGACAGCAAACCTCCCCAACGTAAGAACTGCAGTAAATACATAACAGAACATCTCTTTTTAGAAATGATTTTTCTCAAGGTGGGCTTTTCATTGTGCTTACTAAGGTAAGACAGAGTCCTCGACATTTGAGCTTTAAAACCAGAGGCAGGCTCTTCTGATAAGTGGATAGATACGAAAAATAGACACTGAAATCAAATCAGTTGTTTGAAAAGAGAAATCTCTTTCCTATAAGCACAATACTGCAGTGACATCAAATTGCCATATGATCTTGCAAAGTCTGTTGAACCCAGACTGGGACTTAATGCTGGTCAATCAGAGCCCTGAATCCTAGGCACAAGAGGTGCTACCAATACAGGAAAGTAGAAGAGGGAGAAGAAAGTACGTACCTCTTCCTCTTAGTGGGAAGTAGGACTGGACTGAATTATAATTTTGAGATACAAATTAATCCTTGACAATTTTCTGTTCTCCCACATCCTTGCACAGGACCCTCAGGAAATCAGTGCCTTGATATCATTTGGTTTCTGGGTATCTCAAACCTGCCGCCACTCCCTATCACTCCAGGTGTCCCTACCTTAATAATTCTTTACTCATTCTCCTCTTGTTTCTCTTCCATTTGTTCAAAATAGTAATGTCTCAGCTAGAAATTAGAGGAAAGCAACTTGCACCAGCTAATTAACACCCTTGGGTGATGGCCTGAACACTCCTAGAAGTCTTTGCATATTTAAAAAACAAAATGCATCTCCAACTGACAGAATTTTTGTGAGAAGAAAATCAAGTGAAAAATGTCAGAAATCTCAAATGTATCTACATATAGAGGAGAAATGTACAAGAATATTAGTTATGGCAGAGAAAAGTAGAAGCCACATGAAAGTAAAGAGGAAAGTGTCTGAATAAAATATAGCATGCTCCTACTGCGTGATCTTATGCAGGAGTTACCTGTGACCATTAGAAAAATCACAGAAAGTCACCCTTTCCTCACAGCCTAGCTGGGTTCCAGCCCCAGTGTGCCCACTCAGCAGGATACTTCCAGGTCACACAGTTTATAAGCCCTGCCTACCCCCACAGAGAACAAAGAGAACACAAAGCTGTAGCAGGGGCAGAACTGGGTTTGAGGTCACAAATATAAATATAAGTGGATTGTGTGTGATAAGCCAGAAAGTTGTGTTGTAGGTATGGCATTGACTCTTAAGTTGGATAGGCAAGAAAAATCTAATTACTTTCTTCAAATTAAATCTGACTGCCATCCCTAATGCCACTGAATTGGCAAGAAATTCAATCTTAGTTATTTGTCTCCCTTCCTTATCCCTGGGCATACATAAAAATTTGGAAAGCTTAGTTGGTGCCCAGAAAGAAGCAAGCCTTTTAATGTACTGCGGGTATGTGTATCCTTACTGTCCTAGGCTTAATCTGAGGAGGTTGGCTCACCTGGTTCTGACCAAGCCGCTTCTCTTCAAGCCCACTGGAAGACTGAAGCAGGCTCAGTGAAGCCTGGAGCATTCTAAGGAAAGGGCACTGATTCTCAGCCTTTGGGTAGTTGCAACTTTCTTCCATTTCAACATCTTGCCTGCTCCTTGGACAAATACATTCAGCTATCCCCTACCCACACACAGAGACACCCTCCAACACAACCCTAGCATTGAGCTCAGATCTCAGGTTCCTGAGAGACAAGGGAGGTTTCCAGGTTGCCAGGAAGATCCCTTACCTGAAAGCAGTAGTTCTCAGTGGGTGGGTCCTAGCCTGCAATATCAGCATTCAAGGGAGACTTAGGGTTTGAAATATTCCAGTTCTGGACTCCATCCCAGACTTGCTGAATCAGAAACTCTGGGGCAGGCTGTGTCTTCAGTCCTTCAGGTTCCTCAAAGAAACTTGATTTTTTTTTTTTTTGGAAACCTCAACATTCACTCAGAGGGCTGGGGATGTAGCTCAGTGTTAGGGTTCTTGCCTAGTATACACGGGGTCCTGGGTTCAATCCCCATGACCATCATCACCACCAAAAAAAAAAAAAATATATATATATATATATATATATAGTGCCAGTTAGAGGCAAAGGAGCTTTTAGTCCTGCCTACCCCCTTTAAAATTAGAAATTAGATAAAAACAAAACCATTCTCATTCTTTCACATTCCTCTCTGGGGTGGAGGAGAGACTAAAGAAACAATTAAATACCCTAATTAACTATCTCTTTTTTCCCCCTTTATAAGAATATGTAAAGCATAGTCTGGATTTATAAAATATAAAGAAAACCTGAGCACTTACCTGATCCACATCTCACCAGCAAATTCTCACCTCCACCTTCCAGGTTTAAGAATTCAGAAGGCTTTGTCCTGGAAAAAAAAAAAGAGCATGCTGAGAAATAAAGGTCAAGTATTCAGACTAGGCTGTTCCACATCTCCATGGAATGAAGAAAAGTGTGAACACCCCTGGAATTTCAATTGGATCTTCTTGTGCAAGGAGTTTTATACCGAGTGAGACAGGACCAGCACATAACTTCTTTGCACTGAAGAATTTCATAATAAGAAAATACCATCATATTACACTAGGTAAATGCCAATTTTTATTATATCATCTAATTTCAACTTTGATATAGAGGTTTCATTTATGTGAAAGTGGAGAGTCATCATTTTCATTCTTAAGCCCTATTAAATGTCATCCGTTTCCTGATGCATCCTCCTGCTGCCCCAGATACTTCTAACACATTTCAGACCTGAAATTTTCAGAGCTGCTTCTTCTTTTCTAAGTCATTTTAAGAACCTGGCATTAAAACATAATTACATGACTGAGAAATACTTTTAAAGCCTGCTCAGTATGACTTTTTTTAATAGTGAGGTTTCAGAATTGCATGCCTCAAAGGATGATTTTCTGAGCTGTGTATAACTGGAGAGCATCTCTCCGGGCCCATTAGTCACCTTACAAAATTACATGAACTCTTTTAGGCCCCCTAGGATAGCTACGATTTAAGAATAAATGAATGGATTATGTTTCATGTGACCATATTTTAAAACAATGTATATTAACAACCAAGACTGTTGGACAGTTTTTGGCTCCTGAGATTATAGTCACAATTGCTATAAAATAGATGATTCTCTTTTTATAGAATAAAAAAGAACATTTTAAAGGCAAATTGAGAATCAGACTCCAGTTTTACTTGAGGAAATCCAGGCCACAGATCAATCCAGACCTTGCTCAAGGTCACACAGTCTGGTTTCAGTGTAGCAGGAATTGGACTCTGTCCCCTACGCATTCCTGCAACTGCCAATTGTCGGATCAGCCAATTCTTATTTTTCCAGTGGCCAAAAAGCCTGTCCATTACCTTCCATCACACGATTGCCACCTAGTGCTATCAGTGGACATTGCTGCTTATGTAATAACTGGACTCAGGCCAGAACACAAACAGAATAATAATCAATTCATCTTTAAAACTTATTGAGATTCTATTGCTATGTTAGGTCCTTTATTTATGTTGTCTCATTTAATCCTCACACTATGAACTGGGCATTTTTATCCACAAAGGAACGAGGCTCAGAGAGATGAAGAAACTGGTCCAAATTCACAGAGCTTTGCCCCCAGGTGCAGTAGCTGAATTGTGTCCTTCCCTGGGGCTGAGTCCCTGTCCTGTAACTTTGGTCTACATAAGGCTGGGTTCTAGTTCTTTTCGGACCTCTCTGATCTGTGATGTTCTTCAGGTTTCAATGACTGGCTCAGGGATAGTCAATAAGACCCCCTGACACTTTTTCTAGGACAGATGAGGAGGAGGTACTTGCTATTTCCACTCACAGAGTATGTGGTAAAAATAGCTGAGCCAGGCCCTGTGAAGTAGAGCTGAGAATCAAGTCATCAAAATACCGGAAAAGCTAAAGAATGGAAAAAACTGAACAAGGTTACACGCCTTGTGCCCTCAATTCCAACTGTGTTTGAAGCCAGTTCCTGGATGTTTCAGTTCTGAGTCAGTAAAGGCCTTTTTAAGGATTAAGCCAGTTTGAAATGGGTTTTTCGTGTCTTGAGCTGAAAAGTCCTAATACTGAGGATTTGCCCTTTCTGGGTTCCTTTTCTTTCTTTACTTTCAACTGTCAACAAATCAATATTGGTATCATGCCTATGCTTACAAAACAAGAATCTGTTTTCCAAAACTTATCATTCTATTCTTGTAGCTACAGTACTTAAGAAATCATGTGAAAATATGTAACTATAATTTTAACACAAAGCTATACATAAACTACAATACAAAAAAAAATACCTTGAAAATCTTTTGTTTCTCATCCTAAATATGAGCTTCTCAAGAGCAACCAGGAAGTTTACAATCTAAAGTAATTATTCTTTCATTAAGGCAAAAATTGAATAGAGCTTTGGGGCTTGTAAGAGAGTTTAGCCATCTGTCCAGGATTCATGTGTCATTATGGCTTGGAGGAGTACCATGGGTTTTGTCAAATGAGACATATTCCTTTGAGAATATCATGCATTTATTCAAGGCAAGATCAAGATATATGCATACTTGGGGAAAGGTGGCCTTGAAAATCATTTTTTTAAGTTCATTATTTTTGGATGATGGGAGAAATTAATTTCCTTTCTTAAAATTATTCATTCCTTTTTTTTTCAATATTTCAAATAAGAAACTCGTTACATGCAATTTTCTAAACCAGACTACTTCCTGGGAGTTAAATTGTTTATATTTCAATACTAACATAAATAACTCAATCCCAGAAAACAGCACCATGCTAATAATTTGGTTTTCCAATGTTAGTGACTACCAGCTTTTGGAGAGTGTTTGCTAGTTAGGTTGAAGGTTGTAGCCTCGTTGGTGACAGCCTCAAGTGCCTATCACAAAAGTATCCAACAAAGATGATTTGGCTGCAGCAAAGGGAATTGTGTTTGTTTGTTTGTTTAGGAGGATGAGGTTTTTCAAAGAATGTACACAGCCATAAATAGACATTGGAGTTAAGTGCTACAGTTTTTACTGATTTATTTCAGCAATTTAAAAACAACGATTTTAAAGACTATTGACCAAGGAAGCTGCAGTTTGCTGACTTGTCCCCTCTCCCCACCACTCCTGGTTTCCAAGAAGCCTCAGGAGCAGCAGGAGGAAAGAGAGCTAAGTGGACGTGACCTCACCACCTCAGCTCTTCCCATTCAACCATTGCAGCTTTGCTCTGAGCTCCTTTTTTAAAAAGAATTTTTTTAAATAAATAAATTGTTTTTAAATTTTTTTATCCCAATTTGTTATATATGACAGTAGCTCCTTTGTCAAGTGTTGAGCTTCCTTAAAAGATTTTCTTTCACTCGTTCAAGCAGCTATTTTTCCAGCATTGTGCTAAGGCTCTGTGGCCCTCCCCTGAACAAGAAAGTCAACCACCCCCCATTTGTGTTTTAGCACAGGAACAGATAATACCCAAATCAACAAAAGGATTTTTTAAAACAATACAAATAGAAATTAGTAATGATAAAGAGAATGAAGTGGTAGAGTGAGAAACAGTGACTTAAGGGGACAGGCATCAGTAGAAAAAACAGTGAGGAAATGCCTCACTGAGAAAGTGGTAGCTGAGGAATGTACTGGAGCCATTTGAAAGCTGTAAACACAGGTGTAATATGATGAAAATTTAAAGAAATAATAACTTTTGTATGTTTGGTAGAAGGAGGCAAGAGAGAATGAAAGCAGATGAGCTGGGCTAGGCTCAACTGGGATCATCCCAGGGAGAAATCCTGAAGGCTAGGATCAGGATAGTAGCAGTGGAGATGGACAGAAATGGGTACTTTGGGGCACATTTTGGAGACTGATGGAATTTTGTGATGGTTTGATGGATGAAGTAAAAAAAGAAATTAAGAATTACTGCTAGTTTTTTTTTTTTTTGTTTGTTTTGGTTTTGAGCAGTTGGATGAATGGTGATGTTTTTAACTAAGGTAGCAGAAATAGGAAGAGAGATATGCAGAAAGTTTGGTTTTGGATAGCTTTGGTTTCAAATCCCTCCTAATTATTCAAACTAAGATGCAGAGTATTCGGTTCTATATGGAGACAGGAACTGAGAAAAGAGATCAGGACCTAGAGACCTAGTTATGAGAAAATCATAGATCTAAAACATCGGAGTGAAAGGGATCACCAAGAAGGAGACCCAAGACCATGTCCCAGACATTCAAACAATTATAGTAGGAGCAGAGAAAGGAAAGAAAGGATAGAATGAAAATCTGATAAAGATAATAAATTCTGCAACCAGATAATTCTCACTATCCAAAGAAGAAAAGAAATCTGCAACAGTTGCCATGGATATTCCCAGAAATAAGATGCAGGCATCAAAAACTCAGTCAAAACTCTTGATTGGTAGAAGTAGAAAATTGTGGCCAGTAATTCAAAAGTAAACTAAAAGAATTCAATGTGTTCTCCTACTCTTCAGAAGCCTGCAAAGATCCTAATAGGGAAATCTATCCCATTCCTAAAATGCAATATACTCTGAGGAAAAATTCCCTGATCTTTGATGTCCCAGCTAGGATTTATTTACCTTTACCTACCTGGTCATCTTACAGCATGCCCTAGTACCAGTGTGGCTCTATCAGAAGGTAACAGTCTCAACTATTCTCTTCAGAGTTGACACCTCTTTTATGTCAAACAAGGATTTCAATGTTCCAAACATAAATTATCCTATGAAGAACTTTTCCAAATGTCCTGCCAGGCATGTTCCATTGGCATCACTAGCCACTGGTAGGCTAAAATTTAATAACGTTGAAGCACAACAAGGGAAGAATGGACTTCTGTATTTCTTTGTATTCAACAAGTTCTTTGGACAAAGGGAACTTGCAAATATGCAAAAGTTCTCCACATACTAGGTATGCATCCAAAGGGATTATGTGGAAGGATGGATTTTGTCAGACCACAGAGGGGTACTCTTTCCTTACATCAGTGGGAACCTTTTCTGATACTGTTAATGTTCATTATTCTCTGATTTTATATTTGTGAATTTTCCTACCGGACAAAATTTATTTGTAAGCCCCAAATCAGTGTCCCTAGAGCTTTCTCAGTTACTCATGGACATCCACAGAGTAGCAAAAATTGGGGGCACCTGTATTCAGTTGAGACTGAACAAGGTGATACCCTACCTTCTTGTTTTAGTTCTTTTACTACAAATGAGTGTTCTTTTTGCAGTCTGTTTAGTACCATGTTTCTCATTTTTTGTGCCTTTTGCTGACAATTTTGTCCTTTAAAATGTACCCCGACTCAAGCAAATGCTTAAGTGCTGTCCAGTGTTTCTAAGCACAAGAAGGGTGTGCTGCACCTTATGGAGAAAATACATGTGTTAGATGATAAGCTTCATTTAGGCATAACTCATTTAGGCATGAATTCAACGTTAATTAACCAACAGTAAATGTTAAATAAGTTGTATAACACAAGGGTACATACTACATGATCAGAGAATTCCAAGAACCTAATCCTATATTTCTTCTCAGAACAATGGCTTAATATTTGCGTGACTTTAGAGAACATAACTACCACAAATAACAAGAACCAACTGCAATTACATTATCAAAGGAACACCACTCAAGTGACTTTCCTAAAGTAAGACACACATATCAAGGTGGCCCTAGTCTCCATTTAATGTAGACAGTCTTTAAAAGACAGATCCTCTTCCTTTTAAAATGACTAAAACAAAACAACAGAGAAATCAAATATTTAAAGCATTGCTTAATCAGTGTTGTACCTCCCCCTCAGGAAGTGGTGTGTGTGTGTGTGTGTGTGTGTGTGTGTGTGTGTGTGTAAAAGAAAAAAACTAAACACCAATTTCACAGTAAAATTGGTATATATGAAAGTGCTTGGTGCAAATCCTAGTATACAATAAAATATTAGTATAATATGCTCAGCCAAAGAAATTGCACAGAAGGGAAAGGAGAGGTACTGAGAAAGTACATCAGCCAAATTACACATGTGAATTTATAAATATAGCACATGAATTCCACTTTTATGTATAATTATAATGCGCCAATTAAAAAATAAAATAGAAAGAAAACCAGTAAAAGTAGTGGGGGAGAGATGAGAGGAGGAAAAGGGGAAGTACTAGGGAATTTATGTGCATGTACGAATATGCCACAATGAACCCCACTATTATGTTTAATTATATACGCTAATACAAACATAAAAAAGAAATTGCACCAAGAGATAGTATTTTGATAATAAATATTAGAATTAAACATATCTCAAATATTGATATTATTATCACACTTTTATCCCATATGATTATGTAAAACATTTTCCCAGAATGAGATACATATTCTTTCTTGGAAATATCTGTAGGGGATTGTTAAATAATGGTACAAACACATGATAGATAGTTACACAAGTATGACGACCCATGTTTTAGAAGAATATTTAATATGGTAGGATGTTTGCTATACAATAAAAAACCAAAAGTCTATGCACAATAGGATGATAATTTTTAAGTTTTCTACAAACACTTCTAACATAAAATCCCACAGTATTTGAAATTGTAAACTTCAGCTTTCACATTGAAAGTAATTTTTTTTTTAAAGAGAGAGTGAGAGAGGAGAGAGAGAGAGAGAGAATTTTTTTGATATTTATTTTTTAGTTATCGGCGGACACAACATCTTTGTTTGTACGTGGTGCTGAGAATCGAACCCGGGCCGCACGCATGCCAGGCGAGTGCGCTACCACTTGAGCCACATCCCCAGCCCAGTAATTTTTATTTTCTATGTGCTAGTATGAATTTTCTCTATTTCCTACAGGAATATTATATTATAAAGTAAAAAAAACTGTCATTGTGATTTCCATAATTTACTACTTTTTATTGTTCAAGCCTAGAAAGTAACCACACTTGTTTTCATTTTAAAAAGCTACATTTTTGTTATCACTTGACATCTCCGATAATTGGTGAAAGCTGAATGAAACATAAAAAGTCATAGTCAAGTCTGTATTCTTCTAGTAATAAATAGCAATATGAATAACCCTTTGTAGATTATACAAAAACTCTTTTTGGTTTGGAAGTGAGATGCATTTTTCATGCAGAAAACAATCTTTCCAAAGCTAAACATCAAAATGAGCTTGTCTCCCTGGAGTACCTTGCCTCTGGCAAACAGGAAGGAGGCCACCAGGCTGCTGAGGAATAGGGGGATGCTGGGATCATTTGCAAAGTAGATAACCTTCTTAACATATATCGTAAATCAGGATATAAAATTGAAAAAATAAAAGAATAGGCAAATCTAGGGGAAATGGTCTAGAATCACATGGTATGTAGACAAGTATACAGTATGTAGGCAGGAAGTGTACCTGGGAGCAAACAGTCTCATCAGCTATAAGAATGATGTAAATAGACTGAACAATGTTATTCTTAGTAAGAAAGGGTGCATATTTTGGTATATTTGAACCTAGAATTGCACCTCCTATGGAGAAATAAAAAGAATTCTTAGCGAATGATAAGCCCTCATTTTTACATTATTTTTAAATCTATTAATTTGTAAACTTTAGTATAATAATCCTTTAAGCCATATGCTTTAAAAATGTTCTGTGTTCATTTTAAGCTTTTTTTTTAAAAAAAAAAAAAAACAAGCATGAGCTATTGTTCTCCTAGCTTTCATTTATAAAAAGCTCATCTAAGCACTATAAGCCATCAATTCTTAAACATTGATTTTTATTTCCCTACTATTCTTTGTTCTTCTATGTGCTCTCAGTTGTTGTTGTAGTCTTTCATAGGCACCACGAATTGTGTTTGTTTTCCCCCTTTAGGGCTGATTTCGCCCAAAGTACATCCCAAAGAAAATTCTGACTCAGGAGGCCTCTCTATTCCAGAAGACTGGAGAAGATAAGAAACTGGCCACTTAGTGAGCTTTTGAACAACAGGTTTTATGTGCAACTTTGAGGTTCCACTTAGCAGTATCTTGGCGCCATCTTGACATGAGATCATAATAAGGACAGAGAACACAAGAATAATCATGCAACTTCAGACACTCATGAAACCTAACAGGGTGCTCACACTACCCTCTCTTTTTTCCACAGCTCCAGGCTTTATCTACAATGCAAGATCAGGTATGGAAGAATAGAAGAGGAGGTAGTATTGTATGTGATCAGAAATAGAGAGACATCTCCCAACTGGAAGAGTCTGTGCCAACCCTGTGGGATCTCTGGTTGGGTTGAATATTAACAATTATCATATGACTTGTACAGTGCTGATAGAAGAGGAGATATACCCACACATTTATAGCCTCAGCTCCCCCTATCTCCCAGCCCATCACCACTAACAGTCTGCAAAGAAAGTGAGGGATTTTCCTGGGGAAACTAAGAACAATAGTGCTTGATCCAAAGTTCAATCTGTCAGAAGACATCTGTTCAATAAGATATTATTTGTACTAGATTTTCAACTTTTTGGAGAAAATGCTTATAAATTTTTATAACTGTCTATGCTCACCAAAGTTTTTTTTTAAACCTAGCAGATTATTTCTGAAGTATTTTTGTCTTTTTAGCTTCAAATGTTCTGTTTCATTTTTAAATTGATATTTTTCTAGGAGTTTTTTTTTAATTACCCTAAAAAGAAAGACTTCAAATATTAGCACAATAATGCCACTTGCTTCATTGAGTCTAAGGTATTTTAACTTCCCAGAAAAACTGGAAAGAACCAACAGATTGACTGCATGTGCTCCCTGTTGAGAGGATAAACAAAGCCTTTTTATATTTGAAGAATCATAGATCATGTTAGGCTTAGGAAGAGTGATAAAGAGGAAAACCATTCCTGAGTAATGGTAGAAAAGACTGCTCAAGAAAAAAAAAATTAAATGTGGAGTTACTGGAAAGTTTTGCTGAATGCCATGATCTTGGAAACTGGAAAACCATTTTTTATTTCTGGGTTAGACATGTTCTGGGAACAATTTAGATATTTGTGGAGAAGCTGCCGAAGTTTGATTAACTTTCATTTATCGGACAAAAGATTACCACTTAAAGCTAAATCCTCAGGAGGCTATTCTGTATTGAATGATCCAAGCAGTAATATTTATTCCATTTGAATTCCATTTGAGCATATTGATTCCTTCATCTGAGAAATAAACAATCAGGAAGAAAGAGGAGGCAAGTGTAGAGGCAGCAACCCAGGACTTCCAGCTCTTCGCTCTAAAACATAGGAAGGAATGTGGTCTAAATCACTTCCACTCATACTTGCTTCCAGGCTGTTCCTTATAGGAAACATTACTTATCTTCTACTTCTCTTTTCTGTTTGTTATTAAACTAAGGAGGAAGCCTAGTGGCTAGCAGTAAAGAAAATTGTACTAAACAATCAGAAAACAATTATTTTCCAGAGGACTAGTTAAATGAAAGCATATTAGGTTTTGAAATCAATGAGAATTGAGAGTGATGTTCTGACTACCTGTGAGATTTGGGATGACCAGACAGACCTGGAATTCTGGCTCTTGCTAGGAACTCACAGCTGTAGGGAAGACAGCTGTGATGAATGACACCCCAGCAACCCAAGTACATGAAACATGAAGTTCACTTGCATTTCTGTTTACAAAACAAAATATATCTAGCAATAAGCAATGCCTTCAACCTTGATTTTTCCCCAAACTTATCCTATTCATTAATCAAACCAAACCATTATTCTAAATCCCAAGGTTTTAATATGCTACAAAAGTTGCCAAATTCAGTGAAGAAGAGTTGATTTGTATTGTGATGGTGAAAAGGATGAGTTTTTCATTTCTTCCAACGCTTGCTGTTTAAAACACATCTGAAATTCATAATTTAAAACATTCCATTTCTTGAAGCTAGTGGCAAATGATTGTCACTCAAATAACCGCAGAAATGCAAAAGGCCAAACAGAGAAACTGTAAAGCAAAACTGGTATTCCCATTTATGAGGATGCCGATACAGACGAGGGGCTGGGAGTCCAACTAAGGAGAGAACAAACCTATCACAAGTCATGGGGAACCCTGCACTGAAAGAACTTTTGAAACTTCAATTGCATTTTCTTGGCTAATCATACATTACTGTGCATAACCACCATGTTACATAGTTTCACATTCTATATTTTAACTTTATCCCTTTATCCCAGGAACTGTTCCTAATGTACAAGAAATGTATAGTAATCAAGTTATAATTGTTCCACCATTTTAAGATCCATTGACTTTGGCACCATGAATAACGACCCTTACATACTTTTTTTTTTTTTAATCTCTTGATCCAGTAATTTCACTTCTTGTAATCTATCCTAAGAAAATAATCAACTGCAAGGTTAAATAATTTAGTATGCATATTTGTGTGTATATTAAGATGCCTATTAAAACATTACATAAAAAATTAAAAAGTAAAATATAATGATAGGGAATTTTCTTAATTTTCAAGTCAATATTTAAGTAACATTTAAAACAATCATGATAGAATGTTAAACTCACTAAAAATGATGTTTTAGATTATAATTAGAAACAGTTTTGTTTTTATTTTAACTGGAAAAATCCAGAATATAAAATAGTTTGCCACAAAATTAACTTTATATGAAATATAATGCATTTGTAATATATGTGAAAATACTATGTATTTTTAACAATCAAAGGAAAGACACTAAAATCTTAAACTTAGTTATCGGAGAGTGGTTGGATTCTGAAGATTTAAAACTTTCTTCTTTTCATTACTTTGTAAATTTTCCTTTTTGTTCATTAAGGATCAGAAAAAGATATAAAATAAATTAAGTCAGTAAATACAGTAAGGGCTGGGGATATAGCTTAATGGTAAAGCACTTCCTTAGCTTCCAAGAAGTCCTAGGTTTAATACCAGTACCACAAAATAAATAAATATAATTATGATATATGAATAAATTTTAATTGTCTAATACTTACACAACTATATGAAATGTTATTTTGTTGTTGTGATTTTACAAAGAAGAAAACTAAACTGTTTCTTGGCTTTCAATTTCTCCAGTACAGTTTCAAATTGCTCACTTGAGAGGGGCTTTAAGGTAATACAGATTTGAGCAGACCATAAAAGACACATGTAATTGGGGCTGAATTTAAAACTAAGGCACATTAAAAATTCATTAGGTCACAAATCCAATATGGTGGTATACACCTATAGTTCCAGATACTCAAGGAGGCTGGGGCAGGAGAATCATTACAACCCAGGAATTAAAGACCAGCCTGGACAGCATAGTCAGATTGTGTTTAAAAAAACAAACAAAAAGAATCATTACATATCAGCAAATGAAAAATATGAGGAAACTTCTTCAACTTAATAAGGGACATCTGTCAAAAAAACCCTATGTCTAATATTATGGTGGTATAAAAGTAGAGGCTTTCCCACTAAGGTCAGGAGCAAGACAATCATGTCCTCTCTCACCATTTTTTTTTCAACATCATACTGGATGTTCCAGCCAATGCAGTAAAACAAGAAAAGGAAAAAAAGATATATGGATTGAAAAGGAAGAAATGAAACTGTCTTTGTTCACAGATGACATGTTTGTCTATGTAACAAAACTGAAAGAATCAACAAAAAATCCTCAGAAACTAATAAGTGATTATAGCAAGTTTTCAGGGTTAAAAAAAGTGAATCACTTTCTTGTTTAAAAGCAATAA
Organism: Callospermophilus lateralis; assembly: GCF_048772815.1. NCBI lineage: Eukaryota > Metazoa > Chordata > Mammalia > Rodentia > Sciuridae > Callospermophilus > Callospermophilus lateralis. The sequence goes on along the minus strand of NC_135310.1, from coordinate 81,248,227 downwards.
ACAAATGAAATTTGAAGATAAAAACACAATACCATTTCTATTCACACCCCAAAACTGAAAAAAATTAGGTAAAAGTTAAACAAAATGCATACAAGAATTACATGAGCAAAAAGAAAACAAGCTCTGATAAAGAAATCAAAAAATTAAATAAATGGAGAGACAGTTTGTTGTGTTTTTTTGTCAAGCTATCTATTCCCATATTGATCTGTAGATTCAACACAATCTTCAGTCAAAATCCCAGCAAGTTATTTTTTTTAATTTTTTTATTTATTTGTTCTAATCAGTTACACATGACAGCAGAATGTTTTTTGGTTCATTGTATACAAATAGAGCACAATTTAACTTCTCTGGTTGTACACAAAGTAGGGTCACACCATTAATGCAAACATACCTGTACATGTAATGATGTATGTCTCATTCCACCATCTTTCCTCTCCCCATATTCAGTCCCCTCTCCTTCCTCTCCTTTGCCCAATCCAAAATTCCTCCACTCATCTCATGCCCCCACCCCATTATAGATAAGCATCCACTTATCAGAGAAAACATTCAGCCTTTGGTTATTTGAGATTGGCTTACTCCGCTTAGCATAACCAAGTTACTTTGAGGCTATAAACCAACTGTTTCACCAACTATTTCAGAGTTGACAGAGAAAGGCCAAATATCCAGAATAGCCAACACATCATCAAAAGAGAAAAACAAAGTTGAAGAACTAGTACTACCTGGTTTCAAGATTTATTACAAAGCAGTAATAAAGTGTGGTACTGGAAAAAGAAGAGGCAAATATATCAATGAAATGGAAAAAGAGACAAGAAATAGAACCACAAAAATATAGTAAATTGATCTCTGGCAAAGAAATAATCAAGGACAATACAACAAAGAAGAAATAGTCTTTTCAACAAATAGGGCTGGAATAACTGGTCATTCACATGCAAAACATTGAATATAGATATAGACATTGTACCCTTCACAAAAATTAACTTATCGATCATACATTTCAGTGTAAAACACAAAGTGTAACCTCCTAGAAGATAGATACATAGGAAAAAATCTGAATGAATTTAAATTTGGTGATGACTTTTTAGATACCAAAAAGGGGTATCTAAAATAATCTATGAAAGAAAGAAATTTGATAAGCTGGACTTCATTAAAATAAAAAACTTTTACCCTACAAGAGATAGTCAAAGGAATGAGAAGACAAGCCACAGACTGGGAGAGGTTATTTGCAAAAATGTGTCTGATTGATTAGGAAATGTTTCCAAAATATACAAAGTACATTTAAAACTCAACAATAAAAAAATGAATAACTTCATTTAAAAGTGGATCAAAGATCTTAAAAGACACTTCACTAAAGATGATGTACAGATGGAAAGTAAACTTATGAAAAGATGATCCACATCATATCTCATCAGGGAAATGCAAGTTAAAACAATGGCATATCTTTGGATACCTATTGTAATGGCTAAAATCTTGAACACTGACAATACCAAATGCTGACATGGATGTGGACCACCAGGTACTCTCACTTATTTATGGTTGAAGTGCAAAAGAGCATAGCCACTGTGGAGGTCAGTTTTACAGTAAGCAATACTCTAATCATAAGATCCAGCTATCATTCTTCTTGGTTTTTACTTAAAGGAGTTGAAAACTTATGTCCACACAAAAAAACTGAACACAGATATTTATAGCTGTTTTATTCATAAATATCAATACCTTGGAAGCAACCAAGTTGACCTTCAGTTGACCCATGGCTAAATAAACTGTGGTACATTTAAACAATGGGAGATTACCCAATACTAAAAAGAAATGAACTATCAAGCCATAAAAAAATGGAGAAACGTTAAATGAATTAACTAAGTGAAATAAGCTAATCTAAAAAGACTAAACACTGCATGATTCTAGCGGTTGCTAGAAGCCTAAAGAAGGAGGAATAAATAGGCAGAGCACAGAGTATTCTTAAGACAATGAGGTACTCTGAATGGTACTATATGGTGATACATGTTTCCTAGTAAACCTTAATGTAAACTATGGAATTTGGGTAATAATATATCAACACAGATTCTTAAGTTTTAATATTTATAGCACTCTGGTGGTGGAGGTTATGCATGTGTGGGGGCAGAGGGTAAATGGGAAATCTTTGTCTTAATTCTGTTGTTAACCTAACACTGCTCTAAAATAAAGTCTATTTAAAAAGAATTATAAAATACCAAGGTAATTAATAATTTTCTGGTCCTGAGAGGCAGCTTCTAATTTAATTAAATGAAGTGAAGGAGCAACACATGTTTACATATTTTTAAAGAGGTCAGATCTTAGTCCTTATCTTCACAACTCCTGTTGTCACACAACTTAAGGCAAATGCTTTCTGATAGCCACTTACATTGCCAACGATGTACTTCGTTAAGTGAAGAAACTCACATATAGATGCTTTACATTTTTAAATTACTCATATAAGATTTTTCTTGGTAACAGTTGTGCCCCACTATGAATGATAAGATTGTGTCACATCCCATATAGAATCTATATTAGCAAGGTGGCATATGACATCACATCCTTGTGGAATCTACAATAGTGGGGTATATACAAGGTGTACTTTACCCCTTCATTTTGCACATTTGCCCATTATTTCTATGTTTTGGGAAAGCATTTGGATAAATAAGTCATACTGTTTTTTCATTTTCACATTTTTCCAACTTCTTGTACAATAGATTATAATAAAAATTAGGTAATTCCTGTAAAATCTTTTGTTAATTAAAAACCTTAATTTTCATCATGACTCTGAAAAGATAAAACACTTTCACTTGAAACTGAACAACTATAAATATTTTTCAACACTCATAAGATAATACTAAATTGACTGTTCCTTCAGAAAGGGACTATCTGTATTTTATTTGATTTGTGTATCATACAAGTAAGTCTAGGTTCCTGTGCTCTGTGTGGTCTTCATAATTGCTAAGAATTCTCAGTGTTATTATTCAGCCTAAGCATCAGGCTTATGGAAGTGTGTCTCTCGCTGCAAAAAGTTTGCAAACAATGCAACCTTTAGTGTTGGTCTATGATCGTCAGAATTTCAAAATAATCTTACCACTCATAACTTTTTTCTTTCAAAATATCTGTTTGTGACTCATCTTTTCATTTATTTTGCATTCTATTTTATTCTCTGTACATACGATCAGGATCACAATTTAGAAAAAAGCTCTCATTAGTTATGGCCTTTTGTAACTGAACATAATGAAATAAAATGTGGTACTTAATACAGTCAACTTATTCATCAAAATGGAGCTGCTCTTGACCATCTGGAGTGTCTGCTGAACTTCAATTTCTCTCTTCTCATTTTCCTTTCTCTTCATTCTTTCTGTGCTCTAATTCTTGTAAAAACCCATCTTCAGCTGGAAAATTTGGTTGCTCTTTTTGTTTTGTTTATTTTGATCCTTTTTCTTATTTTCATGACTTTGACTATGTATGGAGGATTTCAGTTTCCTGTGAAATAGAGAAATATGAAGACACTACAAGTCCTCTTTGTTCTAGAATAGATTTCCACTTTCAGTAGGATACATTTTTCCATTTTATTTAAATTTTGACACTTTTGATAATTTAGGGGAAATATGCAAAATTAATCTGGAATGAGGGTACACAAAAGTATAATTCAAATGCACTTTAAAAATTGCTCCTGCATTGCACAGTGCTACATAAATTAGCAATCAAATTACTCCTATAAAACATACATTGAATTTTTATCACAGGAACACTTCCTTAGTTCATTTTAGTGCATTCGAGGCAAATTGTATGTAGTTTTGCTAAATCTATTGTTTCTGCTTTATCAATGTCAACATTGTGCTATTTCATCTGAAGCAACATTTAGGACAAGATGTATCAGACTGGTCAATGTATGATCCCAGGCATTGGAATGCAGAAAACATGTAACTTCACACATAGACATTCCAGATTTATTTGGTACTACCACAATTTTGCTTCATTACCCCATGAATTTTTAGGTTCTATTCCCAAGGTATCTCATTATGAACATGCAAATATTCCAAAATTTAAAAAAATCTGAAATCTGAAACATTTTTAGATAAAGGATACACTATTTTGTATTGCAACTATTCACAATAAATTTATATAAATAGCTCACACATATATAACACTTATTATATAGCAGGCATTTTGCCAAGGTTGTTAAACTTCAAATCAACACATGAGGTAGGTATACTATTATTGTCCTGATTTTAGAGATAAGGAAATAGAGGCACAGAGAGGACAAGTGATTTGTTCAATGTCACACAGTCTTCAGTAGAGGATCTAAAACAATGGCATATGGATTTCTAAGACAGGCACCCTAAGTTCCAGGCAGGTAGGATAAATGGGTAAAGCCACTATGTATAGCTATACCAGGCATTCATCGTAGGACTGGGGAGAATGTGTTGAGTTGATTAGAGAACTCAAGTAAAGGGCACCATTCAGATCCAGTGGATCCAGACTTTCTGATTTTTCAAGAGAATATAGAAATATGGACTTTTATATTTTAAATATCTTATTTAAAATAGTAATTTTAAAAGAAAAACAATTGATGGGCCATGCAGAAGAACAATAATTCTAGTTCATGGTCCCTGCTCTAAGCCACAATCAGTCTTTTTGCAAAATCTCAAAGCACAATTTGTAAGTCTACCCTGTTTTGCATTTCCATGCAAAGGTTTTTGTTTTTAGTTACCAACACATTACCTAGCATTGTGCTTGTCCCAGGACAGGTATTTAGCAAATAATCATTATGGATTAAATTTAGGTGATGCAATTTATCTTTAAATATACATTCTTTTTTCCCTCCGCTTGATCCTTCTTAGTCAAGAGACAGATCAAGGTAGGAGTAAAACATAGAGAAAGGGGGCAAAAAAGGCTGATCAAAATTTGTGATTCACCCTTATAAACATTCCAAGCTTTCAGTGAAGCCATCCTATTTTCATCTCAGCTGTATGAAATAATTGCTTTCTAAAGGCAATTCAAAATCATCCCCCAACCTTTCCCAATCATCTGCAGCCCAGAAATCAGCATTGTTAGCAGTAAGCCTCTGAAATGTGGCACTAGTACTCACAATAAGTACAGGCAAAGTTACCCCTAGGTCCTGTAAATTTATTGATTTGAAGGTTTCCATTATCTTCATTTTATCCATTTTCATTTTTCTTTTAAATTTTGTTTATGTATTTCTTACTTCCAATGACCAAAAGACACATACTTATGTGTCAAATGACCAAAATTGTTGTTTGCAGAAATTCCAGAAACATGGAATTACTAACATCTGCCTGTTCTGATTTTTGAGCTCACTGGGTTTGCACACATCGCTGGAGTTCATAAATACTATGCCTGAGGCCAGCTCTTCATACATAGAGGAAGGAGGGAGGCTTGCCACCTCTTCATCCCCTCTCTGCCCTCCATCCTGTGGCCTTGGACTCCACTCCCAGCTTGTGCATCTGAGCCTGTCCTATTTCTTCTGTGTAAATGTGTGGTTTGGCAGTTCTGGAGCTTTGCCAGACAACTCAGGAGTTTCTGCCTCCCAGCATCTTATCCCCTAAGGCTGCAAACTCAATCTATTTAGAGAGCTGTTAATTAAGTGAACTATTTGGCCAGGTACTTATGAACAGAGAAAATAGCAATGGAAATGTTATGCATGCCCTTACTAAAAAGACTGAGTAAGCTATATGTAAATTAAAAAAAAAAAGTAGCAACTAAAAGGATCTCTCTGAAACGGATTTGCCTCTACTCTATTCTGGTTTAGTTTTTCTCTTTAACCAAATTTGAGAGAAAGCACTTGCTCTATAGTGATATCAGGCTTATCCCAAATGTGCTTGTAAACTTGGGCAAAATGCAGAGAAGAACTGAGAGGAATGTAAATATTGTATGTTCTCTGTACAGAGCTGTTTGAGGAAATGCTGTTTACTTAGAAACCAAGTTGTAGAAAGCATGTCTACCATCTGTAGCACAGACGATGATGACTGTGGTGATGAATTAAACAGTTAGAAGTAAAATCTAATGGTTGTTTCTGTTTCCAAGGAAAAGGCAACCGAAATACTCTTTCATTACTCCTAATGCGCAAAACAGCTGGAATTTGTTTATGAGCCGTTATTTATGACTTTGAAGATACATAAGACAAGATGACTGCAGATTTTTGAGTGTTTGGGCACAGTTTCTGTAGCAGCTATCAGAGGTGAGCCTTGTGCCAAGACACAAGGACAATGCCAGAAGTTTGAATACTACACCATCATCACCATCACCACCATCATCACCATCATCACCACCATCATCATCACTCTGTAAGGAGGAGTGATGCTCTAGGAGAGAGTGACCATTCCATGTGTTGCCTTCAGAGGTCTGATTCTACACATACCAATCAATTCATCATGAACTAATTACCATTCCTCACCATTCCTAAATTATGACAAGACATGTATTCAGCTTGGCATGATTAGTGACTAAAACGCAAAGAAAACTAAATGGGTATGATTCCTGAGCACTCTTCAAACAAAGTAGGCGATCTAAAATGGACATATAAAAGACAGTGAAAATATCCAATACAGTCTTAAGATATCTGCTGAATCAAGACCCATGGAAGTATTTTAATACAGTTGTTTAAAAAAGAAGGGCGAGTTTGGTGTGCCACATGGGGGTAGGAGGGGTAGAGTACTAATGTAGTATCATTACCTTTCACCCACAAATTAATTGATAATTTTGGTATGAAGTGGAATTTCAAAGATTTGTGCAATTGAGAAGGTTGAGAAGGGGACATATAAGACAGAAAATAGAGTGGATAGAAAATGAATGACAGGACTCAAGCTGGACTTTGGAGGTGGTGAGGCAGAGATATGGCCTCTGCTCCCAAATACAAAACGTTCAAGGTCTAAGAAAAAGGCTCTGGTTAAAGATTTAAAGAAGGCTCTGACCTTTCTGATCCCTCATCTTTTGATCAAAACAACCAGCTGCTTCAACTAAACAGCAGTTATCCTTCAACTAAACAGCAAGGAAGGGACTGCAGTGGTCCTGCCTGAAGTGCAGGCTGAATGGGGAAGGTTTGGGTAACGGAGACCGTTGAGAGAACAACTAGTGGTGTACTGGAGCCAGCTCCTCCAGCGCAAGAGAAAAATAAAAAATCGGCAAATCCTCGGGAATTTAGCAAGTCAGTGTTTAAACACAGGTATTTAAATATGTTAAACTTACAATTAAACAAAATTATATTAAAAACAAAAGTACTTCTAATTGCTTTTTTTTGGTTAGATTTTCATATTATCTATTAATGAGATAATTTTTCTTACATTAAAATGGAAATACTACAAAATGGTTTACTGCTGGGGCTGGGATTGTGGCTCAGTGGTAGAGCACTCACCATGTGTTCGATCTTCCCTGGGTGTTATCCTCAGCACCACATAAAAACATATAAATAAAATAGAGGTATTGTGTCCAACTACAACTAAAAAAATTAATATTTTTTAAAAAATGGTTTACTATTAACATCTCTTCCCTACACTTGGTCACAACATGTTGGTAACTTGAAGTCAGCCATGTCAATCAACATTCACCAGCAATAACTTGTCTGTATCATCCTTAAGAGTGGTCCTGTTCTTTACATCAGAGCTGATGTTTAAGGCCAAATAAAATCCCATTAGAAAGAAGGTACACAAAATCTATGCAGACAGGAATGTTGTACCCAAACTAACATTTCTCTGACCTTGGTACCTGTAATTTTTCAAGAACTCTTTCAATGGATTTCATGGAACACATTATACTGTCATGCTAGGCTCTCTGGATACAGAGTGCCTGCCCTCCAGGAGCCTACAGCCTAATATACCACCTAAGTGCATGGATGAGATTGGACTAGCAGGAAAGCACAAGGAACATGAAAGCACAAAGAAGGGAAAGCTGAGTGTGAGCAGAAGCAGGACTAACACCACAAGCAACACAGCATTTGGTGCCAGCTAATGTAGGAAGAAAGCATTAAAGTACATACAGTCCTTTCACTTTTAACATATCTTAAACAAGTATGGATCATATTCTGGGAGAGGAGCCCTGTATCTCCGCTGGTGGAGGTAGCTTTTTGGAAGTTGAAGGGTACCAATGTCACCTAACAATGGCATAACAGTGGGAATTAGAAGGCTAGGGAATGACCTTCCTAGTAAGAAGAGCATCTTGCTTGTTCAAGTTTGCACCTTCCAGTTGGAGATCTTGCAGTGCTTTCTGCCTAGAGTTCAATGCTAGGCTATCAGAACATCTGTTTCTTTCCATTAACCTAGATCAAGGATGTGTTTTAGTCAGTTTTTTTATTTGTTTGTTTTTCTGCTGTGACGAAAATACCACACAAGAACAATTTAGAGGAAGAAAAGTTTACTTGGGGCTCACGGTTTCAGAGGTCTCAGTCCATAGACAGTCAGCTCCATTACTCAGGGCTTAAGGTGTGTCAGAATATTGTGGCAGAGGAGAGTGGTGGAGAGAAATGACTCACAAGATGATCAGAAAGGAGAGAGAGAGAGAGAGAGAGAGAGAGAGAGAGAGAGAGAGAGAGAGACAGAGACACTCCACTTGCCAGATAGAAAACATATACTCTACAGGCACCCCACCAGGGACCCACCTCCTCTAGCTTCACCACACTTGCCTACAGTTACCATCCAGTTAGTCCTTATTAGGGATTAATATGTATTAATAGGTTATGGCTCTTATAACCCAATCATTTCACTTCTAAATTCTTATGCGTTGTCTCACACACTAGCTTTTTGGGGACACCTAATGTCTAAACTATAATAGGGTGCTTGGGGGAGGAGTGAAGGAGTTTGAAGAAAAAGGAGGCCTAACCTGACTCTTGAAGGGAGTAAAAATGGAAGAAGGAACAAGACAAAAGCTACTCCCAGGTGACAGTATCCCTGCCACCAAAGTTAATTCTCATCCAAAAAGCTATTTCTGGGATGTTTAGGAATAAACTAGGAAGGAAAGAAGACAAAGGAAATAAGAAAGTGTAGAAAAGGGATCAAAAGCACTGACACCGGTTCTGGTAAGATTTTCAGATGGTTCCTGAGATTGGGCCTGGTGCACTGAAAGGATTAAATTCTCATCGAATTCTTGGGCAAACACTTCTAGTTATCAGGCAACTGAGAAGTAAATTGAAATGACATTATTAGAAGTAAGTGACTCTGTATAATAACTTTCAGTCTCACTGCCTGAAAGAAGAGAGTTCGTCATCTATATTCATTGCTTTTGAAACTGCTAAACTGAATCCAGTATTTCTTCATGTTGCATTGAAATGTATACTTATCAAAATGCTGACAAGTTGAGTTATTGGCTATTTTCAGGGCTCATGCAAAGACTTTCCCATTAATACAACTCACTGTGTACATTGATAGAAGAGAATTATTTAGAGCTATAAAATGTATTATTACAATGTGTCCTGTATGCCCTGAATAAGACGTTTTTTGACTTATAGAAAGGGGAAAAAAAAGATATTTACAGGGAGTTGACAAATGACAAAATCCCATTGCTAATAACAGAGGGGGAAATGTAGCAATGCAATTCTGCAATGATTCAATTAAAATTTTCCTCTTCCACCCCACTATTTCTCAACAGGTGTACATTGCTTACCTCACATAAAAGAGAAACACTATGAAAGTAGAATTCAGATGAATACATTTGTTTTAAATGCTGGTTGATCATTTGGACTTAAAAATATGGCAAGAAAATAATTTGACAATTTCCTTTACTTTATACTAAAATATTACAAACTATTCACTTGAGGATGCAATCATGTGTCATGCCTGAAGGAAAATGTTTTTAAATGTTCTAATCTTAAATATAAAGGCAATGGCTCAGAGGTAAATATGGGGTTACTACTATGGGGTGTGGGAAGTCTTATCTGGCAAGTAAGAACCTCAAACTTCCTTTTTATTGTGTAATTGCCTACATTTTAAATAGTTTTCAAAACTTTTCAATCCATAAACTACTTTAATAGGTCCATTGTTACTTTGGATAAATCCCTTCCCATGTGATGTCATACAGATATAGCTATAATCCACACTCCCATGACACACAAACACGCTGCACAATCCACGAATGAGTGGGCAATGATGCCACCAGACATCACTCACCCATGCAGTTCACCTGCATTGCACAAATCCCGTGTGCCGTGTACAGTGTTAGGGTTCCTACCCTCAGAAAGGTAGTTTCTAATAGAGAAAGACATTTAAAAAGACAAACTACAATATGATAATGTAAATAATATTATTAAAAAGGTGTGAAGGATAATCCTGCAAAATTCCAGAAAGGAGGGATTTGCTCTGCCCAGCATCAGAGAAAACCTAACAGACATGCTGGTATTTTAACAGGTTAGGACCATACCAGACAAGGAAGGGAGAAAGTTTTGGTATTAATAAATTCAAAGTCACTCTAGAAAATAAACCCTATATTAACTTCATCAAAATTGTTCCTGAATCCAGTCCACAGACAACATGAAAGACATTCTGAACCATGAGCCAAACCAGAGTCATACGTGAAAATTTCTGCAACATATTTTCTGTTGTTCCTGATTCATTGGCAGCGGCATTCTAAGTTATATTATTTCCATCATATTCCTTCAAGTTAAAGCTCTAGGAGTTTTAGACTCCTGATTTCTTATATTTATCCTTTTAATGGGATATAGTAAAATTTTCTTACAATTTTGAAAAGAAACACTTCAAATTCTGTTTCTTCTCTCTAGAGTCCTTGTAGGAACACATTTTATACTCACTGTATTTTATATTTCACTCTTTTCTTGTTGTTTTTAGGGAATTTTATTTTAGAAGTAACTGAACTACCCGTTGGGTCAGGAGTCCCCATTGACCTATATTGTTTAAGTATGAAAGTAGCAAGGTGTTCTTGTCTGATATAATATTCAAGGAATTCTTTTAAGAGCTTGATGGTGAGAGTCTGAGAAGTAATGAGGCAGCCTGGTGCAACTCCCTCTAGGCTGGGCTGCATTCTTCACTTGGATGCAATCTCAGATTCATAACTAAGATCTTGGGAAATGGCAAAGGGCTCAAGAGCCTGCCATGTGTTCACTAAGGCGCTTCCTCCTGGGCTCATTTCCCAGGCTTCTGAGGAGCGGAAGGTTTTTGGGCTGAAAGGCTGAGTCCTGCCTGGAGGAGTCTTAGTGGAGTGATGTTGGCCACAGTATCCCCCACAGCTCTCTAGCTTCCCTTTCCCTGCCATGGCCACCCTAAAGGCCACCAGATAGTGTATCTGAGTAACACTGAGTGCTACCCCATGTAGATCAGTCATCATATAAATGAAAATTGAACATTGGTATTGACTGCTTTTGAGGTGTTGGAGTGTTTGGTGTCTTAGCAGAGCCAATTTTATCCTTTCTGGAACAATTTTGTGAAGTTCTCTTTGGAGTCATAGGGTCAGATCATGGTTCGTGAAGATGGGGATGGAATCTTCTCAATAGGAACAGATTCCCCTAGAGTCAATCATCTTGGGAAATTATCAGGCCTGGAATAAGAAATAAGAATTATGTAAGCAACTTGGAAGACAGAAAATTTTCCTCCTCTTTGGAGTCAGAGGTCCAAGTCAGGGAAACTCCAGGAGGATTTCTGATACTGGAATGGAGAGACAGAGAGAGCCAAAAGACACTGAACATTCTTGTGCCCATTCAACACTGTAAATATTTCTCAGTGCTTTGTTTTCCTTTCATTTTCCTCAACTCTTCAATAAAATCTGTTCCAAGCTATAGCATGGATTCAACTGCGCTGCAAGCAATTAGGGCAAGACTTACCCTTTTTTCCAACACCTGTACAGGAAAGAGCAGTGTTTCTGTCCCCAAAGTTCACTAGTAAATATCCCCCAGGCCCAGCTGAGTAATTGATTTACTGTCATAGTTTCCTGTCTGAAACATAAGAGAAACTAAGATGCTAAGCACCAGAAATAGTCTCTGTTTCTGGCTCACGTTCCTGATCTCAGCAAGTTGAAACTGCAATTTCATTTTACAATTAAAAATTTTCTACAAAGGCTACTCAATAAGACACATGCCATTTTGTCTGTCTTGTTACCATGAGTTGCACTGTCACAGTGAGGATGAGATATCATGTTGCAATAACAAATGGCCTGAGAATCTCAGGCTACAACAAGAGTAGGGTACAACTAGAATGGCTTCTTTCTTATTAATACTACATGCCTAATGCAAATCTAGTGTGATTTGCACTCAAAATCTCTCTTTCTTGAACCCAGGTTAAGGGGAAAGCCACCATCTGAAATGTGGCCAGTTACTGTGGGGGAGAGAGAGACACACACACAGCAAACTATGCCTTGACTTTTAAAGCTTTCACTTCCCAGGAGACATACGTGTGACTTCCACTCACCAAAAACAAGTTCCACATCTGGGGAAAGGCAAGGCAGAGAGCACATGTGTACGTACAGTCTGTTGCTTCCCACAAACAGCACACATTTCCCATGAAATCCCTTGAGTCTCTTGCTGAAGAGTATGTTGTTTTAAAATGATAAATTACCATCAAATTTAAAATTTACAAACAAGCTATTGCTTTCCTGACAAAAGATACCCTTAAGGAAAGCTTGGGCAGAAGTAGGGAGATGAAGAAACAGAGAAAAAAGAAGAATGAGTGGAGAAGAGATGAGGGGTGAATACAAGGACAGAAGAGAGAAAGAAGAGACACAGAGGAGGAGAACCCTCAGCAAGACTGGGCCATCCTTGCCATGAACGGTGTGGAGTTTTCTACTCCTCTGATGCTCCATTGTTGATCATTTCACAAGGTCCTACACAGTTCGTTCAATGAAGTTGGACTCATAGGGAAGAGGCAGCAAAAGAGAAGTGCAAAAAGAGAGGCTTCAATCAGACACATGAGTCTGGGCTCTCAGAGAAGGGTGGCTGGAGAAAAAGAAAAGGGAACAATGACAAAAGCAGGACAATGAAAACCACCTATGTTAGTCAGCTTTGCATCATTGTGACCAAAAGACCTGACAAGAACAATATAAAAAGGGAAAGATTATTTTGGCTCATGGTTTCAGAGGTTCAGTCCATGGTCGGCTAACTTCACAGAACATCATGACGGAAGGGCATGGCAGAGGAAATTAGCTCAGGACGTGGCAACAGGAAACGGAGAGCTCTGCTCACCAGGGGCAAAATAGAAACCCCAAAGGCACACCTCACTTGCCTAAGGTTACCTACCACCCAGTTAACCCATATCAGTGGATCAATCTATTGATTAATCTATGGATTAGGTGAAAGAGCTCATAATAATCATTTCATTCAGCATTCTTGCATTGTCTTATACATGAGATTTTGAGAGACACCTCATATCTAAACCAAAACACTACCCTTGGGAAAGTCTAAAATTGAATAACTTCGTAAACTTGGGAAGATGCTGCAGCCTTGTTAAACTGATAGTTTGTTCTTCTGGCCTTTGAAATATCCATTTTTTCCCTTGCTGCACTCTGCCTGATGAGGTGTACAAAGATCACTCTAGAGATTTGCATGTATGTCCCAGGAAAGAATATTTGGGAACTGGCTATCCCAAAAAAGACCCAGGGTCATTTATATCAAGGTGTGAGCATTGGCCTGCACTGCAGTGGGCCCAGCTGGTCAAGCCTGAGCCAGCCTCTTTCCAACTAGACAGGCTCATTTTGACAAGTTCCACCTAGCCTTCAGTTCTGGAGAAGATAGTGGGACTTCTGGATAGAGGTAATATAACTGTTCTGGAAAAACCTTACTCTTCCCCATGAATAATTTGTTTAAAAAGAAAAAGGAAGAAAAATCTTTGTAAGCCCACCAGTCAGGTGCTTAAAAACATCATTTTAACCTACCAAGAGCTGCTTTCAGTAGCACTTTACAAGTGGAGACTAACAGGCATCTCTACTAAATGTCAGGCTGTCTTTTCACCTAAAAGCCATGAAATTGTCTAATTGAAATCCATTGTGAGAGAGATTCTGAGTTTTCCACAGGGATGACGTATAGCTAGAAAAGCAGCAAGTCACTTTCCAAGTCATCATTAAGACCTTGAGTCAACAGCAGCTTTGCTCACACTAAGGCACCTAGGTCATTTGTTCGTGATTCAATTGTGAAACTGTCCTAAAAATTGTATATGAAATAGAAATCATTTTCTAAGGAGAATGTATCAATTTTACTAAGCAAGAAAACTTAAAGAGTACAACCAGTGGCTTAAATTCCCTCTCAGGGTCCTGTTGAGTTATAAACAAAAGTGCAGCAGTACTGCCATGGACCATGGCAGGCAGTGCTTCCTGATGTGGCTCCACTTTGCATGAATCAACCCCTTGACCAAGTCTAGCAGAAAGGGGATAACTGCAACCCAGGCACAGAAAGATCTGTTGGTTTAAGTGGTTCAGAGCCAACAATTCCCCATATCTAGCATGACCTTATGCAACTCTAGATCTCACTTTCCTCATCTATAAAATGAGAACTGTTTCATGGGTTTATTGAGCAGATTAAGTGAAACAATAAGTGTAGATATTTAGAACAGTGCCTGGCACCTAGGGTTTAATAAATTTTAGGTCTAATTGTTATTAGTTTATTATTTCCAGTGTCAGGAGGGTGCTTGACATTGAATAGACATTAGTAAGTGTTACAATGGATTTAAGAGTCCCACTTTGCCCTAATCCAATAATTAACATTCTGTGAACTCAGGTAAGTCATTTTATTCTTTTTGAACCTGGGTTTTTCATTTTTAAGTGAGAATAATAGTTTTGACAGGCAGTTAAAAGATAACAAGAGATATTGTGTAAGAACTAATTTCCAGAACTCTGCCAAAAGATAAAAGATTAGGAATATACATCTAAGTTTGCTTCTTTTCAAAGATGACAAGATATATTTTATTTTTTAATTGACAGATAAAAACTGTACATATTTATGGGATACCATGTGATATTTCAATATGTGTATAAATTGTGTAATGGTCAACTCAGGGTAAGCATATCTATCCAAATATTATCATTTCTTTGTGGTTAAAAACATTCAGAATCAATATCTTATCTCATCCCAGTTAGAAATTCTATTATCAAAAAGATAAAAGATAAATTCTGGTGAGGATATAGAGAAAGGGAACTCTTACACACTGTTGATGGTAATGTAAATTTGTGTAGTCATTATGGAGAACAATATGGAGATTCCTTAAAAAACAAAAACAGAACTACCATATGATCCAGCTCTCCCACTTCTGGGCATAAATCCAAAGGAAATGAGATCAGTATTTCAAAGAGATAACTTCACTCCCATATTTACTGCAGCACTATTCACGAAAGCCAAGAAGTGGAATGAACCCTAGGTGCTCATCAGTGGGTCAGAGGATAAAGAAATTTGGTATATATACACAGTGGGATATCATTCAGCTCTAAGAAAATGAAATCCTGTCATTTCCAGCAATATGGATGGAACTGGAGGACATTATGTTAAATGAAGTCAGCCAGATTCAGAGAAAAACTACATGTTCTCTCATACATGGAAGCTAAGGAATAATACAAAGATAAAATGCTAATTATCCTGATTTGATCAGTACATTCTGTAACATTTGTTGAAATATCACACTGTACACCATAAACATGTATAGTTATCAAAAGTTAATAAATTTGTTTAAAAATCTGTAGTCTAGTAGCTAAAAAAATAAAAAGAAGTGAGAATTTAAAGACTGACATTCTTCTATTGAATGCAACAGGTACTATACATCCTAAAAATAGAGCCCTTTTCCCAACTGGAAACAACAAAACCATTTTTATTTTGATTGGAAAAATGTGTTCTTTAAACATTTTTTTTATTAGCCCTCAGGCAAAAATTTTACTTTACCCTGGTGAAGACTGAGAATTTTGATAGTACTCCAAGGCCAGCCTATGAAAAAAGCGATTTAAAAATTCCAAACCAAATCTTGTTATGATGTTTAAAATATTAGCCTCCATACAATTAAAGAAGCCTCACATTAAATTATTAGCATGCTAATAATTAATAATAATCAAATGCTAGCATTTGATTCTTGATACTTGGATATTTGGAGATTTTGGATTAATAACTAAAATCGAATCCAATAATTTTGGGGCCATTTCATTGTAAGTAACCTATCCTCCCACCAGAAAACAATTGCTTTTTCTAGCAAGTTTGTAAATATAATTGACATGTTCAACAGAACAAATTCAAGTTAAAGAATGGAAATGTGATACAATCTATGACAACAGGAAAGTTGAACATTGTGCTATGATATCCTGTTTGTCTTTTAATTTAGAACATCACCATCGGTTCTCTGACACACCCTCTTCCCCTGTTAACCCAAAGATTTGCAAGGCAGGAACCAGAAGGTGGAGGGACTTGGAGAGAGCCCAGGTGTTTGACCGCAGCTATTTTCAAGCCAGATTACACACCTGTTCAGTATCACTTGGGTGATGTGGTTCCAAGTTTGTAGCAGACACCATTGACTTCCTTCTGGCTCTGTTTTCCTTGCTGGCTTGCTAATAGAACCTCAATTATGCTCTAATCTTAGTGTGCCTAACCCCAGGGGATGGATCGTGTTTGGTCTCTGTCAACTCCCTGCTACCAGATGTGGGCAATTGACCCAGCCTGATTAATGTGATGTCAGAGTGGTTTGCTGTGAGCTCAGGGAGTTTTCTTCCAGAAAAAGGAGAAAAGGCCCATGAGCCGATCTCTTTCCCCCCTTTCCCTCTCCATCCTTGAACATTACATTATGTGAGAATGTAATGCTTGGAACTTCAGCAGACCTTTCAGTAGCCATGATGGGAAGACTAACCAGTCAGAGTGATGGACTCGGTGGCCAGGGTATGTGGAGCTGACCCACTCCAGAAATTACCCACCTCTGCACTTCTCGTTACATATTAAATTAAATGACTTTATTGGCTAAAACACTGTTAAGTATTTTTGTTACTTGTAAGGAAAATCACCCTGACAGAAGGGTCTTCCACAAAGAATTTTATCCCCCTTTTCCCTGCTCCTTCTCACTCCCCATAATACCTGGCCAACTATGACGCTGCACAGTAAGCACCACAGAAAATCACTCTGCATCTTCTCCTCACAGATGGTAAAGTAGGGAATTCAGGTGTGATTCCCTTGGAGGAGTGGCCCTGGCAAGGTGTGACTGCTGATGGGAAAGGGAAAAGATGTGTCTGCCTTACAGTGTTTTGATTTTGATGGGAGGGACTCACAAGACCATTTCCTGGGAGTAGGTTTGTCTGGAACAGAAAACGTGAAGCTTTAGGAACCTGGAGTGAAAGTTTAATGCACAGAAAAATGAAGCTCCGTTTTAAATTGGTTGAATTTTTCTCTAAGGCAAGATTTGAAGCAAATCTTTTTCTTTTTTCAGATATTTTGTGAGATGGAGGCTGGCACTTTGCTGATCGCTTTCCAGGAGTGTCTGCTTCTCTCATTGGACATTCATAATAGACATTCTCTCCAGAAGGCCTAAGTGTGCGTCCTCATCCTCACCAGACCAGGGCTGCCAGTCCTGGCTCTGAGCCTCAGAGGCACTGGGCATTGATGAGAGGGAGGTCAGGAGGTCCAAATGACCTCATGGAGGAGATTCTTAAAGAAGCAAAGAGCTAAAAAGAATGATTTGGGGGGTATCAGAAGCCATTTTCATAAGCCCCAAGTACTTTTTGATCTTTTAATCCAATTCTTCCATGACCATATAACCACAACCTGACCTCCTTTCATTTAAATTGCTGGTTAGAAGATTATTTTTAAAAATTCTGACAATTTTTCCCCTCAAACTTTTTTAAAATTATTGATGAACCTTTATTTTATTTATTTTTATGTGGTGCTGATGGTCAAACCCAGTGCCTCACACATGCTAGGCAAGCACTCTACCACTGTGCTTTGTAACCCCAGCTCTCCCCTCGAACTCTTATATCAATAAAGACTATTTTTATTGAGAGAATATATTCTTTAAACATATTTATGAGTAACACAAACAGAGAGTCACAGGTATCCTCTATATTTCATATTTCCTTGCTCTGTTTAGCAAAGTACATGGAAGTTAGTAGATACTCAATAAATATTTGTGGAATGGATGTGTAAAAAAATGCAAGAAACTTAGAAATACAAAAGCACAGAATTTTAAAGAGACTCCCCATTCCACACATTCATTTCTAGATAGTCAAATCTTCTTTTACAAATATGTTTTCTATTTATATTTTTTCTCTATGGAGGAGAAGCCTATTGTAGGCGCTGTTTCCAAATATTGGCTCTTTGGAACTTTTCAACTATGTTATCCTCCATTATAATGAGGGACAGAGGCACTTAGGCTCCTTACACAGTGTACACAGGCAACAGAAACAAACCCCACTGTCCAAACTACCATGAAAATTCCTCTACTCTGCTATATAGGCAGTCTAAGACATTTGGTAGAAAAAATGAAGAACTAAGGATAGTTTGTCCTAGGTTCCAATTCTCCCAGCTAGCTCTTTATTCAGAGTTAAGCAGAACTAAGCAGGCACTGGATGCCGAGCATTGTCTGGGTATGGAGAAGCCTGCAGACTATGAAGCAGAGCCCCTGGCCTTGTGAGTCTCAGTTTTCTGGGAAGATAAAATTAACAAATGAACAAAAAATATATGATTCTGGGTAGCAATGCTATGATAAAAAAAAAATAAAGCAGGATGATGGGATGGGAGTGGTAGCTTCCAAGGGAACAAAGTTTCTATGAGCAGAGAAATGTGTGAACTGTGAGCACTGCCCTGGGGTTGTCTCAGGGAATGTGTTCCAGGCTAAAGGAACAGCAAGGACATCTGTGTGAGGAGCAGAGTGAGCAAGTACTCCAGTGTGGGAAATATGGTCAGGGAGACAGTGGAGAGCAAAACCATGCAGGGTTTGGACACCCCAGGGAAGGTGTTGGGCTGGTTCTAAATGCCAGGACGTAACTGGAGAGTTATTGGAAGGAAGCGACACAATCTGCTTTGCCTTTTAAAAGTGTCCTTCAGGACTAGAGATGTGGCTCAGTGATACAGCTCTTGTCTAGCCTGTGTGAGGTCCTTGATTTGATTACCAACACTGGGGGAAAAAAATACATGTAAAAGGATCTTCTGGCTACGCTTTAGAGACTAGACTATTTGGAAGTGGAAGGTGGAGGCGGGAAGGAGGTTCAAAACAGAAATACAAAAGCCAGTTCAGGGTTATTACAAAAAGCCTCCCCAGGATGATCAGTCAGGACCAGAGATAGAATTTCTGGGTGGGCCAATATGAAAGAGAAAAATGAAAGATAACTTGGGTTGAGACTCAATAACTGAATAGTCCTATTTATTAATATGAGAAAGACTGAAGGGCTGGGGATGTGGCTCAGTGGTAGAGTGCTTATCTGGCATGCACAAAGTCCTGAGTTCAACCTCCAACACTGCCAAAAAGAGAGAGAAAAAAAGAAAAAAAAGTAAAGAGTATGAGAAAGATTGAAGAAGTAGGTTGGGATAGGCAGGGGCAGACAAGAGATCAATTTCAGACATATTAAATGTGAAATCCTAGTTGGTAGAATCCCTCTTAATGGAAGACCCATTTGGAAAAAAAAAACAGACTTCAAGAGGTAAAAAATCTAGTAAGATTATTTCATATGATGCAGTAAAATGGTTCTAAAAATAGTTTTGCAATTCTTCAGTCTGTAAGGGCCAGAGAAAAAAAGGTACCTGACCAGTGATTGGTCCAAAGGGCACCTGTGGATCCCATGTTGTATACCAAGAAGCCAATCCCAGCTACCAACAGCAGATATGACCAGGAAAGATTCCAAGAAAAGAAACAAAGGCTTCAAAATCGACACTATGGCACCTACCATCACAGGACATGGAGATCTCCAACAAAGGGTGCAATTGCCCATATAGAGAGACCTGCAGCATGGCTGGAACTGAGACCAGTTTCCCAAACAAAACATCCCTCAAACAGAAGAAAGGATCTCAAGTACCCATTATCATAGCTTCAGCAGACCAGCTCTTTAATGACATTCATACTGGGAAAAGTCTTCTATAGGGTATGTAATATGACCCTTTGGATAAAAAGTAGAATCAAAGCTGCCAGTGGCAAAATGAAACTATAATACAGAGAAAAAAAAACAAGAAAGGTCCCATTTGAATATTTGCTAAAATTACAGACTTTCATCTCATGATGAAATCTGTCTAGATTCAAATGTTCAGAATGGAATGGAACAGTATTAAAACTCAGTTATCATAGTTGTCATTTGAATAGATCAGTTTTCTTACAGCTGTGAGAAACATTCATATAGCCACATATCAGAACACAAATTCCACGTGAGATTCTGAATTAGTTTCTCCTTTCTTAATTTGTGTTAAGAAATATGGGTACTTCTTTATGGCTGAGTACTATTACATTGTGGATATATACCACATTTTCTCCATCCCTTTGTCTGTTGAAGGGCACCTAGGTTGGTTCCATAGCTTAGCTATTGTGAATTGAGCTTCTCTAAATGTTGATGTGGCTGCAACACTGTAGTATGCTGATTTTAAGTCCTTTGGGTGTAAGCCAAGGAATGGGATAACTAGTTCAAAATGGTGGTTCCATCCAAATTTTCTGAGGAATTTCCATATTGCTTTCCTGAGTGGTTGCCTCAATTTGCAGTCCCACCAGCAATCTATCAGTGTACCTTTTCTCCCACATCCTCACCAACATTTATTGTTACTTATATTGCTTGTATTGTTGATAATTGCCATTCTGACTAGAGTGAGATAGAATCTCAGTGTAGTTTTATTTTGCATTTCTCTGATTGCTAGAGATGTTGAATTTTTTTATATATTTTTTGACCATTTGTATTTCTTCTGTAAAGTGCTAGTTCAGTTCCTTTGCCCATTTATTGGTTGGGTTATTTGGGTTTTTTGGTTTTAAGTTTTTTTTTGAGTTCTTTGTGTATCCTGGGGATTAATGCTCTTTTTTTCCTATTCATATCTGAGGTGCAGTTGGTAAAGATGTTTTCCCATTCTGTAGGCACTCTTTTTCCATCCTTGATTGTTTCCTTTGCTATGAAGAACCGTTTGATGCCATCCCTTTTATTGATTCTTATTTTATTTTGTGTGCTTTAGGAGTCTTAATGAGGAAGTCTGTTTCTGAACTGACATGATGGAAAGTTGGGCCTACATTTTCTTCTAATAGGCACAAGGTCTCTGGTTTAATTCCTAGGTCCTTGATCCACTTTGGGTTGAGATTTGTGCAAGGTGAGAGATAGGAGTCTAATTTCACTTTGTTACATATGGATTTCCAGCTTTCCCAGCACCATTTGTTGAATAGGCTATCTTTACTCCAAATATGTTTATGGCGACTTTGTCTAGTATGAAAGAACCATATTTATGTGGATTTGTCTCTGTGACTTCTATTCTATACCATTGGTCTGCATGTCTGTTTTGGTGCCAATACCATGCCGTTTTTTGTTTTTTCTATAGCTCTGTAGTATGATTTAAGTTCTGGTACTGTGATGCCTCCTGCATTACTTTTCTCATTAAAGATTGCTTTGGCTATTTTGAGCCTTTTATTTTTCCCAATTTCATGATTTCTTTTTCTACTTCTATGAAGCATGTCATTGGGATTTTAATAGGAATTGCATTAAATCTGTATAGAGCTTTTGGTAGTATGGCCATTTTTACAATATTAATTCTGATTATCCAAGAGCATGGGAGATCTTTCCATCTTCTAAGGTCTTCTTCAATTTCTTTCTTTAGTGTTCTATAGTTTTCATTGTAGAAGTACTTCACCTCTTTTGTTAGATTGATTCCCAAATGTTTTCTTTTCATTGAGGCTATTGTGAATGGGACAGTTTTCTTAATTTCTCTTTGAGTTGATTCATCACTAAGGTATAGGAATGCAATTGATATATGGGTGTTAATTTTATAGCACCGTACTTTGCTGAATTCATTTATGAGTTCAAGGAGCTTTCTGATACAGTTTTGGGGTCTTCAAAATATAGGATTATGTCATCTGCAAATAGGAATAGATTAAGCTCTTCTTTTCTTATTCATATCTGTTTAATTTTTTTCTTTTGTCTACTTGCTTTGGCTATGGTTTCAAGTATTATGTTGAATAGGAGTAGTAAAAGAGGGCATCCTTGTCTTGTTGCAGTTTTTAGAGAGAATGCTTTTAATTTTCTCGATTTAGAATGATGCTGGACTTGGGTTTAGCATAGATAGCTTTTATAATGTTAAAGCATGTTCCTATTATCCCTAGTTTTTCTAGTGTTTTGAGCATTAATGGATGTTGTATTTTGTCAAATGCTTTTTATGCATCTATCAAGACAATCATGTGATTCTTGTCTTTAAATCTATTGGTGTGATGAATTATGTTTATTGATTTCCATATCAACCTTGAATCCTTCAGATGAACAAAACATACGTTTTGTATGTGATTTGCCAATATTTTCTTATTAATTTTTGCATCTATGTTCACCAGAGATATTGGTCTGAAGTTTTCTTTCCTTGAAGTGTCCTTGTCTGGTTTGGGTATCAAGGTGATATTAGCTTTATAAAATAAGTTTGAAAGGGTTCTTCCTTTTCTATTTTGTGGAATAATTTGAAGAGGATTGGTATTGGTTCTCCTTTGATGATCTGGTAGAATTTGGCTGAGAATCTGTCTGGTCCTGGGCTTTTTTTTTTTTTTTTCTTGATAGGATTTTGATGGTATCTTCAATTTCATTGCTTGAAATTAATCAGTTTAAATTTTCTATGTCCTCTTCTTGCAATTTGGATAGGTCATAAGTCTGTACAAATTTGTTGATGTCTTCATGATTTTCTATTTTATTGGACCATAGACTTTCAAAGTAGTTTCTGATTATCATTTGTATTTCAATAATGTTCATGGTGATATTTCCTTTTTCATTGCAAATTTTAGTAATTTGATTTTTTCTCTATTTTTCTTCATTAGCTTAGCTAAGGGTTTATCAATTTATTTATTTTTAAAAGGACCAACTTTTTGTTTTTTCTATATATTTAACTGCTTTTTGTTTCAATTTCATGGATGTCAGTTCTGATTTTACTTATTTCTTGTCTTCTGCTTTTAGCGTTGATTTGTTCCTCTTTTTCTAGGTCTTTGAGATGTAATGGTAGGTTATTTATTTGATGACTTTCTATTCTTTTAAAGAATGTGCTCAAATAATAACAAAAACAGTATGGTTTTGGCACCGAAATAGACCTACAGACCAATGTCACAGAATAGAGGACTCAGAGACTAACCTACATAACTACAGTTATCTTATATTAGACAAAGGTGCCAAAAATGTGCATTGGAGAAAAGATAGCTTCTTCAACAAATGGTGCTGGAAAAACTGGAAATCCACATGTAACAAAATGAAATTAAACCTCTGTCTCTCACCATGCACAAAACTCAACTTGAAGTGGATTAAGGACCTAGGAATTAACCAGAGAACTTACACCTAATGGAAGAAAAGTAGGCCCAAATCTCCATCATGTTGGATTAGGCCCAAACTTCCTTAATTAGACTCCTATAGAACAAGAATTTAAACCAAAAATCAATAAATGGGATGGATTCAATCTAAAAAGCTTCTCAGCAAAAGAAACAATCAGTGAGGTGAATAGAAAGCCTACGGAATGGGAGCAAATCTTTGCCACAAGCACTAGATAGAGCACTAATCCCTAGTATATATAAAGCACCCAAAAACCTTAACACGAAAAAAACAAATAACCCAATCAATAAATGGACCAAGGGGCCCGCCTGCGAGGTAAACAGACCACCTCCACTAGAGGAGGGGCCTAGCCACCTGCCTGCATGGTAGGCAGACCACCCCAACTGGAGGAGGGGCCCAGCCGCCCACCCACGCGGTCACCTGACCGAGCTCTGGACAAACATAAGGTCTCCCCAACACCCCTCCTCATCAAACACCTTACAAGAAAAACGGATGGAATTCATCTTGGAAAATCCCACCAACTCTTAAAACTCATCAACCGGTGGGCGTGGCAACCAGCTTGGTTCTGCATCTGTTCAGGCACCTGGTTTACATCGCAGAGAATAAAGTAGAGAGGCCACAGGTGGAAGCTCAAGTCCTCTCACACTGGCTACCACCACCACCCTGAACCCAGAGACTCAAGCTAGGAATAGACAACACCACCTATTAGAAGAAGAGAAAACAGAGTTCTGAGAGAAACTTTTTCCTTTCTTTTGTTTTTTCTTTCTTTCTCTTCTCCCTCTCTTTTCATCCATTCATTCAGTCTCCTCTACCCTTCCCCCTCTGGTCCTCACAACCTCAACATATGTGAAACCAAGAATGGTGCATAAAAATGGTCTTTAACAACTGAATCACCAGAATAATATAATATAGAGGAATTGCATATGCCCCATCTCCCTCCCCCATTTTATTTATTTATTTTCTCTTATTTTCTTTTTCCTGCTCTCATTTTTTCTCTTTCTTTTCTTGTTATTTGTTTTTCTCCTTCTTACTCCCTCTATCCCACTTGCAATCCCCTATATTTTACTATTTATAAGTAGATAGAAGTCCAAGAAATTACCTCAATAATTTCTGTTTTCACTTCAATAGAAATCTTTTAAAAATTAAAATAAACATATTTCAAGTATCAGTGGAATACTTGCATTGATGATCATATTTGTCCACATTTGGGACCAACACTACTTTGGGTCAAGGCAACAATAACAACAACAACAAAATACAGCAGAGATGGATTTCATATATGAATGGTGTTTTCCTGCCCAGTATGAAGTAGGTGATGACAGGGAATAAAATGCAAGCTCATTGCCATTTCAGTAAGAAGAGTGGAGAGAAAACTGATTCTTTACACTAGCAGAGTTGGCATGTTGGACTTAAAAGCATCTGCACCTTAGCACACAATATTTCTACACTCCAAGCAGCAATTTAACTTCCAAAACACAATATCATCTCTCAATTGAATTAATGTTGTTATTTTGAACTTTATTAGTATATGAATTGATGTGCATGGTCTGTCATTTTGGTTTTGCTTTATAGTTACAAAAAAGCTATAACTCTAAGGAGACTCTGCTTAGCTTTATGTTAACATATATTTAAACATTTTAGTAAAATAAATCAACACTGTAAAAAAAAATAAGTAGAGTAATCTTATAAATACAGATAGGAGTTTGAAACTATACATTCTTCCATAAATTACCCATCTATTGGTTAGAGCTCTCCAAAGTTACTAAGTTAGATTAACCTCATACCCTCACTCCTTTCCCCTTAAACATAACATTCTACATCTGAAATTCAGTTTTCTTCATGCTACCAGAAATGGTATGCCTTTCATGAAACTAATGACTATATTTTTAAAGGATAATTGACACCAACATTTGTAGACATAGATTCTAGCTATCAATGTAGTAATAAGGAAAACGTGTGCTTAGATGATGTACTATTGATATTGGGAACTGTTATCATTGTCTTTATCCACAAAAGAAAGACTTTAGAACTATACAAGAGCAATATAAATATATAGGCGGAAAATCAATAGCACAACAGTTTCACAAAGCAGGAAAGAAATGTGAGCAGTATGAAAAGACAAGGAAAGAAAGGACCACAAGCAATGCAGGTCAACTCAACTTTAGAAGAGGTAATATCTGCAGCAGATGGAATGTCAGATAAAGAATTCAGGATATTCATGCTTCAGATGATCTGGAGTCTCAAGGAAGACATTAGACAGCAAATTCAGACAATGAAAGATCACTTTAACAATGAATACATAAACAAATCCAAGAAGCAAAAGATCAACTATACAGGGAGATAGAGGTTATTAAAAAAAAAAAAAACAACAGAAATCCTGGAAATGCAGGAAGCAATAAACCAAATTAAAAACTCAAATGAGAGTATTACCAGCAGAGTAGAACACTTAGAAGATAGAACATCAGACAATGAAGAAAAAGTATTTCAACTAGAAAAGAACATAGACAGCTCAGCAAAACTGTTAAGAAAAAATGAGCAGAACATCCAAGAAATATGGGATAACATAAAGAGACCAAACTTAAGAGTTATTGGGATACAGGAAGGTATAGAGGTCCAAACCAAAGGAATAAGCAATCTGTTCAATGAAATAATATGAGAAAACTTCCCAGACTTGAAGAATAAATCAGAATTCCAAATCCTAGAAACCTACAGGACGCTGAATGTGCAAAATCACAAGAGATCCACACCAAGACACATTATAATGAAAATGCCCAACATACAGAATAAGGAGAGAATTTTAAAAGCTACAAGAGAAAGGAAACAGATTACATTTAGGGGTAAACCAATTAGGTTAATGGCTGATCTTTCAACACAGACTCTGAAAGCTAGAAGATCCTGGAACAACAAATCTCAAATGCTGAAAGAAAATAGGTTCCAACCAAGAATCGTATATCCAGCAAAATTAAGCTTCAGGATGGAAGATGAAATTAAAACCTTCCATGATAAACAAAAGTTAAAAGAATTTGCAGCTAGAAAAACCTGCGCTTCAAAACATCCTTGGCAAAACATTACATGAAGAGGAAATGAAAAATAACAATGAAAACCAACAGTAGGAGGTAGTACAGTAAAAGAAAAACTATTCAAAGAGGAAAAACAAATCATGTTACGTAACAAAAATAAAAAATTTGGCTGGAAATACAAACCAAATCAAAATAGTAACCCTAAATGTTAATGGCTTAAACTCACCAATCAAGAGACACAGGCTAGTAGAATGGATCAAAAAAAAAAATCCAACAATATGCTGCCTGCAGGAGACATATCTGATAGGAAAACACGTACATAGACTGAAGGTGAAAGGTTGGGAAAAATCATATCACTCATATGGACCTCGGAAGTAAACAGGAGTGTCCATACTCATATCAAATAAAATAGATTTCAAGCCAAAGTTAATCAAAAGGGATAAAGAAGGACACTACATACTGCTCAAGGGAAACATACACCAACAAGACATAACAATCATTAATATATATGCCCCAAACAATGGTGCAGCTATGTTCATCAAACAAGCTCTTCTCAAGTTCAAGAGTCCAATAGACCACAATACAATAATTATGGGAGACTTCAACACACCTCTCTCACCACTGGACAGATCTTCCAAACAAAAGTTGAATAAAGAAACTATAGAACTCAATAATACAATCAATAACCTAGACTTAATTGACATATATAGAATATACCACCCAACATCAAGTGGTTACACTTTTTTCTCAGCAGCACATGGATCTTTCTCAAAAATAGACCATATATTATGTCATGGGGCAACTCTTAGAAATTATAAAGGAGTAGAGATAATACCATGCATCCTATCTGATCATAATGGAATGAAACTGGAAATCAATGATAAAAGAAGTAAGAAAAAATCCTATATCACTTGGAGAATGAACAATATGTTACTGAATGATCAATGGGTTTCAGAAGACATCAAGGAGGAAATTAAAAAATTCTTAGAGATAAATGAAAACACAGACACAACATATCAGAATCTATGGGACACAATGAAAGCAGTTCTAAGAGGAAAATTCATTGCTTGGAGCTCATTCCTTAAAAAAAGAAACAAACAACAAATAAATGATCTCACACTTCATCTCAAAACCCTAGAAAAAGAAGAGCAAAACAATAGCAAACGTAGTAGAAGGCAAGAAATAATTAAAATCATAGCAGAAATCAATGAAATTGAAACAAAAGAAACAATCAAAAAAATTGACAAAACTAAAAGTTGGTTCTTTGAAAAAATAAATAAGATCCACAGACCCTTAGCCATGCTAATGAAGAGAAGAAGAGAGAGAACTCAAATTACTATCATACAGGATGAAAAAGGCAATATCACAACAGACACTACGGAAATACAGAAGGTAATTAGAAATTATTTTGAATCCTTATACTCCAATAAAATAGAAGATAGTGAAGGCATCGATAAATTTCTTAATTCATATGATCTCCCCAGATTGAGTCAGGAGGATATACACAACCTAAACAGACCAATATCAATTGAGGAAATAGAAGAAGCCATCAAAAGACTACCAACCAAGAAAAGCCCAGGACTGGATGGGTATACAGCAGAGTTTTACAAAACCTTTAAAGAAGAACTAATACCAATACTTTTCAAGCTATTTCAGGAAATAGAAAGAGAGAGAGAACTTCCAAATTCATTCTATGAGGCCAACATCACCCTGATTCCTAAACCAGACAAAGACACTTCAAAGAAAGAAATCTACAGACCAATATCTCTAATGAATATAGATGCAAAAATCCTCAATAAAATTATGGCAAATCAGATAAAAAAAACATTTCAAAAAGATCGTGCATCATGATCAAGCAGGATTCATCCCTGGATTGCAAGGCTGGTTCAGTATACGGAAATCAATAAATGTTATTCACCACATCAATAAACTTAAAGATAAGAACCATATGATCATCTGGATAGATGCAGAAAAAGCATTTGACAAAGTACAGCATCCCTTTATGTTCAAAACACTAGAAAAACTAGGGATAACAGGAAAATACCTCAACATTTTAAAAGCTATCTATGATAAGCCTCAGGCTAGCATCATTCTGAACGGAAAAAAACTGAAGGCATTCCCTCCAAAATCTGGAACAAGACAGGGATGCCCTCTCTCACCACTTCTGTTCAACATAGTTATCGAAACACTGGCCAGAGCAATTAGACAGACGAAAGAAATTAAAGGCATAAAGATAGGAAAAGAAGAACTTAAATTATCACTATGTGCAGATGACATGATTCTATACCTAGCAGACCCAAAAGGTTCTACCAAGAAACTTCTAGCGCTAGTAAATGAATTCAGCAAAGTGGGAGGATATAAAATCAACACGCATAAATCAAAGGCATTCCTGTATATCAGTGACAAATCCTCTGAAATGGTAATGAGAACAACCACCCCATTCACAATATCCTCAAAAAAAAAAAATACTTGGGAATCAACCTAACAAAAGAGGTGAAAGGACTATACAATGAAAACTACAGAACCCTAAAGAGAGAAATAGAAGAAGACCTTAGAAGGTGGAAAGATATGCCTTGTTCATAGATAGGCAGAACTAATATAATTAAAATGTCAATATTACCAAAAGTTCTCTATAGGTTTAATGCAATGCCAATCAAAATCCCAATGGCATTCCTCACAGAAAAAGAAAAAGCAATCATGAAATTCATCTGGAAAAATAAAAGACCCAGAATAGCAAAAGCAATTCTAAACAGGAAGAGTGAAACTGGCGGTATAGCAATACCAGGTTTTAAACTATACTACAGAGCAATAGTAACAAAAACAGCATGGTACTGGTACCAAAACAGGAAGGTAGACCAATGGTACAGAATAGAGGACACAGAGACCAATCCACAAAATTACAACTTCCTTATATTAGACAAAGGTGCCAAAAGCATGCAATGGAGAAAGGATAGCATCTTCAACAAATGGTGCTAGGAGAACTAGAAATTCATATGCAACAAAATGAAGTTGAATAACTCTCTCTCACCTTGCACAAAAGTTAACTCAAAATGGATCAAGGAGCTGGGAATCAAACCAGAAACTCTGCGTCAATATAAGAAAAAGTTGGCCCTAATCTCCATCTTGTGGGGTCGGGCTCCAAATTCCTTAATAGGACACCTATAGCACAAGAGTTAAAATCAAGAATCAACAATTGGGATGTATTCAAACTAAAAAGTTTTTTCTCAGCAAGAGAAACAATAAGAGAGGTAAATAGGGAGCCTACATCCTGGGAACAAATATTTACCCCTCACACTTCAGATGGAGCTCTAATCTCCAGAGAATACAAAGAACTCAAAAAATTAAACAATAAGAAAACAAATAAACCAATCAACAAATGGGCCAAGGACCTGAACAGACACTTCTCAGAGGAGGACATACAATCAATCAACAAATACACGAAAAAATGCTCACCATTTCTAGCAATCAGAGAAATGCAAATTAAAACCACTCTAAGATACCATCTCACTCCAGTAAGAATGGCAGCCATTATGAAGTCAAACAATAACAAGTGCTGGCGAGGATGTGGGGAAAAGGGTACACTTTTGCATTGCTGGTGGGACTGCAAATTGGTTCAGCCAATTTGGAAAGCAGTATGGAGATTCCTTGGAAAGCTGGGAATGGAACCACCATTTGACCCAGCTATTCCCCTTCTTGGACAATACCCAAAAGACCTAAAAAGAGCATACAACAGAGACACAGCTACATCAATGTTCATAGCAGCACAATTCACAATAGCTAGACTGTGGAACCAACCCAGATGCCCTTCAATAGATGAATGGATAAAAAAAATGTGGCATTTATACACAATGGAATATTACTCAGCACTAAAAAACAACAAAATCATGACATTTGCAGGGAAATGGATGACATTAGAGCAGATTATGCTAAGTGAAGCTAGCCAATCCCTAAAAAACAAATGCAGAATGTCTTCTTTGATATAAGGGGGGCAACTCAAAACAGAGCAGGGAGGAAGAGCATGAGAAGAAGATTACCATTAAATAGGGATGAGAAGTGCGTGGGAATGGGAGAGAGAAAGGAAATTGCACGGAAGATGGTAGGAGACCCTCGTGATTATGCAAAATTACATATAATATGGTGTGGGGGGAAGAAAAAAGAGAGAAAAACGTGTCACAGTAGATTGGGTAGAAAGAGGTGATGGGAGGGGAGAGGAGGAGAGGGGGGATAGGAAGGGCAGCACAATACAATAGACACTAGTATGGCCCTATGTATAACCAATGTGATCCTGCAATCTGTACACGTGGAAAAATAAGATTATGTACCCCATTTGAATCAAATGTATGATATGTCAAGATCATTGTAATGTTTTGAGCAACTAATAAAAAAAATTTAAAAATAAATAAATGGGCCAAGGGGATGGGCTGTAGCTCAGTGGTTGAGTGTTTACCTCTCATGCATGAGGCACTGGGTTCGATTCACAGCACCACATAAAAAATACATAAATAAAATAAAGATATTGTGTCCATCTACAACTAAAAAATAAAATAAATGGGCCAAGGAACTGAACAGACACTTCTCAGAAGAGGATATACAATCAATCAACAAATACATAAAAAAAAAAATTTCAACATCTCTAGCAATTAGAGAAATGCAAGTCAAAACTAGTCTAAGATTTCATCTCCAGTCAGAATGGCAATTATCAAGAATACAAACAACAATAAGTGTTGGGCAAGGATGTGGGGAAAAAGGCACACTTACACATTTCTGGTAGGCCCGCAAATTGGTGCAGCTGATATGAAAAACAGTATGGAGATTCCTTGGAAAACTGGGAATGGAACCACCATTTGACCCAACTATCCCACTCCTCGGTTCATAACCAAAGGACTTAAAAACAGCATACTACAGGAACAAAGCCATATCAATGTTCATAGCAGCACAATTCACAATAGCTAAATTGTGGAACCAACCCAGATGCCCTTCAGTAGATTAATGGATAGGGACACTTTGGTATATATACACAATGGAACATTACTCAGCATTAAAAGAGAATAAAATCATGGTATTTGCAGATAAATGGATGGAGTTGGAGAATATAATGCTAAGTGATGTTAGCCAATCCCAAAGAACCAAAGGCTGAATGTTTTCTCTGATATAAGGAGGCTGACTCATAAAGGCAGAGGGGGTGGGGGAGTATGAAATGAATGGAGGAACTTTAGATAGGGCAAAGGAGGAGGGGAAGGGAGGGGGCAAGGGGGTAGGAATGATGGTGGAATAAGTTAGACATCATTACCCTAAGTACATGTATGAAGACACAAATGGTGTGAAAAGACTTTATGTACAACCAGTGACTTGAAAAATTGTGCTCTACACATGTAATATTAAATGAATTGCATTCTGCCATCATGTATAACAAATTAGAATAAATAAATAATTTAATTAAAAAAAGACTGCTCAGTGCAATGAAATTTCTTCTTAGACCTGTCTTCATAGTGTCCCAGAGATTTTGATAATCTTGATTTTGTATCAAGATTCTCATTTACCTCTAAGTATTTTTTAAATTTCTTCCCTGATTTCTTGTACTATCCATTGGTTATTCAATAGCATATTATTTAGTCTCTATGTGTTAAAGTAGCTTTTCTTTTTTGTTTTATCATTGATTTCTAATTTCATTTCATTATGATCTGATAGAATACAAGGTATTATCTCTATTTTTGGTATTTGCTAAGCATTGCTTTATGGCATAGACTATGGTCTATTTTAGAGAAAGATCCATGTGCTGCTGAGAAAAAAAGTCCATTCAGTCTTTAGTAGATAAAATATTCTATATATGTCAGTTAAATCTAAATTATTAATTGTATTTATTAGTTCTATAGCTTCCTTATTTAGTTTTTGTCTGGAGGATTTATCTATTGATGAGAGAGATGTACTAAAGTCACCCAGTATTATTGTGTTGTGGTCTATTTGATACTTGAAATTGTGAAAGGTTTGTTTGATGTAGGTAGGTACTCCATTGTTTGAGTCATAAATATACAATTGTCATGTCTTGTTGATGCATAATTCCCTTGAGAAGTATGAATTGGATTTCTTGGTCCCTTCTGATTAATGTTGGCTTGAAGTCCACTTTATCTGATATGAGGATAGAAACCCCTTCTTGTTTATGAGATCCATGTAAATGATATGTTTTTTCTCATCTTTTACCTTCAGTCTGTGAATGTCTTTGCTTATGAGGTGAGTCTCTTGGAGACAGCATATAGCTGGGTCTTGCTTTTTAATTCACTCTTCCACTCTGTGTCCTTTGATTGATGCATTTAGGCCATTTGCACTCAATGTTATGATTGAGATCGTGATTTTTATTCCCTGTTATTTTGGTTTATTTATGTCTTTTAATTTGAATTAGTTTATCCTTTGACTGACTGTTCTTATAGGTAGCTCCTCCCTTTGCTGGTTTTCACTTTTATTTTTCATTTCTTCTTCATGAAATATTTTATTAAGTATGATTTGTAGTACAGGTTTTCTGGTTGTGATTTTTTTAACTTTTGTTTATCATGGAAAGTTTTTATTTCATCATTGAATCTGAAGCTTAATTTTTCTGGGTATAGTATTCTTGGTTGGCATCCTTTTCTTTCAGAGCATGGTATATATTATTCTAAGACCTCCTAGCTTTGAGGGTCTGGGTTGAGAAATCAGCTGAGATCTGAATTGATTTTCCTCTACGTGTTATCTGTTGCTTTCTCTGGGAGCCTTTAAAATGCTATCCTTATTCTATATGTTAGTAATTTTCATAATAATGTGCTTGGGTGTGGTCTGTTGTAATTTTGTATATTTGGGTCCTATAAGCCTTGTATATTTGTTCTTTTTCATTTTTAAGGTTTGGGAAATTTTTTGATATTATTTAATTGAAAAGACTGTACATTCCTTTGGTTTGTATCTCTGAGCCTTCATCTATCCTGGTAAATTTTGGTGAAATGTTAAGAAATTAAGGATTTGTATCCACTATGGTGGACAAAATAGTCAGTGAGTGTATGTGTTCACTGACTCGACCCACCTGGTTTTCTTTTCATTTCTTTTTGAGGTATGAACCAAGCATGGGTGTATGGGCTGTGGGTTGTCACAACTTTCCTTTTTATTGTTTTTCCCACTGGGTTGAAGGCTGTGGTGTAAGACTTCCAAATCTCCCTTCTTGGAAGGTTAGTGTGTGGGGGTGGGCTGGGCTGCAGACCTGGAGGCAAAGTGGTGTTCTGGGGAAGCTGCATTGTAGGCAGCCATGTTCAGGGGTGCCCAGCTAGTCTACACCAGGTGAGTCAGGCAGGGTGCTGGGTCCTGCAGGCCAGTGGAAAAGTTATTTCTTTAGAAAATAAATATGGGCGATAAATAGGTGTATATTTAGAGGTCACAGGATCTCTAAGCCATCTTACTTCTGGTTTTTCATTATTCTATAATTCCTTCTGTTGAAAATCCTGTGTTGTAAATACTAAAAATATTAGTCTCTGAAACTTACAAAACCAAGCAAAGGGATCTTGAATGAATCAAAATATCAACCTGTATGTATATTGTACCTACTCCTGCCCTTTAATTCTAAAGGAATAATGAAAAACCAAAAACAAGTCATTAGCTATGACTCAGTTGCTCAGCCAAGTCTGTTTCCAAGATTTCTTCACTTATGATAAGTACATTGAATGAATGTGCATTCTTCTCACTGGTATCTGACTATGAAATATTTCTAATTGAAGATCTCAATACACAAATTAAAAATAGAGTAGGCTACTGGACTCTTATACTGGGAGCTAAAGTATGATTGAGATAGGGACTATATATTAACCCCTCTGCAGTATAATTTTAACTCTCTTATTTCTTCTTGTAAGTTCATGATGGCATTTAGAGCAATATGATCACATGTAAGCTCTTGTCTTAATCGGCTCTGGCTGCATGACAAAAAACTAGAGACTAAGTGGCTTAAACAATAGACATGTATTTTCCACCATTCTGGAGGCTGGAAGTCCAAGATCAAGGTGCCAGGAGATTCAGTTGCCACTGAGAGTTCTCTTCCTGGCTTGCAGATGGCTGTCTTCTGACTATATCCTTTCCTGGCCGGGAGGGGAAGGAAAGAGGAGGAGGAAGAATAGAAGGAGGAAGAAGAACAAGAGGAAGAGGAAGAGGAGAAGGAGAAAGAAAGCTTTCAGGTATCTCTTTTTGTAAGGGAAGTAACCCCATCATGGGCACTCTACCCTCATGACTTCCTCAAAACCTAATTACCTCCCAAAGTCCCATCTTCAAATACTATCACATTGGGAGTTAGGGTTTCAACATATGATTTTTTTTTTTTTTGAAACACAGACATTCAGAAAATCTCCTACCGGTCTTTATAGACTAGGCTTTTATGGACTGAATGTCCTTTTGATTTTACAAATAATTATTGGACACTCATAAACCAGGTACAGTACCTGGGATACAATTGAGTTTGTTGCCTTATAAAGCGATCCATTAAACATTCACATTTTTTTATTCTATCATTGATTTACAAGGTTTTTCTACAAACACGACAAAAATCAACCCAACACCATCCTCTTGAATGAGAATAATTTGAGAAATTTCTCCTACTGTCTCTTCAACTCAGTTGAATTTTACCTACATGCAAGTATATAAACTTTTTTTTTACTAAAATTCTTAAACTTTCATGCCAAGTTATTATTCAGCTTTAGGATAGTTTTTAAAGCAGACATATTAAAAGAAAACCTGTTTGCAAAAAGGATTACAGTTTCACAATTCTTTCTTACAATTCTGAAGTCTAAAAAGCTGTAAACTACATATAAGAGCTATTTTCTTTTTTCAGTAGTAATATCTGACCTGAATTGACATGAAACTTGTTATAGGCTTCACAGAATATGGGAAGATAGATGTAAGTTATATGTAAATGTTATGCCATTTTACACGAGAGACTTGAGCATCCGCAGGTTTTGGTGTTGGCAGGGAGTTCTGGAATCAATCCCCTATGGACACCTAGGGGTAACTGCCT
Source organism: Callospermophilus lateralis (assembly GCF_048772815.1). Lineage (NCBI taxonomy): Eukaryota > Metazoa > Chordata > Mammalia > Rodentia > Sciuridae > Callospermophilus > Callospermophilus lateralis. The sequence continues at coordinate 81,212,836 of NC_135310.1, read as the reverse complement.
TTAGATTCCATTTCCAGCTGCCTTTCACCCAATTTTCCTCTTGACTCCCTCACCTTTCCAGAAGCCCCTCATCTTCTCTCCACCCTGTGTGCATGGCCTGATGTAAGCTAGAAGCTCCTTTCACACTGCCTGTTACACAATGCAGATGCTAGCTGAGAATCTCAAAGCATGTTCAAAACACAAGACATTGTTTGCTAATCTTATTGCAGTTTCTGTAATTACATTAGTCCCCCATTATTTGTGGGAAATACTTTCCAAGACTCCAAGATTAGGTCTAGGAACCACAGACAAGGGGGGACTATTATAACTACTGTACCATGACTGCTATTTAGAGCCTGTTAGAATCTCCATTCACCTGCAGCCTAACGTCTGAATGATCTGTGTCTAATCTCAGAGTATCCAAGTCTTAAATGTCACCCCACTCCACTGCTCTCAAACACGCCCTCATTAAGGTTGAGGAGAAGAATTTAAATATCAGGGCTGAGCTCCTGAGCAATCATGCCATTTCTATTGATCATCTAATGAAAATTTATGGCCTTTAATAGAGAAGAGATGAGTTTACATAGGGATGCCGGCTTCCACTTCGGCTTCGGTGTCATGCCATTTCCAGGAAAGCTTTTCTTTATATCATTCTCATTTTGAGATTCTTAATTGCAGAAAGCACTCTAGGACTGAAGACAGGTTGGGCATGTTGGTCCTGTCATTTCATTACCAACTGATAAAAATAAACTGAGACCCTGGTAAACATCATGAGAACCGCAGAGTTTAAATGTAGAGACCAAAGTAAAGGAAAAAAATAAAATCTTTACTTGATCTAGTTGGGTAAATTTCACCTATCATAATTTCCTGGTGTCTTGTAGATGTGATGTTGAGTAGCAACAACAACAAAAAAATCCAAATAGTGAGGATAAATATGAGCATAGAATTAGTCACAGAGTGATAAACGATTAACACCTTTTTAAAATGCAGACAAGTATATCACATAGCTGAAATGGGTGAAAATTGTGTCACCTACAGAATTTAATTTACAGTCATGAGAGGAAATAAAAACTGCTGAGAAGCCATGACAACTGTTCCCAGCGGGGAGACTGTAGACACAGCTCCTGGCAACTGTGACCTTGCCATAATTTAAGGAGTTTGACATCATTTGCCAAACAAGAAACTTCTGTTGAAGCTAATCATGAGGGTGGGAAGGGGAAAAGGCTTCTCCTTCACCCCCTCCAATTCCCTTCTCTATTTTGCAGAGTTTTTTGAGCTCCCAACTCCACGGAGGGCCACGTAGGCATGGCACCTTCCCAACTTTCTGATCTAAAGCAACATGGACTTGCATGAGCCCCCAGTCCCCACTCTGCTGTCCCACAGAGCTAACTCCTGCCCAAGCCTCTAGGAAAGCACACAACTGCCCTTACATGCAGCCTGCCTCTGTAACTTGCCAGCATGTGACTTTGAGCAAGGCACTCGATTTTTCTGTGCCTCAGTTTCCTTTTCTGAAAAATAGGAATGTTAACAGTGTTGGGGTGAGGATTAAATGAGTTACTCCTTAAAGGGTCTGGAGCAAATTCTGACATATGGCCATTCCAAGTGTTTGGGAAATAAAATAAATAAGTAAAATGTGTTTGCTTGTTTGTTGTCTCCACTATTAAACTGCCAGGGTTACCAGCAGATTCCTTCTCAGAGGTGTGAGCCACCTGGGAAAATAAAAAATCTGAAATAATCAGTAAAGAAGAAAAGACAAAGCCAGAAATTAGATTTCAAAGCCGGGTGCCTGATGGGTCTTCCAGCCCTGATAGGAACTGGAACTGAAAAAATGAAAAAGGCCCCAATCCTTTATTTAAGGGAAAGTACATCAAAGTTTTCAGTGTGGGATGAATCTTGAAGTAAACAGGTTGTTTGGTGCTTGGTAGGTTATGACCATCTCTGGAGGCTGTGTTTGAACCTAAGGCTGTGAGCTAAGCATGAGCTGGACTTTCTTGAACAAGGGAATTTCACCCAGGAATTCCCAGAAAAGCAGATTCCCTGCCTTAATGGCTCAAACAAACCCATAATTTATACACAGCTCTCAACATTGGACTGTAAGTTCCATGAGGAAGGGGCTTGTTCCACTTTCTGGTACAGCCTTAGTGCTGAGTGCAATGCCGAACACACAGTAGGACTTGATAAATATTTGCAGAAGGTATGGATGATGGAACCAAGAACTTCCTCTCTGCCACTTTACCTCATCTCTCTGTCTTGTTTTTCTCTCTTTCTTATTCAAAGAAGGGAGGATTTCTTGGGTGATATGGCTCATTTTAACAACTCTCTCAAATATTTTAAGTTGACAAATCCTTTAGGAATATTATCTTGTTGAGACAGGCACTTTTTTTTTTAAAGAGAGAGAGAGAGAGAATATTTTTAATATTTATTTTTAGTTCTTGGTGGACACAACATTTTGTTTGTATGTGCTGCTGAGGATCGAACCCGGGCCGCACGCATGCCAGGCGAGCACGCTACCGCTTCAGCCACATCCCCAGCCCAAGACAGGCACTTTTTAAAATTGAGATCTTGCAATTAAAGTTTATAGATTCTCCTGACCCAAATATATGGTCCAGAAACAATACTCAGCACATATTTGTATTATGAGAGAATGAGATGCTGTTTTAAAAAGTGCTCCAGGCTCAGCCCTGAGGAATGCAGGCCAGAGAGACTCGGTGGGGGGTAAGGGGTAAGTTTGGAAGGAGCAGAGCTGGGACAGGAACCACTCACCCTCAGGCATGTTGTGGCAAGCAGGGCCCACATTCCAAATCCCAGAATGAGAGGAGTCCAGCTGTTGGACTCCATCCAAGGGATTCTCTGTTGAACAGAAGCCACACAGGACTCTGCAGATAAGGGAAATCACTGAGGTCAGAAGGGAGTCTTGTTCCAGAGAAATGGAGGGGCAGGAGAACCCATTTGAATTGAAGCAGGTCCTTAGCCACTGAGCCACAGAGACAGGGCCCAACTCTGCAAAAGAAGGGTCCAGCCAAGAATTCACATGTTGCCCAGACCCAGATTTGTGGCCTATGCTTTAGGCCACAGGAAGCTGGAAACCCAACCAGGGACCAGCGCAGCTCCTGGGGGCACAAAGTCCATCCTCCTGAAGCCTCTGTGAGCCCTTGGTTTTAGTATATTCTCATTCCTTGGGCTGCTCTCTCATGTGTGTCTGAAAACCAAGAATTTCAGTTCTTCAAAATGTCTTTGATTATTTCTTCAGAAATGTCCTCTTTTTCATTTTCTTCCTTCCTTTTCAGAAATCTTTACTATTTAAGTCTACCTCCTAGTTTGAGCCTCTGATTTTCTGTTTTTCTATTAGAAACCTTTAAAGAGGGTTTTGTTTGCTGTTTTACTTCCTGGTCTATTTCTTTAAATCGATCTCTGAGCACTTCTGCTGGCTGTTTCCATTTCAGCATTCAAATATGAACTTCCAAGAGTCCCCAGCTCTTGTTTCACGGGTGTAGTGTATTCTCCTGTCTCTTTCTCATGCTCTGGGGAGTTTAATTATCAGACTCCTCAGCACAAAGGAGTATGAGCTCTGTATAGTTTCTGAATCCCTGAGGTCCTTCTGGTTTTGACTTCTGTGTCTCTGCCTTTCCTTTTAGAGGCTGTCCTCCTGTCTGTCCCTCCTGGACTTTTCTTATTCATAAACTGAGGTCCTTGAGAGATGAGTGAAGTTTTGTGCACAGGCTGGCCTTTGTTTCCTGGTTGACCTCTGGTTAACCTCACCGAGGAGTTACAGCCAGAGATGGCCATTTTTTTAGAGTAACCCTCAAATATTGGTATCTGTAGCTCTGTTCTCCTGCCCAGTCTGCTCATCCTGAGGGCAGTCCTTCACTCTCCTACCTGGACTGCAGAAGGCTGTTCCCAGTGGTGCTGGGAGGGAGTTGAAGCTGGGGCTCAACAGGGGGTTCACTACCAGGTGTGGGGACTGTGGCACCGAATCCCCCTGCTTCCGGCCTCATGCCTCACCTTCCCCACCTCTCCCACCTAGTGATCTTAATCTGTCCTTTCTTTAGAAATTTTAGAAAATTAATTAAGTGTCTCCAGCAGATTCTAATGTTCATAAGGAATAACTTACTTAGTGGGATGATTTTTATTTTTAAAAGATTTCAAATCAGACTTCAAGAAAATTTCTCATACAACTTTTTTTTTTTTTTTTTTTAGGGAAATGATTAAAAGGGGCCAAAGCATTATAAAGAGCTAGGTTATAGAAAAGTGAGGTCATACAGGTTGGCATGTTTGCAAGGCACTTTATGGTGAGAGACTGAGACAGTGGGCCTAAACGGGAGCCCTGGGACTTCCATGTGTGTTCTCGTCCTGGGTCCAGGGGACTGGTGACTTGGGTATGTTACTTGCAGTATTAAAATTAAGCTCCACTCAAAGACATCTATTTCATTCCACTATAATAAAGCCATCTCAATCTTATCCCTGTCGAAAGCTAGGATGAGTCACATACAGACGTCATAAATTCTGCTTCAGGGTACTAAGGTGATATGACATGAAGACTATAAATCACATATAACAATAACATCTCCTAGCTGGTGTAGTTTGGGATGACAAACAAATAAACAGTGTTGTTACCTGAGCTTTGCTCTTGCAGGTATTTGAGCTTTCTTTTCAGACCTGGAAAAGATAAACAAAGGCTATGAAATGGTTTCTTTTAAGGTTTAAAATTGGAATTTCATATTTCAAAATCTGCCTTATATATTTAAGAAAGTGAGATGAGCCAGTTTGTATGGCTGGAATTAATTTGAATGTGTAATTATATACACCACTTCCAAAGGGCAGCTGCAGAAAGCATGTTGATATAGTGTGCTGAGGTCTGTGAGGCTTATTGCTGATGCTAAGTGCACACACAGACACACACACACACACACACACACACACACACACACACGTTCCTGCACACGTGCGTGCATGCAAGACCTTGGTGCCTGTCCTTGCAGGTGTCTGGACACACACCTCAGGGCTGCCTTTGTATGCAGGAAATGATCACAGTAATCAGTCTCATGGGATACTGGGAAACATTTCAGCAAAAGATGAGAAAATAAATAGAATATATTATTCCTTTGACAAACTTTTGTCCTTCAACAAGCTTAAGTCCCTTCCCCCATGCTACGCTGAGATAGAAATTTCGTCACTAGAAATGCTTTTACCTGTGGTTTTTAGGGGAGCAGCTCTGCCACAGTTCCTGACACCCTAGGAGGTTTCCACACAGGGCACGAAGCTGAGGCTTGACCATGTCTGACTTGTCTTGGTGAACGCTCTGCCCTCCTCTCAGGAACTTAGCAAAAGTGGCAGTTCTGTGAGGTGCTGTCATAAGACTGCTCCCCTTGCACCTCCCTACATCCTGGGAGGTTGCCATGGGCAGTTTTACATCTGTTTCCCATGTTCCAGTGAGGCAGGGACTTTCCAGCTGCCCCGTTCCTTCAAGAATAGTTGTAGACTAAAAACCTGCTTAGCGAGGGCTTTAAGTTGGCTCCTCAGCAAGAGTACCCCACTGCTCATAAGCCTAGCATCTGGTCCTTTGGGTTTGGTGTCATCCTGTGGGTCAAGGGATGCAGGTAACCAACACAGTGCTGATCTTACTTAGGCTGTCTGTACAAGTTATAGACTGTCTAAATCCACTGGGCACAAAGGCTCACACCTGTAATCCCAGTGACTGGGGAAACTGAGGCTGGAGGATCAGAAGTTCCAGGACAGCCTGGGCAAATTGGCAAGACCATGTCTCAAAAAGAAGAATTTTAGTGGGGGGGAATAGAAGATAAGTGGATTATACAAAGGGGAATGAAGGGAAAGGAAGGGAAGAGGAACAGGACAGGAAAACTGTAGAATGAATCTGACATGACTTTCCTATGGCATATCTCAATATGCCACCTGTGAAACTCCACATCATGTACAACCATAAGAACGGGATCCTAATTAGACTAATTTATACTCCATGTATGTATAATATGTCAAAATACACTCTCCTGTATGATATGTCAAGATCATTGTAATGTTTTGAGCAACTAATAAAATTTTTTAAAAAAAAAAAATACTCTCTCCTGTCATGTGTATCTAAAAAAAAAAGTAAGAATTTTAAAAGTGTTGGGGATATAGCATTTGTGGTATAGCACCTCTGGATTCAGTCTTCAGTACCACAAATGATAATATAATAATAATAATGTTTATTATTGTTATATTAATACATACACTTGAGCTTGTGATCTCGTTAACGGGCGAATTTCCAGAAATGTAGTAAGACAAACCAGCAGTGACTGCCATGCTACTGCTTAGTGACTGCCTAACTGTTTCATAGAAAATTCTAACCAACAATAGCCTAAGAAAATATGGATTTTTTTTTCTCCGCTTCACATAAGGAGAAATCTGGACACGGGTTCTGTTAAGTAACAATCTGATGTCAGGCTGATACAACCACAAATATTTTTTTTCTGAAGTGCTGGGGATGTAATCACCCAAGGCTTTCTGCTTGTTAGGGAAGCACTCAACCACGGAGCTACATCCCCAACCCTGCAAAAATTCTTTAGTTTTCTTGATCACAAGATGGCTGTGCAGTTCTAGGTACCACGTTTAGATTCAGGCAGTATGAAACAATGTGAAGGCAAGGCATGGTCTACCTGTTTTATTAGGAAAGTAAAATTTCTGCAATAGACTTCCCCTTGCACATCATTGAACCCTGAGCTTCAAAGGAAGCCAGACAGCCAATTTCTGTAAGAGAGGAACTACATTAGCATGATTGGCCTAAACTAGACCAGACTAACCATACTACACCTCAGGGTTGGCCTCCTTGTCACTTGAAACCAAACAGTAGTTTGTTTCATTGATGGAACAGAACAGCAAGGTAAGTTGGGCAGACAACAAAGTGTGTCTGCCACTTGAACCAATGTTGTTGGTCCCAGCTTTGCCAGCTCAGTAGGGAAGACCAGTCAATAGCTGACTCCAATACCTCTCCTTGCTCCCGCGGTGATTGCATCTCATACTTGAACTGACCAATAAATGATGGGGTGTTGTAAAGAAAATCTCCAATTCTGTAGAAACTGCAAGACTACAAGAAAAAAAGCTATTAGAGTTGTCACAATCTGGGACTGGAGTTATGGCTCAGTGGTAGAGCATTTGCCTAGCATGTGTGAAGCATTGGGTTCAATTCTCAGCACTGCATATAAATAAATGAACAAAATTCATTTTTAAAGGTCCATCAACATCTTAAAAAATTTTTAAAAAAGAGTTGTGACAGTCAAGAGCTTTCAATGTGTCAGCCCCTGAAATATTTTTTTTTAATTCATTTTGAGGTGGAATAACAGACCTACCATCAAGTCGTTATGAGAGAACAGCACAAGATTGGCACTGTCATCTGAAGCCATCTCAAGCTTTACTCACCTTTGCAGAATTTAGCTACAGTAACTCCTCCCAGTAGGAATATTCTTAAGTAAGAAATAGTTGACATTACTACCTGTATTTTGGTAAATTGATACGAGGAACATTTGTTCCATATGATGTAGAGAGGAGAGAGCTATCTGAATGCTAAGACCGAACTAATCCCTCAGGAATTGGACTGTGAGGACTTAACCCACATTCCTTCTCTTCCACTTGTCAAACTCTCCTCAAAACTCTGCTGAAAAATAACTTTCTTTTATGAAATCTTCTGCAAATTTCTGAAACAAGTCAAGCCATTTGTAATCTTAATTAATCTTAATCTCTTTCTAATGTCTGTTATAACCCTTACCAATGGCACACTGAAATTATTCATTCATACAACTGTCTCACCCACTACATTAAGACATTTTCCAGGGGAGTTTCATAGTCAGAACTTAAGGAGGAATGCACAGTAGTAAGCATTCAACACATTTTTGTTGAATAAGATTTAAACTATGAATAATTAATAATATAATGTTGAGTTTTATATTTTAATTCAAGCACTTAACAATACAAGATGTATTCACAGTCCAACAAAAAAATAAGCAAAGAAGCAAATACAAACCAAGAAAAATATTTGACTTCCCTATCATATAAATATGGTTTATTGTCTTAATATAAAACTCCAAGAAATTGAGATGAAAAAGACCAACAAATGAAAAGATAAACAAGCAAGGACATTAACAGACAATTCACATTTTTAAAAAAAAAATGTTTAAATGGCCCTTAAACCAATGAAAATATACTCAACCCTGGCCATGACTTTTAAAATGCCAGTTAAAACTATGCTGAGATGTCATTTTAACTTACCATGTTGGCAAAAATTTAATAATATACTCCATTAGCAAGATTGGGAAAAGAGGCACTCTAGTGCACCTCTGGGGGAGTACAAATGGTAGTTCATAGAAGGGACCATGTGGCAGTATTTATGCAATGTTACAAATGCTTTCAACCTTCGACCCAATTATCTGTCACTGGGAATTCATCCTACAGAAATGTCCACACAGCTAAAAATGACATGCACAAGTGATGTATTAGCATATTGTTCATAACATCCTAACATGAGAAGCAATTCATTTCCATAAACAGAAGACTGATTAAATAAACTGTGGCACGTCCTCACAATGGAATATGAGGTAGCTGAAAAGAGAATGAAGATATCTCTCTGTTTTACTCTGAGAAGGTATCTAGGATAGATAGTTCTATAGAAAAGCAAAGTTCAGAATAGTGAGCACAATATGAAGTCTATCGTGATAAAGGGGCAGGGATAAGAATATGCATTTGTTTGTGCAACTGCATAAAGTACTAGAAGGGTGCACTACAAATAGAAGAAAGGGAGATGCAAGAACAGGGTAAATATAGTAGAAGCAAAGTTCTTCATATACCTTTTAATTTAAAAACTGTAAATTACAAATTTTATCCAGAGCAATTAGGTAAGATTAAAAAAATTGACAAAGAGAAATTTAAACTATTTCTTTTTGTAGATGACATGATCTTACATATAGAAAAACCCAGACTTCATTTAAAAAGCATTAGAACAGAAAAATTGCAGTATCAACATATAAAATTCAGTAACATTTCTATACACCAAAAATAAAATTTTCTAGCTGAAAAAGAAATCAATTGCATTTACTTAGCTACACAAAATAAAATAAAACACCTGAGAATAACTCAAACAAGGAGATAAGAACTCTTTAATTAAAACTAAAAACACTGATCAAAGATATTGAAGAGGTCATTCCATATTCCCAGATTGGAAAAATTAATATTGTTAAAACGCCCATACTACCCAAAGCAATCAACAGATTCAGTGAAATCGGTATCAAAATACCAATGGTAATTTTTACAGAAGTAGAAACCTCTAAAACTTATATGGAGCCAAAACAGAACTTGAATAGCCAAAGTAATTTTGAGAAAAAAAGAACAAAGCTGGAGGCATTGCAGTACCTGACTTCAAAAGACACCACAAAATATAGTTACCTAAATAGTATGATACTGGCTTAAAAACAGACACATAGGTCAAAGGAAGAGAATAGAGAACCAAGAAATAAATCCACATATTACAGCCAACTGATTTACAACAAAGGCACTAATAATACATACTGGAGAAAGACCTGTCTCTTCAATAACTGGTGCTTGGAAAACTAGATATCTATATGCAGAAGAAATAAATGAGACCTTCAGATCTCTCTTCTCTCTATATGTGTGTGTGTGTGTGTGTGTGTGTGTGTATAAATCAACTCAAATGTAGAATCTAAAACTATGGAACTACTAAAAGAAAACATAGGATAAATGCTTTAGGACATTGATCTAGGCAAAAATTTTTAAAAATATGATCCCCAAAACAAGGCAACAAAAGCAAAAATTGACAAACAGAATCACATCAAACTAAAGAGCTTGTGCACAACAACGGAGAAAACAGAATTAAGAGACAACCCAGAAAACGGGAGAAAATGTCTGCTACCTATTCATCTGACAAGGAATTAATATCCAGGATACACAGCAATTCAAAAACTAAACAGCAAAAATGAACAAATAATTTGATTAAAAATAGGCAAACACTCTGAGTAGACATTTTTCAAAAGGAGATACACAAATAGCTAACAAATCTATGCAAAAAGGTTCAATATCACTAATTAGAAAATTAGGCAACACCACAATGATATATCTTCCCACACTAGTTAGAATAATTATCCAAAAGACAAAAAATAATAAGTGCTAGAGAGATTGTGGAGAAAGGTGAATTCTCGTACACTGTTAGTGTGGATATAAATTAGTCCAGCCATTTTAGAGATCAGTAAGGAGATTCCTCAAAGAATTACCACATGATCCACCAATTCCACATGTAGGTATACATACAAAGAAAAGGAAATCAGTATTTCAAAGACAGTTCTGCACTCTCGTGTTTATTCATGGTAGAAAAGATAGAGAATCAACCAAGGGTCCACTGGTAGATGACAAGATAGAGAAAATATATATACACAAAGAAATATTAATCATCCATAAAAAAGAATGAAATCCTGTAACATGTGACAACAGAGATGAGCCTGGGAAGCACTGTGTTGAGAGAAATGTCAGGCATAGGTAGACAAATGCCACATTTTTATTTATGTGGAAGTTAAAATATTGATCCCATGGAAGCAGAAAGTAGAATTCTGGAAAGGGTATGGGAGGGGAGGGACTAGAGAAAGGGTCGTAATGGGTACAGGGCTACAGTTGGATAGGAGAAATAACTTCTAATATTCTAATATTCTATAAGAGAGCGGGGTAACTATGGTTGGCAAAAATTAAATGTATGTTTCAAAAATAGCCAATAGAAAAGATTTTGAATGTACCCATCACAAAGAAATGATAAATGTTTGAGTGATAGATATACCAACTACCTTGATCTGATCATTACACAATATATACATCTATTGAAACATCACACTGCATCCTATAAATATGTATAATTATGTCAATTGAAAATAAAAGCTTTAAAAAAGTTATTTAAAAAATAAAAAGTCTCTGAATCATTAATTATTTAAAAAATTAAATCCAATTTGTAAAATGTTATACATTGCTTTCAGAGCTAGATTGTGTGCCTTTGTATCTCTTCCTCACTTAAATCAGTAATTTAGGCTAATATCTGAATCTCACTGTGCCTTGAAGAAATTCAATGAGTTAATAAGTACAAATAAGTCAAGCCTTAAACAAAAAAATTCTACATGATATTGGGTTATTGTTAATGTTGTATTTAATAATAATTTAAAAGAGCTCTTGGTGACCCTTTAGTGATAAAATTTCCTGAACCATTTTGGCATTCATAATCTATTTTTGTTTTTGAAGATAATACAATGAATGATAAGAGAATAAAGTGATTAATCTAAAATAGCTCTGACCAGGACCAAGTAGGAACTGACATGTGGACATTGCAGATCATTTCATGTTATACATAGGATAATGCTGTGAGATGAGGTCATTGATTTCTATTCCTTCTTTAGCAAATCAGAAAGAGTATCTAATAAACTGGATTGTGAGGTATTCTGAGTGCACAAACTCTTCCAAGGTGTGTAAGACAGCTGTAGCACTCAGCCACTGAAAGCATCTGCTACAATCGCTGACTAAATCAATAAATGAAATCCTTCTACCTGTCTTTTAGATCTCCAGAAGATAGGCGATACCATCAGGGTGCGACTATGTAGAGAAAATAAATAAATAAGGGTAGAGACTTCTACAGTAGTGCTTGAATTTATCGTCCTAAATACATCCACTCAATGATTGTTCATTTAAAAAAAATCATTGATGCAGATATGATATAATCAGCAAGGCATTGTCAGTAAATTTGCCAGCCCCTTTCAGATGGCTTTTTTCAGGGGAAAATAAATCCGTGCATGACATTCTGATATTTGGATTATCAAATAACACCCATTCAAAACAACACAAAGAACCAGCTTAGGTGTTTTCCTTTCTAATCAAAAAGCAAAACCTAACACTGTGAAGAAATTGTGCCCCCTGCTGATTTTATTTGATATTAACTTCATCAGTGTTAAAAAAAAAAAAAAAAAAAAAAAAAGCCTCTAGTGCTGCAGGAGAGTGCAGCATCCTCAAGGTCAGTAATTTAAATGTGCTCTCAGATGTATGGCAGCCTGTCGCTGCCACTGGAAATTTTTGCATGATATTGACCTTGGGAGAAAAGAGGAAGGAGGAATGCCTCCTATTCTGAGATTTGTGGAAATAATTTTTCTAAGAACCTTCTCCATATTGCATGTACCTTTGGAGACACTGAATAGGAAAATGGAGCAAATAAGAAAAGCCTTGAGAGATGAGCCAGTTGTTAGCAAGCACAGGTCCCTCATGATCACTCTCAACTGTACTAAGATCAAAGTATGTTAGAATTCTATTTCAACTGCCAGAGAAATAAAAAAACATTCCTTGAGACTGAGTTTGTTCACTCTGAGAAAACTATTATGACCAATGAAGAGTAATCGTGGCTGGGCATTCCAAGTGCTGGAAGTCATTTTAACTTGATGTGAACCATCTATTCAGATTCTAAATGCACTCTTAGAAAGGGCTCCAGCCCTGCAGGATGTTGTTAACTAGGAGACAGCACGAAGCTCCCCAGTCTCTTTCTTCTATGACCCTCGTTTTTATCTTGATGTGCCCTTCTCTGCTTTGTCTTTTGCCTCTCAACCTATTTTTCATTACTAGCAAGAGGTAACTTAGGCTCCTGGAAGGGTTAACTAACAAGAACATGTGTCCTTTTCTCCTGATATTCACATCTTCAGGAAAAATTCTTAAACACCGAGAGGACTTCAATTGTGCACTTAGTCTTGGGGACGATAATGGTGTGAGTATTTTATGGTGCAGGAAGGACCATTCCTCCTGCTTTCAGACAAAGCCACAGACTGCTTAATAGATTCTCAGCCAGCTGTGAAGATAAAGGCTTCTTCCAGTTTACAGGATGCAAAACTTTGATCTAGGTTCAACCAACAGTGTGATAGTCGAGCATGCACAGCGCTCCTACTTCTAATTCCATTTGAATAAGAATTCCGAACCAAAAAAAGAAAACATGCTTTTTTGGTATTAGTAATTGTTATTTATCTGAAGTTCATATTGAATTAATATTTCGTATTTTATCTGGCAACGTATCTTTGAGGTCTGTTTTCACAAACATTAGGTGGCCTCCCTAGCTATGCTGTCTCAGGCACCCGTCTCCCTCTAGCGGCCGCCAGGGACATCGCGCCACCCATGCGAGAAGCCATGCGGGGCCCCCTGCGGCTCTGGACCTGGAGGATGAGTCTTAGGCCACATCTGCAGGGGTTTTTTTATGTTGTTGTTGTTTTTCCTGGACCAACGGATAGGAATGGAGACCTGCTGAGTTCAACGCCGCCTAAACCTAGTTTTATCCCCAGAAGGAGAAAGTAACACTCTTGCTACTAGCAGAAATGAAGTGTCCCTTGTTTTCAGTTAAAAATATACTGGACAAATAAATTCTCCATAGAACAGCTTATGATGACAGTTAATGTCCTACCCTGGGATGTCCTCATCATCACGGAAAACTAATAGATGTTGTCATCCCTTGCTGAAGAAAAATCGAAGCCCTTCTCCCCTCTGACCTCAAATGGCTTGTCTAGAAGTATCCATTCAGACAAGGAGGCGGTTCAGAAGGGTGGAGATACTTGTCTGTCGTCTATATTGTTCCTGACAACCAATAAAAAATGTTGAAATGAATTGGCACTGAAATACACCAGTGGCTTGGAATTAAAGATAAAGAAGGAACCTGTTCCTACTGGCAGAGAATGACCACACCATCTGAAAAGGAGATGGTGGTGGCAGTGATGGTCCTCACCTACAGCCGGGGAACTGGTTCTTGGAATTGTACTTCCACTCTTAGCAATCTGATGGCAGGAGCCTGGCCAGCAGGGCCAGCACTGAGATTGTTTTTTACATTACACTACTATAAGCGTTCAATGACACAGGGTGTTGTCCAGACTCATGAAATGGAACTAGGACATGGGTTCTAGAGTCCAGAAGTGACTCCCAGATCATACCTGAGTTCCTTTAAGGACAATTTCCACAAGGTAGGTGTTTTGTGATTGATTGGTCAATTGATGAATGAATGAACAATGGGATTGTATCTATCACAACCATCTCCACACCAAAGGAAGAATGTGTCATGGAGCACACTCATCAGGTTCAGTGGTATCAAAGCAAAGTAAAAACTTCAGAGACAGAACTCTGGTGAGAGGGGCCCCTATCACCAATGGCTGTACTCAGGGGTGATTGGGAGTAAAGATGGCTTTTAGTCTCCATCAGTCTCCTTCAAGCTACAAAAGAGCACATAATTTAAGCAAAAGCAATTATTTTGCTTTGTCATTTCAAGATAAATTCACTAGAAGTTGTCCCTTTTAAACAGACAACCTATCTTTAAGCCTTGCCTCACTGATATACCAAGTGTACACAAAGTAGGGTGGTAGGTGTTTGCACAGGGAGTTGAGACGTCAGATACTCACTTTTTAGATTAACTCATAAGGAAGGAAATGATAATTACTGACCATCTAATATATAGCAGGTACTATCTCTTGCTGCCTCATGTGATCTTCACAGTAAGCCTGTGAGGTTATCATTACTGTCTACAGGTGTGGAAATGGCATGTTAAAGAAGTGAAATAATTTGGCTAAGGACATACAGAGAGAACCAAGATGCAAATTTATATCTGCTTCATTGTCTCTTTCCAATATTCAATGCTGGTACTTGAGCACCTAAGGATGCCATTCATATAGTTCAAGACAGAATCAAATAATTAGGAAATGTATGCTACAAATAAAGCGCCAAGGGAAAAGTGCAGGGATCAGTCAAGGGGTGGGTGAATTCTATCCTTCTCCCACCCAAGCTCTGAGCTCTGTGGCCAGGGTTTCATCAGCTTGTCCTTTATAGATCCAAGCTTCTTTAGATAGCAACGTGGAAGACTTTGAAATTGCTTTTGCTTAAATTATGTGTTCTTTTGTAGCTTGAAGGAGACTGATGGAGACTAAAAGCCATCTTTACTCCCAATCACCCCTGAGTACTGCCATTGGTGATAGGGGCCCTTCTCACCAGAGTTCTGTCTCTGAAGTTTTTACTTTGCTTTGATACCACTGAACCTGATGAGTGTGCTCCATGACACATGATTTCATAATCTCAAAGCTTTCAAAATACACTCATCTTCAGGCCTTACCTCCCGAAGAATTCTGAGGTCATAGTTCTAGGGAGGAGGCCTGGAATCTGCATCTGTAGCAAGCAAGTCAAGAGACTCGATATTATTTAATTAATGTTCAGTACTCTTCTAAATTCTGTAAATAAATGACGTAGGCTGTGTTCTTAAAAGAATTTCCTAGCAAATATTTTTATTCTTTTAAACAGTCATGTTCAAAAAGGAAACATTAAGGCACTCAGTGGAAATGAACTGAGTATTCTTATAATGATGTATCAAAATTCAGTTGGTGTTTCTTATGGCATTTCACTGGCATTTGGCAGCTTGTAACAGCCCCAATAGAGATGTAAGCTCCTTAAATCCAGTAAATCCACTTGATATTAGATTATGAAAAAGTTGTGTGGGTTAAGAACCTTGAAGACCTTCCAGGGAACAGTTAATCTGGTGACTTTGGAACCAAAATGTAATAATGGTTGTTTATGCTAGATTTCCCTTTGATCATTCAAATCCTTCATTCATTCTTTGAGTAAGCATTTTTAAATGCTTCAGACCATACCTGTAGCTTTGAACAAGAAGTTCTTGGCTTTGTTCACTTCAGTGTGTATCACACTGCCTCAAATCTTGTGGAAAAAAAGAGACCTGAGAAAGCTAAAACCAGTGAGCAAAAATTTTTAAAAATTACATTAGTTACCACTATGAAAAGGATCACTGTACACATGTTTGAGTCCCGTGGGTTATGAGAAGTCCAAAACACTTCTAGGGCTGTGTTCCCACCCTCAAGTTGAAGTCATATTCCAACCATACCTTGTTGAATCAACTATTCACCTAATAAGTTGATTAATTAATTAATTAGTTAATTAATGTTCAGTACTCTTTTCTAAATTCTGTAAACAAATGACTTAGGCTATGTCCTTAAAAGAATTTCCTAGCAAATATTTTTATTATTCTAAACAATCATGTTAGAAAAGGAAAAATTAAGGCACTCAGTGGATGAACTGAGTATTCTTATAATGATTTACCAAAATTCGGTTGGTGTTTCCTATGGCATTTCAGGTAAACAGGATTAATATCAGGACCAAAAAGGGATAAAGATCAAGGATTCTCAGGCCACCCACTTTTCTCTCTCCTTGGCTATTTACACCAACCATTCTTCTAGATAATTACTATTTCTTTCTTTAGGCACACCCACAGACATATATTTCATTTTCTTTATCTTATCTCAATGTAAGAAACTCATCTAAATGCACTTCCCTTTGAAGATAGAACACAACATTCATAATTCGTCTCTCTTATAATTGAACAATTACCTAGAAGATGATTTTACATGTTCTTTTTTATTTCTTTCCTTATAAATTCTCTGTCTGTATTGCTGACATGTCACCTGCTGAAGTATCTAAGGTTAAATCTTTACTGGTTGGGCAGGTGAGAAGTTGATATATGACTAACAGGCAATTCTCCTTTAGGAAACCTAGAATTGTGTAAGGATAGCTGATTCATACTGCTGCAACTGAAATATGTAATAACAGAGCAACAACAAAGGCCGAAGATGATGACAGCCCAGCACAGTGACTGGTTCTCTAGCTCCATGGCTGATGGAGAAATTACGACCCTGGTAAAACAAGGTGCTCCCAAAATCATTCCAGTCATTCCAAGGAGTGATGTGATTTTTCTTTACAGGCCCACAGCAAAGACACAGTGTTGTTTAATTAAAGCCTTTCTTCAAAGTGAGCTCCATTGTTTCCATACTTATAAGGTCCTACAGGGTCATACATGTAAATTTCTGTTCAACATAGAATTTGGAAGCACCACCTACATGCCAAGAGTTGGGAATTCTCATCAGCTTGTCCTTTACAGACCCAAGCTTCTTTAGATAGCAAAGGAGAAGACTGTGACTCCATAATCTGGGAATTGTGGAATCCCCCATAAAACTCCAACGTGGAGTTGAGTTTTATACTTAAAAATATTAACTGTTATTGCCAATTTCTGTTCAGACTTTAAATGCATTTTGTTTTACTTTTTTTTAAAGAGAGAGGGGGAGAGAGAGAGAGAGAATTTTTTTTTAATATTTATTTCTCAGTTATCGGTGGACACAACGTCTTTGTTTTGTATGTGGTGCTGAGGATAGAACCGGGGCCGCACGCATGCCAGGCGAGCGCACTACCGCTTGAGCCACATCCCCAGCCCCTTTAAATGCATTTTGTAATAAATCTTCTCTTTATGGCTGGGAATACAGCTATAAAAATCATCAGCTGATACAGATATGACCCTCTTCTGGTTTATTCTTCTGTTCACTTAATCAAATTCACCTGTTTTAAAACATTTTGAAAATGAGTCAAAATATAAGAGTTTCAGGCTAAAAGCATGGGCTCTGTCATACAAACTTGGGTATGAGCCTCAGTCTTGTTATAGTTCCCTGTGTGGCCAGGAACTTGCAGGTACCATGGAGCCTTTTCCCACTTATAAAATAGAGGTTACATTAGTACCTCCTCCCCAGGATAATTGTGAGGATTAAATGAGGTAATAACTTCTTGCTGCAGTGGCTTGAATTTATCAAGTGCTAAAAAAATGAGATCTCTTATTAGTTAATAATATTATTTTTCCCAGGCATGTATATACAGATTTGACTGGTTATATGCCAGAAGGTGAAGGCTCTCCTGGAGCCATCAACTGGGTTAAGCTTAAGAAAAGCTTTGACAAGAGTTGAAATGACTTGTGACTCAATTCATACCATGCCTGGTGTTAAGTAGTCAACCAGGGAATGTCAAAGGTAAGATTTTCCTGGCAAATGGAATGAAGAAAATAAGAACTAATTCAGGGACCCAAAATTCCTTTTCTTTTGAATGGGATTATCTTAGAGAAAACAAGTCCTGAGAGAGGCTATGAAACAATGGTCTCTGGCTAAATTCCATTGAAAAGAGCTATGTAATATATTTATATATTTTTATATAGGATCACAGTGTGCATTAGGTAAAAGACTAGTGAATACAAAAGAGATGGAATCAGTTTTAACTTTCTATTATTTCCCAAATTGATTTCTATGTTAAAAATATTTTAATAACATCAATTAGTATCTCCAGGAACACTCTTTGCCAAATTCTGCTAAAAGAAACTAAGAAGAACTTGCTTCACAATTGCAAAGTAGTAAAAGCATCCAAACTTGGGAACCAGGCACATTTTTTTCTGACCTCTGATCCTACCAGTAGTATGAATTGGGGAAGTCACCTGATTTCAGCATATATAAATATATGATAATATGCTCTCCATTTATAGATATATGATAATATGCTCTCCATTTATAGCCATAAAGAGAAGATTCATTACAAAATGCATTTAAAGTTGGAACAGAAATTGATAATAATAATTAATATTGTTACAGTGTAAATTCTAACTTGTACCAGAGTAAAGTCAAGGATACAGTTCTTCTGAGTAAAGCCTTTTGATATTGGATGTCTGGGAAGAGGTTGGGTGTGTTCAAGATAAAGCTATTGATTAAAGTGTAAAGTATGTGCAGGAAGGAGCAGGAATCAAGAGAGGGAAGATGAAGAAATGAAGGAGGATAATCCCATGTGTGGGGCCGAGGCTACCAATAGAAACAATGAGGAAAATATGGGTAGGAGTGGCTGAGGAGTGAAACTAGACTCTTTTTTGATGTGCTGGTTTGAACAAATAACCAACCATCTGGTTGGCAACCTCATCTATCTAGAGCTTAGGAAACAGACTAGAGCTTGAGAAATTAAATGAGGAAATGTTAGCACATTATTGTGAAAATTTTTAGAAAAGGGCCATGACAGATTCAACTGTATATCTTCTGTGTTCAGCCTTGTGTCTGGTGCATAGAAGGAATTTCAAAAATGTTGGAAAAACAAATAAATAAATGAGTAAACTACAAATAGTCCAATTTAAAGTAGATTTTAAGTCATGTAGTCAGTTCAGGATAAAATACCAACTGAATGAAGGAAATGACAGTTGAAACCATAGAACTGGGAGGATCCACCGTTAAAGATGTGTGGAGAAAAAGAAGACAACCAAAGACAAAACAGAGAGCTACCACTTACTTGGCGGCTGGCAGAAACTAGAGAACACAGGGAGTCCAAGATACTGAAGGAAAAATGAATGTTTTCCAACATGACAGGAAAGAAAGGAGAAAGTGAATAATAAATGTTATTAGATTCTGGGAGGTCCAGAGAGGTGTGACTTGTCTTCCATAAGTATCACTTCTTTTGGCCATGCTTTGGGAAGAGCAGCATGACAGTGGTCCAAAGGCCTGATGTCTGGGGTGTGGGTAACGCAGGCTGAGTGGAACGAAGGTCTTCCTAACGTACATACATGTTTAGAACTTGACCTTAGAATAAGCTCAGTAAGAGGAGGAAAATGGAGACCAGTTTTTTGTTGTTGTTGTTGTTGTTGTTCTTAACATAGGCTGGTTCTTTTTAAACTTTTAATTATAAAAAAGTTTTAACATAGGCAAAGGTCGAGAGCAGAGGAAGTATGGAGACGTGTTCTGACCCTGATAAATTTCTCTAAAGAAGAAATATCAATGGCTGACAAAGATATGAAGAAGAAAACAAACAAACAAACTCAGCATCCATATCACAGTGAGATTCCGTCCTAACCCAGTTAGAATGGTTATTATAAAAAAAGAAAAGATAACAAGTGCTGGTGAGGATGTGGAGGAAAGGGACATTTACATACTGTTGGTGGCCTCGCATTCATTCTGGAGAACAGTTGGAACTCCTTATAAAACTTGTAAAATATTTGTAAAACTTACAAATATGTTTTATCTGTACTAGGTTACATGTTCTGTCTCTTTCCACTCTGACCTGTATTCAGACTACTTTTCTTGAAGACTAGTGATGCAGAAGTTGACATCATTTGGAGAATCTGGCTAAGGAGAAGTTGGGTTACAGAGTAGTCATTGGCAGCCCTGCTTAGCAGGAATGCCTCTTCCAGAAATGCTATACTGCCACTGGGGTTCTCTGCTATCATGACTGATGCTGTAGAGCAGAAGGTGATATCCAGCTTTGAAATATTTCCTACAGTGCCTGGCACCAAATACATGTGATACCAGTGATAGAGAAATTTTAAGCTAAGGATTTGATTCTCATCAACTGCAAGTTAAAATTAAAGTTTACTTCTATTAAGAATATGCTGGAGGCTGGGAGTGTGAATCAGTGGTAGAGTGCTTGCCTTGCTCCTGTGAGGCACTGGGTTCGATCCTCAGCACCATGTATAAATAAATAAATAAAGGTATTGCGTCCATCTACAACTAAAAAAAAATGTTTTAAAAAAAGAATATGCTGATGAAGAGGGAACACCATATATTATTTTCTTTTTTGATGGAATTCATGATATAAATTTAACAGGATTCTGCTGCAGTCTTTCAACCAAAAATGCCATGCATCATATTACTTGGCTGTGGCTCTTAGCAGGATTCTTGTGATTTTAAGGCCTAATCATACAGTGAGTATGGCTGTGTATGGAGTTGCATGTAGTATACATCCCAACTGTCAGTAATAAAAAGCAAATCTGAATCAACAATGTTAGAGAAAAGACTGAATTATCCTTATAGTGCAGATGTCACAGAACTGTGGAGGCATAAAGAGCTAACTCAATTTCCCTTTTGTGAAAAAACAAAGTGTATCAGATTTAAATGATTGAGACACCAGAATATTCCACTTACACCGTAAGACTCAAGACTTTAAAGATAGGCAATGAATAAAACAGAAATTCATGGTATTGGACTTCTTCCTACCATGAACAGATGAATACAACAAATTTTTTTTTATAAAGAAATGCTTTTGACACATGTGCTTATGACAATAATTTTACATACTTCTAGAATACCCTGTGGTGATCTGATACATGCATACAATGTGTCATGATCAAATCTTGGTAATTAGCATACCTGTTTCCTTAAACATTTACATTACTTTGTGATGTAAAACTGCCAGCTCTTTCATTCTAGTTCTTTATAAATTGTATAATAAATAATCATGTACTATAGTCACTCAACTGTGCTATAGAATGATAGAACTTACCCCTCTTAGGTAACTGTATTTTGTTCCCACTATTCAAATGTTGGAAAATACATTTGAATAATGGGAACATTATCCTACTTCACACTTACACTTTCTAACTTCCAGTGATCATTATTCTACTCTCTACCTCTATGAAGTCAACTTTTTTAGTTTCTACATATAAGTGAAAACATACAGTATTTGTCTTTCTATGCTTAGTTTATTTCATTTAACATAAGGTCCCCCAGTTCTATTGCTGTTATTGCCAGTGGCAGGATTTCCTTCCTTTTATGGCCAAGTAGTATTCCATTGGGTATATACACCAGATTTTCTTTTTTTTGGGGGGGCAGTATTTGTTCTCTTTCATGATAGTAGAATGTATTTTGACATATTATACATACATACATTTTTGTGGTTGTACATGATGTGGAGTTACACTAGTTGTGTATTCATATATGAACATAGGAAATTTATGTTACTATCTTTTCTATTCTCATTCTCCCTCCCTTCCAGTTGTTCCCCCCGTCCCCCCATACAATCAGGTGAACCTCACCCCCCACCCAGCCACACCCGCCTATTGAGAGTCAGCATCCATTATCAGAGAGAACATTTGGCCTTTGTTTGGGGGGATTGGCTTATTTCACTCAGCATAATAAATTCACCATTGATTTACTGGCAAATGCCACAATTTCATTCTTCTTCATGGCTGAATAATATTACAAATTGTGTATATGAACCACATTTTCTTTATCCATTCCTCAATTAAAGGTCACCTAGGTTGGTTCCATAGTTTAGCTACTGTGAATTGAGCTGCTCTAAATATTGATGTCTCCTCCTCAGTATTGTATACTGATTTTCAATCTTTTGGATAGATACTGAGAAGTATGATAATTGGGTCAAATGGTGGTTCCATTCCAAACTTTCTAAGGAGTCTCCATACTGCTTTCCTGAGTGGCTGCACCAATTTGCAATCCCATCCAAAAATGTATGAGTGTACCTTTTCCCCCACATCCTCACCAACATTTATTGTTATTTGTATTCTTGATAATTGTTACTCTGACTGGAGTAAGATGAAATCTCAGCGTAGTTTTAATTTGCATTTCTCTAATTTTAGTTTGATACCATCCCATTTATTGATTCTTGATTTTACTTCTTGTGCTTTAGGAGTCTTGTTGAGAAGCAGCTAAGCAATTCACCCTGAGAAGCCTGGCCAATTGAGGCCCAAGGAAACAGCCAAGTGGCCCTACTTACCCTCTTAGAACCCCAGGAAACAGATGGGTGGCTATGCCTACCCACTCTTAGCCCAGAAAAGCAACTGCTCAGGGTAGGCTGCCCTCTTGAGAGCATATAAAAGCATTATACAGCCTGAAGACACTGAGAGGTACCCTTCCTAGGTTCACCAGTATGGCCTGGCCCCCATGCAGCTCTCAGACAGGCACTTTGGCTCCATTATCAAACACACTACACTGACCCTACCAGAATGGTCCTATTTCTGCAGAGCCCTTGCAAACCAATGGATGACCTATGTACTTACTTATTTATTTATTTATTTATTTATTTTGTGGTACCAGGGATTGAACCCAGAAGCACTTAACCACTGAGCCACATCCCCAGTCCTTTTTAAAATTTTATTTAGAGACAGGGTCTCACTGAGTTGCTTAGGGCCTCACTAAGTTGGTGAGGCTGGCTTTAACTCACAATCCTCCTGCCTCAGCCTTCTGAGCCACTGGGCTTCTTTCCTCTTTTGATCTGCATCCCCAGTAGCAATTCTGCACTCCCCAGTAGATACCTGATCCTCTAAATCATGTCTGGATCTTTCTAGAAATCTTGAGAGATAATCATGGAATGATGTCAAGGGAAATGATATCAGAGAAATGGCCAAATCTCTGTCAACTACATTAAAATCCTCAGGTCACAGGGGTGACTCTAACAACTATCACTGAAAGTGTAGCTTGCTGACTGGCAGCACTAACCACCACCAGGAAACTTGTCAAAAATGCAAATTTATAGGCTCCACCCAGTCTTTCTGACTCAGAATTTCTGAGGGTGGGACCCATCATCTGTGTTTAATGTTCTCTCTAGGTGATTCTCATACATGCTAAAGTTTGAGAGCCATTCTCTAATCTGTTTTCCCTTTGCAACTCGGCTTTCGTGATACCTCACCAGTTTTATTTTGCATTAACTGGGCTAATGGTCTCTGTAGATAAGCTGTGGGAATGGGGAGTTTGGGAGTTAGGAAACGAGGCACAGGGAATGGGAAAGGTAGAGGTCAGAAAAGACGAAGTTTACAGATGTGTGATTCCATAGTCCTTCTGTGGGATAACATTTTATATTTTCTGCCTCGTATGGATCTGAGGAGCTAAGCAAATCTTTTAAACAAAATTTAAATCTAGCACTGGACTGGGAAATCAAGCAAAGGGCAGAATCACAGGTGATTATCTGCCATTTGCACTTCATTTGGTCTAGTCTCCCAGCTCTTTTTCTCACTCTGGCATCCAAAGATTACTACCACCAACAACACTGTATAAGTTATGGCTTATATATTCATTCCATAGAGTTACAGTTTTCTTGCTTTAGATTCCTAACCCTGAGTAAGAGAGAAGTCGTCCATTCCACTGGGTATCCTTTATCTGTGTTCTGTAGAGCACTATGGCAACTGCATAAACCTATGTTCTCAGAAATTATGCACAGTTATCTCTCAGTATCCACGAAGGATTAGTTCCAGGATACCTTGTGGGTTCCAGAATCTGTGTATGCTCAAGTTCTTTGTACAAAATTGCAATAGTTCTTGCATGTAATCCATACACATCCTCCTATATACTTAAAATAACTAATATAATGCAGGTACTAGGTAAATAGTTGTTATACTGTATTATCTAGGAAATAATGACAAGGAAAATAGTCTGCATAAAGCCAGTACAGATGAAATCCACCCCCCCACACACACACACAAATTAAGGCATTTCGGATCTGTAGTTTGTTGACTCCGCAGATGCGGAACATGCAGCGTGGAGGGCTGATTGTACTACTGAAATTTCTCTGTGTGTCTGCCATATCTCTGCCTAGTAAAATTCCCATATTATGATGCACAGATATCTCTCTCTCTCTCTCTCTCTCTCTCTCTCTCTCTCTCTCTCTCTTTTTATTTTGGAGAGACTATGAGTCATTCAGCACAGATAGCATAGGTTTCCACACTTCCTTTCAAATGGGTTACGCCCATACTTTCATGAATGAAGACAAGTGGCTACTAATCTGTGACACGATTCAAGTAAGATTCCTGATGTTTCTATGAGGAGGAAACAAACTTTAGGAAATTTGGCAGTGTGGAGGTGCTATAATAATTTTTCTGGAGGCTTCACATAATTGTTCCAATCAAGTTACTAGAATTTCATTTGCTTTTTGGGTAGAGTCCAACAGAAACAAGCTGAGAACTTTTATGCCAACCAGAAAACACTGGGAGTGATTTCAGCAATGTTATGAACACTTCCAGGGAAGGATAAGATTTTAGGGTTGACCTGGAGAAGATATACAAAACTGTGTTCCCTTAAAAATCATTGCTCCTGACTGAGTGTGGTGGTGCACGCCTGTAATCCCAGTGGCTCGGGAAGCTGAGGCAGGAAGATAGCGAGTTCAAAGCCAATCTCAGCAACAGCAAGATGCTAAGCAGTGAGACCTGTCTCCAAATACAATACAAAATAGGGCTGGGGATGTGGCTCAGTGGTTGAGTGCCCCTGAGTTCAATCCTCATTAACAAAAAGAAAAAAAAATTAAAAGTCTTTGCTCACAATATAGATGTGAATGTTGTTTAATTTTTATACCATTTCTTTGTGTGCTATGAGATATGCCTATGGAACCAAATTTTTGTTCTCTTATTCTCAGCATTCAGCTTTTATTTCTCATGTAAGACTAATGTCAACAAACTTCCTATTATGCTATTAGATCATAAGTTGTACGATATAAAAGCTAATAATTAGGTCAATGAGTCAGACATAGAAATGAGAAATCGGGCGGAGCATAGCAAAATTTTCATTTCATAAGAATGGAAAAAACAAGAGAAGCTATTTTATTTAAAAGGAGGTGGACAGATGCTTTTATTTAGGTTCTAAAGTAAGTTGTTATTCTATAGTAGCCATATCATTTTAATGTGAATATTTTTCCCAAAGATACTTAATTTATTTGTAAACATCAGTGACTAATTCTTACATCATAGTTTTCCAGTTTTCATCTTTGATTCTTTGTTAAGCTACTATCTATATACCACAGGCAAAAACCAACTGGAATTGAAAAACCTGGTCGTTGACTTGTGAGAGGTAGCCACACCTCACCTCGGGAGCCCAGAAATGCCAGTTTTGCTACTCTCAATCCAACCTATCCACACCCTAGACAAAGATCACCCGAATTTTCTCTTCCTCTCCCTGAGCACTTATTGTTTTCCTCTCTCGCAAAAGACATGAATTATTTTCCTCTTTCTTCTAGAAGAACCTGTCCTGATTCTACCCTAAGTGTGATGTTCTGGAGATCCCAATTCAAGTGAGGAATAACCTGGTCTCAGCCCAAGCCCCTAAAGCCTATGTCCAAGCCCATTTCTGCCATCCCTTGTCTGAGCTGAGGTGAGAGGGGCAGGCTCCCTGTCCTCACTCTCACCATTGGCAGAATGAGAGGACAGGCCCAGATTGTGGATAACATTCTGTGAACACTGATTCTTTAGGGTTCCCTTTTTATGTCCCCAGGTGAATTCCTCAATGTGTGCCTTACAGTTTACGAATTCTTTCATAGCTTCATGATCAAAAAGAGCCTTTTCAGACTCCTGTTCTTATTCATTCTTTGTATTAGCTCTGAGGGATAGTAAGGTAGATTTTATTACCTTCATTTTAGGGGTGAAGAAACATAAGCTAATAGAATTTATGATTATGATTTATGCTCATTGGCTCACAGATTCCAAAGCATGAAGCAGGAACTTAGCCATGCTTTTACTAAGTGTCTCCTCCTCCCTGCTGCTACCAGGTCTTCTAGGACATAACAGATACTCTTCATTTCCAGTGTTTGAAAACACAAACTCTAATCCATTCATTTTTGTTTCTAACACTCCTCCCCCATTCTGAAGCTTCAGAGCCTTGAATTCTAATTCAAGGGACAGATTCAGAAATGACAGCTGTATATATGTTTAATAGGATTGTTTTAATCACTGGAAATAAAAGGGCCAAGAATAGGGTGAGGGGAGTAAGATCTTTGCCTCAGGCATAAAATTTACGCAGACACCAAATAAATAAATAGTAATCAAGATGAATTTGCAATGAAATATTTTAAAATGAAAATTTACATAAAAAATCCATGTTAGAAAAAATGAAAATTTTAAATAAAAATAGGATCAATAGATGGGAAAGGGATAAAAATTATTTGAAGAATTACATGAATGACATTTTCAACCTGCTAAACATGACTACTGTGCAGAATCTGTACTCTCTGCTTCCTCACTTCTGATTATGTAGGGAAAATAAATAAACCATTCATTTAAACAACCATTAATTTTTTTCTGTTACTTGCCACCAAATATTCTTTTACCTAAAACAATAATTTTGAATCTCACTGGCTGAACATGTCCTCTAGACTGCATCATATACCAAGGAAGTATACAATAAATATTTACTGATCTAAAATAAATTTTCCATGAACTGAAGACACTTAGAAAATAAAATACCTAGAAGTTGTGGAGCAAATTCAAAACTACTGGGATAGAGAGTACAGAGAGTCAGTACTGAGAGGGCCATAACAAGTATTGGTCAACAGACATGATAATAGTGGTTCGTGCTTTCCAACTATTCATTATGTTTTGGAATGTCGACTTTATTCCTAAGATCTGAAGCTTTTCCAAACATAGCACATAAATTTGTTTTAGTTCATGGATAGGGTCCAAGCTATCAATTTACCTGTAGGATGAATTATATATTAATGACATTAGCTGCTACTGTGCCATTTACAGTAGCCATTTAAAAACTGTTTTTGCCAAACTCAAAGCCTTCAAACATCAATCTGAAGACAAATTCAACACTGTATCAGCCTTCAAAGAACTGACCATGTGATGGGAGATCCCAGCAGGGAGTCTATCTCCCCTTAGCCTGTTTCCTCCCAACCTTGCCATCCCTAGTCCTACTTGGTAGACTTCAGGCAGTCAGAGCTTCCAGCAATGGAGATATATATATATATATATATATATATATATATATATATATATATATTATATATATAAATTTCCCTAACACTACTCCCATCATGGTAGGGGTGCCAGCAATGGGACTAACACTGCAATTTAGAACACTGACAGCTTTTTCTTGAAAAAATCTGTTGATTCTACTTGATGGTTATGTTGCAAATATAACTTTCTGTTTCAGGTGAACAGGCCTAGTGGGAAGACCAGAGTTTTAATCTCAATGTCTGACATTGTTTCCCCTGAACGCCAAACAGATGATCAACAAATTTGTGGAACACAATCCAACAATAACTGGGAGACTACCTACATAGATATTAGTTGCATTGTGTAATATCACAATATGGCTGAGGAACATTCCCATAGTACCAATTTAAACTAGTAGCAATGAATCCAAACTTGCTTAGCAGGGCAAAGTCTGTCATCATTCTTTGTGGAGAGCAAACATGTATCTAGTTAGTGGTTATTACATAAATTAATAATTACAACATATCTTGACTTGACTTGGTCTCAATTAGCTCTTATTTTTAATATATTTAAAATTTTCCCTAATGTTCATAGGCATTTGTTACATTCCTCTAGTGACACGTTGGGCATTTGATCATTATATAACAACTACTTTAGTGTGCACTAAAAATTTACTACATTCTCCAGCACTGTGTCAGCAATTTTACATCTGCAAAATTAACTAAAAACTTGTAACTAATAGTAAAACTCATTGTACTTATTTTAAATGGTTTTTTTAAATTGTGCTATATTCTTATATGAAGTCATAACCTCATTTCAGGTAGATATGAAACAAGCTGACAAATTACATACTTCTTTGAGCTTATTATTCTGTCTCTTTACAGATTCAATTGGTTTCTAACAGTTAAAGGACACAATACAGATTAAGAACAAGGAAACCTGGGATCTAGAGCAGACTCACTGGCTATAAAAATTTGGCAAAATTATTCCTAGCTTGGGCCCCAATCATTTTTATATAAATACTCAAAATAAGGTGATTTTTAGCTAAATATCTTCCCAGATTTTTTTTTTTACAAACACACATTAATTCTTCAGTCTGTTCATAGAGAAGTAGTATGTTCCATTAACATTACACTAAGTTTCTAGTACATGTCACATCTGAGATTGTGTTAAAGATTATAAATATTAAATGTAAATCTAGGCTTGTTTTGGCAGAAAAATATGTGTGTCTATTACTGTGAATATATAATGTATTATTTTAATATAATATGAACTAATATATAATTTGTTATAAGCACATAGTCATACAAGACAGATGCAAGGTTTTATAAAGTGTTTTTTAATTCTCTCTCACCTTTTGTCTAGACCTTGATTTTAGTACCTTTTATAATATAATTACTAGTTTCTTTGCCAATCTTCCCTACGATGCCTTCTTCAAAGGTTTGGGATTGTATATCATTGTCTTCCTGAAGCTAGCACCATAATTGTTACAAGCAAAGAATGCATTAAATATTTGCCAAATGAATATGTTCAACAGTAATCTGAGGATATTAAGTATAATTACCAGAAAAATGATTGGCAAAGCTTTTTTTACACTATTTAGATTCTGGCACAAGTGCACTACTTCCTAATGAAGAGATGTCTTGTTTCCAAAATTACACTACTGCCCCTAAATGTTTATATAAATTGCAGTTACAATTAGAAAATGTAAAATCTAAATATGAAACGATGCATATTGCATAAAGCGTTGTAATTTTAATCACCAGTAAAACTGTTCAAAAATGAATCTTTGAAAAGTGGTTCATTTCAGGTGGTAGTGCAATTCTGTAGCCAAGTCTAGGTATTCTAAAAAGCATAATTATGTACATAATGAACTTTTTCAGACCATGATTAAAGCAATTTATTAATTTGTATTAAACATTTTTTAGATCTATGATAAAAAGTTTTAAATAATCTGCACATCTGCCTGATTTTTTTTAACTTCTCTTCATGCCACCATGTGTGTTTTCTCTTACTAGAGAACAGTTAATATTCCACACACCCACAATAAGGATTCTCATTAGATCAGCATGACCCACTTTCTATAATTCCATGAATAGGAAATTCAGACCTTTGTTCCAGTTGTGCATGATATGTTCATTAATTGTCCCTAAGGCTCCTGCTTAAAACAGGGTCCCAGTCCAGTGAATAATGAACTGAACAGAACTGGCTCTGTCATACTGTGAATGCAAAAGCAGTTAAGTAGTTTCCCATGACTATTGACTAAATGAAAATGGAACAGGTTACCAGTCAAAATAATTACTACACAGTGTTACAATTATGTGACAATAATACTGAGTATTATTATGTGGTTAATAATATTATTAAAACCCTATGATAATGTTTACTATTTATTGAATATTTAATATTTACTAGGCCCTGGGCTAACTGCTTTTCAAGCACTGTCTCTTGGAATCCTCATGATGTCTTCAGAACTGAGGCCCAGGTAAGTGATATTGTCCCAGTTTGCATAGCCCATAGGTGTCAGAGTCAGGATTTACACCTCAGTCAGCTGATCAGCTGATCCCAGCACCACACTCCTTAATCACTTAGCACAGTTAACAGGGAGGTGTTCATTAAAAACTGTCACCTGCTATGAGGACCCTACAGCTGTACTATTAGTAACTCAGCAGTCAATCTGTGAAAATGTTCAAGTAGTTTCTGTTTACTGTTGACTTATGCCCCTTCCTCTAAGAAAACACTTGATCACAGACAGCAGGTGCCAGTCACTGAGTGAGTGGAACGGGAAAGGGTGGCATATTCAACATGACCACCATTGTCTGGGAATGTTCCACACTGGATCACTATTTCTCCTTAACAAACCAAACATCTTCACATGATCAGTCCACTTGCAAATACCAACCACAGAGGTGAGAAAAATCAAAATGCAAACTTCACTTATACAAGAGCAAATCCAAGTTCTTGGGCGAGTATAGCCTTTAGTACCCAGACCATACAGAGCCCACACACGTAGCCATCAGCATTTTATCTATACTTTTGACATCATTCCCATTAAATTTTGAATATAATTTTATTCAAGTTGATTGACAGTTGTGTACACTTCAATCATTGCAGGTGCACCTATATCTTCATGAGAAAGAGATTTTATAATCTTTGCCAAAAAGACACTCCAGCATGTAAGACCCTTTGCTTTCTTTAATCAGACGTGAATCCTCATGTAGTCTTCTACAGGATTCTTATTTTTACCTAAATAATTGAGAAGTTGTCAGCTCTATTATTCAAAAACAATGACACTGGTCATTGAATTTCAGGAAGTGCGTGTTTTCATTTTTACTCTGTGTGTACACTTCATCTCTGTTATCTCCAGTGTTACTTGACTTTTGCAACTTTTTATTAGTCAAAATAAGCCAACTCTTTTTAATAATCAATCTCAACTTTTAGCAAATATCACAATAAAAGCTTATTTCTTGCTCTAATCAGTTTAGTTCAGAAAAGCAGGCAGCTTTGTTCCGAAAGATGATGACAGAGTCCACCCCTGTAACATGCCAAACTCTTTTTTTTTTTGAGGGGGGGGCTTCTGGAGTTTGAACCCAGTAGCTACATCCCCAATCTTTTCATTTTTTGAGACATGGTCTCACTAAGTTACCATGCTGGCCTCAAACTAGTGATCCTTCTGCCTCAGCCGAAATCATTGGGATTACAAGTATGTGCCACTGTGCTTGGCTAACTTGCCAATATCTGTAACATGTTTCTCTAGAAGGGAAATAAAGTAGAGATTCATATAGAAGATTTTCATGAATCAAGTTGTTTCATGAACCAAGGTCTGTTGCTTCAATTACGCTAAAGATCAGCCCTCAGTCACTGCAAGGGAGCTGGGAAATGTGTGGCCAATAAAAAGAAGGGGAAATGGATATTGGTTAACATTAGCAAGCTTTGCCACGTTGGCCTCGAGTAGATGAGGATTTTCTTAGTGCAGGGCTCTGCTATTTCACAATTAAATGTTTTAAGGTAAAAATTAAAGAAGGTGCTAGTTAAAATATTTTGCCATTTATAATGAACTATTCCACGTCTAGTAAAAGCTAGTTAGATGAATATTCATAAAATGATAACCTTGACCTCTCAGCACTCAATTATCTTAGAGAAGTCAGCAAACTGATGTGAATTTCAAACACACACACAAAATGAAATACATGAGATAAGCTACTTCAATTTCTCATTAAAAAAAAATTCCTCCTTCTTTTGCCCCTGCCCAGTCTACAACATACTCATAACATAAAAGATACTGATTAATTCAACAATGTCTAAATGAAAAAAGTAAGAAACATAAGTAAAAGAATAAGATCATGGCATTTGCAGGGAAATGAATGGCATTAGAGAAGATTATGCTAAGTGAAGTTAGCAAATCCCCCCAAAAAACAAATGCCAAATGTCTTCTCTAATATAAGGGGGGTGACTCAAAATGGGGTTGGGAGGGACAGCAAGGGAGGAAGATTACCTCTAGATAGGAAATAGAGGTGGGAGGGAAAGGGAGGAAGAAGGGAATACAATGAATGGTGAAAGGAGACCCTCATCATTATACAAAATACATGTATGAAGATGTGAATTTGGTGTCAACATACCTTATATACAATCAGAGATATGATAAATTGTGGTATAAAGGTGTATTAAGAATTGTAATGCAAAAAATAAATTAAAAAAAGAAACATAAGTGACTAATTCTAAATGTCTCTGATTATTTAAAAAGCTATTGTCTTAAAAACAGTCCAATATTGCTATGACTTAATATATTTATGACAATTAACCTTTTACAAACAAGAATGCTATAAGTTTAGAATATATTTTGTTCATCAAAAAACACCAGGGGGAAATCAATAAATGTTATTCACCACATCAATAGGCTTAAAAATAAGAACCATATGATCATCTCGATAGATGCGGAAAAAGCATTCGACAAAGTACAGCATCCCTTTATGTTCAAAACTCTAGAAAAACTAGGGATAACAGGAACATACCTCAATATTGTAAAAGCAATCTATGCTAAGCCTCAGGCTAGCATCATTCTGAATGGAGAAAAACTGAAGGCATTCCCTCTAAAATCTGGAACAAGACAGGGATGCCCTCTCTCACCACTTCTGTTCAACATAGTTCTCGAATCACTGGCCAGAGCAATTAGACAGACGAAAGAAATTAAAGGCATAAAAATAGGAAAAGAAGAACTCAAATTATCACTATTTGCAGATGACATGATTCTATACCTAGCAGACCCAAAAGGGTCTATAAAGAAACTATTAGAGCTAATAAATGAATTCAGCAAAGTGGCAGGATATAAAATCAACACGCATAAATCAAAGGCATTCCTGTATATCAGTGACAAATCCTCTGAAATGGAAATGAGGACAACCACCCCATTCACAATATCCTCAAAAAAAATAAAATACTTGGGGATCAATCTAACAAAAGAGGTGAAAGACTTATACAATGAAAACTACAGAACCCTAAAGAGAGAAATAGAAGAAGATCTTAGAAGATGGAAAAATATACCCTGTTCATGGATAGGTAGAACTAACATCATCAAAATGGCGATATTACCAAAAGTTCTCTATAGGTTTAATGCAATGCCAATCAAAATCCCAACAGCATTTCTTGTAGAAATAGAGAAAGCAATCATGAAATTCATATGGAAAAATAAAAGACCCAGAATAGCAAAAACAATGCTAAGCAGGAAGTGTGAATCAGGCGGTATAGCTATACCAGACTTCAAACTATACTACAGAGCAATAGTAACAAAAACAGCATGGTACTGGTACCAAAACAGGCGGGTGGACCAATGGTACAGAATAGAGGACACAGAAACCAATCCACAAAACTACAACTATCTTATATTCGATAAAGGGGCTAAAAGCATGCAATGGAAGAAGGATAGCATCTTCAACAAATGGTGTTGGGAAAACTGGAAATCCATATGCAACAAAATGAAACTGAATCCCTTTCTCTCGCCATGCACAAAAGTTAACTCAAAGTGGATCAAGGAACTTGATATCAAATCAGAGACATGGCGTCTGATAGAAGAAAAAGTTGGCTATGATCTACATACTGTGGGGTCGGGCTCCAAATTCCTCAATAGGACACCCATAGCACAACAGTTAATAACTAGAATCAACAAATGGGACTTACTCAAACTAAAAAGTTTTTTCTCAGCAAAAGAAACAATAAGAGAGGTAAATAGGGAGCCTACGTCCTGGGAACAAATCTTTACTCCTCACACTTCAGACAGAGCCCTAATATCCAGAATATACAAAGAACTAAAAAAATTAGACAATGAGATAACGAATAACCCAATCAACAAATGGGCCAAGGACCTGAACAGAAATTTCTCAGAGGAGGACATACAATCAATCAACAAGTACATGAAAAAATGCTCACCATCTCTAGCAGTCAGAGAAATGCAAATCAAAACCACCCTAAGATACCATCTCACTCCAGTAAGATTGGCAGCCATTAGGAAGTCAAACAACAACAAGTGCTGGCGAGGATGTGGAGAAAAGGGTACTCTTGTACATTGCTGGTGGGACTGCAAATTGGTGCGGCCAATTTGGAAAGCAGTATGGAGATTTCTTGGAAAGCTCAGAATGGAACCACCATTTGATCCAGCTATTCCCCTACTCGGTCTATTCCCTAAAGACCTAAAAAGAGCACACTATAGGGACACTGCTACATCCATGTTCATAGCAGCACAATTCACAATAGCAAGACTGTGGAACCAACCTAGATGCCCTTCAATAGACAAATGGATAAAAAAAATGTGGCATTTATACACAATGGAGTATTACTCTGCATTAAGAAATGACAAAATCATAGAATTTGGAGGGAAATGGATGGCATTAGAGCAGATTATGCTAAGTGAAGCTAGCCAATCCCTTAAAAACAAATGCCAAATGTCTTCTTTGATATAAGGAGAGTAACTAAGAACAGAGTAGGGACGAAGAGCATGAGAAGAAGATTAACATTAAACAGGGATGAGAGGTGGGAGGGAAAGGGAGAGAGAAGGGAAATTGCATGTAAATGGAAGGAGACCCTCAGGGGTATACAAAATTACATACAAGAGGAAGTGAGGGGAAAGGAGGAAAAATATAAGGGGGAGAAATGAATTACAGTAGAGGGGGTAGAGAGAGAAGAGGGGAGGGGAGGCGGGAGGGGGGATAGTAGAGGGTAGGAAAGGCAGCAGAATACAACAGTCACCAGAATGGCAATATGTAAATCAATGGTTGTGCAACTGATGTGATTCTGCAATCTGTATATGGGGTAAAAATGGGAGCTCATATCCCACTTGAATCAAAGTGTGAAATATGATATATCAAGAACTATGTAATGTTTTGAACAACCTACAATAAAAATTAATTTAAAAAAAAAACACCAGGGGGCTGGAGTTGTGGCTCAGTGGTAGAGCACTCGCCTAGCATGTGCAAGGCCCTGGGTTCGATCCTCAGCACCACATAAAAACAAACAAATAAAATAAAGGTTGGTGTCCAACTACAACTAAAAAATAAATATTAAAAAATAAAAACACCAGGGTCTGGGGCTGGGGCTCAGCAGTAGTGCACTTGCCTGGCATGTGTGAGGCACTAGGTTCATTTTTCAGCACCATATATAAATAAATAAAATAAAGATTTATCTACAACCCCCCCAAATAAATGAATAAATAAACCCAAATAATGCAATTAATAAATGGGCAAAGGAGCTCAACAAGTACTTTACAGAAGAAGAAACATAAATGATCAAAAAATATATGAAAAAAATGTTCAATATCTCTAGCAATTAGAGGAAAACAAATTAAAACAACACCGAGATTCCATCTCACTCCAGTCAAAATGGCAAATATCAAGAAAACAAGCACCAATAAATGCTGGCAAAGATGTGGGGGTAAAGTACATACATTGCTGATGGGACTGCAAATTGGTACAACCACTCTGGAAAGCACTATGGAGATTCCCCAGAAAACTTGGAATGGAACCACCATTTGATCCAGTTATCTCACTCTTTGGTTTATATCCAAAGGACTTAAAATCAGCATACTACAGTGACACAGCCACATCAATGTTTATAGCAGCTCAATTCACAATAGCCAAGCTATGGAACCAATCTAGGTACCTTTCAACAGATGAATGGAAAAGAAAATGTGGTATATATCCACAATGAAATATAATTCAGTCATAAAAAAGAATGATTTTATGACTTTTACCAGTAAATTGATGGGTCTGGAGACTATCATGCTAAGTGAAATAAGCCAATCCCAAAAAACCAGAGATCTAATATTCTCTCTGATACCCAGATGCTAACACACAACAAGAGAGGGAGGAGGGAAAGAACATAAATTCAGTGGATTAGAGAAGGGGAATGAAGGAAAGAGAGGAGGATGGGAATAGGAAAAACAATGGAATGAACTGGACATAACTTTCCTGTGTTTATATATGAATACACCACCTGTGTAACTCCACATCATATATAACCACAAGAATGGAATTCTAATTGGAATAAGTTATAGTCAATGTATGTATATCATGTCAAAATACACTCTGTTGTCATTTATATCTAAAAAGAACAAATTTTTAAAAAAGATATATTTGATTCAGTTTGTGTATTCTAAAGAAAGATTAAATAATTAATAATATGACTTCTCAAGAGAATGAGAAAACAAGTCAAACTGGGAAGAAACATTTGTAAAAGATATGCCCAATTAAGGCCTATTATCCAAAATTCATAAAGAACTCTTAAAATTCAACAATAAGAAAAATGAACAACACAACTGAAATATGGGCAAAATACCCAAATGCATACATACATCACTAGAGAAGAGATGCAGATGGCGCATAAGCAAAAGAAAAGATGCTTCACAACATATGTCATCAGGAAAATGCAAATTAAAACAAAAATGAAATTACACTATATGCCTATTAGACTGACAAATAAAACACAACACTAAATGCTGCTAAGAATTCAGAGCGACAGGGACTCTCCTTCATTACTGGTGGAAATGCAAAATGGTATATTCACCATGGAAATTGGTTTGGCAGTTTCTTACAAAACTAAATAATACTCTTACCAACAGTGATGCTTCCTGATATTTACACAAAGGAGTCGAAAATCTACGTCCATGCAAAAACCTCAACACAGATGTTTATAGCATCTTAATTCATAATGATCAATACGTGGAATCAAGCAAAAAGTCTTTCAGTAGGTGAATGACTTGGTACATCTAAACAATGGAATATTATTCAGTGATAAAGAGGAATGAGCTATCAAGCCATGAAAGATATGGAAGAATCATAATTGCATATTACTAAGTGAAAGAATCTAATCTGAAAAGGCTACATACTGTATGATTCCAACTATATGATACTCCGGAAAAGGTGTAACTATGAAAATAGCAAAAAGATCAGTGGTGGCCAGAGTTTGAGGGGTGAGAGAGATGAAGAGGCAGACCACAAAGGATATTTAGAGCAGTGAAAACCATTCTGTAGGATACAATAATGGCAGATACATGTCATTATAAATTTGTCAAAATCCATAGCATATATACCACACCAAGAACGAATGATAATGCAAACCCTGAGTTTTGAGTGATTATTGATTTGTTAAAATCAGTGGAAGCAGAGTGAGAATGTAAAAACCTCTATATTTTCTGTTCATTTGATGTGAAAATAAATTGTTTTAAAAATAGTCTTTTTTAAAAATATGATTTATAGTGAAATTTTAAAATGTGACTTCAAAGACAGTACATCAGCAACAGCAACAATAACATAACGATTTTTAACTTTGCTTAAATGATTGATAAATATTTTTTGAGGCAGGGTTTCACTGTGTTGCCCAAGTTGGCCTGAACTCATGGGCTCAAGTGATCCTCCTGCCTCAGCCTCCTGAGTAGCTGGGACTATAGGTGTGTGCCGCCATGTCCAGCAAATACATATTTTTAAGCATTTGTATTCAAATTGTAGGAGATTTGGAGATGTATACAGGGAAAGACATTGTATTAGTAAATGTTACTTAAGCCAGGGATCTATGGCAGGCCCTTCTGGATTTAAAGTCATTAATTTCTATTATTGTCACAATGCCTGACCAAGAGCCCTTAATCTGATTATCTCTCCTGCTAGTCTAACCAAACCTATTCCACCTCTGTCTTTTATCAAGTAAAAATTAACCCCTAATATAAAGATAATAACTCCTAATATAAAGCTAATCATAAGAGCTAATAGAGTTTTAAAATTTTAAAAAATTTGTTTTGCTATTAAACTTTGGAGTACTTTAGAAGTTGATTAAGAAATCATGCTATTTTCCCCAGCTGTTTTCTTTGCCTGAATTCAAGTTATCATCCATTAATCCACAATCAACAATATCAGGACAGCAGAATTAAAATTAATGTCCTAATTATTTCCTAATTGAAAAGTTCCCCTTTGTAGAAAAGACTTTATTATTTGCATCTCATTATGAATGTTTTCCAAAGGGGCTCCAAATTCATAGCATCACTGTAACTAGTTGGTGATGTTATAATATGCTAGCTATGGTGCATGAATAACAATACATGGAATCTTTTACAAAGTACATAATATGAACAACGTATTATGTTTCCTTAAAAATGCTTGATACAATCAATTCACAAGAAAGGTTGTACAATAAGATAGTAAAGCTCTTAGAACTATCCTTTAAGCTATGAAAAGAAAACAAGAAAAATTATGATACAGACTTAAGTAATGAATAATTTATTTCTTGATGAGTGAGGGGATACAGCCCACAGGTTGTGGGTCACTTATAATCATAAGTAATCAAAAATAGCCTAGAGCAGTAATTTTCTTTCTTTTTATGATTGTGGAAAGAATATTCACTCAGCAAACTACCTAACACTCTCTATTGCTGCCACATTTTTACCAGATCTGAGGATAAATAGACTTTTAAGAAGCTGCCAAGAAAAATTCAAGTAGTTCACATTTGCTAAACAATTCTTTGAGTTAGACTGTACAAAACTGTGAGCAATAAAGGCAAATGTAAGAATGACAGCTGTACTAAAGGGCTAGTGAATAACACACTTTTCATACCTCAAGATGGAAAATATCTAGAAACAAAGAGATTTCATAGGTTTATATTATATTCAGGACATTGGAAAATAAAAAAAATTAGAGAAACAAGCAATCCAAAACTCTAAAACAACAAAAACTAAGCAACAATAAAAATGTGTAATCATGGTAGCGTACTTTGATCTAAAGATCACAGAATTTGCACAGTCTAAATAATAAAAATGTCTTTTACTAATTTTTAAACTTTTAGAATATCTTGATACAAAACATGGAAGTTATATTAATAGTGTTGATTATAATAGTAAAATAGAATGTAAATATTATATTGATGGTGTAAAATTAAAAATAAAGAAGCTAGAGTTGTAGCTCAGTGGAAGACCACTTGCATGTATGAGGCATGGGGTTCAATTCTCAGCACCACATATAAATAAATAAAACAAGGCCCATCAACAACTAAAAAAATATTTTTAAACATAAAATTATAGCATAGAAATTGGAAGGGGGAAGAAAAAGTAAAGAAAACATACGAGTATTTATATTTACATCTTACAGAATATGAGACCAAAAGATACGTCTATAGCTCGTGGGGGTAGGAAACACAGGTTTAAATATGTCATTTATACCTAAGGAAGGTAGGTGAGCATAACTGATCTGAATCCTTATCCGTATTGATAGGATCTTTTATAATGACTCAAGTTGGCTAATCATGGAATAACATGAAACACACATTTATCATTTAGAAATATAAATAATAGACTACCAAGGAATTAAGTATATTTGGAATATAAATTAGAGACAATCATAAGAAGTACAAGTGGAAACAGAAACGATTGCTTCTGAGAAATAACTGAGGATGGAGAGGAATGGAGTGACAGACTGTTGGAGTCTATCACAAGATTCTGTAACCCTTTTTGTGTGTGTGTGTATGTGCTACATTTGTATCCTGGAAGTCTTTAAGGTACTGAATCCTATAAGTCTATTCCTGGTGACAAAGAAGTCAAGTCTTCTAAAAATTTTCTGTCATCTGCTGTAATACCACCTGGATGACTCCTAAGAAACTGTACAACATGAGTTTTGTGTATAGAGAATATTCTAAACAACTGTCTACACTAGAGATTACACTACAAACCAGAGAGTAAGAGTAATCTTCTAAAAAAATAAGAAATGGGGGGAATATTCTTAAGAGTCAAATCAGGTGTAGAAGAAGTGTGAGGCATGGGGTTCAGAACCACATACTCTCGGCCTCTTATTTCAGTACCATGATGGATAGCTACACCACCACTGACAACATCTCATCTGAAGGTAATTTTGGCTACTTCTCTGTGTTTGCTGCCTCGCATCTGCTTAGCCTGAGAATTGGCACGTTCATCTCAAAAGCCAGCGCCCCAGGGTAGCTGATGAAATACAGAAGCCTGTAATCTATGCCCAGCCTCTCATACTCCAGATACAAGATTCTAAAAAGATTCCTTTTTTTTTTTTTTTGGTACTGGGGATTGAACTCAGGGCCTTGTGCATGGGAGTAAGCTATATCCCAGCCCCTCTATAAGGATTTCTTTATGGCCCTTCCAAGAATCCCTAGTAGATTTGTATTTGAGTAGTTCCTGCTGGTAACCAACCTAAAAGATTCCCCTTCAGTAGCTTTCCTTCTTTCCCTATTTATTTTCTTCATAAATTTACTCCAGATTGCTAGAATCAACAAACGTATCTGCATCCAAAACCTTGTCTTAGGCTCTTAAAGAAAACCCAAAATAACAAATTAGAGGTCTAGGAATCAGGGCTAATACTAAGATACATGGGTACTTGAGTAAGACCATTTATTTAGCACTCCTTAAACTACTGAGAAACATTTCTCTTCAGCATTTTAGAAAAATTCTGGGGCACCGAGAGGGGAAAATTTATAACAAAAGTAAGAATGTCCATTTTAGAATCCTAGAGCCATGCAATATTTCATTGTGATTACTTTCTTAGAATGGCATGTTTTATATTATAATGTACTTAATTTAAGTGCCTATGAGACTTTTATTATTCTTCTATAATATTCAGAATTCAGTGCAGGAAAGAAGGAAACTAGTGTTTTCAATCAGAGAGGGTTTAATAGAGGAAATTGTGTGCTTACATAATAGTGTTAAATTGGAAGAAGAGAAGTCAAGGGACTACCACTACATGTTGGAATCCATGGTACCACTATTTTGACTGAAGCCAGAGGTCAGGAAACTGTTGTTACCATCACTACCACCACCAATGATATCCTAGCTGCTCCATGTCAATGAGGATGATGATAAATGATAGGCATGGGATTCAGGTACTATCAATGTTAAGTCTGAGCTGTTTTGACTCTTTTCCCTCTGAAAAACTCACTCAAGTACATTTCACTGGTAGAAGACCCAGAAGTACTGAAGATCCAGGACTCTATCCTCAAGAAAGCCAGAAATTGTGTTTTTTAGCACACTAACTCTTGCAATAGATCATATGAAGGAAGGTATAAACAATGGAAACGGATGCCAGGTGCAATAGATAATATTGAATAGTCTGATGAGCAGCTACCCAGCATCCATAATCTGCTGCCCATGTTTAAATGCCAAACAAAACCCCCCAAAATCCCAGCCAGGCATGTTGTGGCACATGACAATAATTGCAGTAACTCAGAAGGCTGAGGCAGGAGGATCATGAGTTCAAAGCCAGACTCAGCAGATTAGCAAAGCCGTTAGCAACTTAGGGAGACCCTGTCTCTAAATAAAAAAGAAAAGTTTGGGGATGTGTTTCAGTAGCTTATCCAACCTCACATAATACAATGGGGGTTCTCACATAAACAAAAACAAGCTTTCTCCTTAAAAAAAAAAAAAAGGTATACTCAGAGGTTCAGAGTCTGTTTATTGTGTCATCTAGTGATACTCGTTTCACTTCTAATTGAGTTAAATCCTACATTAATATTTTATACTAAAGACTAAATTACAGATTTTACTATCATTAATATGCCTTTTATCAAATGAGAAAAGAGAGAGGGAGGTAACAACTTGTGGCTGACATATATAAATATGAATATAAAACAGGGGAAATATGCAAAACTATCCCAGACCCTATCACAGTAGTTATCCTAAACTGAGTAATATACATGAAGACAACTAAATGCAATAGGTCTGAACCTATTGCATTATTTCTTCTATTATAAAATAATTTTTTGTATATGAAACAATGTTCTGTGAAATACTATCACTAACCAAACCATTCAGTGAGTTCACAAAAGGATGATGTTGCCAAAAAATCCATTCCAGAATGAGCGTTCTATTAAGAATGAATCTGATGCACTCTACTATGATGGAAGCCACCAAGTGGCTGTTATTTCAAGTGTGGGTCTTATTCACAAGGTCAGCACTGGACTCTGCGGCGGGGCAGGAGAGGTGCTAGTCAGATCAGCCTTGCTAAGAAATCCATTCTGTTTGAGACCATATATAGCTTCCCTCCTTGTATATATTGTTTTTCTGTGACTGCTGTAAAAAATCACTACAAACCTGGTGACTTAAAACAAGAAAAATTTCTTCTCTCACAGTCCTGGGGTCCATAAGTCTGAAATAAGAAGTATTGGTCTGGATGCTTTCTGGATGCTCTAGCAGAGAACTCCTTCGTCCCTCCTCTCCCAGCTTCTGATGGCTGCCAGCATTCCTGAGTTGCACCACTGCATTGCTGCCTGTCTTTTCACCACCTCCTCCTCCTCCTCTCTGCATGTGTAGCATCTTGCTTTTATAAAAACACTTGGAATGGCATGCAGGGCTCGCCCAGATAATTCAGAGTTGTCACATTTCAGGACCCTTCACTTAATATATCTGGGTCATGTTCATAGGTTTTAGAAATAAGGCCCTGATCTCTTTGGAGCCACCATCCAGTCCACTGCACTGTACCTTGCCTTTTTTTTTTTTTTTTTAAATGAACCGTTAATCAATCATGGTACATTCAGGGAAAGAGACTAATTTCCATAGAATGGATCATCCTGGCCTTTTCGGCAGGGGTGTCTTTGGTGGGAATTTACATGAACACAACAAATGTCACTCAGAACTTTTCAGAATTCTTTGTCGCCACTCTTTAATATTATCCCAAGTCTTTGATCATTTGGCCAAATCATTACCAAATCCATAACTTTGTTAGTTTTCCTTCTAGGAAAAGTCAGCCATTAGATGTACTGCCTAAAGTCCTCTCATAGGGATTATTTTTCCTTCCACACATCTTTTGGGACCACTCTTAAGTGAAGCTGTAATGCTGCCCCAGTAACTTCCAGCTGGTGTCTGCATATTATATGGAAAAAGTTATAAACCAAGTTAAATTGTTTCCTTTTTCAGTTTCTCATGAGAGGCCCAGCATATATTAGAAGTTGTCCAAGACTTTAAAGACGCTTTGATGGAGGGACTGAAAATAAAGTGCAGACAGTGATCAATACCAACAAGGGGTGGTGAAGAAACTGGCAAGAGTATGCTGCTGTTATCATCCTTAGGGTCAAGGAACCAGGAAAGAAAACTCTTTGTGAGCTCAATGACAATTAGAACCATGAAGTGGCTTCCCAGCTGAGGCTGTGGTTGTGGAGGGAGCAAGCTAGATTTGGCAACGCAACACCAAGGCTGGGAAAGAGCATGGAAACATCCTAACCATTCTGGAAGCTTTTGATCTCTTGTTGGTATCTCTTAATGGTTAGACCAACTACAAGTCAGTTAAAGGGAGCTGGTTTAGTCCACTTTCTGTCGCTACAACTAAATAGTACTAGCTGGTATTTTATAAAGAAAAGATTCTGGAAGTCCAAGAGCATGAGATCAGCATCTACTTGGCATCTGGTGAGGTCAAGATATGGCAGAGGGCATTACAGGGTGAGACAGAGCAAGCCAGGTGGAGAGCTCCTTTGTATAATGAAGCCACTCTTGAGATAATTCACTAATTCACAGATAGATGAATTCGTTCATTAGGGATGCCCCCCATACAATTCACCTCTTAAGGTCCCACCTGCAAACACAATTAACACATGACTTTGGGGATTAAGTTTCCAACACATGAATTTTGGGAACACATTCAAACTATAGAAGGAGCCAGGACAATTTTGTCCATATGGTTCAGCATTTCAGGTCAAAAAACAAGGCAAAATAGGTCAGAGGTGAGCAAACAGTCACCAACATACAACATTCATGAAGTTAAATATGTGAGCTGAGAGTAAAGTGGCAATGCACCAAGAGCAGATGTGACAGTCATCCAAGAGCTGCTCTTGCCATTTACCTGTGTCTTCATAACTCCACCTGATGAGGGATCACTGTTGTTTATGCCCTAGTTTGTCACACAGGGTCAGATAACACCCAGTCCATGATGGGCAGCTCAGTTTACAAGATCATTTTTTATTCTGAGGTCAGATATACAATCTCTAGCATGGCCCACAGACAATCTGGCACACAGGATCTGTTTCTTAATGGCTATTTGGGGACAATGTCATGACTTTTCTCTAAAACTCTAAAGGATTTCACTGTACTTCTAAATAAAACGTTGTCAGATG
This sequence comes from Callospermophilus lateralis, assembly GCF_048772815.1. Lineage (NCBI taxonomy): Eukaryota > Metazoa > Chordata > Mammalia > Rodentia > Sciuridae > Callospermophilus > Callospermophilus lateralis. The sequence goes on along the minus strand of NC_135310.1, from coordinate 81,168,957 downwards.
CTGCCTACAGAATTGCTTTGTGCCAAACACTTCAAGAACCATTCCATTTGATGGATTTTATATCTCAAATAGCAGAGTAGCTTGCATTGTGATTCATAGTAGTCACAAATAATTCTCTTACTCTGGACCTAATTCTAAACCAGTAGTTTGATGGGTTACTTGATAAATGAGTCAAAGCAACACCCTCAAATGTGCATATGTTGTTTTGAAAGTCAACAAGATGGTAGCAATCACTGAGTCTGTTTAATAATGCTAGGTGGTAAACTCTTAACAATTTTCTTTCACAAAGGAGGAAATATGTCAACCTACTATAGACCACTGGACTATCATAAATTTTATTGATGTCATTGCCCTTGAATTACACCGTTTTTTCCCTAACACCTCTTGTACATAATTTCCTTTATCAAGGAATTCATTATACTTGCTACCTTCTGCTCCCATCAAATCACTTTGATGTTATCCATATAGAGGACTAAAGTAATGTCTTAGGGCATTAAGACAAACGAGAATACCATGAACTAGATTCTTACAGAAAACTGTGTGATTGACATGGTTCTAAAGTTAGATGGCAAAGATAGTAAGGATTACACTGAGTATTGAAAACAACTTACTTATCTCTACTTAAAAGGAGAAAAAAAAACCATTTAATGGATTTTAGCTAAATATTCAGCTCCAAAATTTTGTTGATTTGCTTCAATTAGCTGACTACATGTGGAACAGCTATTGAGCTTGGAGTTACATGGTTAGGTTAATAATGATAATAAATGTTATACTCCAAGTCTCTCCAATTTCTATTCAGGTTAAATGGGAGAGTTACATGAAAGTATAACAAAATGTCATCATCCCTGAATCTTTTAGGCCTTGAAAGGTGGCATTCACTCAGAAATGTGGCATTACCTTTGGTCATTGGTTTAATGAGGAAAAGACATTTTAGGAGCTTTAACTTTGTCCTTGATATCATAATAGCCCTCATTTAATGAGACCGCAAGGTGGGGGCCAATGTCAGCCAGAGGGTGTCTGATTTACCTTTAATTACAGGAACTGGGAAGTGTATATTTGGGGACTCACTGTGTCATTGTAAGCCCCCATTTTGACTGATGACCAAAGTAGTAATTTTGGTGCCTGATAATCATCAGCAGCTGAATCAGTGTCTTAGTAATGACCCCCACACTGTTTCTCTTCTCTTTTGGTGAAAGTTAGGAAGAAGATTTACATTTATATTTCTTGTAACATTATTGCAGGGAACTTCCTTAAATTAAATTTTCTTAAGGGAACCTGATGTTTCCTTTACACTGGGTCTATACACTGGATCTCATATGGGAATTTGTTAGGGACTGTGTCTTTCCATTGTGACAAATCAAGTCAAGCCTGTGTTCACCAGATTCAGAGTTATTTACTTATTACATAGGACTTTCCTAGGTTGCCCATCTATTTCAGACTTAGGTATAATCATAATATGATGCCATCTACCATAGATATCCACAGGCTAAGTCATTCTAATAATCACTGTGGCTCTGCTAAGCATGACTAAAATCATGGCCACATTGTCTCTGACATTTAATTACTGCAGTTTAGCTTCTCCAATCTGTGATGCTACCATTTCTGCTGAAGTTAGGTACCATTTCAGAGACAACCTCCTTCCTTTCTCTATTAGGAAACAGTCATTACAGAATTTCTCAAAGATGTTGGTCCTTACCAATATATTTCTCAGACATAGTGAGGGAATAGTCAAGTGGATAATACACAATAAGTCTCCAGTATTACTAGCTCCATAAACCTTTGATTCCTTCCACATTTTTCCAATTCTGAATCTTTTTTTTTTTTCCAATTCTGAATTTCTAACATACATCTCATTTTCATGTAGGCTATCCTTGAAAGTCCAGGTTTTAATTAAATAACTGACAAACCATTAAAACCATTCTTCACTGTTGAGCTCTGGCCCAAAATTAAGAATTTCTAGTAAGTGCGCCTATGTCAATAATTTTGGTGCGCTCCAAAGATATGTTTCTTCTTGTTTTTTTTTTTTTTTGTGTGTGTGTGTTGTTGTTGTTTGTTTGTTTGTTTTTTAGTACTCTGAAAATCTATTCCTATGCATTTCTGCAGATGAGAATTAGCCAAATCCTATCATTCTAAAATCTCCTTCCAGGATAGAGTTATGTATTTGTCCATCTCTGGGGCAGGTTATGAGATATTTCTCCTTATAGAAACTGACTGCAATGGCATGTACCTGTAGTCCCAGCTACTCTGGTGACTAAAGACAGGACAATCATTTGAACCCAGGAGTTTGGGTCCAGTCTGGGCATCAAAATGAAAACTGGTCCCCAAATAAATAATTAAAAAAAGAAATAATTCTCCATATGGATCCTCTGACATTGAAAGAGGAGAAAGCAGGTTTAGGAAAGACTAGAAATTCCTTGGAAGGGAACTACTTTGGTTGAGGTCATTACAGGATCTTAAGCAACACAGGACTAATATCACCTGAAATCGAGGATGTTCAAAGGGATCCATGTTCTCAGAGTCATCGGAATCTACCTGAATATCCCTATTCCAACTCTTTGGGTCCCAATCCTTCCATAGTCAATGCCACCACATTCTCAGCAAACAACTGGACTGAGGCTGTGAACTAAAGTTTCAGTTTTGAAACCCACAGGTCAAGCTTTAGATCTTGTTTTAAGACATTTTAGGTCTGCAGTTATGAGATACATGAGGTTTCACAGGGTAGTCACAGAAGCTCCCTTCTCTTAGGGAAGGCCTCTTACAGTCAGTCATAGAAGGACACAAATACCTCCTTGCTCTGAGTCAAGAATTTAAAACATGAACTAATTTTCTTTCTGTAGGCTCTGCAGTGCCATCAGAAGTAGCCTTGCCACTCCAGTCTTTACATTCCTCATTTGCATCATAATAGTGTCACTTGTCTGCCAAAGGCTTGCCTTTCACAGCCATTCCATTCCAGGTGACTATAGGTGATAATTTAGCTATTTGCTTCATAGAAAACAGAATTCCATTTTCCACTGAACATGAAGTTGTCACTGTCCATAAACTCAATTAAGTCAGACAGCCAATCCCATATTATTTTAGGAATCTGTTTCATCAAACTTCAGTGCGAAATGCTGCATTAAGCAAGGTTTAAGGAATGGAATAGTTTGCCACTCAAGGTATTTCAAGCAGTAAAATTTCTAATTCTCAGGATTAGATGCTTATAAAATTATCGGTCACTTGAAAAAATAAAAGTCAAAAAGTACACTTAGACTTCAAATGCTATTCCCACATGTGGCACAACTGGTATCACAATTATCACTGAATGCATTCACAAAATTGGTAAAATGACAGTAGTACATGCAGACCAGCTGTTGCCAACATTTTTACCTGTAGGAACATATTTATTGATTACACTACTACAGAAGATGACAACCACCTATTCTGCCTTCTTCAAATTTTATTTATGATTACCTCATGTTGACAAAAACTAGATTTGCAAGGGAATCACAAGCATGCAAGGAAATCTGAGAAATGTAATTTTTAGATCTCCAGATTCTAATACTGAAGGAGAAAAGAGAGAGAACATACTAGAAGAATGGTAAGTAATTCTTCACACCTATAAACTTCTAGTACATTAGCTTGAAGATGGTGCTGGATTTTTTTAAGTAGTAAACATTCAGGGTAGACCTCTAGAATGTATACTTCAAATCTCAACTATAACATGTATTAAAAATGTGTTCCCCAAATTCATCTGACAGTGCTCTTTTGCCCACAGGCTCATACACTTCTTTGCTTTATGGAAGAAGTATTAGATACCACTTTTACTAGGGCTGACCATAATAATTCTAACAAAATGAAAACATTTAAATGTTATTGACTAAATATAGCTTTGAAGAGCAGTCATTTGTTCTTTTGTAACCATGTAATGTCTTTATTAAACTTTTCTGACAAGAACTGAAATTTGAATACATTTGAAATTCAACTATATGTGAAGAGCTGGCACTCTATCATATTCTTATAAAAATGCAAATGTTGCATAGGATTCCCAGGTGAAGGAGATTAGAACATAAGCTGTGCTCAAAAGTGAGGCAAGACTGTTGGTAACATAATGTTACCTAGACTCATAACCTACCCACTCGCTCATTGCCGCACAGCTTGGTAGTCATTATTCTTGAAAGACTGGTTCTTAAGTTATCCTCCTCACAGGGAGGAGAAACTCAGTTTAAATATAATGGGTGACAAGGAATTTCAACTGAATACTTTCCTTTTCCCAAAATTAAAAAAAAAAAAATGTTTTTTTGTAAACTTAGAAAAGAAGCATCCCCCTGACTTGGCTAACATCGACAACAACAACAACAACAAAATGGATTCAAAGATACCCAAGACTGACAAAGTACCTGATATATGCTTATGGACTAATGATATACTTATTATTTATGAGTCATAGCATTGTATTTAAATTGAGAAATAATAATGTTGAGATCCTACCTTTTCAGAAATGGCTTTATTATTATTTAAACCTTCCAGGGATTTTTAAAATTTAGGATGCCTTTTAATTTGGATACATTCTCTGTGTAGATGTTTAGATATAATGGTACCTTCTGACAGCTATACCCCATAGTGTGCATTTAATCTCAACGGAGATACTAGTTTAAGACACACTCCCAGGGAAAACCTTGCACTTGAGAATGGGGAAAAAGAATCAATAACTCCAAAGTGAGTTTCTATTTAAGATCAAATAGGACTCCAAGGAATAAAGGTAAGAAGGAAAATTTGTTCACGTGTGGATGTGTTACCATGCCTTTACGTGGTAAAATGAAAAAGACAATAAACAAACCCCCTAAGGTCTACTATTTAAACAGAAAAAAAAAACTTTCTCAAAGGACACAATAAAATCTGTATCTGGAAGTTAGAAAGAACACCAAGGGTAACTCAATCACCTCTTGCCCACCTAAAAATTCTGTCACTTCAGCATTTGAAGTCAGCTATGGGCCACCTTCTTCAGTCACAAGGTTCTTCTGGTGATATATTCTAGAATCTGAATGATCATCAAATGGAAGTGGTTCTATATATTAATTAATTTTAATTCTTTTAATCTCCTTCAGGATTCAAAACATGCTATCAAATACAGTTTTTAAAACATGTGCCTTTCTTTTCACAGCTGTGCCTTCCCTCTGCCAACTGATATTCAGAAAGCCAACTTCTAACACTTATACGATTCGTAATGTTTTGAAACAAGAAATCTGTTTCTCCTGCTTTTCTTTTCCACAATGATTCTTGCCATTCAGAAGTTATCTGCATAGAATACCAAAGACAAAGCATGGATTCTACAATGTAGTGCTTAAACAATTGCTTTCCAAGTTTGATTGCCAAAATTACTTACATGATGAGTAGCAGGTGACGGATGTCCTTCAGATGGTCTATGGTTATTGCTCAGGTGTAGACAGCTCAGCCTCGTGGCGCCTCTCAACTCTGCAACTCCATTTACCACCCTGTGGGATGCTTTAATCTAACTCACCCAGGTCTAAGCTGAGCATGCCAGCTTATATCTGGTTATCTGTTGTCATCTTTTCCTCAATATGGATAGTGTTGTGAATACAGCTGGCTGGGATTATGGCTATAACAAGGAAAGAGTTGAGACAGTGTGAACAACTCAGTCTGGTGTCGCATCCTAATGAGGGTGAGATTCAAAAATTCTGCCCCAGTAGTCACTACGCAGTGCCTAAATTGTTGTATTAATAGATAACACACTGAAAAAGCACTTCTACCTCAGGATCTGTTTCTCATATACAGGGCAACTGAGTTGAATATATGAAACAAACCTGTACACTAAAATATTCCTAATAAACTAAACACTACTTGACTTCATATTCTAACATGAACATCATAATGCTTACTAAAATATATGAATGCCTAGAGTGTAGAATGAAGAAAAAAGAATAAATAAACTAATAACGTTAAAATCGAAACCAGTCATCAGTCAGTATCCATCAGCAAAACAGAGTCAAGATAACACAGAGAAGAGAAAGAAGAGCTGTAGTCACTGATATTATTAGGAAACTTGCTGTTCCAGATCACAGCTATTTCTAGCCTAAATGTACATATGCAAATATTTAATAAATTCCTGATTTCTGTTTAATAAAATGTTTAGTTAGTAACCAAGTTTTATTGCAAAGGAAATGCAATCTTTATCATGAATCTTAGATACAAGTCCTAGATATAAGTCTTAGAGATATTATGAAAGGTATTGAAAAAGGCTGTACTTATTGCATTTTAATATCAGCTTTGATAAAGAAATTTAAGAGTAAGGACTAAATGATGAAAACAAAAGAACACAAGAGCTCTCTATTTATGTAAAAATAATTTAGAAGAAAATACTATGTTTATGTCTGAATTCAAAGCTACTGATATTAAGTAAAAATATGCTGCCATTTTTACTAGAAACTACAATCAAGTTCTAGTTTTATTTATTTCCTATGTAAGACATTAGTAGCAGAAAAGAATTAAGAATATTAACCAATATTTATCAATATTAGTTATATAAGTAAACATCTAACAGATAATTTAATTATAATAAACTAACAAAAAATCACTTTTCCCATAGCAGTAGTATATTTATTGTGCTGAAATCAGGAGGCAGGGAATGGATAGCTCTGGGGAACCAGTACAGAATGTTCACAAAGATTTACAAATCTCTAGTCATTACACACTGAGGAGCAAAAACAAAGGTGTTGAATCTTCGTAGACCAAACTATGTGTGCTGCATATTTTCTGTAATTCTCATAACTGCATGCCTTTGGGGGAAGTTATATAATTTTAATGCACAATAAATATTTTATAGTTTACAAAATATTCTGAAATCGTTTGTACAAACAGCATACATCCTACACATGCAGTTTTGACATGTTGAAATACTTAGAAATATTCATGCTATATTTGTCACATTTTCTCTTTTCTATAATGATCCCTCTGTGACATCCTCTAACAATTTAACCTATGTAATGAAACATGGTACAAGTTTTCTTTCCCACTTTATTTCTAGTTTTTTTTCATTTCTACTGTATGAAATACTTCATTTGTAAATAGCAAATTTAACTCGATAGCTCTGACAACTCTGTTACTCATTTTGTGTTTTAACAATTAATACTTTATAACATCACGCACTGAATTTAACGATCTTTAGCACCAAGGAGTCAAGGATATTGCACCAGAATGGGTTTACACTTCATATTTTTGTTAATAAATAAGATTTTGCAACTTAGTCACAAGGGAAATATCACTCCAAAATTAAACACACTGAGAGAGAAGGAGAGTTTCACAGAAATGTCGGTGTATGCTATTTGTTAAAAAACAAGCAATACTAGTGGATTCAAAAGTTAAAATTAAAATTTACATTAGAGGACTCCTTGATTTGTTAATTAAAATTTATTTAAGTGTTCTTTCCAACAGAAGAGGTAGGTATATTTCCACATATGAAAAATCAGTTAACAGCTACAAATCAAAACAAGGAAAGCCTGATAAAAATCAATATACTCTCAGCTAACAGCACACAAATGAACTATCTTGTGATGTTACTAAGGACACGAGTTGCTTCATGTTTCAATCATACAATAATATTAGTTTTCATAATATGCTTCTGCTAGTAATAGGAGTACTCAAAGGCTGCCTTTTCATTACAAAAATTGTTTCCCACAGTGATTTGTGCTGAGAGTCATGGAGACTTTTGGGTCACTAGACAGGATTTTACTGTAATTCTTTCTTATTTTCACCAACACCATCATCATCAAGCCTCTAAGATTCTACAGAGATCAGCAGATTTTTTTTTTTAATTTAATTACAACCAAAAAGGTATATTCTGACTAGAGGTGGAGAGATTTGACCATTCTGGTCAACCAATGAATTCAAATGCACAAATTTAAATGTATCCAGATTTCCAGCTTTGGACAAGAAAATGTAAGGTAACTGATTTTAATCAATAGGTAACTGGTAATTGAGACAAATAAAAATTTTACAAAAACTCTGTGATTGTCTAAAATTCAGACTGAAGGACGAATGAATGTCGCGTACAAGAAAATTTCCCTCATTAGACAAGTGGATATGAACAGAGGGAGAGTGTCCAAAGTCACATTAGGACTGCTTTGGTCTGGACAACATCAAGGCTAATAAAAAAGAAGGTTTAAAATAAAAACTTCATAAATAAAACATCCGGGTATTGTATTTAACACTTTACTCAGTCTAAAGATTACTAGTACATAAAGTACATTTGCCTTTTCTCCCCACCCCCGACTCTCCTTTGCTTCTGTTTTCCCTGAAATTTTATATGACATTAGATTTTCCTCACTGTCAACAACAGTTAAGGCCCAGTTCAATTTACTCTCCTTTTGCTTTTCCATTTTTCTGATTTTTTCCATTTTCTATCACTAGCTGCTTTTCTGATTTGTTCACACCATTTGCTGAAATACCATTCATGGTTGTTTTTCCAGCTTTTTGTTTCTTAGGTTCATTGTATGTCCGAACGTAGAAGTTGAGAAAGAGAAATATGAAGCTGATTGCATAGGCAATTAGAGCCCAGTGCATCCATTTGGGGAAAGGGCAGTCAGTGTAAAGAGACAGAGCTGTGTGCCCAATGGTCACATGGAACTGAACCTGAAAAGCAAAAACAGTGAGTGATGTATTTAATCTGAATGGTAAACAACTTTTAACAACAATATCAGAATTTTCTACGTAGCTACACACTGCTCAAAATGTTTAATATTTCTGTAGTTTCATCTCATTCAGATTATAGCTCAAATACCATCTCTTCAGCCTGGGGTCTCTAAATCCTGTTACCCACAGGGTGTGTGTGTGTGTGTGTGTGTGTGTGTGTGTGTGTGTTTAGAGAAGAATGGTAACCATCTGAAGCTGTCTTCTATATCTGCTGGTTTCTTTACTGTCTACTTTTCCATCAGAATATAATTCCAGAAGGTGGGACTCTGTCTTGCTCAAGATGATTCCTGAGTTCTTGCCAAAGACTTCAGTGTTTGGACTATTTGAATATTGGTTGAATAATGTTATCTTATAAGAGGAAATCAATGGCCTAAAAGAGTAAAGCTGTAGTATCGGAGGCTCTTTGTTTCCCCCCCACACACATTTCAGACTGACTTTTGTCTGCCAAAGCATCAGCAAGCAGGAACGACTACTTGAAAATAAACTTATCAAATGGCTCATCATTTAACTCTTACAGAGTAGAAAGAAAAAATTTCTATCTGTATGAACACTATTCTTTAAAATCGAATGTTCTGATAAAATTTAATATTACCTGAAGTAAACATGAAAAGAATTAACTTCATTTTAATAGTTCTTCAAAAGAGAAAAGCCAAAACTCAGATCCTTAAAATAATTTTAAATTCTGGTATATTAATAGGTGAGTGGTTTGTGATGTAAGAGTTAGAAATTCTATGGTATTAACTTTTTATAAGATAAACTTAATTAACTGTTATGAGAACTTCTGGCTTGGAAATACAAATTGAACATTCTAGTTGGAATGGGCTAGTATGGCTTCTTTTTTAAGAACAGCATGATCAGTACTGTTATGTTAAATATTATTAAAATAATTTATTCCACATAAGCCAGAAATTTGTATCAATTAAACAACCTTTTCTAGTTTCCCATGGCAAAAATCCAAATATTACAAACTTTTGGTTTCATAATGATTCTTAGAACCTGCACTACAGAAAAAGGGTGTGTAAAAGGGCGTGAATTGAGTCTGGCATTACTCAAGGAGAGCAGGACCAGGCTCCAGCCAAATAGATAAAATACTTCATATGATTATGGTCATCTCTTCATTTTCCCAAGACAATTTATAAATTGCTGAGAAAAATGAACTATACAAACTGTATAAACAGCTTACACAAAAACTGGAGGAAGCTTCCTGTAGCATTTTGGTTACACATGAATTCTTTACACCCAGCATTCCCCAAAGGTTGTGCTTCCTGTTTGGTTAGGTAGCTGTTTAGCAACTTAAAGCAGAGATGGTAATGTTTCCAAAATGTGATTCCACTGATAAAATCGTGTACACTCTATGATTAAAGCAAATTATAATAAATTCTAAAGCTTGGAGATTAACTACCACTTTGGTTAGGGTTCTTAGTTTGATTATAGGCCAGTGCATAACTCTGGATGATGCTCTATGCGTGTACTCAGATGCTATAGGAAGTCCTACTGGGAAAGTGCTGGAAACTCTTCTGAAGACTAGCATTTGAAATGCCTGTCTCTGTTCTCTAAAGACAGGATTTTAAGAGAATTAACAGGTGTTCCCTGGTTCTTATTCCATTCCTTGGCTCTGTGTCTTCTTTACAATTTTACATTCAAAGTATGTGGGATCTGTTAACAAGAACTAAAAAGTGGTATAAAAATAAGAAAATTTGGGGCTGGGTTGTAGCTCAGTGGTAGAGCTCTTGCCTAGCACGTGTGAGGCACTGGGTTCAATCCCCAACACCATGTAGAACTAAAACAAAATAAAGGTATTGTGTCATCTACAACTAAATAAAGATATATATATATATATATATATATATATATATATATATATATGCAAATTTAAGCAGGACAAGATGAAGAGAGATAATAAATTTTTAAATTAAAAAGTCACTCAAGGGCTGGGATTGTGGCTTAGTGGTACAACGCACGTGCAAGGCGCTGAGTTCGATCCTCAGTACCCCATAAAAATAAATAAATAAAATAAAGATATTGTGTCCAACCAGACCTTAAAAAAAAATTAATTAAAAAATAAAAAGTCACTTAAGAGCAAGGTGTGGTGGTGCATGTCTATAATCCCAGCGGCTTGGGGGGCTGAGGCAGGAAGTTTGCAAGTTTAAAGCCAACCTCAGCAACTTACTGAGGCCCTAAGAAACTTAGATCCTATCTCTACATAAAATACAAAGAAGGATGGGGATGTTGCTCAGAGGTTAGGTGCCTGGGTTCAATCCTCCAAACCAAAAAAATAAAAATGAAAATTACTCAAGGAAAAAAAATACTATAACTTTTCTAGTCATACATGAATTTATGTACATTGTGGTATACTAAGATCTTTAACCATCCATTTCACAGGTATTTTTAAAGAATGTTTCTCTTAGAGGATAAGTGCTAGATGCAGCCTTTAAGGACTCTATAAAATAGGCAAGTAGTAGCCATGGCCAATAAACCTATGAATAGGTAGGTTAGAACCAAGCAGTCTCAATACTACAGCTAGAGGATAAAGTTAATTTTACAATAGAAAATTACCTAAGATGACTTAGCACTTTACAATGAATAATATTCAAACTCAGTTATGTATTTCAGCAGAAGAAACTGTAAAAGTATTTAACTCACCAGCTGCAACATAGTTAGGTATCGTTTCCACCAAAGATACTTCTGAATCCACGGGCCAAAGGCGGTTAACCCATAGTATGAGTACATAATCACATGGATGAAGGAATTCATCTGGGCTCCGAAAAATGCTATAGGAAATAAAAGGTAATTCCAAGATACAGAAAATGTTACTAGACAATAAACCATTGAGATAAAAAAATAAATGATATCACATTATTTTCTAACATTTAATTTTTGGGGACAGCCAAGGATTAAAAGACAAAGTAATACTAACAAAAAGTCCTTATCTCAAATTAAGGTAGACATTTTTAAAGTTTAGATTTAAGTTTTTATCATATAAAGGAAAATATGTGCTGCTCAGATGCAAAGGACTTTTAAAGAGGTACTCCAGTGAAAATTTACCTCTTTTGAAAGTCCTGACATAACACTATTGCCTTTAGTCCTTTTAATTCTAATATTCTCAGGTTAAATAAAAGGTTATGGTACATATAAAAAGTTTATGTGGACTTATAACTGTTCCATTGTTGTCTTTAGATGTACCAATTTACATCTCAACAACAAAATAGTATGTCTTAGGTTTCTATATGATTTTAAACATGACAGCACTACACACATTGAATAAACTGTTTAGTTTATTTAACTCTACAAAGATATCCCAGTTGGTCTAAATCAATGGCATTCTTTCTTTTCAAAATATTAACTATATCAGTGATTTATGGGCTCAGTGCAGTTACTAATTTTCTTTTTAAATAACAAAGCTGTATTATTTTATTAAATGGGCCCCCCAACAATAAATTATAAGTGTGAACTTCTAAGTTGCCAATCTCCATGTGGTCATGGAAAGAAAGCTGCAAGGTGAACTGTACTACAGCGACTTGTACCATGGTCTCCATCAGAGAAATGCTCTCTTTCCAGTTTAAAGATGTGAATTATCCTTACATTCCAGGCATTTGCAAAGACTGGAAACAGATCTACACTAAACTAAATTCATATCCTCATTAGCATTAAGGAGGCCATATTAAAATTTCACTTAAGTAATAACCAACAATGTCATTTAAAGCCTACATTAGAGCAAGAATGAGTGATGGGCTTGGATTGCAGATGAAATCGTCAGACTAAGAATTCTGTTTTTGTGCCTTTAGGGTCAGAACTTCTAGAACTATTCCACATCAAAATATTATTTTCTGAATTCAGGCTTGTTTTAGGCTCATCCCTGGGGTAAATCTTTAGGTATCAAAAATAGTCACAGATAAGAAACTATAACTTTACTTTCTTCCATTTAAAAAAAAAATGAACACAGAGATGACTAACCATTCAAGGTAGTGAAATAATATGCCAGATAAAATCACCAGTTCTTGGCACTTTCCACCCAACACATTTATATATTACTTAACACATGCAAATCTACTCCTGAAAATGCTCACCTTGTCCCCCTGCGACCCATTTAATTCCAATCCACCACAAGGTAAACATGGTACAGTGGTGATACACATGAAGGAAAGAAACCTGATTGTTTTTCTTCCTTAGGATAAAAAACACTGTGTCCAAATACTCAACTCCTTTAGATACAAAGTACCACCACAAAGCAGCAGCTATCTGTAAAAAGAAAGGAAAAGCATGTTGTAAATAACAAATGATACTATTGTGTGGGTTTCAATTCAATGCAAATAAACTTCAAATATATTACACCACATGTACAAGGCATGAAATAATTTATACAACTAGGTATCATCACACAGTGTTAAACTGCTGAATATAGAGCTGTAAACATATTCACACTGCTATGCTTTTCACCTTGGTAGAGAAACTGAGATTTTTACTTTGTAAAGACCCTTAGGTTTTTTACATAGCGTCTGCTACACTCCCAATAAACCTGCTGTAAGTTTATGCACCAATTGGACACTATCAGTGTCTGGCTCTCTCATTTTTTTAAAAATTTTTTATTAGTTGCTCAAAACATTACAATGATCTTGACATATCATACATTTGATTCAAATGAGGCACGTAATCTTAATCTTATTTTTCCACGTGTACAGATTGCAGGATCACATTGGTTATACAGTCACGTTAATACATAGGGCCATACTAGTGTCTATTGTATTGTGGCTCTCTCATTTTAATATGTACAACAAAGAAAGTATCCAATCATGGTGGCTTCTTATAAGGTAGTAAAACCTTAAAAATGATAAACTGAAGTGAAAAACCAAAAACAAATATTTCCTAGGTTATAAATATAATTCTGCTTACATGAATAAGTCTTGTGTTTTCCTAGGCTCTAATTAAGACACCAGATGGTGTGGAAAGATTACATTATGGGCTGAGATTAAGGATCCAGTAAGAGGTGACCTCTGTATAAAAGTTTTAAAACAGTTTAGAAAAATTCTATAATGATAACCACAATGACCTCTTTTGTAGACCATAACTAAAATTGATAAACTTTTGTGTTAGAGGCTTGAAAGAGTGATTCATAAATAGGCTTAGAAATTTCAGAATTGTATCTAGTGGATGTCATGGTGTTTGTTTTGTTTTTTTGCTTTTGTATGTGTATATGTGTGGGTTCTGTTTTTGTTTTTTTCCTTTTTCTGGTGCTAGGGATCAAACCTAGGGCCTGGCACATATAAGCACACTGCTTTACCACTGAATTATAACCACAGCCCCAAAATAACAACTTTAAAATGTAGGAAAAGAGGAAAGAGAAAGGTCCATTAAAAAATCTTGTGATTATAGATTAAGAATTTATTGAATTGGCTTGAACATATTGTGGAAAATGATAAAATTGGTTAAAATAGGCTTGACATGCTCTGCTCATAGCAATGCTACATTTACTATTCATGATCATGGTAGTACTTTAAAGTTACTATAATCATTATGACATAGTGAACTTCAGGAGGAAATAATGTCTTATTTTTCCTCGATATGGGTCTCTAAATTTGCCACAAAATAATAAATAAAATAAATTTTCCTTAGTTTATAAACTGCATTAGGTATCTTTGAAAAGATTGCACCAAAGTGAAAAGCAGGACTTCTTGGCTACATAACAAGGTATATAAAAATGAGTAAAATATTCATTATACTGCACCCAAACACTAGAGGAGAGCAGTAGGGGAAAGATTCACAATGCAATCTGTGCAAATCTCAGGTTCTTTCTCCCATATTACAATTCTCACAATGGCCATTTTTTTTTTTTTTTTAAAGAACTAAAGTTAATGCATGTCAGGAGGGCAGGTTCACAATTAAGAGTGGTAATTTTGAAACTCTATCCTAAAAATATTTATAAGTTGTGCCACTTTAAGGGTTTTGCCAAGTGTACTTCCAGGTAAAAGCCAGACATTGCCACCTCAATGGTAGCTGTCTACTGAGGACAGCATCTGGTAATGTGGTTATCAGAAGGAATTTTTTTTTCCTGGCCAGCAAATTCTCAGCTACATCACAAGTCTTCTCTTCCTCTTAACCACTTATTTACACGCTGACTGTCAGCTTCCCTACCCTCACTAGACTGCCAGCTCCACAAAGGGAGAGACCTCACCTGTCTCCACATGTGGTCCCAGAGCTCCCCACAGTATCTGCATACAGGGGATGCTTAGCATGTATTTTCTGAATGAGTAAAACCACATGACAATCAAAGGGATGATTTTTTATTAATCCATTAGCCTTTTACTAAGGAAATGAATATATGGACTAAAATGGTAATATATGAACATAAATTTCACATTAAAGCAATTTAGTCTTGAGTCTTGGTGAATATTGAGGTTTATGTTGTCCAAACTCCCATGATAGAAAGCTTCTTTTCTTAAAGGAATCTACTATATGTTATATATCACTTCTCTATATATATTATATATAAGGTAAAACAGAAAACATATGCTACATACATTTTATGTTATATGTAATTTTTCATATAAGCCACAGTATATAAAATAGTTCATTAAATACTTAATAATTTGTTGTTTCTCCCACTTAAGTTAAGTGGTAATTTGATTAATGTAGATGATTGAAAAATAAAATATAACATATTACTAGTGGTTTATTTTTCTACAGATGTAATAAAAACTGAATTCATATCTGTATAAATTGTGTTGTGCTTGTTTTCCTAAATATTATATAGCTCATAAAACATTTTCTTTTCCTCAGACTTTTTAACAAATGAATCAGACTCTATGAGTTTCTATTCTTGATCAAAAATAACTAAAATCTAAAATAATATCTTTACATAAAACGGTACCTTTTTTCTTTTTTTAATACTGCAGTCTAGTAATTCAGTTCTTATTCACTCTCACACAACCAAATTAAAAAAAAAAAACATACTAGAGGTATGAAAACCAATTTTCAATTATGTGCTTGTAAGTAAAAGCATAGCATTATTGACTTAGCACCCAGTCTAATTTCACTACCAAGCCATAGTACATTTTTCACTGATGGGGGCCTATGAAACTAAGCCACTCATATTAATTTTAAGTATTTTTAATGTACTTACCCTGACTTCATTAACGTTATTAGAATAATCCACAGTCTGGCAAATATAGCTATATCCTGCATTATATGATCCCATGAATAACTGGAAAAAAATGAAATAATATTTGAAGGAAAGTTTTAGTAGATTCAGCAACAAAAATAAAAAATTTGAGGAATAGACAAACTCTATATAGGGCAAAGGGGTTGGAGGGGAAGGGAGAGGGCATGGGGTTATTAATGATGGTGGAATGTGATGATCATTATAGTACAGGTATGAAGTACATTATAGTACAGGTATGAAGACACGAATTGGTGTGAATATACTGTGTATACAACCAGAGATATGAAGGAGTGTACTCTATATGTGTAATAAGAATTGTAATACATTCCACTGTCATATATAAATAAAAAATAAATTTTAAAAAATACTAAAAAATGTAACTACAAATAAAAAATTAAAAATCTGATATGTAACTTATCAAATTAATTTAAAAGCAACATTTTCTTTAAAAATGTAAATTATATTAAATACTGCAGTCTAAGTTAAAAAAACAAATGTAACCTCTGGACTGAAACATCAACTCTATTTACTTTGTAATATTAAGAAGTTTTAAAACCAACACATGGATCCAAGAGTGGTCCTGTCTTAATGGGTTTCTATTCTGGATCATTGTTTGCAGCTAACAAATTAGGTAAAAGTATCCAAGTAAAGCAAATGAAAGTGTTTATGAAGCTGAGACTCTATAGGCTAAAGTGACAATGAAGAAAGATTCTTTTTTTTTTAGAAGAATTACTGTTTGTTGTTGTAGCATCACTAGTCAGTTCTCTGGGATACCAGAGTTTCGTGAGTCTCTTAGGAAACAAATTCCTTACACTCTTGCAACTTAAAAAAAAAAATAGATGTGTCAATCAGCTTTCAGGATTTCCTTTCAAAAGTTCATGGAGAATTTGCTAATGCCCAGAAATGTACAAAATGATTAGTAGAAACAGTTGTATTCCAGGTAACTCATTTCAATTATAACCCAAAGTACATTATATGATAGGACTGAACTTCGAGTTGGTACTTATATCTATTTTGATCAGTTACAAAACCTGAAACTAATGAATAATAATTTAAGTAAATATTTACTGAGTACCTAACATGTATCAAACACTATGAAAAGGTTATCTCACTTAACTCTGATACTAACCCCAAAAGGGAGGTATTTCGTTCATGTTAGAAATAGAGGAGCCAAAAGAAGGGGGTTAAACAACTTCCAGTGTCAGAACTGTTAATAACAAACAGAAAGCTTAGAATTAACTCTCTGGTTCAAAGTTCATTTTAAACCACTGTCCTGTACTTCATGTTTAATATTTTATTGTCCAACTTTTTTCTAAGTGTAAAAAAATTTACTTGTAGAGTAGCTACCTTGAGGTACAAGATTTCAATGATGGCTTTATGCATTCTCATTTCTTAATTCTCTGTAATTCTGAAGAATTATTATAGAATGATCTTAATAAACCTACCTCTCTGAAGATGAAAAGGTTAAGCAAAACCATCCCAAAATTATAGAGAATGAGCACTAAGCGCATCTGAAATGGCTCCCGGTCCTTCATCCACTTTGGACCCAACCACACAAACAGGAGATAAAGAGTGCTTATGCTTAGTGTAGGCCATGGGGACTGCATCAGAGGCCAATCTTCCACGCGTTTATCTACAGAGAGAACACATAACAAAATCCACTAAACCATGCATGCTTTACAAAATAAAACTTTTAGGAATTAAAACGTTTCACCTTAATTTCCTAGTTGGACCAAAAAACATGTCCCTGTCTTTTGAGTCCCAGTGAAAATACATGGTATAAAAACCCAAGAAACAAGACTGATTTCTGCAGTAGCTTTTGAAAATCATTGATTGCTTTATGTTATACATTAAGTTTTATAGAGAACTTGAATAACAAAGTTCATTAAAATACAGGAGAAGAGCCTGAGCTGAAAAGATGATGAAAGACAAAGTTCATGAGGGAGTCTACTACCCAGGGAGTCTTGGCTATATCACTCACATCAAACCCACTCCAGAGTTCAAAATGAAATGAAGTCTCTGAAAGACAGGAGAGAGAACACACCTCACAAGGAGAAAATGACTTAAAAGGTGGTGTAGCTGGCTTCTGTCAAAAGGCCACTATGACCTTTCTGTGATTATTCACTTTTTAAATACTATTTTATCCTTCTATGGCCATATGTTCCCTTGCCTAAGGCCCCCCATAAAACACAGACCGTCTATCTGCATAGGTCTCTGTTGAATTAGACAAACTCATAATGTCTAAATGCCCTGGTTTTGGTCCCTAGAGCAGGAACTGCTGTGGTGTCCTTTCCACAAACACTAAGGCAAATACTGCTTTCAAACAGACTGATGCGAACAGCAAAAGCACTACTAATGGTATAATGTGGGTAACAAAGGAAGGGAGATAAATTAATCTGTCAGGAAATATTAATTTCTAACATCATGGATTATTTCTCACCTTTACTACACAGTGGAGTCCTATTGACAAAGAAAGTTCTGAGCAGCAAGTAGGAAAAAAAAATTAGAGAAACAGGTTTAAAATTTTTCCGGAAATTAAGGATAGATAAAAATATTCTACCTTTTTTATATTGGTGCCGCATACTGTATCATCCTCTCATTCAACAGAGAAATTGAGAGAGAACTTCCATAGAGCATGAGAGAGAGGCTGAAGATCTTACAATAAGAAATGTTAAGGGAGGCCAACAGAAGAGTAGAAAGGTGGGACAGGGCGGGCGGGGAATAGACAGGAAAAGGCACTACCAGTGGGCAGACTGGCTGGGTTCTAATGCTGGCCCTGCTACTGAGTGTAGGACCTTAGAGATGCAATCACTCTTCCTCTCCTTCATCTACAAACACTGAAGGGGTTAGCCTGGTGCTTCTCTAGCTTAAATGAGACAAAGAATCATCTACAAAGAATAGTTGAAATGCAGGTTCTGATACAGTAGGTCTGGGAGACAGCACATTTCTAGGAGAGTATATTTTCTGGGAAGCTCCAACTGAGGCTATGCCACTATCCATGGACCACAATTTAAACAGTAACAAACTAGATATTCCCTTCAGTTCCATTTAACTTTTAAAAACAGTAAGTAGAAGGAAGTATGACTTTAAAGTGAGGAAAATTGTAGAAAGGAAATTTTCCTTAGTTAGGGACCCATTCTACACTGACAAGGAACCCACCACATGTGCTTCTGTTCCATTGTGGCACTCACCACGTTACCCTGAGACCCTCCTTCAAGCTGTAACCTCTCTGAAGACAGGGGCTGGGGCCTTTGTTCTGTGTTGCAATGCCTATCAAGGAGCCTAAACATTTACTGGATTTAAAAAAAATAAAGAATGGATAATTTTTTCACAGTAGTCCTTTAGGTTCCATCCCTCCTGTCAAATCCAGCAGTATACACTGAATTCTTATAGTTTCTTCAGTGTCCAGCAACCCTTTCCTGCAACTCCTCTCTGATCCTCTTCTGTGGCAGCACAACTTGAACCTCAAACACTGCATCCCAGTATTTGGTGAGTATGTCACGCTATATGGTTCAGTGCCCTTTACACCATTGCTTACTCCAGAGAGAAAAAGCAATGCCTTGACTGCTTTGCTCATCAATGCAAGCATCATTTAGCAACCACTTAACAAATCCATTTTCAGCCTATAAAATGCTACATGAGATACCATACCCTTCTCCAAGGGACCCTTACAGTTCACAAGGGTCAGAGCACTCTCAAAAATTCCACCTCCTACAATTACTATGGACATGGGAGTAATTCTCAGCACCAAACCACAAATGTAACAATGCCCATCCAAATATTTGCATGAATTTTCCCCATGTCTTTACATGTTATTATACAAGTCATACGTGCTTTTCTGTACTTACTTGAATATTTCCTTTAGTGTTTCTGATGAGATTCACATGTCCTACGTGACTGCTATGTATTTTTGTATTAAAAAGGCAATTCCTGGGCTGGGGCTGGGGCTCAATGGTAGAGTGCATGCATAAGTATATATTTAAAATAAAGATCCATCAATAATAAAAATATTTTTTAAAAAAGCAAAAAACAAAACAACAACAACAAAAGGACAGTGCCATACAGTGACAGGTCCCTTAAGCCTTGAAAAAAACAAAAATTACAATCTAGTTTCAGAGGACAGACTGGTACCAGTGAGAATCATACAGTAATAAATTCCACCTAAATTTCTAATCACTGGATCTTTCCTTTCATATGTAGAAAGAATTGTCTTCTTTGGTAATAGGTTCCCCATCCTAACTGTAAATTAAATTTAAGTAAATAAAAGCCAAATATTACAATATATCAACTTCCAGAATAAAAGACTTTATTATAATAATGAAAATTACTAAGAAATATTGTCTTTTACTCTTCCAAATCCTTAAGGGTTAACTCTTTCTCAGGAAATAGTTTTCACTGAGAATAATTTGACTGTTTCATAAAGCTTATGACACACACGTTAAACTGATCTGTTTACAAACATTCATTTGGTCAGCAATCATAATTTTATTTATATTAAAAGGTCACATAATAGTTACACAACTGTATTTGTCAGAAATGGCAAAGTGTCTCCTAAAAGGAGTTAATTTACTCTATGAATATTATAATGTTTATAAAAGATGTGGACAAAATGGTCCATCTGAAATGGGACTTTCCTTCAATACCTTCCACCAACACATTTCTATTTCTAATCTGATTTGTATCTCAAGATCACAGAGCAGTGAAGTCAGACAGCTCTATCTCTTCAGAGCTAAGTGGTTTGGGGCAAGTTACTTTGTTCTTGGCCTTTCAAAGTTCATTATCCATCATAAGAAGAGACAGATGTGATAACTGAACAGCGATGCAACAGAATGAGTATCTGAGGAATGTTTTAAGTACATGGTAGCACAGGAAAGAGGACAAGACATGCTTCAAGAGCAGACATTTGAACTTTTTCTCAAGAGACATTTGCCAACAGATAGAAATAAAGGTCTTTTTTTCAGTGGGCAAAATTAGAGAAAATTACACAAGTTCCATCAGTAGAATGACAAGGGATACTCAAATGAGAATATCTGAATACCACAGAGAACAGAATGTATAAAAGCAGCCCAGAAACAAAAAATAAAACATTTTGGAACAGAAGGTATCCACAAGGGAAGTAGCATCAGGGATCCTTTTGAAGGTCTCACAACCTACAGGTTGTAAGAATTCCAGGAGGCTGGATTTCATCACATAGATCATGGAGAGATATGTGCTTTGTTTTGGCTTTTAAAAGATCATGTAGAGGCAGTGAGAGACTGAAGGGAAAGGGGATGTGTCAAGAGGCAGGGAAACCAATCAGATGTATAGTTCCCAAATGCCTGTCTTTGCTAGACTGCATACATAAAATGTGCATGCTTGTTAAAATATAGGTTCCCAGGCCCCACCCCGGATTAAATGAATCAATATCTCTGCAGGTGGGGCCCAACACCATGATCTACTATGGCGATTGCGATAGGCAGGGCAGATTCAGAGACCACTATTATGCAGGAGATGACACAGGGACTGCAGTGGTGACGGACAGGGCAGGCAGGTATGGATATTACAAGGGTCAAATCTAGAGACTCGCTATTACAGGTGTGACAGGTGAAAGTAAAAGTTTAGGATTACTCTCAGATTTCTGACCTAGCACCGATGGGGAAGTCATGATTCAGGACAAGACTACAACAGAAGAGAAGCAGATCTTGGAGGAAATGACCAGGTGAATGTTACACACGTCTTGTTTAAGGTACTCCTGGGACACCTGGGTGGAGGTGGTATCATCAGGCTCTGGAGCGACAAAGGAACTGCCAGGACAGCAGACCCACAGAGGAGTTATTGGCCACGAAACCGTACCAGAGTTTGAGGTCACAGGTAAAGAGCACACAGAGGGAAAGAATAAAAACGGAAAGGATTAAATCTGGGGACCCTTGAGGGGGAGAGTGGGTGAAAACGGCAGCAAATCAGCCAGAGAGGCAGGAAGAGGGGAAAGGATGTTTCAGAGACCAGGACAGCAAGAAGCTTCCAAAATGGCAGGGCAGGCAATGGGATCCACAGGGAGGGAATCAACTGTTCTCCACTTTTTCCATTTTAACGAGGGTTGATATGTGAAGATTAAATGAACTAAAGTTTGTAGAGTTCCCAGCCCATCAGGGACACCACCCCCTCCCTCCCTCCTCCTGCACCTTACCTTTTCCCTCCCTCACACTGGGTGCTCCAGTCAGGAATAATGTGAACCCCACCCCTTCAAGGGCACACCCTCTGTGTCTCCTGCACCATTTCTTCCCGGTCTATAGACTTCTCTAGGCCTTTCAACGTGAACTCTCAAATTGGACTACCAGCATTAGTGTCTTTACCTATCAGCGGAATAAACCTCAGGAGCGAGCCAATGTGAAGAGCTAAACCAAATTAAACAACTGAATCAGTATTTGAACTTTGAAGAGTTTACACTGACAAGACAGAACACTTCATAATTTATACACTGAAATGTCAACAATTTTATGACTTGGTCTTTATTTGGGAAATCAAACACAAAAATTCCCACAAATTGAATTTTTAATTATGTGGAATGGCTGTTTTTAATACTTCTCTTTAAAAGATAATATGTTATATTTTAATAACAAATCAAATGCTTGTAATCAAATGGTTTTTAAGTAGTCCTAGAAACTTCTACTTATATACAAGCAACTGTAATTCATACAATAAATTACCTTTGTATATTAAAGCAACTTCCTTAAAAGTGACAAATAGGCCTACTTTTTTGGGAAAAACTGGTATCTTTTCAAGCTTTTGGTAATCTAGGATTTTCACTATCAAAATGCGCTTTCCTCTCAAAGTAGTCTAATCTAGTAAAATTTACTATCATGGCCCAAAAGAAAAATTCACTAATTTAATTTTAATAAATTTTAAAAAATTAGAATATACAAGAGGAGTTATAATACAGAATTAAAATACTAGAAAAATTAAAAAGAAGGAACACATGTTGCAGTAGGAAATAATCTTACGTGACAGCTCAGGAAGTCACTAGGAGCAAAAGCAGCTTGGTACAAGGGCAAGGGACAAGAAATGAATTAAGAACTAGATTCTAGCTCTGCGTCTAGTCCTGTGGCTATGAACCTGAACTCTCTGGGCCACCATTTTGTCTTATGTAAATGGGGGTGACCACAGGTTTATCCAAATCACTGCCCTTCTAATTCAGGTAAAATGATCCACAGTTACTGATCAATATAACATGGTTCTAGGCATTATACAAAGTCCCTGCTAAGTACAATTAAATATTCAATAAAAATACATCACATCATTTGTTTTTTAAATTAACAACTTCAGCACATTTAAATTTTTTCTTTTTTCCTAATAGCACATAAAACTAGATGGCAAAAGAAACTAAGAATACTCCATTCTCTTGCTACTGAAAGTGTAGTTCTTGTACCAGTAGTTAAATTATCACTTGGAAGCTTCAAAGAAATACAGAATTCCAGGCCTCATCCCAGAACTACTCAGCCAGAATCCTTATTTTAATCAGACTGCAAGATAATTTACATATCAAAATCTAAGAAGAACTGCTCTAGCCGATTCAAGAGTATGAGCCTACATTATATATCATGTAATCATATTCTACCTGAATAAATCAGCCACCTTTTTTTCCTAACAGCATTTATATCTGTTTAATCTACCAGTAACAAAAGAAAAAATACTCACTAGGTACTAAACAGCTTCAGAAGTATATTCGGGCATCAAGAAGTATGTACTATATAGTACTCTCCAAAACTCTTCATTCTTCTTTAATAAGTTAAAGCCAATAGTTATGAATCAACTCCTTTTTTAAAAAAATTATTTTTTATTCTAATTTGTTATATATGACAGCAGAATGAATTATAATTCATATTATACATATAGAACACAACTTTTCACATCTCTGGTTGTACACAAAGTAGAGTCACACCATTCGTGTCTTCATACATATACTTAGGGTAATGATGTCAACTTCATTCCACCATATTTTTTACCCCCATGCCTGCTCCCTTTCTCTCTAAATCAACTCCTTTTAAAGGGGTATTATTAAAAGTTCATTTGATTTTACTGATTACACAAAAGTAAAGTTTACCCATTAGTAGTAAAATGTCACATTGTATATCAAAGGTACCTCATAGGAAAGCTGTCTTTTTCTTAAGGAACCAGTCAATCCCTTCCTCTATGCATTACAAATGTTATGATGGTCAAGGCCACAACCTTCATTCCCTGTTGTATCTTTATAACAATGCCTGGTATATAAGAGTACTCCTCCTTTTTGTCAAAAAAAAATAAAAATAAAAATAAATAAATAAATAATAAGAAGAATTTAATGAAAAATACAGACAACTGTTGTAAACAAGAGTTTGAGAAAGATCTTATTTCTATGACAGGGAGTAAACTATATACCACCTAAGACTTCTTCTGGGTTTTAATCTAAAATGTGATGCTAGACATATTCCTCAAGCCAAGGAAGAATATGTATACCAGTGTGTTGAAAAAGACAGAACTAATGAAGAAGCATTTTCAAATACTGGACAAAATGGGACCAGTAACAAGCTGAGATATACTTTAGAAATAAAGCACTGATTCTGAGTATGGTAGGTCAAGGACAGTCTGACAGCCTTTCTACTTAGCAGGGGAAATTTCTGTTCTAACTTCCACATACTCTGGAAAGAGGATGGAAAAGCACGTGGGTGGATTAGTTAAGGGAAGAGTAGCTTTTGTGGAATGAAGACGTGGATGAGGCAGAAGGTAGGCTAAAAACTGACAAAAGAGGTCAGAGTGGGATGGTCAGAAGGGAGGGAGGGAAACTTTGATAAGCAAGGGAGAGTCAAGTAGATGCCTGAGGTAGGAGGGAACTCACAGCCTGAGAAGAGTTCAATGTTATAGTTCGCTCAACAGAACAAAACTGCAAAGATGTTAGCTGTGTAATAGTCACCCAAGAATAAAAGAATGGAGAAAAGGGTTAAAAGCAGAGGAAATTAGAATTCTGGTTGCAGGAAGGACTGGGGATACAGCTCAGTTGGAAGAGTGCTTGCCTCACATGCACAAGGCCCTGCATTCAATCCCCAGCACCACAAAGAAAAAAAAAAAGAATTCTGGTTGCAAGCCTGCTTGAACAGAGATCATAAAAAGGCAAAAAGAGAGAAAAATATATAAAATTTCCAATAGAAAGTAAAATGGAATTGAAAGATAGCAAAAAAGAGGAGAATGAATCTGCGCATGATTCAACCTGAAGGTTGCTTACTACGGGTTTTAACTTGGGAGAGTTAAGTTATTAAGATGGATAAGATCCATTTTTCGGTCTACTCACCTGGAAAATGGGGCTAATAACAGTACCAACCTCAGAGAATATGATGTTTAAACATGATAATAAATATAAAGCACGGTATAATGTGCCTGGCACCTAGTAAGCACCAAAATACTGAATATTCATGCTGAGTAAATAGGTGGGCTGTGCTGCATTATAAACAGGTTAATTGTTTTAGGAAGGAAAAAGATCGTGGTTCTATCCTAGCTCTGTGACTTTCTGGCGGTGTAGTCTTAAGTCTATTTCTTCATCTATGGATGGTTAAATAATACCTAACTTGAAGGGATTCGAGGAAGACTAAATATAAGATGTACAAAATGTATTACTACAGTGTCACATAGTCTATAATAGGCCTATCAAAGAAGTTTCACAGATGGCAGTGAGCTTCACCTAGTGCAGACAGTTATCTGAATCATGATTAAAAGCAGACAGGGGCATTCGTTAAAGCCAACTCACAGTGGAAAGGGAAACATGAGAACAGGAGAAATACATATCTAGAAAGAAATTTGAAGAATCATGTCTCATATTCTAAAAGCCAAGATCAGAATAGCAGGTAAGCAGTTTCCCTTCCTTGTTTCCACATTTTTGAAGCTTCTCCTGGTAATAATATGGAAGTTCCAAGTGCAAACATGAACTCAGTGCTGTCACCTATCTCAAAGCTTTAAGAAAATTGAAATGCTATTTCCCTTTATTTTTTAAAAAAGACGATACCAATTGTGTATGTGTGTGTGAAGTGGACATGAAGAGAGAATGGGAGCTTTAGTTAAAATCTCTTGTCTTTAGCAGTTCCATAAGTTAAATATTTATTGGGTGAAATATTGTCAGTCCTGAATTTATTGTCCTTTCACTAATTAATCATATTTTCTAGGTCTTGTTTCATGCTATGGGAAAATACTTTCAAAATTCACTTTGAATATTCTCCCTCCACCCCAGTACTGGGGATTGAACCAAGGGGTGCTCTACCACTGTGCGATACCCCTAGCCCTTTTTATTTTTATGTTTTTATTTTGAGACAGGGTTTTGCTAAGTTGCTGAGGCTTGCCTTGAATTTGCAATTCTCCGGTATCAGCCTCCCAAGTAGCTGGGATTATAAGCATACACAAGACTTGAATACAATTTTTTATGATCCTACTACTTTATCACATGGAAGTGAATTTCACCTTCTCAAGCTAAATATCACTTCTTATATTTTATAATACATATTCATATACATAGTATAAATTAATATAAACATCAGTTTTTACCTTAATCTCACACTCCAGCCATCCTGCACCTGTGAGCATTTTAGATGTCCTTTTATCTGTTGGTATAACTTTGTTCAAATTTAGTATTCTAAAAGGCCTATGTAGATAAGGTAGCAACAGAAGAAAAATTATACTAAGGTAGCTGCACAGGTCAGAGGCCTAGCTGCTTCTTACCCGTTTGGCTAGTATGAAGGAAAGACAAGAGTACTGGACTAGAAACCACGCATTTATACCCATTTCCACTATAGTGACCATTTTCAAGTATTTAACGTCTACCAATCTCAGGGACACCTAAACATAGGAAACTAACAATATTTTAGGCCTGTCTCCCAGAGCTGTTGTAAAACTGTTAAGCAAAATACAATGCCAAAGCTGTCTTCCTTGTTGTTTGCTATTTTCTAGTCATGTGGGTTTTTTTTTTTTGTTGTTGTTGTTTTTTTTTAAGTCAACACCTTGGATTCTCTTTAAGGAGCCATTTTAAGATGAAAACAAACAAAAAAAAAAAAAAAGGAAAAAATCAACTATCTTGCCACTGACTATGAAGAAAGATCATTTATAGAAGTTCTGTTATATTAATTGTATAATATGTGGAATTCTTTTAAAAATTGTGGTAAATAGCAAAATTTACCATCTTAATCATTTCCTAAAAGTGTACATTCTAGTAGTATTAAGTATATTTAAATGTAGTGCAACCTCTAGAGCTTTTTGTCTTACAAAATTGAAACTTCATATCCATTAAACAATTCAGTTCTCTGTCTCTTCAGCCCTGGCAACCACTATTTTATTCTCTGTTTCTATGAATTTAACTATCTAAGAAAGTCCATATAAGTAAAATAACACATTATTTATCTTCTTGTGACCAAATGAATTCACTCAGCGTAATGTCCATAAAATTTAGTACATTGTGGCATATGTCAAAATTTCTTTCCTTTTTTTACATTTCAATAAAGTTTAATTGTTTTTTTCAATTTGCAGATGATGAAAGTAAGTGAGCATCTATCTATATGGATGGTTAAAACAAAATGATTTATCAGATTAACAAAATCAGTTTCTAGCAACTCTGTATCAGGTAACTTTTTATCATTTTTTATTTGTTCTAATTAGTTATACATGACAGTAAAATGCATTTTGTTACATTATACATAAATGGAATGTAGTTTGTATATATATATACCACATTGTTTTACTCTTCATTCATCAAAGGACATTTCAATTTTTTTCTACCTCTTGAATACTGTGAAATGCTGCTACAAACATGAATATAAAAAATATGAAATTTTTCAATATACATCTCTGCCCAAGTTTTAATTTGATAAATAAAAATAAAAAGAGAAAAACTTATTCCTTCAAATGCTCTATTTCCAAATCACAAAGGCTTTTATGTGATTACATCCAACAGTGAGTTACAGAATCCTTCAGGAGATTAATATATTTGTATTGCAATCCCAAGACTTACATTCTAATAAATCTGTAATCATAAAGTGCCATACTAAGATGTTTTAAGAATGAAAATATTCCATGAAAAAAATGACAGTGGATTTAAGAAATTGATATATTGATTAATTAAGGAACATACTTATATAAAAATAATTTATTCTGTTTTCTCCTTACTGTAAATACATGTTTTTAAAAATTTTACAAAAATTTTAAGCCACATTTTCAAACTTAAATTAGAAATAATAAAAGATAAAGTGCCTATAGTTGAAAACTTTTGGTAATGCTGCATAATAAAATTTAACATTTTGGGGGGGCTGGAGTTGTGGCTCAACAGTAGAGCACTCCCTAATACATGCAAGGCTCTGGGTTTGATCCTCAGTACCACATAAAAATAAAATAAAGGTATTATGTCCAACTACAATTAAAACAAAATATTTTTTAAAATTTACATTTTTATAAAAAATTAAGTAAGACTGAGTTTACATTGACAACCTTTGTTTTAGGAAGTATGCAAATTCGATAGAGTGGCTTTAAGGATTATACAGTTCAAATCTCTTATGGTACAGGTAGGAGACCCAAAGAAACATTAGTAACTTGCCCAAGACCACATAACAAGCCAACTTCAGAAGTTGTCTGTCAAATAATAAATGTTGCATGCTAATTGAGACAACTTTATGCTTTCCTGTTATTGTTCCTGGTTTTGACAGAACAGTTAACTCTTGGTAATTCAAGCAATATTGAGATAACAGGTATAGTGATGTAGCAACACACAGTGCTGTTTCAAAGCAGGTGTAAGTACTGATCCCCTATGTTCCTCTACTCCTCTACCAATTTCTTGTGCAACAATAAGAGAAAGCAACAAGAACTAAACACAAATCTGCTATTTTTACTATTTTGGCAGTCTGATAACAGATCATTGTTGAAAATTATTTCAATTACTTTATAGAGTGAAGCTTTTGAATTTCTGATCAAAGCATTCACCTGAAATAGCTCTGGATATGAGATCTATATCCAGAACTTTCGAGCCATGCAGGACCTTAGAGATTATCTATTCAACCCTATTAATATACAGATGAAAAAGTTGAAGATTGGATAAGCAAAGGGACTCGTTCAGACTTTTACAGCTAATTAGCAGCAGCCCCACCACTAAAGCTTGGGCCATCTAAACCTCAGTCCAGAGTGCTTTCCATTGACTATAAAATGCTGCCCTCCTCACTTCCACACAAATTACAATGCTTCTGCATAGAAAATGAAGAGAAAGGAATAATTATATCTGATTTTATATGCTTTGTGGTACTAAATGACTTAATGGTTCAACCATTCATTAGATTTAGTCAACATCAATTGAATTTATGACTGACATCTGATAGAGGTCATTTAAAAAAAAACTTGTTCTTACAGGGGTCTAAAGTTTTATTAGCACTTAGCAACCACAAAATATCACCATGCAAAATTATGCTAGATTAAGAGGTATATGTTGGGAAGAAAAATATATAGAAGTGAAGGAGTAAATAATAATGAAGGTGTGTAAAGAGTTCAGAACTAGAGCCACAGGAGGAATGGCACAAGCAAATGAACAAGTAACTGCTAAAATCAACGTGTTCAACAAATAAACAATTAATGAACGGGCAAATTAACTAAACACATATGTCAAAACAAGAACTACAAATGGCCAACAGACACATAAAAAATGCTCAACACCTTAGCAATCAGGAAAAAGAAAATCAAAAGTACACTGAGATTTCACCTCCAATCAGAATGGCCACCATCAAGAATACAAATAATAAATGCCAGCAAGGATGTGGGGAAAAAGATAAACTTAGTACATTGTTCTTGGGGCTTCAAATTAGCACAACCACTATGAAAAGCACTACAGAGATTTCTTAAAAGACTAAGAATGAATTCATCCTATGATCCAGCTTTCCCATTCCTTGATAGTTATCAGAACTAAAATCAACATACTACAGTGATACATGCATACCAATGTTTATAGCAGGATAACCCACAATAGCCAAGTTATGGAACCAGCCTAAGTGTCCATCAACAGATGAACTAATACAGAAAATGTGGTATAATACACAATGACATTTTATTCATCTACAAAGAAGAATGAATTATGTCATTCAGTGGAAAATGAATGGAACTGTAGAACATCATGGTAAGTGAAATAAGCCAAACTCAGAAAGTCAAGGTCAAATGTTTTCTCTCAATTGCAGAAGCAACAGAGAAATAGAGGATTGAAAAGGAGATGGGGGTGGGGGGGCTCTCATGAAAATAAAAGGGAAATCAACAGAGTTAAAAAAGGGGGATTGAAAGAGGAAAGGAAAGGAGGGCGCTAGTAGTGCATGTCCATATATGAACATATCACAATGAATCCCAGGTTTTTTATTTTTTACATAATGCATTTGTTAATATAGAGATATATATGTATATATACTTAAGCGGAGTAATTGAAATAATAAGAGTAGGCAAATCAGAAGACTAGAGCAAATAGATGGGGGAGAGAGGAAGGAAGGGAAAGGAAAGGTACTGGGGAATAAGATTGACCAGATTTTGTTATTTAAGAACAAATATGGCTCAATGAATCGCACTCTTATGTCTAATTATAATGTGCTAACAACAATAAATAAAGACAATGTGCTCATTCAAGGGAACCAACTATTTCAGGCGACCATGATCAGAGAAATGGTTTTATGAGGCAGGGATGAAGGGTATCTGGAGAGAGGTAAATGGGGGCAAAAATCAGTAAAAAATCAGGGCCATGGTGTAATGAGACACATAAAGGTACACATGGACACATTTTACTGAAGGGCCAGTGAATTACCCAAGCTGGTAACAGCAGCAGAACTATGGGCAGGGGAATGCCAAATGACCCAGTTAAGAAAGTTCATTTGAAAACTGGTTCTGAAAGCCAGGTATTTCTTCCCTTCTATCTTCTAAAAGCCCAAACCCACATGGTTGTTAAATAATATACTCTAATACATTCTTATTCTGAGGGAAAATAAAACTATAGCACCTTGATTTGTTACAGGCATAATGTCCTCATAATGAGATGGAAGAAAGAGGCATGCAGGATGAGAAAAAACATACTACACAACTCTTCTCTGTGTGCTGACATATACCTGATTCAGAATAAAAGTGGCTCAATCAATGAGGGATAACCCTTATGTTAACAGTGTTAAATCATTCACAGATGACATTATCATGTGACCTGAGGGAAAATAAAACAAACTGACCAAGTATTTTGTGGCTCATCAGATCACAAAAAGCACTGTCTGAAGTATGCAACACTTCTGAAAATTCTGCCTTCTGAACCCAAAGATTTTAACAGCATAAACTGTCCTGGCACCAGTTAGAATCTTCATTGTTTACCCTCCTAGAATTCCACTGGCAATAGTATATTTTGCTATCTATGCTACTGTTGAAGAGTAGATAAGCACATTAGTCGTTCAAGTCCAGGAGCCTGCAATCTCAATTCAGACTGTGGTGAAGGAAGAAAACCAAAGCCACTACCAAAAAACTAAATTGGTATTGTGGCTGGTTATGAGATAAGACCTCACTGAAATCACTGACCAAGGGAGATACCATCTTAGAACTGGGTAATGTTCCACAAATTTGTTTTTAATAAGCTGTTTAGAACTTACCTCTCTTTATCAAAGAAGCATTAAAAATGGTAACTGGGTTCCCAGGCATAGTCAAACACAGCTTATTAAAATAATACTGTGACAAATAAAGCTAATATAATAAACATGCTACACAATATTTAAAACACGTACTTCTCAAGGCCTAGTGATCCAGAGGATAAATCTGTTTTTATTCCATCTTATTAGAGTTGAACATCCCCTCCTATATCAAACCTGGAAGATTCAGTGAGCCTTACACACAATCCCAGGTTCCCCAGTTTTAGTCACTGTTCCCCTTGTCTTTGATACCCTCTGCCCTAGTTTACACATGCAAACTTCTGATTGTTCCTTTCAATGGAACAGGGGTAAGGAATCTGTGGGATAACTGATAAACTGATAAACATTCTAAAACCAGGGCTGTCTATTGTTTCGACAACTCAAGACTGAGGTGGTGGTGAATAAGCAGAGATGAGAGGAGTAGAGAAGGATAATTTTGACCTTCTTCAGGCCCAGCTAGGCCTTACTCTGTCAGATCACATGGCTGTCAGACAATGATATCTAGGAAAGGTGAATGATAGTGAACCAGAATGACTGTAGGCTGCGACATACAATGACAAGTGTTCCCCACCTCTCTCCAGAACCTAGAACTGTGCCTGCACATAGCAAGCACCTATGGAAAGAATGAATGATAATATAAACCTGGCTTCCAAGTTTTGTCATCATCTTATGAGAGTCCTCCCTCCTTCTGTACCACTCACCCTTCTCCCTTCTAATCCTTCCAAAGTGAATTCAAGAACCAGCCACTCTGGCCTTTTATAGTCCAACTTCAACCACCAAGTAGATAAACATTTTCTGTAGGGTGTTGTCACTACTCCTGAACAGAGGTGTAGTGACAACAACCCCCAACACACACGTGCACCTGTACCCTATGCACAAATGATTCCCCTCTATAACCATGTGGTCAGAAAGAAATGTAGTGGCTCAGAAGACATGTGGTTTTACTGAAAGCATCTACTAACTTTTGTGTGTGTGTGTGTGTGTGTGTGTGTGTGTGTTGCTGGGGATCAAGCACAGGGCCTTATGCATACAAGACAAGCACTCTACCAACTGAGCTATATCCCAAGCACCCTACTAACTTTTTAAGATATTCATATGCTAAATGTTGGGTACACATAAAACTATTAATAAGCATTTATTAAAAGAATGTAGTAACAACTTATTTAATGAACAGTAATGAATAATATGAAAAATTTGAGTATTTGTATAATGGGAAATATTTAAATTCCTCACTTATTAAAATGTATGTATAACTTTCCTTAGTTAGATATACCCTTTGAGCCTAGGATACCAGTCCTATCATTTTAATGAACTCATAAAAGTAAAGGAATAGAAGAAATAAATAAACAAAATGTCATGAGAATACATTCTCCAATACCATCAACTGATACAAAGTCCCATACCAGTCTACACTTTTTTTCTAATGTAAATCAACATTAACTTCCTTATCCTAGTATCTAAACACATGATAAAGGAAATTAAAAATTATTTTTATTGTTTTCTAAAATAGTTCTTTCAGAGTTTCAACTCCAATGTATAAAATGTTAATGCTATACTAAAAGTAACATTTTCAGTGTTAACATGTTAACAACCACATGTATTGCTAAATATATGCCTTTGAAAAGCCCAGTTTCTATATGTTGCTTTTGATATGCTTTATTAAATAGCAGTATTTGATATAAAAACTGAAAATGAGATTTTTCCAGAAACTGCCCTAGGGCAAAAATCTCTTGGACCATCAAATGAACTCCATAAATCTGTAACTATTTCTGTTATGATAATGCAAAGTAGATAAGTTTATTTGAGCTTTGGTAGAAACCTCAATGGAGAGACATTTAATGAGGTAATAAAAGGGAAGAAGCACATAACCACGGTCAGGAAGGAGGCGCTCCAGGGCAGGGGCCTGCTCATTTCTTGCTCCTCCTGAATAACGTGCATCCTTTCATCACACTCATCACTATTTCTCAAGACCATCTTTCTCTACCGCCCATTTTTATTTCCCTCTTTCCAAACATCTGACTCACCAACTTTTCTTCAACCTCATCTAAGAAGCCTCCTTTTCTATTTTGAAGCCCCCTTACCCATATTTTCATGAAATTTTGCCAAAAAGAAATGCCCTTGGTATCAAAACACTGATGGGGGTCTCACAAAAGGCACACCAAGAGCAGAGAAAGGAGGGGAGTGCCTAAACCTAAAAAAAATGCTCCTTGATACACAGCAGCAAGGTAGAACAGACTGTAGCCACTAAGCCTCTCTGTTGGTTAAAAAATACCTATACCTACACAAGGTAGCTCATTACAGAAGGCCAGGAAGCAGTCTCAGGTTTCGTAAGTAGATAGTCAAGAGCACTGACAAATATCTTCCCTTTGACCTCCCACTGTGTTCCAGTGGCTACCACTTCTCACTTTTGGTGCACCATATTATATTATTCTGCATGCCCTCCAAAGCCCAGTGGCAAGCTTTCAGCAGGTGAGTACACTAAACTTCCTGTTCCACTCATGGTCTCTTTCTTTCCATGAGTACAGAAAGGAATTAACCATCACAGAAAGCTGTATCCTATCTTTGTTCCCAATTTTTATTTCTGAGACTCAGGAGATAGAAAGCTCCAGGATAGGAAGGTAATGAGAACTCTTGAGTGTGGTCTGGCTGTAAGGACATTGGAGAAACCTGACAATGTCTAACTCCAAATATGCAAAGCACAATTACCTGCCAAGAGCTGGTCTGATATTCAACTGTGTAATGGGAAGTCTTGATGCCATGTTAAAAGAAGCTAAATCACATAGATGAAGGAAAGGGTCTGCCTCCCCAGTTTTTGCAGGTACAACATAAGGTCAATGTGATAATACATTGAAGAAAGACTTCAAGAAGAAACGCTCCATTAAAACCTGCCTTTTAACCATTTATAGTTGCAATAGCTTACCAAATGGCTCACTTTTCCAGTGAGATCTGAAAAAAAACACTTTTCTAAAGAAGTCAATGCTGTAATACCAAAAGCAACAAAGCAAATGAAGAAACAGTGAAATGGAAAAATGCCTAATATCACAGTTGCTTCTGTTAGGAAAGCAGAAATTAATCAAATGACACTTCTGTCAAATAAGCTAACCAAATAAAGGAAGTTTGCTAAGAAAACCGTGTGTTTGTAGATATCTGGGACAACCTCTAGGTGCTGCTGTGGAGACCCCCTTCCTAAAGACTCATTTCCTTCCCGGTGTTTCGGCCTCCCCCTCCCCCTGACAACACTGCAGTGCGCAAAGCCATTCTAGACAATCACTTCAGATAGATTTGCTATTGAAAAAGCCTCAGAAACACTCTTCAAAGAGTCAAATAATGCTATTTTACTTTTAAGTCTAAATTATACTATAAATGGATGAGCTAGATAGAAGAGAATATCTGCAAGGGGTTGTCAAAGCAACCAGGAGGGCTGAAGTAGAGAAGAGCTACAGTTGGAGCCCTCCTCCCTCTCCAGCTCTCTCCCCACACGAATATTACTAAAGGTTAAAACAATGCTGTGTACAGGGCAGAACTGTGAGATGAGCTTGAGAGATTTGGGAGTGTAGGGTGGGGCGGTTCCTGCGAGGAGCTCTTGGACGCACAGGCTCCATCTAATGTCAGCTCCCGCATCCGAGGAGCTGATGAGAGATGGTGGAAGCTCTGAAGAAAATCGAGCAAGCGTCTGGGAGGGTTAGGGGGGTGGGGGAGGCCCTAACGTTCGGATCAGATTAACCAATGCACAACCGTAGTGCCCGCGCCCCTGCACCTGCGCTGATCTGGGGCACCCTAACAGCCACAGGGTAGTGGGGGTTGCAGGAACAGGGACCCAGCTCTGAGATCTGGGCTGGCGGCTCAGAGGAAGGAGCCAAGACAGGCAGCGGCCCGCAAGACCAAGGGAAGATGGAGAAGTCAGTGCTTTTACCTGCGATGGACCAGGTCCAGCGGTAGAACTCCACGGTGTCGTTGAGCGCCGTGGACACCACGTTCAGGACACTACCTGGCTCCGAGTCCAGAAGCCCCATCGAGGCGATCAGAGGGAGCTGGAGGCGGCAGGAGAAAAGCGGAGACCCCGCTAAAGGATTGACCTCGGAGGCTAAGGCCGAGGGGGCGAGCTGCGCTGGGGACCCTTCTAACGGCGGGGCCCAGCTGCGTCTCTCCTCCTCCTCCCGGCGCCGCTGCGGTAGGGACGCGGCGACAGCGGAGTCAACGAGCTGAGCACAGCAGAAGGTGTCGTCAAGGTTCCCAAGAGGAGGAGGAGGAGGAGGAGGTCCCGCCGCGAGCGCCGGTGCTGCACCACTCTGCTGCCTCGCGTCGCCGCAGCTCCAATCTCCTCCGCTGGCGTCACGTGGCCGCGCGCGGGGGCGGGGGGCTGGAGCGCCCCTCCTCCCGCCCGCGCTCTGGGAGTCAATTGCGCAGGGGTGCTGCGGTCGGCGGGTGGCGAGTGGCGAGTGTCACGCTCGCGCAGGCGCGCGCAGTCCTTCTGCCTCGCCCCCCTCCTTTTCCCTTGCCCTCCAGAGCGAGACACCTGGGTCCTGCTTTCTGTTGCACCCCCACCCCCACCCCCCAGTGTCTCCATCCTCCTCCCCCGCCTACCTCGAGGGCATCAGGCTCTTGCGGAGGAGTAGGTCGCCTTTCCACGGGTGACCTCGTATCCTCCCCGATGCGTCCTGGCAAAGAGGACGGGGAAAAACATGGGTGTTTTTGTGAGCAAGATGAGGTAGGCGAGGTACCTGTCGCTCACCTCGATTTCACTTGTGTTATTGTTTCCTTCTCCTTCCCCAGCACATGTTCGTCACCCTGACAAGGGAAAAGCATGAATTTTCCCTCTAAATAAGTGCAGGGATATTTGTTTTTCATGCTACAGCGATGGACTATAGGCTTTATGGTCTACTTATTTGCAAATGAACAAACAATTGAATGAATGCTTGCGTGTGCTCCGTAGACTTTTTTATTGTACCTGAAATGATCAAAGTAATACGTTCGTGCTAAATTAGGCCACTAGCAGTTCAGAGAAGAGGGAGAATTGAGAAGAGACTTAAGGTTAAGTTTTCTGGGATCTGATGGAACTGAAGTGAATCTTAAGGAAAATGCTTAGGAGACAGGGTAATCTATTCAACGGAGAAAAACAAATTATTATTTTTTTAAACTTGTTAAGAAAGTAGGAGTCAATAAAAGAGACTACCTCTGAAACATAGCAAAAATACACTACATTACAATTTGTAATTTGATAGTAACTGACATAAAAACATCTTTGAGAATCATGCAACAACCAACTCATCTGCTTGGTATTTAAATGTGTCACCTACATTTTGTTTAACCTTTTCTCTACTTGTTGATTTAGGATGTGTCAGTTTAAAGAACACTGAGTCAACTGTGATTTCTTCAGCCTTCTGACATTGTTAAAATAATGTGAATAGTAGCTTTTATCACATTTATTTTATTGATTTCCCAGTTGTCCCGGTTATATATTTTTCATCTTTATTTCATATTAGAAGCATCCTAAAGGATAACAGTTCTTTTTGGTTACCTGATGAGCCCCTAATCCTGTGCTATAAGTATCAAAATATAGATAACGAACGACATATTATAACTTACACTTCTTTCAGAGCATAATGGGGATTAAGTGGCAGGACCTTTAGGGAGATAAGGTAATTAAAAGTAATTGATTTATTGTGTAACTCAAGCAACCATAGTCTTCTTTAAATGTTTTTTTCTTGAAATTCACCAAATCATCCAAGATGTAATTTATTAATTTGTCAAATATATATAGTTTTGTGGATTGACCTTAACCTTAAGTTATGTGACTGATTCTAGTAGCTATAGAAAAATCTAGTCAAGTTTCTCCATTTAGAGAGTAAAGATCAACTCATTTAATTTGATGATTTAACAAAGTACAGGATAGTTTGAACTTTTTGAACAAAATTGATTGCTACTTTTGTACTGTAGAATACTGCATGTTTTTTAGGGAGAACAGATTCCTACCCTCATGGCCATTCACACAAACAAAACCTCTTCATCTTATTTAATGCGATGTAAAATTGTTAAACCAGTTTTACTTGGCCTCTCTTCTACAGTAGGGACCAGTCTAAATTCCTTATTCACTAGGGGGCGCCAGTCACATACAACAAAATCATAGACAAGAGATGGTAAATATAGAGAATGGCAGTTCTATCTGTATCTCCTTGTGCACACTCTACCTGAAAGCATAGTATTGTTATTTACATTTATGAGCTGTCCAAACATACACCAAGAACCAGGGCCACAGAATTTACCCACTCTGGGGGTTTTATTCAGCAATAAAGAAGAAATTATGTCCTTTGCAGGAAAATAGATAGAACGGAAACCATAATTTTGAGCAAATTAAATTAGACTCAGAGAAAAAAGTATTTTATATTTATCCTCTTATGTGTAAGCTAGAGGGGGAAAATGGTGGGAGGGGATGCCATGAAATTAGAAGGGTGGCCAGTATCACAGAGGAAGGAGAAAAGGGGGAAGGAGAATGGAAAGGGGAAGGTTGCGTTGGGGAGTAAAATTGATTAAATTGTGTTGTTTATATATGTGCAAATATGCCACAATGAAACCACATATTATGTATAATTGAAGTGCACCAAAAATTTTAAAAAAAATTTAAAAAGGAAAAAGAGCCCAGCAACTCTAGAGTTCTATTACCTGGCATGAAGTCTAAAATCCGGTATTCAATTCACAAGTGGTTTACAAATACTAATGATGGTCCAGAACCAACACCTGCTGGTTTTTAATGTGCCCCCCAAAGTTCATGTGTTGGAAACTTAATCCCCAGTGCACCAGGTTGGAAGTTGGGG
This sequence comes from Callospermophilus lateralis, assembly GCF_048772815.1. Lineage (NCBI taxonomy): Eukaryota > Metazoa > Chordata > Mammalia > Rodentia > Sciuridae > Callospermophilus > Callospermophilus lateralis. The sequence continues at coordinate 81,130,645 of NC_135310.1, read as the reverse complement.
TCTAATGGGAGTTTTTTAGGTCATAAGGGCTCCACCCTCATGAATAGATTAATGCCAATTATAAAAGAACATGAAGCTGTGAGTTTGGCTTCTCATGTGTGTACACTCTTTTACCTATCCACTTTTTACCAGAGGATGATGCAGCAAGAAAGCCCTCACTAGATGTAGCTCCTTGATTCTGGAATTCCTAACCTTCAGAGCTGTAAGAAATAAATCTGTTCTTTATAAATCATCCAATCTTGGGCATTCCTAAGATGCCTAAGCACAAAACAGACTAAGAGAGGAAAATGGGTATTGAGAAGTGGGGCTGTTGCTATAACAAATATTTGAAAATGTGGAAGTAGCTTTGGAACTGGGTAAATAAGTAGAGACTTAATACGTCTCAAAACATAGACTAGAAAAAGCCTAGATTGCCCTGAATTAATTGGTAAAGGCAGGAGTGATGAAGGCTCAGAAGAAAATTGAGTTGGTGGGGGGGATCCAAATCTGCTTAAGGATTGCTTGAGTCGTCACAACCAGAATGTTATTAGAAATATGGACAGTGAAGTCCATTCTGATTGTGCCTCTGATAGAAATGAGGCACAAAGTATTGGCAACTGGGGTAAAGACCACCCTTTGTTACAAGGTGGCAAAGAACTTTACTGAATTGTGTCCATGTCCAAGGGCTTCATGAAAGGCAGAATTTAAGAGCAAGGAACTAGGATATCTGATAGAAGAAATTTCTAAGCCAAATAGTGAAAGGGCCAAATACTTTTAAATGCATGCAGTAAGATGCAAGGGGAGATATTTGAAAACTTTGCTCTGACTTAAATACTTGTGTCCATACCCAAACCAGCACATGGCTCGCTCTTCCATTTTGGAACCTGTGGTTGCTTACTAGAAGTAGGACTTCTAAAAGGCAAATGTTTCTGGAAGGCTGTAGTACAAGGTCACTTTTACTGGTGATAAACAAAGTCTCTGGAACCAAAAGAAGCACACAACTCTTCTTAAAATTGAAGGTGTTTATTCCCAAGATGAAACTGCATTCTTATTTGAGTAGGAGATGTGGTTATGTATACAATGAATGACACAGAGGCACAGTGCCTTCTGGAAGCAAACCATATAAAACTAGAGTAATCTGGAGAAAGGTTAGCTTGTATCCATGAAAATAGTGGCATGATTTGTGCCAAATCACAAAGCAACCTTTGTGCTAAGATCACTGGACACAAAATCTGTGTGATAACTGCACTCTCCAGGATTTAAATTAATGAAAAATAAATAAAAATGAATTTATCTTCTTGGATTTCTTTTAACTGCACATGGATGTTTATAGCATCTTAACATAGTCACCCAAAACTGGAAGCAACCAAGATGTCCTGCAGCAGGTGAATGGATGACTGTATTGTTGCATATTGTATAATGGAAAATTATTCCGAAATTTAAATATTGAACTATCAAGCCATGAAAAGACTTGGATGACATTTAAAAGCATATATTCAGAATTCTGGGTTGGGTTTTGGCTCAGTGGTAGAGATCTTGCCTAGAATGTATGAGGCACTGGGTTCAATGCTCAGCACCACACAAAGAAGGAAGGAAGAAGGGAAGGAAGGAAGGAAGGAAGAGAGGGAGGGAGGGAGGGTTAGTTATTGTGTCCATCTACAACTAAAAATATTTCAAAAACAAAATAAATACATATTTCTAAGTAAAAGAAACAAATCTGAAAAAGCCACATACTATATGGTTCTAATTATTTGACATTTCTGGAAAGGCAAAACTATAAAGATAGTAAAAATATCTATGGCTGTCAGGTTCTCCAAGGGAGAGCAGGTTGAACATGTGAAGTAAAGATGATTTTTTAGAATACTGAAACTATTTCATATGATACTGTAATAGTGGATGACACTTGTGCATTCTTCACAATGCATAAAACTTTACAAGCAAAGAGTAAACACTGACATATGTAAATTTTTAAAAATAACATAGGATGGAGATCCCAAGATAGAATACCGACTGTCACTAAAGAACCTAACTGTATTTCAAAAACATACAAAACCTCACGGAAGGGGGTTGAGGTAAAATTTGCTGACCTAAATGCATTTGAAAATGAGTAATCTCTAAGATTAAGGCATCATGAACTACACATAGGCAATGTACTGTAGTCCACAGGATTATTTCCCTCGATGGAATGAATCAACAGTTCTGATACTGCTATGTGTGTGCGCTGAAATTGAACATTAAGTAAACAGATGGCAGATGGTAGAAGACAGTTTCTTACTGTTGGAAGTGTAAGTTCATAGGTAGGAAAAGAGGAGAGGCTAGAATGGTCCATGTGGTGATAGAGTTGGATATACCAGTATGAACTTATTTTTGGCTTAATGTCGATACTAATGGTTACGTATAGATGTATTTATAAGTATGTATGTATTCACAGGTTAGTATACTCACATTATTTCCTGCTCTGTGGGTTGAGAGGGCTTAGAAACAGTGGAATTCTTCTAGCAGCAAGCACACCTAGTGCCCAGATTTGGGTTTCTAAGGCCATTTTCCAAAGTAACCAAAGATCCTTTAAAAAAAAAATATTGGTTCTAGAACAGGGATAGAATATGTATATGATGAGCCTACAGAAAGAAAATCCTTGTATGGGCCTGGCAGAGGGACACAAGAGCCAACTGAAAGAGATCCCAGTGCCTAAAGCTGTAACATTTTTCAGTAATGTGTTAGATAAATACTATTGTATTATAACCAAAGCATAGCCAGTTACAGTGACATACACCTATAATCCCAGCACCATGGGAGGCTAAGGCTGGAGGATTGCAACTTCAAGGCCATCCTCAGCCACTTAGTGAGGCCCAAAACAACTTTAGTGAGACCCTGTCTCAAGATTAAAAAAAAAAAATTAAAAAGACTTGAATGTAGTTTAGTGGTAAAGCATTCCTGGGTTTAATTCTCAGTACCAATAACAACAACAAAATACATACATAAATATATGTGTGTGTGTGCACACACACACACATATGTATACATACATGCATATTTATCACCAAATTATAAAATAAATAACCATGAGTCTGTACTAAAGTAAATAAATAAATAATCTTTGAAGACAAATCCCAAATATTTTATGTAAATCTCTGCCTTTAAGGAGGAAAAGCATAACACCCAATTCATTAAATGTGTGCCACACATAGTGACTTCTTTCCAAAAAAGTGCATAATAGAAAGAGGAAAAGAAGAATAGCTTCACAATGGATAAACCTCACAAACACTTCCTCAACCAGATTACCAAGATCAACATTGATGGTGACAAGAAATGTTGATAATATATATCTTTGTTCTAATGCAATGAAAATGACAGTTTACCTCTATGGTCTTGCTCCCCCAAACTCTACATGTGAAAAATATCAGACAGGTTCCAATCTGCTAAGAGCCATAGCCAAGTAGTAATGATGCATGGCATTTTTGGTTGTAAGGTGACGCCAGCAAGCCATTGAGATAATATGATTATGTTAAGATCTGCATTCAAATGGATATTAGACCCCTGCTGTCCACCTTGGCCTGCTATGGGACTCCTGGAGAGTTCCCATTGGTTGGGGAAGTGCGGTAGGAGGGAATTCTGGAGGAGGGATTTCCTGTTGGTGTGTGGGTCGGCATATTTCCCGGGAGCATACAGGGCATTGGCAGGAGTTTCAAAAATAAAATTTGTTCCTGTTTGAGTGGCTCGTGATTTTTGTGCCCAGCCAGACTGCGGCACCAGTCAAGTGACATTCTATAAAATATCTAACTGTTACTTCTCAAAAGTGTCAAGGTCATCAAAAACAAGGAAAGTCTGACAAACTGTCATAGCTTCAAGAAGAACCTAAAAGACATGAAAACTAAAAGGATGTGGTATCCTGGATGGGATGCTGGAATAAAAAAAGGAGCATAGGTAAAAACTAAGTAAATCTGCATAAAGTACAAACTCCATATTGGTTCTGTCATTGTGACAAATGTACCATACTAATGGGAAAGATGTTAATAAGGGAACTGAATGTGGGATTTGGGAACTCTGTATTGTCTTTACCAATTCTATGTATATCTTAAACTGTTCTAAAAGATGAAGATTTTAAAAAATCATAAATAATAATTTTAAAGTAAAAAAAATTATAAGCTCTGAAGTAATTTCAATTTTAGGAATTGAAGATATAAAGTAAGTTTGATAATAGTACCTACAGTTCAGTTTGTTTTAAATTAGGTTTGATGATAATACCTATGGTATTAGCATATTATGCTGCTTAAATGAGGTCATTCATAGTAGTATGAGTATTCAATAATTGTCAGTAACTACTGTTCTTTTAATTATTCAAAATTGAATTAGACACAATCCTCAAAGAACTGACAATGTAGTAGACATAAGTAAAAAGGTGAGCAAAATGGAATGTAGCAATTGATGATAAGCAGCTCTTTATTTAATGTGTGACCTTGCATAATGAGTTAAGCCCGCTGTATCAACCTCCAGCTAATGTAGCAATAATGATGATACTGATGATATTAACCTCAACAGCATTGATGACAAGATGAAGACAGAAGCATGAAGAGGTATGATGATATGAAATGAAAGAATCTCCCAACTTTGGGGCTGTCTATGATGCATTAGAAAAGGTATTTGCTAAAGTGTATGTCATGAAAAAAATCTTAACTAATGAATCTGTTCATTCAACAAAGATTCATTGAGTTTCTGTGTATGTTAGACACTGTCTTTGTCTTGAAGATTTCCACAGTTTAGGGGGAAAGATAGACATAACAATAGTACAATAATTTCAACACAATGGAATAAGTGCAATGATTAACTAAGAGCTTAGACATTACTCTTCACAGTCTAGCCAATGTATGGAGGAGGAACCATGGAGGTCTTCCCTAAAGAGATGATTGGTGTGTACCAACTCAGGACAGATTGGTAGTTCACATGGTGGACAGTTAAGAGCAAATCTTGCATATGAGAAATAGCACGATGTATGTTCAGAATAAGAAGTAACTGAATGATGTTCAAGTATTGAGTTCAAGACAGGGAGTTTCAGATGAAGGAATTCAAGGACAAAGGCCTTGGGACATCATGTTAAGGAGCTTGGAGTTTTCCTATATGCAATCAGTGTAAAGGGTTATAAACATGAAATAACCAGATTATATTTTAGATAATTTTCTTGATTTGATGTTTGAAAGATGAATTTTAGGGGTCAAAGCTCTTCACAAATAAACAAGTTTTGCAGTAGTGTAAGGAAAAAATGAGTTTGAGAAGAGTGGCAGCAGATGTTGAAATGGAGAAGAGGCAGATTTTATAAAGAAGAGGCAGAATTTGAAGAAGGAGGAAGAAGAAGTACTCAACAGGCAGCTCAAACGTGTGTCCAAAATGTCCCTGTTGATTATTCTCCATATATGTTCTGACAAATGTTTAAATAGGTCTGGGGATGGAAGGGATGGAAGCCCTTATATATAGCATTTGCCAACTTCCATGATGCAAATACTCCCTCCATGACTGATTAAGCCTAGTGATATTTCATCACTGATTGCAGAGTTTGTAGGAGATGCTCACCATCAATCCACATGAGTTAGTGAGAGTATGGTACAGCACATCACTGATATGACCCCATCCAGTATATTACTCAGTTCTACCAATTACACTTTCAATATATGTCACATCTCTTGCACTTCTGTAACAAGAATCGTCAACTCCTCCTCCTCCTCACTAGAAATACCTTAGTCTTTCTGCTCAATCTTGCTTCCCTTCACCAGTGCAATCAGATCTAGCCAATGCCATACTTATATGCTGCAGATGACTTCCCAACATTTTTAGGATAAGATCCTCTCTGTTACCAGCTGGACTATACATGCATATATTGGGTCTTGCCTATTAACACAAAGTCTCTCCCTAGGATATTTTTCAAACACAGATTTTCCCTCCTTGGGGTCTTTAATTCATCATCCTATCTTCCTGAAATGTCCTGCTCCAAGCTCTTCTGTTTTCAGCTCATGTGTCTACTCAGAAAGGCCTATTAAGAATGAATTCTGTCATCACTCAGTTTATTTCCTCCACGGTGCTTATCATTAGCTAAAAATTATCTAACTGATGAATGGAAATTTCCTTGTCTGTAACTCCTCCAGTTCTCCTGTGCCTAGTATACCATCCAAGACATCATTGGAGCTCAGCAATCATTTAAAGGATGAAAGAATAAATAATATTTATGGGTAGTAACTTGGATGATGGATAGATAGAGATATAACCAACTGAAGCAGAGAATGGAAGAAGACAACTGAGTTTAGAGCTTGCAAAGATTGAATTCTCTTAGGACTATTCAGGTAAAGAGTCTATCATACTAAATTTGTATTTATATCAATTTTCATATACTATATCATATATACTAACATTTTGTGTCTCAGGGATATTTTAATTGAGAATATCATCATTTTTATGATAGCCAAATATAGTTTTGAGCCGAGAACAAAAGGAGGAAGAGATGGAACTGATAAGTACTGTTATCCTTCAGATTTGACTATTTAATTATATAATTGGAATTTTTTTCCTTTTTCCACTGTAAAATTAGTGAGTAGATTTTATATTGTACTGAAAACTTATATCCTTAATAATTTTGAAACCTGTCTTACTAGCTACTTGGGTAAAACCCTATTTTAACAATTATGGAAACTTTTGATTATGTCCAAGGAACATTAAATTTATTCAAAAGTTAAAATATAAAATTTCAATGAAAGGATTTGCTTTATTCTATGTATATTGCTATCTATATTACTATATTCAAGGAAATTAAAAGGAAGAAAATTATCTAAATGTCTTGTAACCTATTATAGATCTAATAGTGATTTTTTTCACTAGAAATACCTTAGTATATATACTGTCTAAGTCAGGTCTCTTTTCTACTTGCATGTATAGTTCCCAGATACAACCCCTACTCCTATCACTACCTATTTCCTACAACTCCAACATTTTCTGAAAATTAGTCAAGAGTGATTTCTCTACCACAAAGCTGTCTTTTTATTTTTACAAGTAAAATCTTACTTATACAACTTTTACTTTTTGTTTGATATCAGTGACATCAGTCAGTTTCATATCTGAGATCAGTGAGTATTCTTTGGAGGAAAGAAATTGTTTATAGATTGGAAAGTGTTGTCCTGGCCAGGGGACACATAGAATTAAATTTCATTGGTTTGAAAATGAAATTGTACCTAAATGATCATGAAATTTTTCTTAGTTATGAAACCAAAGTAGAAAACAAAAGAAATATCATACCCTTATTTCTTACTGAGAATACTATCTGAATGAGAAACGTAATCAATTCTGTAAGTAATGAGATCCCAGTCACACATTTTTACTACCAAGGATGAATTAGATTCAGCAATATTCTTTTATTATAAGTAAGGCTTTGATCCAGAATAATTAAAAAGATTTCTATATAAGGAATGACACATGAGTTAATGTTTGGCACAAAATTGTGTAAGAATTGATCTCTTAGTAAATTTTGGTGGTGGTGTGCATTTATTTATTCCTTTTTATTTGAATAAGTAAAAGTAAGCCTAAAGGAAGATGTTGTATTTTGGATGTTAATGTGCCCCCAAAGCTCATGCCTTGAAGGCTTGGTCCCCAGCTGATGGTGCTATTGGGAGGTGGTAGAAAATTTGGGAGTTTGGGTCTTGTTGGAGGAAGTAGGTCACTGGAGTTGTGTTCTTGAAGGGTATAATGGGACCTGGCCCTTCTTCTCTAATTAAAATGTGAGCAGCTTTGCTCCACCATACACTTCACAACATGATATTCAACTTTGCCAGAGACCCAAAGCAATGGTGCCAGCACCTATGGGCTGAATCCTCTGAACTGTGAGCCAAAATAAATCTTTCATCCTTTGAAGTTGGTTTTCTTAGATGTTTCACCACAGCAACAGAAAGCTAATAAAAAAGCAACATATTTTGAGCACATTTTATAAGACCCTACTTAGTAGGCTGCTTATTTTACACATAGAATTTTCCTTTAGCATTTTATCTGCAGCAGATCATAGATTTTTATGAAGAGAAACTAGGAAAGTACTGTATTATAATAGAAAGCATCTTGGGCCAGGAATCAGGAGGGACCTCAGTTTTGTTTTTATCTCTGGCCCTAAAGTATGTAGACATGGGCAAGTTACTAGTCTCAATCACCTTATCTGATAAATGAAGATGATGCATTCTCTGTCTACTTCATGAAGTTGTTGTATGGGTCAAAGAGATAATGGATAGTTAATGCATGGTATTTTTATTACTGAAATAGTTCACTACCAATAAATCCTTAAAAGATATGATTTCTCTTTGTTATTAATTCAATTAAATAACAATATACTATTTTAAATTTACTTAGCACAAAAGGGAAACAGCTATTTGATAACTATTTCTTTTCATGGGGAAAAACAGTCATTTAGGTATTTTACAATACATTCTCATTTTTTAAAAACTTCCCCCAATACCAAGATAATATAAAGAGATTGTATACATTTGGCCACCACAAATCTAACTTAGGTAATTTAGAATTGTCTGTTGTTTTTATGGTTCTTCAAAAAAACAAGTTGAGCTCTATTATCTAATCTTTGATTAGATATTGGATTAACATTTCCTTTACATAGAGTTATCAAGGGGCACACTGGGAAAGGAGAATATAACTTTGGCTCAGAAATTTAGTCAGTCCCTTGACAACAAATGCTTCTCCCTCTTGTTCCTATATCATGTTTTCTATTCAGACATTTTGGAGCAGGTGAGGAAAATGTATAGTTCCTCCAACAAGTAGTCTTTTTTAATTTTTTATTTGTTCTTTTTAATTATACATGACAGTAAAATATATTTGGACACATCATACATATATGGAATATAACTTACCATTTTTGTGGTTGAACATGATGTGGAGTTATACTGGTCATGTATTCATATAAGAACGTAGGAAATTATGTCTGATTCATTCTATTATCTTTCTGATTCCCATCCCCCGTCCCTCCGTTCATTCCCCTTTATCTAATCCAGTGAATTTATATTCTTCCCTCCCCCAAATCCCTGTTTATTTTGAGATAGCATCGACATATCAGAGAGAATTTTGGAATTGACATATTTCATTTGGCACGATAGTCTCCAGTTCTATCTATTTACTGGCAAATGCCATGATTTCATTTTTCTTTAAGGCTGAGTAATATTCCATGTGTATATGTACCACATTTTCTTTATCCATTCTTCTGTCAAATGGCACCTAGGTTGGTCCATAGCTTAGCTTTTGTGAATTGACCTGTTATAAACATTAAAGTGGCTGTTATCCACTATACTTTGTTGATTTTAAGTCCTTTGGGTATATACTGAGGAGTGGTATAAGTGGGTCAAATGGTAGTACCATTACAAGTTTTCTGAGGAATCTCTATACTGCTTTCCAGAGTGGTTGCACCAATTTGCAGTCCCACCAGCAATGTATGTGTCTATCTTTTTCCCCCATATCTTTGCTAACATTTATCATTACTTGTATTCTTGATAATTGCCATTCTGACTGGAGTGAGGTGGAATCTCAGTGTAGTTTTAATTTGCATTTCTCTTGTTGCTAAAGATGTTGAACATTTTTTTCATATATTTGTTGACCAATCATATTCTTTCTTCAGTGAAGTGTCTGTTTGGTTCCTTTGCCCATTTAATAATTGAGTTATTAGTTTTGGGGGGTTACGTTTTTTGAGTTCTTTATATATCCTGTAGATTAATGTTCTATCTGAAGTGCAGATGGTAAAGATTTTCTCCCATTCTGTGGGCTCTCGCTTCACATTATTTATTGTTTCCTTTGCTGTAAAGAAGCTTTTTAGTTTGATACCATCATTTATTGATTCTTGATTTTACTTCTTGCACTATAGGAGTCTTGTTGAGGAACACCATCCCTAAGCCAACATGATGGAGAGTTGGGCCTACTTTTTCTTCTAGTAGGTGCAGGGTCTCTGGTCTAATGCCTAGGTCCTTGATCCACATTGAATTGAGTATTGTGCATGTAAAAGCTAGAAGTCTAATTTCATTTTGCTACATATGTATTTCCAGTTTTACCAGCACCATATGTTGAATAGGCTCTCTTTTCTCCTGTGTATGTTTTGGGTGCCTTTGTCTAGTATGAGAAAACTGTATTTATGTGGGTTTGTCTCTGTGTCTTCTATTCTGTACCATTGGTCTTCATGTCTGTTTTGGTGCCAATACCATGCCGGGTTTTTGTCCTAGAACTCTGTAATATAATTTAAGTTCTGGAATATTGAAATTCTGGCTTCACTTTTCTCACTAAGGATTACTTTGGCTATTCTGGGCCTCTTATTTTTCCAAATGAATTTCATGACTGCTTTTTATATTTATATGAAGAAGGCCATTGGAATTTTTATAGGAATTGCATTAAATCTGTATAGCGCTTTTAGTCATATTGCCATTTTGACAATATCCGAGAACATGGGAGATCTTTCTGTCTTCTAAGGTCTTCTTCAATTTCTGTCTTTAGTGTTCTGTGGTTTTCATTGTAGAGGTACTTCACCTCTTTTGTTAGATTGATTCCCAAATATTTTTTTGAGGCTATTGTGAATGGGATAGTTTTCTTTAATTTCTCTTTGAGTTGATTCATCACTGATATAGGAATGCAATTTGACTTATGGGTATTAATTTTTGCTGGATTCATTTATGAGTTCTAGAAGGTTTCTGGTGTAGTTTTATGGGGCCTTCTAGATATCAAATCATGTCTCTGGCAAATAGGACTAGTTTTAGTTCTTCTTTTCCTATTTGTATCCCTTTAATTTCTTCTGTCTAACTGTTTTGGCTAGAGTTTTAAGTACTATATTAAATAGAGGTGGTGAAAGGGCATCCTTGTCTTGTTAAAATTTTTAGGGGGAATGCTTTCAATTTTTCTCCATTTAAAATGATGTTGGCTTTAGATTTAGCATATACAGCTTTTACAATGTTGAGATATGTTCCTACTATCCCTAGTTTTTGAGCATGAATGGATGCTATATTTGAATCCTTTTTCTGCATCTGTTGAGATAACCATGTGATTCTTGTATCTTAAGTCTATTGATGTGATGAATTATGGTTATTGATTTCCATCTATTGAACCAACCTTGCATCCCTGGGTGAACCCCACTTGCACTATTTTTTAATATGTTTTTGTATGTGATTTGCCATTATTTTGTTATGGATTTTTGCATCCATGTTCATTAGGGATATTGGTCTGAAGTTTTCTTTCCTTGATGTGTCTTTGGTTTGGGCATCAGATTGATACTAGCTTCATAGAATGAGTTTGGAAGGGTTTCCTCCTTTTCTATTCCATGGGAAAATTTGAGGAGGATTGATGTTAGTTCTTCTTTGAAAGTCTGGTAGAACTCTGTTGAGAATCCATCTGGTCCTGGGCTTTTCTTTGTTGGTCAGCTTTTGACGGTGTCTTCAATTTCATTGCTTAAATTTTATGTGTTTAAATTTCCTATGTCAGGGGCTGGGGTTGTGGCTCAGTGGTAGAGCGCTCACCTAGCATGCACGAGGCACTGGGTTCGATCCTCAGCACCACATAAATATAAAATAAGGATATTGTGTCCATCTAAAACTTAAGAATAAATATTTTAAATAAATAAATAAATTTTCTATGTCCTCCTGATTCAATTTGAGTTGGTCATATGTTTCTAGAAATTTGTCAATGACTTCTAGATTTCCTATTTTATTAGAGTATAAATTTTCAAAGTATTTTCTGATTATTGTCTGTACTCCAGTAGTGTCAGTTGGGATATTTCCTTTTGCATCACAAATTTTAGTAATTTGAGGTGGGAGCGAAAGGGAGAGAAAAGGGAAATTGCATGGAAATGGAGGGAGACCCTCAATGTTATTCAAAATTACATATAAGAGGTTGTGAGGGGAATGGAAAATAAACAAGGAGAGAAATGAACTACAGTAGATGGGATAGAGAGAGAAGATGGGACGGGAGGGGAGAGGGGATAGTAGAGGATAGGAAAGGTAGCAGAATACAACAGTTACTAATAGGGCATTATGTAAAAATGTGGATGTGTAACCGATGTGATTCTGCAATCTGTATTTGGGATAAAAATGGGAGTGCATAACCCACTTAAATCTAATGTATGAAATATGATATGTCAAGAGCTTTGTAATGTTTTGAACAACCAATAAAAAAAAGCACACACACTCACAAAAAAAAAACCCAAATTTTAGTAATTTGAGTTTTCGCTCCCTCTTTCTCTTTGTTACCTTGGCTAAGTGTTTATTGACTTTATTTATTTTTTTTCAAAGAATGACAAGAAGTAGTCTTAAAAGGAAAGCCCAAGAGGGCACAACAATTTTCAGCTCCCAGAAAAATTTGACATGGACAACACCTCCACAAAGGATCCGTCTGCACCATCATTAAGAATGATAACACATGGGGCTGGGGATGTGGCTCAAGCCGTAGCACGCTCGCCTGTCATGCGTTCGGCCCAGGTTCGATCCTCAGCACCACATACAAACAAAGATGTTGTGTCTGCCGATAACTAAAAAAATAAATATTAAAATTCTCCCTCTCTCTCTCTACCTCTCTCTCTCTTTAACCAAAAAAAAAGGATGATAACACAAACAGGTATTCACATTTTGGAGGAAATTACTAGGTAAGGAAGGAAAATAGGACTTAGAGGAGGATCAGTTCCTATACAGTAGTAAGAGTTGTTGAAGGGTAGGGATTATATCCTATTCCTCTTTATATCTGTGGTCCTAAGAACAGTGCCTGCTAATGGTAATGTTCAATATAGAGGACAGATGTTGAATGAATGGGTAGATGGGTGAACATGAGGACACAATAGACTTATGTAGAATCAGAGTTATCTCTGAAAGAATTTTTATCTTATAACTGGATACTTTAACTACTTTGAAAATATTAGGAGATTAGTATGCACTTTCCAAGTCATCAGTGTTTGTTATATGTGCTGTTATATACTCATGCTCTTAGACCTAGCCTATCCATTTATTTCATTCTTTGTAAGTTATTATTCCTCCTGAAGATTCACAGTCCAGCCCATCTATACTTATCCAGCATAATCCTGAGAGGCCTGCCCATCTTGATCCCTTCCTGTTCTAATGAGCTTCTAGAAAATCAATCTAGACTTGGGTCTGCCCTTGGACCTCCCTCATACCTGGGAAAGTGCAGCCTCTTTTGTAGGCCCTGATTGACAGAAACATACTGACAAATAAATTGCAAACACATCGGCAGTTCTATTACTCATTATCTGGTGCTCAGTGCTGCACCATAGTGTGGCCTAAAATTCTTAAATATACTCTATCATGGCTAATTCCATTCAGGCTCCATTGAAATACTTTTCCAAACATCTTTGTGTCCTTTGAAACAAAAACCACCTGCATCTGTGAAGGCTTATCAACTGTACCACTGCTAAATCTAGAGATGGATAGTGCTTCAGAAGATTAGAGTGGCAAGAGTGCCAAGGTAAAAGAAAAGACAAATTAACAGGTCTAGCTCTTCCTCTCACTGTCATTCCCAGTAGTATGGAATGTTCATTTTCTTGTTTCTCTTTGTGTGTTAATTTATGGGTCTGAAGATCTTCACCAGTTAATGTGGTGTTTACATCAGTTGCACATGACAACTGAGGAATACTTGCCATATTAAGTAATTCACATTGCTGTACAATATATTAACCTTAGCCACATGTGGTAATTGGGTATCTCAGTCCAACTGAGAGGTATGATAGTGTAAAATACACTTTTGTATATTTATTAATTTTGAAGATAGTATAAAATATTATAAAAGCCTTTATTAATTGTTTGCATGTTGAATAAATGTTGAAATAATATTTTAGTCATATTGGAATAACTAAAAGATTAAAATTAACTTTAACAATATTTGAAATGTTTACTTTAAAATTTTTCTAATAGAACTAAACATAAAAATTAAAAGTTATACATGTGGCTTTCACTATATTTGTATTGAACATCACTGATTTAGACATAACAATATATGATGCTGATTTTTATATTGATAGCTAGTGGACATTCATTGCTAGAATTATGACAAGTTTTATTTTTATGAATAAACCTAATGATTTATTTAAATTTTTAAAAAATGAATTTAAAAGTTTATTTCAACAATTTTTCATTTTCATTAGAGTTTGTATTTTGATTTTTAATTTTAATAGATAATTTTTAATATTTTAAGTGAAAAAATCACTCAGGAAACATGCATGTAAAATTATTTTATGTTTTAATTTTTGCTAAAAATGTGTTCAAATTTTGTGCTCTTTGTATAAATTGGAATTGATTTTTTTGATTTATTAGTTCAATACTGCCAAGAAAGTGTAAATTGTGTTAAAATCTTAGAGCAACAAGTGATCTTTTTCTAATGAAAATGAGAACAAATTTATAGAATAAATCAATTTATAAATAACTTATAATTTATGTACTTTCATGTTTTTATTCATGAAAACATCACTGACTCATTAACAAAACCCAAAAGTGTGAAATAATAATTAATAATGTCTTTTATATTTCACCATATATCAGTAATATAAAACCATAGCTTTAAACGTGTATTTTAATTTTGTTATTTTAGATGCACTCTTGTTTCAGTAAGAGAGGAGAACATATTTTATCTTACAGCTTGTTAGTCTGACATTTAAACATTGAAACAAATGGTATGTGGGTCTCTATTTATAATCTCACCCTGGATCTCCACAAATATTAGCTCCTGATCATAAAGGAGACCCAGGATAACCAGAAAGTTCTAAGCTAAATAAGATATTCTTCATGGAGTTGCATCACATTTGAAGCTTCCATGGCTTCTGGGGATACTTCAGAGCTGACAATGTTTGCATGGCCTTTCAAGGTCTATGCAAACCAAACCAGAGTCTCTAGCCTGGATCATCTGCATATTTACTCCTGGGGCCTCAGTATAAAGGCATGAATCTAGGAAATAAGTGGGCAAGAGAATAAGCCTGACAATGTCTTTGCATGTTTCCCTCCTTCTACCCTTTCTAGGATGAACTACATAATCTGTTGGGAAATTGCTGGGGCAGATTTAAAGCAAGCACAAAGCTTCTGCAATATGTGCAATATAACAGCAGTGATGCCAACTGTTGGTAGAAACTGGGTCAAAGGGTGGAGTAGGTAGAAATGATGCTTCTCAAAAGGTACATCTGGCAACTAAACTATGATTAGGGAGTAAGTATCTTGGAGAATCCAAAAGAAAATTGTGAGCTGTTTATTAGATTGATTCACATATTATTTTAACAGTACATTAAAAAAGGACTGCCATAAAATACATCAATCCAGCATGGATAGTACTGTGAATGACATCTGTCTATGGACAAGCTTTCTTCATCTCTGGAAATTAACAGCTATTTTCAGTGATAGCATCTGAAGAGCTATGGATGATCTTTCTATCAGAAATAAAAATGGACTGAGAAGCAAAAGTCCAGAACTCTATTCCTCACTGTACAATCCAAAGCAAGTCATTAAACTGGTCTAGGTTTCAGTCTCCTACCTGCAGGAGAGACTGTACTGGTGCGGGGAGAACTGTACTGCCTATCTCATAAACCTGTATGAGGATAGAATGAAACCATTTACGTGAAAACACTCTGAACACTGTCAAGTGGTTTGTAAATATAAAATATTGTCATTTTTTGTTTCAATCTGTAGTATTTCTTTCAGAAATTACTATTATCATTTTGCATTGACATGGGTTTATTTGATGTGATTATATAATGTTAAATTTCTTTTTCAAATGACTACAATTCAGAATTCTGAATCACCAAAATCAAATATCAAAACAATTAAAGTACTATTCCAGAGAACTTCCTTTTTAAAGAAATCTCATCAGTTTAACTCATTCATAGGGATGCTGTGTTTTTCTTTTGAAATCCTCTTACCCTTCTCTGTGGTTTTTTTTTTTATTTTTTTGCACCAGGAATTCAGGAATTGAACCCAAGAGCGCTTATCCACTGCCACACATCTCTAACCCTTTTTTATGTTTCATTTAGAGACATAAACTGAATTACTTAAGGCCTCACTAAGTTGCTGAGGCTGGATTTGAACTGGTGATCCTCCTGCCTCAGCCCCAAGATACTGGGATTTGATGCATGCACCATTGACCTGGCCCTTCTCTTTTGCTTTTCAAAAATAATGGTTTATTTCTGTAAGAGAACTATGATGTCAAAATAAATGTTAGCATTTTACTGGTGCCTGCTTTTCTTCTGTACACCCCCATCCTGCACTCATCTATTATGTTGGTGGGGAAGGAGCCTCTTGGTTTTTAGAAGCATCTGTGGATTCTGACAAGACTAGTCAGGCTGCTGGACACTCCCTACACAACCTTGCCCTATCAGATAAAGCAGGGAGTGAGCCTCTGACAGGTGCCTCACTCACTATCCTAGGTCTCTGTGGTGCAAGTGGAGCTCTAATCAGACCTGTGTTGTGCAAGAGGCTGTGTGTGGATAACTTCTGTCCTCCACCCTAGAGGAATGACTTCCTGTAGCTGTGTACTCATAGTGAAGTAAATCCATATGCAACTTTAAAATTAAAAAAAAAAAAATGAAAGCATTAGGACAGTTCTCCTATGATTAAAATCTGCACATTTCAATATATAAAAAGGAAACTTCAGGCTCCAATATGTTAGAATAAAAGAATGTAGTTTTTTAATAGCTAAGTGAGGAAAGGCTTTTTGGGCCTTATGTTTTCAAATATCAAGTTAGTTCAGGACGCTCATAGACGACACAATGAAAGATAATTTTCTTTCTGGGGGCTTTTAGAAGGCCATACCCTCACTCCAGGTACTAATGATTTCAGTGCCCTGAATGTAGACAGCAGTAGCAGAGACCCTGGAGATGTTTTTTGGGCACTTCAACTTAAACCACTGTGAGCAAAGACTGGTGGCTGGGGCCCTCCCAAATCTTAGTGATCACAAAGTGAAGGAATAGCTTGCATGAGTGGAGTTACTGAATTTCCCAGCAACTTATTATAATGGGGAGCTGGATTTCAAGTGATTTATAGGTTATAAACAAATATAATTCTTGTACTTTTGAATTTGTGAACTGTTAATCTGCTATTTCTTTGTTTTTTTGAACAGAGTCTTGCTATGTTGACCAGGCTGACTCTGAACTCCTGGCCTCAAATGATCCTCCTACTTCTGCCTCCCTCATAGCCACAACTACAGATGCATGCTATAACACACAACCAAGCCTGCTATTTATATGTAATGACTTTTAACACACGATTCACTGAGTGAGGTATTAGAATTAATTATTAATTTGTGGTTTGAAACAGAGAATATTGCTATGCTGATGATCCTAGGATAATTATATCACAAATACTTAACAGCCATTTTTATTGCTTTCCCTTGTCCTTTAACTGTGAATTAAATATATAAATAAATTTTTATTTAGAAAAAGTAACAATCCTATCATCAAAACTTAGCAACTATTTTAATGATGTATATATTCTTCTAATCTGTTATCTTTTACGTTAATGATTAACCTTTGTTCCCAATTCAAGGAGTATATTAAATTCAGCAGAATTGATGGAAGTCCAAATTTCTTCCTGATCTTAGTAGAATATCCTGTGGGGTGATTGGCTTCTGTGGCCTTTAAGTTGCACTTACTGCCACCTCATGGCCTCTGTTGCTGCTGGTGTCTTATTGTTAAGGGTGTGGGGAGGCTTTATGTGATTTGAAGCTTGTCACTGCTGAGTTCATTTGAAGACTTTCTTGTGCATCAGGATAGAACTGTTTCAGTTTGAGTCTAGACTAAAGCTCCTGCAGGTAGAGGCCTGTCTCAGCATGTCTGGGGAATTTGTGAAACCAGCATGTTTTTCTGAGGCTTGAAGAGCCCATGGGAAAGAGCTTGAGCTTTGTCTCCTGCTTGGGCTACTAGGCATTTTGCATAAATTGTGAGATAATCTGACCCAAGTTGATTAAAGAGTGTGATGGGAGAGAGCTCATCAAGGACAAAAGGAGGGCGGCATAGGCTCCTCAGTATCACCCTCTAGCCATCAGAGGAGAAAAACAGCTTCTGAGTATAACTTTGTGATGGCCACTCCATCTGTTCCCAGCCCAGCCCATATATTCATGTCTGGGTACCAGGCAAAGTGAGGGCTGCAAGTAAAAATGGAAAGAGCATTCACTGAGCACTCTAGAAAACATTAAGACACATGTACATGCATCCTGCATTGTTTTCAAGCCCTCAGATCTAAGATTGCAAAGGGCAGAGAGGTGTTAAAAGAAGAACTCAGACCAGTTCAACTTAACAAAGTATAATTAAGTAAGGAAAAGGTTCTAGAACAGTACAACATTATGGACCAAATATGGTTCAGAATGCCCCACCCTACCACATGTATAGGTCATATTTACACTCAGAGAAAAGGATATGATGTGGAGAAGCAACGTAATTGGCTGCATATAATATTTTCCTCCTCTGGACACAGTATGATCTGTTGGCCTGTGATCAGTTGGTGCTCAGTTGACTGAGACTCAGTTATTTCATTTGTGTGCACATTAAGCAACATTTCAGTTCCTTGCATGTGGAAGCTGCTATGGGGCAAATTTTATCACCCAAATATGGAGACATGTTTAAATCAAATTTAGTTTAACAGAGGTAACCTCCAATTTACCACAGATCACCAAACTTTGTTACTATGAACCTTTAAGACACACATGAAATGTGGCAAAGTTCTTCATAGACAGTGGAGTGGCAACAGGTTTTGCTAAAGAGTGAGATGTTTGGAAGAACCAGACCTGAGGAGCTGTGGTGACCCTTGAGGAGAATGGGATGTCTACAAGGCAGTGGAAGCATTAGTAAGGATAACTCCCTAGGGACTCTCACATATGCCAAATGGGAACATCTCCGGGGCTCAGGGAAGAGAGGAAAAATAAGTCCTGAAACCTGGATAGACTTCACATGACCTTGAACACACCTACAGGTTGGTGAGATCTCAGACAACTTGCATTTTACTAGTGTTTCCTAGGTCCCCCAAAGTTAGATGCAGGCGGGGCTGGGATTCTCTCTCAGCGGTAGAGCGCTCGCCTAGCACGTTCGAGGCCCTGGGTTATATCCTCAGCACCACATTAAAAATAAATAAATAAATAAAGATATATAAAAAAATGTGCATTAAAAAAAAGTTAGATGCAGGCTTATTGAATCCACACATGAACAATGTTGCCATAATTAATTACTATCTGGTCAAAAGGGTCTGATCTTTTTAGTTTTTTACAGTGTCTCTTGCTTTGTAACTTGACTTATTTTCTCCTTAATTTTTACTTACATGTTCATTAAGTACATCCTCCATGTAGTAATGAGCAAATAGAAATTCATCCAGTTCTTACAGAACTCAGAGCCTGGTGTACAGACATACAAACTAATTCATTCATTCATTCATTCAACAATTTGTATTAACTACCTACAATATGCTAGATGCTATTCCATGTCTTAGGCATAACAATGAACAAGTAAGCAAGGATCTCATGGTAAGGGGAGACACATAACAAATACATAAATAAATAAGTGAACAAAATAACTACTGATAGGTACTATGAAGGGAATAAAGCATGGCAATATGATGAAGAACAATAGAAGGAAATTGGAGATTACCTAGGTAAGGTAGTTATGCAAGGCCTCCTTGAAGAGGTGACATTCGAACAGGTTATTAAAAGTGGAAAAAGGACAACCGCTAAAGACTTGGCATTGCGTGTTCCAGGCAGAGATGACAAAATGAAGGGCCCTTAGGCAGGAAAAATTTCATTGTGTTCAAGGAACTGAGTGGAGGTCAGTGAGCTAGAGCTTAGTGAATAAAGAGAAAGTGGAATGAGATGGGCCTAGAGAATTTAAAAGTGCCTGAGTTATCAGGGCCTTAGAGACTTTGGTAGGGCACATGGCTTCCCATCTAAGTTACTAGGAAGGTAACATATGCTTTAAGCAGGGGCCCATGATGGTCTGAGAAGTTACATCATGATCAGATTTTTTCTTCTTGTTTTCCAACCACTCTTTCCTCCCCATTCTCAAAAGAACTCAAAATAGTTGTCTTAGATCTGGTCTTGGGAAAATGTCAAGTAGCACTACTCGGTGATCTACCACAAAGTTCACTTTACACACAGATGAATGACATCTCTGCATTGACTGCATTGTGTAGTTATATACACAATTAAATATCTCAACTCCTGCCTACTAAAGTAACATAAGATGGACACTTCTAGTTACACTGGGGCTTTTGTGTCCTCCTTTCTCTGGAGGATTTCCTTACTAAGACTAGCAGTCCAGCTATCGCCTCTCCCATGAGGTTCTTGGAGGTCAAACTTATGTTGCACTTTCTTTCACACTAGAGCTAACCCTATGTTTATAACTTTACATACCTACAATGTGTGATTTCATAGTCTTAAAAATAGTTATGCAAGGGGCTGGGGATGTGGCTCAAGTGGTAGCGCACTCGCCTGGCATGTGTGCGGCCCAGGTTCGATCCTCAGCACCACGTACAAACAAATATGTTGTGTCTGCCAAGTACTAAAAAAAAAAATGTTAAAAAACTCTCTCTCTCTCTCTCTCTCTCTCTCTCTCTCTCTCTCTCCCTCTCTCTCTCACTCTTTCTAAAAAAAAAAAAGTTATGCAATAGGAAAAATGTCAGAGATGTCCTGCAAACCTAACAGGACCCAGAAAAGAACAGTTTAAGCTATGAAAAGAATTATCATACTATTTAGCAGCTGCAGGTTCCTGTAAAAAATACATCTGAAAAACTGTAAGAACTCCCAGAAATATTGGGGGAATGTGAATTTTTCAAAGAAATGGAAAACTGCATTAGCAGATAAGATAGAAAGAGTCACAAACAGGCTAAAGTACAAATACCATTTCATCTTCAAAAATGTTTTCTGAATATGTTTGAAATATTTAGGGCTTCACAATGGGCTTGCCCATTTGTGCATATTTCACTTTTGTTCATTCACCAACCACTGAAGAAATATATATGTGTGCATATAATATATATATTGATGTAGTTAGTTACATGTGTAGTTATATACACAATATTTATATATCCACACACATATTATGTAAATCTGTTCAGAACTATGTCAGTCACACACACACACACACACACACACACACACACACACACACACATATATACTTTAATATCAATATAACCACTGGAGATTTGTTTAATAGAACAAAGTTTGAGAACTAACATTACCTGATTTTTATAAAGCTACAGTAATCAAAAGATGATGATCTTAATATAAAGACAGAACAAAAGAAAAATTACATAAATAAATGCATATGAATATGGAAGACATATTTAGCAAAGATGCAAAAGCAACGCCATGGGGAAAGAATTTTCAACAAATAGCATTATATATATATATATATATATATATATATATATATATATATATATGTGTGTGTATATATATGTACACACACATATACACACATATGTGTATATATACATGCATTCACACACATACATACATATGTATAATAGCATTATATATTATATATAATAGCATTATATATATTATAGATATTATATATATTATAGTGTATGTATGTTATAGTCTGAATATTTGTGTCTCCCTAAAATTAGTATGTTGAAATTAATCGCGAATGTGATGGTATTAGGGTGGTTTTAGGAGGGGAGGCTTTGGGAAGTGATTGTCATAAGGGTACCACCCTCACAAATGAGATTATTACCCATGAAGGTGTCTCCAGAGATCTGCCTTGCCCCTTCCACCAAGTAAGGACAGAGAGAAGGAACCATCTATGAAGCATGAAAGGAGTCCTCACCAGACATTGAATCTGCTGGTATCTTAATCTTGGATTTCTCAGTCTGCAGAATGGTGAGAAATAAACTTCTGTTATTTATAAGTCACCCATTTTATGGTATTTTGTTATAGCAGCCTGAATGGACTAAAATAACAAATTATTTATATATATATATATATATATATACACATATATATGATATATAATTATAATATAATAATATATGTATATAAATCCTCCTCTAAATATTTCCCTTATTCTGAAATCTACTTTAACATCAATATAACTATTTGAGGCTCTTCTTAATAGAACAAAGTTTGAGAACATTACTTGATTTTTATAAAGCTACAGTCATCAAAAGATGATGGTCTTAGTATAAAGATGGAAAAAAAAGAAAAAGTACATAAATAAATCCATATGAACCTGGAAAACATATTTAGCAAAGATGCAAAAGCAATGCCACTGGGTAAGAATTTTCAACAAACAGCATTAGAGAACTGTATTTTCAAATGCAAAGAATAAATTTGAATCCTTACATTATACACTATAAAAATCAGTTAAAATGTATAATTAACTTAATTGTAAATATTGAAACTCTCAACCTTATAGAAGAAAAATAGGAGGAAATTTTTGTAAAGTTGGATTAAGCAAAGACTTCTAAGATCCATGAAAGAACCATTCAGACTTAAAAAAGACAAAACAAAACAAAACAAACAAACAAACAAAACTGCTACTCTTCAAATGATCCTGATAAAAGAATAAAATCCAGGCACATGCCAGTGGTTCCAGTTATTGGGCAGCCTCAGACAGGAGTTCAGGGCCAAACTGGGGAACTTAGTGAGTCCCTGTCTCAAAATAATAAATTAAAAGAGGGGAGTGGGAATGTAGCTCAGTGACAGAGACCTTGCCTCGAATTGTGAGGTCCTTGGTTCAACCCCCCGTACCAAAAAACAAACAAAAAAATAAATAAATAGAGAATGAAAGACAACCACAGAATGGAGAAAATATTGTCAAATCACATATCTAATAAGTGCTTTGTATCCAGGACATATGAACTATCAAAACTTCACAGTTAAAAAGCAAACAACTCAGTATTTTCAAAGTGCAGAAGTTTTAAAAGATACTTCACCACACATAAAAATGCAGATGAAAAATAAGTACTTGAAAGATACTTAGTATCATTAATCATTAAAATTAATTAAAACTGAGTAAATTAGGATTAATTAAAGCCAAAATGATTTACTATACACATATTAGGATGGCTAAAATTCAAAAGATTTTGGCACACTGAGTATCTGAGAAGATGTAGAGGACTGTAACTCTTATTCACAGTGCTGGTGGGTAGATGTTGAATGGTCACAACCACTTTGGAAAACACTGTGTCAACACATACACCTATCATATGATGTAGCCCAGGAATTTTATTCAAGAGAAAACTAAGGGCATCCGGAACAGGCCCAACGACCCGCCGGCGTGGTATCATGTCACCCCAACTGGAGTGGGGGCCGGACAGAGCCGCTGCCGGCGCTCGGAACATGCCCAACAACCCGCCAGCATGGCAGTCACGTCACCCCATTTGGAGTAGGGGCAGAGCAGAGCCGCCGCCCAAGCCTGCAAAGTAGACAGACCTGCGACCGACCGGCGGAACAGGCCCAGCGGTCTACTGGTGTGGTAGACACGTCACACCAACTGGAGGAGGGGCAGAGCAGAGCCGCTGCTCGCATCCGGAACAGGCCCAACGACCCGCTGGCATGGTAGTCACGTCACCCCAATTGGAGTAGGGGCAGAGCAGAGCCGCCACCCGCGCCCGCAAGGTAGGCAGACCCGCAACCGACTGGCGGAACAGGCCCAGCGGCCTGCTGGTGTGGTAGACACATCACACCAATTGGGGGAGGGGCAGAGCAGAGCCGCCTCCCCAGCCCGGAATAGGCCCAGCGGCCCGCAGGCATGGCAGTCACGTCACCCCATTTGGAGTAGGGGCAGAGCAGAGCCGCAGCCCGCGCCCAGAAAAGGCCCAGCGACGTGCCGGCGTGGTAGTCACGACACCCCAATTGGAGTAGGGACGGAGCAGAGCCGCCACCCGCACCCGCAAGGTAGGCAGGCCTGTGACAGACCAGAGGAACAGGCCCAAGGGTCTGCCAACATGGTAGACACATCACCCCAACTGGAGTAGGGGCAGAGCAGAGCCGCCACCTGTGCCCGCAAGGTAGGCAGACCCGCGACCAACTGGCGGATCAGGCCCAGAGGCCTGCTGGTGTGGTAGTCACATCACCCCAATTGGAGTAGGGGCAGAGCAGAGCCGCCGCCCGCGCCCGGAACAGGCCCAGCGACCCGATGGCGTGGTATCACGTCACCCCAATTGGAGAAGGGGCAGAACAGAGCCGCCTCACGCGCCCGGAACAGGCCTAGCGACCCGCAGGCATGGTAGTCACGTCACCCCAATTGGAGTAGGGGCAGAGCAGAGCCGCCACCCGCGCCCGCAAGGTAGGCAGACCCGCGACAGACCAGCGGATCAGGCCCAGCGGCCTGCTGGTGTGGTAGTCACGTCACCCCAATTGGAGTAGGGACAGAGCAGAGCCACCGCCCGCGCCCGGAACAGGCCCAGCGACCAGACGGCGTGGTATCATGTCACCCCAATTGGAGAAGGGGCAGAGCAGAGCCGCCTCATGCGCCCGGAACAGGCCCAGCGACCCGCAGGCATAGTAGTCACGTCACCCCAATTGGAGTAGGGGCACAGCAGAGCCGACGCCCGCGCCTGCAAGGTAGGCAGACCTGCGACCAACTGGCAGAACAGGCCCAGGGGTTCGCGGGCGTGGTAGACACATCACAACAATTGGAGGAGGGGCAGAGCAGAGCCGCTGCCCGCGCCTCCAAGGTAGGCAGACCTGCGACCGACCGGCAGAACAGTCCCAGAAGCCCGCCAGCATGGTAGACAGATCACCCCAATTGGAGGAGGAGCAGAGCCGCCACCCGCCCCTGCAAGGGAGACTTTTCAAATACACAAGAGCAATATAAATATATAGGGGGAAAATTTCAAAAACACAACAGTTTCACCAAGCAGAAAGAAACACGAGCAATATGAAAAGACAAGGAAAGAAAGGACCACAAGCAATGCAGGTCAACTCAACTTTAGAAGAGGTAATAGCCGCAGCAGATGGAATGTCAGATAAAGAATTCAGGATATACATGCTGCAGATGATCTGGTGTCTCAAGGAAGACATTAGACAGCAAAATCATACAATGAAAGATCACTTTGACCACTTCAACAATGTATTACATAAACAAATCCAAGAAGCAAAAGATCAACTATACAGGGAGATAGAGGTAATAAAAAACAAACAAACAGAAATCCTAGAAATGCAGAAAGCAATAAACCAACTTAAAAACTCAATTGAGAATACTACCAGCAGAGTAGAACACTTAGAAGATAGAACATCAGACAATGAAGACAAAGTACTTCAACTTGAAAAGAACATAGACAGCTCAGCAAGACTGTTAAGAAACCATGAGCAGAACATCCAAGAAATATGGGATAATATAAAGAGACCAAACTTAAGAGTCATTGGGATACAGGAAGGTATAGAGGTCCAAACCAAAGGAATGAGCAATCTATTCAATGAAATAATACGAGAAAACTTCCCAGACTTGAAGAATGAGACAGAATCCCAAATCCTAGAAGCCTACAGGACGCCGACTGTGCAAAATCATAAGAGATCCACACCTAGACACATTATAATGAAGATGCCCAACATACAAAATAAGGAGAGAATTTTAAAAGCTACAAGAGAAAGGAAGCAGATTACATTTAGGGGTAAACCAATCAGGATAACAGCTGATCTTTCAACACAGACTCTGAAAGCTAGAAGATCCTGGAATAACATACTTCAAACACTGAAAGAAAATGGGTTCCAACCAAGAATCGTGTATCCAGCGAAATTAAGCTTCAGGATGGAAGATGAAATTAAAACCTTCCACGATAAACAAAAGTTAAAAGAATTTGCAGCTAGAAAACCATGTCATCAAAACATCCTCGGCAAAAGATTACAGGAAGAGGAAATGGAAAATAACAATGAAAACCAACAGTGGGAGGTAGGACAGTAAAAGGGGGAAAAATAATCAAAAAGGAAAACAAACCATGTTTAGTAACATAAATAAACAAATATGGCTGGAAGAACAATCAATATCTCAATAATAACCCTAAATGTTAATGGCTTAAACTCACCAATCAAGAGACACAGGCTAGTAGAATGGATCACAAAACAAGACCCAACAATATGCTGCCTACAAGAGACGCATTTGATAGGAAAAGACATACATAGACTGAAGGTGAAAGGTTGGGAAAAATCATATCACTCATATGGACTTCGGAAACAAGCAGGAGTGTCCATACTCATATCAAATAAAATAGATTTCAAGCCAAAGTTAATCAAAAGGGATAAAGAGGGACACTACATACTGCTCAAGGGAACCATACACCAACAAGACATAACAATCATAAATATATATGCCCCAAACAATGGTGCAGCTATGTTCATCAAGCAAACTCTTCTCAAGTTTAAGAGTCTAATAGACCACCATACAATAATCATGGGAGACTTCAACACACCTCTCTCACCACTGGACAGATCTTCCAAACAAAAGTTGAATAAGGAAACTATAGAACTCAATAACACAATTAATAACCTAGACTTAATTGATATATATAGAATATACCACCCAACATCAAGAAGTTACACTTTTTTCTCAGCAGCACATGGATCCTTCTCAAAAATAGATCATATATTATGTCATAGGGCAACTCTTAGACAATATAAAGGAGTAGAGATAATACCATGCATCTTATCTGATCATAATGGAATGAAACTGAAAATCAATGATAAAAGAAGGAAGGAAAAATCATGCATCATTTGGAGAATGAACAATAGGTTAATGAATGATCAATGGGTTATAGAAGATATCAAGGAGGAAATTAAAAAATTCTTAGAGATAAATGAAAACACAGACACAACATATCGGAATCTATGGGACACATTGAAAGCAGTTCTAAGAGGAAAATTCATTGCTTGGAGTTCATTCCTTAAAAAAAGAAAAAACCAACAAATAAATGATCACATACTTCATCTCAAAATCCTAGAAAAAGAAGAGCAAAACAACAGCAAAAGAAGTAGAAGGCAAGAAATAATTAAAATCAGAGCTGAAATTAATGAAATCGAAACAAAAGAAACAATTGAAAATATTGACAAAACCAAAAGTTGGTTCTTTGAAAAAATAAATAAAATCGACAGACCCTTAGCCATGCTAACGAAGAGAAGAAGAGAGAGAAATCAAATTACTAGCATATGGGATGAAAAAGGCAATATCACAACAGACACTTCAGAAATACAGAAGATAATCAGAAACTATTTTGAATCCTTATACTCCAATAAAATAGAAGATAGTGAAGGCATCGATAAATTTCTTAAGTCATATGACCTGCCCAGATTAAGGCAGGAGGATATAGACAACCTAAACAGACCAATATCAATTGAGGAAATAGAAGAAACCATCAAAAGACTACCAACTAAGAAAAGCCCAGGACCGGATGGGTATACAGCAGAGTTTTACAAAACCTTTAAAGAGGAACTAATACCAATACTTTCCAAGCTATTTCAGGAAATAGAAAAAGAGGGAGAACTTCCAAATTCATTCTACGAGGCCAACATCACCCTGATTCCTAAACCAGACAAAGACACTTCAAAGAAAGAAAACTACAGACCAATATCTCTAATGAACCTAGATGCAAAAATCCTCAATAAAATTCTGGCGAATCGGATTCAAAAACATATCAAAAAAATTGTGCACCATGATCATGTAGGATTCATCCCTGGGATGCAAGGCTGGTTCAATATACAGAAATCAATTAATGTTATTCACCACATCAATAGACTTAAAATAAGAACCATATGATCATCTCGATAGATGCAGAAAAAGCATTCGACAAAGTACAGCATCCCTTTATGTTCAAAACGCTAGAAAAATTAGGGATAACAGGAACTTACCTCAACATTGTAAAAGCAATCTATGCTAAGCCTCAGGCTAGCATCATTCTGAATGGAGAAAAATTGAAGGCATTCCCTCTAAAATCTGGAACAAGACAGGGATGCCCTCTCTCACCACTTCTGTTCAACATAGTTCTCGAAACACTGGCCAGAGCAATTAGACAGATGAAAGAAATTAAAGGCATAAAAATAGGAAAAGAAGAACTTAAATTATCACTATTTGCAGATGACATGATTCTATACCTAGCAGACCCAAAAGGGTCTACAAAGAAACTATTAGAGCTAATAAATGAATTCAGCAAAGTGGCAGGATATAAAATCAACACGTATAAATCAAAGGCATTCCTGTATATCAGCGACAAATCCTCTGAAATGGAAATGAGGACAACCACTCCATTCACAATATCCCCCCCAAAAATAAAATACTTAGGAATCAACCTAACAAAAGAGGTGAAAGACTTATACAATGAAAACTACAGAACCCTAAAGAGAGAAATAGAAGAAGATCTTAGAAGATGGAAAAATATACCCTGTTCATGGATAGGCAGAACTAACATCATCAAAATGACGATATTACCAAAAGTTCTCTATAGGTTTAATGCAATGCCAATCAAAATCCCAATGGCATTTCTTATAGAAATAGAGAAAGCAATCATGAAATTCATCTGGAAAAATAAAAGACCCAGAATAGCAAAAACAATGCTAAGCAGGAAGGGTGAATCAGGCGGTATAGCGATACCAGACTTCAAACTATACTACAGAGCAATAATAACAAAAACAGCATGGTACTGGTACCAAAACAGGCGGTTGGACCAATGGTACAGAATAGAGGACACAGAAACCAATCCACAAAACTACAACTATCTTATATTTGATAAAGGGGCTAAAAGCATGCAATGGAGGAAGGATAGCATCTTCAACAAATGGTGCTGGGAAAACTGGAAATCCATATGCAACAAAATGAAACTGAATCCCTTTCTCTCGCCATGCACAAAAGTTAACTCAAAATGGATCAAGGAGCTTGATATCAAATCAGAGACACGGCGTCTGATAGAAGAAAAAGTCGGCTACCATCTACATACTGTGGGGTCGGGCTCCAAATTCCTCAATAGGACACCTATAGCACAACAGTTAATAACTAGAATCAACAAATGGGACTTACTCAAACTAAAAAGTTTTTTCTCAGCAAAAGAATCAATAAGAGAGGTAAATAGGGAGCCTACATCCTGGGAACAAATCTTTACTCCTCACACTTCAGATAGAGCCCTAATATCCAGAGTACACAAAGAACTCAAAAAATTAGACAACAAGATAACAAATA
Organism: Callospermophilus lateralis; assembly: GCF_048772815.1. NCBI lineage: Eukaryota > Metazoa > Chordata > Mammalia > Rodentia > Sciuridae > Callospermophilus > Callospermophilus lateralis. The sequence goes on along the minus strand of NC_135310.1, from coordinate 81,101,535 downwards.
ACCCAATCAACAAATGGGCCAAAGACATGAACAGACACTTCTCAGAGGAGGACATACAATCAATCAACAAGTACATGAAAAAATGCTCACCATCCCAAGCAGTCAGAGAAATGCAAATCAAAACCACCCTAAGATACCATCTCACTCCAGTAAGATTGGCAGCCATTATGAAGTCAAACAACAACAAGTGCTGGTGAGGATGTGGGGAAAAGGGTACACTTGTTCATTGTTGGTGGGACTGCAAATTGGTGCAGCCAATCTGGAAAGCAGTATGGAGATTTCTTGGAAAGCTGGGAATGGAACCACCATTTGACCCAGCTATTCCCCTTCTCGGTCTATTCCCTAAAGAACTAAATAGAGCATGCTACAGGGACACTGCTACATCGATGTTCATAGCAGCACAATTCACAATAGCAAGACTGTGGAACCAACATAGATGCCCTTCAATAGACGAATGGATAAAAAAAATGTGGCATTTATACACAATGGAGTATTACTCTGCATTAAGAAATGACAAAATCATAGAATTTGGAGGGAAATGGATGGCATTAGAGCAGATTATGCTAAGTGAAGCTAGCCAATCCCTTAAAAACAAATGCCAAATGTCTTCTTTGATATAAGGAGAGTAACTAAGAACAGAGTAGGGACGAAGAGCATGAGAAGAAGATTAACATTAAACAGGGACGAGAGGTGGGAGGGAAAGGGAGAGAGAAGGGAAATTGCATGGAAATGGAAGGAGACCCTCAGGGTTATACAAAATTACATACAAGAGGTAGCGAGGGGAAAGGGAAAAATAATACAAGGGGGAGATATGAACTGCAGTAGAGGGGGTAGAGAAAGAAGAGGGGAGGGGAGGAGAGGGGAGGGGGATAGTAAAGGATAGGAAAGGCAGCAGAATACAACAGACACTAGTATGGCAATATATAAATCAATGGAAGTGTAAATGATGTGATTCTGCAATTTGTATATGGGGTAAAAATGGGAGGTCATAACCCACTTGAATCAAAGTGTGAAATATGATATATCAAGAACTATGTAATGTTTTGAACAACCAACAATAAAAAAAATGTGGCATTTATACACAATGGAGTATTACTCTGCATTAAAAAATGACAAAATCATAGAATTTGGAGGGAAATGGATGACATTAGAGCAGATTATGCTAAGTGAAGCCAGCCAATCCCTAAAAAACAAATGCCAAATATCTTCTTTGATATAAGGAGAGTAACTAAGAACAGAGTAGGGATGAAGAGCATGAGAAGAAGATTAACATTAAACAGGGATGAGAGGTGGGAGGGAAAGGGAGGGAGAAGGGAAATTGCATGGAAATGGAAGGAGACCCTCAGGGTTATACAAAATTACATACAAGAAGAAGCGAGGGGAAAGGGAAAAATAATACAAGGGGGAGATATGAACTGCAGTAGAGGGGGTAGAGAGAGAAGAGGGGAGGGGAGGGGAGGGGGGATAGTAAAGGATAGGAAAGGTAGCAGAATACAACAGACACTAGTATGGCAATATATAAATCAATGGAAGTGTAACTGATGTGATTCTGCAATCTGTATAGGGGGTAAAAATGGGAGTTCATAACCCACTTGAATCAAAGTGTAAAATATGATATATCAAGAACTATGTAATGTTTTGAACAACCAACAATAAAATAAAAAAAAGAGAAAACTAAGTACATTACATACAAAGACTTGTACATGAATTTTCTTAGTAGCTTTATTTGTACTAGCCCCAAACTGATAACAGTCCAAGTATGCCTCATCTCAGAAATGAATGAACAGATTATAACTATAAAGAGGAATGAAAAATGAAATGCAATAAAAGACTATTGATACATGCAAAACTGTGAATAAATCTAAAAATAAATGTCTGAGTTAAAAGGTCACAGAAAAAATGAATACATAGTGTATGATTACTTTATATCAAACTAGAGGAAATGCAAGCTAATGTATACGAAAAGCAGACTGGTGCCTCCCTGGAGGAACAGAGAGGAGAGATGTGCAGCAGGGTGGGAAAACACAAGGGCATAAGGGAACTTTTTTGGGAGCAGCAGATATGTTCACTATTTTATTGTGTTTTAGTTTCATGCCTTTTTATTTATGTCAAAACATCAAATTATGTGATTTATGTATGTAAAGTTTATTGAATTTAGTGCCTGAATAAAACTTTTTAAAATAATGTATATTTTTATATTCACTTTTTTCCTCCAAGAAGCTATTATTGAATTTATATACATCTTAAGGAGTGAGCAGCATTTAAGCAAAAACTATGGTTTAGCTCAGTCAGTCCTTTACACTCTGCCCTTCTACTCTCCTCACCATGGTGTATGTGCACCTCACAAAACTGCACTTTCAGCTGAAAATGCTGGAGAAAATCTAAGACTCTGATGGTTTCTGTGGGTGACTCAATACCTGACCCTTGCATTTTCAGCTGTAGATTTTGTTGGTTTCACCTCTGAAAGTCTGAGGGAGTTAATCTACAAAATGCGTTTCTGGTCTAGTTCAATTTCTTCATACAGTTGATGATACACAGTCCAGGAAATTAGTGACACGGCCAAAAATTAAGGCTAGAAACTAAGTATCTGACCGCTGGTCCAGAGATCTTTTTTCAAGATGGAGTCAAGTGTGCAAAGATTGTGTAATAAGGGGACCTAGCCTAGTGAAGCTTTGCTAAGGAAAAGATAATAAAGCAAAGACATGTTGAATAAATGAATAATCGGTGGATGTTGGAGAATGAGAAGGATTATCCTGGGTGGAGGGCACAGCATTTGGGAAGGATGCCTGTTGGAGGAAACAGAAATCCAGAAAGGCTAAAGGTTGGTGATCGTGATGGGAAGTGGGTGTATGATATGGCTCAAGAGAGAGACAGGGACCAGATTTTACAGAATCTCATAGACTGAATTAAGGATGGCAGGCCGTATTTAAAAAACAATAAGGAAGCCATCAAAGATTGTAAGAATGTGAGTTAAATTTTTAAAGGATTATTTGAAGGACAGTAAAATTAAATGTAAAAAGGTAAATTGAGAAAGCACTGTTATATTCCTTGTAAGGAAGAGATTACTATTGCTTTAACAAAGTGTGACAGAAGAAAAGGAGAAATGTATATGAAATCAAGAAATGTAAGAAAAGTAAATAAACTGAGTATAAACTTAGGAACAAAATGGGGAGAGAGGTAGGATTGTAGCTCAGTGGTAGAACACTTGCCTAGCATACTTGAGGCTCTGGGTTTGATCCCTAGCACAAAAAGAAAAAGAAAAAGAGACATATAGAGAGAAAAGTTTTGAGGACAACATCAAAATCAGGACGAGAGGGTATTTTGCATTGTTTTTCTGTAATTTGCATGACTTCAGAGCTTTCTGATATATTCTTATACCCTGCACTGTAGTGGCAACTCCTTTCTCCATAGAAAAGTCTACACTGGGCTTCTCCAGAAATCTTCACCATGGCTGATTTTAGGACTGTGAGCAAGAGTTTCTACAAAAGAGTTCAATGTAGATAAACTTCCTATTTTCCTGTTGCCCTGTTTTACTTGGCCAATGGCCAGGAAGAAATCAACACTCCAGGTGCTGGACACCCCCTTACTAGTTTTTCACAAACATGTATCCAGTGTAGTAGTTTGTAGAAATATGGAAATAAGACCTCTTGCCTTGAGCTGGAGCTTCACAGAGATGTCTACATTTCTAAAATAAGAGAAGTTACCAATTGGGCTCCATGGTAACAGCTGGCAGGGGGAGGAAGAAAGGGGAGAAGAAGCTCTCCCCTTCTCAGGTGTTGTCCTTGAAGGGTTAACTTACCCAGAACAGTGAAAGAAAAAAGTTGATTTTATGTGAACTTTTGCAGACTGTGAACTTCTGAGCCCCTCCCATTGATGCTGGGTATAAAATTCTGAAACTACATGAACTCAGGGTTCAGGAGATTGAATGATAACAGCAAAAGCTGTACCCTCTGAACCTGGCTGCAGCCATATACAACTGTTTCCTGCTATCTTCGGTGCCTTGCCTCATCTGTCCCTACAGCAGCACTATATCTGCACAGCATATATCCTCTAGCTAATAAAAAGTACTTAGGGCTAAGATGCAGTTCAGTGGTAGAGCACTTTCTAAGCATGCACCAAGCCCCAGCATCACAAAAAGTTTTTTAAATAAAAAAAATATTACTTGAGAACTGTCAGCTCACAAACACTAGGCTGATTCCACTTCTCTCCTTAGGCATTTTGTTATAGGCCAAATCATGAGCTCCTAAAACTAGGCAATTTACAATGTGAGCATATTTGGAAATAAGACTTTAAGAAAGTGATTAAATGAAGTTGTAAGGGTGTGGGGATAGGGTCCTTTCCTTATAAGAAGAGAAAGAAGCACCAGAGATTTCTCTCTTTCTGCCTTTGCACAGACCAAAATAAATAAATAGATTAATTAATTTTAAAAAGTGGGAAAACAGGAGGCACCATATGCAAGATGAGGAAAGAGATCTCACCAGTAACAACTGTTGCAGAGCCTTGAACTTGGATTTCCAGTCATCGGAATCAGGAGAAAAGAAATGTGTGCTGTTGAAGCCATACAGTTAATGGTATTATCTCTACACTGAAGACTTTCTTTTCCTCTCTATTTGGTTCATGTGAAATTTTGATCTCATAAGGTAACAAAGAAGGGATATCATCTTACCTCTTCACAGTATATCATGAAGAGCATGCTATATATTATTTTCTCTTTCTCTTCCTTTTGCTGTTAGGTGGTGTTTGTGTTGCTGGGGATCAAACCCAGGGCCTCCTGCATTCTAGCACTGAGCCATATCCTTAACCCTTCTCTTCCTTTTTAAAATTCAATTCTCTCCAGATCAATGACCTGGAGTCATGTTGAATGTAGTAGAGTTCAATGGTGGTACTGTGTGATTACTACCTGTTTTGATACTGGGGCATATTATTCTAATTAATTCTGATTTCTCCATTCTGAAGTTTTTGGCACAGGAGGGCAAGGCAGAAGGCTCACTCAAGCCTAGGAGTTTGAGACCAGCTTAGGCAACATAGAAGGACGCCATCTCCACACAAAGCAAAACAGAACAAAGCAGAAACAATAAACTGGGTTTCTCATAGGTAGTAGCAGGCTTGCTTTTTATCTAGTCTGAAAATTTCTACCTGTCTTCTCCTTAAACTTTTAGAAGAAATCTTTGAGAATAATGATGAAGAGCTGCAGAATCATATTAGTGGTATTGAACGACATGCTCCTCTCTGTTCCAGACAAAAATGTAAGAAAGAAAGTTGGTTTTTTTTGTTTTTTTTTCTTTTGGTCAAAGTTAAGGTATTCTATTCTTATGATCTTTCCAATTATAAATTTAGCAACAATTAAAATAAAAATTTAATATATCCTATATGACCTGTTCTTAACAAATTCATATTGGTATCTAGAGATCTTTGCTTCCAAACAATTTAATTCATTCCAAAATTGGGTGAAAAAAATCTATCTCAACATCATATAGACCTGAAACTTCCAAATTTTCTTTTTAAAAAGTAGTGTTTGTTCATTTCTGGGTTTCTTTCATTGCTAGAATTTATCACAACTTTTCAGAGATTACCATCAATGTTTCTGGGATTATATCAGTAATTTTTTTATTCTGTTTAGTTTCTCCAAAATACAGTAGCCAACAAAGTAAGGTTCTCCTCTTCCTCTTCTTCCTCTCCTTCTTCTTCTTCTTCCTCTTTTTTTTTAAAAAAAAATACCTTTTAATATTTAGTTTTCGGCGGACACAACATCTTTGTTTGTATGTGGTGCTGAGGATCGAACCCGGGCCGCACACATGCCAGGCGAGCGCACTACCCTTTGAGCCACATCCCCAGCCCTTCTTCTTCCTCTTCTTCCTCCTCCTCCTCTTCTTCTTCTTCTTGTTCTTCTATCTCTCTCTCTCTCTCATTGGAGATGGAACCCAGGGTCACTTAACCATTGAGCCTCATTCTCAACTCTTTTTCGTATTTTACTTAAGACGAGGTCTCATTGAGTTGCTTAAGGCCTGGCTAAGTCTATGAGCCTGGCTTTGAACTCATTATCCTCCTGCCTCAGACTCCTGAGCCACGGGGATTACAGATGTGCACCACCACATTCCACCTTAAGTGCCTTTCTTATACAATCTGTCCTAAGAAGAGTTTGAAACATATTTGTCTTTAAGATTGTCAGGTTGAATGCTAGTCTCCATGATGAAGAAAAAAGAAAAACAGAAGCTAAGAATCCTACTTTTTTTCTGCTGTTTGTTAATATAATCTGTTGCATTGAATAATAGTAACTAAGTCCAGGTAGGGGTCCCAATTTGTCAGTGCTGATTTTCTTGGCCAGACCATAATCCAAGCTGTCGTTGTGTTCTGTTTTGTTTAATATGTTTTTTAGTTGTCAATGGACTTTTATTTATGTGCCATGCTGAGAATGGAACCCCACTGGGTAGGCAAGCCTCTACCACTGAGCTACAGCCCCAGCCCCAGCCCCATCATTGCATTTTTTCATAATCTGTGAAGTACTTTGTTAGCCTCCTTGGCACTTTTTTTCTCTTTTAGGTCTGGCTCAGTCCATTCTGTGATATCTGGCTTTCCTGATAATACATATTCATATAGGCTCTCACTGTTCTACATGCACCAGAATCATACACACTCATAACATTTTATGCCAGAATAAACCATCAAAACGTGGTATACAACTGAACATATTTGTAGTAAATGAATCTATTATTTATCAAATTTCACCCCTGTAGATGCACAAAGTAAATTCAAGCATAGGAAACAAATTTTAAGATCAGAGCTTGAGGCCTAGTGAACTCATGTAACAATGACTTCAGTAACTGAATTAAAAAGGCAGCTGTGCTTACAGAAGATAAAGATTATCAAAAAAGTGATACATTGACAATGGCAAAGTTATAGAGTCCAAATTTATATTTTTGTGACAAAAATATGAAAATTTCCATCTTAAAATATAAGCATAACATCTGTTGGTGAATTGTTTTGTGAAGACTTGACTCTGGAAATAAACTAGTTTATTCACTTTCAGATGAAGGTGGCTTTAATTCAAATAACAAATTTTTGTACAACTACAAAAGCATATTAAAGGAAACAGAATTCTCAAATACTCCAAAAGTTGTAAATGTTAGTTTTAACTAACATTTGTCAAGTGTCAACAATGTAGTAGCACCAATCTAAGCACCACAGATGCTGTGATGAACAAAGTAGGTAAAAATTCCTGTAACCATAGAGTTTACATTCTAGTGGTGTGGAGAATTAGATAAATAGATCAGATAGGTAAAACCATAGGATTTCTAGAACATCACAGTTCAATGCAAGTATAACATAAGCCACACAAGTACTTTTCAATTTTTCCATTAGCCATATCAAAAAATAAAAAGCCATATTAATTTGCATTAAGATCTCACAAAAGTTACAAACCGAAAAGTAAATTTGAAAGTATGCTTAAAAGTTTTTCAATAACTAGCTTGCCTAGCATATGTGACGAACTGGGTTTCACCCTTAGCACCATATAAAAGTAAATAAAATAGAGACATGCTGTCTACCTATAACTACAAAAGATTTTTGAAAAGTTTTCCAATAACTATAACAAATACCAGTTTTTAGTTAAGATTAATTTAAAAATTGATTTTCTCAATGGTAATAGATAGATTCAAACACTCAATAACCATGGGTACCTTATAATAGCATACTGAACACACAACTCTAGACCATTATAGGGGCTTTAGTTCTTTATTCTGAGATAGACTGGGGAGTACTGGTTTTGAGCACAGAGGACATGATCTGATTTAAGAGTGTTCTGTGAAGGAGAATAAATTGAGGCAAGGCAAGGGCAGAGGCTGGGAGATCAGCCATGAGGCCACTGGAGTAATTTTGGTAAATGATGAAGGTACTTTTTACTAGAGTGGCAGCAGTGGAGGTAGGAAGAATGGTAGCATTCCAGAAAATCTTGTGATAAGACTGTGACTAGTCTGCTTATGAACTGGATGTTGGCTAAGGGATAACACAAAGGTTCTGGGTCTTAAAAACTGGAATAATTAAGTTATTTTTTACAGAGATTTTTTTCAGAAGCAGATTTGAGTAAGCAAAATAGGGCCTCAGTTTTGGACATTTTGAGTTTAGGATGCCTATGAGATATTTAAGAGAGGATGTTAAGTAGGCAATGAATATTTGAAGATGTAGTTCAAGAGAGAGAACTCAGCTGGAGATAAAAATTTTGGAGTCAATATCAAGATGGCATTTTAAAGTTATAAGACTGGAAATCACCAAATTAGTGACTAAACATAAGTGTTAGAATGAAGTTATTCACCAGCAGAGCAATATTTTCAGAAAAAAAATGCACACTTTGAGATTAGGTCCCAAAGAAAGAAATTAAGAACTGGTGGTATAATAAATTCCTTTCAAATACAGCAAGTGTTAGATGCAAAAAAGTAAAGGCAGTGATTCATTAACCATGGTATAGTAAATCATTTTATTTTGCTGAAGCAAAAATGTATACCCAACAGATATGGAAAAATATGGTTGAGGGATGAAGACAGCTAGTTGCAGTGGCCAGTAATTTGGGAGGTGAAGCAGGAGTACGCTAAGTTCAGTTAAATTGCCTGAACAATTTAACAAATGGATTTTAAAGACGTAGCATTAAAAAAAGTAAATAAAAAATAAAAATGTTTTTTATTTAAAAATAAAAAGGCCTGGGGATGTAGCTCAGTGGTAGAGCGCCCTTGGGTTCAACTCCCAGTACAGGGGCAGGGGAGTGATGAAGAAAATTCAAGCTGGCTGGGACGGCAGTTAATAAATAACAGGTGCAGTTAAGTTTCCTACACCCACCCCAAATCAATGAACCAATCCTACCACAGAGCACTTGTCATGATTCTGGCACAAAAGAGGCATCTCTCCTTTCAAAGATAAAAGAGATAACCGTTGCCCTGAACCTCAAAGCCACTTAGCAGCAGAGCAGTGAGACCTTAAGTGAAACAGTCTAGAAGGCAGGGGGACTGATAAAGTGAATTTAAGTAGGGTAATTATGTCTGGCATGTAAGTTCCATGCAGAATTTTACCAGGGGGAAGGGTCTTGTCTTGAAGACAGGCAAGCAATCATTTAAGGATAGTGGGAGGGCACAAACGGAAGCTCAAGGATAAAAACGAAAGAGATTCTACAAGACTGTAGGTAGCGCCGTGAAAAATCCATTGTCCTTACATGCTGTCTATTCGAAGAGAACGGAGGGATGTCGAGGTGAAAGGCAGACCCACCTCGCACCATTTAGATACCAGTCGTCCCCGCCCCCGGCCAGCTCCGCCCAGGAGTGGCTTCTCCTTGCCAGAAATCCGGCCTGTTTAAGCCAGAAAGTATAGAAAAGGCAACCGACAGGGCTCCAGGGCACACCTGCCTGGCTAAAGCATTCCGCCACTACAAGCGCTGCTCAAGTGGGTCAGCGTAGCAGCAGTTGGGTCCGGGCCAAGGTCCAAAACCCTCCCGGGCGCAGCTAAAGGACGCAGGGTCGAGGCGGACGCTCAGGAACCAATCATGTCAGACGCTGCCACGTGAGTAGCCGTGACCAATACGAGGATACGGCGGTAGCGGCGGGGAGATTCAAATGTGTTTGCGGGGAGCGATTTGGGTTCCATTTTTTCTTCTCTACAGCTTTGCTTCCAGGAGCGGTAAGTTCTGCCTCGCGGACGCACCAAAAAACGGTGGCGTCCTGGGTGGGAGCTCGTAGCGGCGCAGGTCGGTGAGAAGTGGGGGCGAGACCGGGGAGGCTCAGAACTGAGTAGATGACGTGCGGCGCGGTTAAAAGAGCTGGAGAAAAGCAGAGGTTTCCCTGCGTCAGACAATCTAGAGGGTGGGGTGATACTGAAGGGTTTGTTGAGGAAGTAAAAAGTGGGTGTAGACCTCGTTGGAAAGAGGCCGAGGCGGGGCACCTACACGGGAGACTTTCCTCAAAATACAGTCCCTCTCGTCCGCTCTCGTTAGGAGTTTGTGACAGTATTCTGACAGTTTCAAACCTGACTTCAGAGGTGGGTGATATCTTGCTGCCTACTTTGTCGCCCCTTTTTATCGAGGGCAGCGTGGCAGTACTGTTAGGTATCCTGGATGACTGGATTAATATTTAAGATTCACAAAGATGAGATTGACAGGAAGAAAGACTTCACTGTGTTGATCCAACACCATCATGCAGATTAGCAAATGCTCAATACTATAGTAGTAACTTCGATTGATTCTTGTATAGAATGATTAATGTAGCAAGTCGTACTGCCAGGTATACACAAGAACAAATCTGCTAAATCCCAGTTATTAATAAAGGGTCGTGATGTTCATATTCTGCTGTGAAAGCACATTAAGTATGAAGATTAATTCAAATAAGGCAAATTAAATAAAAGAACCGTTATTCACATTACCCAAAGCGTTCTTTTTGTTACTGCCACAATCCTAGAAAACACTTGGTCGTATTTTTTTGAAAAAGGATGGAATTTTCAGGTGGCCTAGAGAAAGTCATTCTAAAAAAAGGAAGGCATTCCGTGCATAGAAGAAAAATAGAAAGTTTAAAAGGAGGCATATGATTTTGTGTTGTGCTGTGACTTAAAAGTGTAACTTCACTAAGTAATATTAGGAAGAAAAGTGGTAACCTTTCTGTATAAATTACAAAGTCGGGTCCATTGTTTGAATAATAGCAGCATTAAATGTGTCCTCAAAACTAATGCTTTTTCTTTTGCGTTCTAAAAGGCTAGTTGCAACTTAGAGATGGAGGCTGAAGATTTAAGTGGCAGAGAATTGACAATTGATTCCATAATGAACAAAGTGAGAGATATTAAAAATAAATATAAAAATGAAGATCTTACTGATGAGCTAAGTTTGAGTAAAGTCTCTGCTGATACTACAGGTGAATTTTTTTTCTTTTTGAATAACCACTTATTGAGTGTTCTTTAAGGTAAAGAAATGAGATGTTAACCACCCACAATGTACTTTTCTCAGTAATTTTAACAATGTATTTTTCTCAGTAATTAGTGCTCACTCATTAGATCAGACCAAGTTAAATTTAAAGCGAAAAAAGCAAAGTTATGAATGTCCTATGTTCTTATTTATTTACTTATTTGTGACACTCAGGATTGAACACAGAGTTGCTCTACCAACTGAGTTACACCCCTAGCCTTTTTTGTTTTTTATTTTATTATTTTTTGCAGTGCTGTGGATATAACCCAGGGACTCAGGTATGATAGGCAAGTGCTCTAACACTGAAGAGTATCCCCAGTCCTTATTTTTTATTTTGAGATGGGCTCCCTAAGTTGCCCAGGCTGGCCTTGAAGGTGTGATCCTCCTGCCTCAGCCTCCAAAGTTGCTGGCATTACAGGCATGCAGCACTAAGTCTGGAATACTATATTTTAGTAAAAAGCAGAAACAGTAATTTTGTTTACAAAAGTGAAGATTTTACGCTGTTAAGGAATAGTGATTTCTCTGGGAAATCTAAATTTAATAATGCTTAGTGATGACTAAAATATTATAAACTGGAGACTATAATTCAGGTTACCTTAACCAATCAATAAATTAAGTAAAAAATACATTACAGTGTGAAAATTATATCTGAAGATTGTATTTGCTGTTTCTGTAGGTGTGGGTTCCACAGAATATGACAATCAAAGAAGTCCTATTAAGTTCTTAAGGTCTAGACCAGGGTAGTTGGTGAGAACAGAAAATTAATAGAACCCCTAGGAGAAATGTAAGTAACTTGGAGGAAGAAGAAAATGACCATATCAGTTTCATATATTTTGTAAAGTGGTTTCTTTGATTGTTTTACAAGTAAGTTTGAGATATATGGAAAAATTATTAAATGAGTAAGGTGGTAAAGAAAGTTGTGTCAGGAACAGAACAATAAGCTTCTGAATTTTTAATAAATTATATCATTGATAGAGGACTTCCCATTATGAACTGTTAAAATATTACAAGAAGTTTATGTGATACATTTTGTTCTCCTTATTCAGATAACTCTGGAACTGTTAACCAAATTATGATGATGGCAAACAACCCAGAGGACTGGTTGAATTTCTTGCTCAAATTAGAGAAAAACAGTGTCCCCCTAAATGATGCTCTTTTAAATAAATTGATTGGTCGTTATAGTCAAGCCATTGAAGCACTTCCTCCAGATAAATATGGCCAAAATGAAAGTTTTGCTCGAATTCAAGTGAGATTTGCTGAATTAAAAGCGTAAGTATACACATTTTAGTTATTTTTATGTGTGTGCAGGACCCAGGGCTTCACATAGGCTAGGTAAGCATTCTATCACTGAGCTATAGCTGCAGACCTCTTTTTGTTTTATTTTGAGTCAAGATCTCATTTAGCTGCCCACGCTGGCCTTCAAGTTATAATAATCCTCCTGCCTCAACTTCACAAGTAGCTAGAATCACAGGTGGGTGGGCCACAACACCCAGCCTTTAACTACATTTAAGCGACAACATTACAAAATTTGAAACTACATTGTAAAGAGGGATAATGAACTCATATTTTAGTCTCTACCTAAAAAGATTTTTTAAAACTTAATATTTAATTTTACATATAGAAAAAAGCAATATCCCATGGAAAACACAATGAAAAATTATCATGTTTAAATAGCTGTGTCCTTTTCTTTTTGTTTTGACTCTGGTCTTTTATTATAGTATTCAAGAGCCAGATGATGCACGTGACTACTTTCAAATGGCCAGAGAAAACTGCAAGAAATTTGCTTTTGTGCATATATCGTTTGCACAATTTGAACTGTCTCAAGGTAATCTGAGAATGTCAAATCCAAATTCTAAGTAAAAGATAATATCCCATTGTAAGAAATCTTAAGATTTCCTAAGATTTTGCTCGAATTCAAGTGAGATTTGCTGAATTATATATATATATATATAAAGTTGATCAGATGAGAATAAGTCAATATGCTAATTAAGCATAAATACAGAGTATTCATTATACTGGTTCTTCTATTAATAAGGATTAGTCCAGAGAAGCAGGTATGAACATTGTATTTGTGCTGTTGGATTTAGAAAACATTTAAAGGAAATTAGCTTCTTCACTGTGTATTTATAAAATGAAGGACATAAAACATTTAACCAAGAACTTAGATAAGATTTTCTTAAACTATGATTTCATAGCATCAGAGTATATGTTAAAACAGCTGTAACATTTAATGGTAGTTCTTTAAAAAATAAACTGCTATAAAAGCATCAGTTTTGCTTGCATGGTTCTTTATAGTCTAGACCTTTTAGATAGGACCATGACTTCTGTTTTCTTCAAATATTTTTAGCTTGGCCATTCCTTAGTCTTTTCTCCCTTTTTTCATCTTTCTGGGGTCTTTGGATATATCCTCTGGTCAAGTCTTCCTGTTTTCCTTCTGCCTTGTTTAAGCTACAGCTCTGATCCCATTTACCAGCCTGTGATAAATATAAATATGAGCAGAATCCCCATGGTACTTAAATTAGGACTGCATAGTTTTCCAGGATTGAAGTTATGGAGAAGTTCTATACAACACAGAGATGGTTTGTGAATCCTGAACTTTCACCTATACAGATAACTTCTGAATCCTAGTAATCTGAATGTTTGGTCTATTGTGTATATTGTTATGTTAATATTTTTTTAAATTATCGTTTTCCTACAAGGAAAAATAGATTCCTCCTCCCTGTGTGTTAGAATAAGGTTGGTCTGGTCTTTAGGATTTTCTGTCTCTCCATTCTAGTTTAAAATTTTTTGAGGTTATATGACTTCTCAACAGCAACTATAAATTTTGTGTCTTTAGAACACATTTTTGTTGATCTCTTATTTATTTATTTATTTTTTTGTGGTGCTAGGGACTGAACGCAGGGCCTTGTGCATGTGAGACAAGCACTCTACCAACTGAGCTATATCCCCAGCCTGATCTCTTAATTATTATATTAAAAAAAGACTACACCACTGATAATGATAGTAGCCTCAAGATAACAACGGTGATTTGTTTTGATTTGCAGTGTTGAAGTTCTCAAATTACTTGTTTTTATTGAAACTTATCTTTCTTTTTGCTGTCCTAACATACCCAGTTACATAAAATTCTTCCACTACTCTCAATAAATGTGTATATTTAGCCAATACCAATTATGTTCATATTCTTTAAAATTCTTAGACTGTCAGAAAGTAGAGGGTATCTTTTTTTTCCCCACAAATTCCAATTGTTTTTAAAATTTTTTTTTTCTGGTTGTATACAAAGTATATTCACACCATTTGTGTATTCATACATGTTCTTAGGGTAATGATGTTCATCTCATTCCACAGTCTTTCCTATGCCATGCCCTCTCCCTTCTCCTCCCACCCATGCTCCCCTTCCCAATCCCACTCTGAATCAGCCTCCTTATATCAGAGAAAACATTTGGCATTTGGTTTTTTGGGATTGGCTAACTTCATTAGCATTATATTCTCCATCTCCATTCATTTACCTGTAAATGCCATGATTTTAGTCTCTCTTATTGGTGAGTAATATTACATTGTGTGTATATACCAAATTTTCTTTATCCATTCATCTACTGAAGGGCATCTAGGTTGGTTCCACAGTTTAGCTATTGTGAATTGTGCTACTATAAACATTGATGTGGCTGTGTCCCTGTAGTATGCTGTTTTTAAGTCCTTTGGGTATAAACCGAGGAGTGGGATAGCTGGGTCAAAAGGTGGTTCCATTCCCAGTTTTCCAAGGAATCTCCATATTGCTTTCCATATTGGCTGCACCAATTTGCAGTCCTACCAGCAATGTATGAGTGCCTTTTCCTCCACATCCTCACCAATACTTATTGTTGTTTGTATTCTTAATAGCTGCCATTCTGATTGGAGTGAGATGAAATCTTAGAGTAGTTTTGATTTGCATTTCTCTAATTACTAGAGATGTTGAACATTTTTTCATATATTTTTTGATTGATTGTATGTCACCTTCTGAGAAGTGTCTGTTTAGTTCCTTGGCCCATTTATTGATTGGGTTATTTGTGTTTTTTTTTGTTTGTTTGTTTTGTTTTGTTTTGTTTTTTTGGTGTTTAGCTTTTTGAGTTCTTATATACTCTAGAGATTAGTGCTCTATCTGATGTGCACGTGGTAAAAATTTGCTCCCAAGCTGTAGGCTCTCTATTCACCTTACTGATTGCTTTTTAGTTTGAATCCATCCCATTTGTTGATTATTGATTTTAATTCTTATGCTATAAGAGTTTTATTAAAGAAGTTGGGGCCTAATCCAACATGATGGAGATTTGGGCCTACTTTTTTTTCTATAGGTGCAGAAGTCTCTGGTTTAATTCCTAGGTCCTTGATCTACTTTTAGTTGAGTTTTATGCATGGTGAGAGATAGGGGTTTCATTTCATTTTGTTGGATATGGATTTCTAGTTTTTCCAGCACCATTTGTTATAGAGGCTATCTTTCTCCAAAGTACATTTTTGTTGCCTTTGTCTAATCTAAGATAACTATAATTATGTGGGTTAGTCTCCGTGTTCTCTATTCTGTACCATTGGTCTACCAATCTGTTTTGGTGCCAATACCATGCTGTTTTTGTTACTTTTGCTCTGTAGTACAGTTTAAGGTCTGGTATAGTGATACCTCCTGCTTCACTTTTCTTGTTAAAGATTGCTTTAGCTATTCTGGGTCTCTTATGTTTCCAGATGAATTTCATGACTGCTTTTTCTATTTCTATGGGGAGTGTCATTGGGATTTTGATTGGGATTGCATTAAATCTGTATAATGCTTTTGGTAGTAGTATGGTCATTGACAATATTAATTCTGCCTATCCAAGAACAAAGGAGATCTTTCCATCTTCTCAGGTCTTCTTATTTTCTTTCTTTAGCATTCATCTTTCACCTCTTCTATTAGGTTGATTCCCAAGTATTTTATTTTATTTTTGAGGCTATTGTAAATGGGGTAGTTTGCCTTATTTCTCTTTCAGAGGATTTGCCACTGATATACAGAAATGTCTTTGATTTATGGATGTTGATTTTGTATCCTGCTACTTTCCTGAACTCATTTTCCTAGTTTTAGAAGTTTTCTGGTGGAATTGTTTGGGTCTTCTAGGTATAAAATCATATCATCGGCAAATAGTGCTAATTTGAGTTCTTCTTTCCCTATCTGTATCTCTTTAATTTCTTTGGTCTATTTGCTCTGTCCAGTGTTTCCAAAACTATGATAAATAGAAGTGGTGAAATAGGGTATCCCTTTTGTGTTCCAGTTTTTAGAGGGAATGCTTTAATTTTTCTCCATTTAGAATGATGTTGGCCTGGGGTTTAGCATAGATAGCTTTTACAATGTTGAGATATGTTCCTGGTATCCCTAGTTTTTCTAGCGTTTTGAACATGAAGGGGTGCTATATTTTGTCGAGTGCTTTTTCGGTATCTATTGAGATGATCATATGGTTCTTAAGTCTATTGATGTGATGAATTACATTTATTGATTTCCATATGTTGAACCAACCTTGCATCCCTAGGATGAACCCCACTTGATCATGGTGAACTATGTTTTTGTATTTGATTTGCCAGAATTTTTTTGAGAATTTTTGCATCTATATTCATTAGAGATATTGGGCTGAAGTTTTCTTTCTTTGATGTGTCTTTGCCTGGTTTTGGAATCAGAATGATATTGACCTCATAGAATGAGTTTGGAAGTGTTCCCTCTTTTTCTGTTTCCTGAAATAAATTGAAGAGTATTGGTATTAGTTATTTTTTAAAGGTCTGTGTGTCCATGCAGGCTTGGACTTTTCTTGGTTGGTAGGCTTCTGATGGAGTCTTTATTTCATCGCTTGAAATTATCTGTTTAAATTCTATATATCATCCTGATTCAATTTGGGCATATCATATGACTCTAGGAATTTGTCGATGCCTTCGACATTTTCTATTTTATTGGAGTAGAAGTTTTCAAAATGATTTCTAATTATCTTCTGTATTTTTGTAATGTCCTACATGATATTTTCTTTTTCATCATGTATGTTTGTAATTTGAGTTTTCTCTCTCCTTCTCTTTGTTAGCATGGCTGAGAGTTTGTCAATTTTATTTTCTCAAAGAATCAACTTTTTCTTTTGTCAAATTTTTCAGTTGTTTCTTTTGTTTCAATTTCATTGATTTCAGCTCTGATTTTAATTATTTCCTGTCTTCTACTGCTTTTGGTATTTATTGATTTGTTCTTTTTCTAGGGCTTTGAGATGTAATGTTAAGTCATTTATTTGTTGATTTTTTTTTTCTTTGAAGGAATGAACTCTCCATGCAATGGACTTTCCTCTGGGTACTGCCTTCATAGTGTCCCACAGATTTTGATACATTGTGTCTGTGTTCTCATTCAACTCTAATAATTTTTTACATTGTTTATACACAAATTGTTGGAAGAGTCCTTTTAGCAAAAGATATCAACCTTCCTTATTGACTGTTATTATGAATGATACTTATGGTGTGCTCTTAGGACTACTTGAGCATCTTATCATTTCCTCACATTTCTAACTGCTGTAATTGGCCTATGGGTCATCTTTTTTTCTACTACATTAAACTTAAGTTAATTCTGAAAATAACAATGATGATAAATTAATACAGTTACATCAATTGTACATTTCACAATAAAATCATTTTAACATGAATTCTTATCAGAAAAGTTAATTTTATTCATGAGAAATGAGAGATTGCTTATTTGCCTATGAAATAAAGTGCATGAATCTTGGAATAAATAGTTTTGGATGTCTTAAATTTTTATCCTAGGTCCTGATGAATAAATAAATACCTAGGGCTAAGGGTGAACACCATTACATAAAATGATAATTATTTTTTATTTGTTAGGCAATTTAAAAAAAAGTAAACAACTTCTACATAAAGCTGTAGAAAGTGGAGCAGTACCACTAGAAATGCTGGAAATTGCCATCCGTAATTTAAACCTCCAAAAAGTGCAGCTACTTTCAGAGGAGGAAAAGAAGAGTTTATCAGGTAACTAAAGTATGCTAATACATTTCTGAGTAGGTAGCAGTTCAAATTAAGGGTTCCAGATGATATTTTATAGAAAAATATTTCTATAAAAGGATTAAAATATAAGATTAAATTGCAACTGTAAAGGAGGTAAAACTCTTAGAAGTAAAACAATGTTTAGTACTTGTTGAAATTTATCTTTTTATCCTAATCAAAATTTTATTGGTAACACATTAAAAATAACTTGATCTAAGCAAGAGATTGTATTTTTGTTTTAGAAATAGATAATGTTTTTTTTTAACTTGAAAGACAGTTTCAAGAGGTACTTACAATTATCTTGATAATATCTTTATGTCTACATATCTTACATGTAGGAGAGTATGCATTATAAATTGACTTTTAAAATATTCTTATTTGTGAAATTACTTTTTATGTATTCTACATGTTATAATTTACTTA
The DNA here is from genome assembly GCF_048772815.1 of Callospermophilus lateralis. Lineage (NCBI taxonomy): Eukaryota > Metazoa > Chordata > Mammalia > Rodentia > Sciuridae > Callospermophilus > Callospermophilus lateralis. Next base: position 81,083,171 of record NC_135310.1, on the reverse strand, counting down.
CAGTTTTGAAATTTTTACAGCATCTATAGTACTAACCGCTCGAGAATCATTCGCCAGTTCACTTGGACATTTACAGAATAGGAACATTAGTTGTGATTCCAGAGGACAGGCTCCTAAAGCCAGGTTTTTGTATGGGTAAGAAAACTGAATCAGATTTACATGCTCATTTTATATAAATATGCCTACATACATGTTTCATGTAAGTATGATAACACTGTTTAGCAGTAAGTGGAAATACATATCCATATTTGAGAAATTGGGGATATTTTCTTTTCATCTAGAGAGAACATACCCCCACAAGATGCAGAAGTAGGTCATCGAAATCCCTTGAAACAATCTAACAAAACTAAACGGGTAAGTTATTTTTGATTTGCTTTGGTCAAGGTGGTACTGAAGCCTCTATTTCCCAGTGGTTACTTAATTTTTCAAAACATTTTTAGTCGTGCCCATTTGGAAGAGTCCCAGTTAACCTTCTAAATAGCCCAGATTATCACATGAAGACAGATAATTCAGCTGTGCCAAGTTTTACAAAAAGGTATGTTTAAGTTTTAACTTTTTAAATTTGTTTATATTTAAAATATTGATTGGAAGAATGGTCTTCAAGTTTTTTTTGTTAGCAATAGTAATTGAGTGTAAATTTTCTTCAGTTTTAGGAGGTACTGAGTTTTTTATTGTAACCTTTTTGTTCTGTCAGAAACAAAACAATGCGTAGTAAAACTGATTTCTTTCTTTTTTTTTTTTTGTTTTCCTTTTCACTCATTAAAAATAAAGAATTATTTAAAAACATGTTTTATTAGGAAACATGTTTTTAAAAAAGTATTAACATGAAGCTTAAATGACTACATATGCCGGTGGAGTTAAAATTTCTATATTTGAGCATTTCTTGTTTATGGGTAGCTTCTCTGATAAGATTCTTTCTAGAGCATTTGAAGTCTTTAGCGTGGTATAAGGTACGAACAAATGTCTTTTCCAGCTATTTCAAGGGGACGAATCAGTGGGAGTTAATTAATGAGAGTTTCAAGAATTGGGGCTGATGATAGCTGTGGTAGAACTTGTACTTAAAATGCACAAGGTCCTGGGTTCAAGCCCAGCATGGACAAAAGAGACAGAACAGGTTAATGAGCTGCCAGAAGGGTGCACTGGCACACACCCATAGTCCCAGCTACAGGGAAGGCTTAGCTAAGAGGATCCCTTGAACCCAGATGTTCAGGCCAGCCTGAGCAGCAGGGTAATACCCCTGTCTCTTTAATTAAGAACAACAATAACAAAAATATGGGACAAGTTAGATAGTGAAATATTATTTATCACATCCAATATGTTCCTCTCCCCTCAATTTGAGTGCTTATTTCCTTAGAAGAAATAGGGACATAATATTTTGTCTCAACTAAAGTAGTGTTTCTGATTTATTCTTAACTGCAGCCACCATTTGTAATATTATTAGATGGAAAAGGCTCCTTGGATTCCAGAGAATCATTTTGCAAATAAACTTGGGAAACACAATTGATTGTCTTTAACCACTGTTTTCAATAATTAATTTAGGACTTGACTCAATACTAATATTAAAAAGGCATTTTGTTTGTCAAGGTTAAGCTTCATAATCTTTATTTCATCTTATTGCTCCATTTCAAATATATCATTGAAATATGAAGGACACTTTCTCTCACTCCTATTCAAAAACAAAACAAAATAAAAACAAAAGTCTCCCCAAACTCCAGCCATATTCTTCCTATTGTTGTGATAGCCTGCATGTTAGATACTGTGGAGGTGCCCACAAAAGTATTCATCCCTGGCTCTTATCCTTAAAGCTTTTTGCCATTTGAAATCTAGTTTTACCTACATACATCTCCTTTCCCACATGCTTACCTTAACTCCAGCTGTTGCTTATATGTAATGAAGATGTTGGCAATCACCTATCTCTTTATCACATTTGTCATTGCTGAATATATAATTTTTAGCATAGTTACCTTTTGTTAGAATCAGTTATCTAATGACTTTTTAAGCGGGAATTTTTCCAATTAAAAAATATATAATTTGTTTCAAAAAACACTTTAAAGTGAATAAATACATTAAAATTAATTTCAAATTAAATATGGAAATTATTTTGTTCCATGGGAAATAGACAGATCTCTGGATCAGAATGCCGAGATTTGAATGTGCCTGGATCAGAATGCGGAGATTTGAATGTGCCTGGATCTAAACTAAGTGGAAAGGATTCCCATGAAAGGAGAAGTTTAAAGGTATTTTACTTTTTAAATCTTTATATGAAGTAAGAGTTCCTGATCTAGCAGGGAGATTTTTCTGGGGAAAGGATACCAAGTTTATATGTCTCCGATAGTTTCTCCTCAAACAAGAGATGTGGGACCACTAATGGGAAGTGGTACAGAAGTCCTAGACTCTGTTTCTTGAAGATTAAGGTGATAGAGTGAGGATTAGCTATCTCTTAGGAAAACCATCAAGTAACATTTATTAGGCATGTATTTAATCAGATTAATGGGCCTGTATTTGGGGATAATTGGGGAAACTATTATTCCCGGGTTTCCTTTAATTATGTGATTCTCGTAAAGCATCTTAAACAAAAACCAAAGTATGTGAGGGCCAAGGTGAGGGCAAAAATGGTCAAAACTTCTAATATGGCAGAGCAACTCTGTATGAACTTCAAAGGCAGAAAATAAATTTATTTTCCTGGTACAGTATGATTTTTTATTATACTGTAAGTCCCTGGCATTGTAATGTGAGTCTTTTCAGTATTATAATTTTTATAATGCCACTCTTTCATGACCTATGCTTTAAAATATTATTTTTCTAATCCCAACTATCTCAGAGCATAGTGTGTAATTGTGAACCAAAAGTTTACTCTCTGGATTTAGAACTTCTGTCTTAAGAGTTATGCACATGTTAATTTTTATGAATGCTGTTATTTTTGGTGAGGCTTATTCTACTTGGATCGAAACTTTCTAACCCTTTTCTTTTTATGTGAAATATATTTTAGTAATTGATCAATATGTCCCTTGGAAGAAAATTGACCTAATTTATGGTTATGTTCCTTCCTATTGCTCTAATAAACAATTCAGCCAATCAATAGTTTATTAATAGAAGTTTATGTACTGGGAGTTTGTGAATTTTTTCACATAAAGAATATTCTATTATATTTAACAATAAGTCAAATTACTACTACTACTCATGGGACTTTATTCGAAAATTTTTTTCCCATGTAGTCTGTTAAAAATATCCTTTCCAAGGAACCTGTGGAATCAGATGAAAAGAGTTCTGAACTTATTACTGATTCAATAACCCTGAAGAATAAAACTGAATCAAGTCTTCTAAATAAATTAGAAGGTAAGAGTGACAGAATCCAAACATTTTATTTCTTTAAAAAGGCCACTTTGTACTTGGAAAAAGCAGATTATAATTGAATGTGAGAATTGCAATATGAAATAGCATCTGTCTTCCTTTACCTTGTATTTCAGTTCAGGTATATAAAGTGCATGGAAAGTATTGCATCTTGTAGGAAAGGAAGTTTATTTGTCCAAAAGGAAGAGAAGAAGGAAAGTAAAATGGAACAAAGTTATGTTTTCAGTTGGCTTGACAGATGATTTCTGGAAAGGACATAGAAGCTGTTTCTGTCTGATACCCCTCCCTCTCATTTTAGATTTGACAGTTGATTTTTCACTCCATGGATACTGTGATAAATGTTCTAGGGGTATGTAAATGAGAAAGACAAGGTTCCAAGCAGGTTGCATAGAATGAAATACAGTCTGTTCTCTTGTGTCTGCTTCATTCATCACCCATTGTTTATGGAACTCATCCACACTTTCATGGCATCTGATATTTTTATTGTTTTTTATCATTGAGCTAGATGTATCTCTAGTCCTTTTTTTTTTTTTTTTTTTTCCTCTTATTCTTTTCTTTAGACTGGTTCTTGCTAAGTTGCTAAGGCTGGCCTTAAACTTGAGATCCTCCTGCCTTAGCTCCTGAGTTGCTAGAATTACAGGTGTGGGCCACCATGCCCAGCTTCATTATATTGAATATACTTTGTGTTAGCTTCTTATTGATGTGACCAAAATACCTGTCAAGAACAACTTATAAGAGGAAAAATTGATTTTGGCTTGTGGTTTCAGAGAATCAGTCATGGGCCACTGACTCATTTGCTCTGGCCCAAGGTAAGGTAGAGCATCATGGCAGAAGGGCCTGAAGGAGGAATGCTGCTTTAATGGTGTTGGCCAGGAAACAGAAAGCAAGAGGAGGGAGCTGCAGTGAAGATGGACCCTTCCAGGCATGCCCTGCTTTACTTACCTCCTCTAGCCATGCCCCACCTGCTTATAGTTACCATCCTGTTTGTTCTGTCAAAGTTGGAGGGACTGATGAGGTTACAGCTGTCATAATTTAACACAGGTGCTTTCAGGGGACACATCATAGCCAAACCATAATATACTATAATTTATCCAAATATTTATGGAAAATACCTTTTTGTCTAATAAGTAATGATGATTTAGATATTTTTGGTTTGTCTTTGATTCCCATATGCACATATTTCTATTGAGTGTATTCTAAGAGTGGGATTGTTGGGACACGGGGATGATATGCTCAGGTTCTGTAAATGGTGCCAAAATTTCCAAAGTGGTTGTACTGACCCTTGACTGGTAATTAGTATTTCTTTACTGTCTGCTATTGAACATCTTTATGTTAATTGTCTACTTTAATATTCTCTTGTGAAATACTTGAGTTTTGATAATTTTTCTATGGATTTTTGTTTCTTTTTCTCATTTACTTTTGTTTTTATTTATTTGTTTTTTTTTTTTTTTTTTTTTTTGTCAGTGCTGGAGATGGAACCCAGGGCTTTGTGCATGCTGAGCAGGCATTCCATTAGTAAGCTAGGTCTCCAGCCCTCATTGATTTTTAAAGAAGTATTATATGATATAAATATACTTTGTTGGATATATATTGCAAGCAACTTCTCCCATCTGTGGTGAAGACTTGATAAAATGAAATTCTCAATTTTTTTTCTTTTTACATTTTTTTTTTAGTTGTAGATAAATGCAATACTTTTATTTATTTTATGTGGTGCTGAGGATTGAACCCAGTGCCTCTCACGTGCGAGGCAAGCACTCTACCACTTAGTCACAACCCCAGCCCAAATTTCTTAATTTTGCTGCACTTAATTTATTAACCTTTGACTTTGAGGTGAGTTCTTTCTGTGTTTTAATCAAATCTTTCTCTATGTCAAGGTCATAAAGATAATTCCATATTTTTTAGACAGTGTTTTTTTACCTTTCATATTTAGATTTATATTTAACTTGGAAATATTTATATAACTGTAAGATCAAGTGCCAAGTTTTATTTTTTTCTCATACGGACATCACAACATTTCTTGAGAAGATCCTCTTAGACCTTTCTGAATTGTTGTAAATTAGGTAGTTCTAGGTGTCTGGTTTGGAGTCTGTTCCATTCCGTAGTTTTCTTTTGTCTTTATGTTAATACTCTCTTCATTACTGATCTTCATGTCTGTCAGTATAAATCTTCCAGCTTTGTTATTCAAGGATATTTTGGCTTAAAGCCTTTTGGAGTTTTATATAAATACCAGAATCTCTGTGTCAGTTTCTATTTTTTTAAAACTGGAAATTTAACTGAAATCTAATTGAACCTATAAGGAAATCTGGGAGAAATTGACATCTTAAGTGTCCTCCTTTCCAGCCCACTAACCTAACACATCCTTTCGTTTAAAATAGTGAGAATCCTTTTCTGTGTAGAGATCTTGCATACCTTTTGCTGGATTTATTTTAGGATATCTGATATTTTTCAATGCTTTGATAATGAATGAGAACTTAAAAAAAAAGTCTTCTACCCTTTTGCTAATGTTTAAAAATACAATTGATTTTTACTTATTGATCTTATTTAGACACTTTGACATTGCTAACTTTACTGAACTTTACATTTAGGGATAAAGCCAATTTGTATACAACTTATTTTCTTTTTTGGATATAAATTGCTAGTATTTTGTTTAGGATTTTTGCATCTATGATCATGAAAGAAATAAAATTTTATTATTTATATTAAATATATTATTGAGGTATTTTTGTATACGGACATTTAAGAGAGTAAATTCTTGGCTAGTATAAAGTAAAATTTTTATGTTAAACCATGAAAAGTGATGAATTCTTTTCTCTTTACTAATAATATTTTTATAATGTGTGTGTTTTAAATTTTTTATTTATGTTTACTGGTAAGCAACAGAAGCATTTAAGTCTGGAATGGTCTGAAAAAACTCTTTGAGTAACAGTTTAGTTAGGTGGCAGTGTTGCAGCTTCGTAAAATTGACTTGCTAAAAGCATATTGTCAGTCGCTAGCTTAAAGCTTTTAATTTATCTTTTTTCTGTTTTTAAAAGCTAAAATCAAATAGTTTTGTAACATGTTCTATTTTCTTAGGCCTAGTTTTTATTCTCTAGTTTATTTGAAACAGGGGGTCTTGCTATGGTGCCCAGGCTGATCACACACTCAGGGGTTCATTTGAGCCTCCACCTTAGCCTTCTAAGTACCTGGGACTACAGCCGGGTGCCACCATGCCTTGATTTAGTATTGTTATCATCATATATTCTTGATTTTTAATGACAACAACAAATACAATTTCAGAAATGAAAGAGCATCAAGAACCAAAGGTTCCAGAAAGTAATCAGAAACAATGGCAATCTAAGAGGAAGTCAGAATGTGTGAACCTGAATCCTGTTACCTTTTCAAATCAGTGGCATATTCCGAATGTAACCCCAAAGACTGATATAGAGGTAACTTTCTTTTGCCTTAAAGTACAATGTTGCTATTGCTCATAATATATTTCTGAACTTTGATGATATGTGAAGTATTTTCTTTTGTTAAATAGTTATGTGACATTTTTTGTTGTTTTTTAAGCCTTCTTCAAAACATAAATGGACTATAGTGTGGAGTTGACAGTAGAATAGATTTATCTGTTGTGGTTTTCAAGAGCATAAAGTGGAACCATGGGTTGAAATTCACTTTAATCGAAGTAACTATAAATATTTTATAAAACTAAAACTGTCCCCATCATGAATTGAACCTTCGTAGAGAGTTTAGTTACTAAGAGTTTTCAAGCAAAATAGGGTTCCCCATTTGGCTAAGATGCATTAGCACAGGGGTTCGTAAACTTTCTGTAGAGGGTTAGTAGTCTTTGAAGGCTACATGATCTTTGTTGCAGCTTTTCAACTCTGACATTAGAACATGAAAATGGCTATAGATCATATGTAAACAAATGGGCATAGACATATTCCAATAAAACTTTTTTGCAAAATTAGTTGGCAGGCCAGATTTAGTCTGTAAGCTGTAACTTGATGATCCCTCCTGTAGAGGATGTTCATCTTCTTTGAGATTTGTATGAGATGAATTCTGCAGGCTCTGTCTCTTATGAGAGATAGGAACAAGTATTTGCTATTCCAATTTTTACTAAATCATTAATATTTGGCTACATTTGGGGGTGTGATGTATTCTTATTGATTAAAGAACTTTTTTTTTTTTTTTTAATACTTGGGTTTGAACCAAAAGCCCCATGTATGCTAAGCACCTGCTCTACTATTGAGCTATATTACCAGTCCCTGCTGTTCTAGAGTACAAAAGTTTAATACCTGGTATAATAGGTCTGATCAGGGAAGGATCATAGGTCCTTATTTGTTAAACAATTTTGTATACCATACTTATAATGAGTTTGGGCAGAATATGTTAGGTTTAAGAGTTTGGAGTAAAAGCTATACTATAAAGTTATCGAAAGTCTAAAATATATGTGCCTACCTGTTTTAGTATGCTTTTGTTTTTTATATTCTTATTTTCTTTAAAAAGTTATAATGTTTATAAAACTATTGAACAGAAGACTAAAAACTCTGAATCATTGCCTTTGAAATTTTTTTTTAGCAGAAACATGCCACTGTTGAGCAGCCTGTTGTTTCATTTTCAAAGCAGTCACCTCCAATGTCAGCACCTAAATGGATTGATCCAAAATCTATTTGTCAGACGCCCAGTAGTAATACCTTGGATGATTACATGAGCTGGTAATTACTTTTAATACGTCACTCAGCATTCAGGGTGATAAGATAGAAATAAGAAGCTTTGGGGCCAAAAGGTTGATTCCTGCTCTGTTAATTTTTCTGTTTCTTCATCTGTAAAATGTGAAGAGGAAGATCATTATAATAATATATATTTTTAACTATTGCTATGCACGTAATCTTTGCAATATTATAATCTGTATTTATAAACTGTAAAGCGTCTAAGGACATAAACCTTCTTGATAACCGTGTTTCAACATGGCTGCCTCTCTAACTGAGAGATATTTTAAAGGGAGATTAGAGTAGATAAAGGTGGATAAATGTTTTAGCACAGTAAGTGTTAATTGGAATGTGATAATTTCTGGAAGAGATCGATGGAATCGTTCACATAGTTCAGCTATTCAAAAGTGCAAGCCTTGAGTGGATAGGAATGAGGGATGAGTGAAGAAATAGTGTGGTCAGTGCTGATTAACAGGAAGCATGAGGGATATTGCAAAAACAAGTGAATGACATTTCAAAGAAAAAATATATATCATAACCTTCAGCCAGTAGATGTACTTTTAAAGTATTTATAATGTTTTAGGGGACAATTTATGTCCTTGGTGCCTTTGGCTTTTCATTTCCATCATTTTATCTTTGATCATAATTACCGGCCTTTTATAAACCAGAATCTTACTATTTAATATAAATTTGCTATATTGCTTCATTTTACTATATGTAGAATATCTTATCTTTGATAGCTAGCTAAAATAATTAGGTAGGTATTTCTTATGATACTAGATCATTTATTGTTAATAGATATTTGTAGACCTCCTTGGTGCCTGATAGTGTTCTAGATATTGAAAATATAATAGCAAACAGGAGAAAATGCCATGGTATACTGAACAGATACAAAGTCAAGGAACAAACTCCTCTGATGATATAATTGGCTCTCAGATATTTCTAGAGAACCATTATATAACATTGTACTATTTAAAAACACTCATAAAATTTATCATGAGTCATAAATGATCTTATGCTTTGACTAAATTCTTACAAAATAGTCCTAACCGCATCTGTTAGCTGCCATCTTATTTATTTTACTGACAAGGATTTCTTATTGGAACAAAAAATTTATTTCAGAAAGAATTCCCAAAATAAAATATCTGGTGGTGGTGGTATAACTTAAAATAAAAATCAATTATATTTTGAAAACTAACGTGGGTTCTGTTTGTAGCACTTTTAAGTATAAATCAACCTTTCATACATGAAAGCTTAATCAGAGTCTTGTATTTTAAAGTAAGAAAAAAAATGCTTTCCTAGTTTTAGAACTCCAGTTGTAAAGAATGATTTTCCACCTGCATGTCCATCATCAACACCATACAGCCGGCTTGCCTGTTTCCAACAGCAGCAGCAGCAAGTGCTCGCTACTCCTCTTCAAAACTTACAGGTTCATTAAACTTTGTTTATGATAGTATATATTAATCACTTTCATAGAGTTTATTTTTTTACAGTGTTGAAATAGTTTTCACAAAAAGTCTTCAAGATCTTGTCCATTTTTATTCCCAATAAGCCAAACCTTTTTGATATTCCAATAAGTATGCCCCCGTGTTATTGAGAGGTTAGTTATTAAAGAAGCTAATGAAGCTTTTATTATTAATTCATCTCCAGTTTGAGTAGGTGAATAAAATTTCTCTGATAATTGAGGTTAAGCTAACAAAAAATTTTGCTGGTGAGTCAATTGCATTGTCATTTGAAAAAATAATTAGACACCTTTGACACCAGTAACTAAAATTTGTTTATTAGTGACTCTAATTTGTTTATTAGTGATTCTAATACTGGTAGAAAACATGGGCCTTGTACACTGACTGGGCATGAGTCTTGGCTTCCCTGCTTGCTAGCTGTGTGATTTTTTGCAAGTTATGTAAATTTTCTGTGTTCATTTTTTTATCTATAAAATGGGAAAATTAAGCTACTACCTCATAATATGGTTGTGAAGATTATATTTGTTAATATATTTGTAACTGTTTTTTTGGTACTGGGGATTGAACCCAGGGATGCTTTATCACTGAGCTGTATTCGCAGTCCTTTTTACTTTTTATTTTGAGATGGGGTATTGCTGAGTTGCTGATGGTCTTGTTAAATTGCTACGGCGGGCTTTGAATTTGCTGTTTTTCTGCTTTAGCCTCCTGAGTTGCTGGGATTATAGTTTGCACTTAGCCATAATTGTTATTTAAGCAAAACACAAAAAAGAGATTAATACCTATAAACGCCACTTGAAAAAAACTGACAGAGGTTAACAGTATGGTGTGGTAGGAATGGGCAGTTATTACCTAAGAGTATAGAGTTTCAGTGTGCAATGATGAAAAAAATTCTGGAGATCATGGAGATGTTTACATAATAATGTGAATGTACTCAATGCCACTGAATTGTATTTAAAAATGATTAGAAAGGTAAAGTTTAGGTTATGTATATTTTGACACCATTTTAAAAAGTTGTGAACAAAAAAATCAACTGGCAATAGATTATATAAACTAGCTGAACATGGTGGTACACATCTCTAATCCCAGTGACTCAGAAGGCTGAGATAGGGGATACTGAATTTGAGGCTGGCCTCACCATCTTTTTTTTTGTTTTTTAATATTTATTTTTTAGTTTTAGGTGAAAACAATATCTTTATTTTATTTTTATGTGGTGCTGAGAATCGAACCCAGTGCCTCACGCATGCTAGGTGAGCGCGCTACCACTTGAGCCACATCCCCAACCTCACCATCTTAATGAGATCCTGCCTTAAAACTTAAAAACAAATAAAGGGTTGGAGATGTAGCTCAGTGGTAGGTCATCCCTTGGGCCAATTGCCAGTGTTGCAAAAATAAATACATAAATAAAATGATGTTTACCAAAAAAAAAGTATATAAACTATGGAAAGAGATGATAGTATTTTGAGGATTCAAAAATAAAATAAATTTTATCTGGGCATGGCGGTGCTCTCCTGTAATTTCAGCAGCTTAGGAGTTAGAGGCAGGAGGATTGTGAGTTCAAAGCCAGCCTTAGCAACTTAGTGTGAGATTCTGTCTCAAAATAAAAATATAAGAAGCGGCTAGAGATGTGGCTTAGTGATTAAGTGCCCCTGGGTTCAATCCCCAGTACCAAAATAAATAATGAGAAAGAAAAATGATCAGGTTTGCTGTACATTGATTCAGAATATATTTATTGAGTGATTACTACTATCAGACCCTGTTTAAGACAAATATATTTAGAAAGTGAGTGAGAGATGACGAGAGAGGTGATTGTGGAGCCTATTAGAGGAGGCTCAGTGTCAGGAGAGAACTGCAGGGAGGCAAGAGTGTGGTGAGAGCTCAGGAAGGACAAGGGGTGAGCTCCATAGTTCTGCTGGGACTTTTAGGTTTTATCCTAATGGGGGTAAGAAATTGTACAAGAAAAGGAAGCAGGGGAGTAAAATGTTCTGATTTGCATTTTAAAAATTCTGACCTTAGTGAAGAGGGTAGACTAAGTGGGAGGAGGATGTCCTGGGCTAGAAACTGAACCTTACAATGGTATTGAATTAGAAAAATTTAGAATTAGTTATTCTAAAAGCTAGCAGCAGTTAGGAGGCAAGGATAGGGAATAGTTTTCTTTTCTAAGAAATGTATAGAGGACAGGGGGAAGAGGGAGTATCCTTTATGAAATTACAGCACATACATATTTCAAAGCCTAATATTTTCTTACAGGAAACATTTCTATTCCTTTTTTTAAAAAAATTTTTTTTTAGTTGTTGATAGGCCTTTATTTTATTTATTTATATGTTGTGCTGAGAATTGAACCCAGTGCTTCATACATGCCCGGCAAGTGTGCTACTGCTGAGCCACAGCACCAGCCCTCAGTTTATTTTTTAATCCTAGAGGTTAGAAAAATTAGAATTCTTGTCATTTATATAGGAGATTATGTGAGAAAGATTGTGTCATTTGGAATAAAAAACTGAACTCAGTTGAGTATTATGCAGCCTCTGCTCCAGTTTGTTAATCAGCTAATTGAAAGCTTTTTGTTTCAGCTTCTTTCAGTTAGTCCTCTCACCACACCATCTGTTAAAAGCATATATAGGTACACAGAGGTCCTTTCACATAAGGGAAGGATGAAAGGGATGATAGGACATGGGTTGAAAGTTTGCTGGGCAAGATGTTGAAGTTCAGAGAAATCAAGTAACTTGTTGAACATCACTCAAGGCATAGCTGGGAAGCAGGCCTTATTGAAATTTGCATTTGTCTGATGGACTAGGGCTCTCAGTACCTTAGCACATTCTTCCCTTTGTAAATAATGTTAAATGAGAAAGAATATAGGTATAATTGTATTTGTATATATGGAAATAAAGAGGTATGAGGAAAAAGAAAGATAAAAAATGATAGTGTATGAGTTTGTTGAATATTAACTGATATTTTCCTCTTAAATTTTCTATTTATGTTAAGTAAAAACCAGTTAAAGGGAAGACCTTAGAAGTTTATGTATTAAGAAATATATTGCTTTGATTAAAGTATGCAGAGCAAGTTCCCTTTATAAAATATTCTAATATGTCTCATTACTTCAGATAATTTCAAAATCGGGAGTATTTCACTGTACCAAATGCATGCTAGTTTCTTAAACATACACTTTGAACCATTATTGGTATTTTTGATTATTTAGATTTCGGGATCCTCTTCAGCAAACGAATGCATTTCAGTCAGAGGAAGAATTTATTCCATATTAAAACAGATAGGCAGTGGAGGTTCAAGTAAGGTAAGTATCTTAAATATTTAAGAAATGAATAAAAATATTTTAAACTTTGTCTTTTTAGCCATAGAGACTCTTTTTTTCTAAACTTCTGAGAACCCATGTTGCCCTTGAGCCAAAAAGCCTCATTTTCTGCCTTTCTCCTTCCCCTAAAAACTATATATCCTCTTTAGACTTGCACCTTAGTTCCAATTGCAAGCCTTTCCAACCAATATCTTGCGCTCCCAAATGTCTTATAGCACAAACAATGACTTAAAGTGGCAAGGGACTGCTATGTATTACCTCAGAAGTATCTTGCTAAATGTAGCTCAGAACATGATGTGAATTACTAGTAGCTTTAGAATTATTCAGCAAGGATTTTTACTAATGGATTTTTTCATTTCAAAAACTTAAAAAAAAATTGTTGTTTTTATTGTTGGAGATACCTTTATTTTATTTATTTATTTTTACGTGGTGCTGAGTATCAAATCCAGTGCCTCACACATGCTAGGCAAGTGCTCTACCACTAAGCTACAACCCCAGCTCTCAAAAACATTTTAATAATGAGTTTCTGGAATTATTTCCTAAATTCATCTGGGTTCTTTTTTTTTTTTTTTTTTTTTTTTAGTTTATTTTTATTGGTTCTTTTTCATTATACATGACAGTAGAATTCATTTTGGTATAGTTATACAAGCATGGAATGTATCTTATTCTAGTTAGTACCCCTTTCTTATGGATGTACATGGTGGTGGGATTCACTGGTATATTCATATCAGTACACAGGAAAATTATTTTGGATTCATTCCATTGTTTTCCCTTTTTCTATCTCCCATCACTTTCCTTCATTCCCCTTTGTCTAATCCACTGAATTTCTATTCTTCTCCCCGCTCATTGTGGGTTAGCTTCTACACATTGGTGAAAACATTGGACCTTTGGCTTTTTGGAACTGGCTTATTTCACTTAGCATTAGAGTCTCCACATCCATTCATTTATTTGCAAATATCATAATTTCATTCTTCTTTGTGGCTTAGTAATACTCCATTGTGTTTACAAACAGCAATTTCTTTATCCATTTGTTTGTTCAAAGGCACCTAGTTTGGTTCTATAGCTTAGCTATTGTGAATTGAGCTGCTATAAACATTGATGTGGCTGCATCACTGTAGTATGCTGATTTTAAGTCCTTTGGGTATACATTGAGGAGTGGTATAACTGGGTCAAATGGTGGTTCCATTCCAAGTTTTCTGAGGAATCTCCATAGTGGTTGCACTAATTTGCAGTCTCACCAGCAATGTATGAGTGTATCTTTTTCCCCACATCCTTGCCAACATTTATTGTTACTTGTAGTCTTGATAACTGCCTTTCTGACTAGAGTGAGGTGGAATCTCAGTGTAGTTTTAAATTACATTTCTCTAATTGTTAGAGATGTTGAACATTTTTTTATGTATATGTTGACCATTCGTATTTCTTTGAAAAATGTTCAGTTCCTTTGCCCATTTATTGATTGGATTAGGACTTCTACAATGTAAACTATAAAACACTAAAGAATGTAATTGAGGAAGACCTTGGAAGATGGAAAGACCTCCTATGTTCTTAGATAGGCAGAATTAATATTGTTAAAATGGCCTTACTGCCAAATGTGATATACAGATTCAATGCAATTCCTATCAAAATTCCAATGATGTTCTCCAAAGAAATAGAAAAAGTACTCATGAAATTTGTCTGGAAAAAAATTAGAGCCCCAGAATAGCCAAAGCAATCCTTAGTAAGAAAAGCAAATTAGGAGGCATCATAATACTAGACATTAAATTACACAACAGCTATAGTAACAAAACAGCATGGTATTGGTACCAAAATAGGCAAGAAGACCAATGGAACAGAAAAATCAAATGAAATTTAACTCGTGTCTCTCACTGCACAAAACTCATTTCAAAATGGATCAAATACCTAGAAATTAGGCCAGAAACTGCACATAATTATTAGAAGAAAATGTAGGTATAATATATTAGCTCAGAAACTAACTTCCTTAACAATACTCATAAAGTGCAAGAAGTAAAATCAATAATCAATAAATGGGATGGCTTCAAACTAAAAAGCTTCTTCACAGCAAAGAAAACAATTAAGAACATGAAGAGGGAGAAAGTCTTTGTCACCTGCACCTCAGAGAGACTGTTAATTTTCAGGATTTACAAAGAACTTAAAAATCCATCCATCCCGGCTGGGGCTGGGGCTGGGGCTCAGAGGTAGAGTGCTTGCCTAGCATGTGTGAGGCACTGGGTTTGATCCTCAGCACCACATAAAAATAAAACAAAGGTATTATGTCTACTCACAACAACAACAACAAAAATAAAAGTTTAAAAAAAATTCATTTACCCAAGTTCTAAGTTTATGATTTTTATTCTTTAAGGATGAAAGTTATTTTAAGCTCTATATATACTATATTTAATTTTCATTCTATTAAATATACTGTAATAATTTTTTTTCTTTATCTTGCACCAGAATATCTATAATCAAGGTCACCAATGACCTCAATATTTTCGCCAAATCTTATTCTTACCTTTTATTTTTAGGTTACTTTGTAGTTCTGAGGTATTTTTTGTTTTTGTTTTCTCTTCTGAAAACTGAAATGTCTCACCACCCACTTACTTGGCTCCTCTGTTTTCATTTTTCAAACTGATCAATCTCTTTCAATCTTCCTCAACTTCCCTGATCCCAATAGTTGCAGTGCCCCAAGTCTCAGTTCCTTGACCTTTTTTCTCCTCTCTCGAGACTCCCTTGTTGGTTTCTTTTAGTCTCCTGGTTTTAAATACCATGTATATGCTCAAAATTTCCAAACTGATGTCTTAGGTCAGACCTTTCCTTTGAATTCTAAACTTCTATATCTTATTTGACTGCTCACCATGTTTTTCTTAATTACCAGGCAACATGTTCAAACACAACTATTGTTCCATAGTCTTCCATTTCAGTAAATGGAAACTCCATCTTTTAACTGCTTGGCTGAAAACAAGTTGACTTCTTTTATTCTCATATACATATTCAGCCAATCTGCAAATTTTATTTGTTCTACCTGAAGGTGTCTCCAGAATCTAGTTTCACCTATATTATCACTTTGGTTGAAGCCTTTTTGCTTGGTTTATTATAGTGACCTCTGAATGAGGCTCATTGATTCAGTTCTTGCTTCTGATCTAATTTAACAACAGTCGATTTTCCTCCAGACATCCTCGTGTCCTCGCCAGGTGTCTTCTCAGTCAGGGCTTCACTCACCACACACTCTAAAACTAACTCCTGTGTTGCAGTCACTGGTGTTCTCCATTCCCCTTTCTGCTTTTTCTCTTCTAACTCATCTTCTAACATGCTATTGTTTGTTTATTTGATTTGTTGTTTTGTGTTCCCCTGCAACTGAATGTGAGCTCTAAGAAGAAAGGAATGTTTGATTTGCACAGTGACATTATCCCTGATTTCTACAACAGTAGCTAGAACAGAATGGGGACTAAATTAATTTGTCAAGTGAACTATTTCTCCTTAGCTATTTTACTGTTGCTATCTGACAAATGAAACAAAGGCTGTTGGATTTGTCTCACTGTAATTTTCTAAGAGCGCTAACAATAACTAGACTTCTTAAGGCTAACTGATTATTAAGGCATATAGACTAGAGGTGTGGTTCAGTGGTAGAAAGCATGCTCAGCATGTGTGAGGCCCTGGGTTAAATCCCCAGTGCCCCAAACAAAACGAAAAAAAAAAAAACAAATAAGGTATGTGTGTTACCATGTATAGCAAGTCTTCAGTAAATATTAGATTACTTTATACATTTCCTTTCTCCATACTTACATAAAATTTCAGTCATGAGAATAAAGGAATAATCACATTTGTTTTTATCAGTTTATATTTCTTGATTTAATTGCTTTGATTAAAATTCTTTGGCTAATATTTATTACATTGTCATTTTACTAAAATAGTGTTAAGCTATTGACACTTGTTAGAGGTGTTTATTTCACAGCATGCTATCAGAGGATGAGGAGGAGTAGTCTTAATGGTATTTTAAACATTTTTTCCCTTGGAGTATAATGACGGGATTAGCTTATTTAAGTTAATGTTCATGTGATGAAACTATGGTGCATATTTTCTGAATTCAACTATATTATTCAATTTAATTATTAAGATGGAGTGAAAAAAATCAACATGCCTCAAAGAAGGTGAGTTTTAGGAAATTACCAGCCATACTATATTAAGAACATCTAGAATGGTCATGGAGCTATTAAGAATGGTCAAGACACTGGTCTACCTAATGTAGTTCTACATTCATTATCTTCCCATGAAACTGATAAACCATAACTCAGACACTGCTAGATGCTCTGTTTATTTATTTGATTTATTGTTTTGTGTCCCCCTGCAATAAAATGTGAGCTCTGAGAAGATTGGGATGTTTGATTTGCTCAGTGATGTTAGCCCCTGTATCTGGAGCACCTGTAGTCCAAGCTGCTGGGGAAACTGAGGCAGAGGCTCACTTGAGCTGAGCCCATAACTTCAAGGCCTGCCTTCAAGGCAATAGAGTGAGATTATCCCCCAAACAAACCCAGAATCCTAGATCTGAGACTATCTCTGTAAAGTGAAAATAGGGCACACCTAGTCCAGTAGGTTATTTTAAGAGTTTTGCCCAAACTAGGGACATTGGGGGAGTAATGGGGGGTGTACTTGCGCGCCCGCGCGCGCGCACACACACATTTTATTTTTTTAAGTTTTCATTTGCTCCAAAAGTTTTGGGTCTTAAGATAGTCATAATATCCTGCAGGTCTTTTTTTCTGATCTGACAACTGTAACATATTTCAGAATATTCGCTTTATTCTGTCCTGAATGTCTTTAAGACTGGTAATTTGCTCAGTTCAGATACACTACACAATATTGTGCACCTCAGTCATCTTTCCAGCCCTGCATAGTAAGTTCTAACAGCATTAATTTGTGAGATTGAGAACCTGGCCCAAGGTTAGATAGCTGATCCAGTGAAACTAGAATTCAAATGAAGGTATTTCCTTCTAGTCTTGCGTAATTTCTGTATTTATATAGGGGTGAGTGTGTGTGTATATATATATAATATTTTCTATGATCTTTAACTTTTATTATGGTACAAAACTATTTTATTGTATGAATATATCACTGTGTGCCTTATTAAATAGAGTATACAAATAAGATGTGCCTATTAGATTCACGGTCAGGGCATCAGTGTTGCATGCAGGACACAACAGAATGCTCTCTCAACTCATTGAGATTTGCAAGGCTCATTGCCTTCTACAAAATGGCTTTATGGTACTGTTTTTAAATTTGTTTACTCTATTTCATTGTTTTCTGCTGCCTTTTACTTTATCACAGTTTTATGTCCCATCTCTTAATTTGCTACTTATCTAAGTAAAACCAATAATACTTTTTCAGAGTTTTGTACCTAAAGATTAAAAATAAGTTGTGCTTGAAGGCTTGATAGATCTTTTTTATTAGTGCAGTTTTTGCACATTGACCTCATATGTAGTACTTGGACTCTTCTTATTCCTTCCTGGTATCTCCTGGGTAGTCAAGGTTAAATGACTGTTTTACGTGTCAGAAAGAATAGATGAATATAATTTTTTTGTTGTTGTTGTTTATTTTTGCAATGCTTGGGATTGAACCTAGGCCCTTGTACATGTTGGGTAAATGCTCTATCACTGAGGTAAATATCCCTGGCCCTGATGCTTAATATACTGGCATTATACACTGGCATTTTTTTAATTTTTGAAAGTTAGATACAGTAGCATGTTCTATCAATACTACTTGGAAATTGACCTTTATAGCCACAGCAATTTCACCTTGACTATGAAGATCCTAAAATTATACTTGTGAGAATACCTCTTTTATGTTAACCTAACTCTGAAAATTGGATCTACTCTACTTTCACAACAGAATATTCTGGTAGTTTGCAATTTCTATGTATATTTTTAATATTTTCCATCACACAGGGTGTGATGGCACATACCTATAATCCCAGTTCCTCAGGAGGCTGAGACTGGAAGATCACAAGTTTGAGACCAGCCTCATCAACTTTTCTCATCAAGCTGTGGGGTAAAGTTCTCCTGGATTTGATCCCCATTATCATGTGCCTGCACACACTCACACATGCACAGTATATTTTTCCTCCAGCACATAAGGAATTAGCTTTGCCACACACAGTGGACAAAAACACATCTAAGAAATGATATTTCCCTGATTAAAGTATCCACAAAAAGTTGTTTCAATCATATATGTGATAAGATATAGAAACTTTTAAGCTTATGACTTTGAACTATTGAATGTCCATTGTCAGAGGTGGTTGGAAATGGTTTCTTACTCTCATGATTAATTTTTTCCTTCTATATTAAAAGAAAAAACTGAGAAACTTTTTAATTGTTTATGTCAGTATTTCCTTCAGAATTTTCTCAAAATTCTGTCTAATAAATTTAAAAGCTTTGTGATAGTATATAAATGGTATATTCTAAACTTTTATTATTTTATTGTATTATATAGGTATATCAGGTGTTGAATGAAAAGAAGCAGATATATGCTATTAAATATGTGAATGTAGAAGAAGCAGATAATCAAACTATTGATAGTTATCGGAATGAAATAGCTTATTTGAATAAACTACAACAACACAGTGATAAGATCATCCGACTTTATGATTAGTAAGAATTCTTTTTTAATTTAAAAACTTATTTTGCTATAATACTTAAGGTAGATACTTATTAAATCTTCATTAATATAACCTAGCCATTTATTTATTGTGTTGTTGCTTTTATTCATTTGTTTTTAATTGCAGTGAAATCACAGACCAGTATATCTACATGGTAATGGAATGTGGAAATATTGATCTTAATAGTTGGCTTAAAAAGAAAAAATCAATCAATCCATGGGAACGCAAGAGTTACTGGAAAAATATGTTGGAAGCAGTACACACTATCCATCAGCATGGTATTTAAAATCTCTTCATACACGTGAAGTCTATTTCTTAGTGGTGGTATCTTAGAGAAATACAACTATGATTTTACTGGTACCTTTAACTAGATGAACTAGGAACAAACTTATTTCTTAAAACACTGTCTTCTCAAAGGATTTGGGCATAGATTCAAATTTCTATATCCATGATGCAAAATGTGTGTTTCTGAGTACTGATGTAATCTGTGATCCTTATCGCTAAAAATTTAAATTGTGGTACATCTGATACTTTAGTATTCAGGCCTCCTAAAAATATGATATAATTGCATTCTCATTCTCCTAATGATTTTGTATTATGTACTGTCTATGAGAGCTAGCTTTTGTTTTTTTACTGTTACCCCATGGTTTCTACTTGTTCATGTTTCTTTTTCTCTTCCTTTACCCTATCTTTAAAAACAAACGGTTAAATAACTAACTGATTTATCTTCTCCTATTCCTGTAAGTTAAAGGGTAATTAACCAGTGATGAAGATCATGGCTGTGGGCATGGAGGTGTCAGTAGGATTACCTTCTGGCAGTACCAGTTATGATACTTTCAGCTGGGCAGCTAACCATAGTGGTCAAGAGAGACTTTGAAGCCAAACTGGCTGGCTTAAACTCATGGCATTGTCACTTAGTCCTTGTGCCCTTGAGCAAGTTGCTCAAATGCTCATTGCCTTAATTTCCTCATCTTAAAATGAGGATAATGATACTTACCTCAGCATCATTATAGGGATTAAGTGATTCATTATAAGTAAAAAACTTGGAAGAGTGTCTGGCACATAACACATATTATGAAAATACAGAATATTTTAAAAATGTGAAAAATCAATTGGGCTGACTGTTGAAGGAACCAAGTTTATTGTAGGTTGTGACTTACAGTAACAATAAGTAACAGTAATATCTGCCTTAAAAATCTGCAGAATGTTTTACTTTGTCTAATAAGATGGATTTTTCTTTTGAAGGCATTGTTCATAGTGATCTGAAGCCTGCCAACTTCCTGATAGTTGATGGAATGCTTAAGCTAATTGATTTTGGAATTGCAAACCAAATGCTACCAGATACAACAAGTATTGTTAAAGATTCTCAGGTAGGACTTTTAATGGTTGGTTACCATGCATTTGAGTGTAGTTACCTTGCTCCTGTGAAGTATTTCTATCTACCTCATTCTTCAAAGGATTTGCATCCTTTTTTACAAGAATATAACTATTTTATAAGAATATAACTATTAAGAGATTTGAAGTAATGGTCAAAATAATTTAGAATAGAAAGTCAAGATCATATAGAAATACACCTACAATTTTGAAGGATTTTTCTATAGCCAGAAATCATCTTGATCCTGATTCAAAATTGATTTGAAAGTCTGGTTCATAGTTTCCTCACAGCAACCAAAGAGGGAATGGCAGTTATATGGTTTTTATTGTCCATGGGACAAGGTTATTTCTGTACTTTCAGAGAAGCAAACTTTTTCTATGACTTATATTGGGAAAAATAATATTGGGAAAAATATTTAAGAGGGACTTCATAGTGAAAATGTTAAAATCAGTATTGAATTTAACAACACTTTTGTAATAGGATATGCATAGCAAATGTAATGGAGTTGTCCTATAATGACAAAAGCAAAACCAACAAAGTTTAATTAAATGATAATTTGGCTTGGAGCTAAAATGAAGTTCCATGTATGTAGATTTCAAATGGTTCCTAATCAGCAAAGTCAGACTTTGTAGAAGAATAGATGGGCATCATGCCCTTAAAACAATTTATTTGCAACATTCTTTATATCAAAAGTATGACCAAACACTGAATTATAAGATGAGTTTGAAGATGTCTTCTGTACCAAGGCCCTAAAATACAGGATTCTGTGCTACAAGCAGAACCATTTATTTTAGAATAAGAGGAACACATTGTAAGGTTGGCATTATCCTACTGTAGAAACTCTTATGTGACTTAGATTGGATGCCAATCCCATCTCAGCACAAGGGGCCAAGGAGTCCTAGGAGACAAAGCTGGAAGGCTTCTTTTGTTTGTTGGTTTGTTGGTTGGTTTAAGAAAGGAGGAAAAATGTTTAGTCAGTTCTAGCACAGAAATGACTGATCAAGTCCCTCAAAGTTTGTGGCGATGAGTAAAATTTCAAACCTGAACAATTTTTTAAGGCAGGTATTACTAGTTAGCCACTGTAATCATAGAAAAAAACCACAACATTCTGAAAATGAATCAGTTTTCTGATTCTGACCCTAATCTTTTGAGAAAAAACTTGATATTGTGTTGGTGGTTATTTGAATTTTTCAAGCATATCATGAAATCAATAATTATCCAAGTTTCCAAAAATCTTAGAATACAATTTACTTCCCCTTTCCCTTCCCCTTTCCCTAGTACTTCCCCTTTCCTCCTCCCTCTCCCTGTCTCCTTCCTCTACTCTACTGTAATTCTTTTAATTTGTGCACATATATATATGTATGTATATATGAAATTCACTGTGGTATAGTCATATATGTACACAATGGAATTTTATTCAACCTTAAGGAAAAATGAAATTATGACATTTACTAGTTAATGGATAGAACTGGAGAACTTTATGCTAAGTGAAATAAGTCATACTCAAAGTCAAAAGTCAAATGCTTTCTCTAATATACAAAAGCTAGAATAAAATAAGGTGGGGGCGGAGTAAGAGCAGGATCCCATGAACATAGTAGGGAGGTCAGTGGAGGAGAGGCAGGAGATTGAGAACAAGGGAGGAGATATGGGAAAAGGGAGGAATGTTGAAATAAAATTTGATATTTGTGTGTTTGTAAAAATGTAAAGCAGAATGAACTATGTTCATTGATTTATATCTTCTGTGACTTGGCAAATAGGTTGGCACCATTAATTACATGCCACCAGAAGCAATCAAAGATATGTCATCCTCAAGAGAGAAAGGGAAATCCAAGTCAAAGGTACTGTAATATATCCCATTCACCTGACATCTGTCAACTTGTCAGAAAACTCTTAAGTTCTAAAACTTAGTGGGTATTATAAAGACCTTAACCTTCTTAAGCAGATTGTCATAGATTTAATTTTACCCTTCTGATGACTTGACCTGATCTTTAACACTGTTCTTTTTAATATAGTGACCCTTCCTATGTGTTCCTATAAGAAATGCACCGTGGGTATATATTTTTCTTAAGTTTTAAAATTAAATGAAAAAAAAATTAGCCCTAATTTGAACACTGAAAATAGCACTGAGTTGATATCATTCACAGTCTCTTTGTTTCTTCTCTGATTCTTACATTTTGTTTTCACCATTTAATCTTTTTTGAATTTTACATTTCAAAGTATACCTGGAGTATGTAATTTTTCCTGAGCTGCCACTGGCTCTTTTTCTTCCTTCTTTCCTTTCTCCCTTCTTTCCTCCCTTCCTGCAGTGCTGGGGATTGAGCCCAGGGGCACTCTAACTCTTAGCTAGATTCCCAGCTCTTTTTATTTTTTAATTGGCTGAGTTGCCCACATTGGCCTCTAACATGGTAATCCCTCTGCTTCAGTGTCCCAAGTTGCTGGGATTAAAATAGTGTATCACCACTCCCAGCTAACAAATATGTTATTTTATAAATTTGTTTTTATGTCTGTTTAGCTTCTACTCTTCTTCTAAAATTTAGATTTTTGTCTCGTGATTGGATTTATCATGGTTTTGTTGATCTTAACTGGGCTTTAACTTCATTTGTGGATTCTATTTTCATTTGCTTTCCAGTTTATGCCTTTGTTTCAGTTGCTTTTTTTTTTGTTTTCTCTTTAGTTTTATTTTTCCCCTAACTTTTGGATATAAATAATAACATTTAATTATAGAGCTCATCCTCATAATTAAAACTATGCATTTTACTCTGAGTTTTACTTTGGCTGCTACATTTACTGTTTTACTGTGGTATTTCTTATTTTCATTAATTTCTAAGGTTTGTAATTTCAGTTTTAAAATTGTTTCATTTTTACTTTTAAGATATTTTAAATTCCACCTAGAGTTCAGATGTTTTTCAATTGTCAACTCTGTGATTTAATATGTAATGGTAAATCTCAGATGGATTGAATAACCTTATTTTTACAGTGGCCTCAGTGATTCTAGAAGACAGAAGTTTTATTTCAACATGAATCTCAACTGGTGAAGGGCACAAAAACCCTCCCTGTTCAGCTGCGTTGTCAGCTTGGTCTGCCACACTTACCAGTGAATACCTCTTGACTCCTTTGAGTTTCTTCTCAGGTCCTTAGGTGCCTTCCTTGCTTCCTCTGCTTTCTGTTTAAAAATGTTTCTACTGTGTAGGGCTCATGACTTTTGATGGTTTGCACCTACCCACTTGCTATCCAGAGTTCATGGGTGTACCTTTTCACCTCGCTTTGTTCTAAATATTTTCCATGTGTTGGCTCTGCTGTCATACTGCCCTATGTGTCTTATATGGGGATTAGGAGAAGTTATTGAGTACTTACTATAACCAGAAAGTATTCTCTGGTCAACCATATTCATGGTTATGTTATTTAATTTCCATTACATTGTGTTCTTCCCCACCTGGCAATGCTGCATGTTGAGCCTTACACATGCTAGGCAAGCTCTCTAGCACTGAGCCATACCCCAGTCCTACGACAATGTACTTTTATTTGTGTTTTAGAGGTAAGGAGACAGAGACATAGAATTACCAGCTAGTGATAAGACCAGTACACAGGCCCTGCCCAGCCTAATTTCTGCAATTTATATTCTTAAATTTAGGGTTGCTCAATATAAGCAACCATTTAATGTATACATACTTTGCATTTTTACAAAAATGTATTGTAATCCAGTAATTCTGGGGAAAACAAATAAAATTGATAGTTATATTTTTTATTTTCTTATTTTCATAAGCTGACAATTATTTAATATTGTATCTCAATTGAAGTGATTATGAGTTTGTTGAAGGTTTAAAGTGAAAAGCTCATCTCTTGATGAAATAACCAAATGTCATGAAAATCAGAAAAAGATACTCTGTCATGTAAACATAATCTGGTACTTTCACATTTATTGAGATTTTATTATGATTTTATGATAATTATGATTTTAAACATATAACTTTGTATTAAAATAAAGTAACTTGCTTTTCCTTTTTTTCCCCCCCTCTCCTACTTAGATAAGCCCCAAAAGTGATGTTTGGTCCTTAGGATGCATTTTGTACAATATGACTTATGGGAAAACACCATTTCAGCATATAATTAATCAGATTTTTAAGTTACATGCCATAATTGACCCTAATCATGACATTGAATTTCCTGATATTCCAGAGAAAGATCTTCAAGATGTGTTAAAGGTAATATTACTAGTATATGGATATAGACAGATATTTCATATGATTAATGGTTTGTTTGAAAGAATAGCTGAAATGATCAGAATTATGGCTTAAATAACTGGTCTACTAAAAAAATGACTAACTGAAGTAGCTCTTAAAGCATGATTAGTTTACTTCAAAGGTATTTGAAAGCTTAATGAATACTTGAGAATTTTGCAAAAGTGATTTGGGGTAAAGAATATTATTTGAGTGGGATATTTGGAAAGCAGCTTCTGTAATGTGATGCAGTCTGGAAATATTTTATCAATTCACTTTTTAAAACTGCCCCCCCCCATCTTTATTTATGTAGTGTTGTTTAATAAGGGACCCTAAACAGAGGATATCCATTCCTGAGCTCCTGGCACATCCATATGTTCAAATTCAAACTCATCCAGGTACTATTTCTTTATTGTTTATCACCAGATTTCTAATACAGGCAACCTATTAACTATGATAAAAACAAGAATCTACATTGGCTACTCTTTTGCAGCCTACCTCCTTCCCTAGGGAAATTGCTATTTTGACAAATAATAAAGTAAATAAAATTTCCTTTCTTTACTTGATGGCATTTAGTTTTTTACCTATCCTAGATAAGGGAATGTGATCAGAGGTAAATTATGAGAATGCCAGCTACAAGTGGTGCATGCCTGTAATCTCTGCTACTTAGGAGGCTGAAGCAGGAGACTCACAAGTTCAAAGCCAGCCTCAGCAATTTAGTGAGACCCTGTTTCAACATAAAAAGGACTGGGGATATAACTCAGTGGTAAGGGCTTGCCTAGCATGCATGAGGCCCTAAGTTTAATCCCCATACTGACGGAAGAGTGGTGGTGATGAAAAAGAATGTCAGTTATTGTTGTGTGAAATAGAATGTGAATTTTTAATGGACTTAAGTTTTTCTTATTGGTTACCAGTGTGTTAATTATATTTATTTTATAGGTAACCAAATGGCTAAAGGAGCCGCTGATGAAATGAAATATGTTCTGGGCCAACTTGTTGGTCTGAATTCTCCTAACTCCATTTTGAAAGCTGCTAAAGTAAGTATGTGTATTTTCTACATTGGTTTGAACTGTTCTGTATAGTTTAGTGAGTTAGGCACTCAAAAAACAGGTAACACAAATAAAAGTTGGTCTAATCATCATGTCATTTATGAAGTATACATCTATAGTTAGACACTTAACGTGATTTTTGATAAATACAGATTTATATAATTTATAGTCTTATTATGTATATAAAGTACATTTAAAACAGTTCTCTGTCAGGTCTTAACTAGAATAAATTTAATAGAGAAATTCTTTTAAATCATTCTATTTCAACACCTTTGTGTGTGTATGTGTGTGTGTGTGTATGGTACCGGGGATTGAACTCAGGGGCACTCGATCATTGAGCCTCATCCCCATCCCTATTTTGCATTTTGATTTAGAGACAGGGTCTTGCTGAGTTGCTTAGTGTCTCACTTTTACTGAAGCTGTCTTTGAACTCGTGATCCTCCTGCCTCAGCCTCCTGAGTAGCTGGGATTATAGGCATGTTCCAGCTCATCCAGCTCAACACTGTTTTTAACACAGCTTTTGAATTAATTCTTTCTGGCCAAATTTTACTAAGCCTTAGAGAAATTACACTTTTTGTCAGATGAAATGGCTCCTATAAAATATACATAGCGATCAGTATATTTACTGAAACCTATATCAGACTTTTCAGCCTCCTGATACCTGTTTATATCTATTTCATGATTTTTGGATTTCAGTGTCATCAGTCATGTCTAGTGCCTGTGAATGTTTACTGACCAATTGGTTTAGCTATTTAACAATTACTAATTGTCTATTTCATTATAGCATTATTAGATGAAAGGTGAACTAAATAGCACTCTAGCTCTCTGTATAGGGGTAAATCAATCTAAGTTGCTAAGATCTTAGTCTTATTTCTTAAGAAATTTATTATATGTTCACTATTATATTAGCATTCAAATAAGGTTACTTTTCTCAAATGCTGATGGCTAAATCAGTGGCTTTAAGAGTCAAAATCAGACAATCTGTTTTGTAATTCCTCTTTATTTCATCTCTCCATGCTTTTAGTTTTTACCAATGTATTGCTCAAAATTTTATAAATAAGGTGTATTAGTCACCTTTAACACTGATGTTATATTCCTTGAAGGCAAAGGTATCTGCAATCTTCATAAATTAGATGTTCACTAAGCTTTTTCAATCAGTCTTTTTTTTTTTTTTCCAATATCTATCTAATATACTGTCAGCACTCTCTATCTGTGGGTTCCACATCTGTGGATTTAGTCAACTGCAGATTAAAACTATCTCAGATTTAAAATTTTGTGTGTGGCAGTACATACTTGTAATCCAAGCTTGATACTCAGGAAGCTGAGATTAGAGGATCACAAGATCCAGCGTGGGCAATTTAGAGAAACCCTGAATCAACAAAACAACAACCAGAAAAGAATTGCTTCTAGGGCTGGGGATAGAGCTTAGTTGGTAGAGTGCTTGCCTTGCATGCACAAAGCCCTGGGTTCAATCCCCAGCACCACAAAAAGAAAAAAAAAATTACATCTATACTGAACATTGTCTCTGCAGTGAAAAGTTTGAGCATATACACTTTTTTCTTATTATTCCCTACAAAATAAAGTATAACAACAATTTACATCACATCTACAATGTTTTCAGTATTTTAAGTGATCTGGAGATGGTTTTAAATAGATAAGAAGCTATGTGTGTATATGCAAATACTATGGCAATTAATATAAGGGACATCTGTAGTTTTTGGTCTCTGGCGTAGGATCCTGGACCCAGTCCCCTACGAATGCCAAGGAATAATTTACCTAATTATAATTTCTTACATAATAATTTTTAATGTCCTCTGATAATTTAAGTAGATCTGAAAATACTTCCTATTAAGTTTCACATTTATTTAAGTGACTTTATGAAAAAATAAGGGAGATCAAGAAAGTCTTGAAGATTTACATATATGCTTAATAGCTATGTTATATTTCTTTTATGGGAAAATGGAACTGCATTACATGATAGCTAATTTTTAAGGTCAAATTAGCTGTTTAAAATTTTTATTTCTTGGGCTGGGGATGTAGCTCAAGCGGTAGCGTGCTCACCTGGCATGCGTGTGGTCCGGGTTCGATCCTCAGCACCACATACAAAGATGTTGTGTCCGCCAAAAACTAAAAAAAAAAAAAATATATTAAAAAAATTCTCTCTCTCTCTCTCTCTCTCTCTCTCTCTCTCTTTTTAAAAAACAAAACAAAACAAAAAAAACCCTTAATTTCTAAAAAAAAATAAAAATAAAAATACATAAAATTTTTATTTCCAATGTTTTATAAGATAACTTCCCAATTATAAGAATAAGAGAAATAATTTATTACATTTAGAATATGTCAATTTATTACACTTAGACTATGTTATCTTTAATAATTTGATAATACATTGAATTTTAAAAATTACAGAACAGATTTGTGTTTTAATTTCAGACTTTATATGAGCGCTATAGTAGTGGAGAAAGTCATGATTTTTCATCATCCAAGACTTCTGAAAAAAAATGGGAAAAAAAATGATATACAACTACTCATTAACTGTCAACACTATAAAATACATTGAACTGTTGGAAATCTACTCTTGAAAACCACTTCACTCTGAAATGCTATCAGCAAAAACATTCAGTAAATTATTCTTAAAAAGAAACTGTAAAAATAACAACTACTAATGGCACTGTATATATTAAATTGTAAAATTGTTTTCTCTGTTTTATGTTTTTCTATAAATCAAATCTAATTGATAGCATTTCATACTTGGAATACTGGGTAGACAACTGAAATATATTTTGAAGAATATACTTTGTAAATAAAGCTTTATAGCATTAAGTAACACAAGATTTCAAAATTGTAAAATTATTTTCTTCTATTTTTTTCATTTTTCTTTTTGGTACTGGGGATTGAACATGGGGGTATTTTACCACTGAGCTATAGCTGCAGGGTTTTTTTTAGAATTTTTATTTTGAAACAGAGTCTTGCCAAGTTGCTGAGAGTCTTACTAAATTGCTGGGGCTGACCTTGAACGTTTGATCATCCTGCCTCAGCCTCCCGAGTCACTGGGATTACAGGCATGTGCCACTGTACCCAACAGTAAAATTATTTTCTTAAAGTAAATATATCATCTTCATGGTTGTGAAACTCTTAATAAAAATTGAGTTAATGGAACACTTGGGTAGGAGTAGATCATAGTAAATGAAATTTCAAAGAGAAATTCCAAAAGGATTTGAATTCCTAAATAAATTTCCAAATTATTTATGCCACTGATTAGTTCATAGTTAAGGCCTGCACATGGCTCTTTCATTTCTCCCTTGGATTCTTCCTAGCATATATTGCTTCTGGTGTTTAGAGTGTCTTGCTAGATTTTGTATTGTAAATTGTATGAATGTCCCCAATGCTTGGTGATGGCCAAGTGGCCCCAGAGTCTTTCACGTGCTTTTTTTTGTATTGTTGATTGGACTCAGTACCTTGTGCATGCTAGTCAAGCACTCTGTCTCTCAACTGAATCTAATAGCTAATAGTTAAAGGTTCGTATTGAGTATCAAGAAATAAAATTTTTACAAATGGCCCATGTGACAGGTACAGTCAAAATGCAGGCATGCTATAAAAAATATTGTATAAAATTATCTTTAAGCTAAGTAAGTGTATAAGATATATAAAACACAAATGAAGTTTGTTTTTAGCCTAGAGTTTCATCCCCAAGAATATCCTTGTGTACATGTAAATATTTCAAAATCAGAAAAAATCTGAAACACTTTTAGTTTCAAGCATTTCTGATAAGGGATACTCAACCTGTATTATCACATAGTCTTTTTTAAATTAATTTTTAAGAAAGATTTTAATAGATTTTGTTTTGTAGAGCAGGCTTTTTTATTTTTTCAATTTATGTGTCTTTTTTTTTTTTTTTGTACCAGGGATTGAACTCAGGGGCACTTAACCACTTAGCCACATCCCCAGCTCTATTTTGTATAAAAAGTAAAGAAACAGGGTCTTATTGAGTTGCTTACCAGCTTCGCTTTTGCTGAAACTGGCTGGCTTTGAACTCACAATCCTTCTGCCTTAGCTTCTCAAGCTGCTGGGATTACAGATGTGCGCCACTGCACTCAGCTTCAGCCTTTTTTATTTTGAGACAAGGTCTTGCTAAGTTTCTGAGGCTGACCTTGAACTTGTGATCCTCTTGCCTCAGCTTCCCAAGTTGCTGGAATTATAGGCATGCACCACCATGCCTGACTTTTACGTGTTTAGTGACATGTTTTTATCATTATACCACATAGAATAATTTCACTGTCCTGAAAATCTTCTGTGCTTTTTCTGTTTCCCTTCTTTACCCACCATCCCCTGGTAATCACTGATCTTTTTACTTCTCCATATTTTTTTTCCTTTTCCAGAAATTTATCTATATAAATCATACAATATGTATGCATTTAAGTTTTCTTAATGTCTTTTATGGCTTGGTAGCCCCCTCTCTCTTTTTTTTTTTAGCAAAGAGTAATACTCCATTGTATGGGTGGCCACAGTTTACCTACCCATTCACCTACTGAAAGGCATCTTGGCTTGTTTCCAACTTTGGGCAATTGCAAATAAGACTGCTCTAAAGATCTGTGTGTAGGTTTTGTATGGACATAAAGTTTCAACTCTGGTAAATACCAAGGAGCTTGATTGATGGATTGTTGGTAAGTTAAGTGACATTTCTATTTTGCCTTACACTGGCAATGAGAATTTGTATTACTCCACAGCCTCACAAGGATTTGAGGTTGTGGATTTTGGATTTTGGCCTTTTTAAGAAATGTGAACTGGTATCTTGTCTAAATTTGCATTGCATTAATGACATGTGATGCTGAGCATCTTCATTTTTTGTATGCCTTATTTGCTATTTGTGTATCTTCTTTGGGTAGTGTCTATTCAGGGGTCTTTTGCCCATTTTTAAATTGGGGTTGCTCATTTTCTTATGATTGAGGTTTTAAGAGTTCTGTATATTTTGAATAACAATTTTTAAAATTTTTTGTTTGTTCTTTTTATTTGTACATGACAGTAGAATGTATTTTGACATACATACATGGAGTGTAACTTCCTGTTTTTATGGCTATACGTGATGTGCAGTTATACTGGTTGTGTATTCATATAGGAAAGTTATATCCAATTCATCCTACTGTCTTTCCCATCCCCAGCGATTCTTTCTTTATTATATGTGTCTTGTGCAAATATTTTCTCCCATTATGTGGCCTATCTTCTCATTCTCTTGATTCCCACATTTTTAATCATGGTTATTAATTTTCAGGGTTACTAGTTTCTAAGATAATGTAATAGATAATTTGTAAGCTTAAACCTGAGTTCTACAAATCACCCTGGAATGGTAATAATTCACACGGAAGCAGAAATGTATTCTACATCTGCCCCTAGAAAATATGCCAATATTTTCTTTTTAAAATTATCTTGAAATTACTGTATATGTAACCAATGTTTTAAATTAACACTTGTGATGTTAAGAGTTATAGCAAAAGATCCCATTTGGGAAAAGGCATTATTTGTCACTTCTTAATAGTACCTGAAGATCTAGAATAAATATCTCAATAAATAAATAGATAAATAAACAAACTCAATCTGTGAACCTCAGTATTGAAAGGCAACTGTTCCCTTTGAAATTAAGCAACAGATAATTCTTACTTGGTTTCACACATTTCCCAAACATGCTTTCCATCTTAACTGGACTGAATTATTGCTATCTTAGCATTGTATTAGTCCTAAAAGCCAACTTAGTTATCAAAGTTAAATGTGCAATTAGTACTTTACTAGTTTGATAATCTTTCCTAGTAAATAATCTTTCACACACTGAATTTCAGGAGTTGGGATATGCTGGTATTTGGTTAGAAAAAAATAATTTTATGTCCCCTTTTATTTGCCTGGACTAAATAAAGGAATGTTCTTTGATAGGGTTTTCTGAATGTTAATTTTTTTCCTCTGAATCTGGTTGGTGTTTAATAAATGTACTTTTTATTTAGAGATCCTACAGTGTGGCCAGGTGGAAGGACTCCTGGAAAGGACTCTGCTTTGAGCATTCTCTGACAAACTTTGTGGGTCTGGGCAAGTCACTGAATATCCTTGAAACTTGGTGTTCTTATTAGTAAAATTAGAAGAATGAACTATATGTCTCCTATGTCAGACTAAGTCATACTTTAATGCCGCATCCGGCTACGGGAGCCGAGTCCGGCGAGGGACGTTGAGGTTAAGAAATACACAGGACACCAAGATTCTTCGTCCAGGAGGAAGCGTGTGCTGCCGCGCTTTATTGCCAAATTTGTTCCCCTTATATATCTTTTGAAACAGCTGGGGAAATGACTCAAAAGCGAGGAGGGAAGAGTAATAACTGCGTCCTTGGGTTACTGTCATCGTCCCCTATCAGGAGGCTCCGAACAGGTCAAGATGTTCCCAAAGAGGCACATATGACTGAGGCAGATAAACGGGAAACCGCAAACCTGCGTCATGACCCTGTGAGCTGGCCACTTTGACATGCAGTACAAGGAACTGGGGGCTGAGCCCCGGGGGCCAGGGCGGGCCTGCTACCAGCAAGTCCCCCTTTCTTGTTTTTTGCATGTCAAAGGGAATCAAGTAGCCCCTGTCTTAGGTCGTCCACTGCCCCTGCACTGCTTACCCGTCTCTGGGGAGGCCCCATTCCCCTGGCTTAGGTTGCAGTGCAAGCGTGGAAGTTGCCCGTCACTGGGTACTACAAGATCAGCTCTTGTCCTACGTAAATGGACACTTTTCAGTTAGGGTGTCATGGCCAGCAGGACATAACTGCGGATCCCAGTCATCATCTTTGCCAGTGGGATAGCTATGACCAGGGAGCTTTCTGAACGTAAGGGTCTGGGATGACGGCACCAAGTCGGCAGGGTAATTAGGGACCTGGGCAAAAGCAGGCACACATAGGAGGGCTCGGGTATTGGCTCCTGTCCAGTTACATCTCATCTCCGGATGGGTTGTAAGTACACCTCCTGGGCGGTGTCGTCCATCTCCAGGCGTTGGTAGTGAACCTGTATTGGCTTGGAGGTTAAAATGTTAATCTGGTCCTTAATGAATTGAGTTATTCTATTTGCAATACAAGGTCCCAAGGTTGCAATCAAAAGAAGACCCAGTAAGGGCCCCAGGAGGGGAAGAAGGTAGGGCAGGAACCCATTCATCCCAGTCCAAAGAGGGTTCTCTAACTCTTTTCTCCTTTTCTCTAGGTCTTCTTGAAGCTCCTTGATTTTAGTGCGAACTATGCCCGATTTATTGGCATAGAAGCAGCACCTTTCTCCTAAGGCTAAACAGATTCCCCCCTGATTGGCAGTCAGTAAGTCTAGGCCTCGCCTATTTTGGAGGACCACTTCTGCCAAAGAGTCAATTTGGTCTTGTAAGTCCCTAATAGTGCCAGATAGGGTCTGCACATCATCTATAAGCTGCTGAGATAGACGGCGATAAGAATGTATCGCTGTACCCAGTCCAGCTGTGCCTGTGCCCACAGCAGCCGTTATCCCCAGTGTGGCGAGTAACGGTAGAGCCTGTATAGCTCGTCTGTGTCTTCTTACTAGGGTGTCTAGGCTGGGAATAGGTAGGGGCTCATCCCCAGGGACAATGGTTATGTCAGGGAGGAGCAAGGCGAGAACACAGCCACCTGTCCAGTTGGCAGGGAGTTGGGGGAAGGCAGAGTTCCCACCACACATAAAAACAGTGCCATTAGGGGGACAGAGGGCTGGAGTGGGTGAGGAATATTTCTTGGCTGTTGAAATTGGACAGTTTCCAAAGGAAGTTACTCCAGCATCAACATCATAGGCATTGTTTTGCATCATACCCAGGAGACATTCTGTAAAAGTGCCCATAGGTTGGACCTTGAAAGGCAGTCCGGGCTGGCAGGTCTCATCATCAGATATGGTGACATTGATAGGAACCGCCACGGGCATGACCACCCCTGTTGTCATGCAGAGCCAGCAGTCACTAGCAAGCGTGGGATCAGAGTTGTTAAGTGAGAAAAAGGTGGTTTTGAAGATATCCCACGTATTGACATCCAGATCTGGGAGCTGAGACTTAGGCAGCACCAAGGGGTGGTAAATGAGGTCAGGGACCTGTGGTTTCAAAAGCCTGATGATTTGAAGATGTTTAACAGAATCAGTAGGTCCCGTCCCCCCCCCCCCCCCCCCCCCGGTCAGATATCTCTGTAGGGGCTACAGTGGGCCAACAGGAGGACTTACCAACCTTACCCTGGCATCCAGCCAACTGGAGTCTAGATTTAATTCCCCCTTGGCCAAAAAGAAACGGAGTGAAGTGAAAAGTTACTCCCACCCCCTCCCCCAACCGGGTCTCGGTCAATCTGGCCTCAAAATACTGTTGTCCCTTGTATACACAAATCGAGGCCGTCTCATAGCAGGAGACATGAACTGCTGAAGTATAAGTACAAGTTGTGGAACAGTTACTGAGGGTTTTTTCGGGACCAGGGGGGTTAATCTTTGGTTTGTTCACACATACCCACTCAGGGTGGTGAAATCCCCCAATTTGTTGATGAACTTCAGCCCGGAGGTAGGCTACCTTAGTAACACAATCGGCCGTCTGAGTCCAGCTACTGGGGGCCTGATTCCAAATCCCCCCCCTGCACTCACAGGGGGTCCCAAAAAGATGCTGGTAGATATTACCTGGTGGGGGACCCATTCCTGCATCCACAGGCCTGCATACCAGGACTGTTATAACGAAGATCCAACCCGCAAAACTCATTCTGTCACTCCTTTGGAGAAGCAAAAATGGCCGAACCTGAAATCCCAGGGTCGTCGCTCCTTCCCGAGTCTGCGTCCACCGGTCTTGTGCAACGTTCTGGAACCCAAATGGGTTTTTCCGTCCCTGGAGGGAAGACACAAACAGCTCCTCTCACTCTAGCCAAGAGTGGAGCAGGGGGTTGCCACTTCCCTGTAGCCAGATCCTTCCATCTAATCTGTGCTTTTTGCATGGTGGGAGAGGAGAAGTGACGCTGCGCTGCTGTACGGCCTTCGGCGTCAATGAGCAAAAAATTTAAAGTGAATATTGTTATATTTAATAGTGTATGTGGTCCCTGACAACTCTGGTATATCTCCCCCTCTTTTGTTTTTTGCAAATAGGTTTTAAGATGTAGATGGGCCCGTTCAACAATTTTGCTATAAAGTATTGACACATAGTAGGACTGTTAGCCATTCCCTGAGGTAAGACGGTCCATTCAAATCGCTGGTAGGGTTCCCTAAAGTTTGTTGATGGTGAAGAGAAAGCAAAACGTTTGCGATCCTGGGGAGCCAGGGGAATAGAAAAGAAGCAATCTTTTAGGTCCAAAATAATAAGATGCCAATCTTTAGGGACAGCCGTGGGGAAGGGTAGTCCTGGCTGTAAAGGTCCCATGGGCTGCATGGTAATAGCCCGCAGGTCCTGGAGGAGCCTCCATTTTCCAGACCCCTTTCTTATGACAAAAATAGGAGTGTTCCAGGGGGAAGTGGAAGGCACCACATGTCCCATCCTAAGCTGTTCCTGAACCAGAAGGGTCGCGGCCTGCGATTTGTCCTTAGTTAGGGGCCACTGTTCTATCCACACAGGGTCATCTGATAACCAAGTAATAGATAGAGGACGTGGCCGCATTTCAGTGGCCCCTAGGAAAAATTTCCTAGCCCCCTCCGGTCCCCACCACTTCGGGTGATTTCCTCTGTAGGATCCACAGGCGTTGCCCTTCCCTCATGTCTTTTCCCCAGTCCTTTTCTGGGGAGCCATCCCATATCTAACATCATGTCATTAACAAATTTATTACTACCTTTTAGAGTCTGAATGGTGAGGATAGCTCCCATTTGTTGAAGTAGGTCCCTTCCCCAAAGATTTGTGGGGAGTCCAGCCACTACGTAAGGCTGAAAATAACCACTGTGTCCTTCCTCATCTCTCCATTTTAGAAAGGAGGCACTTTTTTCTGGTCTCGTCTGCCCAATCCCCTGTAATACAGCTGAGGGATCCTGAAGAGGCCAAGCAGATGGCCATTGTCTCTTAGAGATAACAGAGACATCAGCACCTGAATCTAATATCCCCTTGAAGATTTTATCCTGTATTTTAATGGTTAACTGTGGTCGGGAGTCCAAGCGCGCTACCCAAAAGGTTTGGGGAGTGCCGGTAAAAGCAAAACTGTCATTACTCCGGGCTGCCTGTAGGGCACGGCTGGGTAGGGACGCCGCTGGCAGCAGCAATAATTGTGCTATGCGTTCTCCGGGAGGAATGATAACCATCCCTCGGGTAGCTTCAGCGACAATTTTTAACTCCCCGTGGTAATCACCATCAACCAGACTTGTAAGAATTTTGAGCCCTTTATGTAGAGTGCTGCCCCTCCCCAGTATCAGTCCCACAGTTCCCTCCGGCAAAGGGACAAAGGCTTCAGTCAGCAGGGTTTGGGGACCCATCTGTGGAGTCAGTACTGCTCGGGAGGCGGGACTAAGGTCCAATCCTGCACTTCCTGGCGTTCCCCTGGGGAGCTCCCACATAGAAAGGGGTTGGTCCATGGGAGGTGACGAAGTTGCCCACTCCCAGGAATATTGCCCTGTCTCTGGGCCGCCCCGTACACTCTGGCTTCCGGGGCCCGGGGCGGGCCCCTGTTCCCGTTTCCTGGCTGCAGTGGGCATCCCTGAGCATCAAACTTGGAACGGCACTCGCTGCTCCAATGATTTCCCTTGCCACATTGGGGACAAGGGCCAGGCGTGCCTTCCCGACCCCACCTATCCCCTTCGGGACAATTTTGTTTAATATGTCCCTCTTTCCCACATCGGAAGCAGCCTTTGGGTCGGGTCCCTTTACCATTAAACCCTGACAATCTCGTTTTGAGGGCAGCGGCCAAAACCTGTCCAGTAATGTGAGCTCCATCGATATCCTTACAAGCTCGAATCATATCATCAATACTCTTTGCTCTGGAGGATTTAATGGCATTTTGGCAATAGGAATTTGCATTTTCAAGAGCTAATTGTTTAATGACCGGCATGGCTTCTTCGAAATTAGGGAATATCTTTCCTGCTATCTGCATCAGTCGGGCTGTAGAGAATCAGATATAACTGCGTTACTATCACTGTCTTGATGGAGTCTGCCTGCAAACGGGATATTCTGTCAAGGTATAGATAGGTAACAGCGGACACGCCTGCTCGCAAACGAGAGGCTCCTTCAAGATTTAGATAAGGTAACAGCGGACATGCTTGAAAACGAGGTGTCTGCTGTCCTTGGGAGGACTTGCCTGCAAACGGGAGGTTCTGCCAAGTGGGCTAGGAGGGCGCTGAGAAAAATTTTATTATCTGTTCTTAACAAAGAGCAGAGCTCAACATACTCCGGGCCAAAAGTAGATTAGCCATGAGAAGCTGGTCACTTCTGATTAGAAAGTAAAACTTCTGTATGCTATGTTTAATTAGCTGAAAGACCTGATTTATTGATGTTGGAAGGCTGCCTTCTTTGTTCACAATACTATAAAAAGATTGCTTGTATACAATAAAGGACTCTTTTTTTTTTTTTTTTTTTTTGCTGCTGCTTCGCTTGCTCTGCTTCTTCTTTCTTTTCCCATGCTGACCTGCAAGTGAATTACTGCAACACGGGCTATGAAGTCGGAATAAGGCTCAGAGGGTCCTTGAGCAATTTTTGAAATTTTTGTTTCAACATTTGAAACAGGTAGAGCCTTCCAGGCCTGAACGGCTGCTGTGGCTATCTGAGCATAGACCCCCAGGATCATAATTAATTTGCTGATTTATGACAGCATATTGTCCTGATCCTGTTAACATTCCTATGTTACGCCGCGGGAAGCCGGCGTCCTGATTGACTTGGGCTAGCTCGCGACACCTCTCTTGATTTTCACTTTTCCATAGTAAAAAATCCCCTCCGGACAGGACAGCCCTGCATAGCTGTTGCCAATCACTAGGTGTCAGTAGATTGGCAGAGAAAGACTCGAAGAGAGTCAATGTAAAGGGAGCATGGGGTCCATAATTAATAACTGCCTCCTTTAGTTGTTTAATATCCTTAAAAGCTAAAGGAACATGCACTCTGACCAGTTGTCTATCGGCATTCAGGCTTTCAATCACTGGAAAGTTTGGACTGTCTTAGGCTGCCACTGAACACCCCCGCGCCTTCTGGGGTTGTCCTCATCCCAATCGGGATTATAGGGAGGAAGCGGAACAGCGATCGGGGCTGTAGGCGCCTTTAATCTTGACTTCCTCAATCGACCCTCTAGTTCTTCTATCTCTCTTTCCAGTTCCTCCTCCTCGGAGAGAGAGAATTAAGATCCTCATTACCCTTTTCTGAAGCGGGGACCTGAAGGCGCCTCTTTGCCATACCATCTAGGTCTTCTGAGGGACCTTCGTCCTTTAGAGACGCAGCCATCTGTTCCTCCTAAACCTCACTGAGTGCTTGCTCGCATTCAGCAAGTTGTTTCCTAATTCTTACTTTATCAGTTAGGAGAGCGTCCTTAACCAATCTCCATAGAGAGAAAGTAGCAATTGGGACACTGTCGGGACCCTGATCTCAGCAAATTTTGGAGATCCTGCTTCACTAAATCCCAATCGCTGTTATTAAGAAATCCTCCCGTCAGAAACCAAGGACAAGCCTGGGCTATATTTTCAACAAATTCGGTTGCTGTCTTAGTCTTAATTACTGTTTGCTTAACAGTTCTTTAACTTCGTTGGCCAGACGAAGTTTCGCTGTTGAGTTACCCATGGTACGTACCCTGTCTCTTTAAATTATCTTTAAACCAATCCTCCCCCTTCTCCCTTAGAAGGTGTTCCTCATCCTCTTACCCCTGCTTTCCGGATCTCGGTGGGACCTCCAGATGCCGCGTCCGGCTACGGGAGCCGAGTCCGCCGAGGGACGTTGAGGTTAAAAAATACACAGGACACCAAGGTTCTTCATCCAGGAGGAAGCGTGTGCTGCCGCGCTTTATTGCCAAATTTGTTCCCCTTATATATCTTTTGAAACAGCTGGGGAAATGACTCAAAAGCGAGGAGGGAAGAGTAATAACTGCGTCCTTGGGTTACTGTCATCGTCCCCTATCAGGAGGCTCCGAACAGGTCAAGATGTTCCCAAAGAGGCACATATGACCGAGGCAGATAAACGGGAAACCGCAAACCTGCGTCATGACCCTGTGAGCTGGCCATTTTGACATGCAGTACAAGGAACTGGGGGCTGAGCCCCGGGGGCCAGGGCGGGCCTGCTACTAGCACTTAAAAATAAATTGGGATGAGGAGTAGTTACAAAATGTAGAAAGAGGTTAAAAAAAAAAATCCTATCTATGAAATCACAACTTTCCTACAGGAATCCAAAACTAGAAGCTAGATTAGGGATTCTTAAGTGCCCTTGTTTGGGAAATCCTGAGTGCACAGAAAGAGGCCTTTTTCCTCTTACCTTCTGAAATCTTCCTTGTGCCCAGCCCAGTCCCCACCACTCCTATATGGACTGTTGTTCTCTACCTCTTAGAAGAAAGGCTACAGGAAAACTCAGGAGCTCTGGCCTCTTCCTCTTCCATTCTGTCTGCTGATTGAAAATGGGACTGTGGTCAGAAAGGGAGAAAGGGTAATGCAGGACTTAGTGAGAATGTGCTGCTCTGGGCTAGATTGACTATTTAATTTTGTCTTGAATTTTTGGTTTTCTATTTTCCATCCCTATTTAGTAGGATGAGATTGTGGGTGAGATATCCTGACACTGAGTGCCTACTAAAACTCGGGCCAAGTACTTAGAACACTGAACAATAAACTCAGTGTGTGTTTTCTAGTCTTTCTGACTAATAGATTCCATGATATGCATTCCCTAGGGCTCTCCCTAACTCATGATTTTAAAGACAATATGCTTATGGATACAATAACCCTATTTGTATCTTCAACCCAGACTCTCCTCTAGACATATACACTCAGTTGATTGTTCAATGTTAAGTTGGATGTCATACACATCCCTAACTCCACATATACAAAATAAAACTGACCTGTCGAAACCTGTTCCCTTTAAATTCCCATTTAAACTGATGGTAGTTCCATCCTTTCAGTTATTCTGGTCTAAACTTTGGACTCATCCTTAATCCCTCATTGTCTTCAGCCCTCATCCAGTCCATCAGGAGACATTTGCTTTATTTTGTAAATATAGCTACGTCCTACCACTTCTTGCCACCTTGTTCTCACTGTTTCTGTAACAGCCTCCTAAATTGGTCT
This sequence comes from Callospermophilus lateralis, assembly GCF_048772815.1. Taxonomy (NCBI): domain Eukaryota; kingdom Metazoa; phylum Chordata; class Mammalia; order Rodentia; family Sciuridae; genus Callospermophilus; species Callospermophilus lateralis. The sequence continues at coordinate 81,042,904 of NC_135310.1, read as the reverse complement.
CAACTTTTTAGCGCTTATAGTTTATTTTAATCGCCAGAGTAATCATTTTAAAACATGCAGTCAGATCATGTCATTCCTTATTCCAAAACCCTACAATGGCTTTCAATTTTCCTGACTACAAATTAATACCCTCAGATCTGACCTTATCACATGTGGGCAGCATAGGTCCTCTGGCAATGCGGTGTTATTCTGATGGGTCCACGGTAAGAGTCTGCATGGTACATGAATGAGAACCACCAAAGATCCACTTTTGCTTCTTCAGCTGACTGTTAACGACTATAGTCAGAACTAAATTTTCCCACCAGGACCATCCTAGTGGCAAGTCAGTGCACTGTGCAATAATTGGAAGTTAGGGGAGGAAAATTTCTTTATTCATGAGAGTGCTCTTATACCATGGTTTCTTTTTCCATAAGAGCTATTTTTAATCTTTTACTGCCTTTTCTAATGATCAAATACTATTGGATATATGCATACACCTAGTAAACTAATATGAAACTCTCCAAATCTAATAAATACTACAAGCTATTAATTTTTCAACCTCACATTGGTTCCAGGCATTATCACTTATTTTTTTTTTATTGATAAGAGATCTTCATTTCTTAGATAAATCTATACAATAAACTAGAATAAAATAATGATTTGTCTTGCTATTTCATGAGTCTCCACTTCATTATTGCCAAATTAATTTTTAAAATTCGAAGTAATTTTTATTGCCAAAATAATCAACCATATTCCCATTTTACATAACATAGGTTTTCACTTAAGGTAATATATATTCCACACCTAGGAAATGTGTTCATTCCCAGTTGATAGGCAGGCCTAAGGTCTTCTATAGTTATGAGTCTTCTGCAGGCCTTGGCATTTCTTAAACAGCCTTCAATGACTTATGGGAGAAATTTTCTGAGTGAGAGCATACATAAAGTAGAAAAGGCATTTCTTTTTTTTTTATGGTAGTGGGAATTAAATCCAGGGGGCACTTTACCACTGAGCTACATCTGCAGCCCTTTTTATTTTTTTCCTTGAGACAGATTCTCATTAATTTGTTGAGGCTGGCCTCAAACTTGAGATCCTTCTGCCTCAGCCTTCAAGTCAATGGATGCAGGTGGCTGTTCCTAAGCCCAGAGGAAATAATTTCTGTGATGAAATGGTGATCACTGGGTGTCTACAGATTTATAAGCTTTGAATAAAGGGAAGTGTGGATAAGATCAACCAGAAATTAAAATTTCCCAGAGGCCCAGAATTCATGTTGATGTTTAATCAACCACTAAGCATCTTCACGTTTGCACAGGCTTGTCTTAAGTGTTGGAGATCCAGAACATTCTAAGTGCTAGGTTTGCCAGCTTAGAACTTCCACCTTCCCCATCCTGCAACCACTTCCCCACCTTGAAAAAGCTAACTGGACATTTGACTTCATATTAGAGACACCTGGGAGCTTTTTAAAACTACTCATGCCAGTTCAGGTTCACGTCAATTAAAAAGAAAACAGCCCCCTCTCTTGGCCATCCCTTGGATAATGGGTGAGCATCTTCAGGGTGTATTTTGACTTGGGAAGGACTATCTGGGGAAAAATCCTATGTAGGTCTTGAAAATGAGCTGGCAGGGAACTCTAGGGTCTCAGGCATCTGGAATGCATTGTGGACAGGGGGCAAGCAGAGCACTGTTTCCCAATGGGTATATCCTTTGGTCCTGTGGATTCCTTGTCTGATAGGAAATAAGCCAGAGGAGGACAGACAGGGATATGGTACATATTTGGCTCTAAGAATAGTTCAGCCTTTAATTCATAGACTTATTCAAAGGAAGAAATCAAATTCAAATTTGATATAAAAGAAAAAAAATCTTATTTTTCTAAAACAGAATTTGATAATTTGACACTCAAGCACATTTTAAAAAATCTTTGGAATTCAATAAACAGATATTTGTAAAACCCAATGCAATTAGGAAGATTTAATAGCAATTTCAGCCGCTTTTGCTGAAACACCAATAGAAAGACTAAAAAAAGGTTAGAAAGGTCAATAAAAGTATAAGACTATATATCCACTTGGGGGCACTACAAAGCTATTTCTTACTTTAGGGGAAAATAAGATTATTAGTTCATGAGGACTGCAAAGATTACACTTGACTCTTCTAGTCCATAATTGTTGGGCCCTTGAGGAAATCAATATGGATAGTGATATGGCAGGAGTTTAACCTGAAAAATGAAAGTTGCCTCTAGAGGAGTGCGGTTTTGTCCAGTAGCACATGTACTATTACATTTAAATGGGTTGAAGTTAAACCATTTGCATGAGTCATATTTCAAGTGTTCAGTAGTAAGGTGTGACTAACAGCTACAGCATTGGAGAACATAGGTATAGAACATACGCATCTCACAACACTTCCACTGGACAGTGTGTTCTAGAGTAACTGCAGTTACCATACGAGCTACCAAACTAATCACTACCAGTGCCATATTATATCCAGTTTAATCTGGATCTAATTGATCTTTAGATTGTCTAATGGAAAATGACAGTTTTAGCTTAATTTGATTCAATTATTTATTGTTAACAGTAGGATGGTCATGAACATCCTTAATGAAATCTTTTACTCATTTCTTTTTAAATATTTTTTAGTTATACATGGATACAATATCTTTATTTTTATGTGGTGCTGAGGATTGAACCCAGTGCCTCACATGTGCAAGGCAAGCACTTTACCACTGAGGCACAACTCCAGCCCTTTTACTCATTTCTTTATAGGTTTGCTAGAAGTAGAATTTTTGGTCAAAGTTGGGGGTTTGTTTTTAAGACTCTTATACCCAGAGCTCCATTGTTTTTCAGAGACATTTTAACAACTTATGTCACCAACAGCTATGAAAGAATACTTCATGTTTTTCTTCATAATTTGCCAATATGTTGTTATTTTAAAAAATCACCGCCAATCTGATTATATAAAATGCCCTATTATTTTTGTCACAATATTTAAGATGTTCTTTTCAGTATCTTGGTGTAAAATATTGTATAAATTTCTCATGCCTTGATAAGATTTTTTTCTAATTTCCTCCTTTTTCTTTTTGTTGTTGACTCTTTTGTGAATATTTTTGTGCTTTATCTTATTCTGTTCCCTAAATGATCATTGCAGGCATTTAAGAAAGCCATTTTATGTTTTGAGGTTTTTGTTTTGTTTTTGCAGTGATGGGGAGGGAAACCGGGTCCTCTAGCATGCTAGGCAAGAGCTCTATCACTGAGCTACACTCGTACATTCTATGTTTTTTTTTTAATTAAAAACAAAATCAGATTGCAATTAAAAAAAGATTAAAAGCTATAAAATGAAAAGTAAGCTTCCCTGTCAACATAAGTTTCTTTCCTCAGAGACAACTGCTATTAGAGGTTTATGTGTTCATTTGGAAATTACCTATGCATAAATAAGCATGTACAGGTTTTATGAGTGCCTGTGTATGCATGTAGCCATATATGAAATGAATTGGGGCTTACTATAAATAATCTGAATTTTTAAAATTTACTATCTTTTAAGATACTTCCTTAGATCTACCTCATTTTTTAAAATGTGGTATCCTCTGATATTGATATATCGAATTTCCTACTTTACAAGCTTTGAGATGGTTTCATCGTCTTTGTTATTAACAGCACTGTTACTGAAAAATTCTTTGGTTTGAATGTGTGTACAAATTTAAGCATACCTCTAGAAGGGGGCCAGGGATATGGCTCAGTGGTAGAATGCTTACCTAGCTTGCATAAGGTCCTGAATTCTATCCACAGCATGGGGCCTGGGTGGAGGTGGGGGGGCACTATAGAAGATATAACTAGCACTCAGATATGTGCCACAAAGTTTATGCACATTTTAGATTTTGCCTATTTCTTTTGTTACCTCTTGATCTTTCCTTGTGCCAGGTGGTCTTTGTCTTGATGCTAGTCATATTATTTGTGAGGTCGGGGGTGGGAAGATAAAACAAAGTAAAGAGGGTCTTCTCTGGGAGCATCTACCTTTAGAGAGCAGTTTGCTTTGCTTATACCAGATCCGAGGCTTATCCATGACCACAGTATTCCAGGTTCAAAGTTTGAGGCTCCCAAGACCATTCAGATGATTAAAAAAAAAAAAAAAAAGATTAAAAGCTACAGGATTTATTTCTAGATACGTTTCCTGGAAGTCAGCCCTTCTGGTTCCAGGTTAAAGTGAATAAAGATGTAAGACTCCTTACTGTGGGCATGGTCGCACGTGCATGTGATTCCAGCTCTTTGGGAGAGGGAGGCAGGAGTTTTGAAAGTTCAAGGCCAGCCTGAGCAACTTAGCAAGACCACGTCTCAATGATATTGATTAAATAAATTGTTGTATCATGTACATGAATGAACTGTAACTACAAATCCCACTATTGTGTACAATTACAGTGCACTAATAAAAACTGGTGGTAGACAGGGGTATACCCTGTCTCAAACTATAACAAGGGTTGGGTACGTAGCTCAGTGATAGAATACCCCTGGGTTCAATCCTCAGAAATGAAAAGAATACTCATTGTGTTACCAGACCGAGGTCTGTGGATGCTCCTCCAAAAGGCAGTGGGACCTCAACTTAACACTGCTGAAAAGAATTTCAGGACTCGTCAAAAGCAAGGTACAAGCAAAGATTTATCAAAGGACAAAAAATGTATCCCCTCACCTCAGAGAAGACCAGTGACGTATTCAGGATCAAATTCTCTGACTATATATATGATTTTTTTGGAAAGAAATGTGCAGGTTCTCAAGCAAGCTTTTGTGAACATCAAATCCCATGTCTGTTATTTGCTTTTGGGGGTTCTGAATGTTTCTTCTTGGTTAGGTGGTTTAGCTATAAATAAGTTGTGGACACACTGTGTAAGTCTTTGAATCTGGTGACACTTAAATTGGTTGTTTTTTTTTTTTTTTTTTTCTATCTGATCTGGTACAAGCATACACTGGAGATTTTGTTCATCTAACGTAAAAGACAAGCATGATCAGTCATGCCTCTAGATCTAGATCTTCATTTGTAAGGGTCTCTCTCTCTCTGTCTCTCTCTCTCTCTCTCTGAGAGCTCACCTATCTCAGCTGGGGCATTCCTGGACTTGGAGTCGTGTTTATCATACTCCACCAAGTTGCCAAATGTATATTTCACAGATGTTTCTCCCAGAGTAGCAAATAAATGCTCATCTGTGCTTACCTCTCTAGGCTTTTATTACCATTAATATTTTTTCATCATTAAAATTTTGATCTCAAAATCTTTTAAGACTGTGTTTTCAAATTATGAACAGTTAATATCTCATAGTTTTTGCAAGTCAGACACATAGATGGGCACCGTTGGACCTAGGACCCTAGTGTAGTTTCAGACTCTCACCAGGGGGTGGTCTCCTGGAGCTCAAAGTTCTCTCCTGTGATTGGGAGGATGTAGCTCCTTGGCAAATGCACTGAGAGCCTCAGCTCCTCACTGGCTGTTGGGACAAGGCCACCTTACGTGACCTCTCCATAGTAATGTGCTGTATGCTTCTGGCTTCACTTGGAGCAAGTGAGCGAACAACAGTGACAAGATGGAAGCCATGGTGTTTTTGTAACTTAATCTTGGAATTAACAAAATTTCTCCTTTGGCCATTTTATCTTTGTTAGAATGAGTTACTAGGTCTAATCCACACACAAGAGGAAGTGATAATATCTGGTGTGAATATCAGGAGGCACAGGTCATTATGGGTCATTGTTGAGGCTTCTTACCACAAATCATTACCTCTTTGTTTTATGATTTGTTTTGCTACTTTTATACAAAGTTTTAAGTTTGTCCTCAGGAGTGTTGGTGCAAATTGCCTTTTCTGCTGCTTTTTAAAAATAGTTTTACCACTATACATTCTTAAATAATGCCACAGTCTTGCTGGGCACAAATAACCAGGAGGTCATGAGCCACTTGTAGATTCAAGCAGGAATGAACTTTATTTCCGAACCCACGTGAACTCTCTAGGAACTCTGCGAGAGCTCAACCGGAACTCAACGGGAACTCTGCGAGAACTCAACCATCACCATCCTAATGGCTCGCTGGCGCCACCTCTCAACCACTCCCCCTGGCAAAACACCAGGCGCCATCCCGACTCGGCTGCGGCTCTCAACATCTCCCCCCTTCTGTTTAATTAAACAACAAGCATGTGGCTTAGGGACTGTGTCTGTCTTAGGTTGTCCAATACTACATATGGTCCTTACCTGTCATCAGATGAGCTGACCTCAAGGTGTCAGCCTCCTGTCTTAGGTTGGTACCATTGCAATTGGATCTTACCCATCATTGACTACCGGCCCAGCATTTAGCCACACTTGTGGATAGTGGTTTTTACATAAACACCATAAACAACTTGCTATAAGCAGAAAGGGGAGGACACAAAATTCCACGACACCAAGCCAATTGACGGCCCCTTTTGGAAAAATTGTACCACCGATGACATCATCAGCAAAGATACCCCGGCACTACCACAATTGACTGTACCAACAGATAGTTCATAATGCATACAAGTGATACATAGTCCAGACAAGTTCTGCAAGCAGTTCAAAGCAGAGGAATCCATTAATATGTCCATTTCCTCCCAAAGTAAATCGACTCCTTGATTATCACTTTGAGTTACATTATTCATTGATGCATCAGTTTATACAGTTTGTTGTGATAGCTATCCCAGAAGCTGTAGTTTGGTTTTATCTTTGTCTTCACCGGCACTGGGATGAAGATAGGAATTCTGGCAGTGATGGCTAAAAAAAAATTATGTAACATCCCAGCAGGCACTTAAAAAAAAAGCAATTTTTCAAACAATTTAGTATCCTGAATAGAATTAGATATAATGAAACGGAAAGGTGAAAGTAAACAAACAGATCTGTTAACCACCTTTTAAAACAATCCTCAACAGCTGTTTACCTAATTTAAATTAAACCGTTTAAATCATGTGAATAAAAAACAATATTTGGATCCATTCTTTCATGAGCGCTCCTCATATATGATATATGGACATACGCACATACAGAAATACAACACATAACACAAGTGTGCACACATAACACAATACATACAACACATAACATAATAGTAAAGGCCTTGTGGTTTTTCACAGGTGAAATCCCCATTGCAATGCTCAAAAACTCCACAGTCAAAAAATAGAACTGATCAGAAAAACATTAACTTACGTCTGTTTGAGCTCAAAAAACAAAATAGAACTTCATGATGTGGGAAAGGGCAATAATAAAATAGATATTGAAAAATCATCCTGGTTTCCACCTGGGTTTGACTCTTCTTTTGATATCCCATCCTTCTTCCTGTAACTTGCATATGGGTCTGAAGGTATTCCCACAAGCAAGCCCCAAGGTTTCTTACATTTGAAATAGGCCTTAATGGTGTTCATTATTCATTAGCCTCCAGGTGTGGGAGAACCAGTGTCGCAGATGTAAGGATAGCCAAACTGGAGTTCTGAATATCTGCTGTTATGGATTTGAGGCAAATCATCTTCTTTTTGGTCTGTAGAAATCGCTTTAGTTAGTGTCTCTGGAATCCAAATCGGCTGCTGTTCTCCCTGTGGAAACGCACAAACAGACCCCCGACTCCAGACAATCACTGGGTCAGGACCTTTCCATTGTCCTGTTAGAGTATCCTTCCAAAGTAACTTGGGCTTATGTACATTTTTTGGACACATGTTTGGGGCTGCGGCTGTAGCTCAGTGGTAAAAGTGCTTGCCTCAAAAGTGTGAGGCACTAGGTTCGATCCTCAGCACCACATAAAAATAAATAAAGATACTGTATGTTTGGACACATGTGCCTTTCCGGAGCACTAAGCCCTGATGAATCCAAATTTTAAAAGTTTAGAGTAAAAAGGGTTATTTTAAGTTTATCTTTGGGGGATATATACCCCTTCCCAATTCCCTCTTTTTGCTTTAATAAGTACATTTTAATAGTTTGATGAGGTCTTTCAACTATGCCTTGTCCCTGTGGATTGTATGGAATTCCTGTTATATGAGTAATGCCAAATGATGAGCAAAATTGTTTAAAAGAGGTAGAAGTATAGCCAGGGCCATTATCTGTTTTTAACTGTTTTGGAACGCCCACAGTGGCAAAATTTTGTAAGCAATGAGCTATAATATCTCTAGTTTTTTTCTCTGGCATGAAGGGAGCCCATCAAAAATCCGGAAGAAGTATCAACTGTAACATGCAAATATTTTAACTTTCCAAATTCTGGCAAGTATGTGATGTCCATCTGCCACATATGGTTATGTATCAGTCCTCTAGGATTGACTCCAAGATTAACTTGTGGTAAAAAGGTCACACAATTTTGACATTGTTGTATTATTTGTCTAGCTTGTCCCTTAGTTATTTTGAAACACCTTTTTAAAGTATTTGCATTGACATGGAAGGATTTATGAAAATTTGTAGCTTCTTCTAGCATAGAAAAAATATGTATGTCATGTGTAGATTTATCTGCTAAATCATTGCCCAAACTAAGGGCTCCAGGCAATCCTGTATGTTCCCTGATATGTCCTATAAAGAATGGATCTTTTCTGTCCCAGATTAGACTTTGTATAGTGGAAAACAAAGAGAAAAGAATAGAGGAAGGGGAAATCCTACAAGCATCTTCAGGGGATACTATAGCATTAACTATATACTGACTATCGGAAAATAAATTAAATACAGAATCTTTAAACATCACAAAAGCTTGTCATACTGCATTAAGCTCTACATTTTGAGCTGATTGTTTGGGTACTAAAAATGTAAAAGTTTTATCAGGGGTAACTACTACCATTATTTGACCCATCAGTGAATATATTTGGAGCATTCATGATAGGTGTTTTTCTTGTCATTTTTGGAAAAACTACAGGATGCAAAGACCAAAAAGACAACAAAGGATTATATGGTAAGTGGTTATCAAATGAAACATTAGATTTGCACATGATTATTGCCCAAGTATTTAACTCATTAGCTAGCTCATCAATTTGATTCATAGTATATGGAGTAATAATTTTATTGGGAGAAATTCCGAATACTCCCTTTGCTGCTTTTATTCCTTTGAGTATTAATTGTCCTACAGCCTCAGGATACCTAGTAAGAATAGTGTTAGGAGAATAAGATAAATGTATCCATAATAATGGACCTTCTTGCCAAAATACTCCTGTAGGAATATTTTTAGTTGGTAGTACAATAAATAATAAAGGCAAACTTATACCAATTCTATCCAAATGCATATTTTCCATATATGTTTTAATGATTTTTAATGTCTTTCTTGCTTCAGGTGTTAACATGCGGGGTGAATTTGGATCTGATGGACCTTTTAGGATATCAAATAAAGGTCCCAACTCTCCTGTTGGTATACCTAGATAAGGCCTTATCCAATTTATGTCTCCTCATAACTTTTGAAAGTCGTTAAGTGATTTGAGTTGATCTACTAGTATTTGAATTTTGGGTGGACGGACCATGGTCAAGGATAATAGAACTCCTGAATAATTAATTGGAAAATTTAATTGTACTTTATCTATTGCTATCCCTAGATTATAATTTTTTAATAAATTTGTAAGTGTGGCATAACACTTTAGCAATGTGTTTTTATCTTTGTGTGCTAATAATGCATCGTCCATATAGTGAAATATTTGTAGTTCAGAATTTTGATTTCTAAGTGGCTGGATTGTTTTGTTAACATAAATTCGACACATAGTTGGGCTGTTAGCCATCCCTTGAGGGAGTACTTTCCATTCATATCTCTGATCAGGATCTTCATGATTCTGCGCAGGGATAGTAAATGCAAAACGTGGACTATCCTCAGGATGAATTGGAATTGAAAAAAAACAATCTTTAATATCTATAACTAAAACATACCAGGTTTTTGGCAAAGCAGACAATTGAGGAATCCCCGATTGAGCAGGTCCCATAATAACCATCTCATTACTAATAGCTCTTAAATCCTGCAATAATCTCCATTTACCAGATTTCTTTTTGATGACAAAAATGGGAGTGATATAGGGAGATACAGAAGGTTGTATATGTCCCTTCGCTAATTGTTGTTTGACCAGGTCATGGGCTGCTTGTATCTTTTCTTTAGTCAGGGGCCACTGAGGAACCCATACTGATCTTTCTGATTTCCAAGTAATTTTTATTGTCTCAGTGACCCCTCCTGAAAACCCAATCCATGTCTATCTATTTCTTCATCTATTTGTATTGGTGCCACTATACTTTGTCCTTTTTCTCCTGATCCTTTTCCTTTCCTAAAACCTTGTCTAGTCATAATAGTGGGTGCATTTGAATTGATGTTATTTGTTAATGTTAGTCCTAATTGATCTAGGACATCTCATCCCCATATATTTATAGGAAGATGATCCAATATATATGGCTATATAGTTCCTTCACAATCTTCAGGATCATTCCAATCTAATACCATTGCACTTCTATGGGGATTAGTTGCCACTCCTAGGCCTCGAAGCGTTTGAGTGGCTTGTTGTAATGGCCAATGTTTTGGCCATTCTTGATGAGATATGATGCTAAGATCAGCACCTGTATCCAGTAGCCCATTAAATTCATGTCCTTGAATATTTAGTTTTAGCATTGGGCGAGAATCTAAATTTAAAGACAGCATAGCCCAATCTACACCTGTGGAGCCTAATCCCCTGGAACCCCTCTCTATAGTACCACTGGAAAATTTATCATGTAGGCTGGGTATTATTAATAACTGTGCTATTCTATCTCCTGGTGAAATTACTAATATACCCCTTGGAGAACTGGCTATAATTTTTATTTCACCTTCATAATCGGGATCAATTACGCCAGGACTTATCATAAGTTCTTTTAGTGTAGAAGAACTGCGTCCTAATAATAAGCCTACTATTTCTTGGTTAAGAGGTCCTTTTACCCCTGTGGGAATGATTTGAATTCCCATCTCTGGAGTTAGTACTGCTCTGGCGGAGGCGCAGATGTCCAACCCTGCGGTCCTTCTGGTTTGTCTGATGAGAGGTCTAATGGACAGTGTGTCCTGGGCTCTACCCTGATGGTGTTGCTGGGTTCCTCCAGTGCCCCGTATATTTGTGGTCGTGGGCCCCGGAGCATGGGGCCCCCCTGTCCATTTTTTGGTAATGGAGCCCAATGTTTTTCTCCATGATATTGTGGGTAAATACCTGGTCCTTGTCCGTTTTTTGATAACGGAGTACCCTCTATAGTGGTTTGAGAATGGCATTCATTAGCCCATTGTCTCCTTCTATGGCATCGTGGGCAAATACCCAGTATTCTATCCCTTTGATACCTAGTTTTGTTAAATTCTCCTCCTATGGGCCAACTCCTTTTAAAATGTCCTGTTTCTTCACAATTGTAGCATGTTTTTGGCCTGGCACCTAAAGCCTGTTGTACTGCAGCCGCCAAGACTTGCCTTGTTCATTAATTTATCTGCATAATTTAATATATGTGTTTAAATCTCCATGTTTCCATGGTCTAATGGCCTCCCTGCACCATCTATTTGCCTGTTCGTAGGCTAGTTGTTTTATTAATGGCATCGCTTGCTCTACATCCCCAAAGATTCTGGTAGCTGTTTGTATACGCCTATCTACAAATTCAGCATAAGGTTCATTAGCTCCTTGTATTACCTTAGATAATTGACCTTGTAAATCTCCATTCCCCAGTAAAGTTTTCTATGCTCTAACCGCAGCTGAAGTGATTTGTGAGTATATGGCAGTATCATATCTAATTTGTTGCAGCTGACCCTCATAAGGTCCCTCTCCTAACAACATATCTAGATTTCTCTGAGGATAACCGGCTGCTGCATTTTGCCTAGCTGTCTCCATGCAATATTCCTGATTGGCAACCTTCTCTAACAGGTATTGTCCTCCATTTAGCACAGCTTTACACATACTAGCCCAGTCTGCTGGCGTTATGTTCAAGTTGGTAATGAATTCGACCATACTTACAGTGAAGGGTGCTTGAGGATCATAGGTTGTTACAGCCTCTTTCAGCTGCTTCACTGTTTTGAAATCTAAAGCATGGTAAATTCACTGCCCTCCTGCCTCCTCAAATACAGAGCATGCTTATCTTTGAGGTCCTGCTCAGGATCCCATCTATCAACTATGGGGGTTGAGGGCCGCTCAGCATACATTGTCTCCATAGGCGGAGCTGTTGGTTGAATTACCCCCTCTGGTGATAGAACGGTGTTAGAAGCAGCCTCCTGTTGTAACTTCTCCCCTGATAGTTTTTGCTCCTCTAAACTTTCTTCCCCTTTCTGACTATCTCGAGAGACCTCCTCTTTTTCCTGATCTAATATGTCTTCTACCATTATCTGAACCGAAAGCTTTGACTAGGCAAACAAAATTGTATCATCATCCACAATGGCAACGTGCCAACTGGCAAAGTTCCTGGGTTTTTCTTTTCCCTCTTCCTTAAGTCTTCATCATGATGGTCCCATTGTGATATATTCAACAACTCCTCCTTAAAAAGCCATGGGCTACATTTTTGTATCGTATCAATGTATTCCCTAACTGTTCTTGATTTTACTGGGGTGCCTCCTTCCTCTAGCAATTTACTTAACAGTCTGGCTGGGCACAATTCAGAAGCCACTTGTCAAAAGAAACGAACTTTATTTTTAGAACCACACACGCCAAACAAAACAGCTCCTCAGGAAAACCTTCCGAGCCCAACTGCCACCACCGGCTTCCCACAAGCCTCTCCCCCACCCACCAGCCTCTCCCACCTCCCACAATCCTCCTGCTCTTGAGGCCGATTGGCTGGGTTGTGTGGGTGGAGCCAAAAAATTCCCCCAATGAGCAGCTCCGTGGCCTGAAAGAGCAGGAAAACAGCCCAATGAGCATCACTGCAGAGGAGCCAATCAGCTAGATGTTGCTGGGTCCGCTGTGAGCCAATCATCAGCTGGCAGTCTGAAAGTTTGCTGGGGCCCCTTCTGCTGTGGCTCTCAACATTTTGGTTTGTTTTTTGCTAATTTCTGGCCCCATATTTCTGCTACAAAGATAATGCAATCCAACAAGATAACACAAAACAAAACCGAAACAGAATGAAACTAAAACAGAACAAAAATTCGTTGTATCAGTTTTTCTATTTTCTTGACATGTGTATCCGTGGTCTATCTCTATCTCTTCCTCAGGGCCGAACAACTTTTCTAGCATCCTATTTCTTTCTAGGGGCAGGTAGCTTGAAACAGAAACGTAAGAAATCAAAACAAGAACACATTATTTTTTGAAATGATCCCCATTCTCTCGCCCTGCCCTCAGGGGCGAGCAGTTTCACTTACCCCCAAGCCTCGTGTGCTCCCCGCACGGGCCACCAAATGCTGCAGTCTGGCTGGGCACAAATAACCGGGAGGTCATGAGCCACTTTTAGATTCAAGCAGGAATGAACTTTATTTCCAAAACAACGCAAACGCCACCCACGCGAACTCTCCAGGAACTCTGCGAGAGCTCAACTGAACTCAACGGGAACTCCTCGAGAACTCAACCATCACCATCCTAATGGCTCACTGGTACCACCTCTCAACCACTCCTTCTGGCAAAACGCCAGGTGCCATCCCGACTTGGCTTCAGCTCTCAACAAAATAAAATATGGTTGTTCCCTATTTAATCAATTCCTAAATAATCAGATGTTCTGCTCAAAAAGAAAAAAGGCTAGCAAGGAGCCTATTTTATTATATTAAATGGAGAATTTACAGTGTATTGCATGTCTCCCAAAACAGTAAAACACCTAGGTAAGGGACACACTGTTGAGTTAGAGTGTCAGTATTTAAAATATCACTTCCTGATTGCTAAACAATTAGTAACACACAATTGTTAACACATAACACACTGACAAAGCCTCTTAACACCAGCAATATCAGAGATGAAACCCCCTTGTTTGACAATCAGCTTTTCAAAATATACACAGGTCCTGACGTTTCTCCAGTTGTATCAATGAAAAGCAAGATCTCTCCCATTTGTAATCAAGTAAATTTTAATTGAATTTACCAGAAAAATGTAAACCAAGGAGACAGTCAGCTATGTATGCTGCTTTTTTTTTTTCTTTTTTTTTTTTTTTTTTTTTGGTTTGTCTTACTTCAAAACTTTACAAAAATGCTATCATAATGTGTTCTTCTGGGACTTCCTTTTATCATTCAGTATTCATTCAATAAAATTTTGTTCATATGCACGTTTTGTAGCCTACTGTTCCATAACACCATATATTACAACACTGTAATATTTCATTCAATTAATTCTCCAAAATGTATGAATGTATTCTGTCAGTGGACATTTGTGTGGTTTTCACTTTTTCTTTTTAAAAAATGTCGCTAAAACACTTTCCCATGTCTTATGGTGCATGTGTGTAACTTACTCTATAGTATGTATTTAGAAGGGGACTTGTTAAGTTGTAGGTTATGTGAATGTTCAACTTTACAAAATTTCCCACAAGTTTTGTGCAATTGATATTCCAGCCATCAGAGCATAAGAGCACTTATTGATCACAACATCTTTACAATTAATGTCAGAATTTAAACATTTTTACTAATTATGGTTATAAAATAGTAGTTTTGTTGTGGCTTTAGTTATGAGGTTGGTCATTTTTGTAAAATTGTTTTAAGTTGTAGACGGACACAATATCTTTATTTTTTATGTGGTGCTGAGGATCAAACCCAGTGCCTCACATGTGCAAGGCAGGTGCTCTACCACTGAGCTACAGTCCCAGCCCCGGGGTTGGTCATTTTGTCAAATTATTGACCATTTATATTTTTATTATTGAAATGCCATTTCATTCCTCTCTGGCATTCATGTGTTTTGTGTCGTATTTATCGTTGGATTGTCTTTTTCTTGCTTTTACGTGTTCTTTGAATTATAATTATTAACCTATAGTCAGAATCAGTGTGTTGAAAAGTATACCTCAGAAGAGTATTGGTTCTTCTTAGCCTTTTGAACTTTCTTATCAATTTTATCAATTTATGTGTTAAATCCCACAAAAAATCTTATTGAGCTTGTGCTTACAGTTGCCTTGAACATAGAGATGACTTGGAGTTGGTCGACCTTTTTATGATAGTCTTCCTATTTGAACGTGGCATATTTCTCAATTTATTTAGGTCTCTTTAAATATCTTTCAATAAACTTTACAGGTTTCTTTTCTATACAGGTGTTTTTCATCTTTTGTTGGCTTTATTCTTAAGTACCTTATACTTTTGTTTCTTTTGTAAATAACATCTTTTGAAAGTTATATTTCCTGAGTTTTTGATGCTATTCAATAGAATTGTAATTGGTTTTGTGTATTGAAATTATAGCCAGCCACCTTGCTGAATTCATATTTTCATAATTAGCCTAAGGACTATAGGATTTTCTGTATAAATAGTCCGAGGTAAGAGGGCTTTCTTCCTTAAGTCAAGTTTATTTTTCTTAATCCCCATTATTATTAGTATTTTAATATTTATTATTTTTTAGTTGTACATAGACACAATACCTTTATTTTATTTATTTATTCATTTTTATGTGATGCTGAGGATCAAACCCAGGGCCTTGCGCATGCTAGGGGAGCACTCTACCCCTGAGCCAAAGACCCCACCCCTTAATCCCCATTATTATATTAAATAGAAATAGTTCTAGTTCTTGATTTTAAAGATGTTTCTTTCTCCATTTGTATGTGTGTGTGTGTGTGTGTGTGTGTGTGTTTTGCTGGAGATCCTTGCTCATCCTATGCAGGTGCTCTACCATTATACTATATCCCTTGCCGACAATTGATTCTTGATTGAGGTTTTTTGAATATACCTTTAATCATGTTTAAAAGTGCCCTTCTGTTCCTATTTTGCTAAAAGTTTTTGTTTTATTTTAATAAAGAAAGGGGTTTTATTAGTTTAACTCATGTACTAGAATGATGTTATAATTGGATCTGAAATGTCCACCAAAGGTTTCTGTGTTAAAGGCTTAGTCCCCAGCCTGTGGTGCTGTCAGGAACATTTAAGAGGTGGGGCCTAGGGAGAGTTTTTAGGTCACTAAAGGCATGGCCTTGCAGGGGACTGAAGGACCCTCATCTCTTCCTCTCTCTTTACTTCCCACCTGCAATTAGATAAGCAACTTGCTATACCACATAGTCACTGCCATGATTGCTGCTTTCCTACAAGTCCAAAACCAGTGGGCCAAACAACCATGGACTGGAACCTCAAACTATGAGCCAAAATAAACCTTTCCTTTTTTTAACTTGGTTATCTAGAGGTTTTTGTTACAGTGCCAACTAATACAGATGATTGCATTTTTTCCTCTTTTAAATTGTTAATGTAGTAAATGGCTGAACTTTCTAATGTTAACTCTCTAGTGAACTCTGAAGTAAATCCAACCTTTGTATTAGCTATTTAGTATGCTAATTTCCCAGCCAGCTTTCACTGTATGATGAGCCATTGTAAAACATCTTATTTTGGTCTTTTTTTCCCCCTGGTTCTAAGGATTGAGCCCAGGGCCTTGCACATGCTAGATAAGTCCTCTACCACTGAGTTATATAACCCCTACAAAGTTACTATTATAAAATAACAAATATTTGTTATTTTTTGTAATTATATGAGTTGGCTAGTTGTTTTTGTTTTTGTTTTTTTTAAGTTGGCTCAGTAAGGGCCAGTGATTCAGGATGGCCTCACATGTGTGAGGCTTCTGCTGAGATAGCTGGGCTGAATGGGACAGGCATGGTCTTAGTGTAGATAGGGTTCTCTGGGAGCAGATGTTGAGATAAGAGTTTGAGATGCATGATGTTTATTAGTAATCAATAACAGTGAAAGAAAGGGGAAGAAAGCAGGAACATGCAGACGGAGAAGTGGAACTATGACCAACTCAACAAAGCGGTTAGCCCACGTTGTAGGGAACTCTGGAGTGACTTTGCCAATCTGAGATGTCTGCTGCCAGGTTCATTCAATCACAGGATATAGGCTGCTTTGGCAAGGGTGTGACCTCTGCAGCTGAGGCGGTCCTGAAGGAGCTGCAGCTGAATGCTGACAGCTAACTACATTTTCTATGACTGGGCAGCAAGTTCTCTGGAGGAAAAATTGGACTGTGCATCTCCTTGTCTACCACAGCCTTCTCTCCAGGAGGCTCAGCCTGACTTGTCCTCATGGTAATAGAAAGGTGTTCAGCATAAACATAGGGCGGGCATATTGTGCAAGTACATTCCAAGACTGTTTGCCTTGTATTTCCTAATAATTTTCTGTTGACCAAAGCAAGTCAGATGGTGAAGCCCAGATTAAATGTTAGGAGACAGACTTCACATCTCAATGGGAAAAGAGACAATCATACTACAAAGGAAAGTACATATTCGACAAAGGAATTCATAAGCATTTGCTTTGCTTTTATTAAACTATTGAATTCATTTTGTTTAATATATTAATTGAAATTTTTGTGTCTATGCTCATGAATGATATAGGCCAGTAATTTTTCTTTTTTACACTGATGTTGGAACTAAACTTTATAAAATAATGTGGGGAATATTTCTCCGTTTTGTCTTCTGTAGAATACTTTGTGTAAGACTACAATTATTGGCCAGGCACAGTGGCACATGCCTGTAATTCCAGTGATTTGGGAGGTTGAGACAGGAGGATTGAGAGTTCAAAACCAGCCTCAGCAATGATGAAGTGCTAAGCAACTCAGTGAGACCCTGTTTCTAAACAGGATTTTGTATTTACAAAATAGTTCTGGGGATGTGACTCAGTGGTTGAGCGCCCCCTGAGTTCAATCCCCAGAACAATCCCCCCTCTCCAAAAAAAATAAATAAATAAAAAGATTAGAATTATCTCTTCTTGAATGTTTGGTAGAATTTACCTGTAAAACTATCTAGGCTTAATTTTTTATTTTCATTCAGAAGCATTTTTACTAATATTTCTGATTTAATGTCTTTGATAGCTGAAGAAAAATTCAAGTTTTATTTCATCTTGAATTAGTTTTCACTAAGGGATTTTTATAGGAATTTCTACATTTTATCAAAATTTTCAGCTAAGAGTTATGTACATATTTTCAAATTAACTTTTTCATTTCTTTATATAGTTATTTTCCTTTTTGATTTTTGTTCTTATCTTGAATGTCTATATTTAAAATGTCCTTGGGTGTTTTTTGTTTTTTTTTTTTTTTGGTAATTTTTCTAACCTCTTAATTTTGATGCTTGAGTAATTTTCGGCCTTTCTTTTATAAAACATTCAATTCAAAGCTACTTCTGAAGAACCTGCTCTAATACTTTGTGTGTAGGTTTCTGTGTGGACATCACTTTTCAACTCAATGGTCAGCTTCTTTTGGTAAATAACAAGGAGTGCAATTGTGGGATCTTATGATAAATGTATATTTACTTTTTTAAAGAAAGCATATGGCTATTTTTTAGACCTTCTATTTCCTTCTGTGATCTAAAGTTTCATTACAATATGCCTTATTATTTTTTTCCATTTTAAATCCTATTTGGAATGAATTATGCTTTCAAGACTTTAGATTCACTTACATTTTTGATTCAGAAAAATTTTAGCCATTGTCTCTTCAAACTTTCTCACTTTTAGAAATTCCATTTGAGCCAGGTGCAGTGACTCACACCTATAATCCCAGGATAAAGCAGTAGGATCAAGAGTTTAAAGTCAGTTCTAGCAACTTAATGAGGCCTTAAGCAACTGAGTGAGACTCTGTCTCTAAATAAAATACCAAAATGGGCTGGGGATGTGGCTCAGTGGTTAAGCACACTTGGGTTCAATCCCTGATACCAAAAAAAGAAAAAGAAAAGAAATTTCATTTATTTCTTTTTAAAATTGGCTTGTTCTTTCCTGTGTTTTCTTGCCTTTTCTTCAAATGTGTGATTCCATTGTTTATTTCTTTATTGATTTCATGGGGAGTAATTTTATATTCTGTATCTGACAATTCCCATATTTAAAGTTTTTGAGTTGAAGTGTGTTCTATGTGTTTTCTTCTAATTCTGTCTTATGGTTTTTTTAGTGTGCTGTGGTCTCTGAGATCATCCCAGTTTTGATAATTTACTAAAAGAATTTATAAGATTCAGCATATAGTTATATTCATGGCTATGAGTCATTATGGTGAAAGGATGGAAAGCAAAATTAGCAAAGGGAAAAGGTACAGGAGGTCATGTCCAAAGAAACAATGTGCAAACTAAACTACCAAGAGTTTTCTTCATTCCCATAGGAACTAGCTGTGACAATACCTGTGAAATGTTATCTGGCCAGGAAGCTCCTTAGTCCTTAGTACTGTTTTTTATTATTATTATTATTATTATTATTATTATTATTATTATTATTTCTGTTTTTTCCTTTGGTAACTGGAAATGCAGGTACCCTTTGCCTATCATTTTTCAAAATATTAGACTCCAAGAAGGAAAGTGGGTGTTTAGAATGAACCATATTGCTCAGGCATTGGGGACCACCCTTATCACTTCTACAATGTTGATAACCCTCCGGAAACCTAAGTTCTTAGACACCAGTCAAGGACCCATCCTGACAATAGGTCTTCTTAAGGATTCCAGTATCAGGTCTGATATGTTAACTCTTCAATGCATTTGTTGATATTTGTTTGTGATCTCCTGTTTGCTCTATCTCAATCGTTTAAATTTCCAGAGGAGGCCAGAATTTACTATTAACTTAAACCAGTATGAGCATCAATCAGGATGAGTTAGGTTTTGCCATGGTAACAAATAATTCCCCCCAAAAAGAAAAAAATACACACACACACACACACACATACACATATTATATATATATATATATATATATATATATATATATATATATATATATTTACCTCTGTCCATATTTTTTATTAGTACATTATAGTTTAAATAATGATGGGATTTATTGCAGTATAATTTGTCCAATATAGTTCCCCAGTACTTCCCCTCCGCCCAAAATGTATTAATGGCTTAAAGTGGCAAAATTTTGTCTTACTAATGTCTATAGGAGAAGTAGAGCCTGCTCTTGCTGTCCTCATTCTGATACCCAGGCTCTCTAATACCCTACTCTCTGGTTGACTTGACAGAAAGAAAGCACAGTAAATCGTGAGCTGCCTCTTCAAATTTTCTCTTCACTTCTGCTTAAAATTCATTGGCCAAAGAGGTTATATGGCTTCATATAGTGACCATGTGTTTCTAAAGAAAAGCACAGAAAGTGTAAAGTGAACAGCAGTAATTAAGGTTTGTAAGACATGAGAATATTCTTTCTTACTATCCTTCAATCAGGGGTTCCTAACCTATGACTTATTGTCTCCTCAAGCTGCTGGTTATTAAGCGAGTTGGATAATAAAAGTTCTCTGTTTTCCAGGCTGGGCTTGTGGCTCAGTGGTAGAGTGCTTGCCTACTATGCATGAGGCACTAGGTTCAATCCTCAGCACCACATAAAAATAAAGATATTTTGTCCACCTAAAACTAAAAAAATGTATATATTTTTTTTTTAAAAAAGTTGTCTGTTTTCTTCTTGCCATATCATTTTGGAGGGGTTTTATTGGATGCTGCTTTCTCAAAACAATGACGAGCAATTTTGGAGTGTTCTCTGTGGTTTTCCCACTTTCCTTGTCTTTTCTTCCTTTCTGCTTATTTCTCTAATTTTACCTCCAGAAGAAAGAAAGTGTATTGTATTAAAAGAGGGAAACGTGCTAGTAATAGTAAAGTTTATTGTGTTGTAGTATTGGTAAAGAGATAGACTTTTGTGTGTGTGCTTTGACTTTAGAAATACACTACCTCTGCACAAATCAGAGAATAGGGTCAAAAAGGTCCCTGTAGACACAGGTGAGGGAAGAAGGAGGTGACTGGACAGCTGTTTACTTTCTTGCCGCCATGACAGTGAAGTGAGGCAAGGACACGGTTGGCATTCTATCAAGTGCAGGATTAGTTCAAACTCTGATGGCCCCATTGACACAGTCTCCACTTAGTTTAAGGATATTGTAAAGAGCAAATGTGAAGAAAGCAATCACAAAGCAACAGTGTGCTAACTATCTCTGTCCTGAAGAAAAATTTGGCAGGGAAGCAGGTGGAGTTGGTGAGAAGAGATAAGGAGTGAAATCCCTTGGAGAAAGGCTAGTTAGTTATGTATATAAAGCCACATTGAACAACATATTTGGGAAATCTCTGTTGGTGGGATTAATGAGCTTGAATGAACCTGGTACAATGACAGGCTTTCGTCTTACCCGTCTCTTTGTATAAATGGAAACTGACATTAACAAAGGTTTTTCCTTGTGAATCTTTCAATAGTGGTTTTTAAAAAAGATGTTACTATCTAGGAAAAGTAGTCTCATTGCAGTCAAGTTGAAAAATATAGTAGAAAGAAGCACAAATAACTGCTAATTCCAGTATCCTCAGTCACTGCTAAAATTTGGTATGTTTATAAAATTGAGATAATATATTTACTATTTTATATTCTTATTTTTCCATCTAAAACCTCTTTCCTGCCATGTGTAGTGGTACATGTCTATGATCCCAGCTATTCCAGAGTTGCTTGTTGCTTGAGGCCAGCCTGGGCAATTAATGAGACCCTGTCTCAAAATAAAAAAAATAAAAAGGGCTGGGAATATAGCTCAGTGGTAGAGTGGCCCTGGGTTCAATTCCCAGTACAAAAAGGAAAACAAAAAGCTCTTTCTTCCTGGAAAGAAACAATTATGAAATGTGTTTTACAGAGAAGTGATATTAGCTATATTAGCGAATCGCAGCTAGCTCTGCACACTCAAGGATCCTTTAAGGTATTAAACAAAAAGAGGTGTCCTTTATAAGGATCTCTCTTTTGGTGTGGACTGGTTTGCTATACTAGGTTTTAGGAATGAAAGATTCACAGATCCTGGAAATGTCCTTGACTGACAGGGTGGATCATAAACAGAATTGGGGGTTGGTCCTCTTTCTATGATATGAGGGGGAACAAATTTGCTTGTTTGTTTGTGGCGATAACCCAGATATCTTATTATTACTTCTCTGGTTTTTGCTGACATGATAGGGCACATTCATGGGGATGTAGATAGGATACCAGGGGCAAGCAGTGTACCAATGTGTGTCCACAATTCTAGGAGGCTGTGGTGGGGGGTGGTGCAAGCAATGTCCCCCTCCTTCTCTTTTGCCATCTCTAAGAAGCATCGAGGCTCCCTTCTCTGCTGGAGACTTGCCAAGCACTCTATGATAACTGGCTATTCTGCCTACACCTAACTGGGATCCTTCCCCGGTACAATCTTAGGCTTACCCAAATTTCTCCACAGACCTGGAAAGTGCTCCTTTGCGGTGAGGGCAACAGGAACTGAGGGTGCTGCCCAACCCAGAAATTTGGGAGCCAGTAGCTTGCTTAGTCAGTCAGGGTTCACAGTTCCCAACCCCAGGGTGGGTGTGAGGTGGCAGTGACAACACCTGTGGTTCTGGTCCTGAGCAGGAATTTCTGGTTTGGGTGTGAGTTTGTGTAAATGGCTGATTTGAAACAATGCTACAGGGCTCAGGCTGGGATAGGCATGTAAGTGGGTCAGGTCAGTTTGGAGGACATCATCAATCACCAGTTGCCTAATCTATCCTGAGTATCAGAGCATGCTCTTTGCACTCCTGACAGTCTCAACTTTCATTTTGTCCTCCCTACCTGGTCCTTGCTGCTTTTTTCTATGACTAGGGGCAACATGGAACAGAGCAGGAAAGATTCAACGCAACTAGTAATTGACTATAATGAAGACTGAATGTTTTATCTTCCTTGTTGGCTCTGCAATGAGAGTGTTCTCTCTATATATCTATCTATCTCTTTCCATTTTGGTTAAATAGGTTTGCTCCCCTTTTTTTCCAGCTTCTTCCATGCGAGTTCCAGCTACAAACCAGATTCCTTCTTATTGCTTTGCTTCCATGAACCACCAACCTTGTCCTGAAACTCAGCCATCCATCTTCCTCTTTGTAGTGGTCTTCAGTCCAACAAGTAGAACACTAATTTTCAAAGCATGATCTCTGGACCAGCAGCATCAGTATCACTTAGGAATTTGTTAGAAAGACAAACTCTCAGGCTTCATCCCAGACCTCCTAGATCAGAAACTTCAAGGTGGAACCCAGAAATTCAGGTGTAACAAACCCTTTGAGTAAGAGCCTTTGGGCCACTAAGGAAAATCAGAACCAAAGTCACCTGCTAAAATCATTGTTCTCTCAGATGCCTCTTCGGTTCACAAATCTTGAAGGGTTAAATTCTTCTGGAATTTAAGCCCTCCACAGTCCTATCAGCTCCTAGTCTGCATTCCCTTTGCCCTAGTCAAACTCCCTCTTCTCTGCCATTTCTGCTATTCAGTGCCACCCCCTCCCTGTGCTCTTCATACTTACTCACATCCTGTGCATTCTTTCTGCAGCAGTGTAAGCCAACTCTTAATCCTGAGCCCAGCCCATGGCTTCCTCCTCCCTCTGAATCTATTCTGGTCTTGCGTATTTATATGGTCTAATGCATCAGTTGACGGCAATTCATTCTGCATTGCATTGACAATCTTTCTGTCTGTGGATCTATTTTCTACAAATAGATCACAAGTTCCATAAGATTTTATAACACTAAATCTCTTTGTATTACTTCCTACTTAATGCCTAATTACTTCCTTTTACCTTACATTGGTGTTTCCAAAACTGATTCGATAATAAGAACACCTGGTGCATTTGTGGAAAACATGTATGCCCAAAGCTCCACCATAGACTTCTTAATTAGAACCTTCTGGATAGTTCCTGAGAATAAGTACCCCAGCACGAGGTATGTTTGGGAAACACAGCTATAAACAGTAAGTGCTCGACCATGTTGATTTTTTTTTTTAATGGAGACTTTTCTATTAAAAAATATAAACAGGAGGGAAAGAGCTTTTTTTAGACATACCTCATAAGCATTTGGTAAGCACTTGCTGAATGCCTATGTTTGGGCATAAAGGACGTTTGGGAGGAGCAATCAAGGAAAAAACAGAAGGGGGACAGATTCCAGCATAAGATGCAAGGGGAAGAGTGATGAGAAGGAAACAGCACCAGGGGACACAGGGTTGAAATGACTGACCCCCCAACCAGGGGCATGTGGATAGCAGGAATCTGTGGGAAGGAGGGGTGGTGAGGAGGAATGAAGGGAACTGATCCAATCCCTTTTATTCTGTGTGACTGTGTGGAGTGATTTTGCCATTCTTGAACCACAAGGCGCCAGGAAACTGGCTTCTTCCTGAATCAGACATTGCCCCCTACCAGGGCAGTCTTATTTTTAGAATTATATCATATGAGGAAGCCAACCTGTGTCACTCTGTAAATGAAGAAACAGTCCAGGAAGTTTAATAATTTGTTCAAGAATACATTGTTTGTTGTCAGAGCCGAGGCTAGCTCAACCATCCTATGACTTTTTTTTAAAACATGTATAGCATTTTAAAAAATCATTAATTTTTAGTTATAACTTGCAAATCTTTATTTTTTATACAAATGAACAATTAATACCTTCTTCAATCCCAATTTGCAGAAGTGGGACCTAATTCTAAAAACGTGTTAATAACTGAGGTAAATGGAAATAAGGATCTAAAAGTATTGCCACAGTTATATATACATGATGGAATATTACTCAGCTTTAAAGAAGAATGAAATTATGGCATTTACAGGTAAATGAATGGAGTAGGAGAATATCATGCTAAGCAAAGTAAGCCAATCTCCAAAAACCAAAGGCCAAATGTTTTCTCTCATAAGTGGATGCTGATCCATAATAGGGGGGTGGGGCAAGGGAAGAATGGAGGAACTTTGGATTGAACAGAGGGGAGGCAGGAAATGGGAGTGTGTGTGGGGGGAGATGATGGGAATGAGATGGACATTATTACCACCGTGTATGGGTATGATTGCATGAATGGTGTGACTCTACATCATTACAACCAGAGAAATGAAAAGCTGTGCTCCATTTGTGTAAAAGCTAAACTTCATTAAATAAAAAACTAAAATAAAAAATAAAAGTATTACCACAGTGACTGAAATATACTTGGCATTAATATGTCTATTCTTCTGGTCCTTCAATTATTCATTCAGACCCTAACCTGAAAGTTCAGCCATTTTCATTGTTTGCTTGGGCATTGACTTTGGAGCAATTCAAATCAAAGTTGGATTCTGGCTCTGTCACATATTGTGTAATTTTGTTCACAATTGTTCAGTAGCTAATATTAATATTGAATGCATGTTTATAATTATGTATTTATCTAAGACTTGATTTTTTATTGTTATTTATTTATTTATTTGCAACCAAGGATCGAACACAGGGGCACTTTACCACTGAGCGACATCCCAGCCTTTTTCATTTTTTTGTTTTGAGCAGGGTCTCACTAAATTGCTTAGGACCTCAATCCAGTCATTGCTGAGGCTGGCCTTGAGCTTGTGATCATCCTGCCTCCGCCACCTGTCACATACTGTGTATTACATATGTGTGCCACTGCACCTGGCTAAGACTTGATTCTTTACCTATAAAATGGTAATGATAATGCTTTTCATGATTGCTTTGAAGATAAAATATAATGATGCTTGAAAAGTGCTTAGCACAATGCCAGATGTTTAGCAAGTACTCAATATATGTGTTAACTTTATTATTTATATGCATTAAAATTTAGTCTTTTATTCCCTTCTTCCCCCTCTGTGGAGTGAAACAGGATTCAACCCAGGGCCTTGCACATGCTAGGCAAGTACTCTACTACTGAATTACATCCCAAACTCCTTTTTAAATTTTATTTTTAGGCAGGGTTTCCAGGCTGGCCTCAAACATGTTATCTTCCTGCTTTAGCTACCCAAATGGCTGAGGTTACAGGCCTGTGCCACTGCACCCACCAATCAGCATTTTCTAATAAACAGGTAGCAAAAAGTGGTATCTTAGCCAGGTAGCTGAGCTTGAATCCTGAACCTACCATTTGCTACTTGTGTGACCTTGAAAACATTTTCAAGGTCACTTGTGTGATGTTGAAAATTGCTCAGTACCTCAGTTATTATTCCCATTTTACAGATGTACACCTGTACAATGAATATAAAGTGCCCAAAACACCATGCACACTCAATAATTTCACATATGAGAGCTATCCATGTGTAGCAAGTACCCAACTTTCCCTTAATTTCTTTGTGATTGCTGAAGAAGAAAATTCATGCGAAGAGGACAGTCAGCAACAGGCAGTGGAAGAAGTAGAAGGGCTGATTTGAACTGGAAGATATCCATCCAAACATTATTTTCTCAATACCTTTGTGAGGAAACAGAGGCCCAGATATATTCTAAGACTTGTCCAAAGATCCCCTTTCTGTTGGTGTATTTTAATGTTTGCAGTTCCCCCTTAACATGTGATTCTGATGATTAAGATATATCTATTCCCCAACTTCATCCCTTCTACCTATATTGGGACTTCAGTCAGGTGACAAAGAAGGAAGTGTCATTGTCAACACTTTCAAGACTAGGCCAAGAGGAATTGGGTAAAAGTACCTACCAAGGGATCTGAAAAAAAAATCACATCAACCTCTCTGAGAGAGAAAACATGAAAACTTAGACGTGATCTATTATTCAAAGCACAGAATAAGGAGAAATGGGGATAATCTCCATTCAAATCCTGTTACTATTATAGAAGTTATATCCTCACAAATTTCATTTGATCTTAGTTTCCTCATCTATATATGGCTTTGCTCTATAAATCATATTTTCTCCTTGTTATTAAAAAATCCACAATACATGAGAGAGGGGGAGTGAAAACAAGAAAAAATAACTATGTAGAAAGCATTGGTCACTACTTAAGTTAACCATAAGTCAAGATATATCTGGCATCCCAGAGAACTCTCTCAACTTGCTCAAAGTTAACACAATTGAAATCTGCAGACAGGGACACTCAATCTTCTTTTGCAACCCGGGCTTAGTAGAATTTGTAGATAAAACAGTGTTTAGATTTTGATTGTGCTCATTTGCCTATGTTTTGTATACCAGATATCTGTGGATAAGGAAACTGAATGAGTTTCTAAAACTCAGAAGCCATGACATAAATAGTCAGTCCTGATATCAGTCACTGCCAGGTAGAGCAAAGAAAGAAGCCCAAGTAGATCTTGAGTTCCCAGAGCCAAAGTAAAGGAGCCTTGACAGCTGAGGTTACTGGCCACCAGAGGAGGGGGTGGCTGTTGCAAGAGTAAATCTTGATATAAGTATATTATCTAGGTGAGCCAAGTATACATTATGAGACAATATTTACATCTAAGTTAAGAAATTAACTCCAGAAGTCAATCCTGGATCTTGCCAATCTTCCTTACATTCCACTACACGCACCTTAGAAAAACTAAAAATTAAAAAGGAACTGAAAGTTCTTATAATTCAGTCTGTACTCTTTCCTGTCATACACTCACAAGATTCATTCATTCATTCATATATATACACAAACACACGCGCGCGCGCGTGCACACACACACACACACACACATATACTTTTATCTTTCTTGTTTTGAAGTGTTTTTCTTTAATTTTAAACACAACTATTTAAATTCCTTTCCCATCCATATGTAATGTAATGATAACCCCTTTCTGTCACCCTGGAAAAAACTGAAAAGTGGATCAAAGACCTTGGCATTAGACCAGAGACCCTATGCCTAGTAGGTGAAAATGTAAGCCCCATGCTCCATCATGTCAGTTTAGGAACCGACTTCTTCAACAAGACTCCCCAAACACAGAAATAAAATCAAGAATCAGTAAATGGGATGGTATCAAACTAAAAAGCCTTTTTTTCACAGCAAAGGAAACGATCAGGAATGTGAAGAGAGAGCCTACAGAATGGGAGAAAATCTTTGCCACCTGCACCTCAGAACTTTAATCTCCAGGATATGTAAAGAGCTCAAAAAACTTAACACTATAAAAACAAATGACCCAATTAATAAATGGGCAAAGGAACTGAACAGATACTTCACAGAAAAAGAAATATGAATGATCAACGAATATATGGAAAAGTGTTCAACATCTCTAGCAACATGAGAAATGCAAATTAAAACTACACAGATTCCACCTTACTCTAATCAGAATGGCAATTATCAAGAATACAAGTGAAGTAAATGTTGGCAAGGATGTGAGGAAAAAGGTACATTTATACATTGCTGGTGGGACTGCAAATTGGTATAACCACTCTGGAAAACAATATGGAGATTCCTCAAAAAGGAATGGAACCACCCATTTGACCCAGCCATCCCACTCCTCAATGTATACTCAAAGGACTTAAAATCAATATACTATAGTGATGCAGCCACATCAATATTTATAGCAGCTCAATTCACAATAGATAAGCTATGGAGCCAACCTAAATGCCTTTCAACAGATGAATGGATAAAGAAAATGTGGTATATATACATAATGGAATATTACTCAGCCATAAAATATGATTTTATGACTTTTGCCAGTAAATAAGAAAGAGTAGAATGAATCTGACATAACTTTCCTGTGTTCATACATGAATATACCACCAGTGAAATTTCATATCATGTACAACTACAAGAATGGGATCCTAATTACAGTAAGTTAAAATCCATGTATGTATAATATGTCAAAATATACTCTACTGTCATGTATATCTAAAAATAACAAATAAAAATTTTAAAAAAGCAAAATAAATAACTCTGTAAAAAAATATATTTCCTCTCTTTTTCTTCCTTCCCTCCTCCCTCTCCCCACTCTTTCTTTTCTTTCCTTGAAACAGAGTCTAGGCTGCCCAGACTAGCCTCTAACTCCTGGCCTCAAGAGATCATCCTGTCTCGACTTCCTGAGTAGCTAGGACCACAGGCATGTACCACTGCTCCTGGTTTCTTTTATCTTCACTTTTCTTTACTCTCTCTTCCTGTTTTTCACTTAATAGTATGGAGACCAGTATTTTAAAACAGTGAAAATAAGTTTGTGTGGACTAGTTTAACTCTCTATACTTGAGTTTCCAAATAAGTATGTAAATTAATAGCAAGAGGAGGAATTATCTATAGTGGGAGGACTGAGAGATGTTTTTGACTGAGATGGTATGAATCAGAAATGCTGTTTCCATTAAAAGGCAGACTTGATGTGTACCAAGAATTGCACTACTGCAGCCTGGAGTTCTGGAGGGAGAGACACCCCATGCCCACGCGGACAGCCACCCCAGCTGGGGTTCCTTATTCACCAAAGCGTGACTCCACAGCCCAACATTAGGGTACCTATAGGCTTGAGGCTGCCACTGCCACGAAAAAGGGATAGTGCTGCTTCTATCAAAGGACAACAATAAGAACCTGGTAAGACATCACCAAGGTCCCCGTGGCCTGGCTGCACCAGCGGTTTCTCTACTAGGGGTGCTAAAAGTTATCCTGTTACTGAATTGGAAAACCAAATATAAGAGGCCTATATGACTCCAAATGTACAAAATTTACAACAGATCTACACACATTATAATAAAACTGCCTAGCACACAGAATAAGGATAGAATTTTAAAGACTGCAAGAGAGAAAAATCAGATTACCTATAAGGGAAGACTAATTCAGATCTCAGCAGATTTTTCAAACCAGACTCAAAGCCAGGAGATCCTGGAAGAACATATACCAACCTCTAAAAGATAATGGATGCCAACCAAGAATCTTATATCTATCAAAATTAAGCTTCAATTTTGTTGAAGAAACAAAAACTTTCCACAATAAACAAAAGCTAAAATAATTTATAGCAAGAAAGCCTGCATTACAGTACATTCTTGGTAAAATATCCCACGAGGAGGAAATGAAAGACAACAATGAAAATCTACAAAGGGAAGAATTGCAATAAAGGAAAAGCCAAACAAAGGAGAAACCGAGTCAAGCTAAATACCAAAAATTAAAAAAATGACCAGTAATACAAATCATGTCTCAATAATAAATCTAAATTTTAATGGCCCAAATTCACCAATCAAAAGGCATAGGGTGGTAGATTGAATTTTAACAAAGACCTAATAATATGCTGCCTCCAAGAGACACATGTCATAGGAAAAGACGCCCAAGACTGAAGGTAAAAAGTTGGGATAAAATATACCATTCACATGGTCTACGTAAACAAGCAGGGGTTTCCATCCTCATATCAAGTAAAGTAGACTTCAAGCCAAAGTTGATCAAAAAGGATAAAGAAGGATACTTCATACTGCCTAAGGGAAACATTCATCAAGACATAACAGTTATAAATATATATGCTCCAAACAATGGAGCATCTATGTTCATCAAACTCTTTTCAAGTTCAAGAGTCAAATAGATCACAACACAATAATTTTGGGTGACTTTAACACAACTCTTTCATCACTGGATAGATCTTCCAAACAAAAGCTAAACAAAGAAACTATAGAACTCAATACTACAATCAATAACTTAGACATAACTGATATATAGAGAGCATACTAACTATCAGTGAGCAAATACACTTTCTTCTCAGCAGCACAGGGATCCTTCTCTAAAAGAGACCATATATTATGCCACAAAGCAAATCTTAATAAGTACAAAAAAGTGGAGATACTACCCTGCATTCTCTCAGACCACAATGGAATGGAATTAGAAATCAATGGTAAAATAAAAAATCAAAGCTACTACAACACCTGGAGACTAAATAATATGCTACTAAATGAACAATTGGTTGCAAAAGATATCAAGGAGGAGATTAAAAAAAATTAGAGGTAAATGAGAACACTGATACAACATACAGAAATCTCTGGGACACTATGGAGGCAGTTCTAAGAGGTAAGTTCATTGCATGGAGTTCATTCCTTCAAAGAAGAATAAATCAACAAATAAATGATATAACATTACATCTCAAAGTCCTAGAAAAAGAAGGAGAAATCAACTCCCAAAGCAGTAGAAGATAGGAAATAATTAAAATCAGAGCTGAAATCAATGAAATTGAAACAAAAGAAACAATTGAAAAATTTGACAAAACAAAAAGTTGGTTCATTGAATAAATAAATAAAATTGATAAGCCATTAGCCATAATAATGAAGAGAAGGAGAAAAAAGCCTCAAATTACTAATAACCACGATGAAAAAGGAAATATTATGATGGCAACTTCAGAAATACAGAAGTTAATTAGAAATTATTTTGAAAATTTATACTCCAATAAAATAGAAAATATCAAAGGCATTGACAAATTTCTAGAGGTATATGATAGGCCCAAACTAAATCAGGATGATATACACAATTTAAACAGATTAATTTCAAGTAAAGAAATAGAGGATGCCATCCAAAGCCTACCAACCAAGAAAAGCCCAGGACTGGATGAATACATAGCCAAGGTCTACATGACCTTTAAAGAAGAACTAACACCAATACTTCTCAAATTATTTCATGAAATAGAAAAAGAGGGAAGGAACACTTCCAAACACATTCTTTGAGGCCAATATCACCCTGATTTCAAGAACAGACAAAGACACACCAAAGAAAGAAAACTTCATACCAATATCTCTAATGAATATAAATGCAAAATTTCTCAATAAAATTCTGGCAAATCAAATACAGAAACATATAAAAAAAGATAGTGCACCATGATTAAGTAGGGTTCATCCCAAGGATGCAAGGTTAGCTCAACATATGGAAATCAATAAATGTGATTTATCACATCGATAGACTCAAAGACAAAAATTATGTAATCATCTCAATAGATGGTGAGAAAGTATTTGATAAAATACAGCATTCCTTCATGTTCAAAATGCTGGAAAATCTAGGGATAATAGGAACATACCTCAACTTTGTAAAGGCTATGTATGCAAAGCCCCACACCAGCATCATTCTAAATGGAGAAAAATTGAAAGCATTCCCTCTAAAAACTGGAACAAGACAGGAATGCCCTCTTTCTCCATTTCTATGTAACATAGTTCTTGAAACTCTAACCAGAACAATCAGACAGATGAAAGAAATTAAAGGGATACAGGTAGGAAAAGAAGAACTCAAATTATCACTATTTGCAGACCATATGATTGTATACATAGAAGACCCAAAACATTCCCAACAGAAATCTCCTAGAACTAATAAATAAATTCATCACAATAGCTGGATATAAAATCAACACCCATATATCAAAGGCCTTTCTATAAATCAGTGACAAATCTGCTGAAAGACTAACTAGGAAAACCACCCTATTTATAATAGCCTTAAAAAAATAAAATACTTGGGAATAAACTTAACAAAACAGGTGAAAGACCTCTTCAATGAAAACTACAGAATGCTAAATTTAGAAATTAAAGAAGATCTTAGAAGATGGAAAGATCTCCCTCGTTCTTGGATAGCCAGAATTAATATTGTCAAAATGACCATACTACCTAAAGCACTATACAAATTCATTGCAATCCCAATCAAAATCCCAATGACATTATTCATAGAAATAGAAAAGGCAATCATGAAATTCATCTGGAAAAGTAAGAGACCCAGAATAGTCAAAGCAATCCTTAGCAAGAAGAGTGAAGCTGGTGGCATTACAATTCCAGAACTTCAACTATACTGCAGAGCAATAGTAACAAAAACAGCATGATATTGGCACCAAAATAGATCTGTATACCAGTGGAACAGAATAGAGCACACAGAGTCTGACTTACATAACTACAGTTATCTTATATTAGATAAAGGCACCAGAAATGTACATTGGAGAAAAGATCGCTTTTTCAACAAATGGGGCTAGAAAAACTGGAAGTACACATGTAACAAAATGAAATTAAACCTGTATCTCTCACCATGCATAAAACTCAAAGTGGATAAAAGTTCTAGGAATTAAACCAGAGACCTTTCACCTAATGGAAGAAAAAGTAGGCCCAAATCTCTATCATGTTGGATTAGGCCCCAACTTCCTTAACAGACTCCTATAGTGCAAGAATTAAAACCGAGAATCAATAAATGGGATGGATTCAAACTAAATAGCTTCTTCTCAACAAAGGGATAGGGATGATGGTGGAATGAGTTCCACATCATTACCCTAAATACATGTATGAAGACACGAATGGTGTCAAAATTTTTGTGTACAGGGTCATGAAAAATTTTGCTTTATATGTGCAGTATGAAATTAATTGCATTCTGCCATCATGTATAACAAATTAGAATAAATAGATAATTTCATTTTTAAAAACGCTAGGAAAAAAATTGCACTAAAACTAGGTAAGCTCATCTCCCATGGAAAGTCAGTCTTTTAATCTGGCAAATAGTTGTGAATGTCAACATGATTGTTATGCTGGTAGGGATGATTACCAAGAAGGAATTTTGTAGATAGACATCAAATACTTTTAAAGCAAACTTTTCAGCCTTCTATGAGGAATAGTACTTCATCTTTGCTTGTCATTTGATATTATTCAAAGACCTTTTCTATCAATTTCATTTGATTCTCCTAAAGGTGGCTGATTCAGATATTATCACATGTTTCACAGATGAGGACTCTTGAAACACTGTGTGGCGTGGTGATTATCCCAATGTCATTTGTTTAGAAGTGACCTGGGTATAATTCATGTCTCTGGAGGAACTGCTATACTTTGGTTTCTTCCTTGTGACAATACACTCTAGATGACCGAGTCATGTCTTTCTTTTGCTTTGACTTCTAGGAAGTCAAAAAGAATCATATTTGAAGCTCCTCTGAAAAAAAAATACATCTTTTCATATCATCTACATACTTGCGTTCTTTATCAACTGGTCTTGAACTTTTAATATTTTTTCCCTGTGTTTCCTGGCCATAATTCTTTATTCTGATCTTTTTTTTATATACCTTTGTTTTATTTATTTATTTTTATGTGCTGAGGATTGAACCCAGTGCCTCACACTTGGTAGGTAAGCACTATACTGCTGAGCTGCAACTCTAGCCCGTGACCTTTTTT
Source organism: Callospermophilus lateralis (assembly GCF_048772815.1). Taxonomy (NCBI): domain Eukaryota; kingdom Metazoa; phylum Chordata; class Mammalia; order Rodentia; family Sciuridae; genus Callospermophilus; species Callospermophilus lateralis. Next base: position 81,009,228 of record NC_135310.1, on the reverse strand, counting down.
TTTTTTTTTTTTAACATTTGTTTTATCCTGGAGCCATTATAGGCTACATTTAATCATTTATAAAGAACTACATAATTTTAACAAGGATTTAAAAAAAGAGAACACTAAAACAAAGCATATATTCCTGCAAAGATCAAATAGCTCTACTGAGCCTGTCCACATTTGAAAATTCCTAGGTTTGAATTCTATATGATTTAATCAGCATTTTGAAAAATTTGGTTAAGGGAGGACTACCTTTACAATGTTGAACAAAAAGCATGGATTTAAGATTTTGAAACTTAACCATCAATGTGACCCTAGCTCAGTATTCCTTATAGTTTTGTGGAAAAAGAACCATCCACTGAAATCAGACATCTGGAATGGTCTGGTTTTGTGCATCAACTTAGGCTATTGTATTTGTGACTTATGTCCTTCATTATTATTTGGATTGCCTTCCACACTGGATCACGTGTTCTCAACTTACCTGTCCAGCCCCATCTCCCCACTTCCTATTTGGCTCCTTACATTCCACAGACTCATAAGCTTCCTGCAGGTCCTCTGATGGGCCCCTTTTCCCCTTCCCCTTAGAGGCCCACTTCATGCCACATCCCTTAAGAAACAACCCTTCATGTGAGCTGTGAGCTCCTGTTGGTCACTTTGCTCAAGCCAGCAGAAGCCTCCTCTCCAATACTCCGTAACATTTGGAATATGCACCATGGTTAGTGTTTTATTCATCTCCCCTGCCAGATTGTGAACTCCTGAAGTCAAGAACTATTTCATGGCGATGTGAGTACAGATGTGGCCCTAGTATAGCTTTTGGTTCACAGGAGGTATTATTCAGTTTAGCTTTGACACTGAGTAAGCTCTTGCTGAAGTGATATCAAATGAGTTGCCACATAGGTCAATAAGACATTTCACTGGGTCACAGCTACACCTTGGTCAGTAATGCTTCCTTGGATCTAATCTCTTCTCCTAGGTCATGAATTACAATAGTACCTTGTTTTTTGTTTGTTTTGGTTTTGGCTTTGGTTTTGGTTTCCGTTCTTACTTTGATCATTCTTTTCTTATTTCTCTATTTGTGATGAAGTTTATTTATCTCAAAGCCTAGCTTCCCATTTTAAAAGTCATTTTATTATTATTGGTAATAGTATTTGTGGGCTGGAGATTGAACCCAGGGACCCTGTGTGTGTTAGAAATATACTCTACAACTGAGCTAGTGCTTCTACCAATTAGCTATATCCCCAGTTTGGGCTTATTTTATTATTAAAAAACCAAGAAAAGAAAAACTTGGTACATGTTGGCAAGAGTTAAATATTAAATATAATTAGCGACAGAATTAGGTTATTTATAAAAAAAATTCCTACATCTGTTTTATAGTTTTAAGATCATTAATCAAATTACAGTATTTTAAAACCTGAAGGAAGTGATTGCTTTAATAACAATAAGTTGCTTTAATATTTACTTATTTGGGGCTACAGTCATGCACTGCTTAATCACCAGGACATGTTCTAAGAAACAAGTTAGGGAAAACACAGAATGGACTGTTACAAAGTACAGCTCTGATATCAGTAGGTGGGACAATCTTTGGGACCACTTTTATATATTTGGTCTGTAATTGACCAAAATGTTGTTTTGCAGCATATGAACATAACTGGCCTTTCAATGAAGACTAAAATATTACTTATAGAGCTGTTGGATCAACTGCCTTCTACACATTTACAGTAAGGACAAGGAAGAATGCAGGCAAGAGCTCCAATAAATGAAAATAAGAATCTCATGATTCATGCCTTTGACTCATAGAACATGCCCTTGGGCACTTAAACACTCTGAAATCTAATTTCCAGCTAAGATGAAATCCTAGGCATGATGTACAGTTAGGGTAACCAGTGATTTGCCAAAGGACTTTTCTTGCTTTTATCACTGAAAGTGTCACAACCTAGGACAGCTGTGAGTCCTGGGCTACTCCTCAGCTTAAGCAAATGAGATAAGCCCTTGCCCCACAACTTGGTTCATCCTTAACTGATCAAGGTGAGTCACATCCTGGTGTAACCCTAGAAAGTAGACTTTGTTTCCTGTTTACCATTTTCAGTGTCAAAATCTCTTTTGCCCTGGGCACCTCACCTTTATTTATTTATTTATTTATTTATTTATTTATTTATTTATTTTATTCGCCCTCAATTCAAAGCAAGACCTCAGACCATGACTTACATTTTAAAATTGATTCATATTAATATGTTAATTCTAGATTTTGGCATCTAAATTTCTTTATTCTCAATTCTTAAGTACATTTCAGGGAACTGGAGCACATTTGGCTATAAATTTTGTAAGGGTAGACAGGTCCTTGTCTTAAACATGAAATCACATTGTAATAATACCTAATACTTTAGGAGTCTTGAGGGAAGAGGTTCATAATAGACAGTACATGCTCCACTACTCCACAGCTCCTGCCTTGCATTTCTTTCTCCAATATTCTGCATTTTTTCTGTGCCTTCCACCTCCCTTTATGCTTTGTAATCTATAGGCAAAAGACAACAGATGAATATAAACAAAAAATTTAAGTTAGTAAAAGAAAATAAAATAAGCACAGATTAATTTACACTTGAAGACTCCTGACTCAGGCAATATGGTCACAGGCTCAAGTATCTAGCAATGTCCGGGTGACTGGAACCTTAGCTGCTGCCTCTTTGCCCTACTAGTCTCAGAACTGGTAATACTCAGGACAGAAGAGGAGAAGACAAATGTTACAAAATCTCAAAGGGAATGTAACCCAAGAGAATGACAGAATTGTAGAAGCGGAGCCAAGTGTGATGATACATGCCTATAATCCCAGCTACGTAGGAGGCTGAGGGTAGAGGATGGCAAATTTGGAGCCAGCCTGGGCAACTTAGTGAGACCTTGTCTCAAAATAATAAAAAGGATTAGAGGGGGTAGTTCAGTGATAGAGTGCTTGCCTAGCACATGCAAGGCCCTGGGTTCAATTCCTAATACCACCAAACAAACAAACAAACAAACAAAAAACATAGAGTGGGTCCCAGGAGCCTAAACTGTCCAAACTAAAAGGAAAATGGGAAGAATGTTAAAAGCTTGGAAATTCTAGTCATTGGGGTATAGGCTGTTTGTATTTAACCCATAACCATTTTACTAATCCACTATCAAATTTCTGACCCACAGAAACTATTTGGTAATAGATGTTTATTATTTTAGACTGATATATTAGTGGTATTTGTAATGCAGCATGAGATATTTTTATTATCTCTGTTCTGATTTTTAAAAATATTATGATTAAGGCTGAAGATGTAGCTCAGTTGGTAGAGTGCTTGCCTTGCATGCACAAGGGCCTGGGTTCAATCCCTAGCACTACCAAAAGAAAAAGAAGAAAAGAAAAAAAAAACTACCAAATATATATATATATTAAAAAAACTACAAATATATATATATTAAAAAAACTACCAAATAATATATATATTATGATTAACTTTGTTTATTCTAGAACTTTATATTGATAAAATCATATTGTGCTAATCATAACTGATTTTGCAATGCAATTTTATTTTTAATATTTTGAGCTTTTCCCTAAAATTTTTTGAAGAAATTAATTGATTATTTGGTCACTAAATTACAAAAAAAACCAACCAAAACAACATTTAATGAAGAAGAACCTAGCAGCCAGGCATGGTGGTGCATGCCTATAATCCCAGTGGCTCAGGAGGCTAAAACAGGAAGATTGAGAGTTCAGAGCCAGTCTCAGCAACAGTGAGGTGCTAAGCAACTCAGTGAGACCCTGTCTCTCTCTTGGGCTGGAGATAGAGCTCATTGGTAGAGTGCTTGCCTTGCATGCACAAGGCCTTGGGTTTAATCCCCAATATCACAAAAACAAAACAAAACAAAACAGACCCCCATCTCTAAATAAAATACAAAATAGGTCTGGGGATGTGGCTCAGTGGTCAAGTGTCTCTGCATTCAATCCCTGGTACACAGTACACACACAAAAACAAAAAACACCTAGCAATTCTTACTTGTCTATGTGTGTGTATGTATGGGGATATTTATTTGTTTTGTATTAGAGATTGAAGCCAGGACTTTGTGCATGCTAGCAAGTACTTTACCACTAAACCCTATCCCCAGTCTAAGTGTTTCTGAGTGTTAAATCATTTATACTTTTCTCTTCTTTTTCTTCCTCTTCTTCTTTTTCTCTTCCTCCTCCTCCTTCTTCCCCCCAAATCCTGGCCAGTACTGGGAATTGAGCACAAAGCTTTCCAAGTGATAGGCAACTGCTCTACCACTGAGCTACACCCAATCCTTTAATGTATTTATTTACTTTATTTTGAGACAGAGACTGGCCTCACACTTGTGATCCTCCTAGGTCAACCTCCCATATAGCTGGGATTACATGCATACGCTACCTTGTCTGGCTCTTATTGAGACTTTTTCAACACGTTTTAATTCCTTAGAAGTGATCTTTTTGAGGTGCAACCTGGTGTCCCACTAGGATCAAGCTCAGGATCTTGAACCTAGTATGTGTTCAATAAATAAATACAGTAAGTAAATACATAGCTAAATCAATCAGTTGTTGCCATCAATTCCAACATCCTGAGTGATATAGGATCAGACTCTTCTTTCCTGCCTGTGTTGCATTTTGTCTCTTAAATTTTCTGAACTTTAACCTATGTCATAAGCCATACAGAAGTGGGTGAGAGGACCAGCCTAGGGTTTCTGTAGCAATCAAAAGCTCTGGGACTATGTCTTGTATCACTGTGGACATGAGACACATGCCCCACTTAACACCTGCAGACTTGGGCTGGTAATTCTGTCTTCAGGAATTTTAAAATTAAGCCACAAAAATAGGCAGACCACTATCTGTCTTTTCTGAATCCACATTTTATTTACCTCTTTGAATGATGCTGTTATTTGTTTTTGAGAATATACATTGTTTAATTCCAAAGATAGAAAAATTGAGGTAAATTTTATCTAAATTTAGCACAGTGTGTGAAAACTCTTCTATAAGTGCAAATTTGAAAGGTGGCTCTAGTGTCTTAGTAGATGGAGTAGAATTAGCAAAGACAGCATCTTGGCGGTCCCTAGGTCATCTCCTTACATATTTTGGAGTCTGACTCAAATGCAAATTTTGCAACCAGTTACAGATAAATTAAGAATTCAAAACTTTGGGAAGATAGTTTTCCATAGGCATTTTTAGAAAGCTCAGTTCATCTGGTATTGATTTTTTTATATTTTTTTGGTGAATATGTTTATCTTTTTCTAAAAAATGTTCGTACAGCTAAAAGTGGTCCATATTCATTGAGTCCCATCACTAGAGAAGTGGAATGCAAAAATGAGACAACCAAGATGTAAATTTTCAAGTTTCAAAATATGATGGGTAAAGGTCAAAAAGAGGAGCCAACTTGAAGGGGTCCCCTTTGGCTAAGTATGAGAATATTTGAATAACAAATTTAATGACAGTAATGAGTTATAAGCCATGAATAAAATAAGAATCCACGGACCCTGTGGATATAAATAAGTAATTGAACAAGTAAGTAAATGGGCGAACAGGAAACGCTATTAAAGTAGCTTGAATTCTACGTAATATGTGCAGAAAGATTGATGAAAATAGAAAAATCATTATTTATTAATACAGTAATGATTGTTTTAGGATCAAGAATTATCAGTGGATGCTAAAATTAGCTCATAACAGTTATGAGCTAATAAAAATTATTTACATAATCTCAAAATATCTTTCCACAGCACTTCCTGGTTGCACAGAAAAAGAGTACTTTACCATGGGGAAAGCTGGTAGACCCCACTTTCACCAAGTGAACAACTTGACTTCAACATTGAGGGGACATATTGGTACTGTGTTAGCCCCAAGAGGAGAACACAGCATCATTTCTGCGGTATTCTTTCCGAAACGCACAATCTGAACTTTATCATGAACAAACATCAAACCCAAACTGAAGGATGTGCTATAGAACAATAGGCTTGTACAATCCCAAAATATCAAGGTCTTAGAAGACAGAGATTCAAAAATTGTCTAGATCAGTGTTTTAGAACATTAGCATACATCATAAACACCTAGGCAGACATGTTAGAAATGGATTATGCCAACCCTCATCTCCAGTTTCTGACTCATAGTTCTGGGATAGGGACTGAAACTTTGCATATCAAACAAGTTCCTAGATGATGAACATGTGGTGATCTGGGGATCACAGTTAAAGAACTAGTGGTCTAGATTGGGAAAGCAATGTCCCATCAGCCAAATTCAGTCATCCTCTTATTTACAGGGCTATGTTCCAAGACCCCCAGTGAAAACCTGAAACCATGGATATTACCAAACCCTCTGTACCATATTTTTCCCTAAACATACATACTAATTATAAAGTTTAATTTTAATTAGGCAAAGAAACAGATTAACAATAATAGCTACTAAATAGAATAAAAAGTTTAAAATATGTATATAGTTAAAGTTATGGTCTCTCAAAATACCTTGTTGCGCTGTCCTTACCTGTCTTCTTCGGATGACATGAAATGATACATAAAGAATCACTTTGCAGTTTCTCTGTCCTGGGAAAATTGCCAGCGCCACTACTTTTGCCCTTTTGAAGGAATTCTTCAGTAAAATAAGGATTAGTTGAATAAGAGCCTGCCATTCTGCCACAGTTGATCTGATAACTGAGGTGACTGCTAAGTGACTAAGGAGCAGGTAGTATACAGAGTGATGCTCTGGACAGAAGGAAGGATGATTCATGTCCCCAACAGAATGGAGTGAGACAGTGTGGGTTTATCATGCTACTTAGAATGGCAAGCCATTTGAACCTTATGAATTGTTGATTTCTGGAATTTTTCATTTAATATTTTCAGACTATAGTAACTAAAACCATGAAAAGTGAAACCACAGAGAAGGGGGTGCTACTGCTGTATTGAAACACAGACAAACACAGCTGTGCAAGTATTCTCTCTAGCTATTTTTGGCTGAGTTGAATAGTTTTCATACAACATAAATATTACTTCCTACCCCTTAACAGAACAAGGTTGCCAAAGTTTGATCTAGAACCTAAATTAACTATGCAGCATGATAATTAAATATAGGTGGGATCCCATCTTTAATTGTAATCCATATAATTGAAAAGCAGAAAGAGGAACAATTTTCAAAATTTGAATGTCTGTAGACTAGATTATAAATTTTATCAATATTTTAATTCTCTGGTTTGATCATTGTACCGTGGTTACATATGTAAAATGCTAACATTTCAAGAATCTGAATGGAGGGTATATGAAAATTCTTCATGCAACTTTTGCAATGTTCTATATGTCTGAAATTACTGTTTAATATATATTTTTATTTGTTCTAATTAGTTATATATGACAGAAGAATGCATTTTGACACATCATACATAAATGAAGGATAACTTTTCATTTGTCTGATTACACATGATATAGAGTTATACAAGCTACGTAATCATATATGAACATAGAGTAATAACGTCCATTTTATTCTACTATCTTTCTTACTCCCACGGCCCCTCCTCTCCCTTCATGCCCCTCTGTCTAGTCCAAAATACCTCTATTCTCCCACTCCATTGTGAATTAGCATCCACATATCAGAGAAAACATGTGGCCTTTGGTTCTTTGGAACTGGCTTATTTTGCTTAGTATCATATTCTCCAGTTCCATTCATTTAACAGCAAATGCCATAATTTCATTCTTTTTTTAAGACTTGAGTAATATTCCATTGTGTATATATACCACATTTTCTTTATCCATTCAGCAGTTGAAGGGCCCCCACATTGGTTACATACTTTAGCTATTGTGAATTGAGCTGCTATAAACATTGATGTGGCTGCATCACTGTAGTATGCTGTTTTTAAGTCCTTCAAGTATAAACCTAGGTGTGGGATGACTGAGTCAAATGGTGGTTCCATTCCAAGTTTACTGAGGAATCTCCATACAGCTTTCCAGAGTGGCAGTCCCACAAGCAATGTATGAGTGTACCTTTTCCCCTATATCCTCACCAACTTTTATTGTTGCTTGCATTCTTGATAATTACCATTCTGGCTAGAGTGAGATGGAATCTCAGTGTAGTTTTAATTTGCATTTCTCTAATTGCTAAAGATGTTGAACATTTTTTTTTCATATATTTGTTGATCAATTGTATTTCTTCTTCTGTGAAGTGTCTATTCAGTTCCTTTGTCCATTTATTGCCTGGGTTATTTATTTGTTTTTTGCTCTTAAGGTTTTTGAGTTCTTTATATATCCTGGAGATTAATGCTCTATCTTAGATGTGTGTGGTAAATATTTTCTCCCATCCCTTAGGCTCTCTCTTCACGTTGTTTTCTTTGTTGTGAAGAAGCTTTTTAGTTTGATTTCATTCCATTTATTAATTCTTTTTTTTAAAATGCCACATTTTTTTAAGAGAGAGAGAGAGAGAGAGAGAGAGAGACCGAGAATTTCAATATTTATTTTTCAGTTTTCGGCGGACACAGCATCTTTGTTTGTATGTGGTGCTGAGGATTGAACCCCGGCCGCACGCATGCCAGGCGAGCGCGCTACCGCTTGAACCACATCCCCAGCCCCCATTTATTAATTCTTGATTTTACTTCTTGTACTTTAGGAGTCTTGTTAAGGACGCCAGTTCCTAAGCTGACATGGAGATGATCTGGGCCTACTTTTTCTTCTGTTAGGCACAAGGGTCTCTGCTGTACTGCCTAAGTCTTTGATCCACTTTGAATTGATTTTTGTGCAGGGTCAGAGACAGAGGTGGAATTTCATTTTGCTACATATGGGTTTCCAGTTTTCCCAGCACCATTTGTTGAAGTTGGCTACCTTTTCTCCAGTGTATGTTTTTGAAGTCTTCATCTAGTATGAGAGAACTGTTTCATGTGGGTTTGTCTCTGTCTTCTATTCTGTACCATTGGTCTATGTATCTGTTTTGTTGTCAATACCATGCCGTTTTGTTACTTTGGCTCTGTAGTATAATTAAGATCTGGTATTGTGATGCCTCCTGTTTCATTTTTCTTGTTAAGGATTGCTTTGGTTGTTCTGGGTCTCTTATTTTTCTAAATAAATTTCATGATTTCTTTTTCTATTTCTATGAAAACCATCATTAGACTCTAATGGGAATGGCATTAAATCTGTAAAGTATTTTTGGTAGTATGGCCATTTTAACTGCCTATCCAACAGTATGGGAGATCTTCCATCTTCTAAGGTCCTCATCAATTTATTTCTTTATTGTTCTATAGTTTTCATTGTATAGGTCTCTCACTTCTTTTGTTAGATTGATTCCCAAGTTTGTTTTTTTTTTTTTGAGGCTATTATGAATGGGGTAGTTTTCCTAATTTCTCTTTCAGTATATTCATCACTGATGTACAGGAACACATTTGATTTATGGGTGTTAATTTTACATCCTGCTACTTTGCTAAATTTATTTATTAGTTCTAGAACATTTCTGGTGGAATTTTTTGGATCTTCTAAATATAGAATCATGTCGTCAGCAAATAATGATAATTTAAGTTCTTCTTTTCCTATTTATATTCATTTAATTTCTTTCTTCTGTCTAATTGCTCTAGTTAGAGTTCCAAAGATGATGTTGAATAAAAGTGATGAAAGAGGGCATCCCTGTCTTGTTCCAGTTTTTAGAGGGAATGCTTTCAATTTTTCTCCATTTAGAATGATGTTGGCCTTGGATTTAGCACAGATAGCTTTTACAATGTTGAGATATATTCCTACTATCCCTAGTTTTTCTAGTGTTTTGAACATGAAGGGATGCTGAATTTTGACAAATGCTGAATCTATTGAGATGATCATATGATTCTTGTCTTTAAGTCTGTTGATGTGATGAATTATGTTTCTTATTTCCATATGTTGATCTAACCTTGCATCCCTGGGATGAACCCCATTTATTCATGGTGTACTACCTTTTTAATATGTTTTATATGTGATTTGCCAGAATTTTATTGAGAATTTTTGCATCTATGTTCATTATGGATATTGGTCTGCAGTTTAGTAATGAAATTACTTTTTAAATAAAATGTTTACAATTTTTAAAACAAAAAATTTTGACCATCATAAGTTTAACATTACATAGGTGATCAAATTGAAGATGTTTTAACCAGGAGTACTTACTTGGGTTGTAACTATTTAGAGATTACCCAATATGAACTGCACCCCAAATGATTGGAAAAACTTTATTCATTGCACAAATAAGCTTCAACTAGAAATCAGAAATTGACTTTTTTGCATAGGCAGAATAAAGTACAAGAGGCATTCTCCAAGTTTGGAGGGATAAAAACCACATTGACACACCATTGGCCTCTCAAATACAATTTGTTATCAGGCGATGATTACTTGTCAGGAACTTTTAATCAAAACTACACTCAGGTGGCTCATAGTACACATCCTCAAATACTAATAGTTTTTATTGGTGCTATTATTGTGTTTGATTTTGTTGTAATGAAATCTCCAGATTACTGCTTGGTATCCTGGTACAGCCAGAGAGGCACCGTTAGGGACATATCAAGCTGTGCCTAGTTCAGACAACTGAGTAATATGGAGACTAAGAGTGGGATATAATTCCACCTTCGGGAACACCTGTTCCCTGTGGACCTCTTTATAAACCATTCTTGTTTCCTTTTCCCATTTCTCCTTGAAGACAGATAGCAAAAAGGAATTCTTTCTATTTTTCCTTTTTCTATACCAAACCCACCCCAAGAATAAGTAGGCTCTTTCTGGGGAAAAAATAATAATTTCATTCAGTCCATATCAAGCAACTGACTTCAATAATTTTTCTCTTTTTTAATGAAGTTCAACCTATATTTGTTTTTCTTTTATAATTTTTGCTTTGTGTGTGTTATTTGAGGCTCTTTACCTTTAACAGTTTCTAATTCCACACACTTTCTTAGCCTGGTGATTTGACCTGTCTTAGGTCCTGAATCTCCAGTGAAAATGCAGCTCCTGCCCTCTGGAGCGGGGTTCCTCTGTGTGAACTCATACACCTTCCGCCTGATTAGAGTTTGTGGGTTGCTTGGGGCTGTTGCTTTCCTCCTGAAATTTTAGGTGTAGTGACAGAAAAGAAGTGTGCAGAATTCATACCTATTTTAAAATTAGATCACAACAATAAATTGGAGAACCCTAGTGAGGTCTTGTTTATTTATTTACTTACTGGGCATCAAACTAAGGAGCATGTTACCACTGACCTACAACTATAATCCCTTTTTTTAAAAAATTTTTATTTTGAGATAGAATCTCGCAAAGTTTCCCAGGCTGACCTCAGACTTGTGATCCTCCTGCCTCAGTTTCCTGAGGCCCTGGGATTAATGGTTTATACCTCTGTGATAGCTCACTGTGGGTCATTAAAAGCATATTCCACTCCCTACAAACTTTCTCTCTGGGATAAACTTCGGAGCCCTTTTTGCACATTTTCTCTAGTCCTGACAATCCTAATACTAGTGTGAAACAGATAATTGTATTCCCATTTTCTAAGTGAGGAAATCAAGCTAAGGGCTCACTGATTTGTTTTAGAACGACATAGCTTGTGAGTCATAACTTATTCTTATTGAGATTATTTTGCTTAATCTATTTATCAAATATTATAAATACAGATTGAGCATCCTTAATATGCTAATCTGAAATCTGGAATGTCCAAAAATATGAATTTTTTTGAACACCACCCTGATACCACAAGTGGAAAATTCCACATTGTGAAACTTTGCTGCATGTGGAAAATTATTAGAAATATTTTATGAAATTACCTTCAGAATGTTTGTGTAAGGTATATATGAAACAGATGAATTTTGTATTTAGACTTGGGTCTCCCCAGTCTCCCCCAAAATGGAGATTGAACCCAGAACCTCATGCTAAGCTAAATTCCCAACTTTTTTTTTTTTTTAAATAGGATCTAAATTGCTAAGGTTACTCTCAGACACATAATTCTCCTGCAGCTGAGATCACAGGTGTGTGCCACCACGCTTGGCTAGACGTGGATCTTATTCCTAAGCTATCTTGTTATGTATACAGAAGTGTTTCAAATCTGAAAAAAAAGTCTGAAATCCAAAGCAGTTTTGGTCCCATGCATAATGGATTAAAATATAGGCAACCTGTAATGTGACAAGAGCACTGTTATGAATACCACACAAAATCCTTGGGCTTCACAGTTTCTGTTTGATATCTTTTCAGTAATCCAGTGCTATTTCCTATTTCACACAAGTCAAAACTTTTAATAACAATATACACTTACAGAAATAAGTGACAACAAAGTCAGCTCCTCCATACTTTAACAACCTGGAGAATGTCTAGTTTTCCCGAGCCCAACCAGCCCCTTCTTTTACACATTACACTTATCCAATTCCAGACCCATACATCTAAGGGGATATCTGGGAGAAGCACATTGACTTTGTTGCCAAGGAAAGAGGCTTTGGTGGAGGAGGAGAGATAACTTTTCCTTCCATTCTGCAGAAGAGATGACTAGCTGGAGGCTCTATGTCCCCTTTGACCAGAAAGCAACTAGGCAAAACAAACAGCTGTAACGTCCTCTTTGTTGAATTAAGGGCATCTCCATGTTGTATAAGAGAATGCTGTGTTGCATTACACAATAACTTACTCAACAAAATTAATTTTTCCACTAATAGTAATTTCAGAAAACCAGTGTAGGAATTGAGAATTTTGTTGTGTGATAGGTTACATAAGAAAATTTACTTTTTTTTTCTTATTGTAGATGGACACAATACCTTTATTTATTTATTTATTCTTATGTGGTGTTGGGGATCAATCCCAGTGCCTCATGCATGCTAGGCAAGTACTCTATCACTGAGCTACAACCCCAGCCCCCAAGAAAATGTATTTTAAGGTGTGTATACTGAATTATGTAAAGCTAATGATATATTAGTTCTATCACAATCTAGCAACAACAATTAAAAATCATTAGATGAATATTTCAGCAATTATAACAAACCCCCAAATTGATAAGCAACTGGAAAAATATTGATTCTCACTGAATCTGGGTGATGGATACATGGGGAGTCATTACATTGTTGGTTATACATTTTTGTATATTTTTAACATTTTTCATAATAAATTTTAAAAGAATGTGAAGAGAGATGATCCTTTAAGAACATGTGTCGGAGGATTGGGCTGTAGCTCTGGGTGAACAGCTGGCCCAGCACGTGTGAGTCCTTGGTTTCCATCCCCAGCTTGGGGTGGGGTAATGTGAAGAGAATGCAAAAGTACATTTTCAAGGTTATAATTTCTATTGGCAAGCTTACTTTTCTAAGTTTAGCTGTAGTTTATGAAGTACAAATATGAATTTAGGTAGTTGACCTAAATTCTTGGAGCTGTAGTTTTATTCATGTTTTTTAAAAAATTCATTTATGTTTCAGGAAGTGATAAAAATGTCATGAAATCATACAATGAGAATTAGTGGTACAATTTCTAAAAGATTTGAACTACTTAGGTCTCTGCCCTCTACCTTAGAGCAGGTATAAAACTACATTCAATCTAAACTGATCTTAAATCTAAAACTGATTTTTAGGTGAAAAACAACTAAAAATTGGTAAAAAGAAACACTTTGGTATTTATTATAAATAATATAATAAACAATATGTCAAAAGATATGTAATGTGTAACAACAAATTATATTATCACAATACATAATAATTATTCTCATAGATTATTATCTTAATCATCAATTAAAAATAGATATATATAATAAATACTGGGTCCCCATCACCATGATCTGTCATTATCTCTGTGTACAACTGAGGAAATAGCATGGGCCATCTGACCCTCACCCTTCTTTCAGGAGAAACATTAAGCCAGCCTATGTTGGGTTATGTTGTTGTAACAAATGTCACTTGCTTAATCAAGCTGTCCTTTGTTTTTCATGTCACAAGATATTGTGAAACAGATATCTAAACACAGATTTCAAGTTGTAAGGGCAGAGGAGGAGAGAACTAGAGGGTCATTTAGCCCGGAAGTAGGACATAACCCTTTTACACATTTTCTCATTGTCTAGAACTAGTTACAAGGCTCCTCCTACCTTCAAAGAGAGTGGGAGAGAGATATGGCCATTCAGTGGCATGTCTCTGGTACAGGTGAGTGTATGACAGATATAACTCAACCTAGATATGAATTATTGCCATTGTTTATACCTGAAAAACCCAAAAAAGGCTCAGGAAAGAAGTGTTGTTTTTTGTTGAATCTTCTAGAATGAACAGTCTCTGGAGAAGCAGTGCTGGGAATGGTAAAGAACCCCGTGGATAAATTAATAGCACAAAAATAATAAAGTACTGAATGTGACAGAGATCAATTTTGCTAGAAATTATACAAAATTGTGAAAATAAAGGTTGAAAAGCATTCACTAGTCAATTTGTAGAGAGACATATAGATGAATTTAGTAAAAAGTATTTGAAACTTAAATTGTTATTATGGATAGGAAGGGATAGTCTAACCATGTCATACTATGGATTATTCTCTGAACCAGAAAAGTAAAGTAAGACCAGGAAAGTAAAGAGATTTTCCAATTGTCATTTGGCTAAAAAGATCAGGGATTAAAATCCATGTTTTCTGATCCCAAATTTGGATTTTATACAGCTACCTTATGATTATAATATGATTTTTGAAGATTAAACTGGTGCACACAATGGATGAGATGGTGGGGAGGCCAGAGATGGGAAGACTATCTTAGATAATTTTATACACTTATTTTTAATGAAAAAGAAAGTTTCCTGAACTAGACTAATTATCAAGAAGAGTGAAGAATTATGTGATTGAATCAGAGAGTTCTTTCTCTTTGCTTCATGATTTTGTATTCAGTATAGGAACTCTGGTTAAGTTTGTATCCCTACTGTGGTGAGATTGGGAGGAGAATATGAACATGGGGGCTTAACCTCACAGTCTTTTTTTCCCCCGCCCTGTGGTGGTACAACTCTTCTTTGATTAGGTGGGTAAGTTGAATTCTGCATAAGGGAGGAAAATGTTTGCATGTTTATGTTGCCATGGATTTAAGCAACATTTTCAAATTTAACATTATCAGTAAAACAAAACAAAACTTTGATTATCATTTGTTCCCCCACCTCATCCCTTCCTCCTTTTCCACTCCTCCCCCCATCCTAGATCTTAATTGATCTAAACTCAGGAGAAGAAAGAGTGGTTATTTATTATCCCCTTTAAACTGAAACAGAAGGAGTAAAGTTTGTAAAAAGAGAATTTTAGAATGGAAAAGACCTCAGAAATCATCCAGGTGAACACCTTCTTATATCTAACTCAAAACTAGTTCTGAAAAAAAAAGGAAAGGAACTGAGTCCCTAAAAGTCTGACATACCTGAGGTCATGGTTGCAGTTAAGTGTTGAATTTAGTTTAGAGATCTTTATTCTACTTGATTATGGATTAGACATCCTGGGAAAATAGCAAACTATAAAGATGAATAAGAATCCAACTGTGTGGGCAGCAGGAAGTAGAAGTTTAGCCCCACAGCTATGGAGTTAAAAGATTTTTTTCCACTCTGGAAGTTTATATGTTTTTGGTAACTTATACAAAATGCCTTACTGACTCAATTATTCTTTCCACTTTTGTGGCATGTATTAAAAGTCCATTCCTTTTTATATATCATGTAAACAAGTTCTGACAAAATATAAGAATACAGAAAATACAAGTAAATACATATGGCACATATAGAAAATATAGGCAATTATTCATGGTTTTATTGTTTACAATTAAAACTTTAATCCAATTGGAATTTTGGTACATAGTATGAGGTAGGTTTTTACATTTTTATAACAAAATATTGGGTAGAGATTCAAGAAATTGCATTAGAGAAAGCCTGCTTTTCCAGATTTTCTGTGGCTCAAGATTCAAGCAGCAGGAGGTATTGTTTTTCAGCAAGATGCCAGCATCTTATAATCTATAGGGACAATACAATTTCACAGAGTAGAAACTGCTACTGAACTAAATCCTGCCAAAAGACAGCATATCTTGCTCTATACGCAAATTAATGGCACTCAAACTTCAAGTATATTTTAATACAAAGAATAGAAGAGGCAAAAACCCAAACAAAGAACCAAGCCCCAAGTAGAAACAGCTAGGGGTGGGTCCTCAGGTCCCACTTAGAAAAATCTACTCGGGTAAAAACAGAGAGAATTAACACAAAGACTGTGGATACCACACCCCTATGAGGGGGACTCAATCTAGATCACTCCAGGACACTTTGGTAAAAAGAAGGCTGTGTCCTAAAATGGCCCACACATAAGAGGGGAAGAGAAATGCATCCCAATAAATGTACGAAACTCCAAAGGTATTAAAGTGAATGAAATATCAGATAAGGATTCCAAAATAATCATTATAAAAATGATCAATGAATTCCAAAAGAATCCAGAAAAACAACTGAATGAATTAAGGAAATTAGGAAGGATAAAAATGAGAAATTCAATAATGAGATAGAGATATTGAAAAAGAACCAAGCAGAACTCCTGGAAATAAAAAATACAATAAATTATATAAAATATTTGGTTGAAAGTGTCTCTCATAGAGTAGATCACACTGAAGACACTGTCTTAGAGCTTGGAGACCAAGTGGCCAGTCTTGAACATTCAGACAATATTAAAGAAAAGGAAACAAAAAACCATAAACAGAATATCCAAGTACTCTGGGACAACATTAAGAGATTAAATTTAAGAATCATTTGAATTGAAGAGGGTCATGAGATACAAGCTAATGAGGGAAATAATAACAGAAAAATTTCCAAGTCTTGAGATTAAAATGAACATTCAGATGCAGGAGACACTCAGAACTCCACATAGACAAAATTTTAAAAAAGAGCCTCTCTATGACACATTGTAGTTAAAAATGCCTAACATACAGAACAAGAATAGAATTTTTAAAGCCTTGAGAGAAAAATATAAGGTCACATTTAAAGGCAAGCCAAACAGAATTACTTTTGATTTCTCAGCACAAACTCTAAAAGCCAAGAGGACTTGGAATGATTTGTTCCAACTCCTGTAACAAAATAACTGTCAACCAAGATTGCATTGTCCAACAAAACTATCCAGGCATAAATTTAAAAGGAAATAACATCATTCCAAGATAAGCAGAAACTAAAAGATGTCATGACTACTGAGCCAGCACTACAGAAAGTACTTAAGGAAATGCTCCACACAGAAGATACAGAAACAATCTCCAGAGCTCACAAATGAACAAATATCATTTGAAGAGTATCTAAGCAAATAAGAAACAGAACCACATTAAACATTATAAATAATAAAATGACAAGATTTAATAACCATCTGTCTATAATAACATTGAGTGTCAGTGGTCTCAATTGTCCAATTAAAAGACATAGGTTGGCAGAATGAATTAAAAAGCAAGATTCAACTATATGTTGTTTTCAAGAGACTTACCTTATGTAGTCAAAGACAGCCACGGGATGAAAGTAAAATGATTAAAATTGATATACATATTAATGGGGCCCTAAAACAAGTAGGAGTAGCTACTCTGATATTTGAAAAAGCAGACTTGAAGCCAAAATTAATCAGAAGATGAAAAGAAGATCACTTCACACTGGTAAAGGGAACAATTCAGTAAGATGATACAATGACAGTAAATATTTATGTTCCAAATGTTGGTGCATCTAATTACATAAAAGAGATAGTACTTGAATTAAAGCCTGAGATACACTCTGGTACAATAATATGTTGTCCAGACATAAATCCAGTAAAGACTCTTTGGATCTATAAAATCAATTTAATTATAAATCAAATGGACTTAAGAGACATATAAAGAATTTTTTATTCTACACAACTGAATACACTTTCTACCTAGTGGATCATAGAACTTTTTCTAAAATAGACCATATTTTAGTCCCTAAAGCAACTCTTAACAAATAAAAAAATAATAATAAAATTTCTTGCATCTTATCAGGTCATAATGAAAAGATATTACCCTTAAACTCTATAAAGATGTGGAGATTGAACAATCTACTCTTAAATGATGGAAGAAGAGAAATTTAAAAATGAAGGCAAAAGAGAAATTTAAAAATACTCATAATTAAATGAAAATAGTGATACAAATTACAAGAACCTCTGAAATAGTTCTAAGAGGAAAATGTATAGCTATGTGTTCCTACATAAGACAATCAGAGGGATCCCAAATAACCTAATGGTGGTTTTCAAGTTCCTTAAAAAGAAGAGCAAATCAATTCCAAAACCAGTAGATGTAAGTGATTAATTAGGATCAGAGCTGAAATTAATGAAATTGAGATTATATATAGAGAGATGATATAAGAACAGAGAAGAATAATTTAAAAAGAATGAGAAAAAGAAGGAGAAGTAGGAGGAGGAGAAGAGGAAGATGATCCAAAAAAATCTCTGCCAAAGGAATGCTGGAACTAATAAACAAAGTCAGCAAAGTATTAGTTTATAAAAACCAATAACTTTCCTATATACCAACAATAATCTGCTGAGAATGAAATCAGGAAAATAATTCCACTCACAATAGCCTCAAAACAACAACAACAACAACAGAAAAATAAATAAATAAATAAATAGGATTAAATCTAACCAAGTCAGTCAAAGTCCTCTATAATGAAAAGTACAGAACACTGAAGAAAGTGAAGTGAAGACAACACAGGTGGAAAGACCTCTCAAGTTCATGGATAGGCGGAATAAATACTGTTGAAATGACCACTCTATGGAAAGAGTCAATACAATACCCAATCAAAATATCAATGATATTCTTCACAGAACTAGAAAAAAAAAACAAACAGTCCTAAAGTTCATTTGGAAGAATAAAAACTGATAATAGCCCAGACAATTCAAAGTTAGAAAAGCAATGCTGGGTGGATCTTGAGGTACTGGTCCAGAAACTTTCACCTTCAAGATGAAAACTTTTGAAGGTATGATTTCTGTCTGGCTTATATCAGCTTTCACATATCATACAATAATTTTTTGTTGAATGAAAAAGAGAATAAGTAAATGCTACCTTGGTCTGGGAAAACAAACATGTGGATACTCTGAAACTCATTTATAGATGGGTTTTGAGGGAGTGACTGTGATTAATGAACTATCCCCACTTGTTTTTTGCCATTTTCCTTTAGAGAACAGAAAACCTGATGCTTATCCACTTTGTACTTTGATTTTTTTTAAGCCACAACATATTTTTAAGACTCTTGAATATAAGTATCATAAAAACATTTTGCATTATTAAGCTTTCACTTAAAATTTCTTTACAGTTATATCTGCTACATTCAGTACTGTACATCACATCCAATCTTATAAGCATACTAGATTTGGAGATTTTCTTATATTTTTCTTGGAAAAAAAGTTACTTTAGCTATTTCCTTCTCATACTTCTTAGAGGAATTTAAGATCAAGGATACCATGTAACACAGCAGTGTAATAATTTTTACAAGACATTTCTGTCACATCTTGGTTGAATCCATTTATTTTTGCCCTAAGCTTCAGTTTTCTCATCCATAAACTGGAGTTAATACCTACTTCTTAGAAGAGTTGAGGATGAAATAAAATAACATGTAATGTGAGCCTTAGCTATTTTATTCCTAATGTAGGCAAAGGCCAACAGCCTGGACCCCTGAAAGGGAATAGCTAACAGAAGGTGAATTCATGAACAAGCACTTTGAAATGTGTACATTGACTTGGGAAATTCAGTACTCATATTTTGTATAAAAATTATTGTATGATTATATTCTGAAGAGCCTTATAAAGTGCTAATAATTTTTATTATCTCATGCCATCTGGTGTCT
This sequence comes from Callospermophilus lateralis, assembly GCF_048772815.1. Lineage (NCBI taxonomy): Eukaryota > Metazoa > Chordata > Mammalia > Rodentia > Sciuridae > Callospermophilus > Callospermophilus lateralis. Next base: position 80,989,513 of record NC_135310.1, on the reverse strand, counting down.
TTTCCAAGTTACTACAACACATCATTGTCAATTTTTAATAAAAATAATCATAGTTAATATTTGTTAGACTTTCTTTTTCTGAGCCAAACATATGTATATCATTTACATGTTAATTAGTTAATTATTATTTATCAACTCTTATTACCAATAATTTTTATGTAGTATGTAATTTTATCATTACGACATCTCTGTAGATAATTCTTTATGTTCTCCCTATGAGACTCAGAAAGGTTAAATGATATACCTAAAGTCATACAGCCAGAGATAGAGGGACTGCCTTTTAAAACAATTACCTCTCTCACTGCCTCTAAAGTATATAATAGTTAATTTAACTTAATTGATTTGTGTAGCAATTTTTCTTTTATACAATATGATGTTCCTTCCAATGTAACAATCTTATTAATAATGTTGTAAAATAGTTTCTTTCTTTGGGGTTACCTGAATAATCTGCTTAATTTCTCTAATAGTTTAAAAAAAAATTTTTTTTTTTTTTTAATACTGGGGTACTCAACCACTGAGTCACATTCCCAGCCCTATTTTGTATTTTATTAGACACAAGGTCTCACTGAGTGGCTCAGTGCCTCGCCATTGCTGGCTGGCTTTGAACTCGAGAACCTCCTGTCTCAGCCTCCCATGCTGCTGGAATTACAATGATGCGCCACCACGTCCAGTTCTCTAATAGCTTTTTATCTGTATCTCTTTGAAAGATGTTTAGCAGTTGCTGTAAGGATTCAGTATTCATTCTTAATATATAACTGTCTACTTTGATTTAATATCACACCATGTCATACAAACTGAGAACCTTGACCAGTACGTATAATTCCATGTACACCCTGTCCTTCATACAATTGTCAGATATTTTACATCTTAATATACGACAAACCCCATAATATGTTTTAATGTTAATTTTAAGTAGTCATTTGTCTTTTACCATTAAGAAATGAAAAAGGATAATAACTTTTACTTTACCCACCTATTTACTGTTTTTGATCCTTTTTTTCCCCTTCTATTTTATATCATTTCCTTTTTTCATTTCAGATTCTAGAATTTGATTCTTTCTCTTTTTTCTTGATCTGGTCAATCTAGCTATATATTTGTCAAAAAAAATTTTTTTGGATGTTTTCAAAGAATCCAACTTGTGGTTTCATTAATTTTTCTCTACTTTTTCTTACTCTTCATTTCATTAATTTCCACTCTAATCTTCATCATTTTCTTCCTTCTTCTTGCTTTCGGCTTAGTGTACTCTTCTTTTTCCAGTGTCTTCAGGTAGGAATTTAGGATATTGGCTTGAGAATTTTCTTGTTTCTTGTTTCTTTTTCTTCCTTCCTTCCTGGTGGTACCAGGGATTGAACTCAGGATCTTGAGCCTGCTAGGCAAGTCCTCTACCACTAAGCTCTTTCCTCAGCCTTTTTTATTTTTTATTTTGAGACAAGGTCTCACTAAATTTCCCAGGCTGAACTTGAACTTGCAATTCTCCTGTCTCAACTTTTCAAGTAGTTGGGATTAAAGACATGTAACACTATGTCCAGTAAGAAGTTTTTTTTTGTTTGTTTGTTTGTTTTCCTTTTCAGGTACTGGGGATTGAATTCAGGGCCTTACGCGTGTTAGGAAAGTGTTCTTACCACTGAACCACATTCACAGTTCTTTCTTCTTTTCTTATTTAGATATTTTACAACCACAAATTTCCCGCTAAATATTACTTTAGTTGCACTCATTAGTTTAAATATGTTATTTTCATTCATCTCAAAGTATTTTCTACTTTCCAATTTGATTTCTTTTTTGACTTATTGATCATTTAGGATTGTGTTGTTTAATTTCACATACTTGTGAGTCTCCCAAATTTCTTTCTGTTATTGATTTATAATTTTATTTAGATTGTGGTCATAGTACTTTGTATTATTTCTATTATATTTAATATACTAAGACTTATTTTATGGCCTAACACATAATATATCTTAGAGACTGTTCCATGTGCACCTGAGAAGAAAGTATTCTCTGTGTTTTTAGGTATTTTACAGACATCTGTTATGTCTAGTTGGTTCAATGTGTGCTCAAGTCTTCTATTTCCTTGCTGATTTTATGCCTAGTTGTTCTATCCATTACTGAAAGTTGAGTATTAAAGTTTCAACTATTGTTGAATTGTCTGTTTCTACCTTCATTTCTGTCAATTTTTGCTGTATTTTGATGCTCTGTTGCTAGGTGCATATGTGTCTATAATTATTATGTTTTTCTGATGTATTGATTGCCTTGTTATAAAATGTCCCTCTTTATGTATTGTAATTTTTTGCTTTGAAGTTTATTTCTGATATTAGTATAACCATTCTACCTTTTGTATAGTAGAATGATATACAGTTATACAGTTACCATGCATCAGTATATCATGGTATGCATAATAATGCAGTTATTTGTCACTTAATAAAAGGATAAATCCTGAGAAATGCATCATTATGCAAGTTCATCCTTGTATGAATGTCATAGTTACTTTTGTAAACCTAGATGGCATAGGGCAATCATTCAATGTGTCCTCTTGGTACAATTAAGAGACATGGTAAAAAAAAGATCTATGTTTCTGATATAACATAGTTTGCTGTTTTAGAATAAACCTTTTTTTATACAAGTGGAAGGGGCACACTCTAAAATAATGAAAAAGAATAATATATTAAATGCATAGTTGTTTATTATTATTATTGGTTATTATGCACTGTACATAATTGTACCTGCTTTACTTTTAGATGACTGTCAGTGCAGTAGGTTTGTTTACACCAGCCTCACAACAAATATGTGAGTAATGTGTTACGTACGCTATAGTGTTATAATGACTATGGCATCATTAGAAGGTAAGAATTTTCCATTATGATTATAATCTCCTAGGACCACTCTTTTTTATGTAGCCTATTATTGACCAAAACTTCATTATATAGCATATAACTGTATATCTTTTCTTTCATGTTTTTGAATCTAAAGTGAGTTTCTTATAGACAACATTTAATTGAATCTTGTTCTTGATGACTGAAGTTTCTTTTTTTAAAAAATATATTTATTTTATTTTGCTTATTATTATTATTTTTTATGTGGTGCTGAGGATCAAACCCAGGGCCTCGCACATGCTAGGTGAGCGCTCTACCGCTGAGCCACAACCCCAGCCCCTGAAGTTTCAATTATTGTTTTTTATCCAGTCTGACAATCTCTGCTTTTGATGATCTATTCTTTTTCTCCTTCTATTGAGATGATCACATGCTTTTATTTTTTTCATTATGTTGATACAGTTAATAGCATTGATTAATTTTTAAATATTAAATCAATCTTGCATGCCATGAATAATTCCTTGATTGTGAAGTACTTTCTTTTTGTATTGCTTTATTATAATTGCATGGATTTTGTTGAGGATTTTTGTGTCTATTATGAAGAATATTTGTAGTTTTCTTATATTATATTTTCTTTATCTGATTTTAACATAAAAGTAATACTGTCTTCATAAAGAGTCAAAAATATTACTTTTTCTTTAATATCTTGGAAAATTTTTACAGTAGAATTGGTACTATATCTTCCTTAAATGCTTGTTACAATTCAATAGTGAAGCCTTCTAAGCTTAGAGTTTTCTTGGGACATTTTAAAGTTGAATTTAATTTCTTCAATAGATAAAAGACTATTTATATCCTCCTCTTCCTCTAATAAAGCTTTTCCTAGATTCTCTCTAGTTCTATCAGCCTACTTCAAGTCAATTTACTTTTTATATGTACATAAACTTGTAGTTTGTAGACCTCTGTGAATCCTACTTTTGTGCTTACATGTATAAATCATGTGTGTTTAATTTGTTCTCTTTACTGTTTTGCTTTTAAGGAGAAGATGTAAGAAAATTCAGATTTATGAGGTCACTATTATTCTACAGATATAGATAAGTACATAAAAGTTCTAGTAACAAGATTCTATGTTGAATAATCAGGAGGAAAGACTTTTGTTATGGGGTTTTTAAGAGAAAGGGACCATCCAGGTACCACCTGGTTGTATGGTCATTACATGTTCTTTTGGCTTCCAAACATCAGTCCCTTTTGTGAGTAGAAGTTTCTAGATTTATGTTTTGGTATTTTTTTTTAACTCTGTATACAGTCTTGTCCCAAAAGATACCCTTTGCAAGCGTCTATTCAAATAAACTCCCATTAACCTGTGTCTCTGGGGCTACCCTGGTTTCTATTCTTTTTGAAATGTCTTTAAAAAAATTTTTTTTTAATGAACCATATCATATTTTCAAAATTACTTATCATTTTACTTAAGGTATTCAGAAATGATTTTAATGGTTGAAACCAAATAACCCTAACTGATACTAGACTGAGTATGGAAGGATGATATTCAGGGGGTTTGTCTGTATGACTTGTGGATTATCTATAAAAAACCTTGGCTAGAAAATCTTGTTTGAAATGCAAGTGCTCACTTCTGAGCCTACTGAATAAGGATTTCTCAGTGTGAGGCCCAAAGAATCTAAAATTTGAACAAATTCCTCATGGATTACTTTGCAAAATAAAATTTGGCAACAGTATAAGGATACAGGTTTTCAAAGATGAAAACATGGATTATAAATCTCTAAATTGCTTAAATTGATGTTAGTCATTTTCATGCATCATGTTTTCTTATACATGAAATCAGTATAGTAAGATCCTGGTCATCAAATTATTTTGAGAGATTGATATATGCATGAAAAGGATTTTCATATTGTCTCATTTACGAGAATTGTATTAGTCTTAGTGGTCAAGGCCCCAGCTCTTGAATTCTTCCACCTAGGACTATCTGTCTACCTTTAGGTGTTTAGATTCCAAAATTAAAGTCTCAGTTAAAATTTTTGAGTTGTGAGAATCTGGTTGAAAATCATTTAAATCCACAATAATATGTATGACCAAATTTATGCATGATGTTTTAGACAAATGTACTTCCAATTGAGAACATTTCTTGAAGAATTAGAATAGGTTAGAGTAACTGAATACCACATAAAAGTAGTTGGTTTGTATGTAGAAGCCTTGTTCTATAAAAATCAAAATTGAAACGCAAATCAAAATAACAGTATAATACAACTTTACATTGTGAAATTGTCTTTCACTCATGTTCCATGTCAAACAAGGGTGGGAGAGGGCAGATACCTCTCTAGGTAGTGTTGCCCAAGACAGGGTAATGTATGCCCTACTTCTGGAGTGGTAGCTCTTGATTAGACAGAGAAGAGACTATAGAGAACTGGCCACCAGCTCTTGAATTCTCCCATCTAAGACTAGCTGTTTACATTTATGTTCAGTTAACTGCCAACGCAAATCACATTGCTGTGCTTGATTTCAGGTGACTTGGAAAGTGCAATCAGCTTGAGATTTCTTTTTTTGGGGTGGGGGCAGACCTGTTGTTTTGTTTTGTTTTCAGTAGTAGGTGTTGAACCAAGAAGGTTTTGCCACTGAGCTACATCCCCCACAACTTTTCATTTTTTTATTTTGTGACAGGGTCTTGCTAAGTTGTCCAGACTGGCCTGGTACTTATGATCCTCATGTCTCGGTCTCTGGAGTCACTAAATTTCAGGCAGCATCATCCTGCTCAGCTCCTGAGTTCTTAAAAGTAGAGGGAATAGAAATATTTGTATAACTAATGTATCACATGGAGCTGTATTAGCAAGATATTCTAATGTGAAGTAAAGATTGAATACCACTGGTCTAGGACTGATGTTGGTGGGGACCACAGCTTGCCTGCCTCGGTGCGCTTTCCTGCTTTCCCACCCTGTTCACTATCCTATTTTCTAATACTCTGGTAAAGTCTCTGATGCCTCCAGATCAAAGTGATTACAGATAAAAAAAAATTGAAGGGAAGATAAGACATGAATCTCAAAAAATATCTTTTGGTTTAAATATTTATGATTATGTAATCCATAACTTTAATTAGGCTTTTAGAAACCTGGCAGTACTCACATATTCTCCTTGGAATTAAAAAAAAAAATCACTACTGCCAGATGGCATGGAGTTTTACAGATAAATAGCCCTCCATGAATCATTGTTTATACACACAGACAGATACCAGTATTTGACTCTGAGCCATCATTTGTATCTAAATCCTTCCAACAGGCTGAGCGTAAACTGAAGATAATGTGACTTTGAAGGACGTCCTCTTTATAGTGACTGCACATAGGGCTTCTGTCCATGTGGAATGATTCAGATGCCTGAAAAACTGATCATAGTGCATCTCAGGCCCCTGAAGGAGATGAGAAGACAGACAGAAGTTGCCAAGAAGCTTGGGAAAGAGGATTAACTTGTATGCTGGGTGGTATAAAATTAGATTCATGGGTTTGCTTAAGTTTATGCTTACCCAATGCCGTGACTGGTACACGTAAGGCTGTCAATACACACTTATGAATAGTAGCATCGGATTCACCCTAAATAATTCCTAAATTCTGCCAAAAGTCTCTTCCAATAGTGTCCATCCATTCTTTACTATCTTTAATAATAGAGAATTTGTTACATTCCAAGTCAGTCTACTTGATAAGAAGTTCTTTATATTGAGCAAGAATTTGCTTTTTCCTGTTTGTTCGTCTTCCTCTTTGAACTAAACAGCAAACTTGATGCTTCTTCTGAAAGAGAGCCATCAAGTATTGAAGGAGAGCTAGTATAGCACCTTTAAATTATTATTTAGACCAAATACTTCCAGTTTCCTTAATTATTGTATTTCCCACATCAGGAAACCTGTTGGAAAAATTTATTAAATAATTTATAAATTCTCTGCCACATTGCAAGCATCCTTCTGATAGTTTATCAAAGGCATTCATCCATTTAGCTTCTGTTTTGTTACCAATTTTCTGACTTATAGATTGAACTGTGTCCAGACCCCAAAATATATTTTGAGCTTGATGCCTAGTATCTAAACCTAAGTGCTTCGGAACATAAACCATTTGGAAATAGTGTTATTGCAGATGTAATTAGTTTCGATGAGGCGGTCATACTGGGGTAAGGTGGGCTCCTTATCCAATATGACTAGTTTTCTTATTAAAAGATTGAACATAAAGGATGTGGGGACACACAAGGAGGATGTCATGTGATGAGAGACAGACTAGATTTATGCAGCTGTAAGCCAAGGCATGCCAAGATTGACAGGGAACCCCCAGAAAGAAGAAAGAAGCAAGGACAAATTCTCCTTCAGATTTCAGAGGAACCATGTTCCTGCAAACAACTTGACCTTGTCTAGACTCCAGAACTGACACAATACATTTCTGCATTTAGATTATATGTCTTTTGTTATAACACCCTAGGACACTAATACAGTGTTTTTTGTTTAGTTTAGTTTAGTTTTTTTTTTTTTAAACAGAATTGAACCTAGGAGCACTTAGCCAATGAGCCACATCTCCAGCATTGTTTTATATTTTATTTATAGTCAAACTCTCACTGAGTTGCTTAGGGCCTCACTAAATTTCTGAGGCTGATTTTGAACTCACCATCCTCCTTCCTCAGCTTCCCAAACCATTAGGCTTACAAATATACTGATTTTGATCATATTTTGGGCTTTATTTTTGGAATGATCCTATTGACAACATTCTATGTAATAATTTAGTAAATTCAGGAAAATTAGGGAGTTATTCCATTAAAGTATCCCAACTCCTTAATTAAAACCAATTTCAGAGTCTGAACTAATTTACTTATCAAGCATGTTGGAGGGGTATGAATCTCTGAATCCACATATATAGGTTTATAAATGTAACTTAATTTATTATAGCTTGATTTTTAAACAAGAACAATATTAAGAGAGAATTTATATGCCATGGTGGTGCTGGACCACAGAGGACATAAAGCTGGAGTTCTTTTTCCTTCTGTAGTTCAACAAAGATGCCAAGGAACCAGGAACCATAGCTCACACTTGTAATTCGAGCAACTTGAGTGGCTGAGGCAGGAGGATCGTGAGTTTGAGGTCAACCTCAGCAATTTAGCAAGACTCTGTCTCAAAATAAAAATTATCACACTTATAAATAGCCACTCCTCATTAGCCCTTTTCCCTAGCTCCTGGCAACCACAAATCTACTTTCTGTTTCTATTTATTTGCTTATTCTGGACATTTCCTATAAATGAAATAATATATACAGTCTTGTGACTGGTTCTTTGTTTCTTGGTATGTTCAGTGCTCATCCATGTACTTCATTCCTTTTTAATAGCCAATAATATTCAACTATGAGCACACTACATTTCATCTACCTATTCATCATTTGATGCACATTTGAACTGTTAACATTTTTTGTTTATTATAAATAGAATTGTTGTGAACATGTGTGTAAAGTTTGGTGTATATGCAAATTTTTTATTTCTCTTGGTTATAAGAGTAAAATTGCTGGGTCATATGAAAACTATTTTTAACATTTTAGGGGACTTTTAAGATATTTCCCACAACAGATATGCTGTTTTACATTTCTATTAACCCTGTTCAAGGGCTCCAATTGCTCCACACCATCACCAACACTGTTTATAGGTATCTTTTTTATTTTAGCCTTCCTGGTTGTGTGAAATGATATCTCATTATGGTTTTGATTTGCATTTTCCTAATAACTAATGATTACAAATATTTAAAAAATGTTTACTGGCCATTGGTATATCTTCTTTGAAGAAATACCTATTTAAATAATTTACTTGTTTCTTTAAATATTCTTCATTATTTTTAGCAGTTTTAGATTCACAGAAAAATTGAGGAGAGTGGTACAGAGTTCCCATATGTCTTCTTCCTCCACATACACAGTTTTCCCATGCATCAACATCTCCACTGCAGTGATGGAATTGTGCTGCAGAATCCACATTGGTACATTGGTATCACTCAAAGTCCACAGTTTACCTCAAAGTTCCAAGTTGGTATTATAGACTCTACAAGTTTGAACAAATGAATAAAAACATCTATTCACCATTATAATATCATACAGAATATCCTTTAAAATTTTTATTCTAATTTGTTATATATGACACCAGAATGCATTACAATTCATATTATACATAGAAAGCACAATTTTTCATATCTCTGGTTGTATACAAAGGATATTCACACCATTCGTGTCTTCATACATGTACTTTGGATAATAATGATCATCAGGTTCTACCCTCTTTTCTACCCCCATGCCTCTTCCCTTCCCCTCCAACCCCTCTGTCCTATCTAGAGTTTGTCTAATCCACCTATGCTCCCCCTCCCAACCCAATTTTGAATCAGACTCCTTATATCAGAGAAAACATTTGGCATTTGCTTTTTTTGGGATTGACTAACTTCACTTAGCATTGTATTCTCCAGCTCTATCCATTTACATGCAAATGCCATGATTTTATTCTCTCTTATTGCTGAGTAATATTACATTGTGTATATATACCACATTTTCTTTATCTATTCATCTACTGAAGAGCATCTAGGTTGGTTCCACAGTTTAGCTATTGTGAATTGTGCTGTTATAAACATTGATGTGGCTGTGTGTCTGTAGTATGCTGTTTTTAAGTCCTTTGGGTATAGACCAAGGAGTGGGATAGCTGGATCAAAAGGTGGTTCCATTCACAGTTTGCAAAGGAATCTCCATACTGTTTTCCAGATTGACTGCACCATTTTGTAGTCCCACTAACAATGTATAAGTGTGCCCTTTTCCCCACATCCTCGCCAACACTTTTCTCATTTCCCTTTCAGAGGATTTGTCACTGATATACAGAAATGCCTTTGATTTATCGGTGTTGATTTTGTATACTGCTACTTTGCTGAATTCAGTTGCTAGTTATTGAAGTTTTCTGGTGGAATGTTTTGGGTCTTCTAGGTATACAATCATATCATTGGCAAATAGTGCTAATTTGAGTTCTTCTTTCCCTATCTATATTCCTTTAATTTCTTTCGTCTATTTGCTCTGGCCAGTGTTTCAATAAATGTGTTAAGTAGAATCAGTGAAAGGGGGCATCCCTATCTTGTTCCAGTTTTTAGAGGGAATGCTTTCAATTTTTCTCCATTTAGAATGATGTTGGCCTGGGGCTTATCATAGATAGCTCTTACAATGTTGAGATATGTTCCTGTAATCCTTAGTTTTTCTAGCATTTTGAGCATGAAGTGGTGCTGTATTTTGTTGAATGATTTTTCTGCTTCTATTGAGATGATCATACGGTTCTTATCTTTAAGTCTATTGATGTGATGAGTTACACTTATTGATTTCTGTATGTTGAACCAACCTTGCATCCCTGAGATGAACCCTACTTGATTGTGGTGCACTATGATTTGGTTTGTTTTTGCATTTGATTTGCCAGAATTTTATTGAGAATTTTTGCATCTATGTTCCTTGGAGATATTGATCTGAAGTTTTCTTTCTTTGATGTATCTTCGCTTGGTTTTGGAATCAGGATGATATTGGCATCATAGAATGAGTTTAGAAGTGCTCCCTCTTTTTCTATTTCCTGAAGTAAATTGAAGAGTATTGGTATTAGTTCTTCTTTAGAGGTCTTATAGAACTCAATTGTGTATCCACTTGGTCTTGGACTTTTCTTGGTTTGTAGGCTTCTGATGACGTCATCTATTTCATCACTTGAAATTGATCGTTTAAATTATGTATATCATCCTGATTCAATTTGGGAAAATCATATGACTCTAGAAATTTGTCAATGCCTTTGATATTTTCTATTTTATTTGAGAAAATGTTTTCAAAATAATTTCTAATTACTTTTTGTATTTCTGTAGTGTCTGTTGTAATATTTCCTTTTTCATCATGTATGTTGGTGATTTGAGTGTTCTCTCTCCTTCTCTTCATCAGCATAGCTGAAGGTTTGTTAATTTTATTTATTTTTTCAAAGAACTAACTCTTTTTTTTTCCAAAATTTTCAATTGTTTCTTTTGTTTTAATTTCATTGATTTCAGCTCTGATTTTAATTATTTCCTGTCTTCTACTGCTTTTGGTGTTGATTTGTTCTTCTTTTTCTAGGGCTTTGAGATGTAATGTTAAATCATTTATTTATTAACTTTTCTTTTTTGAAGAAATGAACTGTGCAATAAACTTTCCTCTTAGTATTGCCTTCATAGTGTTCCAGAGATTTTGATACATTGTTTCTGTGTTCTCATTCACCTCTCAGAATTTTTTAATCCCCTACTTGATGTCTTTTGCCACCCATGTTCACTCAATAGCATATTATTCAGGTGTTGGAGTAGCTTTAAAAAAAATTTATCGTTGATTTCTAATTTCATTTTATTATGACCTGATAAAATGCAGGGTAGTATCTCTACTTTTTTATATTTTCTAAGAGTTGCTGTGTGACATAATATATGGTCTATTTTAGAGCTGCTGAGAAGAAAGTGTATTCATTCATTGAAGGATGAAATATTCTATATATGTCAGTTAAGTCTAAGTTATTGATTATATTATTGAGTTCTATAGTTTCTTTGTTCAGCTTTTGTTTGGACGATCTATCCAGTGGTGAAAGAGGTGTGTTAAAGTCACCCAGAATTATTATGTTGTGGTCTGTTTGACTCTTGAACTTCAGAAGAGTTTGATGAACATAGATGCTCCATTGTTTGGAGCATCTAAATTTATTATTGTCATGTCTTGTTGATTAATGTTTCCCTTAAGCAGTATGAAGTATCCTTCTTTAACCCTTTTTTATTAACTCTGGCTTGAAGTCTACTTTATTTAATATGGAAATGGAAACCCCTGCTTGCTTCCACGGTCCATGTGAGTGGTATAATTTTTCCCAACCTTTCACCTTCAATCTGTAGATGTCTTTTCCTATGAGATGAGTCTCTTGGAGACAGCATATTGTTGGGTCTTTTTTTTTTTAAAATTCAATCTGCCAGTTTATGTCTTTTGATTGGTGAGTTTAGGTCATTAACATTCAGGGTTATTATTGAGACATGATTTGTATTCCCAGCCATTTTTGTTTATTTTTTGGTATTTAACTTGACTTGTTTTCTCCTTTGATTGGTTTTTCCTTTAGTGTAATACCTCTCTTTGCTGATTTTCATTGTTGTTTTTCAATTCTTCTTCATGGAATATTTTGCTGAGGATGTTCTTTAGTGCTGGCTTTCAAGTTGTAAATTCTTTTAACTTTTATATATGGTGGAAGGTTTTTATTTCATCATCAAATCTAAAGCTTACTTTTGCTGGATATACAATTCTTGGTTGGCAGCCTTTTTCTTTCAGAGCTTGAAATATGTTGTTCTGGGATCTTCTATCTTTCAGGGTCTGGGTTGAAAAATCTGCACATAATCTCATTGGTTTCCCTGTATATGTATTCTGATTCCTTTCTCTCATAGCCTTTAATATTCCTTATTCTGTATGTTGGGCATTTTCATTATAATGTGCCTTGGTGTGGATATGTTGTGATTTTGTACATTTGGCATCCTGTAAACCTGTTGAATTAGGTTTTCCAATTCATTCTTCATGTTTGGAAAATTTTCTGATTTTATTTCATTGAATAGATTGCTCATACCTTTGGTTTGTAACTCTATGCCTTTCTCTATCCCAGTAACTTCTAAATTTGGTCTTTTATGCTATCCCATAGTTCTTGTATGTTCTGCTCATGGCTTCTTGCCATTTTTACGGTGTGATCTACATTCTTTTCAAGATTATGTTTTGTCTTCATTGTCTGAAATCCTGTGTTCCAGTGGTCTAATCTGTTTGTGATGCTTTAAATTGAACTTTTAATTTGTTTTATTGTTTCTTTCATTTCAAGGATTTATGTCTGGTATTTTTAGAACCTGTATCTCCTTATTGAAGTAATCTTTTGTTTCCTGTATTTGTTTATGTACCTCTTTGCCAAAATCATCTTTTTCTGCCTGTATTTGCTCTCTTATCTCATCCTGTAGTTCATAGAGCATTTTAATTATGTACATCCTGAACTCCTTCTCTATAATTTCTTCTGCATTTCTGGCCATGGATTCTAATAATGTGGTATCTTGATCTGTTTGGGGCACTTTCTTCCTTTGTCTTTTCACATTGCTTGTGTGTCTTCCCTTCTAGTGTTCTGGATCCAAGTCATTACCATTTTTACCCTATAGGCTTATAGTGCCCCTGTAGGGTTCCAATACCTCTCCTTTGAGGTGAAGGACAATGTTAACAGATCACAATAAAAACAATATGAACCCTAAAAACCAATGTTCGCTATTAAGACATTTACAGTTTGATCACAATGTACAGAAATGTTGAATTCAATTATTATCTACAATAAAGTCAGTAAGTTTGTAAAAAGGTTTATAGTTTCTGATAGTGGACAAAGAACCTGGGGTGAGGAATAGGATGATATGCTGACGAGGTAGGAGGTGAGGATATAGAGTTATTATATCTTAGGAAGTATGAAAGAGAAATCTAATGAGAAAGATTTTTAGTAGGAGAAGAGAGAGGAAGTAATTTTGGGTAGATAAGTAAGTGGGAAGACAGAATACACATAAAACAAACACACATATATATTAAGAAAAAACAAAAAAATTAAAATAGTAGGAATTGGTGGGAAAAAATTAAAAAGACAACAAGCAAACAAAGAATATACAACACAACTGTAATATACTATTCAGATGTCCCAGTCCTCAAAATCCTAATTCATGTAAAGTACTTGGTTCCACTTATGTTGGGGATGTGAGGGTGAGAGAATAGAGAGGGAGAAGAAAAAAAAATCTTGACAGAAGAAACAGGCATTGTTTTGGTTGGAGATTAGTATCTTTCCTGATTCCCTTCCCTTCTCATCCAATAGGTACTGTCCTCTGTTGTTAGCTGGTATCTTTGCCCTCAGGATGTGAAGGTAATCAGGGTGTCACTGTGCTAGGGTAGAAGCTGCTGGGGAGAGTGGGGAGTTAGAAACTGGGTACCTGGTCAGCCAGAGTTCCAAACTGGGAGTTGCCCCCACTGAAGATGGTGATGAAAGTGACCCACGATGGAAGCACCTGCTTTCAGCGATGGGGTGTCAGGTCTGTTGTTGAGGAGCCAGGTGGTGGTGTTAGACAAGGAGTCAAGAGACAAGCTCTGTGGCATGCAATGTGTAGCTATCTGCTGACATCAGAATCTGTGTGAAGTTCTCATGTGCAAGCAGGCTACTGCGTGTGGAGGACTACCTCCACTGCTGCAGAGTCCCAAGATGGTGGTGACAAGGGGAGCCCCACATTGGTAGATGGGAGTCCACATGGGAGTGGTGGCTGGAGTTCCTGCGTATGGGAAGCAGCTGGGTGTCCTGAGTGGGAGCAGAGTCTGAGATTTCTGTTCAGGTGGGTAGCCGAAAGTTCTGCATAGGTGCTGATGCCAGTGGTCCTGCTTGGGTACCTGGTAGTCCTGTGCAGACGAATAGTTGGGTGACCTACTCTGACGCTGAGGCCTGGAGCACTGGATGGGCATGGTGGCTATGATTCCTGCCTAGGAGCAGAAATATTGCTCACACAGAAGCAGTATTCTCACTACTTGAGTCCCATGTCATGGAGCGACAACAGAATGTTGCATCCCTCTGACCCCCCATCTTAGATCCTCTCCAGAATTTTTTTATTGCCCTAAAAATCATCTCTTCTCTACCTATTCATTCTTCCCTTCCACAAAATCCTGAAAACTATTAATCTTTTTTCTCTGGCCATACTTTTAATTTTCCAGAAGTTCATATAATTGGAATCATACAAAATATAGTGTTTTCAGATTGGCTCCTGTTTTAGTCAGCTTTTTTTGCAGCTGTGCTTAAAAGCCTTGACAAGAACAATTAGAGGAGAAAAAATTTAGGGTTTCATGGATTTAGAGGTCTCTGTCAATAGGTAGCTGGCTTCATTCCTCTTGGCTCAAGGTAAGATAGAACATCATGGCTGAAGAGTATGGCTGAGGGCAGCAGCTCACATGATGATCAGAAGCATAGAGAGAGACTCCACTCACCAGATACTAAGAATATACCCCAAGACATGTCCCCCCAATGACCCACACCCAACTTGCCTTCAGGGGGTTAATGACTCAATCATTTGTTAATGACTCTCATAACTCAATCATTTCTTCTCTAAACTCCTCTAAACTGGAAGCAAACCTCAGATCAGCAGAGTTTTCTTTATTCAGTTTTAGTTGCTGAGTGAATTGGTGGAACCCTGGTGTGGCTCATTTTCTGGGCAGAAAATGGCAGCAGGCTGAAGCAACGGTATGGGTTATATTGGCTTTGTTTAGGGTGGGACAGGAAGGCAATTCCTGGGGTTCACTGTATTGGGTGGGGTTCAGGTGCCAGTCAGGTGCAAGTTCCTTTTGTGTTCTTTCATTCTGGCTGAAGCCTGGGATTTTGAATGACACAATTTTGGGGAAAATGTCCTTGGACTTATTTTCCATATCCTTTAGGAGGGAACCCTTCCAAACTCATTCTATAAAGTTAGTCTCAACCTGATACCAAAACCAGAAAAATACACATCAAGGAAAGAAAAGTTCAGCCCAATATCCCTGATGAACATAGATGTAAAAATTCTTAATAAAATACTAGCAAATCACATACAAAAACATGTTAAAAAGATAGTGCACCATGATCAAGTGGGGTTCATCTAAGGGATGCAAGGTTGGTTCAACATATGGAAATCAATAAATGTAATTAATTACATCTATAGACTTAAAGACAAGAATCATATGATTATCTCAATAGATGCTGAGAAACTATTTGATAAAATACAACATCCCTTGTGCAGGTTTTCATGTGAACATGAACTTCCAACTCATTTGAGTGAAACCAAATAGCTGGATTATATGTTAAGAGTATGTTTAGTTTTGTGAGAAAATGCCAAACTATCTCCCAACATGGCTGTGCCATTTTATATTCTCATCAACAATTAATGAGTGTTTTTGGGCCATTCTTTTAACTGGGTAATTTGTCTTTTTTTAGTGTTAAATGTAAGAGTATTATATATATATATCATGTAGACACAAAGTCCCTTACCATTTTGACTACTGGCTCCCCCACGTTCTCTGGATCTTGATGCCACATTTGCATCACTCATAGACACATGGAAGAAGTATTCTGCTGTTCTAAATGCCAGGCTGTGATGGGGAACTGCAGGATTTGATCATACTCCTCCAGGCCCATCTCCAAGAGCATACTATAGCTCTTCCCTCTCTATGGATCTGCCTTCATAGATGTAAAGGTAGGAGAGACTGGCTCTTCAATCTGTATTCTTTTTATAGTTTTTTTTTGGTTTTGTTTTTGTTTTGGTCTTCAAGTTTTTGTCCTAAGTTATTAGGGTTCCTTAAATTTAATATTCAAAACCAGTCCTTAAAACTCAAACTCCTCCCTCAAATTATTGTCTCTGGGATCAGCTTTAAGTGTATTTTAAGGGGCTGGGGTTGTGGCTCAGCAGTAGAGTGCTTACCTAGCATGTGCAAGGCCTTGGGTTCAATCCTCAGGACCACATAAAAATAAATTAAAAATATTGTGTCCAACTACAACTATATATATATATATAATGTATTTTAAAATTCAAAAGCAAGAACTTGATTCCTTTGCTATCTCCTTCCCTGATGTCTCTAAGTTTGGATGGGTCCATGGCAAGGATATAAGGATATCATGCTGCAAAATTGTATCTTGCTATATAAGATGGTTGTCCAAAAGCAAACATGGGTGTCAGCAGGTGCAGCTGCATGGGTAGAAAAGCTCAGTGATAGAAGCCGGACATGGTGCTGTAAACCTGTAATCCCAGCTGCTCTGGAGGCTGAGGCATGACCATCCCAAGTTCAATGCCAGTCGGAGCAATTTATCAAGACATTGTCTTAAAAAAAATTAAAAGGGCTGATGATCTAGCTCAGTGGAAAAGCACCCCTATTTAATTCCCTGTACAAAACAATAAAATCAAAAACAAACAAAACAAAACCCAGTGACAGAAAGTAATCCAAGAAATCCAAGAGTCATTTTGAAGTGTGAATAACAACATTGATTTGTATTCCAGTTTGGTAGTCCTGGGTCCTCTATGGGACCAGGGTGATTAAGGTGTTAGAAAGGCAATTGGAAATTGAAAGGAAAGCAAGGAACTGGTGAGCAAGAAATGAAAGCCGGAGACCTGGCAGATACTCACTTGAAGCTGACAAATAAAGGCACATCTCTCCACAGATGGAGAGAGGCAAAGTCTTGGGGTTTGGGGCTTTGATGGGGGAGACTCAGGAATTTCAGCCTGGTGGGGTTGGTATGAGGGAGTGGTGAGCCTTTCTCAGAAAGGCCCTTAGGCGAGAAAGTAAAAATTTTTCTTAAAAACAGCCATCCAGATGCTAAGCAAGGACTTTTCAGAAATAGCTCAGACAAAGAGGAGAATCCTTTTTAATGATATTGTGATGTCTCATAGAACCCTAAGACCAGAAAGTAGTTAAGTCTCTGGAACAAATGGAAGCAGCAACTCAATTGTAGCCACCTTGGCCTTTTGGTTTATCAGATCACCCAGATCTCCTAGTTTTTGCATTTCCCAAAGGTATTGAAAGAGAGCATGAACTTTCTTTTCCTTTTATTGGTATGGGGATTGAACCCAGGGTGCTTTACCACTGAGGTACCTCTCAGGTCCTTTTTATTGTTTGAGAGAGAGGCTTGCCAAGTTTGCTGAGGCTGGCCTCCAACTTGCGATCCTCATGCCTCAGCATTCCTAGTTTTTGGGATTATAGGCATGTGCTACTGTGCCCAGCTCTGTTCTTTCTTTTAAAATTACACTTCCAAAAACAAAAACAAAAACAAATTACACTTCCAAAATTCTCAGGAAAAAAACCCAGTCAGTTTCACAACTTAAAATAAATGCAAACTGACTAGGGGAGGAGAGAGAATACAGCTCTAATAACACAAACGTTTCCGTGGCTATGGGCAAATGGTGTGGTGGGTGAGGGAAACATTTAAAAAAAAAAAAAGCAGTGTACTGACAACAACATATCTGTTAGGTGTTATGTTCATCCAAACTGGATATTGCTGAAAGTCTCAACTTCTTAGACCAGCACACAAACACCTTCAAAACCACCCTTTCATCTATTTTTTCTACTTTTTAATCAACTCTGAATATTTCTCTTTATTCTTTCATGCCTCTGAGCCTTTGTGCATGTCTTTTGTCTAGAAGAACTTCTGCTTTGTAGTTCTGCCTGGTGACTTCTAGTTATCTTGTAGGTCCAGCATAGCATTTCTTCTAGGGTCCCTATCACAGTTTCTTTCTCCCCACCCCCACCCCTCAATTCTCACCCCGTAACTGGGATTGAATGGGATTGAAAGCAGGGTCTTGGGCATGCTAGGTGTTATGGGCCAGGCTATCTGGACAATGACCAAACAGACTCCATTTTACCCTGAGACTCCATGTCATTAAGAAATGTTTTTCCCATGGGAACACCCTGTACCCTGTACCCATCAACAGTAGCTTAGCATGACATTTTTGGCTACACAAAATGGCAATTCTTGTACAATGTAAAATTGCTCTCTTTTTGGTTCCATTTGTTTTTTGGACAATGTACTCTGTCAATGAATGACTGGCTAGACATTAATAACCATTCTTTAACTTATACTCAAGTAGGGTCATTTTGACCCACTTCCCCTTCTGCTTGTGATCTCATGTTTGTTTATGGGTTTGAATCTTGACAACAGCCACTTATGATTAATGTGGCTTTGGACTATTAAGGAGTACTCTAACCAGGGGTGGGGGGTGAGGGGGGTAGGGGGGTTGTTGAAGGGTGTGGACTTGCTGCCCACCAGCTATTGGATCTGGACCACCAGCTGGTGAATAAAGATGGTTCAATCTCCTGCTTTAAGATGGACTCAGTGACTTATTGCAGTCTCACCATAACATAGGCTAATCCTCTAACCACTTAGATACATCCCCAGACCATTTTGAAGTTTTTATTTTGAGACAGGCCTGACTGGCTTGGAACTTGCCATCCTTCTGCCTCAGTCTTCCAAGAGGATGGGATCAAGAAATGAACCACAGTGCCCAGATGTCCCTGTCAGGTTTGATTGTTGTTACTGTGCTGTCTCCATTCTCTACCAATTGGGACACCTTAAAAGTATACTCTGTCTTATTTATTTGGGTGGTGACTTGTCTTTGGTTGCTACATCACAGAGCAATAAATTGAACAATAAATTCTCACTAGTTCTTTTACTATTTTTCTCCCAGGCATAAGTCACCTCAGTACTCCAAATCCTCAGATTATCAAGAAACTGGGAAAATAAAGGATGGTTTGATTTTATCTTTGGTCTTTGCTCATGATATTTTATTTTAAAATTAAAATTTGATTATGTAAATGTAATTTCACTTTGTGACCTTTCTCTTGCATTAAAATAAAAATACCCTTCATGCACATAATGATGAAAATACAACCCCCACCCAATTAAAGAGCAGAAGTGAACATTAATAAAAAGACAAGATTAAAAAACCTCCAAATATTGAAATTTGGGGCTTAGTGTGGGAGTATGAATAATGGAGATACTGGTTCTCTTCTTGGCAGCTCTTAATTTCTATTTCTCAATCCCAATCATAAAACAGGCAATTAACCATCTCTCAGCCCTTCCTCTCACCCCACTTCTTCTCTTTCTTCCCTTGCTTCCTTGCTAAACTAAAGATGGGTTGTGAGCCAGGAATAAAGAGGGACTTTTTTTCTCTTTTTTTTTTTATTGGGTACCTGCAATTGAACTCAAGGACACTTGACCACTGAACCACACCCCGGCCCCATTTTGTATTTTAATTAAAAAAAGGGTATCACTAAGTTGCTCAGCCTCTCACTTTTTCTGAGGCTGCCTTTGAACTCTATCTTCCTGACTCAGCCTCCTGAGCCCCTGGGATTCCAGGCGTCAACAAAATCAAATGTCTGATGGAGACAAAATCAAATACGACAAACATGGTTTGCTGTCATTTGTGAATTCAGGGACACAAATAAACACTTGGATTTTCTTAAAATAAAATGTACAAAGTTGATTATCGTAAATGTAAATTAATGATTAAAATTCTTCAGGTTTCAAAACTATTTAGAGTAAGATGGTTAGGCAATATTCACTGCACCTGCACTAAAATGTATCAAATTCTTACTCATAGGATTTTTAGAATGAAATGTTTCACTCTGATCTAAATGTGAAAAACCAAAATCAATAAAAATCTATATATAGAGAGCTGGGGCTTGTAGCTTAGAGTGCTTGCCCAGAATGCGCAAGGCCGTGGGTTTGATCTCCAACACTGAGAAAAAAAAAAAATCTGTATATGCTTATTAAGTATTTCCTAAGAACATAGGCTTTGATCAGTGATCTGAAACTGAAGACCAATAACCAACGCTAACCAGTAACCTTACCTTCATCACTTATGAGATACTAGAGACAAAGAAGAAGAAATAATAAAAGGCTACATTTTAAAGAAAAAAAAAAAACTTTTAATTTTCTTTCTCTCTCTTTCTGTCGGTGCTGGGATGGGGCCCAGGGCTTCACATATGCTAGGCAAGCGCTCTACCACTGAGCTACATTCCCAGCCCAATAAAGTATTAATTTCAAAACGAAAAGGTCACTGGAAATGGCATTGCAAATAGTAATAGAAAAGAACAAATCCAGGGACGGTGTTCCACTGTGCCGAGGAGCCTGCTCCCGGGTTCGCACAGCTGGTTTCGGGAAGGCTCCGCCTCCAGGACCCAGTTCCTCGGCGTTCACCGGCCGACACCCGCGCCGGGCGCCCTTCCGCACGCGCACTCGGAGCTGTCGCCTTGGTCGTCAGGTCCCCGCCTCCGAATTGCCACCTCTGATTTGCCAGTTTCTCGGGTCCGCCCCTCCGGCCCGACCAGTGTGGAAGTCGCCTCGGGTCTCCGCCCTCCTTGCCGGCAGCGAGCGGCTAACCCGGGCGGCGAGCGGGGATGGCGGTCGTGGTGGTGGCCGCAGGCCGCCTGCTGAGGCTCCGAGCTGCCGGGGCGGAGGGGCGCTGGCACCGGTGGCGAGGCGATGCAGTGGCACGGAGCTTCCTGCAGCCGGCCTCGGCCAGGAAGGATGCGGCCCAGGCGCGGCAGGTGGCTCACTTCACTTTCCAGCCGGACCCGGAGTCCCACGAGTACGGTGAGTCGGGGCCACCCTGTCAGTCCCGCCTCCCCAGACTCCCAGGTCCCCGGGCGCGCACGAGGAGGGCCGCCTTCCTCACGAGGAGGGGGTGTCAGTAGGCCGACCTCCTGCCTTTCGGGCTCAAACCCCGCCAGCTCTAGCACCCTCCCCGGCTCAGGGTCTGACTCCTCGCCCTGTTTTTGTTACTAAGCTTTTGAGACGCAGCCCTGGGGCACCTTCGAGATGGGCAAGAGGGCATACCACCTTCTGCAAGCGCCTGAGGTGGAGAGGTGGTGCCCAAGGAATCCTCTGTCCTCTGTCGTCCCTTCTTTCCCAGCCTGGGCCTTAGGTGCCATTGATTTTAGTCAGCAGCAGCGTTTGAAAGAGTTATTTATGGCTTTTGCTCTGGTGGGTAAGAGTAAGCTTCAGGACCTTGTAACTGAATGGATTTTCCCAAGGTTGCAGAACAGGTTCTTAAGTCGGGAAAATCCAGGCTTTTCAGGAGGCTGAGGCAGAAGGATTGCAAGTTTGAGGCCAGTCTGGGCCAGTTACTAACCCTGTCTCAAAATAAAATAAAAAAGATTGGGGATGTAGCTCAGTGGTAGAGCGCTTGTCTAGTATGTGCAAGGTCCCGGATTTAATCCCCATTCCCAGGAAAAAAAGAAAAAATGTAGGCTTTCTATTTGAGTGTAATGCCAACCTTGTGCTGGGCCATGGTGCCACTTAGCTAAGGAAGAGTAATTGATGTAGGTGTTGGGAGGTGGAAACTATAGGAAGGGTTTTTGGCAAATACTTTATAGTATGACTTTTGTGCAAAACTTTTACTATTTTGTTTTGAAAATTTTATGTAATTTCCTAAAGATCCAGTGTCTGTCATCGGAATATCAGGAAACTGTAAGAAAATGTTTTCCATTTTCATGTCTAATAACTTTTTTTTTTTTTTTGAGAGAGAGAGAGAGAGAGAGAGAGAGAATCTTTTTTTGTAGATGGACACAAACACAATGCCTTTATTTTTATGTGGTGCTGAGAGTTGAACCCCGGTCCTGCCGGTGCTAGGCGAGTGCACCATCGTTCAGCCACAATCCCAGCCCCGTGTCTAATAACTTTTTATGTGACAGGGCTGACATTTTTGGAAGTATGTCTTTACTTGTGAATAATAAATATTAACATTTTTTTTTAAATTTTAATTTGGGACCAGGGATTGAACTCAGGGACACTTAATCACGGAGCTACATTTCCAGTCACCCAGCCCCTTTTTAAATTTTTTAGATTTGAGACAGGGTCTTGCTAAGTTGCTTAGGGGCTCCACCAAGTTACTGAGGCTGACTTTGAACTTGTGATTCTCTGTCTCAACTTCTTGAGCCACCAGGATTATAGGTGTGCATCACTGCACCCAACAAGAATAAGAATTTATTGAGTGCTTATCACTGAGAGGCAGTGAACTGAGAAATTTACATTCGTCATCTCATTTGATACTTAGGACAAACTTAAAGGGTAGGTAATGTTTTCATTCCCATTTTGCAGTTTCATTAACTGAAGTCTTGAGATAGTTTATCCAAGGTGACACAAATGTGTTGGTGGCAGCTCCAGCTTTGGAATCTAATCATTCAGATTCTAGAGGTGATATTGTAAATATTGTAACCATGGTACTAAAATGCATATAGAAAGAATTACTAAGGGGGTATCCCAGCTTTATGAAACAGTTGATAGATACCATAAAGGTGAATGCGAATGCTTTTCACCAACAGGATGAACCTCAATTCTGTCTTCACAGAAAGAAACTCTGACGCAATGCTTGAGAAGTAGGGCATAAGTCTTCTTAATCCCCTTTCCACAGATGTGAAATAATTAACATATTAGTGCTGTCACATTTGTATGTTTTTATAAAAATAATACAGGCATATTACATATAATTTACATAATAGAAAAGTAAAGGGTTGCCAGGTGTGGTGGAGCACACCTATAATCCCAGCTGTGCCAGAGGCTGAGATAGGAAGATTTTGAGTTCAAAGCCAGCCTCAGCAACAGTGAGGCACTAAGCAACTCAGTGGGACCCTGTCTCTAAAAAAAAATATAAAAATGGGCTGGGGATGTGACTCAGTGGTTGAGTGCCCCTGAGTTCTCCTGGTACCAAAAGAAAAAAAAATAAAAGAAGAAAAGTAAAAAGTTATTTCACCATTCACTTCAGTAAATATTGCTAACATTTGGGTGCATCCTTCCAGCTTAGTGTATTTTTTTATAATTGTCATCTTCATATAAATACAATTTGCTTTATTTAATCAGAAGCTTTTCACATAAGGGTACATAAGAACATATAGTTATTATAAACTTCTTTAGAATTTAGAGCATATGTACCTTAGAGATAGTATAATTCAAAAGTTAGAATCAGCTTATCCTAGGTTTGTTTTGTCCCTGCCACCTGTGACTTTGAGGTCATCACTTATCCCCTTTAAGCCTCAGTTTCTTGCTGGGTGTTGTAATGCATGCCTGTAATCCCAGCAACTTGAAAGGCAAAGGTAGGAGGATCACAACTTAGTGAGACACCATCTCAATAAAAATAAAAAGGGCTGGAGATGTAGCTCAGTGGTAGAATGCCCCTGGGTTTCATCCCCAGTACTGGGGGCGGGGGTTGGGGAATGGGGGAATCACAGTTTCTTTATAAGAGGTTAATAATTATATCTACTTCACAAGGCAGTTAGGAGGCTTACGTAAGATAATATTTATAAAATACTTAACATGATATTTGATAACTAAGTATTCAGTAAATGGAAACAGTAATTACTATTGTGCTTTTTATTGTTACAGTTTTGCAATGTTATAAATAGTGTAAATTTAAGCATTTCTTATATATGATTTTTATGTTTCTGAGATTATTTCTTCAGTATAGAGCCCCAGGGGTGAGATTTCTAACCCTAAAATATGAATACTTAATAGATTATAAATGACTGGGTTATACCCCATCTTTATAAGACTATTATATTATTTCAAATATAAGAATGTATAAGAGTTTATTAGATGTTAATGCTAAATTCACAGGTACACACATATATACACAATACTCAGATTTTGTGCTAACTGCACTTTGTTTTAATTTGCGTTTGTTTAATTTCTATTGAGAAATAGTTCCCCATGTATTTGTTCACTAGGTTTATTTTCTCTGTGAATTGAATGTTCTGTGATTTTTTTACATTTTAAAAATTATGCTCTTAGGGGCTGGGGTTGTGGCTTAGTGGTAGAGCACTTGCCTAGCACTGGTGAGGCACTGGGTTTGACCCTCAACATCACATAAAGATAAATAAAGCTATTGTGTCCATTTACAACTAAAAAATATTTTTTAAAAATTGTGCCCTTAGTATTTTTCTACCAATATTAATACTTTCTATCATTATTGAGTAACTACTCTTTCCAGGTGTTGTGAGGGTGATCAGTCCATAATCCTTATAATAACCTTGTGAGTTACACAGTATTTTGCTCTTTTTACATGTGAGAAAGTTGAGGCTCAGAGATGTTAGTGGCTTTCCCAAGTCTGGTAAATAGCAGGGCCTGAGCTTGAAGCCCAGTGTGCCTGACTCCAAAGCCTACATTTTAGCCTTATGTATTAAAATTTTGTATAATTAAGATATTAATGAAGATAATAACTTTTTGCCTTTTATATATGTTACAAATCCTTTTCTTTGGTTTTTCTTTTTTGATACTAAAGATTGAATCCAGGGATGCTTTACCACTGAGCCATATTTTCACATTCTTTTTATTTTTTATTTTGAGACAGGGTCTCACTATGTTGCTTAGGGCCTGAGTTGCTGAGACTGGCCTTGAACTTGCAATTCTCCTGCTTCAGCCTCCCGAGCCATCAGGATTACAGGCATGTGCCACCATGTCTGATGCAAATACTTTCTTTACTTTTATTATTTGTTGGTTTTCTCTTGACATATAAAATAGACTACTTAATTAATTGGTGGTCAGGGTGGACTCTGAGTAGGTGACATTTAAGCTGCACAGTGAGCTTTGACAAAGAATCATCTCTGCAAAGACCAGGGGGAAAGTGTTTTTTCAGGAAGATGAGTCTGGTGAGCTTGTGTTGTGGTGACTGAGAAAACCATTTAGTGGGGGTGTCTTGAACAGGTTGAGGTGGACAGGTCTCTCCAAGATCAGGTGGAGACTGGATAGCCCTGTGTTGTGGGGATGAAGGTCTTCTTTCCAGGATTAGAGTTTATAGGGAGCAGAATGATGTAAGTAAAGATAAGTGAGAAAGCATCGTGTTTATGTGAGGAATGGGGAGGTATTGAGTTTATTTGCAGGAAAAACAGAAGGATTAAGAAATAAATTTGAAAGAGTAAATGGAACTTTGAAAGTTCAGTCTAAAGGTTGGTGGGGGGAACAGATTTCCTATCTTCAATGTACCTCATGTTATGATGGGTGCATTAATTTGGATTCAAGTTTTGCTGGGCTGTGTAAGACCATTGTGTTTTTTTCTTTTCTTTTCTTTCTTTTTTTTTTTTTTTCTGGGCAAAAAAGTGACTTTAAATGTGCTTGTGTTACATTATTAGGAGAGTTTATAGAGTCAATTAACGAATGGGAAGTAAGGAGGCTGAAAGATCAGATATTGTTGTTGTCTGTATAAGAGGATGTAATTGTGCTTGGATGGTGCTAGTGGGTTGTATGTCTTGACGATATGACCAGGTTTGTTACTGTTTTACCTGTGGGGACTTAGGGAAGGGGTATGAAGTATTTTTAGCCTGAGAACCTGGAAGGATGGTAAAGTGGTGATATCATTGATACAAGTGGCAAATGCCAGAGAAGAAGCACATTTTTGGTGGGAGAGAGAGAAAGATTGGGTGAGCATGTGAGCTTAGGAAATGTTCTTAGTAAGTTACTTGAAGGAAATAATTCAAGGAATTTTCTCTAAAAAGATGAATAATAGAGACCTGGAAAGGCTTCAAAGGATCCCTCTGAAAAGAATATCCAAAGAGGTGTGAAGTGTGTGCCAGCTGGAGGGGTCTCGCATGTGTGACGGTCCTGAGGTGGCAGGGAGCTTAGGTGGTAGAACTGAGAGAACTCTTCCATGGGGATCTGTGGGGACAGTGGTTAATAATGGAACTGTAGAGGTGGACACGGATGGGATCAAGCAGGGCCTTGAGGACATGACAAGGAGTGTGGTCAGAAGTCTTTGTAGGGCTTTGAGCACAGGAGTAATATGATGTGGTTTGCTTTTTAGGATTCTTATTGTAACAGATCTTTGGGGAATGGTTTGAAGGGGTGATAGCAGTACAAGTGAGGAGACAGTTTTCTGGAAGAGAAAAAAGGTGGTAATTCTGGACATAGGCTGTAAAGTGCTGTGACCTGCAGGGCCATTAATTAATTCAGGTTCCCAGACCCGGTGGTGAGGGGATGGGGGATGGGAAAAAGACAGACACATAAATAGAGAAAAAGCTGGGTCTCAGGGATTGACTATATATATATATATATATATATATATATATATATATATATATAGTATATGTATATAGTGATACACAATATGCTCAGCACATTTATTATATAGGTATAAACATCAAAAGGATTTATTGTGAGAAAGTTCTTCAAAGTAAGCAGAACCAAGGTCATGAGTACCAGCAGCCTGATTATAATTATCAGCTTTCTCCACCCAGAGATTTCTATACCTGAACACCTGGCATCTGAACCTCAAGGTCGAGAACTGAATAGCTCCATGGCTGGTACAAAACCTCCTATTGAACAGAGTGTCACCATAGCAACTGAGCAGTCTCCACCTTCCCACTGAGAGTTCTCAAGAGAGGTATCACCACTGTCATAGGACAGTTCAAGACCCATAATTCAGTCACTGCTCCCAATATAACAGTGCTAGATTAAGTCATTTATTTGGAAGTAGGATTTGATGGGTTCAAAGAAGACATTAAGGATGCCCCTGGGTTTACAGCTTGGGCACCTGGGTGGAGGCTAGTGTTGTTTGCTAAGATGGGAAAGGCTGGTATTGGGAGCAGAAATCTAATGTTTGGTTTTGTCTTTGAGTTAGAAAAGCCCAAGACAACAAGTAGAGAATTGATGATTGTTGGATATAGAAGTCAGAAGCCCAGAGGAGAGATTCATGTTGCAGATAACCAGCATGTATATAGTTTAAAGATGGAGCAGAGAACAAGCCAGCAAAAGGAAGGGATGTCCCATGGCCTCATGCAAAAATCACCTGATGCTCTGATATGGGGTAATCTTGGGACTCCAGCCATAATACTTCAACTTTAAAGTGTAGATCCTCTTAATTTTGGACTTAGGTGACCCTGTTCCTCTCAAGTACTCTCTACTTTCTTCCTTTTCGTAGATATGTCATATATACTGGAACTTTAAGAGGCAATTATATTTTAGATCCTTCATTTGCATTTTTGGTTTGTTTGGATATTGGGGATTAAACCTAGGTGGTCTCAGGCATACTAGGCAAGCACTGTACCATAGAACTTATCCTTAGCCCCTTCATTTACAGTTTAGTAGGTTTGCGCAACATGTTATCCTACTTGGGGTAGACATTCCAACACCCTTAGTAGGAATTAGAATGAGATAAAGGTAGATACCTGGCAAATAGAAAGTGAGTCCTGGAAAACAGGGTATCTGGAGGGCTGGAAGAAGTTTTATTGGGGAAAATAGGCAGTTTCTTAGTCATCTTCCCATTTTTTAAATATTGAAAAGTTTTATTTATTTGATAGATAACTTATGAATTAATATAAAGAAATGACAGTAACTCTTACATATACATTATTCAAAACATTTTCATTAAGCACCAAGTAGCACAGTTTCCAATCTTTTCATCCAAAACACTTTTATCATTGAAAGATTGCTCTAAACTTAATTTATTTAGGTTTTTAACCAAGAAATCTCAAGCTGCCAATCACAGCTTTTAATTAGCACGAGATGACCAGATTAAACCCTTATAATATGAATAAAAATAACTTCAAAAAGTTTTGTCTTGGGCTGGGGTTGTGGCTCAGTGGTAGAGCACTTGGCAGCATGCGTGAGGCACTGGGTTCGATCCCCGGCACCACATAAAAAAACTAAACAAACAAAATAAAGGTATGGTGTCCCTCTACAACTAAAAATATTTTTAAAAAAGTTTTGACCTATATATTCCAACTAAGGGCATCAGCTAGCCTCAGGCTGGTATTCTACAAGCCAAATATCATCCACACAGCACACAGATTAAATGCATTATAAGTAAATACAAAGTGTCATAAAATATGTGCTCTTGTATATTCAAGGGGAGTAATGCCTAATTTCCATGGGTGTACAATGCGGCAAGGGCAACAGAAACAGATGCCATTCACTAACTTGTAAGTGAGGACCTAGCAAGGACAGTGGAAGGAACAAAAGGTCCTGTGCCCTGGAATAAAGTGGAGGCTTTGTAGACGAGGTGGTGTCCAGGCCAGGCCAAGAGCATGAGTGAATATCTAGATGCATGGGGAGGAATCTTTAGGGCTGGAGAGGACAAGGTGAACCAAGACACTGAGCCACAAACCTGCTGACTATTCAGAAGACTGTGGAGTGTTTGTGCTGGGTGGAGGGTAATCTAATAAGAGATGTGTAAAACAGGGAAAGGAAAACATCCTCCAATAAAAGGACACAATATCTTCCCTGATGGAGATGCTCCCTGTTCTCTCTGGATGTGAAGTAGCTGGGGATTACTCTGTCAGTCACCTTTGACACCAAGCCCTAATCCCTTGGAATCAAATCCATGAGCAAGAATCTTCCTTCATGTAAACTTTTCCCCCAAAAGTTAAACAAAAACACAAGCAAACTAAACAAAACCCAAAACAAAAAGAATGAGATCAAGGTTTGACTCCTCATACTTCATTTGTGTCTCAGCTGTCATGCTAGGGAGACAGGGTCTGTTTTGTCACTCACACCCATTCATTTCTGCAAGGCATCTAGATGCACATCAAGTCCTAATACAGCATCCCTCAGAACAGTAACACCACCCAGAACATAAACTTAACCCAGTAGAAGGCAGCATCAACCGAAGGATCTACTATAATATTACTACTTGATCCTACCTTATTTTAACCCTTTTTCTGATTCATTTACAAAATATCTACACTCTTTAATGTTCTGGAAATGTTACAAATGTTGCATTAGATTCCTCTTCTTGAGGTAGTTCAAGTTTTGTGACAACAAATATACATATTTTTCTACACTTACCATGGACGACTAGTTATCATGAAAGGCCTACAACCAAACTAGATCATAACAAATTAACAACTGTAAGAAAAAACCATAAAGTCATACAAAAATTAAAAGCAAGCAAAAAAGAAAAGCAGGAATCTGTGTCATCAAACTAGTAGTCTAAACTTTGCCACAGATAAAAAAAAAAAAAAAAAAAAAAAGAACCTAACCTCACTTTGTTTACCAAGCTATAGGCATTTTATAAAATACTCAAGTAATTAACAGCTCATAAAAATTCAGGGAAATTTTTAGGTGGAAACAACATTAACATCAACTCATTCTCTAGCAAATAGTTTTTCTAAAATGTGTGGCCATGCAGAGGAAGTTTGGCAAAACTGTCTGCAGGGGCCTACCTTGTGGAACAGACCCCTCTCAGGTCTGCTTCAGAGGCGCAGAGATATTGGCAGATACCTGCTCCAGGTGGGCCAAGGAGCCCTGAGGGAATTCACCTGGCTTTTTGTGCTGCACATTGATGTCCTCCAGCACCTGCTGCCAATGCCTCAGCTTTGTCAAGTGCTTCTTCTCCAGTGCATCTTTCCACTACAATTCATTCCTTAATTCTTAGACATCATCTTTGATAACTTACTCTGATTTCCAACAACTGCAACCTGCCTGTTTTTTTTTTTTAATTTTTATTTTTTGGTGGTGCTGAGGATTAGAACCCAGGGCCTTGTGCACCTACCAACTGAACTATATCCCCAGTTGCAATCTGTTTTTGTAGAAAAAAAAGCATTCTGTCTGTCTTGAAATACCCAGCAACTTCTGGATACATCGATCAACACCAGTTTGAATTTCTTCCTGATCCGCGTGATTAACATACTCCTGAATTATGAGAGAAGCAAAGCAAGCCTCAAATGTTGACTTTAACTCGTGCACCAAGGTACTGTTAGAAGTTCTTAGAGCATCAGGCGCTGCCTGAAGAAGCAAGGGCTGGCCCAGGTCCCGGTGGAAGTGGTGGGGATCCTGGAAGCTGCCCGGAGAACATACCACCCAGTGGAGCTACAGTGTCTGGAATGGCTCACTGAATCTTCCTATTTCACAGTGTGATTAATACCACACGATGTCATGGATGCCACCTATTTATCATGCTTCAGTGGACGTGTCAGACAGTGTGCTAAATGTTGGAGTTTCCAAGAGGCATCTGAGGAGGAAGTTCTGATGCATAGGTCTATACCAAACTTTAGACAGTGCAAAGGACACCTGTGCTGAGTGTATTGGTAGATTTTTGTTTTCTGAAAGACCCTGATTTTCTTTATTGTGCATGTGTTTTTTTGTTTGGGTTGTAACCTGCCCTTTGTTAACCTTACTTATTTCTGGAGACTACCCCTTGAGCACTCTTTTGCCTCTGTGTCTCAGATGCTGCAGCTCTGGGAAAGGCTTCTCTACTGCTTCAACACTACTGCAGAGGAGTAGTTATCAAAGACCTACTCCATCAGACTGCTGTTGCACATTACTTCTCCCCACTGCCCTTCTTCTGTTGTCTGTCTTTGAATTCTGACATTGGCAGATTTTTTTCCTATGAATTCTTTTAAGTAGGTAACTTTTTTTTTGCATATTAAAAAAACCTTTATTGAAACAACTATGTGTGCTTATTTGTTTAGTCATTTAGTGAACAAATATTTGTCAAGTACCTACTACCTGCCAGGTCTTGAAGATATAGCTCTAATCAAAACTGTTAAGAATTTGACATTCTGCTGACATACTATTTTTTTTTAACAGAAACCAGGATGATGTGGTTATTCATGATCTTCTACTTAAAATACTTTCAGTAAATCAATTGATCCCAAACACAGAGCCCAGTTTTACCACTGTGTGGCCATTAACTCACATCCTTGCCTCAGAAGAAACTGTGCAGCTGTATTGTTTTGGTTTTGATGTAACTTTTTGTCTTGAAAAAGAATTATCTGTTTTGAAACTTGTCAGCCATTTATTAACATTCATAATTTGACATTTGCATTTAGTAATTTCTTAGTATTATGATTTTTTTTTTCAAGGCCAGGGATCAAACACAGGAACTTGCGCATGCAAGGCAAGCACTCACCACTGAGCAACATCCCTATCCCCTTCCTTCCTTCCTTCCTTCCTTCCTTCCTTCCTTCTTTCCTTCCTTTCTTTCAAAATCTTACCAGTAGTACAGCCTTGGTTAGCATGTGCTGGGCTTATCTAATTAGGGAATAAAGGCATATTCTATGGGTGGTCTTTGGTGTAACCTCAAATACATAATTCTCAAGAAAACACACATTTCAAAATATTTTACCTATGAATAATATGATTTCTTCCTGTTCCATCCAAAAATCATGCTACAACTTGAAAAAGAATGGGTAGTTGATGTTGCTATATTAAAATTGGCATTTATAACTTGTAAAAGCATTGAGTAGATGAGTAATTAATCCCAAACCCTAAAATTTTAAATCCATTTGGTAAAAATTTTCAGTAGTGAAAGCATAGTTTTTGTGCTCACGTGAAAATATAAATTCTAAATACCCTTATTTTTATGTTATCCCATATGAGTGCATTCTTTGTGATATCAAGCAATGCTTTCCAGACTTACTTTGTGTGGGTTCTATTGTTAAAGTTTTTGCTTTTTCTTCTGCTAAAATCTTGCAGAGCTGCAAAGCAATAAGAGGAATTAGTGGGCACTGACTGATACAGCATTTTCCTAACATGCATGAGGCCCTGTGTTCAATCCTCAGCAATGCAAAAGAGAGAGAGAAATAAAAATAAAAAAGTCTTGGGGGCATTCAGTAAGCGGACTTAAAAATTCAGACCAGCTTAGATGATGAGGCATTTTAATTCTGCTGTGGCTAACTATGAAAATCCTAACAGACAAATATAAACATTGCTCTTTGAAATGAATGACACAGGAAAAAGAGTGGGGGATTTTATTGTGAGTAGGAGGAAATTTTACCCTAAACTGTTATCGTGTGATGCTGAGCACCAATAAATATTGTAGGGATATTCATAGAGTAGCCAAGAATTTGAGAAAAATTGTCTATAAAGGGATAAAGTCTTAGCCTGGTGAAAAATCAACTGTGATGTAATCGTGGACACATGGTGTGGTTGTGTTTCCTTTGACAAAGATGACATATCAGTGATTTGCTGAGTAAATTCCTATCATCTTCACCAGGAATAAAAGTATAAAAAGACTATTATTCTGGGCACAGAGGGCAACGGGGCATA
Organism: Callospermophilus lateralis; assembly: GCF_048772815.1. Taxonomy (NCBI): domain Eukaryota; kingdom Metazoa; phylum Chordata; class Mammalia; order Rodentia; family Sciuridae; genus Callospermophilus; species Callospermophilus lateralis. Next base: position 80,957,177 of record NC_135310.1, on the reverse strand, counting down.
TCTCATAAGGGATTGGCAAGACCTGAAGCATGGGCCTCAGCACTATTTAAAAGATCAGAGAGACATGTCAGTGGATAGTGGAAGAGCTGAGGATTTATAGGTCAGAGCTGGCTGTGGAGCTGGGCTGGGCTAGGGAAGAAGTTGGGCTTTCAGGAAGAGGTTAAGTGACCAGTGTTCCATGGTCAGAGGGTGAAAGGAAACAGAAGTAGCTGTTATGACCCATACTGGGAATTAAGCCTTAACTTTTGGGACACATTGGTTGGGTGACTGAAGAGCATGGAGATTAGATTGGACATTGGCCAGGGTAATCAGCAGGTCAAGGTGGCCACCACTGGATAGACCAAGGTAGGACTGGGCCTCTGGATCAGGAGATTCATGAAGGAGTCTGTTTGTGCTCTGAATAGTGCTTTTGGAGAGGAGTTGAACTTCAGTTCTAGGGCACCTTGTGACATCTAGGCCTCAGTCAAAGCTTCAAAGTCATGATGTTTCTGAATTGCAACATTTGGAACTTTATCAGATAAACCATTTATAATAATGCTAATGTCAAATGGAAGCACATGGACAAAGTCCAGAATTTAACAATAAATAGCTAACATTTCTTTAGCACTCACTGTGCCAGGTACTGTTCTGAGTGTTTTATGTATTTGTTCCATTTACTCCTCCCAAAAGTCTATTCAGGGAGACAGGTATTGACTTGCAGAGATTCTGCTAGCAATGAGATAGTAGGAAGGACGTGTAGGCGTGGGATTATGTTGTTCTGGGTACCTAAATTTATTTGTGGGTAGCCTGCCTTGGCATATTTAACACATGCCACTGGTCCTGTGTATTCCTTATGGTTGGGATTCCTAACATCTGTCTAGGGTGAGACTGCTTGCACTCTGGCTCTCAATCTCACCTTAAGGTTCTGTAGCTTTTATTATCTGTGTATATTCATTTGCTTGATTATATACCCTTTTCATTTTAAAAAATTGTTTATAAATTATTTGCTATTGGTAAGTTTTACCTCATCAACTAGCTTCTGCAGATTTTTATTGCTTTTTTATATCCCATAGACCAAGCATCCTTGTAAAGAATCCAGTAAATTCACATGATATATTCTGTGCCTTTCTTTCTACCTTGATTTTAATTATATTGTAGTCAATTGTTAAGAAACTGGTTATTTTTGCATATTTTACAATGTCCAAATAGTCTATTTTTTGTTTTCCACAGGGCAAACTCAAAAAATGAATCTTTTTCAGTCAATAACAAGCGCCTTGGATAACTCACTGGCTAAAGATCCTACTGCAGGTAACGTTGATCTACGTTCAATTGTGGTAGTTGCTTATGCCAGAATTAAAAATTTGCTTGAAAAATTTGTATGGAGCTCAAAGGTTAACATTGTAGATATTAACCAGAAATTTTTGAAAGACCTGATCAAATATATACGGCTGAAGAACCAACTGCACTATTAGCACATGTCTGTATCCACTCATTACTAGTTCTCATGTATGTTGACATTAGGTCAGTTTTCATAGTACATATGGTCCTAATATTATAGTAATTTCTTCTGGATTAATATCTACTTTGTACTTCTGTTTCTCTAATGTACAGGAAAAAACTCAGATAATACCAGGTCATTCAGATACAAATTTATAAATGAAGATTTGATTTCTATACTTTTTGACTTTTTACATGTCATTCAACTTGTAATATTTCTTTTAGAAATAATAATTTTAGTATTTATACATAATTTCATAAGCAATTTCATTTTTATCTTATTAATGATTGGTATAAAAAGTTGTCCTTCTGTGTTTTCTAGATTTGGTTGGATTTACTTCACATACACACACTCTCACTTTACTATACCTTGGGCTTTTCCTTGAGAATCCTTTTTTCTGATACTGAGGATTGAACTCAGGGGCTTTTACCATTGAGTTACATCCCCAGTCCTTCCTATTTTTTATTTTGGGACAGTGTCTCCCTAAGCTGCTGAGGGTCTTGCTAAATTGCTGAGGCTGGCCTTGAATTTGCAACCTGAATCACTGGGATTATAGATGTGTGCCACCGTCCCTGGTCCACTTGAGAATCCTTTGTTTTAAAGTTAAGTGAAGTGAAAAACAGGTAATTTCTTTTTTTTTTTTTTTTGAAGGAAGTGAGAGCTAGACTGGAAAATTACTAGACCTTGATTTGTTTTGAATGTTATCTGAGAATGATAGAACTAGGTGAGTGAATGTAGAGAAGGGTGACTTATTTTCTTGCGGTCCATAAAACTCTCAGGTGCATTCATGGGACTAGTGTTGGGCTCTCTGAATACCCCTTAATTTATTCTTGCCTTACTAAAAGGCTCCTCTTAGTTTCCACTGACCCCAATCTTTCCTCTGCTGCTGTGTTCTACCATACTTGCTTCCTGTCTGTTTACACAGTCTAAGTCCCTTTTTATGTGAGACCCTTCTGTTAGCTTGGAATTCTCCTCCTTCAGCTCCTCGGAGGGCTGACTCTTACTGAACACTATGTTTAAGAAAACCACAGACCTGGGAACCAGGACTGTGAGTCACAGTTCTGGCTGGCTTTTTGACTTGGCAAGTCACTCTACTACTCCTCTGGCCTCGTTTCTTCCTGGATAAAACAAGATGAGATTCAGGATCAGTGGTTCTGTCTCTGCAGGGAGTTCTTTCCACCCGTACTCTGCTTCCCATGCCTTTATCAGTGTCTGGAGACAGTTTTGGTTGTCACAGCTATGTGTTTGATGGGCAGCTGTCATCAAGTGGGTAGAGACCAGGATTCTGCTGTATATCTACAATGCACAGGAAAGTCTCCCCAACAGAAGATTTATCTAGTCCAAATTATTAATAATATCCAAGTTGAGAGACCTTGAGCTATATCTTTAGTCCATTTCTATTTAATGATTTAAAATATAAACATTTTAATTGCTTATTTCTCATGAATATAAAATGACGTCTTTAAACATTTTTTTTTTCCAGTAATATTTGGCGAAGATGTTGCCTTTGGTGGAGTCTTCAGATGCACTGTTGGCTTGCGAGACAAGTATGGTAGGTTAATATCTATGTGAATAGTATTCCTGTAGGACTTTTACTTCAAGATAAAAACAAAACAAAACAAACAAACAAAAAACCCCACAAAGTATACTTTGTTAAATTTCTGTATCTTTATTACATGGGTGAGTACCTTTTCATTTCCTCAGCCACCTGTAGAGTCCTGTGGCCTAGATTTCTCAAAATGTGTTTTAACTCTAGTATCTTCTGATCTACTTCATATCACACAGATTAGAGATTCCAAAATAATCTTCACTAAATGATAGTCAATGTATTGTCACCCATCTGTTCAAGAACCTTTGGCATCTTCCTGCAGCATGCCTTGGCCTGGGACTTCAGTTCCCTTTCTTCCAGTTCAAGATTCTGCTTGGTAGTCTATTAACAAATTTCATCTTTGTTGGGGAGAAAGACTGAGAGATTTATTTCCTAAGGAATTGGCTCATATGATTGTGGGGGCTGGCAAGTCTGTAGGGCAAGCTGGAAACTCGGGCAGGGTTTCTGTGTTTTAGTCTGGAGGCCAAATTCCTTTTTGTTTGGGAAACCTCAAGTCTTTTCTCTTAAAGCTTTAAATTGATTGGATGAGGCCCACCCACATTGCAAATGGTAAACTGCTCTACTCAAAGCTATTGATTTAAACATTAATCACATCTTAAAAAAAGATACCTTCACAGCAACTTCTGAGTCTGTGTTTGACCACATAACTGGACATTACAGCCTGGCCAAGATGACATAAACTTAACTATCTAATGCCCACTTCAACCCAGCTGCTCTGTCTTTTGCCTGGCATGGGATTGATTTCTGCCTATTGCTTTTATTTATTTCTTTTGGGTCCAACTTAGAACTGACAGAATTCGTTTTGGCGAGCTCTCAGTTCCCACTCTTGACATGCTATGTGAGGAATGTATTTCCACCCCCATGGTTAAGGATGCCTCTGAGCTGCTTTTGACATTTTATTTTTTTCTCTCAGTCTTATCTCATCTGGAAGTCCACAGAGTGGTTCAGAGTTTGCAGGAGTTGACATTTCCCTCTCTTCTTACCTTTACCCTGCCCTGTACTGCTCATGTGTGTGCACAGGGTGAGGAGTGAGTGTCTTTTCAGATTTTTTTTTTCTTAAAATAATCTCTTTCCAGGTCTGGTGGTTCAGGCCTGTAATCCTAGGCAGGACTGTAATCTCATTGCAAATTTGAGGCCAGTCTCAGGAATTTAGTGAGACCCTCAGCAAATTACCTAGACCCTGACCTGACATAAAAAAATAAAAAGGACTGTGGTTGTAGCTCAGTGGTAAAGTGCACCTGGGTTCAATCCCCAATGCAAAAAAAAAAAAAAAAAAAAAAAAAAAATTGTTGTCTCTCTCTGTATTGTACTCTCTGTGAGGTTATGATGTACTTAAATCAAAGAGACCATTGGGAACTTATTGGGCACTTATAGTTTTTTTTTTTTTACTCCATCTGTGGCAAGTTGAGTTTTTGGATCTAGTCCCTTTGCCTTCTACTTGTCTATTCTAACAGCTGTTTAGAGTTTGAGATAGTGAGCAAAAGATGATCTTTCCTAATCATTGACACTCCTACAAACTTGTAGATCTTTAAGAAAACATTTAAAAACCTTTAAATGCTTCTTGGGAGGCTGAAGCAGGAGGATAGCAAGTTCAGAGTTAGACTCAGCAACTTTGTGAGGTCCTAAGCAACTTTCCCATTTGTATAAAAAATGGGAAAGACAGAAAAACATAGAGGACAAAATAAAAATTGCTTACATACTTCTAAAGATAAACTAGAGATAACTGCATATCCTGGAATATGTACTTTTGAATATTGAATAATTTAAAATGTTAGATAATGTGTGCACACTTTGTATATAGTTTTGTAGCCTTTTTTTCTGCCTGGTGTAGTTATGCTGCTGAACTATTTTTGGCTTTCGCTGTCCTGTCTTTTCTGAAACTGTAGTGGCATGCCGTGGACTTGTTTAAGCTGGTAAGTCCTCAGTGGACCTTCTGACCAGATTCTCACCATGATTCTCATTCTATCTGGGGCAGTTCATCCACGCACCTGTTACACACAAACTTCTGAATTCTTGCCTCCAATCTAGACTTCTTTCCTGAGCTGTAATCTATATCTTCACTATTTCACTGCATATCTTTTTTTCTTTTTTTAGTTGTTGATGGCCCTTTATTTCATTTTTTAATTTATTTATATGTGGTGCTGAAAATTGAATGCAGTGCTTCATACATGCTAGGCAAGGGCTCTACCACTGAGCTACAACCCCAGTCCTTCACTGCACATGTTCACCCCAGTGTCACACAGTCACTTAAAAATGCTACATTTCCGGAACTAAACTCATCACACCCACACAGCAAATCTGTGCCTTCTGCTGCATTTTCTATCTTGGTGATTGTATCAACATCCATTTAGTTACCAAGCTCAAAACGAGATGGTCCTCATATCTTCCTTCTTTCTCATTTCTCACATCCAGTCAAATCTGAAAATTTCATCTTCGTAGTTTCTCTTCAATCCAGCCCCTCCATTCTTACTGCCCTGGCACTTCAGATCTTTAATTTTCTATGCCTAGGCAGTTTTATTTCTTAGTAATCACCCTTCCTTTGGTCTCACTTTCCCTCAATCCATTCTTTACCTTGTTACCAATGTTATCATTCTAAAATTCACTTTTCTTAGCACAATGTACAAAAGACTTTGAGATCTACCTAGCTAACCACTTGACCTTATCCACTCTACTGTTTACAAATTTAATGTTACTTGATGTGTCTTGTGAGCTCTCTGTCATTTTGTATATGCTATCTGGATCTCTCTTCCCCCATGTGATTATCTGGCAAACTCTAATTTCTTCTTCAGAAGGTTTCCTCTGAAAAGTCCGCCCCCCACCTCCAAATAGTCTCAGGCATTATTTTACCCTTGGTTAGATTGTATTCTTATTTATTCTTGTTTTTTTGTTGTTGTTTTTGCAGTGCTGGAGATCAAACTCAAGGCATTGCACATCCTAGGCAAATGCTCTACCTCTGAGCTATAGCTCTTGTCTCTTACTTCTTGAAAGTTATATTATAACCATCTCCTTATCAGATCTTCTACTAGACAGCTTCTCAAAGACAACAAATCTTTAAGCTCTCTGTGAATCTTAGCACTAAATCAATCTTGTCAAGTAGTATTTGTTAAATGAATTTTGTTGAGTGAATTTACTTGTTCCTCCAGAAGACAATGGTCTTCTGCTTCAGAAAGAGATTTTCTTGTCTTCCTTAAATATGTTGGTCTGAAGTAATTTTTTTTTTAAAAAAGGTTAAAACAGAGAAACACTAACTCCTTCTTGAGAAAAACGTTTAGTAATGTTGGAGGGCACCTGCAGATTTATGTCTACATGGCAAGGGGCTGAGATAATTCATGGCTATGTAACTCTTTTAGCTTTATTGTCAGTAGCTGCTGTGAATTGTTACAATAACTTTAGAATTATGAATTTAAACTTTTAATAATTCCAACTAGATCAAGATAAGCAATCACCACTCTAATGAGAGCAAGTGAACTTCTGTTTTTAGGAATGTACGATAGAGGGAATTGTGAAGAGAAATATATATTAAAATAGATTTTTTCTTGCATATAGAAAAATACCATTCATACACATTGAGGACACCAAAACAAAACAAAAACGAAAACCAAACCCCAAAACATCCTTTTTAAGTAATCTCTGCTCTTTAGAATGTAGACCTGTAATTTTTAGCTATACCGAAAATACATATACTATGTCTGCTTAGTATTCTTTTTGTTTATTCTAAAAGATTGTATTTAAAAAAGCTAAAAATTATATTGATATAATTAAATACATTGTATTAAATGAGTTTAGTAATGAAAACCTCTGGTGAGGGACCAATTCACTTACTGGAGAAATCTGAGTGTTGAGTGGGAAGGGATCATGATCAGTAGGTGGCAGTCTGCACTTTGTAATGAGATCCTGTATTGTTCGAGTACTCTGGAACTGTCATGAGGCATTTTATGTTCCATCATAAGGCAGAGTGGAAAGATTGCAGGTTTACTGACACAATATTGTAAAGCTGAATGCCACTGAATTTTTAAATGAAGGAACTGCATAATTAGAAGCAATGCCAAGAAAAAAGGAAGAGAGACAGAGCTATTTTGTATTCCATATAATGCAGGTGAGTGTGGGTTTAACACCATTAAACTGCTTTTTTACTCCTTCCCTTACCTTTCATAGAACACAATAATATAAGTGTCTTAAAAATGAAAAGGAGAGTAGCATATCGTCATTACTGTATACCTGATGGCAACTTTGAACTTTTTTTTTTTTTTCTTTTTGGTACCAGGACTTGAACCCAGGGGTGCTTAATCACTAAACCAAAATCCCCAGCCCATTTTTACATTTGATATCAAGTAAGAGACAGGGTCTTGTTGAGTTGCTTAGGGTCTCACTAAGTTCACGAGGCTGGCTTTAAACTTGAAATCCTCCTGCCTCAGCCTCCTACGCTGCTGGGATTATAGGTGTTTGCCACCATACCTGGCCAGCTTTGCATGGTTGGCCATGAACTGTTAATCAGAAAAACAGTTGGAATTAGGGGAATGCTGGGAAGAGGACAGTTCAAAGTAGTTGGTTTGTAGAGCATGTGTGATTTTATGTTGAATTCTACTAAATTTATTCTCATTGTCATTCTGAGTTTGTGTGTGTATGTGTGTGTACATGTTTTATTCAATTAAGACTTTATGTCAGGTTGAAGGTGTTCTCTTTTTTTCAGTTGTAGATGAACACAATACCTTTTTTAAAAAACTTATTTATTTATTTTTTAATGTGGTGCTGAGGATTGAACCCAGTGCCTCACATATGCCAGGCAAGTGCACTACCACTGAGCTATGACCCCAGCCCCTAAGTGGTGTTTTTATTTAGCACTGATCTGCACTGAGAGGAATATTCCTGCGCTGTGGATCTTAGGCTCTATCTGGCCCACTTGTTGGAGGAAGCTTAAGTGAGAAAAGAGATAGTAGCGAATTGCCAAATGAGTCTACAGGCCTGAACATCTTCCTTTTCATGAGCTCTGATGTTTTTCCATTACTATATTCATTCCTTTGCACCGCAAGTGAGGCTGTCATAGCAGCTTGGGAAAAGTTATAACCACTTACTTGTTTCCTTATGTAAACATCACAGAAGTTGTATAACCAGATACTTTAATACACTGATGTCAGGAAGGAAAACTAGGACAGGCATATGGAGAAGGCAATTTGTAATCTATATAATATGCCAATAATTGGGAGTTGACGCTGGGCCCCTGTTGTCATCAGTGAAGTAAAGGACAAGGACCAGATGACCTGTGTAGACCCTTCTGCACACATGAAAGTACTCTGTGCTTTTATTTCTTTTTAAAAAGAGGAATACAGTTTCCTCATGCATTGATTCCCTTTTCATTTAGATGTTTATGAATATGATTGTTGTATCATCATGGAATCTTGGGGTACCTTCGGCACTTAATTTAATTCTCTTAGGAAGCACCTTTTTCCAGTGTGGTAACTTTTAAATTTGAGGAATGTAAGCACTATCTTTTGGCAGTCTCTTATATGAATCATTAAATTAACATCTTCAACCAAATAGTGACCTTCTATTGTATGTTCCTAATGCAAAAAAGGTTACTTCAGGGCCAATCATACTTTTGGATTGAGTGTCAGGATTCCACTGAAGAGTGGCTGTCTGCCAGGTGGGGTTTGGCCCAAATTGAAACTAATTTTACTGAAGAAAGAACTTGATAAAATTCATAAAAATTTCTCAGGGAAATGGAATACATGATTTATTCCTCCTATTGAAGTAAGTATATTTATGACTTAAATCAGATTTAATACCACATATAGATAGTAAAATGGCTAACTGTTCCAGGAATTCAGAGTAAAAATAGCAAAAATTAATAAGTAGGTATAAAACTCTTTTTTCTAATATGCTTGTTAAAAAAGCTATTAAAGGATTATTAGTAATATGATAATTTATATGATTTTCTTAACTTTCTGAGTGTCAGACACTGTGAGTTGCTCCTGATATTACAAGTTTCCTTTCTTTTCTGAAAGTGAATATATAGTAGAACTAGATATACTTATTTAATAGTGCCTTCTTTTCCCTCCAGTGGAGAGGGAAAAATAATTTAAAAATGAATAATTAGTAAATATAATTTTATTAATTGTAAAAATTATGAATCATAATAATGAATTATTTTATAACAAACTTATAAATTAATTTATTCATTATAAAGATTAATGAAAATAACTAAGACTTTTGTGGTAAAATATACATAACAAAATTTACCATTTTAATACTTTTTAAGCATGCAGTTCAGGGCTATTAAATACATCCATATTATTGCATTTGTTACCACCATCCATCACCAGAGCTCTTTCATCTTGCAAAACTAGAACACTACACTTATCAACTCCCCATTTCCCCTTTCCTCAGCCCTAGACTACCCTTCTACTTTCTATCCCAATTGAATTTAATTATTTCAGTATCTCATGTGAGTAGAACCATATGGTATTTTTCCTTTTGATTGATTTATTTTATTTAGCATAATGTCTTCAAAGTCTATCCATGTTGTAGCATGTGTCAAAATTTCCTTCCTTTAGCTGGGCTTGATAGTACATGCCTATAATACCAGCTACTTGAGAGACTGAGGTGGGAGGATCCTGAGTTCAAGGCCAGACTGGACAATGTGGCAAAAAAATTCCTTTTTAAGGTTGAGTAATATGCCATTGTGTATATAAAATACACTTTGTTTTTCCATTCATCTGTTGATAGACATTGGGGTTGCCGCTCCTTTTTTGATGTAGTACATGATGCTGCTATAAACATGAGTGTACAAGTATTTCTTCCCATGCCTGTTTTCAATTCTGAAGAAAAAAGTTGGAGGAGTCATACTTCCTTACACCAAAACTTACTACAAAGCTTCAATAATCAAAACAGTGACACTGGCATAAAAACAGGCATATTGGCTGATGGGATAGAATAGAAAACTCAGAAATACATCCTTGCATATATGGTCAGATAATTTTTGACAAGACTGCAAAGACCATTCAGTGCAGAAAAGACACTTTTTGACAAATGAGTCTGGGAAAACTGGATATCTACATGTAAAAGAATGACGTTGAACCCTTACCTAACACCATGACAAAAATTAACTCAAATTGATCATAGATCTCTTAAAGATAGAACTCTTAAAAGAAAATGTAGAGTAAAAGCTTCATGTTGTTGCATTTGGTAATGATTTCTTGGAATGACTCCAAAGACACAGGCAGCAAAAGAAAAAATAGGCAAATTATACTTCATCAAAATGAAAAACTGGTGTTTTGAAGGACACCATGAATCAAACAAAAAGACAGGCCAAAGAATGAGAGAAATATTTGCAAATCACATATTTTGTAAGAGATTAATATCCATAACACATAGAGAACTCCTAAAAATATACTACAACAATGACAGAAATCCTTAATAACTCAGTTAAAAAATAGGCAAAGGAATTGAATTGGGTATACTCATACATTGTTGGTAGGACTGCAAATTGGTGCAACCACTATGGAAAGTAGTATGGAGATACCTCAGAAATCTTGGAATGGCTCCACCAATTGACCTAGCTGTCCTACTTCTCGGTCTATACCCAAAGTACTTAAAATCAGCATACTATAATGATATAGCCACATCGATGTTTATTGCAGCTCAATTCACAGTAGCTAAACCATAGAACCAACCTAGATGCCTTTCAACGGAGGAATGGATAAAAAAAATGTGGTACATACACACAATGGACTATTACTCAGCCTTAAAGAAGAATAAAATTATGGCATTTGCAGGCAAATGGATGGAACTAGAGAATATCATGCTAATATAATGACTTTGGAGTTATTCTAAGAAATCATTACCAAACCCAACATCATGAAGTGAAATAAGCCAATCCCCGAAACCCCAAAGCCAAATGTTTTCTCTGATAAACAGATGCTGATCCATAGTGGGGCGGGGGGATAGGGAAGAATGAAGGAACGTTCTTTGTGTAGAGGGGAGTCAGGGGAGGGCTGGGGTTATGGGATGGAAGGACCATAGAAAGAGACAGACATTATTACCCTATATACATGTATGATTACATTAGTGGAGTGACTCTGCACCATGTCCAGCCAGAGGAATGAGAAGTTGTGCTCCATTTGTATACAATGTGTCAAAATGCATTCTATAAAATAAATAAATCAATTAATTAAAAAAAGAAAAAAAGAAGATCTGCAAGTGGCCAATAAGCACATGAAAAGATGCATTAGGAAATTATTATTATTAGGAAAATGTAAACCAAAACCACAGTGGGACAGTATGTCATGCTTATTGATTGGCTGTTCTAAAAAATGTAAAAAAAAAGATGAACATTGTTGAGGTTGTGATGAAATTGGAACTCCTGTGCACTGAGAGTATGGATCTGGGATAGTGCAGCTGCCCTGGAACACAGTAAGGCAGTTCCTCAAAATTTAGAACTACCCTGTGATCCAGCAATGTGCCTTTTTCCCCTCTATCTCTGTTTAAATTTTGTTAGAGTTACCCTAGAAAATGGGATGAAAATATCAACACATACTTCATTTATATTAGTCTTTAAAATTTATTTCTTTGATGATCTTTTTTTTTGATTTTGTATTCCAAATAAAAGCTTTAGAATCCACTAAAATTAGAATTGGTACAATTTGTCACTGTATTTCAAATTGCTCAAAAAAATCAAAAGGAGTATTCCCCTATTTGACCTGTTGACCCGTGGCTTCACAAACAACATTAAACAACAACAAAAAAAAGATATCTAATATATTTTGAAGCATATCAGAACTGGAGGGAAATTGAGGATACATCCACTCTAATTGTTCTCCACTGGTGGTGATTTTGGCACTGCGAAGAAATATTTTTGGTTGTCACAACTGAGGAAAGGCACTCATCAAGTGGATAGAAACCAGGCATGCTGCTAAACGTCCTACCAGGCACAGGACGGCACTCCCCCACCAAACGAAGAACTGTCTGGCACCAAAAGTGAATAGCACTAGGTTGAGAATCCCTGATCTGCTCCGACGCCCCATAATGTAGAAACTGAAGTTCTGGGAGGTTGGTGTTACCAGATTGCCCAGTGGCAAGTGGGTGAGCTACTCACTCACGTTCATTTAACAATATGAGACTCATAAGGAATTCTAATTAAGTAAAGCTCAAGTGTTTTGATTATTTATGGATTAAGAGGAAGCTAGTTATTAGAAGCTTAGATTAAAAAGGTTGGAAAAAAATCTCCTTTTGTATTCTCCTATGAACAAGATTTTCTGAAAGCATTAAGTTGTTCAGGACGGCGGCTGCTGCCTTGGCTTATTTTTCCCCCTTTAATTGATTAAACAATAAATGTTAGAGCTGCCAACAGGTGTTCTCTTTGACATTTTAAGCATCATTCAGCTTGTAAGGTCCTTAAACCAGTTTTTGTAAACCTTACTTGACAATGACATGCTTTTAAAATTTTAAAATGTAAGTGCCAACAGGAGCTTAAGAGGTAGAATTAAAGTGGACTGGGAAAAATGGGATTATAGATAATTATTGTCAGACAGTACAAAATTGATTCATAACAATCTTTTTGAACTTCATGGTTAAGAATTAGAAAAATGAGACTAGTATTAAGAGCAATAAGTAAAAGAAAATAAAAGACCTTTTATTTGACATTTTCATTTTCAGGTATGACATGTCACATATCAACATAGGGATGATGTTGCTAAATTAGCTTCTGAAATCTGGTGCTAAACCAGATGTGGAGGGACCTACTTATAATCCCAGCTATTAGGGAGATTGAGAAAGGAGAATGGCAAGTTTGAGGTCAGCCTGGGCAGTATAGGGAGACCCTGCCTCAAAATAAAATAAAACGGGGCTAGAGATGTAGCTCAGTGATAGGGCACTTGCCTACATGTATGTGCAAGGTCCTCGGTTCAGTCCCCAGCACCAAAAACAAACAAACAAATAAACAAACAGAAACAAACCTAGTGCTGAATCTTCTGAAAGTCATCTTGCATTCTGTTACCCTTAATAGAAGGAAGGACAGACAATTTCTTTTATTTTTCCTTTAATGGTTAGTATTTCTTTATTAATGTGCACCAGTTATTTTTAATTGTTTTATTTTTGACAGCTAGCTTTTACATTTTTGCACATTGAAGCCTGTGATTTTTTTTTGTATGGACTCACAATTGCTAATTACTTGATATATCTGTAATTTTTGAATTAGCCTTTCTTTTTGCTTTAAACTTCCCATTTAGCCATAGATGATGAGGTATATAAAATATCAGTTTCTTTGAGTGACTATGAAATATTAGACTTTAAAAATTAAATACCATATAAATATATTGAAATTTTAAAGAGATGTTTAACATAAAATGACATCCACTAAAAAGTGAGTCACACTAGTCCTAAGGATTGTTTATAAGTACTCCTTGCTATTGCTCAGGTTGACAGTCAGGCATCCTGTACTTCTTGCTGTTCCCTGTCTGACTAACCTATTCAAATATAGGTAGATTAGAATACAGTAATCTAAATACTATACTTATATATTTAACATTTTCCTTTTTAGATATGATAATACTTTTTAGAGGGCCATAGGATTCCCTTTTTGTGCACAGGATTAGAAATAGAAACATATTTTTCATGGGCTGGCGTTGGGCTCAGTGGTAGCGCACTTGCCTAGCAAGCGCAAGGCCCTGGGTTCAATCCTCAGCACCACATAAAAACAAATAAAGGTATTGTGTCCAACTACAACTAAAAAAATATATATAAAAAAAATGAAACATACTTTTCATACAATTGAAAAGTTTATGATCTTGACAAATTTGAGAAAAGTAGTAATGGCTTCTCTTTGTTTCTTTGTTCTTTAATCTTTTGATTTCCATGTTCTGATATTGGCTGTGGTGAGGGAAGGGTGTCAAAAAAATCGGCTTTTATGTTTTTTTTTTTAACTTGTTAAGGGACTTTTTATTTCTTTTATCACAATCTCTTTTTATCAAAGAAAAGCCACATGCAGGGATGGAATTAAAAATGGACCTGCTGCCACAGCAATTCATAGAATATCTTATATTAGACCAGTTAATAACAATAATTTTAGTTTTTTTAAAGACAATGTTGCATATGACTTGATTTCAATTTCTCAGAGGTCCTTGGGGATTATCAGTTTAACACTTCTACCAAATTCCTCAAAATTAAGCAAAAAACAGCCTGTAAATCTGTCATTAAAGAAGTTAATTTTAATAAGCTGAATTATCAGGCCCAAGGGGATCAGCATCATAATTTTTGCTGAACAGTTCAGATTGGTCAGTAATAGCTGGGAAAGCCTGGATTCTCCCATTCTGTTTTGTTCACTTGAAATAGATCCCTACTTTGTTGAATTACACCCGAGAATGCTCTTCTTCTAGAAGTTGAGTGCCTGATGGCTGTGGTAGCCATCGGGCAGCTTGACTTTGTGCTCAGATGTTGAGTTGATGTTGTCACTTACCTGAAGTTACTTACTTACTTCTCTTAGGAAGTTTGTATCTGAATGTGAATTTTATGACACACTTCCATATTTTGTGCCTCTAATTCTGTTTTGGAATACACTATTTGGTGCCTTTAATGCAGTTATAAAACTGCATAATACTAATACTACTACTAATAATTTCTCTAGGAAAAATAATTTTCTAGTCAGAATAGGAGTAGCCAGTAAAAACAGCCTTGCCTGGAAGATAGCATTGATATCATTAGCCAAATATTTGTTGTGTGAGACTGCCTGTGTAAAAGTCACAGAGGATTGGAGCACACTGCTTTGTTTTCTGTTCCTGTTTAACATAGATGCGATTTCCCAGTTGCTTTGATTGGCAGAGTTGATGAAGGATCAGTTAGGTAAAGGTTGGCAAATGTCATGTGCTAAGAAATCACTCAGGGAGCTCCTTGGACCAAAAGTTTTCAGTTTCCTGGTGAGCAGCTACACCCAAAAGCATCATTAGCAACGAAGTGCGTGACCTTCTCTGTGGCATTCTGCCATCCTTCCCCACAGGTCCCCTGGCTACCAGCCAGAAGTGGTGGCATATGGCCAGTCATAAATCAGCCAAAGGTTTCTTATTCTGGAGTTTTGGCTCTGGGAAACTCAAGCATCTTTAGTAATAGGGAATTTCTTCTCAGTCTCTGAGCAGGCTGCTCATTTAACCCATGTTTTTCTCTTTTCTGATCCTTGCCAGTTGTGGTGTCCAGCAGAAACAAAGAAACTTGTTTCTAAGCCAAAAGAGAACACACACAAACCCAGCATTTATATTCTTAATTAATCAAGATCCTATATAACTGAATTTGAGCATTTCATTTTTTAAAAAAAGCTCCTCAAAAGAGAAATAGAAACTTTTAAGTCATTATATGCATATCTTAATTCTTTAATCAAAGGAAGAAATGGAGCATATTAAATGGCATAAGTTCATTGTACTTATTAAAATCTTAAATTAAACACTGATAGAATGGTCATTAAGGAGAGAAGTTTCACAGTATTCTCAACAAATTTACAAGTGCAATTAGGCAACTCAGTCATTTGCCTGAAGAAAGTACTTTTCCTTTTGTCAAATAAAGATTCTGCGCAATTTCTGCCCAAGGACCATTTAGCTTTTAATTACTCTATCCATATACATCAAAGAATGTTAGAAGTCTGCTCACAGTTTATAACTCTTTATATAAAAAATAAGTTCAATATCTTGGCGTACAGTTACATTAGTTGTGTTCTCTTTAATGACTTCATTCATTCCACAGTGTGCTGAAAGTGAACCAGGATGGGACCTGGGTCTGTTGGCAGTCTCCAGCCTCCCTGGCCTCTCCTTATTTCCCTGAGATACTTGCAAATAGACTTTAAGACATGCAGTCTCAATAAAGCATTCCCCTCAGTTGGCTCTTGTCAAATTACCTTTGTCCTTATATCTAGTGTACACTCTTGGAGCATGGGGCAGAGGGCAGTTCACTCCTGACATTAGCTGCCATTATATTTAAAAATTTCACTAAAGTAAAATGGTAGTGAAAATTCTTCTTAATTTTTCCAGCCTAAGTGACCCTCAGCTCAGTATTTGTTTTATTAAGGGAGCACCAGCAAAGTCACTCACTGTCTTCACTGCTGAAATTCTCCTGTAGCACTGTAGAGCCACGGCTCTCTTTATTTACGTCCCACCTCCCATTTCCCTGGAGTAGTCTCCGTGCTCCAAGGACATACCCGCTCAGAGAACAGGTATCGTTTTACAACTGTATATCGGACATGACTTTTATTGTGGGAAGAGTCTAATGTATCAGGATTCCTTGCTCAGCTTCATTTTGGCAGATCCTCCTCTGGTGTTATTTGCATTTATTTTGGAGTCTAATTTATGCTGAACTGTGAAGGAATTAGTTGTTAGCATCTAATGTATTGTGGGGGCTTTAGCAGTTGGTCAGCATCTTGCCTTACCTCTCTCTGCCAAAACTGCACAGCCATAAGTGGACTGATATCCAATCTCTGGGCCTCTGGGGAACAATCCCCCAGTCCCCCCAAACAAAAACAACCAAAAATTCCACCCAAGAAACCAACAACAACAACAACAACAACAAAAAACAAAAACAAAAAGCCAAGCAAGAAAACCTGCAAACGAAGGATCCTCAGTTGATGGTGTGGTGACACATGGATCTGAGGTCCCTGCCTTTGCTGACATTGTCAGGGATGCTTGAGGGGACTTTAAACTTCAGCGGTTCTCTTAAACCAATGAATGCACACATCAAATCTAAATAAAAACAGCAGACCTGCTGTAGAAATATAGGTTTAAGACAAGCCCTTTGGCTTTAGTGTCAAGCTGGAATGGGCCTCTGATGTCCCTCCTCTTATGTGGATATTCTGGAGCCTCTGCTACCAAGCAACTCTTATCGGTTGCATTTATTTGGGTCAGTTTTATAGTTTCTGCAGAATCAGAAGGTTGCCGCTCAAAATAGCTCTGATCCCTTCATGCATGTGATACGTTTGCTCCCAGGAAGTGAAGGAGTAACAAGCCAGAGATGGGCTGAAGATCTAAGTTGAGAAATGTTGGCACTGGGGCTGGGGATGTGGCTCAAGCGGTAGCGCACTCACCTGGCATGCGTGCGGCCTGGGTTCGATCCTCAGCACCACATACAAAACAAAGATGTTGTGTCCGCCGATAACTAAAAAATAAATATTAAAATTCTCTCTCTCTCTCTCTCCCTCTCTCTTTAAAAAAAAAAAAGAAATGTTGGCACTGAATGTAACCATTGTCATGTGCATTAGTGGGCTTGCTAGTTAATATTAGTGGTGTCTTGACAAGTAGGGAAAACATCACTGAACTTTATCTAGATTGATGTAGTTCTTCAGTATGTTCTGAGCTTGCTTGGGCTATTTTCCTTATTTCAAAGATGAATTTATTAGGATCAAGAACTTGTTGGCAATGTCATCATAGGAAGGTCATTGCCTTACAGTTTTGTGTGTGCCTACGTAGGGTTAATGTTCAAAATGGGCTTCCAGATGGTTACAATACCATGCACACTGCTTCCTGGCCTTGACCATTTGCAGCAGTACTGATGCTTAGGTAGGCCTCATTCCAGTGATTCTGAGTTACTGGTTCAGAGTATGGCCATGGTGTTAGAGTTTTTCAAGTTCCCTGAGTGATTCAAATGTGCAGACTAGACTGAGAACTGCTCTAGAAAGTGCTAAAATTTCCAATATTTTCCCTTTAAGGAAATCACTGTATACTGGATAGGCCAAAGCAAAACTATATAGAAAGTAAATAGTGTAAGAATAAAATTGCAATATAAAATCATCTATGAGATGCCAAGAAACATCATTTTTTAGTTAGGTCAGAATTTAAATAACAGAGAGTGTACTGAAATTATTCACTGAGAGTTTTATTAGAAAATGATGGCTAAGATTTCTAGAAAAGATACCATTCAACATAAGCTTTTGCTTTTGTTTCCTCCCTAAGCTCCACTAGAGTGTTAAGGGATCTTACTTTATAAAGGACTAAATCCATGAGTAGGATTGGGTTGGAGACAATCTGAACAAATTGCTAGAAACCGGAAGGTAAGGAGATTAGTAGGTTTGGAAAAGCAGGATCCAGAGTGGACAGTCAAGAACCAACCTAGTTTACATCACAAGAGTTATCCAAAGGCTCAGGACTGGCAATGCCAGGTCTCTCTGGAAAAGGAAGAATGGAACTCTAGAATAAGGAGAATTGACCGAAAGTCTTTTGAAGAAGCTCCCATCTTTTTAGCTTTCCTCCACACTGGGCAGAGCCCTAGAGATTAATTTTTTAAAAATTCAACTTTTTAAAAAAATTATATATGACAGCAGGATGCATTACAATTCTCATTACACATATAGAGCACAATTTTTCATATCTCTGGTTGTATACAGAGTATAGTCACACCAATTCGTGTCTTCATACATGTACTTTGGATAATAATGATCATCACGTTCCACCATCATTTCTAACCCCATGCCCCCTCCTTTCCCCTCCAACCCCTCTGCCCTATCTAGAATTCGTCTGTTCCTCCCATGTTCCCTCTCCCTACCCCACTATGAATCAGCCTCCTTAAATGAAAGAAAACATTCGACATTTGGTTGAGATTGGATTAATTAAAATTTTTTTTGGTTGTAGATGTACACAATACCTTTATTTTATTTATTTATTTTTATGTGCTGCTGAGGATGAACATAGGACCTCATACATGCTAGGCAAGTGCTCTACTACTAAGCTATATCCCCAGCCCATGGAGGTAAATTTTCCGTGGAAAGGATAAACAACATCTAGATGTAAGTGAGGCTGGGAAATGCAGTTTTTGTTCTGTGAGGCTGTGCTCAGCTAGAACTCTAGCTCATTTGTTTTTCATGCTTCTTTGTCATGTTGTTTCCTTCTACTATAGAAGAGTGGGAGAATAAATATTTGGGGACAGTTAGCAGTTGGTACTGTGCTTACATGCCTAGGTGTTTACTACATTAATATAATAATACTGATAGTGATGTGATGACAATAGTAGCAAAAAACTCTTTTTTAACAGTGCTTTTTACATGCCCAGTACTGTTCTAAGGACTTTGCATATATTAACTCACCTAACCCTCACAAACTGTGAAATTCTCTTAACTTCCACACTTCAGATGTAGAAACTGAGGCATAAGGAGGTTAAGTACCTTTCCCAAGAAGCACAACTGGATCTGGGCCTGAGATCTCATCCTTCTGTGGTTAAACCTGATGTTGTGGTTGAGTTTCAGAACATGATTTCTGATAAAATGTTCTTTATTGTATGGGTTTTGTGTTCTCTTTGGAAAAAAGTGGTTTTACTGATATCTAGGCTTGATAAATATAAAAAGTTGTTTTTAGTTTTACTCAACTGTTCTTTTTGCTTGTACACATCTTAGTAGCATTAGAAATAGCTAATTTAACATTGGCTCTCTGTTTTTTTCTGCTTAAAAGAGGTTCTTATAGTCTGACTACCATCATATAAGGTGATGGGTAAAATTATGAAATGGGTAATTTAGTATGTAACTCTGTCTACAGTGTGGGGAGCTGAGGCTGAAGGCAGGGAGACCAGGAGTGAGGGGATTGCTGAGTTCAGGAGATTTAAGGTTTAGCATGTGTGCATAAGAAGCATCTGGAAGGTTTGCTAAGTCACAGATTACTAAAAACCACTCCAGGATTTCTGAGTTGTAGGCCTGAGGTGGGTCCTGAGAATTTTTACTTCTCCCAGGTTTGCAGAGGTGGCAGTTGTGAGTGAGCACTGTTTGGGAACCATTGTTTCTTTCTAATGTAGGGCAGCATAGGGAAGAGCAGAGCCAGTGATGGAGTTAGCCAGGGAGAATTGACAGGATTTGATTCTTTGCAGTAGAGGCAAATGGCCATTCATCATATTATGTGCATCTTTGAGATTAATTTTCCCAAAATACAACTGTGGTCAACTCTTTCTTGCTTAAATATACTTTGTCATCGTTTTTTTGATTGCTTGGAAATCCCTCAATTTAACTTAATTTTTAGTGTTTGATTGTGTCCTAGATATATCTGTGAGCTGACTGTCCCTAAAATATGTGAGAAGTCACTATGTCATGCTGTTTTTGATGAGTTTTTTAAGTATCGCCTGGATGATGTGTGTGTATGTGTGTATTTAAATGCTTATGAATCCACACATATTTTATCTGGCTTAATACAGGCCACCCATGTTTTCTGCCCAGTTGAATATTAATTAGATGTTTTAATGGATTCACTAGCCTGATTAATGATATCTACAGTCATTTCTTCTTTTTGATAAATTCCATTGATACATTTTCTGATTCTGCTTTTATTTATTCATTGGTGTGCAAATCAGACAGGTAATTAGGTTGTAGAAATGATGTGTAGGATTTGTTGGTTATAATTGATTTTAGAGAAAAAAAATGTCTAGAGCTAGCATAGGAAATTATGATGCTGTAAGTTAAAAAAATTCCAGATTTGGAATAGAATAATATACTTTTCAACATTAATTGGTTATCTTTTAGGCCAAACATGAATCATCTGAGGCTTTTGCACTATATTGCTTTTGGGACCATATTAAAGATCATAGTTATGGTATTTGTGTTTAGCTCTGCCTTTATAGGGACCTGGAGTTAGTTCCTATAACAGTGAGAATGACAGATATTTTAAAAGCAACAGATATTTTTAGTGCATATTGGGTTATTTTTTCCTTTAAAACTGATTCTGCATTCTTTTGAGCTTTATTTTATTAATAGCTCTTCAATCTAGATGTAGAATTGGTTTACTGTCAACCTTCTCTTGTTTACAAAGGGGAAAGCTCATTTATTTTTCATGCTTCTTTGTCATGTTGTTCCCTTCACTTCTGAGAAAAGGGCAACAACCTATTTAGATAGGGAAGTTTAGGCTATTTATAAAGCTAGGCAGGTTAATGGAAATTGACAGCTCAGTAATGTCCTCCTTGGTGAATGACGCACATGGGTTTTAGATGATGTTGGCTTGCTGTTTTCACTTATAGTCTGGAATCAGCTGGAGGAATTTGTGTGCTTTGAGCTTTGCTGTTGACGCAGGTCCTGGGTACTGATATGTTTTAGGAAACATCTCATTTCCATATAAATGAAGGAAGATTAAAAAGAAAAATGTAGATGGTTTGCCTTTAAATTCCAGCTGGTATCACAAGGATGATGGAAATATTTCTTTCGGCCTTACGGAAAGACAGCTTTGGTTATATTCAATCATCATGAAGTTGTTATAGGTTTATTCAGAGATACTTTCTATATTTGTTGTTTGGAATTTGTTTATTCAGCTTCAGCTATGTATATTTGTGTGTGTCTTTTTAAGTTACATTTTTGGTATGTATTTCTGTAAATTCCAACTTTAATCTCTTAATAAGTTGTTTTCTTATTTCTTTGGTGGTACTGGGGATTGAACCCAGGGCTTTGCACAGTGAAGCAAGGGCTCTGCCACTGAGTTACACTCCCAGCTCCTCTTATAAGTTTTAGATAGCTCCACTTAAGACATTTATGTAATTACATCACTAAACTTGTCAATTTGATTTTAATAAAAGGTAGAATAATCAGGGTTAAGGATGTGGCCCTGTGGTAAAGCATGTGTTTAGCATGCATTAGGTCATGCATGTGATACCCAGCACTGCAAGGAAAAAAAAAAAAAGCAAGTAAAAGGACTAAATAGATTGTTTTTATTCTCACATTACAAAATTATAGTCCTCTCTCTCTTTTTTTAAAACACAGTAAATAGCAGTTTGGAGTGAGTTTTGTTTTTTTTTCTTTTCAAGTTTCACTAAAAGGAGAGCCTAATTTAAGCTTAAATAGTTGTAATAGTATGTGTTCCCCCAAATCCATATCTCCAGATTTCAATTGTTTACATTAAGTTTCATTCACAATAAAGTGATTTCATAAGTGGGAATTTTATCTCCTTAAACCACATTGATTATGCTCAGAAACAAAATTTCAGCTTATGCACAGTGTCAGAACACCAGCAGCTGATTTATTACTAGTTATAATATGCCTTCTGTGGGCCTATAGTCCTCATCAAAGCCAGTGCTGGACAATTCCTGAAGATGTCTAGAGCTCTGGCTTCCAGAGTTGGTTTTGTACTGCCACCTGTGGATCACCTGGTCTTGAGGGCCTTACTCAAGTATTATGGTAAATAGCATGTAGCACAGGGACCTTACACTGGCTTGCTCAGGTACCCTTGGGGGGAGTAGTAGAGAGCAGAGTTTCCAAGAGGTTTCTTGCTTGACTGAGACTGCCAATCCTTTGGGATCTTATGCCCCTCAATTTCAAGCAGTGCATTGGAAGGCTTCAGGCACCCTGGGCTTTGTGCCTTGGTCTGTATAGTCTCTAGGACTGAGCAGCAGCAGCAGCAGCAGCAGCAGCAGCTGCTGCTGAGTTTGCCTTTGCTCTTAATTGCTTCATTCTCACTGCTGGGGGATCTTTTTTGCAGGTTAGCAGGACCAAGCCTTTTGTTCATAGTCCTAGCCTGTCTAGTGGATGAAGGTGCAGGCAGCCTCCTACCTGCTTACTCATGGTCTTGCCAGTGGGACAGAGTTGGTCAGATTTCTGCCTCTGTGACAAGATACCCGAGAAAATTAACTTAAAAGGAGGATAGGGTTTTTTGGTTCTTTTTTTTTTTTGGTGTATAATTTCAGAGGTTTCAGACCATGGTTGGTTGGCTCAGTTGTCTTTGGGCCTGTGGCAGAATAGTATACCGTAGTGGTGGGAGAGCCTGCCAGAGGAAAACTCACGGTGTCTGGGAAGCTAAATGCTAAGGGAAAGGCTTGGGCTCCTCAATATCACCTTCAAGGGCACACTCCCACAGACCTAACTTCCTTCTGCTAGGTCTGCCTTCCTAAAGGGCCTCTGTCCGGTGCCCAAGGCTAGTGACCAAACCTTCCATATGGGATATTTAAGACCTAAACCTGACAAATAGGATTTTGGCCCACAGTTTTAAACTGCCTGTCATAGCCACTGTGGCTGAACTTCCTTCCCTACCCCATCTTTCACCCCAGATCTCCATAGTGAGAGGAGTGTTAATATCAGTGAGTTGGGCTTCCATAGACATCTTCTAGCTGGGGTGGATGGAGGTTGGGGGCCAGAAGGATGCATTGCTTCTCCAACTGAGGGCCTGGGGCCTTGAAGAACATGCAGAGTCCCAGTATCTCTCAGTGCCAACTTTGGGGATTCTTAGCTCCCACATGCCTGTCAACTGACAACTGTTCAATCCTATTGATTCTGTAGTAATTTTCTATTTATTCTCCTTTTTATTTTACCTTACCATTAGCCTGGTAATAACATGGTACATTCATATAGTGATTTATGGTTTGCAGTCTACTTGTAATGTGCCTTATCTTGTTTGATCCTTAAATCGACCTTGATTGGTAGGCGGGTTAGGTATTTTTATCCTAGTTTACAGAGGAGGAAATTGAAGCACGATCTACAATCACACAGCTGTGAAATGGTGGAGCCACATTAAACACAGGCATTTTGACTCCAGAGCTCACAAACTTTAACTGCTGTACCAAGTTGCTAGACTTCCTACCTTTTATCTCCCACTACTATTTGTAATCCCCTTATACTCACACCTTCTTGGTTTATTTCCCAACTCTGAATTTGCACTTTGTTTTCTGCCTCTGTGCCTTTGGTCACACTGTTCCCTCTCCCACTGTGCTTATCCAAATTGTGCCCATTCCAGTGCCTTCTCTTTCATGAAACTTTGCAAGATTTCTCCAGGCCTAAAGGATCCCTTCTTTCTGGATCCTTGAGCCCAGGAGTTGCAAGCCAGGCTGAGCAATATACTGAGATGCCATCTCCTAAAAAATAAACAAATAAATAATAGAAAATGAAACTCTCCTTCTTTTCCCTCTCCTCTAATAAGTGTTTTATTTTCACATCTCATTTACTATTACATTGTAAGTTGCTTGAGGACAGTAATGGAAGTTATAAGTGGTATATCTGGATATCATTTGTAGCATCCAATTATAGTCATGGTCAAAGACATAATGTGTAAATGTTTATTCTGTTCCATAAAAAAGATTAAATCAAGTTATATTTTTTTACTTGGTCAGAATAATTACTTGGTCTGATGGTGGAAAGAGGTGATTTGGGGAATTTGACATTATCCTTGCTATGTTTATCTAATAAGATTAAGAAGGTATGCTAGAGAAGTCTTCCTTTCTTATTGTATCATCAGTTTGCTCTTCCTCTTGGGAGACAGCTCATTCATTAAAGATCTTATCTAATTTGTGACAAACTGAGTACTTTGTTGTTAAAATAATTTCATTCCAATGTTCCATATTTTCAGTAGTCTCTAATATGGTAATTGCTAATCATAATTGAACTTCTTGATAAACAAAAAACCCAATGTTTATGTACCCACATTATTTTAATTTTATCTTTTAAAATTCCTTTTATAATTTATTTAAAAATACAAACTTAAAAATATGACTAACTTCAAGAGCATAGCAAGAAAGAAATATTGAATACAATTTAACTTTCTTTTGATAACTATCACAATGATGCTGATTTCTTGAAGTATAAAATTAATGCACTGGAGATTTCAGTTGAGTCTGAACTGTTTTGAGAACTTTACCTGAAATTTCTGTTTTATATATTTAGTTGTTTCCCTTCCACTTCACTCTTTTTTTTTTTAAAGTGCATTATATTAAAACAATTTGATACTTTTCTACCAGTAGTATTTTAATTTACTATCAGTAATATTTTAGTTCTGTCTACAAGTTTGGAGGTTTTATACTATTTTGAGGGAATAGATATTTCTACAAAGTAGCTTAACATTTCTGCAGAGTAACAGTGTTATCTTATTATGCAGTTAATTATTGAATCAAAGTTTGAAGCAATTCCTTTTAAAAGGTTTTTTAAATCAGTCTCTCAACTAGGAGTTTCTTGACCATTGTCTATCATTTTCCTTTCAAAGAGGATTTTTATTCTATTTCTTTGTTGGAAACTAGGTCACATATTGTGAAAGATTTAATTAGCTATCTGATGTTCTTTAACTTTTGGGGGAAACATCTGAGGGAATTTGAGGACATTGTCTACATACAATTAATTACATTCAGATTAGGTGTATAAAACAATTCTGTATCCGTGGCTAAGGTGCCAGATAATTAAGGTCTAATTGGATATATTTTAGCATTATTTTGAGTTGAATAGTTTGCAGTAGTCAACTTAGGAAAGACATTTCTGTAGTACAGGGAAACAAGTGTTTTTCCTGGCTGTGGACTTTGGACAAACCACTTAACCAGACAACTTGGTTTCCTGAAGAATGGGGAAATTGGTGGGAAGGTCTTAATGGTGCTAGGATTTAGTGATTCTATAATTAGTTTTTCTGCTTGCTATTGTTTTATATCAAATTATAATTATTACAGATCATTAAGTTATCTCATTGATTGGCTGGTTTCTCCTTTTCAATTTACTTAAAGAATGTGTTTTTTTTTTTTTTTTTTTTTAACCTCCTGTGGAATTATGGTAGGTTTAACCTTGAATTTCTTTTTTTCTCCAGTGGATACAATACAGGATGTTCCTATAGTCTCTTTAATTTAGAAATTAATTCAAGTGAAATATTGATTCATCCCATAATGACTTCTTTTCTTTTCTCCAGTTAATTGTGCATAGTTTTTTACTGAACTTTTTAAAGCTGGTTAATACAATACTGCTTTTATACAATTGCCAGAGCTTCCATGGGTAATCTGTTTATTGTTTGTGGTTCTGGAGATTAAACCCAGGGTTGCTCTACCACTAAGTGATATCCCCAGCCCTTTCTAATTTTTATTTTTTTTTTTGAGAAAGTATCTCATTAAATTGTCCAGGCTGCCATCCAACTTGCAATCTCATTGCCTTGGCCTCACAGCTGGGACTACAGGTGTGTGTTACTATACCTGGCTATTTCTTTAAAAAAAATTTTTTTTGGCAGTAATGAGGATTGAATCCAGGGATGTTGAACCATTGATGTACATTCTCAGCCTTTTTTATTTTAATTTTTATTTTAAGACAGGGTCTCCCTGTGTTTCCCAGGCGACCTTGAACTTGTCTTCATGTGTCTCAGCCTCTCAAAAAATTACTGTGATTATAGGCATGTGCCACCACACACAACTGGTAATTTGTTTTTTAGAATACTTTTTCCAATTTATTCTTAAGTGGAATAAGCCATTCAACCAACCATCAAGGCAGCAGTCACAGTTTATTGCCTAGGTCAGACCCTGATGCACATAGCCAAGATTGTCCATTTTGGAAGATCACTCAGCTTGTTGCTCTAGCTGCTGAGAATGCTACTGCTGACAGGTATCAGCCATCCACCCCTTTGGAGACTGCTTCAGCTACAGTGAACCACCCAGCCTGAGGTCATGCTTGGTAGCCCCCACATATTGATTAGTCAGGGGGAAACTACAAAGACTTGATCATTTCAATTCAACTAGGTACAACTCAGAAGGGTCATTCTGACTGCAGAAATCCCACAGGGTTGGCCAAAATTTCATTGGTCTTGTATCACCTCTGGACATCTTCCTCTGTCCAGTTTTTCTTTTGGTTGAGACTAGCTCTTTTTTTATGATTCTAGAATAGGTCAGGTTCCAAGGTTTCCAGATTGAGGAAGTTTATTTATATATACACTTATCTTATAGGAACATTCTTTCAAGTGTAGATTTCAGTAAGCATTTATTAGAAAGGGCTGTTTATGAAAAGAGATTCTATCTCTTTTTCTGAACATATGAAATATGTCTCATCATGATGGCTAACTTTCAACCAGATATTCCCTATTTTAGTTTCTATGAGTTACTTAAAATGAAGTGACTTTTTTGTAAAGTCACATAAAAATTAATTCTTCTAAGATGTGACTTTCTGATATATATAAAGTAAGTAATCCATTAATATGTGTGCTGGTAATTAGATTTTAAAAGCTTTATAATCTGACCTGATTTTTTATTTTCCTGATTTTGACTATTATTTCCATTCCATACCATTTTGGTCATTCAGTCATTCCTTAAACATATTCTTAAAAATTGTGTGTTAAGCCAGGCTCAGTGGCTCACACCTGCAATCCCAGCAGCTAGGGAGGTTGAGACAGAAGGATCACAAGTTCAAAGCCAGCTTCAGCAACTTAGTGAGGCCCTGAGCAATTTAGCGAGATCCAGTCTCAAAATAAAAAATATATATATAAAAAAGGGCTGGGGATGTGGCTCAGTGATTAAGTGCCCTTGGGTTCAAGCTCTGGTACCAAAAAAAAAAAAAAAAAAAAAAAAATCTATTCAAGGGTCTCTTCTAGGTATTAGCGATGATTGAATATAGTTCTCATCTGTATGCTGGGGTGAGTCTGTGGTGTCTATTCACTTTCACATTTTCCCTTTATTTCAGTGAAAAATTTCATGTGTTAATTAATTAGTCCCTTCTGATGGCATCTTATATTTTATTGCTTGATATTGGTCTGTTTAAATTGTGTGTATCATCCTGATTCAATTTGGACAAATCATATGACTCTAGAAATTTGTTGATGCCTTCAATATCTTCTATTTTTATTGGAGTACAAAATTTGAAATTAATTTCTAATTATCCTCTATATTTCTCTATATTTCTATATTTCTCTTGTGATATTATGTTGTTCATCACGTATGTTGGTAATTTGAGTTTTCTCTCTCCTTCTCTTTGTTAGTGTAGCTAAGGGTCTGTCAATTTTATTTATTTTTTTCAAAGAACCAACTTTTTGTTTTGTCATTTTTTTCAATTGTTTCTTTTGTTTCAATTTCATTGATTTCAGCTCTAATTTTAATTATTTCCTGCCTTCTACTACTTTTGGTGTTTATTTGTTCTTCGTTTTCTAGGGCTTTGAGATGCACTGTTAGGTCATTTATTTGTTGACTATTTCTTCTTATAAGGAATGAACTGCATGCAGTGAACTTTCCTCTTAATACTGCTTTCATAGTGTCCTGGAGATTTCGGTATGTTGTGGCTATGTTCTCATTTACCTCTAAGAATTTTTTAAATCTCTTCCTTGATGTCTTTTCAACCCATTGTTCATTCAGTAGCATATTGTTTAGTCTCTAGGTGTTGGAGTAATTTTTATTTTTTATTTTGTCATTGATTTCTAATTTCATTCCGTTATTATCTGATAAAATGCAGGGTAGTATCTCTGCTATCTTGTATTTGCTAAGAGTTGCTTTGTGGCATAATATATGGTCTATTTTAGAGAAGGATCCATGTGCTGCTGAGAAGAAAGTGTATTTGCTTGATGAAGGATGAAATATTCTATATATGTCAGTAAGCCAAAGTAATTGATTATATTATTGAGATCTATGGTTTCTTTATTCAACTTTTGTTTGGAAGATAAATCCAGTGGTGAGGCAGGTGTATTAAGTCACCCAAGATTATTGTGTTATGATCATTTGACTCTTGAACTTGAGAAGAATTTGTTTTATGAACTTAGCTGCTCCATTGTTTGGGGTATATATATTTATAATTGTTATGTCTTGTTGGTGTATGGTTCCCTTGAGCAGTATGACATGTCCTTTTTTATCCCTTTGGATTAACTTTGGCTTGAAGTCTACTTTATTTGATATGAGGATGGAAACCTCTG
This sequence comes from Callospermophilus lateralis, assembly GCF_048772815.1. Lineage (NCBI taxonomy): Eukaryota > Metazoa > Chordata > Mammalia > Rodentia > Sciuridae > Callospermophilus > Callospermophilus lateralis. The sequence goes on along the minus strand of NC_135310.1, from coordinate 80,928,559 downwards.
TTTGCTTCCGCAGTCCATGTGAGTGGTATGATTTTCCCAACCTTTCTTTCACCTTCAGTTTGTGAATGTCTTTTTCTATCAAATGAGTCTCCTGGAGGCAGCATATTATTGGGTCTTTTTTTTTTTTTAATCCAACCTGCTAGCCTAAGTCTTTTGATTGGTGAATTTAGGCCATTAACATTCAGGGTTATTATTAAGACATGGTTTGTATTCACAGCCACATCATTTATTTTTGTTATTAAACTTGACTTGTTTTCTTTGATTAGTTTTCCCTTTAGGGTATTACCTCCCTCTGCTGATTTTCATTATTGTTTTTTGTTTCCTCTTCATGGAATATTTTGCTGAGGATGTTTTGTATTATTGGTTTTCTAGCTATAAATTCTTTTAATTTGTTTATCATGGAACATTTTTATTTCATCATCAAATCTAGTTCCTACTTTTCCACGTAGGTGTTGATATTACTTAATTGTGGCTAAGTTTTAGTTCAACTCCTGTCTGCCTTACTGTCCTGTGTATGTGGTGGGACATTACTATATCATGATTGTCACAGACAAAAATGTCATTTTAGCCCCAAATAATGCATCTTTTAAACTTGTTCTTTCACATAATTCTATCCAATGACTGCTAAGTTTAGGATATCATGCTGGGTATTAATGGATATCCAAAAGTAAATGAGACACAGTCTGTGTTCTCAGTCAAAGAGGTGACTTTGTTCAGTCATTCTTTGGCTCTTTTGAACTGATTTGGGCTTTGCTGTATCTATGCATTGGTCTTCATCCAAAATTGAAGACTCATTGATTACAAAGGGACTTTTGTGTTTAATAAACATTTTCTAGCTACATACATTTGCTCCTGATTGATTTTCTTTAGTTGTCTTTTCTTACTCATTATAATGCCCCAAATCTTTTGTGTAGGAATGTTTAAAAAAAGAGGTAGAATCTACAGGATAAGGTTCATAAACAGCCCTGTCTGAAATCTATACTTGAAAGAATGTCACTGTTTCAATCTGGAAGCCTTGGAATCTGGCCTGTTCTGGAATCATAAAAGTAGAGCTGGTGTCCACTGAAACAACTGGACAGAAGGACATGTCCAGAAGTGATGCACAACCAATGAAAGCCTTGGCCAACCCTGTGGTATTTCTGCAGTCAGAATGACCCTTCTGAGTTGTACCTAGTTGAGCTGAAATGACCAAGTCTTTGTATTCTCACATTGACTGATCAATATGTGGGGGCTACCAAGCATGACCTCAGGCTGGGTGGTTCACTGTAGCTGAAGTAGTCTCCAAAGGGGTGGATGGCTGATACCTGTCAGCAGTAGCATTCTCAGTAGGCAGAACAACAAACTGAGTGATCTTCCAAAATGGACAATCTTGGCTATGTGCATCAGTGTCTGACCTAGGCAGCAGCTATAACCACTACATGATGGCTGAATTGCTCATTCAGCTTTCTTTTATTTTCTTGCACTGGATAATGAGTAGCCTAATTTAGGAGACTAAATATATGGTAGATTAGATATGAGTTAGGGCAGTATTATTTTTTTTTTTTACTTTTATTACCTTTCACTTAGGTGTTAATATTACTAACCTCGAATAATAAGGTGACTATAAATCTATGTTTACCCAGGACAGTCCTTTTTGCCTAGAATTACTTGCTGAGGCTCAATTAACATCTATGTTAATCTATTAATTTTTTTTTTATTGGTGTTGGGTTTGAACTCAGGGGTGCTTTACCACTGAACTATAACCCTAGCCCCTTTAGTTTTTAATTTGAGACAGTCTTGCTAAGTTGCTGAGAGTCTCACTAAGTTGCTAAGGCAGGCTTCAAACTTGTGATCCTCCTGCATCATCCCTCCTGAGTTCCTGGGATTATTATAGGGATGTGCCACTCTATCCAGCTTGGAATGGGTACTTTTGAACCTACTTTCCAGAAATTTTAGTGGGAAAAAGAAAAATTTAATTCTACTCCTGGTAGATTTATATAATTTGGAATGATACTTGTTTACAAGTAAAACTCTGAAATTAGGTATGGTTTCTGAAAAAATGTCTAGGGAAAGAAGAGATAGAGGTACTCAGTAATTTCCTTACCCTACCAGGAGGTTATCTCAAGGCCCCTTCTTTTTCTTAATTGTTGTTTGCTCTTTGCTGATTCTGGTTTTCAATTTTGGCCAAATGTTGGATGGGAAGAGGGCTTACTGCTGGACTCAGTTTTGCCCATCTCTAATTCTTTGGCAAGAGAAATCAACTGCTGGTTTTATTTTGATGTTTGGCACCATGTAGCGGACAATATCTTTAACAGGGTGCACTGTCAGTGATGGAGAACTTCTTAATCCTCTTTTCCTTACAAAAGAACACTATTAGTGGTGGTATGACTTTATGCTTGATTTTCCACAAATGAGAACTTGACCAGGCAAATATATAATCAGCCAGCCATCTGGCATTCTACACATATTTTCATTGACTCAGGGGATCATGGAGTTAAAGATGTAGCTTAAAATTTAAGCAGGAGAAGCAAAATGCAAGAGAATTCATGTTTTATGAATATCTTTTACCTTTGTTTTCTAGAATAAAACATTAAAGCTTGTCTGAGATTTAGAAAGATGCGATCCAGATAGTGTTTACTGTTTTTCGGATGCAGTCCAAGCTGTTAGGCATTCAGTAGCTGTTAGAGATGAAGCCTGATTTTTCCTTCATATGAAGTCAGAGTACGTAACATTAAATATTTGTTGAGCTTAATTTATAGCACTTTGATACAGATTCTTCTTTGCAACTTTGAGCCTTAGAAACTCACTCTTTCATTATGGACTTCAACTGCCTTTAAGACATAGGGATTCCATAAGTTAATTCTACATTTCAGTTATCACACAGGTGACTATTTTAAACCACAGTATATTTCAAGGATATCTTATTTATTTATTTTTCTGCAGTGCTATGTATTAATCCCAGGGCTTTGTGCATGCTAGGCAAGTGCTCTGCCACTAAGCTAATTCTCAGCCCTTTATTTTATTTTAAGAATTTGAGACAGGATCTTTTTATGTTTTCCAGACTGGACTTGAACTTGTGAACCTCCTGTCTCAGCGTCCCGAGTAGCTTTAATTATAGGCATGTGCCATTGTGCCCAGCCCAGGGATATCCATATTTTCATACTACCTGGATTAAAGATCATTGTATTATTACATATATACAACATAGAATTTGAAAAATTTTATTCCAAATACCCAAAAGCCAAGTTTAGTCGTCTCAGAAGGTAGAAAAAGACTTAAAAAGTAGATTTCTAAACCTACCTCCCATTTTCTAATTTATCCTTTTATAATAAATATTTGTTAAATACTTTCATTGTGCCAGGTAAGTGATAAGCAACTCTCACTGCCCTTCCTTTTCATCTACTGACCTATTCCAGTTCTTTGTTCCTCGCCTTACTCTATCCTCTTTGTTCTCCCGTCACTGTCTACATGATCAGTCTTTCCAATATTTCGGCTTCTTAGTTTCTTGTCCTTCTCTCCTCTTGTGATCTTGTCCTTCATCCTACCTTAGCTGATCATTCATACTTTTATCATTATCAGTGACTGCAGTCTCTCCATAATCTCAGTTGAGCATTCCCAACTCTTGACCTCAGCCTTGAACTTCTCCAGCTCCCTGCTCTGGTACCATTACTACAGCAATCTTTTGACCTTTATGATTCCTAAAGCCACAGATTTCACCACCCTGTTATTGTCTTTGTCTTCTCCAGTGACCTTTCTTCCTTTATATACCCACCTTAGAGTCCATGTCAAAATCCAGTTCTACTTAAATCCAGCATCTCTCTCTAAACCCAACTTCCCTTTGCTCTATGTTGCTGGAGCAGCATCAACTGGTTGCACCCTGAGTTCAAGACTAGTTACCTCCAGGGGCCACTCTACCATCCATATGCTACCCATCCACGCATATTCTTTTGTCCATTCAGTCTTGTGTATTCCTTCAAATGGCTTTTCCCATCCTTCCTCATTAATAATCTAGTTTCTTATTTTATTGAAAAATATAAGTAACTGCCACTCTAGAGCGCTTGGGCACCCCTCACCTCTGACTGTGTCCATGTGCTGGCATCAGTGCCCTTATGCTCCTTGACTCCTGGACTTTGAATGAATATCAGGCACCTGAACCCCTTCCTCTGCAGTCTCCTTCTCAAAGATATGGTTCCTGTCATTACTACTTCTCTCCATTTCAGTAATTTTCTCAAATTTATCAGTTTCCCCTTCTCTACACATCATTCCCATTGGTATGCAAATATGTTATTTTTTCTATTCTATACTGTTCCCTCCAGCTGATGACTGCTGCCCTTCTCTTCTTTATAGCAGAATTTCTTCACGTACTTGTAACTACTCATTTTCTTCAATTTCTCATTTGACTTTACTATAGTTAAGCTTTTGTTTTCTCCCTTCCTCCTACTTTGTAGAAACTGTCATGACAGGGTCATCAGTGATGAAATTCTCAGCCCTCATCTCACTGTCTAATAGTGCATGACAAAAGTTGATCACTGGTCACTTTCTTCAGTGGAAATGCTTTCTTCACTTGGCCTCTAGGCCAGCATTTTTCTAGTTTTCCTCCTAACTCTTTGGCCTGCTTATCCATCACCTGCTGTTCTCTTAATATTGGAGCATCCACAACCACTCTTGTGTCCTTCATTTTAATTTACTAAGTAATTTTATCCTATCCCATTCATTATGCTGGAGGCTTCTTTCTCATATCCAGCAGTCTAACTGACAGTTCTACCTTCCATCTGAAGGCATCTCACAGTAAACATCTCCCAAACTGAACTCTCCACTCAGGTTACTCAGGCCAAAAGCCTTTGAATCATCCTTAGCATTTCTCTGACTCACAGTCTACATGAATTTTATCAGCACATCTTTTTGACTTTGATTTTAGAATATATCCAGTCTCACCTTCTCTGTTATCATGCTTCATCATCTCTGGCTGGGAATATCACACTATCCTGTAATCAGCCTTGCTGGGCCCTCCCTTGCTGTTGACAGGCTATTCACAGAATACCAGCCAGAGGGGATCCTGTTGAAATGGGATTCAGAGGACAGCAGGGCTTTGCTGTATGGCTTCCTGTTTCCCTCCCTTACCTGCTTTCTGACTCACTGGTTCTCCTCAGTGAAAGTAAACACCGTGGTCCACAGGCCCTGCTGATCCCGCTGCCTCTTCATCTCATCTTCATTACTCTTGAGTTTGTGTCTTGCCAGGGTTTCTCATACCCACTTGCTCTCTGATGTGCTAACCTTGATTTTACCAAAGTCTTTGTTCTTGCTGATCACTCTGCCCAGACGTCTGTTCCCTTGAATATACGTATAGTAAACTCCTCATTTTTTTTTCCAATTCTTTTCTTAAATGTTGCCTTTCAGAGGCCTTCCTGATTTCCATCTCCCTATTTGAGATCACAATAGTCCCACCCTGCACCACTCTCTGTCTTGCTCTTCTCCACAGCATTTACCACCATAAATTATTTTACTTCTTTATTTTGTTTTTATCATATGTTTCCCTTAACTAGAATATGAACTTCATGAAGATAAAAATTGTTTCATTTTTCTTACTGTTGTTTTCCTTAACATGCAGAAAAAAGTGTTTGTATGTTAAATGCTATATAAACATTTGTCAAGGGAATGTCTGAATTATTTGTCTTTTCAACATCATGATTTTTCTGTTACATGTAAGGAGCAGAGTCTTAGGGAATGTTAGTCATTTGTGCAGATAACACCTAAATCCTGGTCTGCCTTGTCTCATAGTGTAATCACTGTATTAATTCATCTACCATCTAGTCTGTGCGTGAACTTTACATTGTGTTAATTGCATTATGAGAGAGGAAGTTATTAATATTATGCACCTTATTACTATTTCTACCCTCCATCAATATTTGGGAGAAAACAAAAACAGATTTTTCACATTGAAACACTTCCTTTTATATCAGGCAAACACATTGGAGATATTTGTTGGACTACTTCCTTTGGAGCAAAAGAGTTCTGAGAAATCTACTATTTTTTCTGCCTTCTAGTGGCTATATTTTCTTACAAAGATCAAAAATTCCTGCATCCTGTGGGTTTGAAGCATCAAGGAATAAATAAGAATGCTCCTTGTTTGGATAAGGTGGATCAGGTGTTCCAGGAATGTGGATTCTGCTGCTGCCTACTAGAATTTATGTTCATTTCTACCGCTGAATTGTTCTTAGTTTAAAGGAATCATAGATTTTTAAAAATTATCAAGCTACTTGCTGTCACATGGGATTGTGAGGAATTGAGGTCACACTTTCAGAAGATAGTCATAGATCATGATGAGTATGAATCATGCTTTTAAGTTTTTGCAGCTGCTTTTAGAGTTTCAAACTATAAGATGTGTCTAGTTGGCATTTCCCACACCTGCCCTATTTGTGGTTTATATTCAAAGAAAATGGTTGAGCTGAAAGTGAATTCTATGTACTAAGAAGAACTGATGGCCCTGGGTTATAGAAATGAAGTATGACTATCAGATCTGTCACAAAACATTTGTCTACCTGGCCAGACTGTGGCCATTGTTTACATCCACTCAGTCCCCCAAATTAGAATTTGGTGTGAAATGAATTTGTCATAAAATGCCAGCAGTATCTGAGAGGTGGTAAAATTTTAAATGACAATTGAGTGGTATGTTAATAAAGTTGTACCTGTGGTTTGATGAGAAGCCAGAGGGGTATATTGAACTCCTCTAATTTAGTCTTACACTCATTCTGTCACCGCTTCATTGGGCACAGATGAAATTTCTGCTCAGCTCTTTCCGCTTTCAGAGGTTATTTTCTGTTGGATTTTTTTGGAGGGTCCTGGAGGTATAGGGGTCATTGAGTGTTTGAGCTGTTTGTGTCAAGTTTGGGGCACCACCACTTATGCCTTCTTTAAGGGCTTTACATCTTCCATTTCCAGCCACTGGCAGCCCCAGGCAGGGTTCTCCGACCCCAATTAAGATTGAGTCTGGGGCTGGGGTTATAGCTTGGTGGTGGAGCACTTGCTTCACATGCATGAAACACTGGGTACAATCCTCAGCACCACATAAAAATAAATAAAGGTATTGTGTCCATTTACAACTAAAAAAAAATTAAAAAAAAAAAAGATTGAGTCTGTTTGTTTGACTTCTAGCTGTCTCCATTTTGCCTAGAATTTATAACCATTCAGTGCCAGAGGTTTAGTCTGAAAGAGGCAACTCTGCCATTGTCTTTAGAGCTTCAATATGTTGAGGTATATATTTAGCATAAGGATTTTTTTTGAGAGCAAAGTAACAATTTCATTTTGAAACAGGAAGCATAACTTCCACAGGGAGGGGTCCTAAGAGAGAGCTGACTAGGAATTTTGGTACCGGGAATTGAACTCAGGGGCACTTGACCACTGAGCCACATCCCCAGCCCTATTTTGTATTTTCTTAAGAAACAGGGTCTCACTGAGTTGCTTAGCTGTGCGCTTTTCCTGAGTCTGGCTTTGAACTCTTGATCCTCCTGCCTTAGCCTCCCAAGCCTCTGGGATTATAGGCATGCACCACTATCCCTGGTATGCCCACGATTTTAAATTTTCCTTTGTTAATTATTGCTTAATTCCACCATGATCAGAGAATATACCTTGTATGATTTTAATTCTTTAAAAGCTAATGAAATAGGATTTATAGCTTAGTATATGGACAGTTAATGTAAGTGGCCTCTGTTTACTTTAAAAGGGTTTGTATTCCTAGCTGTTGGATGTAATGTCCTGTGTATGTCAGTTATAATCATGTCCACATCTTGTATACTTTTAAACCTTTTTCTTGGTATGCTTTCTGTCAGTTATTAGAATGGGTATGTTAAATATCTCCCTATTATATTGTGACTTTGCCCATTTCTCCTTTTTGTTATGTTGATTTTCCCCATTTATTTGGAGTCTATTGTCAGATACATTTTGGTTTAGGATTGTTGTGTCTTTCTTGTGAATCAAACCCTTCAACTATATAAACTTTGCCTCTTAATTTTGGTAATGCCTTTCACCCTGAGGTTGGCTTTGTCTGCTATTAACAGTAATATCAGCTTACTTTTGATTATGTTTTTCATTGTGTATTTTTTTCTTCTTTTTGTTTAAAATTTGTCTTTATGTTTTAAATGATTGGGTTTTGCTTTATTTTATTCTGTTGTGACAGTGTTTCAATGGAAACATTTGATTACTTACAGTTAATATAATAGCTGATTACTTTTAAATCAATCCCCATCTATTTATTATCTGTTTCCTCTATGTCTTCTGTAGTTCTCCATTTTACAATTATTAACTTACTGAATTTTTAGATGTGCTATGCATTATATTAGTCACATGTATCATGTTGTCTACTCTTTTCCTCCTTTTTTTTTTTTTTTTTAAGGAAAAGACAGAGTTTTTAATACTCCATTGTGTGAGCAAGGAATTGTTGGTTTTGGAATTGGACTTGCAGTCACTGGTGCTACTGCTATTGCTGAAATTCAGTTTGCAGATTACATTTTCCCTGCTTTTGATCAGGTAAGTGCTTCATGTTTTATTGTAAAGAGCATTCATGAGGTTGCTAAGTCCAGAAAGTATTGAAGTATTGCATCCATCTTCCCATTGTCCATCTTAAGCACATTTTTTTAACCCTAACTTAGTGTTTTACAGTTATAACTTTCTAATGGAAATATAATCAAAGTTCTAATAGATGATTTTAGAAGATGGATTGGGAAGGAAGGACTCATTGCAACATGTGCCTTCTCTCCTTCTTCCCAGATTGTTAACGAAGCTGCCAAGTATCGCTATCGCTCTGGGGATCTTTTCAACTGTGGAAGCCTCACCATTCGGGCCCCTTGGGGCTGTGTTGGCCATGGGGCTCTTTATCATTCTCAGAGTCCTGAAGCTTTTTTTGCCCATTGCCCAGGAATCAAGGTATACTCATTTATTTACTTGATTAGATCCTCATTTGATATTTCCATTTGGTTGCTTCTGTTAATATTAACTAATGTGTTCATCTGGGGACAAACAGGATTTTGGAATTTATGTTAATTTAACTGTTAAGTAAGGTATGCTGGAATGTTGGTGCATACTACCTGTAATCCAAGTTGAGGGAAGGGGATTGCATGTTCAGGAAGCTGAGGCAGGGGAATTGCATGTTTGAGGCCAGCCTTAGCAACTTAATAAGACCCTGTCTCAAAATAAAAAATAAAAAGGGCTGGGGATGTGGCTCAGTGATAGAACATCCCTGGGGTTAATCCCCAGTACTGCAAACAAACACAGCCCCCTACTCCCTGCGGGGCTCTCCCCCACCCCAAATCAGGGAGGCTGGTATTTCTTTTAAATCCAATGCCCAGTTTAACAGATTGTTCTTTTTGAAGTAATACTGGCTTGACATTGGCAATAATTGACATCATAGATTTCAAAGAATACAACTGAGAACATCATTGGTTTGTCTTACTCCTCTTTCAAAGCCTTATGTTTCTCTCTACTGGGTTTTTCTCACTTAACTGATTTTGAGATGATTTAAATAAGTCTGCCATTTAGTTTACATTTACCTTGAAGTCAGTGGGATATGATACTTGGTATTAGTTCATAGATGGGGAGAATGCTCTTACCTAGATGTAATTTTCCTAATCTACAGTAAGGTAATGCTGTCTTAAACAATTAACTTGGAAACATCTTCCTGTTATGATTGGCCTTCACAGGAGCTTAGTTTTTTGATAATAAAATTATTTTGAGTATTTTATGTTAATATTTTGCTCTATCATCATCTTTTCTATTTCTTATTTACTGAACATCTTTCCAGGGAATCATAGAAACTCACAGATATCTCAATATGGAGATGTTTGTTCTTGATGACATTGTTTGGTTGTGAGCATGTGTTTTATTCTGGTTTGTTTTTTTCCACAGACAAAAGCTATGAGGTTTTTCCTATCTGAGTGGTGGCTCTGTGCTGGCTCAGTATGAGCTAGAAGTTGTAGGCTAGGACAACTGTTCCATTAGAGACAACAGCTATTTTTTGTTTGAGCTGAACGTTAATTCCTATTTAATGTTTGTAGCATCACTCAGTGTTTTAAATAGCAGACCTTTTCTCAGTTCCCTAACTTCTCTTTCCCTGTCCTCTTTCTTTCTTCTGCTTTCTGTTTCCCACATCAAATGAAAATATACGTATAATAAAAAAGGTTAAAAGTAAATATATGAGAAAGCAGAAAAAGAGAAACTGAAAAGTAGGAATATAAAATAAACATACTATGTGATGTGGTTATTCTGTGTTCAGAAGCCTGTATACAGAAAACGAACTAGATTTATGCTGCTATTTTATTTTTTAAATAAAATTCCTTCAATAAAAAGGACATAAAAATGACCTTGAAAGCCCATGTAGTTTGCCCAATGAATCTTATTTGAATCTCTGTGATAAATTCAGGCTTATTTTTAAAAATAATTCTTCCTATGTAATCCTTGTTGTCATACAATTATTTTAGAGTCACTAAGAATTAAGACACAAGTTTGTGATTTCAGGCAACACTGTATATAAGACCTCAGGCTGTAGCCCCCATCTTTGGGTGAGAATCCTGGTTCTGGGAAGCCGTCTGACCTTGGGCAAGCTTCTCCTTGTCTCTTTATGCCTCACTCTCTATATCTAAAGTGAGAAAAGTAATACTAGCTTCCTCATGAGGGTGCTGTGAATATGAGTTAATCCACACAGTGCTTGGCAGATTACCACCTGCCCTTTCCCATGGCCATCGTCTTCTTCATCATCACCCTGGTTTTCAAGGACTTGGAGCCATTTCCTGTCACCTGGAAGCATGAACATGTTGTTTTTTACTCTGACAAAACTGGGCATAATGTGCCTGGATCATAAAATTCAGTGGTTACTTTTCCATTCATGAGATGAAGACTGCAGTTTTCATGGGGAGGAAGGAAATTTTGGTGTGTTAAAGTTGAGAAGATAGTTACTTGCACTTTTCATGTAGCTGGAGAATATTAGTAGAAGAGATTACTTAATAGGTAAAGACAGGTTGATATTGACGATTTTATTTTTTTGCTTCCATATATGCTCTTTGTGGATTCTTTTCATTTTTTAAATAGGTAAGTCATCTCCTTAAGAGAAGAGATGTATCTTAGTTATCAGATCATGGAAGTCATCTTATAAATATTTGTTGAATGATAGGAACTTTTTAGATAATTTGCGAATTTTATAATAGTAATTAGGTTAAATAAAGAATCAATTTCTATTTTTAGTTAAAGTTGATTACTTTAATATCAACCCTTATAAACAGGTTTATTGGGATACATTTTTACTAAAATTGTGTTTTTTTAAAAAAATCTGTTTTTGCAGGTGGTCATACCCAGAAGCCCTTTCCAGGCCAAGGGACTTCTTTTGTCATGCATAGAGGACAAAAATCCTTGTATATTTTTTGAACCTAAAATCCTTTACAGAGCAGCAGGTAAAGGTTTTGTTTTATACTTGTGAATATATGCTTTGTTTTTCATAGCTTAAGAAATTTTAACTTTTTAATAGCTGGGTTTATACTTTTCATGTAGAAAAAATTCTGATTGATTTCTTCTGTTTAGTGTATCCATAGGTGTAAATTTTGTTTAGGGAAAATTCATCTAGCTGTTTTATATTTTGGTTTTAGAAACAAAAAGTTCACTGTGAAGTGGTAGCAAGAACAAAGGAGCTGTATGTGGGTACTAAGTAAATGTGGGTGGAATGAAAAAGCATGAGTTACTATACAATATAGTATCTAAATTCCCCTTTGGCTAAAGTGACCATAAGTGTCTTCTAAGTTAAATTACTTCTAACCGTGAGGGAGGCACTGTTAGCAGGTATGCTGTGATATCAGGTCTACGCTGGGGTCACTGTCTACAGCAGACTGAGATGCTGTTCACCCTCCTGTTAACTCAGAATCATAACTATAAACACATGTGCGACCACTGATTTCTTAGCTGTAATGGAAATTTCAAATATCAAATGATTTGTTCTGTCCAAAGTATATTTTGTTTTGAATTTAAGAAAATTATTCTGGCAAATCACTCTTTTCCTTGAAAAGTTAAATTTAAAACATGTTTTTATTTTGGTGTAATTTATGTACAATGAAATGCACAGATATTAAGTGTTCAATTTTAAGGGTTTTTGACTGCCCTATACTTTCATGTAATCACTATGCAAAACAACATAATAGATTTTAATCATTCCTGTAAGTCTCTTCCCATTACTTCCTGCCAAATCCATTCTCCTTGCTCCAAGCTCAGATGCTTCCTGATTGCTTTTAGATTATGTGTACATGTTTTTGGGCATTATAGAAATGGAATCACACAGTATATAGTCTCTTGTGTGTTTGACTTCTTTTGTTCAAGCTAATGTTAGATTCATACATGTTGAATTGTACCATTGAGTTTATTCCCTTTTCATTGCTGAGTAGCAGTCCATTGTGTGAATATTCATTGCTTATTACCATTGCAATGAATATTGAACACAGTTGTACAGTATTAGAATGTTATAGTAAGTAGTAAACATTGCCATTTCATTGTATGAATAACCCTTTTTTATTGTTATTATATTACTTCCAAGATATGGCAGTTATTTCCATTATTATTCCAAGTACTATCATTGTTACTACTAAGGAAACAAACTTGCCTCTTCTCTTATCACCAAGCTGATGGCCTGTAAATAGAATTAATATACTGTAACCAAATATCTGGAGTCTGCTTTGTCCATGAATTAATTGAGCAATGCTTCTTGGCTATGAGGAAAAGAACATCTGAACAACTGAGGCATATAAAATGTTTCTGAATAAGTCACAGTCCTTGGTATGACTATTCATTGCATGCATGTATTACAGTTTATTCATGGGTCACACAGCCTCACTTTATCCATTCTCTGTTGATGAATAAATGTTCCTCATTGTTGTCTGTTTTGAAAACTGCCATTGTTTTACAAACTTCTGCAGTATTATTAAAGTAGAGATGTTTTCTCATGTCTGAAGCAGTATTCTATACAAAATTCCAGAAACAAATGTTTTAAGGATTCTGGGTGCAGATTTCCTTAGGAGAATAAAATATTAGGCATCTAAAAAAGTTAACTTGTCAGCTCTAAGAACTTACCCATAATGTACACTTTCCACTGAAATCTGTAACATTTATATTACTAAGTCCTGTTCAGAAACAATTCCATTACAGAGGCAAATTCAAGCCTTCGGCTTAGAGTTGTAGGGCATGGCTCTCCCAATGATCTCAGCACCTCTTGGTCCTTCTTTTCCTGGAACCACATTTTCCCCATCTCCAGTGCTTGTACCTCACTCCATGTGGTTCTGAGGAGGCTCCAGGTCATCATCTGACTTCCATGGTCTCAAGATGTAGCCTTGTGGCTCAAGCCCAACCATTCTGATTTCTTTTCCGGGATTTTCTATGAGGAGACAGAACCTCACTGTCTAGAGGGGGTTTGCCTGGGTTGTTGAGAGACTGGGGCCCTGAATTACTTTTATTCCTCTAATCTTCATTTATGAATGATTTCCCCCAGTTTCTTCCATTTAATCTCATTTTAAGTTAAACCTACTTTGAGTTTCAGTCTCCTATAGATTTTACTTGTATGGCAGGCAATTTTGATGATCATAATACATAATCTTGGTTAGAGGAAAGATGCTTCTCTTTTCAAAGGAAAATATCCCCAATCAGATTAGCACAATGAACTATAGCCTTTCATAATTTAATATGGATGCTATTTATTTTTTTGTTCTAATAACTGAAGTAGAAACCTTCATCTTTTTTATTCAGTCTTATAAGGTTGCTGAGAGGATTAAGTGAGATAATCCATGTTGTATTTGCCTAGTTTTAAGACTTTTTAAAAATTTTTGTTCAGTACTAGGGATTAAACTCAGGGTCTCTCTACCTCTGATCTACAGCTGAGGCCCTTTTAATTTTATATTATTTTGAGACAAGATCTTGAGCCTGGCCTCGGACATTTGATCCTCCTGCCTCAGCTTCCTTAGTCTCTGGGATTTCAGACATATGCCTTTGTGCCTGGTTTTGAAGCACTTTCTGAACACTGAGGTGCTGGACATAGTCCTATATTGTGAAGACATGTGAACTATTCAATTGAATTCTCACAGTTACCTTATCAGGTAAATTTTATCATTATAAGCATTTTATAGATGAGGAACTTGAAGAGTAGGAAAGTTAAAAGCTTGTTAAAGTTACACACCAGGATTCAAATCCAGAGTCTGTCTCTGGAGCCAGATATTGGACATATTCCAAGTGTTTTTCACAAAACCTGTGGGGTAGTATTGTCAGACACCTTGAGACAGACCAGGAAACTGATGGCTGGTGAGCTTACATATCTTAATTCCATTTTACAGAGGCAGTAAGGTATAGAGTTAGGTTTTATTTGTTTATTTGGGTATTGGAGATTAAACCCAGGGATGCTTTCCTACTGAGCTGCCTCCTCAGTTCCTCCCTCCCTCTCTCCCTCCCTCCCTCCCTCCTCATTAAATTTTAGCTTAGGGCCTTGCTAATTTGCTGAGACTGACCTCAAACTTGGTGATCCTCCTGCCTCAGCCTTTCAAATTTCTGGGATTATAGGCATGTGCCACTGTGCCCAGATGGGCATCCCAATGAATCATTATTTAAATGAAAGGCATATATAAAATATAACTCCCTTTAGTGGCCCAATTTCATACCCCAAAATATGCTGGTCAAAAAATTTCCTGCAGAATTGAAATTATCTATCTATCTATCTATCTATCTATCTATCTATCTATCTATCTATGTATATATATTTTTTGGGTACCAGGGATTGAACTCATGGGCACTCAACCACTGAGCCACATCCCCCAGCCCTATTTTGTATTTTATTTAGAGATAGGGTCTCACAGAGTTTCTTAGCACCTTGCTTTTGCTGAGGTTGGCATTGGACTCCTAATCCTTTTAATCAAATGGAAATAAATATTATCCATAGTCATACGTTGAGGCAGTATATCCCTACGTAGTGTATACTGCATACACTGTGAGGTTCAAATATATACACATTCTTTGTTGACATAGGATTAATTAACTTCTTTGATGGTTATAAAAACTACATGTCACAGTCTGATGTAGCACCATGAGGGCAGGGTGGACTCAGCTTCTCTCTGCACCATAAAGCATTAAAGGGCCTAGTCCCCTGTCTCCAGAGGTAAACCAGCTGGGAAGTGAGTTTTCATGTGTTTGGGGGAGAATAGGTGGAACCATCTGGTGAATGGACAGCATTACCCCAATCAGCTCTTTTCAACTTTTCCAGCACCCTTATGCCTGCTGCCCATATGCTGTGCTTTATTTAAACATCTTTGCTATGGTCTTTCCTCTGTGTGTCCAGTCTGCAATATTTAGAAAATATTTTTTAAGTTCAGCTATCAACTATATGAATTATTATGGATAAAAATAAAATAAAAACAGGTAGGTAATACCTCATTTTGTGTGTGTGTGTGTGTGTGTGTGTGTGTGTGTGTGTGGTACTGGGGATTGAACCCAGCGCCTTACACATGGTAGGCAAATACTCTACTCATCCCCAGCCCAAGTAATATATTCTCTATGAAAAACTTTCTTGAATTTTATTTTTACTTATTTTAAATATACAATAAATATAAAAGCTTTATGTAGTATAAATGTAGTAGAAAGAGTAATCTGTTCATATCTTTGGATTTCCTGATTATTTATTGTAGTTAAGACATTTGAATGCAGTTAATCTTTTTAGAAATCACAGGGATGTTTAGAAATGATAGGTAAGAAAGAGCAATCTAGACAATGTCAAAAATGTATAAAATGGTTAAGATTGAAAAGAATGAGTCAGGTGACATTATCAAATAGAGGTGTCTGGAGGAAAGATGCTCTGGAGTCTTTCAACTGTGGGTTTTGTTTAATTGAATGATTCAGGACCTCAGTGAGATGGTAGCAAATGGGACTTTTATCTGTGGTTCTTTGTGAGATAGGCTGACTTCTTGGATTTTTGGATGGTCCAAAAATCTTTCAAAAATAGGGCCGTAATGCCATTGATGATTTTTTAAAAGCAGTTACACTAATTATATATGGATTCATAATTTTGAAGAGAAAAACATTGTTATAAAAAGGTTTTGAATGGTAGAAGACTTTAAAAGTATGTTTTGCCAAATAGTGTACATAGAAGAGAGGAGTTAGTATTTTGTATTTTATGTATAAGCAGACTATTTTTGTGCATGCTGATACACTGAATACTAGGTATAATCCCTGGCAGGAATATGTTGAATACACTAATGAGAGAAAATTTAATTTATTGGTTAGATTTTTGAAGTAGCTTTTCAACTGAAATGATAGCTACATAGAAGTTAATGTGAAAATAATATAATATAAAATAGCAGTTTCTTACCTAATCCTTCACCAGATCTATGCTTCTTCCCCTACAAGCAACAACTTTCAACTCAGCAATTTCTTCTGATAATTAGTCATCATATTTTCAAATAATACGTTATACTACTTAATATTTTAAAAAAATGATTATTTTAATTTCTTTTTAGAAAACAGAATAATTAATTTGCATTTCCTGAATAAGATGATGCAAAAGGTATTTTCATAGCTTAATTTTTGCCATCTTTGTATCTTCTTTGTTACAGTGTCTATTAAGGTCTTTGACTTTTTTTATTGTTTTGTTTCCTTATTGTTGATTTTTAAAGTTCATTGAGTATTTTGAATAGCAGTCCTTTATCAGCTAAATCTTTTGTGAATTTATTCTTTCAGTTTGTGGCTTGATTTTCCATTTTCTTGACAGGGCCTTTTGCAGAGCAGAAATGTTTAATTTCTAAGTTATACTTGAACTCTTCTGTAGGTCATGATAAATAATGAGTTTACACATTTGTTTACAATGGAGAAAGGATAGCATCTTCAACAAATGGTGCTGGGAGAACTGGAAAGCCATATGCAAAAAAAAAGAAATTGAATCCCTGTCTCTCATCATGCACAAAAGTTAACTCAAAATGGATTAGGGAGCTAGGAATCAAACCAGAAACTCTGCATCTAACAGAAGAAAAAGTTGGCTCTGATCTCCACCTCATGGGGTCGGGCTCCAAATTCCTTAATAGGACACCTATAGCACAAGAGTTAAAATCAAGAATCAAGAAATGGGACGTACTCAAACTAAAAAGTTTTTTTTTCTCAGCAAGAGAAACAATAAGAGAGGTAAATAGGGAGCCTACATCCTGGGAATAAATTTTTACCCCTCACACTTCAGATAGAGCCCTGATCTCAAGAGTATACAAAGAACTCAAAAAATTGAACAATAAGAAAACAAATAACCCAATCAACAAATGGGCCAAGGATCTGAACAGACACTTCTCAGAGAAAGATATACAATCAATCAACAAATACATGAAAAAATGCTCACCATCCCTAGCAATCAGAGAAATGCAAATTAAAACAACTCTAAGGTACCATCTCACCCCATTATGCAGTCAAACAATAACAAGTGCTGGTGAGGATGTGGGAAAAAGGGTACACTTGTACATTGCTGTTGGGACTGCTGTTGGGAAATCAGTATGGAGATTCCTTGGAAAACTGGGACTGGAACCACCATTCGACCCAGCTATTCCCCTTCTTGGACTATTCCCAAAAGACCTAAAAGGAACATACTATAGGGATATAGCTACATCAATGTTCATAGCAACACAATTCACAATAGCTAGACTGTGAAACCAACCTAGATGCCCTTCAATAGATGAATGGATAGGAAAATGTGGCATATGTATACAATGGAATATTACTCAGCACTAAAAAATAACAAAATCATGGCATTTGCAGGGAAATGGATGGCATTAGAGCAGATTATGCTAAGTGAAGTCAGCCAATCCCTAAAAAACAAATGCCGAATGTCTTCTTTGATATAGGTGGGGTGACCCAAAACAGAGCAGGGAGGAAGAGCATGAGAAGAAGATTACCATCAAACAGGGATGGGAGGTGGGAGGGAATGGGAGAGAGAAGGGGAATTGCACGGAAGATGGAAGGAGACCCTCATTGTTATACAAAAATACATATAAGAGGATGTGAGAGGAAGGGGAAAAAAAACGAGAGAGAGAGAAATGTGTTATGGTAGATGGGGTAGAGAGAGGTGAGGGGAGGGGAGGGAAGAGGAAGGGAGGGGAGGGGGGATAGGAAGGGGATAGGAAGGGCAGCAAAATACAACAGACACTAGTATGGCAGTATGTATAAACGTGACTGTATAACCAATGTGATCCTGCAATCTGTATATGTGGGAATAATAAGAATTCATACCCCATTTGAATCAAATATATGATATATGATATGTCAAGATCAATGTAATATTTTGAGAAACTAATAGATTTCTGATATTTTAAAAAAAAGAAGTCTATTTTGAAACCACTGGATCTCAAAAGTTTAACTTCTGGGGAATGCCACCATTATATCAATGCTTTCCTACTGGTTGTCATCATTAATAGCAGTTAACATTTTTGCCTGCCTGCCTTCCTTCCTTCTCCTTCTTTAGCAGAACATGAGATTATTCTTTCTTTTAGTATTTTTACTGTAATGATTTTTTATTTTCCAAGAATATGGTTGTTTCCACTTAAACTTGTTTTTATGTCCACTAATAAATTCTGTAGATATTTTCATTAGATTGGCACATTTATGGTTAGGGTTAGTCTTAGATGTTTTATGTATTTGTTGCTATTGGGAGTAGAATCCCCCTGCCCCCGTTACATGTTAAAATTGGTCATTACTGGTATATAAAAATTTGAAAAAGTACTGTGTTCATGTATGACTTCATTTAAAAATAAGTAAACCCATTACATGTTTATCCATGATAATTTCTGGCCATATGAGTTAACCCAGAGCCCTTCATAGTGTTGTACTTTTAATTCATAATTTGATATGAAGGACTTTATGTAAATGAAAAATACTGGTTTCTAAATGGAGGCATGCTGTACAGAATGCAACACACAGAAGCAGGTGCTGGGTGATAATGTATGTGGAGGTGTAAGTAATACTTGCCTTACTTCCTTTACAGTTTGGCCTTGGAAATATTTCTCATATTTCTAAGTTGGAATGAAATATAAAGCCCACTTAGTGTATGAAAAATTAACTTGTGAAAATGGAAATGAATTGCTGGGGACCACTAAGAGAATTCTAAATTTAATACTTGATTGGTTTTAAGGAAAATGGCAACTATTTATTTAATCCTAAGATTTTTATTTTCTATTTTTCAAAAAAAATATGGCAAGTATAATATCCCCTTTCTTAAAATATGCAATTGCTGCTATTAATTTTCAAGGTTTATGGTGAGGATCAAGCTTGATATGTGGTCATATTTTAATATTTCTACTGAAACCCATTTTGGGAAGATTTCAGTCCAATATAACATGGTAGTTATGAATTTGGATTATGGAATTACCACGTACTGCCCTGTAACTTTAACAGACCTACTTAATAATGTCTATACTTACTTTCTCATCTGCAGCGTTGAGATAAATCTCATGTCAATCACACTGAGGTGTGAAGATGATATAAGGTGATACCTTTAAGGTGCTTAAAGCAGTGCCTGATATGTAGACAAGCCTCAATGAATATTTGCTTTTCAATCATTATTAATGTATTGAGATTTCTTTACTTCTCACCAAAGTGATTTTTTCTCAAATGCTATTTATGATGTAGATCCGTTGGATATTTCTCAGTTGGCTCTCATCCTCATATTTGCTCCTCTGCAATCCCCACTGCAAGGCTGGGGTTGGAACTAGTTGGCAGCATTGTCACCACCCACTTGCCAGTTGAGTTCAGTTAGAGCCCCTCAGTGGGGGTGGCACTTGCACTAGTTTAGAAGGTGGGAAGGAAGCCATTGAGGTTTTCAAGGCACCTCAGATAGTGGCGGTTGAGGAACCTGCTCTGCTGCGAGGACTGTTGTTCTGCAGGGATGATGGCTGTAGCATTCGCGAGAGGCCTTCAGTGGGGACTGTCCTGCTCAGTCACAGCAGATGGTAGTTCCAGACCTGTTACCTGCTTGCTGATCTCTGGGTCATGCTATTTCATCATTTGCTACTCTATCCCTTTCAATGCCTTTGCCACTGATTCTCTGAATTCAATCAAATTCTTCTGGAAAGATTTTTGTTTTCCTGATTGAATGTCTACTGATAAAGTCAGTTATCACTGTTCAATCATGCACTGAGGAATTTTGCAATCTAGTAAAGAAATCATAGATCCTTATATGTTTTTTCATATTTTAAGATGATTGTCTTTTGTTGATTTGATCTGCTAACTTTTTCTGACTGCTGTCTGCATTTAGAAAGTCAGTACACAGCACCTGGTGCTTGGAGACTAGTGGGAACTTCTGCTCCTCAGGAGTAATTTTGTATTCTGGAAACTGAGGGACTTCAGGTACCAAAAGCATGATGTGAAAAATATCTGTAATAATACTTCAATCTTGTGAAGTCAATGGAATACGTATAGCAATACATATTTCATTGACTGTAAATTGCCCATTTCCTCCTCACATTTTAATGTCTCTGAAATTGGAATGAATCTTAAATTCAATGGTGTCTTGCAATCATCTTATCCAGGGGTTGAGAATTGCTATTAACTGCTCAAGCACATATATCAAAATGAGTACCAGTACCTACAGGATACATATCCACAAATGAGAAGAAAATTCCAGCAACATCAGAGAACTTTTTTGACAATGAGGTTCTGAATAGCTGTGGTGAGTAGGAAGGGCAGAGAATACGGATAATCATAATAGTTTAACAACCCTTTGAAGCGAAACTAAAAAGTAGGCTGTACCTAATTAGTGGGCTAGCTTGAGAGTTTTTAAATTTTTAAATTCTTTTATGAATCCATTTAAAAAGGCTGCATCATTGATGAGCTTGGTTACACAGAAAATGGTGAAGAGACATGGACACTGATGATTATAATTGGAAAGTAAATGAGAACAATTATATTTTGAATGTAAAAAATTTAAAAACAACTTAAACTAATGTATTTTGCTTGTATTTTGTTTTTATGTATCAGGATGATAGTAAAAAGTCCTGTCTATTACAGATTTCTCTTTCTATAAGACTAAAGTTGAAATTCTAAAATGTGTAAGTTTAACTGGCAGCTTTTTTCTTATCAATGCATAAAATAATGTTGTATTTTATAATTGACAGTGAAAATTAAAATACTCTTTTTCTATCTGAATATAATTCTTTTTATTGGATGATTTGCCCCTCTTCCAAACTCCATGTGTTAATGTGGAGTGGCTTTGTAATATTGCTATCCTTATCGATTTATTGAAGCTCTAAGCAACTTAGTGAGTGCCTGCCTCAAAATAAAAAAAAAATAAAAAGGGCTGGGAATATATCTCAGTAGTAGAGCATCTCTAAGTTTAATCCCAAGTACCAAAAAAAAAAAAAAAAAAAAAAACCAAACCAAAACAAAACAAAACCCAGACAAAAACAAACAAACAAACAAAAAAAACAAAACAACCTTCTGAAGCAAAAACAGTTATAAAGACATTTACAATCTTAATTTCACACCTTTTATGTAGAAGTATCTCAGTGTGAGGAGTTTCTTGCTTACATGCAAAACATTTGCTGGTCCTGACTTGCTGTTTTATTTAACATTTAAACAGCTTGATTGGCTATTTTTTTTTTTTTTTAATTTAGTGGTCAGGAGTCTCATGCTACCTGGCATGTATAGATACTGAATTTATTGCTTCATATCTTCTCTGTAGCTAGTCAGGATGCTGTTATTAAATTTATCTGAGAAAATAAGGTTATCACAAATATGACCCCCAGTGTTTCTGAACTCTTTTTACGTTGCATAGCTTATTAGTAGCCTTATTTTCTTTATTTGAACTAACATTTCTAAAACAGAATTTGTTTCACAAGGAAATATCAGTCTACTGTGCCTCTATATCAGTTTTATTTAGTAAATGGTAGAAGGAATAAGAATGACTCTTCCTAGGATGAAACTTTTTTTTATAGCCTTAATGACTATGTCATTGAATGATTTTAAATTGTAATGCAATTTTCTTCCTAAGAACACAAAAGGTGTCCAGGGTGATAGTCTTAATATGCCCTCATTCTGTTCCTATGATGTTTCTAGGATTATAGATGAGGCAAAAAAAAAAAAAAAAAAAAAAGAATATGTTGTGAGTACCACCAGATTAATTAGATAAAGAATCGAGGCCAGAACTGGGCTTCTGGTTGGATGGATCTTCCCCCTGTCTCATTCTTCCCCATTAGACTGTAAATTCTGACAAATGAGAGTAGGATTTCTGAGGCATGGAGACTCTGAATATGCTATGGTAATCAGGCAGCATGCACTAACATTTTAGAACTATACTTTGCTTCCTCTTAAACAGAGAAAAACAGAGAACATTTTCTTTTGTCACTGTAACATGTATAATGCAACATGAATAAAGCCCTACCTGATTTTCACATTTATAGGGAAACTGGCATTACTGGAGATTAGTGCCAGAAAGGAGAAATGACCCTGTTATCTCCGTAATGGTCATAGTGTGCTTCACAGGGGAACTTGCATCAATAGGAGTAAGTGGTTATTTACTTGCAGAAGCTTTCTATTCAAGTTTTTAATATAGTTAGGCAGAAGGAACTGGAAAGTGCATATAGGAATGTAGGAAGGTCATTTATGGGTTTCAGTGTTCATCTGCAACATCATATAAATCTGTATTTTTTTAGATACATGTGCAAGCACACACTTGGTTTTACACCTCCATTTCTTTGTGTATGTTCTTTCTTTCTATATGGAATGACCTCTGTTTTCTCTGGTGAGGTGTCTGTCTCTAGGATCTCCATCAGTTGTACCCTCCTTGGTGAAACCTTGGTCTTTATAACTGGGTTGCTGCCTCTCTCTGTATTAGAGCAGTTTGTTCTTGTTGCCAATATCAGGTTTTCATTTTTGGCTTATAATCTCTTTCCATCTTTATAACTCCTGGTTGAATCTGTGCCTCTCTGTAGTGTGAACTACCTTTTAAAATTTCAGTCCAGCATCTCACATGATGCCTACATATACTGGGTACACAGTCATGATTAAATGAATAAATGTTATCTTGTACATAGTGTATATGTCATTACACACCCTGTCTCTTTCAAAACTATGTTCAAAGTGGATTATTAGAAGAAAATTGGAAGAAAAAGGAGAAGGATGAGATATAAAGTGATAAACATGAGCTAATTCATGCCATGAATATCTAAGTGAATGTGTAGTATGCACATAAATTCATTGCATGTACAAGGAAGCATATATGTGGAAATTTTATAATGCACTTTAAAAAACTCTATACTGTCTGATTCTTTTATATATTTTTTTTATTTTTCTAAGTACATACATCATTATGTATTTGGTGCTGAAGGATTTCTCTGTGGACTGTTCATTAGTGCTGAGATTTGAATGTGATCAGCTTGTGGTAAATGGAGTGGGCTCAGTTAGTTCCACTTCTGTGAACATAAGAATCTGTAGCATGACCATACACAGTGCTCTTTAGCTCCTGAAGAACTACTCTGATGCTAGTTGCCTGCTCTCTTTCTGAAAGCACAGAGCAGTGGGGTAGACCTGCAGGAATGTTAATATGAAATAATAACCTTCTCTTGGAATAAATAGTGTTTAAATTAATGTAACTACAAAGTACCTCTGAATTTCAGCTTGCTCTCCAGGTGATTTGTTTGCCAAGTTTAAATAAATGAACATATTAAAATTGTGTTCTTATTTTCCTGCTGTCAGGATTAAACCGATGCAAATTTAAATAGTTGTTTTTTGGTTTTTCTTAATATAAGCCTATCCCTGATTCTAATTCTCTGCATGACATATTTCAAGTAGAGAGTAAAGCTTTGTTTGCTATGTTATTCCTTAATTAATTGTTAAAATAGTGAGGACTTATTATTCCGGGTAATTTATTTAAGACAACAGTCACTCCCTGGCAGCTTTTTAAAGGAGATGGTCCAAGATGCTAACTAACCCATTTGTTTTGCTATGCTATCCCTGGGAGTTCTGTGTTCCAAAGATTTGCTAATCACCAGTTGGGAACTGATTTACAAGGCAGAAAAGACAAGACTCTTGAGTGGTGCACTGATTCATAAGCAAGCTGGAATGTGTGCTGGCTTCAAGCCTTGTCTACTGGCATGCAGATCTTGCTGCCAGCCGGACTTGATGATGGAAAAATGCCTACTTGCTACCTCTGGCCACATGTCATCAGTGTTGTTCTTGATCCTCACATTGGTTAATTGCTAAGTAGAATATGCTACTCGAGTTGAATATTTCTCCTTGACTGTTCATTTGTCCAGCCATTTATCCATCCATCCTTTCATCCATTTATAGATCCAGTACTGGGATTAGGCTATCAGGGAATGGGTTGGAATTAATATCTGGAAACATTGTTTATAACCAGAATTAGCTGTCATTGTCTATAAAGAAACAGATAGTGAATATTTCAGGTTTATAGGTCATTTTGATTCTCTTAACTACTTAGCTTTCTGTTGTAGGTTGAGAACAGCCATAGGTAATATGTGGCATGGCTGTGATTCAATGCAGGGTTGTTTACAAAAAAAAAAAATGATTTGTAAACAGTAACAAAGCAAACAAGTAGATTGCTTGTCCTTGGATTAGATAGTTGAAGTATTGAACTCAGTATAAGTCTACTCAGTTCTCTCTGGTACTGATTATTGATATGTCATTGGATTATTGGATTGGAAATGTAAGAAAAAAGGAATAAAATTCCAAAGTATGTCACTGTAATATCATTAAATTTAGTAGTTTTGGTTGTAAAACTGTATTTTGACATGAAAACATTGCCAAGATATATTGCTAAGTAAAAAAAAAAATGTCGATTGTAAAAAAGGTTCTGAGCAATGTGATTCTATATGTGAAAAGAATAGAATAGGCCTATGTGTATTTGTACTTGTATGTTATAAATACCTGAAAATATAACAAATCAGAGCACTTAGTTTTCAAGCAAGTGAAATAAACTGTGCTCAGTTCAAATAGGGATGATTTATTGAAGCATACTGAATAGCTCACAAATCTCTGATGTGCCTCAGGTCAGCCATAGAGGCCACATATTTAGAAGCAATACAGAATAACTGGTTCTGCAAAGATGCCCCAGTAAGTGTCAGCGAGTACTTTGCTGTCTTCTGAATCACTGATACCACTGCCTGGATGACGAATTTGCCTCCACTGTGTCTACTGTAGAGTGGATTCTGGACTGTTGCTGCTTTTTTGTGTAATCACCTTCCAATTCACAGTCTGCTGTAGGTTAATTTGATTGGCAGAACCAAAGTTTTGGACCTAGCTGCAAGGGAAACTGGGAAAGTGAATATGTGGAACTCACTTCTGTAGTGGACAAAGGGTCCTGCCTCATAAGGAGGGGGATTTACCAAATGCAGGGGAAGGATTCAGAAGTTCATTGCTAGGAAGAATGGGGGCTGTGTACTGGAGACACCAGGAAATTGTTCACATTGGTTACTTCTGGGCAGAGGAGTTGAAAGGCCTGATGCGGGAGGCCAGGGAGGCTTTTACTTTCATCTTACTTTTCTGTGCTCTTTGTATGTAATGATATAATAAAAGGACTGTGGGGAAAAAAAACAAAAACAGTTTTTCCTCAAACTATTATACTATTCTCAGAACTTAAGAGGATTCTTCAAGCTAGGCACTTTCTTCAACTTCCTACTTTATTTCACTTTATACAAAATACATGTATGAAGATGTGAATTTGGTGTCAACATACCTTATATATAATCAGCGGTATGATAAATTATGATAAAATGGTGTATTAAGAACTGTAATGCAAAAATAAATAAATAAATATTTGAAAAAATAAAAAGCTTCACTCTGCAATTTCCCCTGATTCAATCAGTTCTCTATTATATGTACCTGGTTGGGCAGAAAAATCATGAAATTTTTAAAACCTCTGGCATACCAGTGGTGGCTTCTGTTTTTGGGGTTGGTGGAGCTGATTTTTGAGGACTATAATATTCAACTTTGAAATTTGAGTGTTGTCAATTAGTATAATTAATTAAGTGTTTATACAGGCAAGATGTAAAAATAAAATACACTTAAAAATTTGGTTCTACTATGTGTGTTTTCCATAATTTTTTTACCTCCCCCCATATATTTGCTGCTTGATGGAAAATTGGTGTGAAAACTTAATTTGGCTCAATAAAGTTTTAGCAAATATAGTAACAATTAAAAAAAACCTTTTAAAAAGAACAGTTTCAGGTTTATAGAAAAAATATGAAGATAGATAGAGTACTCATCCACTTGCATACCCAATTTCCTCTATTATTTACATTTTATGCTGAAATTGCTGCAATTAATAAACCAAAGTTGACATGTTATTATTGGTTAATGCCCATGCCTTATTAAGATTTCCTTAGTTCATAACTAAAATCTTTTTTTCTGTTCCAGCATAGCTGATATATTGTATACATTTGCATTGTATACATTTAAATTGTTCTTATTAATCTGTATAGTAATGTCATGGAATCATATAATAAATGCTATTTCTATTTTAAATAATGTATGGAATTTGGATAAAAAATAAAGTTTTGTCATAGTGAGGTTCATATACTTTTTCATGCACCAATGTCACATGAGAAAATAATAATTAACCTTTTGTTTCTCCCCCCAATGTATTTAGTGGAGCAGGTTCCTATAGAACCATACAACATCCCACTGTCGCAGGCTGAAGTCATACAGGAGGGGAGTGATGTTACTCTTGTTGCCTGGGGCACTCAGGTCAGTAACCTTGATTTCCAACTGTTAAAGCCCATGTTGTGCTTGGGAAGCCCTCATTTTTAATCCTGATATATGAAGAATTGAAAATTATATTTTCTTTTTTTCAATCTGTCTTTAGTTGTTAATGAGCCTTTATTTTATTCATTTATTTATATGCAGTGCTGAGAATTGAACCCAGTGCCTCACACATGCTAGGCAAGTGCTCTATTACTGAGCTACAGCCCAGCCTTGAAAATTATGTTTTCTTTATATCTCAAGTCTGTTTGGTACCACTGATGCTGCTCCCTATCAATTTTATTAAGGTATAATTGAAAGATAAAAATTACATATATTCAAGATGTACAGAATGATGATTTGGTATATGACTACATTGTGAAATCATGTGACAATCAAATTAACACAATCATTACCACATGCTAGTTTTGTGTGTGTGTGTGTGTGTGTGTGTGTGTGTTGAGACACTTAGAATTTACTCTCATTCAATTTCAAAGAAACAGTATCGTATTAGCTATAGTCATCATGCTGTACCTTCAGTACTCAGAACTTACTTATATCTGAAAGTTTGTGTTACTGATTTCTGATTGGGGTGAGGTACTTATTCTGTTATATTAAAATATATAAATATGTGGCGAAGTAATTAAAATATGTTGAATGTTTGTAAAAACGTTTTCATTAAAAATCCTTTGATGCACATTTTGCATATCCCCACCACTTATTGCTGCACTTATCTTTTTCATCCCTTTCCTGCCATCCCTCATTAATTAGCTGGCCATGTGGATCCACCCAGTGGTCCAGCCACAGAATCCTATGCCTTTTCCTTTTCCTGGGACTTCTCCATTGATCCACCTTAGCTTTACCTAGTATTTATGGCCACATTTCTCTACCTCTACCTTTTTTTTTTTTTTTTTTTTTGAGATGGGTGCTTGCTACATTGCCCAGGACAATCTTGAGCTCCTGGGCTCAAGTATTTCTCCTGCCTCAGCCTCCCAAGTAGCTGGGACTACAAGTGTGTACCACTGCACCTTGTCACCTCCAAGCTCAGGGCATTTTATGTTTGGTTGTGGACTCCTATCTCTTACATTCCTCTCTCTTCTTTTAAAGAAATCATCAGATTTTCTGTGTTAAGGAAAAGCTATTTTAGAAAATTTAAGACAGCATCATATAAAGACAATAACAAAAGTCATTTGCAGTGTCAGAAGCTCCTCTCTCCACCTGATTTTGGCTTTGAGCTGCAGTCCTTGTGGTTTATTTGCAGTGAGGTAACTGCTGCCTGGGGAGTCACACTCATTGATGGTGCTCATGGTGGTTGTGCTGAACCTTTTTTTGTCCTCCTTCAGATGACTTTTTAATTCCCATTCCCCAATGGTGACCTTGCTTCTCTTTTAATGGGGTGTGTTTGGTGCTGCCTCCCATAGCTTACTCTCCCTTACACCCACCACTTCTGTGCTACTCTTCCCTTCTTCCTTTAGTCTTTGAAGAGGAAGGGTCTGGTTTATTTATTTATTTATTTAGCTAGCACTACAAATCTGTTTCAGATTTGTTCCATTCTGTGCCATGCACCATCTCCGGGATTGGACCTGTTAGCTAATCCCTCTCTCCTGCATGCTCAGTGCCTCCTTTCCATGTTGCTTTTATTAAAAGGGCACATCTCTTGACTCTTTGAACAATGATTTCCCCCTTAAATGCCATCATATCTTTCTGCTCACTTTTATTGCTAAACTGAACTACTGTTTTCTACTTACATTTAAGTTAATTCTTTAACTTCCCATATGTCCTTGTACTTAGGAGTTATGTTACCACTAATGAACTAAAACTGTTTTTTGTAATTTTCTAATCTACATTTTAAACCAGCCCTTTTCCCATTCTTAGGTATGGACATTAGCTAATTTCTCTATGAAGCCTGTTTGTTCTTAGCTTCTGGTGTACAGTGACTCCTATTACCCCTTTCCCCATCTCTTTAAGATTTTGTTTTTGTTTTGTTTTTAGTGAACCCTTGTTCTGCTATTTCCCTTAAATGTTGGCGACCTACAGGGTTCCATGATTTTTGCTTTTTACTTCTCTCTTTACATGCTTTTCCTACAAGTTCTATTTCTGTGCTTTACTTACCTTCTGTGTGCTACCTTTGGAATCAATATCTCTGACATTGGCTTCTTTCCTTTTCACTAAGAAGGCCTTTACAGCTGTTTTCTAGACATGTATATTTGATTATTTTGGTGAAATATGGAAGTCAATATGTCTAAGACAAATTTATGAATTCTCTGTGCAGAACAGTTTCTCTGACTGTAAACAGTAGCTCTCTGATTTTTAGGTTTGAATCTTTGAATTTAGTCATTCTCTGCATACTTTTCTCCTTCTTCTAGGTTCATGTGATCCGGGAGGTGGCTTCTATGGCACAAGAAAAACTTGGGGTGTCATGTGAGGTCATTGACCTGAAGACTATAATACCTTGGGATGTGGATACAGTTTGCAAGGTATAAATATAATGTCGATAGAACATCATTTCTTCAAGACATTGTGTCATACTTATTGGATATTTGCAAAGAATTGTTTTGTGGTGGTGAGCTGCATGAGCATTTTCACCTGATTTAAAATTTCTAAATTTGTAGTGTGAAAGGAATGAATGCTGTGTCATCAGCTTAATGCCCAAGGAACCAAATTAGAGTCCTTTTTTTTTTTTCTTTTTCCCTCCGACAGTTTTCTGTTTAAAATATTACAAAACTGAACCTTTCATGTAGTCAGCTTGGGGTGAGTCATGTGAGCTATGAGGTGTTGCAAATAAGGAACTTTATCATGGGAGTTGAAATCACCTGTTTTTTTTTAACTTCTTATTGGTTATTGCTCAATACATTCAATAAGCAAGGTTTAATTTAGCCAGGTAAATGGTTTTGCTGAATTTTCATGCATCTTCTCTCCGGAATTGATGGGGATGGATTTTTTTTTTTTTAAACTTGCTCTCTTTATATCACCTTAACATTGTGGATCACAGGGTGTTGTGTTGTAGGATTTTGGTTGCTCTGACTTAGAGCTTCTCTTTATCTTTGGCCTGATGAGAATGATCTTGTTCTTCCTATTAATGGGATTTACATAGTCCTCTCTCAAGAATATCATTTAGTTCTCATATACTTGTATATAACAGTTATCTTCTAATGTCGAGATAATTAAAAGCGTATCTGTCCTCATATTGGCATATAATAAAATTTAAGCTCTCTGATGGTTTCATCTTTTTAAGTCTAGGTAACAATCACTTTTTTAAAAAAAATTTCCTAATGGAGCAGGATCTTAAGAGCTATAGTATTTGTGATTTATTGTATATACTGTTTTTAGAGCTTTAGCAAGCTCAAAGCTTTTGCATGCTATTTCTTATGCTATATGAAAATAGTCTGTAGACACTACTTCTACAGATGTTTTTAGGTGAAGATTGTTTATAATTTAGTGGAAGATTAAAGACTTGTTACAGTAAATGTTTTTGTAGATTCATTGGCATCAGCAGAACACTTGACAGGATTACAAATGATTTTGATTTCAACAATCCTAAGCCCTCATGAGTGTAGTTGCAGTATTTCAGGTTGAATTATTCATAGCTGCAAGAAAATAATTTAATGCTTTTTTTTTTTTTAGGCATTTTTAGATCAAGTCAGACCCTGGGTGTTTTCTTAAATAGCCAAATGCTCCAAATTCTGGTTAAATTGGAGCTTGCCTCTTGTTTTTAACAATTTGGGTTTGTGTTTTCAGGGTGGATGGTACTTCTGCATGGGGATATGATGTTTTGCCCTGGAGTGGTGAGGTATTCATATGTGATCAGGGCAAGCACTTTTTTAAATATACATATTTCTATACTTTCTACATTTAAAATGGATTTGTAGTATCTTACAGTAAAATACATAACATCACCCCAAGTTGGTAACCATGAAGGTAAAGAGAGGAGAGAGAGAGGAAAAAAGAACATGGTAATTATTTATGTTTGTATCCATTTGCTTTTGCCCTCCTGTGTTAAATTTACTGGTTGCATCTTTTATGGTCCTGGAATGTCAACCCAGTGTCCTTAGGGCTCTGTCCTACTAGGAAAGATGAAAGAGGAGGCTGGAGTCCTCTACTGCATGAGACAGTGATGCATTAAACCTTGGACCTGTCAGCCTCATTTTCTTAGTCTTCTATTGGGATCCTTTCATCATGTTATTTTCCTGCTTGATGACCCTCCAGTTCTGACAGTGAAAGCCAGCCTCTCATTTCTTGATTACTTGGGTCTATTTGGGACTCTTTTTATTGCTGATTGTGGTACATCTCCTGTTTTTCTTTCATGTATCAAAAGAGAAAAAATTTTGGTAGTAAGCTTTTTTCCTTAGGATTTGAAAGAAGAGGGCCCTATAGCCAAACATTCGTATTAAAAATGATAGCTTTTTTAGTTTAACTAAAGTTAAGCTTCTCTTCTTCATCTGTATGAATTCTGTAATAATCAAAATTTGTTTTTATGGTTCTCAGTGATACCAGTTTTTCTAGTAGGATAAAATTCAGCTCTATTCGATGTATGTTAAACTTGATACCAACGTACATCTTTTGGAATGCCTAATCAAAAAAAGCCTACTAAAGGTAAAAATGATGTGTTGAACACATTCAGTAGTATGCGGTACGCCATAAAGTGTCTCTAGGACAGTTGAAAAGTTCATACTTTTTGCTTAGCCTTGGTGTGTTTGTTGTTTGGAAGATAGGTGTATGAAAACATTGTTTAAGGACAGACAAAGCAGCAGAGATTTTGAATGTTGTCCAGGAATTATATAAAATAAACTTTGTAGAACCAATATGTGTATATATATATATACACTTGATGATAAGAAGTCAGCTGTCCTAGTTATTCTTGGGTTATTAGTGAAGTGTAAATTTTTATTAGGTTATAATCAAACGTATGTTACAATTCCTATTGTGGCAATGGATGTGACAGTGAAAGAGTATGTAACAAACTAGTAAGACTATAAATTAGGTTAGTCCAAAAGAAGGAAAAGAGATTTGTACAAAAAACAGGTGGGTAAATAGAAAACTTCATGTAAGATGAAAGATATAAACATCCAAATAGAAGTAATTAAATAAATACAAATGAATTAAATAATCATAACAATTTTGTAAATGAGTTATAGGTTAAATGGACAAATTCCTGGGAAAATAAGAATCATTTAAAGTTGGTAAAAGAGCTATTAGAAAATCTGAATTGTCATTATCTGTTTAAGACAATAAATCTATTTTCAGTAGCCTGCATGCAAAGAAAACCCTAGACTCATGACTTTACTGGTAAACTCTATCAAACACAATCTTTATGCAAACTCTTATTGACAGTGGAGCCAGAGGGGCAACTTTTTTTTTTTTTTTTTTTTTTTGTACTAGAGGTGCTTAACCACTGAGCCACATCAGTGGCTTTTTATTTTATTTTTTATTTTAAGAGAGAATATTGCTAAGTTGCTTAGGGCCTCACTAAGTTTTGCTAAGGCTGGCCTTGAACTTGCAATCTTCCTGGCTCAGTTTCCCAAGTCACTGGATTGCAGGCATGTGTCACTGTGCCTGGCTAAAGAGGAAGCTTTCAAGTTCTTTTCGTAAGGCCAGCGTAATCTTCATATCAAACCTATAGTACCCTATAATAAAAGAAAAGTATTGATAAACTTTTCTTATGAACCTAAGTAATGTTCACATTCACAAACCAGTTTATGAAATTTCCCAAGTTAAAAGAAAACAAGATAAATAATAATCTTGCAATATATAAACAGCAGTTATTAAAATTCCATATCTACTCATGATTACAATTTCTTGGCAACTATGAAATGGAAGTGAATTCTTTTATTCTGATGAAGAGTAGTCACAAAATGCCTGTAGCAAAAATAATATTTTCTAGTAAAAATTGTGCAGTTTTCTCCTTGAGGTCAGGACTCTCTAGGGGAAAATATAGTGATGCACATGTCAGAACTTTCCACAGAGAATTCCAAAATATTATTCAGGAAAATCAAAGATGCAAAAAACTGAATTCAATTTAGTTTGAGTACCCCTTATCCAAATGTTTGGGACCAGAAGTGTTTCAGGTTTTAATTTTTAGATTTGGGAAATTTGCATGGATGTTGCCAGTTGAGCTTCTCTAATTCAAACACTTAACATCTGAACTGCTGTGAAATCCCAAACTTTTTGAGCTTCACTTAGGGCTCAAAAAAGTTGCGTATTTCAGAACATTTTGGATTTGAGGTTTTTGGATCAAGATGTTCAACCTTGTACCCTGTTAACGGATTGTCAGGCCAAGAATAGCCATGACAACCTTAAAGAAAAAGATTGGAGGTCTTAGTTACGGAATGTCAAGATGTGTCATGGCTGCAGTTATGACAGTGCTGACTTGGTATAAAGGTACACAGATAGAATCCAGAAAGAGATCTGCTGGATTGAGGACAAAGGTGACATCACAGTTCCCAGTGGAACAGCTTGTTTTGTTCAGTAAATGATGTTCATTAATTAATGATGATTTCACGAAAATTAACCCTTACCACACCACCTTCAATTCCAGATGGATTGAAGATCTAATTGTAAAAAAAGAATGATGAAGTCCTTGGGGAAAAGCATAGATAAATTTATTTATTTATCTCTTTATTTATTTTTGGTATTTAGAGTTGAATGCAGGGGCACTTTACCACTAAGCTACGTTTTTCAGCCCCTTTGATTTTTTATTTTGAGACAGGGTCACACTAAATTGCCTAGGCTGGCCTCAAACTAGTCTCCTGAGTAGCAGGATTGACAGGAATGTGCCATTGTACCTGGTGTGAATGTCTTTATGATTTTGTGCACTAACAAAACCCTAGCATTAAAAAAAAAAAGCTGCTGATTTCATTAAAATTAAAAAAAAATATTATCAAAAGGATAATAGTAAGAGACTAGACAATCCTGAAATGTGGAGAAACTTAAGGAAATTTAGATCATGAAATATTAAGTACTTTGACTTAAAAAATAGTTTAAAGAAGCAAAAATAAATAAATAAATAAGTAAACAAACATAAGCAGACATCCCAAGAGAAATATGGCCAAAGCTCTTGAGAAAGAGTTTCAGAAAGTAGCTGTCCAAATGGTCAATAAGCATATGAAAAGTTGGTCAATTTTTCTTATCATCAGGATATGAAAATTAAAGTCCTAATGTAATAGGATCAGAGACCTTTGTTAAATATTAAAATACTAATGTTGGCAAGACTATGAAGCAACCCATCTCTCATATATTATTGATGGTACTATAAATTGGTACAACCAATTTGAAAAATTGTGAGTATCCATCTAAACCCTGTAAACCAGCAATTCTACATATCCCTTCATATGCAATCAATCAATAAATGATTTATATGTATCTAATAGAAATGTACATAAGGTAAGTACAAGAATGTTCATAGGCATACAATTTCTTATAAATCTATACTATAAACTATTTAAATGCCCATCAACCAGAGAATGGATAAATAATGAGTAAACAGAATATTCTTTGGCGACACTGTGTACTCATCTCACAAACATAACTTAAGGCAGACTCAAATAAGCATTTTATGTATGATTTTATTTAAATAATATTCACAGTAGGCAAAAATGATGTTATGCTATTGCTCTGGGCCAGTGAATATCTTGAGGATAGTTAATAATTGGAAGGGGACTTGAGGAAGTAGTACTGATTGCCAGTGACAATTTCTTGTTGAAGAAACGTTTTAGTAACAACTCATTTCTTCAACTTTTTGAAGAAATTTTAGTAATCATTAATACTAAAATTCAGTTTTTGAAAATTGAGAACACTTATTTTGTACATTTGACTTTGACACATAATAATTGTATATATTTATGAAAAGAGTGTGCTGTTTCACTTTTTTAAATATATCCTGTACTTCAACAAATGACACACAAATAAGTAAATAAATAAAAATTAAAAAGAAGCATTATTCTCTTATTTCTTTTCTTTTTATCACTCTTTGAACATCCCTTTCTGAAAATCCCAAATCCAAAATGCTCCAAAATGTGAAACTGCTAAAAAAATGTTAGATTGTGGATTTTCAAGTTAGGGAATGCTTAATAGGTAAAGTCTATGTGAATGTTCCAATATCCGAAATATTTTAAAAGTGGAAACACTCCTGGTCCAGGCATATCTGATAAGGAACATACAGCCTGTACCATGCGCCTTTCTGTCAGCTAAGGGAGAGCGCTGGTGTGCTTTATTCAGCAGGACTTTCTTTAGTCCTGCATCTCTGTCCACATCCTTGTTCAGTTTCTCTTTATAACCAAGCTCTGTTGTCTCACTGATGTGAAACAGGAGCTCAGAAGTAGAGCTGTGCTCACCGAGGTCTTCCCAGGAGTGAGAACAGTGGTTAAGGTTGTGAGCTTTAATGGATTTTCCTGCTGAGATCCAGATCACATTCAGGAGGAGTTAAAAGTGAGCTGCCACATTAACAAAACAGTGGCCAGGCAGAAGGAGACCTTGAGGAGCTGTCACATTTGAAAGGAAGATTTTTCTTTAAGTTCAGAGAAGCTGCCTATGAAAAATAAGATCTTGATTTTTGCAGGAGAATGACAAGCTTTGAAAGAAACTCAAGATTTCAATAGTCATATTGTCATTTAATTTAAAATCAGTTACATACAACACTGAGAAAAAGAAAAAGAAAAAATTACGAAGTGTAGGGATGGCCATATTTATCGAGAAAATTATTACTTATTATTTGGACATAATTATACATTCACTGAAGATTAAATTGTGTGAATTATTAAAATTAAGGGTTTTGCTATTACACTTTGAAATTCTTTTGTTTCTATCTTTCTCTCATGCCCTGCCTCCCTGCATTTAATTCCAAAGCAGATCCTGTTGGCTACACAGTGTGTCCAAAATCCGACCACCATTTCTGTTATTACCCTTGATCATGGTGCAGACTCTTAACATTTCTAAGTTTTGGCCCTAGCGTCCTAACTGCTGTCTCTTGCTTCTGACCTTCCTTTGCCATAGGCAGAGTTTCATCATGAGTCACATAGTATCCCTTCTAGTCTCAAGGCCTCAGTAGTTTCCCATTAAACTTGGTAAAAAAAGTCAAATGCCTTACCAAAACCTATAAGGACCCCGTCTCACCATTCCACTCCCACACTGTACATCCACCCTTCAGGAAATACTCTGTTGTCAGATATGTATCCTGGATCATGGTTCACTCTGTTAGGTCACTATGCAAACAGATTCTCATTAGGGACCATCTTGACCAGATTGCTTAATATTTATTTCTTCTTTTCTTACCAAGACCTCCGTCTACCTTTCCTTTCTTTTTCTTCATAACATGATCTAACAAAATGTTATTTATTTTTTTAGAATTAGTATATTTTGTTTTTTTCTCTTTCCACACTTTTATTGGTGCATTATAGTTGTTGTTTCATACACACACACACACACACACACACACACACACACACTTTTGGTACCAGGGATTGAATTCAGAGGCACTCAACCACTCAGCTACATCCCCAGCCCTTTTTTATATTTTATTTAGAGATAGGATCTCATTGAGTTGCTTAGGGCTTCTCTAAGTTGCTGAGACTGGCTTTGAACTTGCCATCCTCTTGTTTCAGCCTCCCGAGCTGCTGGGATTACATATTCTTACATGTACACAATATAACAATATTATTTGGCTAATATCATTCCTAGAATTTACCCCCTCCCTTCTTGCCTCCTATCACATAGTCCTTTTCTTCTACTAATCTCCCTATGATTTTTCTTTTGTAAAAAATTTGTTCTTTTTAGATATACATGACAGCAGAGTGTATTTTGACATATTATACATACATGGAGTATAACTTATTCTAATTAGGATCCCATTCTTGTGGTTATACATGATGGGGCCTTTCCCTGGTGGTGTATTCATATATGAACATAGGAAAGTTATGTCAATTCATTCTACTGACTTAGCCATAAAAAAGAATGACTTTATGACTTTTGCCAGTAAATGGATGGACATGGAGACTATCATGCTAAGTGAAATAAGCCAGTCCCCCAAACCAAAGGCTGAATATTCTTTCTGACAGGAAGACGATAACACAAGTTAAAGGGGTGAAGGGAGAATAGACATTCAGTGGATTAGACTCCCTTTGATTTTCATGAGATCCTTGCTTCCCCTACCTTTCTCTTTTTCTTCTCTAGCTTCCAAATATGAGAGAAAACATACAACCCTTGATCTTCTGAGTTTAGCTTTATTTTTCTTAATAGTTGTCCATTTTTC
Organism: Callospermophilus lateralis; assembly: GCF_048772815.1. NCBI lineage: Eukaryota > Metazoa > Chordata > Mammalia > Rodentia > Sciuridae > Callospermophilus > Callospermophilus lateralis. Next base: position 80,891,616 of record NC_135310.1, on the reverse strand, counting down.
ATAATGATATGTTGAAATTTTTTACTTAAATTTTCATTAGAATAGGACAAATTTGTCTTTCCCAAAAGACAAAATGAAGTTGACTTTATGGTAAACTTCAACTATCTTTAATTTCTAAGAAATGAATTTGTATGAATAATTCCATTTTCTGTATGGATGAGAGTTACTGTTTTTTGTAGCAACTTTTAAAACATTTTTCTTTTGAATGTGGTTATTTCAAAACTTGAAAACATGTTTTCTCAAGGAAAACATACTGGATGTGATTTTATCTTGGAAAAATAAATTCAGTCCACATGAACATGGATTGATATAGCATGTTAAGACATTTACATTTATTGAGGTATGTGGTCATTTACTTCTTTCATAAATGTCTGTTCTTAATTTTTTATGGTTTTCAAGCCTTTTTAAATTTAAATTTTATCTTATTTTTTGTTGCTTCATTGTTACCTAGCTATATGGGATCCAGAAGAGTATAACTGAGAAATGTACATTGGTTAGAGAAGGTCTGTAATGTTTTGTCATGAATCAAGAGCACTTGTTTTACTGTTCCAACCTTAATTTATCAATTTGTGCTTTTCAGAGCCTTTTTTCTTCTTATTTCCTTGTTTGCATTACATTGTATGGAATTTTAGCTGGAAGAGGTCATCCTGGGCCAGTTCCCTTTGGTAGGCATAGCCACCATGCACAGCTTTGGGTCAAGGATTTTCTCTGTGTAAACACATTGTGCTATAAAATTACTGTCTCCTTGCTTCCACTCTCTACCCTAAATGCAACCTCTTACTTTCCTGAGGTTCTCTGGGCATTTTTTTTTTAATTAGAAATTTTTAACAAAATTAGGAAATGATATAGAAAGAATCTCTGTCTGGTCTTCTCTCCAGCTCTTTCTCTTACCCTTTCCTTTCTCATTTAAATGTAAGTTACCCAGCAAAAAGTAAGATCTGCCTAAAGACATAAATGGCTGTTCTTTGGCTACATATCAGGGCACCTCTAGTCTTGGAGTATTTGGGGGTTACTCTATCATAGCTGCAGGGCAAGGTCTCAGAGATACTGTAGTCTAATGTTCAAAGTCATTCTTCTGTAGCATGAGGGAGTGACCCTACTGGAAGGGAGCACTCAGGGTCCCTAGATTGAAATTTCCTATCTCCTGTCCTTTCACTCCATTGTTTCCATTCGTGTTACAGAAGACTTCACCGTGGGCTAGATATTAAGGCAGGGGTGGGTGGGGATGAGGTTCTGGGAGTCGAGATCTCAACAAAGAAGGAGAGGGATATTGTAGGTATGGGACTGGGAAGGAGTTAAACCCTGCTGACTGGATGTGTTTAATTAGTTGCTTATGTATCAGAATGACCAAGTGCTTAGTCTGACATTGGCCTCTGGGTTAATCAGTGTAAGTATTGATAGAGAAAAACATGTTTAGAAGACCATGTTAGTGAAACCCATTGATTAAATTAGATTAAAGTCTAATTTTGTATCATTCAAGTTTGACTTTTAAATTTTTCATAGGGTCGATTTATACCTTGATGAATTTTATTTTTTAAAATTAAGATGGCTAATAACTAGCAAATTAATATATAGGGCCCGGACTTTGTACTGCATGGCTTGAAATTGGTTTTGTGGGGAAGCTGAAGTATTTGATTTTAGAGAATCCTTAATGGTTAAGCACTACCAATTATATACATTTCAAAAATTGGTAACTGGAGCTAAATGAATATTTCAGTGTTAACTACTAGCCATTTTGCTTGAGGGTATGTGTGAGTGTGTGTGTGAGAGAGGGAGAGATGTGGAGGGAAGGAGAGACAGAGGCTGGGCACAAATGGCCAGGGAGGGGCTGCCAGTGGGAAAGGAAGGAAGAGAGAACAAAAGAGAGACTAAAAACAAGAACTTCCTTGTCAGGTGTAATTAGTAACTGAAATTAGGAAGGTGAAGGGGTAATGGAGATAGTAACCAGCAGTGGCCGCTAGAGGCCTCTCTTAGGCCAGGTTTTATGGCTAATATCACCAAGTTTTCCTAGTGGGGCCTGACTATCCTTGTAAATGAAACATATTCTTTATTATAGTTCTGAATAAATAGTGTGCCAGTAGTTTTGTTCTAGAGCTTGTGTTATGATGTGACTTAAATGTTTTATTTAGTTTACATATCAGAATAACTGATAATCTATTGGATTGAAAACAACAAATTAGTAATCTCGTCTCTAAATAAATCTTTAGCAAAAACATGTAATCAAAGAATGTTACCATATATTCATAGATCTTTTTGACAGTATAAGGATATTTGGGGTTTTAAATTATTATTTGTTTAATTGTTGAGTATTTTATGATGGCAGATCTTAAGATATTTTAGGTTGTAAAAAATTGTATTTCTTTATGTTTAGGACAAACTTGTAATATAAAAAACTATTAAGAAACAATGCAGCAGTCTTATATTTATTATCTGGGGAAAATTAAGTTTTTTTTCTTGAGAAGTAAGTAAAACAAGTCTCAATTTTAGTTTGGAATTGTTTTTGATGTGGTTTGACCTTGCAAAGAAAGTGGATGTGACGTTGTCCTCCTGTTTGATAAGAACTTATTGTTATTCTTTTGCAAAATAGGAATGCCAATAGTTTGGAACTTCGTCCCACTTGCTAAGCTGTCCTTCCTGTGGGATTTTCTTTGTCATATTATGGCACGTTGACTGTTATAAGAATTAGAACCCATTTTGGGCTCTTAAATGCTATATTGGGATGAGACCTCCTGCTTGGAGGTCTTTGGCCAGTTCCTCTTAGGCCCACTGCAGGCAGGGAGTTTTATATATTTTTTGTATTGCTAGATTCCCAGTAGTTACCAAGAGTGTCTAGAATGTAGTAGGTGCTCATTATAGATTTGTTGAAAGATCTTGTTCAATTTTAAAAATCATCTGTGGTCTTTGGTTTTTTAAACTGGTAATTTCTGCAGGAAAAAGTACACTGAGAATATCATTCCTGCCACCTGGCTTATTTTGTTATAATCTAGGTAGGTTTTTCTGGACCGGATTCTGTGTAATATAGTTTATATAACAGAACTTAGCATAGTCCCTGGTGAGTGAAAAAGGTTAAAAGTATATCTTGAGCACATCTCCTTTCATATTCAGTTCTTCTAATGACGTCATCGTCATTATATAGATAAGGGCTTAGCAAACATTTTCTATGAAGGGCCAGAAAGCTAAGGTTTGGAGAAGGTGGAATATCTGATAGCTGGTTTGGGACAGGGCTGGCTTTATCCCAGATTGCTGGGTGCCAGAGCCTTAACTTCTTTCTTATAACATGCAACTTCTTAAGCAAAGATTGAATAGAATTTGTAAATATTTTCTAGATTTGATGAAATAGCTGGCTTGTGATGTGATTTAAATGTAATCTGAAAGCATAAGAGATGTTGGCAACAGAAATGTATTTATGGAGAGCAGTAATATTTTTAGTTCATGTCTATTTCATGTCAGGCTTTTTGTTAGACCAACCATGTTCTGATTTAATCCTTTTCAGGTATTCTGTGTGCTAAGAATTATTATTCTTGCTTAGAGAGAAGGAAATTGAGATTCAGAAAGATGAGAAACATCCCTAAGTCACTCAGCTAAGAAGTGGGAAGCACTGCAGGTCAACCTTAGGTCTTAAATTCTTGAAGCCTGATTTTATCATAGTACAATAGTGTCTCATGTTAGAATATTTATTTTACAATTAAATTATTTCATGCTTAAAAAATCATTACTTGAGAGTTTTACTGATGAAATATTTCTAAATTTCAGCTTGTAGCATATTTTATAACATGTCTAGGAAATTTCTAACACATTTATCCACTTGTATAGTACTTAAAAAACATATGTGTGTATGTGGAAGACTTTCCTAAATACTTTGAAAATCACATTAACAAATTGTCTTTATTTGATGTTACTTTTGTTTCTTTCTACATGGAACTGAATAAAGCAAGATTAAGTTGTATATTTTATATTTTCCATTTCTAATCCTGTTTGGTGTGTTTGTGAATTATCTCTTTAATACACTTAAATTATTTGAGTTTGACTCAAGATTTTCGTTTTGTTGAAACTATTTGCTTTTGTTGTACTGAACAATAGTGAAGATAAAGAAATGCATTACCTCATTTCAGAGTGAAAAAAGGTCATATGCATTGTGCTCTTAGTTTAACATGTTAGGTACAGTGTAAGAAATCTTAATGTGTTGTCTACTTTTCTTGATGGTCATTTAATTTATGCTTCTGCATTAAACATATATTTAGAAAATTATTATTATTTTTTTTGCCTTTTCCTATTATAATAAAATCCTGGTTTTGCAGGATTTTATATGATCTAACTATGATAATTTCTAACTATGACAATTTCACCTAAATAGTTACTGAAACTGTGGTCCACAAAGGCTTTTAAAAAAGGAAATTACCCTGCTCTATTTTATTATTCGGGCTGCCCTTATCAAACATGGCTAGTTAATCCTTCCAGATACATACACTCCCTAACATATTGTCTTACTGCTTTCTTCCTGGAACCTGGTTTGTCTGTTGTTTATATATATTTTTACACCTTTAATTGCTATATATTTTTATTTATGTGTCCTACATCTTAAGTTTATTTTCAATATTTTGTGTATTTTTGATGATATTGTGATAGTATAGTATTATAGTTTTTCCTTTGTTTACATTGTCTTTTTCAGTGTGGCAGTAGAAGAGGTTTTAAAAATTTAGGTTACACTTTAACATGACTACAAAATATATAATATACCAGAGTTTCTAATGCAAAACCACATTTTCCCTTCTTTGTCTCCTCTCTAAACACTTTCAACTGCTTCTGTATTTTGTTCTTTCAGTGGCTGCTTTCATATCACTAAGTGACGTTGTATAGATACTTCTGCTGTAATATATATATATATATAGTTATATATATATAGTTATATATTTATCTACAGTTATTTCTGCAAAGTCCTGAATTCACCACAGATGCCTACTAAAAAATAACTGGGTTTGTGGAAAAAATGGGTTGGGCAGACCATTTAAAAACCTTTTCTTCAACTTTGCAGTGAGAGCAAGGAAGAGTTTGTAACTAGTCAGGAAAGATGGAGCCTGTTTAATTACTGAGTTAAGGGCAAAATGCATCAAAGTTGGGGAGACCATGCAATAAACACCTCTAAGGCAGAGCAGACGGGATAGCCCAGGCCAGGAGGCAGAGTGCACAGTCCTGCTCCTCTCTGAGGCTGAGTCAGCACTGTGGTTATGCTTTGCCATTCACTTTGTTTCTTAATGGCATGAGACAGTAATGTGCTGGGGCAAATTGCATGGATGCCAACATGGCTAGGTTAGTTGCTGCCACCTTTGGCTGAAAAGCATGTTTCCTTCTAGTGCCAGGAAAATGAACTTCCCTTGCCCAGTCCATTCCCTTATGAGGTTCACTGCCGATTGGAGGATACTGGCTCCCCTCTTCTTTTAGGCTATGCTGTAGACTGGAAAAAATAATTTCTTCACATTTTACCCTGAAAAAGTGTAAAAATGTTTTGGGTGATTCCAGAACAAGAGATCCATCACAATCACAGGTGTATCAACATCCTCATCTTTGACTTTAAGCATTATTCACTCACACTGTGATGGTTTGGATGTGAGGTGTCTCCCAAAAGGTCACATGTCTGACAATGAAAGAAGGTTTGGAAGAGAAATGATTGGGTTATAGCCTTAACCTAGACAGTGTTTTAATACCTGATAGAATTAACCAAGTGGTAACTGGAGGCAGGTGGGATGTGGCTGAAGGAAGTGCTTCATTGGGGGTGTGGCTATGGGATATATATATATATAAATTCATTATAGCCTTTCTATCCTCCTTACATGTGCATCCGTCCTTTCTCCCTATCTGTTCCTCAGACGTAAATAGTTTTTCCTCAGAAGTGAGCGGTTTTTCTTCCGTCTCACTCATCTCCAGGGACAGGCAACTTAAAACAAAAATGAAGCAAAACAAAAGAGGAATCTTAAAATGGCTCCCCATCCTCTCACCCTGCCCTCAGGGGCGAGCGGTTTACTTACCCTCAGTCGCTCCCCGTGCGAGCCACCAAAAGTGGCTCCAGATACAAATATATATATATTTGTATCTGAAGGGTGGAGTCTCTCTTTGCTTCATGATCACCATGTGAGCTGCTTCCCTCTGCCATATTCTTCTGCCATGATGTTCAGCCTCACCTCAAGCCTTGAGGGATGGAGCCTGCCTTCTATGGACTGAGACATCCGGAACCCTGAACCCTCCAATAAACTTCTCTTCCTGAAATTGTTCTGGTCAGATCCTTTAGTCACAGCAGTGAAAAAACTGACTAAAACCCTATAGCACATTGCCATTTTAATGTGCCTGTATTACCTGTTGTCCTCACTTCATTATTTTCCTAGTTCATTTCTTTTACCGATTGCCTTTTGATTTTAAAATATTGAATTCAACCTCTATATCTTGTTCCACTAACATTTCCTAGTATCTCTTGACTTCTCATTATGTCAGAAGGTGATGTTAATGCCCTCTACTTTTGTATTCATTCTGTCTTTCTTTCCTTGCAATTCCTATTTTTTGTCAGCTGGTTATATTACATTGCTAAGACTGGTAACATTACATTCTGTTCTTTGCTTGTAATTAAAGCCTTTACCTATCGATTAATTCTAAAAGTTGGAAAACAATAAATACTGAATTATTATGATAAAATAAATATTCTTTATCACTGAAATCATGGTGGGGGGCTGAGGGGTAAGGTTTGATTTTATTTTTGCTTTAGCTTCATTGTCTCTGACCTTTGGACCCTAAAAGGAAATTTTCTTGGTATTTTGATCAAATAGTTGGCCTTTTCTTATGGTGCATTTGCTGAAAGACTTGCTGGATTTTAGATGCTTCATATTTGGGCTGTGGCATTCTTTTAGATCTTTTTGGATACTGTAGAGTTTTTAGTTAACTTTCATTTTTTATTTGAAAAAGCATAACACACCTTTAAAATATGTTGTGGATCCTTCATACTCTCTTTTTTGAATCAAAATATGAAATGTTATGGATAACAAATAATGTGAGATCCAAAATCCACACTATGAGATAGTCAACAGTATGGCTCAGGTATTAATTCCCCCCTCACCTCCTTCCCAGCAGCATGCTTAGGCAGTCACCTGTAAGGCTGCTCCAAGATTACATGGTCATTGTGATATATCAGTCACTTTTGAAACAGCAGCCTAAACCAACACCAAATTCTCTCCAAAGGAAGCCCAACTGTCTTGTGCACTAGAGTTTTTGTGCCAGGCAGATCCAGTCCCTCAGAAGGTGTTGTTGTGCTGGGGACATGGTTCCCCCAAGCAGCTGAGTGAAGTTTGGAGACTAATATTGAAAACTGCACTTTGTCTGGATATCATCCAGAATGGCAGTTTCTGATCTTCAAACCACCCACTCTAGGCTTGGGATCAGAACCTTGGATTCCTCAACCATCTCTGGCAAAGGTTGTCCAAAGAGGCCAACTCAAATTTAGACAGATTTTTCTGGAATAGCAAGCTTTAGGAAAGGTAAGCTGTGAGGTGTCCCCTTTCAATGTTGCCTACCTGCCAATTCCTGCCACCTACTGCCATCACTGCACTGGTTCACACTCTCTCTTTGATTCCAGCTTTATTTCTGCCTTTTCAGGGTTCTCTCACATTCTTTTGCATCTTGACCGACACCTCTCTAAAACTGCTGTAGGATGGTCTCCTGATGTTTCTCTGGTGACTCAAAGACACCATCTCATGTGTCCTGCTACTTCCCTTGTCATGGTTTCTCCCTCATTTGGGGGGGTGTCTGTCTATTGCAATTAACTTCTTGAATTGAAAGAGTATATGGGATGGGTTTGGTTTTTTTTTTTTTTTTTTTTTTTTTGACTCTTTCTGTCTTTTGAACTTGATCTATATCTGGTAGTTCACAGGATACTAGGTTCATAGGAACTTTCACTTAGTACTTTGGAGACAGTATTTCACTCTATGTTTATATCATGTTGGAGTAGAAAATTTTGATACCAGACTGATTCTCATTCTTTTATAAGTGATCTCTTTGTGTGTTTTTTTCTGGAAACTTCTATGACTTTTTGTTTTGGACTATTTATTCTATACTGAAATGTCAGGTTTGAATCTGCTCATGAGTCTCTTTTACTCATCTTGTTCATTTTTCATGACTTTCCTCTGGGACCTTCTTATTTTAAAATAATTATGTCTTTTGAGTTTTTTTTTTTTAATATCTTCTTTTTAAAAACTCTCATAGTATGATAAATGTAATTTGGATTCTTTGTGTTTCCTGCTTTTTGTCTGGTGTTTTAGCAGTGTTTTGCCCATCTTCTCTATTCTTTTTTTTAATTTTTTTTTTTTAGTTGTTGAAAGACCTTTATTTTATTTATTTATATGTGGTGCTGATAACAGAACCCAATTCCTCACTCACACCAGGTAAGCACTCTGCTGCTGAGCCACAGCCTCTGCACTGCCCCCACCTCCCTTTTCTATTCTTTTAATTCTTATTTTGAATATTTTAATTTCAACAGTGGAATTTTTTTTCTTTATTCAACTCTTTTTTGCATCATTTTGTGTGTGTGTGTGTGTGTGTGTGTGTGTGTGTATATATGTATAAGTCCCTGTCATTGTACAGATTGGGTTTTTAAAGTTCTGTTCTAGAAATTATCTATTGCCTAAGTAGTCTTTTTTTTTTTTTTTTGGCCATATATATTTTTCTTCACTTGTGATTGTTGATTTTTCTGGATAGCTTATAGGCATAGTTTCCCATATATCTCTTTCTTCACAAGGCCTCTCTCCTATGGGGGAAAAATGCATAGAAGATCTGTACGGGGGAGGGGGGCGAGACTTTGTTTTGAGGTGAGTGGATAGGAAGTTCATTCTAGGAAGAAGAGGTGCTGCAGGATGTGCATGTGGGGTGGTTTTGATTCTTGGACATCAACACTTCTGTAGCTGCCTATCTTCATAAGAAATCTGAATAATTTTATCAGTAGCTAACTTCTTTGTCTGGATTGTCTTTGGGGTCAGTGTTGGAAAGCTGTATTTCATTTGGGAGTGGGGGCAGTTGGTACAGCTATTCTCTTTAATTCTGCTGTTTTCCATGTCAATTCTGTCTTTTTTTTTTAAGTGAAATTTATTTTTTTAACTGGCACGTGAAGGCATAAATATTGTCCAAATTAACGGGGTAACATCTCCATTCTTCTGCCTACCTTCCACACCAGCTGATGGACTTGCCTCTCAGGGGTTAGGGATTAGCTTCCTTTTCCATTGTATCTCTCATATTTCTGGGTTTCTACTTCCTTTGCTCTTTATTTTTTCATCACACATCTGCAAGAGAATTTTTTCAGTTCCCTTTATCTGACAATCACTGTCCTTCCCAACCTTGTTGTCTTTGCTGTTACAGGTGTTTTCTCTTTTTCATTCATTTCCTGTCTTGGAGAGTAGGGAGACAAAAGCACAGACTAAGCCTGTCACTTAGTACTGAAAGCCTCCTCTGTTATGTCTTCTCAGTTTTTAACAGGAAGCTTGGTGACCTGTGTATTTTGGTCTATGTCGTGTTTTTTCATCGGAATGTTATTCTTTCCAATAATTTCTGTGTTGATTTTGTCAGATTTTCTAAGTTGTTACTAATATTCTGCAAGTAATACCAATTTTGTGTCTTTTAAGAATAAACTGTATTCTTATTTTTTCTTATTTAGCTAGAACCTCTGGACAATAGTGAATGACAGTGGTGATAGCAGACATTGCAACAAAAGACCACATATAATGAGCTTTGTTAGAAGCAGAGATAGGACATTTTCTGGCACTGTTAATGGTTAATTTTTTGTAACTTCATCATCTTATTTATCAAATTCATCTTTTTATGTTGTGCTGAGGATCGTGTTTAGGCGAGTGCTCTATCACCGAGCTATAACCTGAGCCCGAACCTGGTATTTATAAAGCCTAATCTTGAATTGATTCAATTAAGTAGAAAATGAAAAGTATTAACTTCATTATATAGGTTCCTGGATTATTGAGAAAAATATCAGAAATTCCCTGCACAGTTAGTGTTTTAGACCAAAGGAGTTTGGTAGTTAAAACCAAATACTGGGTATCTTTTGTGATTTTTTCTTTTTTCTTTTTTTAATCAGTAACCACAATTCAGAACTGGGGATGGTAAGAAGGGAAAGTTTGTTTTCTAAAACAGCGAACACCTCCCAAAGAGTTACCAAAGTTTAGATTATCAGTAAGTCAATTAAAAAGAGGTCATTTAACTGGCAGTTATAATGGATCTTTACTCTAAAGCCAATAAGAACCCAGTGAAACAATCATTGATGGGGAGATACCATTGTGTGCCAATATGGACCACATGGTTGGCTGCATTAAAACAAAGAGTTATTTAGCAATAAGAGGATCTGGTATTGGTTATCATGTGGAGAACTTAACTCCTTGGTTTATTTTTATATTTTAAAGATGCTGTAATCATTTCCTTATAGCAGGCCAGGCTCTATGGCACAGGTCTGTAATCCTAGCTACTAGAGAGGCCAAGGCAGGAGGATCACAAGTTTGAGGCCAACTGAGGCAATTTAGTAAGAATATGTCTCAAAATAAAAAGGACTAGAGATGTAGCTCAGTGGTTGAGTATCCCTTGGTTTAATCCCCAGTACTGCACACAAAAAAATTGCCCTATTGATATTAAAACAGATTGATAGTGAGAAACTTCTTGAATTTGGAAATGTTTGGTGGGAGTTGCAGGAATTGATTTTATCTCTAAGTAAAGACAGTCACTTGATTTCATTGATAATGGGAGTTTAAATCAGTTGGAACTGTTGGAAAAGGACATGAGTGACCTTCTGTGGTTGTGAGACCCCCCTTCCCTGCACATTATCAGGAGAGACTTGATTATGCTCTGGCAGAACGTTAGGAGAAAGATTAGGAAGATGCAGCAAACAGTCTCTTCTACTTCTAAAATTATGTAAAATAAGGGAAAAGTATTTGTTAGCTTTTTGGAGTATAAGAAGAATTATATTTCATGATTATATAACAAAATAAGACAAACTATAAGAAGTTATCCATTTATCTTTTGTGTTTTATGAAATATTTCTCTTTCAGGTTTCTGCCCTCTGTCCTTTTAAATTTTCTATGCTGCTACTATCGTCTCTCCCCACCAGTCCACACCCCAGTTTAAACCCATTTTCCTTCTGGAATCATTGGCTCCTTTTTATTGTCATTGCTTCATTCAAGCATTTGGGATTTCTCTCTAGATGTAGTGTCCTCCTGTGCCTTTGAAACTCTTCCTTTTGCCCAGGGTAAGGGACCAAATGTTTGCGCCCACCAGAATTCATGTGCTGAAATCCTCCCCAGCCAGGGGATGGCGTCAGGGGGTGGGGCTTTTGAGTGGAGCCCTTTATAAAAGGGACCCCAAAGTATCTCACTCCTTTTGTTCCCTGTGAGAATCTGAGAACCGGATTGGAACTCATCAAAACCTAAATGTATTGGAGCTTTGATTGCAAACTTGCAGCCTCCAGACTGAGGAATAAGTTTCTTGATTATGAGCCATACAGGGTGTCGTGATTATCACAGCAGCCTGAGCTACACTTACTCTTAACCAAGGAACTGCTTGTATTATTCCTGTAGTTTAGTCTGTCCATGGTCTCAAGTTGTCCTCCGGACAAAATGTGAACTCTCATGATGTATTTGGCCTTCCACAATCTGACCTGGCATACCTGTCTCATAGCATTTTCTGCCCTTTTCTCCGCACAATGTAATAGTTCAGATATACCAAATTGCTTTCTGTTCCTTGAAAAATCCAGTTCTGTGTTATTATAGTACCTTGGCATGTGTATCCTCCATCCCTTCTTCCTCTGGATGGATTTGATATCTAATTGGTCTTTCAAGGGTCAGTTTATAGGTTTTCTCCTCCAGGGAACTTCTCCTTGACCTTTCCTATTGTCTGTTCTTTTTTTTTTTAACTTTTAAAATTAACACATATTTTATATAAAGTGAAATGTATAGATCTTTTTTTTTCTAGTATTCTTTTTTCTTTCCATATTTTTTATTAATGCACTATAATTATACATAACAGTGGGATTTGTTGCTACGTATTGGTACGTGCACTTGACTTAGCAACATAATTAGTCAATATTGTCCCCTGGTATTCCCGTTGTCTTTCAGGTATGCATAGCAGTTATCCTCTGAGTGTTCCCATGGAACGTTATATCCAGCCCTGTCCGAGAAGGTATCTCTTTATATTGTGGTTTTTCATGTCTCCTTAATTTCATTCACCTTGCCTTTTATCTCTGTATCCTTCACAATTGCTATTATGTGTAGCAGCATGAATAGATAAGAAAGAAAAACTCATTTCTTGACCCATAACGTTTACACATGGCCTCTTATCTAGAAATGAAGTTTCTTAGAATCTCAGTTTCCTGGAGTGTGACTAAGAATCTTGGGTTAGGTAGAGAAAGTCTTTTAAGTACCTTGGAGTGATCCCCATAAATCCCTGCACTAAATTGCACACATACTAAATACAGAAGAGAGGCTACTCTGGCTTTAATCATACCCCAGCAACCTTTTTGTAGGTAGAATCCTAACAAACTTTTTACTTGTAGTCATAGCCCACATTTGATTAGAAGCAACACATTAGAAGATGGGGAAGTTAGGTTGACAGAGGTAGGAATGTGGGAAAAGGTTAAAACTGATATATTGGTGGCCTGAAAAAATAAGAGAATCTATGGAGAAAAGAAAAAGCTGTGAAGAGTACATAAAATTATTTTTTTAAAAAACGTGGCCATTTATATTCACTTAATACAGAAAAAAGGTGGACATCTATCTTGATAGCATGGCATTATAATTGATGTTCTGAGTTACATCCTTCATCATGGAGGAGGTTCAATTTTGTTCCCTGTGGTGTGTTTGAAATACAATATTGTTTAAGGTATGAGTGGGGTGAGTTTTTAAGTATGTTGCATACTTCAACCCCCCACAGTGTTAGATAAATGAAGTTTTGCTGGGTTTCTGTCTCAAAGCTGCAGGGTACCAGTGCTTTGCTTCTAATCATTAGTTTCCCTTTGGTTGTATTCACATTTCTAATAATGCCATTAGCTGATCCTCTGCTAGGGCATTTTTCTATTAATTTCTGATTTCTTTTACCAGATTTGGAAAATATTGAAACAAGCCCCTTTCTCTTGACTCTTATTAAGTTTTTTTTTTTCTTTAGTCATTTTAATCATGGAACTGCTTATTTATTTTAGCTGGTTGAAACCTCAGCATGTCACTAATTCTTATAGTATTTTGTGTTAACTCCTTCCAGTATTTTCCAAACATTTCTTTAACTGGTGGTGAGGAAAACAGGGGAAGATTAATCCTTCATTTTTGTAGATTGAGATATTGAGGTGTGACAGGGCCCGTGTGTAGTCACAGTAATACAGGTCCCTGTGCTGGGGCTTGGAACTGTTAATCTTCTTGGTGTGAATCACTTGAGACATGATTCTTATGTCTCTCGGTGTGGTTAAACTCTTCCAGGGGAGGTTGGGCTCACGGTGCCAAGGGTGGAGGGGTTGACTAATCTGTTAAACAGCCTTTTATCTGTGAGTCTACTTTCTCATTAGTATTTCTGACCAAAAGGATAGATGGTTGGAAATGTGGATTTTTGTTTTTAATTAGTCTCTCTAGGGATGAGAGGCTTATTTTGAAGAATGGAATTTTAAGGAAGCTTGACAACCTCAATTTCCATGTGACTGAAAAATTTTGGCAGCTGAAAAAGGTTTCACAACTATGAGTCTGAGCCAGACTTTCCAGTGGCTACACTGCTCTCTGGGAGTTAGATGCAGGATAACCCATATTCCACTCTCAGGTCACAGCGGTTCCCTTCAGGGTGCAGTTCATAGAACTGCTGTGCTCCTTTCTCTCTACTGGCTGTCTCAGAGTGTACCCTCCTGTCATGTGCATTAGAAATATTATCACCATTCCATCTGCGCTTATGCATTTTAATCAGGCCAGTTGGTGTCTATCACAGGCCTCCGGCTGCCCGACACTTCATTATCTTTATGTTTCTTCTACTCTTATACTACCATAAAATTATGACACTACCATATTACCTCCTGACAGTCAGAGATTGGTTGGTTTCCTCAGGTAGCTATAGGAAAATATTCAAGTAGCCAAAAGTGAGCAGACATGGGAAGTCACCCAGTTTAGCATCCTGTGTCCTATAGTGCAACACCCTTGACACATGGTCAGTGAGCTCTTTCTGCACTCTTTCCATAAAATGAGGCAAGCAGTTCTCTTATTGTACAGTTCTGGTTGTTAGAAATTTGCTTCTGTACCCATTCTTACCTACTGATTTTTCTTCTGCCCTCTTGTAGGATTCTGTTTATACCTCTTTGTACCTGCCCTCTCTGCAAATGCTTGAAGGCAACTTTCAAGCCTCCTCATCGCCTTCTCATCTCCAGGCCAATTGCAGTAGTTCCTTTGCCATCTACCCACCACCCCATCTGTGGGTTTTGCTTTCTCTTTCTGTGGTTTCAGTTAGTCATGGTCAATTGTTATCTTAAAATATTAAGTGGAAAATTTCAGAAATATTAATGTTTGAATCATGCACAATTCTGAGTAGCATTATGAAATCTCACACCACCCTTCTGTGCCCCACCCAGAGCTCAAATGACCCCTTTGCCTGACATCTTCATGCTGTATGTGCTATCTACCTGTTAGTCACTGCATAGCATCTTGGTTAAAGGTTGCAGTGTCATGGTATCATGTGGTGCTTTTCTTCAGGTAACCCTTGTTTGATTTAATAATGGTACTGAAGCCAATGTGTGTTGTAGTGTAGCTTAGCTGAGGTGTTAAGGTATAAAACATTGCAGGACCGATCAGCTCAGGCACTATGAAATGATGCCATACAAGGCCTGTAGGAAAAGCAATAGTATAAATGGGTATGGGATTCAGATTCAGTGGCATCTGGTCTCAAGCATCCACTGGGCTCTTGTAATGCCATACCAGCTGTAAAATATAGGACATATTACAATAGTGGATAATAATGGGAATATCCCTGAATAAATGGCCTACAGACCCTTCTCTTAGAAGACCATTTAGGAGCTCTGGTTTTCTGATCATTCAGTGAACACACTTGTTAGAGTATTTTGCATCTTTTATTAAAAACTTCTTTTCCACAAAAATTCCATCAACATATTCCCTTCATGACAACATGATAGTGCTTTTAATTTTCTCCACATTTGCCCAAGTTGTTCACTTATTCTATATATAGTCAACATTTGTGGCAATCCGACTCGATTGTTATGAACTTTTAAGAAATCCTTCCTACGTGTTGTTATTGACCTTCTTTCGCTTTATCAACCATGTACCTATTTTCATCCTAGCAGAATGTGAACTGTGCTTTGCTAGATGCTCTTAGACATTTACCAGTGACATTTTTGGAAATGGAATATAGTTTATTCCTGTTCCTAAAATCAAGTTTTTCAAATGTATGTTGATCTTACTATGAATTTAGGGCTGCGTAGCTGGTAGATTTTGCCAGATTCTGGCAAGCAGAGTTTTTGCGTGGTCTATTTTAGGACAACTAATTCTTTAGTGACTATGTTAACTACTTTCTGCTATAGTGTGTAGTCATCCCCCCCGCCCCCCCGCCAATGAGGTACGTTTTTAATAGTGCGATTATACTGAGATATTTAGCCCAGTAATACATTGCATGTAAGGATATTTGATGAGACAGTTCTTGTGTTACAAGGGAAGGATATTAAAAAAACCCAGGATCTCTCAAGAAAATTGTGGTCTGTAATAGTTCCACCCTTGGGGAAGGGAGGCTCACTGAAACTTCCATGACTATTAATCTTGATAGAGAACATGCATGGTCTCCTTGGACTGAAGCCTCTAGCCATCTTATCAAGACAGCGCTATGTAAGTAGGATCAATTGATATTCTTTTCCCCCTTCTTTTTTTCAGTGCTGGGGCTTCACCGCAGGGCTTTATGCACAGGCTCTCCTCTTGGGCTCAAGAACCAAAACGAAGGTGGGGGTTTTGATGGATGGTAGATTGGGTCCTTTGACAAGCAAGTGTAGAGTGTATGTAAGTCCTGAGTGTTTCCCATTTCTTGACTTTACCTCTTGTCTTTCCAAAGTTCCTCACTAGAAATATACAGTAAGGAGTTGAATTTGCTTGGATCACAGCTTGTTTTGGAGAATGGATGAGAAAGGTTTCCAGCTGGAGCTGTCACTTTTTTTTTTTTTTTTTTCCTGTAGTATGTGCCTGCCAAGCCTTTTCTGAGGATAACCTGATATGCGCCTCCCTTCTCTTGCTACCATTAAGCGTATTATCCTGGCTTTGTGAGCCCCCAGGCTGAAAGGCAGGCGGTGTGTTCTGTTAGTACACAAAGCTCTGGGGCATGGACTGGGATCTCTGGTCCAGCTTTTCCACTGGTTGCTGCATGATCATGAGCGAGTGAGTCAACCTCATCTCCGTTTTCTTGCCCACTTCTTAAAATTGAGGTTTTCTTTTTTTCTCCTTGGTATTTAAAAAAGAAAAAAAAAAAGTTTGGAAACGTTAAGAAAGGGTAAGCAAGAGCTAGTGAGTTAGCTAACTCTTGAGTGAGTTAGCATCTTTGTGGATACTTCAGTTAATACAGTAGCCCTTATCCATGGGGAATCATTCTAAGACCCTCACTAGACGCCTGACGTTGCAGACAGCACAGAACCCTATATATACTATGTTTTTTTTTTCCTGATGCAATATATCTATGCTAGAGTTTAATTTATAAGTTATGCAAAGTAAAGCGGTTAACAATGACTTATCACTTAAAATAAAGCAGTGATAAAAACATAATAAATGTTATGTGAATGTGGTTTCTCTCTCTTAAAACATCTTGTACTGCACTCTCCCTTCTGGTGATGACATGGATGGCACAGTGCCTGCCTGAGATGAAGTGAGGTGGGTGTCATAGGCATTGAAATGCAGCATCGACTGCTTTGGACCGTCTAACAAGCATAAGAAGAAGACTACCAAACCACGTTGTGCCAGCTGACCGTGGGTACATGCAACCACAGAAAGCCACAATGTGGATGGTCGGGGGTGGAGAATGCCGTACCGATAGATGACTTTTTTTGATTACTAAAGTAAATTAAACAAAATGTTCCAAATGCGTTCAATATGTATTCCAGATGGCCTACGTTAAATAAAAGATGTAAGTCATGTCTAATTTATATAAATCATTTCATTCTCTTTTGGGGAAAAGCAAAATGGTTATTATGTTGTCCATGTAAATTGTATTATATAGCCTTAGAGGACTTCAGAGGACACTGAAAGATTGTTTAGTCACTTAAACCCTTAAACTCCCTTTGGGAGGTCTAGTTGATTCATGTGGACCCCTAAATGATCTAGCTAACCAAATTTTAAAATTGTATCAGGATTATTTCATCTCTTTAGGGCTCTCGCTTTTAAATCGAATTTTGCTAAAGTAGTGGATAAATTGTGCTCACCCCAGAAAAATATTTGGGTTCCAGTTTCCATAAATTTAATTCTAGATTTTGGATCTCAGAAGTCTATGCTGTCTTTACAATCCCATTAGCTCATTAACATTCCAGTGCTCATAGTTGGGCCCTCTAAACCTATGGACTTTAGTAACCTCTGCTGCAATCTGAAGTTAATAGTGGAAGTTGTGCTTAAGTGTCTGACCACAAAACCCCTTAAAGGGAATCCGGATGTTGATGGATTCAGAGGTGTTGTGCTTAAAGTAACCATGGGGCTAAAGTCTGATGTGAGAATGTTTTGAAAATTACAAGATCTTCTACTAATAGCTACAACTGCTATCTCACAGGACTGAGTCCTGTGACTAATTGTGGTTCCCTTGCTTTTTATTCCCATGTGCCATGGAGGGAACCCACCATAGGGGGTCAGACATATTCTTATGATTGTGGTATGAGAGCGTGGTTGCTTTGTCCAAATCCCATATGTGGTGATTAGGCTCTTCGGAATGACTTTGGGGTGCTCTCTGAGTAACCAACAACAGCCTTCCAAGTAACTTATAATAAATAAAGCATGTAAGACATTTGCCGCAGCCAGATGTAATGTTCAATGTTAGAGGAGTAAATTTAAAGTAAACTCCCACAGGAAAAGTTGGAAAATGCCTAGACGTACCCAGAAAACACTCAGGCTGTTAAGGAACAGGCATACTCCTTTCCTGCTCCCAGGTGAGAATATACGATTATTCGTTTTCATTTTGTGTTCATGATTTCTGGGATTTCTTTGAAAATGCCTAGATGAAACCTGATAACTTCAGTGAACTGGAAGTCTATTTGAACTGTCCTAAATTTTCATATTTAGTTTTTCAAAAACATTGAACAGATAGTGCACAGGTAGGTGTGGTTGTTTCCCCTCAATGTTTAGTAACTGATCTGATTTGTTTTGTAACTGATATAATTTTTATAAGTTACATTACGTTTTGCGTCGAGTGAAGAAATCCAGTGTTTGAGAGATTCTTAAAAGGTGACAGTCTAAACTTGTGCCTCTGAGCTCCTTCGTAGTCTTGAGAAAAGCAGCTTCAGATTGTGAGGAGGAAGCTAGGGGTTGGCATAGGGGACGGCCAGTGCCTGTCCTGAAGGTGTTTTCTTTGCGTATAAGATCCTCAAACTTGGCTTTAGGTTTAGCCTGGGCTTCGGGTAGGGGCTTTGTGTCTGTCATGGCCAGTCTTTTCTGCCACCACTGCTCTCAAACCAGACCTGAGCCATGTGTGCAAAGATCTGAGGTGTGCTCCTTTCCCACCCCTGGGCTTGTAGAGGTCTCAGAACTTTGCTCTCCTTTCTGCTAGATGGGAATTGAAAGGTGAACAGAGGAGACTCGTAGTGTAAGGGCCTGGACCTTAACACTGCCAGAGACAGCAGAGCCTGGGAGACTGAGCACTCACTCGGGGAAGCATTAACAGTTCCACAGTCAGGACTCTCATGAAAGCACCGTAGAAGACAACCTGCCAAACTGGGATCCCTTGAAGGCATTGCCATTAAAAACTGTATTCATTTTACTCCTTCATGTGGATCTTCTGTGTCTGTCCACCGGATACTCATTGAATATCTTTTACAACCACGTGTAGAAAAGGAGATTACAGTAGTGGACAGAACAGAAAATGGTTTGCCTTCTTGGTGTTTTTGATTCTATTTGGGGTTACCGTCAATTAATAGACTAATATCTTCCAGGTGAGGTCATGATAAGTTTTATGAAGAAAAATGAAGCAGCTGGAAGGGAGAGCCCAGTGAAGGGAGGATGGTTGACTAGTGATGACTGCTCTCAAGTGGTTTCTTTTGAGCAGCTCCTTTATTTAAGCAAAAAGGGACTCCATGTAAATAAATATCTGGGGGAAAGAGTTGACAGCATGAATAGCATGTTCCAAGGGCTTGAGGCAGGGCAGCAGTAAAGTTCAGTAAAGTTGGTGTGGCTGTAGTAGAGTAAGCAAGGGTTTAGAAGTAATCAGCAGCTAGATCAGGAACAAAATAGGGAAGCCTGCTTTCACCATTATAAACTAATACTTTTCTGGAGGGTCTAAATTATGATTTAAGGCTAGAGAATTAAAGAGTTGATAAAAATATAGAAAATAAGATAAAATGACTTGCATTTTATTTTACTTTTTTTCCCTTTTTATTGGTACATTAAAAATTAATTATATTTTAGAACATGTGATTTACTTTTATGAAATTCAGGACACTTTTACTAAAGAAAGGAAGTTTGCCATGTCATGACTATTTTCAAGATCTGTAACTGTTCCCTATACTTGTGATACATAGTCAGAAACAGAGAATGACAAAAAGATTCTGTTCATGATGGCAAGAGACTGTAAACTACTTCAAAATAGATTTTACAGTAAAGATAGTTGATGTATGAATGAAAGAATAAAATCTTATGGAAGGCCATAAAACTAGACTTCAATATACTGTGTTCTTGGATGGCAAAGCTATATCACATAAACACCACTTAATACAACCCCAATGTGAATCCCAAAGGAGTTTTGAATTTTTTTTTAACTGCCTAAAAATATTTGAAATTATATATTAAAAGAATAAATACTCAAAAATAGCCAAGAAAGAAGATTTTTGTTTAGTTGAAATTTAAACTTAGTTCATAGTCATGTAAATAATCTATGGCTAGAAATTGATATATAGATAAGAGCTTAGCAAACTTTCTCTGTAAAGGGCCAGATACTAGTAATTTCAACTTTGTGGACTTTATGGTTTTTGTCTTGAGTACTCAATTCTACCCTTCCAATACTAAAGCAGTCACAGACAATATATAAATCAGTGGACATGACTGTATTTACTCATTAACTGACTGGCCAATTGATGATGTTGATATTAAAACAAAATTATGCTTAGTAAATATATGACAAAGGTCTATTCTGAAGTAGTGTATATATATATATATATATATATATATATATATATATATATATATACACATACTATATATATGCCATATATATTGTGTATAAACATATTACATATGTTAAATTCTACCTATGATTTAGTTATTACTGTGCAAGTTATATATAGATTGTACATTTTACAAATGTAAATATTTTTAAAGTGAAATATATGTATGTATGTATGTGTGTGTGTGTGTCTGTGTGTGTATGGAGAGAAAGAGAGAGAGTGGGAGAGAGAGAGAGAGAGAGAGAGAGAGAGAGAGAGAGAGAGAGGGGAGAGAGGCCCTTTCTTCATACCAGTCACATTAAAATAGCACAAATCCAAGACAGAAATTGCCTAGAAGTTCATCCTTTAATCAAACTGTTGTTTTCATTTGTTTATTTTACCATGTAAATGTGTAATTTGCAGAGTAATTTATAGCAATATCATTAGCACAATTTTATATTTAATATTTTTATTTAATGGTTTTCTGCTGTATTTGTTTTCTTTTAATTCTTCCTTTCTAAGCACCCCAAATAACATATACAATAATAATAGCTAATGTGTATATTTTTATATTTTCAGGTAACAAGGGCTTTGTTGGACTTAATCATTGTTTTCATTTGCGTTCCCTCTTTGCTCCTATCTCATTAGTGTAGCAAGCTGAAAGTGTCTTAATTCTAGGAAAAAAAAAATCAAAATTTTAGTCCATTTATCTTCAAGGTTTACACTTCTACTTTAATCCACTTATTAAGATGGCCCATAATTTTTAGCAGCCTGCTTGTATCCAAGGCCATGGCCTTTCTCAAATAATTTTGTATTATCTTTTATAAAATGGAATTTTGTGGGGTTGGGGTTGGAGCTCAGTTGTAGAGCACTTGCCTAACATGTATGAGGCACTGGGTTTGATCCTCAGCACCACATAAAAATAAAGTTATTGTGTTCATCTAAAACTAAAAAAAAATATTTAAAAAGAATGGAATTCTATAAATATACAATGAAACTTCCTTGACATTATTGTCAATTGGGAATCAAAATTACTGACTTTTATCTAAACATTTACATTCTCTTATTACCTGGGAAGGGCCACATTATTGCTCTTACCTGCTTCTGAATTCTTTCACTCTGGATTAGTAGTTTCCTGCCATTCTTCAGAATTAAGTACTTCTTATTACTGTGAGCACCATTCATCTTAAGTGGGCATCCCTGGCTCTTAGGATTATTTAGAATTTCTTTGAGAATTATTTAGAATTTCTTTAGGTGAAGACCATGTCTATTTGGAGTTCTTAATCTCTGCATTTTATCTCCTTTGCCTGTCAAATGTCCAGTGAAGTGGAGTATTACTGTAAAGTCTCAATTTCATGATATTCTAAATGTGTATTGGGTGATGAATCTGGATCAGTACATCCAATAGAATCTTCAGAGGTGATGGACCACTCTATCTGCACTATATGTAGCCTCTAATTTCATGTGACTGCCAACTACTTGAAACGCAGCTATTGTGACTGATGAATTGAATTTTAATTTATTTAAATTCAAAAATCAAATCTCTACATGAGACTGGTGTAATTTTTTGGACAGAATTGGTCCAGATACTTAGGTAGCAGAGTAAGTGAATGATTAATAATGAGAAAATTGTATTTAAAGGACAGCATGTTCCTTTACTATTTCTTTTTCTCTCTCTTATTCTTGAACTATTAAGTAAACATTCAAAAAGCATAAATTATAGGGGCCAGAGTTTTGGCTCAGTGGTAGAGCGCTTGCGTAGCATGCATGAGGCATTGGGTTCGAGCCCTCGTACCACATAAAAATAAATAAAATAAAGGTATTGTGTCCATCTACTACTAAAAATATTTTTTAAAAAACGGCATACTACATCTTCCACGTCTAGCATTGATAGATTATAACATGTTGACCTGTTTGCTTCATTTCTTTTTAAGGAAATGAAACATCATTTACAGTTGAAACTTTGCTAGACATTGCCCCAACATCTAGGGTACATCAGTGATCAAAACAAAAATTGCTTCTTTGTGTTATTATTCTAGAAGATACAGTCAGTATACAATACACATTTTGAAAAGTAAATTATATAGTATGTTTGAAGGATGCAGTACGGAAAAAGAAAGTAGATTAGGGCAAAGCAGTTAGAAATAATTAGATGGGCAGGGGGACTGAGGGTCTCAATTTAAATAGATTGCTAAGAGTAAGCCTCATTCAACAGACTGTTGAGCAGAATTTGGAGTAGGTGAGGCAATTAGTCGTGCAGGGGGCATTGTTCCAGGTGAGGGTCACTCAATACCAGGCTATAAGGTATGACTGGTGTACACAGAAAACTCCAAGGAAGTTCGTGTGATTGGAGCACTATTAGTGTCAATGAGTGTGGTCAGAGGTGAGGGGATAGAAGTTGATAAGAAGGGTGTGAGTTCTTTGACTCTCCTAAGTGGAATGGAGCTGTTGTGGAATGAAGTGAGGCAGTGTACTGGAAAAGACTTCATTTGGTTGCTGTGTTGTGATATGCTGAGTAGCATCAGGGAGACCTGTTAGGATGCAGTTGTAGCCAGATAGACGAGATATAATGGTGGCTTGAACCAGTCAGTGTGGATACAATTGCAGGATGAGAGATGTGGTCAGATTTTGAGTGTTTTCTGAAGGCAGAGCTGGTGGGATTAATTGACGGATTACGTGTAGGGACTAAGAAGAGTCAAGCACTCAAATTTTTTGATCAGAACTGTTGGAAGGTTGAAGTTGCTATAGACTGAATTTGGGTAACTCTTAAGGGTATGCTCCAGGTCAGGAACTGAGTTTTGGTTGTGTCATGTTTCATGTGTCTCCCGTGAGTCTGAAGTTTGGGAAAGAGGTCTGAGCTGTGAATATACATTTGAGAGTCAGCAGTATGTAGATGGTTTAATCCATGAGGCTGACTAAGAATACCAAGGAAGTAAGTGTGAGTAGAGAACAGGTCCAGAGAGGCAACCTTAGGACACTTGACCTTAGAGGTCCAGCAGAGGGGACTGAGGAAAGATCAGAGAGTTTGGACACATTGGTAGTATGAACTCCTGGAAACCAAATGAAGAGTGTCAGGTAGGAGGATGTAGTTAGCTCTGCCAAGTGATGCTGGTAATGTTGGAGATGAGCTCTGAAGAACTAAGCAACTGGTTTTAAAAAATTTTGAGAATTATTTAGTATTTCTTTAGGTGAAGACCATGTCTATTTGGAGTTCTTAATCTCTGCATTTTATCTCCTTTGCCTGTAAAATGTCCAGTGAAGTGGAATATTACTGTAAAGTCTCAATTTCATGATATTCTAAATGTGTATTGGGTGATGTGTGTGTGTATGTGTGTGTGTGTGTGTGTGTGTGTGTATGTGTGTGTGTGTGTATGTGTGTGTGTGTGTGTGTGTTTTAAGAGAAAAACTTAATGTGGAATGTTAGAGGTCAAAACCTGAAGTGTGCTTATGAGAAAATAAAAGAGAGGAATAATAGAAAATGCTAACATAGAAAGTTGTCAAGAGGTTTTGTGGCAAATGGAAGTAAAGAAGGGTACTAAAGTGGTGGAAATAGGGTCAAGAGAATGTTGTTGTGATTTTTATTTGTATTAATAGGTGAGATAAATTAGAAACTGATCTGAACAGTCCAGTAAGAGCACAATTAATGATTAATTTGCTCATCGATGTACACACACATATTCATTTTTTCCTAATTTATTCTAACTGCCAGTACTCCATTGTACAAATGTTCCAAAATATATTTGTTCTTTCATTAATAAATATTTAAGTTGAAGTTGTTTTTCAGTATATGTGTTCCATATAATGCTTCAGGGAATATTTTTGTGCATGTTTCCTTATGTGTATATGCAACTATTTCTCTCTGAACACCTGGGAATGAAACTTCTCAGTTATACATTATTTGTATTTTCAACTTTGGCAGATACTGTCAAATTATTCTGCAGTGCGGTTTTACCATTTACAGTATCACCAGACAGTGCGTGTAATGTCCTGTTGTGCTCACTCTGATGGTGAGAAATGGTATCCTACTGGGTTTAAATGTGCCTTTCTCTAATTGCTAATGAGGTTGAACATCTTTTCACAAGTATATCGGCCTTTCTGGTTGCTCTTCTATCCATTTTCTCCCATCCTATTGGTGAAAAATAAAAATTTCTTATTGATTTGTCAAGTTTTGGATGTTTTCCGGATAAGAAAACTTTATAAGTTATATATTATTTATAAGTTACATATATTACAAAACTCATATATTGTTACATTTATAAGTTACAGTCTATGGCTTGTATGCTCATTCTTTGAATGGAATCTTTTGATGCAGTTTTAAATTTTCTTGTGGTAACATTTTACTCATCTTTTCATTTCTGGTTCATGCTTCCTCTTTCTCCTTGAAATCCTTTCTGACCACAAGATTATGAAGATATTCTTTTATATTTCTTTAAGTAGTGTTGAAGTTTTGCCTTTCACAAATTAGATCTTGAATCACTTCTAATCCTTTTATGTTCTATTAGAATTTGAAGATTAACTTGTCAAGTCTTGCATACATAACCATCCCCCCCCCCATCCACACATCCCCTATAGAGATTTTGATGGGAATTGTATTTAATTTATAGAAAATTTGGGAACTGTGACATCTTGGCAATACTGATTCTTTCTTTCCATAGATATTATCTCTCTCCATTTAGTCTAGGCTTCTTGTGTTCTTCAATAATCTTTTTTTTTTCCTTTCTTTCTATTTTCCCACAGCTTCTCGCTCATGTTTGGCTAGATTTATTCCCAGATACCTTAGAGATTTAATTGCTATGATGAATATAGGTTTTTCCAATTACATTTTCTTTTCCTATAACTGGTCCAGAGGAACACTATTTATCATTAAATGCTGATCCATCTGGAGGTTCACTGGATTCGTAATGGAAAGGGAAGTTTCCAAGGCAGAGGCTCTCAAGTGGAGAACCACAGTGGGGGATTGAACAAGGCCACCCCAGTCACAATGAAAACAAGAGCCAGGCTTCACTGACGTCCGAGGTGGGTCATGAAACTTGGAGACTCAGTGAACTCAGAATAAGTAAGACTTCAGAAAATGATAACAAGTGAATGAAAGTCTTGTTCACTGAGGTTGGATGGATGAACAGAAGTGCTGAAGAGGGATGGTTGAGTGCTCCTTTGGGGATGAGTCTACTAAACTTGGTTTGAGAAGTGGAATCCATGTGAGCTGAGGAAATTTGGGCAGCATTGCTGAATAAAATGGGTAAAGCTGGGAGAGCCCTGCAGCAGGAGCAGGGAGTGCACCCAGGTCTCAGGGCTCTTCATCATACTGATGTGGATGGCTGCTGATGTTCTTCTGACTCTCCATTTTTCGTTGACCAGCCTCTTGATCATCCTGGCTGCTTCAGCTCTAATCCAGTTTATCAGCTGTAGCACTGGCTACCCATTGGCAACTTTGCTATATTTTAAATTCCAAACTGTAAATGTAGTTGGCTGATTCATCTTTCAAGTTACTTGCATAGGTGAGAGGTTGCTGACAAGCTTACAGTTTGGCTGTGTCTTTTTTTGTTTTGGGCTTGGTGATTCCTGTTGGTTCCATTCTTTGCAAGATGACAATATATCCCAGTTTGCCCAGCATAATTATTATCTCAGAATAATTGTTAATAATCCCCCCCTTCTTCTAAATAAGTCTTGGTTTGGATAGTACATTATTTGATCACATTACTCATGGTAGTGAGGGGCTATAAAGCATGATTGCTTATTTCAGAAGCTCACATTGTTTGGGAGGAGCAAGATGACGGTTGGTAACTAGGCCAGGGGATACTGAGTACCATCTCTGGCACATCTAGGGAATAACAATGATAAACATGAACCTGTGTAATGTCCAGAGATAGTCAACTGGTAATGGGATGTCAGACTACATGGGAAAGAACAGGTAAAGTGTGACATTTGGTAGGTTTCTAGAGACCATCAGGGATAACAGCAGGTCTGAAATCTGAATATTCAGATAGTGATCAGAATAGAGAATGATTTGACAGAATGTGAAGGCTGGCATCTCTTGATCTGGCAAAGGATTCTACCTCTCAGTCACAGAGCCAGGGAAAAGGACTTAGGCATGGAGTTTCTGGATGCTAGAACCACATTGTAGCCACAGTGTAGAAGTAGGCACAAATAGGCAAAGCAGAAGGGGACATAACCCAGCACTGAGACCCAAGTGGAAGTTCAGGGATAAGAGGAGGTTGGTACTGAGCCAGCTCATTCCTGGACACTTAGTATGTCTTATCCTTCAGCACCAGCAGCACAGTTGAAGTGTCAGTGGGTATAATAGAAAGGCAGAGGATCGTCATTGGGGGAAAGGGTTAAGAAGTGGTTCCTGACAAACTTTCCTCCTTGATGAGGCCATAGGAAGCTGAATCTCTATATATTTAATACAGAAAGACTGGGGGGAGATAGAACGTTTTCAACTCATGCCTGGATAAAACCAGCTTGAATTGTGTTATTTGCTAATAGTTAGAATTAATGAGTGACGTTCTCAAGTATTCTCAAGTTCTTTATATTTTTAGAAATCTAACTTTAAGTTTGTTTTGATATAAGGAATTAAATTATGAAGTTTATGCTTATGTTGACTGTTTCAAGAAATAATTTATGTGAGGATGAATGAACAGCTCACTTATCTTTTTCACTCAGTAAATTCTGACAATAAGAAGCTACAAGCTAACATTATAAGCAGAGCGTTTAAGAAAATAGTATTTCCTGATATCTGGTCTATAAACCTGAGTCTGTAAAGTTTGATGACGACTGTTTTTTTTTTTTTTTTTTTTAATGCTGGGAAACTGCAGTTGGGACACATCTGTTAAGTGTTAATATGTGGGGAAAGCTGAGGTGTTTGATAACAGATGGAAGTGAAGGGTAGGAGAGATGTGGAGAGGGAAGGGCACAGTGAGGGGTGTGTGTGTGTGCGCGCTCACACGTGCGCACAAGTGTGTAGTCATAAAACAGCATGACTAGTGGTATATGTTGTAGTAGAAGTAATAACCAGGCAATGAATGGTTTGAAGAACATTCATTAGAAAATTGAATTTCCTCTTGAGGTAATATTCCCTCAAGATTCTAAAAAGGAGTTTCTCATAAATCAGATCTTGAGGGGCTCTGGCATAATTATAAGAAAAAAAATAGCTCAGTTAAAATCATTGTTAAAAGAATTGTTCAAAGACATAAATTGTTTTTGATCTTTTTGTTGTTACTTAAATAGAGAACAGAATTGTCTTTGTTCTGAGAGAAAATGGGTAATAGACTTTTTGTTTGTGTGGTTCGAACTTGATGTGTACATCTACTATAATATTAACAGATAATGTCTTTTAACAGCTCATGGAATGAAGTAGTTTCTTCTCTACCAAAAACTAGCCTTATGGAAGCTGACAAAAGTCATTATGTTATAATGATTTTTGGCTCAAAAAAATAATGATATCTTGGAAAAAATGAAGGAGTATGGCAGCAGAAGAAAGATATCTGAAGCCCAACAGACAAACTTAACAAAAGAGACAGTGTTTCTTTAATTGCATTCTCATAGAATATTGGTTTGAAATGTGCTGATGAAAGGCAGTATCTGGAAGAGAGGAATTTGGACGTCTGAATCATATGTTTTACAGCTTGGGTTCAACTCAACAAACTTTTATTGAGCATCTATCTATTGTGGAGCTCAAAAGCACAAGATTGATTCTTTTATTTTGGTACCAGGAATTGAACCCAGTGCTTAACCACTGAGCCACATCCTCAGGCATTATTATTATTATTATTATTTTATTTATTTATTGTGAGGTAAGGTCTTGCTTACTTGATTACAGCCTCCCTAAATATCTTAGACTGACTTTGAAGTTGTGATCTTCCTGTCTCAGTCTCCTGAGCCACTGGGATTATAGGCATGCACCAATATGCCCAACACAAGTTTGATTCTTGGTCTTACTGTTTTAATATTTTAATGTATGTCAAGTACTTTAGAACATTGTTTGCAGCGTTGACACAGAAAGTCCATTGGATTAGAGACTGGGAATTGGAAGCTGCTCATACTATATTGGTGGGTAAACAAACAGCAATTTCATTATTTTTCTGATAATGCCAATAACATGTTTATTGAAAGGTTCTTGTGAGAACACAGAGGTGGAGCAGATAACCTTAGGGGGATGGTCTTCTGGAATAAAATTTGGGAATGGTTTTCTGTAGGGAAGGGGAAAATAATTTTCTTCCAAAAGCTCAGAAAGTAGACACATTCATCTGTAGCTTTTCAAGCTTCCTTCATGCTGGGCCTGACACTGCATCTGGTGACCTCTTAGATTCTCGGTAAGAACATGGTGGAGGTCATAGTTCTGATACTGTTCTCATTTACACTGTCAGTTATAGTGTCTAGCTGAGTCAGTTAGAAATAGAATCAACAGAATAACCAACAGCGATTCCATAATACAGTGCTAGGTCCTGTTGGACAAAATACTAGATTAGATGAGAAGAGTTCCACATGGAATGCAGTGCATCTCTGTGGGTGGCCCTCCTCTCCGGCTTCCTCTCAACCTTAATTAAGCAGAACTAAGGAGAAGAGGTGTGAGGAATACCTGGTTAAAAACGAGAGAGGAAGTCGTTTTTAAGACAATCTTATTTTGTTCAGTAGGATCATCTTGATGATGTTAGGGTGTTCTATGATTCTTTAACCTATGAACTTAGTGAACTGTTGAGCAATATGAAGCATATGCTTTTTTGCACGTGCAGAAATGTGACTTCTTCAAAGGAGGGGAATCAATGCAAGAAGGAAGGTGTCAGTCCAATTTATGATTCCCCTGGTCCTGTCTGGCCAGTTCCCGTGTCCCCCATTCTGCTTGGGCTTTGGCCTTTGTCTTCATATCATCTGCTGTTGCTGTGTCAACAACTGGGGCATCCCGAGTATGGTGAAGCCATGATGAGTCCATTACCTGTAGCTCTCTATGCTCAGTCACCCACCTGTCCACTGCAACAGAAGCCCTGCAGGCTTTGCTGGACAGCGAGGCGGTGCAGGGGAATGGTTTTGGCATACTTCTTCACCATTGGTGTTCTGATAGTTCCTCCATGATGCTTTATAGGACCCACCAAAATGGTCTTCCTGAGAATTTCAGAAGCTGGGCACCAGCCTCTGCCATTTGTGGATTCTCCTTTAGTCTATCAGGATTTCTACCTTACTCCTCTGCCACATGCTGTGCGCATGTACACTCCCCACACCCCCAAAACACACACCTTCAAGGATCCAGACGATGTCGAAACTCTAGTTTAGCACTTTGGTCCTTATTTCCTGTCAGCCAACCAAATTTTTATCTCTTTTCCTCAGCCAGGGAAACTGTTCTAGCCTGTTGTGCTATTGTCACACTCTATGAGTAATTGACATTTAAACTCTCAATTCTACATATTCCATGCCAAGTGCTTTTGGGTCATCAGAACAAGACCATTTCTCTCTTAATAGAGAGTGTGGGTTTCAAGTCAATTGCTTCTGCTGACCTCATTTTTAATGTTCTATTTGGAAAGTCAGAACAGAACAATAGTGTTTTTGTTTTTGATTGTATCTCCTTCCCTGAAAAGTAGAAGTTGCTCAGCTTTACTGAGTAGAGCACCGAGATTAGTAAGAATGAAAAACAAGTCAGATAATAACACATAAATAATTAGCTTCTTCAATCTTATTGCCTAGACTTGGGTTGTTCTATCATGTACTTGTGTTATATCTCCAACATTGTGATAATGAGTCAGGCTAATTTCCATGTATATTTGTAAACAGATTTGTCAGTTTTTCAAAGATATATTACAGGTGAGCTAATTATGCATATGGAGGGGAAGCTGTTGTCAAAGTTTACATTCTGACTCCTCTGAATCACTTGGATGTCTTTACAATTGATGTAAACTTTCCAGAATTTTATCTCTAAAACAGGCATAATGACTCACTTCTGACAGTAAAGCCTATTGTCTATGGAAGGCCAAATTCTATTATCAGAGATGTAAAATGAATAGAAATGATTCTTAAAGTGACCCCTGTTCAGTTTCCAAAATAACAGGTCCTTGGATAATCGCCATCATGAATTGTTGCTGATGGCTGCATAAGTGGGATTCTGTGGGGTGATGAGGACCACTTTAGCAGAGATGATGTCAGGGTGGCTTTGATGCTTTCAGCTATTTAACATTCAGAGTGATCCATAGCTGTCGCTAAATTACTGTGAAAAAGCCCTTCAATATCTTGTTCATGGGAGCTTCAAGTATCATTGCCCAGTAATAAGATCTGCTTGCCTGAGTTTTTCAGAGAATAAAATCATACATGCAAATGCTCTAAATTTGAACGCTTATGTGTTAAGTAATTGCTACTAATAATTTTAACTAATTTGCTTACTGTACTCTGTTTTTATGTATTCTTTTTTTCTTTTCAGTGCTTTGGGATACTCTTGTCTGTAAAGCTCCATTTTTAAATGAAGTCATCTTTTCTCAGATCCCAGCTGTTCAGTGTCATCTGTTATCTTAGTGCCTTTTCCACTGTTTAAGCCATGTCTTGGGGTTTCTTTGGTTCCTTTGGGTCTGTGACCATTTCTGTGTTTTGAACATGGGACATGTTTTCAAAAATGCTGCTTTTTTTTTTTTTTTTTTTTAATACTGGAGTACATTCTGTGCTGCATGGCTTTGTTTTATTTCCTCTAGTCTTTTTTGGGCTTAGAGTTTGTTCTTATCATTTGTAAATTGGTTTGAAAAAAGATTAATTTGCTCAGTATTCAACATTTGAATTAAGTGCCAATTATGTGCAAAGTAGAGTGGTGCTGCTGAGGAGAGGCTGCCTGCATGCTGGGTGGAGTTAGGGTGGTGCGATTCCCCAGGGCTGGGGCCATAAGAGCTGGAGGGATGGTTGAGGGAGAATGGGAACAGAGGCAGGCCCCTGCTGTTAGCCATGGATGTGGGGAAGCCTGAGGTGTCCAATATGTAGAGAAACTTTCACTCTAATGACAGATCTGGGTGTCATCAGCCTAAAGACAACAATAGAAGCCAAGGAAGTGAATGACAGAGCAGGGAGATGAATCCCCTGTTTAACAGTCACCAGATATGCCATAATTGTTCTTCTAAGTGAGTATCCTAGTTGGGGCCTAGGGTGTATGTCTTGAAACAGCTACGGTGATTATGAGGGATTTCTGTGCTCCGTATAATTGGCAGGCTTTGTAGAAACTGAAGTTTTGAAAATTAATAATGTTCATCAACTAAGCTTTTCAACTTTAGCTTATTTACATTTTGAACCAGATTATTCTTTGTTATGAAGGCTGGCTGGTGCATATTTTAGGATGTTTAGCAGCATCAGTCTCTACCCACTGATGTTTATAGAACCCCTGTTGCCCCATAATCCCTCTCTTCAATTGTGGCAACCAAAAATGTCTAAAATCATTCATAAATGTCCTATGGGCTAGATAATGCTGCCTGAACATGTTCTTTGATTTTTTTAAGTCATCTACTGCACATGAAAGCATGAATAACTGCAAGTTTCTAATCAAATCTTGTTGTTCTCTCTATTTGCATCATATATAAATGAAAGGGAGTGACTGAGAGACATTGCACTCCAAATTATAAAATAGCTTGTGGTTTGACTCAGCCATTTCAAAGGAATTGCAGTCACTTTTTTACATGTCCAATGCTTTATGGTACATTATCCAAAAGAATTACCTGATAATACTCTTGAGTGGGAGGTAGAAGGGTGGGTTTCAAGTGAGATCAACATGAGTCCTATAATAACAGCTTGAGTATTAAAATGTTAAGCCTAAGAGCTAGTGCTTAATATTTTAAACTTGCATTTTTGTTTATAGTTCATAAAAAGGAACATAAGATAGTAACTTAATTAATGACTTACCATAGAAGCTAAATAAAATTACAGCTTGCAAATCTCCTCTTAGAATTACTTACGTTTTAAAGAAGTATTTATAAGTCAAAGTACCTTGTATATGTATTATTCTGAAATGATGCTACTGATTATTCTGTTAGCATGTCCTGGCAGTGCAGGGATCTTGTTCATTTTTATGCCTTTTCTTTTTTCACATCCACCTTTCCCCCACGTTCTGGTATACAGTGAAGACTGGGCTAGGTGGCAGCATCAGAGAACGCTTAGCGTCTTATTCTAGTTTGGCTCTGCTTCCTCCTACCTCACAGCCTGGTGTTCTTGACTGCAGGAAGAGTGAAGCCGAGGAGTTTAGACCATGGTGGAAGTGTTTCTTTCTGATAAACCTTTACACCTGCTGCTTACTCTCACATCTCATGAACCTGTCATGCTGTGCATTTTGCATGCCTCATGGAATTGTGGCTGTGGATCCAGCCCCTGTTTCAACCTTCTATCAAGTGGAGGAAGGGAAAGAAATGGAATCAACCTTTGCAGTCTGTATTTAGCCCACAGTGAGAAGCCCAGGTCTGCCTTCTCATGTCTTGTTTACAGTCCATGTTTGAGACAACTGGGAGGAAAGAAGGAAAAGGGAGAGAATTCTGTTTTTTTTTCTTTTCTTTTCCCTCCCTTCCTCCCTCCCTCCTTCCTTCCTTCCTTCCTTCCTTCCTTTCTTTCTCTCTCTCTCTCTCTCTCTCTCTCTTTCTTTCTTCTTCCCCTTCTTCTTCTCCTCCTTTCTTCTTTCTTCTTTTCTTTTCTTTTTTTAATCCTGAATACCAGAGGAGTAATATCTGGAAAACTGAGGAAGGTGGGGACCTTGCCTATGTACTTCTTCTGTTGTCACTTGTTTAGAATGACTGAGTCCACCTTGGAATCAGAATCTACATTTTATTGTTTAAGGCAGAATTTTTTTTTTTTTAAAGAGAGAGTGGGAGAGAGAGAGAGAGAAAGAGAGAATTTTTTAATATTTATTTTTTAGTTCTCGGCGGACGCAACATCTTTGTTTGTATGTGGTGCTGAGGATCGAACCCAGGCCGCACGCACACCAGGCGAGCGCGCTACCGCTTGAGCCACATCCCCAGCCCAGAATTTTTTTTTTTTTTGATAACTACGTGCAAATAGAACAAATTGCTTAATTGATATTTTATGATTTAATTATATCTTAGCGAGTCCTGGTCAAGGTTGGACACTAATATATCTTACTTATGATGAGTGAGCACAGACTGAGTACAGTCTGTCACAGGGGTATGTGAAAAAGGTAAAATTTATTGAAATGTCATTTTTAACCAATGCCCTTCATTTCCAAGCAATCTGTTTGGGAGGGGAGTGCAAATCATGTGTTCTTTCTATGCTTACAAAGTTCTCCTGCCATATGTTTATTGTCTAAACCAAGGAGATTATGTACAATTAAGAGCTAATAACTGCTACTCCACACCAAAATTTTTGAGTATCATTCATACTTTCTGTTCTTATGGAAAACTATTTTGTGGGTGTCAGAAAGACCATCTTTTTCTTTTATATGTCTTTATTTGTGAATGATTTCAGTAACCAACATCAACAGATGGTTGATTCTTTAGTAATTTTTTAATGTAGGGATGAGAGGAAGTTATTAAACCTCAAATCTTATACTCAAAAAGTGCTTTTAATGTAAGCTATGTACAGAGTTTTGATTGAGTTATTTACTTATTGGACTTTGCTGCTGCTAAGTAAAAGTCAGTGGGGACTTTATCATGTAAATATTTAAAAACTACTGTAAACAAATAGAGAACATGAGACAACACAGATCAAAAGCTCAATTTTATGCCAAAATAAAAAAAAATAGCTAATATCGTATAGAATGCATACAGTGAACTTTATGTCAAGAGTTTTATGTGCAATACTTCATTTAAACATTCTGATATATTACTAGGTGGGTATTATTACTCCATTCTTTGAAGAAATCAAAATTCAGGCAGGTCAAGGAGTTGTCTATGTTTACGTAACTAGTGAGCATGATGAGTTGGGGGTGAACCCAGGCTGTCCAATGACAAAGTCCATGCTGAAGTTGCATTTTAAAATAAGAAAAATTTCTTTCACATAACACTGGTGTTTATTTTTGTTTATCTCAAAGTCAAGTGGGAAATTGGGTGGTTTCTGGGGAAATTCACATCCAAATAATGTGATTGCTGAGATCATTCAGATTATTTCTATCATGAACATGTGATGGTTAAAACTATGTCAAGAACCAAACATGATTATAAACAAATTAAATTGCCCTAATTCCCCACTCATCAGCATCTCATTTGTAAAACCACATTTTGACAAGGTTATTGGTAACAAGCTATTTTAATGAATTTCTGAACTTAATTTTGCGGGGTTAATAGAAAATCAGAAAAATTTCAAATTATTTGAAAATACTGAATGAACAAAAGCTGATATAACACTGTCTATCTTGTATGAAACTAAGCCAATAATGTCCACCATCTAAAATGGCTGCTTATTATTATTAATGCCATTGTATTAGTACTATTTAATCAATATAAACTTTATTTTGGTGGTACTGTGGATTGAACTCAAGGATGCTCTACCACTGAGCTACATCCCTTTTTAATTTTGAGACAGGGTCTTGCTGAGTTGCTGAGGCTGGCCTCTAACTTCTCCTGCCTCAGACTCCAGAGTTGCTGAGTGTGCTCCTCCGCACCCAGCTTGCTATTTACTCTTGACAAGATAATGTTTAAAATAATATTTAAAATAATCCATATGTGATTTCTTAACATTGAAACCTTACAAAGTATTATTATAAATAGGTCTAAGAGACACTAAAATAGTAATACAAATGTTAACTATAAAAAATACAACCAAACTATTAAATTCTTGTCTCACACATTAAACTAAAGTCATTTACATAGACTTCTTTATGAATTTCATTGCAGTTTCACTTTCCTTCTCCTCTGTTTTCTCCTCCTTCATCCTTTCCTCCTGCCTGCACCATCTCCGTCTCCATCATCACCCTGTCCAGCATTTCCCTGTGACTTCTGCATTAGAAGTTTAAATGTAAGCAATGCTTATTCGGGCTAAGTTAGGTAAAGGGGCAGTCTATGTGGAGGGGTAATTTATTTGTAGATGGTACCTGAACAGTCAGACCTTGAAGAGCAGTGCCAGAGCAGGCTACATGCTTAGAACGGTTGTATTTTTATATCTGTTATAATTCTTATTCCCACCCTTCTTTCAATGCACTAACTTTTCTCACATGTCACACACTTTTAAATCTGATTCTTTTTTGAGACTTTAAATAATTTCCTTCCTAATTTAAGTCTATATTTTTTCTATATAAAAAAATTTTATTAAAAAAATAAAATTCAGTAATTTGGATTGAAAACTTCCTGGAATGAGAGCCCAGTCTTGTCTGTGTTGATATGTCTCATGCTGTTTTTTTGCTAACAACAGTATATTGCAACTCTAGAAACTACAGTGCAAAGAGCAAGAACACCATAATTAATTCATTTTGAAGGCCTTAGTAATATAACAATTACTGTTATTTTTTTCTCAAAATTTATTAAAAATAGACATCCTTGTACAGTTTTCCAAAAAACAAATCTTCCATGATAAGGTTTTCATTTCATTCCTTTGTTTCCATTGGTAGTGGCTCCTCTTTTATTTTTAAATATTTCTTAATCTTATTAGAGAAAATATGAAGGGTATAAAAATGTCAGATGTATCATGTTGGTTACTAAGGTTATTTATTTTGTTATTTATCAGTTATTTATGGACAACTGATAAGAAAAAAAGCCAGCGCAGAAATTTGACTTTTGATTTCTGGTAGCATGCAGACCAGCAGGGAGGTGATTTGTGACCTGATGAGATTTGCCTTTGTTTATTTCATCTTGAAGGCTGAAGTTCTATTATATGCTTATCTCTGAATTGAGAAAATATTTCTTTCCCTTTGGATCATCAGACTGTCAGTAAACAAGTTTAAGTCAATAAAATTCAAAGTAAAAATGTTTCATATATTAGCAGTGATCCTGGAGAGGAGAACAAAGTGGTAGAGTGAATATTTATTCTTTGACAAGAATTAGCACAAAAGGAACAGTTCATACATTCCTATTGTGAAACCTAAGTTTAACACATGAATATATAATGTTTTTCAACTTCCTGTGATGACATCTTGGGTTACAGTTTCCTCCAAAACTCCTTCCCACTCCATTCTCCCAAGTTGTAGTTGGAGGGGATGTTGTTATGCCTCTAACTATAGTTTACTTTATATGCATGATTTTTTTTTCTCAATTTAAGCTCATTAAGGTCCTCGGGTTGGGGGTTGTGTCTTCTCAGGGCAACTGGAAATGGAGAATGCTCAGTACTGCACAAAGATGGAGCTCTAAATTCTGTTAAGCTACTTCCTGTCCATGTTCCTGGGAGTCTTGCCCTCTTAACCTCCTTAGTACAAAATGTGCTTAATATAAAGGTTATATTAAAACAGTAATTAACTCAGTATAGATGGGTTTCTTATTCTGCATCTTCCTCAAAAACCGAGACTTAGGGACTGACAAATTAAATGTATTGATATGAATTTTGCTGATTTTGTTCATTATACACCCTTTGACATTTCTTTGGTTTATGGTTATGTATGACCATATGTATTTGGAGTTTATGCTTTTATTTTGTGCATATTTCAGTATCATTAGAATTATTTAAGTTTGTAAATTAGGTTTGAGAATTTTTTGTGAGGAAAAATTTTTGAAACTAATAGGTCAAGTTGAGAAACATTGACCAACGGCTTCTATTAATTCAAAGTACTGGTTTCTACAGTTGGCCCAGAAAAATCAAACTGTCCACTCTGTTGGCACTTGCCTCCTGGGGTCCTATCAGACCTGCTACTGTTGCTCTACAACAAAATTTGGGGCTAGTTTTACATTGTACCCAGCAATCTTTGTTAAGTGGTTGGAATTTGCTAGAGACCAAAGGTGGTAGAATGCTTAATTCAAATGGGATTCAAATTGGATCGGGCATAACAATTTTTAGTTGATGCTGAAAGTTTGTATTGTTCTTGTTTCCCAGGGCCATCCTTCCTTGTCAAACCGACCTTTCAGGATTGTAGTATAGTATAGTGGTAGAGTATTTGTCTAGCATGCACAAGGCCTTGGGGTTTGATCCCCAGCACCGCAAAGAAAAAAAATAAAGTAAAATAAAAACTAACTAAATAAATAAAACCAACCTTCCAGTTTTAAGTTCATGGTATAACACTTTGATGGTGATGACGATCATGATAATAACATGTCAGTGGCTACCACTTAGCATGTACTTTCTAAGTGCAAGACATATCCTGTATGGAAGGAGTGGTTCTCAAGGCAACTTACAGTAGGTGACACTATCCCCATTTTACAGATGAAAGCCTAGGCCTAGAGAAGTTAATTTATTTACCTTAAGCCACATAGTTGGTAAATAGAGAAGCTTGATTTTATTTTATTTTTTAATTCAAGTCCTTTTGCACCCCCTCCAGCTATGTGCATTTCACTCTGTGTATTGCTTTATTTGAAAATCAATACATGCACCTTAAAAGATGGAAATATATATAGGGAAGACTTCTCTTTAGAGTTCTCTATCTAAAAAATGATTATTTAAAAGTAGATGTCAGTTCCCTTGTCTTGTTTTCTGATTGTCTTACCTCACAGTTTTTAAAAGTAGGGCTTAAACAATTCAGTATTGAAGGTATGGTAGATTTAAAACAAATTATTAGTATATTGTAATTATGTATATATATATATATATATATAATATATATATTATTATAATTATGTATATATACATAATTATATGTATTTATATATTATAAATATGTATATATATATGTATATATATGTGTGTGTGTGTATATATATATATATATATATATATATATATATATATAATATAATTATGTATATATATGTAACTTTGACTTTGCGAGCCTGGTTTACCTCAGTTAACATGCTGTTCTCCAGTTTCATCTCATTTTCTGCAAATGACATACTTACATTCTTCTTTATGTCTTAACAAAACTCTATTGAATATTAGCACATTTTCTATATCCATTCATCTGTTGATGGACACCTAGGCTGGTTCCATACTTGGCTATTGTGAATTATGCTGCTATAAACTTAATATTACCAGTCTCACCATTGAATTTTGTTCAAAGAGCTAACATTCAACATACTCCAGAAGGGATACAGAACTCTTGATGACTGAAGCTTACTGAGAATTCGAAGATTAATACCTCGATTGTCTTGTATCCAGCCACTAGTTCTTCCCCACTGCCTCGCTCAGTGAGCAGGGCAACTCGCTACTGCTCCAGGCCAGTGACAATATTATGGTTTCAGTGTCAGTCATGCAGAGCCAGTGAGATTCCGATTTGGAATTATGGTTGGCTGTCTTGGTGTAAAGTGATATGCTCAGCATCGCGGAGCGGTAGGACTGGGGAGCAATAATATTGAAGGTTATGTTAAGATCCCACCCTGACAGAGGCTTCCTGGTTACACTTGAAGCTGTGGTTTCAAGTACATGAACTTTAAATAGCGTGGCTAAAGGAGTGTGGAAAAAGGTGTGTTTATAAACACAGCTACACGTCTTTGTGAGCCAGGCTATTTTAATAGTGGGTCTGAGAAATGATCATCTTTCTTTAAGACAGAGATTTATGAACCATTTTCTTGTGAGTTATTTAGGATTCCAAATAGCCAAAAGGATAACAAAACCTTGGTATGTTTCTTTTAATTTATTGGAAATAATCTTGACATTCATCACTGTCAGAGCTAAAGGGGCAGCATATAATAGATTCAAAATCATCTATTTGTATACTTAACAGAAATAAACTTATGGATATTTTAGTCAGCTTTTGCATTGCTGTGACCAAATACCCGACAAGAACAACTCAGAGGAGTACAGGATTATTCGGGGCTTGTGGTTTTAGAGATCTCCATCTATAGATGACAGACTCCATTGTTCTGGGCCCAAAGTGAGGTGGCACATCATGGCAGAAGGTCCCAGCAGATGAATTATGCTCAACTCATGGCAGGGTCAGGAAAGTGGAAAAGGGGCCTCAGGGAAGATCTACCCCACCAGGGCACGCCCCCAGTGACCCACTTCCTCCAACCATAGCCCAACTCCCTTCAGTTACCACCCAGACCGTTCATGCTGGAATGAACCAATTAGGTTATAGCTCTCATAATCCAATCATTTCGCCTCTGAACATTCTTGCATTAACAATATGTGATGTTTTGGGGGAGATGCCTCATATCCAAACCACAACAATGAGTAAATGCCGAAACCAAATCTGAGGTTCACTTTTCAGTATAGTTAAGATGTGTCAGGTGTTGGGGTTGGCGTCCCCTGGAAGGAGGATACAGTGGTGATGATGCCCACACTAAGCCCCACAGCAGGACTCTGGGAGGAGAACCTTCTGGTTCTGCCATCATGATTTGGCTCTTTGGGTTTTCCAGCCCCCTTTTGGTATGGGACCTGAAATAAACCTGATAATTTTCATCGTGCTGCCTTCATTCTTTTCCTCTATTTTAAAACATTGGCCATGATGTTTTTACTTCCTCTTCATACCTGTTCAGACCTTGAGGCTGAGATAGACATAACAGCTTTGGTCATTACTCTCCTCACCACCAGTGGTCTGGCCCCTCCCAATTCTGCTGGCCCAAATTAGCAATTTACTACAAACTAGTGGTGGTATGCTGTTTGTGTGTGGTAATAGAAAATTGTTGCCAGTAACCCCAGTGGTTTGGGAAGCTGAAGCAGAAGGATTACAAGTTCAAAGCCAGCCTCGACATCTTAGCGAGGCCCTAAGCAACTTAGCCAGACTCTGTCTCAAAATAGAAAGGACTGGGAATGTGGCTCAATGGTGAAGTGCCCTTGGGTTTAATTCCTGGTACCAACAACAACAACAAAAAATAAAATAAAATAAAGAGAGAGAGAGAGAGGAAAAAAAAACAGAAAAAATTCTTATGTTTTCTTTTATGTAATATTGTAGAAAAATGATAGAATTATTAAAACATCTTTTAATCAATAAAGATGCTTCTGATTTGTTGCAAATATTTGTGAAGCAGTATTTCTCCCCCAGGAAGACAAATAATTGAAACCTGAGATTGCTTTTCAGTTTTCACTGGATGTTTCCTAGTAGGGCCATCCAAAACTTCTTCAAAAATACAGTAATGTTACCAAGCGTATTTCATGGAAAAGTTTCAACTATAGAATGCTTTTTCATGCACGTTTAAAATTCTAAATGCCAAACTTATCCACTTGTGATGTCATTTGGGAACATACAGCAGGACTACCGGACATTTCAAGTTACACATTATCTTGGATAGCTCACTGTTTTTCTGGGTTTTAGAAATGTGGTGAAGCACTGGCTCAAATATCTGTCTTTGGAAACACTGGGTATGATCTGTTAAATGTAACTTTACAACAAAATGGGTGTTTGTACTGGTATAAATATCCACATGATATTGGGGAAGACCAGAATGGAAGTCTGCCTAATTCAGTGTATAATTTTGTGGGTAAAGATAACATGGTGGAAAGTGCATTTTGATATTTGAAAAAAAATCATTTTGCCAGAAAAATGTTTTCTTAAACATTAGGTTGTAAACTCTTGGAGAGAGTCCACTCTGGAGACATGTTTTGCTTGGCTTTCAAGGTGTTAAAAAAAAAAATGAGTTTGACCCCTTAAGTCAGATACTGCATTCTCTGGTTGTCCATATTACACAACATTTGTTACTGCCTCAGTTATTTAGATTACTTCTCCTAGCTTTGAAGCATTTGTTTTGTGACCTTGCTAAGTGAAAGCTATTTGCAGGCACTCTCTAATTTGTGTACCACATCCTTTAAGTTGCTGTCAGACTGGGAAGAGGAACCTCCTCTCCTTCCTTCTTGCTCCTCTTGGTTCCATGCCCATCTGTGGCAATAGCAGGGCCCAGGTAGACACTGGGAAAGGGAAATGAAAGGAGAAGAGAAGGCAAGCCTGCCCGTGCTTCTCTAGCAGTATCCTGGGCTGTCAGAGGGACTGGTGGGGAACTAGGGGAAGGCCTCCCACCCTCCTCCTGTGGCCAGGGAAGGAGAAAAGAAACCTCTTACCTTGCCTAGGAGTTTTCTAGTATTTGCATCGTAGGCTGAGTTTTCCCCACTCATTCATTCAGCAAATATCTTTGGAAGCTAGTGAATGTGGAATAGTATACGGGATTAGCAGAGAGTAATAAGGGAAGTTTCTACAGTAACAAGACATGGCCCTATCACCATTTTGCCTTTTAGTTTAGTGTGAAGGTAACATGATATAATGTTTTAGCCCTATGTGAGATGCTCAGATCTCATCTAAGTCCTTTGTCACCCAGCTTTACCATTATCTTAGAATCTTTATTTCTGTTTCTTAGAGGTTACATCTTATTTTCTATTGAGAATTCAATGGTTGCTTAACACTTTCTCCTGGATTTTAAGCAGATCATTCTTATAAGCTTGCTTTTTCCTCTGAATGAGCAGGCCAATCTTCAGCATTTTCCAATTTGATTCCTTCACTCATCTGAGTAGGGTGATATATTTTGTCCAGACTCCTTTGCTAGTAGCCAGGGAATGGAGATTCACTCTGATTCTGTTCCCTGTTCCCAGCTAAAGGGTAGATGGTGCACCTCCCAGCCTGTCCCCCAGTTTAGGAGCTCTGCTTTGCAGGTAAGACCTCCTTTATGCCCAGCCTTCTACCTGCTTCTTGTCATAGACTCAGGGGCCTGCAGAGGTTAGGTGGTTGAAACACAGCTATCCAAGCAGGGTGCAACCTATTGTAGATGTGAAAGACATTCAAATTAAAGTTTCTAAAATGTTTTGTCCTTTTGAATGGAATTTGCTCATTGACCCCAATGATATTTGGATCTTTAGTTTGTGGCCCTGGCTCTAAAACAGAATTTCTTAAATTTTTTTGAACTCCTTTAAAAAAAAAAAAAACAAAACACCCAGTTGACAGATAAAAACACTAAAACATGAGTATTTTAAGCCAGGAATTCATTATTTTGTATCTTTTGGTTTTTTTTTCCTAAGAAGAATGTGTCTCAGAACTGGAATTGCATCTTCCAGGGATGTGAACATCTAGTAGCTTTGGATAAATATATTTCCATAATATTTCTCAAGAGTTATGCCAGTTCACGTTACCTGTGGCAATTCAATGAAGGCTTTACTATACCGTTGCCAGAATTTAAATTTAAATTACTTTGTGACTTTAATGGGTAAAGCACCACTTCGTTCTTATTTTTAAAAATTATAAATATATCATAAGCTATAAATAATGATAAATCATAACAAATTATTAGTGATAGAACATTTGCTAATTCTAGCAATAGTATTTTCTCATAGTAATTATTCTATTTATAAAGGATATAGCAGAGTAACAAACTTCTTATGATAAAGTAAGTCAGTAAGTACAAAATTTTCTGAACCACTTCTCAAGGTAAAAAGGAGACATTTTCATTATCCCACCTAATACAGGTTTCTCACTTTTAGGTTCACTTTCTATGGTGTAATGGACAGAATCATTTTACTCTGTTAGTCCTTGTACCTACATTGTGGAACAGGGCTGGGGATGTAGCTCAGGGCGAAGCATTTGCCCTGGTGTGCTTGGGTTCCATCCCCAGTACCACAAAAACAAACAAGATAAAGGCATTGCAGAATAAAGAACTGTAAATCAAATAGGAATGGATTGTCAACGTTTTTGTGGTTTTCAAGGAAATAACATTTCAGACTTTTTCCCCTGAGAAAAACAAAAGAACTTAAATCTAGTTATAAATTGATTTTTAAAAATTGCATAATTTTTCTGGACAACTATTTTTCACTACTATTCTTATAGCAACGAAATTTGATATTATAATTCTTATTTTTTAAGCGGGGGGGTTCCAGGGATTGAACCCAAGGTCACTTGACCACTGAGCCACATCTCCATTCCTATTTTGTATTTTATTTAGAGACAGAGTTTCGCTGAGTTGCTTAGTGCCTCAATTTTGCTGAGGCTGGCTTTGAACTCATGGTCCTCCTGCCTCAGCCTCCTGTGCCCCCAGAATTACAGGACGATCACAGGTGTGCTCTACCGTGCCCAACTTGATACTATAATTCTTGATTTTGAGATTTCTGTGCCTTTTTAACCTTCATTTTATCAAATAATAAAGGAGAGTTTTGTGGATATTACTAGTTCTGTTATAGAGATTCTTTTTTTGAATTCACCTGCCACGTAAATAATTTCCCTCCATGATCTTGGTTTTAGTGAAAGTATGAAATTATGCACTTTCTTTCTGTACTATCTTAGCTATGTACACTCAATGTGTAAATTTTGCTGAAACATTCTTAGGTTTCACTATAATATTCTTTTGAGTCACATCCAAAAAAGACCTAAAAGATTTTTAGCCTTGCCCATGCGTTATGAGCTACACATTATTTCTGTTTTGTAATGGAGTAAAAATCCATTTATTCTAACAAAATTGGACTAGGTTTTAGGAAATAAAACCATTTATCCATGGTGATACAAAAGTGTAGCTGTGTTTATACTTTTGATCATTCCTTGGAGAAGTATTACCTTGGTAGACAACCAGCTGGCTTTAGGGAAAATTGTACCCTTGATACGTGCTTAAAACAGCAGTGTAAAATGTAACTGGCTGACAATCTTGGTTTTACTTAGGGGCACTTTCTTATTATTCATGTTAAGCTGGGAGTGCGAGGAATGATGTCAGTGTCTGCCCGCTAGTACTCCTATGGAGGCCAGACGTAGTGTTTCCCCCGTTGTCAACACTTGAGAAAAGTTTGCCAAATGGAGACTTATGAATTACAAAGGAGAAGTT
Source organism: Callospermophilus lateralis (assembly GCF_048772815.1). Lineage (NCBI taxonomy): Eukaryota > Metazoa > Chordata > Mammalia > Rodentia > Sciuridae > Callospermophilus > Callospermophilus lateralis. The sequence goes on along the minus strand of NC_135310.1, from coordinate 80,847,558 downwards.
ATTAGTAATTGTTATTTGTTTTAAGAGGAGAAATGTTTATTTTTTCAATATTACTTGAGAAAAGAACAAAGGAGTTGAAATTTAAAATTCTAAAACAATTTACTTTTAACATATAACTTGAATTTTTAAAACCAACACTTGACCTTTTTAAAAATTATTATTATTAAATACAGTCTTTAAATGTTTTTCTTTCTTTTTGGTAATTCTTTGCTCTAGGGCATTGTGGCAACTCAAATTATAACCTTTTAAGACCTGAGTTAATTCATCATTTTTCCCCAGTATTAACTCGTGTGAGTGGCGCAAAGACTTTTTTTTTTTTTTTTTTTTTTTTTTTGGTTCTGGAGATTGAACTCAAGGGCACTCAACTACTGAGCCACATCTCCATTCCTATTTTGTATTTTATTTAGAGACATGGTCTCCCTGAGTTGCTGGCTTTGAACTTATGATCCTCCTGCCTCAGCCTCCTGAGCCGCTGGGATTACAGGTGTGCACCACTGTGCCCAGCTGCAAGACATTGTTTTTTATATGAACTGGTGACTTTTGAAATTTCTACATTAAAAGTTTACTGAGAAATTGCATATATTTTAAAATAGGATGATGAAAGTGGTCTTCTGGTTTATACTAATGTTCCAAGGCTTTTTAGTTGGCATTGTTTATCTCCTAATGGGTGGCAACATGTAGAGCACAGAGTTGAGGCTCAGAGGGCTCCATACTGTGTGGCTAGACTGCATCGTTGTCCAGGGCAGAGGACTGCAGGTACCACTACTGTTCGAATGTTATCATTGGAAACCTTTCAGGAGAAGAGTCCTGTCATGGATAGTTAATCTGGGAAAGGCTCTATTATGTTGGGGATGTTAGGAAAGATTTTTCTTGTGTTGGTTTCAAAATGGGGGATGGTGAAGAAACTAGAATATAATGCTCTTAAGGAAGGGACATGGTGAACAATTGAGATTTTTTTTTTTATTCGTTGCTCAAAACATTACAATGATCTTGACATATCATACGTTTGATTCAAATGGGGTATGAATTCTTATTTTTCCACGTGTACAGATTGCAGGATCACTTTGGTTATACAGCCACTTTTATATATACTGCCATACTAGTGTCTGTTGTATTCTGCTGTCCTTCCTATCCGCCCCCCTCCTCCAATTGAGATTTTGATTATCTATTTTTCTGTATGGAATATGATATTCTGAAAAAATTTTATTTTCAATTCTAAAAGACTTCTTTAAGAAATTCATTATATGAAGCTCTTTTAAAGCACTATCTATATCAACAGTGAAAGATCAAGTAGGCTGATGAAAAAAATGGGCAAAGGACTTTAATAGACATTTCTCCAAAAAAGATATACAAATGAGCAGTACTCACTTGAAAAGTTGTTGAAGTGATGGGAGGGGAGGGGAGGGGAGGAGAAGGGGGGAAAGGAAGGACAGCAGAATAAAATAGACTTTATTATTGCAGTATGTACATACGTGACGGCATGACCAATGTGATTCTGCAACCTGTACTCTCAGAAAAATGAGAAATTATACCCCATCTTATTCAAATGTATGATATGTCAAGATCATTGTACTGTCATGTGTAACTAATAAAAAAAAATTTAAAAAATAGTCATTTCAGAGTGGTGGTCCCACCTCTGCATTCAAAGAAAGTGTTCATTGGTAAATATTTAGCCAAACATTAAAAAAATATGTCAAGATGAAAAGAAAAAAGAAAAGTTGTTGAATGTTTAACATCTGTAATTATTGGGATGTTCAACTTCTCATATTCATTAGGATGGCTATTGTCAAAAACACAAAAAATAACAAATGTTGGGAAAAATGTGGAGAATTGGAACTCTTTTGCACTGTTGAAAGGTATGTAAAATAGTATAGTCACAGGATTATGGTATGACTCAGCAATACCATTTCTAGGCATATAACCCAAAACAGTGAAAGCAGGGACTCCAGCAGCTATATGTACCCCTACGTCCATAGAAGATTCTTTGCATTAACCAAAAGGCGACAGGAACCCAAGAGTCCATTGGCACATAAATGGATCAACAAAATGTGATATACACATACAACAGGATATCATTCAACCTTAAAGAGGGGGTAATTGTGACCCATGCTGCAACGTGGATGAACCTTGAAAACCATCATAGAAAGTGAAATAGACCAGTCACAAAAGAACACGTATTATATGATTCCATTACATCAAGTTCCTTGAGTAGTCAAACACAGAGAGACAGAAAATACACTTGAGCCAGGAGGTTGAAGAAAGGGGAATGAGGAGTTATTATTTAAGGACCTCACAGTGTCAGCTGGGGAAATGAACAAGTACTGGAGATGAAGGGAGATGGTTGTACAATAACTATGGAACTGGTTTCAATTGTTGAAATGGCTTGGTCAAACAATCAAAAAACTCTCCATGCTGGTTTTCAGTCAGCCTATAATCATAACCTGAATGCCAAACTAGGCACAATACATCCGGGAAACCGTGGTAACAAGGGAATGTATCTTCAATGAGATAAAACTGCCTGAATTAATGAATAATAAACATCATGGAATGATACTGACAGTGATCTTTACTGTTCAGTCAGGTTCTAAGTTAAACCAGTACTGTGTAGTAGCTGTTGAGTCTTGCACTCCCACTTTTTCATTTATTAGAAGAGTAGTAGCAGCACACTTAGTGTAAGGCTTCAGGTATGTGGTACTTCCAAATGCTTTGTGCCATGACCAACTCAAAAAAACCCAAAAACCAAAAAACAAACAACAACAACAACAACAACAAAAAACAAAAAAACAAAACAGAAGAAAAAAAAAAACAGAAGAGCCAGGTGGTTCTAAGAAAAGAAGATGGTACAACGCAACAGCCTGACTGTGCTTCAGAAGTGCAACTTGACCTTTTAATAGCCCTTATTAACAGTTTCCTAAAATTCCCTGACTTTAGAGCCAACAGACTTATTATCTAAATGGCATGCCATATTTCCTGTTTTCATCGAAAGAGACGGATTGAGCTAAGGTGGAGAGTGGGTACGAGTTTATGGAAATATATTTTTAAACCTTGCCAATAAAATGATAGGAAAGTGCTAAGAATGTAGAATGAAAAGAACTTAAGAAGTTGCTACTTCAATCTTGAAAAATTGTTCTGGCAGAGAAAAATGATGAAATCACCTAGAGTGGTGATTATTTTTTGATGTTTAAACTTAGGAGGCAGATAAACAAAACAAAAACTTAAAAAAAATTCATTTACATATCTACCCATGCCTAACTATAAATCTAATTAATGTTCATTATTCCAGTACCAAATTTTTAACATCATGGTGACCTTTTGTCAATAGGAAAAGAACATTTATGTTTTGTACTAATCCTATGCTCATGGATTTACTACAACCATGCATTTTTAAAAAGATACCTAAAAACAGAAACATGCTGCGTGCATGTCTATAATGCCAGCAATTTGGGAGGCTGAGGCAGGAGGTTGGAAAGTTCACAGCCAGGCTCAGCATCCTAGTGAGGACCTAAGCAACTTAGTGAGACCCTTTCTCAAAATGAAAAAATAAAAAAGGCTGGGCATGTAACTCAGTGTTTGAGCACCCCTGTGTTCAAATTCTGGTGCCAAAAAAAGAAAAAAAAGAAATCAATCTTTTGAAAATTGTTGTGAAGTGTTAGCCCATGGTGATCCTTTGTCAGATTCAGACAAAGGACTGGAGCTTAGATTATAGGACTTCTGTTTTATTTCCCTTTGGAGCATTGTTGGAGCCCCCCAAAGAATTAAAGGCATCCTACACTTGGAGGCTAGAGAGTGGTTCACCTAGCTCACTGTGTCTAGAAGCTGCTCCTGCAGACTCTTCCCCCTCCTCCTCCTCTTCCTCCTCCTCCTCCTCCTTCTCCTTCTCCTCCTCTTCCTCTTCCTTCTTCTCCTCCTCTTCCCTTCTCAGTCAATATAAACCACATTTGTTAAGCATCCACATACACAACTATATATTACATACTTTGGCTAGGGACAGAATATCACCCCAAAATAAGAAACAAACAAAAAACGATGCTGGACTGGGGATGTGGCTCAGTGGTAGAGCGCTTGCCTAGCACACAGAAGGCTCTAGGTTCTATTCCCAGGACCACAAAAACAAAAGAGCATAGGTACTTTTTCAATTGCTTATTGTTAAATAATATATGTAACATCTTGTCCAAAAATAACAATAAAATGAGTATAATTGACTCAATTAAATACATATGTTGTATGCTATATTCTGTAATTGAAACATAACACAGTCTTCTAACTTGTCTTTGGGGTATGGCTGGAGGGCGTGGTAAAGCACATCTACATACATATACCCTGGACAGTAATTCCCATGTGCTCTCAAGAGAGGTACAGCAGTGTATGCTACCTGACCCTGTTCTGTGAGCCTTGCCCTTGTACCCTGGTTTAAGGTGTCACAGAACATCCTTGCATCCTCAGCTACCTTGAGGTCTCTTAGGAAATGTAAAGAATCTGATAAGAAAAAGAGGGAACTATACTGGGGCTTTTAATATAAGGGAAAACCCAGCTCATTGGGGGTGCGTAGGAAGGAGGGGGTTGTACAAGATGGTCTTGAGGGAAGGATAGAATGTCTGCTAATTTGGGGAAGGAAGTCAAGGGAGGGAAAATGTGGATCATATTCATGGAGTAGCCAGGGACCTGACACGTCTGGAGTGTAGAGGGACTATTAGAACACCAGCTGGAAAGGTAAGGTTGATTGGCACGAGCATGTTGATCTGAAGTATTTTGAAGTAGCTTTCAGAAAGATGACTATTTTTGACTTTGTCAAAGTGGATTTTCTTAGATTCTTCAGTATTTCAGCCATGATAACAAAGTCAACAAGTAAAGAATCAACAAAATGAGGATGTTTCAAATGTTCCCAAATGTTTCATTTTGGGGGTCAGTGTTACTTGTGTATTTGTTCCGTTCTTGACTTTCAGTTCTCATTGTGATCTGCTTGCTCCTTTACATACTTTTTCCACATGGTTGAGAAAGCCCTGAGGATTGAGTTTTTCTCAGTTTACACTTTCCTACAATATTAAAATATCTGTAACCCCATCACTAAAATCCTTGCCAAAATGGACTTTTCAGGACTTTTTTCTGGAGCTCATGGCTGTTCTTTAGCACTGGTATTTCCCCAGTGGAGTCTCAGCCAGTGATCCAGTCATGTGTGCAGGTCATGCTGTTTAATAGTGGTTACGGGGCAGTTATGAACGCAGTGGTTAGCCTGTGATTAATTGTGAGGTTTTTCTGGCTAACTTGTCAGATGCATTTGGCTACTAAATATGAAAATGCTCAAAATTTTATCTAATTCACTTGTGTTGATATTTGAAACTCAACAATATCTTGTAGCATTACTGATTAATATGTTCTCGATTAATGAAATGTATATGTTTGGATTTTATCCTTTGTTGTGCTTAAATGTATATTTGGAATTCCCCAGAAACTGGTAAAGGCCAGCTTTGATGTTTCATTTGCTTTTCATTAGCTTTACATTTAGATATCCAAAGTGTTATTTTCTTACTTTATCAGCAGTCAGAATAGGCTGGTGAACTCAGGATGGTAAAATTAAATTATCTGTAGGGAGAAAATCTTGTTGTAGATTTTGAGTAAGAAATAATACATACATTGCTTTTTGAATGTCACTGTTCCACTTTCAGTCATATGCAAACCTAATGGTCTGCCTGTCTGTATCATTTTCTCCTGAGATGACAGCTTAATAGTTTTCCTGGTTGGATTGTGTTAAAACCTTTAAAGGCTACATTCACTAAAACATATGTCCAACGTTTGGGCAGCCAAAGTCTGTACAGTCATTTGAATGGAGTACAACTTAGCTCTGTATAACCACAGGTATCTCATTGTTAAAGCTACATTAGCGTACATGTACTGAAATATCACACAGTACCCATAAATGTGTATGGTTTTTATGTTTTTACTTATTAGTTAAAAATAAATTTAGATTTAAAACAGAAAAAAATTACATTAATGTGTCATTAGTTTGGAGTCTTATTTCATAATTAAATTGTTCTGCGATGTGCTGAAATATGGTTTTGTATTATCTTAAAAATATTTTGTAACTAAAAATAAAAATAAACTCAAAGACCAAACCAAAACAAACAACAACAACAGAACAGATTTTGCCAAGAAAGAAATAGCATAAATAATTTTTAAACAATGCCATGGATCGATCATACAGTTAAGTAATTTAATGTAATAGATTTTGTTCTGATTAATTCTCTCGAGTGCCTACCATGCTCAGAGTGTTATATTAGATATCCTGCACAGGTAGCTTGTATTTACCTCTATTAATGAAGACATGAATGTAGAAAACAGACAACAGGGGAAATCCTAGACTGGCCAAGTGAGGTGCAAGCTCTCTTCCGTGTTCCACCAGCAGGGGGTGCCATGCCACGTCTGTTGACAGAGTTGGAGTTGTGTGGTCGGTGTTGGGGTTTTGTTTGCTTCCCTTGTGTTAGGATGCTACGGATGCTCGATGGAAAAGATGACTGCTTGAGATGTTGAAAAAACTCCTAACCTTTCAGAACTGGAAAGTTTTCTTGACAGATCTTCAAAGCCCCTCCAGGGAACAAAGTCTTTTTGTGTTGGAGTAGAAGTCATAGTGACCAGTTACTCACAGTCCTAATCTTTAATTGGTTTAGCTTTCCTGGTGCCATTTGTCACCTCTAACTTATTGGTGCTCCATCTGCTATAGGCCAGAGTCCAGGAGCAGTTCTTAGTGGTAAAAAGTTGGAGAAGCAGATATTGGAAAATCCAGTCTTATGTGATCTTTCCTGGCTTTGATGGGTTCAGCTTCCATATTGAAAAGTTATTTAAACACTTTTAATTTCTTTTTCAAGTGGAGAAATACATGTATCTCAGAAGAAAACCTGAAAACTTAAAAAAAATTATTGTCTTCCAAAGAAAATGAACTTTAAAATATTACAATCTTTATATCTATATTTATTTTTTAAAAGTTAATGGCAATTTCCATTGTAAAACACCATATTAATTTTTACTAAGTACATCAAATTACTAAATTTGGTTAGAAAAATTTCCTGGCAGTTAGGCATTATTTTACCTAGATGTATAAAGATTAAAAATCTGTTAATAGTTGACAAAAATACCTAATCAGAACATCTAATTGAATCACAAAGAGAATTGAGAGAGTAACATTCTTTTCGGTTTTTTAAATGTGTAATGGCCTCAATATTAATAAAGAGTTAATTTCCATAACAGTGCAGAAAAGTAATCTTTAGGAATTTTAGTGAATTAAATTTAAGAATGATAAACATATATCAAGCAGAATTTTTATTACACTGAACAGGCAGAATTAGAGAACTCTTCAGGCAGTTCAAGTTATGCTAATTTGAGAGTATGACTGAAAATAACCAGTGTTACTTCTAAATGTTAGCATTTTGAAAATGTTGACCCAACACTTCTTTATAAAATAAATTTTATTTTATTAAAAATAAAATATTTTATAAAAATAAAAATTATTTTATACATTTTAATACTTTTCAGATAATGGAAATTATTTTTAAAAAGAAAAACAAAACTTAAGTGCTTTCCAGTTTAAAAGAAACAGTAAATAGAAATTGCTGAGCATCGTCCAGGGCACAGAGCAGTCTCTGTGATAGTTGTTGATGATCATAGTCACTTCTGATGCTTCGCTTCTCACACACTGTCCCTTTCACTTGTTTGTGTATGGTGGTGATTTTCAAAAATTCAAAGTGTGACTGCTTTGTGTTTCTTCTTTCCTTCTAGTTCTTGGTGTTTTAGAAATTTCTGGACATGGGGAGCTGTTTATGATCCTGACATGTAGCAGATCACAAAGAGAGCAGAAGGGGAAGACTGGCTCCCTGGGTTTTTAGTGCTGGAGTCTGGGAATTAGGATTTCCTTGTTTCTGAAGCTCATCTTAAAGGATTATTATTTTTTAAAAAAAATCATTCTTTTTCTTGATATGATTATGACTAATGTCACATATATTTGTTACCTTAAATATTAATTCAAAGACTTTCTTTTTAAAAAATTTTATACTTACTGAGAATACTTTTAATAACCTAAAAATACATAAAGTAAAAAGTGAAATGGCTCTTTTGCACTCATCTGCCACTATCATTCCTCAGTAGATACCATTTTGAATAATTTGGAATGAAATGTTGTAGATATTTATACATGTAGGCTCAGTATACATGTCGAAAAGATGTGTTTCTTAGTGTCTCCATTGTTGTGATTTTTTTTACAAAAATGAGATTATGTTGTCCTGTAACTTCTCATTTTACCAGTTGACTTATTAATTAGGGGCATCTCTCCACATCCTCACTCTTTTTCATGACCACGTAATACTCCACTGCTTTGATGTGTCTTGGTCTCCGGTCTCCTTCGCCATTTCCCTGCTGAAGGACACTCAGGTCCCAGATACCATCTATGTACTTATGTCATGTTGCATGAATCCCAAACGCAGGAAGCTGTTGTCCTGGGGCATCTATGCTTAGCTTCACTCTAGAGGCAGTGGGAAGTAGGCCATCTGTTCTGATTGCTTGTTGAGGTTCAGGAGTCTTTCTAAATGTTGTCATTTGATCTTGGATATGCCTGGACTTAGGTAAAAAGGACCAGTTCATTGTGTGGGCTTTTAGGGTAAGAGCTGCTTTTTTATAGAAGTTTCTTATTTCTACCTGCAAGAAATTTAAGATGTAACATTTAGATGGATGTTGGCCACGTCATCCTTTTATGTTGACAGAGGTCTCAGTTTCAGAACTTTAATAAAGTTGATTGTCAAATCTGTTGTTTTAAAATTGATTAATCTTAAAGGCAGAACATCTTTCAGACAATGCTTTGAAGACACGTTTTTTTCTTGATGTGGAGTATTTCTATCCAAGTCAGTATGTTAAGATTTAATTTGTGACTTTTGCAAATGGGATAATTATTCAGTCATAAAAAGCTAAATACTAATACTCCAAGGTTAGTATTTCATTGGACGTGGGGTGATATTCATTAAGGTGTTCATAAAATTTTATGCTCCTCAGTCACTATTTACTTAGTAGACACGGTAACTTATTTTTGTCATGGCTACTGGCCATATCTTGGGGTTTAACATCTGCTGGCTGAAACTGCTGCATATTCTAACTTCTAAACTATAATTGCCTAGAATGAATGAAATCTTTTATTTTAGACACACAGTTTTGCTTGGAAGATTTCATTTCACATTCACAAAATAATAGCAGTGATTTTAAAAAAGGTGATAACAAATTGTCTGAAGTCTAGAGATAAAATCACCACTTCTCTGTGGTAATATGATAATTGTTCAGTGTATTTTAAGCTGTAACTTTCTGTTGGTGTTAATAGTTTCCCTCACAACACAGCTAGCATGCTGCTGGTGATATCATAGCTATACTTTTTGATTTATTATTGTACAGAGTATATCGTGCACAGTGTGAGTAACCACACTGAACAACTAAGAATATAGCCTTATTTTTTGTGGACCTTTTTATGTTACATTGGAACTGTGGACTTTTTTCATGTTAATTGGAACTGTGGCCATTAAGCAGATTTTATTGCACGTTAATGAAGAGAGTCAAACCTTTTTACTTTTGTAGTAATTTCTTATTGCTGTTTTCATGAATATCTTATTAGACTTTTTCCTTTGCTCCAAGTTTTTTATGCTATTTTCGAGTTTTGCTTATCCACATAATATATCCCAACACTCTTGTTATTTATATGCAAATATATGCCACCACATATTCCTTTTATTCTTAAGGTCATGTGAAGAAAAATAATTGATACTAAGATATGAAAACCTGGAATAGTTATTGCACTTATAATACAAAATATCCTATAATAGACATGTATTTTAAAGTGAATACTATATACATTTAAAAATCTCAATTTTTTGTAGTAGGATTATAAGCTATATTGAAAAATTTTTTAACAGTACAAAAATCTGAAGATTATCCAGTCAAAAGGGAGTTGTAACTTTAAATTAGACAAAATTGACTGACTGATTTTTATATTATTTATTGAATTTAAATTTACTCTCGTTACTGAATTAAAACTACCATTATATATTTTAAATATGTATTTGCTTCAACATCAGGTTTTCCTTTTCTCTTTCAGTCTGTGATCAAAACAGGGCGGCTGCTAATCAGTCATGAGGCTCCCTTGACAGGCGGCTTTGCGTCAGAGATCAGCTCTACAGTTCAGGTAGTAACTGGTTGGCACTGATTTTAACATTTGTGCAGTGGTATGTGCTTTATTCCAGAAGGAAAGGAACTACTTATCATAGTATATAGTGTACATTTTTCATTCTTACTATTCTGTACTTTAGTTAATGGTATAATTACATCTTCTAGAAAATAATTTTTAAATTTAAAAATAAAAAGGAGAAATCCTTTATGGGAAGAAGAAACTTTGAAATGAGTTTAATAAAGTAATGTCTATTACATTTGCTGGGTTAACAAGTGAAGAAAAATCTTTTAAATTTCAAACCAATAATTCTCTTTTAATAAAGCTTAAGGTTGTTATGAAATGGATTGATTGTGAAATTGATCTTAGATTTTCTTAGCCTTCACCTTCCAAAAGTGAATACACCAGAAATCAATAATTTAAATTTCAGTAAATAACTATGAAATAATTTATTAGTTTAATAATTAAATTGTTTTGTTATCGGCAATGCTTTAGAAATGGTTTAAAATTTATTCCTTTTTTAAATGTTCCCTTAACATATCAGAAAAATACCCTATATACCTCTTTGAAGGATTTTTACTTAAAACTTTTATTCACATTTGTATTGTAGATATGCATAACATAATTTAAAGGAGTTTTATTTTTCCTGATTTTTTAAACTAAAAACATTATTTTCAATGTGAAGTACATACATTTTAAATTCAGAATTTCTTACAGCTTGTAAATATTTTACTTCTCTTTACTGGTTTTAACATGTTTTAATTTTTAAGATACAAGTAGAGAATTCCTTTAAGAGTGTGTGGATTAATAACTTGATATGAAATTATGGTAGTCAAATAATGGTAAGAATTTATTTTAAAGATTTTAACAATGATTTTTACCAGTAAAGTATTTTTAAGTGCTAATTATACAATTACATTTATTTTTAAATTAGATTAAGCAAATTTAAGCCTAAATGTTTCCAAAGCTAATTCTAAATTATCTACAATTGCATTCAATCAAAAAATTTTACTGTTACTTTTGTAGTACATAGAGTCACTGAAAAAATTAAGAAAAATAAACGTTTGTGTATTGTAGATATGTGTTTTTCTGTTTATCTAATTAATATTATTGAAATGCCACAGGTAACTGGTGTTTATGTATACTTTATTCATTGAGTAGCATTATATATTGAATTTGTAAAAAATGAGAGTTGCAAGAATGAAATCACTATAATACCAAGATGTTATTTCAAGCCAGAGGCAAAACTGGAAAAAGAAACGAGATTTTCTGACTCTTAGTTAAGATGTGGTGTATTGAACCATTTAAAATCATAATGATGGTTGCTAATAGAAGCTTTGACACCCCTGCTTGATTTTGGCCATTGACTGCTTATTGTTATATTTAAAGTTTCATTTACATATAATTGTATAGGGAAAACCAGGAGGACACAGTTAGAATTAGAAATTATAACTTCTCTCGTGAAGTTTGCTTTCTCTAAGTATGCTTTTAAAATTTGATCTCCATAAATTATTGGTAGGCTGCCATAGACTATAATATATTTTTCAGACTGTAAAGGATTTGAATGATGATCTAATCTAGTGTCTCTTGGTTTTGAATAATATGTAGACTCGTGTTTATGGAAAAATGTCTCTCAAGCCCCAAGAATATATCAGTGAATCCCTGTTTGAGAAACAGTGTATTGAGTTTAAACATAGTCAGCTAACACCAAAAATCATAAATAAAATATCAAAATTACATATTGAAACTAGTGACAATATCGGGGGTTGTCAGTGAGATTATCCAGAATATAATCATATTTATACCATACAAAGATGCTATATCACAGCATTTTGTAATCCTCTTAGACCCCCAAGAAATTCTCAGATGTCCACGGTCTGTAGTTGGAAAGATACTGATCTAAACCCACCGTATTCCTTTTACAGATAAATGTTTATCATCCAGAGTGCTTGTGACTTACTCATTTTTATGAAAACAGGGAAGATCTGGAAGTAGTACAGGAATCCTGAGTAAACATTAAGTGTGTGCATATGCATTCTTTATTCAAAGTCCACTGTCCCCAAAGAGGAAGATAGAAATTTTGGATTCATTATAAAGTGCAGTATTTTCCATGGTAAAATTACTCAACCAGCGAACCAGAAAATGAATTAGGCAATACTGTAACATTTGTAGGGAGATCTGCATTTAATATTTTGGGTAATTAGAATTTCGATTTATTAATATGCGGGTGAATTTGAAAATGTACACAGTTGTTTTTGTTTAATTCAGATTTTATTTGTACAAATAGAGAGTGTAGGAAATGAATTTTAATACATCTTAGGGAGCCTGATATGTGTGCCTTTTGTGACTTTTATTTGTTGATAAGGATAATTAAAAAAATAATCATTTGAAAAAATTTTAATTCTTTTTTAAGTAATGTTTCTATATAATTTTGAATGATCTGAATAGTGAAATCTACTTTTCAGTAATTGTTTAATGCACATACTCAATTATATGCAATGTACCATATGCAGCATCCTCTCCATGGCCTTGTTCTGTATTATAACACTTGTATCAAATTACCAGTGCCTAGGATTGTTTAAACTGAAATCACTTAAGTGTGAGGTGCAGTTGCTGTCACCACTTGGAATGATGGATATTTCTGTATTTCTTTTGGTCATGTATAACTGGTAAGATTAGAAAAGATAAAACAGGGCTAATATATTGAAAGCTAACTCTCTGAGATGGCAGGAAAAATGTACACAGAGAATGTGTATTGTTGTCTTGGAAAAGGAGCTTAAAATTATGGATGAGAATGATATATAAATTTGAGTATGGTGGATTAAAATGTTGAGATATTCTTATTATACCAATGAGTCTAAATTTTATGTGAACATGAGTAAAAAAGATTGTTTTTTTGTTTTGTTTTGCTCCACAGGCACAATTTTGTGAAAGAAATCTGATAGTTTTTCAAAAACCCCTGGTTAATCCTGCGAAGTTGCTCTTAAAATGACCTTTTAAAAGAACGATTATTAATGATAGAATTACTTTTAAAAAATACATTAATGTTTGAGAATGCCTGAAAATCCAAAATATTGTTTCATTCGAAATTTAAGTCTCTGCCCACATTTAAAAAATATTGCAGGGAATGCAGTCCTACAGAGAATATCTATTTGAGTTTACAATTGGTATTTTTAGATAAAAAATTTACAAAGTGCTACCTAAAATTAAATATCAAAGGAACATTTTATAGTGTTATTTTGTTATTAGCGTTACTATTATAGATTATTTTTAGCAATACAGATAAAATATGAAAAGAATGAATATAAAATGTAGTCATAATTTATTTACATAACTCTTTAATTTACAGCAGATGGCTCTTCCATCAGACAAGGAGTGAAGTGTCCACATCTAAGTTTCTTCATACCATAGCTTCTTTTTCATATAGTTCTTTCTTTCTTTATTTTTTAAAATATTTTTTAGTTGTAGATGTACACAGTACTTTTATTTATTTATTTTTATGTGGTGCTGAGGATCAAACCCAGTGCCTCACGTGTGCTAGGCAATTGCTCTACCACTGAGCTACCACTCCAGCCCTACTTTTTTATTTTATTATTAAAAAAAATTGTTAACTATCTTAGCATAAGTAAGGTAAACTCACAAAACCAACTAGACTTTATTGATAAGACAGAATTTTAAGTATATTTGTTAAAAGTTTCTCTTAAACTTTGTCCCTCTATGGAAATGAATGCTTACGAAAATAAAAAACAGGGCAATTAATCTAAGACTTATTTCCATTTCTATTGGGCTTAGTCTGGGAGACAGAACAAGCTGAAGTCTGGTATATTTGGCCCCCCTCTGGGAAAGATTTCTTGGTCGGTCATCCAAAGCTTCACTGTCTCTTCCCATCTAATTTTACATTCCCATCTGTTCTCACTTTGGATTGAGGGAACTTTTTCCTTCTTTTCTTTCTTTTAACACATAGAGAAAGTTGAAGTCCTTCTTGAAGGTGTGCCTTGTGCACCCTGATTTGTGGAAAAGTGCAAAGACAACAGTGTGTAGGTAATTCACTGACCTTGTCATTGTGTAGGTTGAGCAAAGTTTTCTTTATTTCAGATAATTACGTAAATTAATTTTATGTGATGCTTGTCTTCCTCAGCTTTATGCAACCACAGTTTTTTTAAAAAATGTCTTTCCTGTACAAAGGAAGCATCAACCTCATTAATTTTAATATTCCCTCAAACTAATTTATATTATATATTCTAGAATGCAGTGTTCAACACAGGCATTATTTATTTAAATGGTAAGACCAAATAATCTGTAGTATTTTAGCAGCTTTAAGTAGCCTAATTTCTTTAAGCATTGAAGAAACCAACCTTTATTATTAATTTTTGATGCATTCCTATAATGATAAAATAAGCTTGACTCTGATAATAATTGTGTGATAATAAAAAATAGCTTATTTATTTTTCTTCTGGATTCAGTTCTTAATAAGAGTGCCAAAGATTTTAGGGATTGTGGTTGGCTTAAAGGTTTGCCTTTTTTTAAACACATGGAAGCAATAAGTCTGCAATAAAGAGTCCAGTTGGAGAGGATGGTAAGTTTCCATACCATTGTTTTATCCTTTCTGTGCGGTCTCTTTTCTGAGAATAAGGATTCAAAAATTGTGCATACCGACATATATTTCTTAAGGTAATCAGATTCTGATAGCTTGAAGGGATTTTTATTGGTCCTACATGAATCATTACATAAAAGGAAAGTTTCATAACTTTCAATGAAAGGAATTTTGCTTTTCTCACTGTTCATGTTAGAAATTTTTATTCAAAGGGAATTTTTTTTTTTCTTATAAACTTATTACTACCAAATGTATAGGCACTGTACTTAAATACATCAATTTGAAGAAGAGGAGAAAAGGTCCTAAACGGTCTGGAGTCTTTACCATTGTGAAAACATTTAAGATCACCGTGTTGATAAATGAAGAGTTTGAAGAGCGAACTGTAATAGCAATATTTTGATGAAAATTTTACTGCAACTGTGTCCTCTTAATTAAAAAAAAAAAAATTAGCAGTGATGAAAACATTTTCCAACAGCCACAGATAAAACATTCAGGAGAAGTATACTTCTGTGCTAAAAGGTGGAGCCAGAGCATCAGGAAAGCAGAGAAACTGTGTTCAGATGCAGGATGGCCTTTTTAAAATGTGGTTTTGCCCTGCAGCTTGTTGAGTATTTTGTGAACAGCTTCTGTGGCCACCGATAGGAACCAGCATAGATCCCTGTAGGCATGTGTTGTGGATGGGGCTACTTCACGACTGTTTGTCATTAAACCTGTGGTCTACTCTTGGTTTTCCTCTCTTTCCTGGTCTCCTTCTTGAGTCTTTTGTCTTTACTTGTTAGTGTAAGAGGGACCAAGTTTCTACCACGAGCCTCTCTGTGTCCCCATTCTTTCCTGGGCAGCCTCAGCCATTTGCTTGGGCCATTCTTTCTTCCTATTTGAAACTTTCCAGGTTAATCTGCTGTTGAGCTTTAGATTGAAAAATTCTAATTTCTTGCTAATTTTGGTGGTGTTAAAAAAAATTTGTATTTTTAAAAAAGATTTATTTGGAAGGATTTAATCAGGAAACAGTGTATTTGTCAAGTTTTGGAACTCAGCTTGCGTCAAAATGATATATTTCTCTGTAGCTCTTTCTGGACCTTTGAAACTATCTCTTTACTGCTCTTGTCTCCATCCTCTTACCTCTCATTACATTTCTATCCATTTTTTTTTAAAAAACACACATAAAAATTATCCTGTTTGAAATCTTCCAGTGGATCTTCTCTGACTACAGCAACAGGACCTTTGTGACAGCGTCCAAGATCCTCATCGACTCAAACCAATGTTTCCAGTGTTATTTCTTACATCCTCTTATGATTCCAATATGCTGATCACACTGGCCAACTGGCCATTTCCTGAATGATAATTCATTCTTATAACCACCCCTTTTGAGTACTTTGGGCACAGCCTTGATATTGGCATCAAACTAAGAAATGGACTTATTATTTTAGACACTTAGAATTTATTAGAAAAAATAAATAATAAACAGTTAATTGTAGTATGGAACATTCTAGGACACAGAATTTAGAGGACTGTAGGATTATAAAGTAATCAATTGACTAACCCAATTGCAACAGCTAAGTTAACTCTAAGGCATTTTTTTTAATTTAAAATTTTATTTCTAATAAATAATATAGACATTTATGGGGTACAGTGTGAATGTTTTGACATATATATAGTAGAATGATGATATCCAGCTAACATATTTATCATCTCACATACTTATCTTTTTTGTAGTGATATTATTTAAAATCCATTTTTAAAAAATAACTACTTTTTTCTCCCTTTCTCTTCTTCTCTTTTTGCGGTACTGAGGATTAAACCCATGTCCTCGTGCATGCTAAGCAAGCATTGTACGCTGAACAAAATCCCTCGACCCCTAAGTTTACTCTTGGAGGATGAATCTGACCCTGAGAGTGAAGAAAGATGGGTGGGTATTTTAAGTAGAGGGAATAATATGAGGCAGGGGGCTCATGAAGTATTTGCTTTTCTGGTGTTCACCCTGGTTTTAGAATAGTTGAAGAATAGCATGCATGGCTGTAGCATGGGGTAAGAATTGAGAAGTAGGTAAGAATTAGATTCTGAAGAATCTTAAATGTAATGTTAAAGAATTTGTTTTATTTGGTGGAAATAGTGATGACTGAGTAGAACCAGCTCACGTGGATATAAATTCCATTTTTTTTCAAAATATACTTTACAGGGCTGGGGTTGTGGCTCAGAAGTAGAGCACTCGCCTACCATGCATGAGGCACTGGGTTCGATCCTCAGAATCACGTACAAATAAAATAAAGATATTGTGTCTACCTATAACTAAAACATAAATAATTAAAAAATATACTTTACAGAGTTCCTGACAAAAAGGAAGTAGTAGGAACTAAAAAAATAATGGTCATCATTATTATCCTTACTTAAAGCAAAGATATATAATTAAAGGGCTTTAGGGAGGACATGTGCAAAGATGGATTTACAAATCTGGAAAACTCTTTGGCAGTTGCATTGAGGATTCATTGGGGAAGGAAGCAATGGAGAGTTATCAAAAAGCTATCTGAGTAATCTAGACTTTATAACCAAGGACATAGGAGTAGGGTTGGCAAGAAAGATGAATTTTAGAGAGTAGAAAAGAGAATCCAAAGGAAAGACTTGTTGACTGATTAGATGGGAATGGGCCAGAAACTGAAGGGGAATGGTGGACGGGCAGATGAGAGTCAAGAATAAGGCACACCTTGGTTTCTTGGTTGAATGCTTTCTCTTTCTTTTTTCTCTTGTATTGGGGACTGAACCCAGGGTACCATGCATGCTAGGCAAGCACTCTCCCCTGAAACACTTCACTAGCCCTTTTATTTTGAGGACGGGTCTTCACTGAGTTGCTGAGGCTCCCGTGACTTGTGATCCTCCTGCCTCCACTTCCCGAGTAGCTGGGATTATAGTAGGCGTGTGCCACAGAACCTCGCTGGATGGTTTCTTAATGGCAGTGTGGTTTCACCGAAATGGTAAATATCACTTAAAAAAAAGGTTTTAAGTCTATCTATGAAACTGTAGAATTTGATATATGGATGAAATACCCATCACTGAAGCTCAGTAGAGCCTCTAAAGTATAAGAACAGATTAAGGACTTATTTATTTATTTATTTATTTATTTTCAAATTCTAATGTATTTTATTTCTTTAACTTATACAGAAAAACATATTTTAAAAGATAATATCATAGCACCCAATTACAAATATAAAAACTCTTTTAACTTTTTTCTGCTCTAGTTTTTAGTCTTTTGATCTACCAATTGGTAAAGCACTGTACCTAATCACCATTAATTTTTCTGCATTAACTGTTCATAGACTAGAAACTTCTTTTTTTTTTTTTTTTTTTACAGTTGTAAAATAAGGCTTGTTTTTATTCCCCCCCTTTTTTATTGGTTGTTCAAAACATTACAAAGCTCTTGACATATCATATTTCATACATTAGATTCAAGTGGGTTATGAACTCCCATTTTTACCCCAAATACAGATTGCAGAATCACATCGGTTACACATCCACATTTTTACATAACGATTAAGGATTTATTATTTCCTGGTGATGAGTGAGTATAGATGTGATTATGCAGAAAGAAGAGAGTTTCTGAAGAAGAAGCCCCCTAGGTATGCTAACATTTAAGAGAAAAAAAAGGAAGAAGAAGAAGAAGAACCATGAAAGAGGATAAGATGGAAGGGACCAGGAGACGCCATTACAAAAGAGAAATGGGAACAATTTTACCATGGAGTACCTAGTCAAAGGTGTTACATGCTTCCAGAGTTTGTCTCCTAAGGACTGATAGTTGTACCTTGAATGTACAACTGGAAGACATTGGTAACTGATGAAAACAGAGGAGTAAGTAAAGGCTTGAAGTCTATAGTAGTCTATAGACTACTCTTTTAACTTGACTTTTAAGGAAAGGAGAGAAATAAAGTATAGTCACTTCCCTTACCTATGGTTTCACTTTCCATAGTTTGTTACCATGGCTAACTACAGCCTGAAAATATTAAGTGGAAAATTCCAGAAGGAAACAATTCATAACATGTATAGTGCAGGCCATTCTGAATAGCATGATGAAATCTGTCCTGGACTGTGAATCAAACCTTTGTCCTATGTACCTACCTACACTGTACATGCCATTTACCCATTTGTTAGTCAGTAGCCCTCTCTGTTATCAGATCAACTGTCCTTAGGCCTCTCTGTTATCAATCAAGCCACCTCTCCTGGTATCATAGTGCTTATATTTAAGTAAGCCTTATTTTTACATAATAATGGACCTGAAGCTTTACTGTAGTGATGTTGGGAATTTTATTAGATATTAGATATTAGAATTCTTTTGTTTATTATTTTTTAAATTTTTTAAAAATTTTTTTATTTATATATGACAGCAGAATGCATTACAATTCTTATTACACATATAGAGGACAATTTTTTCATATCTCTGCTTGTATACAGTATATTCACACCAATTCATGTCTTCGTACCTGTACTTTGGATAATAATGATCATCACATTCCACCATCATTTATAACTCCATGCTTCCTCCCTTCCCCTCCAACCCCTCAGCCCTATCTGTTTTAGTATTATTGTTTTCACTCTCTTATTGCGCAAAACTTGCTTAAGTCATTTATAATTCATCGATTTATTTAGGTACATATGTGTAGGAGAAAACAGTATTGGGAATTGAACCCAGGGCTTCCTGCATGCTAGGCATGTGCTCTACCAATGGACCACACCTCCAGGCCATAGATTATGGTTTGATACTATTTGTGGTTTTAGGCATCTACTGGAGATTTAGAACATATTCTTGCAGATCAGGAGGGTCTGCTGTAGTTGGAAATAGGCTCAATCTATTAATGTAGTTTTCTCAGTGAAGAATGCCAGTCTCAATTTGAAGCACTCCCTGGAAACCTCCTTAGCTTCCTTTTCTCATCAGCTCTTCTTGCCCAGCCACTAGGAGGACTTTTAATCTCTCTCAAATCTGCCCTCGTTTTCCCATTTCTCTAATAAACTCTAAATGAGCTTAAAAAAGAAAGGAAAGCCACAAAACCTAAAAGAAAAATGTAGACAATAAAATATATTAGGATGGGTAAGAAGTATTTCAGCAAAATATTTAAAAGTAGTAGGTTTAATCATATTGTCACAGATCAATATATTTGTATAAAATTAAAACATTTCATATGGCAAAAAAAAAACACAATTAGAAGGAGAGTGACAACTGGGAAAGTGTTAGAACACATGGCAGAACATAGCATGTGTACTCTATTAAGAGTTCTTAAATGTCATTAAGGAAATTAATAGAGTTTCTATTTAAAGTCAGAGACTTACATATGGGTAAAATGAGATATCAGCATCATTTCCTAACCATGACAGTGACACCCTTTAAAAACGATTTATATTTTGTGCTGAGATGGTACAGGGTGAATGTAGAAATTGTCCAGGGAAGTGGATTTGGAATGTACATTAAGACTTTTCAAAGTGTATAGACCTTGACTCAGTAATTACAGCAATTCTCACTTCGGAGTTACACACAAAAATGTGAATTCCTTGTGTGCTGTTTATTTGATGGAGGAATATTGAGAACTATATATTCATGACAATAACGGGATATGTTTGTAAGTTATGGCTTAGCTATACAGTGAGTGTTAAGGATTTACTAAAAGAGTAGTTGACAACATTTTTACATTTGCGTGGCTATAATATTAATTGATATAGACATACATCTAGGCATACAGAAACTTAGAGTAAGAGAAGACTTTTTTTTCATTTGTGTTTTCTTCTTAGTTATTTTCTCATTTCCCATGTACATAAATCACTTTTATAATAATTAACAGCTTTATTGTAATTAGATGTTTTTAACCACATGACATGGTTAGCCTTTTAATTCTTGCTTGTTTTCAATTTAAAAAGCCCATTGTGCTCATAAAGGTGATTTTTAAAAGATATGATTTTAATTTATCCTGATGTGATTAATCATGTGCATTTGACTTGTGAGAACTGCCATTTATGGTGATGATGGTTATTCAGAATTGTGATGTGGGATTGTTGTAAAACCAATGAAGACCCAATGCATAGATTTAGTTCTTCTGCAGGTTAATGTCCTTCACATTGCACGACACATATTTGATTCATTGCTTTTATTATAAAAAAGTGAAAGTTGCATTGTATTGGGATATTTAGATTATTTATTATTATTATATTATTATATATTTACCAATGAAGTTTCATAGACAATTTATAAAATAGGATCGCTGAAGAAAAGCATTCCTTTTTTTGTTGTTGTTTTAAAAAGTTACAGCAGTTTCTATGATTTGAAACCATTACATGGTATTTTAGTACTTGAAGAGTTGTAGTTTCCATTTGGTACTATGATCGTTGGAAATCTGGTTGTATCCCCAAAGAAAACTATAGTTGATTTAAAATATTTTATTTCCTTATTTGGTGTGAAACAAATACTTGAGGAGTGTTGAATGTTTAGTTTGGTTTCTCCTTCCTTTCCTCTTTCCTGCCTGCCCGCCTTCTTGCTCCCTGAACCCTTCCCTTCTTCCCTTTCCCTTCCTGGCAGTTGTCTCCTTGCTAGCCTCAGAAAACATGTGGATCTTTGCAGGAAAACTGTAATTCTACTCTTACTATATATATATATATATATATATATATATATATATATATATATATATATATCCCTGTTTTTAAAAATTTTAAACTACAATGCCAGGTAGAGTGGCACAAGCCTGTAATCCCAGTGACTTGGGAGTCTGAGGCAGGAGGACTGCAAGTTCAAGGCCAGCCTCAGCAATTCAGTGAGGTTCTATACAACTTAGGGAGATACTATCTCTAAACAAAAAATAAAAAGACTGAGGATGTAGCTCAGTGGTAAAGCACACCTGGGTTAAATCTCTAGCACCAAACCAAACTAAACAAAGCTACTATGAGGTTAGTTTAAATTTTGTAAATGAGAGCAGAGAATATGTCTGTGAACAACTGGCCAACCCTCTTGACCATCTTGCACAACATTTTAGGCAAAAGCAAAGCATAATAAATTTTCCAGGAAATGTCAGGCATATTTTATCAACATTGTATTAACAATCAGCAACAGGCTGGGTCTGCCTCCTGAAGATAAAATTAAATTAAATTTCTCAGTTAATTTGTCATGCCTTTTGATAGGCAATTATATTTGTGATGTTGAAAGCCCATTTTATTATGTTAATTTAGAATCATTAAACTTATAGATCAGATGAGTTTATGTTTTATTGTAAAGTCCATCATCGATTTCACGAATGAGTTCACACTCACTGAAACATGGTTAAGTTTAAAACAAACATTAAAAGAGATTAAATACTGCTAGTGAATTTTCTGCCCAATTTGAATTTAAACACTTGTGAAAATTAAGACAAGTAAAAATCAGTACTTATTGCAAAATATAAACAGCTGGCAAATGAAAGCTATAAGCAGAAATCATCTAGTTTATAATTGTTTTGATTTTTCAGATCTATCAATATTAATGTAAATGTTGAAGATGTCATTTTAATTTGCAGAAATGTGTGAAATTTTACATTTGATTGAGGAGTGTTGAATGTTTGGTTATTTTCTTTCAAGTGAAAGACGAAATTTTATTTTTACTTCTTGATCCATTTGAAGAGTCAAGATTTTCTGATTTAATCCTTCAGAGGACTAATTAATATTTACTCTTTCAGATAGTTTTTTATTCCAGATGGCACAAAGAATCTAATTTGTCTTTACTGAAATTATGAGCTGAAAATGGTATAATTCAGGGCGATTTTTAAAAAAGGTCCAAATATTTATGTTCTAAAGTATGCTTTGGGTGACTAACATTTCAAAATCCACATTTGTTTCATCCACAATTGTAGTCATGCCATTATTTTTGTAAAAGCCCTGATTATTTTCTGTCTTTTGATGAAATTAGTTTGCTCTCTTAATAGCTATAGTTCTGCATTTTCTTTTTCAGATCAATTTTAAAATCCCAGCTTTAAATAGTGATAGTATAAAGCACTCTGGTGCCTGTATTGTTGAGCTTAGAGAACCAGTCACAGGTTATGTCAAGTTTCCCCCAAGATGGCTGGTACTTGTGAATGTGCTATCACCATTTCTCTCCTTTGTTCTGCTAGACTTCATTTCTAATATCAGTAGTTAACTCTATATTAGCAGTTAAGAAATTGAAGCATGGCATTACCTTACACTAAATTTATGCTATACACTGATTTCTACCTACATGTGCATAGCAGACCAACTTGAATATATTTTGTGAATCATATTCCAACGTCACACAATCCTATACATTTTATTAAAACCAGCTTTATATGGCAGTTCCAGAAACAGTTCAGGCACATTAAAATAGTGAAGTACTGCATAAATGTTGATAAAGCTGACTTCTAATGTGATGAAAAGTTGAGTTGTATGGTCAGCTAGTAATTTACTTAGTAAATTATTTATTCATTGCCGTAAGAGTAACCTACTTTACAGAAAGAGGACACTAATTAACCTATGTTCAACAATGAGACATGAACTAATTTCAGATACCTTTTGCCACCCAGAGAACTGTGATGCTTTCTCCTTCCTTTCCTCTTTCCTGCCCGCCTTCTTGCCCCCTGAACCCTTCTTCCCTTTCCCTTCCTGGCAGTTGTCTCCTTGCTAGCCTCAGCAAACATGTGGATCTTTGCAGAAAAACTGTAATTCTACTCTTACCATGGAGAGAATGAGCATAATTTGGGGTAGTTTGCACTTAGGAAATCTCTCTCAATCCTGGCAAGCAAGAACTAGAAGTGCTTTGTGATAGTGGATACAAGTTAAGGGTTGAGCTTGTTTATAGGAAAATCTTCCCCCTAGTAGTTGACCAAAGATAATCCTTATGTTTTGAAAGTTCTGAACATGTGTAATACTTTTGAAAACTGATCTTAAACTCAGTCTTCTATTATACGAGTGGTGTGGATGTGTGTGTGTGTGTAGCGAGGGAGGTTGTTCTTCCTACATTGCCTTTTCATCCTAAAAAAAATATATGAATTAACTTTTTAACTGATGATTTTCAAAATGGTGCAATTGAATGGGTTTGACATGAAACATGGGACATAAGACATGCTTATGCTATTAATTTCCTCCAAGGTTGTCATAGTTAACAGTAGGCTTACTGATAGTTTTATAGGTTAATTCACTAAAATTAAAATTGGCAGGAGGGAGAGGTCAGTTCAATACATAATTAAAAAGACATTCTTAAAATTGGAAATAAGGGGAAAATTAGATAGGGATCCATAAAGCATTTAAAAATAATTTCTCCTAAGACTAAGCTAAATGTTAATTCTTTTTCCTTTGGAACAGATATCCTCAATAAAA
The DNA here is from genome assembly GCF_048772815.1 of Callospermophilus lateralis. Taxonomy (NCBI): domain Eukaryota; kingdom Metazoa; phylum Chordata; class Mammalia; order Rodentia; family Sciuridae; genus Callospermophilus; species Callospermophilus lateralis. The sequence continues at coordinate 80,823,451 of NC_135310.1, read as the reverse complement.
GAAAAGTGGGGGAAAGGTCTCATTTTGAAATGTTCTTTATGCTATATGAAGAAATATATGCTAAGTACTTATAAATTCGTTTTGTATGACTTTTTTTGTTTTACTTCTTATGACTTGAAATTGGGACAAAATATTTATTCATTAGTAGGAAACATTAGTAAATTATTGAAAACAACAGTATCTGTAACATCATGATTGTGCTACCTCTATTAAAAAGCTTCTTTTATAATTAAGATTTAGCTCACTATTGTCTGCTAATGAATTTATTTTTCCTCAGGGACAAACTGAGAAGACAGAATTCTGTGTTGTACACATGTGTGCTTCCCTTGAGTTAGTGGGAGAGGATAACTGGGCTGATTAAGTGATTGCTAATTTGTCTAAAGTCTTTTGCTTCCAACCATGAAACCAGCAGTCTCTCTACCATCTGTAGGATTTTAAAATTGATAAATGCTTCAGAGATGAAACCTAAAGTTCTTTGTTATTAATGAAGGTTTTCATTAGTAAAAGATTACTTTCTGGCATCATAGAAGTAAGTGGCATATGATCTTCTATATTCATATTTTTTGTGTGAAAAATACAAGTCAAGCATGTTAAGTGTGATGTAATTGTATTTGCATTGGTTTTCATGAGCCTTTAGTCATCTGTATGTCAGAAAGAGCTCACATCTATATTGTGGTACATTTATCTAAAGAAGAAACCTTTGGCAAATATACGGTAAGTGACAGTATTGTTTCAGCTTCCAATTCACTCTAAGGAGAGATGAACTGAAATTGAACCCACCTCTTTTGGTCCAGTAGTTAAAAATGTTTCCATTTCCACCAAGCTCCTAAATTCTATTGCTTGAATAGGAAGCTTGTCATAGACACTGAGAGGACCTGAACTGATAGTGAATAGTGATGACCATTTTTATTTTCTGAAATGAGACAGGTGGCATAAAACTGGGACTATTCCATGTAAGTTTTTATGTATAATTACCTACCTTTGCTATGTAGAATATGTTACTCACTACATTGTACCATTAAATTTTAAGTAAAGAATTTGTGATAATGGAGTTAGGATTGGATAAAAGTATCTATAAATCAAATCTAAGTCTCTTAATGTCCAAGAACTTAAAAAAAATCAAGAATACAAATGCTGTTCCTATCTCACCAGTTATTATTATTTTTTAATGCTGTATCAAAGAATTTAAGCGTTATTGCTAGTGGTTGCTGCTTCTTGTTCATGTGTGTCATATATTTTTAGTTGGTGACAAATGACTTGGAAACCATTGAATGACTTGCCATTTGTTATGTTGAAATTAAGTAATTCTTAGTAGTTTCAGAACATCAACAATTTCTAAATGTAATTAAAGTAAAATACATTTTTCTTTTGAGTTAGGTGTTCAGTGGTTAGTATTGTGCACAAAATGAAGATAAAAATATGATCATATGACTTAATATGCCTTTTACTTTTTAGCTGCTTTTCAATCAGTGAGTAAAACCATGACCCTTTCTGAGTTGTGTGTGTGTGTCTGTGTGTGTGTGTGTGTGTGTGTTTGATGTGGTGTTGGGGATTGAACCCAGGGTCTTGTGCGTGCAAGCAAGCACTGTACCAGCTGAGCTATACCCCAGTCCTATGACCCCTTCTATTAGTAGCAACTTTCCGTTTTTATGTTTGGTTTTTAAAAATAATTGCTAAATTACATCATTCTCTAATAGAAAGTTAAGGATCTGGGGAGAATCATTAACCATTTCAGTCATGTTTACTCTTTCTGTAAACTTCATTGAATTTTATTAAATCATATTATTAAGGGCCTGAAATTATTCTATAATAAGTTATTTATGTTTCTAAAAAACGCCTTGATGAGAAAAACCCAGTTGGCAAGATTAAGATCTCAGGGAAAATAGTGACTTAGGAACAAATAAATATGGTGTTAAATACACTTTAAATATGTATTTTAAACAAGGCAAAAGAAAACACTGCTTTTATAAGAAAAGAAAGGAGCATGATGGGGTTTGCATGCTGCACAGGTACCCCTCCCCCAAGTGATCTTCACTTCATAAAATAATGCTACAGAGCTCCACTCACCCAAGGCAGAGCCTCCCAAAAGTACTGTGTTACACATACTGTACTTTATCTTAAGGTTTTTAAACCAACTTTTATTATATTACAAGTTATTTTAATTTTACTTTTTCCCCCCTTAAATACATGTGAAATTGCCTGGACTTTTCACAAATTACTCTGGGGCTTAAGGGAATGAGTTTCATTGCCTAGTCTTTGTTTATGTATGGAGTGGCTGAAGTAGCACGCCACTGGGAAGCGTATGGTAGGGGTAGAGTTATAGAGAGCATTAGTGGTTAAGTGTCCTGTTTTAAGGGTCAGAACATATCTGTGTATATAAATAGATCTCACACAGAGAACAAATGCAATAAATCTGTTCTTATTCCTTGAATGAATGTAACTATGTTTTTTTCCCCTCCTCGGGGCAGAGGATTGAATCCAGTGCTTTGCACATTCTAAGCAAGTGCTCTAGCACTGAGGTACTTCCCCAGCCAATACTTGTGATTAAAAAAAAATTAAATATGAGTCAAGAAACAAATACTTCTGACCATAGCTTCAGGATATTTTTATAGAGCATATAAAAATGTGAAATTGATCTAGGTAAAACAAAAATGCCCTAGATAAGTGTCTTAAGTTGCATACGGTGTAGTGTTACTTTTCATGTCTTTCGTAATTCTGTATTTCAAATAACACTAGACCTTGTACTATGAAGATAGATGATTCTATCAAAATGAACTATGAAAAATCATTTCACTTTTAGTTTAATAGATAAATGTTGCAGTTGATGATATTCTATGTAAATTTTTCTATAATTTTTACCCTTAGCCCAGCATTCACTGAAGAAAAAAAATCAATATACAATTAACTTTTTCTTTTTAATTATTCCACACTGACTTTTCATCTCTTTCAAATTTAAATAAATGCTGAAGAGAGAGGTTGGTTCCAATTACACTATACTGATATGGTTGCCAGTGTCAAGTTGTAATTGATGTGACAGGAGAGGTAGGAAAGACGAAGATATAAAATCTAAGTCAAAGCTAGACTTTGATATGAACTTTATGCAGGCAGCAGCACTACAAATGATGGCTTCCGTCTCTTCAGAACAATGGAGGTCAGAGGTGATAGAATGACTTCTTTTAAAAGACTGGAAAAGTAGAAAGCCAGAGGCAAAAAAAAAATGTAGAAAGAGTAAGAAATTTTCATATAAGCAGCAGCAAGGGGGTGGGGGGGAGAGAGAGAGAAAGAGAGAGAGAAGGAGAGAGAGAAAGAGAGAAAGAATACCCTGCTATTTAGATCTGCACTCAAAAAATACTGGAAGGGAGCTCTTTTTGCTAAAAGAAAGTGGGACCGGATGGCAATTCAGGTCTACTACATAAAACTACACAACATGCATTCTTTTCAGATACACACAAAATTCTCAGTTATATGTGAGGTCATTAACATTTTGATAAAATTTAAATTTTATCCAAACTTAAATTTGAAGTTTTGTGTTAGTATGCTGTGTCACTCAAATGAAATTACATTAATATTAATAAAAACCAGCTAGGTAATATTCACACATCCAAAAATTAAAAGCATACCTTTAAACAATGATAGCTCATAGAAGAAATCACAAAACATAGTTATTAAATGTTATAAATTGAATGGTCATGAAAACACAACGTAAAATATGTAGAAACAGCTAAAGCAGTAATTAGAGGAATATGCCTAACTATAAAATACTCATATTAGTAAAAAGAAAAAAGGCTTAAAACAGTGATCAAAATTTCTGTCTTAATGTAGGAGAAGAAGAGCAAAGTATATCTGTCATAAGAAAGGAAATAATAATAACAATAAGAATAAGAATAAGGAGAAGAAGAAGAAGTGTGGGCATCAGTACAATGGATACAACAGAAATTTCACAAAATTGAAGAAAATTGATTCTTAGATTATTAAAATTGATAATTCCCTAGCAACAATGATCAGGGAAAGGAAAGGAAAAACAAAAAATGACAGTGTTGGGAGTTAAAATTGATACAAGGGAATACTATGAATACTTTGTACTGGACGTTCCCCTGCCTGAGTGCTCTACCAGAGATGGTCAGGCGGTAGGGTGGAGGGCGGGTGAGGTGCTCAGGCACATGTAGATTGCTTGTTGCTCTACTGGGAAATTTACACAGGCTCTTCAGTCATCACTGTCTTAGCAAATTACCTATTAGGCATGTTTTTATAGACTAGGAAATTGAGGCTGGTGGGTAGAGGCCATTGTTAATGTGCCCAAGGCTAGATAAGCAAAGTAGCCAATAAAACAAAAGAACCAGAGACTGCACCACTTGTGTCACCAAAGCCCATTGCTCCCTTGACTCTTTTTTTTTAATCAAGTTTTTAAAAATAATTATTTGTTTTAATTAGTTATGCATGACAGTAGAATGCACTTTGATACATCATATATAATGGAATATAATTTCTCATTCTTCTGGTTGTATGTGATATAGAATCCCACTGGTCTTAGACTTATATGTGTACATAGGGTAATAATGTCTGATTCATTCCACTGTCCTTCCTATCCCCACATCCCCTCCCCTCCTTGACTCTTTTTTAATGTGTCATGAAAACAGCAATAACTAATTCCAGCAAATGAGGTATAAAGTAATGTCAGTCTGTGCTGTCAACTGTAACGAAATAAAATAGATGGGTTTGTTAGTCAGCTTTTGATCACTCTGACCAAAATACCTGAGAACAATTTAGAGGAGGAAAGATTTATTTTGATAATGGTTTAAAAGGAAATCGTTCATGGTTGGCTGGCTCCAGGGCAGAAACATCATGGTGGAAAGGTGTGGTAGAGGTAGAGGAAAGTTGCTCAGTTCATGGCAGCTGAGAAGGAGTGGGTAGAGTGGGGAGCAAGGAGAAAGGGTCTTTGGAGAAGATAAACCCAGGGCATGCCCCCTGTGGCCTACTTCCTCCAATTAGGTCCCATCTCCCAGCACTGCATTCAGATATCAATGCATTAATCCATCGAATAGATTAAAGCCGCCGATGAAGTCAGAGCCCTAAAAAGCCCCACCTCTGTACACATGAGACTTGGGATATTCTGTATCAGAGGCATAAAATGGAGTGGCTTATAAATAGCGAACACAGAAGTGGTTTTTGTTTTGGTTTGGTTTTTTAATCACAGTTCAGGAGGCTGCGAAGTTCAAGATGATGGCACTGACAGATTTGGTGTCTGCTGAGGGTCAGCTTCCTGGTTCACAGACAATCATCTTCTTGCTGTAACCTCACATGGTGGAAACAGGAAGTTCACAGGGCTCTCTTTTATGAGGGCACTAATCCCATATGTGTTAGTCAGCTTTGTGTTGCTGGGACACAACAAGCACATCTTAGAGAAGGAAATGTTTATTTTGACTCATGATTCTGGAGATTTAGTCCATGGTTGCTCCATTCATAGCAGCAAGGAAGCGGAGAAAGATGGGAAGAGGCCTCAGGGAAGATGAACCCTTCCAGGACACCCTCCCAGTGACCCACCTCCTCCACCCATGACCCACCTGTCTACAGCTATCACCCTATTAATTAGTCCATTCAAACTAGGTTGGACCAGTTAGGTCACAGATCCCATAATCTAATCATCTAACCTCTGAATTTTCCTGTAGGTACTGTTGGGGACTACCTTATATCCAAACCATAACACCATACAGGAGGGCCCTGCCTTCCTGAACTAATCACTCTAAAAACCTTCCCCTCTTCAACCCTCACTTTGGGGATTAGGTTTCAACATAAGAATTTTAGGGAATCAAGAGAAACTGGATCTCCTCTGTGGGGTGTTACTCAGAGCTTCCTGGTAATGATGCTGTTTCCTCTTTTCTGTGTATTTAATCTAAAACATATCTTTTTTCAAGTTTAGTATTCTTAAAACCCATTTTCTCGATTTTTACAGTGAAATCCATTTATGTTAGGCAGAAGTTAAGTACAAAACAAGTAAATTTATTAAGAGAAGTTTTTTGTTTTTTTGTAAGATGAAAGTTGCACCCCTCTGCAATGACATGAACGGCATTTCTATAATTAAATGTTCATTCTTAGAAGGAAAGGATATTCTGAAAAATAGATTTTAACTTGTTTTCTTCTGGGAAGCAGAATTCTTAATTTTTTTTATAAAAAATGTCAGTTATGTGCAACTGTTTTTGATGATATATGAGTAAAATGAAACTTTCGCCTTTTCTTTTTTTTTTTTTTGAATGGCCATTCCCTTTGTATTCAATGAGTAGAATATGGTAAGAAAGAATTCTTCTGTTTGTAGAATGTAAAGAATCTTCAAACAAATGTAAATATAGTGAAAAGTAAAAGTAAAATAGAATACTTTTTTTTTGTTTTTGTACCAGGAATTGAACCCAGGGTTGCTTAACCATTGAGCTACATCCCCAGTCCTTTTTTAATATTTTTTATTTTGAGACAGGGTCTCACTAAGTTGTTAGGGCCTTCTCAAATTGCTGAGGTAGGCCTCAAACTTGCAATCCTTCTTCCTCACCCTCCTGAGTTGCTGAGTTTACTGTTGCTGAGATTACACATTTGGCTAGAGTACACTTTTGTAGATATTCATTTGCAGCCTGAGTCAGCTTATAATTATGTATTTATAATAAGTAAATCAACAGTGAGTCAATGGTCCATTCCAGAAATATGAATGTAAAGCTCATGTTGAAAAATATCTGCTGAAAAATATTTTTTTTAATTTTTATTTTCTTAAATATTTATTTTTTAGTTGTAGTCGTCAATACCTTTGTTTTTTTAATTTATTTTTATGTGGTGCTGAGGATCGAACCCAGGGACTCACACGTACTAGGCGAGCACTCTACCGCTGAGCCCCAGCCCCAGCCCCTCTGCATATTTTTAAATACATTTTGCATTAATTATATAACTAAAACTATTATACCAAATTATTTTTGAAACAAATCTTGAGAATGTTTAAAGCTTATTACACACCTTTTTTATTTTGCAAAATGTTTAGTTCTGTAATCATAAGTGAGACATGTTTGAGGACTGGATATTTGAAATTCTGTCTTTCCTAGAAAAGTCCAAGTTATCAAATGTGTGAAACAAGTGTTTTCTAATAAAACTAACTCAGTATTTGTTTGTTATTTGTGATTGTACACCAATGTAACTTGAATTTTCTGGTAGTTCAGGCCTTGGGAACAATAACTAGTGTTCTCTAATTAATTGTTCTTTACTTGTTTTTAACCTTTAGCTATATTTTGGATTTGTTGGTTTGTTCAGTTACATTGTTGAGGGAAAAGGGAAAATAATATATGAAGTTTTGCTGAAACAAAATTCTGGAATGAAACGAAATATGAGCTATGCTGTGAAATAAATATTGCAGTATGAACATATGCAGAGAAGCAGCATTCATTGGAAAGTTTGAATCTGTGGGTCGGCTGCACTGTTTGTGTTTGAGATTCGCAAATGTCAATGTGAGCTGAAATGAAATAATGATGCTTAAAAATAAAAGAAGCAGCAGCAGAATTTCCATTGTGCACAGGGAGAAATGCAGACAGGACTTTATTTTATTAAAAGTAGAAAGTAAAATAAAGTCATACAGGGAAAAGTCTTCACATGGTATTACTTGAAATCAAAGGGTAATTCTTTTATATCATATGGTCTCAAGTGGATTTACATAATCTTATGTCAATATCCTCCAGTGTTTCAGTAGTGCTATTGCAATAAGAAATCCAGTAGAATAGATAGAAAAAGAAATTATTTTCAAAACTGGTTAAATCCACTAATGAATTGTAACTGAATAAGTATGGGAAAAATAGGTGATAGATAAAAGAAACTAAAAATCAGGGTAGAACACAAGAAATTGAAAATAAAATAAAATAATAAGAATCTTAGAGAATGTCCAACCTAATGGCCCTTATCTTCTGCCCTGATCTCAGATCTCTCCTGATTCTCTTGCAACTTTGTCTCATGCCCATTAGTGTGCCCATACCAGCCTAAACGTGGGAAGGCACAAGAATCTGCCGAAGCACCAGGAAGGGTCTTTCTGCTTAGAAAATTTAATCCTGCTTCGGAAAAAAATGTCTTTTCTTAAGGAAAGACCCCACAGAAATAGAAACTATTCAAAAATCCATGTACTTACTTAGGAAAGTGAGTTCTTTTTTTCTGATTTTTGTCCATTTTAAATACACTTATATTAATCAATGATATTAGTTGGATTTTATTTAAATGTTCATGTCATCAGATAAGGCAGCCCCAGTGCCTATCACCAATGTTTGTTTTTGTTTGGAAACTATATCAGTTCAAAAGATAGTGCCATAGACCAATTTTTTCATTATCATGTCAAAATATTAGCTCCTTAGAGCTTTATCTTCATTTTGTCATTGCTTTTTATTAAAAACCTAAAGATCCACTTAGGTACATCTCTAAGCATGCTTTATATAGGAACAGCCTGTCCAGAAGAAGTGTTTCAAGAATGTTCAGGTATTTTTTTTTTAATCTTATGCACTTCAAAGTTCTGAAAATCCTAAGGTTAAATAGTCAAGGCACTCAGTTATAGGTAATATGGGGCCTTTGAACTCCAAATTGGGGAATTAATTTGAAGGAGATACATTATGTTCCTAAGAGCTTTTATTCTTTAGTTCTTTTTAACCATTTGTTATTGATTCATTAATAGTTTATTTAAAGAAAATGGGAAACATCAAAAGCTAAAATTCAATACAGGACATGTACCTAGTATTTATTTAGCTTGTACTCTGCCAGACATCATTGAACTACAAATAATACTTCAAAATAGGAACCACAGTCATCTCCACTTTACAGATAAAGCAGTTGAGGACAGAATGTGCCAACAACTTGACCAAAATCATACTGCTCATAGGTAGCAGATTAAACCTTGCCCATCTGATTCCATATACTTGAATTTCCTCTAATAGAAATAAAAGATATTGAGTTTTTAGTAAAAACTGAAAAACATTTCTATTAAATATTTGTAGGCATGTTTGTGATTGGAACACTGGGACAGTCTTAGGATTACAGTGGCTTTCGTTCTGTTTTCATATTTGACTGATGGGTTATATTGATAGAAAAGCAAATATTTTATACAATCTTTAACTGAATAATCCTTTTTAAATTTATTTAAGCAGCAAGGTAATTTTGCAATCATAAGAGAATTATCAAACTATGTAACAGTTGATTTGTCATCAGTTTAGCCAGTCTTTGTTTTTTTTTTTAACCAAGTAGGCCTTATTATATCACTTTTTTTGTACTATTGTTTTTTCTTCAAAAACTAGAAGATTTCAAACTACATAGTTTTTAAGAGTTTGTACATAACCCAAATTTTTAAATACCAGTAAACTTCCTAATTATCGATAGGAGAAATTTGGCAAGCAAACTCCTCTTAGGGTACAGTTCTTCACAGACAACAGAGATGACTGACTGTGAGGTTGTATGCTATGAGTTCTGAGTGTGAAGATTTTGATTTTGATTTATTTGCTCTTCAACTTATATTTTTCAACATTAAGATGATCAGATTCTTGGCTGAAAAAAAATAGAAATGTACCTCAAGATTTTTTTTTCAATATTTTAATATCCTTTTGGTTCACCTTTTACTGTGTGCTGGAGGAGTGGGAAATAATTTAAAATTCAACATTAATATAAAAGTGGGGTGACAAATTAATTCTATACTAACTTAAGTTTTTTATCTTATTATGAAGAAATATGAACAGAAATCTTCTAGACAGATAAGTTATTGCAGCAATATAGACACTTGGGGAAAGAATATATGTTTTTGATTTTGTTACTCAGTTGTGTGAGTTAAAAGTAATATCATCAAGACAGCCCAACTGTTCTGTGCCAAGTCATTCCTTGTCACTAACTGATTGCTCTGATTTCTATGGGCCTGGTTTTTAGTGGTGCTAGTTAGTGCTTATTTTATTTGAACCAATTGTGAATAGAGTTGAATTTTCCAGGAAACCTTTAGGGAAATTGTATTTGACTTTATTCAGCTGCACTGAAATATTCGGGACTGCTAACTTGCAGTCCTAGAGGCCACATGGGCGTTGTTTCCTGGGCAGGCAGAACCTGTAGCTTGAGCCCTTGGGAGAGGACCTTGTTATTGTTACACAGCATGGATCCCTATAGGCCTGGAAGAAGATGGACCGAGTCCCTTACCTAAAGTCTCTTTTACTTTCAGCTTTATTTTTAACTTTCTCCTGTCCCAACCTTCTTGTTATTATACCATTTTTTTTATATTTTTTAAATTAATTGAGCTTATTTTAGCAGGAACAAAGTATAGAAATAATGGTTCTTAGGTTAGATTATTCGCCTGAGTTGATACCAGCATCTCATTGCATAATTGTCAGATTTTGTGCCTTTTTTTTTTTTTACAAAAAAAAAAAAAAATGGGTTGCGATCATTATGTGAAGTTTTTTTTTTTTTAATTGTGCCAGTATTATTGCTTAAAATTATTTATTACTAAACCATCTTTGGTGCAAGATTAGGATGCACAGAATACTCATGAATATATATTAATGCAACAGCAATTATTATGCAGTGAAACAGCATTTTGGAGAAATCAGCTCATCTTATTTTCAGTATAAACCATTGATGCAAGAGGATGCAGGAAGTTCTCAAATTTCAGAGTGAGAAAATTGGACATAGCCTCTTAACAGCTTAAGAAAAACTGGATTCAGTTTTACACCATCTGTGAATGCCTTTGAGATTCATATATTCTTCCTTTACTATTCTACCTCAATCCTGCCTATTAAAGATCTTTTTCTCCCTGTGTGTCTTTTAAAATCATGTTTCCCTTACTTATAGGCTTCTTCTAGACATTTACTGTTTTTCTCACATGCCCTTAAAAATAATTATTTTATAAGCCACTTAAGTATCATTCTAGGGGCTTGATAGATGACTTCGCAATTCCCTGCAGTGGTAGCATTGTTCATTAAGTTGCTTGGTTGTACTTTGGCAGTACAATGTGACCACTGATTAAGTTTATCTTGGTTTTAAAGATAAACAGATGTCATTTCTTTTAAAGACAGCTATTGTCTGAAAATGTTGAGTACATTTTAGGAGGTTTCAGAAAATACAAGTTTTATATTGCAAATCCCTTATGGTGTTTTAGAAAGTAGAGTATGTAGTAATTTTCTTCATCCAAGATTCTGAATGACTTTTTAAGGTAACAACATTTTTATAGTGTAAAACTTTGAATGGAAAGGAAGTTAATTAAAGATGTGATGAAGTAATGCTATGTACAATTTTAATTCAAGTTCCTTGGGTCTATTTTCTCTACTTTACCTCTCTTATTTCAGAAATTTAAAGAAAGAAATTATTTCTCCCCCCCCCCCCAAACACACACACATTCTTAGCAAATTAGCAACTTTTTTACTCAGAAACCTAAAATAAAAATTACATTTAATAGTAAAATGTTAGAAGACTTAGCTTTAAAATCAGAAACCTGGAAACTCACTGTAATTCATTATATTTATTGTTGTACTGGAAGTCTTAGCCATCACGGTAATATAAGAAAAAGAATTGAACATTTAGGCAAAAATAAATAAAATAGTAATTTATTGATAGGAAAAAATTGATTTTCTATGTAGAAAATCCTACTTCATCCATATATAGCTTAATTAATATTAAAGAGTTTAACAGTGTTGCCATAAACATTAAATGCACACTAAAAATATGATTTTAAAGAACATTAGAAAATATCTATAGTAGTTATAGCATAAAGAAGTATCAAAGAATAATCTTTAAAATGTCATCTGAGACTTTTATGGAAAAATGAAAAGACAAATGAAAACCACTTAAAAACAATTTTAAGAGACTTTTAAAAAGACTATGCTCATAGATAGGGAGATTCATTACAATAAAAAGTTGTTATCTAATTGCTCTCTAGAGTGAGTTAAAATTCAAGGAGATCTTTTCTTGAAACTTAACAAGTTGATTCTAAAATGTTATAGAAATGAATAAAATACCCCAATTACCTATAACCCAAAGAGGAAGAACTGGATGAGAGACAATTTCGCTATACATTGAAGCAAAAGGAGCGGGCTAAATGGAGATAATAAAAATATGAGCATCATTCGTTTCTGAGACAAAATACCTCTTGTTCTGCAAGTCACTTAAAGAGGCATGACACCCAAGTCAAGTTGGTTCAACTTGACTTATCCTCCTTATTTGTTCCTCTTATCATATTGAACTGCTGTCAGGGATTAAATAAAGAGGGATATAATAATCATCAATGCAGAGGGCACTTTGAGTGATAAGTCATGAAGAACAATGACTCTAGAGCTGATTTGCCTGATTTCAAAAGATGTGTGACCCTGGGTAGTTATTTAATCTTCCTTTGCTTCAGTTTTCTCATCTAGAAAATTGAAAAGTAATAGTACTTCCTGTATAACGTTATTGTAAAGATTAAGTGAATTAACACATGTAAAGCTAGTAGAATACCTGGCATACAATGCTTAGTAAATATTATTGTTTTTATTTCTTTGCACCATTGTTCTGTTTATGAAAATGCTTTCATCCTGTGTTACCTTTTGACATTAGGTATTTAATTCCGTGTTAAATTATAAGCGTTCAAACAATATGTGCCTTAAGTGTTAAAAAAAAACCATGAATAGCATATTTCTTTAAGGAGTTTCAACATCTGGTATACGCTGGGTCTTAAAGAACTATAAGGTCAAAAAAGGTCAGTTGAATGGGGAGAGACGTTTTTCAGTGAACCACATGACAACTGAAATACAGTGCCATGTGATATGTAAACTGCACAGTCCAAACATAAAGATAGGGTGTCTGAGTTAACTAAAAAGTATTCAGAAGGTTCATAAAGAATGTAGAATTTTCTCTTGAGACTTGATGAATGCAGATAAGTAAGCATATAAATAGATAATCCAGCCATTTATAGGAATAAGTATTTAATACCTTTGCTTGCAACAGGATATGTATTAGTAGAAAGACATCATCAAACATAGATAAAGAATTTAATTTCATTAACAGCAGATCATACAGAAACTTGTGGAAACAGATAAGCCACGCAGTGAGACAATATGCTGAAATGTGGATGTCTAGCTCTTTCCATGGAGTCACAGGGCTAAGGGATGACATCAGCTTCAAGCGCTCTCTTCCCCTTCATCCTGACCCTAACTTCCTCCTGGGAGTGGCTTCATGTACACTTGATTGTCCTGGGCACTGGCTTTAGGCTAACTGCTAATTGTTAGCAAGTAATTGGTGCCAGTAAACTTCAATCCATTCCTCAATTTTAAGAGTATTCATCAGGCTAAGCTCCAACCCAGGGGGATCACTGAAACCACTTGTCTATGCTTGAAGCGGATCAAGCTACAGTCTTCTAGCTTGTCATTTATATAACTGCAGCTTTGTCTGAGATTTGCTCCTTAGTCTTTCAACTAATCTTCACCTCAAACTCTTCTTCCCACAAAACATAACAACATTGGAAAAAATGGCTTTATTTAATCAAAATGACCAGGGTTAGAAACCACTACTTAATAGCAGTGTTTTCATGAGTTATTTTTGTCTACATCTCAATTTCCTTATCTGTAAAATGGAGATGATCCCACCTAACATAAAACATTTCAATAAAACAGAGTATGCAAAGTGCCCAGTACATTGCCAAATAATAGGAATGTAATAAGTGGTCTACATTATTTTCTTTTTCTTCATATTGTAAGTTTGGACTTACCCAGTTTTAAGCCGCTCAATCCCTTCTGTCCATATCCAATGATATATATATAGTGTCGATGATTTTCTATTATATTTTTTGGCACACATCCCCCATTAAAGAGTCTTTCTTAAATTTTCAGTAAACTGAAACTTTAAAAAGTCTTCAGATGTGTCCATTAATTGTTTATAAAAATCTTCTAGTTGAAAATATCAAGATCATTACTGAAAAGTTAATAGAATTACAAAATTTATCTAAATATTTTAGAAAATTTGCCAACTATTTGTATTCACATTAAACATATTTTATGTTTTATAGAATGTGATGTAAATGTCTAGACTGACTTGTTAGGTCTCATTGTCTCATTCTTTTCAATAGAATATGAAGTACACATTTCATAATGAAAAAAGAGTCTTTTTTTTTTAACCTAGTATACAAACCATATAAAGAGAAAAAAAATTACTGAAGCTTTAGAAATCCCATTAAGAAGTTGTGTCTACTAGTATGGCAATATATAAATCAATGGAAGTGTAACTGATGTGATTCTGCAATCTGTATACGGGGTAAAAATGGGAGTTCATAACCCACTTGAATCAAAGTGTGAAATATGATATATCAAAAACTATGTAATGTTTTGAACAACCAACAATAAAAATTAAAAAAAAGAAGTTGTGTCTATATGTATTTGGATTACTTGACACAGTGAATACAATTTCAAATTTAGAAATACTATTAAAAACTTCGACAGTCTAGGGCTGGGGTTGTGGCTCAGTGGCAGAGCACTTGTCTAGCGCATGCGAGTCTCTGGGTTCGATCCTCAGCATCACATGAAAATAAATAAATAAAATAAAGATACTGTGTCCAACTACAACTAAAAACTAAATATTAAAAAAAAACTATGACAGTATAATAATAAAACTAATTATACAAATTAATTATTAGAATAAGATCAGCAAATTGTATCACCAGAAATGCCTATGCTGAATGTTCACAAAGCAATGCTATTTCCTTCTACTTAAGTGCTTATTTGTATTGTTTTATTTTTATGAATTTGAGATTATGTTTTGTGTGATTATGTGTGTTTTGTTTCCTGATTTTTACAACTTTTTTTTGTGTGTGTTGGGGGGTACCAGGGATTGAACTTGGGGGAACTCGACCACTCATCCCTAGCCCTATTTTTGTATTTTAGAGACAGGGTCTCACTGAGTTGCTTAGAGCCTTGCTTTTGCTAAGGCTGGCTTTGAACTCATGATCCTCCTGCCTCAGCCTCCTTAAGCTGTTGGCATTTCAGGTGTGTGCTAGTGTACCCTGCCTGCTGTTTACAACTTAATATGCCATGAATATTGTCTCATATCTCAATTTTGTTCACAAATGTTATTTAATGGCTGTAAGTTTTTCATCATGAGAGTTGCTTAAACATTCTTCTGTTGTTCACTTTGCTTAGTTACCACTTTAAGCCTCAATGATAATAGAGCAAGATGTTACTAAACATTCATTTTAACATAAAGTACATTCAAACATGTTTTCTAATACATATGTCAGATTGATACCATCTCAGATCATTACATTGTACTGTTTAATCTTATACATCTAATGCTAAACAGTGCTATTTAGATTAAATGTGAAAAAACTATAGGTACTTTTTTTGTTTACTAATTTTGCTTGATATATATATATATATATATATATATATATATATATACACACACACACACAATTTTCATAATTTTGCCAAAATGAAATCTATATTATGTATTTGTTATTATTTGCTTTAAAATATTTCTTTATTAAAAAAACTATTTTTCTACTTTTTAAAGTATGCATTATTACATTGAATTTGAATAGTGGGGGTTATTCAGAATGCACTTTGTCACTATTTTTGTCTCATACTTTCTAGTAATATCATTTTTAATTTTTTAAACTATATCTTTGAAATATACATTTATAACAAAGAATTTTAGTAGTTTTAGTTGGAGTATAAATAGTGGTATCCTATATTTTAGATTTCTTAATTTTTGAGGGGGTAGGTACCATGGATTGAACCCAGGGTGCTTAACCACTAAGCCATAGTCCCAGCTCTTTTTGTATTTTTTTATATTAAGACAGGGTGTTCGATAAATTGTTGAGGCTGGTCTTGAACTTGTGATCCTCCTGCCTCAGCCTACTGAGCTGTTGGGATTACAGGTGTGCACTACCACACCTGACTGGTATCCTATATTTTAGCTTATTGTGTATTTTTTCTATAGAATGAGGTTCTTAGTCATTCACTGGAATGATGTAAAGAATAAGTTATCTAAATAAATACCACAATAATTAGCATATACTTAGCACAGAATAAAGTGCCACTTCATTTTCTTTTATTCTTATGTGTACTATAAGTTAGAAAATAAACTGGTCTGTAGAACATCCTATAAAGAAAAGTGATCTACAGACTAATCTTATCACCTTGTACATGCTAGGCAAGCCCTCTTCTACTTAGCTACATTGCCAACCCTTAGTTAGAGCATTTTAAAAAGTAAAAGTATTTGCCAGGGATATCTCTCGCCTCAGGCAAGTGGTTGTACTAGGTTGACTTGGAACGTTCCATTCATGTGCAATTATTTCAAGATTCCAAAACCGAAAATAACTGGTAAACTTTGGTAGGTAGCACAGTCTTGAGTTTAGGCTAATTTAGTTTGACAGTTGAATCATGAAACAGATGTTAAAATATTTACAAATCTCAATGAATTATTTTTTAAATGTCAGTCCAGTCACCTTAAGAATTTAAGCTATACTTACATTCTCTGATTATTTTGGATTTTTCTTAAATCATGATTTAGTTTGTATATAAAAAGTAATTCTGTTTGTTTCATTAGGTGAAAAAATATTCAGTGAAACTCAAATACAAAATGGATTTTTCTTCATTTTTGTCAAAAGTCTTTTACATGGACTTTTAAAATTCTTTATGAGAATAAAAAAATATATATACTCCTTTTTATCAGAACTCTCCTTCCCAGCAACCATAATTGTATCAAATGACTATTTGATGGATGATATGAGCTAATGTGTTCATGATATCCATACTTTAACTTTGCAATTAATTAATGGAGGAAAATATGAAATCAAGCTACCTCCCACATTGAGTGCTTAAAGTGCCTCATGACACTGCCTTTTGTCTTGTGATTCCTGCTTGCTTTCCTTAGAAATGCTGGAAGGAATGAGAAGGAACTGACCTCATTCCCTCATTCATTGTAATCTCTCAGTGGCTAGCTGGTATGGGTCATGTTACAGGGCTATGGGGATTGCCTTCTGTTCCATGCACAGGCTGCCTGCCTTGGATTGCAGGGGAGGGCATAAACCATTGAAGAGCACCTGACAGTGTGGCTTTTATTCTGATTGTTTTTAGACATTCTAAATTGGCTCAAATCAGGCTTCTCAAAACAGAGTCTTGGAGTGGGGTTTAGAATTAGAGCAGCATGTCTCAAAAGATGAAAAAGATTGACCGGATCAGACTGTCCATTAGGTATTCTCATTGGGCTCACTCTAATTCTTTAAAAATTTTCGTTTCAGTTCCTCTCTCCCTTTGTTGAGCAGTCTGGGTCAGAGGTGGCTTTTTTCTCTGATGTGCTTCTGGCACTCAGGGCCCCTGCAGTTTCTCTCCTCCATCCTCAAGGGGCAGTCTTGACCTAGAATTTGAAGATCCTTGTGTTAGGTTTTGTTACTGCTGGAATAAATTGCCACAAATCTAGTAGCTTAGAACAACACAAATTAATTATTTCACAGTTTTGTAAGACTGGAGCCTCATATACCTTTCACTGGGCTAAAACTAAGATGCTACACTTCTTTTTGGAAGATTCTTTGGAGATCACCCATTTCCTTGCCCTTTCTAGCTTTTAGAGGCTGCCCACAATTTCTTAGTTCACGACTCTCCCTCCATCTTTTTTTTTTTTTTAAAAAAAACAAAACAAAAAGAAAAAAAAACAAAACAAAACAAAAAAACTTTGCATCTTTCTGGTCTTTGACCATTGTCACATCTCCTGCTCCAGTTTTAAGGATTTATGATCAGATTGAGCCCAGTTGCATAATCCATACTACTATTACCATCTCAAGGTCCTTGGTCTTAATCACTCCTGAAAAATCCTTTTTTTCCATGTAAAGCAACATATTCACAGTTTCACACAGCTAGGACATGGACATTCCCAGGGCAGCTACTCTGCCTGTCACATCTCCTTTCTCTTTTGTTTAGCAGACTGCAGTAGTCTGAGCTCTTGGAGGAGAAAAGCCAGCTCTCTTCTCCCTCAGCACAGTGGGTCCAGGATGTAGTTCTTTCTAAACCTAAAGCCTAGTGTATCCACCTCTAGACCAGTGGTTCTTTGCTCACTGCTTCTTTTCATTCAACAGCCTAGATTTTGGTTGTCTCTCCTGCTTTCCCTGAACTTTCTTCAACTCCCATATCAAGCTGTGCAGTTGCATAGTCCATAGAGATGCTGTGAAAACCCAACAGTGGAGTGGGGAATAATCCACAGGCTCATTACTTGTTACTCCCTTCCCATTGAAGCGTTTCTCTATAAGAATCATTTTGTAGCACCTAAATTTAGAGTAAAACTTTGTTTGGTTCGTCATTCAGATGTACAGATATAAGGATAATTGGGTAAAAAGATATGGCCCTGACCTCAAGAAGGTCACAGGCAAATTGGGAGACTGACATACAGTACAAGTATTGCTATATGCAGGATGGATACGGATATACATGTTGTGTGTGTGTGTGTGTGTGTGTGTGTGTGTGTATTGTAAGGGAAGCATACAAAAGGTAAGCTCCCCAGGTCTCCTTGGGGGATTCAGGAAAAGTACCACATTCAATTTTCAGGTTAGGGAGCAGTCACATGACCTGCTAACCAGATAAGTCTACTTTCACTCAGTCTTCATGGAAAAAGCTATGTTTAGTTTTTGACATGGAAAAGAATACATGGATTTACCTTGATT
Source organism: Callospermophilus lateralis (assembly GCF_048772815.1). Classification (NCBI taxonomy): domain Eukaryota; kingdom Metazoa; phylum Chordata; class Mammalia; order Rodentia; family Sciuridae; genus Callospermophilus; species Callospermophilus lateralis. The sequence continues at coordinate 80,804,802 of NC_135310.1, read as the reverse complement.
TTTCTTCTGTACCCAGGTTGTACTGCATAAGGCAAGTGAATACAACTTCAGATGCATGCGTGTTTGGGTATAGAAGTTGTCAGTTTCCTATCAAGATGCTTTATAGTGCTTGATTACATTAAGATGATTTCACATTGTTCTTTACATTTTTTATTTATTGTTTGATAACTTGGCAAGATAATTTGGAGAATGATAATTTAAAAGAAAATAATTTTCACTTTGTTTAAAAGTAACTACAAGTAGCTTCTTTGAAATATTAATAGACAAAACTGAGCTCAGTTTTTTTTCAAGGTATCAACCAAATGTTTTGTCTGTTTATAAATCTTCAGTGAAAAAAGAAACATTCCATAAATGTTATCATGTAATACAGCTAAGTTGAAAATGTACTGAATATGAACATTTCACTTTAGCCTCCAATGAGCAAATGGAAATCTGTGTGTTATCAAAGTGAAAATACTTCTTTAAAAATTAAAAAGCATAAATGTAGGTTTATAAAATCATTATAAATAAGAGAAAAAAATTTTCTACCTAGTTGGATGGGCTATTTATGTTTTTAGATTTTAGTTTGGTTAATTCCAGTCACTAGTTGAAAATGTATCCTTATATAGTTTTCTTCCAGCTCCTTACTTTAAAATGTACAAAACAAATATTTTGTAACTAAATTTATACATGTGGGATAATGATCAGTTTTTAATATGTAAATAGAAATATAATATATTCTTAAAAATTTTAATTTCGACCATTGATTAAACCTTCAAAAATCTCACCAAAATGAGATATTTTATCTCCTCTGTGGCTTCCCCAAAAAAGTACTAAATTGGTAATTATTCAACTAAGAATACCAAAAAAGCCAGTACACTCAGGATAAAGTCTATTGCCACTAGGTAAATTTATATTATGAAGGTGATGATAGTTTAAGCAATCATGAATTAAACAATGTAGGTTATCTAAAGCAGAAAACTTTACATCACATGCAACTCCTGTCATTCTTGTTAGGAGCTTCCTAGAGCCTGTGTGGAGATGTGTACCCAGCTCAGAGAAAAATGCTCCTTTCCTGATTTCCTGTTATTCTGTACTCCCAATTATATTTTGTAAAATGTAAACAATTATACTGCAAGTTCCATTTGGAAAAATACCATAATCAAATCAAATATGTTTTCTCACTTCCCAAGTATATTGTAGTAGTTAATATGTATCATTAAATAAGCTCAGCACATATTTTTGTGGAGTCTACTTCCTATGCTGAGCAGAAGAGAAATAATGATGAATAGAATAAGGTACTCGCCTTCAAGGAGCACTCATTAAGAAAAAGAGATGCTCCTGTTTGGATCTTCACTGTATGTAAAGCATGTATGTCTTTGTTTCTATACTATTTAGCAATTAAAATGTAGGCACTTACAGAGAAGAGTGCTATCATGTCTCCTTTGTCTACCATAAAGATACCATTTTCAAACCCATGGAAGCCAGCCTGTGATGTGTGTTTTCTGAACTTAAGAAGATTCATTAAAATTTGATATTTACATATAATTCTTTAGTTACAGGAGACATTGGCTTTGTGACTGTGGTTGTGTATAAATAAAAAGCAGAATGTTCGGGAAACATATTCACCAAGGAGGAACTTCAAAGTTCCAAAAATCTTATGCATCAAGAATAGCGTGAAGTTATAATTCCTACATCATCACTATTTATGGAGAAACCCCAGAGTGACTGGCTCTGCGTTTTATACCTTAGGTTAAACTTTCTTTAGCCTTCTCTGTTCTTTCTGCCCTGCAGTTTCCCAAAATGATCTTTGAAAATTGGTTGAGTGACTTCTTTTAAAAAAAGAATATTGCCTTGAGTGTGTTTTTATATTTAAACTAATTTTGATGGATCAATTTATAAAAATGGAGTAGAGTACATATTTCAAATGTTGTTCTGCCTCATGAAAACTGCATAGTTTGGTCTGTTCCTTTGCGTCTCTGAACTTCAGTTTCCTCATCTCTAAAATGAGCATAATGGAGATTCTTCCTTCTCATGGGTACATTAACTTATCATTAATGAGTTAATGAATGTCACATGCTTAACACTGCACCTTGTATGTGCTCACTAGGAGCTACCTATCTGTAACAATATTCTCAGTGTTACTTTGGTTCCAAAAATCCACTTTGCTAATATATTTAATGTTAGTCATGCTTTTTAAATTTTTTAAAATTTATTTTAGTTAGTTATACATGACAGTAGAATACATTTAGGCACTTTGATATGTCATACGTAGATGGGATATAATTTCTCATTTTTTCTGAGTGTACATGTGGTAGAATCATATTGGTCATGCAGTCACATATATACATATAGTAATAATGTCTGTTTTATTCTACTATCTTTCCTATTCCCACATCCCCTCTCCTCCTCTCTCCTCCCCTCCCTTCACTTCTCTACCTAATCTAACACTATTCTTCTCTAGTGCCCCCTTCCTTATCGTGAATTAGTATATTAGAGGAAACATTTGGCCTTTGGTTTTTTGGGATTGGATTATTTCTCTTAGCATGATATTATCCAACTACACACATTTACTGGCAAATGCCATAATTTCACTCGTTTTTAAAGCTGAGTAATATTCAATTGAGAATATGTTAGTAATGCTTTTTGAAGAATTGTGTTGCTCATGAACACATAATATGAATTGATCTTTTTTTAATTAGAATTATCACTTTTGTTTTTGGTGAAACTTCATAGAAGAATGATAAATTCTGTTAGTTTAGGTTTTCTTATACATGCATATCATCTCTCCCAAAATATACATTTTGAGATGCTAAAATTCCTTAAAGTAATTTCCTTAGTGTTTAGTAAGTGGCCTTACATTCTAGTATATAGGCCAAATCAGATTATTCTGCAGCAGAGGGGAATTTATATGTTGGCAAACGTTGCATTCAGCTATTTCTCCTCTTTTCGTGTAGTATTTCCCTAACATACACTTTCTCATCCAGTTTCTTTTCTGTTAAAATTTTCACACTTTAGCCACAGTTTGGTATTCCTAGAGCTCATTTTCTACATACTGATTTTGCTGCTCTTCTCTTCTCCCAACATTATGGAATTATCGAATAGAAATTTTTTCCTATATGGTGACTTTCCTTCCCCCCCGCCCATTTCTGCCTAAGGCATTGTCTTTATTGATTGAGAGGCCATTTATGACAGCTGTTTAGCAGTGTGCTGGTTCTCTGCCCTAGTTGGACATGATAATCTCCTAGAGTCTTAAAAAATCCTGGCGCACTGACCATAGCCCAGAAAAATTAAAATCAGAACTTCTGTGGGCGGAACCCAGGCATCAGTTTTTAAAACCCTTCAGGTGATTATATAAATGCAGCCAAGTAGTGAGATCTCCTCTTGAGGGGCTATTGTAGGGCACAATTAGGTAGAATTATAGGAATGCATGGGAGGGGAGGAAACTGAGGCAGCCAACAAAGACTACCATTTTCGTAAAATGTGGTCCTGAAAGGGATAAGAGAGAAGCTCCTTGTGACTCCAGAAGCTATAGCAGGAAACGTAGTGTGCTCATGTTAGCATATCCATGTGAGCATGTGTGGCCGTGAGTCTCAGTCACTCCTCTAAAGGGTGTGTCAACAATTTAGGCATTGGAGAGAAACCCTGAGTTCGCGGAAACTCCTAGGTAATTCTAATACACCTTTCCTTTCCTCACTCCCCCACCCCCCACTTTTTTTTTTTTTTTTTTTGTAGATGTACATGGACAGCATGCCTTTGTTTTATTCGTATGCAGTGCTGAGGATCGAACCCAGTGCTTCACACACTAGGCAAGCATTCTGTCACTAAGCTCCAGCCCCAGCTCCAGACTTCCCTCTCTTTTCTCTTCTCTCTACAACCTTTCTTTCCTAGGCAGCCAACCTCCTCCCTCTGCCAGTGGCCATTCTTCCTTTCGTAAACAAAAGACAGAGGGAAGAATACCAGATACTTGATCACTAGGCTGACTTCCCTCATAGTGGGCACATGGCTCAAATGATTCTGAAGTGTTTCAGATTTTCCCTGCTTAGACCATCTGCTCCTTTCACCTGGGACTGAGGCCAAGGGAGTGCTAAGTTAGTAGAGGCTAACCTGAATGGTAGGGAGTCTGAAGATGGGAGTGGGTGCTGGGTGAGCAGCCAGAACAGAACACTAAGTAGAATTCCAAGGGATTTAATATATTGAACTATTTTATATCTGTATATTTTTATGGGAACAGTTTTAAATAGCATACAGAAAATGCTATCTAGTGCTAGCATTTCTCTGAGTAGCAAATGTTTCAGTGAAAAATAATTTTCTGTGGTGTTTTAGAATATAATATGTATCACATTATCTTGTACCAGGCCAAATGGGCTTTATTTACTCAATCACTGTAGTATACAACTCTATATCTCATCTTACTGATCTTTTTTTTTTTTTTTTTTTCAAAAACACATTATTTCACCAAGTTGCAATTGTGGGTAGAGTTTAGAATACTGACTTCTATCATTGCATTTCTGAGGATTTCAGGCAGGAGAGATTGCTGTATTCTTTCCTAGTTACTATTTTATAAAAAAGATGTGATTCCTAGGTGCATCATTTTAAGAGCCTGTAGACTTTTTGTCTAGAAAATGGAATGAATACTGGTAAGAATTTCAAAGCACCATTAAAGCCCCCTGCAAATTGGAGCTAGCATTTGAAATAAAAGAAGGTAGTCAGAAGCCTAAAGATAGTATAAGATCAAATGCATAGCTATCCATTTTGGGTAGTGTTATGCACAGTGCAGTTGACACAGCATGCTAGAGTTTATCCATTTGATGGAGTGATCATGTTTTCAAAAAAAAAAAAAAATGTTCAATATCCCAGAGCAATTTCTTATCAGGACAGAAAGCAGAAAACCACTGTCTAGCTTCTGGAAGTTCCAATTGTCAGATTTCAATTTCTTCTGTTCTATTTAGGACCAGAGCTTGGGATTAAAAATACTTGAGCCAAAACCCTATAACCCCAGTCCAGTCATGAGAGAAAGAATCATCAGACAAATCCCAATTGAGGGACATTCTGAAGAATATATGACTGGTACTCCTCAAAACTGTCAAGGTCATCAAAACCAAGGACCATCTGAGAAATTGTCACAGCTTTGGGGACCTACAAAACTAGAAAACTGAATGTACCGTGGATGGGATCTTGGGGTGGGAAAATGGACATTTTGGGAAAACCCAGGAGATTTGAATAAAAAGACTGGGCTTTAGTTAATAATAATGCATCAATATTGAGTCACTATTTGTGACAATTGTCCCACAGAAGCATAAGATAATAATTGTGGAAAATGCTTGTTGAGTTTATGGAGTCTGTTCTATTTTGACAGTTTTTCTGTAAATTCAAAACTATCCTTAAAAAGAAAAAAAGTTATTTTTTAAATTTTTTTTTCCTTTTTTTATTGGTTGTTCAAAACATTACAAAGCTCTTGACATATCATATTTCATACATTAGATTCAAGTGGGTTATGAACTCCCATTTTTACCCCAAAAACAGATTACAGAATCACATTGGTTACACATCCACATTTTTACATAATGCCATATTAGTAACTGTTGTATTCTGCTACCTTTCCTATCCTCTACTATCCCCCTCCCCTCCCCTCCCATCTTCTCTCTCTACCCCATCTACTGTAATTCATTTCTCTCCTTGTTTTTTTCCCATTCCCCTCACAACCTCTTATATGTAATTTTGTATAACAATGAGGGTCTCCTTCCATTTCCATGCAATTTCCCTTTTCTCTCCCTTTCCCTCCCACCTCATGTCTCTGTTTAATGTTAATCTTTTCCTCCTGTTCTTCCTCCCTGCTCTGTTCTTAGTTGCTCTCATTATATCAAAGAAGACATTTGGCATTTGTTTTTTAGGGATTGGCTAGCTTCACTTAGCATAATCTGCTCTAATGCCATCCATTTCCCTGCAAATTCCATGATTTTCTCATTTTTTAGTGCAGAATAATACTCCATTGTGTATAAATGCCACATTTTTTAATCCATTCATCTATTGAAGGGCATCTGGGTTGATTCCACAGTCTAGCTATTGTGAATTGTGCTGCTATGAACATCGATGTGGCAGTATCCCTGTAGTACACTCTTTTAAGGTCTTCAGGGAATAGTCCGAGAAGGGCAATAGCTGGGTCAAATGGTGATTCCATTCCCAGCTTTCCCAGGAATCTCCATACTGCTTTCCAAATTGGCCGCACCAATTTGCAGTCCCACCAGCAATGTACAAGAAAAAAAGTTATTTTAAAGAAAGAGTTCCTGCCATAAGGTACTGCAGAAGAACCTTAAAATTACTGCTTTACTAAGGCAAGAAGTCTTGCATCCTTGGGATTCCCACTGTAGACACCAGGGGTGGAGCAGCCCTTATATTTGGTGTTTTGGAACTTAAATATGTTTTCATTTTTTATTGGTGCATTAAATTACACAGAGTAGTGGGATTCATTATGCCATATTTGTGTATGCACATAATCTGATTAATCTCATTCCCTAATTATAGGTTTATCGCCTCCCGTTTGTAAATTCTGTTGGCTTGTCTGTTTCACTGTAGGGTAGGGCGTGTAATCATGGAGTGTAGGTCACTGATATTTTTTCAGCAATATTGTATACCAAACATGTACTGGGTTTCATTAAAATTAACACACCAAGTTTTGAGAAGCCTGTGAGGTAGGCCTACTATTTCCACAAATCAGAAAAAAAAAAAAAAATGGCAACTTGAAAGATAAAGTAATGTGCCCAACCACACATCTGTGTGCTGACAAACTGCTCTAGAGCCTAAGGGATTTCTTGACTCCAGTTCTTAGCCTTTCTACCAGGTACACTGCCCTTGTTATGGAAAGGTGCAGTTCAGCAAGACATTCTTTCCAACCTCTGCCTATGTTTAAAAAAAAAAAAAAAATCTTTAAAATTTTTTGAAATAATGTTAAGGCACTCAGGAAGTTGCAAAAAACAATACCTACAGTTCTGTGTATTCTTCACTCAGCTTCCCCAAGTGGAGGCATCTTAGGTAACTGTAGAACAAGATCAAAATCTGTGTAGTTCTGTGCAAATTTATCCCATGTATAGATTTGAATAGCTACCATCATAAGCAAGATACAAAACTCTTCCATTTCAAGAACCTCCCTCAGGCTACCCTTTTATGTTTGCACCCCATGCACACAACCCTGTCTGCTGTCAACCTCTAGTCTTTTCTTCATCTCTATAGTTGTGTCAGTTCAAGAACATTTATATAAATGGACTCATACATTATGTTACTTTTTGAGACTGACTTTTTGCACTGAGAATAAAGCCCTTGAATTCCATCAATAACGCATTTCTTTTTATTGCTGATTAGTGTTTAATGAGATGAGTACACTAGGGTTTTTTAACCATTCATTCACTGAAGGACATTTGGGTTGTTTTTATTTTATTATGGAAAACAATCCATTATAAATATTTGTGTGCATATTTTTGTCCAGTTTTCATTTCTCTGGGATAAATGCCCAAAAAATTGAATGCTAGTCATGTGGAAAGTGCATGTTTAGTTTCTTAAGAAACTGCTAAACTATGTGCTGGAGTGGTGCTACCATTTCATATTCCTAGTACCAGCGTAAGGTCTGATTTCTCTGTACCCTCACCAGTGTGTGGTGCTGTCACGCTCTCTCTCAGTCCAAATAGGCATGTAATAATGTCTCATTGTGATTTTAATCTTCATTTCCCTAATAGCTCATGATATTGAAATCTTTCCATGTTATTTGTCATCTACATCTTTTCTTTAGTGGGTTGTTTATTCCTGTCTTTATCCCATTTTCTAATTGACTTGTTTCTTTCTTTCTTTCTTTTTAATGTTGAGCTGTGAGGGTTGTTTACATATTGTGTAGTAAGACCTTTGTCAGATTTATGGTTTGCAAATATTTACTCTTAGTGTGTCATGTGGGTGTTAACTAAATCTGTGACATCATACCATTTCCTGGGGATTCTGATCTTCCCATGGAGAAGTAGAGCCTGCCTTTTTTAACTCTCGGAAATTATCTCTTGAATTTCACTTTGCAAGATTTTGTCAAGCTTATTGGGTTTTTCTTAGAAAAGAAATAAGGTTTTCTCCACTTTGTCTGTAATTCCTTTAAAAGAAGTGACATTACCCTCTGAGGATGTCTTTCCTCACCCCGCTTGCGTATGGTGGTAAGATTATTTTCACAAATATGACTAGCTTTCACGTATTTTGTGATCTCATTACTATGAAATTTTAGCTAACAATCCATACTTTCTTTCTTTCTTCTTTTTTTTTTTTAATGACATTTTAGTGCTAAAAGGGTCATCTGACAAGCTTCTGAGTCTAAGCTTTGTTAAGAAATCAGGGCTGAAGCACAAAATATCTTGGCTTCTGGTGTTGGTATTGAAGGGCTAGAAATCCTAAGTCCTTGCCTTCTCCTAGCCTGAGAGATGCGAAGATGAGTGAAAGCGTTTTTCAGATAAACCCTTTCTTACTCAGGGCCTGCTGTGGGCCAGACCTTGTAGGCTGGGGTCACTCCCTTGAAGGACTTAGGGAAGGGCTTTCTCTTTCAGTGGCTGGAGTTGAGTTTCCTTTATCATGGTGCTGATGAGTGTGCGCTGGCAGGTGGATGACTGAGTGTAAGGGGAAGCCACACTGTCTTGTCACTTACCTGGTTGATAACAAATGCAAGACAAGGACTCGAGTCTTCTACTTCCTAGTACAGTATTAGCTCCAAACCCAAAGAAGTCGAGATTTTTTTTTCATTCTTTTTCACAAAGGGACTATTTTTTTCACAATGTGAAAAGATAGTTATAATTCAATTTTTTAAGAATCCAGCGCACATCTAGATACCAAAAATTAGAATTTTCAGTCCGAAATTTTAAAAATCAAAATAAAAACAAAATCTAAGGAAGAACAAACATATCCTTTTAAACTTTGTATAATTGAGCACATAGAAAACTCTCTAGTTATATTCTCCCCTCACTTTTAGACTACCTTGCAGTCCCCTCGAGTTTCTATATGTAAAATTACCATGGCCCTGGCTCAGAATTTGCTGTATGGTAACCAGCGTGGTGACTGAGAACACAGAGGATTTCAAGGAGGGAGAAAGGTTTTCCTCTACTACCCTAGATAAAGCATTTGGAAATCTGTTTCTGTCCACAATAAAGCCTTCCTTCTTGCCAAGGGACTGTAGTCACCATTTATAAAACAGGATCCTTGTGCATGTTGCTAGGTTCCTTAATATTGAGCCTTTTTCTTTACAACATATGATCATTAAAAAAGAACTGAGAAAGGTAAGAAATAAGGAGAGGAAACCAGGAGTATGAGTGAACAGGAAGTTGATAGTATCATTAAGGCACTGGCTATGGAAAGAAATACATTAGATTTCTAGAAGAGAAAACATCTTTGAATACAAGCCAAGCAAGGCTTCCAGTTAGCCACAAACTATAGTAAGTACTTTCACTTCTAAAATCCTCTATTTTCATTTTCTTAACTTTTTTAGAAGTGGGCATTTTAGGGTGGATCCTATTTTGGGTTTTTTTTTTCTGAGTAAAGTAATGTTCCTCAAATTACAAAAACATATGATCTGTTCATTTCCATTGTGTGCTTTGGCTTACTAATCTCATTCATTACTATATTGTGTCTCAAAATTATCAGCAACTGTATTATTCATCTCTAGTGATATTTCTGGATTTCCTATAGGTGAACCCTGACAATCTTGTAAAGCACCCAGATACTTTTGTGTATAGTCTAAAATGTAGATACATAAAGCATCAAAGCACCTGTCACTCTCTTCCTGCCAGGGATAGTCTGTTGGCTGTCAGCCATCTGCTTGTTCCCTTCTCTCCCCCAGCGCTCCTACCATACCTCCTTGGGTGGTGGGGAGGGGGGCATCTCTCCTCCCTTCTTCCTGTGCTGCACTCCTACAGGCCTTTTTTCCATCCTTGGGATCTCTCAAGGCTCCCTTCTGCCTCTGTGCCTTTGCACATGTTGTGTGGGCTGGCAATAATGATTCTCCTGTGTTCTTTGCAGAGATGGTTCTTCCTCCTCCTTCTCAAACAACACCTCCATAGAAAGCCCTATTCCCACATACTATGACTCGGAGCTCCTGGTTTTCTATCACATACCTCTCCTTTCTTCCTTCCTAACACCCCTCAAACATGTTTCCCCCACTACAAGGCAAAATTCTATGAGGATAGGGACATAGTAGCACTTATATTTGATTAACAATGATTGAAAAAACAAATATATTTTAAAAAATCAGCACTAAGTTCCACTTCCTGGAAAAGGGGAGTGGAGCTGAATTTGAAAGGTAGACTGTGTCAACATAGTAAGAAAACAAGAGAGAATTTGAGAAGGAGAGGCTTATGTAAAGTCCCTTAAAAAAAAAAAAAGTGAAGATCAGCATGTATATGTTGTCATTGTACTGGGCTTAAACAGGGATAGATATTCAATAAACTTTGGAGAGCTAGGAAAAACTTTTAACTTAGGAAGTGACAGGATGACAGTTGCAACAGTGTGGCATCTGGTGGAGGAGTCAGAGGTGTTTAGCAATTGCTATGGAGTAAAAATCTTTAAACCCCACTTTCTGTGCTGCTAAATTTTTCCTCCCTTCCTTCCTCTTTATTTTGGCTGCATCATTAGTGACTACGCTCATTAATGTCCCAAGGTGAAACAGAATATAAATATAAACAGAAATTATTAAAGTTGTGCATTCATCATGTGTTTAGAAAAAAAAAAAGGTTATTCCAGTTCAGACATTGTTCCTTTAAAACAAAGGGCTTTGAAATCAGTTTTTGATTTGCAAACCTGATTTTGCACACTCAAAGTAAGATACCACTTAGAGATTTAGCTGTGGATACTTGAGCAAGTGGATACAAAAAATAATTATATTTAATTTGGAAATGTCAATTTATATATTGCCCTGCACAGTAATAATGATATATCTAAAAACAGCCATAGATAAGAAATATAACTATTAAAATGTCTGCTTCTTTTAAGAAACTCCAAAAGCTGTGTGGAAGCATATGTTGTTTTCCTGTTGCCAGTTTTGTTTCTGATAAGTTACTGTCTCTCTAAAGACCCGTTTTTCTTCTGCCTGGACCTAAGCACATAACCCAATCTGGCTGTAACATCCTTTGACTACTCATGTCAGAAATTCTGCCTTGTTTTGAAACTGGAGTACAATGGCTGGCTCACTATTTTTGCATTTATTTATAAAGCTGAATTCTAGAGCAATAATTCAGTCGGCAAAGATATTGTTTGTTTTGCACAAAAAGAGATATTTTTCAGTCCTGAAATTAGGTCATATGGTTTTTGCCACAGAAAAGGAAATAGGTTTTTCAAAATACAAGTGTTGTAGCTCTTGTGTATTGATAGGGGAAAGGTAGTTGCCATAGCGACCTGAGAGTGTCAGGAGGGAATTCGGTCATGGCCTTAAGCATCCGGTGGTAACCCACCCCATCTGGAAAGCCCCTCTGAAAAAAGATTTTCTTCTATGGAAATCATATGAGTTACTGAAGTAAGGAGTTTAATTTTTGCAGCTCAGACTTACCATAGGTTGGTTTGTACTCTCACGTTCTATAATTAAAAGTATTTACAAATGACAGTATATATAATTTTCTTAAGGAATGAAGTTAAACATAAATGTGTTCTTGAACACACAAAATGACCCTTACTCGTATTCATGTGAACTATAGAGCTTGAAAACAAACTGATTCAGTGTGTTGACCTGATGTATTTATCAATATTTGCGGTTTGCAGAGTTTCAGTGTGTTCTTAAGTAGCGGGAACTCTCATGGTGTAGAGAAATCTGCTCGAGCTATGCTGGGTGAAGCAGATGACTTAGTACTCATCTGTAATACTCATATAACAGTAATGCAAACCTGCAGTCGGTAGTTCTCAATCTGAAATTGCTTGAAGCGTAGATTGATGTGTGAACACTGTATTTACAGGACCAAGGCCGCACATTTGCTCTGCAGCTGTGTTTAATGGTTATCAGTTTGGCGAGCAGCATGATTGTTTTGGAGGGAGAATAGACACTTCAGATCCCTTTTGGCAGTTCTGAAGTAACTGAAGTACCTACTGCTGAAGTGAATCATATGCACTTAATTAGATTTGCTACATAATTAGCATTTGAGGAAACCTAAGGAAAATCCTTGTGGGTTGGTGATTTGTTATGTCAAATGTAAGCATGCTTATTTGGGGGTCTGGGAATTGAAAATGGTGAAATTCTAATGCATTGTAAACATATATATATATATATATCTCAATGGGCTTTTAAATGAGATACTTTCCCAGAGATGGCTGAAATGCTTATCCCAGATCCTATGCACAGGGACAGATGGATCTATCTGTGTGTGGCCATGTCCACTTGATGGCACTTGTCTGTGTGCAGCTAGCTTTTCACCTTTAATGAGAGTCCACAGCTATGGGGCCGTGCCAGTAACCACTAATTGAAGCTGGTGAGTGCGGTCTGAGACAGTGAGACCCCATACTGTACTCATTTTTACATTTTAATATAAGATTAACTTAATTGCAATGGCTTATGATGTTGTCTGTTGTTTTAATTGTGAAAAGGGAATTTAATTTTATTCTCAAAAGACTTCAGAAATTTCGTTTACTAAGTGAGTTAATCACAGAGAATAGCTATAAAATGTGTGCCATGAGGGGAAGATTACATTTCATATTCCAGTTTAAATTAAAGCTAGGATAAGACTTGTAAACTATTTAAATATTTTAAATAAACATAGTTTACAGTCTATCACAATGCTACATTTTAATCAAATTAGTTGATTGTGTCATAGATAAGGAAATAAATGAAGGGAAGCGAGTGTAATTTCTTAATGAAGCACTTAAGTGATTTTTTAAAAACTTGTAGTAGAAAAAACTTTAAACTTACAGCCTACTGTGAATGTCCAATTTTTCCTGAGAATTCAAAATCGGCTTTAGAACCCAAGTGGCGGCTCATGCTCTGCATTCAAGCTGCTAGCAATTAACTATAAATAAATTCTCCTCATGTACACATTTCTTATTTGCTCATCTTCTTGGTATCTTAAAAACCCCACCACAACCTGTACATCCAAGCCTATTCTCCAGCCAGTGGACCCTCTTCCCTCAAAAGGCACTCAACTATAACATTCTTATAAAAGTTAAAGTTGGACTTGACATAAATAAGCTGATAATCCCATCAGTTTCTCTTTCACAGGTGCAATGGTAGCACTAAATATAGAATTTGGATATTAGAAATGCCAAAAGGTACTTCTAATCAAATAAATTGTGATGAGCTAAAATTTGGGGTTATAAAAGGGTAATATTCACAATAAGTTTATTTAGTTGGATCAGAGCATTTACTCAATACTTTTTATCTACTTACTTGGGGCTAAAAGTCCTGTATCCAAGCAGGACTTTTGAACACTTTTAAATCACATCTTTTTCAGTGCATCTGAGATTAACCAGGCACACTGGAACAAATAGGGACAAATGGAGTATACTTGATGACCTTGGTCACCTCATTTCACCTCTCCCAGTCTGTTTCTTGCTTGAGACTACCACAGAGTTTTTGAAAGGATCAGATGAGATTATCTCTATAGTTTTAAGAATTTATTATTAAATAACAATACCATTAAGTCTGGTAACTAAATGTCTGGATCTTTTGTTGCACGTGTTCATATATTTATAACTTTAAAAAAAAAAACCTCATATATATGTATTTCTTTTTCTACAGTTTTCCATGTTGTTTTTCTGATTATTCATCAGAATGTATTGAGTACAAACAGGATTGGTTGTATGTGTCCATATGTACTGGCTTATATCATTAATTTTGGTGTATGATAAATGTAAATTCCTTTTAGGTGTCTTAACCTCTAATTCTTCATGGAGGAATCTGACTGAATATGGGGTTTAGCCAAATTTTAGCTCATCACAATTTATTTGATTAGAAGTACCTTTTGACATTTCTAATTAACTATGTTAGTATCCAGAACCAGATTCTAATCACTAACCAATGCTTTGTTAGTAGATCTATGGGTTAACACATTTATTTAGAAATATGCACTGAGTAAGCAACATAGGCTTTGTGAGAATATGTGCAGAATTGGGTTCATCTTTTTTTTTTTTTAAAGAGAGAGGGAAACAGAGAGAGAGAGAGAGAGAGAGAGAATTTTAATATTTATTTTTTAGTTATCGACGGACACAACATCTTTGTTTTTTTTGTATGTGGTGCTGAGGATCAAACCCGGGCCGCACGCATGCCAGGCGAGCGCGCTACCGCTTGAGCCACATCCCCAGCCCAGGGTTCATCTTATCAGCATTCCACTTATCCAATTATGAGAATGAAAACTTAGGCATATTTATTTTCCTCCCAGTTCTGAAAAGTTCCTTGATTGTTGCAATACTAATATAAAAATGTGTGTATGAAAATTCATAGATATTCAACCTGAAAAGCTGCTTTATAAGAAATAGCAACCAATTTTTAAAGGCAAAAACATATGTAAATACAGTAGAAAGGAAAATATATTTTAGATCCTGTAGTTTATTTTCATTAGATTTTAACAATAATTAAAATTGCTAGACTTGTTTTAATGAATAGGTTTACTAACTTACCATGTTAGTAAAAGTCAATTAACAATTAACAGTGGGGGTCAAGTTTTACCACATCTCCCTAATTATTAGTGAGAACATTTAACATTTATTTTTGCTATGCTTTATTAATAAAACTACAGTAATCTAGTGACCAGAATTAAACTACTGAAAAATAACTTGGACTGATTTATTTATTCAGTGAAACCAAATTTTAAAGGTCATGTTGCTATGGCACCCAGGAGTGGTGTTTTTTTTTTTTTTTTTAAGTCTTCAAATCATCAAAAAAACACTGGCACATCTCTTTTGGCATTTACAGGTGAAGTAAAGTGGACATTGTTTTTTCCTTTTTCTTGCCTTTTTAATTTTAGCAAGTTGTTTTGACATTCTTTTAAAAGTAATAGACAACGTAGAAATTTAACATGTTTAAAGAGAAGGAAAAAGCCCTTAAGAAGAAACCTTATTGTTTTTCTGAGAGTATAATTTGTAAAATAGAAAATAGTTTAGCCATTTTTTTTTTAAATCCAGCTTCTCTAACTTTTTAGAAGATGGTACCATTTAGAGAGCAATCACTCTTTTTTAGTAGTTTCAGTTTATAATTAGTGTTGAAACTTAAAAACAGGTTGCAAAGTTGGGACAGTGACAGATTTTAACAGAAATCTTTTTAATGTAGTTTCAGTCCCCTAAATTCTAAAACAATATGTTTTCTCTGTCACAAGACAAAGGAATCGTCAGTTCGCGTTAGGCAGGATTGATTTCTGCCTTCTCGACACCATTTGGTGGTGGTAGACTGCTACAAGAAGAATTTTGTGGAAAAACAAGCAGAAAAATTGAATGCTTTGCAAGATCATCAAAAGTCACTTTTCAGGAGTATTTAAAATTTCCTGGTGCCAAGCACACCAGAAATCCTACCTTACAGAGAGCGATTTGTTCATGAGGTGACCCAGTGCTGCAAGTCGCTTATGTTTATCATTATGCATCCACATTCTAAGGAAATTCCACTTTCAAACGTCCTTGCTGTCGTTGCTGTCGATGCTTTCTTCTATAGGAAGAATTTGAACTATAAAATTTGAGAAGCTTCAGCGTCTGGAAATTTGAGAACATTGCCTTTTTTTCCCCCTTTCTTGAATTTAAAGTATTTTAACAAAAGCATTGTACCCCAGTGCATTTTCAATGTCAAAACTTGCACACAATGTGTATCTCAAAAGAAATTATACTTTAGACTTTGAACTTTTAAAGCCTCAGGACATCTTTAGAGACTATTTGCAGCAAACAGTGTGTTGCAGGAACAGTTAATGAAGAAATTAATTTTTAGCCCTCTTTTTTTTTTTTTTTTTCTTTCCTGCCCTTCAGGTGGAAATGGTAGGTGACTATAGTCATAGCTCAAGACTGTATGGGGGAAAGTGAGAAAGCAGAATCAAATGCTTACAGGTTTTACCTTGAAAACCAAAACAAAGTGATTTAGATAAGGTTCTAGTTTTTACTTTGTGATTGCTACTGTAGATTTTAAGAAAATTGAAATGAGTTAGTTTTTTTGAGTGACTTTAAATAAAGTTATAAGAGACAGAAGTTAATTTTCACTTCCTTGATTTCATTAATTGTTTTTTAAAATAGCAAAATTTATAAAAGTATAGTTTTGAGAAATAGTAGCAGTTTTTATTAGATAGCTGTTACAATAATCTCTAGATTAATACACGAAATATTGAATTAATATTAAAATTTGATTTTAAAAGTTGTACTGCTTTGGATTGTACAGGTAATATAGCAAGATTCATAGACGGTTTTATATTAGCACATGTTTATATTCTGATGTGACTATTGAGTTTGAATCAGGCAGCATTACCATGCATGTTTTAATATTATTCTCCAGTTTTGTTTTAGGTAGCTAGAGTACATCCAGGGAGACCTGTTTAGATCAGAAATAACATTTTTTTTAACTTCAGAAAATCAGCTTCTATTTAAAAAATTGAATCCAAATTTAGATAAAAATATGAATGTAGAATTCAATTCTATTCTTTAACTTGCTTAAAAAATTTTAGGGAAAAAATATACCAAATTACCAGTAATTTGCATAAAAGAGGATGAAATGGATTTTTTAAAAAGTCAGCAGATGTTGATGATGTTTTGGTGAAGTTAAGTAATAGAGATCTCAGATTTTTATTTAGTCAAGATTTGGATTTAACACATAGAAGCTTTGCTGAAATAGTTTGGCTTCACAATAATATTTTAGGTTTTATACAAATCTATATAAAATTATATTATTCATATACTCTTTTATTTAGTTATATTGGTTCAGTTGTTTTAAAAGTGAAAGACCTGGCCTGGTATCAATTAGTGTTTGTTGTATGCATCTTATTTGTGCAGTATTAGAAAAATAAAACAAGCACACCTTTAACATTTAGTGGAGCATTCTATTAGTTTGGGGGTTTAAGGATTGCTTTTCAAAGAATTAATTTTATAGATGCATGCATATGGAACACTGGTGCATAGTTAATACACACCCATAAAGCTCCGTTTAAAAATTTTAATGCATGCTTTAATACATACTTTTAAAGCATTAGCTTAAATGAAAATAATATCTTACATTAGTAATGTTGTATTTATTTAATTCAGTAATGAAATTAATTTGGAATTGCTGGCATACTGCCTTCTCAGGTTTCTGTGACTCATTTGCTGAGAAAGTGTGATTCAAGAGACAAGAATCATTTTTTCTCATTTGCTAAAACTCATGTTTTGACTATGGGCAAGTTTTCATGGCAGATTTAAAACAAATATTCTGTGATAATATTTGGAAGCTGGGTGATGTCTAACCTTACATAACTAAGACTAAATGTAAGTTTCTAAGTTCATGGACTTTATAGCTATGAGATATATGTCATTTAGGAATAGTAGTTTAGTTTTTCTTGTATTTTTAGTTTAAATCTTGTACTGCTAATTCTGATCTCTAGACAACTAATTGCAATAAGAGTGAAATCTCTGGTGTTTTATTAATTCAATAATAGGAACTAAATTATATTAATATTTAGGTTTAGAAAGCACATTTACAAATAATTTAAAAATACTTCTTAATATTATTCCTAGAGAAGAAATAGTGAGTCTATAATCTGTATCGTGCAGTATTTATGACATTTATAGCTTAATGCACTCCCTTCCAAGATGTAAAATATAATCTCATAGTTCAAATTGATACAGTGATATAATGATTACCCAATATAAGCTGAATCTTTTTATTTGGAAGGAAACTTAAAAGTCACTTTTCTGAGATTTTGCTTTGAAATTAAGTTGTGAGGGGGTATTTTTCCTTAGAAATATAAGATACTGATTTATCAGATAATCCTGCAGACAACATACACATATTTTAATTTGTGATGTGTTTCTCATTACACTGTCCTGCTTTTCTGACTTTCATTAAATGCTTAGAAAAATCAGTTAACAGGTTTTCAGGAAAAGAAAAGAATTTTATCAGCCTATTTCATCTATAAGGAAGTAGAACATATATAGGAAAGACCTTCATGTTTTTTAATCTCACTTTGAATTTTTCCTTACATCTTTCCAACTCAAGATGGTATGCAGTCTTACACAATCGGCTGTATCCAACTTTCTGTCATTAGAAGAACTGAGCGAAAAATCATTCCAAAGCTGTTCTTAGAAAGAAATCTGTGCTAAAATTACCTGAACTACAAAATAAATAAAGAGCAAATGGTTTCTTTAAAAACCTACCAAATGATATTGTATGGTCTTTATTCTTGACTATTTTTTTAAAGTGTGTGCCTAGTTTACATCTTTTATATATTGGACTTTTTTTCACTCATAACCTTTTGTCTGGTTGACATGTCACTTTTCTGTCATATCACTGTGTGGAAAATATATTCTTTGCGGGGAAGAATTATTTTAACCATCTCCATCTTGACTTCCCTAGCTAATCATATTTGAAATCCATTATTCTACTCCCAGAACTAGTGATTAGTAGCCAGGCTCCCAGCTCCCCACCAGGGGGCAGCACTGGACCCTGCCTTGCCTTGTGTCTGTGTGCAGACTAGCTAAGGCATCCCACCCAGTGTTCTCCACCTTCATACAGTACTTATGATTCTTGGTATTTTTTTAGACTTTATAGGGCTTAGTAAGTATTCAGTAGGTGGTAGCTGTGCTGGCATTGTGCTACATCTCAGGCTTAACAGTTTTGTGTTACTAAATCTTGTCTTCAGTGGTGATTTGTTTTACCATTTCAAATGCCTTATGTTTATTATGAACAAGGATTCCTTAACCTTGGAAAATCTTAAGAGGCAAACAAACTAGCAATTATTGAGCACTATGGCATATCAGGCATGAAACCAGGTACCACACAATCTAAAACAGCAAATAGACAAGAAGACACTATAGACACTTCTCAAAAGAAGACATACAAATGTCCAACGAATACCTAAAAAAAAAAAATGTGCAATTCATTATCATCAGACAAATGCAGGTGAAACACCACAATGAGATAGTATTGCACTCCAGTTAGAATTGCTATCCATAAAAAGACAAGAAATAATAAATGCTGCCAAGATACAGAGAGAGGGAAACTCTTATTGTTGGTAGGAATATAATTTAATATAGCCATTGTGGAAAATAGTCTGGTGTTTCCTCAAAAGACTAAAAATAGAACTACCATATGATTTGTCAATTCCATTAATGGGTATATAGCCAAAGGAGATGAAATATTTATACCCCAAAGATAGTTGTTGAACCCATATTTATTGCAGCACTATTTACAATAGCCAAAATATGGAATCAAACCTAGAGGCCCCTCGCGGGATGAATGAATAAAGAGATTGTGGTATATTTATAAATGGAAAACTACTCATCTATAAAAAGGAAAAAATCTTGTCATTTGTAGCAACATGGATGGAATTAGAGAACACAGAAAGACAAAGAACACATATTATTTCGCATTTATAAAAAATGGTAAGTCAGCCAGGCTTGGTGGCACACATCTATAATCTCAGTAACTTGCAAGGTAAAGGCAGGAGGATCACAAGTTCAAGGCCAGACTCAGCAACACAGCAAGACCTGCTTCAAACTTAAAATAAATTTTTATATATTAGTAATTATAATGAAAAGATAAAATAGTTATAAAACAATAAAAAGTACAGTAATTGGGATTTTTAAGTGCTTCCTTTTTGCAGTTATAAATGGTGGCTTAGAGGGATTCAGTCATAATTATACAAAGATTCCATGCTGTGTCAATTATATTATGCAAGCTTGCCATAAAAACAACAAAAAGATTTGCTGATAGTGACTGAAGCTACACTGTGGAATACCTGAGAGTGACTTCAATAATGTAACTCCTTTGATACTGTGACAGGAGAATTAATGGCTAAGGTACGAGAGGCAAATGAGGTTAAATATTGAATGATCTCGAGGGATACCATGAAAACCCTAATATACATGTATTTATACAAATACAACATATAATACGTTAATATGTTAGTCTCTTTTTGATGCTATAACAAGATTCCTGAGATTGAGCAATTGATAAAGATTAAAATGTGTTTGGCTCTTGGCTCTGGAGTCTGGGCAGTCCAGCAACATGGCAAAAGCATCTTTTTGTCATAATAACACGACAGAGGGCATTGCATGGTGAGATTGATCTAGTATGCTAGATGTATGGGTCTCTCTTCCTCTTCTCAAAAGCCCACTACTACCAGAATATGAATTCGGGGACCAAATTTCCAACATGTGAACATTTTGGGACACATTCAGATCATGGCAGTTACATTCATTGAAACATAGGCATAAATACAGTATACTTAATTTTTTAAAACTACAATAATACCTTATGTGTCTTAAACTGTAACAGATCCAATACTAGTAATTTGTATTTAACCTCTCTTATCTGCTAAAAGAATTAACAGTCTTTGTCTTCCCTGATTTTGACCACATATTTTGTTTTCCAACAATAAAAGATAAATTTATATTGTTTCAGAAAATAGGCAAAGGTAATTTATTTTGCCTGTGTCTGTGATTTTGATGATTCAGAATCATTTCATATTGCATGCTTCCTTTTCTGGATATAGTAATTAGCAATCCAGATGGCTAATATATAAACAATTTAAGTTTTGCTTAGTTAAATTATTTATTATAGCCCAGGAGGTTCCTAGTTCACTTTAGTACCCGTGACCATCTGTTTATGGCTTTGCACGTTACCGTCTGCAAGTTTGTGCTTTCAGTTTCTTTACAGGTCACAGTCCCCACCTCCCTTAGACATGTGGAGGACACTTGCTTCTAAGGCTGTATTAACCATTGCACCTCTCAAGACTCTGTTGCAAAACCTTGGTAATCCCGGCTTGCCTTCAATTTTACCTTTCTTTTTATTCCTAATTCAGTTGTCCCCTTGCCATTGCTCTTCTCAAAAGTATTCTATAAGTTGAAACTTGTAGAATAAAGATTAAGAACATGAGCTGAGTGGAGGCTGTGTATGTGGCTAATTGATCCTGGACAAGAGTTTCCACCTCAGTTTCCTTACTTTATAAAATGAACTATGCATGAGATAAAATATAACCCATTTAGTACCCTCCCTGGCATTCCATTAAGTACTGGTCACTATTCTTATTATTCACATTTTTGGAAAAAAATTCTCACAACTGTAGGTAGGCATATTTAAAGGGAAAGTTTGAATACTATTTCTAGAATTTCACATAGGTCTTTTGGAAGGAATATCTGTTTTAATTTAAGCAGCTGATTATTTAGGTGTGTGTAGCTATTACAGCATGTTTGTTTGGAGTTTGCTTTCAATCTACCTCACGGGATCCTGATTGAAACTTTGGATCCCAAATAGCTGAAGGAAAGTTTCTCTCGACGCTGGTCTGAGTTCTTTTCTGTTGCTCCTGGTTACTTGTTACACTGTGATCACTTTGGAACCTAGCCGTCACATCTGTCATTGTTCCACATGGGTCAGGCCAGTCCACATACGCAGTCTCTGGGGAGAAAGACCAAATACTGACACTCCCATATCAACCCGTGTTCTAGACTGTATGTGTGTTCCTCCCAGCAGCCTGTGAGCTAGGCCAGTCTTCCTGATTTTATGCAGTTTACAGTTTCTGAATCAAAAATCATCTATTTTTTTTTTTGAATATGAGTATAGTGAGGCAACCAATGGAACAGATGAATATGATTTATCTGGATTGTCTTGAAAATTCAGGGCAAATAGCTGCTATGGTTACAGTGTCATGTGGTTATAATGTAGAGATAGAGATACTTTGTGAAGGCTTAATCTTGCACATAAATCTACAGACCTGCCAGTGGAATTCAAGTGTCTCTCTCTGTCCCCCCTTGTCTCTCTGTCTCTCTGTCTCTCTGTCTCTCTCTGTGTGTGTGTGTGTGTGTGTGTGTGGGTGTGTGTGTGTACCGCTTCTGTATGAAAAAAAGTGTAGCATACATTCACACCACCCTGTTTTGACGATAGCACAGATTTAACATGCACTCACATAAATCCTTAGCATATGAACCAATTCAGAAGTAACTGTGCAGCTGCTTGATTGGCCCAAACATCTTGTTTCCAATTCCTTTAAAAGAAGCGTTTACTAAAGTCCATGGAAGAAGTAATTCAAGGCTATTTAATACATTTCGGTTTGCAAAGAGAATTTCAAACTGTTCCAGTTGGTCAGTGTATATCCTTATAAAACCAAATATCCCATTCATAGTCTCTTGTTATGCATCCTTGAATTATCTTCCATGATTTTTATAGTATATTTTATATGCTTATAGTAGTATTTTATAATCATTTAATTCCATGTAATTTACAGTAATTGTTTCCAAAGTGAGCAAACCCCTTCTGTAAAAATCACACATGAAATAGAATATTTATTCACATATGAAAGGGATCGTTCACTTTACTTTTTTCTTCTTTCTCAGTGTCATTTGATTACAGAATTAACAGTCTCATAAAGCCTCAAAACATATATACAAAGTACAAAGTAGTACTCCTTGCCGCTCCCCACCTCAAAGAGTAACTGCTGTTTACAGTTCAAGTATTCCCTGGCAGCAGATGTTTTTCTGTGCCTGTGCAGACATATAGATGTCTTCTTGGAAAGATTGATGCTCACATTCTTGAGGAGTTAGGAGCATTGCTATTTGAAAAAAAAAAAAAAAGGAGTTTGACGATGTTAGTCATTATGCTTAAAGGGAGTGATTTTAATAAACACTGACAGGTCATTTTGTGGTGGGCCAGCTTTTCAAGTTACTAGTTTGAAAGTATAGTATTTTATAACAGGTGTAAAAATCAAAGGTATTTCATGAAACATTTTGCCCTTGATTTTCTGTATTTTGTAGTGTCCATGGATAATTTGTTTACAGACACTGCAGTATTCAAGGAAGATGGAAAAAACAGCCTGTGTCAGCTAAAGAAATAAAACTGTTAATCCCAAATTGACAATTGAAAGCCCTTTAAAGTTACTTGTTACACTCAAGAAACAATTCATCCAATCTGTCATCTCATTCCAGCTTATTAGTAGTGGAATCTCTCAGGTGACTCTTTCAACAGTTGGTGTTGAGCTCTAAAGTTGTTCGTAGAGATTCCCTGTTGCTAAGAAATTTAACAGTTATTTGGTGTTTGATACTGTAAGTCACAATGGTTAACAGGGCTGAAGGGAGGTCTGTAAATGTCCCATTTTTTCTCTTTGGAACTGATCTGTCCCATTTCCGTGTCCTTTCTGCCTTGACACACTTGTCACAGGAAAAAATTTGCACAGTGGCTAGAAATTAAGCCTCAGATGTCGGGATTTCCTTATGTAAAAATATCAGCTCAAATGAAAAATTAAAAATAGTAAAACATGTAAGAAAACATAGGCCTCCTCAAATCCTTTGTGAATCAAGACGGTGTATAAAATATATGAATCAAAACCAAGAGTTTTATTTAGGTAATTGATGTGAATAGTAAAATTAATATTATTTTCTATAGACTAGTTTAATCATGTCTCTCTTTTTAGTTTATCTTTTAAAAAATTTCATTTATTTTCAAATTTGAGTGTTTTATTTATCTAACATTTTATACCCCTAAAAATAATTTTCTATGCTCTTCTACTGGAATGAGGACTTCACATGTTTGATCTAGATCTCTAGCTTTATGGAGTTCCTGGTCTCTAAGGGAGAGGGATAATTTGGTCACTGCAGTGAACCATGCCCAAGATCAGTGCTGTGGGAATTCAAGCAGAAGAAGCCTTTCCTCATCTTTGGTGCACAACTGGGAGGTGCTGTAGAGACTGGCTTTCCAGGGCCAGGACCTTTAGCGAATGACTGAGAGTCAGACACATGTCAGTCAGGCAGAGAGTAGTGAGCTTGGGGAGTGAGTGGCCAGAGACTAGCAGCATCTGCAAAGTCCTGGCCATGAGAGAGATAAGGACACAGTCAGGAATCTGATAGAAGTTTAGTCTGGCTGGAGCATTAGTGGAGTTATAGAAATTTATTATGAAAGTAATACATATTCATTTTTTAAATTAAAAAATAGCAAACAGGAAAATCTGCATCGTCACTAATTTCAAGCTGCAGTTAACTTCTGTGAACCTTTTGCTGTTGTCATGCCTTACATTTATATTCATAAGAAGCACATGTGATCTTTGTTTGACTCAGATAATAATAATAGACGTATAAAGGTATAAGATGCGTGTACATATATGAAAACATTTTCGGTCAGGTTGGGATCATGCCAACATGCTACTTGTTACCTGCTTTTTTTTCCACATTATAGTATGCTTAGGTATTTTTAATATCCTTAGATGCCATTGTATTTTAAGTGAATTATTTTTAAGTTGAAATGTTTTATTTTTAAGAATACAAATGAGAAATGCAAATCAAAACCACCCTAAGATACCATCTCACTCCAGTAAGATTGGCAGCCATTAGGAAGTCAAACAACAACAAGTGCTGGCGAGGATGTGGGGAAAAGGGTACTCTTGTACATTGCTGGTGGGACTGCAAATTGGTGCAGCCAATTTGGAAAGCAGTATGGAGATTTCTTGGAAAGCTCGGAATGGAACCACCATTTGATCCAGCTATTCCCCTACTCGGTCTATTCCCTAAAGACCTAAAAAGAGCACACTATAGGGACACTGCTACATCCATGTTCATAGCAGCACAATTCACAATAGCAAGACTGTGGAACCAACCTAGATGCCCTTCAATAGACGAATGGATAAAAAAAAAATGTGGCATTTATACACAATGGAGTATTACTCTGAATTAAGAAATGACAAAATCATAGAATTTGGAGGGAAATGGATGGCATTAGAGCAGATTATGCTAAGTGAAGCTAGCCAATCCCTTAAAAACAAATGCCAAATGTCTTCTTTGATATAAGGAGAGTAACTAAGAACAGAGTAGGGACGAAGAGCATGAGAAGAAGATTAACATTAAACAGGGATGAGAGGTGGGAGGGAAAGGGAGAGAGAAGGGAAATTGCATGTAAATGGAAGGAGACCCTCAGGGGTATACAAAATTACATACAAGAGGAAGTGAGGGGAAAGGAGGAAAAATATAAGGGGGAGAAATGAATTACAGTAGAGGGGGTAGAGAGAGAAGAGGGGAGGGGAGGGGGGAGGGGGGATAGTAGAGGATAGGAAAGGCAGCAGAATACAACAGACACCAGAATGGCCATATGTAAATCAATGGTTGTGCAACTGATGTGATTCTGCAATCTGTATATGGGGTAAAAATGGGAGCTCATATCCCACTTGAATCAAAGTGTGAAATATGATATATCAAGAACTATGTAATGTTTTGAACAACCTACAATAAAAATTAATTTAAATAAAATAAAATAAAATAAAGCACTGAAAAAAAAAGAATACAAATGTATTTTTAAAGTTGACCATCTCAATTTTTCTCTGCAGGAAGAATGTTTCTTGAACCTCGAGGCTCCTATATCCAGAGTGTGTGGGTATGACACACCGTTTCCTCACATTTTTGAGCCATTTTACATCCCAGATAAATGGAAGTGCTATGATGCCCTTCGGAAAATGATCAACTATTGACCACATAGGTAGGTGCCCTGTATTGTGAGAAAGTTAATGTTAGTCCCTGACATTCATGTACTGTTACCCATGGATCAATAGTCGTCAGTGTGTTACATTCTGATAAACAGCAACTTTCAGAACAAAATGTCTACTTTGTAAAATAAATCTTTACTAGTATGTTCACATTTAATAGAAACATGTCAAACATATGTATATAAGTGATTTCTAGAAAGCATTATTCAGATTTTATCTTTATTTCTGTATACTTTTCTGACTATTTAAAATATTCATGAATAGGTGTAATTTCTATTATTATTATTATTATTATTTAATTTATTTATTTTTTGGTGCTGGGGATCAAACCCAGGGACTTGTGCATGCAAGCCAAGCACTCTACCAACTGAGCTATATCTCCAGCCCCAATTTCTGTTATTTGGAAGTGCCCCCTCAAACACCATTAGCTTAGGCTCTAGTTATTCGTATGATGATTTATAACATTCTGAAATTCACCCTTATATTACCTGGAGAAAACATTTGTTGAGTAGAATACCTCCTTATTGAGTATAAGGGAAATTTCAACTAAGGAGAAAACTTATTGCTACTATCACTACTATTTTCAGATCCTTTTTGGCAAATGAATGCTTTTTAAGTTTTGAATAACAGATGATATTTATTCATAATGATTTTTGAAGTCATGCTTATCAGCCCCTTCAGCAGTGTCATTCTAACAGAAATAAATAACATTAAGAATTATTAAATTAGGTTTTCTGGGTTTTAATATAGATGTTGCTATCACAGACACTCTGATTTTGAAATGTTTCAAAATGAGTAGATAGAATTAGATATTTTACATTTTAAACTGTAAGTTGACCAAAACATAATAGTAATACATTTTGAATAACCATGATTTTTCAGAAGAACAGGCTCTAAAATAATATACCTCGTACATTTTAAAGATAAAGAATGCTGTAATTCTTAAGTTCTGTATATGTATTATAAAGCTAGTTCACCTAAAATCATAGAGAGATGTCTTTACATTGGTATAAATACAGAACATAATGCCCATCATGTGCCACTGTTATTATAATCCCCATATTTTTTGCATCTCTTTTGATAGAATGTTGTTATAAGTGTAGATTTGGGCTGTTAGACCTCACATCCCAGTATTCTCTCAGAAGTGCAGGTGTAGATGCTATATTTCTGATGTTCTCTTGTTGCCTGGAAGAGCAGCTGGCTACTACAGTAAGCTACACTTAGAACTGATGAGAGAGCTTCCTCACTTTTGACTGTCCATATCATTCCCTTCCATGGGCCATCCAAATGGCAAATCAAGGTCGTAGTGGTGGCAGCCACATGCTGGTTTTAAATATGATTTTCCTCCTCCTCCATATTCTCTTCCTCCCCCTCCTCCTCCTCCTCCTTTCCACCTCCTCTTCCTCTTTTCTTCTTCTTCTTTGGTACTGGGGATCAAACCCAGGGACTCATACATGGCAGGCAAGAGCTCCACTGTTGAACTACACCCACATTTGTTTTTAGACATAAGCCAAGAGTTTAAACCTATATTGAAACTATGATAGAAGAATAGCTTTTCTGTGCTAGAAATTAAATAGGATATTAAAGTATTTGTGCATACAGCTGAGAATGTTTTAAATTGTTTCTGATTTCTTTTACAGAAAAAAGGGAAGATTATGACTACACACAGAAATATTTTTTTGAATTTTTATATTTTATCAGACCTATATCTTCTTGAATATAGTTTTTATGAAATGAACAATCACGGATATCGACTAAAGAATTATAAATTAATTATTATATTAACATAAAGGAATTGATAATTTCTATTTAGAGCTTTTCTGATTAATATCTTAAAATGTTCCACATGGTAATAATAATAAATTCAGCTTAATTCCATCTGTAAGTATCAGGTGTGACACAGTATTCAATAAAGCAAAGTCAATTTGTCTTCAGGTTGGGTCTGTCTTCTTTTTTCCTTTACTAAGAAGGAATTTTGTTACAGGTTGTTAACTTGCTATTTAAATCTGAATTAAAATGAACTATTTACTCTAGAAATGCTGATGTTTCAACTTTATTATATGTGGTTTAGTTCTTTATGGCCAAAATGTTTGGATATTGGCAAGAATTCTGGAATATTTTTCCCTCTTTTCTCAACAAGGTTACTGGTGGAAGGACCACTTCTCCAGATTGTGGTGGGGGAGGATCATCCGTGAGCCTCATTCCCATACTCTGGGAGATAGACAGCCTGATCCTGTTTGCTATAATATTGACTGGCTTTAGCTATGGTTGTATGTTTTTTATTTTGTTTTTTTTTTTTTTTTGATGTTTCAAAGCAGACATTTTTCCATGTTTCTTATATTATTGTGTAGATAAAAAAAACATTACAATAAAGTTTTACTCAGCTATAAAGAAGTATGAAATTATGGCATTTGCTGGTAAATGGATGAAATGGAAAACATCAAGATAAGTGAAATAAGCCAGACTCAGAAAAATAAAGAGTTGAATATTTTGTCTCATATGTGGAAGCTAGAGAAAAATAAAGGAAAGAAGGTGAAACTGTGCCTGGGTCAGGGGTGAGGAGGTATAGGATATCGTAAAGATATAGGGAAAGATCAATGGAATAGAAGGAAATTGAGGGTGTCAGAGGTGGAGAGATGGGAAAGGGGAGAAAATCTGGAATGAATTTAACAAAATAATATTACAAGTGTGTATGCCCCTCTAAACGGCAATATAAAAAGCTGTATCCTGTTTTGTTTTGTTGTTGTTGTTGTTTTCCACCAGCAGTTGGTAGAGGATATAGAAAGTAATATATGTAGGTTGCCAGAAGTTTGGAGGCAAAGTAAAGGCCCTTGATCATAGACTCCAAATGGCAATGGGCTGAAAGAATGAGCTAGATTGCTTCTTACACGTAAAAATAAAGCCTTGACCTTGGATTAAAACCTGAACAGTATAGAGAAAAGATGTAGTTTGTCAGTTGCAAGTTTGGAAAAGACTTAGGGAATCCAGTTGGCTCACTGCACAGGACATTCTGAGTTTAAGATGCCAAAACTCAGTAAGGACCTTGGCTTAGTCCACCAAGAACTCAAGGCGTCCTGCAGGGAACTCTGCATTCACCAGTCTAGCAGAGTAGGAAATACACTGCAGTCACCATACCTGGAGCTCTGAAGGGTTCTGTTGAACATAATGGTTTTAGTTGAACTTATTTTTTAATTGATATTATTTATTACTTCAGTTGGATGTCTTTATTATGTTATATTGCCATTATATCATTTTAATACGATTTTTTCCTACCTATTGGCTATTTTAAGAATTTTTCCTTAGCTCTAAAAATTTTAGTTTATTTAACTCTATTTTAAAAAATAGCAAACATGAGGATAACTTGGGATAATCTATACAGAGATTGCCCTGACCTAGACCACTAAGTGCCAGAGTCTAAGTGCACCTTCCCACCTCCAGTTGGCCCATCAGTCACTCCCCGTTTCCCATCCACAGTAAATAGTTTAGAGTTAATACTAAATTTAGCCTACAGCTCAAGGCATGCAATACCTCTACAAAATTATCAAAAATATATATATTTTACGTGAAACAAATGTTCTATATTGTGAAAATAAGAAGATAGTGGCAAGAAGGTACTCGAGATCTTAAAAGAGTGCCAAGTCCGACTCTCCCACAGTTCTCTGCCTCCATATAATAAGTCTGCTCCCTGTGACAATGTGGATAGAGAACCTAATTTAATTTTCTAGGGTTCAAATTATTCAATTCCATTAGGAAAAATATACTATAACATCCAGGTTCTGCATAACTGATAGACATTTTCCAACCGAACTACATCCCTGTGTACATCAGAAAAAGAAATGAGGAATATGATCCAGAAAGTAACTCAGTTCTATTCATTAGGTGTATGTCCCATCCTCTAGAAACCCTTGGTGTGATCTTTAGAAGGTGGCCCACTGAAGGTACACATTTAGTTTAAACAAATCCCTTTCTTTTCAACTTGCATGCATTGGACACGTGATTGCTGGATAACCAACATCATACCCCCACTGTCTAGTAATAGCACTGCTGTTTGGAGAACTTCCTCTCCCACCAGTCCTTCTCCCCCTCCTCTCTGGAGGAGTGGCCAAACCCAGAACTTTTCAGCATTGGCCACAGAGATGGCCCTGACCTAGACCAAGACTCAGCCACTTAGTTAAAAGCAAAAATTCAGGTTACCCAGTGCAGTAACAAAAGTTAGATAGCCCTGTCTTGTCAATGATGCTATATTCTAAAAGACTGGCTCTTGAATTCTTACTTGTTTCAAGGATACCAAATATACAGATGATAGATGCTAACAAGCTGAACCCACAGATGAGGTTACCCTTAGCAGGAATTCTTGGCTGAGGAATGAGAAATGTGGCCCCAAAAGGAATCATGTTGGAATTTCCAGGGATATGAGAAGT
Organism: Callospermophilus lateralis; assembly: GCF_048772815.1. Taxonomy (NCBI): domain Eukaryota; kingdom Metazoa; phylum Chordata; class Mammalia; order Rodentia; family Sciuridae; genus Callospermophilus; species Callospermophilus lateralis. The sequence goes on along the minus strand of NC_135310.1, from coordinate 80,774,798 downwards.
TTGGCAAAGTTGATATACTCCCCGGGGCCATTAGGTTTGGAAAGCAATAGAACATATGGGCAAAGCTTTAGAGAACCCAGTGCACTGATTTCTCCTTGAATATACTTTTAAAGGATATCTACCAGAAAAATGAGAGATTAAACAATAATTAGAATGAGAAAACTGTAGCTGGAAGGACTGGAAGTGAGAATGGAAGTAAGTTAAACAGAAAGATGTATATCTATATAATTATCTTAAATAAATTTTTATGTGAAATAAAGGTTTCATGTTATAAAATACGAAAATGGTTATCATAAATACGACACTTATCGACAAAAGACTGGAGTAGTGCATTTACCAGATAAAATTCAAAAGTTCTAAACTCTTCATTTTCAGCAAAGGGAAGTATAATTTAGCTATTCTGCTATTACCCTTAAAGTTTAATGTTGTTGAATGCTTTGAAAAATTAAGTTAACTGTGGATAGAATTAAAAGCAGTGTATGGGTTTTCCATATCACTGCAGAGTTCAATACTTAATATAACAATTCATTCTACATTTAGTGGGTGCCTGTTAGAGGCCAGTCACTGGGTTAGATTCTTAGGTGTAAAGTTAACTAAGTTAACTAAGAAACACAGTCCCTGTAACAAAATAAAAAGCAAAACAACTGAAAACAGACAAAACCCCCCAAAACAAAACAACTTCCCCCAAAAAAACCCCAACAAAATAGAATAAAGCATGGCCAAATGAAACAATTAAGGCAATAAATGTTATAGAGTAATCTCCTAGTTAATAAGAAAGAACTTAAGTTGGTTTAAGAATCAATTCACTTAAAAGCTGTTCACCACAAATAGTCTTCAAATAAGCTGATCTATCAAGATCAAATGTAAAAATGAAAAAATACAAGCCATAAGATCCAGCTATCACACTCTGGTGTATTTTCCCTGAAGATCTAAAATCTGTATACTATAGCAATATAACCACATCAGTGTCAATAGAAGTACAATTCACAATAGCTAAATTATAGAGTTAATCCAGATGCCTGTCAATAGATGAATGGATTAAGAAATTGTAATGTATATTTATATAAATGGAGTTCTACTCAGCCATTAAAAAGAATGAAATTATGACATTTGCCAATACATGTATGAAAAATAGAGACTATCAGGCTAAGTGAAATTAACAAAACTCAGAAACTCAAAGGTTGAACGTTTTCTCTCAAATGTGGAAGCTGGAGTTAAATAACGGAAAGGGGGAGGGAAGGATCAGATTACATAAAGCACCAACCAAATACAAATTAATAGATGAGTAAAAAGAGGTCTAGAAGCATAGAGGAAGAAGGAGAGAGAAGAAGGAGGATAGAGGGCAAAGGGAGGATCATGAACTGAAATCAAATTCCATGCATGTATGAGTTTGTTGGGATGAACCCAACTATTATGTATAATCATAAATGAATAAGTAAATAAATAAATTCATACCATAGCAATTTGAATAAAAAATGAAGAAAACAAATGCAGCAGAATTCATATTAGACAAAACAGTAGACAAAGGGGAAATATGCATTCAACATTGACCAAAGGAATCTCAGAGTGAAGATTTGACAGTTAAATCCTTTATGTTCCAAGTGTTTAGTATTAAAATATAAGCAAAAATTTATAAATATAGAAGATGTGGACAGAAAAGTTGTAGAGATGACTTTATACCCAACTTTCAATTTGATAGATGAAGTAGATCATAATAAGACTACAGAATATTTTAAGCACATGAATAATGGGATTGAGTCCATAGAAATACATCTTTAAAACTTTTTTTTTTCTTCAGAAGATTATGTTGACTTTCAAAATAAACATAAGCAATGAAAACTATTGTTGACATCCTAGGACACAGAAATATTACAGTAAACTTCCCAAAGAAAAGAGTATTAAAAACTATTTTTTTTTCTGACTACCTCCCAAATTAATAAATATTACAACTACTTCTAAATAAAAATGCACCTGGCTTAGTAACCAAAAAGGGAAATGTAAAAGCAAATACAAAATATCTAGAACCTGAGATCACTAGTGTGCTTCAACCAAGATTCTATTGAGAGGTAAATTCATAAACCTTAAATCTGATGAAGAAGAAAACTGAAAATCTAAGTCAGCAACAACAAAAGACAAAAAGAAGTACAAGAAGAACAAAATCTAAAAGCAGAAAATTCAAAAGTTTTTTTTTATAAAATAAATGTTTTCTTTAATTTTTCTTTATAATATTTGTATCCTGTTATAGTGAAGCTATTTTTACATAACATGATGTCTGCATATAATGACCTCATAAATTGCTGTTGTCTTTATTGGCTCTATAATAAAGAGCCTTTCTTTAAGGGGGAAGAAATTGCAAGATTTAGTAGTTTACCCCTAGTGTTGGTGAAGAAAGATCTTTATTATGAGTATGTTTTAGTTAACCATTTTAATAAAATAATTACTTTGCCTTGATTTGCTAAAAGTTCTTCAGTTACTTCTTGAGGCCTACATGGCTACTTGTAAGTATTTTATTTACTACAAACTGTTTAAGATTCAGTGGCTATGAGGAATTGGAACAATTATTCAAGAAATTGTTTTTTGATCATTTGGAATATCCATCCATATCTCTCTTCTACTCCACCCCATCTTTAGTGTTCTATTGGTTCCAGAAGGCTAAAGGGTTTGGTTCCAATTCCACAGAGCCTAGAATAATGCTTGCACTATCAAAGTTTCTAAGTATGTTGCTGGATGAATAGAAGGAATGGTAATGCGGGCCTATTCCTGAATTCTATCTCATATCTGGGAGGCACTTAGTTAGGACCCTCTTTGTGGACATTTAAAATGATATTTTGATCATTTGGTATTCTATACAATCTCCTATTAATTCTACCAGACTCATGGAGTTGTATAGGTTGATATCTCTTATCCAAAATGCTCACGGAATGTTTTGAATGTATGATTTTTTAAAAAATTTTGGAATATTTACGTATAAGATATCTTATGGATATCTAAACACAAACATATACCAAAAAGGTATATGTTTCACATATACCTTCTCCACATAATCTGAAGGTAATTTTACATAATACTTTTAATAATGTTGTACATAAAGCAGTTTGTGGACCCTGACCCATGAGAAAGCCAAGGTGCCACTAATCTCAGCCACTGTGTGGACTCTTAGGCTGTGTGGCATCTCCAGCCTTCTAGACTCTGAATTCATGTGCTACTAGGGAACAGTCATTTTCTTATACTTATTCATACACAAGGGCTTAACAGTAAATAATATAGCATAGAACTAAGGCAGTGAAAAGATCATGTGTTCAGGGTAACCAAACAGCACAGCAGAGTCACATAATCCCAGTGTGAGCCATTAGACAATAGCAGCAAACAGGGCAGGCAGCCTTCAGACTTTTCCTGTGGTGCCATGTTTGGTTTAAAGGTTTTTTTGTTTGCTTGGTTGGTTGGTTTTTTTTGCACACTGCATCTTCATTTTTTTTCTTTTCCTTTTTTTTTTTTTCTTTTCCTTTTTTTTTAAATCGTGAGAAGAAACATCAGAAGCAGGTGAGAAGCCAGGAAATGGGTCCTATAGGGATGAGAAAACATTGTACAGGGTGGCTTTTTTAAATGTTTCCTTCAGGGTTGTCTGCCTCATTAGCAATGGTTTTTGTCTTAGAAGTCCTTCTCTGATTTTATGAACTGACATGACTTCTTGTTCGGTTTTGAATGCCCCCTGCTCTAGTTCTTCCAGAGACCCATCACACAGTCTAGCCATGCTGTCCACAGGCATTTCCTCTGCAGGGTTGACATTCTCTTCATCATCACTATTATGCTCACCTTGATGCAGAACCATTTTGGCTATTTCACAATTGATCAATGAATGAACAACTGGAGCTTCATTATTGACAAAAATTTCCATAGCTACTTTCTGCTTACTGGCCAACTCTGAAGGTATATATTTTACATACAGAAGGAGGCCAGACATCTTTTTTTTTTTTTTTCATTTTAACATATGAAATCCTTCAAAGTCATTGCCTTATTCATTGACATCACCAAACACAGGTGCAAACCAGCGGTTGGTTGGTTGTCCAGGCATGCACAATTATGCCTACAGCCACAGCATTTCAAGCACTGGCAACAGCCTGTATGGCATCTTTCTAGCTAAACCCCTTTTCAAAACCTTCCACACCCGTGTCTGTGTTCCCTGCTGCTAGCATGCTCTTCGGAAAAGTGCTTTTGTATTTACTCTTCATTGATCAAAGGTATCCTGGCCACAAGGCTGAACTAATGAATTCACATTGGGGAGAAAGTAAATGAAATAAATGTTACTTTTGATGGGAATTTCAGCTGGAGGATAAGTAGAACAATTGTGAAGGAATAACAAAATCATACAGTAACCATCCAGTCCGGCTTCCCTGTAGTGAGCATAAGCTGCTGGTACAAAACGGTTGTGAAGCCAATCAGAAAAGAGGTTCCTGGTGATCCATGGCTTTTTGTTAGCATCATAATGGACTGGTAAGACATTCAATTCTTTTAAACAGTGAGGACACAAGCTTTTGCAAGACTGCCCTAATAAGCCTTGGTACAGAAAGTCCCAGCATGGTTCCAGCAGTATTCTTTGTTTCTGTAGGGCTGTCACCTCTGCTCTAGTCTGTGTATTTCTGAGCAATAATGCCAGAAGAGGGATGTTTCATCAGCACTAGAAAGATTTGTTCCAGCATCAGATTTTCATCAACTATGACCTTGGCAAACTTGTCAATGAATTTCTCTATTGCTTTGCGATCAGCTGTACATTATTGCCACAAAACTTGTAAAAATTAATGTCATGTCTTTTTTCCTAAATTTCTGCAACCAGCCTGTTAAATATTCACAGTTCTTTTCAATTTTCAGTGCATCACGATGGATCTTTGCCTGTTTCATGATCAGCATACCATTCAGTGAGTGACACTGTGAAACCTAGAGATCCCCACACTTTTTGTACATGACTGAGCTAATCTTTAGTTTTATGGAGTGTTTTCTTACTGTCATTAACTTCAGTTCATCCTTTTCAGTATAGAACTTTAACAGTTCATACTTCTGTTTCTTCAGGTCAGATACAGTGGTCACTCCCATACCACTGTTTCACACTAGCACCACTGTTCACTTTCTCCAACAGCGTGAATATCTGTGGTATAGATAAACATGAGTCTTCCTCTTTTTCTCATCATTGTTACCCATAGGTGCATTTGAAGCCCTCTTTGACATTTTCATGTATATCTCTATCCCATAGAGTAGAACAAGCCAAAACAAAACAAAACAAAATGTATGGGTTTAGATGTGAGGTGTTCTCCTAAAGCTTGTATATGAGACAATGCAAAAAAATCCACTTGGATGGATTAACTGGGCATTATTCATTATTGACAAAAATATGGTGTGGCTGGAGGAGAAAGGTCACTGGGGTCATGCCTTTGTATTTATTGTCCTTGCTGAGCACAGCTCTCTGTGATTCCTGATGGCCATCCCTTTTCTGTTTTCCTCTGCCACACCCTTCCACCATGATGTTCTGCCTCACCTCTGGCCCTGAGCAATGGAAGGGCCACAAATGCATTGAGACCTCTGAAACTGTGACTCCCAAATAAATTTTCTCTATGTTGTTCTTGTTGGATCATTTGGTTACAGTGGCAAAAAATCTGACTAAAACACAAAATAACAAAAAACAGGGGTTAATGCATATAGACTTTGTCTCACATAGTGCGTTGTAAGAAAACTGCTGTTGATGTGACAGCCTGCACACAAAGCATTTTATTATCTTGAGGGTGTGTTTTCATGGGGGAATCTGTGTGTGCACAGAAAGGATATATCATAGCTGAAAGGGGATGAGACAGTCTTTCTTTCTGCTGGAATGCTGCATGCATTGTGCTCTGTTCACCTTGTGTTTTGACTGTGACTCATTACCTGAGGTCAGGTGTGGAATTTTCACTCATGGTGTCATGTTGGTGCTGAGAAATTTGATTCTGAAGCAATTTTGGTTTCAGATTTTCCAGTTGGGGATATTCAGCCTGTACTTCATTTCTTAAAGAATTTCAAGACTAGAAACAATTCTTCATGTAGAGCTAAACAGCAGTGGGCCCCAGGAGGTGAATATTGTTTCTGTATTTTTAAGATCTTTGAAATCAGATGAATTTCAAAACCATGAATTTGTTAAGCAGTCTACGACAACACTGTACTTTAAAATGTGTAGGTATACGGACAAACTAGAATACACTGTTTATTCAAAACCGTTAATTTAGGAGTGATGAGATTGAAGGTAATTTTGCTGTTGTTGTTATTTCCTTATCTTTTCTATTCTTGTAGTCATTAATGAAAAGTAGCCCTCCAACTGGTCCTGTCTGTGATATCCCCCATCTGTAGGATAGAGTCTATAGACTGGAGAATGGACACCTCATTGGCCACAATAACTGGTCAAGAGATAGAAGGTGGCCAAACTAGGTCAATACGACCTGTTCTGCAGGGTTATTTATTTATCTATCTATTGATTGATTGATTGATACTGGGGATTGAACACAGGGCCTTGCACATGCTAAGCAAGTGCTCTACCACTGTACTATAACCCAGACCCTTGAGGTTTTTTGTACCAATAGATCTGGAGGAATTTAAGGCCACTTTATCTGTAGAGGAAGGCCATAATTATCTGAAAAAGAATTAAAGCACTGCAATGAATGACCATTGCAATGCAAGATGGGGGTCTTCTAGCCATGTGCTAGCCACCAGTCAGTCACCTCCCAGGTTATCTCCATCTCTGCCAGATATAATCTCTAGTGTTTCACTCTTCCTTTCATTCTGTAAGGAATCACTCCAGGGTCTTTCCAATAAACCAACATTTTATTTGTTCAAGTTGTTTTCTGTTGCTTGCAACTAAAAGCATCCTAATTCATCCCAATTCTAGTGCTTTCGAATACATTAAGTTTGAAAAGGAAAAGTGCATGTTTTTAATAAACTACATTTTTGGGGAAATCTTCCACCTTTGAGATTAGCTATATATTAAGCTTAATTTTTTCTAATCTGTGATATGCAAATTAGCTGCAGATATTATGTTACTTAGAGATGAAAAATAAGTGAATTTCAGTTTTTAGCCTGAAAGTTGAATGCTGGAAACCTCCTTTTAGGAAAATGAGCAGTTCCACAGCATCTGTCTTTTAGCAACCTTGCTCTTTGGAAGCTTCTTCATATGAAGTTTTTTTACTGCAGTCATCAGACCTTAGAAACACTGTTAAATTTTACTAGATAGCTGAACAACAGCCCTTGGAAGTTTTCCTTTTTTAAAGATGTTTAATTTGCCTGCTATCATCTAATGGGGTATTTTTCTTTGAAAAAACTTCCTGTAAGTTCCTAATATTTACCCTCCTTGAAGCATATGTCTCCTTTGCTTTCACCCTTCCTCTTTTTTTTTTTTTTTTTTCAGTTATGGGGCTTGAACCCAAAGACACTTTACCATTGAGCAACACCCATAGTCCCCCACCTTTTTTTGAGGTAGGATCTCATTAAGTTGCAGAAAAAGGATAGCCTTGAACTTGTGATCCTCCTACACCAGCCTCCCAAGTGTGCCACTGTCTGACTTTATTTCATCTTTCTAATGAAGATTTCAAAGAGGTTAGAGAACAGTATGTTGAATACCTGTGTACCTTCCACCTTGGCACAGAAATTATAAAGTACATTCTTTCTTAGTCTTTCCTAATCCATAGTGAAGTTAAGACCCTATTAGTGTAACAAGTAGTATTTAAAAAAAAAAAAAATCCGTCTGAAAAGCTAGACAGCCACACAAGGGTTTCTCCAATTATTCAGGGGAATTGCTTGAGGGTTTCAAACACAGTCCATTTGATCAACTTCATGGAGTCTACCATTCTCTCTGGCTATAGCTCTAGTTCCCTGCAGAAATGTCTGCTGCCAGCAACTCTAGAGGGCACCTCAGGGCTTCAGGTGTCATTTCGAGCTGACAATGGCCTGAAGCTCCCCTGAAAGCTGCTTGCAGTTGTGGATTCCATTGATGCTAGTGGAGTGGTGGCCATGCTCTGTGTTTTCCCTGGAGCAGAATAATCCCTCACCTCCCACAGGAGTATGTGGGTGCCAAAATAGTGTGGTCCTTTTCCTCCAACATCTTATCCATATTTGGTCAGACAGTTGTTTATACAACCTGAGAAGAGGTTGCTATGTTCCTCAGTATAAATAGACGCTGGCTAACTTGCCCTTCTGACATGCCAGCCTGGAGCAAATTGCATCCCAACTTGGTTTGCTCTTCTAAGAAAAGAACTCATGTCTATCAGATTTATTTGATGTTATTTTGTGCACAGAGAAAATTTTAATGTACATTTTGGAAAAATTGCCTAGAAAAGAATGAAACAGTAGTGGTTTGTGATTTATGGGACATTGGTAGGATTAAATACAATGTAGAATTTGCAAGTAATGATTATGGAAATTAGGTAGCAGCATGGAACATGCTCATTATATACTTTTAAGTGGAAAAATCAGGATTCAAAATCATATATATATATATATATATATATATATATATATATATCATAATTGCAACTATTATTACTTATGATTACAACTATTATTTCTTAGGATCTTCCTTGCAAAGGAATGGTTAGAGAATATAACAGTAGTGTTAAAGTGAAATCATGAGTTATACCATAATAAAAGAGAATTTAGTTCTTAGCATGTATATTACACATAGCAGTAAAGTACTTACTATGTATTTTAACAAATTTCTACCAACTTCCCTACTCTTTAAAACACTACTCCAAAGCACTAAAAGTACTACAGGATCTTCTTTGTGTCCATCTGATTAATTCAAGAATATGAAATAAAATACAAACATTTTTTTCTCCCTCTCACTCTTTTCTCCCTCTCACTCATGCGTGTGCACATGCGCGCATACACACACACACACACACACACACACCACTAGTGGTTTGTTAGGAGGGTTAAAGAAAAATAATTCACCTTCTACAGAACTAATGCCTATGTAAAGTTTGACCCTTTCTGTTAAGATTGAAAAGAGTTCATTAGTCAGGGCCATAGTAGAAAGGAAACATCACATTCAAATGATTAAAATTGAGTAGAGTTTAAAAAAGGAACTACTTATAAAGATATGGAAAGAATAAGGGACTCAGGGAAAAAAAGCGTGAGGCACCTAGTAGGTGGCAACTGTGGAAAGACGTTTCCTCCCCTAGCCTGAAGGAGCAAGGAGAATGGAATGGTCCTGAACCTGAACCGTAGTGAGGGGCTTTCTGACAGAAAAAGAGCATAGCTGTGGCAACAGCCTTGGATTTCTCTCTCCTTCTAACTTCCTGAAGGAGCAGGAATGCTTTCCGTTGGCCAAACCCAGTTGCAAGGTGGAAGTCAACGGAGCCTGGTGATGCTTCCCTAGAAGTCAGCCTTTCTGGGCACAGGCAGGGTAAGTAAGTAAGGGAGGAGGTGAATTTGGAGGATCAAATGGAAATACCCAGCACATAGCCCTCAGCTCTTCCAGGCCATCCTAGACGGTCAGGTCAATGCCTGCTTAACTGTAAGCTCACTGTTTGGAAGCTGCTGAAAAGCGTGGATCTTTTTGGTCATGTCGCCTTTTCCTGGGCAAGTCTGGGGCTTTGGACAGCTGTGTTCTGCTGGTGGAAATTTCCAGCAGTGTCTGTACTCTGTTTTTGCAACAAAATTCTCTGAGAGTCCCTAGTCTTCTGCAAAACCTGAACAGGCTGTGCTCTGGGCCTGCCACGGCAGCCACTCTGAAGTCTTCTGTGCTGTTTGTCAGCTCAGATCTACCTGTTTCCTGGACCCTTCCCTCATTCTGCTGGGTTCCTTAGAACGTGTTCAGAGGAAACAAGTTCTCTGAGATATTTTGTGTCAGAAAGATTCTTACTCTAATTCTTGACTCATAGTTTAGCTAAATTTAAAATTTTAGGCTAAGAAATATTTTTGTCTCAGAATAGGTAAGGCATCATTTAATTTTACTGCTCACACTTATCTAAGTCTTTTCTTTATACCCTTGTTGTCAGACTTCTTGGATATTTCCTTATCTTCTAACCTATTTAATTATAGACATGTATGTGTGTTTCATCTCTGAGTTTATATGTTGGAATATTTTTGAAGTTTTATTGTGTTCTCTGAATTATGTTGTTTTCTCTAGTTTTCATTTTTCTGGTTTTTGTTTGTTTCTTTCTTTCACTCTTTTGTCTTTTGTATGGTGAGTGATGATTATTTTTATTCAAGACAGAGGCATTAAAAGGTGACTGGGATGGTGATACATCATTACAATGGAATATTATTCCATCATAAAAAATGAATGAGGTACTGATGCATGATGTGACATGGACAAGTCTCTAAAACACACTAAGTGAAAGCAGTCAGAATCGAGAGGTCACATATTCTTATAAAACATCCAGAATAAATAAATCAATGGATTCAGAATGGAGATTGGTGTTTTCCAGGGACTGGGAGGATGGAGAATAAGGGGAAAGTGCTTAACGAGAACAGAATTTTGTTCTGGAGTGATGGCAGTGTTTCAGAACTAGATAGACGTGATGGCTGTGTGATATTGTGACTGTACTAATGCCACTGAAGCATTCACTTTAAGATGGAACATTTTATGTTATGTGATTATCACTTCAATAAATGACTAGCTTTAAAAAGCTTTCTGCAAGATGTTTTCTATGAGTGGCTTGTTTAACTAGAAGGCTGTATGTTTCTTTTGAAATCTTGTGAGGGAAAATTTTACCTCAGAGTGAAAAAGGATACTGCCTGATTGTCAGCCCTAAATGAATCAGTGTTCCCCAGCAACTTGACAAATGCCCTAATGTTTCCTTGTGCCTGATTTTTTAATGGTTAAAAGGGAGATGGGAGATGCTAAGGGAGAACAGCCCATTGGGACTCACATTTATTAAATGCGGATTATGTGCCAAATGATCCTTTCAGGCTTCAAGGGCAAATTACTGAAATTAAACTTATGTTTACCTGTTCTGTGTGATTGTTTTTGCAAAGAATTAATTCTCATGAGTGTCTTTGAAGTTGGTGAAAATTAAATAAGGTAGTGCCTCTGGAGCCCTGGAACATCAGCCCATGCCTTGGTTACAGGCTTTGCACACACCATTGTCCTTATTTGCTTACGCCATTGATTCCCCAGCCCCAGGCAGGAAGGATTTATTCATCACCAAGCACTGAGTTGCTCAGTGAATAACTTTGACATAGATGGTGCTCCTGTTCGAGTGATAATTTAAATGGAAGGAAATAAGTTGGTAAATATAACCTTAAAATTCAATGTCAGCTATGACTAAAGCTAAGAGCTTTATGTTCACTGATTGCTACTTAGTTATCCTAATTTTTTGTTCTAGGAAATGAACTGGTACATGTACATTTCATTGTGAATACCAGAAACCCACCAATATTAGTTTAAACAAGGTAGAATTTATTCTAAGGAATCCAATTTTAGGAAGAACTGTAGGACTTATGAGAACTAGAAATTTATCATATAGCTTTTCATTTGCTCTCCCCACCTCTCCCTGGGGCCTCTTGGTATCTCCTCTGTGTTATATGCCAGATTCAATCTTGTCTGTCTGCTGACTGCTTCACAATTCACTCATCACCTTGAACTTGGCTGCTTTACAATGGCAGCCTCTCTGGTTTGGCTTCATATAATAAACAACTATTTGTTTATTCTAATTCCAAGTTCCCAGGAATGAGAATAATTGTCTCAATGTAGGTCAGGTTGTCCACGCCTGATGCATAGCTGGGACAGGGTTGTACCTGTAATGCATACAGAGGGCTAGGAAAAGATGGTATTGCCATCAGAATATGCTTGACAGGTGAAAAGACATTTTTATTATTGTTATCATTTATTTTTTTTAAAAGGTGTTTTATCCAGAATGTAACAGATGAAGCTCAAGTTAAAGTGTGGATGGACATGTTTTCCTTTAGCAGACTGTACAGCAGTAAGTCCACTCCTCCAGTGGGCATTGCTTTCAGATTGCGCTGTCTAGTACTGCCCTTACAGTCATCAGACAGGAGCACTCTCCACTTGAAATAGTACTTTTTCTCAACTTAAGCAAAATTTCTTAGCATTCTGATGCTAAGAAAGCTATAGAGTTTGAGACAATGGAATATCTGTTATACCAAGACATGGGAGTCACATATGAACAGAGGGATAGGCACATTTCCATCTCTGTAATTCCAAGTGTCACATTGTGCACAGAGATCATACACTTTATATTGAAAAGGTTAGAGGAGAAGTGGTAAATTCCCAGGGATAGTCAGAATATTGGCCTGGCAGAGAGCTAGAGAACTGCTCCAAAGCATGAAAACCACACACTATGTAGAGTAATCTTGGGAACAGTGCAATTAAAGTGATTGCCTATTTATTTTAAGTTTATTCAGCATCTGCATGCTAATCTTTCTCTGAGTTGCATTGACATGAGAAGAAATGATGTTGATTATAAGGACAGATGTGAAATACAACTGGAAACTGGTCTGAGCTCTGAGGCAGCACCAGAAAAGTAACTTCCTATATCTCCTCTGGGATGATCAACCCAATCTTACTTCCATGCTCTCTTTGGTTATTTCGTTTCTTACCTTTAACGAAGAGGAGAATCTAAATCATATTTTGACTCAGAGTGACATTCAAGTCACAGTTCTTGGTTCGATCATTTTTCAATAGCCAGGAGAGTATAATTTGTTCTATAGAAGGTACTGATCCTTTCAGAGGCCATAATAATGGGCCTGATGATGCTTACTGAGTTTTCCAGTGAAGTCAGAAGTTGATATCATTGATATTTCAGACTTCTAATTGTTAGCCACCCAGAGTGTCTCTCCTGGTGAAAATAGTGTGACATCATTATTGCCCCTTTTATGGGGTCACACAGAAAAAAGAGCAGTAAAGGATGCCATAGGAATTTCCAAGGTTATGTAGAGAGGGACACCTTCTTGCTTGCTTGCTAGTAGAGAAAGTTTTGAGAAGATGTTGGAAATTAGGTTGGGAATTTATTCTGTGGAAGAGAACAGAAAAACCTTCACAGGTAGGGGCACATACAAGATGTGATGTGAGAAAGTGAGATGAAGGAGGTCTCAAGAGTTTTACATGATACTTTTCTTAAAACAACAACAAAACAAAGGATCTAAAACTTTAAAAAAATTCCAAGCATTCCCAACTGTGTGACTCTTAAACTTAATAAATGTTGTTCTGTCAACTCCTTGACTTGAAATGAAAGTTGCATTAACCTTTAGATGTAAGTTTAAATAAAGCACCTCTAAAGACTGAAATTCTATGTAATTTTACATAATTAAATGTAGCTATTTTGTCATACTACAATTTTCCGCTTTGCTCCTTATGTCTACAATTTTGATGTTCGTCATGGATTTGGATGGTTTATTTCAGTGCAAGCTTACCCACATTTGTAGGGTACAGATGGTAATTACTCTCTACCCAAAACCAGACAAGATGCCCCAAGTTCTCAGTTTGATGACACTTGGAAATTTTTTTTCACAAAGAAAATAGTGAATTCTCCTCAAATCTGAGCACACACAATGATTGCAAAGTAATTTTCAAAAGTTCACTTCTATTTCAGCCGTGTTCTGCTTTTTCAACTTCTTTTTATTGGTGAGAATTTCATTGAGCATATTGCCATGAGCATTTCAAAAAAGGCATTGGCTTCTATTTACAAGGGTTAATATGTTTTTGATTACAAGCAACTGTTTTTTTCCCCAAAGAACTTATCTTTAGTAAACATTTATTTTCATGTTTCTTTAAATAGAAGATCATATAGAATGTCAAAGTTTGAAGCCCTATGAGTCTTATATGTCATTTTTTCTCATTCTCTTTTCATCACACACAAAAAATAATATTTTGGATTTTCTAGTCTTTTTTGTGTAGAAAATTACTCATGTATTAATCTCCTTGAAGTTAGAAAAGCTGACCTCATTCTATGAGTATTGTCATACATACTTTATTATTATAAGCATAGCACAGGGCTATGGGCCAAAGAGATTACACCAGAAATGTAGGATCAAGTTCATGCTCCCTAGAACATGCCGTCCACTGGAGCAGAAAGAGTACAGAGTATTTTAAAATTTCCTTTTAAAATGATTTGACTCTCTAAAAGTCTGAGGAGGTCTACATAAAAAATATTAAGATATTATGAATTTAAAAAGCATGTTAATATGGAAAAAATATGAAGTAGGTCCCTGGCATTTGTGCAATGTTATGCTTATTTATATAGTCTTAGAGCTTTTCAGTGAACACTAGTCTACTTCTAAAGACATTCAAATTACTTTTTCTGTGTGGATCTGGTAAGGAGTACTGGGGATTGATCCTAGGGGTGCTCTACCTCTGAGCTACATTCTCAGCCCTTTTATTTTTCAGACAGTATCTCACTAAGTTACTCAGGTTGGCCTTGAACTTACAGTTTTCCTGCGTCAGCCTTCATTGGGACCACAGACCTGCAACACCACACCCAGCACGGATTACTGTTTTTAAACCATTGATATGTACATATTTGAGGCAATGAGGTAAAAGTAACCAACAAGTCACAAATACTTCCAATAATACCATTTCTTCTTTATAAAGTTTGGAATGGCTCATGAAATTCCTATAGTGATGTCCTGTTTTCTTCCTCCCAATTCATGTGTTTATGCACAGCATCTGACATAGGATTTAAAGAGTCTTTATCACTTGCATATTTATATTTTGCTGTAAGCTCAGACATGCAATTACCTTAAACCTGAAATGAATAGGACCAACTGAGGAAGAGAAGAACAGCTAGCTGGCATCTTTCAGATCCTTCAAATGAGCAAGGCCTGCAGAAAAGCATGGAAAATAAACTTAGGCATTGCTGTTGACCCTCACCAGGGCGTTTGACTGGTAGGGTGAGGGAGGAGAGCCTATCTATTTTTTTCTCAGTATGGGGTGGGGCTATGAGCCAAGAAGTGCTGGTGAGAGGACAGCTCTGCTCTCTACTTTTTCAAAGAAATTTTGAGACAAATATTATTTTACCAGCAAAATGTCTTATCGGCTGTCTCAGAAGTAAACACTCTTTTCCTTCACTGTTTTCTCTTCAAGTCTATTACTTACAACCACTTATACCAAAGTGAATGAGTCTACTCATTTGTCAAGAGTCTCAAACTCTGCTGCTCTCAACTGAGATTAAATCCCAAACTTGTTCACACTGTAAAAACAGATGCTTGATAACAGGAGCAAATGTTGGCAATTCATAGAAGCATAGGTTTGTACCCACTTTGGCTTTCCCTGTACAATCAGTGAACCTGTTGAAAGCAAAGTTGAGGCCAGGAATTAGTTCTGAGTAGGAGGCTATAATATGAAACTTTTGGAAATATTTGAAACGCTAACAATCTCAGTCCAACTGGTATTAGTCTTTCAGGTATAATCATTCAAAGATGTCTTATGGTATATGCAGTTTGTGTTTTTCTTAGTGCAGGGTGTGTTTCAATTTTCTTCAGGCTAATTTCATTCTTTAGACTAGTGCCTTAACCTTGAACCTGGATTAATAAGGTAGGAATTTCACTCTTGTTTGGCACTGAACTCTACTCATTAGCTGCTAATGAAGCAAAAACTTTTGTGGAGCTGAGTCCCATGTGGGCCAGTTGGCTTCAGATTGAGAAAACCATCTTTCAAAGACACAGATTGAATTCCCATCTCTAGGCGACCTGAAGAAGATGCTTATTACCAGAAACAATTTGATCTTGAGGAAAGAGTGTGGATGTTTAGTATACTGTAGCCCCTGACTACAACTGGGGTGGAGAGAAGCCCCAGTGATGGCACCGTTGTCTAGAACAAACCCACCATCATGTTCAAAGACACAGGCAGCAGGAAAAAATATTTTTTAAAAGTATAACAGATAAACATCCAACTATGATTTATAACCCAAGTGTACAATAGAACTTGAAAGGATGTTTTGTCTGGTATAGAATGTTTTATACAATAATTTCTGTATTGTTCATGGTTTTGATATATCTTATAAAATCTATCTTCTATCTAGACTTTGTGTGTGTGTGTGTTTGTGGTGCTGGGGATTGAACCCAAGGCCTTGTGCATTCAAGGCAAGCACTCTACTAACTGAGCTATATCCAAAGCTCCTACCCCCACAAAAAAATCTTCTATTTTCTTATTTCACAATATAGTGCCCTGTGTTAGTCAGCTTTCCATTGTTGTGACCAAAATACTCAACAACAATAACGTAGAGAAGGAAAAATTTATTTTGGTTCACAGTTTCAGAGGATTCAGTCCTTGGTCGGCTGACTACAAAGCAGAAACATCATGGTGGAAGGGCATGGGAGAGGTGAAGCTGCTTAGCTTATGACAATTTGGACTCTGAGAGCTTGTTTGGAGATTCTATCTAGGGAGTATAGCTACTCATATACTATTGACTGAAGAATGGTTCTCCTCTATTGGGGCAGCTTGTCCTCTTTGACCTAGCATGCTGCCTTGGGAGGGATACACATGGAGAGGTAAGGGAAGAAGGGGACAACCACCTAGCCAACCAGATCAGCTGAATCAACCCTGGCAATCAATGGGGTGACAGATGCATAGCCAGATATTCCTCACATCCAGCATATTGCAATTTGAAAACAGAATGACACATTGACATAGAAAGGTGTAAGGGACAGATAGTCCCCAAGGCCATTCCCCCAGTGGCCTACCTCCTCTGGCCATGCCTCATCTGTCTAGTTTTACCACCAATAGTCCAGTCATGGATCAATGGATTGACCAATTGAAAGTGTCAGAGTCCTAATCATGGCCTAAAAGCCCCACCTCTGAATCTTGCTGCAATGGGTGTCAATGCTTTCAACACATGAGATTTGGGGGGACATTCCAGATCCAGACCATAACATGACAAATGTATAAAGAGTAGAAAGCAAGGTTCACAGGTCAGCTTCTCCAACCAACCATCCACCCATCCATCCATCTTTTCAACACACTTTCTGAGATTATAATTTATCTAGAAATTCTTTGCTCACTGCTTAATCCTTTAAAAATTGATTTCTAATCTGGTGACTTTCTCCATATTTCTTCCTCCAAAGTTATGTAGGTCCACTTAAATTCTAGCTTCAATGTCTATTCTCAATCCTCAGCCTTTGAAAAAAGACAGACTCAAGAGATAAGCAATGTTCCTATAGCCCTAGCCCTATGCCAGCTGGGATGGCAGACATGGAAAATCTTGCCCTCCAACCCCTGCCTCAGTAACAGGACTGGATTTTAAAAAAATAAGTAAAAGCTAATGACCCTCCCAGGGCTGACTCCATAGTTCTTGAGCATAGGAAAAATTTAAAATGCCAGTTTTCTTGCTCTAAAAGCAAGAAAAAAGTACCATTAAAGGTAGTAGAATATAGTTTTTTTCTTCTGCAGTTTCTCTCTTGTCTTTTTTATTTCATACTTAATGTCATTCTAAACAAAGAAAAGTTAAAATTAGAATTATTAGTATGAATTTCACCATATACATTTATATCATACAATGCCAATTTAAAAGGCCTATTTAAAAGAATTTTGCTCATTTGTGGAATCGCCAAAATTAGATTAACTATTATTTTGTAGCTAACACACACACACACACACACACACACACACACACACACGTATTTCACTTCTACCAAAATTGTGGAATCGTGGCAGAAAACAAATTCTACTGTTTCTTATTTCACTTACTAATATGCACAATTCTACCAGCACTCTCTATGATCAGCTTACTGATAAGTAATGGAGGACTACAAGGAGAAGAAAGTATAGATGGCCCATCTCTCCCTTTCCTTCCTTGTCATCTTCAGTGGAAGTGGCTGGCTGTCACAATTGACCAAGGATGTGATGGGTTTTCTTGGTCATTTGTGTTTCTTAGAGCGCCAATGATTTCTTTCAAACCAGCAGGTTCTGTTTTGAATGGTAGCATGGCCTCTCCAAGCTTTCAGCCTTTCCCCTCACCCAGTCTAAGACAGAATGCACTTACCTTCTATTCACTTGTGATGTACTATATTTCCACAGGGATTGAGTGCACTAGAATTCTGTTCTTAGGAGACTTCATGAATGTTGTGTATTTAAACGGGGAGGCAACAATGACAGACATACATATTGAGCATAGTTCTTCTCCTCACATGCTAGTTGCCCTATCCAAATTTTATTACAAAACACAAGTTCAAAGATAAAATTATTAAGGATTTCAACTATGGCAACAGAGCATTATACTAGACTTAAAGCTTATATTAGACAGTGTCCCGTTAGTTTAATATAATACCCAAAATAATGAACTTATAAAGAGAAAAGATTTTGGGGGTTCATAGTTGTGAAGATCCCAGTGCATGATCAAGAGTCTCCATTTCTTTCAATCTCTTGCAAAACAGTATGTCATGTGGGCATATGTCATGGAGCAAAAACTACTCTAACATCATCATCTAGGAAGAAAAAAGGGAGACAGATAAGAGTCAGGGACTCTTTTGAGGGCACATCCCCAGTGACCTAAGGACTTCATTTACAAAAGGCCTTTCCTCTCAAAGATTTTGCCACTGTGGGGATCAAGCACTTACCACATGAACTTTCAGAACATAGCCTTCTGCTCCTGGCCCCTGTAAAGTTTGAGTACATCTATCTCACAATGCAAAGTGCATTCATTCCATTTCATGAATTCCCAAAGCCTTTACTGTTCCAGCATTGCTCAAAAGTCCAAGTCCAACATCTCTTCTGAGACCCAAGGCCAACTCAATGATGAGTCCCCATGAAAATCACAAAGGAAGTTACATGCTTCCAAAATACAGCAGTAGGACAGACACAGGGTAAACACTCCTATTTTTAAAGCAAGGAACAGAAAAATAGTAAGGAAACATCAGTCCAAAGAAAGACTGAAACCAAGCAGGGCAAATTAAATCTTAAAAGGTCCATGTCTAGCACTTGGGACACGCTTTGGCAGGATGTGGGCTCCCAAGGATTGAGCAGTTCCCAACACAGGGTGTTTCTGGTTGCAGCCCACACATTATTCTCCCAGGCTAGTTTTGCCTTCTGCCTGACCAGCATTACATGTTGTTGGCACTTCTCCACTACAGTTCTGGCTTCACCCTCACAGATCCATTACACATTACCCTGTTGGGGGCTGCTTGGAGAGAGTCCAATGCCACCTCATATTTCTTGGCCTCCAAGGCTTTCCTTTGAAATCACAATGGAAGCTGCCAAGACACCATAGGTCTTGCATTCTGCATGCCTGCAAAACCAATGACAAGGATAATGCCATGGTCTACTGCCAGTGTGAATTGTACCTGAGCCCACTGGAACCATGGCTGCAGTAGCCTCTGAAAGACTTGTCCACTCAACATGGGAAATGAATCTTGAAGAAACAAATTCCAAGGCAACCCTTGGCATGCAGGGTACCCTTGAGGGTCTTTCCTAAAACAATTTTGTCCAGGAAAGTCTTTCAAAATTTTTCATTTTATATCTTTTAGCCTGTTAAGGGTGGTATGGTCTTACAGATTTCTAAGGTGCCTTCCAGGTATCTTTTCCTATTGTCCTTGTCCAAGCTTTTGATTTTGGGGGGGGGGGTGGGGGCGGGCACTAGCAACTGTATCCTCCTTGGCTGCACCTTGTAGTTCTTCTTTTCTGGCCAAGCTGCAAATTTTCAAAATCTTTCTGTTCTGTCTGTTTTTGCTTTTGATTCTCATAGTAAATTTGGCTAAAAGTAGCCAGTCATATGCATGCCACTGTCTGATGCTTTGCTGCCTTGAAATTTTGGTACACTAGTTCATCAGAGTCAGACTTGGCCTTCCACAAAGACTCAGGGCATGGACAAAATGCAGTCGATTCTTGCCACGGTGTAACAACTTGCCCTCTAGTCCAATTCCTAATGAATCCCTATTTCCATCTGAAACCTCATCGGCAAAGCCTTCATTGTCCACCTCTGATTACCATTTTGGTCTTCTGAAATCCTACCAGAATCACCAGTTAAGTGGTTCTGTAGTCTGGAACTTCAAACCTTTCCATGTCAAGGCCACATTGGCTACTGTTTTGTTATATGTATTATTCTTTCTTGTAGGAATTGTAATTTGATGGACTTTAATGATGGTGTCTTTATATTTTCATTCCTTTCCACTTCTGGTTAGGTCATAAATGCAATGGAAATATTTGTGTTGTGTTTCTAGCACTTCCAATTTAGACTAGAATGCGGAAAAGACTGAAGGGCATTAAAACCAACAACAAATAAATTTTTTTAAAAAAAGACATATAGAACCAATAAAGAGATGGGGATTTGGATTATTTCAAACCTATGATATTTGGTTTATTTTTACATGAGGTTCAAGTCAGTTCTTATTTCTGTGCAACCCTCTGGGTCAGTTTCTAGCCATCTTTGTTTTAGGCTTGGCATTATGAAAGACTAAAACTGCTTTCTTGACTGACTGGTGCTCATCCAGTTACTAACTGTCTGCAACCTGGGGTTGAATTTTTACTTATTTCAGATGGCCCAGGCACTGGAAATAATGTGCTGATTATATTATAATCCAAAGAACTGCCAAAATAACATGTGGCTTCCAAGAATGGCCCAGAGAGTTGTTATATCCAAGAAATAGAAAGCCAAGTTAGAACCCAGTATCAACCTCTTCATCCAAATCTTCATTCTGGTAGAAATGAAAGTACTAGTTATTCATGTAAAATGAAAGTAATATTTTAAATTAGACTTGCTTCTAGGCTGTTCTAAGGTTTATTTTCTTTATGGTACATTAGAGTAACCCTGTAATTTGGAGATACTCTCTTTCAAATGGTTATCTTAAAAAAGTTTTAACACTTTGGTGACATTAAATTAGACAACATCAAAGTCAATAAAGTGGGATATTGATCAATAAAAAACATTAACTTAATTGAAACTTTGATTCCTCTAGCACTGTGAGTTATAAAATAAAATCATAGTGAATAAATCCTACCTTCAGAAAACGATTTCTTCTTTAGGTAACAACAAAGTCCAGTTAAAAGAAGAGGTTAAAAGAGGAAGAAATCAGATCCCTTTGAGAAGGACAAAATTACTTCACTTGCCTTTTTCTTTGGGAAGATGATGAGGACCAGAAAGGATTCATCTACTGCAAAGACTTGTGAAACAAGAAACACCCAAAAAGTTTTAGACATTGGTAGATGCTGCATTTTATTTTGCACTTCTTTAGGTGTGAAAGGGCATGTCATTTCCAATGACTAGGCTGTGTGGAATAACAAAGTGTTGGGGTATGAGCCAATTATAGAGGATCATTTGACAGAGTAGCTTGTCTTAATAGAGTAAGAAATCATTTCTTAAATGGATTGGGGTGAGTGGAGGGACATGAGAAGTATCTATTTCAGATCCTTTGTGTATTTTTGATTGTGTTGTTTGTCTTTTTAAATATTGAGATGTAGAAGTTCTCTGTGAATTATCAGATACGTGATTTCTAAACATTTTCTTCCATTCTCTGGGTTGTCTTTCTATTTTTTTATTGTGCCATTTGAAGTATAAGTTTTAAGTTTTAGTGAAATCCAGTTTATCTATTTTTTGTTGTTGTTGCTCATACTTTTTGTGTCACATCTAAGAATCCTTTGCCAAACTGGGGTCATATATGTTTATTCCTAAGTTTACTCCTAAAAGTTCTACACTTTTAGCTCATAGGTTTATAGGTATTCAATCATTTGAGTTAATGTTTGAATATGGTGTGAGGTTATAAGGATTCAACTTCATTCCTTGATATGTGGCAATCCAGTTATTCCACAACTATTTCTTCTATTTCTTTCCCTTTAGCTGGCCTTGTCATTCTTGTCAAAAATTAGATGACCATAGATGCATGGATTTATTTATGGATTCTCCATTCTGTACCATCCATCTGTAAGTCTAATCCTCATGTCAAAAATCACACTTTAAAAAAAAAAAAAAATATATATATATATATATATATATATATATATATATATATATATATATATTTAGTTGTATTTGGACACAATACCTTTATTTTATTTATTTATTTTTATGTGGTGCTGAGGTTCGAAACCAGCGCCTTGCACAGGTTAGGTGAGTGCTCTATCACTGAGCCACAACCCCAGCCCAATATCACACTTTTTGATTACTGTTGCTTTGTAGTCAGTTTCGAACTTAGGAAGTGTGATTCCTTCTACTTTGCTCTTCTTTATAAGACTTATTTTTATTTATTTGGAGCCTCTTGCAATATATGTAAATTTTAGAATCAGCAGGTCCATTTATACAAAGCAGTGAGTTGTGATTCTGACAAGGACTGTAGTTTGGTATGAGGAATATAGCAATACTACAAACATTAATTCTATAGATTCATAAACATGGGATGTTTTTCCATTTGTTTGTATCTCCTTTAATTTTTTTTTTAGTTTTTGCATATGTTTTGCCTTTCTTTTGGTAAATTTATTCCTAAGAATTTTATTATGTTTAATACTGATATAAATAGAACTCTTTTATTAATTTTATTTTTCATATTTAAATTTAATTTATTTGTTAACTGGTATATAAAGCAAAAAACTTGATGTATTAATTGGGTTTTGTGATATTTTGATACAGATATATCTATCTTCTCAAATAAGATATCATCTATTTATGGTGAAAACATTCAAAATATTTTCTTCTAGCTTTTTGAAATGTATAGTGCATAATGTATAGTACATAGTCATTATAATAATTATAGATTCAAATATATAGTACATAATCATTATCTATAGTCATCTTACTGTCAAACATACCCTAGAACTTCTCTCTCCTACCTGAAATAACCAACTTTTTGCTATCTTTCCCTCCTCATATTTTCTTCATCCTCTTGTAACCATCATTTTATTCTCAATGTCTATGAGATCAACTGTTTTATCTCTTAAAAGATCAATATATGATTCAATATATGAGTGAAATCATATAGTACTTTTCTTGATGTGTTTGGCTTATTTCATTTAACACAATGTTCTACAGTTGCATCCATGTTGTTGCATATGACAGGTTTTCATTCATGTTTATGGCTGAATTATTATTCATTTTGTGTGTGTGTGTGTGTGTATATATATATATAATTCCATTTTGTATATGTACATTTTTGTTGCCTGTTTTTCAGTTGATGAACACTTTGGTTGTTATTATTTCTTGGAAATTGTGAATATTGCTGCAGTAAGCATGGGAGTGGAGATATCTCTATGACATAGTGATTTCATTTCTTTTAGATACATACTTAGTAGTGGCATTGCTGGATCATATGGCAGTTCTATTATTAATTTTTTTGAGTAACTTCCATTCTGAGTCCCTTAAGAGCTATATTGATCCTGTTATCATTATATAATGATCTTACTTATCTTTTTTTATTTCTTTTGATTTGAAATCTACTTTTCTAATATAGATATTGCAGCTTATGCTTACTTTTGGATTCCATTTGCATGGGATACTTCTCGAATCCCTTCACTTTCAGTCTATGTGTGACTTTAGAGGTAAGGTGAGTTTCTTTCCAACAGTATTAATTTGGGCCTATTCAGTCATACTATATCTTTTATTTAGAGAATTTAACCCATTTACATTTAATATAGTTATTGATAGGTAAGGTATTGCTACAGACATTTTGTAGCCATTAAAGTTTTTATTATACTTTCTTTCTTTTCTACCTCTCTGCTTATAGTTTTCCTTTGTAGTTAAGTGACTTTCTTTAGAAGTATGTTTTGATTCTTTGCTTTTAATTATATATTTTTCCTTCATGGTTACCATGAGGCTGACAAAAGACATTTTAAAAATTATAACAAGCTATTCTTAGATAAAAGCAACTTAACATAATTATAAAGGTAAGAAGACATAAACAGAAAATAAATAAATAACTAATAAAATATTCTACTCTTATACTACATTTCTCTCCACATTTTTGAATTTTTGATGTCCCATTTTATATATTTCTATATAATCTAACTCTTAATAAGCTAGTACAGTTATTGTTATCTTTAATTGTTTTATTTTAGATCTTCATTCTAAGACATGAATTGGTTACACACCATGTTTACAATATTAGAACATTTTGAATTTGTCTACACAGTTTTTCTTACCAGTGAGTTTTTTATCTTCTAATGTTTTCTTTCTACATACTAACATCTCTTTCTTTCAATTTGAATATGTCTCTACAAGATCTTATTTCTTATTGAGCAGATCTGGTGGAGATATATTCTATTAGCATTTGTCTTGGTATGCTTTTATCTCTTCTTCATTTCTAAATGATAGTTTTGCTAGGTACAACATTTCAGGTTGGCATTTTTTTTCTTCAGTACTGTAGAAATCTCATGCTATATTCTCCTGTCCTTAAGGGATTTTTTTTTGATAAGCCTGCTTTCAGAAAAATTGAAACACACTTATATTTATTTGGCTTTATTTTCTCTTGCTTCCTCAAGAGTCTTTGATTTGTGTTTCACCATTGAGAGTTTGATTACAATCTGTCTGAGAATAGATGAGTTAAATCTGACTGATAACCTTTGACCTTCCTGTACCTAGATATTTCTATCCTTTCTAGGTTTGGGAAATTTTCT
Organism: Callospermophilus lateralis; assembly: GCF_048772815.1. NCBI lineage: Eukaryota > Metazoa > Chordata > Mammalia > Rodentia > Sciuridae > Callospermophilus > Callospermophilus lateralis. The sequence goes on along the minus strand of NC_135310.1, from coordinate 80,750,296 downwards.
GTTATAATCTTTTTTTTTTTCTTTTTCTTTTTGGTACTGCAATTGATCCCAGTGTTCTTAACCACTGAGCTACATTCCCAGCCCTTCTTTTCTTTTTTTTTATTATTTTGAGATAGGTCTCACTAAGTTGTTTAGGGTCTAGATAAGTTGCTGAGGCTGACCTTAAACTTGTGAGCCTCCCACCCAGCCTCCAAATAGCTGTTATAATCATTTTGAATGTTTATTCATTTATTTATTTTTTCCAGCTTATTTTTAGTGAGAGGCTGAAAGAAGATGATTTAGGATTGCCACCCAGATTCCATTTTGAGCTCAAATTCTTATCCTATTGGATGATATATTTTTAGATAGCTTTAAACTTTTATTAAAGACTTGGGGAGTGGGAGGAAAGAGGAATGGAAGAGAGAGCTTGATCAATGAGTATGAGATTTTGGTTAAAAAGAAAAATATGTGTGTTAGTTTCTCACTATTATGGAAAAAAATACCAAAGATAAACTACTTAGAGGAGGATAGATTTATTTTGTCTCATGATTTTATAAGTTTCAGTCCATGGCTAGATGAATCCATTGCTTTGGGCCTGAGGCAAGGCAGAATTTGTTTTGGCAGGGTGGGGAGTACTGGAGATTGAACTCAGGGGTACTGGATCACTGAGCAACAACCCCAGTCCTATTTTGTATTTTATTTAGAGACAGGGTCTCACTGAGTTTCTTAGTGCCTCGCCTTTGCTTTGAACTCTCAGCATCCCTCCCTAGCCTATGGGACTACAAGTGTGCGCCACCATGCCCGTCAATGCAGAAAATTTTGACAGAAAGATGTGACAGAGGAAAAATTGTTCCCATTATGGCAGTAGAAAGAGAAAGGAACAGAGGAAATGGCCACAAGATTTAGTCCCAAGGGCATGTCTAAAGGATCTGCTCCCTTCAACTAGATCCCACCTGCTACAGTTTTCATCACCTCCCAACAAAGCCATCAGCTATAAACCCATCAAAGAATTAGTTCATTGATGAGGTCAGAGTCCTCATGATCCAATCAGTTCCAAAGAGGTCTACCTCTGAACATTGCTGCATTGGAGAACAAGCCTTCAACATATCAGCCTTTGAGAAACATTTTATGCCTAAACCAAAACAAATGAGATCTGATATTCTCTGGCACAGTGGGATGAAGATAAGCAATAGTGTATTGTATATTTCAAAATAGTTAAAAGAGAAGATCTTGAATGTGTATGCCATAAAGAAACGATAAAATTTAAAGTGACAAATATTCTTATTATTCTGATTTGATATTTACCTAATGTATACATAAATCAAATATCAAATTTTACCCAAAATGTTCAAATATTATGCATCAATGAAAAAGTTAAATTTATTTTTAAAAGGATTATCTTAATTTATAGTTCTTTAATGTTCTTTCTCATATTAAGATTGTAAGTGCTTACTCTTTCCCCAACTCATATATCTTATAATCACTTCCTAGTTTCTGGAAATATAACCCAAATTAATGTACTTACATTATTTCATATTACATATTTCTTTTAAATGATTATTTTGGACTTTTGCATTCAACTTTTAAAATATATTAAAATCTAAATTTGTGTTTTCATTCATGAATGCTTATTTTTTAGTATTATTTTTAACGACTAGACTCCCATTTTTAAGGAATTTAATTTGTTTCAGTTCCCTTTGGCCACAGTGTGTTATTAAGAGAGAAACTATGTTTTTGTTTGTTATTCCTTTCTTTTTAAAGGGATAGTGAGTCAAACATTTCTGAATTCTGGCATATCTGAGAATTTCATTCTATTGTCTTAGTATGAGTGGTAAATTAACTCTTCATATAAAATTCTTTCATGAAATTTCTTTCCCACAGAATAAAAATATGTTGCAATAATGTGTCTGGGCATATCAAATTGCAGAGGAAATATTTGCTAGTTTGATTTTTTAAACTTTTTTTGTTCATAATCTATTATTCATTTGTTGCATGTTACATGGTAGGATGTATTTCTTCTTATCCTTCTAATTCCAAAATTTTGCTCTGATATGTTAAGCATAGATGTCTTTTTACTACATTTACTTGGACCATGGTAAGCTCTTAAAAATCTGTGTACTAGTTATATCTTTTTCATTTCCTGTTTTTTCTTTATTTGGGTTTCTACTTTTGAGCATCTTCAGTGGATTAAAAGCTCTTTCCTCAGTTCTCTTCTTCCCACATCTATTATCTTTTATTATTTTCAGTCCTTTTGTTTTTCTTCCATGTCTTGGGCAGACTTCATAAATTTGCTAAATATCTCACATTTTCAGTTTTGCTCTTTCTTTCTGGATCTGATATTCTGTATTTCTACTTGCTCCTTCTTTCTCTCCCTTATTTATTCTCCCTAGGTTAGTATATAGGCATTTTATTTGGTTAGTATATAGGCATTTATTTAAATAAATCTTGGTCTTCTGAAGACTGACTAGCTATTCACTTAAAATGTTTTACCTTTATCCTGGAGACCCACTAGACAATGTTTTTAGTCTCTTTAGAGGTTTAGTATGTTCATGAAGTCAAATTTTACCAATGGAATGTATGAAGAACTGATCCAAACCAGTTCCAGACTTGTCCCAGAAAATATCCCACATGCAATCTTCCATGCTATTTTCCATTCCATGATAACCTTAGAAGCCATGTGTTGGAGATGGTTGAGACATATGGTAGAAGGATCCTGGTTTATTGAACTACGGATTGAAGGAGAATTGCCGATAATCAAGAACATCTGTTTTAGATTTCAAAGGCCAGAGAAACAAACTTTTATTTTCTTGATTCAATAAAATGCATGGATTTATATGCCATAGTAGTGTCACCTTAATTAATATTCTTATTGTATTCATTCATTCTTTCTTCCTCCTCATCTTCTTCTCCTCCTCTTCCTCTCCTCCTCCTCATCCCTCACCTTCTTCTTCTCCTTCCCCTTTATCCTCCTCTCCTCCTCCTCCTTCTTTTCCAATTCTTCCATAAAAAGCCATATATTTGACATTCTTTTTGAGGTCAGTTTTCTCTAAATGTCAACTGAATCTTTGGTATTATGTTCTTTTCCTCTTGTGTGGTCATGTTAAATTCTATGTTAATTTTTATTTCTTTACTCATCTTTTAAATTATAACAATTTGGCAACACAGGGATTGTCAACACAAAGGCTTTGTGATTTTTTACTTGGCTATGATAACTCTATACTTCTTTTTAGGTCAAAATCTTTTTCTAAAACTTTCATTTATTGTGAAATATTTTCAGTATTTGTGCTGTGTCCAGAATTCTTTTTATGCATCAAAGTGCAATTCTAACCTACTCCACCACTTGCTCCTCTAGTAACATAAACAAATGAACAAAAAGTGCAGTATAACCTACAGTGTTGTAACATACACTGCTACTAGGGTTTCTTATTTCCACTCTGGCTCCAATGCTTCAGAACCTCACCTGCTCCCTCTACTTGTAGGTAGCTAAGAATCTGTTCTGAAAGTAATTAATATTAAATCAGATAATTAAAAAGTAATTTTTTTAATAATTCAAGTTTCCATTCATGAGTGAATGAATAAGCAAAACAAAGCATATATGTAAAATGGTATATTATTCAGCATTTAAAAAGAAGGGGATTCTGACACATGCCATAACATGGAAGAAACGTTAAGATACCATATGGAGTAAAAGAAGCCAGTCAGAAAAGGATAAGTACTGTATTTTTTCCTCTTACATGAGATACTTAGTTAAATTCATAGAGACAGATGGATAAAGGTGTTTTTCCTAGGCTGAGAGTTATTGTTTAATGAGTACAGAATTTCCATATTAGAAGATGAGAGAAGTTGTGGAGATGGATATTTATGATTGCCCAATACTGTGAATGTATCTAATGACCCTGAATAAATAAATAAATAAATAAACCACTTTAATTAAAATGGTAAGTTTTATGCTGTGCATATTTTTCCACAATTTAAAAAATGAGATAAATAAAAGCAAATTATATGTCATTAGAATTGTAGACTTTGAGAACAATTTAGACCTGCAAAGTCCTGAGAGACAGACAGATTTATATAAGGTCAACAAGTAGGTGATTAACCAACACAGAACTGCCAGATATATATCTTGGTTGTGTTTAAAAGAATATTTCAAATAATGAGTGTCTCTTTTTACCTGCTGGTTAGGTGATTTGCTTGAATACTTTGTTCTGGAGATTACAATATCACTTCTACCAGTCTCCTTCTTGAAACAGAGGGGTATCTCTGATTAGAAGCTGTATGGCTAACATTGTTTTTAGTAAGTACAATAACTGTCTTAGGCTCCTAGAAACAATCAGGATATTTAGCAAAGGATATATTTAGGGACATTTCCCAGGGTGACAGGAAGACTCTACAGTTCAGGAGTTAATGATGTCATAACTGGGCCCCTCAGATGGAGAGCTGTGGAATCTGGAGTGAAGAGTGGAAAGGAGTTATAAGAAAGCTTGTCCTAGTCTTCCTGGCTTTGAAGATGCTGAGTGAGTGTGGATGTACCTCTTTGTGGTGTTTTATGACTAATTAAATTGCATTTATGCAAAGAAGAAGAATGGCCATAATTATAGATGACTGTCTGGGAAAGATATTTTCCCAGACTGGAGAAGTGGAACGACTCACTGATAGAGGATTTAATGAAGTACAGCTTGGAAGAAGCCAAACAAAAAATGAATTTACACTAATTTGCCACACATGAAACAGTGTTCAAATGTACTGGGGATAATGACTAATCACTGTGTAAGGGACTCAACTGGGTCATATGTATGCCACAGATTCGGAAAAAGAGACAACTAACATTCCTTAGGTCACATTGGAATTCAAGATCAACATACTTAACTCATTCAATGGTTGTGCAATCACTGAGCTGCCAGGGTTTCCTCTGGCTATGACTTTGTAACAGACACAGCTGCCACATGTCACTGAGAAATCTTCACAACTTGGTTATGTCAACTGAAGAAATATAGATTCAAAAAATGTGCTCTTTACAGCATTTTTCAGAGTACACCACTGTGTGGTCAGTGAAGGGATTGCATCTGGAGTGTCTGAAAATAAAAGTCATTTCACAAGTAGTATTAAATGAAGGGTCTTAAAATAGCCTGCGCAAGAATAGGTTATTTTGCCTTTGGCAGCACCAACAGCTTTGGACACTTAGTTACTACAGCAGCGGATGACAACAAAGCCCAAGAAAATAATCACTTCAGCATGCTTTTCTATAAGGGCCTTACAGCTATCACCTCAGGGGTTCTTGTTTAATATATTTTTATTTTCTCAGTGTTTACAATATAAGGTGTAAGTGAGGAAAGGAATCTATCCAAGTGGTTTCTAAGCAAGAAAATTTGCATATCTAGAGACTGAGAGGAAGTGTTCTTATCTACTTTGTAAGATAGATAGCAGAGCCTACTTTTCTAGGTCATTTCAGATCATACTGGCAAAGACATCAATCATGGGTCTTGAACAGGCTTGAGTCCTCCAAAGTCACATGTAGCAGAGTGGTATTCTGAAGGAGGCTCCTGTTTACACAATCATTCCACTTTGAAATCAGGGTAGGTAAAGAGAGGCTACTTATATTTGTGCTAGGTTTTCTGTTAAAACAGGAAGAAAAATAATTTCTTTTTGAAATAAGGAAAAACAGGACAATCATAGTTGCACACACCTGGAATCTCAGCTGCTCAGGAGAGACTGAAGCAGGAGGACCAAAAATTTAAGGCAGCTTATTGGGACACTGTCTCAAATTAAAAAATGGAAAGAACTTGGGGTGGGGGGAGTGTTTGGAACCCAGTGATGGAGTGACTCTGGGTTCAATCCCCAATACTTGACTAAGATGAAGGATTTCTTTGTAATTAGTGATAATGTTATATGAAGATGATTTATTACTACACCCATGGATTATTGAATTCATTTTGCCTTTATGGGTTAAGCACTCTAATTTCTCAAAACTAGAACTTAGCTTCATTTGTTTTTTTCTATCCTTTTTCTGCTTCTTTTGTTATTGCTCCCTTTTCTTTCAATTAGGTTTAATTTGTTATCCTCCTTCAAGCTTATTAAGGTGGAAATTTGAATATAATCATGTAATGTTATACATTTCCCACTAAGAATTGCTTTAACTACACTTCACAAAATGTAATATGTTGCATTGAATTTTAATTCAGTTAAAAATGTTTTTAAAATTTCCTGTGTGGTTTCTTCTGTTTTAGCAGCATGGTTTTAAAATTTTCAAAGATTTGGGCATTTTTCAAATACTTTTGCTATTAATTTCTAGTTTAATTTTCTTCTGGTCATAGAAGATACTACATATAAATTATTTATTGGCATGTTTTATGGCCCGAAATATGGTCTATTTTGTGAATGTTCTGTGTGCATCTGAAAAAAAAATGACGTTTTCTACTGTTGTATGAGAGAGTATGCTATAAGTATTAATGAGATCAAGTTGGGTGATAGTGTTACCTATATTGTCTGTGATTTTCTGCACTGTCCTATCAGCTACTGAGGGAAAGGTATTGAAATTTTTCAACTATAATTTTGGATTTGTGCATTTCTTTTTTCATTTGTGTCAATATTTACTTTGTGTAATTTAAAGCTCAAGTGTATATTTGCAATTTACTAATTGCACACATGTTTAGGATTATGTCCTCTAGATGAATTGATCACTTTGTGATTGTAAAATGTCCCTTTTTATTACTAACATTTCTTGTTCTAAAATCTACTCCATCCAAAGTTAATATAGCCACTCCAGCTTTCTTATGCTTAGGTTTGCATTATACATTTTATTCTGTTTCTTGACTTTTAACTTATTCTGTTATATATAAGGCAGTTTTGATGTTTTTAACTTACTCTAACTTTTAAACAGAATATTTAGCCTTTTACATAGGTTTTTTAAATACCATATTGTTATTTGTTTTCTGTTTGTCCCATCTCTCCTTTTATACTTGATTCCTTTTTTTCTAAAATGTTCATTAAATCAATTACTTTAATAATCCCATCTCATTTTCTTTATTGTTAACTCTATCTTTTAATTTAATTTTATTAGTGGCATTTTTCAGGTTTTAGGATACTTTAATTTATTCAGTTCAATTTGCAATAATAATAATATATCACTTTACATATAGTATGAGAATATTATAATAGTATATTTTCATATTCCCCTCCCAACATTTTGCTCTTGTGCTTATACATTTTACTTCTATGTATTATAAACCCCCAACTAAATTGTTATTGTTTTTATTTTAAATAATTATCTTTTAAAGTGATTCATGAATGATAAAAATAGTTTAAAAATAATTTTACATTTACCCATATATTTACCATTTCTAGAATTTTTTTTACTGTCTGTGAGTTTTGATTTCCTTCTGTTATCATTTTCCTTTTGCTTGAATATTTATCCTAGTATTTTTTTGTGTATGCTTGATGATAATGAATTCTTTTAGCTTTTAAATATTTTTTCTTATGGTTTGAAGAAATTCTTATTAAGTCTTCATTTTTACAAGACATTCTAAGTATAAAGTTACTTTTCATTTTTTCAAAGAAGTTTTGCCATGGCATTCTGCTTTGGTTACTTCTTGAAAAATAAGTAACAGTCTGCTGTTTTTTTGTGCACACCATATTTCACACTCCTCTGGCTATTTTAAGATTTTTTTCTTCTTCATTTTCATTTGTTTTTGGCAATTGTGTGGTTGTGTAGTGTTTTTGTTGTTGTTGTTATTATTTGGTTTTGCATTAAAAAAAATCCTTGATATTGGGTATCAAATAGAACAAAACACAACAATATACTGGGTGACTTTAACACACCTCTCTCATTACTGGGTAGATTATCCAAATAAAACCTAATAAAGAAGCTACATAATTAAAAAAATACAATTAATAATTTGGACTTAACAGACATATGTAAACTACTTCATTCACCTATGGCTAAATATATCTTCTTATCAACAGATGGAACATTTTCTAAAACAGATCATTTTTAGGCCAAAAACAAACTCTTAGATACAAAAAATGAGATAATAACCTTCATTATATTAGATCACAATGGAATGAAATTAGAAATCAATGATAAGACAAAAAGTAGAGGATCCAACATGGCGGCCGGCGAGGAAGCTGCACTTTCAATATCTCCACATTAACGGGATCAGAAACACCAATTAAAACAGCTACATTCTACCTACTGAGGATCTTCTAGCAAAATTCCGTTGAAAGGAGACCTGCCGAGAATTAGTAAGTTTATTAGACGTGACAGTTTGCCCCAGACAAGTGAAACTTGACCGGCAGCGCGGGCTCAGAGTCCAATCCCACGGCCACCCGCCGCTTCTGCAAGCGGCAGGCGGCCCAGAGCAGCGCGGCAGAAGGGTCCCCGCCCGGCCAGCAGACAGCTCCCACCATCCCGGCTACCCTGGCAGCCCTGCTCTCGCTCGGCGAACAGCCACCCCACCCGGCTGGTTCTTAGCCACGCGGCTGCAGTCACCCAGCTTTACAAGCGGCCCCCGGCGGCCCTGCTCCGCGAGAAGGGTCCCCGCCCGGCCGGCAGACAGCTCCCGCCATTCCACTCTTGTTCTGCAAACAGCCACCCCGCCCGCCTGGGTCTTAGCCACGCGGCTGCAGCCACCCGGCTTTACAAGCACCCCCGGCGGCCCTGCTCGGCGAGAAGGGTCCCCGCCAGGCCGGCAGACAGCTCCAGCCATCCCGCTCTTGCTCTGCAAACAGCCACCCCGCCCGCCTGGTTCTTAGCCACGAGGCTGCAGCCGCCCGGCTTTACAAGCGCCCCCGGTGGCCCTGCTCAGTGAGAAGGGTCCCTGCCCGGCCAACAGACAGTTTCCGCCATCCCGGCTACCCTGGCGGTCCCGCTCTTGCCCTGCAAACAGCCACCCCGCCCGCCTGGGTCTTAGCCAAGCGGCTGCAGCCACCCGGCTTTACAAGCGCCCCTGGCGGCCCTGCTCGGCGAGAAGGGTCCCCGCCCTGCCGGTAGACAGCTCCCGCCATTCCGCTCTTGCTCTGCAAACAGCCACCCCGCCCGCCTGGTTCTTAGCCACGAGGCTGCAGCCGCCCGGCTTTACAAGCGCCCCCAGCGGCCCTGCTCGTCGAGAAGGGTCCCTGCCCGGCCGGCAGACAGCTCCCACCATCCCGGCACTCCTGGCAGCCCGCCCGCTCTGCGAAGGGTCACCCCGCCCGGCTCTTAGCCACGCGGGTGCCATCTGCCTGGCTCTGTGGGCGCCCCCAGCGGCCCAGCGCAGCCAGAAGGGTCCCCGCCTGGCCCGACAGAAGGCACGTGCCCTTCCGGCTCTGCTAACGGCCCTGCCCACCCGGGAAAGGGCTCCCCCCTTGAGAGGATGGGAAGGAAATCTAACCAAGCCTCTATGAATTAGCGAACTGGGATCTAAAACCAGAGATTGTGTCAGACCAGAGACAAGCCAGTTCCACCTCTCCCTTCGGTCACTCCTGCAAGGAGCCAGGGGCCCGCCATAGCAGAGAGGGGAAGTCACCAAAGATCGGCCAAAGAGATTCCTTCCCAGCGGATTCTAAATTAGCAGGAGCGGCGAGGGAGCCGGCCGGAGCTGGCGGGAACCGCGGCAGCGGCACGGGAACTGGCGGGAGCTGAGGCGGCGCTGACGCAGGAGCCGGCGGGAGCCGCGCGGCGCGGGTCTCCCAGCTACAGCTCCCACCAGTGCTGACAACTGAGGTCTCTTGCACCAGATACGGGGGCGTGGCTACCAGAAGGTAAGCAAATTTGCTGGGGGTTCTCAGCCCCAAGCTCTACAAACTTAGGGCCTGAGGGAGGCAAACAAGGAGAGTGTGCCCAGGCACTAATGAAACAGCTGCTCCACGCATGTGCAAGGAAGGCGGAACCGTGACCACCGACAAAACAGGCCCAGTGGCCCGCCAGATACATCGCCCCGGTCGGGGGAGGGGCAGAGCCGCCACCAGCGCCTTTTAGGTAGACAGATCTGCAACCGACAGACAGAACAGGCCTAGTGGCCAGCGGAGGGGCAAAGCCGCTGCTCACGCCTGCAAGGTAGGCAGACCTGTGACCACCGAAAGAACAGGCCCATCGAAAGTACAGGTACACCGGCCTCCTGGCGTGGAAGGCACATTGCCTCAATTGGAGGAGGGGCAGAGCCACCGCCAAAGCCTGCGAGGGAGACTTTGCAGCTATACAAGAGCAATATAAATATATAGGGGGAAAAATCAATAACACAACAGTTTCACCAAGCAGAAAGAAACGCGATCAGTATGAAAAGACAAGGAAAGAAAGGACCACAAGCAATGCAGGTCAACTCAACTTTAGAAGAGGTAATATCTGCAGCAGATGGAATGTCAGATAAAGAATTCAGGATATACATGCTTCAGATGATCTGGAGTCTCAAGGAAGACATTAGACAGCAAAATCAGACAATGAAAGACCACTTCGACCACTTCGACAATAAATTACATAAACAAATCCAAGAAGCAAAAGATCAATTATACAGGGAGATAGAGGTTATAAAAAACAAACAAACAGAAATCCTGGAAATGCAGGAAACAATAAACCAACTTAAAAACTCAATTGAGAATACTACCAGCAGAGTAGAACACTTAGAAGATAGAACATCAGACAATGAAGACAAAGTATTTCAACTGGAGAAGAACATAGACAGCTCAGCAAAGCTGTTAAGAAACCATGAGCAGAACATTCAAGAAATATGGGATAACATAAAGAGACCCAACTTAAGGGTCATGGGGATACAGGAAGGTATTGAGGTCCAAACCAAAGGAATGAGCAATCTATTCAACGAAATAATACGAGAAAACTTCCCAGACTTGAAGAACGAGACAGAATCCCAAATCCTAGAAGCCTACAGGACGCCGAATGTGCAAAATCATAAGAGATCCACACCTAGACACATTATAATGAAGATGCCCAACATACAGAATAAGGAGAGAATTTTAAAAGCTACAAGAGAAAGGAAGCAGATTACATTTAGGGGTAAACCAATCAGGATAACAGCTGATCTTTCAACACAGACTCTGAAAGCTAGAAGATCCTGGAATAACATATTTCAAACACTGAAAGAAAAGGGGTTCCAACCAAGAATTGTGTATCCCGCGAAATTAAGCTTCAGGATGGAAGATGAAATTAAAACCTTCCATGATAAACAAAAGTTAAAAGAATTTGCAGCTAGAAAACCATCTCTTCAAAACATCCTCGGCAAAATATTACAGGAAGAGGAAATGGAAAATATCAATGAAAACCAACAGCGGGAGGTAGTACAGTAAAGGTGGGGGGGAATAATCAAAGAGGAAAACAAACCATGTTTAGTAACATAAATAAACAAATATGGCTGGAAGAACAACCCATATCTCAATAATAACTCTAAATGTTAATGGCTTAAACTCACCAATTAAGAGACACAGGCTAGCAGAATGGATCACTAAACAAGACCCAACAATATGCTGCCTTCAGGAGACGCATTTGATAGGAAAAGACATACATAGACTGAAGGTGAAAGGTTGGGAAAAATCATATCACTCATATGGACTTCGGAAACAAGCAGGAGTGTCCATACTCATTTCAAATAAAATAGATTTCAAGCCAAAGTTAATCAAAAGGGATGAAGAGGGACACTACATACTTCTCAAGGGAACCATACACCAACAAGACATAACAATCATAAATATATATGCCCCAAACAATGGTGCAGCTATGTTCATCAAACAAACTCTTCTCAAGTTCAAGAGTCTAATAGACCACCATACAATAATCATGGGAGACTTCAACACACCTCTCTCACCACTGGACAGATCTTCCAAACAAAAGTTGAATAAGGAAACTATAGAGCTCAATAACACAATTAATAACCTAGACTTAATTGACATATATAGAATATACCACCCAACATCAAGCAGTTACACTTTTTTCTCAGCAGCACATGGATCCTTCTCAAAAATAGATCATATATTATGTCACAGGGCAACTCTTAGACAATATAAAGGAGTAGAGATAATACCATGCATATTATCTGATCATAATGGAATGAAATTGAAAATCAACGATAAAAGAAGTAAGGAAAAATCATGCATCACTTGGAGAATGAACAATAGGTTACTGAATGATCAATGGGTTATAGAAGACATCAAGGAGGAAATTAAAAAATTCTTAGAGATAAATGAAAACACAGACACAACATATCGGAATCTATGGGACACATTGAAAGCAGTTCTAAGAGGAAAATTTATTGCTTGGAGTTCATTCCTTAAAAAAAGAAAAAACCAACAAATAAATGACCTAATACTTCAACTCAAAATCCTAGAAAAAGAAGAGCAAAACAACAGCAAAAGAAGTAGAAGACAAGAAATAATTAAAATCAGAGCTGAAATTAATGAAATCGAAACGAAAGAAACAATTGAAAAAATTGACAAAACTAAAAGTTGGTTCTTTGAAAAAATAAATAAAATCGACAGACCCTTAGCCACGCTAACAAAGAGAAGAAGAGAGAGAACTCAAATTACCAGCATACGGGATGAAAAAGGCAATATCACAACAGACACTTCAGAAATACAGAAGATTATCAGAAATTATTTTGAATCCTTATACTCCAATAAAATAGAAGATAGTGAAGGCATCGATAAATTTCTTAAGTCTTATGATTTGCCCAGATTGAGTCAGGAGGATATTGACAACCTAAACAGACCAATATCAATTGAGGAAATAGAAGATACCATCAAAAGACTACCAACTAAGAAAAGCCCAGGACCGGATGGGTATACAGCAGAGTTTTTCAAAACCTTTAAAGAGGAATTAACACCAATACTTTTCAAGCTATTTCAGGAAATAGAAAAAGAGGGAGAACTTCCAAATTCATTCTATGAGGCCAACATCACCCTGATTCCTAAACCAGACAAAGACACTTCAAAGAAAGAAAACTACAGACCAATATCTCTAATGAACCTAGATGCAAAAATCCTCAATAAACTTCTGGCGAACCGGATACAAAAACATATCAAAAAAATTGTGCACCATGATCAGGTAGGATTTATCCCTGGGATGCAAGGTTGGTTCAATATACGGAAATCAATAAATGTTATTCACCACATCAACAGGCTTAAAAATAAGAACCATATGGTCATCTCGATAGATGCGGAAAAAGCATTCGACAAAGTACAGCATCCCTTTATGTTCAAAACTCTAGAAAAACTAAGGATAACAGGAACATACCTCAACATTGTAAAAGCAATCTATGCTAAGCCTCAGGCTAGCATCATTCTGAATGGAGAAAAACTGAAGGCATTCCCTCTAAAATCTGGAACAAGACAGGGATGCCCTCTCTCACCACTTCTGTTCAACATAGTTCTCGAATCACTGGTCAGAGCAATTAGACAGACGAAAGAAATTAAAGGCATAAAAATAGGAAAAGAAGAACTCAAATTATCACTATTTGCAGATGACATGATTCTATACCTAGCAGACCCAAAAGGGTCTACAAAGAAACTATTAGAGCTAATAAATGAATTCAGCAAAGTGGCAGGCTATAAAATCAACACGCATAAATCAAAGGCATTCCTGTATATCAGCGACAAATCCTCTGAAATGGAAATGAGGACAACCACCCCATTCACAATATCCTCAAAGAAAATAAAATACTTGGGAATCAACCTAACAAAAGAGGTGAAAGACTTATACAATGAAAACTACAGAACCCTAAAGAGAGAAATAGAAGAAGATCTTAGAAGATGGAAAAATATACCCTGTTCATGGATAGGTAGAAGTAACATCATCAAAATGGCGATATTACCAAAAGTTCTCTATAGGTTTAATGCAATGCCAATCAAAATCCCAACGGCATTTCTTGTAGAAATAGAGAAAGCAATCATGAAATTCATATGGAAAAATAAAAGACCCAGAATAGCAAAAACAATTCTAAGCAGGAAATGTGAATCAGGCGGTATAGCTATACCAGACTTCAAACTATACTACAGAGCAATAGTAACAAAAACAGCATGGTACTGGTACCAAAACAGGCAGGTGGACCAATGGTACAGAATAGAGGACACAGAAACCAATCCACAAAACTACAACTATCTTATATTTGATAAAGGGGCTAAAAGCATGAAATGGAAGAAGGATAGCATCTTCAACAAATGGTGTTGGGAAAACTGGAAATCCATATGCAACAAAATGAAACTGAATCCCTTTCTCTCGCCATGCACAAAAGTTAACTCAAAGTGGATCAAGGAACTTGATATCAAATCAGAGACATGGCGTCTGATAGAAGAAAAAGTTGGCTATGATCTACATACTGTGGGGTCGGGCTCCAAATTCCTCAATAGGACACCCATAGCACAACAGTTAATAACTAGAATCAACAAATGGGACTTACTCAAACTAAAAAGTTTTTTCTCAGCAAAAGAAACAATAAGAGAGGTAAATAGGGAGCCTACGTCCTGGGAACAAATCTTTACTCCTCACACTTCAGACAGAGCCCTAATATCCAGAATATACAAAGAACTAAAAAAATTAGACAATGAGATAACGAATAACCCAATCAACAAATGGGCCAAGGACCTGAACAGAAATTTCTCAGAGGAGGACATACAATCAATCAACAAGTATATGAAAAAATGCTCACCATCTCTAGCAGTCAGAGAAATGCAAATCAAAACCACCCTAAGATACCATCTCACTCCAGTAAGATTGGCAGCCATTAGGAAGTCAAACAGCAACAAGTGCTGGCGAGGATGTGGGGAAAAGGGTACTCTGGTACATTGCTGGTGGGACTGCAAATTGGTGCGGCCAATTTGGAAAGCAGTATGGAGATTTCTTGGAAAGCTCGGAATGGAACCACCATTTGATCCAGCTATTCCACTACTCGGTCTATTCCCTAAAGACCTAAAAAGAGCACACTATAGGGACACTGCTACATCCATGTTCATAGCAGCACAATTCACAATAGCAAGACTGTGGAACCAACCTAGATGCCCTTCAATAGACGAATGGATAAAAAAAATGTGGCATTTATACACAATGGAGTATTACTCTGCATTAAGAAATGACAAAATCATAGAATTTGGAGGGAAATGGATGGCATTAGAGCAGATTATGCTAAGTGAAGCTAGCCAATCCCTTAAAAACAAATGCCAAATGTCTTCTTTGATATAAGGAGAGTAACTAAGAACAGAGTAGGGAAGAAGAGCATGAGAAGAAGATTAACATTAAACAGGGATGAGAGGTGGGAGGGAAAGGGAGAGAGAAGGGAAATTGCATGTAAATGGAAGGAGACCCTCAGGGGTATACAAAATTACATACAAGAGGAAGTGAGGGGAAAGGAGGGAAAATATAAGGGGGAGAAATGAATTACAGTAGAGGGGGTAGAGAGAGAAGAGGGGAGGGGAGGGGGGAGGGGGGATAGTAGAGGATAGGAAAGGCAGCAGAATACAACAGACTCCAGAATGGCAATATGTAAATCAATGGTTGTGCAACGGAAGTGATTCTGCAATCTGTATATGGGGTAAAAATGGGAGTTCATATCCCACTTGAATCAAAGTGTGAAATATGATATATCAAGAACTATGTAATGTTTTGAACAACCTACAATAAAAATTAATTAAAAAAAAATAAAAAAAAAAGACAAAAAGTAGAAACTACTCTAGAACCTGGGGACTAAATAATTCACTATTGAATGGTGAATGTATAGTGGAAGAAATCAAGAGTGAAGTAAAAAAAAAAAGAAAGAAAGAAATGAAAATGGTGTTAAAATATAACACAAATCTCTGGAACACTAGAAAAAGAACAAATCAACATCATAATCAATAGAAGACAGGAAATAATTAAAATCTGTGCCAAATTCAATGAAATTGAGATTCAAAGAAAATTTTAAAAATCAATGAAACAAAAAGTTGATTCTTTGAAAGAATAAAAAATTGATATATCCTTAGCCAAGCTAACTAAAAGAAAAAGAGAAAAAAATTAAAATTTGTGATGAAATGGAAGTATCACTATAGATACTACTGAAGTACAGAATATAATGAGAAACTATTTTGAAAATTTATACTCAAATAAACTAGAAAATCTTGAAAATATTGACAAATTCATAGAGACATATGAGTTAACCAAAGTGAACCAGGAGGATATAGAAGGTTTAAAAACAAATCAATTTCAAGTAATGAAATTTAAAAAGCCATTAAGAGCCTATGAATAAAGAAAAGTCCAGGACCAAATGTATTCTCATCTGGGTTATACCTTTAAAAGAGAACTAATACCAACCCTTCTCAAATTATTCCATTAAATAGGAAAGGAGGGAACTCTTCCAAACACATTCTAAGAAGCTAGTGTCACACTGATACCAAAACCAGACAAAAACACATCAAGGAAAGAGAACATCAGACTAATATCTTTAGTGAATATAGATGCAAAAATTCTTAACAAAATACTAACAAATTGCATACAAAAACATATTAAAAGATAGCATACCATTATCAAGTGGGTTTCATCCTAGGGATGCAAGTTCTATTCAACATACAGAAGTCAATAAACATAATTCAATCAATAAACATAATACATCACATAAATAGACTTAAAGACAAAAAACCCACATGATTACTCAATTGGTGCAGAAAAAGAATTTAAAAAAAAATACAGCATCCTTTCATGATTAGAACACTAGAAAAAATAGGAATAGAAGGAACATACCTCAGAGACAAACCTACATAAATACAGTTACCTTATACTAGACAAAGGTGCCAAAAACATATACTGGAGAAAAGACAGCCTCTTTAACAAATTGTGCTGGGAAAGCTGGAAATTCATATGCAGCAAAATGAAATTAAACCCCTTTCTTTCACCCTACAGAAACCTTAGCTGAAAGAGAATCAAAGATCTAGATATTAGACCAGAAATCCAAAACCTACTAGAAGAAAATGTAGGCCTAATACTCCAACATGTCAGCTTAAGTACTGATTTTTTTTCAACAAGACTTCTAAAGTGCAAAAAGTAAAATTAAAAATCAGTATATGGGATGGTATCAAACTAAAAGTTTTCTTCATGAGAAAGAAAACAAGAAAGTGAAGAGAGAGCCTATAGAATGAGAGAAAATCTTTAGCATCTACACCTCAGATGTTCATTTCCAGGTTATACAAGGAACTCAAAACCTTAACACCAAAAATAAAGTAAAATAAATAAGGAACTGAATAGACACTTTTCAACAGAAGAAATACAAATGGTCAATACATATATGAAGAAATGTTCAACATCTCTAGTAATTATAGAAATGCAAACTAAAACGACACTAAGTTTTCACCTCACTCCAACCATAATGGCAATTAACACGAATACAAGTAACAATAAATGTTGACAAGGATGTGGGGTAAAGGGTACACTCATACTTTGCTGGTGGGACTGCAAATTGGTGCATATATGGAAAGCAGTATGGCAATTCCTCAAAAAACTAGGAATGGAACCACTATTAGATCCAATTATACCACTCCTCAGTATATATCCAAAGGAGTTAAAATCAGCATACTACAGTGACACAGCCACATCAATGTTCATAGCAGCATAATTCATAGTAGCTAAGCTATAGAAGAAACCTAGGTGACCATCAACCGATGAATGGGTGAAGAAAATGTGGTTTATAAATATAATAAAATATTACACAACCATAAAGAAGAATGACTTTATGACATTTGCCAGTAAATGGATGGATCTGGAGACTATCATTCTAGATAAGCCAATCCCAAAAACCAAAGGTTGAATGTTTTCTCTGATATATGGAAGCTAAGCCACAATTTAGGGGCCAAGGGTAAAAAGAGAAATTCAGTAGATTAGATAAAGGGGAATAAAAGGAAGGGAGGGGGGATAAGAATAAGAAAGACAATGGAATGAAACAGACATAATTTTTCTATGCACATATATGAAAATACCTATGTGAATCCCACCATATATACATCCACAAGAATGGGATCTTAATATAGAATAAGATATAATAATATAATATGATTATAATATAATATATTATTATATAATTTATTATAAAATATTATATATTATTAAATAATTTTGTGAAAATAGATTCTACTGTCATATGTAACTAAAAAGAACCATAAAAAATAAAGTTGGCAAAGTAAGAGATTAATAACAGTAACTATAAAATGGAATAATTATGACAATTTATTGTAATAAAAGTTATTTAAAGCTTATGAATTATTTATTTCTGGAATTTTCCATTTAGTATTTTCAGATGACAGTTGATGACAGGTAACTGAAATTGAAAAAAGCAAAATTGTAGATATGGGATGTCTACTGTATCATGGAGTCTATATGCGAATAAATTTCTTTCAGAAGTTTTGAACATTAAAGCATACTAAATATTAGACCTGGATTGGTCAATAAAGTCTCCCCATTTCAGAAGGCCCTGAATTCTGTTTTCACCTAGGATTATGATTATAAATAGTAACTATCATTGGGTGGTATATCTGGAATATGTTGGTTTATTGATGTTTTTGATAGGAAGGTAAGTTAGCTGCATTATTGTGTAGAGCCCATTTTTGAGTGAATAAATGAAGTTCTAATATTTAATTTAATATTTTCTAACAGAAACTTCCCTGACATCTTCAACTAAATTATATTTTCTAATTTCACACTTATTGCAGACTATATTTGTTCTTTTTTTCTTGAGTCACAGTGTATAGCATTTCTGTAACTATTTAACTCCACTGTGTACTTCAAAAGACTCAGGGTCTTCGTTTTCTTTAGCATTTATTCCTGACATTTAATGTGGTGACTAACATTTACAAGATAATTGGTAAATATTGTTTGGCTGAATGAATAAGAGGTAAAGTAGATTAAGGGCTCATAAAGGTCACTTGGATTTAATAACAAAGAAATCCTTAACAAACACGATGATAACAATTTCAATAAATTGATGGGAGGAGGCCTAAGACCACAGGTGAGTGGATTTTTCACAAAGCATTGAGGAAACAGAAATAAAACCATACTAGTTATTTATTTCAAAATGACAAATTCCTTTTATGAGTTATTATTTTTTTCTTTCAAATTAAAAAAGTTTAAATTTAAAATGTCAGGTAAAAATTACAAAGTTATTATCTTTTAAAATTTGACCATTAACATGTCTCTGAGAATCAGTGCATGGGGGCTTTTATAAGTGGCAGGTTCTCTTGTGATATTAACCTCTTTCAGTTTTGCTTGCACACTGCTTTGAATTCTCCAGTTTGACAGCCTTAAAGACATATTCCTAATAGACTGAGGCAGTATGTTCAATTTGGTTACTGCAGACTAGTTGAAGAGGCTCCATAGAAACTGTCACTTAGATATTTAAATAAACCATTTAAAATCGGGTGAAGATTTGTCTTTCAGATCCTGTCTGCACATTTTCCTTTACCTCTCACCTGACAGACAGGATCTATCCTTGTGTAATTATCCTATGCCTTTAAAGGTGATTTCATTATTTCAAGTGTCTGTTTTAATCATCATGTGAAGTTGAAGACAAGAACTGAATGACCTTTAGTTTGCGGGCCATAAATATTTCAAAGGAAATAGATTTTTTGAGTTTGGAAAAGGGTTTGTCAGATGAACAGGTGTCACTGCAGATAAATGGTTTGCCTTTCACCATCAGCCACCTGGACTGTAATTTGGATTGGGCCACATGTGTGCTTGAGATTGACCATCTCAAAGATGGCTGTCTTGCAGCTGTCTCTCTATTAGAAGTTATCAAGCAATAGTCCATTCTGAACCCTATCATCAGTTTCCTAACAAAAAGACTGGGGACAGAATGGCAAGAAAATTAAGGCAAGGCTCTTTGGCAAGCAGTTGGCCTAGGCATGGTTTTCTTCCTATAAAATGCTTCCTTTTAAGCACCTAATGAGTCCTTGACAATGGGTGAGTGACCTTCAACTGAAAGGAGGACAGTTACCCAAGTTAAAGGAAGTGCTGGAGACACACTTTCAGAAAGAAAAATGTTCCAAGCTAAAAACAGAAGTAAATTATATCTTCAGGTAACAAACATGGGTACATTGCATGTTTATAAGCATGGATGAAACAAAGTAGTATAATCTAAACAGGGCACAGTAATTGAGGTGTGACCTATAGGAAAATGAGAAAAGTTTCCTTAAAACATCCAACATCTTATAAAAGCCCATGTTAAAGAAGCTATCCATTCATTCTCTTCCTTTGGTTCTTCTTAAATGGTATTCACCTATTATTTATTACTGTGCTTAAAGAAGCCATCTGGTAAAGTTAGTGGTAAACTACCCACATCTCTCTGTTTTATATTGGATATTTAGTCATTGTATCACCTTTTACACCATCCTTGGCTCATGTGTGCATTCCACAGAATACCTTGTTTATGGGGTAGGAATGAAGCAGTCTGCAGGCTGAAGTCCTAAAGTTACCTTTGTTGGTATTTAATTGTGGGTGCCCTTCTCAACTAGCAGCATGCTGCCAGGCTCAGTAGAGACTGACAGTCCATCAGAAATTATGGTAACATCTCTGACAATAAATCTTAATCACATTTATGCATCTTATATTTCTGTCAGTACTATATTTCCAAAGTGCCCTTTCACATGGCCATTTTATTGCTCCCTTTGAGTAGACAAAGTTCCCTGACTCCATCTCTCAGTGCCAAAAAAGGCATTAAACTATTCGCCTGGTCTTATCATCTTCCAGAAAACAATAAAGGCCCTTTTGTATGACTTTAGTTAAATGTGTTCATTGTGCCAGCAAGACAGGAGTTAGGCCTGTCTTTGAGGACAGGCTCACATCCAACCAGAGGATTACAGTTTCCTCTATTCTCTATTCCAGGCCCAGCTTTTGGAATTCACTTTCCCTGCCGCAGAGCATTCATTTAGTGAATTTTATTTATAGACATCAGATTCTTCTTATTTGTGTATGTTTTCAAAATGTTCAGTCATTACAAATTTGTTTTTGTTTTGCCTTTTGAAAGGTGGCCTAGAGCTAAAAAATTATGAGATGAACCTACCACAAATTGAAGAAAGAGGTGTGACAATTTAGATTGTCTTTGGAACTTTGTTGTAAGTGATTGCAACAGTTATAGGACACTTCTACATGAGGAGAATTTATTAGTGACTTTATATGTTTTAAGATGGAACCAATAGTAGAAAACACTTTTAAGAAATACCCTTGGAAGGCTGGGTACAGTGATGTATACCTGTAATCCCAGAAACTTGGGAGGCTGAGGCAGGGGGTTTGCAGTTTCAAAGCCAGCCTCAACTACTTACTGAGGCTCTAAGCAACTTAGAAAGACCCTATCTCAAAATAAAAAAAATAAAAATAAAAAAGGCTGGGAATGTAGTTAAGTGACTAAGTACCATTGGGTTCAATCCCTGTGGAATTTGATTATTATTGGAAGAAGATTTTTATGTAATTTAAATCTCATATATGTAAAAACATTGCCTTTTTAAACAGAACAATTCTATCTTTTCCTGGATTTGACTTTAGAAAATGCTATCTCCTCAATTTTGTTCAATTATTTGAATCATTACTGTGATATTTATAGTGAGATTGAGAGTTCCACCCAGATTTTTTCCCCCTTTTTCCATGGAAGTAAAGTTGTGTTTGAGCCAAACTGCTAAAGTGGATCATATTTGCCAGGCTCCCTAGTGGCTAGGTGACCAAGTTCTTGTTAATGGAACATGAGCAGAAGTGTTGTGTCTAGGTCTGGAAGTTAACATTAGGTGATAGTCTCAAGATTCTTTCTGGATGTGGCAGTGATCTAGTTTCTAGCTTTACTTGTGTTCCAGAAGAAGGGGGAGCAATAAATTTGCACCCCGAATGATGGTATGTAGCAGGTCTGTCCTGTTCAACTAAGCTATCACTTCAGATTTGTTACATGAACAAGAAATAAATTTCAAGATTCATTAAGTCACACTATTTTGGGGCCCCTTTTGTTAGAGAAGCTCATCCTTGCATGAAATAAACAACTGTAAGTCCAATTAATCAGTGATGTGTAATGGGCATATTAAAGTTTACGTGTGGTTTTAAAATTTCAGAAGTTGGCAGACATTGAAAATGTTTCTTCTGTAATGGGAGATCCAAACATCAATGTATATTTTAATATATATATATATCTGTTTTTAAACATTTTTTGGTGGGGGGGGGTACTGAGGATTGAACTCAGGGGCACTCAACCACTAAGCCACATCCCCAGCCCTATTTGTATTTTATTTAGAGACAGAGTCTCACTGAGTTGCTTAGTGCCTTGCTTTTGCTAAGGCTGGCTTTGAACTTGTGATCCTCCTGTCTCAGCCTCCTGAGCTGCTGGGATTACAGATGTGTGCCACTGTGTCTGGCTTTATACATTTTTAGTATAAAATTTTTCATTTATTTTCCAGTGTTGATGAGTGTGTGAAGAATCTTGGAGTTTTATAAATGCGGCATGTTATAGTTAAGGTTGTTTTAGAAGCTATTTGCTGATATCTGTTAAAAAAATATATGTATAACATTTGGGTTCTACTTCTTCAAATATGTCTCAGAAATATTTGTACATGTGACAAACATACATGTAAAAGGACATAAATTAAATTTTTTTGTAACAGAAAAAGCTATAAACAACTTAAGCATCTGTCAATGTAGGAATTCCTACATAGATATAGAAAAATCCATGCTATGAGAACCTCATCAAGAAAAACGAGAGGGCTGGGGATGTGGCTCAAGTGGTAACGCGCCTGCCTGGCATGCGCGGGGTGCTGGGTTCAATCCTCAGCACCACATAAAAGATAAAATAAAGATGTTGTGTCCACTGAAAACTGAAAAATAAATAAATTCTCTCTCTCAATAAAAAAAGAAAAATGAGAAATGTTTAGACATGGGATGATAACTAGGCTGTAATAATAAAAAAAATATGTTGCAGTATAATGTACCAATTAAGTAAAAGTGTGTGTGTGTGTAAGTGTATTTGTGTTTGTGAGTATGTGATCAGAGGAAGAAAACAAGGCTGAGATAAGATGCAATTTGTCTTTGAACTCTTTTATTTTTTGCAATATCCAACATATAATGAAAGCCAGATGTTGACCCAGATATAATGAGTTTCACCTCTTCTATCATCCAGAGTGTAATAAGCTGCATCCACATGAATAAATGCAATTGTGAGATATACAGAGCAAGTGTAGGAAGACAATGCACCAAGGTCATTTCTGGCAGGCAAGGGGGATTTATGGCAGAGATTGAAAAGTGAAGGGGGACTATCACTTTTCAATTCCATATACTTTTATCTTTTCTTTTACTTCTTAAATATGTCCCATGACTCCTTGATTCAGATATAACATAGCATTAAAAACCACAACATATTTAAAGTGTTTGCACCATAGGAACTTTTTAAGAGTGTCAGATGCTAATGCTGCTGTGGGATTTGTCTTCTCAAAACCAGGGGCTTCAAAGAAATTAGTCTTGATCTAAGAGGAAAGCTCTGGGTCAGAAAGAAATTCAAATGCAAATGGAAAATATGACTTGTACTGGAACTCTTTAAGCAATTTTTGGACTTTTCTGTGAGAACACTGTAGCTTTCTTGTTGGTAAATTTGGGAATTATGGAGAAAGTCTTGTGGACTGTGAGCATCTAGCTCAAATGTAGTTAACTGTGGCTGGGAGATTGTTCCAGAGTTGAGGATAACATCAGGTTACTAAGCAGGCAAGTCCTCTAACTGTGGCTTTTCAAAAATAAGACTCCTTGCAAACAGTTGGAATGTTTTGTAATAGGAAACACCATCAACAACCTAATATCCAGCTGTCAGGTTTTCAAAGAACAGATAAATAATATATAATGAGTAAATTAATACTCTTTAGGAGTATTAATGATAACACTTTGAAGCTTTCTTTCTAGAAGCAAAAATTAAAGTATAGTAACACCTTAGACTATTATTTTAACACATAAGTTTTTTTTTTTCTTACTGAACTTTGAGGTGATTTTAAAAATTTTGCCCAGGGCGGGTTATAATGTTGACACTTATTAGACAACAGGATGCCCAATTTTAGAAATTCAAACTCAGTTTTATCAAATCCAATGTTATTTTAAATGTTCTTAACCATGAAGTTAAATAAAACAATATCCAAATATTCCTTTTCTCATCTAATAATTTTAGGGGTGAGTATGTTAAAACAATTTAAATAAACAAAATTGAAGCTTACACCCAAGAGTTATTCCACAGACTACTTTGGAAAATGCCATTGCTTGGCATGAATGATTTTGGACTGTTCTGCTAAATAATTCAGTTGAGTAGTGACAATCAACCTTCAGTTTGGATTACCCCAGTACTTAAAAGGAAAGTATATTCTTAGAAAAAGTGAGCATGCTATCTATCAGGACTATAGTCAACAGTTATTCATGGATCTCTACATGGATAAAAGGAAAAAGAATAAGCTGTTTACCTCTCAGTGAGAAAGAGCATTATCAAATATTTATAATACAAAAAGCACTATAAAAATACTATTAAAGTGTGTTTGGATTACAAAGTAAGGGCAGAAAACCCCCTCCAAATCAACAATGGCTTAATGGAGGGGTGACATTTAAACAGAGCCTTTAAGGATGTCTAAGATTATCTCCAAATACAGAAAGGAACAGGTGAAATAAAAGCAGTAGTAAGTGCATGTATCAAGCCTTAGATACACAACTGTTGTGGCTAAGAACATGAAAGTATAATAAGGGAGTCTTCTGAAAACTTAAGATTACAGAAAGAATGCAAGTAAATTACTATTCCACTTTGGAACTTTCAAAAATAAGACTTTCCAACAGACAATAGGTATGAGAGAATAAAGACTCTAAATTGCTTTAATTTTCATTTAACATCAAGGGTTGGGCCGGATGACTAGCATAACTTTTTCTCTTATTGTGTAGAAAATATAAGTCTGACCACTATTTAAGGTTAGCCATGAGAATGGAATTTGGAGGTGAATGACAGAATCTGGAGGAAAGAGGTGAGTATTTTGATGTCTTTAATTATAGAGGGCATTATAATTATGAGAGGAGAAAGAGAGACAGAGCTGAGGAAAGAAGTCACCAGAGTTCAGCTGCCACACTCCCCAGTACAGATGCTCAAGGTTGAGCTGATGGAGAGACTGGAACGTGAAGAGTTGGGAAACTTTTGCTCTCTTCTAGGAGAGAACTTGCAGGCTGCCTTCAGATCAATTGAAGGATACTTTCACACTACAAATAAATATGACAGAGTGTGATTAGGCAGGAGGAGGTCCGGAAATTCACCTTTCTAAAACATCCTTGACTTTGGTTTAATAAGGACACAGGCAGCTCAGTGGGAATGATAAAGTTAATACAAAGGCAATGAGATGTGCCTTCTAAGCAGGGACCAAGTGGGTAACACAGTCAGATCTCAGTGTATAGATGGAGTGGGTTCAGAGATTGCTCAAGGTGAAGATAAGCCAGCATTATCTGGGAAGCATTATAAAGTGACCACAATACTGTCTAGACAAAGGGCATTGCTAAGGCTGCCATACGCATCTAAATATCTG
This sequence comes from Callospermophilus lateralis, assembly GCF_048772815.1. Lineage (NCBI taxonomy): Eukaryota > Metazoa > Chordata > Mammalia > Rodentia > Sciuridae > Callospermophilus > Callospermophilus lateralis. Next base: position 80,724,835 of record NC_135310.1, on the reverse strand, counting down.
TTCCTCCCACTCTCAAAGAGCACTGAGAAAGATACCAGTATACATGGCCATCTCTCTTGTTCCTTGCCATTGTCTTTTTTATAGACTTAAGTGGCTATTTGGCTAAGTATTGGTTAATGAAATTTTGTGTGTATATGGGGGTGTTTGCTTGATGATTTGTGTCTTGATAAGATAAGGATGTAGTTGGGACCATCCTGACACTCTCTCTTTGCTTGAATGTAAATATATACCTCAAATATTCTTTTTTTGTTCATGGAGTAAAAAGCATACAGAGGATGTTGAAAGCTCTAATTCATATTATAACTGAGTAGGTAAATTAAAAATAACACCTGCTTATATTTATAGGATTTTTTGTCATTCTAAAACAAACTTGTTAAGTCACGGTTAATCATATCTCATAGTTTTTGGCATTTTATTTATCCATTAAAATTGTATTGATCAATTGAAGAACACTTCGATCTGATATTTTTTTTTTAGGTTTATTGAGGACTTGTATGTATAAAAGGTAGTTGTGTAAGATCTCATATATTTAGATAGCTGAAAGATGGGCTACTAGGTTTATCTAAACCAAAACTACTAGTCTAAAAGCAACTTAACCAAACTTAAGATTTAAAAGTTATTTTGCCCCCACCATCTTGTATTCAAAGCCAAAATAAAGAAATTACATTTTTGTTTACTCTGTACACTATGAACCCATTAAAAATGAGAATTATGAATTTTTCTGATCTGGAAAAATGGTTTCTTAGGAGAAGGGATTGTAATTGAGGAAAACGAAATAAGATATTTAAGTGGCTGCCAGATTGAGAAGGAACTTATTTGCTAGGATTTGAAAATGGATTTTGCCTTAGAGATAGCTGGGAACAATAGAATAATTTAATTTAGGAGATAACATCAAGTTAGAATTTTGGTAGATTGCTTTAGTAACTCTGGAAGAAAGAAAAGAGGAGATATAGAAGATGCAGACAACAGTGAAGAATTAAGTGTTTTAAAATAATTTTAATATAGTTAAAATATTTGCTAATAACATTCCTCTTTGATGATTAGTTAAAACCACTCAACTGTTAAATTAAAAAACTTCAATTTATATGAAATTGCACTTATTGTCTTCATCCTGGCAGGTACACAATAACTGGTTTAGTGACTGCTGAGCTGAGTTGAATTCTACAACCTTATGCTAAATAAGTATTTAATATGTTGCATTTGCAATCAAGTTTTCTTATATCTTGTCTGTATATATAGCCACAATAAGATCCAGCTTGCTTTGGCACATATCAGTGTCCGAATTTGTGTACTATTGTCTTTCTGACATACCTACACTTATATAATCACATGTCTCAATTTTTGCTTCAGAAATGTTGAGGTATATTCTTATTTCCCCCCCTAAGGTTTCCATTTTATTTATTTAATTTTTTTTAGATTTATGTTTTATTAGTCCTAATCTGTTGTACATGAAGGTATAGTCTTTTATGGTAATACAATTTAAGAAATGGGACAAATTATGACAATGCTTAATTTTATTTTCTTCTTGCTATAGAATTTTTTAATGAAGTAAGATGACCTGACTTTTCCAATTGTTGCTATTTATAGACATGAATCATCTAAAGCAAAGCAGTGTCTTTTTAAACCAAACATGCTTATTTGGAGGCACTATTCATGTTTACAGTGGGACAAGTAGCCCCTTGACTCTTGTTTAGATCTTCTCTGGCACCAGAAATGGCCCTTTCTTTGCCATCAGGCTACAATGTTCACGCCTTTTCTGGCACATCTCATTGACTTTATAGGAAAAGGAACTCTTGTGTTTTTATTATGCTGCGCTAAATATATATATATATATATATATATATATATATATATATATATATATATACTGTTACTTTTTTATTCTCTAAATATCAAGATCAAATATTTAATGCACATACAAAAATACCTAAAATATATGTGTTTATCTAAAATATATGTGCGTGTTGTTGCTATTGTTCTTTTCTAAATGATTCACTTAAGAAATTGAGATAAGATGGTTGGTGAGTGCTGGCTTCCACAACAGAGTGGGACTCACTTGAAAGAAGCAGGAACAATGTTTTTCAAGAAGGCTATAAAAGGAGTAAGCACATCTGTAAACATATCTGCCTTTAGTTATTAATGGATATTTCTTCATCAAATTCATGACCCATGTGACTGACTGTAAAGAGACCCTACCTGAAGTATTGTGACACCACAGGAACTCGTGGAAGACACATTATGAAAGCATAGAACACGAAGTCAATCTGTGCCACTCCCACAATCCCAGCAATGCAATATTTTCTTGGAGATGAGACTCCCCAAATGAAATGTGCTAACATTTTAATTCTCTTCAAGATCCTACACACATTTATTTCCATTTCCCCAAGCAGCCTTGTCAAACATTTAGGACTTAGTAGCGACATATATAAGTGAATAAATAAATACCATGGACTACCTTTGTGCTGGATTATTCAAGGGAAGAAGAGTTTGGAAAAGTGAATGCTCAGGACAAAGTTCAGAAAACAGAGAGTGGTGAGGCATAGCACCAGAATGTTCAGGAAACAGAGAGCCAGTGAATGAGATCTGTTTGGAAAGATGTATTACACAGAATTTAGGGGCTACAGGCCTTATAAGTTGTGGTTGTACAAAAGAGGCAAGAAGGTTCTAGGAGTAAAAACAATCTCTGGAATTAGTGGCATGAAAAGTGACTCTGTCAGAGAAAGTCAACACAGACTCATGCCCCTGAAATCCAATGTGAGTTAAAGGCCCATGGTCACATAAATTAAAACAGTTTAGCTGGACTATTAGCTATACACCTGCAGAAAAGTTTGACTCAACTGCTTGTCTTAACTGAAACTCTGTGCATGAGAGCCATATGCTCCCTAGCCTGGCACCCAGGCATTGTTTGATGTGGTGGGATAATTGGTTGGCTCCACCACATGCCTTCCTGAGACAGTACAGAACATGCTTTTCACCACTTCCTGAGTTTGTAGAACAGCATAATAGTGCAAGAACAACAAATCTATTCCACTGAGAATTTCATGGTCCACTAGATGGGACTCCAGTGAGCCCGTAAGACACCTAGCATCAGCTCTATACTGAGAGGCAACCTGCCATGCAACAGCAGGCCCCATACCTCCCACACTAGGAATTATGAAGCACAGGAGGGGTAGGAGGGGCAGGGGTAGTGAAGGTTGGGATTTTTGGTGAGGATCAGTGTTAGAGAAAAAGCCTGGTCTTTCTGGATGTGATTGACTGTGTAGTCCAAGTGACAGTCCAACTGGGAATTATCCCTGATCTGTTGTTTTTGTGCTTCAATTTTATTATCTGCTAAATATGGACAATGTTCCTGCCCTATTATATTTTGTTATTGAAAGTATCCAGTGTAGATGTATGAAAAAAGTAGGTGCAATTTTTTTTTAATTTAATATCTATCATGCACCAGGAGCTGGACTAGGCAGTGTTGGTGAGCTCACTTAACCCTTATAAGAATTCTCTGAAGCAAGTATTGTCATCTCCATTTTACAGAGGTAGAAACAGATTTGGTGAGGTTAAAGCAACTTGTTCATTCATTTATTCATTTTGCACACTTTTATTTTACAACTAATATGTGCCCAACATGGACACAGAACCTGGAAATAGTGGTGAAATGTCATTCAAGGTTCTTGTACTATTGGAACCTATATTCCTCAGGGGCAGATGGATAGTGAAAATGAATAAAAATTAGCAAAAAAAAAAAAATCCAAAACAAAACAACAAAAACAAAATGAAAAGTAACGCTTAAAAATCGGTTAAGTCTTGTCAAATGGAATTTACTTTTTCTCTATTCCCCATATTTTCCATAAACTTGAAAGAGGTCTAAATACTTGATTAGGCTCAAGTACACTTTTTAATTTTTATGATAGAAAGTATCTTTATGTTGCATGAACTTCTTTGTATATCATATCAGGGTGGGATGTCACATGTCTAGCTTTCTCACTTTTATAGATAACGATGTGGACAGTTTGATCCTTTAGTGTAAATTTGGATTTCCCCTTATATAACTAATCATTAATCTACACAGTGAAAACAAGGCATCTCCTAAATATCTAGTTATCTCTCAACCTTTCACCAAATAGTTTTATGATCTGTTGATTTTCATTTCTAAAAGTGATTAGTTTACTAAGGATTAGTTGCAAAATCACTATTGTATAATGCTATCATCATTATTCAATATGTACTATCTGGAAATTTTCCGTAAAGAAGAATTTTCCCTCATCAACCAGTGCTATTTTGTTTTTTTGTACTGAAAAATAGTTCATATTGAAATATTTAAGCATTTAATTTTCCCCCCATAGTTTCCAATAAGGGGTTGGTGCCAGAGAGATCTCAATGGTGACTAATGAGTTTATTTTTGGCTTTCCTTTTTTTGGAGTATTATAATGAACTCATGGACTCTCTTATAATAATGTATTTCAAACTATTGCAGTCAATAGTCTTTTGAGCCCAGGTTGGTCAACAAGATTCTGAGTCGGGTGTGTGGGAAAAACTGTCTCTGATAGAAAGAGCTGAAGAGAAAAAAGTGGTCCTGGGAGAATGTTTTGTACCTGCCAAGGTGAAGCAGTTCATAGAAAGGCAGGCCTACTTGATGGCCAAGCCTATGCTCTCCATTACTCTTTTTCATGCTTCATTTCTAAACCGGTAAAACAGGGATGGGGAGAGGGCTCTGCTCCTCACACTTACCTTTAGGCTGGTGAAGCCCCCATGTGAACTTGGGCTTCACTCTACCTGAAGCAGCAAAGGGAAAATGGTGAATCATGTGCACACTCTGAAAGCTTCTGCCTGGAAGTGCCAGATGTCATTTCTCACATTTTATGGGCAAAGTAAATACCAAGGTCACCTCAAAGAGTGAGGCAAAAACAAGAGAAAAACAGGATTCTTCAATCACAGGGAAATGCAGTCTACCATATGCCTATGGAGGGGGCTGGGGTGAAGTGGGGGATTAGAGATATTTGGTGAACAGCATTAAAGACCAACATAATATCGTTCTTTGCATCTGGGCCTCCTATTAATATAGAACAACTTAGCTGGTTGTCCTTCCTGATTTTGAACAAGAAACAAGACTCTGAGAAAGTTGGAAACTGGGTTGGTGAGGTTTGATGGGCCCTGTCAAAAAGAGATGCATAATGTGTGTCAAGCAGGAACTCCTAGGACATCCTCAGCTTCCAGGAGGTAGCAAGTACCCAAAGTACTTAATATTTTAGTGTATTATGACATTTTCTCAGTTTCTTGCTATTCTTCCTGCTTGGCTTTAAGATTTTGGTATTCTGCAAGGGTCTTATATTCCCCACTCCCCTCCATTTCTATTTTCAATAGAAATATTGTCTGAAAATATTTTTATTTTCAATAGAAATACTGTCTTGGAATTCTGTCTGGATTAACTGGTTCTTCACCCTCTGCTCCACACCACTGTTTTGTTTTCTATAAGCAAAGCCCCAAGAAAGACTCTGCTTGGATTTTCTTCTCTTCTTTATGTTGAACCCTGTGAAGTTAAGATTTGGGTTTCTGCAGAATGAACATGAACACACACACACACACACACACACACACACACACACACACAGCATGGCTTACTAAAGGAAATCTGCTTTGTAGCACCTACCATACCCTCTTTCATTTTCACTTTGCGAAGGGTGGCTTTGAAAATCAGGAATGGGTGTAAACAGTGACCTCAATGTCAGCACTATGAGATAGGAAGGAAAGAGCAGCTGTGCAAGCACACATGAGAATTTAAGCAGCAAAGCCCCTGGTTATAAGCACAAGGCTTCGTAGAAGCATGGGAACAATGGTGAGACTGGAAATGTACTATCTCTTGAGAGCAAACTCACCATCAGCTCTGGTCCTCCCCATAAAAAGGGTGTTTGGGGTCATTGTTCTTTCCAATTGCAATCAGTCACACTTGTTTTTTCCTTGGTGGCCTGACAGAGTATTGGCTGCACAGTACTAAGGCATGTGAGTTCACTGAGCTGGAAAGTACTGCTGCCCATATACATGATCCACTTTACTCCTGAGGATCTGCACTTTCTACTTTGTAAAGTTGTGGGAATCTCAGGAGTGGAGTAATTTTGGGGAAATGGGCTGAGCCTTGGTGAGTCTTGTAAATAACAGAAGTCAGGGCTGCAGACCTCGTGGTCTCTGATCTCCCATAGAGACCTGGATGGAACGGAGTATTGTTTGCAAGGCACTAGATTCTGTAACTATCTTTCCAGATGGATCCCCGAGAGATGAAGGCCTAGAAGACCCTTGGAGTATGTGTATAGATTTGTCTGAAAGACCACACAGAATCAGCAGCCACACCCTGCAATGTCAGGCAAGGGCCTCCAAAGTTGACTCAGACCATTCTGTGCCTTTAGGAGGTATTTGCAACCCATCTGTACTCTAGCCCTGCTTGTCCTTCCTTGTTGGTACCCAACTTGTCCTCTTTACTGTTGGCTATACATTGTAATTTGAGTTCTCCTATATAATACATTTTCTCATCAATTTCAACACATTATTCTGATTCCAGTTGGTTATCCTTTAGAACTGAGCTCAGGCCTCACTTTGTCCATGAATTCCTTCTAATCACTCTTGCTGGAAAGCGTCTTGCCTCCCAGTTCCTATTTTACATATGTATATGTATGTGTGTGTGTGTGTGTGTGTGTGTGTGTGTGTATGTGTAAAATTCCCTCTCCCTCCTATTCATTTTATGCACATAGATCCATCTCACATTTAACATTGTGAATGTATTTTATATCCCCACTCCTATGAGGAATATCCTTGAAGACAAGGGTTAAATGTGTGGGAGGTGAGAGGGGAAGAGTTGAGATGTAAAGACATCTTTATGTATTTCAAATGTGAGCTGAGATTAACCCACCTACTGAAAAATAAATAAAACTGTCTCATATCCTCTGGGAAGTTCATGGACTCTCCCCAGATTTCTACAAATTCTGGGAGGTATATAGTCTCATTCTCACAATTAGTTACCCTCATTACCATTTCCTGTTTGTGTGAATCTCACACATGTCTCATAAAGATTTTATCAGCTCTGCAACAACCTGACTTAGAAACTGCGCTTTTTCTTTGATTTCCCTCACAGTATAGCTCATGCAAGGTCATGTGTAGTGGTAGAATATAGTGAAGTATTAGTGGTGCTTAGACTCTTTTTTTGCACCATGTGGCAACAGTAGGATATTTCATACTGCTTTTCTTCACTGTTATTTCAGCATCTTTCACCTGAGAAGCATCTTCTCTACACAAGACCTATCCCAATGCAATGGATGCATGACTATTTCCCTTCCCTCTCTGCATGTGTCCAATTACACATAAAAACCCCATGGCCCCTTAATTTTTTAACATTTAGTAAAACAGGGATGGGGAGAGGGCTCTGCTCCTCACACTTACCTTTAGGCTGGTGAAGCCCCCATGTGAACTTGGGCTTCACTCTTAATTACTACTCAATTTCCAACCATATACTAAGTATACTATGTTCCATACACAAACAAAATGCTTGGTTAGGACAGAAAGCTAAAGAGATGATTATGTATGCTAGAAAGCAAGAATGTTGCTTATCTCCTCTGGGGAAGAAGCATTTCAGTAGTTTGTTTTTAAATAGCAAATTTTCTGTTCATTATGATATATTTATAAGCACCTTTTAATATTTTGGTATCCTTAAGAAACTTCATGAATACTACTTTTCAAAAAATAGGTATTCAATAGTTATATGTTGATTTTCTAACAACAATAAAGCCAAGGTATTTCCCTGCTTAGATAAGAAGCAGTGGCTCTAATTAAAGCTTTAGGTCTCTCCCATCTGCCTCATCATCCCCACTTCCTTTTCTAGCTTCTAGACTCCTGTTTCCAGTCTATTGTTAATAGGTTGTCATTTAATCCTCAGTAAAAGTGTACCTTACAATGGCTTAAAGTATATCTGGCACTTCTTTCCACATCTCTGTTGCCCAACAGGAAACAGAAAGCCTTCAAGATTCAAAGAGCTAGCCTCTTAAGTATGATGATAATATTTGAGCAGAAGGTTCAGCCAATTTCCCTGTACGTGCCACCTCCTGAGCTGCCTCATATACTGTGAGTGCCACTTTGAGTACTTGTTAAAAATGCAAAATAGTATTGAATTACAGTCTTTGAGAATTCTTATTTCATTTTCAATGAGTTCCTTGGTGGATTCTTATACTTAAAAATGTAGAAAGCTATAGTGTAAATGCATTATTTTCTCATCTGTGTGGTGGAGAGAAAAGGATTCTTCCCTTCTTGGGACAAGTACATCTATCCTGAGCCACCTGCCTTAATTTAAGTTCATTTTGCTGTGTTGACAGCCATATACTTTCCTATTTAGTTCCTATGTTGATCACAATAAACTGCTCTATTTTTCCTTGAGAATAATTCAATTAGACTAATTCATCAGATACAGATTACTGGATGTGATCACTTATGTAGTAAACTTATCTGACACAGTCAAGTTAATAGCTAGAGTGTAAACATGAAGCATACAGGTGAATTTGGAGGAAATGAACCACGGAGAACTTACCTCAGCTAGAATGTGGTTTGCAACCAGAAATATTGAATATGGCACACCTTGTGTGAGCTTGGGACATCTGAGTGGGGCTTACGGTGGTCAGCCTTCAGCTTTGGCCTTTTGGACTTCAGCTTTGTTCCTTCTTTGGAGATAAGCCCCTGGGTTCTCAGAACCCTGGAGATTTAGTGCTGACACCAGTGGGAAAAATCCCACCCACCCCGTCTAACAGCTACTGCCTGATTCTCTTCAACTGCTGCAGAACTCAGCTCCTATGCAGATCTTGACCCCGCTGAGAGTGTGAGCTCTGGCACAACACTGAGGTTGAATTGGCAAATCCTTGCTCCCGTCTGATGGGTGACTCACTGAGTGTTCAGAGCACATTTTCCCTTCACTGGCTGCCAGCAATAATTATTGGCTCACTCATTGTCTCTTTGGAACAAATCTGTACTTCTGTGTTAATGCAGTCATTTAAACTGGTCTTTAATTACGTGGAGTTCTGCAGAAGAGTATAAAACTCTAGTCCCTAGAGGCTGAAGGTTGGGACCTGTTACATACTTCAGGATATAGGACAAAGATTGTACTTCTTTCTATATGTTGCCACTCATCCTGTTTGTGGTTGTTATATGGCTTCCCAGTGTGTAGAAACCTCATAACTTCAAAGACACAAAAGTGTCACCGGTCAGGCTGATCAGGAAATCCCTGACTTGTATATTGAAACACGGGGAAATTATCCCCTTCTCTGTTGTTCTTAGGACTTATAAATAGTTTGTATTGCATTATGTGAAGCTTGTATATGGACATCAATTTTATGTAAGTTAATCATCTTTTCAGATAAGATACTATCTTCAGTAGGACCAATGGTCTAGTCTTCAATATCTTTTGCGTCTTCCCCAGAGCCTATTACAGGTTCAGTTCAGTGCAGCCATAGAAGAGCTTGCTGAAAGAATGAATGGGGCAAACTCCCATGGAAAAGTCAAGTCTGTTGAAGGGAGGGCTGTTTTGCCAGTCATATTAATTTTTTTCCACACACTTTCTACAACATCAAAGGAAGCCTTTATTTATTCTTGGATAGGAAAAAGTATCATAATAAATCAGTCTGCAGTAGTCTAATTTCACCTCATGGGTCAAGAAAATAGCAGAATAAAGTTTTGGAGAAAAAGTTCTCATGGGCATCTGGGCACAGAACAGAGGCTGGATGTTTTATGTGACTTTGAACATGGGTATGACTTTCTTAATTTTTAGTTATTGTTAAGTGGATGGAAGAGGCAGCAGGAGCTCTGTGAAGACAGACTGTGTGTATAGTGGTAAGATCCTGGGCTCTAGGGTCAGGGATAAAACACACTCACACACTGGCTGCTGGAACTGTGCAGCATCAATTAAACTCTTTAAGCCTTAGGTGCTTTGTATCAAGTGTGTGTAATAGAAATCTCTCATAGTGCTGTGATTAGAAGTAGATGAGATAAAGTTAAGTGCATATCCTGGTAATCAACATATGATAGTTATTGCTATTAATAATGTTTGATTAAATGTGAGCTTTGAAGGATGGGGCAATTAAAGCTTACACGAATGTATTAAGTAATTAATTTTTTGGGGGGAGGGTGCTGGGGATTGAACCCAGGGCCTTGTGCATGCAAGGCAAGCTCTCTACCAACTGAGCTATATTCCCAATCCTTTAATTTATTTTTGATGTCAACATGATTTTATGAGTTGTTCACTGTGAGGGAAAAGAGAAAAATCACCAAACTATCATGGAAAACAAAAATAAGATAAAACTATTATCAATAGTTATTAGGAAAATGCAAATAAAAATGATTGATAGTTACCAGTTCCCTCATATATGTAAGGACAGGTATTACCAAAAAACAAAAGATAAGCGATGTGAAAGATGCTAAAAAAGTTAGAACCCTGTCACACTGCTAATAGGAATACAAAATTGTACAGGTGTTATGGAAAACAGTATGATAGTTTCCCCCAGATTAAAAATACAACCATCATAGGATCCAGCAGTCTCATTTCTGGGTAGGTATGGACAGTAATTGAAATCAAGATCTCAAAGAGATATTAGCACTTCTGTGTTCATTGCATTCCTAGTAGCCATGATATGACAACAATCTGAAAATCTGCCAATAGATGAATGGCAGATTTTGAAGAAATGTAGATGAATAAAATGTGGTATATACAGTCTAAAATATTAATTTGACGTAAAAAGAAGGAAATAATAATAATAAAATATTATTTTACTGGAGAATGAACCTGGGGGCAATTAACCATTGAGCCATATTCAAAGCCCTTTTGAATATTTTATTTAGAGACAGAATATTGCTTAGGGCTTAGGGCTTAGGGCTTCACTATGTGGCTAAGGCTGGCTTTGAACTTGTGATCCTCCTGCCTCAGCCTCCCAAGCTGCTGAGATTACAGGCATGCACCACCATGTCTGGCAGGAAATTCTTACATATGCAACAAAAGGAATAAAACAAAATGAGTTAAGACAGCCACTGAAAAACAAATACTCCATGATTCCACTTCTATGAAGTATTTCAAATAGTCCAATTCATAAAATCAAAGAGTAAAGTGGCATTTACCAGGGGAGAGGAAATGGGAAGTTACAAATCAACAGGAATACAGTTGTAGTCAAGCAAGATGAACCTAGAGCTCTGTTGTCTAGCATATCCAATACTCTATTGTGCATTTAAAATGTGCTAACAGGATAGATCTTATAATAAGTATCGTTACTACAGTAATAACTTAAAAACTAAATTAATTAAATTAAACTAAACAGAAGTATTGGTACTCTCGTTGGAGTATTGTTAATGCTTTACCTTGTGGAAATTTGGCAACATGAAGGTTTTGTGGAGACAAAGTTGTTCCATCACTTTTATTTCCAAATATGTAACTAGCATTCTTACTGACTTTTCAAAGGTTGAATTTCAAGCTTATGTAACTGCATGGAATTTCTCGATGATTTGAATGATTCCAATTCATTCTGACAACTTGGACCCATAAGCCATTCCCCAAGCCATCTCAAATAGATAAAGATCATCTACTGTCAGTAGAAATGGAATTTAAGTAAAAAGAATTGGTAGAAGAGGCAATTTTCATGTGCTCCCACAGTTTTTGAGAACAATTTCATAGTGATATTGAGAGAATAATGATTTTATTCCAATGGCTTCTATATTTTAAAAGATGTTAAGAAACATACTGACTGTTCATGTATTTTAAATATGCCTAATGATGAGGAGATATTTACAGCAAGAAGCTTTGAAACTTCTGGGAAAACCACCTTTTATTTTTCTAATATATATATATATATATATATCACAAATAATGTCTTACATAGCTCCTGATCAAAGGTCACATATTTTTAACTAATAATAAAATTGCCCACATTATCCTTTAAAAGTGAACTTGGAAAAAAATTTCTTTATTAGAATTAGATATGTTTAATAAAAGTACTAATGCCAAAGCTCTTGCTTAAATTATATTTCCCAATGAACTCTATTTGACCTTCACTTTAAGGACACACAGCAGGAAAACTGTCTGGAATACCCCACCCTGAACAGTGGATGAATTTATTACATCCCCAAGCAAAGAATGCCCAAGCATTGGCTCAATACTTGATAGACGAAGGAAAATAAAATATATCCCAAGCCTTTTTTTGTTCAGGAAAAGTTCAGCTTTCAGGTTTATCTTCAAAACATTAAAGTCAAACAGACTTGGAGTCCTGTGACTTAGCAATATACATCAGCCATGAATAATAAGGGATATGAAGCATGAGTTGGTATTGTAAAAAGCTGGTGAGCTCTATTTCAGAGCAAATCAAAACTCTGCTGAGATAATACTTTTGGAACAAGACTCGTCTTGGCCTGATATTATATTGAGTCAAATGAACAATTTTTAGACCTTATCTTACTTGACCGCCCTGTAACATCTGACATTGTGGATAGATTGCTCCTCTGTGAAGCACTCTTGGCTTCTGTGATTCTCTAGCCTCGGGGAGATTATCCATTTTACCTTGTGATTATTCTTCTTTCTTGACTGATCACTTAATAGTGGGTCTACTTCTAATTTTGCCATGATCTTGTGGAATTAAACAGTATATACACAGTCCCTTGGTGATATAATCCATTTATGATATAAATTACTACACACAGGGTGAAGTATAAAAACATTTGTATTTTTTGAGGTTTTCTCTCTCATTTTGTAAGCCTCTCTAGCTTTAGCTCTTGCCATGTTTCCTCTTGGACTCTACTCTATGGCCATATTAAAATGCTTGAAGTTACTTAATTACCATTTTCTTTCTTACCTCTGGGTCTTTGCATATGTTTTTCCCTCTGCCTGAAATAATCTCTTCTTGTTCTGGCTTCCTCCCACCCATTCTTTTAACTGAAAGGGCTTTTCATTGGAAACCCTTCCCTGATCTTCTCTTTAAGTCCAGATCTGACTTCCTCCTTGTTACTACTATAACACATAATACATTTACATTTCATACAATGTATAAAAAGCATTTTAAATGCCTAATTACTCGTCTACATCCCTCCTCCTTGAGGGCAGGAGTTACATAAGTTCAACATCATGTATCTAATGTCCTCCTCAGTGGTTGAACATGATAGGCACTTAATAGATACATTTTAGAGTTACTTACTTAATTGTTCATTTACAATTAAAGTAAACGCAGATGATTAAAAAATCTTGCCTTACTTTGGTGTCACAAGCACCAGATGGGACTCACTGGGAAACTTTCCATAGCAGGTGTACCCTTGGCCCACATCCCAGACATGAGAGGAAGAGAGATGGAAGACAATTGACCTGTGGCTACAATAGCCACAAACTGGGCTTTAAAGTCCACAACTAGTGTTATAGGATTCTTCTCCATGCCTTTCTAAGTGAGCGTTAGAGAGATTTTTCATTGTTTTCGGAGGCATTATGTGCCCTATGAACTTTGAAACCAGGGAGATACTTATTACCACATTCATGGCTTTTGGAAACTCATGTGGAATCCAGAAATGTTGGACTTGATGCTTCACAAATTTGTGGGAATCAAATCAAGGTTGTCAATGGCTACAGACTGCCAAGAGGACTTCACATTTCCATAAGTTTTCTTCTTCCACATGAACCTTGGGATTATTTGTCTGTAGTTCTGCCAGGGGCCTCCCCAGCTGGTGATGTGTTGGGAGAAAACCACCATGAGCATGCTTTCAGGTCTCCAGCCTTCTGCAGCTGCATGAGAAATGTAGCAGAGATGACTTTTTGAATTCTACAGGACTTTTCAGAGGGCTTGCAGTGACATCCACTCATAATTAAAGAAAAAAAAAGGATGAGTAAGTGAGGAACAAGAAATCACATATTTTTATAAATTGGATTTATCTGTAAGCTTTAAATATGTGCAAACTTTTTGAGTAATCTGGTATGAATTATGGTTTTGTTCTTAAACAACCATTTTTTTCATACTTATGTGCAAAATAAAAAGAGACTTGCTTTGCTGGATTTTTCTCTTTGGAAAGTATTGAATTTTGAGGGGATACTAATCTTTCTAGCCAAATTGAAAAATTGCTCAGAATTTAAAGGCTACTCCATTCTGAATTCAAGCTGTGTTTGGGTTTGACAACATATTTTTCTTTGACAATGAAAAGGATGATTGATTCTTATGACTTGGTAGACCTCAGATAGGCTCACACACAATCCATTGTCCTTAGGATTTAGATGTGGAGGAAGTCAACAGATGAGAGCAAAATTTACTTTGCAATAAAGCAAACAAACTAGAAGTTTAAAATGTAGAGATGAACTGCTTTTTATCAAAAGCTTTGTGATTTTGAGCTTGTTGTATTTCGATGATCAATATTTATTTTTCAAATTCTGAGAGTTACTGAATTTTCCCAGTGGATGCTGTTCGTTCCCTGTTTCTATATGTAAATTGCAGAAATAAAGTGGTTTGACCATTTTCAAGGTTTAAAACAAAAACAAATATTATCTGGAAGTTTTAGTGCATAACATTGAACACATTTTATCTCATTAAATTTTATGACTTCTCTAAACAATGGTATTACTTTCCTTACTTTATAGCTGGAATTAATGAAACTCAGAGAGGTAAAATGGTATGTATAAAAGGATGCAGCTAGTAAGCTTCAGGCCAGATCTGGTGGCTGTTTCTTATGCCTAGAATGTTCTGCCTAGTTCTGCCTTGGGCTAACTTCTTTTCCTAGAAAATTTGTGCCATCTCGACTTTATCTGGATAACTTCTATGTCATTCATCTCTTATGGAAAGCTGTCTCTGGCTTTCCCAGCCTTAGTTAAGTGCTCTACTAATTTCTGAGAGTCTGCCTCTGTCAAGCACATATAGCAAATATTTTGGGTCCCTCTTTAGTCAGACTCACCATCTGGACCATTAACTCCAGTTCACCATTGTAACTTTATCATCTTCATATCCTCAATGACCCACCTAGTCCTATGAAACAATATTTGTTTAATCAAACAATTTGTAAATTAGTAACTTCCTTAGGGTTTCTAGTAATGATTGCCCTATTGCTTTATCTTCAAAGAAAACATCAATGTCCAATGAAAATTCTTCTCCCTAGTGCTGTCCAAAGAAGGCCACTGACTCAGTGAGTGAAAGAAGACTGCTGGCTCCCAGTTCCCCAGGCTGCTTCAACATGGTCACTGAATTGGACCTCAGAAGGAAGACCACACTATTTATTACAGTACTCCTCCACATTTGCATATGGATCTGTATTCTAGGACCAAGACAGATGAGCCTTGGATAAGGATTAAGTGCTAGTGATTTATTTGGGAGTTAAATCCCAGGACAGTGAGAGTAAGAGAAGAGCAAAGTGATGCAAGGCACTAAGGCAGCCCAGAAAAGCGCAGCACGGGCACTCTGGTAGCTTCCTCACAGAGAGCTGCCAAGAGCAACTTCCTGTTTGGCATTCTTAGGCAGGCTGGCTGCAGGGGATGAAATAGAGGAAATTAATCTATTTTTCTCCTGCTTCCTTTTGGCCAAGATGGGTGCATGGGAGTTATCTACTTTGCATTTCACTTTAGGTCATCTCGTACCTTTGACAGCCTTTCACAGAGCCAGATTCACTACCTATGATGGCATCTCCCCAGATCTAGAAAAAATGGAAGGAACCAGAGACTGTGGGCATGAAGTGGTTGGTTTCAAAAGGCTGACTGCACTGACCTGTGTGGACATGTCGACTACCTTGGTGTCAGAAGTCCTATAAACAGATGAAAATTGAAACAGTAAAGACAAGGGACTCTGAAGAGGCACATGAGTTTCATATAGACATATTTCCACCTCATATATGCAATTTGCTTCTATTTTTACACTGTTTTCTGTCATTAATCTCACAGCCTAGCATACTATGGTGCCACTGGTCCAAATGTCTGAAGGCCTCCCACTGGTCAATATGCTGACATCTCAAGCACAACACAAGCTTAAAAGCAATTTCATGTAATATTTTTCCATCAAAACCTGTCTCTTTCCTGATTTTCATCGTTTCTTTTCAAGGAAACATTAGTACTTATACCATTGAGGTTGAAGCTTCAGAACTTCAGTTATCTCTGATTTCATTTCTTGCTTATCATCAGGGCCCATCAGATGAGTTTATTGGCAATCTCCCAGCAATGTCAAGGATACTCTGGCACAAATTATGCATTCATCCAAGTATCTGAATGAAACAAATGGATTGCTTTCTTTGCAGTTTGCTGTTTAATTTGTTCAGGAAATGCTAAGTTTATTGTTAGTGAAGCAGGAGAGGAAACAGAAAACAGTAAAGCAGGTAGAGTTTTGCAACAATCTAGTTGTATTAAACCCAGTAACATTCCCTGGAGATTGGGACGTTTAGGTGCTTCAAGTCTCCATTGCTTCCTCCTACCACCACTTGTCTCCAGCCAGTGTGTTGGAAGTGCAGGCAGAATGGAAATGAACCACCAAGACATAAAAGGAAGGTTTTAAAAGGACACTAGATGTATTAATTTGGCATAATTGTCTGCTTTTAGCGTCAGTGATACTTAAGTTGATAATGGCCTTTGACCTTCCATCTAGTGCTGATATCTTACAAAATTTCTTAAGGTCTTACTTGAGTAATTTCTGCTTTCTTTCTTAAAGCACAAGACAGGTTCTAGGAGGAAGCCAAGTTCATTTATTCTCTTTACATATATATTATATGCATACTCTGAACTTACCCTAGATTATGTGTACATGTATATTTTTGCCTTTTGTTTCTTGTCTCTACATGTATTATTAACAAAGGCATTTTGGAAGATAGTAGGAAAATGACGTGGGCATTTGGAATTTATTGAGAACGAGAATGTCAGGTTTGAAGTTTGAGTTTGAGACATTGCTAGAAGAGGTGAGTGAAAACTGACACCCTAACTATAGTTAACAGTAAGCATACCACAAAGGCTGCAAAGAGAGTAGATTTTTGTGCTGTTAGTGCACATGCACACACATATGAGGTGATGGATATGTCACTTAGGTTGATTGCAGAAATCATTTCACAATGTATAAATAATTTCAAAACATGTTGTATGTCTTGAATGCAATTAAAAGATCCTCCATTCTAACTGTCAAAATCCACTATTAGGAACCCAGCTCAAGGGAGTCATCTTTCTTTTGTATTGTTGAATCTCTCTCTCACATAGGAAAACTTTCTTTGATGACAAAGAAAATTAATCTTCAGAAATTATATTTTACCAACAACATATTTAACAGCCTTTTCATCTTCCTGATGAACTCGATGTAGCTATGGAAATTTCAATTTCCTATCTTGAATCAGCTTCAGAAAATTGTGTGTTAATGTGCTTCAAATTGACTTATCAACTAATGAACCAAGAAATGATATTTTTTGGACCGTGTTTAAAAGTGTTTTGCTCAGATTTTAAAGGTCAGGGCATTTCAGGGTCAAGATTGTTCCATAATTTTTCTCTGTGACATATTCACTTCCCATTAAAACCTAATTTTCTCTACCAATAAGGTGCTAAGCTTCTAATCACTCATGGAAATTGTATTTTGTATGAACATTACCTCATCCAAATGTATGTTCTCAGCGAACCTGTCATCGAGTGGATTTGATGCCTTAATTTTTTCCTTTTGTAGCAAGATGCCTAACTGGTTACTTATGCAGGCATGTTGTTGGTGAAATTAAGGGGAGTAAGGGGAATAAAAAAATCTATGGCCATGATGAGTGTTAAAACTGAGCATAACTGTTACTTCAGCATCTGATGCTGAAATATCAGGGTAATGCAGGTAATCTATTTAGAATAAAAATGAAGGCAACTGAACCCAATTCACTTATACAACACTTGGGTCAAGATACAAAGATAATTGCTATGGATTTTTCTATGAAGGGTATTAAAACACACATTTGATTTGTCTATTCATTTAGCAAATGTTTTCCAAGCACGTTTTGTCTACTGAAGTGAGTTGTGCAGATATGATGATATATGGCACAAATACTTGCAAGTGCTAACTATGAGGACTGATAGTAAGTATTAGACTGTGAATGAGGGGCACATAATATATATTGGTTGTCTGCAGGATATAGTAGCTACATGCCTGTGGGTGGGGATTAGAAAGGGCTTCACGAAGGAGGCAACATTTGCTCTGGGACTTGAAGGATGGGCAGGATCATAAAAATAGGGATGCCAAGGAATGGAGAAACATCACTGAAGATCCCTGTTTTAGTCACCTTTGGAATACTACAATGAAATACCTGAGGCAACTAACTTTATAAAAAGAAAAGTTATATCTAGTTCATAGTTTTGGAGGGTTCAAGTATTGAGCTCATTTGTTTGGCCTCTGATGAAGATGGCACAGCAGGATGTGTGTGTGTGTGTGTGTGTGTGTGTAAGAGCAGGTGATAACATCTTGAGCCAGAGAAGGAAGTGAAAGAGAGGATAAGCAATGTCTCACAATCCCTTTTTAGTCCCCTAAAGATAAAAGAACCTATGACTAGACCCTGTTTCTTAAAGGCCCACAGTGCCTCCCAACAACCTCATCCTGGGGACCAGGTCTTTAGCATATGGACCTTTGGAGGACACTACCCATATTCAAAATATAATTTGCCTTGGCCGGGTGTGGTGGTGCCTGCCTGTAATCCTAGCAGCTCAGGAGGCTGAGGCAGGAGGATTGTGAGTTCAAAGCCAGCCTCAGCGACTTAGTGAGGCCCTAAGCAAGTTAGTGAGACCCTGCCTCAAAAAATAGAACAGGGCTGGGAATGTGGTTCAACGTGATTAAGCACCCCTGGATTCAATTCCTGGTACCATAAACAAAACACAAATAAGCAAAACAAAACAAAACAAAAGACAGCTTGCCTTAAACTCCAATGCTCTCTCATTATGTGATTTCAAGCTCAAGTTATCTAAAGATCTCCATAGAGTTAGAACAAACTGAAGGGAGTGATATAGACTTAAAGGAACTTGAGAGAAGATCAACCCCTAGGGGAGTCCAAGGTGCCATTGGGAGTGTGTCATCTTAGAGTGTTTTTTGAACAAAATTCACAGACTCACTAGGTAAATATTCATGGACTTATACTTTTCATTCAGAGGTATGAGGAGAAACTCTGCAAATCTTTTTCAGTGAACTGGGGAAAGTAAAAGCTATGTATTTTACTGGACATGTTGTTTAGGATGCAAGTCAGTCTCTATTATCAGAAAGCTCTGACAAAGGATCTGAAACCTGGCACCTTTCTCAGCACCTGACAGTGATATTTTCCCTTTGCTTGTTTTTCTCAGTTGTTGTTACTTGTAATCTAGGTCATTCAATCAACTATACAATACAGAGTGAACTGCAATCGTCCTGCTTTAGAGGCAGCCCTTGGTGCAGAATTAAATTTGTACCTACATTGCTTTCCTAACTAGACTGTAACCTCCTGGAGGCCAATATGAGGTTATTATTATCATTATCATGATTATTGTTGTTATTACTATTATTTTTAAATAGAAACTGTGTAGCTATCAGGAGAACAGGTGTTGCCTGACATTTCACTGATATAGCAGTTTTCAAGGTTTTTCTTTAATGGCTCAACTTTGAGAGACTAGGTTCAGAGAGCAAATGCTTCTCTATGGGACAGTCAATAGGTGTGGCTTATATGTTGTTTTCTCTTTTATTGCTAAATTATACCTATGAGAATCTGCCAAGTGGAACTGATAAACCTGCTCAGCCTTGCCCAATGTCTCTTTTGAGGATCAGGATGAGTTTTGTTTACTTGTGTCTGCACAGAAGTCAAGGAAATATTAATCCAGCAATGAATGAATATTTTCCCCCTTGTTAATGTTGAACTCGACATGAAACTCCCACCATGATGCTGAATTTTAGACGTTTATTTTTACTTTGTTTTTTACTAAAAAAAAAATCTAAATGGTATCATGTTGTAACACAGTTTTAAAAACTTAATAATATCTTAAAATGTATCCTGAATATTTTTCAATATCATTAAATAATCTTCTATAACCTAACTTTAATAACTATAAGTATTTCATTATATAATTATATTATTCATTTTATCATCAATATGAATATATTTGTAAAAATGCTTGCAATGTGACAAATAAACAAAAAGGGCTCACTTCACTAAATCTTTAATCTTGTTATGTTCTCCAGAGTGAATCATCACATTTCACTGCATAATTGTCATAGATTTTATGCCATTTTTTATTTATTTATTTTTTTGCAAAAGGTGTGGTGTGACTATTAGGTAATTTTTTAAAAAGATTGTCCTGGTATTACATAAAAATAATTTATTACTAAATTGTGATTTGATGCAAGATTAGAATGCATAGAATACTTGTGAATATACATTAAACTTGAGTAGTCCAAATTCATGTATATCATATCTTTGTGACAGCATAAGGTATGTTTTTCTGATCTGAAAAGTCAACACATTAGTAGTTATTGATTTCTGCATTATAATGGAAATATTACACTTTAAAAAAAAATTTACTCCAGTGTTACAAAGTAAGGACTCCACAATTTAATCCTCTGTATTGGAAGATACTGTGCTGTGGTTATTGGTTTTGTCATCTGACATGTTGTCCTCAGTACCACTCACATAAGTTGTGTTTCCCCTTATTACTGCTGCACTCTAAACAAACCACCCAAGTCAGCTTTCAGAAATACACTGACCACGTGTGCTCTGGGAGTTGTAGGCTCACTGTGCACAAGAAAAAAAATGTGTATCCATTTGCCGCTGGTAAAAACATTGCTCTTCTGTTTATCTCTGAAGTGGCCTGATGGACAGAATGTAACAATTAAATGGTGGAAGGCTATAAACCAATTTTTGGATTGAAAAACAGGATTTAAAGATTATGTGGTGATAGTGGTGATGCGGTGAAATATCACTGGGTCCTTGACATATGTATTTATATCTGGATGCATTAACAAAATTTATTGTTTTAAAAATACAGACATTGAATATTTATTGGATATAATTAGATAGAAATGTAAGTTTCATTCATCTCATTCATGTCAAATATATATATCAAATATATGTGATATCATTCATCTCAAATATATATAAAAACATTTCTGTGGTATAAAAATAATGCTACTTATGACCTGTGGATCTCACCAGCTAGCCCCAGAATCAGAAGATTACTAGCACCTTAAACAATAGTTCCTAGTCCTCCCCTACTGTCTTCTTGGTTCCTGTGGTTATTCTTATCTATTTTTTTCTGCAAGTCTTTCATAAACTTCACTTTCTAATGTTACAACATGAACTTCTAGCCCTGAAAATGTATTTTTAAATGTTGTGTGGTTTCCATTCTGTAGAGATGGAAGCATGTTTTCTAAGTGTTCTAGACTCGAGTCTTACCTTTCACAGTCATATCTGGAACTGATCATTGTGTATGGAATGAGGTAGAGGCGAGTTTCATTTTTCCCAACTGTGTAACAGATGATTCTAGCATTCAGTTATCTCGCCAGCCACAGGAAGACACAGCCCCTGGAGGGCTGGCTGGAGCTGGAGTGAGGGTTTCAGGAGGGGTGTGCCAGCAGTGGAGCTGCTCCAGCGGCAGCAGCACACTTCAGCTCAGCCTGCTGGCTCATCCTGCAGGATGAGATGCTGACAGACAGGTTTTCCGTGGCACAGCTCTCTCAGGCCCTGTTACAGTTATGACAGAGGTGTCATCACTCTTCCTTTTGAAGATGGACCCTTCCACTTGGAAGTCCAGGGTTCCCACCCAACAAATTGAAGACATCCTCCTCTTTCCTCTGTATTCCAGCAAGTGCTCTGGGCACTGTGGAAGTTCCCCTTTAAGTTATGATGGGAACCCAGGACAAACTGCTATGGACCCTTCTCTGTCTAGAATGGAAAGGCCATGAACTTTTTTTTGTGTGTGTACCTTTCATTTTGCCTCCATTCCCATTTTCAGAAACCTGTTGGTTTTATTAGTTTTTTGATGAACCAACTTTTGGCTTTGTTGAATCTTTTTTTTTTTTATTAGTTGCTCATGACAACACAATGATCTTGACATATCATACATTTGATTTGTTGAATCTTTGTTTTGTGTGTATATTTGTCAATCCATTCATTTCAACTTTTAGTTTTTTCCTTTGCTCTAATTTTTAGGGGATTTCTGATGATTTTCTCTCTCCTAACATCTTAAGATCAATGTTTAGCTGATTGTTTTTCAGGATTTTTTTGTTTTTGCTAAAAATATTTTAAAACTAGAAACTTATCTCTTTTTTAAAAAATTATTTATTTTTTAAATACATGACCATGGTGGAATGCATTACACTCATTATTACCCATATACAGCACAATTTTTTGTAACTCTGTACAAATTTATTTCTTAGAAATTTATTGAGTGTGTTATAGTGTTATATGGTGGTTTGTCCACTGAAATATTTTGATTTCCATTATAGTTATTTTATTGTTTTGCTAATGGGTTATTCAGAAATACATTTATTCATTTTAAAAGCTTAGAATATGTTTAATTGTGTTTTTATTATCAATTCCTAGTTTACTTAAATTGAAGGTTTTTTTAATTTTTTTTTTTTAGTTGTGGTTGGACACAATACTTTTATTTTATTTATTTATTTATATGGGGTCCTGAGGATCAAACCCAGGGTCTCATACGTGCTAGGTGAGCTCTCTACCACTGAGCCAGAACCCCAGCACTAAATTGAGGTTTTAATGGATAATCTGTCTGATACAATATTTTGGAGACTAGCCTTATGGCCCAGTATGCAATCAAATTTCCTGTTTTAAGAGTCCTTGAAAGAATTCTTGGTGACAAACATTCATCATGCTGCCCCTGAGCTGCAGGGTTGCCCTGTTCTGTATCTCACGGTAACCCAGTGTAGCCGAACACAATGTTGCTCCAGTGCTCTGTGGTCTCAGTTACATTTTTGTGTGATTAATCTAGAAAGTACTGAAAAAGCATGCTACAGCATTCCACTCTGAGATTGGATTTTGTAAATTTTTTCTTGTATTTCTGTTACTTTTCTTTTTTATATTTTACATTTCTGTTCTCCTTTTATACTAGTAGGTACCTATAAGAACAGAAGAGTTATAGTTTCCTAATAAATTTAGACTTCTAACATTAAAAGATGACCTTATATCTCTAATAATGTCTTTGCTTTGACACTATTTTGTTTGATTTAAATATATTTATTTCCATTTCATTTTGGTTAGTATTTGAAGATGATATCTTTTTCTATGCTTTACCTTTTAGTCTCTCTATAGCTGTATGTTTGAAGTATATCTCTTCAAAAATAGACATTAAAATATAGTTAACTATTTTGTCTGAAAGGTACATTTATTATGTTTACTACAATTTTAGATAAATTTGGATTTATTCATAGCATTTTAATTTTGTCTATTTCTCTTTGTGAGTTTTAAAATCCTTTAGTGCTGGGGCTGGGGATGTGGCTCAAGCGGTAGGGCGCTCGCCTGGCATGCGCGGGGCACTGGGTTAGATCCTCAGCACCACATAAAAATAAAAAATAAAGATGTTATGTCCACAGAAAACTAAAAAATAAATATTAAAAAATTCTCTCTCTTTCTCTCTCTCAAAAAAAATCCTTTAGTGCCTTTAAATGTTTTTTTTTTGGGGGGGTGCAATATAATTATACATAATAGTGAGATTCATTGTTACACATTCATATTTGCACACAATATAACAATATAATTTTGTTGATTTTGTCTCCCCAGTAACTTCTCTTTTTCTTTCCTCCTTTCTACTCCGGTCTCCTTCCTTTACTCTGCTGATCTCCCTTTTATTTTCATGAGATAACCCTCTTTTTTCCTCCTGTTCTCTCTGGTTTCCACATACAAAAGAAAGTATAAGGCCTTTGACTTTCTGAGATTGGTTTATTTCATTTAACATAATGTTTTCAAGTTCCATCTATTTTCCTGCAAATGATACAATTCCATTCTTCTTTATGGCTGAATAAAACTCTGTTGTATACATACATCACATTTTCTTTATCCATTCAACCATTTGATGGACACCTAGCCTAGTTCCATAATTTGACTATTGTGAATTGTGTTGCTACAAACATGGGCATGCATATATTGCTATAGTATACTGACTTTAATTATTTAGGATAAATACTGAGGAATGGTGTAGCTGGGTTTTATGGCGGTTCTTTTATGGTCTTTTGAATCTCCATACTGATTTCCATTGTGGTTGTACTAATTTAAAATCCCACTAGTAGTATACAAGTGTCCCCCCACCACACACACTTTATTGCCTTTTAAAAATAGATGAAAAGGTTCTTCTCATTCAATTTTGTTTAATTTTTGTGAGTATGGAAGGAATATCATTTTCTTCCTTCCTAGAACACATTCTCTTGGTTTCTTTAATGAAGCTTACAGTGTAAACAATCTCAGATTTTGCTTGTTTACAACTTTCTTAGTCTTATCATTGTTTCAAAACTATACTAATTAGGATCCAATTCTAGACTGAAGGCTTTGTTTCTAGGAATTGTGGACTAGCTCATATAAAACCAGTCTTTTGTCTGAGAACAACCAAAAAAAGCAGGGGAAAATGTGAAACATCTGTTGGACGGTATTGGCGAGGTACTGAAGCAGCCAAGCTCCGAATGGTCAAGAGCCCAAAGAGAGGGAACTGCATTGAGGTTAGCCAAACATTACTCACCGCCTTTCTTCTTTACCCATTTGGAGATTCTTGGTGCTGCAAAGCTGAGAAGTTGAGTAGAGCTTTTGTTAGCCTCATGGTTCAAGGACATGACATTGTATACTTTCTGGTAGTCAATGAACAAACAGTAAATGACTGCTAGTAACAAGAAAATGAAAAATGTTCTGTTAATCCAAAGAACTCAAGGCAGGAACAAAAGAGGAGCACGAGCCAGGTGAAATAAATTGAAATAAATAGTAATAGGATAGATTCAAAATAAAATGTTGATAATTACATTACATGTAACTGGACAAGGGGCTCCCAGTGTACCTCCATGGTAGAGCACCTGCTTCGCAGATGTTAGGACCTGGGTTCAATCTCTAGCAAAACACACACACACACACACACACACACACACACACACACTCACACACACACTATTCCAATTATAGATCAGTAATATCATCATGCTAGAGAGAAAAACAGAACTCAGCTACTTGCTGCTTTAAAAAGATGTGCCTTAAACACAGAATGGCTGAAGATGAAAAATGGAAAACTAGTTAACAAACACGAATTATCTTACATCGACATTTATTTTCTATAAGCACAATGAAGTTATGTTTTTTTTCTTTACAATTTCTACTGTTAGCATTGAGGAATCAGTTGTCATATTTGCCATTCATGTGAGGATGTGTTTCTGTATTTCTTTTCTGTTTTTCTCATAGGATTTTGTCTCTGGAATTTTGCAGTTTTGCCATGCCTAGATGTAGCTTTGTTTTATTTATCTTACTTGAGATTCTTTATTTAGTTCTCCCATAACTAGGAACTACTTACTAGTTTTATAATTTCTCACCCATTCTTCCTTTAAACATTACTTCTGCTTAGTTTTCTCTTTTTCCATATTTACCTAACTGGAATTTCCTACTCTATTCTCCATGAATGGTGTCTCTTTATTATGTTTTTCATTGTCTATATTGTTACATTCTGGGAACTGGAATATAAATGTTAATTAATTTCATTGCTGTTTCTAATGTGTTGTGAATTATTTTATGTGTTATTATTGTTTTTATTTCTAAAGTTTTATGCTTTATTTATGTATTTATTTGGTACTGGGGATTGAACCCACAAGTGCTTAACCACTGAGCAACATCCTCATCCCTTTTTTCTATTTTTATTTTTTTTTTTTAGAGACAAGGTCTGACTGAGTCATTTAGGGCCTCACAAAATTGCTGAGGCTGATTTTGAACTAACAATCCTCCTGCCTCAGCGTCCTAAACTGCTGGGATTATTGGCACGTGCCATCTTGCCCAGGTCTATGCTTTTATTTTTTAACAATGACTCTTATTTCTTATTCTTTAGTCATATATTAAATCACAAAGTTTGTTTCTTCAGACATATTTATGTTATATTTTCAAATTGATAATTCTAGTACCTGAAGTCTTCGTGAGTCTCAGAAACCCTATATTTGGTTGAATTGTGCCCTTCACCAAAAATATCGTGCTTCCTGGAATTTCAGATTATAATATTATTTGTAAACCAGGTCTTTGCGGCTGGGCGTGGTGGTATGTGCCTATAATCCCAGGGGCTTGGGAGGCTGAGGAAGGGTGATGGAAAGTTAAATCACTCTTCAGCAACTTAGCGAGGCCCTAAGTGGCTTAGTGAGACACTGTCTCAAAGTAAAAAATTAAAAAGGCTGGGGATGTGGCCCAGTGGTTAAACACCCCAGGGTTCAATCCCTGGTACAAAAGGGGAGGGGGAGGGCCTTTGCAGGTAGAACAGATTAAGATAAAATCATACTGGAGTAGAGTGGGCACTAAATACAATGAGAAAAGTGTCTTTATTAGAAGGGACAAATACAGCATGGTGACAAGAAGGCAAACTCACAAAAGGAGAATACTGTGTAAGTACAGGCAGACTGGCTGCATTTACAAGCCAAGAAAGTCAGGGATTGCTAGGAGCTTCCAGAAGCTGAGAGAGGCATGGAAAGGATTCTCCCCAGCAATCTTCAGGGGTTATGGCTCTGCTGACACTGTGATTTCAGACTTCCACTCTCCGTGATAGAACAACATTCTATTATTCTAAGCTACCAAGTTTGTGACACTCCTTTTTAGCAGTACTTATTGGAAACTAATATAAAGCTCATCTGTAAAATGGATAATATCAAGCCATTCAAAACATAATAAGAGAATCAAATGAGATCATGTAGATAAAGTATGTTGCTTTTATGTCTGTCCAGAATAAGTGCTTGGTAAACATTTTCATTTTGGATTTGGTTTTCAAACATGGTATTTGTGTGAGTGTAGAGCTTTTTCTTTATAGTGCACCCATGTTCACATATGCACAGCACAAATTCACCCTGATATCTGCATGTATACCTCACGCACCCCCATATACAGCTCTCTGCCTTTCACATGGACCTCATTGAAGCCTCACCATAGGATCCCAGTATGAACTCATTGAGGTTTCACCATAATTACTGCAGTTGTATGTATCTGAACTCAGTTTCAAACCAGGAACGTTAACAAAAAGAACATTCTTCATAGTGAAGATCCAGAAATAGCTGTGCTAAAGGGAAAAAGTTTCATCAATCATTAGTGCCCTCTTGGCTATTTTTCAGAAAAATCTTGTTATAACCTTTGTTTTTCCAGAGTTAAAAAAAAGAGAAAAATCCACTGCAGCGGTTTGCATTGGGTGCTAGATCTAGCCTCGAACCACCAGTCTGACATCATGTCATGAGCCTAACCAGTAGGGTAGGTTGGCCTTTTGAGCCAAAACCTTGAAGTGAAGGGTGGAGGACTATGAGAAAAGTTAAATTTAAATCTTCCAAATCCCAACATACTAAAGCTCCTGTGAATCAAAAACAAAAGTATGCTTTGAAATAACTTCTGACATGAATAAAGAGAATGAATGGACATTTGAACTGAATACATTATTTTTAGAAAGTGCTCCCCCTCTTTTCTCATTGTGGATGTTCGTTGGCAAAGCAATGAAGAAAACCCTGTGTGCTCTCATGTGAAATAGGGAATTCTACATATCCTACATCTCAAATGTTTTGATACTTTGAGGATAATTCTAGGTTTAATATATGAATAAAGAATGAAGTCCTAGGCTGGGCAATGACATCTTATTGCAAATATAGATTACTGAACTCTGAATTGAAATAAAACAGGGAAAGAACTAGTTTATGTATTTTATATAAAAGGTAGATGTTTTCTCTCCTTTAAAGATTCAATATCATGTTGATTTTTATGGCATGGTTGCGTACTATAGCTCAAATTACATAGCAGTATCACTTTGAATAATGAGGTGAATCTCGAAAATGCTTCAGTCGTATTTTAAAGAATCAGATTTACTAATATTTATGACCAATCTTTCTTTCATGAATAATTTTTTGAAGGAAGATGGAATAAAATACTTGTAAATGCAGATATGCTTGGAAATTTGTCTACTAGGTAGTGATCAGTGATTTAGAGGACAATAAATCTAAGAGTGAATCTAGGAGTATGTTGGAGTTTTAAAAATGATGGTCAGGGAAGACCCTATTCAGATGTATCAGTTGAGCTAACATTTGAAGGAGGAGAGGATGTATACATAACACGTTATCGAGGAAGAATTTGGATTTGCAAATCTTTGGCCTGGAGATAGTTCACATAAAGACATTTAGAGAAACTTAATGGTTTCCTCCATTTTTAAGAATGGAAGGACAGCAGAATAAAATAGACATTATTATCGCTGTAGGTATATACATGACTGCAGGACCAATGTTATTCTGCAACCTGTACACTCAGAAAAATGAGAAATTATATCCCATCTGATTCAAGTGTATGATATGTCAAGATCATTGTACTGTCATGTGTAACTAATTAAAACAAATAAAAAAGTTTAAACTAAAAAAATTTCATATTTACATACACAAAGTTCTGTACTTCTAGATCAACAATAAAAATTATTCAGTTTATCCCGCAGATCCTTCTTTACCAGTCTCTATTTGTTCTAAAGCTGATTGGAGTAATCTTGCTCAATGTATCAATCACAAACCATTTAGATATATAGAGGTAAGTATGTCCTTAGATATTGAGTATATAACCATGTTGTGGTTTCTCCACATATTTTCGTCTTAGAAACCCTGTGTACTGCCCCAGTTCACTGAATAGAGCAAGAACTTTACCTAAAACACTTTATTACAATTGTTATACTACAATTGTTATATTGTAATAAATTGTTATATTGTTATATTGTATATCTGCAAAATAAGAGAATTAGACTAAATGGTTCTAAAAGGACACTTTTGGGACTAAATTCTTACCAATACATGCTATTTGTCTCAGTACTTAATTGTCTTAATTTGTGGAACATTTTAAATTGTGAACACATTGCCTAATTCAACAGATTTTCCAAAAAATAATTTTCTTTGCTCTTGTTCATAATGGATCTTTTACAATCATTTAACTCACAGGGCTTCTTTTATTGAGAAAACTTATTTACCTGTGTAACTGTGAATCAGACAAAAAAAGATGCTGTTTAAAATGACAATTTAATGTTTCATAACATGGGATTTTCTGTTTTGTTTTCCTTGGTGTTTAAACCAGAATTAATATAAACCTAAACTATTTTTTAATCCTGGGTATTCATTAAATTCAGAAAGATTTTGCACTTTTTAGATCTTAAAAATCAGTATTATCTTCTGTTTTTTATAATTGTTTGAAGCAGTCACCACTTTGTTGATTCCTTAAATCTCAAATGGCAGTCTGTAATCTTTTTGCTTTGTCTGTTTCTCCTTCATCTCATCACTTTTCAAGGCTTTTGTTATTCAAAAATAAGAGCACATACACTTGCTGAGCTTTTTAGAAGTGTAATTTGTTTTTATTGGTCTCAGGTTATTGCTTTTCTTTCAAGTGTTATCATCAGTAAGTCAACTGAAGGGTGAGATTCTTTTCTTACAAGTAGCATGCACTCCTGATTGAATCAGGAGAAGCAGTGTTTGAGAAAAAAGTGACCCAAATAATATTGTGTTGGCCAGTCATATGATTTCAAGCCTCCTGGAAATTTGTATTCCAAGAAGGGTTGAGAGGAAGGAAGAAAAAAGTGTTCTCTCAAAACAATAATGAAGACAGGAACCTCATTTACAGGTTGGTATATAGTAAGTGCTGAACAAGTTGAATGAAATAAAAAGCATCTTTTATATACTATTATTCACTCTGATAAAAAAGTCTGAGAGAAAACTATTTATAATATTAAATGTATTGCTTGTGTCTTTATTGAATATGTTTTGGAACAGGAATGATTTTAAAATTAAAATTTATTTGAAACTTTGTGCTTACATAGCATTTGTTATGGCCACAGAATATGTTTCCTGCAGAGTGAATTCCTGAGATGCGGAATAAATCAGGCAAAGTCCTGTGTCTTCCCAAATCTGGCAAACTATGATGGAGAGATGGAGGTACTTCAGGCTGAAAGTCTATAAATCAGTCTCTGGATTTTGCAACTAAAATAGACCTGAAACAAAAATCAGAATGAAAACATCTGAGAATCACTGGGTTGTGATACATACTCCTGGCCAGAAATAGGAGGAGAATACTTACAGTGATAACAAAAGGGGATGTAAAAAAATGCCAGGAGACGATGATAACAGTAATAGCAAATACTAGTTCTTGTTATCGTTAACTGCTTATTGTATGCCAGGCATTAGATTATCCTTTTTCTACATATGACTTTGCAACAATCTTGTTAGGGAGGTTCCGTTGCTATCCTCTTCAATGGGATTTGAAGGTATAAAAAACTTTTCCTATGGCTACACAACTAGGAAGTGCTAGAGCTGGGATAAAAACACATGCATTATGATTCTAGAACTTGTATACATACTTACTGCATTATCATGAGATCTTGACATAGGGAAGTGTTTTGGAAAACTAAAAAGGCAAAAGTAGAGTTAATTTATGTGAACTGACACTTGCATTGAATGTAATAAAGAATAGAACTGATAGTGTTAAAAAGTTGAATTAGTGATATGAAAGAGCCTTTGAAACTTTCACTACAAACCTAAATGATAAAATATTAAGAGACATTGGGATAGATATAAAGGTCTGACAATGGAGATTTAGCTTAAGAATTATATGTACTTCTGAGGAAGAAATCACAATTGAGGCAGAGCATAAAGAAAATTGCACTCAAGACAGACACTTTTTTTAAAAGTACAAAATGACCTTGAGATGCAAATCAAAAAAGCTAGCTGAATTCTAGGAAACAAATCAATAAAGTTAAAGTGTCTTCCTACATGTGCTTTGGATATTAATGTCCATCATATTCCACCATCATTTGTAACCTCATGCCCTGTCCCTTCCCCTCCCATCTTCTGCCCTATCTAGAGTTCGTCTATTCCTCCCATGCTCCCCCTCCCTATCCCACTATGAATCAGCCTCCTTATATCAGAGAAAACATTTGGCATTTGCTTTTTTGGGATTGGCTAACTTCACTTAGCATTATCTTCTCTAACTCCATCCATTTACCTGCAAATGCTGTGATTTTATTCTTTTTATTGCTGAGTAATATTCCATTGTGTATATATGCCACATTTTTTCTTTTTATCTCTTCATCTATTGAAGGGCATCTAAGTTGGCTCCACAGTTTAGCTATTGTGAATTGTGCTGCTATAAACATTGATGTGGCTGTGTCCCTGTAGTATGCTGTTTTTAAGTCCTTTGGGTATAGACCAAGGAGAGAGATAGATAGCTGGGTCAAATGGTGGTTCCATTCCCGATTTTCAAAAAAAATCTTCATATTGCTCTCCATATTGGCTGCACAAATTTGCAATCTCACCAGCAATGTATGCATGTAACTTTTCCCCCTTGCTAACACTTATTGTTTGAATTAATGATAGCTGCCATTCTGACTGGAGTAAGATGAAATCTTAGAGTGGTTTTGATTTGTACTTCTCTAATTGCTAGTGATGATGAACATTTTTTCATATATTTGTTGATTGATTGTATATTATCTTCTGAGAATTGTATGTTCAGGTCCTTGGCCCATTTATTGATTGGTTTATTTGTTTTATTGGTGCTTAGCTTTTTGAGTTCTTTATATATCTTAGAGATTAGTGCTCTATCTGGTGTGTGAGGGGTAAAGATTTGCTCCCAATATGTAGGCTCTCTATCCATTCCTCACTTTTTCTAACTGAAGTAAACCTTTTGCTGTAGTTTCCTTCAACCTTGCAATTCCTTCAAACCATAGGTAGACTCACATCTCAAGTAACGGTGACATTTGTCAAAGTTAACTTCACAGTAACTTTTTCAGAGGTAAAATGTGTGTGCTTTTCTCAAAGCCACTGGAATTTGTCCACTTTCAGGAGAAATCTTTCCTTTCAATGATATTTACATAACATAAAAATTTGCTGTTTTATGCAGAAATATGTTTCAAATGGACCAGTTTATATTACTTTTCCTAAAATACTTATGTAAAACATTTATCATTTTTAACAAAATATGCCAGGGCATCTGCTTTTCCCAGAAATACTGAAAAGAATTTGCTGAAACAATGTACAGTCATTCCAGTTTGACTCCACATCCCAAAGATTCATAAAACATAATGATTGGGCAGGGTCAGTAGCAGAGGAAACCTGACATTGTTTTGTCCTTCATGCTGATCTGGAGGACCTCTGAGACATATGTGATGGAACATAGCAAATTCCAGAATAAAATACAAACAGTAGTTCTGAATATATTTCAATAGTTTTTCAGTTTCTGTTACTTCTGTGAACTTTTTAAAAATTCATATTTCTTCCCTAATACTATCTTGGCCACAATTGGCTTTCTTTCTTATGTGTCTTAAAGGAAGTATCTGGTTTTATACTTCACTGGTAAATGTAAAACTTCTTTGTGCATGTTCCTCTTGACTTCACGACTTTCATTCCTTCTCCAACCCCATAATCCCATGCACTAGAAGCTAACAAAAACCCTAAAATAGTGGTTTTGTGCTTTTAATAAAACCCATTGTTAAACTACCCACAGACAATTACTCTATGGTGTTATGTAACTTGTTTACAGATATATAATGTTAAAACAAAACAAAAGCAAAGCAAAATTGCAGCCACCCATGTAGGTCTTTTTGAGGGATGAGAAGTATTTATTTATTTATTTTAATTTTTTTTTTTAGTTATAGATGAACACACAGTTTCTTTATTTTATTTTTATGTAGTGCTGAGGATCCCAGTGTCTCACACATGGGAGGCAAGCACTTTACCACTGAGCTACAGCCCCAATCCTTTATTTTTCAATACTTGCTTCATTGTCCATGAAAGTAATAAAGAGGTATCAGTTGTTTCTGGAGGTTTTTCAGACCCAAATCTCAAGATTATTGGCAGTTGTAAAGTCCTTTGATTTGTATAATACTGAGACTTGAAGTTGTTATTGAGGGTTTTTTTTTTTTTTGCTTTTTTTTTTTTGAAGCAGAATAGTATAGGGGCTAAATTTATGGATTCAGGAGACAAATTTCTCAGGTTTCACTCTTTCTCCCATTACTTCACAGTTGTGTGAACTTGAGCCAGTTATTTTTATCATTCTATGACTGTTTTTTCAACTATAACATGAAGATAATAATATTATTTACTCATGCTTAGTTAACATAAGACACTTAAGAGTGCCCAGCATATAATGTTATATATGTTCAATATTTAAATAAATAATAATTGTTATTCAAATCAGGATTTCCTCAGAATGTCTTATGAACTAAAATTGAATTAATTAGCACAATTTGATTAATGGAATGTATAGAAAAGGTTGTTGAGAATGAAAATATCCAAACTTTATATTGACAATTACAGAAAATTTAATACTACAACTATAGTAGCTAACCTTTGATTGTATACTGGATACTTAGTACTTATTTTTGTTTTTTGTTGTTCTCCTTACAAGTGTTTTGATTTGTTTCCCCTGCACTGATTCACAACTTTTAACAGGTGAAATTAGAGGGGCAGGTGATACCAACAATGGTATGCTAATGCTACATTGGGCATCTCACTTTGTCTGAATTTGGTGATGTCCCAAACTAGCTACACTAAAGGCAAGTCTAGAGGGAATTTAAATAAAGTTTTTATCCCAGTGGGACCATCTAGTTGTTCTGGAATTCAGACAGGATATTTGAGTTATGCCTTTGGCCAGTTGACGGTGCCTAGGTAGAATGTATAAAGCGTACGTTTAATGGCAACATATCTTCAAATTCTTAATCTGTCACTAATTAATAAAGATAAAAAACCCTGATCATTTGGGATCTATGAGGTCAAAATTGGCAATAGTGCAATTCCACTGTTCCACTGTGTAAAATCAAATCAACTATCCTGCAGATCCTTGCCTATCTCTTGTTATGATTCTGACAATAAATCAGTAAGTTTACCTCCTCTCACAGTTACTTACACTCATCGTATATTTAGAAACATAGACCCTAGTTATTTTTTATTTTATAAGCATGAGACTATATGTTTCTACTCTTAATTTATATTTATCTAATTATCTCTACACTGCTTAATTATTTTTTTTCTTTATTGACCATACTACACCTTAGTTGGTAGTATCTAGAAACTTTTAGTAAGTACATGTGTTTTATTACTGAAGTTTTTTTTTTTTTTAAGATATGAGAATCATTCTTTCTACTTTGGGATAGAATGTATTTCAACTACAAATCTAGCAAAAAAGGAAAAAAAAGAATATTGGAAGGAAGTGGGTGGATCTTAAAGAAAATATGGCAGAAAATTTCTCCATTAGTTTCTTCTTGTTCAGTTCAACCAATATTTAAAAAGAAATGGTTGCAATTTGTATGTCCTTTTCTCAAAGAGCCTGCCATTCATTGAATAACAATTCATAGAACTTGCGACAGAGGTCAGAGGCAACACTTGCCTAGTATGTATGAGGCCCAGATTTGATCATCAGCACTTGGAAAAGAATGAATAGCAACTCATGGTAATGTTATTGTGGCATCTAGAAATCTACAGAAGATTTGTAGAGAGTGACAATATCCAAATGGTAAACTAAGAATTATATAACATTATAACCATAATAGCTAATGTTTTATTATGTGTTACTTTTTACTTATTTACTAACAATAATTCTATAAGGAAAGGAGACTATCTGAAGTCAAGCAGCCAGCCAGTGACCTCAGAGAGACAAGTATTCCTGACCACCATATCAAAAGCATGCTCCAGTGTGTACACCCCCCACCCCCAGTACTTTTTTTGTTCTCTATCCTTCATTTGAATCTCTCATCTATTCATTTATTTCTTATTTACTTCTATCTCCATGATACTATTTTGTGAGTTGCATAAGAGTAGAACAGTGATTGGTATCTAATAGGTTCTCTGCAAAATTTTAATAAGTGAATAAATATTTAATCCTTAAAAATCCCTAGATTATTTCCCCTCTGTGGTGATTAATTTGTGCATAAACTTGTCTAGGCTAAGTGTATCTGTGTAGGTGTTTCTGAAGAGACTAGCATTTGAATTTCTATACTAGTAAAGAAGATTGTTCTCACCAATGTGGGTGAACATCATATAATCTGTGAAGGGCCTACATAGAACAAAAAGGTGTAGGTGAGTACCCCTCAGTCCACACACACACACACACACACACACACTCACACACACACACACACACTCACACACACACACATGCGATGGAGGAAAAGTAAATTTTTTTCCTATTCTTAAGCTGATCATCTGTCTCTCCTTCTGTCAGATATTGAACTTTTTGGTTCACGAACCTTCAGATTCCAGGATTTACACTAGTGCCACCACATCCTTCTTGGTTCAGTAAATTGTGAGATTTCTCTACCTCCATCATCTGAGACGTTCCCATTATATATGTTTTGGATTCTATGGATAACCTGACTTTAATACATCCATTATTTCATTCTCATTTCAGTATTACCTTCTTACAAATGAAGAAAAAATATATATAGGAGAAAAGAGAAGATCTAAGGTCCAAACTTTGAATTCAAAGCTAGATTTCCTTGCCCTAAATGCCTGCTTTGCTCTATCCACACCAATACTATCTCAGAAGCATCCTTGGAGCTGTGCTGGTAAAATACAGGTTTAAAAATCAATTAAAGCATTTAAGGAGCTAGGAGGAATGGCTATATATATATATATATATATATATATATATATATATATATATATATATTTTTTTTTTTAAAGTATCATCTTTGTTTGGGTATTAGATCAGTCTTGTTCCTTTGGCTTGACAAATAAGTGGCTGATACCTTTATATGCTTTATGCTCCTCAGCTGTGCTTCTGGATTCCAATCAGAAAACCCACAAAACCCACAGTTTTCATCCACGTGTATCATGACCAGTTCTTTGAACCAAATGGCAGAGTTATAATATTCAAATGATTACTTCTTAAGCATTTCAATTTATTTTGCCTTATATAGAATAAAAGGCAAAAAATGTGTGGTATATTTTCTTTGTTGCCTTTTCCTTAAATATTTTTTTAGACTTCTTGAAATTTCTTTTCTGGGGGAAATAATTCAGAAGTATTCTTTCTCTGGAACCTCCTGGGAATATTTGGCAGTGTCTGGAGACATTTTTGGTTGTCAAAAGGAAAGGGGATCCTACTGGCTTTTAGTGGATAGAGACTAAGGATACAGGTAAATATTGCACAACACACAAGACCTTTTGCACCAGAAAGAATTATGTGGCTCAAAATGTGAATAGTGCAAAGGTCGAGAAACTCCGATATAATGCAGTGATTCTGAATTCTCTATTTTCTCATTTTCTGCTCAACTCTCATTTATAGAAAAGTTGAAAGTTCTTTATATTATAACATTAGACAATAAAGCAAAAACTTGGGAAATGAGTGTGGCTTCTAGTTTTCTCCTGGTTACTGAGTTCCTTCCTGCTTCTTGCCTGATTTTTAGCAACATAATTAAAATCTATATAACTTCAATTCCTATATTAAGAACCCAATTACTATTTTTTATTTTTTTATAATGATTGCTAAGTTACTTTAAACAGAATCCTTAAATTTTTACATACTTGTTGAAAAAATGATAAAAAATGGATGAAAAGGGTTATCATATAGAAATACTTATCCACAATTCAATGAATAACTCTTTGCTTAGTGAGAACTTAGTTTGATAAATTTATAATATTAAGTAAATATGCATGATATTTATTTTACTTGGAGCTTTATTTCAAGTAATATCCAGGCTGAATTAAAAGGTGGCACCATGAGTATGATTCCTAGGTTTTTTTCTATATAGCATTCAAAATAGAGGTTAAAAAATAAAACACAAAAATAAATAAAAAATTTAAAAATGATTAAAAATGACAAAAATTGAAATAGGCATCTTACCAAAGAAAACTCTAAGCTGACAAATAAAAATTTCAAAAATTGCTTCACATCATACACACTTAGGAAAATGCAAATTAGAATAAAATAAGATACTGACATTAGCCATCACGGTGGTGGTGCACGCCTGTACTCCCAGCAGCTCTAGAGGCTGAGGCAGGAAGATTACAAATTCAAAGCCAGCCTCAGCAAAAGTAAGGCGCTAAGCAACTCAGTGAGATCCTGTCTCTAAATAAAATACAAAATAGGGCTGGGGATGTAACTCAGTGGTCGAATGCCCCTGAGTTCAATCCTGGGTTACTGACTCCCCTTCTTCTCCGCCCCCCCAAAGATATTGACATTACACTAAGGCACTACATAATTAATAGGACAGCCAAAATTCAAAACAATGGCAATGCCTATTGCTGGTAAAGAGGTAGAACAGCAGGAATTCTCATTCATTGCTGTGGTAATGCAATCATTTTGGAAGACAGTTGTCTTATAAAAGGTAGTGTCTTATAAAACTAAACATATTGTTATATATAATCCAGCTATTAAGCCCCTTGGCATTTATTCAAATACATTGAAAATTTATGTTCACACAAATGTTTATAGTAGCTTTATTCATAATTTCCAATACTTAGAATCAACAGTGAATGGATAAGTAAACCATGGTACATTCAGACAATGGAACATTATTCTGCACTAGAAAAAAAAAACATGCTATCAAACTAGTGGAAAGACAAGGAAGAACCTTAAATATGTTTTAGTAAGTGAAAGAAGCCGTTTTGGAAAGACCTCATACTCTATATTTTTGTTAGTTCTACGTATGATTCCATCATGATAAAAATAACAAGGAATGTGTTTCTAGAAAAGCAATGGTCCTGATACCTGGAGAACTTTTCCAAACACGTATTGCTGTACCCCTCCATCCCTTTGCCAGAATTCCCAATGCAGTAGGTCTTGTGGTAGGGCCTGAGAATCCTCATTTCTTTCAAAGTGTTGACGAAAATACAGAATCTCATTTTGAAAACTGCTAATCTATAATTTTAGTGTTGAACAAACCGATTCCTTATCCATGATCACAATCTTGATCAATGCACTGTTACTTTTATTTTATATAAGTCAACTCTGAACCTAAGAGAGTTCAATAGGTTTCCCAAGCTCACTCAAATGATGCCTACAATTTTGTGGCATTCTTTCTTCGATATCTGGGATTATCCTAACATAGATGTTCCTTGATTTATAATTAAATTATATCGTGTATGTGTGTGTGTGTGTGTGTGTGTGTACTGGGAATTGAATCCAGAGGCGCTTAACCATTGACTCACATTCCCAGCCCTTCTTAGAATATTTTATTTTCAGACAGGGTCTCAATAAATTGCTTAAGGCCTCACTAAGTTGTTGAGGTGGCTTTAAACTTGTGATCCCGAGCTGTTGAGATTAAAAGAGTGTGCCACCATGTCCAGCTGGCATTATGTCTTCACAAGTCCATCATAAATTGAAAATATTGTTTAGTTGAAATCATCATAGCTTAGCCACACAGCACACCATAGAACATTGATTGCTTTCCATCCATTGCATAGATGAATGAGAGCTGTGTCTTACTGCCACTGCCTAGCCCAGCAAGAGGGTGTTCTACTGCATATTGCTATCCCAGGAAAAGATCATTCAAATTAGTAGTCCAGCTTCTACTGAGTGTGCATTGTTTTTTTTTTTTTTTTTACCACTATGAAGTTGAAACCATTGTTAGTTGGGGACTCTCTGTACCGCATTCATTTGTTATTTCTGAAGGAGTTTTAGTCTACATATTATTTTCTCCATTATTTATAGCAAGTGCTATATTTATGCCTGCTAAGGCTTTTTAATTATTTCCTCTTTTATGTATGAAACGTTGTCTATGAATTGAATAAAAGTGTGTATAATGCAGCCATTGTCTGTGTATGATAGACA
Organism: Callospermophilus lateralis; assembly: GCF_048772815.1. Lineage (NCBI taxonomy): Eukaryota > Metazoa > Chordata > Mammalia > Rodentia > Sciuridae > Callospermophilus > Callospermophilus lateralis. Next base: position 80,685,943 of record NC_135310.1, on the reverse strand, counting down.
GAATTCATGTTCCAGAGAGGGTATATGTAGCATTTTTATTACTTATTTTAGACATAGTATCATTTGCTTTGGTGTCATATGTTCAGTTATTACTATTCTGTCTCTCTCTCTCTCTCTCTCTCTCTCTCTCTCTCTCTTTTAATTTTAACTATGAAATTGAATGTCAGAAAATGAGGCAAAGGAGATTTAGAGAGTGAAAGTGCATTAACCTTATGGAGAATCTACTTGACCTGGACACCTTGTTCAGCCCATTATCTCGCTTTCAGAGAACGGAGGGCAATTGGGAAACTGCAGCAGGATACAAATGTGCTGGCAAATTAAGATATATTCTTTGTGACTAACTTTAGATGCTAAAATATTGCAATTCTGTTTAAAATTAAATAGTGATGGGTCCATGCTTCCTGTCTCATCACTTGGCATGGTAAAATTAAGATGGTTGGCTCTGTCTTCAGGGTTTGGGAATTCTATTTTTTCAAATTTATAGTTTTAAAATGTTTTCAAGTGGTGTGCGTGTGTGTATCCATATTTTCTTCTAGACACTGACTACTTTTGTTCTGGTCTTTCCATGTTTTTTCCCCTTTCTTCGATGCTTGAGTCCAACACAAATGGTTCACTTTCAACACACAGTTCTGCTCATTATTTAAGATGGAAATAAGGCTAGAAAGGCATTTTCTCATGCTATTTCTAGGATACCTCAAATTCAGCTTTGCCTCCAAGCCAAATCCTACGGAAAACCCAACCAAAGCTTCTGGAAAACCTAACCAGTGCCTTGCGCACAAGAAGTTTAAATTCCATAGCTCATTTACCATCTTCTCCAGCAAATAACAAATTGGTTGGACTGGATTGCCATTATAAGACTATCACAGCAGCACATTTTATGGATGAACTCAACCATAATTACAAAGAAAAACCAACATAGCAATAAAGCAATTTTAAAGAGTATTTCTCATTTAGCCCAAGTTTTCTATTCTCGGAAAATGGTCATCCTAAACCCAAGAAGGGTCAGGCCTGGCAGAGGACAAACAACAGACTGCTGATGTGTTCCTTAAAAAGTTACTCTCTTCCCAGGAGGGCTCAATGCTTGGCTATAAAAGCACATCCTCAAATTTTATAGGAACAAAGTCTCCCCAGGGTGGTGAGGGTGTAGAAACTGTGCTCACAAGCTGTAACTTCCAGGAGTATAAAACAAATGCATGATTGCCCTTTGTGTGCAGGGTTCCCACTTGCTTCAAATAGGCTTAAGGTTTGGGTGTAGAAATTGAAAGCACAGAGGTCATTATTAAAGCGGGAACTTTAGCCTTCCAATAGTTTAACATACTCTCTGTTCAGCCTGGTGGGATAGTCAGTGTATTGGCACCTTTTCCTTTCATCCTTGGCTTGTCCAATGTTCATGACTAAGTGCTTAAAAAATTTTCCATTGTTTTTTAAAGGTATTTATCTAATATTTCTCTTTATTGTGCTTATAACCCTTTTAAGCACCTCCTTTGTTGGGATTCACATTATTAAATTATTTTCATCATTATACCACTAAACTTAAGGTTGAAACTTACCGATCTACATTAACTTTAAAATAAATTCATTGGCTTCTTGATGAATAGCCATTTGCTGTTTTGAACTTGGCACCTCATCATATATTTAATGTTTTTTTTATATCTGCCTTTTTAAGTTTTTCTGCATCTTAATAATTTCTACCACAAAATTAACTATGCTGAGATGTACAGATATGTCTGTGCCAGGAATGTGAAAGGTAAAGCTGGACGTAGGGCTTTCTTATGTTTCTTTTTTGGTGCTTGGTAATTGCTACCTAAACTCATGCAAGAATAAACTAAAAATTCATCTTGAGTACTCTAATGTTGGAACCTCTACTCTTTTCCTCAATCTCCAAATTTCTCCTATTGCCGAGACTCCAAGAACAGAGAATTGGAAAGAACAAATAGGTTGGTGGTTGAGGGCATGGATTACACTGTCAGATAAGACATTGATTCAAATCTATGCTCTTTTACTTCTTAGGTGACCTTAGCATTCTTTTTATTTACCATGTATTGCATTTTTATTGAAAATATTTAAGTGACAAAGATAGAATATATCCAATGCATATGACATGATTTGATATATGGGTATATTATGTAATGATTATCAAAATTAAATTAACTGATATATCCATTACCACACATGCTGTACATCAAAACCTCAGAACAGGAAGGATCAATATCTTTCCATTCCTCCCATTGCCTTCCACTCACAGGCCCTGGCAACCACCATTCTGTTCTTTGCTTCAATGAGTTTGAATTATTTAGATTCCACATATAAGTGAGACCATATGGTATTTGTTTTTCTATGTATGGCTTATTTTATTTAGTATAGTGACCTCCAATTTTATCCATGTTGTCACAAATTTCAGGATTTCTTTCTTTATTATATCTGAATGGTATTTCATTGCACATGTATACCACAATTTCTTTATTCATTTATCTGTTGGTCAACACTTAGGCCGTGTCCACATCTTGTGAATAATGCCACAGTGAACATGGAAGTGCTGATATTTCTTTGATGTACTGATCTTATTTCCCTGAATATATACACAGTAGTGAGGTTGCTGAGTTGTCTGACCTTGACCTCTTGATTGGCTATGAATTGCCTTATTTTTTTTTAAAAAGTGTGATTATACAATTTGCTACTCAAAGTATTATTTTGAATATTAAGTGTGGAAAATATGGGTAAAACATTAGGCACAATTATAGGCACAGAGGAAGCCCGAAATAAGTGGTTTTCTGTTCAGTACAAGTTACCCGGTTCAGTATTGTTTTAACTTGCAGGGTTAACTTCTGTTGACTGTCAGAATCATCCCAGCACTACCCTCCTTTCTATATTTATTTCTTCAGGCTTCTAATGTATTTCTGTCATGACTCAATTTGATATGTTAACTAATTTGATGATTACTAGGAAAGAAGGCTGTTCCCAAACCCTTCTACAATGCAGAACGAGTCTCTTTAGTAAAACGAGACTCTCTTTGCTTTAAAGGGATGGCAAAGGGAAACCTAGGTTTTCACAACCAGATAAAAAAATGATAGGAAGTACTAACATTTTGGATCATGTATGTTGGCGTGTAGGTGGCATTTTCTACTCTCTCACACTTATGATCCATCTATATAGAAAATGTTAAGCAGTCCCAATTTATTGACTTAGCTAAACTTTGAGCAGAGAACTGCATTTTGTCCAATTTTGGGGACAACTACTTTTCAAGCCATGGGAAATTTTCAGGATACAGAAATATTAAAAAAAAAAATTGCAATTTTCTTGAGTCAAAGTTCCATAAATCTGAATGACGAGTGAAGAAACAGGGAGGCTTATTGGAAAAGAAGAAAGACGTTGTTTTCTGAGTTGCCCTCTCTGACTCTCAGCTCCATCTTCTTTCCAGGCTCATTCTTCACCCAGCACATCACAAGTGGTCATTTCCATGGTTCTTTTGTGACGTCACTGCTCTTTTCACTAGACAAATTTTCAGTGATCTTATCTGCTCCTGGAATCTCCATTACTACTCAATTTCTCTGACACTTGCAGTTTTGTTTGAATCAGTGGTTGAATGTTTCTTCCCTTGAGTTTTGTGGGCTGCTCAACCTCAGTATATGTCAAAGGAAAAGCTTCCTGCTGTCAAGTCAAGCGGCCCCTGTGTCTGCACATTCTCTGTCTTCTCACTGCCCATTCATTGCTCTGAAAAGCACCTATGGTTCTCTCCTCCCCTTCTGCTCCCCACATCTAATAAGATGTGAGACACTTACTTATTCCCCGAACCTGTCTCTTCTAGTCTATATCTTATTTCAGTGCATGAATATTTTTTTTCAAATTTTTGCAGTAAAGTCTTAACTAGACTCACCCTCTACATAGTCACCAGGTGATGGATCTAAAATACAAATCTCATAATTTATCTCCCACTCATGGGACTAAAATTCAAATCCTTAATGTGACACAAAAACCCTTCTATGATCTGGCACTGACTGGACAATCAGGGTCCATACTTAATGTTTGAGCAGCTGATGGACTTACACACACAGCATTATTTCTCAGAGTCCTTTTCTTTTAGTGATTTTCTTGGCTTTTTGTGCCATTTTTTACCTTTCCACCTGGCTAATGACTACTACATGATCACCTTCCCCCGAAGTCTTTACTGAATTGATTTCCCATTTAGTTTGGGTTCTGGAATCTCCAAAACAGACTCAAAGGGGGAGCATTCATGGGAAAAGTGTTAAGAAACATGATTAAGGAAAAAAAAAAACTGGAAAATGTGAAAGAAGAAACAAACCAGTACAGACTCTTGTCTAGCTCAGTCCCACAAAGAGTAACTTTGGCCCAGTCTTACAGGGCAGCCCCAAATAGACTATGTAGGTCACAACTCAGTTGTCTTGTGTTTGTGAGGGAGATGGAATATAATTCTGCTTCTTTCAGCCATTGTTAAGGGCTATCTCCTGTGAGAATATAAATTCTTAGTCAATATAAGTACTTTATTCAAAAAAGCCAAGTGTGCGTTGGCTGTTGTGAGTGAAACATGCTCTAAGGCAGTGTGCACAAAATGGTGAGGGGATCAAGGGAGTAAGAATAGAGTATCTACCCCTACATTCCCTTCTTGATGGCCCCATAATACTGTCATGTCCCAAAAAAGTGAGATTTATTTAGTTGACATAGCAAGGAGGAATATACCACAGAAGGTACTGTGTTATATTTCGCTGAAAGAAGGTGGGGGACGTTTTTTAAGAGGGTGCAGTCTTGGGCTGAATGATTCTCTGGAGGGCTCATGGAAGTGGCCAACATGTTTCTACTAATGCTGTCATAGGGGAGCTCCTCAGTTGGGCACCTCTGCTATTTTTGGATTGTGAGCAAAAGAATGATATGGAGTTGGGAATGTCATTAGTGGAAAAGCAGCACACAACTCTGAAGAAGGTGTTAGCCATTTTGCAGCTAAACATGATCTTGGAGATAGCATTCTATAAACATAATTTCCTTTCGGTTTTGTCTATGTATAATTGAAAACATTATTGACATTTTATTAGGAAGAGCATAGATGAATTATCAGCTGATTTTTCACTAGTGATCACCATAATGAGTTAGTCAATAAATTCTACCATATAGGAAAAATTGAAGAACTAATATATAACTTCAGGATCTTATAATTTGAAAGTAATTTCCTCAAAAAGAGTTTCAAACAAGATTACTATATGCCATAGTCACCTTATTGGGTTCAGATAAAACACTCTAGTTTGTTTTAGATGGGTACTGTCAGGATATTTTGGGCAGAAGGTTGGATAGACATTTTGGTTAAGGCAATAACCTAGTATTCACTACTCTACCACTTGGCTTACTTAGAGTGTGGCGAGATTGGAGAGAGAGAGACCACACTTTTCCTCTTCCAAGTTGAACCAAATTTCTAAAGTGACTTTCACTGGCTCATTGGATCTATTATTAGTCAAGGTCCCTGCACATACAGATAACACACTCAAACTGGGTAATTTCAAGAGACCTTCATAAAGGGATCGTTTGAAAAGATGTGGGCAGGGTATGGGGAAGCCATATGGAACACGTTTGCCCAGAGCTGGCAAAGGATGTATAATTATTACTAGGCCTGAAGGAGTGAGGGGGGGAAGTGTTGACAGGATCTAGAGACACTGCAGAGTTTGTGGAGAAACATAATAGGAAGTGACCTTTATTCAAGGGATGCAGCAAGCTGAAGTGATTCACCTCTCAAGGAGCCTCTTCCTTCTCCAATGTCTTACTGTTGCTCCCCATTGGCCTACCTAACAGGAAACAGAGCCAAAGAAGCTCCTTGATGAAGTCCATCCAAATCAACTTTCTGGAACACAGATTAGGGTGGATCAGGGTGGGAATGGGTCTGAAGGGGTAAATGGAAAAAATCTGGCACAGCCCATCTAGAGTGATAATGAAATTTTCCTTCCTGCTTTGGATCAGAGATCTCTGAATCTGGCTCTATCTGAGTTGTCATAATTATGTCAACACAGAGGAATATGAACCAAATTGACCCATGGAAAGGTTTGCACTGGATAACAAAGTTCTGGCATTTGCTACCGTTGACTATAAACTATTCTTCTGAAGATTTCTGGAAAGGCTTTTACCAGATTGCCATGTATCCAATTATAGATAAAATAATAGACTTATAAAAAATAGGAACTTGGATTGTAGTCATTTGTGAATACTATGGCAATTAATGAACCCATACCTTTCATCTAGTTATCTCAGGGATATTTATAGTTGGACTATTTTGCAGTTGTTTATGAATATGACAAACGATTGTTCTGCAGGTAACTCATTTATATCATAACATGTAGACTTGCCTAAAGCTTTTCAACAAACCTTTACATATCTAAGTAGGGTCAAGACCCTTACTTAAAAAGATACTTATCTATCAGAAATAGAATGTAGAAAATGGTGTTTTGAGCTGAGAGCCTTTTGAATGGAAAAGCAATAGAAAAAAAAAGAACTGAAAAGTTTTCTAAAAATCAAGTGTTAATGTCAAGGTCTCAGAAATTGAGAATAGTGGGTTGGTGTTGGGGAATGTCAATGTGAACACTATTCTGGATAAGTCAGTGGAATATAAATTAGGAAGAAGGATGAAAGAAGATACATCTCCCCAAAACAATGTCTTCTATGTTGCCATCTGCACTGTATTCTTCTCTACCTATTGAGAAAAAGAGCAAAGATTATACATGTGAAACAATGGTGATGCAATAAACATAAAATGACACAGGCAGAGATATTTCTCAGGAATGGAGGAAATTTCTCTGAGTAGGTCCATTTATTGAATTTCTATAAAATGGTTAAGGTTCAATTTGTCCATGTAAGACAGCCACATTACGGAAACTATGTTAAACTGATTATTTTTTTTAATTTAATTTAATTTAATTTTTTTATTGGTTGTTCAAAACATTACAAAGCCCTTGACATATCATATTTCATACATTAGATTCAAGTGGGTTATGAACTCCCATTTTTACCCCAAATACAGATTGCAGAATCACATCGGTTTACACATCCACATTTTTACATAATGCCCTATTAGTAACTGTTTTATTCTGCTACCTTTCCTATCCTCTAAACTGATTATTGATAGGGATGAAAGGTAAGATAAAAAATAAAGGAAATATTGGAATAATTCACTTTAGAGATGCCAGGATTAAGGAGGAAAAATAAATATGATCAACCAAGAAATAATTAGGAAACTGGTAAAGAAATCACTAAGAATTCAAAGGTATTATCTGAGCTTTTTAAGGAAAATATGGCACATGAAATGTACATTGGAGACATGACCAAAGAATGAAAAACCTTGGGACCTTTGTCAGCTCTTGAATGTCAGCTCTTGAATGTCTGTCTGTGTGACCTAGGAGAAATCTCTGCATCTGTTTGATGCCTGTTCCCTTAACTGTGAAGGCCAGAGCTAGAAAAGGTAACTGTGAAAGGTTTTCAAATGCTAAGTTTATATTGTGCTAAATAACCCTGTTTCCTCCAACAGACCCAGTCTTAATTCATTTATTTAATGTATGTAACTCACAAATAGCAAGTTTGTAAGTGCACAAATCTTTAGAGCTCTGAATTTGTCCATGCATCTGTGTAATTACCACTCAGGTCAAGATGGTATTCACAAGAAGTTTTCTTGTGACCCTTCCCAACCTTTTGCCTGAAAGTAGTCTCCTGGTTTGATGTCAATATCCAGTTAGGCAGAAGGATGAAGGAGATTTGTCTGTTCTTGAATTTCCTATACATGGAATAATGTAGTATTCAAATATGTCATCATTAACTTTGTTCTTAGTGCAAATACAAATAAATAACCTAAGTGAAATTGATGTTACTTGCCTCAGTGTGGTGCTACAAAAGTTTAGGTGCTCTTTACATTTTGTATAATAAGGTGACCCACTGTAATTTTTATTTATTCTACCAAAAGCTAATTGCATTTTCTTCCAGGTGTGAATATTCTCCTTTCTCGGATATCACTGTCCAATTCTCACTCAAATTTCAAGATCTAGTTCCAGTCTGTTGCCTCTGTGCATTGTTTATAACAATTTCACTCCATATTGTGGCACTGTTTTCTGAACTCTATATAATTCCTAGTCTATACTACTTAATGTGGACATTAATCATACAGTCCTTTTTATTATTTAACCATTGCATATATTTATAGGTGTCTTTTTTTCCAAAAAATTGCACATGCCAATGAAGACAGCTTCATTTATTATTATTTTTTTGAAATCCAAGAATAATGTAAATAAGTTTACACATGCATGCAAAGTGTTCAGAGCTTTTCATTTTAACTAGGGCTTTCCATTTTACATGCTTTTTCACATCATTCTTTATATGTGGTATTGTCACATTTTCACTAACACTGTCAAACTGAGCTGGTAAATTGTGATTAAATGCTTATCTCTTAGAGAAAATTTTTTTCAGAGCAACACTTATCAGATAATTAAAGAAATAACATTATTTGTCAAATTTAGCTCAATCTGTTGGTTTAAATTCATGCTACCAGTGAAATTACTACTTAATTCTGATATAACATTTACTAAGCTCCTATTAGAAGCCAGAGCAATAATGTGTGTGTGTGTGTGTGTGTGTGTGTGTGTGTGTGTACTATATTAAGTTTTTACTGGATAAATTAAGTACTGATTAACTAGTTAATGGGAATGCTATAAAATATTATGATCTGAATATCTAGGAATTTTTAAAAGAATTCTTCAGTAAAATCTTTGAAAAAATTAAAGTAAAATATTAGGAAAAAAGCCAAAATATGTCTTTCCAAGTGGCTTATAGCCAGATTCAAAAAATGAGATAGTTATGTATACCCCAAACTCAAGTGCTGAATATAATTGGGCAGAAATATTCCTAGAGGAAAATCAGACCAACCTGTATTAAAAATTAATTGAAAGTCATTATTTCGATGATTGTGATTAAAATGAGTAATATTATTACCTTCATATAACCCCCAAATACTGACCATTTAAAATTAAACCTTGAAGTGCAGGGTTTGGGGAAGAAGGAGACTATTACCATGCACTGCTGTGGTTACAATATTGAATACAAACCCATGCCATGGGTCTTCTCCTGCATTAGCCTTATGCTCAAGTCAGCATATCATTGAAAACCCCCAAACAACAAAAGTCTTTTCATGGACTCCCAGATTAATGTAGCTTCCCTACCAAACTAATTGAATTCTGACATAATACCCTGTTTCTTTCCCTGTTCCAATTCTTGGGTATTTATATAGCAATTTTGGTCATATTTTGGTAATGATGTAGATTTATAGAGGCTCATAACAGATGATTCATACAAAAACTTTTTTTTTTCATTTCTGGAATCCTCTTGGCACGACTTCCAAAACTCAGCCACTAATAGAACATAAATATAGAGTGGTTATGTTTCTATTTCTAGAGAAAAGTGTAGTAACTGTAGTGCTTAAGACACGGGGGTGGTTGGATTTTGTACTTCCAGATCGGCAAGGCAACTGTTCAGGGTCAGGCTCACTCTGAATTTATCTTGGTGCTTTGCAATAATATGGCTGACTCTGGCAAAGTTGTTTATGTACTTATTCCATATTTTGCCATTAGTTTTGTTCCTTCTTGTTCTTGGAGAAATTCATTTGGGGTCTAAAAATATTTTGGAAAATTAGAACATGAACAGGTGTAGAACAAGTACATGAAACTCTAAAATATTTTTTCTGTTAAACCTGCTAATAAAATATCAGAAGCTCTATCTCCAAAAATATTGAGCACTTGCTGTCTAGATGTTTGCTTGGTAGCATGGTGTTAAAATCAGAATTAGACTTTATTTTTATATTCCTGCAATGGAAACAAATCTTTTGTTTTTAAATAAGAAGAAAATATGTGCCAAACTGAACAAGAAAAATATGTAAGTTTAAATTTGTAAGTTTAAATTTTCCCTTTGAAAGTATTAATTTTCAATTTTAATCTAAACTTGAAAGTTAACCATGAACCAGATTCCTTAATGTTTGGAAAGAGATGCCAATTTACTTTTCAAAAACTAAGCTTTATAATTCAACATTCATCAAATGCTTCCCAAGGGCTTGCTATATACCAGATGCTTTGTTAAGACCCAGGTGAGCAAAGCACACAGACTCTGCCCTGGCCTCCTGGAGCTTACAAATTTGTAATTTTCTTCACATTTATTTTTATTTTGTAATTATATCTTAATTATATTATATCTTAATTATGTTTAATTAATTTTTCAATCTAATGATATGTATACATAGACATTCTTAATTATTACATATATCTGATGACTGGTTCAAGTATATAGCAAGACAAAAATATTATGTTGAGCTTTTATTATGCTGAGCTTCTTTATAGAAAAAAAATCTGGGATCTTTAGTTCTTGACTGTGGATATATTATTGCTGTTAAACAAAGGGACAGTTGCTAAATAAAGTTATTTATAAATATTCATAATTGAGATAATATTTGTGTATCCAAATTGCATTTTAAGCACATACACTTTAATCAAAGGCAGACTCTAAAACAGTAATTAACAAAACTGACATGGCATTAATATAGTACATTTATAGAAGGTACATTTGTCAAGTTAGGAACATTTATAGCAAATGTGGATGCTCAATAATTAAAGTACCCTCTGTATGGAAGTTTACTCTAGAAATTAATATGGGGAAATATTTTAATTTCATGTGATTTGAATAAATGTATTTTAATATCATTTTCTACCAGAAGTGATTATTTCATTTATTTTTTATTAAACTTCAATAAGTTTAAATTTGTTCTTTTCCCAGATAAATTAAGGAACTAGTAGTTACTGTAACTCTACAGTGCTTTATTCTTAGACCTAAGGTGATCAATAATTTTAGTATAACATTGATTGAATTTAGTTCAGGTGTTACATCCCCAAATATCAATGTCTTCTATTGAAAAGATAGTAGGTATTAGATTTTATGCATAAATACTGTGAAGGGCAGTGTGATGTACCACCCAGATCCCTCTCATGGAATGCAGAAATTGTTCTCTTAGGTGCTGAGAATATTATGAAAGGTTATCAGCTATTAATCCACCTCGAGGATAGTGTAATGCCCCCTGCCTGAGGAAGCTCACTTCCAAGGGTTGATCACCTTGAAAGACTTTCTAGGTCCAGTTTCTGAAGGACTTTTCTAGGTCCAGAGCTATCTGCAGGATGTGCTCCTCGGCTACTAATCACTCCCTTCCACAGGTGTTGATCCGAAGTGCTCTCCTGAATGAACACTCCATCTCAGGGTGTGCTGCCTGAGGAAACTGAAATTTGTATATGCCCACTGACTCATAAGTCAATAGTCAGGAAGGCACTGCAATGTTGACAGTAAATCCTAGACTTCATTGAAGCATTCCGGCCAATTAATCTAGGTAAATATTAATGAAGATAAAGCATTTTGATTTTATTAGTATTTTCAGATTCTCTAATCAGCTTTTACACTTAATCATAGTTAGCTAGCAATGAATTAAAAGCAGATGAACAATATGGAAAATAATTGAAGTCATGAAAAGATGAAAACAAATCCATAGATAGCAAATTTTTCTTTTGTGAAAGTCTTTGTACTATTTTGACCTTCTGATTTAGCAGGCTCAGTTCTGATTTTAAACAAAGGAGAAGATGAAACGAATGCTTGTTAATCATGCTGGGACTTCTAAAACAGCTGTTGCTATGGGAGGCATTGTCCCTGTATTTCTTTTGAATTTTACATAAGAACATTTGCTCCCTTTCCACACTGCAAATTGCAGGAGTGACTTAGGTAGTTCTAAGACACATAACCCCCTTCCCGGTATGAGTGCATAGTGTTGCACTTTGGCATCTGTTTGGAGGCAATGTCTTTTCAGCATAGCGAGGAGAAGTATGTGAAGTATAATTGCTCACTGAAAACGTATTTTATTATTAGCACGATTTCTCAGGAAAGCTGCAAAGAATAGACACTGTGGTTAGGAAGTTAATAAAACAGTGTCATTGTTTTCCTAGCCAGTTTTTCCAGGTGCAGTGTCTGCCCCTTTCAAACAAAATCTATAGTTTCGGAATAGAATAACCCCTACACAAGTATCAGTGGTCAAAACCAGAAAGGTGGGGGCCCATCCAAGAGAAACAAGATTGAAAATTCAGCCAAAGACAGAAATCTGGACATATACCAAATAACTTTTCATCAGCATGTCTGCCTGAGAGGAAACATTTTCCAGTGTTCTTCCTTTTTCTTTAGAAACGAATTCAAGGGCAGCGTTCCCAGGCACTGTAACAAAGGAACTGCTTTAGGCACAGAGAAGCATTAATAAATGATGCTGTTTGTTAAAGGTAGCTTAGAAGCCCTGCTTCCTCAAGTCATTGTCAAACCCAATGAAACACTAGTTCTAACAAATTTCTCTGCAGTTCACATTGGGACTTGTGTTGTGTTTTTCCCAACAGTGCAAGAATAGGCCCAGGTGGTCAGGTTAGATGTGTTGGGTGGGGTGAAAGAGCTCTTTATATATACTGACCTCAAGGTTAGGAAAATGGCAGAATTTCCGGAACTAATTAACTACTTCCTCTTATTCATTTGTTTTCCACTTGGGCTGTCTTCAATGCTAGCTATGGATGAGAAAGTTCTGAAGATAGTGGGAGCAGGCAGGGAGCCAGCAGAGGGCGCATCCTTGAGTTCCAAGCCTGGGAGGCTTCCTTCTACCTGTCTGCAGGAAAGGAATAACTTCGTTTCCAATTGCAAGGCTTATTCTCAACTCAATGTTATTTGGTTTTAGCCAGTAATCCACCCTTATCAGGTAGGAACATTTGGAAGTTAGGACATTGAAAATACATTGGGCTCAAGTGTTTTGCACTAAATGTGTTTACAGGAAAAGGAAAGCCTGGTGAGTCATCCTTCTATTTTCAAATGGAAACTACCCAGAATTTGTATGTGCACTTTGCAACTCTATGCATTTAAATCAACCAAGCATTAAATATAAATGTGGATGACGTGGGAGAGAATGGTACTTAGCAAGTAACGATAATGGAGATAAGAGTGATTTCAAAGACTTCATGTGGAGGTGGAGAATCAGAAAGGTATTTTGCCTTAGCAGTTTTAATTTTTATCCATCTGTGTAACAGAAGGACTGTTAAATATTTAGAAGGGAGCAGGGGAACGGAAAGGTCATCATCCTCAGTAATTCTGAATTATAACAAACCCATTGCAAGTGGCAATTTTTCAACAGGTCAGCATATAGGGTGTATCTTAAAAAAGGAAAGAACGGCATTTAAAGGAGCAGAAAGGAAGAGGAGAATAGTAATGCTGCTGCAGAATTCAAGTGCAGCCCTGTCCTTCTAATCATACTCTGTCATTCGCCTTCCAATGGGTGTGTTACAGAAATTATTTTGAAGTTATGTTATTCCACAAATTTACAGAATTGCTCAACTTGGGGTCACCAACCAAATGGTTGTGCATGCCTTCTGTGTACTCATTCAGGTGATGTATATAATGAACACTTGGACCCTACTGCTATGTGTCTAAAGATCTTCCTCTAGGATGACACTGTTTTCATTAGTTGGTATTTTCTAACATAAGTTGTTTAATAAAGCATAAATCCTTTAAATTTACCTCAATGCAATCCATTCTTCCTATGCTGTCTATAAGACCATGACTTGCTCAGTGACTTGCTGAATAAAGATATAGTCCACCCTTTTTATAAGGAAGGAAAATATAGTGCTTTCAAGTGAGGCCTGACTGGGTTCTGCTCTTGATTCAACTACATAGTTAATTGTATGTCCTTGAGCAAGTTGTTTGTCTGTGACTTGGTTTCTTGATCAGTAAAGTGGGGATAATAATAGTATATAACACATAGGGTTTCCGTATGGCAGAGGTGAGTTAGTGAAAACTGGGTATGCCCAGAACAGCAATGAATCTAGAGTTGACACTGCAATACTGTCCAAGTGTTCATTATTATTGTGGCCATCATCTTCATCTTCATCATTATCATAGATAGATACTCCTCAGTGAGCCCAATCATGTTTTGTTGCTATTTAGCTTGTGTTGACATCCAATGATCATTGCACACCTCAAAAAATAAGATCTAAATGTCTTTCTGAAGTTTTCCTGAAAGTCTTCCTTTTTGAGGCAAACCCCTTTCACAGCACAGATTATATATGGGCTAGAAAATGCTCAATGGATGCAACAGGTAATGAATACTAGATATCTAAACTTAGTGTTTTCCCAAACAGAGCACTGATTCTGCTGAGAGAGATTTTCTATCAGTGGCTGAAGTTGTTAGTACCTGGAGAAAAGCAAGGGTCTGTGCCACATCACTATCTATATGCCTCTGGGTAGGTAACTTAATTTTTTTGAGCCTCAGGATTTTTTTCTGTCTTCCCATAAAACAGGAATGAGAAAATGAACTGAAGATACTGTCATTCAAAAGCAGTATACTGAGTAACTAATATGTATGGTAAGTAATCTGACTACTAGAAATGTTTTATTCAAAGTGAGTAAAGCAAAGTCTTTTCTGTGATGATAAACAGATGAAGAAAGTATGTGATACATTAAGCGATTTAAAAAAAAAGAGTTCTGTAGGCATTTAAAAGAGAATAAGGAGCTAAGGAGTTGTAAGTAGTGGGGTGGCATAAATGATGGCCTTTATGATAATAGATATTGACCTGCTGGAAATTTCTTGATGTCAAATGTAACACTAAATATTCTGACTAGAATGGAAAGGTGAGAAAATCTTAAAAAACAAAACAAAACAAACAAACAAAAAAAAACTGTCCATAGGCACTTGCAGATTCTTGTCTAAGAAGCTTTTATCTGGAGCTTCTGTAGAATGGCTTGTGACATGTTAGGGACCAGGGCAGGGGGCTTTTGGAATATAGTTGCTTCACAATGTCCCCATTTAGGAAGAGTGGCTGACTAGGACTAAAGAAAAAGGCATTTCCCCTATTTTTTCCATGGCTTCAGTGTGTCTTCCTGAAAAAAGAATATAATGATATTTGCATCTTTTCAACAAAGAATTGTTTGCTCTAAAATTAGTTAAAAATAAACTTGAAACTGGAACTAAAGCTATCTGTGTTTTCTATGCAGATACCTTTCTTCTCACCTGGAAACTCTTTAGCGGGAGCATCAAGGATTCACTGAATTTGCCTGATTTCTACCCTTTGGAACTTTCTACAGAGAAGTCCAGATGTCCTTGAACCTTTTTAGTCCTTGTAGCCTAGGATGAACACAATGGTAACTGAAAGCTATTTCTGGATTATCTGAAATACTTAATAAAAACTCCAGGAAACTCAGCAACTTCTGCATAGCACATGGGATCTTAATGTGGAAGATGTTTTTCATCTGGCAGAACCCTATGCCATTACGATTGGATTTGTTCTTCAAGAAGTGTCAACAAGGCGCCAAAAAGACTCATAGGCTCAACTCCGGTCATATGTGGTCCATTTTTAGGTTTTCAAGGACCCAAGCTGTCCAGTAAGTAGAAAACCCCCAGCTGACCCTCCCTTTTTCTCAGCATTCTTGTGGCAGTTTCACCTTTTACTGAGGCTTGTTCTTTTCCAATTGAAGAATTCTCAATGTGTAAATCCAATGTGAATGTTGGACAAAGATACTGGACCTGAATTAGAGTCTGTTTTCTATATTTTCCCTGTCAGATGGGATTGTCTGAATTTCAAATCATGTTAATTTGCTTACCCTGGCAGAATTTCTTGTTTCTTTTGTTGATTAATACTTGATATTAGATCATAGTTTGTACAAATATTCTTTTCAATTATTTCCAAAGATCTGACTTAGTTTTCAGGGAACATTCTGGGCTTTCCCTCCAAATTTATGAGCCTTGTCAATATTATCCAGAGCTTGGATGTCTGAACAGGCCTCCCATGAAGTGCATTCTCCCTGGCCTTAGGCTTTGATTGTGCTCTATGAGATAGCATCTTGAGTGTTAGACTTGATATTGACACTAACCCTCATGCCCACATAATGTTTATTAATGCACATAGTTCAACAGGTGAATTATATGAAACAATGGTTGGAGACTTTATAGAGATTAAAGTTCTCCTGTGTAGAAGAAGCTGGTTAAAATATTTTTAAGTTTCTTTAAGTTTGAACAACAGGTAAATAAGGCCACCCTCCCCACCCCGCTAAGACTTCCTACTCAGGTTCAATGCCATTTTTATAAATACTTTCTATTTGGACTTTCAAAAATGCAACTGGGATGAAAAAAGTAAATAGTCATCATTTGTTCTCTTCCACGATCAGATTACAAGATAGTTGCTGAGGTACTGTTCTATGCAGTGGGTGTAACTTTTTGTGTAAATACGGATTTCAAAATCTCCATAGATGTACCCTGGGTCAGAGAGATTTTTAGTGGATCCAGAAAAATGCATGGTCTAGTTTTCTCACAAAAAAAGCACTGTCCAAGCATGTCATTGATAGGACTGCAAACAGTCAAACAGACCTCCCACCAATGGTAATCAGGATAAAAAAAGGGAAAGACTTCATTGATGCCTAGCACCCAAGGTGCAAAGAGGCAAAGCTAACTGGAAAACACCTGACAAGGTGCATCGTGTCTACAGTGTGTACTATGACACTGTTTGCTTCACTTTAATGAGTTTCCCATTAACCCTATGAAATATTTATAACCTGCCTTGTTCCTTTTCAAAAGTGCTAATTCGTTCCTTTCAAAACTTAGTATTTGGTGCTAAGTGCTCTGTTTTTCCCTTATGCTTTCGTAGGGACTGAATGTCTGATTTTGCTCTCAGCAATGCCTCTCTTGCTCCAGTTGCAGTGAGACAGAGAAGTGGGAGAGCTTGCAGGGGGCTTCCTTTTCTATTTTTCCAGAGTGGCTGACATATGAAGATAAACCAGCAACTCCTGTGCAAGGTGTTGCCAGTTTCTCCCTTGGTGGAAAAGTGCTCCTGAAAGTCAGGGATGGAGGGAGAGCCAGTGTCTACATCTGCTCCTGGTTAATTTCACTTAGTTCCAACCCAAGCAGCCTCGTGCCTGCCCCTTGTTTGCACTCAGTAGAAAAAAAAAATGCTTCTCTCTTACAAATGTTTAACCTGCAAACTTTATAGGTATAGAAAATGCTCCAGAGCACGAAAGCTCAACTCTGCCGCCACCAAACAGTGTATTCAGAGATTGCTTATAGATTGTTACTTTAAAAGTTCGAGCAAATGGATTAAAAACAACTTTTTGGAACTTAAACTATTTGTAAATTGATGGTAAATAGATTATAAGTAAAATACCCAAGAAGCTGTCCTTAAATTATTTGTACCATGAACAAGTTCCAAAACATTTTTACAAAAGCAAATTCTCCATTATACACCCTCTCTCCCACCCCATCTTCTCAAATTCTCTCATTAAATTGACTTTCATAATTGGAGAAATGACCAATTTTCCTATTCTGTTAAAAAGCCTATGAGATGATAAAGAAAAAAAAAAGTTAATCAAGTGGAAGAATTTGTGGAGGGATATTAGGTTCAGAAATAAATTATTTCAACATGTGAGGTTTTTATTGGTCTGCCAAAGAAAATCCATGGAGTGGGTCAGAAGAATAGAATCAGTAGCTAGTAGGCTTAAGTTTCTTGGTTTAGCAAAACTTAAGATGGATGTTCAGATATTACAGATTCTAAGAAGTTGGGTGGTTTGGAGTAAAACATGCTCTTATGGGTATAAGTTCAGTAAACACATTTTGGTGAATGTGACTAGAGGTAAATTTAACAATTATTAATCTTTGTTATTATATTTGATCATATTACTGAAAATTGAAATGTCTAATTAGCTTCTTCTAAACTTCCAGCTCTAATTCAACTGAAGCATAGTCAAGAGAGTTTCAATACCCGTTCATGTGGGTCCTTTGCCTTCTAAGAAGACGTGGTGGGAAACAGAACCACATCTCTGAGTGTTTTATGGTTATTCCAAATCTGTCCTATCACACAGGTAGACTTTTGTTCCTTAAACTAGAATTTAGGGATGCTGGGTTGTTATGGTTTGGATCTTAAATGTCCCCAAAAGGCCGTCTGTGAAAAGCTTGGTTGCCTGACTGAGGTACTACCAAAAGGTGATGGAAACTTAAAGAGGTGGGGCTTAGTGGAAGAAAATTAGGTCATTGGGGGCAAGCTTTTCTTTCTTGTTGGTTTCTGACAGTCACAAAGTGAGCAGCTTTGCTCTACCACATATTCCCTGCCATGATGTGGTCCCTCGCCACAGGACCAAAAGCAATAGAACCAACTGACCATGGACTCCAACCTCTGAAACCAAGAGCCAAAATAAATCTTTTATTTTTATATGTTGATTTTTTTAGACATTTTGTCATAGTGATAACACATGGGCTCTAGGAACAAAATGTATGAACTAAAATTTTCATGATGCAAACTCAAATGACTTCTCAAGGTTAATGTACTTTATTGGAAAAAGTACATTTACTTCTGTTGTAGGCAATAAATTTCAGTGTGATTCTGAGTTAAACTTTTTTGTTGTTGTTGTGTATTTCCAAAACCTTACTATTGCAAATGTGATAGGTTTACAGAATAATTAGTAAGACAAAAAGCTTCATTAAGTTGGTTATTGCTGAGAGCCACGGAGGAGTCTGTATGGCCCCTGGCATTTTGTCAACAGTATTGATTGACAGGCGAGGCATTACTATCCACCTTGGCCGCTACTTTTGAGTTCTCCTGCTACTTTGGAGTTCTCAGTGGGTATTCCCGGGGATTTCCCATTGGTTGGGGAAGTACAGGAGGAGGGATTTCCAGGAGAGAATTTTCCGGCTGGGGGTTCCTGGATGAGCCGCGTGGTGTTCGGGAGAATTCCCGGGGAGCGTGGGTGAAGTGTTTTCTTGCAGTTCAAAAATAAAGTCTGTTCCTGCTTCAGTGGCTCGTGATTTGTGCCCAGCCAGACTGCGGCAGGTTATGGTAATGAAGTACCAAAAAAAGAAGGTGGTTAAAAGTTGAGATCAATAAAAAGCAGTTTTGAACTCTTTTTTTTTTTTTTTTTTAATTAGAGATCTTGGAGGGTCTGAGAAAAACTTTGGAAGCCCTCTTAGAGGGCACATACTAATACAGGCATTTACATACACACGTTTACATAAAATCTCAAGCGGTTCAAGAAGGCAAAAGACTGCTATGAGTGTTTTCTGAGGCCCAGGAGCCATCTCTGTTCCAGTGTTGGCAGTCATCTTTGTTATCTGCAAAATGACATTAGAGAGAAATAGGGCAGATAGTGAAAACTCCTAATTATCCAAATTAAAGAGGAGCATAGTGGCATAGATAAGGGAAAATTAATGGCTAATTCTCAAACCAGTTCTCATTGACCTTGTAAAATTTTCATTTAGATTCTTTGGAGTTGTGCTAATTTTGAAATCTGTTTTCTTGAGAACACCCCGAGTTGCAGGTTAGTCATATTGTTGGTAAATTACTGGGGCAAAGCCAGGCAGAATTTAAAATGCACTGTGGATAGTCTACAGAGTGTGTGCAATGTATGTGGACAATTAAGAGCTTTCAACAGGATTTTACTATTAATCAGTATTTATTCCAAAGAGGCATCTGCCTACATTTAAAAAAGCTGCAGTAAGTTTGACAAACATGGATATGTTTCACCACAGCATGTGGATAAGTTATGGAAGGTGGCTTCAATTTCTCCTCCCAGATTCTTCAGATGAAAATAATCTGAAATGTGTACAATCTGCCAGGTATATTCTGAAATGGTGTGGAAGAGAAAAACAACAACAAAAACTTTTTGGTTTTTCTTTCTCACACTCACCTTGTACTTTTTTTCCCCTCCCTTTCTCTGTGGTAGCTGTCTGTTTTAAAATTCCAAAGATTATTTTAGTGTGGGTCTCATTGAATGTATTGTTCTGGAGAATTTATGGGAGCAGCCCACAGTAGTGCTGAGTCTGATTCTTATTAAGGTCATAACTGAGTAGAGCTTTAAAATAAATGAAACCATTTGTGAGTGTTTATTTTGATAGTGATTTTATCAATTACTTCACTCTTACAACAACACTCTCTAGTAGATATTATTAGCAATGTTTTTTAAGTACAAATCAGGACCCTAAAATTAGGGTAAATTATCCCAGACCACTAAAGTTATAAGTGACAGAGATAGGTGCAACTAACAGCAAATATATGTCCCCTTATGTATCTTTAGTTTCAGCTTTTATCAGTGTTGGGGGTA
Source organism: Callospermophilus lateralis (assembly GCF_048772815.1). Classification (NCBI taxonomy): domain Eukaryota; kingdom Metazoa; phylum Chordata; class Mammalia; order Rodentia; family Sciuridae; genus Callospermophilus; species Callospermophilus lateralis. The sequence continues at coordinate 80,665,786 of NC_135310.1, read as the reverse complement.
TAGTATATGTTCGATTAATGTTTAGTGAATGTTGTTTGAAGGGTATAGCTATCTTCAAAACTGCACTAGCTTGCTGATGATGTGCTACCTGGCCAAACACACTATCATTCATCATCCTTTACTTCAGTCTGGCTATTAAGCTTCCGTTTTCTTTGAATCAGAGTGGTAGACTAGACAGACAACTCCAGCTGAAACTTTGTGTCCTGGAATCTATTGAATGACTCCTTCACTAATAAATATCTTGTTCTTTGAAGTTGTAGATACAGTGATTGAAGACATCTACATATGCCTTTTAGACAATGTCTTTTAATCAAATAATACAAGATAGGTTTAAAAATAAACCAAAGAGTAGCTGAAGATTTTATCTTCTGGCATGGTATAATCCTAAAAGTATTTGTTAGAAATGTCTTGGAGAATTAGGAAATATTAAATGTTGACATTTTGTAAATACACTTTTACCCCCATACCAATAACAATGTTTTAACCATGGAAAATATTAAAATAATTAAAACTGGCTTTCATGTATCGAATTTTTGGTGAATATTCCTACTTCTAATATTTACTTCAACCTTTTATCAATATCTATACTGAAAAGTTCTAGAATAACATTATGTTTTCAAGCAAATATTTCAATAATGCTACAATTGTTTTGGGTTCAGTAAACTATTTTGTTTTAATCAATGGTCATTTCTATTTTTAGTTTGAATCTTAAATCTCTTTGATTTTTAATATATTTGTAAATAAGGTGTACACTAAGCAAGTTACCAGCCGCAAGGTTCTTGAGTGAACTGAAGGGCTGTATTCATATTCCTTTTACCTTGTTACCTTGGTTGTTTGCCTGAATTGAAAAAGTAAAAACAGAAGCAAAAAATTAAATGAGAGATTATTAATAATTCCATTGCTGTTTAACTGTGGTTATTTATTTATTTCTATAATTTGTTTGTTTGAATTCCTGGTCTTTACTTAATGAACTGGCCAAGATCCTTGACTGAATGATGAAAGAATTAATAATGAAAACTACAAATTAAAAACAAAATGTCTGTCTATAAAAATCTACATTTTTGCTTCATAAAAGTGTTTTCCATGCCTTCATTACCCTTGGATGGACATTATTAGTGATTGAATTAGGGATGCCAGAAACTAGAGTTCCATCTTTCTTTGTACCCACATCCTGTCATTGTTTACAAGTTTTTGGAAAAAGCATAAATGCAAAGAATTCATTTGCTTTATACTGCAGAGAACAGACCACGGTTTATGGTTTTCTTTGCTTGCACCTCTTCTTACTTTCTTTAAATACAACTCTGTGATAGAAAGACTACTTGATGTTCCAGCTTTAATGCTTTTAATTTCCTTTAATGCTACTCTAAGTATTGTGAAATTGGATGAGCAGAAATAAAGGGGCAAATCACAGGTGTAGCATACGGCAGAAACATGCAGTTCCTCTACTGTGTTTGGGGAAGACAGGATTAAGAACAATTTCACATATAAAACATGGGACTCAGCAAACAAGCATGTTGTGTTCTGATACGCTCTGCTATTGTATGCTTAATAATAACTTGCACAGGGCTGGATATGTGGCTCAGTGGTAGAGGCCCATGGGTTCCAACCCCAGTGTGACCAAAAAAAAAAAAAAATGTCTGGCAAATACTGTAAAGAAAGGTACTCTGTTGGACCATGGTCTGTCTATGTTGAGGGGATGGTGAAGAAGAGGGAATGGAAATTGGGGGAAAATGCCAAACCTGGGGTTCAGTTCCTTGCGTCCATTGACACAAAGATCTCAAGTAACTCTAGTATACTTAAGTTTCTTCCTTTTAAATACTGTCTAGGATATTTGGAGTCATTGGTCATTTGGTGAAAGGTCCCTTTGTTGTCATGAAATCATTTGTGCCTAAAACTGTGTCTTCTGAACAGATGTAAGACAGATGCAAATTTTGTGGGATGCATTGCTTATTTTAAATTGTAGAGGTTACTTTAAGGAAAAAAATACAAAATTACAAACACATAATTGGACACAAAAGTGACTGTTTAGAATGACCAAAGAAAGCACATTAGAGAATTTTTAAATCTAACAATAATCACAAACATAATAAAGTTTATAAAAATAACAAAATATTGAATTGTCTGACATGTTTCTACAGTGCATTTCCTCCTTTGTTATTTCTGAGTGTATAAACTCTGAATGCCTCTATATCGGAATGATTTTCCAATGTTATTTTTTATGAATAGACAGTTAAGTTTTTCCTTTAGCATGATTGAAAATTTTCTTATATTATAGAAAAATGGAATAGCATGTAATTGCACTTCCCAGTTATAGCTCAGTCATATAGGTTTGTGACCTGAAAAATGAGTGTGATAAATTCTATACCTCACGATTGCCATCAACACACACACACACACACACACACACACAACTAAGATCAATGTGCTTATAATTATTTTCTATACATCATCATATGTTTCTATCTAGAAAGAACTTCAATTTGAATCATGTTAAGGTGCCCATTTTTCTACTGAAGGTTTTAGTTCTAATGATCAGGAACAATCTTCAGACTAGCTTTAAGTCTTCTTTCTCCCCATAGGACTCAAATACTTCCTGCATGTCGTGTTGTAGGAATGTTTACCTTCTCTAAGCCTGCACCTTTGTTCCAGGATAGGAATTGAGTTGGCCTAATGGATGGGAGGAATATATTTAGAAGCAATTTCTGTGTGTGAAGGATAGTGTAGCTCAATATGTGGGAGTGGTTGTGAATCATGAATATAACCCACTACACCCAACAGAGGTACCTGTGGGAAGCCGTTCTCGCACGTGATTGGGCACCTCCCTGACTGGGTGTGAGGCGTTCCTGCCAAGCTATGTCAAAACCAACCCCCACCTTTTTTAGGTACGAGAGCCCATCCGTGTGGGGGTGTGACTGACCATTGACCCTGAGACCTATCACTGACCCTGACCTTGGAATGCTGTCCCCCTTGACCTTCATTGGATGGAACTTTCCCCTAAATTTCTTGTTCCCCAATAAAAGGCCATTCCCTGGCATGCCCTTCCTCTCTCCTGCTAGTCTCTTGTTTAAACCTCGCTACTCCACCAGGTGCTAGAGGCAGGAGCCAGAGGGGGCCGTCACTGACCTGGTCAAGAAAAAGGTAAATTGAGTTTATGTGTGTTTATTTTGATCTCACTAGTTAACTTCTATGCTTAGGACCACTAGTATGAAGCTAGCGTGCTGGTCGAGCGGCAGGTATCCCCAATGCAACTTCTCCTTAGTTGAACCACAACTACTCATATCCATTCTGTAGGGAGGGGACATGAACCAGTGGGAAGATGAGTAGAAACAAACAGAAGCCTACTGACTCAGGTTAAAACATGACATGCTTATAAATTAAAAAAAAAAAAAAAAAAGTATGACTGTGTGAACACTCTGCTAAGCCCCCCAACATGGGTCTTGGAAGGGTCCTGTGTAAGTGAGGAACACTGAGACTTAAGTTGCATTAGTTTCACAGTAAATCTACTTCTCCACCCTAAGACTCCTTCCTTTTCTCAAAGTAATGTGGTCTTTCTCTACTTAAAGACTTCACCTATGTTGGCACCGATCTTATAGAGGCAGTTACTTCGCACTGTCCTGTTTACAATACTTAAGGGTGAATATACTTATACATCTTGATAAATAAATATTCATTACTATGTATATTTATCTCCTACTCAGATATCTTTGAACAGCTGCTGTAAAATGCTTATCTTTGCTTCCTAAGGAATGCAGTATTAGGCGTTTTTAGAAAAATCCTTCAATATATATTAATTTATCTATCACTAATGAATAAAGGCATGAACATTTTAAAAGATAATTTCACAAGTATCTTCTAAAAGGTTTATCCCCACCTACTGTCCTGCCATATATATGTATATGAATTATTGCTTTACTACACTCATTGAAATAATTGTTATAAGTTCCAGAGCAAACCTATTGTATATATTCATTTGAAATAAATTTTATCTTTGCTGCATTGAGTTTTTCCATTTGAGATCATAGTGTGTTTTGTTTTTATTCAAGTAATCTTTATATCTCTTGGCAAAATTGTATAGTTTGCTTTGCTACATTTTACTCATTATTAAAACATTATGGCTATTTAATATTTTGTTGCATTGTGAAGAGCAACATTTTGCTCTTGAACTTTCATATGTTCATTGCTGGAATATCAAGAAGCCTTTTTAAAATCAGTAGCTATTTTTTACTTATTTTGAGTATTAATTATAATAGTTGTTCAGTTAAGATAGATATTTTTAAGAAAGTATTTTTTGTTGTTTACTAAGGGCTTTTAGATCTTAGTTTAAGCTATGCTTAGGGAATTAAATAAAAATAATCAAGTAATTATTCTTCAAATCTTCTTATATGATAAATTGTATTAATATATTTCTTTATATTAAGTCATATTTCTGAATAAATTCTTTTTGATCCTTGTGTTTTATTACTTTAATATTCTGCTAAACTGTCTCTTAAAAAAATAACACAGGCAGATGTTGCTACAAGAAAGATTAATCCAGCAGGGCATATGAAAACAAAGATTTATAAACAGCCTAAAGGTCCCAAAGTAGGATACTGGTTAAATATATTAGGCATATATTTCCAGTAGAGACTAAGTGGGCACTAAAAAGATATAATAAGACTGTATTTTCTAATATACTTACAGTATTTAGTGAAAAATAATATATATGAAATGTACTAATTTAAAAAATGTATTTGTGAAAGTGTTTATCTATAAACAAGTTTGTGTGAGAATGAGTGCATTTGTGTGTGTGTGTGTGTGTGTGTGTGTGTGTACTTGTATATATAGTTGGGAAGCTCTATTTATACCAGAATTGTAGCATTGTATCAATGAAGTTTCTCCAGATAAAAGATTATATTTTTATTATTTTTGTCTTAGAAAAAATTATGTTATAGATGTTTAGGCTAAAATATATATATACTCAACATAAGAAGTTCTTTTACTGTTCCAACATAGAAACAATCATGTTCATCAAAAAGTGAACATCATTCCAGACATCTCTTCTGTATATGAATAAATATAAATAGAAAGATACATGAGTGCAAACACTTTGAAAACTGTAATCATGTTCTATGTGCTATTTTAATTGTTTTCATTCTTTTTGCATTTAAGAAAAAATAATAACTAAATGGATTTTGTCAATATCAGAATATGCCATTGCATTGTTTTGCTAGGGCACCAAATAAAACACCAAAGACTGGCGGTTTAAACAACTGAATTATATTCTCACAGTTCTGGAAGCTGGAAGTTTAAGATCAAAGTATTGGCAGGGTTGGTTTTCTCTGAGACCTTTCTCCTTGGATTGTAGATGGCTACTTCTCACTGTGTCCCTATATGGTCAACCCACTGTGTTGTCTTTCTTTTTCTTGCAAGGATACCAGTCATCTACTTAGGGCCCATCCTAAGGATTCTGTTTTAGCTCAATTACTTCTTTAAATACTGCATCTACAATACAGTCATTTTCTGAAGTACTCAGACCTGGGACTTCAAAATATAAATTTGTTGGCAGGAAACTATTTAGCCCATAATGTGTTTTTTACCAAAAGATACTATAATTCTTAAACAATCATTCAAAATTTAAGAAAAATTCTTGTGAAAACATTTGCATGTTGGAGTGTCTTTTTAAAAATTATTTATTATATTTGTGTGCTTATATTTTTCCCCACCTTTCTTCCTGCCAATGTATACACACACACTCACACACGTATGTGTAAATATGTGTGTGTATAGATAGATAGATAGATAGAGAGATAGATAGATAGATAATACGTAAAAGCTTTCCAAGGAAATCAATTGAAAATAAATCAAGCCCACCAGGAAGTGATAGGGAAGACATACTAAAAGGAGTAGCTCAATTCTCAGGGCCATGGAATGAATCAGCCCTTGCCTTCACACTGTCAAGATATATAATATTTTCTTTGTGTTACTTGAGAAGTATAATTACTATAGTTATTTGTGTTTAGTTCTGTATTTGAATCGGTTTGGTACTCTTTTACAATTTCATTGTCGAGTCTCCACTTCATCTATTGCTCACTTTCTGAGAACTTGAATCTTTGAGGCAGGTCCAAAGTACTGCTGCGTCAAGAGTTCTCCACATCAGAGACTTTAGTTGCTTTCCTCTCTCCAATGGTAGACTAGGTGGGAGGACAATTCTGGAGTCTTTATTTCTTTTCCACAAGTGAAAGCCTGGTTACTTAGTAGTCTGCACAGATAATAAACAAATTTTGTTTTCTCCAATACAATTTACTAAAAATTGATTTTTTTTTGGGGGGGGGCTGGAATTTGAAAGTTGGGAGAATTGAAAGAGAAGCTTGAATTTATAGATTTTCTTGAAAAAAAAAATCTCAAAGTTGTGGTGATATAACTAATATCTTAAATTTCTTAATACAAAATTGGTGGTAGCTACCTTGAGCAGATATGTACTCTCCAGTTCACTGAATCCATCCTGTTTCAATTACTTATACACTCTGTCTCAAAGCTTGCAACTCTATCCCTGGAATTCCCTTGACGTTTCTCTGTCCTTTCATGGCACTGAGTATTGAACTAGTCATTTTACCATGACTTCCCCCCATCATTTCCCAGCAGGCTCAATTTATTTGCAATTGTTTTTCTCAGGAAGGTCTCATATATTATACTTATTAAGTTCTTTAATATTTCAGGATATCTGTCACCCTTATACCAAAAGTAATGTGTCTGGCTATTATATCTTGAAAATACTTTTTTCCCCTTCAAGATGCTGTGATAATGCTAATACTGTTTTCTGGCTTAGTATGCTGCTGTGGAGAAGTCAGCAATCAACCTAATTTTTTCCCTTTTATTTCACTTACTTTTTCTGTCTGGATGGCCAAGAAAATATTTCTTTGTCCTTGAATCTTAATAACTTAACTAGGATCTGTGGCAATTTTGATCCTTCTGAGTGAGTCTTTTTTTCCAGTAGAGAAAATCTGTCCTTTAATCTGTTTCTCTTTAATTTCAAGGACTTTCTTTTTAATACCACTGAATATTTCTTCCGTATCTCTTTTTGTGTTACCATGACAAGGGCATAAAATATCCATCTGTTATACCAACTTTGTCCTTCATTGGTTTCTTTCAAATCTGCCTTTTGATATTAGTGTTTTCTTAAGCCTTTTCTTGGTCCCATTAATATGATTTTCAGCATGTCTTTTTTTCTTGCTATTTCTAATTTATCAAATAGACGTGTAATGATTCTAATGGTGTTGCTGGACTCTCTATTGATCTCTGCCCTCTGCTTTTATATCTACTCCTGTTGTTTTGTGAGCTTTTATTTTTGTTGGCCTTCTATTCCCATTAAGTTCTTACACATTGGGAAGCAAGATCAGGGAACGTGTTTCTGCTCTCAAACGTGTTTTCTTTCTGACCAGGATTGTGCTGTCTCTTTTGCGGGTCATGCTACTTTTCCTCCCAGTGTTTTTGTTGTAGCTACACAGAATTGCAATTCCACTTTTTGTCTTCCTCATTGTTAACATAGGCAGCTCCCACACCTCTGCTTTGTTCTGGAAGCATCTCTGGGAATTCCCAGGAAGACCTTCTCCACTAGATCTCTCCAATTTGTGCTCTCTCAGAGCTGTCCCCTGAGACCTGGGTGTTGCTCTCACTGTTTTTCTCTAGTCAGGAGAGAAGGAAGATGGAAAGCTTAGGCTCTGCCTTTTCTTCTTTGATTTGGGCAAATTTTCTGTATCACAACTGTTGTATCTAGTTAAGAAGGTGTTCTCTTCTTGAGCATTTCAATCTTCTTTCTGATTTGTGTGAGATGTTCTGAAGCTTATGTTTCAGATCAAGAGTTGGTTGAGGTTATTCATTTTCCTGGTTTCTCTTATATACTTTTCCCAGCATCCCTAATCCTTAGTAAGAATAGGAAAGGTAGCACTTCCTGTGGGGTTTAGCCCTATTCCTGAGAGTTCAGTAGGTACTGAGGGGGATGCACTTCTGCTCAGTCGTCAATTTTGGGAGAATCTAGGTCCCCCTTATTTATCTCATCTTTTCCTTAATTTCTGCAGTTTATTGCTGGAGATCTTTGGTGCCGTCTCATTTTTTTTCTTCTCCAAACAGTACAGCTTAGAATGGCACTCATTTGAAGTTCTCTCTTCCTCCACTGAGCACCTATGTTGGAAATGTTTGCCCAGCTCTTTCCTTACTTTTGCTCCAACATCTTCTCCCCATTTTAAGAAATAATAGTACTATTTTGGGGGAGTTGGTCTAGTCACATATTTTTTTCCTACCATTTCTCCTGAAAAATGTGGATAAATTTAAAGGACTTTGTGAGCCACATAAACATTTTTTATTTATTTGCTTGGCCAACTCTTTTCAAAAGGTATGTCTTGTGTTTCTTTTTCATTGCATCAAATGTTGGGATAGGCAGATTCTCTTAACTAGCTTGACTCTATTATTCCAACTGAAAAGTCTAATTATCTTTTCATTTGCTTTTCTTTTTATTTTTTAAAATAAGGTGCTACTATATGTGTTTATTTAAAATGTTTTTCTACTATACACCTATATTTCTTTGGTTAAATTGTTCAAAAATAAAAGATATTATCTTGAGATAGGTTATCATTTATTTACAATTTTAAAAATAACACTTTTAAGATTATATGTCCTTTATTGATGGTTATATACCATGATTCTACACCATTAAATCTTAGATTCTTTTTGAAATATTTGTCAATTTTGCCACTAGAATTATGCAAGTTTTTCTATAGATAGGGGCAGAAGATGAAATTGATTTTTTCCCCATCCTGGGGGACAAACCCAGGTCTTTGAACATTCTAGACAAATATTCTACCACTGAGCTACACCCCCAGTCCTGAAGTATATTTAGGTATTCTGAAAAAGTTCAAATAAGATGAGATTTATTTATTTTTTGAAGATTATGTTGAACTTGCTCATATGTCTGTATGGTCTCAGGGTCATTTCAGGGTTATATTTTGATAAATGTTTCATGGTTATTAGTCTATTTTTGCTTCTTGCATTAATTTTGATAATTTACTAGAAAATAACATAATTCATTTAGAGTTTTTCCTATTTGGTATTTCAATTTTTGTAATTTTTTAATGTGTGTTTTTAAGGCATTTCTAATTTTTTGTATATATTTGTAGTTCCTCTTTAGGTTTTGTGTGTTCTAAAATTTTGTTTTTTCCTTGACTTTTACAAATTATAGGATTTTAGATATACTTTCAAATCTAGTTCTATTATATTCTTAGGGGATTCACTTCTGCTCAGTCTGTCAGTATTTTCTTTTTCATTAATTGTTTTGAATTTATGTATACCAGAATATGTTTTCTCACATTTTAGTTGAATAATTATTTTATTGTATATCTTTTAGTCTTAGAAAACATATATAGATTTTCATTATCATCTTTAAGATTTTGCTATTTTAGAGGGGAAATCCATGGCCAGTTTCATTTTCATTCTTCTGTATATAATTTGCATGTTTTCTACCAAGCTGTGTATACATTGCCTTATTTTTGAAAATAAAATAAAGGCATGATGTATCATTATGAGTCACTTTTTAATTTTATTGTTTTGGTACTGGAGTTTGAACCTAGGGGCACCCTACTACTGAGCTAAATCAGGGCTTTATATTTTTATTTTTAGACACAGTCTTGCTAGGTTGCTTAGAGCCATGCTAATTTGGTAAGATTGGCCTCAACTTCCTGAGTCACTGGGATTACAGGTGTGCACCACCTTGCCCAGCATGAGTCACTTTTTAGAGGTCTCTTTTTCAATTCAGGAAAGTTTTCCTCTGTAATATCTTTATTATTTTGTCTAATGTATCTGATTTATTCTGAGTGACAGTTATCTGATTATAAATTTCATAGTCTCTGTCTTTTTTCCTCTTATAATTTTCCTCATCTTCTGTGCATTAGGATTGATTTTTAAATTTATTCTCCACATTATTATTTTAAATATACATTCTACTGTTTGCCACTACCAGTGTAATTTAAACTTTCCTATGGGTTACTTTAAATTCCTTTTATCTATTTATTAATCTCATCCTGCAGTTTTTCAGCTTAGCTTTTATACTTTTAATGACTTTGTGCCCGTGTCAGAGACCTGGTGTTTTTTATATATTTTTTTTCTAGAGGATGCCAGCCAGAAAAACAACTTCAACAGCAACAGGAATAAAATAATAATTACAACAGCAAAGAAAGAAAAAAAGAAAGATAAATTTATCTTGTTTTCTCAGATATTTTTCTGTGAGCTCTTTTAGTTGTGAGGGGTGAGCTCTTCTTCCATGTCTTCAGACTCAAGATTCATTTCTCTTTTGTTTCCTGCCTGCATTATTACTCTGAAGGACCACAAGGATGTTTGATGGACCTGATGCCTATAGTAACTTCTGAATTCTAGGAAAACTATAATAATGCTACCTTTTGTAGATGTTATCTTCTCTTATTCTTACAGCTTCATTCTTTGTGAAAACTCTATTTTACATAATACCCACTTCCATCAAGGATCTCTTCCTCGTGCCCTGGTTTTACATGGTCTGACATGATGGTCCACATCATTGTTCTCTTGGAGGTGCTATATGACCAAGCATGGATTGATTGATGGAAGTTCAAATATGGAGTTTCATAAGAAACTGCACAGACATGGTAGAAAACTGGGTGCTCAGATGTCATGCCCATGTAGCTAGCCAGAGAAAGGAGAAATGGCTAAATAGTACAGACAGAACTGTTTCATCTGCCTTTAAGGGACTTCCCTGAAATCTCAAATATTTTCACACTGTATTATGGACAGAAGTTAGTTCCTTCCCACCAACAAGTGTAAGAGTGGCTGGTAATGTAATGTAGTCTTTTGTTTTAGGTAGCTATGTACGCAGCAAAAAAATAAGGGTGCTGAGAAAGATGGGGGAGAACAGTTGTTTGTGTAGGCAACTGTCTCTCTTTGACACAGTCTAGATCTCTCTGAGCTTTACCTGCAGAAGTTATTAAGTGTTTTCTGTTATCAACCATAAAGATAGCCCAGCATGGTCACATCCATAATTTCATCTCAGGCTTTCTTACATTCCTTACATTATGCTCAAGCTCATTTCTTTCTATTCCAATAATTCCATGAGCTGCTATGTTAGAAGAAGGATGCAAACTGTTAAGGTTGCACATTGTTTGTCCAAATTGTTTAATCTCTTCTTTTGGGACAATAACTGGTCGATTATTTATTCAATGATTACTCAGCTTTGGTTCCCTGAAGCAACGTCCTCTCTCCCTCTTTAGCCCCCAACTATCCTTATCACAGAGTTCTGGGATACCCACTTTTGTCTTTTTTTGCTACTACCACAATTAATTTCCCATTCATCTTTTCTTCCTTGATTTCTGCTTCCTTGCTACATTTAATACCATCCACATCAATCACTAATATTTTCATTCCTCTTTACTTCTTACAAACTGCCTCCTCATGTTTTTATTTCATTTGCATCTTACAACCATCTGCCATCTTTTTTCTTACATCTTCACTAAGGCATGCGTCTTAGAGGTTAATGACTAAACAAATTCATGTGAGTAAGCAATGGAACTCTAATTCCCACCCAGATTGCCTCAGCCTTGAATCTCATAATCTTTCTATCACACTGTCCTGCAAGACACAGCTCTTACACATGGCCTCTCAGGAGCAGCAGTCCAAGTGATGTAAAGTCCTGGATTAGTGGGTGTATAAGAAGGTAGCCTAGAATGCTCACTGTTACAGTTTGTATATGCGGTGTTCCCCCTAAATCACCTATGTTACTGCAGGAGGTAAAATAATTAGATTATTTCCCCTTACCAAAATATTTCTCAAACTAGGCAATATTAACAGGACAAACACTGCGGAAGTCCACAAATAACAAATAGCTGGAATACCAAATCTTTTCTTCTTTGGAGTGTTCTATCAGAGCTTGTGTGCTCCACAGCCTAATTAGTGAGCTAATTTATTTGATGGATTAATAATTTGTAAGAACTACTATATTGCATGAGAAGTATAAGAAGGTAGGGTGTGGTTGGTGGAAGTCACTGGGGCATGCCTTGGGAATTGTGTATTTTGTTTCTGGTTCCTCCACACTATCTTTGCTTCCTGGTTACCATGAACTGATCAGATTTCCTCCATACGCCCTACTGCCATGATGTTCTGCCTCTTGAGCACAGAACAATGGAGCCTACTGACCATGGACTAAATCTCTGAAACTGTGAGCACAAAATAAACTTTTCCTCCTTTACGTTGTTCTTATCAGATGTTTCAGTCATGGTGGAAAAAAAAAAAAGCCAACAAATATACTGAATTGAAATAGAGACCCTGGGACCTAAAAAGGTGGAAAGGATCCTAGATATACAGTAGAAATGAGAAGTGGCTTCAGATATTCATGCTGCAGGACACTTGGACCCAAAAATCTTCTTTCCCCTTACCAAAATATTCCTCAAACTAGGCAATATTAACAGGACAAACACTGCCGAAGTTCACAAATAACAAACAGCTGGAATAGCAAATCCTTTCTTCCTCTGGAGTGTTCTATCAGAGCTTGTGTGCTCCTGGCTTAGTGCTAAATGCTTCACCAAGGGAAGCCATCCATGGGTGGAAGCAACCATGCAGATCAGAGGAGATTATCTTTCCTTCCAGTGGATCAGGGTCTCCTAAGAGTGGCCTTAGATAAAAGAGGAAACTGCAGGCAGAAAGCCGTAACTCCAGAGGCTGGCAGGAGCAGAAAGGCGCAGAGGTGGTAGCAATATAACGATAATTTTTCCCAAGGGAAAGTCAGGTCAGACAGCTTTCTAGTGAATGTGAGAAGCACAGTGCACACTGTTCAGATCAAGGCCTTAGCTTCTAAGCTTGGGTTCCGCAGACTACTTCTTGACTTTGAAATCACTGAAATCCGTAACACTTCGTGTTATTCAAGCTTCTGTTTGTTTTGGCTCCACACAGGCCACACTCAGACATAAACATTTTTGCCTACTTTAGCTTCAGTCCAATGCAGCCTTCAGTCTAACCCATTTCATCGGAAACTTAAAATTTTACTGCTGTGTTCTGATTGTGATATGGTCAGTAGTGCAAAAAAGGAAGCTGGGGCCTTAGTGACATATACAAGAATGGCAGGAGTCCCTCATGTTTGACACCCATGACTTTTACTCTTCTGCATAATGTAGCAGGTAGTTATCAGTGTGAATCTTACAGACTAAAGAAAGGAGAGATGCAAAGTATTTTAAGATAATGATGTATTTGTTTCTCTTATGTATTCATTTATTTGTTCATTTAGTCAATCACTCAACAGAGCGTGGTGGGGGGAACCCTGTCTTTTAGAAAATAGAGCCTGCACTGTGCTCAATTCCTCATGAAGAGCCAAGAGGAAAAAAGAAATAGACACCACATCTTGTTTTCCATTAACTTCAGCCATGCTCACAAATGAGAAGCCTGCTGCACCATTGGCCCAAATTTATGTTCTTTGGCCTCTTCAGTTTTAAAAAATGTTAGTATTAATGCTTTTTGGAGGTTCACTCCCTTTCCAGTGCACAGCACTCTCCATCACTCTTTATTATGTTTCGACTGTCCTGCTTCTCTTATTTACTTTACCCTCATGGCTTCTGTGGGTGCTGGATTCTCTGGCATTTGGGCCTAAATCCTGAAAATTCATAAAACTCTACAGGAAGTAAAAGTAGAAAAGGGTTCTTGGGTCCCAGAGAAGTTTCTGTTTAGAAGCTGGGTAGATCAAGAATTCTAATTTCAATCTAGAATGAGTTTTCCTTCCACCTTAAGGTGGGGACAGGTGTGCCCAGGGCCCAGAGTGATGGGGATATTGTCTCCTGAGAAGGGAGAGCAAGAACCCAGAAGGGAATTGTTTGGAGGAGCCTTATGGTCATACTAGGCTGTAGACACTTCACAAGAAATTCTCCTGATAACTCTGTGAGGAGGCAGCAGAAAGGGACCATATCTATGGACATCCTGAGTATGACTTGTGTGAAATGATAACTGCTATTTGAAGACCACACATCATTGAACTCCACATGTCCCTGAGGTCCATGAACCATATACAACTGTAGGGTAAGGTGGATCTTCATTAGTGCCCAAGGTTGCATTTTCCCAGCGTGGACAGCACGTGGATTCAGCAATAAAGTTGAGCACTGGAAAATTAGGAGAATGACGTTTCCTGCATACCTCAGTTAGTGGAGATTAAATTACACACCTCTGTTCCTGGCTTGCACAAGGAGGTTTCCACCACATTCCATTACAATGAAGGAAGAGAGAACTGGAAGGATATCCTATTTGTGGCACAGGACAGTTTTTGCTTGTAATCTGTCTTAGCCTCTGCCATTTTAGGAAGGGCTTGGTTTCTGATCTCTCTTTTCCCCTTTTAAGTTTTTCTCATGGTTATTTTCTAATTCTGTGGTCTCCTTCATTCTTCTAACTCTTGGTTCAGTCTGACCACATGGGATATTCCTATGAGCATGCTCGCTTTCACAGATGGGCTTTGATGACCCCAGTGTTTCTAAGGTCTCACAGGCTCAGCTCCTTTTCTCTTCTGAGTCTTCTACTCATTCTCCCTTATATTTCTCCAAGCTGCTCCCTTTCAAAATGGTGGTGTCCAAAGTGATCCTCCAGCCAGCAGCTTAGCAGTGCTGGATGGAGACTTATGTACAAATTCTTGAGCTAAGCCTCAGACCTACTGAGTTAGCAATCTGTGGGTGGAACTCAGCTCTACAGGGATCTTAGAGGCTTGCTCATGTTTGAGAACCTCTGTTCTAGAAGGTTCTTATGGCAGGCAACAAGAGAAAGTGTCTCCTGTGAGGAGAAAAAAAAAAAGTGCTTTGTCAGGAGTGCTTTTATCCTTTATGGAAAATATATCCAAACATGTGGTTAAATCTTCAAGCTCTCCTGAATAAATTGCAACCATGTTTCCCTACATGCACAGCCACTTTTAAATGTTCTGACCCCACAGGCAACTTTTCAGGAAAATCCTAAATTCTAGAGATTTTACTTTATTTTTCGTCTCCTTGTCTTGTCATCTCAGTTAATGGATTTTCCTTTACATCTCCTGTATTTGCATTGATATATCTGCTGGATAGTCCTTGTCTTATTATTGGACACTGGGTGGGGAGGGGTATAGCGAAGGAGAGGAAAAGAAGGCTTGAGTTTGTAGATAGCAGCTGGAAAGTTAGGTAGAAATTTTTTATGTGAAATGCCTCATGAATACTACAGGTTTCCTTCTGGTAATTACGCAGGCTGTGCAGCTTCTCTTAAGAAGAAGTGTAGAAAGACGAGATTTTAAAAACGGAAACCTGGACAAATTTAATGTTTTCAACCAGAGCGTCAGCAATCAGCAGGGTTCTTTTTAGCTTCTGTGTTTCCAAAACATGAAATCTTTGCTGCCTACTCATTTGCATTTTTTACTCAGCAGCCTGACATGAATGGAGAGATTCCCTGTTTGTCAGCCAGTAAAGAATTGATTCTGCATCACAAGGGGAAAATATAAATGTAGGTCTTTCAAAGATGACCTCAACCACAACGTTAGAAAATTGCTAAGTGTTAGAAAACTCAAGTACAGTGTTGGCGGAGAACAAAGGTTTACAATTTGTGATGAATAGTGTAAAAATCCCTGGACCCTGTTTTTAATAGGCAAACCAAATCAAAATAGTGGGATAAGTTAAATCTCTGTTGAAATAACAGGACCATCAAATGTCCAGTGTCATACCCTTGAAAGAAAACAGAGACAACTACTGAAATAGATGGTGAAGCGTGAATTCTGAAAAACTCCATAAGAGAAAATAAAATGCCCAGTGGGTCAATCATAGTCTCGGACACAAATCTGCTTCCTGCATTCATTAAAAAAAATATTGATTTTTTTTTAAAAAAAATACATTTAGGATAATTCTACCTCTTTAAATTTACTATTCTAAAAATGTGTCACTTCTGTGGTTCAGGTAGTACATCTCTGAGAATGTCCTTTACTTCTGTAGCAGTAGCCACCCACTCAGTCATTTCCATACTGGTGTGAATTGCATTGTAGCTGGTGGTGCTGTTTTATATTAGTTTCCCTGGCTCTCTTTGCTCTCTTCTTTGCCTCAAGGGAAAGTCAGGACTTAGGCATCAAATTATTGTTTTAAGACAAAGGATATGGTTGTTATTCAGGGACAGTGAAAAGATCTACCTCATCATCAGAATTCATTTGTTATGAAGCAGTTTGTCCAAAAGGGAGCCAAATGGAAGCATCCATGTTTTCATCAGGAGAAAACTTTGCATTTGTGTTTGAATAAATGTACTAAGGGAAAAATAAAACTTTAAAAAAAATGCAGGGCATATTGTTTTGTTTTGTTCCCTTATAAAGTTTGCCAGCATGAGTAATTATCCATTAGATGTTAAATCAGGTTGAATTTCCCATTTGACAGGGTCCTTCCCTTTGTTCTTCCACCCGTCCTTCTTCCCACACCCAGACCCTGCAGCACTTTGTCATATTATATATTTATTTGAAGTATATGGGCATCAATATTTAAAAAGAAAAGTTTTTTTTTTTTTTTAACTCATCTACTACAGACAAATAACTGAGTTTGGTATGGAAATAGGAAATCAAAGAACAAGTGAAAAAAAAGCACAGTGCTTGAAGCTAATACTTTCATGGTGGTGCAGTCAAGGACACAAAAAATTATAACACCAAATAGGGTGTGCAATTATAAAATATAAATTCAGTTCAGTAGTATAGTTGCATGGAATGGGGGGCGGGAATCACTGCTTATTTTTATAGAAGAGATAGTCTTGGTCTGCCCCTTGAAACATGAATAGTATTTGAGAGACGAAAATGGAGAGAAATGCTGTTCCAGGTGAAGGTGACACGTACATAATGCACCCAGGTGGGAAGGTATAGAACATGAGTTATGGTTGTGGAAGATGCATCAGACTATAAAAGATTATAACAAAGACTCTCATAAAAAGATTGAAAAAAACAAAAAAGTTTAAACCTAGTGCATGACAGAATGCATCAGGGATGAGGGTGTGGTCCTGAGATTGTCAGTTCCATCCTTCCATCTGCCTCTTCCTCCACCCTGTGACAATGGGATTATTCTAGTTGAAAAATATGTTGTCTAACCTGCATGCCAAGAAGCAGAGATGATAATAAGGTAGTGTATTTCTGGGAACAGTGAGCTCTATGAGTCTGTCTGCAACACCAAAGCATCCAAAAATTCAAGCCACTATTAATTAATCAATCCAATAATTAGTTACTCAGTATATATGCCACATATATTATTTGTTTAAAGCAGTTCACTTAAGATTTAACATTTTATAAGCAAAGTCATTAGGCTATTGAACTAGATTTTAGAATTAAATTTACTGGATATTTTGGGATTAGGCAGACCCAGCTTATATAAAAAGAACCTTGGTCAGTGAATTGGCTGGAATTATTGTTAAACAAAAGCCATAGCACTTTGTCATGGGGTTGAATTTAGTTTTCCTACCATTTTTTTTTTTTCCTCAAGTGAGTCACTAGAACAACATCCTGACCCTACAATATGTTACCAATGAAAGCACATCTTTATTTTTCTCTGGTTTTTCTTTGCAGCCAAGCAAGGCTTTGGCTGTATTATATTCATCAGCAAGAAATCCCCAAATACCAAGCAGCATACCAGCATCTGCATGGACCGTGGATTCAGGACAGATTTCAAACCCTGGAAAAGAGAGTTAATCTCCTCCTCTTCTTGGGCATGCTCTGGAAAAAAAAAAAAAAAAAAAATGATCTCACTGACCCATGTCAGTCTTAACACTTCGTTCCTCAGAAACAGAAAGAGATCTCCAGCAGGCCTCATTTGCTGAGGATGGCTGTGGACAGAGCATGAAAAAGGGAACTGGCCTGTGCCGCATGCAAAAATAAGCCTTGGCCTTGATGTATCCTCATCACAAACTCTGAAAGCCAGCATTCCTGCTGAGGCTTATCCTGAGTGTTTACATGTTGAGATCAGATGAAGCTGTTTCCCTTTTCCAAGTTAGCACTACTGTTCAAGGACAGCAGTAAACACTATTTACCATAATCAGAGGATACTGCAGTGGTAAAAAAAAAAAAAAAAAGTTTAGACATGAATACTGAACAGGTGAAGACCCATTTATCATTCTCTAACAGCATGGATCTCCTTGTACATAGCCTTTGGTAGTGCAACAGGTATTTTCACTGACTCTGATCCCAAACTGTAGGAGCACAGTCTCCTCCACAGTGAGTTTTGGAGCAGCAGTTTAGAATAAGGATGAGACAGAAAGAAATGCCAGGAGAGGGTGTGACCTTACACATATATCCACAATTGACCCCTGAAAAGCTTTGGTGCAGCCAGAAGGAACTTACTCAAGAGCAGATGTGGGCTTTTGTTGTACATAAAACAATAGATTTTTCTCCTCCCTGAATAGCAAAATAAGAAGTCTTGAGTCCTTAAACTTAAGGAGAACATAAATTATGACCATTTTTTTTTTTAATTTTTAAAGAATTCCTGCAGGGAGAGTTCAATGGTCCAAAATAGCCTATGGTGGGAACATTCAGCTATACTATTGGCATAGTGTTTAAATTTCTTACATTGTTGTTTAAGTCAGGCAAGAATTAGGACTTAACATCTGGACACAAACTTCAAGAATATCCTAGATCATTTTTTTCTGGCACTATTATGCTTAGTATATCTTTAAAATGCTCCTCACAGCATAAAGAATCTATGATTCTCCACAGGGTATGCTTTTCATTTTCCTATCTGTAGAGATGAGGAATTCGTAGCCAATGTTGACAGTTAAGGGTATTTGTATGTCTTTTTGATTTATCCTTCATTAAAATGAGTGGAAGATATGGATTCTTAAATTCACAAAACTAAGGATGTCCCTATTCTGTGCTTCCTTATATTTTAGGATAAAGCTCTGCCGTGCAAATAAGATGAACTTATGATCACACACTGGTTTTATCATTTGCTAATTATGTGAAATTGGGCAACTTATTGTCAGGTGGCCATTCTCTATGGTTCTCTTATGTTTTTTAACATTTCAACCAATGGCACTGACTACCGTTGTTTCATCTGATCCAGGTAAGTGTGTATAGTTAAAGTAATAGTGGAGATATAATGTCTCCTTTCATAGAAAAGGTCAGTCATGCTTTGTGTCCTTTATAAAAATTCCTGTTACATAAACATGCTGTAACACACTATATAATTTCTATATTTAACCTATTGATTATTCAATCGATCTCCTTGTGTTATTCTGTAAGAAATAGAGTTCATAAAATTAGGAAAAGAAAATGCTGATACTATGGGTGTGACTATTGCTGTAATAAAGTTCTTTGTTTTTGACCCAAGAGTCTTGTGCCTCCTGAAAATATTGATGAAACCATTGTCAACTAACTTGTTGGCTTTCAAGTAGGGTAAACTATTAGACCTTGAAAGTTTGTGATACTTATTTAACAGTATTAAGTCTTACTTTCCTCATTTGTGAAGCAAGGTCTTAAAAATAGTATTGACATGCTTGGGAGAACAGTGAGCTCAGTACTAATTGCAAAATGAACTGTCAACAAATATTTGTTTTTATTTATGTACTTTCAACTTCTAACTTAGACAGTTCTTATTTGTATTTTTTTTTTAGAGAAAACTTTTGTTAAGAAAATATTGTGAACCAAGCAGGGTGGCTCACACCTGAAATCCCAGTTTTTTGGGAGGCTGAGAAAAGATGATTGCAATTTGAGGCCAGTCTCCGCAACTTGGCAAGGCTCTATGCAACTTAGTGAGACCCTGTCTCTAAATAAAAAATAAAAAGGGATGGGATGTGGCTAGTGGTTAAGCACCCCTGGTGTCAATTCTTGGTACCAAAAAAAAAAAAAAAAAAAAAAAAAAGATTGTGTTCAGAAACATACAATTTCAAGATATTCCTCTCCAAATATAATTTTTTAAAAAATTTTTCAGTCATATGTGGAGTATATACTTTCCCCTCTTCTCTTTTTCAGTACAATCTTATATAATATTTTGGATGGATCTACTACAGAGGCCTATATTCAAAAATTTTTTAAAAATTAAGAAAAAAAATTTTTTTTTCTATTTGTTTTCATGGAAAGAAACTGGGAGAGGAGACTTGTAGGACACTTTTTTTTGGCTTATTTTGTCTTATTATTAAAATTTTAATCCAAAATATATTGTCTTTATTCTTCAAAATAACTGAGTGCAGACACAGTCACATGTCAGCCTAAGTCTACATGTGTGTGTTTATTGCTGTCCTTGACATATGAATACAGAAGAGCTATAAGTTGCAGATATAGTCATTTATTCTTTTTCTTAAAATGATCGTTGGGTCTCTTTATCCTATAAGAAAACAACACAATTTCTTGGCTTTTCCAATCTGCCTGGCTTCATCCTTAGCCTATCTTCTGCTTAAACTTTTTTACTTTTTCACTTCTCCGTAGTCTTTAAACATTTGATGTTATTTATCCTGTTCATACATTATAGTTATACATTTCTTTCTGTCTAATATATCTTTCTTATTCTTTTTCACCCAATACAATCTCATTCATCCTGTAAGGTTAGTTCAACTTTTGTTTGCCCTGGGAACTTTCCTTGCTTTGAAGAATTGCCATCTAACAATTATTCTGTATTATTTATTTATTTATTTTGGTCATGGTCTATTTCATCTAATTGATTGCTAGTTGCCTGAGGGTTGAAATTGTCTTACTCAATTTTTATATCTCTGACATGACATGCACAATGCCTGGCAAATAATTGTTGTTGTTTTTTAAAATCATTGGCACAAAAAATGAAACTGGTTAGCTTTTCTGAGATTTAAGTCATTCAGTTTGTTCTGTTGGCACTTGGTTCAAGTTCAGTGTTTCTTAATACTGGCTGCCCACACGGAGAACTTTGACAAAGCACTAATACTGGATCCCAGAGATTCTGATGGTTACACCTAATCTCCATAGATTTGGATTTAATCTTAAGTGGAGCCCAAGGGTCACTAATAATAACAGAAAGCACTTACATAGCTCTTACTGTAAGGCACTGCTTTAAGCTCTATTTTTTATTGATTTATAAGCACCTTCTAAGATTGAAAACTAAGGTTGAAAACCACCAGAGTCTAGCTAAATGGAAAGAAAATATGATCATTGAGTGAAAATATGATCACTGAAGCAAAATTCTGACACAGAATAATAGAACTCAATAAGTTTTTTTTTAGAACAGGCCATATTTTTTGTTTGTTTTTGTTTTTAATTAAATAGGGGAGTTAAGAAGCAGTCCCAATGTGTAGAGTGTGATGAGTTGTGGTTAAACCAGAAATACTTTGCAGTGACTGAAAGAAGACTTCAGATTGCCAAAAGAGATGTTAAATATTAAGAGTCACTTTTCTCCTGAGACAGCACTTTATTAACCAATTTGCCATAAACATTTGCCTTTGCTCACTGGGGCTTTTCACTTTTGAAAAGGAAGGGCTAATTTTGTCTGGCATTTTGCAATTATTTAAAGGAAACAACATCTGGAATAAAAAAAAAAAGAGAGACTGTAATGACTTCAGGAGAGCAATATTATGAAGAATTCTCTAAAAATGGCCCTCAGTTAAAATAGTAAATTTAGAACACTTAAAAGGGGATTTTATGTATTGTATTTTATTGTGAAATGAGTATTTTCATACAAAGCATATTATAAAAATGGCTGGCTTTTGAATTCAAACATATTTTTCTAGGCTTCTTGAGGAACATTACTCATGTGGTTCAGGCCACCCTCAGTACTACTGTAGCTTCCTCTGGCGTTTTCTTGGTGCTTTTCTGTTCCCTCCCATCTATCCTTCCCAACTGCCAATCATCATCACCATATTCCACAGCTGTACATGGAGGGTTAACCTCAGGGAAGGAAGAACCACTTGGCAGTAGGCCTAGAATAAACTTGCACACTTGGGTGGTACAGGGAGTAGAAGAGTATTGAAAAACTATCTCAGAGTAGGACAATGGGAAGCCATTTGATACTAAGCATTGGCTTAGTATCAAAGATAGCCAACCTGGGGCATATCAGTTGGCCATGAAGCTGAAGACCATGATCACATCGAAGCCATAGAAAGCAAAACAGGAAGATGCACCCCTGCAGTAAGACAGAAGTCATGTCTACAACAGTAGGCTGTAGTTGTAGCATCTGGATTCTACTTTGTGTGATGGAATGAAGGTTGTTTCAGTGACAAGTCTCAGCCTGATATGTCCTAGGGCAATAGGAGAGCTATAAAGAAAAGGAATAAGCCAGGACCTAAGTTCTACAATTGAGAATTAAGTGTATATGGTTTTGAAAATAAAGCCACCAGTTATTAGTGTTTAAGCACAAACTCAGAGGGGGGTAAATCACAAAAGTGACTTGATCCTAGGACTCAGAATCAGACCAGAGTTCCTTAGTGGACCAGGTTCCATCTAGAGGTACTTGAGATGTACATAGAAGGTGGATACAATGCTTTCAATATAGAGGAAGTACATCTTCTTAACACTTAATTCTGATGTCATTTGGATCCATTTTTTTCCAATGGCTTTTCATTGATTATAGAACAATCCAGTCTCATCAATATGCTGTATACAGCTGTCTATAATCTGTTTTCAATTATATTTCATTCTTTTACTTTTACTTATTATATCTCTTTCTCCCAATTCCTATACCTACTTGCTTTGTACAAAGCCTATAAATCCATATTCTAGACTAGTTACGTTATTTTCTTGTGCTGCTACAACATAATATAACCTAATGTTCCAGACTGAGTAATATGTGAAGAACAGAGATTTATTACTTACAATTTTGGAGGTGGGGAAGTCCAAGGTCAAGGGGTTCACATCTGGCAAGGACCTTCTTTGTGCATCATCCCATGGCAGAAGGTAGAAGGAAGAAAGAAGGTTAGGGGACAGGAGAGGAAAATAGAGGGGGAAAGAGAGAATAAGAAAGGGTAGAATTTGATTTTAAAGAGCCTATTCTCTAGATAGAGATTGTTTTGTCACTTTTGTGAGATTGATGTTAATCCATTCATGAGGGCAAGCCCTCGTGACCTAATTAAAGTTTCCACTTCTAAACACTGTTGCATTGGGGATTAAGTTTCCAACACTTGAACTTTGGGGAGCACATTCAAACCAATGCATACACCCATCCCCAAATTCTTGTTCTTTTCACATGCAACATATATTTATTATATCCTAATAGTCCCAGAGTTTTAGTTTATTCTTCTATCAATTCAAAGTCCAAAGTCTAGAGTCTCATCTAAACCAGATTCAAGACATGAATCATTTTGAGAGAAATTTTCTTTAGTCGGGAGCCTATGAAATCAGAGCAAGTAATCTGCTTACAAAATACAATGCTAGGAAAGCAAAGGATAAACATTGTTATTCCAAAAAAGAGAAATAGGCAAAAAGAGGGGTAACTGTTTACAAGTAAGCCAAAACCCAACAGGGAAAATAACATTAAATCTTAAACCTTGACGGTAATCTCCCTTGATTCCATATCTTAAATCCTGTGCAAACTGCGCCAAGGGCTGAGACCCCAATGTCTCAGGTGGCTCCACCTCAGTGGTTTTGCTGGACTCAGCCCAAGTAGCAACTCTGGTGGTTTGAATGTAGCTACTCCAGGCTTTAGTTGCCTATTGATTGTTCTACAGTTCTAGTGTCTTGAGGCTTTCCCTATTCCCAGGTCTCCACTAGGCAGTGCCCTTAAGAGGGCTCTCTACAGTGTTCTTACTCCTACACTTTGTCATGCATGGCCTTCGTGGGATCTCTCTGTGATGATTCTGCCGCCACCATAAGTATCTGCTTGCATCCTCAGGCTGTCTGCAATATCCTTTGAAATCCAGGTGGAGTCCTCCATCACCTCATAGCCCTTGCATTCTGTGTACCTGCAGAACTATCATCACAGGGACACTGCCAAGCTTTATGACTTACACCTTCCAGAACAGCAGGTTGAGCTGCACCCAGACCCATTTGAATGACAGCTGTGGAAGTTGGGAGATGCAATGTTGGAATTCAAGGAACAGAATCTCAAGGTGGCATGGGGTGGTGAATGCTGAGTACTCTCATATGTCTTTCTGGAAAACTTGACCTTAAGGTACTGCAAACTTGAAGTTTTTTAAAAATAGATTTTTAGTTGTAGATGGACACAATAACTTTATTTTATTTATTTATTTTTTTGTGGTGCTGAGAATCAAGTCTCCTGTGTGCTAGGCAAGTGCTCTACCACTGAGCTACAACCCCAGCCAACCTTGAAGTTCTTTGATATACCTTTAGAATCTTTCTCCCATCATCTTGATAAATAGAAGCTATCTTTCTTCTATTCATAGTCATCTCTTTAATAAAGGTGACTTGGTCATATACTTAGTAATCTTTCCTGAACACATTTTTTAAAATCCATAGATGGTCAGACTGAGAGTTTTCCATCTTACTTCACTGTTCATTGTAAATTTCATCTATTAAATCAGTTCTCTCTTCTCACATTTTACTGTAAGTGGAAAAAGAAGCCAAGCAGCATCCTGAGTGCTTTTCTGGTATATTTCTTATAACAGATATTTTCCTAGACCATCAGTTCTAAATTCTTCCTTTTCTGGTATATATCTTATAACAGATATTTTCCTAGACCATCAGTTCTAAATTCTTCCTTCCACAAAGTCCTAGGATATGGACAGTTCTGTACACCTGTATAATAAAGAAATCCTTCAATTCAGTTTCCAAAACCTTGTTCTTTGTTCCTATCAGAGACCTCATTGGAAGAACTTTTACTACCTATTTCTACCAACCTTCCTATCATGCCACTTAAATAATCTGTAACCTCTCAGATTTTGCCTATATTTCATTTCTTCAGAGTCCTCACCAGACTCAACTTTAATGCTTCATTTATGGCAATCTAGTTTTGTTTTTTTCTATCTTGCTTTTCCAAATTCTACCTAGTTCCAATGCAGCTTCTCTGTTTTCAGGTATTTGTTACAGCAACAGCCCCCATTCTTGGTACCAATTGTATGTCTTAGTCTGTTTTGTGTTGCTTCAGCAGAATACATGAGGCCAGAAGATTTATAAAGAGTACAGATTTATTTCTTATAAATGGAGGCTGAGACATTGAAGGTTGAGAGGCTTGCATCTATTGAGGGCCCTCTTCCTACATCATCTCATGGCAGAAAATGGAAGGGGAAAGGAAGGGAGCCTGTGCATGAGACAGGGACATTCAAACTCATGTTATAATAGCTCACTTTTGAGATAAGGAACCTACTCTCATGATAGTCACATTAATCTATTCATGAGGGTAGAGCCTTCATGGTCTAATCAACTGTTAAAGGTCTCACCCCTTAAAGGTTGCATTGAGATGATATGTCAAGAGCTTTGTAATGTTTTGAAAAACTAATAAAAAAAAGGTTGCATTGAGGATTAAGTTCCCAACAAATGAACTTTTGGAGGACACATACAAATCCTAGCATAGTCTATACTTTTCTGACTTGATGCAAAACATTTCCCATATCTACCCATTATGTAGAAACAATTCTTTAATAATAAATGTTGGAAGTAACTTGATTTTTCTCCTTTTGTCTCTTGTACTATTGACATGCCTTTTTAAGCAAAGGCTCATGTTGGCCTGATTCACTTTAACTTGAACTCCCATCAAGTTCAACTTGGTGGGAGACACAAAAACTCAGGTTTTTAAGAATTGGTTTTTGCCCTAATTTATTAACATTATATATATTTAAAAAATTAGATTCATTTGTTCACATGTCATATTAATTATGATATTTAATTATATTAATTGTGTACACTCTATTGGATTTAAATGGAAAAAACCTTTATTCTTCTTGGGCGAACTGTACAGCTTCATTAAGTATGTTTAGGAACAATATGGAAACTTCAGATTTTAGGAACTTCAACATTCAGTGTCACAGTATATGCATGTGTATTGCATATTAATTCCATTGTATGTCATACAGACTTTGTTGCATGACCAAATTTTTGTGATATTCAGAAAAAAAATTATTATAGCATCATTTTTATAAGCTCAGAAGATAAATTATTATCAGGATAATCACTTTATATCTCTCCTTCTACTTCTCAATGTTACTCCACAAAGCAAAACCTGAAATTCAGTGAAACCAGGAAAACATGTAGTTTGACCACATATGAATCCAAATGAAAAAAATTGCCATATATATGACCATGAAAACTCCTTTGAATTATTAAATTTTTCCTTAAAATGAGGATTTTTGAAGCAAAATTCAAAATAGTAAATTAGAAATTCAATAATGAATTTAAAAATTTAACAATGAGCTGGTAATTACCTTGTACCATGGATACTGAATGATTATATATGAATGATAAGGGGTTGAACAGTACTCAAAACTTTGTATCATTTAAGCCTATGACTCTCAATCAAGGGTAATTTTAACTTGCCGCTCAGGGTCAGGAACTCTTGGAAATACATAGAAGCACCTTGGATTTTTTTTTTTTTTTTAACAAGAAATGCTGTTGGCATGGAGTGGGTAAGGGCCTGGTGTGCTGCTAAAGGTCCACAGTGCACAAGATAGTTGCTCACAATAGAGGTTGAGAAACTCGATATAGACTATTATGGTTTGCTATAGAAATGTTCCCTGAAAAGTCCTCTTTTGAAAGCATGATAGCTAAGGTAGAAAGGTTTTGAAGTGGAGCTTTCAGGCAATGATGAAAGCTGTAACGTCACTGGTGGATTATTCCATTTGATAGCTTAGAAATTTATTTATTTTTTAAATTGATTTTTTAAAAAAATAAATGACAGTGAAGTTCATTACAATTCTTTTTTAAAAAATATTTATTTTTTAGGTGTAGATAGACACAACACAATGCCTTTATTTTTATGTGGTGCTGAGGATCAAACCCAGGTCCCACCTGTGCTAATCTAGAATTCATCTATTCCTTCTATGGTCTTCCTTCCTACCCCACTATGAGTCAGCCTCCTTATATCAGAGACAACATTTGGCATTTGTTTTTTGGGGGATTGGCTAACTTCACTTAGCATTTCTTCTCCAACACCATCCATTTACCTGTAAATGCCATGATTTCATTCTCTTTTATTGCTGAGTAATATTCCATTCAATATATATGTCACATTTTTTTTTTATCCATTCATCCACTGAAGGGCATCTAGGTTGGCTCCACAGTTTAGCTACTGTGAATTGTGCTGCTATCAACATTGATGTGGCTATGTCCCTGTAGTATGCTGTTTTTAAGTCTTTTGGGGATAGACAAAGGAGAGGGAGAGCTGGGTCAAATGGTGGTTGCATTCCCAAATTTCCAAGGAATCTCCATACTGCTTTCCATATTGGCTGCACCAATTTGCAGTCCCAAAAGCAATGTATGAGTGTACCTTTTTCTCCACATCCTCGCCATTCTGACTGGAGTGAGATGATATCTTAGAGTAGTTTTGATTTGCATTTCTCTAATTGCTAGAGATGGTGAGCATTTTTTCATATATTTGTTGACTGATTGTATATTCTCTTCTGAGAAGTGTCTTTTCAGGTTCTTGGCCCATTTGTTATTGGCTTATTTGTTTTTTTGGTGTTTAGATTTTTGAGTTCTTTATATACCCTAGAGATTAGTGCACTATCTGACTGTGAGGGGTAAGAATTTGGGATGTAGGCTCTCTGTTCACCTCACAGACTGGTTTCTTCTGCTTAGAAAAAACTTTTTAGTTTGATGCCATCCCATTTATTGATTATTGGTTTTAATTATTGTGCTATAGGAGTCTTATTAAGGAAGTTGAAGTTGGGGCCTAATCCCACATGTTGAAAATTTGGGCCTACTTTTTCTTCTATTAGATGCAGAGTCTCTGGTTTAATTCCTAGGTCCTTGGTCCACTTTGAGTTGAGTTTTGTGCATGGTGAGAGATGGGGGTTTAATTTTATTTTGCCGACAATATGATTCTATCCCTAGAAGACCCAAAAAGCTCAACCAGAAAACTTCTAGAACTAGTAAATGAATTCAGCAAAGTAGCAGGATACAAAATCAACACCCATAAATCAAAGGCATTTCTATATATCAGTGACAAATCCTCTGAGAAGGAAATGAGTAAAACTACCCACTTACACTAACCTAAAAAAAAAAAAAAAATACTTGGGAATCAACGAAAGACCTGAAAGATCTATACAATGAAAACTACAGAACCCCAAAGAGAGAAATTAAAGAAGACCTTAGAAGATGGAAAGATCTACCTTGCTCTTGGATAGGCAGAATTAATATTATCAAAATGACCATACTACCAAAATCACTATACAGATTTAATGCAATTCTAATCATTTAATGAAATCCCAATGCATTCCTCATAAAAATGGAAAAAGCAATCATGAAACTCATCTGGAAAAATAAAAGACCCAGAATAGCTAAAGCAATCCTTAGCAGTAAGAGTGAAGCAGGTGGCATCATTATACCAGGCCTTAAACTATACTACAGAGCAATAGTAACAAAAACAGAAGGGTATTGGCACCAAAACAGACTGGTAGAACAATGGTACAGAATAGAGAACACAGAGACTAACCCACAAAATTATAATCATCTTATATTAGATAAAGGCACCAAAAACATGCATTGGAGAAAAGATAGCATCTTCAACAAATGGTGCTGGGGAAACTGGAAATCCATATGCAACAAAATGAAATGAAAAATTTAAATGAACTACTGGCTGGTAACTGTAGACAGATGGGTGGGGCGTGAATGAAGGAAGTAGGTCTCTGTGGGGTGTGACTTTGGGAACTGTATCTTGTCTCTAGTTCCTTGCACAATCTCTCTTTGCTTTCTCAGTCATGGGTGGAGCAATTTTTCTCTGCCACTGTTTCCCAATGGTCTACCTTATCTGGGGTCCTGAGCAATAGAGTCACTGACCATGGACTGAGTCTGAAATTGTGAGCCTAAAACAAACTTTTCTTACTTTAGGTTTTTCTTGCAAGGTATTTTGATCGCAGCAATGCAAAGCTGATTCATACTTCAGATCAAGGCTAATGTTTGATTATTGAAATTAACTTAAAAGTATGCATATTTAATTCAATGAAAAATCAGCCATAGAGATATATTAATTTCAACAAATACTCTAAATTTAATCAAAATAGAAATTACATGAAGTACAATTAAGATGTAGAGTAATGGCCTTTCAAATATTATGGATTTTTCTTCTTACTCACAAGATTTACTATTTTAAATTTTGGTTGAATGAGTGAGTTCATTCCTTAAACAATAGTTTAATAATATAGAGGGTTTTATTTGTGGGGGGGTATGGATTCACCTGTGGTTGAACTACATGTTTTCGTGATTTCACTGAATTTCGGGTTTTGCTTTATTGGTAACATTATTCAATAGAAGGATAGATATAAAGTAATTTGTCTGATAATCAGGTGTAACTTTGGAATGTTTTTCTTTCCCTTTTTAAAGTTTTGTTCAGATTGGACTTTTACACTTTATATCAAACTACTTATACACCAAAGGGTTTAGAGAAATATGCTGCAAGGTGAGGTCAGTGTGTACTTCAAGGCCAGGGGAAGAAACTCTGTTCTGCTGCATGTTTTCTTTGTTTTGTTTGGCCTCATCCAATGAACCAGATGGATAAGCAGGGCACATATGGTGTCTGAACTGGCTGGGGCTCCCAGCAGGCCTGAGCTGTAGACTCTGTGGCCTGCTGCTGGGCCTTTGTGTTTGAGTTCAAAATTCTCCTACTTATTTGTGTAGGGGCAGTGGCCCGACTCATGGAAACACAGCAGGAACCAGCCACTCTGAAATTTAGAAAGCTCATCTAAAGGGAAAAGATCTTTAGCAACAAAGGCCCTCTCATCTATGATCTGCTTCTCTCTTCCTCTGGGCCAGTGAGTTCCCTCTCCCAGGATCAAAGAGCTCTGTGGGGACATAATTTCTGACTCAGGCTTGTGGACAGTTCCCATTTTGAATCCAGTTTTGGGTCCCTGGGTTGAATTTTCTTTTGGCTATCCTTCTGGCCACTCCTGGATACAGAAAAATTGCTATGAGGATTTGTTAAGATCAGTAAAACAAAGGCCATCTCTACTGTTGATGAAATAACTCTGGGCCAGATGAGAGGTCTGGCCTGGGACCATTACCCTGTGATTACTATTGTGGAAATACTGGTGGTCCTCCTAAGGTTGAGCCACCTCAGTAAGAGTGTATGGATCAGTCCACTCAAATAATTTGCTCACTTTTGCTTCTGTTGTATTTGATGGTCATGGTAAATTTCACATTTTGCATAGTGGTACTGTATTTAAGAGGCTGTTGTGGTTTTATAAGCCCATAAGTGGTTATGAGCTTGGACTTTGGAATGAGAAAGATTAGACTTGACTCATGTGTCTAGCACATGTTAGCAGAGGAAGCTTGAAAGTTACTTAACCCCACGGAGCTTCAATTTTTTCATCTGAAAAACATATAATAGTAACTATATGATTGGATAAAACAGGATGCTGTATTGTGTTATGGTGAGAATATATATTCTTAAGCCACACTGCTTAGGACTGAATTCTGGCTCTGCCACTACAGGCTAACTGACTTTGGATAGAATGCCTCACCTTTCTGTGCTCTATGGAAATAATAATAAGACCAACTTGTAGGGTTGTTGTCAGGATTAAGAGACAATTAATATTGAGTATTTAGAACAATTTGGGGCATTTTGTAGTGCTTTCTAAGCATTAGCTAATTATTATTGTGAGAGTGAAATATATATATGTATGTATCAGACAACCCTATTTAAGTATATGTATTCATCTAAAGGGAAAATACATGTATAGCATTTATTAATGTACTGTTTGGAAATGCTTTAAAATGCCCTGAAATATTTCTTTTTCTTTTTTTTTAAAGAAAGAGTGTGTGTGTGTGTGTGTGTGTGTGTGTGTGTGAGAGAGAGAGAGAGAGAGAGAGAGAGAGAGAGAGAATTTTTTTTAATATTTATTTTTAGTTTTCAGCAGATACAACATCTTTGTTTGTATGTGGTGCTGAGGATCGAACCCGGGCTGCATGCATGCCAGGCGAGCGCGCCACCACTTGAGCCACATCCCCAGCCCTGAAATCTTTCATTATTGGATAATTTCTCAGCTTTCTACTATATTAAAATGTTATTTCAGATCTATAAGTGTTCACTTAAAAAACCATTTCCGAATGTCTGGTATTGTTCTTCAAAATGAATAAAGTTTAAGAGAAGTACAAATATACACACAAAACACACATACCTATGGCAGATGCAGATAGAAATTTAGTTTAGTTAAGCAATTAAAGAAAGCCTGTCATATCTGAGTATAAGAAATCCTTGATTCTGTATACCCCTGTGAGTTGAAGGGATGTTTATTTCCCCGACTCTTAAATCGCCTGCTCTACAGTCGGTAAATTACAGTTACATTTTCACCTTCATACCACTCTTGTCTACCCTAGGAGAAGCCTCTCCCCACGTCATCCTTCCCCAAACTTCCCTCTCCTCTTGAGCCAGCCATTACACTTCTCTTCTAGACTCTGGCTGGGAATTTAAGCTCATTTACATCAAATCTATTTTAAATCATTAAAGGGAAGTCTACTTACTCTCACATTAAATCCAGTTCTTCCAGTTGAGTTTTCAGTCCACAAAAGGGATATTTTGGTGTTGATATTTCAGTAGGTTATAGACAATAAGTGATTACTCACTTTTGTGTATGTATTTTATGAACTATTTGTTTGCATAAAGGGAAAAAATGTAAAAGAAATGATAAAAATCAATATATTTCATGTCCTTGTTTATGAAAGTTTCTGAAAGTTTTATTTCCAGAAAGAAAAAGAGACCATATTGTTGAATTGGTCAAAAAAAAAAAAAAAAAAAAGATTTACTGAGAGAATATATGTATGATGGTTTAATATTTGTTCCTGAGTCTAAATTGGGTTTTAGTCACAAAGAATATGCTAAAACAAATTGTAAATGTTTCAAAGATTTTTTTTTTTTTTGGTATGGAACTAAATTTGGGGAGTGAAACTCAAAATGACTTCATATAAAGTTTAGCTGACTGATGTTGCTTTATGTTACTTCAGTAAGCTAAAGTAAAAATTGATTGATACTACAAGATGGGCTTTTTTGTTGTTGTTGTTGTTCATTTATCAAGTAAAGACATAAAATATTTTACCTTATTCTTGTAATACACAATTGAAATACTTTAGATTTTAACTTGTTAGACGTTTTGAAACTTTTTCAAATCTAATTGTAGCCTCCCAGTAAAATTAGAGGATGATGAGAATCTTCTGAATTTCTAGATTTCCTTCAAAACAGAAAAGCATATTCTAAATTGTTTGAGTTTTCCAGTTCATTTGGCCTGGGCAGCTTCCTGCATGTCTTGTCATAACTCCCATTTTAAATTTAGTCATTCGTTCAGAAAATGGAGAAAAATGTTCACCACTGGCAGGTGAACACAGGAAATAAAAATATTGACTCAGGACGTTCCCAGGACAATTTAACAGCTAATGAAAGGATTGTAGTTCCTAAGGCCACCGTGAATAGGAAAGTGGGCATAAATGCCTTATTTGGCACCCAGTTGATTCCAATTTCATGACGCCTATAATTTCTGGCTATGTGAATAACAGCAAAATACTCTGTACTGCAGTGGAATGAGAAAAAAAAATTAGAACCTCTTAAAGGACTTATATTTTAGGATCACAGCAGAATCTTCACTTTTCCGGTTCCCCTCTTTTGGAAATACCTGGACTTTTAAAAAACGCCCAGTCTCTCATTCTCATACTAGGTCTAAATGAAATGTGCACACAACCTGGTCACCAATGACAGTTTCCCTGGAGGATCAAACGATTTAGGATCTAATATGACTTCAAACTAGGATAATTAGATGTGGTGATGAAACTATAAAGTATTAACCTATCTTTTGTTCAGGTTCTGAATAGAGCACTACAATAAATTATTTGGAAAAAATCCCTTCAAGAGAAAGCCACTTGTCTTGCTTGAGTCACCAGTTGAAGTTGTGTGTGCGTGTGTTTGTGTGTGTGTCTATATATGTGTGTGTGTGTGTGTGTGTGTGTGTGTATTTCTACAGAGGAAGGTTAAATCTGATGGAATTTAAAGAGGTAATGCCTTTTGCTTTCAGAAGAGTATAAAGGCAATTACTCATTTGATGTAACAGGTTTCAAAACCGGTGGCAAAATGCATCAAAGCACTTGTTTTGAATGCATTTTAATTATGATATAAATCAGTTGGACTATGTCCATTTTGCTTGCAAGTACTGTTTCTTGAATCCATTATCTATATATAACCTCAAGGAAATAACTTGTTATCAGCCTCACCTGATGGATTATTCGGAAGGGCTGGTGCCAGTGGAAGGGTGTGGAAGTGGAATTTCAATGGAAGAGAGCAAACCTAGGAAGTCCTAGGTCTGGGGCTAGAAATCTCACAAGTACAATAGAATCCACCCCATCCCCACTTCACTCCCAATGGATGGAGATGGTCTGGAAAAAGAAACCCTGACTTCATTTTGGAACAAGGGTAAGTGAATATGAACACTGTGCCTGATCATATGGTAAGGCCCCAATATAATCAAGGTCCCAGAATATTGAACTTTGAAAATGGAGCAGGATTTGCTCAGAAGCCAGTGGCTCCTTCAGAGTTCTCTCAATTGTGACAAGGGGATGCCACAGAGGAAGAGGGTTGGGCTAAGTGGCTGCAGAGCAAATGGACATAGAAGGTGCCCGTGTCATGCCAGGTGGAAGGATGGTCATGCCTGAAACCAACCACCAACTTAACACCAGACAACTTCACCTGCTCCCCTTGTCTGGGCTGACAAGAGAAGGGTAAGACAAAAAATTCTGAATGAATTTGTCACTTAACAATAACCTCCAAAGTGACTGAAGAGAAAACTCTTGGGATTGACTTGAGTTTCAACCATGTAGCAACTAATCTCAATAATAGAGACAAGTTATTTTACACATCTGACTTTACTCAATTAAAAATATTATTCTTACAAAGATGGCTTTGATGTTTAATATATGTGCTTTATTTCCCATGTGAATGTATAAAATAATTTTGGAGCATTTATCTGATACTTGGATCGGCTTCATAGATAGGATAATAAACTATTTTATAAACTTTCCCTAATGGATTACATGAAGAAAAATTAATCACCAGATGTTATTCTGCTGAGAAATTTTATACAATCTAACAGTTGATTGGAATTATTTAATTTGTTTTCTGTAAAAAAATATCACTAGCCAAATATCAACTGCATCCATCACAAAATCTTTTAGGATGTTAACTGTTAATTTCTAGAAATGCTTACTTAAGAGAATAGATTCTATTCTGCGGATGTATTTATAGTGCTTGGAATTGATTCTATGACTTCTTAATTTTTTTTCCCATAAACATAAGACCATTGAGGGAAATGACAGCTACATTTTTTAAATTAAATACTCCTTTTTTATTTTCTTATTTTTCAAAGTAAACTCAATCTTTTATTACTCAGAAATTATAGTTCACATCATTTGTAAGGATTTAATTAAGGCTATAGTTTTTCACATAGTACTAACCACGTTCCCAAGGTCTTTGGAAACAACAAAGTTCAGCATGTCTTGGCCTTATATGGTTCTACCCCGTCACAGAATTACCTGTTCACTGTAATGCAAACCATAGATATTAGAGGTATATATCTAGAAAAGCTCTATACTCTGAGACCTTAGTAATTTAGAAGACTGTTGTGAATTTATGTAATCTATAATAACTAATGATCATGTTGCACAATTTTGACTATGACTTTTTCCAGTCATTATCTTCTTAAATTTTTCTCTTTTTACCTGATCCAGTTTTCAAAAGCAGGTATTTTATTATAAAATTAATAAAATTCATAAAGACTTTATCCTTTTGCTTTTAAAATACTAATATTCGAATATATTAGCATAATAAATCTAGGATGAGTGGTGGGACCTGAGCGAAAACACTAGTTATGAGAATTGAAAAAAGCTAATTTTAACTTTCCAATGCAGCATGTATGTATTTTAAAGAGCACAATTTGTTGGTCTTTGCAATAGATACACACCTGTATAGCCATCACTACAGCTAAGATGGTGAACATATTCATGATGCCCGAAAATTTCCTCTGTCTTTTGGTCATACTTTCTTCCTCCCTTTCTCCGTTCCCTCTCTTCAACCCTGGGCAATCATTGATCTACTTTCTGAGACTGGATTTGTTCATATTTTCTAGATTTTTAAATCAATGTGATAATACTCTATGTGTTCGTTTTTTCTTATTTCTTTTGCTCAGCATAATTATTTTGAGATTCATTGATGTTGTTACATGCATAAATATTTCATTCCTGTTTATTGCTAAATAATTTTCTATTATACAGCTATACCAGTATTGGAATTATTTCCTTTCATGGGTATGACTGATAAAAGATTCCTAAGTTTTTGTATGACTTATGGACTTGATGATTTTGTGTTTCTTAGTAAAAATCTTAGAGTGGAATGACTGGATCATATACTAGGTACATGTTAAAATTTTTAAGAAAATGCCAAATTGTTCTCTGAAGTGATTATGCATTTGACATTCCTACAAGCATTTCATAAGAATTATAATTGCTCCATATTCTTTACAACATTTACTATGGTCAGTTTCTTTTTTAAAAAAATTTTAGCTATGTTGTGGCATCTCATTGTGATTTTAATTTGTACTTCCCTGATGACTTTTGACACTGAATATCTTTTCCTGTTCTTATTTGCTATACAGGAATATTCTTTCCTAAAGTGTTCGATTCTTTTGCCTGTTTCAAAGTTTTTTACTTTAAGCTCAGGGAAGACCATCCATGCTTCTGATTATTCATTAGAACTCACAGGACTCAGAGGCAGCAGTACCCATGACTATCTTTTATCAGTGGTCAATAACGGAAAAGGACACATCAGGTAGTCTGGAGGAATCCCTGTGTAGACTTCTTGCATTTTCCCTCTCGTGAAGGGTGCTATATGGAATGCCCCCCAAGATTCCTATGTTAAAGATGTGTCCCCCAATGTGGAGCCATTGGAGGGGGTGGAGATTTTACGAGGTGGGTCCTAGAAAGAGGGCTGGCATGGGGATGTACCCTCAAGGGGGATTCGTTAGGTGAGCTGCTTGCTCTACTGTGTGCTCTCCACCATGACATGCTGCCTTCCAGAGGCCCAAAGCAATGAATTTGCCCAACCACAGACTGATATCTCCAAAACTATGAGCCACAGAAACCTTTCTTTTTCATTAATGATTTATTTACCTTGGCTATTTTGTTATAGTAATGGGAAGCTGACTAACTAAAGGGTCACATAGAAATGCACTTTCCTTCAGTAGCGAAAATCAGTAACATATCTGTTAAGATTTTGCCTTGGGAAACTCATTTGAGATTTCCAAGGCAAAATCATAACATGTATTGGTGCTAGTCATGTAGGTAGTCTGCTGGTGTGGCCAGCCACATGTTCCATAATTCTAGAAGAGAAGAAAGTATTCACCATCAATCAAAGATTTTGTACAATTAGTCTAGGTAAGTTAGAGCAGCAGTACAGTACCCCCTGTGGGCCAAAAAAAAAAAAAAAAAAAAGCCTTATTAACATACTCAACATTTCTAATTCAGGTTCCTGGGTGCCAGTTGAGAGCTAATCCTGTAAGCCTACCCATGTTATATTATCTTCTCTCCTCTCCTCTCCTCTCTTCTTCTCTTCTGTTCTCTCTCTCTCTCTCTCTCTCTTTCTCTCTCCATACACATTCTTTCATTATTTTTATTATTAATTATTATTATTATTATTGATACTGGGGATTGAACTCAGGGGCACTTGATCACTGAGCCATATTCTTAGCCCTGTTTTGTATTTTATTAGAGACAAGGTCTCACTGAATTGCTTAGCGCCTTGCTAATTTGCTGAGGCTGACTTTGAACTTGTGATTCTCCTGCTTCCACCCCCCCCCCACCCCGAAGCTGCTGGGATTACTGGCGTACACCACTGCGCCCAGACTTTTATTATTCTTCATAGTCACTTGGTTGGGAAGAGTTGCAAATATCAGGCATAGAACAGTACAACTTCTGGGAATGTGGTATTTGCCTTGAGGCCATAGCTACTGGCGTTTGAGTTGAATGCAATTTATAATATCATAATAAGAAAACCAAGTTCAACTAAAGGTAGAACCTGCCTGTTCTTTAACTCATCACTAACAATGATGAGTTAAAGAATATATGTATATATAAAGATATATATAAAGAAAGGTATCCAAAGGCAGTGCTACCCCTCCTCAGCTGACAGTACATGAGATTAACCACCTTAAAGAACGCGGAATTGGGAACAAGATGGAATTTATATAAACAGAAAAATCTTCAGGATAATTATTTGTTCGGGATGGTCGAGTCCTAGGGGACAAGTTGGAGGACAGGCAAGTGATGAATACTAGACGGTGAGATATTACCATTCCTTAGCCTAGGAAAGAGCCCTTTGGTATGACCTTGCTTTCCCTGCTCTGGAGGCTCAATGAGCTGACTGAAGATAAGAGTCCTTCTATATCAAGGAAGGTTGCTGTTTGAAATTTAGTCTAATTAGGGCTTATTGAGCTACTTCTCTCAAATTCTCTGCCTTGCTCCTTCCCTATGACAAGTTCCTGTCATAAACAATGCCTTCCCCAATATTCTAGTGGTAAAAACACCTTCTCTTAAGGCTGTTTCTTAGAATATCCTTTGATGAAAGCCAATGTGGTATGAAGGAGAATAGCAACATGTGTGAACTAATAATTCAGTCCAGTGGGCAATGTTCTACTGGTCTATCCTAATTCAAGAACAGGTTTTAGAGTATTTTGTGGTACCTATTCCTGGTATCCTTCTGGCAACATTGTAGGAATGTTGCTTTTCTTAACTTGGCTCTTGATAACTACTGAAAGACAATTTAATGTTTAATAATTTTAATATTAATTCTTAATACCAAAGTTATTCTTAATAAAATTACCACATGCTTGGACCAAAAAAAAAAAAAAAAAGATTAGACCTCCTGAAAAGCAGTTAGAAGATAGGCATCAGAGATATTTAATAGACAGAGGCACCGGCTTTGGTGAAAATGAAGGCAATCAAGAAAGACAGGTGTTCCATTTGATTGTATTCAATTAAGAATTATGAGCTTGATTTCCTGTTATATCTAATATTATTTTATACAATTTTTCAGAGTGTTTTATACTATGAGAATTTTTTTCATGTTATATAATATAAGGCAGGAATTGAGAAAGGAGATTTTGGGTTTGGAGAAAGAGAAATGTTAAGAAAAAAATGGCTTTAATTGTTGTAAAATATATAAACTAACAATGATGAGTTAAAGAATATATGTATATATAAAGATATATATAAAGAAAGGTATCCAAAGGCAGTGCTACCCCTCCTCAGCTGACAGTACATGAGATTAACCACCTTAAATGGAAGAACAATTTTCAAAAGGATATTACTAGATGTAGACAAAATACATTTGGGCTACAGATTATAATGACTACTTAAATAGTGTTTATAGGCAGTTGATTAAGAAAGGAAAAGGGAATAATATCAAAAATTTGTCTGATGAAAATAGTAGGTGTTTAGATTATGGACTATTACCTATAGCTTATATTGCTAAATTTTCCTATGTCAAGTTACCAAATATAAACTCTTAAACTTTACCTCTTTGAGAGTTGTGCACTTTCTTATCCAAATATTTTTGGAGCTGTGTTAAAATTGAATAGATAAATTATTCTAGCAAATTCTTTTTTTTTTTTTGATGAAAAGCATTGGTTGAGATAGCTATATTTTTGAACCCTAGAACTGTTTAATGGAGACAATTTATATCAGAACCATTTTTGTGGAGCTGGTTGTGAGTTACTGATATTAGGTTAAGGGCTCAAGGGGCAGATACTTAGCCAATTTTTCTGTTGCTTTGGGCCCAACTACTTGATGCCTTTAACAAATATGTTCTTTATAACAATATGTAAGACAATAAGAGCATGCATGAAGGACATTATAACTGAAAATGGAAGCCAAATATAGGAGTATTAAAAACTTTTGTATGTCTTATAATGAAAAATTATAGTCCTGAAATATTTTAATATATTCCAGAAAGGGAGAGATTTTCCATGTTCATTCATCATGTTACCATTTCAAATATTACTCTCCTCTTTCCAATGAAGACAACAATTGCTCATTGAATTTGTTTAGTTTCACAAAACTACTTAATATATCTAGAGATCAATTGTGGTAAAAGTAGAGAAAAATAATCATCAAAGATGAAGGAATGATATTAGTAGTGAGCACTGACATTATGACCATGTCTGCATGGGCACAGAGTGACATGAGGATCTGGTAATTTTCTGGCTTATTTTATCTGAGTAAATAGCCTTCCTAGATGCTGCTACTGATGGTAGAGGTAGTGATATTAGCAAAACCCACCACTTAGTGAGTGCTTACCAGGTGTTAGGCACTGTTCTGAGCACCATTCTTGCATAATTCATTCTATCTTAAAAGCAATGTATTATTTTTAACCCTCGTATTATAGACAAACAGATCAGAGATCACATGGCTTAAATTGTTTGAGATCACACATCAATAGAAGTAGAGATGCAGTTCAGCCCCAGGCAATTTAGTCTATATGTACTGTAAACCACTACTTTTTACAGGTAAAAGTGACAAATCTAATATTCTACACTCTTTGTTTACCTCTCATGTCAAATTCAAAGAAGTTTGGTGAATTTAAAGCACTTTGAAAATTTATAATATTCATATGAGGATTATTTATATTATTTGTATTATTTATATATAAGGATTATTTATAATACAGTATAAATATCATTTAACTAAAAATTTTCATCCAAAATACTTAATATTTTTAGAGTAATGGTGCTTGGTTTTATAAGTGAATTTTTATATCCAATTTAAAGATATTGCTGTCTGTTTTCTTAGGGAAGCTTAATGTGTGAGTCAAAATGATACTAGTTCATAGGGAATGTTTGAGGGGGATAGAAAGATTGTCTTCCTTCAAAAATGTCCACAACAGGTGTTGTGGCTCAGTGGTAAGAGTGCTTGCCTATATGCATGAGGCACTAGGTGGCTGTATCACTATAGTATGATTTTCACAGAAGAACTAACACCAATCCTCCTCAAAATATTCTATGAAATGGAAAGAGGAAACCCTTCCAAACTCATTCTATAAAGGTAGTATTACCCTGATAACAAAACCAAAGACATATCAAGGAAAGAAAACTTTAGACCAATATCCCTGATGAATATAGACCCAAAAATTCTTAATAAAATACTGGCAAATCACATACAAAAACATATCAAAAAGATTGTTTACCATAATCAAGTGGGATTCATCCCAGAGATGCCAGGTTGGCTCAACATATAAAAATCAATAAATGTAATTCATCACATCAATAGACTTAAAGACAAGAACCACATGATTACCTCAATAGATGAAGAAAAAGCATTTGACAAAATACAGCATCCATTAATGCTCAAAACACTAGAAAAATTAGGGGCAGTAAAATCATACCTCAACATTGTAAAATCTATATATGCTAAACCCAAGACATCATTCTAAGTGGAGAAAACTTGAAAGCATTCCCTGTAAAAAGAGGAACAAGACAGGGATACCCTCTTTCAATACTTCTATTCAACATAGTCCTAGAAATTCTAGCCAGAGCAATTAGACAGTTTGTCTCCTCATTTTATTATCTTTTACATATTCTAATCTTAACTTCTTTTTCCCATAATCTGATTTTTGTTCAGACTCTCAAAATCAAACTGTGGGAAGGAACTGTGGTAAATAGAAAGGTTAATCTGAGGTTGTGAATCTTTTCATTTCATCTTTTACTTCTCTCGTACTGTGAAAGACTGCCTTCTACTAGTTACTGATGGTGGGTCTTGGCCTTTGGTTTCAAGAGTTAGTTCTTTAGGTTTTGCATAGGGAAGCATGTATGCACAGTTTTAGAGCTAAATTTGACTGTAACTCAGATCTTTAAAACAAAAGAAAAAAGTTAGCGCAGGCCCAAAGATTTTGGGTCTTTCCCAAGATGCCCAGTATCATCATATTTCCCATTCCACCACTTCAAAATGCTGAACACTCAACTGTGTGTGCTCCAAGTCCCCAACACATACCCTTCT
Organism: Callospermophilus lateralis; assembly: GCF_048772815.1. NCBI lineage: Eukaryota > Metazoa > Chordata > Mammalia > Rodentia > Sciuridae > Callospermophilus > Callospermophilus lateralis. The sequence goes on along the minus strand of NC_135310.1, from coordinate 80,624,718 downwards.
ACAGCCCCCAACACACACTCATTCACATTTACATACTCCCACTACTCTAAGACCTGTCCAATATAACTGAGTATTCAGTGATAGAAACAGTTTTGCAACTATGTTCCCTCACTTTGGAGTAGAAGAAACATTTTTATGAAGCTTTGGATTTGTAAATGGTATAAGGGCATGCTATGTTGTATGTGTCCAGTATTTCTATGTATCTAAGCATCAGTCCAAAGCAATATATCACTGTTCTTGGTGTCAAAATACACAAGTGGCATCAAATGACATTTCAGAGTGGGACATGCTTACCCTGGCTATATCCCATTATGTGTGTGAGACTGAAGATTAGTTTTTATGTTTTACAGACTGTAGAGTTAAAATCTCCTTAAGGGCAAGGATCTTGTCTGTCTTATTTACTAGGATATGTCAGCACCCAGAACGTAGTGGGCTCTGGGTCAATAACTGTTGACTGAAAATTATTACCCTACTCATATGTATTGATATTTGTACTACATTTAGGCACTGGAAATATTATACCCACTTTCCACCTGTATCATCTGATTCCTTTTATTCTGAATCCCAATTTGTGTTTTCCTATTATAGCATCATCTGAATTCACCAGGATATAATTAAACAACTCATTTTGAACAAAGTCTTTATGTGTTTTTGAATACCCAGAAAGCTATGGATGGAAAACAAAATCTATGCTGGCACTGAAAATGCTTTAAATAATATCTAGACTTGAATGGAAAACATACATTATCTCTGGTTATCAAACATATCAACAGATGATAATTATGACAATTGTGAATTTATTTGGCAGATCAGGATATTATTCCTCAGAAAGTTCTACTTCCATTTTGTGGTTTGGCTTAAACTTTCATAAAGGAGTTATCATAGGAAGTCATGTTCCCTTATTTGGGGACACTGGAAAAAGGCCATTGAGCAGTTGAATATGAGTTTAAAAAACAGAAATTATGAGAAATATTACTGTCCCAACCAGTAGAAATTGATAAAATAAGTGTATTTCCTTGGAGATGAAAGGAAGTCCACTTCTAGCTGCTCTTTTAGAGATAAAATTGACCAGTGTTTTTGTAAAGCTAGATATGACCAAATATTTCCTGATATATGTTTGCTTGTTTTGAAGCAATTTAGAGTTAAAGGGAGAAAACTTCTTGTCTCAGTCTGATTTTATTTTAAAGGTTATGTGCTGAAAATTTAAAATAGCCATCAATAGATGTATGATTACATTTTGTGCATCTGATTATTTGATAAAATTTTGACTCATGCTAAGTCTGAATATAAATGTCATAATTTTTAATTTTGTTGATAAGGAGTATATGTTTATTGTAGGAAAGACAAATTGGCTTTTTCCTTTTGTGGATCTTATTTTTTTCTATTAAAAGTGGCTTTATGAGATATAATTCACATTCTGTATAATTTGCTCATCCAAAGGTACAATTTAATGGCTCACTCTTAGTATATTCAGAATTGTTCCTCCATAGCCACAACTTTAGACTTTCATTATTCCAAAAAGAAACCTCAAAATCTCACACCTTAGGTGCTACCCAGAAGAGCCAATGTCTCCTTGGCCTTGTGCAACCACTAATTTATTTTCTGTCTCTGTAGACTTTACTATTCTGACTGTTTAATATAAAGAAGCATGTAATATGTGATCCTTTGTAACTGGTTTCTTTCCTTTAGCATAATGTTGCCAAGTTAAATCCATGTTGTAATATATATCAGTACTTCATTTCATTTTATTGTTCAATAGTATTCCATGGCATGAATAGGTAACATTTTATTTGCCCATTCATCAGTTGTTAGGCATTTGAGTTTTTTTCACTTTTTGGCTATTAAGAATGGTGCTGCATGACTTTTGTATATAATTAAAATCATATCATTGTATTCTTAAAACACGTAACATGCATCTTGTAACTGTACTGAGGCATTATTCGTTATACATTTTAAAAAATATAAAATAAAATGCTTTTTCTTCTTTGGAAAAATCTAAAGTAAAAATTTGCTTATGGTATTCATTTTAGAATCAGAAAAAGGAAATAAGTATTAATCACAATGTATGATAAGAGATAATCCCTGTTAACACTTGGGTATATATTCTTCTAGACTTTTGTGGTTTTCTTTTTCAATGAAACTATATTTAATAAAATTGGGATTGTAGTATAAGCAATGTTACATAATTTACTTTTTGCCTTCAATACAGTATAAATTCTGTTGAATTTATTGAAAGAAAGGAAGAAAGAAAGAAAGAAAGAAAGAGTGCTGCCATGAACATTCATGTACAAAATTTTCTATAAGTTTATATTTCACTTAGGTATACACCTAGGAAGGGCTGTGTCTGGGAATATGTCATTGTGGTAACTACAGTTTCCAATTTCTCCACATTTTTGTCAACACTTGTTATTCTTTTTCTTTTCAGTAAGGAAAAAATAAAATATGTGTTTTTTTCTTAACTTGCTTCTTTCATTTAGAATAACCACTTTAGTAGGGGACAAAGTGGTATTTCATTGCTTTTATTTACATTTCTCCAGTGGCTGTTGAGCATTTCATGTGGCATACTGGCCATTTGCATGTCTTATTTGGAGAAATGTCTATAATGTCAGATTTTATGCCCATTCACAGAGTACTGGCAATAATTTCACTTGCAAGAAATAATTTTGAGCAGGAAACATAGAAATCAAGGAAAGGAACCAGTCACAAAAGACTATATTGTATAATTCCATTGACATAAAATGTCTGGAATCGGTTAATCTACAGAGACAGAAACATTATTAGCTACTTAGGGCTTAAATGGGGAATTACCACTAATGAGTCAGAGGTGTCTTTTTGGGAAGATGAAAATGTTCTAAAATTAGATCATGATGTTGTTTGACTCTATAGAAACACTAAAAATTGTTAAATTGTATTATTTAACAAGTGTATCTTAGCATATGCAAGTTATACCACAATACAGCTGTTAATAAAAAGGCAGAGGGAGAGCCACACCCCATAACACCCACCCCCTTAAGAAAATAAGAAAACAAGAATTAAGCAGTTAGCTCTCTTTGGTAATCATCCATTGAACTCAGAATACAATCCTCTTTTTCTTTGTGGTTTGCATGGCTCCTATATGATGATTAATTAGAATAGAGGAAAAAAAATAGTATGTATATGTGTTACACTCTACTCTAAAATAGGTGTCACAAGGTTTTATAGCCAAGTTAAATTTTTTTTCCATTTTAAAGCAAAGATTTAAATTAAAGTTAACATTTTCTGGAAAAATTTGAAGTGTTTTTATTATGCTTTTATTTTTGGTATATAATACTTTAAGCTAATAGTAATAAAAACTTCAAATATAGTAAATTAATGCTTTCCTCATTCAGTTCTTTTTCAAATAACATTACTGAGAGTTTTCCATATAACAAGTATAACACTAGACACTTTTTCATAAATTATTAAGGTATTGTTAATGTCACTTTATAATGTAAAGCACTAGATTACCTGTACTAGCATAATTAGCATAGTATACTTTTTTTGTGTGCTATGACATGGAGAGTAGTTACCAACTAATATCATTTTTCCTTTGGAATATCCTAAGAAAAAAATAGTTACAGATGTGCTAGTTTAAAAGAGAAGATGGAAGGAAAAAGTCACTGGTCCTAAGCAATTCTGAAATCCAGCCAGGCAGACTTCATTCAGTTTCACTGAATGAGTTCAATAGCCTGGGGAATAATTCTCTGTGACTTGAAAGCACTCTCTGGGCTCAGGGCTTTGCCCTCTTAGCTTTGCCCTATGAGTCATCCTTTCTTTTCCAGGAAAAGTAGCATGGGTTGCCGAAGAGTGGTGATTTTTATTAACATATTTTTGCCTGTAGAATTGTAGAAGTCTGACAGCTTCCTTTCATTTTGTCCTCTCTCTCTACCCTTCAGTACTAGCTGGCAAGATTTCTGTTGGCAAATCATTCTCAAGCACTTTGTGAATCTCCTGTTTGTGTCATGGGGATTCACTCTGTGACACAAGAAATTCCTTCACTTTCTTAGATAAACCAATCTATTTTTGCTCTTAGTGTAGATGACTTAAAAGATCTATGAATCAGGTCATTGATCTGTTCAAGGAGCCTTTGTTTTATTCATGTTCTTTTTGGTAATAGATATTAAACCCAGTGTCACCTCACCTCTGAGCTACATCCTTGGCTCTTTTTAATTTTTTTTTTTTTAAGCAGGGTCTTCCTAAGATGCTTAGGGCCTCACTAAGTTGCTAAGTCTGGCCTTATATTTGTGATCCTCCTGCCTCAGCCTTCTGAGTCACTAGGATTACAGGTGTGAGCTATTGGTGCTAGCTCAAAGAGCCTTTCATATGAATGGTAATGCTAAATTTTAATCTATATATATATATATATATATATATATATATATATATATATATATATTTTTTTTTTAGTTGTAGTCGGACACAATATCTTTATTTTATTTATTTTTAAGCGGTGCTGAGGATTGAACCCAGGTCCTTGCATGTGCCAGGCAAGTGCTCAACCATTGAGCCACAACCCCAGTCCCTAAACTTTTGATCTTTGTGAGGTATTAGCAAAAGAGTTTTAGCAATATTCATAGTTTTTGTCTCTAGAGCATGCTTTGTTGATAATAAATCTTTTATTTTATTTTGTATCTCTTGTAGTCTATATAGCTTGAAGTTTTCCCAAATAATCAAGCTCTGCTACATTTTTGTTTAAGTTTTTCCCTCAGTTTATTTCTTTCCCCTTACATTAGTCAAAGCATCAGAAAAAAGCTATTCTGCATCTTTAACTCTGTGCTTGGAAATCTTCTCACTAGTATAATTATTAATATCCATATTTATACTAATAGATTGTTCAAGGCAATCAAGGAATTTTATTACATGTCTGCAATGTTTTTTTAATCTCTGTGTACTGACCAACTCCAAAGGCACTTCCATGTTTTTAAATGTTTGGTGCAGAAACATGTACTCCTGGTTACCAAACTCCGTATTAGTTCTTTTTGCTAACATAGTGAATCATTATAGCTGAAAACAGCATGCATTTTTTAAAAAAATCCTACAGTTCTGGAGATCAGGAGTCTAAAATGATCTTACTGGGCCAAAATCAAGGTGTTGGAAAGGCTTTGTTCCTTTTTGGAGGTTCTAGAAAAAAATCTGTCTTTTCCCAGTCTCCTGGGCTATCTGCATTTCTTGGTTTTTGTTTCCATTCCTCAGTCTTCAAAGGCAGCCCCACTGCCCACTGAGTCATATTCTTCTCACATCTCTATTTCTTCTGGCTTCCTCTTCTATTTACAAGGATCCTTGTGATCACATTGTGAACACCAGATAAAAGGACTTTCCCTATTTAAAAATAACTTAGCAATTTTAATTTCATCTGCAACTTTAATTTGCCTTTGTCACATAACCTAACATATCTACTGATTCTGGAAAATCAGTACTTGGACATCTGGGAAGGGGGCATGCTTATTTATTTATTTATTTAACTAAAATGCTGCAACCAGAAGCAGAAAACATGGTTTTTCCATGTCCTATTTTTATACATAATGCTTATATTTTTTGAGGTTAAGAATAAACTTCCCTTAGGGCAAAGTTTCACTTTGTGTAAGTATTTATAAAATCTGCATGGATTCCTTAAATTGAGGCAAGTGAGATAAAACTTATGTTAATTTTTCACTTGAAAATTATCCAGAAAATTTTACCAGAATTTACTATTGGCTAAATTATTGTATAACTAAGGCAGATTATTTTAATCCATATCTGAAATAGTATCACATTGATAATTAGAGTTGAATTTTTCAGACTTCTACATCCAATGAAATTATATTTAAAAAATAAAAGAAAAAATTTTCAGACAAAACAAAATCTAGGAGAATTCATTGCTTTCAGACCTTCACTAAAATTGGAGAGCTCTTCAGGGAAAAGGTAATGATACCAGACAAAATTTAGAAATAGTCAAAAGATAAAGAGTGCTTAAAAATGGTAAAATAATGGTTAAAACATAAAATATATTTTCTTTTACTCAAAATATCTTCAAAAGGAGTTAATGGTTTACAAATAAAAATAATAACAGTGAACTGTAGGGCTCATAAGTTATGCAAAAATAAAATCCATAATAATAATATCATAAAGAATAGGAAATGGAAATGGAAGTGTATTGCTGTAAGCTTTTTAACAGCTTGTGAGTGAAATGATATGTCACCTGAGGTTCAAGTGAAATAGGTTAAAGATATATGTTTTAAATCCTGAGCAATTACAAAGAGTTATATCTAGTAAGACACTAGTGAAGATAAAATGGAACATAAAGTATTATTAACCTAAAAGTAGTCAGGGAAGAGGAACAAAGTGCAAAAAACAGGTAGAGCATTAAAAACTATTAGTAAGATGGTAGACCATATTTTATTCATTGAGATATGTATATGCAATTATATCACATGTAAAAAGCAAACAGAGTAAAAGTCAACTCCCTTGTATATCTTGTTTGCAAGAGACTCTTTGAATATAAAGTCACAGATGAATTAAAGCATAGGAATAGGAATAACATTATCAAGTAAACACTAATAAAAAGAAACCAAGAGACAGTATGAAGTACAATGAATGTTATTGGGAATAGAGATTTTACACATTAATAATGGACCAATTTATTAAGAGGATGTAACAATCCTAAATGTTTATGCAACAAACAATTCAGCTTCAAAAAACAAGCAACAGAGCTGGAATGTAGCTCAGTGCCTTGTATGCATAAGCCCTAGGTTCAATCTCCAGCTCAAGAAAGAAAAATACAAAAAACAAAAACAAAACAAAACTTCCCCACCAAATACATTCAGAAAAAACTGTCACAACTGAATATATTTTTTAAAAAATATTTTAAGTTCCTTAACAGCAGTTTTCTTACTAATGGAATCTTTGAAAATCTAAATATCATGGATGAGAAGGAATTACTCTATAACCTTTAAATATTAACATATGCACTGTCTTTGTGAAGAGACAATTCTGATTTCCACATTATTAATTAATTAAAATATTAATTTAAAAAGCCAACTATATGCCAACCGATTTATATATGTTATGGGATCAGGGTATTAACCTCACAATGTAAACAAAGAAACTGAAACTTAATGAAATGACCCAATTGCCAGATGTGTTTGCACATGCCATAGTTTGGATCTTGAATGTCCTCCAAAGGTCCATGTATTAAAGAGCTCAGTTCACAGAGTGACCCTACTGGGAAGTGGTGGAATCTCTAGGATGCGGGGCCCCCATAGTAGGAGGTGAGGGAAGTTCATAAGTCATTGGAGGCATCTTCCAAAGGGGACTGTTAAATGTGGAAACTAGACCCAAATAAGGGAGGTGCGTTGGGAGAAAAAGGAAAAAAAAAAAAAAAAAAGAAGTTGGGGCAGGAATCCCATGAAAATAGAGGAGAAATTAGTGCAGTAGTAGAGGAAAGGGATTGAGGAAGAAGGAGGAAGGACAGGAAAAGGGAAGAATGGAGGAATGAATCTGACCAGATTTTTCTAAATACATATATGAATATATCACAGTTAATTTCAATTTTATGTATATACATAATGCACTAATTTAAATAAACTATGAATAAATAGAAGAAAGGTCAGTAAGAGTAGAAGAAATGGAATAAGAGGAGGGAGGAAGCGAGGGAAAAGGAAAGGGACTGACTTGGAGCAAATTATATTCCATACTTGCATAATTATGTCAAATTGAACCCTAATATTATGTGTAACTAAAATCAACTAATTTGAAAAAAGGGAGGTTGTGAGACTTGTCCCCGTCCTGTCTGTTCACTTGCAGCAACGAGGCAAGGAGTTTCTCCATCACACTCCCCACCACTGCCATCTGGCCCCCCCATCAGAGGCTGACTAATGCAGCTGCTAAGTCTGCCATCTTTCCACCATATTACAGTCTCTTTCCAGAAACCACCTGACTTGAAATAACTTTAAAAAATCTACCTCTAATTTGGGTGTCAGTGTAAGGGGTGGTTAGTTATCCCCTGAATCAGCAAGCAGGTTGTAAAGGAAGGAAATGTCATTCATTGATTAATTGCTTTTGCCAGAGAGAACTAATAAAAATTATCCTATTTATTTTGGAAGGAGACACTGTTGTCTAGGAGTCACAAAGACTAGCCTAGTCTAAAGGGCTGCAAGAAACTTTGCAAAATTTGCAGTAATGCATACTTCATAATTTAAAAAATGCCATACAACATTTATGTTATTATTTATTGAATTAATTGATGGATAATGTTTCTGAAGTCAATTATAATAACACGAGACTTTAGTATGGTTAATTCACTGGCTTAAAAAGCTTGTTGACTAAAATAGTGGAATTCATAAAAACTACTGTTTCTCTGAAATTGATAAAATCTTGCTGTTATAATATTCCATGATGTTATTAATTTACCAAGTCATAAAAATTATTTTAATAAATACAGAAGTATATTGGTTGAAATAAAATAGACTGAATTTAAAACTATCTTCTGTTTGTAATCATATTTTAAAATATTTTAGCTCATCAAAACATTACAACCTGTGACAGTCGTCTTCTTATTCATATTTTGGATATGTTCACTCCCTAAATCTCATGGAACAGACAGCAGAATCAATGTGTTGCTAAGGAAACACATCAAGCACAAACATAAAAAGCATAACAGGTTCAAAGGGCTCTGGGGAATTATTATGAAGCCATAAAACCTGCCAAATAATTGGAACAATAAAAGTGGAAAATTAATTTCAAGCAAGACTAAACATTTCAACTGACTGATGACAGGCTTTTAAAGAATATATACATAGAACTAGGAAAAAGAGGTGAGGATTTTTAAAAATCCAAGTGGTTAATTATTGAGATTGAAACCAAATGCAAGCATTGGGACTACAGCAGAAAAATCTGGTTTCTGGTTTCAGAAAGGGGAATTTACCTTAATCAAATTTATTAGTCAGAAGGATGGTGGTGGGGGAGGGGCAACAGTACAGGCTCCTTGAAGTTGTTGAAATTGAACCAATATTTTAAGCATTGAGATTTGATGTGTTCTTTGGTCCAAGTAAAATATATCCAGGGTGTTAAAGGAAGTAGAGACAGAAATAGGAGACCCTTTTTATGAATAGTTTTACAAGGGCACTTAGTTCTGAAGAGACCCCCTAGGATTAGCCAATGTGATGGAATTATTTTTAAAAGGACTGGGAACGTACCAAGTAGTTTGTGTGCCAGTTGACATCACTCATAAGAAAAGTGTTAAAAGGTGTTTTGAGGGTCAAATGAAGAAACACTTGGAAGCTTATTTGCTTGATGAAGGAATGCCAACTGATTTTTTCAGATGAGAGAGAGATGCTTCATTAACTTGTCAAAATGTCAGAAAGGTATTATTTCTGCGGAAGAAAAGAGGTGTTATAACACATCCTTAGCGTTTCTACAGTGGGCAATTTACTGAAATGCTCTACTGGGTTAAAATGATCTCTTAAAAGTGGCATAATGGGAAAATTGATAGATTGAATTGAAACTTGTTAAATTGCAAGAAACAGAGGTTATTCGGCAATTGAATCGTCGCTAGCTCAGAAAAGCAGTGCCTGTAGAGGACTTAAATTTTGGCAGCCATGTGGATGGCTTTCCCTTTTTAGACAGAATCTATGTAAAATTCTTCCTTAGGCACTTTGGCTATACAAACTCACATGGTGTATGACATGTGGCTAATTTGGGAATATATTTTCAAAATATATTTACATACACATTAGGAGAAAGTTCCATCAAAGACATGACTTGGCAGACGTCATGCTCATTTCAGGGATGCCACCTCTGGACAAGTCATGCTTGGAATTTCTTTTGTGGAATTGTCCCACAAGACCATGGGAAACTTTAAAAATTGTATTTAACTGTGAAAATTTTTCATACTTGGAGCAAAAATATTATATTTGGGAATAGTCCAAAGAAATCAGAGTCTCGTCTGGCAAAGAAAGCGAGTGATTAAACACTTACTAATTAAAAAAATGAGGTATAACTATTAAGGAAAGAAAGTGATACTCTTTTGTGGCTTATAACTTGGTTTTCAAAGGAACTCCCAAAGCTTTTTCAGTGTGCTTGATCAATGAGGTATGCTGGTAACAGGGCTAGAGATTTTCAAGGGGATTACTTTAAGGACAGTTTTAGAATTGGTAGCTAGTGTACTGGCTACCAATTCTAGTATCTCATTGTGTTTGTAGTTTTAACTTATAAAAAGAGAGAAGCACAGAGATATTGATGGTGAGTAAAAGATTCCTTGTTGATTTTAATTCTTAGAATTTTAGAAAAAGAAAAGACTCAAAATTTTGTTGTGGTATGCTGTGGGGAAAAGAGTATGGTTCCCTATTAGAATCCAGAGATGAAGTCAGGCAAACTTAGATAAATCATTTAATAACAGTTTTTGGTTAAAAACTGTTTTAACTAAAAATAGGATTATTCTTGCTTTTGGAAGATGAGCCAAAATATTATTGTCCCATTGGAAACAAATTCATGTATACACATCAGAGGGTAATTGTGAGGCTCAAATGAGATACTGATGAAAAAGCACTTTGAGAAGCTGATTCTCAGCAATTTAATATAATTTCAGAGAAAATATTTTATGAGGAAAAATCAGGACCATAAAATAATATTGGACTTGGTTCTGCCTCTTGACTTCCTTACAACATTAAGCAGTATTTTAGTTTTGCACAAATAGACATGAACTTTGTCACAGTTTTTACATATGTAAAAGAAAAAGAAATAGTATTTGCCTTTGAGTTATCACATGAAAATACAAAGGGAGTACTTGCAGAAACATCTGGAAAGGAAGGCCTGTATAAAGTATGAATGTATTCTATGTGATTGGCCTGGAAATTATCTGGCACATAGTCAGTTTACAATACATGCTATTTAACATGTATGTTCTTAGGATTCATGGATGGTGGTTTGTCATTCAAAATAATACTTTCAAATTTACATACTTGGAACTCATATTTGAGCATAATTTCCAATAAAGTACTGATATTTTATCTTCTTAACAACATTAATTTTTTGTTCAGGAGATTCCAGAGATGGGAAAAATAATCCTCTTACCAGAAGAAAATCCACCAAATGATAGCACATGTGCTTTGAATATGTTACTTTGGACACAAAAGACAAAACAAAGGAGCCTTATGTGATTTACAGACATCTAAGTTACAGATGGAAATTGAACATTTATAATATAAACATCATGCAAAATGTCCTGAACTTAAGAGATATTTTGCATTTGGCATGGAAAAATTCTTGAGACCTATGAAAGAATGAATTTTTTTCATTGCTCTTTCTTCTCCATTATTGGGCCAGGCTGGTATGTGCCATCAATTGCCATTTATCCTTAGGAAAGGATATTAAGTAGTGTCTATGCAGTTAGAAAAATAGTGGTAATACATCTTTTTAGACAAGAAGAAATAGCTCTTTCTGAGTCTCTCCTATATCCTCCAATGTACATTCAATGATTCTGCCTCCTGCATTTGCCTTGGGAAAAAATTCAAGCTCTGATAAATGCGGTGAGAAAGAAAATGAGAGGATGTTTGGAACATAAGGCTAGTTCTAGTGGTATCAATCACAGACAACTACCTTGTTTTATTTGACAAACTCCAAAATCTGTGTTTCAAGGCTTCAGTGCACCAAGTAGCTGGATACATTGCATACTAGATCATCACATATTAGCATTTCACCCTCTATCACATGGAATGTTTCAAAATGAGTCTTGTCTATACTTTGAGAATGCAGTGGTAAAAGGCTGGGATTATGATTTCACAGACTGAGGGCAGTAACTCACTTTTCATTTATAGACTTTTCATCAAACACATAAATAGTTATCACAACAACAGCACCCTCATTAGTCCAGGTAGAAATAGTTTGAGTGGATATATATGTCAGAGAAATGTTTATCTAAATATAACATTTGAGTAAGAGAAAGATATTTGTCACATTCAACAAAATTTGGACAACTTCTGCTAGGTAGAATCCAATCTATTCAGATGCCAATGTGAAATAATAACCAATAACTCTGGAATTTGGAGTTATTTAAAAGATTTATTTAATATTATTTTAAATATTAAATATTGTTATTAAATTTTTAATAAATAATATCCAATATTATTCATTATTTATTTAATATTAATTTCTAATCTTAAAAAACCAACTAGTTTTGTTTTAAGCTAACTCAAACACAAAAATATTTTTTCTTGAAAATTTTCTTCATAGACCAATGGTATTATGAGGGACTGGAGACAACCCTTAGCTCATGGGTGAGGGAGATTATTTTGATCAACTGGGACTTTTACTTTCTTTGGTCCAAGTTCTATTGGTCTTTTCATGGAGATTTAATGGAAATCTTGGAATCTTCCCTTTTCAGTTTTAGGTCTTTACTCCAATTTTTAAAATGAAATTTATTAAATCACATGCTTTATTATCTGATTTATGTAAGAACTTTGCTTCACACCTGTATGCTCTGCAAAAATCCTGACTACTTAGACTGATAAATCATTTTTTTTGTGTGTGTGTGTATTTACTTGAACTGGCAGCTCTTTGTACAATTTTTTGAAATTTATGATTTTATTTTATTTTTTCTCACATTTTTATTTGTTCTTTGTAGTTGAGCCATTTTTGATCTACATATCTATGTCAATATATTTTCTGCTGTCTGCCTTCTCCTGTTCATTGTGTGAAGGTAGAATTTACAATTCATTGTTATTGCTGGAAAATGTTTTTTGTTTGAGATCCATGCTGAAAATGGGTTCAATAAATCAGGAAAAAACACTTTTGACTGCAGGTAACAGAAAACAAAATGTGTCTTAAACCATTAGGAGGTCTAATTTGAGAAATAAGAAACTCTGAGGAAGGCATTAAGGGATGGTTCACTGGCTTGGTGAGGCTAGCAAAGAATCCAGGCACTTTCAATCTTTTCTCAGGATGTTAGCTGTGTTTTTGGTTCATGGATGGTTATAGAGGGCTGCTGTAGCTCCTGGCACAGTCCTAATGAGGTGGCATTTAGAGCAGAAAGAGACCAAAGAGGGCAAAGGAGATTACTCCATGTGCATTTCTCCTCTCTTTATAAAGCTAAAATATTTCCAGAAGCAATTCAGATATTTTTATATATTTGTTTTTGGAGTTTGCTTAGCTTGCATAGGCAGGGACTTATAAAGGGTGAAAAAGTGTTAAGGAATTTTAAAGATATACCCCATATTAGGATACTATTTGAATTGTAAGGAATTGAGGTAAATTTCTGAAAATAGGGGTATGTGATTCAGGGAGCAATTTTTCAGTTAATTAATGATGTATGCTTTGTGCAGTGTATGAAGAAAGAGCATACAGGATAAATTTATAACTGATAAAGGATAAATACTTATGTTAATGTTGAATTTTCAGGTAAGGTCTTCAATTTCACCTGGACACCTTAAAATTTTTGAGGAAAAGGAATAAGAATAATAGTGATGACTTTAAAATGACATTATTATAGAATTTTATTATTTTTTGATCTGTTCTTTTTAAACTTTAACTTTATTTATATACTCTAATTTGTTATAATGACAGCAGAATGCATTTAAATTCATAGTACACACATAGAGCACAATTTTTCATGTTTCTGGTTGTTCACTAAGTAGGGTCACACCATTCGTGTCTTCATACATGAACTTAGGGTAATGACATTCATCTCATTCCACCATCTTTCCTACCCTCATGCCCCCTCCCTTCCACTTCCTCCCCTTTGCCCTAGCTAAAGTTCCTCCATTCCTCCCATGCTCCCCCCAACCCCCATTATGGATCAGCATCCACATATCAGAGAAAACATTCAGCCTTTGGTTTTCTGAGATTGGCTTATTTACTTAGCATAATATTCTCCCAACTCCATTCATTTACCTGCAAATGCCATGACTTTTATTCTTGAGAAAATACAGAGAAGTAAACACTAGTATTTGTTAGGGATTTGGTTAAATGAAATTTCTTAGGAAAATTCTGTTCTGGTTCAAAGTAGGACTTTGTATTTGTAGATCCAGTTTTTTGTAACCCACTGATTTTCTTATCATAATAGCTACTATTTTGAGTACTTACTGTGTGCTAGATATATAGTGCTAAATGGTTAACACACATATATTACATGATGATTTTCCTAGTTTTCAAGATTAAAATTCATTGAGGTTAAATTGTTTAATTTCAAAACTAAAGAGTGGCTGAAACAGAATAAGAATTTTTTTTTCAAGTTATGTTACATTCCAAACTAGTCCCCTAAAGCTCAGATTGAACTTGTGAATTTCTTGTACTTTGTATAAAGTATAAATTGAAAAGGATATCTCTGTGTCTGCAATTATTAAAAATCTAGCCTTTAGGTAAACTTCATTAATTTCTGTGGGTATGTTTCCTAAATTCTATTCTTTGGAACACCACATCAAGAGACATGAGTCTCTACAAAGGTAAATGGGCTACTAGAATGTTGGGCTTCCCAGAGTCTTCATAATGTAAAGTGCACTGAACGTTTCCATGAAATGAATTGCTTCCCAATTCTTTAATCATGGAAGGGCTTTTAGGGAAACACCTATTAATGTCTCTATGGATGAATCTACCTAGTTAAATGATTTCTGCTCCTACAAGCCACTACTCAAGTCCATTTAGTGCAGGAAGTTTATCATGCTCCAGTGAGGATGCACTCCAGGTTCCTGTAAAATTCCTTTTCCCTGTGCTACCTTGATTAGAAAGAGCTCCTTTAACTTGAATTTATGTGATAAAATAATAATATCCAGAATGAGAGACTTTCAAAGCTTCCCCTCCAATATTTAGAAATTCTTAAGTGTTAATTTGTAAGTTATGCTTATGAATATTCATCTCCTTCATTTTTTCTTACACATGTTTGGAAGCAGCAAACAAGAGCAAGGGTGGTCTACATTATTCTTTTTTAGGGTTTGTTTTTTAATCATTTCTTGCCTATCTGTATACAGTTTACGTCTCCCTCAACTGATTCAGTAGTCAATGACAAGCTTTAAGTAGGGGCTATTCTGGTCTCACATGTAACATATCAAAGTTTACTTTGAGAATAAACACTGATATTTTATCTTTTGGCTTATAAGTGGGATTTTTCCTTATTAATGGTACCTCGTTGGGGACTAAAGAAGTGGATCATTTGGTGTAATTTAACAATGGATGAGAGGAATATACAGGAGAAATTTTCAAATTGTAGTATAGCCTGACCTTGGGTTCCTTCTTTCTGGATGTACCTGTCAACTTGAAAAATCTTAGATTTAATATCTTTTCATTCCATTTTCTAATCACAAGGTCTGTGGAAGATAAGGTGGTATTCTAAATTATTGCTTCATTTATTTCCATTCTGTTACACATTATCTAGATGTTAAAAAGAAATCCTTGGAATTACTACCCTTGGTTAGAGCAACGTAGCTCATTGTTGCAAGCAAATTTCATTTCCCCAGGCTCTTCTTTAGAAAGTGTGACAGCTCCTCCCATACTTGATTTTCCTCTGACTGCACTGTGATATAGTTGTTCCATGGTTCCACACTGTAAAAGAGAGTCCTATGACACCTAGGCAAGCATACTGGGATCCTTGAGAGATTTTCACAGATCCATTTTCCTCCACACATGTCTTCGGAGAGTAAAATCCATGAAGTTTACTGGTAGGGAAATTCTGTTTAGTCTGCCCATGAAATATGTGTCAAAGCAGAGTCTCTTCTCTTTCTCAGAGCTTGAGTAAATTTCGTCCTGCGGTGGTAAGAGCTGAATGCCTCAGAGACATAGGCCATGACAGGCTGACATTTTTGTGGACTTGGCAGCTGTTGGCAGAATCAGTACAGGTTCCAGGCAAGCGCTGCAAATGGCAGCAACTTCAGTCAGCATGGATATGGGCTTGATCTGTGGTAGTCCTCTGGGCAAAACTCATTTTGGCAAAAGCTTTCAGTCAGCTGATAGCTGACACCTCTCAGTGGTAGTGGGCTACTGCCACAGTCTGACTGCAGCAAAATAACTGGGGGGTGATGAGCAACTTGTGTAGATTGATACAGCAGGAGTGGGAGCCATTTGTTGTAGGACAGGAGGGGTATATATACATTCCACACAGCTTATCTTAATTAACATAAACTAGATACAGCAGTCAACCAATAAGGAATCTCTACAGTTAATGGCTCGCTGGCATTACTTCACAAACCCCTCCCTCTGGCAAAATGCCAGGTGCCATCTTGACTTGTTTACAGACCCTAACATTTCCCCCTTTTGTTTAATTTAAATAACGACCATAGTGTTTTTTACACAAACACCATAAATAATCTGCTACAAGCAGAAGGGGGGGATACAAAATGCCACAATACCAAGCCAATTGATGGCTCCATGCAAGAAGCCCTTGGAAAAATTATACCAGCAATGACACTGTTAGCAAAGATACAGTTACAATTTGTTGTAGATTACAGTTTTTTGTCTCAGTCCAGGTAAAGCAGTGTCTCAATAGATTAACTCACAGTCCAGATAAATCACAGTCCAGGTTAGTTCTGCAGGCAGCTAGCTTAAATCACAGTCCAGGTAAGTTCTGCAGGCAGCTAGCTTGATCCAAAGTCTCATTGGGTTCTCAGCAACACTGGAAATTCTTGCACCCTCGTCCTCACTAGCACTGGAACCCCGGCAATGCTGGCTAAAGAAAATCCTGTAGTATTCCAGCAGGCACTAAGAAAACAACCTTCTGAACAATTTAGTACATTATCTCAAGGTTTTTTACATTTGAAATAAGCCTTAATAGTGCTTATTATTCATCAGCCTCCAGTTGTGGGAGAACCATTGTAGCTTAGTTATTGGCATTGAAAATGACCAAACATCAGGGATGCCAGCTGAATCTTTTGCCGGCTGTAGCATCCTGGGCAGCCCCAGATGGCCCTGGGGAGAGTCCGGACAGTGTTTCGGACTCAAACTGCCACTGGGCACAGGGAGCAAGAGCCTGCGAGATTGTGCCTCTGGGTCAGGTTTGGATTTGGGCTCTCCGCAGTGGCGTCCCGCTGGCTGCGGCCGCCACTGGGAAAGTCCTTGCTGCGCCATGATCGGCTCGTGCAAGTGGCAGCTGCTGCGCAGATTCACGCACCCTCCGGTAATGATAAGTATTCAGTAATACCCTTTTGCTGCAACTTTTTTCCTGATAATCCTTCCTCCTCTGAACTTTCTTCTTTCTGACTAGAGTTCCTGGGCTTCCATCAACACATGCCCTAACTATTCTTGGTTCCACTGGGGTGCCTCTTTCCCTTGTCAATTTACTTCTCACCCCTTCCATATTTTCATCACAAAGACAATACAATACACTGAGACAAAACAAGACACAAACATACTGTTTCAATCTTCTCCATTTTCTCAAAATGGCCATTTTTCCTCTCGCCCTATCTGCCTAGGGATGAGCAGATTTGCTCCTGTTCTATCTAGGGACAGGCAGCTTTTCCTTGTCAATTTACCCCCGAGTGTCCCAGGGCTCCTGGTATGGGCCACCATCTGCTACAGTCCGGCTGCAGCAAAATAACCGGGGGTGACGAGCAACTTGTGTAGATTGATACAGCAGGAGTGGGAGCCATTTATTGTAGGACAGGAGGGGTATATATACATTACACACAGCTTACCTTAATTAACATAAACTAGATACAGCAGTCAACCAATAAGGAATCTCCACACTTAATGGCTTGCTGGCATTACTTCACAAACCACTCCTTCTGGCAAAATGCCAGGCGCCATCTTGACTTGTTTACAGACCCTAACAGGCTACAGTTCTCATCTACCCCTCAAATTACTTCAAAAGTGTTTCTCCAAATCCTCTGAAGTATTATTGGTAAACAAATCTATGTAAAGCATTACACTCCTCTCCTGCTTAATTCTCTTTCTTTCGTAAAACTGTAGATTTTTTAATTTTTTGGGAAAAAAACCCTCTAAGCTCAACCCTCTTTTGTACCTATGAAATAATGAACCTCAGAAATAATGCTCAGTGTTCTATGACAAATTGGGGTTAAACCAAGTTTGCAAGCAGTTTTTGCCAACTGAGTCTAAAGCTATTCCTACAAGTTACATTTGTCTTAAAATGACTGAAGCTGAGCTCAGCCACAGCAGTTCAATTGCTTTGCTGTAAGGCAAAGAAACTGCTCTGACTAAGCCGTGCAGGGAAAAGCTTCCTGCTGGGGATCTAATGAGTTGCTTGGAGAATTAAAGGAAGACTTGAGAAATCAGGCCTTAGCAGAGGGAAGACATGGAAACCTTCAGTGACTCCAGCCCAGAAACTTGAGGCCTACATATCTGGTGTTGTTTTCTGCCCCGTCTCTGTTGTTTCCACTGTAGGTTAAAATGTCAAAAGAACATCTAATTAGGGGACTTGGGTTTTCAGCTCCTGTGCCCACCTCAATGTATAAGTATGCATATGAGAAACATCAGATTTTATTTTTATTTTGTGAGAGTGAGGAGGGTGATTAAATACGAAAGATAGATCATCAGAATTATGTGACACGAGAGAGGATCAGTTTACCCAGAAGAAGGATGGCTTAAGGCACTGTTTCTCAGTGCTTAGAGGAAGAGGAATGCTGGGTGGTTCAAACCAGGAATTTCATTCTACAAATACTTAAATGGAGTAGGAGGGGTAACACTGACAAAGAAATTTTCCCTAAACCCACCAAGCTCTGGAAGGGACTCTTCTGTTCACATCTTTTTCCTTGATTGCCCCCCTTTTCCACCTTGCTTCTCCTCACCCTTGTTTCTCAGGCTTTGCCAATACAGAGAAATGTGCCACCTTCCCTTCTTCTATTATCCATGAGGCTACAAGGTAGAGGGCAGAGGAGGATCTGGACTGTGTGCTGGGCAAGTGCTGATTGTTTCTTTCACAACTCAAAGCACAGTGATACACCGGCCTGCATAGATTCCTGTGGTGTACAGTGCTTCCTGGCTTCCCTCACTACCTGCTTCTCTCTGTACAGCCCTTCAGAATAGCAGATGAAGAGTTAGATGAACGGTTTCTCTGTCATTCTGTTGCCACTTGAATTGGGAAACAATTTGGATTCTAATAGATACATCAAACACAGACATGACTTAGTTGCCAGGCATGAAAATAAAACAGCATTTCTATTAATTTGACAAAATGGATAATTATCTGTGACTTTCAGAGGTATAAATAGGGTAATGTTTTGGCCTTTCTTAATGAATTTTTAAATAACAAATATTTTTGGTTTACTTAAATTTTTACAAAGTACAATATCTGTTAATCCTATGATGGTATGCTTTAATTTTAAATTATTTTTCTTAGTAAGAGAATGTTTTAATGTTTAATTCTTTTTATTACTAAGATTTAGGGAATGTAATAAAAGATTCCTTAAAAAAAAAAAAAAAGGCTTAAGAAACAGTACAAATGCCTGTCTTTAGAAGGGAACTACAGGATCCTACTTAGAAAATACCCCACTACTCACAGTAGCTCTCTAGAATATGTTCCATAAAACGGACAATATTGACCAAATATATAGATCAATATGAAATTTGACTGATTTTTACATGTTTTCTCTGTACTCTGGAACAATATGTAATGTTAGAGAAAAGTTTGCCTTCTGCCAAAAGATCTAAGAGCCATGATAATAGCATGTTGGTAGAATGTTCAGCACTAAAGTTTTACATTACTTTAAATATTTTATAAGATTGAAAAAAGGAAAATGTATTTCTTTTTGAACTGAAGCACTACAAATCATTCAGAAGAAATCCTACTGGTCAGATCAGAGAGTTGGATTTGTAGTCAACTTTTGAATGAATTTAATAATCTGAGAGTGGACGGTGACACAGCAGACTTAGAAAATAATAACATGGAAATGTGTGTGTATACTGATTTTTTTTCTTTTTTTATTAAGATAAATTCACTTGAAATAAAATTCACTATTTTTAGACATTTTCTACTGTTCATTTCATGTCTTTTAATAGATTTATAAATTTTGCAATCATTACCACTAATTCCAGAACATTTCCATCACCCCCCAAAGAAGCATATATACTCAATTTTCTCATCTCCTGAAAACTGCAAATCAACTTTCTGTCCTTTTATATGTGCCTAATTTGGATATCTTCTATAAAGTGAATCATATAATCTATGGTCTTTTGTTTCTGCTTTTTTATTTAGCAAAATATTTTTCAGATTTATTCATATTGTAGCAAGTATTAGTACTTACTACTTTTATGGCTAAGTAATATTCCATTGTATGCATCACATATTATTCACCCATGTAGCAATTGATGGACATTTGGGTTGTTTCCACTTTTTACTATCATGCATAATATTGCTATGAACATGTGTATTTAAATTTTAGTATATATGTTTTCAGTTCATATATATACACATAGGGGTGGGATCACTAGATCACCTGGTAATTCTTTAATTTTGTGAAGAACAGCAAAATTCCATGGTGGCTGTACTATTTTGCCTTCCAAATAAAAATGTATGACAGTTCCAATTTCTCCACAATCACCAACTCTTGCTATTTTCTTTTTAAAAAAATATGGTCATTATAGTCATCTTGGATGGTATAGAAGTAGCATGTTGTTGTGGTTTCAATTTATATATCCCTAAGAATGGTGATGTTGAATATATACTAATTTTAAATCGATATCTTTATTCTAAAAGAAGCTCAACAATAAATGTACAGAAGATTCAAGTGGTATATAAAAACTAACATCATGTTGCAATTATTATGTCAATGTGCTGCAATTTCCATAAAATTTCTGCAATTTCTATAAAATTTATGAATTCCTGAAGACCTCTAATTACATATTGTAGGGGACATGGTCTCATGGGAGACTTAGGTCACTGTGACATGGAACCTGTACTGTGTCTGAGAAGAAATGGATCTTTCAGGGACTGTTTGAAGTGTTCTGAATACTGTAGCCAAGTGTCCTAGATATAGTGAGTGGAATGGACAATAACTCCAATCTACTGATCACAAACTGTTATTTTCTTCAGTTACACCCAATTCTCTTTTCACAAGATTCTCAAGTGTCTAGTCCTCCAGCCTCTCTTGCTTTTTCTTTTCTAAATTTACTCTTATATAACAATCTTATTGCCATTATATATCTGTTAGTGTGAATGTAAGCCATGTGTTGTATACAACTGCAACAAAATCAGTAAAATCAGGGAAAGAGAATTGGTTTGCCACTTGAGCCAGAGAGACTCCGACACTTGCGCTTGTCTTGTTGTGTTCCTTTTATGACTCTTCTCTCATTCTTCCTTTCTCAACGGTCTATCATCTGTCACCTGACTTTTTATTCCATTCTGAATGTAACTGCCCAATTTCAAGTATGGGTCCTGTAACATATTCTTCAAATCTGTTGAAGGAGTGCTTAAAATGATAGGAAACAGATGCTCAGTGGTTTCCTCTACAGCATAACTAGGTATTGAGAAGATGGATTTTGTGAGGACCATTTTGGCTTAGTTATTTCACACTTTTTATTACTTGGTTATTTTTGCATATTGACACCTGGTATTTGATTGCAAATATTCCAATAACCTCATTTTTAAAAAAGCATCCCAATCATGTGTGTTTTTTGATACTTCATAATGCCGTTAACTAATTAATCAATCATTATTATTACTTTTGCCATGCTGGTAATTGAACCCAGGGTCTTGTGCATGCTCTGCAAGTGCTCTGCTGCTGGGCTGGCACCCCCAGCCCAAAAGCAGTTAATTTAGATTATGAACCAGAAGAGGTTTACTAGGGAAACTTTCAGACAAGACTAAGATGGTCTGATCTTTAAGCAAAACATTCACTGTGCTGCTCTGTAGTTATCTTAGTGTTGATTTTGCCCTTCTTGGGCCTTATGGTGTTAACTCACTCTTTCAGCTTATGTTTGTTGATGGTCAACACACTTTCTTGCCACCTATTCTTTTCAGAAGCATTTGTAGATCCCAAGTTGCACTCTTAGATTAACAATGCATTTGCTAGATCTAATAGAAGAGCTGTCCTCACCTTTTAACTACCTGCTCCCACAAGATGCATCTGAGTTGTGCTAAGTGCTACTTTGGGACTTTAATGTGTTTTCCTACTTCTGTATTTACTTATAACCTCCATTATTGAAATGGAGTACAAGCAAATTTTATCTTTTCTTACTCAGATATATGGTATTGGATTATGTAAGTCCTACGTTGTTTTATTCCACCACCTCTTTGCTATGAATAGTCTCTGATTATTTTATTTGCTCACTCTGAATTTATTTATTTATTTTAATGAATTTTTTATTTGTTGATAGTCTCTGATTTCTATATAATCAATTTTGTGGGGGGAGCTCATTTGTATTGAAGAAAAAAAAGGTGCTTAATTTAACTTAAGAAAATAGTATTTAAGTATCATTTTTACTAAAGCTATTTTGTTTTATTCTACACTGTTGTTAGACTGATACTGCTTGATATTTTATTCTTATCCCATCCCCACTCTTATCCTGCAAACTATCAAATTTTACTTTGATAATGAAGGAAAGAAATGGTAATGGCTGATTTGATTCATTAGTTTTTCATTTACTGAATTCAGATAAAAATTATGATTAGCTTAAATAAATCATAACTGAACAATTTGGAAAGAGTTATCTCCAAGGAAAATAGAATCATTTGATGATAATTTTAAAGGTTGTGTGGAGAAGTTGCTATGAGCAACAGATTGACACATGAAAATTTTTACATTCCCAAGGGGTATGCTTCCTCCCAGATTTCTGCATGGTTTTTCTTTCTCTAGTTTTATCTGATTCTGTGCACAGGTTTCAAAGTGGGTATGGTTACAAAGTCATTCTTTATCTGAAAGCTGCTTGAAGTCAAACATGGTTAGGGATTGAGAGATTTTTCAAAGTTCAGGGTCTACACAAGAAGCAAAGAGGACTTGGAGAAGCCTTGGGAGAGTAGAAAGCCATCCAAAGAATAATGAACTTGATATGAAGAATAGATAAGAAAGATAATCATCAGACTGAAGAAATGCCTTTATCATGCAGAAATAAAGGAAACAAAATCCCAAGGAGTGTGAAATACAAATAAATTTTTGTGCATGGATGTGGGTGAAAGATGAGAGAAAAAAGTGTGTGTGTGTATGTGTGCATGTGTGTGTATGTGTGTGTATGATATTTAAACTCTGCAATTTATTTTTTTCTGGCTTTTGTATTTATCCTCTATGCACATTTAAAAATCATGTCTAGGATGTGTTTGCTTCATGAAGCTTTGGGTATTTTCTTAAAACCCAAATTAGTAAAAAAAAAAAAATGAGATGAACTACTCTAAATCTAAGACATGAGGATGACTTTTACAAAATGTAAAAAATGTGATCTAATATTGCAACACTAATATGGATAGATGTACAAGATATCAGATGAGATCTTTGCTTTTATCATGTGTAACACAGCCCTCTAAATCTGCATCACTGATTGCAGCTGCTCAAGCAATGCCTATCTATATGAATTCATTGCAGTTTTAGGAAGGCAGTGCATTATAGTAGGAAAGACATGTGCTTTGGCATCAGAGAGTGTGCAGTTCAAATTCTAGCTCAGTCACTTCCTATCTGTGTACCTATGGAATGGTACTTAGTTTCTTGGAATCTTCATTTCTTGTTCCCTAAAAAAATACAATGTGTGTAAAGCATATATAGTTCCCCCTGTATGGTAAGTCATTTTCAATAAAAGTGTATTTTGAAAACTATTATCCTATTTCTTTTCTCCTATGCTTAAATATAGTTATCAATTCTCCTTATCGTTCACTTTTCCATTCTGTTTCTCTTGACTTGTCTTTCTTCTCATTTGTGCACCACTGAACAGGGCTTTGGATGAAGTAGAACATCTATTGGTTCTAGAACCATATGACTGAAAAGACCTTACAGTCTTAAAGTCAGTACAGACCTTACCTTTTCATTGACAAAACGGATGCAAATAGGAGAAAAACAAATGTAAATTTTAGAATTGAAAACTATAATGTCCAAAATAAGAGAAGCATTCAGGTGGCTTAAAAATAGACTGAACAGAGAGGAACAAAGAGTTGATTAACTAAAATACGTGTCAGTATAAATCATTTAAACTGAAGTGCAGAAAGAAAAAAAAAAAAAGCAGAAGAGAGCCTTCGGCCTGTGGTATGATATCAAATGGTCTGTCATATATGACTGGAATCTCAGGAAGAGAGAGAATAAGGTGGCATAATGAGACAAGAGATACTTGAGAAATGACGTTCATTCCAGGAAAACTGTGGTAAATTAAGAATGAATATTGTAATCACTACAGACACCACATAAGAATAATACAAAGGGGAAGATTCAAGATGGCAGATTAGAGGAAGTCTACATTCCCAGTTTTTTCATGGCTTGGGATTCAAGCAGCTGGAAACTACTTCTCAGCAAGTTGGGTGAAAGAGTGAATTCACTGAAATTCAATATCAGACAATCAGAATCTCTGAGAGACTCAGAAATTTGAGTGCGTTGACAAAGAACAAGAAGGAGTACATTGGAGCCGAGTCAGTTGCTACAGTGACAGCAATGTTGGTTCACCACAGAGGGGAGGGACAACAGAGAAAGAAACACAATGGACAAATTTGTCATCAAAAAACCTGTAGAACAGAAAACAGCCTGAAAGAAACACACAATAAGAAGACTTCTTATGGAAAAAAACCTGTAATCAGAAAAGGAGTCTGAACTTAGCGGATCCAGAGGCTGCATCATGATCTGGTTGTTGAAAGGGGCAAGCAGAGAGGTGAGGTGTCAGTCATCTTGAAGAGGTCAGGCTGCAGCTAGCTGCTGCAGGAGCCAGAAAATCATAGCAAACATTGCCCTACTGTCCCAGCAAGTGCCTACCATGTGACCTAGCATGTACTAGCAGAACACTATATGGGGGCTGGGGGGAGGGAATCAAGTCAGAAAAATGAAGGGGAGCCCAACTCACTTTTCCTTTGAGTCTGGTGGCCCATGAGACCAGCTGTATAGGCTCAGGAATCTGAACAGGTGGCAAAGGCTGATAAGGCCACTTTTGTGGGCAGCAGAGGAGGTGGAGAATTGGCTCCCCTACCCCATGAATAGAATTCTTGGGAGTCTCCTGAGATTCTGACCAGCAGAGATTGGTAACTGCTGGGCCCTGGGGTTTGTTCATCTAATCTCTCCAGAGGATATACCACCCAACAAAGCCCTTAATTGGACCTTAGTTCCCCTGATTGAACCTAAGCTTCAGTCTCTAGAACACCCCTCATAGAACTATGTAACAGTCCCCACGCTGGGAATACATTGATCTGGTCTGTGCAGACAGAACTCCAATTGATAGCACTTCCCACTCCGCCATACCTTATACTGTTGAAAAGAGAAGCTGAGAGCTATTTCAACCAGTTTTAGTCTTAGGTCAGTTCACTGGCAGCTTGGTGAGTAACATAAAAAGATGAGGGGGTTAACAACCTTTAGTCCTTGCTCTCTAAGTACAAAGCTCAAGAACAAAGGGAAGGACAGACAGCTGGGCATAAGCTGTGACCATATTCATTGACTATTTTGACCACCTCAGTTTAAATGATTTCTTTATTTTCATTAAGATTTTTTTTCCATTTTTTTTTCTTTTTGGTGTTTTTGCTGTGCCGGTTGGTTCATGACATATACATAATTATTTCTTTTTTGGTCACTTTTAGGGTTATAAATATGTAGTTATTTTTCTTTGCCTTGTCCTTTAAGCTTAGGGTTTTTGGTTTGTTTATTTTGGTTTATTTTTGTTTGCTTGTTTGTTTCTCTTTCCTGTATTCTCCCACTAACAGCCAAATTCTGCTGTTCTATCTTTCTCCATCCCTTTGCTTTGATTTTCCTTATAATCTCCTTCCTTATAACCATCACCTGCTGCATTGTTTTTGCATTCTGTGTTCTTTTTTTTTGAACATCATAAGCTCTCTCTTCCCTTCCTATCACATTTTCCTCTCTCTTAGTAAACTGTGTTTTTATTATCTTTTAGAACTAATTGATTTATGTAACTTCTGCCCCTACCATTCAGGTTCTTGCAATAATGATGTGGATGAAATAGTTGACACCTGCTGTTTGATTTAATGCTAGTTCCAGTTCACAGTTATTCATTGTTTTTACTGGTGGCAATTGCTGACACCACCATTCATACTTTTTGTGGCAATTAATGTTGAAAATGTCATAATAAGAACCATGTATCTGCTTATTTATTTATTTCAAGTCATTTTATTTTAATACTTTATTTTATGTACTTTTATGTGGTGTTGAGAATCGAATCCAGTGCTTCACATATGTTAGGCAAGTGCTCTGCCACTGAGCCATAACCCCAGCCTCCTGGTATTTATTTTTTAAGCTGTATATTGTTTGCATTGGTTGTTGCTGTTGTCCCCTACCCCCTAAAGTGCTGGAACCTACAGAGACATTACTAGTTACAGGTAGAGAATCTACTGCTGAACTAAACTCAGCCAAAAGATAGTGCACCTTGCTTTACACACAAATTAACAACATTCAGACTTTATTTAGTTATACTTTAATACAAGAAATAGAAAAGACAAAAATCCAAAATAATGATTAAGCTCCAAACAGGAATGGCTAGGGACAGGTCCTCAGAGTTACTCACAGACATTCATGCCTACAGTAAAAACAGACATATGTAATACAAAGGCTGTGGATACCATACCCATGAAAGGGTCTTAATCTAGATAATTCTAAGACTCTTTGACCAAAGAAGACTGTGCCCTAAAAATGCCCATACATAAGTGTGAAAGAGAAATTCATCTTAACAAATGCATAAAATCCAACAGAGGAACACAAGAAATATAAAATTATTCAACATACAAAAATCAGTATCTTCCCCATACACCAATAATGAATCTGCTCTGAAAGAAATCAGAAAGATAATCCCACTTCTAATAGCCTGAAAAAAATACCAAGATATAAATCTAACCAAGAGGATAAACGATCTCTGCAATGAAAATTATAGAACACTGAATAAATAAATTGAAGAAGATACGAGAAGATGGAGAAATCTATATACATGAATAGGAAAAATTAATATCAATGCAATCACCATCAAAATACCAATGACATTCTTCATAGAACAATCTAAAAGTTAATTTGGAATAATAAAAGACCCAGAATAGCCAAAGCAATTCTAAGCCAAAAAGTACAAAGCTGGAGGTATCCCAATTCCTGAGTTAAAATTATACTCCAGCTATGGTAACAAAAGCTGCATGGTACTGGTCTAAGAACAGACACATAGACCAATGGTATAGAATAGAAGACACAGAGACAAATCCACACATCTACATTCATCTGGTCCTTGACAAAGTTACCACAACTTAGATTGGCACAAAGACTGCTAAGGCTGGCTTTTGAACTTGTGATACTCCAGCTCAGCCTCCCAAGATGCTGGGATTATAGATGTGCACCCTGCATCCAGTTTAATATGCTAGATAGATAGCATATTAAAATCAGACCCCAACGATTCCTGTTTCCAATATGCACACTTTATATATAAGAACATGATTAAGTCAAAGCATAAAGGATAGAAAAATGAGTCATGATGCCATAAATCCTAAGAAAGCTTAGTGTAGTTATGTTGCTGTCAGACAACTCATATTTCAGAGCAAATAGATAAATACGAAGAGATCAGAGAAAAAATGATAGGACATTTTATAGACATAAAAAGATCAATGTATCAGGAAGCCATAGCAATTGAGTCTTAAGTATGCCTCTAGTAGCAGTCTTTCAAAATTTTACATAAATCCTTAGTATTCCTCCCTGCATAAGCCTTTTCTTCTAGCAGTTCTATAATCTTGGCACTCATTTAGACATTATTGTCATATGGACCTATGCTTCTGTGGAGTACAATGCCATTCCCCAGACAGAAAAAGTATTATTTTACACAACCTGTTTATCTGTTTATTTACTTCTAGAAGGCACCCAATGCAGTGATATGACATCTACCAGGAATTAAGAATTTAGAGTCAAGTTGTGGTACTTCCAGTAACATCAAGCTAGTCACTTGAATCTCTCTGTTTCCTAATAGGGAAATGGGGATGAAAATACTTGCTCCGCTTAAGTTTGAAGATTTTTAGGAAGCTTAATGAGTAGCATGTGCAGCTCTGGGTAGATGGGAGGCATTGTTTTGAGCATAATGGGGAGCATGCTTTTGAGCACCAGCATAGTTCTGGTTTATGTGCAGCTGAAAGTCCCCAGGGCCTTTTCCCTTATTCATCAATCTAGTCTATTTTTATCCCAAATCTTTTACAGACAGAACTAAAGGAGACTGACAAATTTCTGTTTGGAAGATCATAGAGTTCTGCTCTTCATTCTGGGTTCCATTTTTCCTTGCAAGAGGGAAATTTGAGGATTTTAAGCACAATCATTGAACCAGGAGGCAATTCTTATTCTGAGACATGGTTTAATATTTAATAAAGAGGGAAAGGAAAATATTTAATGTAAAAAATAATATTTTTTTGCTAAACTGAGTTTTTAAAATGTATTATTTTTCATCTAAAAGGTGGTTTTCCATTTGGGTTTGTTTCTGGAGGGAAACTTGTTTCCATATATAAAAGGGAATAGCACATTCTTTGTGTGGTTTGTCTTTTATAGAGGTGTACTGTTTTGTGAAAAAATTTTCTTGGAATGAGATGAGGATACCAGGACAGGTTTCTATGGCATGTAAGCAAATTATAGGCCTATATTAAATTACAGTTTCAGGAGTTAGGTAAGTTTGAAATTCTGTAATAATACATTTATATTATATGTAAGAACTTGCTGGTTAAGATGGAACATTTAAAAAATGATTAATATTATTTAAAAGTTATTTAGCTATCTAAAAATTTCACAAACAACGTTTCTAGGTCATGTTTAAGTTTTATTAATAATTTTGATAATGATTATAAAAATGGATATTTTCAGGAATAGCACAGGTATAATATAATTAATATAATCTTCAGTACAAGAAGATTGTATAGAATTTCTTAGGTATTTGTTATAGGCAAAATAATGTTTTGTTTCATGAGATTTTGTATATGAACACACACACATGTGCATACACATATATACGTATGCACACAAAAAAATGTAATTGATGTTGTAGGTAGGTTACAAGAAAGAGAAATAAAGGTGCTTTCCTATTGCCAGGTTGTCAGAGAGATATGCAGGACAACATGGGGGTCCTAAAAGCCTCATTTTCCTCAAATGGGGTCAATAGTAGACATTCAATGGGATTTCTGTGATGATGAATCAGGTTATGTTTATAAATAATTGTATGCAATGTTAGGGTCATGTATGCAGCAAACATACACCAGAGTGAACCAATATTTTGAAAATGAATCTTTCAAGTGCAGTGGAGTATAAGAAGTTATACATTCTCCATCTTGATTTTCTCAATCACTCTATATCAATGAAGAGTCGAAATTCATCAGGTTACCTCTGGGAAAACTTTGTTGAAAAAGTCATTTATCTGTCACGTCACTCCTTAGCATGAGATTATAGTGCTGGCTTTCTCAATAATGCTTTGCTATGTAAAAAAGTTTTTCTGTGGTTACTGTTACTAATGTGTGTTTTTTCTACATTATAACCTATTTATCCAAACAATTATCTGTTTGGATAATTGAGGTGAACCACAAATTTTTTAACAAGAAATGAGTTTCTACATTCAATTCCTTAAGTAAACCTGTCTCTCAGCATACAGTTTAGTTGAGTTTTCCTAAAGGCAAATTAATAATTTCCCCATTCTAAAGCCTAGACTAGGGTTGCACTGTAATACAGTAGCAGTAGCTTCTCAGTTCTGTCCTTAGACATGGCATCTGTCATTTGTGCTGAGTTGCTTGCTGGCCCTGTTGGTGAGATTTTAAGGCCCGAGTCTGGCCACTGCTTCAAACTTTCACCAGGAAATAAAAATGGTTGAAGCAGATCACGCAGGAAAGTTCTCCATAGGTGGGCGTAATATAGAAACAGATGAGAAAGTCTTTGAAGCAGTATGTGAAAAATATTGACAAATAGTGGAAATACTCTTGATGAAAGAACATGAAATCAACACAGGATTGCTTTTTTACATGTGGAAGCCCAGCAGTTGTTAAAGATGGAAATAGAGACATAAATGGAATGTCCTTAGATGAAAAAACCAATAAAGTGTACCAAGATACCAAATCATCATTTGTAAGTGGTGGATATGGATTGCTTCTACTCCCAATATGCAGAGGCCATCCCAGAGGTCCTAGAGAAGGAGGAGGAGGAAGTAAAGGGCCTCCCTCATGAGGTGGGGATATGGACAATGGTGGTGATTCCATGGATTTTAACATGAGTTCTTCCTCAGGACAGCTTCCAATAAAAACATGTGGATTCTTCTCCTAAAAAATTGGCCTCTTTAGGACCAATTTGCAGCAAGAGCCCAGGTTTCACATGGAAGTGAGCAACTTCAAAGGGAAGCCCTCTTCTTTCACAGAGATGCTTATTTGTCCCCAAGAGATGGTGGATGTTCTACTAAAGACAGCAGAGAGGACCTAAAAAGAGACTACAGGGCTGGGGTTGCAGCTCAGTTGGTAGAGTGCTTGTCTCGCATGCGTGAGGCCCTGGGTTCTACCTCAGCACCACATAAAAATAAATAAATAAAAATAAAGACACTGTGTCCAACTACAACTAAAAAAAAATTTTAAAATAGGTTATAATAAAGAGATTATGTACCACCAGTAAAAGATTATACTTACCATGAATATAGTCATTCTAGTTCACATGGTGATTAACCATCAAAAGGCTTCAGTGATAGAGATGGGCTTGTCAGAATCATGAGTATTCATGTCTTCCAAATGGAGGTTCCTATTGAGATTAGGATGAGAGTTATGGTAACTCATTAGTACCCCACCTATATGATGTCCTCTGCCATCTTATAATAGAAGCAGTGGCTATGATGATTAATTACAATAGTTCTCATTAAGAATATAATGTTTGATAAAGCAGTCATTCAAGCAGCAAAAGCCATGTCTACAGAAGTAGTTATGATTGGTCAGGGTGTCAGATGTCTTCTCACTGAAATTCCAGTATTATCAATAAGAAAACCATGACATAGATATGCACAGAAGGAAAGTGCTATTCACCTAGTAAGCCCCAAACAGGAAAGGGATGTAGCTGGTTCATATCTTGCCTTTCCAACATTTCCTCGGGGATTTGCAAGAACCTCTCTTTTCCCTTTCCCCAATAAGACCATTTAAGTGTGTGTTAAAAAACTATAGAATACTAAATAAAAAAGGGGTAAAACAACAACAACAAAAACAAAACAAAAAAACCAAACCAAAGGTATGATTAGAGTACTTTTCTTAAAGAAGCACACCAGTTAAAATAGAAAATCATACACATATATACTGCAAGACTTCTTCATAAGCTCTTTGAAGATTAGTTCTTTACTTGCAAAGAAATAGTAATTCTTTTTCCTTTAATAGGATGTTTAAGTCTTAGCTTTATATTCCCACTTTATAGTACAGATCCAGTTCACCACAGTCTTTGGCGATTAGGAAGAATCATGGCAGATCATTGACATGATCATTTCTATGAGTTGCCTAAGAATGGAAAGAACTAGTTTGTGTTCTTCTTGCTGCTTTAACCCATATACTTTAGAGAACCAGTGATAAAATGTTGCTGTGTAATATTTGCTAACATAAAATGTTGGTAAGTTTTTTTGCACATTTCATTAACAAACCTAGAACTGAGTCATAAGGAGTTCTCTACCACTTACTCGCTCTGCAGGGGGTGGGGGGCGTTCCTTTCTTTTCAGCCTTTGTAATGCTGTGGTCTCCTCCTGGAGTGCTCTGCCCTCAGATACTCACATTTCCCACATCTTTACCTCCTTTAATCTTTGCTCAAGGTCATTTTCTCAGATTTGCCTAATCTGATTGCCCCTACTTAAATCTACACACACCAAATACACTCCATCTCTTTTCATCTGCTGTGTTGCTTTCTAGAGCACTAAAAACTTTTGAATGCACTCTATATTTTAAAATATTTATTCATTTCTGCCTTCTCTCCTTTTCCATCAAAGGTAGACTTCAAGGAGTCAGAGAACTTGGTTTGCCAGCATTTCCATTGCTAGAGTATTGTCTGATACCTGCTGATTAAGTAAGTATTCACTAAGTGAATGAATCAATGCATCAACAGGTGCAGAAATATAGACAAACAGATTCTGTGTGCCAGCTTAGCACATGAAGTGGTTGTAATCCATTCTTCATCTGATTGCCAGAAGCCTGGACTCATTAATGGAATGTGCCAAGTAAAGTTGAACTGCCAGAAATATTGGGATCATGTAGAAAGATAAATGCAAAGAATGTAAGAGAGATTAGGTCTCCTCCCACTTGGTTCTTCAAGAGATTATTGGGAACATCTCCTTCATTAGACATTAAAAAAAAACAATGTTGAAGGGAGTATTATATGCTTGAAAATAGACTGCAGTGGTTACCAGTGGTTAATATCTCCAGAATGGGAAGATATCACCAGACACGTTGGCATCCTCTATTGACTGAGGCCAAACAAACACTTACTATTCTAGGTGCTGTGGTTTTCATAATCAACAGAGTGATAGTCATAAAATTAAGAGAATCTTCCTTCTTGTCTTTCTCTAGTATTTTACAGAGAGTGTTACTGGTGGTGAACTTTATTAGTTAATCATCAGTAAGAGCACAACAAAGCTGGCTTATTATTGAAGTAGACAAGGACTAAATATCCCCTAGAGATAGCTGTGTTGAGTGAATTATTAAAGACATTGAATGTTTTGAACATATTTTCCCTTGGAAAATGGAAAACTTCATTATGTGAGGTGCAAGTATGCTATTGTTACTACTGCTTTCTTTGCAATGATGTGCATGTGAAGACAGTTGTGTTTGGATGAAGAAGTCAAAGACTAGATTACTGATGACTTTGATTCTTGCTCCTGCAAAGACCACTCTTATTTTTCTAGCTTGTGTTCTTTTAGTCATTTTTGAGTTTTAGCACAACTCCTATCAATTGTTGATGAAAATTTCCCCCTTTGAACTCTACACTGAATATTAAATACCATACAATGTATCCATTGACTATATACTACCTTTTTCTTAAGTCATTTACTTCTTTGAGATCATATTACTTTAAGATGAGGAGGTTATATATTCCCTTTTGTGCTCCTAATCCCTAGACTGCCAATCTAAAGGAAATTTCCTATCCATGGTGTCTTTTTCTAATATTTCACTTATTTATAATTCAAACCAGCAAAGACCCACCAACTCAATACTAATGAACCAGAGAAAGGTGCTGATACCCAGATTCTGAAAGTTTAGGAAAAGTAAAATTCATCAGCCTTTCTGAGGCTACTGAAATGTAGAGATCAAGGAACCCACTCTATTCCACAAAGTCAACCAGCAGAGGGCGCAAAAGAGATTTGTAAGCTTTCCTATTTCTTCCTGTGGGACCATCATGGATCTAGATGGCTGCTGTCTAGAGCTAGGCTCTATTTTTAATACCTCCCCCAACACACACACCTCACCACCACCACCACCACATCGCCTCACAGAAATTCTACAGTACAATTACCAGTGTCCATGAAGTCAGTTCTAAGAAATTCTATATGAAGGATTTCTTTCCACAATATTGATTCATGTGAAACCTTTAAAAGATACTAGGTAGAAATCTGGGACCAAAATTTTAGGTCTTCAAAACTTTGAGTAGCTTAGGACATAAACCAAAGAGATTTTGAATGAATAAAGTAGGATAATTATTCCTTAGGATAAGTTATATTAATGATTTTCTTCTATGTTCTGTTACCTAAAATCTCCCAAGAGATTTTCATACCTACTCTATAATGGAAAATTTTCTACATTTTCTACATTCAAAATAAAATTATACTTTCTATGTGATCAGGAAAATCACAGAGATAGTTCCTTTGAAAATAATCTTTAAAATATTATCTATCTATCTATCTACACACTCACATGTACATGTGCTTTCATTCCCATATAACATGTCTTTTAAGACATTACAAGTCAAAGGGAGCTTCTCATTATTCTGGACATTTTGGTTTAGACAGCTCAATCAAGTATAATCATGAAGATGGCCAAAGAATCATCTGTGATTTATAACATCCATTAGAAAGCTTTAAGAATGTCATTTTTTGCATTCTTTGGATGAGTTTGATATGAGGTTTCTTTTGAATGTATAAGATCTTAGTTCCAAAGCTGTCGCCTGAATTTAATAAAGTTATATTGAAGTACAACTACAAGGGAAGTGAAGAAAGAAAAAAAAGAAGAAAATATATGATAATGAAAAGCTAATATGAAATTAATATGAATAATTTCATTCATCTGCTGAAGGGTATCAGGAAAAGGATGCATTATAACATTTCATTAAAAAATGAATTGAAAATCAGTATAAATAATAGCACTGTATAGTTTCTTTTGTGTTGTGGAGGTGAAAACTCTTACACCAACAAAATGTAACACTGTTTGGGAATTTACGGATGTCATAGCATGTTGGCATCTTCATTGCTCCTATAATTTATGACTTCAGGTAGGATTTTATCAGATTTAGTTATTTGAGCTTATCTTTTAAAATATGTCATATGGAGATTCCCAGATGCATCTAATGAGATTATTTTTATGAGGAAATAAATTGGATACATTTGTGTGTGTGCACATGTGTTTGAGTCTGTATGACTGATCTACAACAGAAATAACTTTAATATTTGCCTCTTCAAGGAAGAAACACTCTAAATTGTTGTGAAAGTCTTTCCTCCCAACTATTGTCAACTTTTATCCTGGATAAATTAGTTTTCATTAGAATGTGGTCATTACTTGTGTTGGACACATAAATTCAGAGAGTGTTTGAGCTCTTTGGGGTATACCTTTTCTGTCCTCTGGCTGGGTGGCTGGGTTGTGCAATTCATGGAAAGAACAGCATTTCAGCTTGGAGAGGAGAAATTCACTGAGTGTTTTGTAAGAACATCCAGAAGAGAAACAAATAAACCAATGTTGGCTTTCATTTCATTTAAGACACTATTAAGCAAAGTTTGAAAAATCAAAGTGAACTAACACCTTTTACTTTAAAAGAATTTAAATGTCTAGGGAGAATGGAACATCCCAGTGCTTCTTGATAATGCAGCTTACGAAGTCCATCATTGCTTTAGGGATTTTTGAGGAGTGTGTATGGATATTTGTTCCTGTGGAAATGACTCAAAGATTGAGGGAAAGGGCTACAGAGGAGGTGGTTTGTTATGGTACAGTGAGCTAGCTTCACCCAGCATCCAGAGAAGTCAGTTATAGACCCAATTTCATCATTCAGTGATTGTTTATCCTTGGCCAATTAAACAAACAGATTTTTCTAATCTGCTAAATAGCTTAGCTCTTCTATAGCATAACATGATCAAATGCAGGAACTTTCAAAAAAACCTAGCATTCTATAAAGATATAGACTACCATTATTAAAATTGTTTGTTGATATTAAATATACTCAAGTAGATGATCATTGTGACTTTTTTGAGTTTTTTTTTATTATACTCTAGAATAATATCACTTAAAAGTAGCAAAACTTACTTCATCATAAAATAAAGAATTCTGACATTTGGCAATCGGGTGAAAAATAAATGTGAAATTCATTAGGTCATTTGTGGTGATTACAGATACAGTCTTAACAGGTTATTGAATCCACAATGTCTTACAAGGAACCCAACTTAAGCTGACTTGATTGAATATGATTTTCCCATTGTTTATAAAGAGTACCACTGCCAGTCAGTATTCTATTCCAATATAAGTGATTTCAACATTGTGCAACCTTTTCTTATGCAATTGATGATTCTAAGGGCACAACAGCATGGGGATAAAAATAGAATATTATGACTATTACAAATTAATATTTCTCTGGCTCTGTTCTTATTCACTGTGTGATAAAGCTAAACTCTGTTATATTTCTATTAAATAAATAAATAGCATTCTTAAGAGAAAGTTTATCCTTTTTAACTACCCACTGTTATCCCATGCATTATTTTCTTTCTTTCTTGCCCTTACTCGTGCCTTCTATTCTCAACAGCAGCAGCTTTAATGCCAATGCCACACTATGTACTTTATTTCAGAAATCTTTGCTTAGGCTGCCAATGCTTATTGCTATTTTGATGAACCTGTTTTTGCATTAAGCAGTGATATTTCCTGCCATCGGGGATGAGTCTACCCCAATCTTAGAGTTGCCTTGTGTTTCATGTATGTGTCCCAGTTGTTCTGATCTTTGCTTATTCTTTAGTGAGTGCCTTCATGTTCTACTTTTGGCCATGTCAGCATGCTGTGAGGTGAGGGGAGAATGATTAACTGACATCATGTTATCCCAATAGTTTTTTCTTCCTTTTGATTTTGACACATCATCCTTGAAACAAATATGCTCCTCAATTTTTTGTTAGTTTTACTCAAGGGAAATTTCAGTCTCCTCTCTCCTTTCCAGTAGGTACACTTTATACCCCTACCAGACATAGGTGAATGTTGTTTAAGGTTACACTTTATTCCACAATGTATCCCCCATAAAATCTCCCTATCATACTAACTTGGACACTTTCCTCTAATTTGAATCTTGGAGAGGGATCATTTTTATAGAAGTACTAGTAGTACTTTATATACTAAGACATCATAGACAACCTTGCTAACCATCACTTCTGAAAAAAAAATTGATGTCACTTTTTTAAAAAAAAAGTAAGTGTATTTTTTTTTCATAGTCTCTTTCTTGTCTTTTTGATTGGAGGCTTGAAAGCTTCTTCAATATATTCAACTAAATAGAACATCTAATTCTAAAACATGACTTCTCTCTTCCATAGTTTCCTTTATTCAATCCTAAATGATGAGATGAAGCATTATTTATGGGGTCCTAATGTAACACCCATTCTCAGTGTGCCTAGAGTTATTGGAATCACACCAAGCATGCATGCCTTTTAAGTGATGCATAAGAATGAAGTGTTATAGCAGGCTCCTGGTTTACCCTGGCTTGTAGTTTCCTGAGAGATGCCAGAATTGGTCAAGGAGCTTCTTTTTAAAAAGATGGAAAAAATTCCATGGAAGACAGACATTGATCACTCTTAAAAAATCATTTTTCTTCCATTTCTTTTCAGCTTCTCAGTCCATAAATACAAAAGACCACTTTAGAAAGGTACACATATTTGTATTGGAATATAACAGCAGAGATTTTGAAAACCATTTAGACATTTGATATATGTCATTTTGAAATAAATTATTTTATTCCTGGCTGAATAAAATCTCAAGCAGCCATCAAGTTTGATTTGCTTCTTAAAGATGGTACTTATATTTTCCAGTGGAAATCAGAAATTTAGATTGCCATGTTTCTTCAATAGATTTGTTCCCTAATTTCTAGTATGTAGTATACCATATAGGTTTTCCTTTTATGGTGGTTCCATGAAATGTTCTGGGAAAGAAGGGTTACACAGTCAGTGAGTCTGAGAAAGAGTTCATATATATACTCAGAGGTTCTGAAGAAAAATAAAAAATCTGATTCACTCATATAACTCTTCAATTAGCAAAGTAGTTTGAAACAATAACCACTCCTCCATTTAAAAATCAATTTACTCATAATTCTTATACATATTTATGGGGTACAATATGATGTTTTGGTACATGTGTGCAATATATAACAACCAGCATTTTGCTTTCAATATAGACATATTCAACATCTTAAAGGATACTCTTCAGTAATCATGACTATGTTTAAACTCCCTAACACTTGACCGAATGAGTCATTTATTCCAATTTTTCCCTTCAATAAATATTTCAGGTAGGTCACCGTGTAAGTCAACCAGGCATTTTGATATGGAATACATTATATGGCCCCACTCCACTCATATTTTCATAAACATTTTTCACACATACTTCTTTGGTCAAATAAATATTTGAATTAGGTTCTCATAATAGGGTAAGGCAAACACAGAAAAGATCTAAAGATACATTTTTAAAATGCGGTCTAGGCAGTTTCTTAGGACCAGAATTGTTTTGAGCCTCTTATGTTTGGAAAATACCAAAGGACCTTCAGTGAAGAAGCAGGCAGCCCAGAGAAGCAATGAATTCAATTGATTTTAGAGATGGTAGATACCTTCTAGTATTAGCTTTCATTTTGTGTCAGTAATTCAAGACTCAGATTATCAGTGACAACATATGATTAGGAGGCTTTTGCTAAAGCTGAATTTAAGCCTGTTCTCATGACTGTTAGTCCTCTAAGTTTTGTGCTATACTTGGGGCTTCTTACACTTCTGGTGGAATAGTTAAACCCTGTCTGAAGTTCATTTCTATTTTCACCAAGAACAAAATCTACAAGCATTGACCTTAGCACTGATATAGAACTGACAATGCATACCATGTGGTCAAAACTCCTTCCAAATACTAAACTACACCAAAATACTTCTAAACAAAAAGGTGTGTGTGGTGCCTGTTTGTGGATGTGTAAGATGGTGATAGTGGTGGGGAGGTGGGAAAGGGAACTCTATTTGACCTAACTCAGCTAGAACACACTATTGTCTTGGGCTTCCAGGAAAAATAAAATAAGTAAAACTGTCATGTTATTCAAGTAATGGTTGACTATTATTATTATTATTATTATTGTTATTGCTCAATTTCTTTTTTTGGAGAGCTCTTAAATAGGCTGTGAAATAGGTTGGTGGTGAAAGATGAGCTGGTAGTAATTATTTCCCCATATCCTTACTGACTTGGATACTACTAACTTTTCTTTGCTAGTACAATCTAACTGAAAACGCAGATCCAATGACTAATGCCCTGGGTGTGTCAATATGGCAGGAAGGCGGTGTTTACAACTCATCTCTCTATTTAGCAGTTCCCTGTGTTTCCAGATTAATGTTAGTCCCTTCTAAACTCATCAAGCTAAATCCTTTCACAGGGCAATACAGATTCTATTGTAATTACCTGGAAGAATTTTCACTCAAATATTTGTTGAAAATCTTTTGGGTTGACTAGAGGTTTTAACAGGAAAATAAGCACTGAGGAATTATGTCCAGCTGTGTACAAATATTTACTAGGTTAGAAGAACTGAAATAATTAATGCAAAGAAAAGCAATTGCCAAAAACACATGACATTGTTTAGCTGTGCCATAATATTCCATTGTTTCCTTCTCAATTCTTCTCCCTATGACTATATGCATTACATCTCAAGAAATCAGAAAAAAAATCAGAAATTGGAAAATGCTTGTCAAGAACAAGGTATGCAGTAATTACCATTGTTTTCAAGACCAAAGTCTTTTTTTTTTTTTTTTTTTTTTTTTTAGAAAGTTAAAAGACTCATATTCTGGCCCATCTACCAAAACATGTCTTATGATGTTTGACAAATAAAAACCATAAATAATAACAAGGTTTTTAGAAATGTCTGTTAAAATTTGTATTTTATTAATAACTACAGAATTGACATAAATAGAAGATGGTTAAATATATGAGTGGTGTGTTATTTATTTAATTTACAAGGAGAGGCTAGAGTTCATATAGATTTACACATCTCTTATGATAAACCTATTTTTTTTTTTTTTTAAATTCAGAGCCCACAGTCTGGGAACACTCAGTTTTGGCAGAAAGACCTGCAACCTTCCTGTTACCTTCATTTGCTTTGTCACTTGTCCCTCTTCAGAACCCTATAGAATACTGTCTCCTTGAAGGTCATTTTAAACTTGTCTTTCTTTGTCACCCCTTGTTTTACTTGGAGCTCACAGTTTCAGATGTATCAGTCCATGGAAAGTTAACTCCATTCCTTGGGGCCTAAGGATGAGGCAGAACATCATGACAGAAGTGTGTTCAGAGTAAAGCAGCTCAAGACCTGCAACCAGGAAGGAGAGGGAGAAAGAGAGAGAGAGACAGACATACACACACACACACACACACACACACACACACACATGCAGATACATGGAGAGAGAGAGAGAGAGATAGAGAGAGAGAGAGAGAGAGAGAGAGAGAACATGCTCAGTTCAACAAGGAAAAAATATATACCTCAAAGGCACATCCCCACCTGCCTACAGTTACCACCCATTTAATCCCCATCCAGGATTTATGCACGGATTAGGTTATGGTTCTCATAACCCAATCATTTTACCACTAAATTTTCTTTCTTTCTTTCACACATGAGCTTTTGGGGGATACCTAATATCTAAATCATAAGTTTCTGCCCCTGGCCTCCAAAAGCTCCAAAAACCCATCTAACAATGCAAAATACATTTAGTCCATTTTCAAGAGTTCCCATAATATTAACAGTTCCATCATTGCCAATAAGCCACCTCCAAAGTCTCCTCTGAGACTCTAGGCAAACTCTCAGCAGGAGCTCCTGGAAAAATTAAAAATAGGTTAAATATATCCAATATTTAAAGGCACAGAGTAAACATTTCCATTCCACAAGGGAGAAATAGGGGCATAGAAAGAAGGGATGCATCCAAAGCAAGAATAAAATCCAGCCGGGCAAAGAGGTCCTGTAGCTCCACATCCAGAATCTGGGGCACATGGCATCCTGATGTTCTCTCCAAAGTACTTGAGTAGCTCCACCCCTATGGCTTTGCTGGTTGCAGTCCACATGGCCTCTCTGTTGGCTTGTCTCTGCTTAATTCTTGAAGCTTTCGTCAGCATACATTCCATGGTACTGACATTTCTTAATCTCAGGGGTCTCCACTGCAACTTTGGCTTTCCTCTCACATCTCCATGCATCACTCTCTCAGAGGCAACCCTAGGGAACTTTGCATGGCCTCCTAGGCCTTCCTTTGAAATCTTGGTGGAAACCTCCATGACCCCAGAACTCCAGCATCCTGCAATACTGCAGAACTAGCACCACGTGTTGACTGCCATTGTCTGCCACCATCCCAAGCAGTAGCCAGGCCTTCAGGGACCATGGCTGAAGCAACCTCTGTGTTTCTGGAAGGATGAATATGGTGAAACAACTTCCTAGGCTCCTCTGTGCAGGCAGGGTGTTCCCCTTGCTTCTTCTAAAAAGAATTTTCATTTTTATAGCCTTGAGCCTGAGATGGGTGTGATTTTGTCTATTCCTGAGATGGCTTTAACCACACCTTCCTTAGCCCCAGTTTTACCTACAGCTTTCTGGCCAAATTTTTCAAATCTTTCTGCTTTGCCTTCTGCTTCTGATTATCACAAAAAACTTAGCTGAAAAACTGCCAGCAATATCCATGCTGCCTTCTGAAGTTTGTGCTGCATTGAAAATTCCTCCAGCAGATTATAATTAGTCTATCACCTTTAAATTCAACCTCACAGAAAGTGTTAGGACATGGTCAAAATGCAGAAACTTCTTAGAAATAATATAATTTGAACAGCCTCTACTTTGATTTCCAAGAGAGTCTTTTTTTTCCCCTCCAAAATCCCATAAGCCCACTTTTCATTCTCCAAAGTCAAATCAGCATTCTGGTCTTCTGAGCTCCTACCAGAATTGCCCATTAAGCTCTACTCACAACAATATGAAACTTTTCCATCTTACATCTCCAAACTTTAAAAAAATCCTTTCTCAAATTCCACAAAGCTCCAAAAGCTTCTGAACCACATGGTCAGGTTAGTTACAGCAACAACCCCACTCCTGGTACAAATTTCTGTTTCAGTCAGCTCTTTCTTGGTGTGACCAAAAGATCTTACAAGAACAATTAGGAGGGAAAAAATTATTTAGGGGCTTATGGTTTCAGGTATCTTAGTCTACAGATGGCTAACTCCATTCCTTGGAGCCTGAGATGTGGCTGAACATCATAACAGAAGAGTATTTCAGGACTTGAAACCAGGAAGAAGAGGAGGGAATGAGAGCAAGCACAAGCTCTGTTTAACAAGGACAAAATATATATCCCAAAGGCATATCTTCAGGGACCCACCTTTTCCAGCTACTCTCCACTTGCTTATGGTTACCACCCATTTAATCCCTACCAGGGAATTCATGCACTTATTAGGTTATGGCTCTCATAAGCAAATCATTTCTCCACTAAACTGTCTTGCATTTTCACACATGAACTTTTGGGGGACATCTATGTAAACCA
This sequence comes from Callospermophilus lateralis, assembly GCF_048772815.1. Taxonomy (NCBI): domain Eukaryota; kingdom Metazoa; phylum Chordata; class Mammalia; order Rodentia; family Sciuridae; genus Callospermophilus; species Callospermophilus lateralis. Next base: position 80,582,754 of record NC_135310.1, on the reverse strand, counting down.
TAAAATCCCTTCCCTGCACTCTACAATCCCCAGAACTCACTGCTACCACAAGTCAGACACCTCAAATTCTGCCTCTTCAGTGTCTCTCAAATCTGTCTGGAGCGCTGTCTCATCTCTAGGAACCAGAATTACTGTAACCACCCTCTTGCTAGTTCTTTTTCTACTATGTTTGTTCTCTTTCAACCTGTACTTAAGATGTCTATGATAATAAAATGTATTCGGTGTTTACTATCTATCAGGACATTTAATTACTAGGTAAAAATATTATTATTTCACACTTTTAGATATGGAAATTATGACTGAGAGAAGTTAAGTGGTCCAAGGGTCACACTAAGAGTAAGAGATCCAAGGGTCAAACTCTCAAGGGTCTGAATCATAGCTTGTCTTTGCCTTTTAAACTCTTACACCATGCTGCTTCTTCAAGCCAATCAGATCTTACTTTCCTTTGTGTTAATTTTGCTCTTCTTGTTATTCATGACATTGTCAATTTTGGAAGGCAACAATTTTTTTTTTTTTTGCAGGTTCTTAAGAGTTCTGCCAAGTAAAACAATAAGAAAAATCCATATGACATGTATATATATTTTGTATGTGACCGTTTTAGAGCATTGACTGTTAATTAAGCCCATCCTTAAACCAAAAGTTTGTCAATGATGCAGAGAGGTAATGAATGGTTTGTAGGTTGAAAGTGCGAGACTGTTAGAGAAGTTTAGATCTTTAATTAATGGTGGTTGTTCAACTCAGTTGATTAAAGCACCATATGAATGAAGTCAAATTCATGAATTCAGTGTCTCTGTGTGCCAGTTTGTTGAGTCATGCTTGTCCCCTTAACCTCTGCCAACCTCCTTGCTCATGCATACTATTAGCTGAAAGCAAAGTACAGTGTGAGTGGAAAAGTGTAATTCCCTCATCACACTTGGAAAAAATTACCCAACATGCATGTCCTATTGACACTGGCAGAGAAGCAAGGCACACTAATAAATCTTTGATTGTTTTCAGTCTTCCTGAAAAATTTGTTATGTGACAAAATGTCATGAACTATATACAAATTTGAACTTCCTTTATAAAATTACTTGAACTGGGGGATCCAACATGGCGGCCAGCGAGGAAGCAGCACTTTTAATATCTCCACATTAACAGGATCAGAAACACCCATAAAAAAAATAAAATAAAAATAAAATAAAATTACTTGAACTGCATTTTAAGCAAATTAATCATTAAAAGTTATGCCAGATTTAGATAAAAATAGAAGAAACTATACAGATATTGTCAGTTTTAAAGAAAATACACTCACTTATCTTGGGAGGAATGTTAGTTATTTGAAAATTTTTATGTATTACTTGACTTATTCATGTTTTTTTCTGTTTACAGTAGATACTTTTAATCTGAGGTAAAAAATGAGTGATCTATCATATGTTGAAAGAGGGCTATCATAACTGGAGACAAATAAAGGAACCCGGAGTTAATAGTTCTAGGATTACTTTTTTCCTTTCTAACCAACATGATGAATAGCCCACATAAATGAACCACCGTCTTTAACCTTCTGTAACCGAAAGCTTATTTAATTTCTAATACTGTTGTTCTTAGTATTACCATTCTAACCAATTGCCATAATGAAATTATCCTTTGCATAATCCAATATAGGGAAATGAGCGTGTTTACTTATATAATGCATACATTGAGTTTATATAAGACAACTACATATTTATAATATAGATATTTAAAATACTTGTTTATATTATTAAGCACTAGTCCCTGGGAATACAATTATGAGCAAAAATAGGACATGACCTTTTATTTATGGAAGTTTATAGTGAGAATGATAATTATTGATCAAATAATACTTTATTAAACAAATATTTATTGGTTACCTCTATGTGTTAGGCAGTTTTGCAGGAAACGAGGACACAGAGATAAAAATAACCTGTAAAAAATTGCTGGCCACATAGATCTTCTTATGAGAGTGTTAAACAGTAAAACCATATAATATGTCAGATGATGATAAATGCTATGGGGAAATAATAAAGCAGGAAGAAGCTATGGAGAGTGGTGATACATACAGGTGAAGTTTTCAGTAAGGAGGTCAGTAAGAATCTACTGAAAATGTGAGCAAAGGACATGAGCAGGTGAAGGTAAGAGTCCTATTCACATCTAGGGGAAAAGTTCTGAGACAGGAGGATGTGTGGTGTGTTCTTAAAACACCAAGGCTAGAGAGACTACTAAACAGTAAACAAGGAAGCAACCAGTGTGAGATGAAGTCAGGGAAGTAAGAGGAGGCCAGAGCAGGAAGAGCCTCAGGAGGACACGTGTGTGGGGTGTGTGTGTGCAGAGTCTTCAATAATATTCATTTTCTAGTTTGAATTTTAATCCAATCATTCTGGCTGTTATGTTAAGTTAGGTGGCAGTGGGACAAGAGAAGAACAGGGAAGGACTAGAAGTCACAGTAGATTGAACTACGATGGCAATGGAGGTTGGTTGTAGTAATGGTTGACTAATTTCTATGTATATTCATTGTATATAAGTGGTACTGCATTACTGATTTTATAGAATAAATATCTTAAGGTTATATACAATGACATGTTTTCTTAGGAAAAAATACTAAATTTTAACAGTAGATAATTTGTATTTTATTATTCACTTTTTAAAAACCATCTACTACATTCTTACTTCATATATTTTAAACCTCACAATGACTTACAAGGTCAACCTAATCTGTAACCATGCTATCCAGAACAGTAGCTGTTACCCATATGTGTGTATTGTGCATTTAGCATAAACTTAGTCCAAAGTGACATGTGTGGACAAAATACACAACAGATTTCAACATTTAACAAGGAAAAATGAATGAAATGAAAATATGCCATTAATATATATTTTTTTTTACCAGAGAGGTATGTGTGTGGGAGAGTGGGGAAAAGTTGATAGATGCTTAATTATAACCAGTGGAAAAAAGGTCTGGTGTGCTATTTGCTCAGTAGGGTGATTATAGATAACAGTAATGCACTATATATTTTAAAATGCTAGAAGAAAAAAGTCTGAAAGTTTTCACCTTGAGGGAATGATAAAATGTTTGAAGAGACAAACATGTTTAACCTGACTAAAATATTTCTGGCATCCCTTAATATGTATAAGTTTTTATTTTTATGCATCAGGTGAAGATAATTTTTTTAAAAAAAGTAAATCTGCAAATAAATTTTCAAATAGTTGTTACAGGTTGCAACAATAATGTTTGGATATATTGCATTAAATAACATAGTTTTAATATAATTGCATGTGTTTTTACTTTTTTAAAATGGGGCTAGGAAGATATTTAAAATTAGATATTTTTGATGTACACTGCCTGTTTTTTTTTTTTTTTTTTTTTTTTGATAGTGGAGTTCTCCATTTTCTCTATCTGACTTTGTTTCCAACATTTCTCTGTGTGGCATTTTGTGTTCAAATATAACACAAGGTTGTAATTTAGCTCATAATTTGGAAAATTACACAAAACAATTATAATCTAGTTTTATGTAAATTGGAAAAAATAAATTGTAATCTGGTTTCTTTTCAAAATCTGATAAAAATGTTCATACCTGTCATCAAAAATGGTGGTGAACAAATATAAAATAACTTATCATTGAATGGTTTTATTGGAGCATCTTGTGAATTGGTTTGTTGTAAGAATTAAATGGACTTTTAGTCTGAAAATGTATTTTAAAGTCTTAAGTTGTACTTTTTATTTGTGTTGTAAGTGCAGTACCATTTGGTCATCAAATGAATTTTAAAATATGCTGTAATTTACTTTTCTATTATTAATTTAGAATCTATTTAGAAAAGTAATGAGAATAAGTAAATCAGTCATAGACCTCCTTTCTAGAAATAGCCACTATTGAGGTTTGTTGTATTGTTTTCAGTTCTTTTCTGTACTCTGTTTCTGTATGCATATGTCCTGTGTGCATGTGTATTACGGCATATATTATTAATCTGCCCTTTTCACTGAATTTGTATAGTGATATGGCTGTGAAGCAAGAAAGGGACTTTGAACCATGGTGGACATATTAAAAAGACATATTACAAATGATGACTTTTTGAATTTTAGATGCCCATTTTCAATTGGCCTTGCCAGGTATAAGAATACACAAGTAAAACCTAACACAGGACCTTCTTGGCAAGAGTCACTCAAGGTCATTCAGAGGTTGTGTTCCTGACTTATGGCTTTTTGGGTTCCTGGAAATCCTCATATTCTCCTCTGTGACACGGAAATATCTACTTCTTGCAAAACTTCACCTCAGTATTGCCAAAGTGATCTGTTGTCGTGAACTTGTATAATTTTTTTTTTTGTGTGTGTGTGTGAGTTCTTCAGGATTCTCAATCTCACCTTCCTTTTCCTGAATCAAAGGCATTTAATTTTGGCATCAAGTAATTTTTCCATCTTCTTTATCCCATGATTTCTTTGTATACTCGGTGATCAGAGTACTGGATGATTTTATTTCATTCTAGATCACATTTTAGATTGACAGATCCTTTAACTGTGCTGGGCCTTAGCTTCCTCATGATTAAAGTTAAGATTTTGATTGCATGCTCTCTAAGATCTTTTACAGATCTAATGTGAAAGTCTGTCTGTGAAAGCAGTGTGGAAGAGTGAAAAAAATCATGGGCTCTGAATCAAAGAAAAGATTGAGTGCAAATCTTGGAGCCCTGTGACTCTGGACATGCTGTTTGGAGTATTTTTTTTTTTCTATGTAAAAAAGGAGTATAGGAGATAGTATTGTGTTTAGTTAGATGCAACACAAATCTGACTACTCTGGCTTGACCAAACAAGGGATTTATTTTTCTTATTTATGGAGAAGTCTGAAGCTAGACAATCCAGGGCAGGCTTATCTGTTCCTTCATGCTGTCATGATTCTGAGCTGCTTCTTGATTTTTTCCCAGCAACTTTACTGTATATTTTTCATTTTTATAATTCTACCACCAAACATATTATTCATACACTAGGCAAGAAGTGAAGTGGAGCTGAGAAGAGGCGTACCAGTTGAATTTTCATGAGTAGATCATGTCTCATTTTTTTTTTTTTTTTTTGATACTAGGGATTAAACCCAGGGACACTTAACCACTGAAGTATATCCCAGCCCTTTTTTATTTTGAGACAGGATCTTGCTAAGTTGTTTAGGGCCTCCCTAAATTGCTGAGGTTGGCCTTGAACTTTCGATCCTCCTACCTCAGCCTCCTGAGCTGCTGGGATCACGGGTGTGTGCAATTGCACCCAGCTAGGTCTCATGTACTTCTACATCACCTCCTTGACCAGAGCTATGACAAAACATTATCCCCAGCCACAAGGAATTTAGGACGTTGTATTTTTGCTGAACATGTTGATGTCAGGAATAAAATTATTTCTAGTAAGTTTCCTAGTAAGAAAGAAGGTAGGGGTACGTAATAGATAGCCACCATTAATGCTTGCAACTAGGAAAATATAACTTTTGCTGTTTCTCAAATTGATAAGGGACAACGTATGTGAGATGGATACATTATTCTGAATATTTCGATTATGACTATTTTGTTTTGTGGTTATTACTATTTAAGACCAAACAGACATTTTGCAATGATTATGATAATAATGCTTAGATTATTTAATTAATGTTACACTAAAAATGCATATGTTTAAAAAATGTAAGAAATGTCTCCCAACAAATTTTTATAGATTTTATTTTGTTACCTAATGTTGCTTGAAAATCAGATTTCTCATTCCCATTTGGCTTATTGGATATTAAAAATAAAATAAAGCCAATAAATTGCAAATATGTACTTAATCTTTATAAAAACAAACAAAAAAAAATCTAAATGAAAAGTAAAACTAGATTAACTTGAAGAAATGTTTAATATTTAGGGGGTTCTTAACTTGGGAGAAAATCCTATCAGGTATGCAAAATAACCACTTACAGAGTATGAGTGTGGTTCAAGAGGAAATTATCAGCATATTTTCTCTGAAAATGCCTCATTTTCCTCAAGTGATTCCCTCATTCTTTTACTAGTCTGCAAAATTCTCAAAATCACCACTGTTAGAATCATTTAGAGCATATATTTCTTGCTTTGCATGCTTAAGACTCTGGGTTCAATCCCCAGCACCACCACCACCACACACAGAGACACACACACACACACACACACACACACGCACGCACACACACAAAGCATACTTTTTCACAAGGAATCTAAAATGTGTTATCTGGAAGAAGATTTTCACTAAGACCTTAGCAATAATAAAGAAAAAAATTGTCTTAATAATCATAGTATTAGAAATCTTAGGAACAGGTAGTTGTAAAACTAGGCAGAGGGTGGGTCTGTTTGTTGCTTGAGGAGGAAAGATTTGAATCTTGGGTGGGGTCAGCAGTGAGAGGAGCTTAGGGGAACCAAAGAGGGCCAGTTGGAGAAGGCAAATGTGAGAGAAGACATAAGCCTGTCTCTTCAGTACCAACACTGAAGCACTTCATTATCGTTACTTAGGAGGATCTGACTTCAGTCCAGCTCTGAGTTTTGACAGGACTCTAATTTTGGGCAGGAACTGTGAATCACAGCTCCATGGAATACCTTCAGTGACACTTCATGTATGTCTCATTGTATTTCAGGATTCCTTAGAGCCTCATTCCTCCGCCCTCCACTGGCATTGACTCAGTGGAGAAATGGGGAGGTTTCATGGTTATGGGAAATTTTCATGGTTCCATGAGTGTCTACTGATAATCAGAACGTGCCCTTTGGACTCTTGGAATGTTCTGGTGTAAGAAATTTTTCACAGGCCAATTGAAATAGATTGATTTAGCTTGTTTTTACTTCGACTGTTAAATTTTTACCTGCAATTAAATTGCTGCATTAGCATTCATTTACATGATCAGGGGAGTAAGAGCAATATTGAATAGTCATGTAATTTATTAGACTAAATTATACTTCTGCAAATCAGCTTCCTTGTAAGGTTTAGATTTGCTCTCTAATCCACTTATTTTTCTTAATTTTTGAAAATTCTCCCTAAAGTTTATTTAGCAAACACTTATGTATTATCTATACAATATTCTACAAAGGCATTTTATACATTGATAGATTTTATTCTTGTTAGATTCTGAGTTAGATATTATTATTATCCCTATTTATCAGTGGAAGAAACTATGGCACAGAGAGGATGAGCAACTTGCCTGAAATCACACAGCCACGGAGTAGCAAAGCTGGCATTCAGAAAAAGATGTCTGGCTCCAGAACTCAAGCTTACCTCACTGTTCTAAGCTTTGTGGAACAAGCAGCCACACTGCTGCACAATCTTTATTTTTAGTTGTCTTAAAAAAAAATCTTACACATGCTGGTCTTTTCATATAAAACATTTTGGTAATACTTTTGCTATAGATAATCTGTTTTTTTTTTTTTTAAAATTTTGTAGTTGTAGATGGACAGAATGCCTTTATTTTGTTTATTTTTATGTGCTGCTGAGGATCGAACCCAGTGCCTCACACATGTTAGGCAAGCATTCTGCCACTGAGCTACAGGTAATCTGCTTTTTTAATTACATGTATTTAAAAATATCAGAAAGCACTCCAGTTTTTATTTGAAGTGAGTTAGTCATTTTCATAACCTTTCAAATATTACTTCTAGGGCAAATATTACTCCTAGAGAGACTCAGGATTATAGAAGGAGTCAGGAGTGAGAATGAAAAAAAGCAGAAAGTTGCAAAAATTGTACAAGTGCAAGTATATATGGCCTTTAGCCAAACAGAATGACCCTTTGATTACTTTGGGGGACCCTTATGAAAAAGTTGTTGGTTGTTCATTCTGTATAAAGATCCCCATTTGCTTTTAGCAGGCAGCAAAATTGTGGGACAACTGGACATTTATTTGCTTACAAGAAAACCAATTATCTCAATTTTCCCCAGTTCTGCTTTTAGTGATGTGCTGTCACTTGAAATTGGCTGTGGTGGGTGTATTTTCCCCATAGAAATCAGCAAAGAGTGGAAATCAGGGCCTTTCCTTTTTCCCCAGGGACAGTTGCTGAGTATTTATCAACACACCACAGGGTGCTTGGATACAGAATGAATACTCGGTATTTAAAAAGTTCCCCCTAATAATTTAAAAATAAACAGAAAATTGAGATAAAGGCAATCTCTGCCTTAGCTTTGTGTATTCACACTATTTGTGTGTTTGTGTGTGTGTGTGATTCAAAGCTTATCTTAGAAGAAAGGCAATCAATCCTAAGAACATGAAATGGACTATGAAATTCTGTAACAAGACCTCCTCAAACACAACCCCTGTCAGCCTCGGAAGGTTTTGTTAGGAACAGAGTCCTCCCTGGGTTTTCATTTCCATTTTTTTCCCCCCCACTGGACATTTACAAAGAAAAATGACTTCCTACTGAGTATCCATTAGCCCCTAGCACTGATGCTAATGAGCAAACTGCCAGTGAGCTGGAGAGCAAATGGATATGAGTCACATAAATACACTTAGTGGGCATTTCCTGCTCCGCTTTCTGCGTCACTACAAAGACACTTGTTCCTTAGCAGCGGGGTAAAAGTCACAGTCACACAACTGCACACTGCTGAGAGAGCTGTTGATCTGATGGAGCTGCTTAAAAAGGATGCACTGATTTGTACTGGTGAAATCTGTGTTTGGGATTTCTATCCAGGTTGAAATGCTCTTCAGTGGATACTATTAAGCTAAGAGCACCCTTTAAAGATATATTGTTTTATAGAGAACAGGAAATCAAATAAATAGGATAGGGAGAGAGCTTGCCTTTTCTGTGGAAATACTATGAATAAACAGGCATGGAGGGGCTTCAGGTAGGGAGATAGTTAAGTGCTGTCGCTCCAGGTGCTTTGGTCCACAGGATTCTGTCTGTTACTTTGTTTTGTGCCTTAATCACTGATGTTACAAGTGGGAGAAAAGAGAAGTCTATGGCTCCGGGACTTTCCTAGGAATGCTTCATAACCTCAAATATTCAATAAATAGCAGATGGGAGAAGGAAAGATTTCTGATTAGCCTGTGGGAAGGAGGTGATGTACTTTGTATGCATGGGACACTAATGGGAACAAATGGTATTTTCGAGCTTATGTAACTGAATAAATGCGTCTGATACCTGCATATATGGCTAAATTCTCACTAAGGGAAGCTCTTATTTTTAAGAATGACTTGTCAACCAGTAGGAGGTGAGCATGATGAGGGAAAACTTTGGTCCAGTGAGAACTATTGCAATGTTAGAGTCAAATTTATTCCTTTATATTCTGCTCGGTCCTGCAAATTATTTAAGCCACTCTATGAAAGAATACACAATACACAATACAGTAAGTGAGCAAATTGAACAAAAGAGAAAATAAAGAGGAAAAAACAACAAACATAAAGTAAAATTATTTCATAGTTTAAAGAACTGAATCTTTCTTTGTGGCAACTAGAGGAGGGCCACAGGTTTGGCTTTGAGTTTTAGGGTAAATGAGATAGAGAATTGTTGACTCGATGTCTATAGGGTGGAAACAAACCGGTTGCTCAGGGAAAGCATTGTTATTCTTCACTGAGAAGTAAGAAAAAATTGACTGAAAAGGTCAGTAAACATTTACAAAAAATAATTACTTGAGTTTAATGGACATCACCTTCCATTAAGTTCTTGAAGGGCATTACATTTAAAGAAATGTAACTACTACCATTTTAGTATTAAAAGTACTAAAAGTAAAAACTGAAATGCGTACCCAAACCTAAAAACAAAAACAAAAACAAAAACAACAAATAAATGTAAGTGGAAAATGAAAGCAAATGAAAGAGAATCCACAAAGAGAAAGAAATGGAGACCGACCTCAACAGATCAGAGATGCTTTATTAAGCAACAGAGGGGCACAGTTTCAAGAGGGGAAATGGCAACTGGCTGCAAGAAGGGCCTGAGTTTTATAGGGTTTAGCAGGGCCAGGTCATGGGAGGAGTTGGTCAGTTACTTTCAGTGCTCAGGGGGATTTTGACAGATAAGGGAGATTTGGCAGGTCAGATTCCTAAGCTCTATTTCCCCCTGAGGGTTTTGTAAGTCTCCATTTCCTTGGAGAGTGCCAATTTCTGAATCCCTGAAACACTTAAAATGATCACTCAAATTCATGGAAAGGAACCTCCTACTCTTCTGGTTCTAAAATGACATCAATTTCAATGGGTAGTAGTAAAAAGTTTATGTAATAGTATAAAGATTGATAGGTCTTAGATACAGGCCTTTTATTATTATGAAACCTCCCTGGTGGTGTAACTGGATATTCACAGGAGGAAGAACCAAGGGGGAACCACAGCTCTCTTTACAAAACACTCTAATTTCTTATCTAACTTCATATTTAAATGGAATGGGGCTGCCTATTGCAACATATGGTCCTTATTTTTTTATCCTATTCTTTTTTTTAATTGATTTTATTTTTTTAAATACATGACAGCAGAATGCATTACAATTCTTATTACACATATAGAACACAATTTTTCATATCTCTATTTATATATGAAGAATGTCCATGCCAATTCAAGTCTTCATACATGTACTTTGGGTAATGACCATCACATTCCACCATCATTGCTAACTCCCTGCCCCTTCCCTTCCCTTCTCACCTCTCTGCTCTATCTAGAGTTCATCTATTCCTCCCATGTTCCTCCTCCCTACCCCATTATGGGTCAGTCACCTTATATCAGAGAAAACATTCGGCATTTGTTTTTTTGGGTTCAGCTAACTTCATTTAGCATTATTTTCTCTAACGCCATCCATTTGCCTGCAAATGCCATGATTTTATTCTCTTTTATTGTTGAGTAGTATTCCATTGTGCATATATGCCACATTTTTTAAAATTCATTCATCTACTGAGGGGCCTCTAGGTTGGTTCCACAGTTTAGCTATTGTGAATTGTGCTGCTATAAACATTGATGTGGCTTTGTCCCTGTAGTATCTATTTTTAAATCCTTTGGGTATAGACTGAGGAGAGGGATAGCTGGGTGAAATGGTGGTTCCATTCATAGTTTTCCAAGGAATCTCCATACTGCTTTCCATATTGGCTGCACCAATTTGCAGTCCCACTATGTATGAGTGTGCCTTTTCTCCCACATCCTTGCCAAAGAAAGACATTAAAGAAGACCTTAGAAGACGAAAAGATCTACCTTGCTATTGGATAGGCAGAATTAATATTATCAAAATGACCATACTACCAAAAGCACTAAACAGATTTAATGCAATTTTCATCAAAATCCCAATGACATTCCTCATAGAAATCGAAAAAAGCAATTATAAAATTCATCTGGAAGAATAAAAGACCCAGAATAGCTAAAGCAATCCTTAGCAGGAAGAGTGAAGCAGGTGGCATCACTATACTAGACGTCTAAACTACAGAGCAATAGTAACGAAAACAGCATGGTATTGGCACAAAAACAGACTGGTAGAACAATGGTACAGAACATAGGACACAGAGACTAACCCACAAAGTTACAATTATCTTATATTAGACAAAGGCATCAAAAACATGGATTGGAGAAAAGATAGACTCTTCAACAAATGGTGCTAGGAAAACTGGAAATCCATATGCAACAAAATGAAATTAAACCCCTATCTTTCACCATACACAAAACTCAACTTAAAGTGGATCCAGGACCTAGGAATTAAACCAGAGACTCTGTGTCTAATAGAAGAAAAAGTAGGCCCTAATCTTCATCATGTGGAATTAGGTCCCAACTCTCCTAATAAGACTCCTGTGGCACAAGAATTAAAACCAAGAATCAATAAATTGGATGGGCTCAAACTAAAGAGTTTCTTCTCAGCAAAAGAAACAATCTGTGAGGTGAATAGAGAGCCTACGTCTTGGGAGCAAATTTTTACCCCTCATACATTAGATAGAGCACTAATCTCTAGGGTATATAAAGAACTCAAAAAGCTAAACACCAAAAAAACAAATAACCCAATCAATAAATGGGCCAAATACATGAACAGATACTTCTCAGAAGAGGATATACAATCAATTAACAAATATATTAAAAAATGTCCATCATCTCTTGCAACATATGGCCCTTATTTTGTGGGCAGCTTATATAGCCTGAAGCTATTGTTTGGTTAAGAACCATTATAGGCTGAAACTTTATTAAAGATCAGTTGTGCATTGTAACTATTGCTATTTAAATATTAGTTTTTAACTTTTAATTTAATTTAATTTTACTCTCTACTTAACTTTTTTTTTATTGGTTGTTCAAAACATTATAATGCTTTTGACATATTTCATACATTTGATTAAAGTGGGGTATGAATTCTTATTTTTCCCACGTGTACAGATTGCAGGATCACATTGGTTATACAGCCACATTTATACATACTGCCATACTAGGGTCTGTTGTATTCGACTGCCCTTCCTATCCCGTTCCTATCCCTCCTCCCCTTCCCTCCCCTACCATCATCTCTCTCTACCCCATCTACTGTAATTCATTTCTCTCTTTTTTCCCCCTTTCCCTTCACATCCTCTTATATGTAATTTTGTATAACAATGAGGGTCTCCTTCCATCTTCCATGCAATTCCCCTTCTCTCTCCCATTCCATCCCACCTCTTGTCCCTGCTTAATGGTGATCTTCTTCTCATGCTCTTCCTCCCTGCTCTGTTTTGAGTCACCCTCCTTATAGCAAAGAAGACATTCGGCATTTGTTTTTTAGGGATTGGCTACTTTTTTCTTGTCATTTTACAGAGCATGATTTAAACACCCTAGAAGATGGATTCAACCATTACTGTCAGGCCCACAAATGGTTCAGGCCCACATTTGGGCCTTTTGTGGGCCTGAAAGTAACGTTTGACTTTATCAGTAGCTCTTTGTGTTGACTTTGAAAGGTGTGCCTAAGGAAGAAGGAAGGCAGGTGTTAATCATGACAGATGGTGATTAAGAATATCTTGGCAAAGAGTAAGAATACCTTTGCTTTTTAAAATTTTCTATTTATTTATTTAGTTGTAGATGGACATAATAGCTTTACTTTATTTATTTATTTTTATGTGGTGCTGAGGATTGAACCAAGTACTGTGCATGTACTAGGCAAGAGCTCTATCACTGAACCACAGCTCCAGCCCCTACCTTTGCATTTTGTATAGGAGAGAGGGAAGAAGAGAAGGAAGGGACAGTGCAGTGGGAAGGGCTGTGTGGTTTCTACATGTAATCATACTGAGAGCTACTCTACTGGTTTCCAGCCATTGTGAGGCCCAGAGTGCACTGGAAGCTTGTTCCAGGTACCAATTTCTGAATCCCTGGCTCCAGACATTCTGAATCAGATTTGGGAGGGCAGGGGCTTTGGGGAGTCTTGGGAGACAGGCAAGAGAATTACGGAGATTTACCTCAAGTGGATCTGATGCAGGCAATTCACAGGTACAACATTGTATATCCTGTCTCCCCTTCTTCCTTTCTATTATTATACCTGTGCATTATCCCAAAAATGTTTGCTTTTGATTTCAAACTCTGTGCATTAAAAGCCAGTGTGTACCACTTGTTCTTTCATTTGTAAAACAGCAACCTTAACGTATCTTCTTCTTTCTATCAATATCTGTCTGTGTATCTCTTTTGTTTCCAGAAAAGGGTAACTGAAATACACTAGAATTCACCTTTTCTTCCCCATTTATTAGCAAATCATGGAACTCTTCCTACAAAAGTAAGTATACAGATACCCAGACAATTCTTTTCAGTGATTGAATAGCACTGCATAATTGGATGCACCAAATATTATTTCACTGTTGCTTTAGTAATATAAATATAGATAGCTTCTATGTTTTTCTATTACAAGAAACCATACAGTGAACATTTTTATACAAATGTTGGTGAATATAGGTAGTATGTCAACAGAGTAAAGTTTAGAAATATGACTATTGGTTTTAAAAAAATGTGCATTTTAACAGACACTTATTAAAAGAAGAAAAGCAAATGGACACAAATATATAAAAAAATATTCAACATTCTTAACAATCATAGGACTGCAAGTCAAAACTACACTGATATTTCATATCACCCAGATATAATGGAAAACAATAAATATTGAAGATGATGTGGGGAGAAAGGAATACTTATCCATTGTTGATGGGTTGGAAAATCATCCACTTTAGAAAGCAGTATGGAGATTCCTCAAAAGATTAGGAATGGAAACACCATTTATTCCAACTATTCCATTCCTTGGCATTTACCCAAAAGATCTGAAATCAGCATATACTGCAGTGATTTCTGCATTCTAATGCTTATAGCAATGCAATTCACAATTGTTAACTTATGGAATCAGGCCAGATGCCTATCAACAGACAAATGGATAAAAAAGCATATATATATATATATATATATATATATATATATATATATATATATATATATATATATAATGGATATAACATATATACACACTTTTTATATATAAATATTATATATATATATTATGTATATCCATTTATATATCTTTCACACACAAACACACACATGAAACCATAAAGAATAAAATTATGACATTTGCTGGTAAATGGATGAAACTAGAAAACATGCTAGGAGAAATAAGCTAGACTCAGAAAGTCAAGTGTTTGTTTTCTCTGAAATGTGGAAGCTAGACTAAAATAAGGGTGGGAAAGGGGGCGGAAATCCCATGAAAATAGAAGATTTATCAGTGGAGTAGAGAAAGGGAATTGAGGAGGGTGGAGGAATAGGAAAAGGAAGGAACAGTAGAATGAAGCTGACCAAAATATCCTATGTACATACATAAATATACCACAGTGAATTTCACCTTTATGCATATCTATAATGGGCTACTTAATAGACCTATATAGGGGAATAGAGGAACAGGAACAGGGGAAGGGTGGGAGGGAGGTAAAGGAGACGTAACGGGAACTGAATTGGAGCAAATTATATTCCATGTGTGTACAATGATGTCCAAATAAAGCTCAGTGTTATGTGTAACTATAAGGCACTAATAAAGAAATTTAAAAGAAAACCCAAGGTTTGAGTACTTGCACATTGATACTCCTTATTCTGTGGGCTTTCAGCTATTGTTTACATAGTCAAGTTCAGATCCAAGGACTAAGTAAATAGATTCCAGTTTTTTCCGTGAAAACTGAAAACTCCCAAGCTTAAAGTGAGTACATAAACAGGAATGGATAGAAATTAGGGCTACTGATGCAATCTGTCAAAGTTCTTTTTTTCATGTGCCAATTTTACGTTTTTTTTCCCACTGAAGACTGGCTTCCTTCCAGGATGAAAAACATGAGAGTCTCTAGCTCTTGCATTTCATACCTTTCATCTTCTGCCCTAGGGTTGAGCTATCTTCCTTTCACTCCTGATAGAGAATCTTAGGAGAATAACTCTGAGCTGAGTTGGCCAGCTGCCTATACCTTATACCTTCAACATCTTGTCTGGGATTTTGGGGTCATGGAATAAGGCATGACTTTTGTCCATCCATACCTATGCTTCTGGAACACTCTTAGAAACACAGTATAGCCAATGAACCCAGGTAATTTGTATATGAAATACTTTGTGTCTAAAAAATCCAAAATATTTAACATTTGGAATTGAAATCTTGCCTGACACTTAAGCATTCAATAAACTGTAGTTGGATGAATTTTACTCAACAGATGTTTATGAAGTGAGTCTTCTTTGCTAGGTACTATATTAGGTTCTGGGTGTAGGAAGTAAGGCAAAAATTCCTTCTTGAAGCTTATATATGTTAGGGCTGAACAGATGAATATGATGGGTCTCTAATGAGAAACCAAGGACTTCTAAAGGAACCCAATTTTTCACCATCTTAGGTTGCATAGTTGTTATAGGTCATCCAAGAGCATATTCAATTCTTTTCCTATATCAAACAAGGACTCTGTTTGTTTGTTTTTTTTCAAAAAATGTAGATCTTCTAAGTGAGACTTATGTCATATTGCTTATTAGTTCCCAGACTGGTTATTTAGGTGGAACAAACCTTGTCATGCCTAAAGTATGGATATGAAGTCACATAACTGAAATTGCTTTATTCGTAAAACAAATATATCCTTTTTTGAGGACACAGCTTATGGGAAGTATGGAATGACATTTTCCCTCCAATCACTGCTTGATGTTGTACTCTGTCACATTCTTCACTTTCAATCCTTTAATGAAATTATGGGCAGATTCCACAAACATTTTTGTTGTTTTGCTTCTTAGGACTCCAACCATTCTAGTTCAAACTCTAATTTTGAATTTCATAGTCAAGACTGTTTTCTCTTTTGCTATTAGTTGCACATATGCCTAGTGCAGTATATTAAGACAGAGTCAAGACAATGTGGACCCCCATCCAAATTTGGTGAAGATGTGCAGCTGGATAATGGAACATATGTACCAAGAGGGTAAGAAAAGTTTAATTATTCATATAGTGAGGCTTTATGGGAAGAACAGGAAATTCCAAAGCATGTTCAAAATGGCCTGGGAGATCAAAGAACCTAGACAGGCTTGGTGTTTTTAAGCGGTTACAGAGTGGAGACACCTGAGGGTTCCTATGAGAACAGCAGCTTGGTTTGAGCAACCTTCCAGCACCAATCAAGGGAGCACCTGCACTTTCCTATCAGTTGCCCATGACAATGAAGAAGGAAAGGAAGAGTCAGTTATTTGTCAAACATCAGAAATGGAAATAGAGCCTTTACTACAGTCCAAGCAGGAGCCTCTCTCTCTTCATTTCTACTCCTCTATATGGGAGGATAAGCAAAGAGAAAGATATTAAACAGAATGACAGTGCTCTCAAAGCATTCAATGTTCATTTTGAACAAATGGCACAAACACGATTCTTTAAAAATGTTAGTACTTGTTATTAAGCAGTCACAGTTTTTCTTTTGTATCACTGCAAAATTTCATGTTAAATAGATCTACTGAATTGTGTATATTTTATTTTATATACAGGGAATGTAGTTACTCCAGAGGTGGCCATGAATCAGCAGCATCTACATTCTCTAGGAGCTTGTGAAAAATGCAGACTCTTAGAATTCCCCCAAGACCCACTGAATTGGAATCTTCATTTTACTGAGTTCTCCATAATAAGCTTTCTTTTTTGTCTTACAAAGTAGTTCCAATGGAAAAAGGGTTTTCCACACACATACCTGTTTGATCAAGTTAGCTCTGGAAATAAACCAACCTCTGTATTGTTTCTAAATTCAGGAAAGCAACTGGCTTTTAATTTTTTTTCTCCACCTGATCCCAAAACATATTTTAACCAAGTTTTCACTTTTCAGTTCATTGTTTTAGTTTCATATAAATGTGGGTAGTATGTAACAGCGTAATAATATTTTTTGAGGTAAAATATATTACTCAGAAGATATATTCCCCTTGTTCAGAGTTTAGGACACGATCCTTAGAAAAACACACAAAACAAATTCTTATATAAATGTGTGTGTTAGTTTGTCTTAAGTGAGAAAGCATCCTGTTCTGGTAAAGCAACAAAAAGCAAATAGGATTAAATCCATGTCTGTCATGAAGAGGAACATTTCCTTCTGTGAGGTCCAGGCAAGTATTTCAAAATGGATACTGAGTTCAGAGCCCTGTAAGACTTTCTCCTGTGTGCAGGAGGGTTAGACACCTTGAACAAGACATGGCTTCAAGAATTTCAAACACCTTTTATTCCCCAAGTCCTATAGTAGCCATTTAGTATCTGGAAATATGTCACTCAAATATTGCTTGAGTCAAAGGAATAAAACCTCAATAAAAAGCCACACTTTTTGTTAAAGTAGACTGGTGTTAAATCCACTCCTTTAGTCTGATCATGATTGAATTGTTTTCCAAAAGGCAGTGCTGTCTTCATATCACATTGTTCTTCTCTTGCTTCCAAATTTACTTCTGGTTTTACCTCCTTCAAAACTCATTCCATTTTGCAATCTCCTACTGATTTCTCATGTCTCTAAGTCCTTTTGCACATGGGACATGACTCACATTAACATTTTATTGCACACTGTTGTTTGGCAATTATTTCCTATGTCTACCTTTTCCTCCAAGCTTGACTGTTAAAGTCCTTTAGGATAGATGTGATGTATTAACAGTACTGCATTCCCAGTGCTTCCAATGAGCTTGGAACATCTTAGGTGCCTAGAAACAAGTTGTTGTTTAAATCAGTTTGCTCTATTGCCTACAGAATGAAATGCAGGAGTCAGATTTTTCCTGGGTATATAGAATCAGAAGGCTCATTAAAGCTCTGCAGGGGATCATGGAAAATAGAAGTAAGAGACGATGACGGAAAGAGAGTTGAGAATATTTACAGTCAAACTTTGAGCTTTACAGATTTGCCTAAAGCTAACTCTTGATGCCAACTCTGCTTACCCAAATTTGCCAAGGTTAAAGTTTGTAAAGGGTGGGTGAATGAAGTAACTGAAGCTTAAACCAGACTCTGGCACCATAGTCTTGGCTCATGTTTCTGGCAGTGGTTCTCTCTGTTGTGGAGGAAATCATAGTACAATTATCAGAGGTACTGACAGATCCCTCCCTAGCTTTTAGACTAAAGGCTTAATTGATCTTCCCCTGACCTGGGTGTCTCCAAAAGAACTGTGGGTTAGTTCATCTAATCTATTCTTGGATTATGAAGTTTCTGACAACCACAAATGTCTCCACTTACTAGGACTTTGTTCTAGCTTCTAACATTCAGCTGTGATTGGCTTCATCACATTCATGATGTGGGGTTACATGACACCTTTTCATTTGTAGATATTGTGTGGATACCGGCGTGACCCAGAACATCATGGAAAGTTTCCTGTAGCTCTTTCTGTGGGTTTGAATAGTGAATGCAAAGAGTTCCACTTTTTCTTATCTCTTCTCACTTCTGTGAATACATTTGCCAGGTCTTGGTCAATTAGTGCCATTATTGCTAGGTAGATTCATTTGTAGTTACACAAGAGGTGCCGCAGTCCGGCTGCAGCAAAATAACCAGGGGGTGACGAGCAACTTGTGTAGATTGATACAGCAGGAGTGGGAGCCGTTTATTGTAGGACAGGAGGGGTATATATAC
The DNA here is from genome assembly GCF_048772815.1 of Callospermophilus lateralis. Classification (NCBI taxonomy): domain Eukaryota; kingdom Metazoa; phylum Chordata; class Mammalia; order Rodentia; family Sciuridae; genus Callospermophilus; species Callospermophilus lateralis. Next base: position 80,563,809 of record NC_135310.1, on the reverse strand, counting down.
ATTCCACACAGTTTATCTTAATTAACATAAACTAGATACAGCAGTCAACCAATAAGGAATCTCCACACTTAATGGCTCCCTGGCTTTACTTCACAAACCACTCCCTCTGGCAAAATGCCAGGCGCCATCTTGACTTGTTTACAGACCCTAACATTGAGGGATACTTTTTTCCACTCCCACATATATAAAACTCACTCAGAAAAAAAACTATACGCTTCAATTAATTTACTTATTTCCTTTATGGGAGACCAGAAAACTAACTAATGTATGTTCTGAGGGACAATATTTACAGTTCGTTACAAATAATGCTTCATTTGCTATATTCGTGCTTATGTACATGTGCTAATAACTACATTAAATATTGTTGCTGGGTCTTATATAAAAAAGCACAGTTGTCCTTTGTACCATATTTAGTTATAATTTAATGAAATGTGAATTTTTCATTATAGTTTATATATAAAATAATAGAATTTGAATGATCACTCTGTTTTAAGTCATAGAGCCAATTATCCAATCAGTTTTGAGATTCATGGTGGTTTAATATAACCTTCAAACACACAAATATCTTGCACTTACATATTTACTCAGGCAGGGCATACTTCCTTTACTGATTCTGTAACTCCCTAAGTCAGTTTTGATTGCCAGTACTATTCATCACATCATTTCCTTGCTCTCAATCCTGCATTTACATCTCTTCCAGACTTTTGTCTTTTTACTTTCAACTTCTGCAGCCTAGCTGAAATCATCTTGATCAGTAGAAAAAAAAAGCAATCATTTCACATTCCTAATGTGAAACTAATATTTGAGTTGAATATACTGCAATGTGTTGGATACAAATTATACAACAGGTTAAAATACCATGGTTTATAAGTAAGTGGCCAGAATATTTATTTTTAAATCCTGACATGAAGGTTAGGCATTTTCTGAGCATCTTTTAGTGGCTAGGTACTGTCGTCCTAACAGCTTTCCATACATAATCTCGCTTGTCACTACAAGATAGGTGGTTTTTACTATCATTCTACAGAAGAAAGTGAAAGTGTTTCAAATAGAAGAAGAGAAAGTACAGCCTCAATCTCCTGGTTGGTAAGAGATAAAGCTGTGCTTGAAACCCAAATGTGTGTTATCTCTGTCTTACTTTTTTAGGGAGAAAACAGAAAAACTAGAAAAGTTGATCGCATTGCAAGGTGCCATTGACCCATTAATGTCTTTGGACACTGGTATTCTAGGAAATCACTGACCCAGGTCCTGCTTTCACAACCTTTGCATTCAGGATGCCTGTGTTTGTGAAGAGGCTGAATTAGTTCTATCCCTTCTCTAGGAGAATTTCTGGTTGTAACTCAGTTTGGAGAAAATAAATTTTCCCCTTAGATTGTTGTATAACATAAAATATCCTCTAGTCAACTGTTCCTTGGCTTGATAAAACTTTTAATGGGCTAAGGTGCTGCAAAGATAAATTTTATTGGAAGTGGAACTCTAATAATAAACTGAGGAGAGCATTTATATTCACTTGCAGAGTGCACAACACTTAGTATTTGAGAAAATAGTATTGGCACAATGGCTGAAGAGACGTAGTAAAAAGAACATAAAATTTTTAGTCTATTTGACCTATCTATCAAGCAGAGATTTTCCATTAATAATTTATAAGACCACTGGCAAGTTCTTTAATTCCTTTTAAATTGGGACAACACTATCTATTAGGGCTGTAAGTTGTCAGAATTTGCAGTAATTTCTTGAGTGTCTATAAACAAGATGTGTTCAATAAATGTTAACTTCATTTCCTGAATCATATAGTGGTATCATGAATCCTTGTTTTATGTTCTAGAATATAACATTTTAAAATATTTTTAGTCATCAAGATTTTATAAAAGTCTCCAGTTAAGTTTCAAATTTATGTTTTTTTTTTCTTTGTTCCTTTGGGAAGTTTTTCAGATGCTTTGGGGAAAATTCTAAGGGTGATAGGTCTACGTTCTTTGAGAGGAACTTTTCTATATGAGAACAAAATTAGAAGACTTTATTGTAGAAACTACAGGCATAGGAAAACTTAGCTTTCTGATTGACAGGCAGATCATTTAAATATTTTGAGCAGAACTGAAAAATCAACCTCCATTAGGAACAATAGTATATGGAAGAATATTATTGCTGTATTTAGGAGATACTGAAATAGGTAGACATATTTTAAATACAGATTCACATTCTGTGATTAAAACTGATTCTGTGGCCAATGAGAATCTCTTTGACTAGGTCCCCTTCTTCTATCAAACAGACCTAGCCTGGCAGAGTGGAAACAGCAGAGAACTTTGGAATAAAACATCTGTCTTAGGTGATCAGTTGGAAACCAACCAAACAACCAACCAACCAAACAAACAAACAACAAAACCCCACAGCAACTTGGACTTGAACTGGCTCCATCCTCATTAACGGAGGACCCTTAGTTTAGACACCTGCCTTTCTATAGCTATGGTTCATCATCTATAAAATGCTCACAACTAAAATTTTAGCTGGACTGTGAGGATCAAATAAATAAGAAAGCATTTTTATGGTAAGTTTAATGTTAATATTTTTTTACCACTATATCTACCCAAAAGGCTAAAAGTATCCTGCATCTTGATGAAACAAGGTAACAGTGGAATCAAGATAGGATGAAGGGGAAAAACAAGGAATACTTTAAAATAGGCTTGAAAATCAAACAAACATTGAGTGTCATCCTAGACTATTTAACTCCTCACTCAGTGGGAGGACAGAGATGGTGACAAAACAGGTAAGGACTGATGAGGAGGAGAGTGCAGCCCTGGGGCTGGGCTGGTGGGAGATGGATGAGGAGCTGTCTCTCACTTTATCTCCCCCTCTTTGGGAACCCTCAGCCAAAGCTTTTACCTGGACTAGGTGAGACCAGTCTGTGCTCACAGCCCTGAATAATTACTAGATGACGTTTGGAAGATGAGTTTCTTACCTATTGATCACAATTAGCATGGTTAATTGTCAACTGCCTTTTCGGAAGGCAAAGCAGACGATAGTTTTAGTGGAAATCAAATAGTGGCATACATATCACTTTCACATACAACTCATAAATACCACTTGGAAATCTTAGCTTCCTTTGCCTGCCCACAGAGAATGTGTGCTGGGAAAATGAGTTTGTAACCGTAATGACACAAGAACTTGATGGAAGTGCTGGTATTCAGCGTTTCAATAGCCTTCATCTCATTGTCAGTGAAAATTGCTCTTCAAGGACTGCTATGAGAAAGAAATTTGTCAAAAGGGTTTGAAGGGGCAATCACAAATTGCTGATGAAAGTAGATGAAGCTATGAAAAAGATTTATGAAGACTGATTTAGAATTGAATAGTGTTATGAGACACTTTTGGAATTCCACAGCGTGGCTGGGGCCAGGAGGGAAGGGATAAAAAAGGGTAGAATACTGCATATTGTTTGCCAGCAGACACATTAGGCCCTACAGCTCAGATCTCAGCTGTAAAATCCGTTGCACTCTGGGCGTATTGGTTGTGGGAAATGCCTGTGGTTTTCCCAGCCTGCCTCTCTCAGCAGGCTTTGAGTGCAAGTAGTCTCAAAGGCTATAAGAAACCCATAGGAAAGGCATCAGTGAAACCTAGTAGTTGAAACAAAATGGAAATAGCAATGAAGTGTTAATTGAAACAGTTTTTTTGGAAGTAGGCTGTGAATCATCTTATGATGATATTGCTCACTTCTTAAGGGAAGTGGCATGGTGTGTGTAGCTCTTGGTTGGCTGTCTCCTACACCTATTGGAGGAATAAGCCCAATTTTCTCTATTTAGGTAAGAAGGATGTCATCAGTCACATGATCAGCCTAGTGGGAGTCAGCAATTTCTGCCCCTTAACCCAAGGCACCCTTCATAGAAAACATGAGTTTACTGAACTTTTTCAACCTTAGCCACCAAACACCAAATTTTAATCTGTTTAAATTTTCATGCACCATAATCCTTGTTCTAAATGTAATTTTTTAAATAATGGATTGAAGTTATATCAGAATTGGGTAATTGTTACTGTTTTGCTATTTATTTCATTCAGATTGATTTTATAAGTGATTCAAATCTAAACATTTAATAAGCAGAATGTTCTTGCCAACTACCTATATTTATGCTGGTGTATATGTGTGTGTGTGTGTGTGTGTGTGTGTGTGTTTTACTCTTGAATGAATAAACAAAATTAAAATTCCTAGTAGCCAAATCCCTAGCTTGGCCTCAAAGAACCATGGGAACAATAATGTGCAGCAAACGGGACGTTAGAGTGTGTAAACAAGTCAGGATGGCACCTGGCATTTTGCCAGAGAAATGTTAGAGTCTGTAAACAAGTCTGGATGGCGCCTGGCAAAATGCCAGAGGAAGTGGTTTATGAAGTAACAAAGTGAGCCATTAAGTGTGGAGATTCCTTATTGGTTGACTGATGTATCTAGTTTATGTTAATTAAGATAAACTACATGGAATATATAAATATCGCTCCGGTCCTACAATAAACGGCTCCCATTCCTGCTGTATCAAGGTACACAAGTTGTTCATCACCCCTGGGCAGATGGTGACCCATACGGGGAGCCCCGGGACACTCGGGGGTAAATGACGAAAAAAAAAAAGCTGCCCATCCATAGATAGGACGGAAGCAAATCTGCTCGTCCCTCGTCCCTAGGCAGATAGGGCAAAAGGAAAAATGGCCATTCTGAGAAACTGGAGAAGATTAATACAGTATGTTTGTGTCTTGTTTTGTCTCAATGTATTGTATTGTCTTTATGATGAAAATATGGAAGGAGTATTAAGTAAATTGATAAGGGAAAGAGGCACCCCAGTGGAACCAAGAATAGTTAGGGCATATGTTGATAGAAGCCCAGGAACTCTAATCAGAAAAAAGAAAGTTCAAAGGAGGAAGGATTATCAAGAAAAAAGTTGCAACAAAAAGCTATTACTGAATACTTTTCATTACCGGAGGGTGCATAAGGCGGCTGCCAGTGCACAAGCTGGTCATGGCGCAACAAGGATTTTCCAAGCAGCAATTGCCGGCTCTTCCCCGCCTCCCTGCCCAGGGGATCGTCCGGGACGCCACTGCAAGAACCCAAATCTAGACCTGACCCAGAGGCATAGTCTCACAAGCTCTTGCTCCCTGTGCCCGGAAGCAATTTGAGACCAGGACTCTCCCCAGGGCCATCAGGGGCTGCCCGGGATGCTACAGCCAGCTGAAGACGCTACCAGCATCCCTGAAGTTTAATATTTCCAAGGCCAATAACTACAATGGTTCTCCCACACCTGGAAGCTAATGAGTAATGAGCACTATTAAGGCTTATTTCAAATGTAAAAAAAACCTTGAGATAATGTACTAAATTGTTCAGAAGGATGTTTTCTTAGCGCCTGCTGGAATACTACAGGATTTTCTTTAGCCATCCGGAGTTCCTGCCTTCATCCCAGTGCCAATGAAAACAAAGGTGGAAGAATTTACAATGTTGCTGAGAACCGGATGAAACTTCGGCTGAGAAACGGACGAAACTTCAGATCAAGCTAGCTACCTGCAAAACTTACCTGGACTGTGATTTAAGCTAGCTGCCTGCAAAACTTAGCTGGACTGTGATTTACCTGGTCTGTGAGTTAATCTATTGAGATACTGCTTTACCTGGACTGAGACAACAAACTGTAATCTACAACAAATTGTAACTCGATATCTTTACAAATGGTGTCTTGCTGGTATAATTTTTCCAAGGGCTTCTTGCATGGAGCCATCAATTGGCTTAGTATTGTGGCATTTTGTTTCCTCCCCTTCTGCTTGTAGCAGATTATTTATGGTGTTTATGTAAAAACCACTATGGTCATTATTTAAATTAAACAAAAGGGGAAAATATTAGAATCTGTAAACAAGTCTGAATGGCGCCTGGCAAAATGCCAGAGGGAGTGATTTATGAAGTAACACCAGGGAGCCATTAAGTGTGGAGATTCCTTATTGGTTGACTGCTGTATCTGTTTTATGTTAATTAGATAAGCTGTATGGAATGTATAAATACTGTTCCTGTCCTACAATAAATGGCTCCCACTCCTGCTATATCAATCTACACAAGTTCCTCGTCACCCCCCGGTTATTTTGCCCAGCCAGCCGGGCTGCGGCAATCCATGAATGGATTTTTATCCTTTTACAAAACATGGGAAATATTTTAGCAAGATTTAAGAATGAAGTTAGCAGAAAGAATTACAACTGAGATGTCAACCTCCCAATGATACATGCCATTGTCCATTCATAAATCTCGTATCTAGGCTACCATGCTTTTCAGCTCCCTCATTAGTTTATCCATAAGAATTAGAATCAGAACATCTCATTTTGTGCTTCCTGAGACATGCTGCACAGAATGTTAATGATCAAAACCAGAAATAGAGCAACCTTTAAAAGTGATGTTTCCATCACAACATTTAGAATCTAGCGATGTGGGAGCAAAATAAAGGAAAAGAAACTTGGTTATTGCAACTCCTTGAACACTAAAGAAATGGAAACAGATTTTATGACTTCTGGTCATTTTTCTATTAGGATTTAGCAAAGTAAGCTTGTGTGCATGCCGTACTTCAGTACTGCTGCTGGTCTCAGGTAGGCTGGGCTCAGATCCTTCTCTCTGGGCTATTAAAGAGTTCACCGTGACTGCCTTGAGTTCTTCCATTGTGCTATCCATCTGCATGGAACAGCATACCTGTGAGTACCACTTCTGTTCTCTAAACCATAAATGAGAGCACATTTCTGCTCTCCTATACTACTGCATCCCTTCATCTTGTAGTATCAGAGAATGAAGGTGAAATCTGCGATATAGACCATAATAAGCTTCTTTCTTTTGTTTCCTACTTTCCCTTTTCTCACATTCCAAGAAGTAACTCATTTAAATTAATTAAACATAAAGAATCTAGTGATAAAGCGTATCCTAGCTTCATGAAGACCATTTTTAAATTTATGGCCTAAGTTTCTAAATATACATTTGTGCTTAAAGTTGACTGTGTTCATTATAAAATGAATGGAAACAAAGGTTACCAAAAATTCAGAATTTAAGGAACATTAAAAATTGATGTCTAACCACAAAAGTCTCTTTATATTACAGTCACTTTTTAAATGGTAATTTTTACTCTTGAGTCTCATTGGGAGGTTCAATTTTATCTTTCTAAAAATATTATTTAAACAATCAACCATTTTGGTGACCTTTTAAACACAATATTTTGAAATAATGCAGACATATGAGAAAAATTCAAATTGTGACATGATATATGTTTAGTGGAAAATCTCTTTTTTTCCCCTTGATCACTAGGCTTATAGTCTTCCTTCCCAGATTTATTCAGTACTAGTAGTTTTAAAGCATGTCTAGAAAGAAATATATGCAGAATAGTGTATCTATCCCAAAGATGTTTGTAGCTTAATCCTTGAACTCTTAAGAATATGTTCACTTACATGGCAAAAGGCACTTGGCAGAGGTAATTTTGAGATGGTGGGTTAATCCTGGTTTATTCATATGGGCCCAGTTTTATCACAAGAATCCTTATGACAGAGAGGCAGGAGAATCACTCAGAGAAAGATTTGAAGTTGGAGTACAGATGCTTCTTCCACCCTGTGAAGGAGCAGTTGAGAGTTGAGAGTCTACAAAAGATATTAGAGCTTCATTGCAAACTTTCCTCTTTCCTCACACTCTCTTTTTTGGTTTAGAGTTCATGACAGGATTTCTCTTTGCTCAGCTCAATAGATAACAATTGCATATACTCTCAAATCTGAAGCACGCTAGCGAAGTGCAGTGATAGGATCTCCAGGACCTGACAGTATTTTTAGAAATAAGAATTTCAAAGTAAGTAATTACATTAATAATGTTTTCAGTCAGATGATTTCAGTAAATTTTTGACTGTGATTTCAGTAAATTTCTTCCAGTGATTAAAACCATTTAATATTCTTTAGGAACTGAGTAACTGCCATTGCTTTTGTGTTGATCTCCTCCACCCCCACGAATTTCTTTGAAGCTATGTGAAAACACACCCATGTAACGCAACTGGAGACCTGCTTGCAGAATATTCATAACCATATGTTCATATTTGACTTAAAATATGGATCACACTATATTGATTTAATATATAAATAAATGTCTTTCTTTGGGTGGGAGGTGCTAGAGATGAAACCCAGAGCCTCTCACATGCTAAGCATGCATTTTCCCATAGAACTACACCTCAGCCCTGCTTGACTTGACTTAAACCATGCTTTTGGTTATTAACATAAACCCAGTCAATAGTCTGAAGTTTTATTGGTCTTTTATATCACTCATGCTCATTGGGCATTTTTTCTTGTTTCTATGCAAGTGTGAATTTGGGGAGAATTGTTTGGTTGATACTTGCTTTCCATTCTGAAATAGCAGTGAAGAGAAAGGCCATGCCCATTGATCTCAGAGGCTACTCATTTTAATTACTTCCTTTGGTTGCTAGAAAGCTTAAACCTGGTCCATAGGTGGAATCTCTCATGATCTGTGGAAGAGCTGAATCAAGTCCTATCACCTTACATCAACCACCAGGCTATGTGGTCACATATTTTGAAAAAAAAAACCAAACAAACAATTATACTTATTTTAACTGGTTGGCTCACTAAATTTCCTAGGATGAGTCTTAGATAAATTTTATCCACAATGATTTCTGTTATTTGTTGAAGAGATTTAGAAAGAAATCCTACTCTAGATTGGGATATCTGTGGCCATTTAATGTTCAAATTCCACTTTATTTAGGTAAATGGTGAGACATGGTGAATATTTTTGAAAATGAAATACAGAGAACTTCTGATAATCCTAAAATAAAATAGTCAAAAACAGGGAAATAATGAAATGCTTTAGATGTTAAGTGGTGACAAAATTTGAATGTGCCTTGGAAACAATTAAAAGAGATTAAATGCAGAAATGGGTGTGGTTAATTTTGTTATATTTACTTTCCTTGAAAATTAATCATTTTCTTGTATGACACAGAGTAAATTTTTTCACATGTATTTTTCATAGGTCAGAATCTGACTCTCTAAGAGATCATTTAAATAAGGATATGATATAATTCATGTTTGGTCAAATTCCACGAATACATTCATATTTTGGAGGGAAAAATTTATTCATTCAGTATTTGAGTGACTGTTAGACAACTTGACTAGATAATATATGTATATTACTTCTGGTGATCTTCCCTTATATTTTCATTTTAAAATTGAGGAATTGATAAAGTGAAAAGTAGGGGTCTTATAGTAGAGCTCAGTGAGCCCAAATTCTCCTAACTTCAATGTTTTGTTCACCATCGCACAGAAACTCCTAATAATACTGACAGAGTAAAATGAGTACTATGTTGGAGTTACAGGTCAAGTGCTATGGAAATATGAGAATTATTCATGAAGTGGGGAGTGGGAAAGGCCCCATAAAAATTAGGCTGAAAACATTTGACCGGGTCACTCATATATTTTTCTAAGGGGTTTGCATTTTGTTCATTAGGCCATAGGGAGCCATTAACAGATTTTTTTAAAGAAGCATAAGGCATGTTTCAAGTGTGTATTAAGAGAATAACTTTAACAGCTGTGAGAATCAAAGGCTAGAACAGAGCTTATTGCCATAGTTATTTTGTTTGCCTGTGAATCCACCATATATTTAGTGTGAATCAATTGTATTGTTAGTATTATAGTACTAATATTTCATATATTATAAAGTTCTATAAGAGATAAATAAAATATTCAATTTTTAATTTTTTACATTATATTATTAATAAATACTTTTGTCTAATATAAAATTAAGATAGTAATAAAATTTTATATCATATATCATTTGTGTATATTTATAATCAGAATGATGTGATTGATTATATTTCTTAAAAAAAATCACCCCAAACCCCAACATGTAGTTAACTCTTTGTTATAGAACTGTACATAATGTGTTGGTTTAAGTTCAGTATGTTTTGAAGTTTAATTTCATTACTTCACATGGTTGATATAATATTTAAATTTTTTCCCATTTATTCACTTTTTAGGACATTAATTTAATTGTGAACCTTACCCTCCAATTGTATAGCATTTTTAAAAAATATTTACTTTTTGGTGTAGATGGACACAACACAATGTATTTTATTTTTATGTGGTGCTGAGGATTGAACCAGGGTCCAGCCCATGCTAGGCAAGCGCTCTACTGCTGAGCCACAATCCCAGCCCCTGTATAGCATTTTGTATTAGAATTTAGGAAATTCCATCTTCCCTGACATTGGACAGTTGTTACAAACTAATTGGAAATTTTTGGATTTTAAATTTTTAATAAATCAGCTTTATACCTGCAAAATTATGTAGCCACATTGGATTTGACTACTTTGTCATGTTTCTACCTTAGAATGTGACTGATTAAATAGATCAGTGTGTGACTTTCTTATTCTCTGGGCATGAGTTTTTAATGCTGTCTTCAATTTACTCTTTTAAGTTTCCATTTTTTGGAGCAGCAGTCTTTTTTTTCTGCAATTATGTGTTGACCAGTTCAATTACAATGGGATATCAAAGCCCTACTCTTAACTGCTTTGTAAGGCAAAATGCTGTCAACCGCACTGTGAGAAAAGCCTTCTTTGCCCTTAGGATAATCACCATGCCAGAGGAAATGGCTGGCACAGGGAGGGTGCCAGCATGGATTTACACATTCAGAATTGTAGCTAATTCTCATCTAGAACTTGCTTTTTCCTAAGCACTGTTGTGTATTAACTAATTCTCATAGTGTCTCCATGTAAAAAGTTTTATCTTCCTGTTATACATGAAGAACTGAATTATTTCTCATTTGATATTCATTGAATTTTGGGATTAAATACAAATATAAGTAGAAGACTTACATTTTCTTCCAGTGCTCTAGGAGATTAACTTAACAGCCCTCTGGGAGCCTTAATTTGGGAATCCTCAGATTAGAGATGTGATGGAGTAAGGGAAGGAGGTAGATTTGAGGAGGGCCATAGGCAAATGTAAAACAAGGACATCATGAAGTAGGACAGGGGGAGTGGAGTCATCTCCACTGGAAAGTAGATTTCTTAGTATTTATCACACAGTAACATAAACTTCAGCTAACATGGAAGAGACCATAAGTAGCAATATTACAAAAGGTAGCGTTATCTACAAAAGCTCCAGCATTGATTAAATATAAACTTTAGGGTTAATGTCAAGCAATGTGTTACTGGTCCACTCTTTCCTCAATCCAGTGATTCACTTTCTCACTTTCCAGCGTGTTAATCACTGAGTTGGTGCCTCCGTTGGCTGACCCAGTGTTAGCAGAGGGGTGTTGAGTATGGCTGCCACTTTGATTTTGGGTGAGATGATATATCTCAGGGGCACAGAAGGATTGTGAGGCAAGCACCTGATGCTAATTTTCCTCTTTTATACCTACATGCAGTCACATGGCCAGGGGTGCTTGAACTTGTTCTGAATCTGCAGATCAGCCTATGACCCTACAACACCAGACATTTTGTATAATTTATCAGTATTTTGATAATTATAATTATCAGTATAATTTATCAGTATAATCAGCTGGGGAGCTGATTATCTTCCTTTAATGTTTTTTTTATTATACTTTTAATAAATGATACTTTAAAATTTTTATACTTTTTAAAATTTTTACAAATTTTAATTTTGCCTCTAAAGATGTTTCTCATTCCAAATCTATATAACTATTTACCCATATTGTTTTCCTTTTATGAAATATTCTTTTAGTTTTTTAAACTAGCACATCAATCTAATAGTGTTTGGCAAATAATGTGAAGATCATTTTTTCCCCTGTTATGAACCAGTTATTCTAGACCATTTGTTCAATAGTCCTATTGATTTCTAAGGGTAAATAATTTTATATTTAGTGCTATTTCAACATTATCTTATTTCATTGTATATTATTGGCAGTGTTATAATTTTTGAATTTATGCTCTATTTTAGCATGTGAAAGTGTTAATTAATACTCTCTTGATCATCTTCATTACAAAATTTCATCTTTATCCTATTTATTTTTATAGCTAATTAGGATCAACTCAATATATTCCAAAAATTTATGCTTTGACTTTTATTGGAATTATTTTTGATAATGGTATAAATCAATGTGTTGAAAATGTTTTTTTATAATATTGAGTGTTTCAAATAATGAACATTAATTGGTTCAATACTGATTTTTTTAAATCCCTAAGTAAAATATTAGATTTTTGTTTTCATAGGTTCTTAAAAATAATGCTTTTCCCAGACACTTTGTATAACTGTTTTGTATTTTTTCTATTTAATCTTCAAATTTATTTTATAAATAGTAATCTCTATCATCTTGAAGATTGATACAAAGGAAAATTCATTGGTTTTCTTTATTTTCGGGTATACAGTCACTTATTGAACCTTCTTATTAAGTATACTTGTTTTTATATTGATTCTCTGGAATTTTCGCATATATGGATTCTACTGTCTCAAAGGGTAACAATTTTGATTCTTGATTTCTAGACCTCAAAATTCACTTTATTTCATTGCAGAACTATTATTGTAAAATATTCATGGATTACTTTCGATCTAGTGAAAATATTGCATGCCATATTTACAATGGCAAGAGGTTGGCTTTAATTACTACAAAGACTATGTGTTTTATCATCCCCTTAGTGTGACAATAGTACATAAAACAAGGATGCAAATCAAAGTCATTAGCTATCTCTGTATACGAAAGTCTGGGCCTGCTTATTTTGAATGTATACACCTGGTTACCAACTCTCAAATCTTCTTTACTATTTCTATCTATGTTGATTACAAAGGTCTATTTTGCCATGGATTTTTTTCCTGCTTATTCTGAGCTACAGTGGTCTTCTTTACCTTAGATTACTTGTTTATTTATACAGTTTGAACCCCATTCTAACCAGTTATCTGTACCTGTACTATTGACCTACTAGTAAGTAGTTTTGGGAGTGCATGTTAATTTAATCTGAAGATAAATAGCTCATTAGATCCGACTGGAATATATATAAACCTAAAAGTATAATATTAAAGAAATATCTACAATATTATTAGATTTCTCATCTTAGAAATAAGAAATAGTTGTAAGCTGAAAATAAACAACATTTTAGATTGCAGTAGAGTTTTATTTTATTTATTTATTTTATATATATATATATATATATATATATATATATATATATATATATATATATTAGTTGCTCAAGACAACACAACGATCTTGACATATCATACATTTGATTCAAATAGGGTATGAATTCTCATTTTTCCACGTGTACAGATTGCAGGATCACATTGGTTATACATCCATGTGTATACATACAGCAATCCTAGTGTCAGTTGTATTCTGCTGCCCTCCCTATCCCTCTTTCCCCTCCCCTCCCCTCCCATCCCCTCCCCTCCCCTCCCATCACTATTCTCTACCCATTCTACTGTGACACTTATCTCTCTCTCTTTTTTTTTCTTCCCTTCCTCCTCACATCATCGTATATGTATTTTGTGAACCCATGAGGGTCTCCTTCCATCTTCCGTGCAATTCCCCTTTTCCCTCCCTTTCCCTTCCTCCTCTTTCCTTGTTTCATGGTAATCTTCTTCTCATGCTCTTCCTTCCTACCCTGTTTTGAGTCACCCCACTTATATCAAAGAAAACATTTGGCATTTGATTTTAGGGATTGGCTAACTTCTCTTAGCATAATCTGCTCTAATGCCATCAATTTCCCTGCAAATGTCATGATTTAGTTATTTTTTAATGCTGGGTAATATTCCATTGTGTATAAATGCCACATTTTTAAAATCCATTCATCTGTTGAAGGGCATCTGAGTTGGTTCCACAGTCTAGCTATTGTGAATTGTGCTGCTATTAACATTGATGTAGCTGTGTCCCTGTAGTATGCTCTTTTTAGGTCTTTTGGGTATAGTCTGAGAAGGGGAATAGCTGGGTCAAATGGTGGTTCCATTCCCAGATTTCCAAGGAATCTCCATATTGCCCTCCAAATTGGCTGCACCAGTTTGCAGTCCCACCCACAATGTACAAGTGTATCCTTTTCCCCACATCCTTGCCAGCACTTGTTATTGTTTGACTTCATAATGACTGCCTTTCTTACTGGAGTGAGATGGTATCTTAGACTGGTTTTAATTTGCATTTCTCTGATAGCTAGAGATGGTGAGCATTTTTTTGTGTACTTGTTGATTGATTGTATATCCTCCTCTGTGAAGTGTCTGTTTAGATCTTTGGTCCATTTGTTGATTGGATTTTTTTTGTTGTTGTTGTTGTTTAACTTTTTGAGTTCTTTGTATACTCTGGAGATTAGTGCTCTATCTGAAGTGTGAGGGGTAAAAATTTGTTCCCAGGATGTAGGCTCCCTATTTACCTCACTTATTTTTTCTCTTGCTGAGAAAAAACTTTTTAGTTTGAATATGTCCCATTTGTAGATTCTTGATTTTAACTCTTGTGCTATAGGTGTCTTATTAAGGAATTTGGAGCCCGACCCCACGAGATGGAGATTAGGGCCAACTTTTTCTTCTAGTAGATTCAGAGTCTCTGGTTTGATTCCTAGCTGCTTGATCCATTTTGAGTTAACTTTTGTGCATGGTGAGAGAAAGGGATTCAGTTTCATTTTGTTGCATATGGATTTCCAATTTTCCCAGCACCATTTGTTGAAAATGCTATCCTTTCTCCATTGCATGCTTTTAGCAACTTTGTCTAATATAAGAGAGTTGTAATTTTGTGGATTGGTTTCTGTGTCCTCTATTCTGTACCATTGGTCTACCCATTGGTCTACCCACCTTTTTTGGAAACAGTACCATGCTGTTTTTGTTACTATTGCTCTATAGTATTGTTTGAAATCTGGTATAACTATACCACCTGTTTCACTCTTCCTGCTTAGGATTGCTTTAGTTATTCTGGGTCTTTTATTTTTCCAGATGAATTTCATGATTGCTTTTTCTATTTCTGTGAGGAATGCCATTGGGATTTTGATTGGCATTGCATTAAACCTATAGAGTACTTTTGGTACTCTGGCCATTTTAATGATATTAATTCTGCCTATCCATGAACAAGGTATATCTTTCCATCTTCTAAGGTCGTCTTCTATTTCCCTCTTTAGTGTTCTGTAGTTTTTGCATCCAGGAAACTGTGGTAGAATTTTAGACACAATCAATATGATTAAGTACTAACTTATGGGAGCAAATCAGAAATTGGCTAATGGAGCACTGAGAAGAAGCTTTGCTTATTCTGGCCATGGTGACCACTTGTGTATAACCCACAGAGCTGGTGAGAAAATAAGAAGCCTTGTCCATGAGGGGTTTTTCTTTGTCTTGCTCTGTCTGGCTCAAAAAACTCACACATGGAAGATATGATTGGATCAGGTCCAGGCTAGCATCATGGGGATCTGATGAGGAGGATTTTGGCATAAATCTCATAACCTACCTTGAATACTGCAGGCAGTGAATATAAGAAGGAGTTAGGGGATGCACATATAGTATGGCTCTGTGGGTTTCTGATCAGAGTATTGAGGTAGCTTTAAGAGCTACAAACAAAAACAAAAACAAAAACAAAACCAACAAAAATCCCCAAACTTTTGCACAGCTCTGGCCTTCATGACTTTCCTGCCTATGTGGCCCAGGCTTCTTTGTCTACTTTTATTTCCATTTATCCCAAGCAGATTTCATATTGGGGCTTATTTTGATACTTTCATGATGCAACCACTTTATCCATCATCTTGAACAATTTGTATGTGCTTCTCACATACAAATGCAGTGTAAGTATTTGCTCCTGTGAAAATTTTCTCATGGCTGTATGTACCATCATTGGTAATGTTGCAGTTAAGGTGGAGCTGTAATTAGGGATACAGAGGTGATGAAAAAAAAACAATTTAGGAGGGAATGGCAGGCATACACTAAAATCAGAGAAATTAACAGGAGAAGAAAAGATGCCTTTAGGAAGTATGTGTTGGATGTTAAGGAAAAGCCTGGAGGTGATATTATATATCTTGTCATCTTTTATCCTTTAGCATAATTCAAAGGCATTATGATATCAGAATTACTTAAGCAATTTATGGCTTCTCAAATTTCCCTGATGATCAAAATCATCTGGGATGATTGTTACATGTACAGTTTACTAGATCTTTTTTCTTGAAATTCTAGTTGAAAAAGTCAGCATTGTTTACCCAGCAATTTGTTTAAAATAAGCTTACTACTGGTGAATTCAGTGCATGCTAATGTTTGAGAACTATAGATGTAGGCTATAATATTAAGAAAATGAATGTTCTTTTCTTCTTCCAATATTTGTTCTCAGTTTTTTTTTAATGTTGAAACAACCCATAGATGAAGGTATAGGTATAAAGATAGTGAGTGTGACTCGATAGGCTCAATGTTATATGTGTGAAAATGATGTGTTCAATTTCCTGGCGACATTTTAAGGAGAAAGGCTGTACTCCTTTGCCAACCACATGTGATGTGGGCATCAGGAGTTCACCCTTAGGGCCACTGCCAATGAGATCAGATTGCAGATCTGAAGGAGCTGTGGGATAGGAAGTGTAAGTCCCTGGACATTTTCATGGCCATTTTACATGAAAGAAAAATACATTTCTATCATCTAGCTATTCAGATCTTTGTTACATATAATCAAACATGTCCTAAATAATATAACATATAGAAAAGATTAAAATAGTTTTTTTTTTTTAAAAAGTAGATTGATGACAACGTAAATTAGTATCTGAAGCAAAAAAGGAACCAGACTCTTCAGTCATAAAGTTGTTTACAATGGTTATCTATTAGACATGCATTTGGTTCCAAGTTTCTAGGAAGTAGAAGTAAAAAGGGAAATAAGATTAGATATGCTTTCTCCAATATCATTATACAAAACTTTGTTTATTCCTGAACTCTAAGAGAAAATTTTTAAGTGCTGTTACACGTGAGAGGCACTAAGATCTATAGTGGAGAGAGGCCTTAGCCACTACTCACAGCAACTGCATTGAGAGTTTCACAGCATAGTTTCTTGGTGTGCTCCTTATTAATAACCAGGATTGTTATGGCCTGGAATCAATATGGTTTGGTGTAAACATGATGATTTCTGATGCTCAGGATTGATATAATAGAAAATCCAGCATTATACAGCCCTCTTTTTCATATTTTTAAACACCAGAATCCCCTCTTTCTTTCCAAATGAAATCTCTGGCAGAGTCCCAAGTAAAATCCCTTGATGTAGGGGAGAGTGATAGGCTCCAAAATCTGCCAATTTGGCCTACCCTGTTTTAAAACCCAACTGTGGAACTCGAGAACATAATGCGGAAGTCCCTGATTTAGAAGAATGTGTGTCCTGAGTATGCTTCGAACCATATTCCATAAATATCACTTTCCTTTTGGTGGACTTTGATAAGATTTGGACAACTGACCAAGGCTGTATTCCTTGGCAAAACCCCATACATTTACATAGATTATGAAGACTGGCAACAGCACATTCCAAAAAAATTATGAAATGTTTAGACAGTCTCTGGTGTATTTTACTGTTTTATAAGAATATCAACTATGGTTGCTTGGTGATTTAATTTAACATGATAGTTTATTGGCCAAAATAGATTGCTATAATCCTATTCTTATGAATTAATTTAACAACTTGAATTTACTTGTTAAAGTTTTTAAACCTCTGCCAGGCTGGAAAAAAGCAGAGGCATATATGAAAAGAAGTGCTGGAACAGTGAAAAGGAAAATGGAAAATTAATTCAGAGGATTTGGAATTGTTCTAAAGTAAAACTCATTTTTTTTAGATGGAAACACTTAATGGAGCTAACAAGATTTTTAGGGAGTGATTTCTTGATTGATCCCAGATTTTGGAGATCTTGATTCCAAATCTCTGTCTGAGGTATTTTTTAAAACCATGGAAATAGAGTTGGTAGCTTAGTAACTAATACTGCTTTGGAGATTAACATTTTGAAGCAGGGCACCTTTGTGTTCACATGGAATATAGAATCTACTAAAAAAAATTGTAGCTCAAAAATACAAAGCAGACATTTTGGCTGGCTATATTGGGTTAATTAAGGATAAGAGGGAATGAAGACATCAGAGAATTCTGTGTCTAAAGAGTCTGTTACAGTGAAGATAGTATCATTTCACAGGACATGATAAAAGCTACATTAGCAGAATTTATTTTGAAGTTTCCTGAATAATTGTTTTGCACACAATTCTGAAACACAGTCTAATTTCTCACCTCTTGAGTCACAAATGGAAAATGGGCAAGTCTCAGAAAACTAGAGGCACAAGGCTTGATCCAGTCTATAGATTTTTAATTTGTGTGTGTGAGTGTGTATATGTGTGTATCTGTACATAAATGTATTAAAGCGATTGATAGTGAATTTTTTTTCTTTTTTTTTGGTTGGTGTTAACTGGTTCTTTCAACTCTTCCTAGATGTGAATAGTCCTGTTGTGTGGTGGGTTTGAGGCAGTGATATTCTGTGGAATCCCCGTGGAGTCCTGGCTGCCCATTGTGTACTTTTCTCCCAGGTTCATGACCAGAGACCCCTAAGGTTTGTAACTCCAAATTAGCCCTTTTGATATTCATACCACAGAAATCTACAACTTCTGTAAGTGGTTGGGGGTGGGGAAGTGAATGAGTGATTAAAAACCCACCAGGACACCACTGAATGCCTGGGTGCTAACAAGTCTGCTCTTAAAAGAGCAATAATAAACTCTTTACTTTCAGAGTAAACATGTATGTGTTTACCTTACCAAATAAAGAGAAAGATTTTCTCCTGAAAGTACATATCAATTGGGGTACAAAGAACAAAAAATGGATTGAAGATGCTAAATGTTAAAATTAAGATTATAGATCCTGGGTTGAGGGTACTAGATATTGAGACCCAGCTCTATCATTTTCTACCGGTGTGTCCTTGAGGGAGTTGCTCTAATACATCTCAGCTTCTTCATGCATTATGTAGGGATTAAAACAGAATGTTTGCTGGGCATGGTGGCACACACCTGTAATTCCAGCAGTTCCAGAGGCTGAGGCAGGAGGATTTCAAGTTCAAAGCCAGCCTCAGCAATTTAGTGAAGCCCTAAGCAATTTAGCAAGACCCTATCTCAAAGGAGGGGGGCAGGAAATGTGGCTCAGTTGTTAAGTACCCCTGAGTTTAATTCCTGGCACGCACATGTGCGCGCGCACACACACACACACACACACACACACACTGAAAACAAATAAAACCCAAAACAAAAACAAAAAAGAAAAACCAGATTGTTTCCCACAGGATTGCTTTGAGAATGGTAGATGGTACATAGCAAACCTTTGATAAAGCCTTTAATAAATGTTAGTTTTATATTTTTATTACCTACTGTGTTTTGTCTACATTATCTTTTAAAATTATGAAATGGCAAATGATATGAATAGAATGTCATATTTTTGGTGAGAAAAGTAAGGTTCATAGAGTTAAAAAAAATGCTCAAAACTAAATGTTATGTGGCAAAGCTAGGCTGATTTTTTTTTTTTTTAAAGTTAAATCAGCTAGATTTTACAGTTATACCCTAGTGGAGAAAGCTTTGAATTTTCTTTATTCATTATTGGAGAATTGCCACAGATAGCAATTAGTAAGATTAAATTTGTCTGCAAGTAACAATGATGAAATAACCACATGTATCAGTAAATATTTGTAGTAGATCAAACTATCTCCAAACATGCAACAATCAAGTACTTATTATGTACACAGGCCAAGTAGGATACTAAGACTGAAGGACTGTGTGTCACCTGGGGTAGGCCTGCTTCAGTTGCGGATTGGAAAGGAGTCTTTAAATTGATGTATCTATCATTCTGTGGGTTATCAAGTCAAGTTCTTCTCATGGCAATGCCTGTGGCTCAGGAGGACACTCTTAGTGCATAATCACATTTTCAGCTTCTGGCTGAAATTTCAGTTATCCAATTGGCCTAGGCCAAAGGCAAGAGATAGGGAAGTATGCTCCTTCTTTTGTGGGATGAACTCTAAAGACACATGGTATGTTGGATACAGGGAAGAATGAGGGATTAAGGATTGGATATATTATGGAATAGAGGTTTAAAAGGATAGGAGTTTAATACTTCCACATGAAGGTCCAAAGATACTTGATACAGGATTATATGGCAGCTTTACTCCATGAAGTTTTGAAGGATACA
Organism: Callospermophilus lateralis; assembly: GCF_048772815.1. Taxonomy (NCBI): domain Eukaryota; kingdom Metazoa; phylum Chordata; class Mammalia; order Rodentia; family Sciuridae; genus Callospermophilus; species Callospermophilus lateralis. Next base: position 80,543,711 of record NC_135310.1, on the reverse strand, counting down.
GGGTCCTTCTGTTTTCCATCTTATTACTCTGCCTAGTTTTGTCTCTACTGCCAAAATGAGAATTCAAACATTTTTTTGTCAAGGGCCAGATGACAAATATTTTAGCTTTTGTGGGCCATATGGTCTCTGTTGCAGATGCTCAACTCTGCCAATATAACACAAAAGCAGCCATAAACAGTAAGGAAATGAATGAATGTGGCTTAATTCCAATACATTTTTATGGACACTGACATTAGAGTTTCATATGATTTTCATGTGTCATGAAATATTATTCTTTTTTGATTTGTTTCCAGCACTTAAAAAATGTAAAGCCCATTATCTGCCTGTCAGCTGTATAAAAACAGTCAGTTGGCTGAAATTTATCTCTGAAGTTGTAGTTTTATGTCCTCTGCCATGAGATCGTCTACAGCATCAAATCATCTCAGCTACATCAGGCAGCAGAAAGAGGAGGGGACAAGGAAATGGAGGACAAAGGGTGTGTGCCAGCTGGATTTTAAAGAAAGGCTTCCCAGAGCTGCCACCTAGTATTTCTACTTGTATTTCATTGACTAAGTTAAGTCACACATCACACCTAGCTGCAAGGGAGGCTGGATTAAATACTCTTTATTTTGATTGTCAGCTTCCTGTCTAAAAGTTGAGGGTTCTCTCTCTGAAGAGGAGGGGTTAAAGGAAACACTAAGAGACCACTAGCAAGCTGTGATGCTAGGGTACAGAGTTTGAGGAGTGTGAGGAGACAGGAGAATTGAATTCACTAACTATGTAATTGGATATCATTAATGTGTCAATAAATGATAGCCTATTTATATAGAGAAGTGAAAGTTTACTCTGAAAATTGTATACACCTTATTAATATACTTAATAAAAATTGAAATAAATGATTTAAACCAAAGATACTTTTGCTTTCCTTCTTCTGTATAAGAATGTCAACTCTCTGTGTTATGGCTTGGGTTTGAAAATTTCCTCAAAATCTCAAGTGTTGAGGATTTGGTCTCTAATGCTTCAGCGTTCAGAGGTGGGGCCTTTGGAAATTGATTGGATTATGAGGGCTCTAACCTTATTAACGGATTAATATATTTAATGGCATATTGGAAGGTGGTGGAATCTTAGGAGGAGGGATATAGTTGGAGGTTGTGGGTGTGACCTTGGGGGCTACATTTTGTCCCTATCTGCCTCTCCCTGTTTCCTGGCTGCTACAAAGTGATCAACTTTGTTCTACCACATGTGCTTTTCCATGATGTTTTGCTTAACCACAATCCCAGAAGCAATAGAACCAAGTGACCATGGACTGGAACCTCTGAAACTATAAGCAAAAACAAATCTTTCTTTTTTTAAATCAGGTTTTTCTCAGGTATTTTGTCACAGTACCAGAAGATGAATACACCATGTTTATAAATAAACTGAATTTTTAATGCAGATGAAAATGTTTTAACAGACTTATTAATCAAGTTTTGTAAGTATCTACACTTACCTAAGCAATATTTTCAAACCTTGACTCCCATCTAAGTTTTTGTGGATGCGAAGATTTGGAAAACATGTGCCAGATAACTGTTGTTAATTACAAAACACGGCTCTTGCAGGAAATAGTAGCTGTTTATTAAGAGCTCCTTTCATCAACCACTTCAAATAAGTAAAAATGAAATGTGTTGAACTACCCCATAACTTACTAATTTTCTCTCCTAGCAGTAAGTCCTAATATGTCACAACACTGAAAACATTTTGTTGTGATTTTGTTAAAGGAGCTACAACATAAACATTTGATGTCCCATGTTCCATCACTTCAACCAATGTAACCTGAGTCCCAGTTGTAGGGCCAAGTTCTCTGTACAGGGAGCAACCTGCCTCAAGTGGCTTCCTATTACGCATCATTCTACCTGTCTGCCTCAGAGCTTCCTCCAAAGCTGTAGACCTCAGCCTTATGTAGGTGCAGCCCACAGTGCAAGGGAATTAGTAATACTTGAGCAAACTCAAACAATGCAGAAAAGGAATTAGTGGATAAGTGTTCAATTCTCCCAGATTTTTTCTAAAACATTTTGGAGGTTTCTATACTCAGTGAAACCCTAGCAGAAGTGAACTTCTGCTGCTAATGACAATGATCCTCCTGATATTTTTCCTTCCTTCTTCATTACATTATTCCTGCTGCCTCCTCACTCATACTTCCTGGTATTACTTCCCAGAAAAATGGCTTGTATTTTAGTTTTTCTACCAAGTTTTGCTTCCAGGGAACTCAAACCTAAAAGATAATGACAAATTTGTGAATTCAAAATAATACTTGAAAAAAAGTATTGATTAATATTATTTGTGTAATGTTTCTCAAACTTCAGCGCTCATGAAAATCAACAACAGGGCTCATTAAAAAACACAGATTGCTAGGTGCTCTGGTACATGCCTGTAATCCCAGCGACTCCAAAGGCGGAGGCAGGAGGACCACATGTTCAAAGCCAGTCTAAGCAATCGTGAGGTGCTAAGCAGCTCAGTGAAACCCTGTCTCTAAATGAAATACAACATAGGGCTGGAGATGTGGCTCAGTGGTTGAGTGTCCCTGAATTCAATCCGTGGTACTCCCCCACCCTGGGGGAAAACACACACACACACACACACACACACACACACACACACAGATAACTGAGCTGCACTCAGAGTTGACTCACTCAGAATTCTGGAATAGGGTCTAAGGATGTACATTTCTATCCATTTTCTAGGTGATGCGTTTTTTTGATCCAAGGACCACACACTGAAAACCAATGCAATAGTATGGTTTAATTAAGTTTCAAGCAATACCTAAGTGGGAATGGAATAGAATACTTAGCAACAGGTAAGGTTTCTTAGCAACTCTCAAGAGTGAGTAATCTGAGAAAGTTTTAGGTTGGGAGTATTTTCTCCTAAAGCCAGAATAAAGATTGAAGATCTAGAAAATTAACATGTACCTGATTGTCAGGTCAATGACCAAAGGACAGTCAACCATCCGTGGAAACTTAGATGGAACCATAATGTATCACAGAGGTTCATATGCAGGGGTTATTCCTCCAACAATAAGAGATCAGAAGCCCAGATCAGGAAACCCACTGATGAAATGGGTACAAGAGAAGAAGTGAAGCACAAGAAGTGTCCTGTCTGTGGATCCTAAAACTCAATGAGAGTGATATGTGGGATCCAGAATAGAGCTACAATATCCAGATGGGGCTGTAGTTAAATTATCACAGTGACTTCCATTATTTTCCTTCATTCCTCCCTCCCGTTTTCTTCCACTTCTTGAGCTCCCTCTGGGTACTCAGAGAATGTCTCTGACTTGATCCATGTTAGTGTGTTTCCTCACTTATCCCAAAACTCAGCTTTTTCACTTACTCATTCACACATGGACATTTACTGAATATTTCCTATTCAACTGCTCTTGGTGAGTGCCAGAAATGCACAATCCCAGAGGTGAGTGGAAGCCGGTCTCTTAGGGGATTATGTTACCTGCCCAGCTTATGGTGTGTGGAATCAGAAAACTCTTCATTGGGATGAGTCATGCTTTAAAACGCAGCCCTAAGACCCTTCCCCAATATTGTTTCCTTATGCTGTCTTTTTAAAGTAAAGCATTCAATATTGACCTAGTTGTTGTCAATGTTTTCCTTGACAAACTGAAACAATGAGAACTAAGTCAATAAACGTGTTAAAAGGCAAAAGACTTTCTTATGTCGCATGACTGTGGTTCTGAATTATGAGAATATTACTTCACATGGCTTTGGGATAGAACTGTGCCTCCTGAGGTCCAGTTTTATCAGTCATTACAATGACTGCAGATATCTCCACATGGGATTGTTTTAAGCATAAAATGAAGGGGCTGGGGATATAGCTCAGCATTAGAGCCTTTGTCTTTTGTGTGAAAAGCCCTGGATTTGATCTCCAGCACTGCCAAACAAACAAACAAACAAACCAAAAGAGAATAAAAGGAAGCAATGTGTATGCATGAACAGTGTATACAGTGGCTGGAAGCCAGGTCCTTTCAGTTCTTGCTCTTTGCCAGACTCGGTGTGCTGTCTTTCATCCTCAGCCTGTTTTTTTCCATGTTGCAAAATTACTGCCAATGCTTGAGGACAGGACCCACGGAAAGAAAGACAGGAGGAGGGTGCTGAGTGAGAGAAATATCCTTGTGGGTCTGATTTTTCCAAGCAGGGAGTGAAAATTGTTACCAAGAGCCTCTCTGTAGAATCCCCTATGGCTGCTCTATTGGCAAGTGAAGCTGGTGAGTTGAATAGGTAGCATTTTCTGATGATGATAGGGGACAAGATCAGTAGATCAGGGAGAGGAAAATGGCAATTGTGCAGCAACCTACCGTATCTGCCACCTTTACTGAAATAAAAATAGATTTTTTTCTTTTAGATTTTTCCAAGGAATATTTTAAAATTAAGATCTTTAAAGTGCTTATTTCTCTCTTGCTTATTTGTTCTAATGCCCTTATACGTGCATCGTCTAACCAGTGGAAAAGTCAATACTGGGGGGTTTGCTGTGCACGGACAACATAGGAAATTAAGTACCAGCATTTGGTTTCTAATAGAGACACTGTTAAAAATCAAGTATCCTGAAAATGTTCTTCCATTTTCCTTATGTTTACTCCATTGATAATAATTTATGTTTTACTTTTCATTAGTGCAAACTGTAATTCAAAAAGCATTCATTAAGCACCTATATACAAGTCAAGGTGCTGGGCAACTTGAGGGAAATTCAGAAGAAAAGCAAGCATGCCATTATGTCCTTGGGGAGTTTATTATGTAGTGAAAATAGAGAAAGGAGGAGCAAAGTGAACAGTGTCAAGTAGGTCACTCAAGGAAAATGAGAAGGTTTTGAGAAGTAAATCAGAAAGTAAATCAGATCTTGGTTGAGTCATCTTCTCTCTCTGTAAGATGTAAGGATTTCTCCAGAGGACAATGAAAGTGACAATAAGCTATTTACTGTTTCCTGAAGTCCGTTCTCTGCCATCAACCCAGCCCCTCAGCAAACTGGTATAGAAATAAAGGCAGCATAAAAATAATTATGCCTTGGCCTGGGGTTCTGGCTCAGGGATAGAGCACTCGCCTAGCATGCACGGGCCACTGGGTTCAATCCTCAGCACCACATAAATGTAAAATAAAGAAATTGTGTCCAACTAAAACTAAAATATAAATATTGTTTTAAAGAGTTAAAAATAAAGAATAATCATGCCTTTAAGACATTTTGTACACATAGGTAAATTTTCAACGTGCCCACTATATTGTGTATAAATGGAAGGAAGGGAAAATGTTTCACTTACCTTCCCAGATTTTGTTTTGGTACATAGTAGTTGCTACCTTATAAATACAAATGATGAGTGGAAGACTGGGTCCAATCCTGTGATCACTGGATTGGACCTTGTCTTAAAATCTTCCTCATAGTATAAAAGTTGTGTGTCAGGATTACCCTTTAACACTTGAAAATAGACCAAGAGAAACATGAGAGTAAGGAATAGAGAAAAGAAATGAAGGTTAGTAAATCAGTGGTTAAGAAAATTGAAAACAATCTTAAAAAATGGAAAGATTCAAAATCATAAATACCATTTGGTATTTTGAAGGTTTTAAATCTTCAGCCTTCCTCATCCCAGGCTACCATGTTTTCATCAGGTAACATGGTGACTACTATGTGTAGTGTGTCCTTTTGAACCGTGCTGTTGGAAGCTGCCCTCTCTTCCTGCTGAAGTCCATGGCTCATGGAGTAGCGGCTAGAGTTATTACATAGTAGTCAGAGCACTGGATCTGTTGTGGACTCCCCACATGAATAAAATACCACGATCAGGTTTGAAAACATTTTCTTGGGAGGGAGATTATAAAATGATTCAATTAGCTTCTAAATTTAAAATTTTTAAGATGGCTTCTATTTAATGTTGATTCATCAGTTTAATACAGGGTGTTTATGGAAAGCAAATGTCTTTTATTAAAGCTGCAAAACATTTGTTTGCATTTATCCATAAAATTATGTACAAGGTTTTCCCTACACTACAATTAGGGAGTATATCTACAGCCCCTTCGTTTTCAGAAGCCTGGGAGCATCAGTAGTTTTGCAAAACTTCATGTCTTTGATTTTTTTTTTAATAATATCACCCATAATTTCAAATTGTCAATTTTAGCATCACAAGTTCAAGATCCTATAGGGAAATGCTAGGTTTTCACCAAGGTTTTCATTTTGGGAAACTCCCAGTTTGTCCCTACGGCATCAACCAGGCAGTGCCCAGTTCTCATAGTAGCCAAACATCAGTTTCTTTTCCTAAAATCTGGGTTATTTATTCCTTAAGTAAGACCATCTGTGAGATATCAGCTGTCTAGTTCACATGGGGCTACATCAAGCCATGTCCAGTTGCTTATTAGTCTTTTCTCAATCAAAAAAGAAATTTCTTAGGGAACAAACTCAGCCAGGGCTTCTTGGGTACACATATAAAGTCCCTGGCATGGAGTGGGTATTCAGCAAATAACTGCTCTTCCAAGAAAATATGGCCAGAGAGGAATTGGAGTTCAAGTCTCTAGGATAAGTTCAGAATTAATGTTCCTTTGGATGGAAAAATTCATCTCGAACCTTTGTTTAATTGAGTACATTTTCTACGCATTAACATGCTTTTATAAACAAATCCATCAGTAGGATCTTTCCAAATGAATCAAACAATTCTCATAAATAATCCTTGAAATTCATATGGGCTTAATAAATAATGGGAAAATTCACTTTATGTTTTGCCAAATTCCAAATATTGGCAAAAAAAAGTCATACAACTTTTGATCAACACAAAACAATCTAGATACATCAACATGGAGCAAACTAAAACCATGATCTGAATATGCAAGGACTATATTTAGAAACTGTAGTAATTATTTGTAGGTAGTCTAGTTCTAGCTTTTGTTTACATGTTGCAGACACTTCCCTGTGAAATGTGATTCATATATCTTGAATTTTTTCTCTTATGTACAGTAGGCATAAAAATATTTGTTTGTGGTATGTCTCATTGCCTTGTCCTTTTTAAAACTGTTTTCAGATGTCAGTCTGTGTAATGTGATGACTTACCATAAGGATTTCATGAACTGTTTTCAGTTTTTTTTTTCAGAAGACCAATGCAGATTTGTAAAATAAATATTTGTTGAAAATACCACTCTTTGTGCAGGGCCAAATAGTTAGAATAGAAGAAAGAGAAAAATACCATCTGAATCAATGCATTGTCCTTCCTGAAGATGCTAGAATTCAGTGAAAGAAAAGAATCCATACTTTAGAGTAGTTGATGCCCTTTAGTTCTCACTGTTGCCTACTGCATCAACGTCACACTGACATCTCCTTAATTTTCTGAACTTTATATGTGTATACATAGAGACTAAGAACATAGTGCTTTTTTCACATCTTAGACAACTATGATTCATAAAGTTCATTTATATAGTGAGTCAAAATTGCCTGACTCTTCTTACCACTTGTCACTCATTTCTTCTCTAAATCATGCAGAAGGAGATTTCTTTCTGACATGACAAGTCTTCAAATGCATTGATGAGATTATTATAATGAGTCACTTTTCCTCTTTAGAATTGAATACCCCTCTGCCATTCTCCTTCCTTTTTCTTTCCTCCCTTTCTTTCTGTTTCCTTTCTTCTCTCCGTTCTTCCTTCCATTTCTAGCAAGTTTTCATGGTAGATATGTAATAGACATGATACCCTTTCCATAAGAATGTACGGTGAATGCTTTAATAGTTGGCTACATGAAGTGCTATGAGGGCTCTGAAAGCGAAAGGTCAGACATGTCTCCAGCCGGGATAGCATCATCACAGAGAATCCTGATAAGCAGGAGGTATCATGGGCCACCTTGTTCTATGCAGAAGAAATAACCTATGAGTGACCTTGGGGAAAGCTGCTTCTACTCCTCAACAAAGGCCTTCATCTATATTGTCTTTCCCTTCCTGGTCACTTCCTTTGTATTTCTTCTGATCTGGCTACACCGTGGGACTCTTGATGGATAGTTAAGAAAAAAAAGAAAAGAAAAATATACAGTGAGTACAAAAATATTGCAATTTATTTCTAGATATGTTTGAGTGCAAGAAAGATATTGTACTAGGTGGGGTGTGCTATTCATGACTTTCTGTATATTAAAATATATACAAATATGGAAACTCCCTGTCAATGATGCAAGATTGTTATTTAAATGTTATTCTAAATTACTCCATCTATGTGAAAATATGGATGCATTTCCCTGTAATTTCCTCACATTAAAAATCATTCACATTGGTACATTTTACATCTTCATGGATGAAGTCTTTTTATCTTTTCTCAATACTCTGTGATTACTTTATTTAATTTGAATTTCTAGAAATGTATGTGTGAGTATTTAATGGAATCAGTACTTTTTTAAGAAAAAATAACCAATCAACCCATTCTTTTACTTGACAATTTCTATTTTCATAAAACCCAGAATTATAATCCTATTCAGAAGCAAAATTCATAGTAGAAATGTATTTTCTGTTAAGCGGATAAAAAATATTTTTGGATATTTTTCTTAAAATGTGTTTTCAGTAGTAATAAAGCTACACAAATTAGAACATTTTGTATCTTCTCAGTTACTGAGCACAGCTCTAAATTCTCTGAATTTTATTTTTAAAAATAAATCTTTTTAAATATTCAATTCATTATAGGTTTATACATAGTAAAAGTTAAACCATGTATGTTAAAAACAATCTGAAGTGTTTAATAATTCTATAAGTGATTTTGTTTTAAATATAGGGTCTGTTTTACCCAGTCTGATCTCAAACTCCTGGGCTCATGAGATCCTCCTGCTTCGGCCTCCTAAGCATTGAGACTATAGGTGTGCATTACCACATCTACCTTCTACCTATGATTTTATCACTGGGCAACAAAAGACTTAGGTTTGGCATTTACTTAGACATTTATGTTGTCTACTATTCTCTATTGTAGGTTCATTTAAGAAGAACATCATCTGTAGCATAAATAATCTAAAATTTTCAATGAAAAAAATCCTATGAGCCTTTGACATCACCAAATTCAGTATATCACATTAGAATTCCAAGCAATAAACTCAGATATTAGAAACAAATATAGTTAGTGATCACAACTCGAAATTCACATACATGATTTGAATTATGGTAGTAACACTGTAAACATGAGTACAACAATTTATAATTTTGTACATAATGATCTTTTAAAAGATAAAAGAAAGTTATGAAATATGTCTAGAAAAAATTCAAATCACTGTTAACACAATGAAATTATCTTGAATTTAGTTTATAATCAAGTTTTTATAGTATTACAAATTCAATATCATCACATGAAACTTGATACATCTATTTTTAGATGTGTCCTAAGTCTCCCCATTAAAGTGTGGATTAAAATGTCAGAGGAAATTGTTTCTGGATGTAATGGATGATAGGAGAACGTTTGCCAGAATTCACAGACTCGAAGTACTTGCAGTCCTGAGTCTGTTACTACCACTAAGCCACTGTCTAGATGATGAAAAAGCTTCCACAGAGCCTACTGTGGTCTTGGATAGCTTCTCCTGGGGAGCAGAGTGAGGGAAAAGGTGCATCAGACAGGCCTTGAAGAGGAATGTGTACATGTAGAACTCATTATTGTCTCCACTGGCAAACTTGAAACTCTATCCAGAGTTGTCCTGATATAAGTGTTTACCAAATTTGAGCATTTTGCTTTCTCTGGTGTTTTAAGGTTCAGCATAGCTGAAGCTACAGGGTCCATTTGTGAATTTCAAATAAAGTTTCTTTTGTTTTCACAACATTTCTTGGTTATCTCTAATACTAAGTGTTTCTGGGCACAATTGCCTCAGATGTAGTAGAACTGAGAATTCTGGGTCCCTCTGGAATGCTATGAGCAGAATCATTGTCCATAGATGAAGACTAGCAGAGTCACTTTGCTTAGGTGGAAACTTGATATTGAATTTAGAAAGGGATTCAAAAGAGATGTCTTCCCCATTTTTCCCAGTTCTCTTGGTATGACAAACTTGAGGTATGGATCACTTCTATTTATAATCATCTTTGGTCTGAGGCTTAAATAGTGCTTTTTGGTTATCTGTTTTATTTGTACACTGTATATTTACAGAGCACTGTGTTTTGGTTGCAATGTCTGGTATATTAAGTTTGCTCATGCAGTCTTTCTGTCTTTCTGTGATTCTTGCTTTATGTATGTTCAGTGAAATTCTTCTTTCAGATTCTCCACCCCCCCACCACTAGCCAAATCATTTTTACATGGAATAAAGGAGTACTGAAACCACTTGGAGAAGTTTCTTTCTTAGGGGAAGTACCTGCTTACTTCTTACCTATTTTTGTTGGGAGAAAAGCCTTTCATGCCTTGGTCAAGAGCAAAAAGGGCTGGATAGAATATATCAATTTTATTTTTTGTACTTTATTTTTCTCTTGGCATTACTCATTTAATTTTATTTATCATGTGGCTGATCAAGAGTTAAATTATTCTTCCTTATTTCACTGTCTATCTGGAGAAGAACATTAGCCATAACTGTTATCTCAATTGGAATTTACAAAAAGTAATTTTGATTTCTCTGTCAATAATAGCTAAAGTGACACCTTCTCCAGTTGCTCATACATTATTTGCACTTGGTCTTTTACTATATAGTTCCTTACTGCAGAGTCTCCACCCATTTGTGCCTGTTGGAAGGCTTCATATGCTTTGTTAAATTGCTCTGCAATGTTTTTATCATTCTTCTTTGTCCTGTAGCATCACTATAAAGGATGGATTAAGTGATAGGTTTGATGGCTGTGTTCTCACAGTGAATGGGGTTGGCTTTTGCTATTTCCATGTCTTACACTTATTCTCTCCATGACCCTTTGGGAAATTTCCAAGTTTTATTGACAAGACTATGATGACACTACAGAGGAAAGCAGAAAGCAACTTTCTCATGCACCAGGCCATTGACTCCTCACCCAATTTTAAATGAATGATGCAGTTTGGAGGGAATATGCTGGCATGGTTTTATCTAATTCCAATCTTCATGATCCTCACAGCCTTCTCTCCATATATTCAGTCTTGTTCTTTCTTCAAGGTTTAACATTCTAGACCTTAAAAAACAAAACAAAATAAAACAAAAAGAAAAAAAAAACCCTCTACCTTTATTTTCAGTTCCTTTTCTTATTTTCTTATTTACCTGGCTCTTATATCTGCCATTTTCCCATTTAATTAGTTGGATTTAGATAATTTTTTATATTTAAAGTTTTGCTTAAATACCAGTATGTTTGCATGAATTAGAAAAAGACACACCTCTTTGGCAGAGAAATTACATATAGGCACTACCAGTGGCTGAGCAAATTAGCAGGAGGAGGCTCTTTGTTTTGAGGAAAGACACTATAACCAGGATTGACTATATTCCAGCCTCTACTTGCTTACCAGCTATGTGACCACATGTACAACTAGACAACTCTTCTCATAAAAATCTAACATTCATATCTCCACTAATGGAACTACAGCAATAGTTGCATTTATTTCAATGTTTGTTGAATTAGCAAGCTCTTTTTGTCATAACGAGAAAAATACCATTAAATCTTTTTTCCCCTTAAAGTATGTGGCTATTCTGACAATACAGAGTCCACAGGCCAAAAAGAGCAGGGCACTGAAGGAATAAGGAGGTGACAACTGTATAATTTAGTGAGCAGGTCTGTCATTGAAATTGTGGTCATAATGGAAGCAACTTTCAGTGGTTATGCTCTTTTTTGGCCTGAGCAGTTTATAAAATACAAGTCTAGTTTTTTTCAAAAGCCGTTCTCATGCTCACACAACCTTGCTTTCATATATTTTATTTAATTCCATGGTTTTTTTTTTTTTTTTTGGCTGCTATATCAAAGTTGTAATGTTTCACAGGATGATGTAGTGCCCAGATGCGATTCTACACGTTGGCCACGTGGGGTGTTCTGTGTTTGAAGCAGCTGCGTGTTCCTGTCATAGACTCTGAAAAAAAGACTACATTCTTTGGTTGGATTTCCTAAACTGCTGAAATTTAAAGTTTGAGGCAGTAGCCAGGGACAAGTCACCCATGTTTGTTACACTACTCTTTAATTTTGAGAATTTCATGAACTCAGCCTCTTTGACGTTGCATTTGAGCCCCACTAGCATTTGTGAAAAGACTTGGAGGAATTCAGGTGCTTCTGCAAGTTGTCATGCTTATTACCATCTGTTTGTTGTACAGTTGTTTTTAGTTCATCAATCACTATGACTGTGAGGCCAAAGGGACTGCAAGTGCTGTCTGACTTCTGAGTCAGCTTTTCCTCTTCTCTCTTGACATCACACTGGGTTATGCCTGGTGAGTCTTCTTTGGTGAAGAGATTATTTCATATACTGATGTGAGATCAAATAGTTTATGATGACTTTGTGAATGGGCATTACCTGATAAGTTTGAACATGGCTCAAAGAAATGAGAATGATTTAATTTACTTCAATCCCTTTCTTACTAATATTTTTGTATGCCACTTCTGAAAACATGGAAATTCTCTCCCAACTAATATCCTTCTTGTGAAAATATTAATTAGTAAAAAGAGTAGTGTTAGAAAAGGTATGATTATCTGGTAACTGGAATGGGTTAAAATTAGATGGGAAATTTCTCAGGATAGAACAAATAATACCTTGAATGAATAAACTATTTTTTATAAACTAAATAAACTATTTTTCAAATAAATAAACTATTTTTTCTATTCATTAATGAGAATCAAAGTTAATTAGTATTCAGTAAATTGGTCATTTTTGGTGTATGGTTCCATAAATTTTAACTCACTTACAAATGTGTCACCAACATCAAAATTGGGATACAGAGATAGAGACCCAAACACCCTCAAGCTGTCACTTTTTATTCCTGTACTTCTTCTACCCCTAAATCTTGGCAATTACTTATCAGGTCTTCATCACTCCAGATTATTATTTTGAAGAATTTTGTATAAATAGAGTTATACAGTGTACAAACTTTTGAGAAAATTCACTTGAGATTGATTCAAGTAGTTGAGTGTAACAGCAGTTCAATCTTTTTATTTTCAATTGTAATAATGGAATTGTGTCATTTACTACAATTTGCTTATTTATTCAACCTTTTAAAAACCTTTTTTCATGTTTGGGTGATTATAAATAAAGTTGCTATAAATATTCATGCACAACTTTTTTTTGTGTGAACATAAATTATTATTACTTTTGGATAAATATGCAGAAGTGCCATGGTTGGTCGCTCAATAAGTGTATTTAATTTGGGGGAGAAAATTCCAAACTAGGTTTCAGAGTGGCTGAATCATTTTACATTCCTTTGATTTAGGGTTTTCATCAATTTCTTAGCACGGAGAATTTGGAAGTTAAACATCTTTTTCTCCCCACATGCATACACAAACACATATAATAAACTATACATATATAAGCTATATATATATTATATATACACATATAGATTGCATGTAAATTATTTGTCAAGAATTTATACCAGGCACAGAGCATTATTTAACATACAGGAATGTAAGAAGTCCTAAAACCCATAGTATTATCCAGTTCTACTTACTGGGAAGAAACAGGGTGGAGGAAATACTCTCATGTCAATAGAATATAAAGGATAAATAAATATTGATAAAAATGTGTCAATGTTGCCTTTCATACACTAATCCAATTCTGATACTAATTATGAAACTGATCTCTAAGTTCTCCTTAATCTTCACAACAACACTTGTAGCACATTATTAGTTCCATATTATAGATGAGGAAATGGAATGCCAGACCAGTTGAAGGATGCACCCAGGTTAAAGGGTAGGTAAAAGACTGCAGTCAAGTGTGTCTTACTCTACTTCTGCAATCCTCTATATATTGTATTGTGTGTTATTTATCTATTTATTTATTTTCAATTCACTACTTTTTCCTACAAAACATGGTGTCAGATTAATCCCCCAAGTAGTATGGATAAATATTATGGGTCAAAATAATTTATAATGCCGGATTTCAGACTTTTACTCTTCCACTTTGTAACACAAATTTTAACTTTAAGGATGCACAATGGGTATTTAAAAGTGTATAGAAAATACAGACAACCTCTTGGAACACTTGTGATGAGAAAGATGAAGTCCATTCTTAGTGTGGGGTAGGAAAAGACAAAATATCTTCAGAGCAAGTTACCCTGCAAGTGACAAGAAGGAGGCACAAAGGAGGAAATTAAAGGAATAGAAGCAGAAGAAAAGAGATTGAAGAGTAAGAGCCATAGATAATATGGGGAAGAACTGGGATGAGTTTGTAGTTTTGTGGGTTTACTTTTCTGAACAAAGGTGGAGGAAAGAGACACTGGAGGAGATATAAAGTATAAAGTAATCTGAAACAGATGATTCTGAACTCATGCTCAGAATTTTCAAGAAAGTATAAAATATAACTGACTCTTTTGAAATTAATTTTTGATTACAGGACTTTTCTATTTACTATGATGTTGCTCTGACACAACTCCTGAGTCTTAGCTTCAGTTGGGTCATGTGAATATCTGGACTACATTGATCCCAATTGACACTATAGGCAATATTTTGATGATTAGAGAAGAAAATATATTAGTAAGAAGCAATTCTTGGAATATTTTGTTTGAATAAGGCTTATCTATAGAAATGTGCAAAAGGTATGACACATTTTTTTTATCTTCTATTTGCTTTTCTAAGAACCCATGTTTTAATAATATAATAATAAAATATTTGGGGAACTATTTTTCAATAGAATGTTATTTTCTATTTCTAAATATTATTATTTATAATCTTATGCTCTGATTTATTCTAAGCAAAACATTGACATAATTTATTAAAGATAAATACTATTAATTTGAAAACAGAAAGGAATTGTGAGATAAAAAGAAAATGTAGTTAAAATATCCGAAAGAACATATCATGAAATCCAGTAAGATATCTTATTCTATGGATAGGATATTGAGTTTGTTAATTGGAAAATATTAATTTAGCCTCTTTGTATACAGTCTGATGTTGGACATTTGGGATACAATAGTGAGAAGGAAAAATAGTTCTCTCATTCTCTCTGCTGAAAGTCTTATTGATTCTGCTCATTCCAAAACTCGTAGTCAACATGTGGAAGAACAAAGAAGAAAATCTAAAGGTATATTAAACTGAGGTGTTTGAATTGTCCCATAAACTTGAGCAATGCTGTTAGTAAATTAACCTTTGAAAGATCTGGTCAAACTGGTAAAACATCAAAGCTATTCTTCAGGTTTTCAGTTTTAAAATATTATAATACAGAAAGAAAGAAGCAAGTAGTAGCTCGTTGCCAATTTTCTATTTGTTGTTTTATAATTTTAAGTTTAAAATAGGCAATTGACTTTTCAAAAATTCAGTAAGTAAACTCAGCCAAATTTTGAAAGAATATGAGCAATCAATAGTCATTGTTATAAGATATTTTAAAATAAAATTAATGATCTCCCAAAGCCCCTCCACTTTTCTCTTTTGAATTTTTCCCCACTGGATTTTTTTTTTTTTCAGTGCTAGGAAGTGGACCCAGGTCCTTATAGATGCTAGGAAGCACTCTATCCCTGAGCTGTACCACTGGGCCTTGAATTTTTTTTTCAGGTGAACACGCTAAATTACTTTAAACTTTACTATTTGTCCTAGAGTTAATATACTTTGTGAGGCAAAAATATTTATTTTATGTACTTCCCATGGCTTAATAAAAATGTTTAAAAAGCAAGTTATCAACAAGAGGATAATAAAGTACTTTATTTAGAATATAAAATTTCCTATTAAATTTGAATTTAGAATAAATAATATGCAATTAACTTTCTTGGAAATGTATGTCCTAAGAATTATTTAGTATATCTCTAAACATTTCTAACCATTATTTATTCCTCATCTTAAACTCATTTTCTCTGGTCTTCCTATATTTTATCTAGTCTTTACTATATATTTATATTATTGATATTTTGAAATCCTATTCAATTTAATTCTTATTTTCTAATTTATTAGTGCTACAGAATAAAACCTAGAGCTTTTTACATATTAGGCAATCTGCAACTGAGCTACATCCACAGTCATAACTTTTATTTGTAAATATGATAATCAGGATCAATAAATTCATAGTTAAAAGTACAGAAAGTAGACCATAACTAAAATATTATCTTGTAAAGCAACAAAAAATAATTTTAAGTTAATTGGGATAATTTGGCATATTTGTCTGCTTTACAAATGAAAATAGCTGTTTTACTAAGATTATTGTTTGCCTTAAAAATATTTCCACAAAGCCAAACTATAGAACTTCCTCTCTGCTTGATATATAAAAGATATAAGAATATTCCATTTTAATAAGGAGAAAGAGTCACATATTCTAGAAAATCTTTAATTACTTTTAGCCAATTAGAGAACTGAGGTTTTAAGGCAATCAAGTAAACTAAATTCTCAAAACTTACAAATTCTTTTGCATAAATGAGATATAAAATTGATGTCACAGTTGGCAGAACACAAGAGGAAAAACTAGTCTTTATAAAAGTGAATAAAAGAATACAGTTGATATTTTAACCACAATTACAGGTGGAGTGTGGGCCGGCTTGATAATCTGAAATAACTGGAAGCCCCTGATGTGAAGTCTGTGTTGCACAGGAGAAAAATCACAGAAATACAAACTATATACAAGCTCAACTCCTGGGTAGATTGACTAGAGATGCCATAAAAGACAGGAATCAAAAGAGGCATACCCCGGGGCTGGGGATGTGGCTCAAGTGGTAGCGCGCTCGCCTGGCATGCGTGCGGCCCAGGGTTCGATCCTCAGCACCACATACAAACAAAGATGTTGTGTCCGCCGAGAACTAAAAAATAAATATTAAAAAATTCTCTCTCTCTCTCTCTCTTAAAAAAAAAAAAAGAGGCATACCCCTGCACTTACCTTGGACTCTACTGTCTTAAACATAATAAAATGCATTCAATAAAAAATTGTCACACACAGAAGATGAAAAGTTAACATTTTTAAGAGATAAACAATCAACACAACCAGATACAGAGATGATCCATATGTGTGATTTCTCAGAGAAAGATTTAAAAATAACCATAAATAGTGTAGTAGATAATGTAGTAGGAAAGGGAAACAGAACTCATGTATGGATAGAATATTTTGGGAGTGAATTTAAAATAATGAAAGGGTCAAATAGAAATGGTAGGAAAAAATGTTAAAATAATGTGATGTCAAAGAGGAAGTATTCTGCTAAAGATTTATTAGTAAACAATACTGCAATGGAAAAACAAATCAATGAACTTGGGCATAACAGAAATTGCTGAAGTTTAAACATAAAGAGAATATGCATTTTTTAAAAAAAGAACAGAGAACCCATGGATTGTGGGATGCAAAGTATATGTCACATTAAAATCCAGGAATGAGAACAAGAACATGATGCAGTAGAAGAAATATGTTAAGATATAATAGCTGAGAATTTTTCACCCAATAATGAAGGAATTAAACAACAGATCCAAAGAACCCAAAGCAGGAGGGATTAAAAAAAAAATCTTATAGATAACATATTCAAGGTGTTGGATGTTAAAGATAATGAGAAAATATAAAGACAAATGAAAACATATGATAATCTGAAAGACAGGACCTAGTGCTAACAATTTCATTTTGGAAAAAGATCACATGATAGTTTTAATTTGAACAAACAAGAAATAAAATCACTTTATTCCTTAAACATTAGAAGGATCAGTCAGAGAGAAACTAAATGTCATAAAGTAAGATTTTTTTTTAAAAAAAGTATTAAAAGCCGAGAAGTCCTTAGACAATATCTAAATCTGGTAAATTTATAAGTAGAACTTTTTTGTATGTATCAGGCAACCGGAAGGAAATACTTAAATAATTAAAGCTAGCTATATGGAAGCACATTTTTCAAGAGGACAAAATTATGACTCTCACATAAGTGTGAAATTAAATGTGTCAATTTTTTTTCAACTTGTTAACTAAAATGGGGACTACTAAGATAAGATGATCATTTCAATGAGCATTTGAGTTACTAAATATTGCTAGGAAATTTAAGAAAGAAATGTTAGAATGAAATTTCTGGTTCAGATACAAAACTGCTTAATGTTCTACAAGATTATAAATTGTACCCATTATGGTTATCTTTTCTACCACCAAAATTGGTGGCATTCTCTCAGAGAAAAACTGCACATTAGTATGTAACTGCATTAAGTTTGTGCTTTGATTTTTGGCCTCAATTGTTGCTTTTGGAGCACTGGTCTACACAGAAGAAGTGGCCAAAAAGAATGCTGTTTTTAGCCTTGCGCAATTATTACTTTGATAAAAATAGAATAGAAAATAAATAAATAAAATATTTATTAAAATAAGGTCAACTAACACTTATTTTATTTTTTTGGTATGTGCTGAGTACAAAATATTTAATGTACATTACAAAGTTTAACTTTATCACAATCCTTTACCATAATATTACTTTTTTTTTTTTTTTTTTGCATTTTACATATGAGAAAACTGAGTTCCAAGAAAATTAAAACACTAGTAAACTTACATTCCACTAAATGGCGTTTGCCGTTTCTGTGATTTTAATTTTGCACCTGGAATGAAGAGAAGGTGATTGTTTTAACATTAGAATAAAACATCTCTGGGAATGGGATCGTTCTTAAATCTGAATAATTCATTAGAAGAACAAATAAAACTATTTTCTGATTTAATGTTATTTGTGGTTAGAAACTGCCATGAACAAATATTGCAGCAGACAACATTTAAATGCCTGAGTATGCAAAAAGTGCAGCAGAGACCCACCATTTGAATACTCTTACTTTTTCTTTTGCACAATTTTAGCCTTGTAAGCTTATTTCAGCAGATTAGCTTTTGGAAAGTTAATAATAGGATATAATTGTTAGCATCCTCAGTTTTGTTTGTTTAACTGCACTTTTCTCTGCATGATTTTTTAAGGTACCAAAATACTTTTTTTCTGTTACACTTTGCATGATTATCTTTGAATACCGAATATATACTTGTTGCTAAATATTTCTGTAATAGCTAGTGTCTTAATATATGTATGCTTGTTTTAAGATGGAGCTTTTTGTTTCGTTTTTTTAAACCTGGAACACTATGCAAGTGAATCAAGTCCACACTATTTCAATGCTTGTGTCTTCTTCAAAGTTCATATAAAACTGTATAGAATGTGTTGCTTAGAGACTATCACTTAGAGAACTCAATTCCTGTTAATGCTGCATGTGGAAAAGGAAACATTAGAGCAACGGTGCTGAAAGTTAAATTAAATAGGTTCATCTTGTGCTTGTCCCTATGACTTGAGCTTTAGCTGAAACTCGCCTCACCTTCCCTACCCTGGAGGACTCTGCTTTCCAGCTGCTTGCTTCAGAAGCTTATTTTGCTCTCATGTCACACAGGTGAACTCAGGGCTGATGTCTTCCTTGCCACCCTTCAGCACTCCACGCCAGAACATTGGTACCTGTTCATCTGCACACTGGGGCTACAGTATTCTCACTTCCCTCTTATGGTGTCATCTCCTCTACTCCCGTCATTCTTTCTCACCCAATAGAGACTTCAGCTCCTGGACTTTCACCTCTTCCAGAGGCCTCATCCTTCTCTGCAATGTTAACACTGTGGGACAAAACATCTAACATTCTAATTTGTACATTCCTTGGCCTTTTTACTTCTAATACTCCTTTTTACCCCATACTTTTTGCCATTCATCCTCATGGTGACAAACTAGATTTTGTTTTCAATGTCATTTTTATTCCTCAATTTCGCTACTGGAGTCTTATTTTATTAATTTTTTTTTCTAATTTGCCTGACATTTCTTTTACTATAGTTTTGAATTTTTTTCTTAGTGGTTAATCTGCAGATTATAATTTACACCAATATGGACTAGATTGATACCAAATTGATTTTAATAGATATAAAAATTTTATATATTTAGTGTGCAATGTCTCTATACTATTATTGCCACAAATTACATCTTTTTCTATGGTGGGCCCATCAACTTCTATTAAAATTGCTGCTTAATGCAGTTCTCTTCTTTATCAGATAGAAAGAGTTAAAAATAGAAAATATATTTATACTCTTTTATGTTTAGCTATATAGTTACCTTTTCCACTAAGTTGTGAAGTTGAGTTGCCTAGTGTTCTTTTATTTCAGTATGAAGGACTTTCTTTAGAATTTCTTATAGGTCAGATATGCTAGTTACAGATTCTTTCAATTTTTGTTTATCTGGAGATGTCTTAAATTCTCTTCATTTTTGAAGGATAGTTTTATTGACTATAAATTTCTTATTTAACAGTTGTGTTTGGTTGTAGCATTTAAAATATATATTTAATCTCATTTCTTTCTGGCTTGCACGGTTTCTGATTAAATCAGCTGTGGATCTTATTGAAGATCACTTGTATGTGATGAATTGTCTCTTATTATTCAAAATTTCTAAATTTGGGGAATAGACTAAAAAATTTTTCAGAAATTTTTTTGCCAAATTTACAAATTCATAATTTTCCAAGGTTTATTTTTAAATATTTTAAAATTTTATAGATTTGTATATCTGATAAAATGATTTTTACAACTTTTTGACACATATAAAAAATTCAGTTAAGTTTTCATTGTGCATTGAGACGTATTTTAAGTATTTTTAATTTGACTCTGTGCGTATCTGAACTCTAAGAAGGACTACCACATGTCTAAGTTTTCACTGCTGTAGGTATATGCAGTGTAGATAAGAACCTTTGATACAATAAGCATTATAAGGGAATTAAAATTAAAGGGGCAGAAGTAGTAGTGTCATATCAGAGAAGGACACTTTGAAAAAAATATTATGTTAATAAAAACATAGAACATGAGGAAGAGGTAGCCAAGCAAAGACTTTGGGGAACTTCCTCTGGGAAGGAAAAATAATATATTTTGTTTTCTGAGATCCTAAAGCAGGAAAGAATTTGATGTGTTTTGAAGACTCTAACAGGTCCTATGGAGAAAGTATTTATGTTAGATACTTCACACATGAGTTATAGTACTGTCAGCTGTGTGTTGAATGTATTGAATCAACTATATATATATTAAATATAATGTCTTCAAACAGAAATACACATACAACAAACTTGGTTGGTCAAAATGTTATGACCAGAGGCTTGTAGGAACACTTTTATTTTCTCCTTAGGAGTGATTGTTTAGTATTTGCTAATTCAGAGTTCCCAGCAACTTTATAGAACTATTGCACATAATGAAACTTGATTATTCCATAACACATGTTGATGCTTACATGGAGACTTCTTTCAAAGTTTTTTTTTAATCTGTATGTTCCCAGCCTATATTCATCTGAGAGCTAGCATTTGATAAATGCTTACTTCAGTGCACAGAAGTGGATAATGCTACATATAATATTCAGTCATTTGTTCTGTGTTTGACTTGTGCACTTTCAATATGATTGTAAAATTATAGTGCTTATGTTTTTTTAAAAAATCAAAGCTATAAGTAAATTTAATGTTTGTTGCATAATCCACCATGCTTTTGCTTTTATAAAGCCATTTTCTCCAAGGAAATCAATAGATTCTAACATTTAAATATACAAGGTATGTTGATATGAGTTAAGTGAGTTCTGAAACTGGCAACATGAGGGACTAAATCACAATTCTGGTGTCTTTTTGGTGTAATATTTTCTCTTAAACGATTGTTCAGTTACTCAGAAGTTTGTATTTGCAATGAAATATTTCACTGAACTATAACAGGAAAGATTCACATATGTTTTAGACTGATGGTGTATAGAATCTAAGGAAATTAAGTATTCAGCTGATGTGAAAGACATTAGTGATTTGTTCTTATGGTTATGAGGCCCTTACCTTTTGCATTTGCAGAGATGTGGCATTGATCATATGTCATTTCATATATATATATATATATATATATATATATATATATATATATGCACATATATATATACACACACACACATACACTATATATATATATATATATATATATATATATATATATATATATATATATATTACATTCTATTCTCATAAGAATAGAATGTAAAACTCTGAAGAGTTTTATATGGAACTTCCTTTTTCATACCTGGAGTCACAAAGATAGATGAACGTGTTCAGCTTAGAATAGCAAGGGAAAAATAATTTCTCTTAATTACTCACTAACAGGGGAATTGTAAGGCAATTTCTGTATGCTTAGGTTGTCTCTAATTTTCTTTCAAAAATAATGACTTTACCAGTGGAATTCACATTTGTAAGAAAAGTGCAGGCTGTTTAACATTATGCTGTCAGAAGGGATTTGTTAGTTTGGTCGTACTTTGAAGTGAAACAATTCCTAATGCTAGCTCCTAAAGTCTAAAGAAAATTTAGTACAAGGAAATATCTGCCCTTATAAAAAATTAAATAAAAAATAAGATGTGCCAATATATGAATTATCCCTTGCTCCAAGGTTTATGCAAATATTTATAAAATAGTCTTCATAGTGAAATTAATTATGGCTTAATATTTAGGTTGAACCATGTAATTTACTAATTTTAAACAACTTTTGACTTACAAAAATGGCAATTTCATATAATTCATATAATTCAACTTAATATGATACCATTTTCTAAACAATTAAATATTATTATTCAAAATATGAATTTGAGTATTATTGACAACAAACTTTTGCAGACATCAGTGAAGTCTTTAGAAAATAGGGCCTGAAAATTTGAGCTCATTTAAGATATTGACAATTAATGCAATAATAAAAAATTCTGAGAGTTTGGGGAACTCATCTTCCTAAAAATATTGTTGACTATATGGTAGGTTTTGTATTAAGTGATTTATAAGCATAACATAATTTAATTCTCACACTTAACATTTTTTCATTTTGAGACAAGAAAATTAAGGCTTACTTAATCTAAGTAACTTTCCCAAAGTCACAAAGTGAAGGAGCAGGCCTTACCTCCTACTCTTCCTTCAGATTCCATCTCCATTCAATCTTGCCCCAACCTCTCTCACTTGGGGCAAGGGTTCCCCAAATATCCTTTGCTCTCAGGATATTGTGCATTTCTAATTGTTTGAGTATCTGAGCCATAGATGATCCATGAGAGTAAGAACCATGTATGCATGTGCAAACTCTAGAGTGACATCTGGCATATAGCAAGTTCTTCATAGTTATTTGTGAAATAAATGGCTAACATGGGAAAGTCACTATTTGATATTAGTAAATCTGTTTCAGAATGGTTGTTCTTTACTATAATGTTATATTTTGCTTAAATTTGAAAATGACAAAAATTAAATGGTCACTCATGATTATATCCATGTAAGTTACACGGACCATCTTGTGCTAAGGGAAAGATGACTAAAATATATTTTCTCAAATTATGACCATAGAACAATTTCTTAAATTTAATGCCCCAAATTTTTAAGAAGGAAAATGAATCATCCTTAAGATAATCTGCTATTTTAGTAACCCACATCATATTTCTACCTTTTATAATTAATTGTTTTCTGTATGTTGTTAAAATATATTATAGGAATATCTGCCTAAGAATATAGTAAGAAGTCTAAATTAATAATGAAAACTCCTTAATATGAGGCCCGGAATTTTTTTTCCCAATTTACCTTCTAATAAATTCTTTTATAAATTTGTACATTGTAACATAATGAATCTGAAGTCAAGTAGACCTCAGATTTAGACTTTAAAACATTGACTCATATTTTAGCAAAATAAGACTCTTATTTTGCTAAAATATGAGTTAGTAACAAATTTTTAGGAATTTTTTAATATCTTGATTCTATTTTAATGTAGTACATATCAAAATAGTTGTAATCAACATTAACATTTTGAAATATGTAATAACTATTGTTTATGTTTTTATTTCATAGTGCTTTAAATTGGAAACTATAATGTTCATAGGAAATCATTTTATGCATAGTAGGGAATAAAACTGCTTTTGTTTGATGATAAAACTTCCTAAGAAAAAGCACTGAAATATGAAACAGATAATTTTAGAAAATTTCAAGGCATATTTTCATGTTTGTATGGATGTAATAAATGAAGAATGACCATAAATGATAATATTACTTTGTGCCTTGCAAAGTAAATATTCAAATGTATAGTCCAAATACTTCTAGTTTAGTACACAGTTTTTAGCTGTGAACCAGCCAGACAAGTTATGTGAAAAATGACAAGTTAAGACCCACCTCTGGGTCTTACCATGACTGGCCACTTTAAATACACTACACTTACATGTCTCTGACTTTTAATGTTTCTATTCCATTACTATTATATATAATACAATAGTGCCCATCCATAATACAAGTCTCTGACCATGTCATTTTTTGGAATTCCACTGAGATTCTAAACATTAACAAAAAAAGACCTTTGGTAGCCATATTTGGTGCCACAACTTCCCTGTACCCAAAGTTCATGTAGGAGAAAAATACCTCAGTCCTGCTCTCATATCCTAGTTATGTGTATTTTGACCTTAGGTTTAACAATGTAGCAATTTACTTTCCAAGATTTCAAAAAATTTGAAATTATTTTGGAAGCTGAGACAAGAACTACCATAGCCAGGTTCATGGAAAGCAGTGATGATAGATGTGAGTGGTACCTCAAAGAATGCAGATCCAAACTGAAATCAGGAGCAATACCTTCAACCACACAACAGCAAAGAAGTAAACAATAGTAGCAAATAGAACCTCAGAAAAGTTATTTAGGATCATTAGTCTAGGAAAAAACATCTGTGTTTTAATTAGTTCTGGCAAGTATTTATCTATAATAACTGATGTTTATAATAGTAACACAAAATGTCAAACACATTTTAAATAAAGTTAAAATGAATTGAGTATATTCTAATTGAATAATAAATTATACTGGTACATGAAAGAGTTACCAGAAACTCTGGAATTCTTAATCAGCCAAAAGCTATTTTATAATGACTTCCTATAATCATAAAATAACCTTTCAGCAACCATTTAATGTGGTGCATGAAGGGAGACAAAAATAGAAAAGGAACCATTATTTATTTTATGTCTACTCTAGATCTGTATTCTGCTAGATTTAAATATACTACTTTATTTAACAAAAATATTTTTCTTAACATTTTTTTTCAGGGAATTTGCTAAAGAAAATTAGAAGGCTAAAGAAAACAACAGACACATGTCATAGAAAGTGCCACAAAAGGTCTGGGACATTGAGGCACTCTGGGATTTCTCACCAGAGCAAGGGAAGTGAGATGAACAAGAGAAACTGATCAGAAGGTCAAATTCAAGCAACCATGGGAAGCTCAGGCTGGATCCATCTTGAGGTCCCTCATAAGAAGATCTATCTGTGAAAGAAGGAAAATGTCAATGTGAAGCAGAAATGAACATTGTGTTTTTAAATGTCACTAAATTATTGTTTTAAGGAAGGGTGGAATTTTTCAAGATGCAGTTAGCTTGGGACATTCTCTTCCCAAAAGGAATGCCTCTGTTTTGGGTGGGGTGTTAGTCACTATCAAGTTGCTATAACCAATACCTCGGATAATCAAGTTGAAGAGGAAAGTCCTATTTTGGTAGGTTTGGAGGTTTCAGTTCTTAGTCAGTTGTCTAGTTCCTTTGGGGCCTCTGGTAAGGCCATATGGTGGAGAGAACATTAGGAGGAGGACCCTGCTCACCTCATGATGGTCAGAACATCAAAGACAGAGAAAGAGGAGAGGCCAAGGTCCCAATATCCACCAAGGGCACACCCACACTGATCTAACCACTTCCTATGAGGCCCCAACTTCTGGGTCTCACCATGGACTGGCCATGAAGACCTTAACATGTGATCCCTTAGGGAACACTTGTCCATGTGTGAATTGATTAGGGCACCCAAAATTTTGCTAACAGGAAGGTCCCTTGGTGCATGTTAATAAGTATGATGATAAGAAAAGTAATCTTTGTCTTTTCTTGAGAAACACACACACATATGCACAGATACACACAAATAAATACATACACAGATGCATGACAGTTGTTTTTTTTTGGTTTTGTTCTTTGGTGGCTTTCACAGTTACTCTGAGGTTCCTCTCCATGATAGACTACCAATAATAAAATGCAGCAGAAATGATTACCAGGTCAGGGGGTTTTATGGATCAGACCTGTAGATGTCACCATTACTTCCATTCACATTCCAGTGGCTAGAACTCAATGATAGGACCACACTTAATTCCAGGAATATTGGGAAATGTAGAGTCTAGACAGGCATCTACTTCTTGGTCTCAAATCTCGCATATTTGAGAAGAAGCAAATATTTTTAGTGGACTTCTCGTTACAGTGTTTCTGCTAAATAAACTGAACTCCAGTTCACACATTGGTTAGCCACCTATGGAAATAACAATTTGCTTCCAGATTCTGATTCAGTACCACTGAATAAAGTAAAATAAAATGAAATAGAAAAGAAAGGAAAAACATGAAAATTGAGAATCCGGTCAGAATGGGGCCAATAGGCCTGTCTTTTTAAAGTGCAATATAAAGACATTGGCTGCAAGTACAGACAGTCTCCAACTTATGATGGTTCAACTGATGATTTTTTTTTTACTTTACGGTGGTGAAAAAGTGATAAGCATTCTGTAGAAACTGAGCCTTGGATTTTTAATTTTTATCTTTCCGACTAGTGACATGTGTCATGATACTATGTATGTCAAATGCTGGGCAGTTGCAGTGAGCTAGAGTTCTCAGATAGCCATCCCAAGAGGAAATAGCTGATACTCCATATTGTATTGTGCCGCATGCTTCAATGTTTGGTGGTTTAATTGTGTTAAATAATTTTTTTTTTACTTATGATAACACTATCTCATGATTTCTTTTGAACATAATTCCATCCTTGTTAGTAGAGGAACACCTATCCAAGATGATTCTGCTTTTGACACTGAACTATGCCAGCTGTTGATGGGAAAGAGGTACAATTAAATAAAATTGGAAAATGCAAAAAAATAAAATATTTTAAAGAGGCACAAAAGCTAAAAAAAAGTCTAAGATTTCCAGTGGTCACCCACAGGCATTGTATTTTCAGTATTTCAAATTGTCATGATTTGTAAAAGCGAAAGGTATGAAGGTGTCTACAATTTGATTGATGGTTGAAAATTCCTAGGTGTTAGACAGGCATCAGATCTGAAATATGGGTTCCAATATCTT
This sequence comes from Callospermophilus lateralis, assembly GCF_048772815.1. NCBI lineage: Eukaryota > Metazoa > Chordata > Mammalia > Rodentia > Sciuridae > Callospermophilus > Callospermophilus lateralis. The sequence goes on along the minus strand of NC_135310.1, from coordinate 80,516,632 downwards.
ATAGTTGCCTGATAGGACATAAAACTTCCCAGTTGCTACAGTAAAGAATGAGGGAAATGGGCTACTCACAAATAAGGTTTTTACTGTCTCAGCTTGAAAGTGATGTACTTCAATGTCTCCCATGTTTTATTGGTCCAAACAAGTCACATGGCTACACTTAACTCTAGGAAGATGGTAAATATAGAATAATTGTTTGGCGTCTATTGTGAATGTTTCAGCTTCTAGTAACATATGCCCAGGGATTGGTAGATTTGTTCACTAACCTAAAAAGTAGAACAAGATCATATTATTGGCCATAATTTAGAACTATATCCAAAAATTTTACAGAATTTTTTTCTGTAAAAATACAGAAAACTGAGAAAAATTTTGAGAAAAATAGTATTGAGAATACTAGTTTTTCAGAACCAAATTCCACTGGAGAGTAGATATGAATTCATGTCTAGCTCATGTTCAGATAAGGAACCTGCCAGTATTTGAGAAGGAAAGAGTACTCATTTGTCACAAAATAGAACTTCAGAAATGCTGTTTAGTAAGACATTGTACTCAGTTAAAACTTGTTAGGTGGATTAAAGTTGTCAAAACTTTGAAAAAGAGCTCCAAGCAGTGTGGTTAAGTGCCAGTGGATCCTCTTAGAACTTGCACTTGAAGTTGTATGTGAGATTGTGTGTTTGGGGTGTGGGGTGTTTATTTTTCTGAGGGAAATTGTTAATTCCTCAGGGAACTAATGAACATTAAAGGGTACAAATCACTGACCTTAAGCAATATTTATTTGTTAGATGAAGAAACAAATGAATACTTACAGATGCTATTTAACTAATAACTTCATAAAAGGTGAATGATACAAAATTCAACAATATTTTAGAGCTGTTTAGACTCCAAAGGACTGCCTGGAATGTTTTAGCACATACACTGTGAACTGGAGGGCATTTTTGATATGTTTTATCTTCTGAAACAACAGAGAAAAGCAAGACTCCTGTGTATTTATTATTACATGAAGAAGGGAATCAGAATATAATAACAAGGAACAAAAAGGTTAAGATAAGTGGAAATTTAAACTTTTACAATTTCTCCAAGTATGCTCTCCAGTATATAAGGGAAAAGTACTAAAAAGACATTCAAAGCCATGAGCAACAAACTCACAAAAAAGGAAGTTCAATCCTCTCCCACTTACATTTATCATGAAGCTGTTCTGGAAAGCATTCCCTTTGGCAGAGTTTTAAAGGAATGGTCAGAAAGCCCTCAGTAGATGAATGGATAGTGTTAAGGACTTCAGGAAACCTTGGATAAAAGGATTAGCTGGGGCTAGGGACTAGCCCCCAACTTTCCTGAGGAATAATGCACCTGGACTTGAAATCTGAGGCTTTTTCCAGGGTTTTTTTGGGCCTCTTCCACTCCCCACTGTCACAAGCTGAAGGAAACAGTCTGAGCTTTTAGGTACTTTGTTGTTACTGCCTGAATTTGGGTCTGAGATTCAGTTCATATGTTACTAGGAATATCCGTAATTTCAGAAGTACAGCCAACAAAATTAGACATGCATACATTAAAAGAACCTTATATACTATAATTGGACTGTATGGACCCATGTCCAGGTGGTCATCATATATAGTTCAGATTAGCTAGTTCATGAGATTCAAAATACCTTGAAGACGACATTTCAATTGCAAGTAGTTTAATGACTTTATTATTGTTCTTCTTTTTCATTTTGCTTTTCTTAGCAGGTGTTACTTAAAAATCATCTTGATAAAATATTCAGTTAGGTTTATTTGGTTCAATTTTGCAAACATCTGTTGTATGTCCACTGTGTGCTCTATGTGATGGGCTGTGGGAATGCACAGGTGAGGAGATTCTGCTTTCACACTGTCCTCAGTGGATAGAGCTTTAAAGGCTTCCATGAAACATATAGAGGTTGGGGAAAACTTGAAGGTTGTGAGTTCAGAAGAAGAAAGAATACATAAAAGCCTGTATAGAGGAGAATTTTCTGAGGAAGAACTTTTTCTTTTCTTTTTTTATTCATTCATTTTAGTTAAACATAATATTAGGGTTCATTTTTGACATAATTATAGAAGCATAAAATGGAATGTGCTCTAATTCAGTCCCCAGTACTTCCCCTTCCCCTCCTCTCTCCCCTCCCCCATTCCCTTCCCTCAACTGATCTTTCTTCTATCTATTTACAGTTTTTTTTTTTTAAAATGAATGGTTTGTGGATATACATATAAGTGAGATTCACTGTGGCATATTTATATAGGAGGGTTGGTCGGATTCATTCCATGTCTTCCCTTTTCCTGTTCTTCCCTTCCCCCTCAATCTCCTTCTTCCAATCTCTGATCTGTCTCCTATTTTTCATGAAACCCTTCCTTCCTTCCTGTCTCTCCCATATCTTGGTCTAGCTTCCAAGGAAGAGTTTTGAAGAAAATGCAAGACTTAGAAGGTAAAGGTGAGCAATGGAGAGAAGGCATTACACACAGAGAGAACAGCTACATGTGAGAAAACAAGGAGCATTCAATGTGTGGTAGAAATCTTAGTAGATTATGAGTACAGTGCATGCAGGGTGTGAAGATAAGAATGAAAACTGAGAGCCAGTCAGGGCCACCTTGTGAATGATGTACCTGAAGGAATAAAATAATCACATTCAAGTTCTAGAGCTATTGTACTTGGTGAGAGTATAGAGAATTAAGGAGTGAGGTAATATTGAAGGCAGTATGAAGGCTCAAGAGGCTATGACATGCTCCAAGAGTGATACTGGTACCTTCTTGATGGAGAAGGGAGCAGGGCTTTAGAGATCCAAGAAAGGAAGTAGGCAGGGCTTTATCATCTATATGAAAAAGAGATTTCTAGGCAAGAAACTTCTAGGTCTGTCTTAGGTGATTTGGTTTCATTAAACATGAAAGACAATATACTCTGTTAAATAACATATTTTGGAAGTGTCTGACAAATTATCTTTCATCCTAAATAGAATGTAGCATATGTTAGACTATAAGTCATACGTGACAGATTTTATAACATGGAAATACTGTTAAGATTTTTTTTGGTAAAAATATAAAATCCATAACTAAACATTCATGAACAAATTATTTCAATGTCGAATTCTTCACAGGTTCATCTTCTCCAGGGGCTCTGGTGCAAGAATGTGCTGCTGGTATTTTATAAGAATGATGTAGGGCTTTATTTAGTCTGGAAATTTCCAGAAAATAATTTTGAATTAAAAAATACCTTATTTCAACTCTCTCCATTTGAGAGTAGACTATATTTTTCTGTCCCTTCTTATCACACAGAATTTTTCTAGGCATGTGTTCTACATTCAGACAAATCAATAGAAATGAGCATTGGGGAAGATGTTTAGTTCTGCTAATGTCCCACATTTTCCAAATGACAATCTCAGTCTGTTTTCTTGTTAATTCTCCCCCCTCTAGTCTGTATTAGTGGTGGAATGACTAAGAGAAATATGCTAATTCAGCCCTCAAGAGATTTGGGGTTGGTCCTTTAATACAGTGATATTATGATAATGTTATCTTCATTTTGAATTGTTATCAAGTACCTCACTGAATGACACAGGCCTGGGCCTGATGTAATGAGTCCAGCAATTTGGCAGGTGGCCGTACTGTTTACTGAGTGAGTACCTTGCTATGCGTTGCATGTCCTTTTGGATCCTCCTCTTTGCCATTCTTGCTATATCCAGGACTCCTTCTAAATGCTATGCTTCTGATTCAGCTATATTTTTATGAATGTGTTACTTGGAAGTTGAAAAAAAATTATTTGAATTGTATCAGGCAATTAATGCTAGATACCAGCTTTTATCCTCCAAATCTGATAATAAGAAACCTCTGGAATATAAAATAAAATAGAATTAGGGAAAGGAAACATGTTAAACATCTGCCTTTAGTTTTTTTTTTTCTTATAAAGGTATGCTTTTCTTTCATACTTTGCAGACATAAGTAATAAGCTTATTCAGATTAATAGCATTAATTTTAAAAATATAAGCAGTAGTCTAACATGGCTAGAATACTTCTTATTTTCCAAATAATTCATGAACTAGATAAGGAGATAAAGCAATAAATGGCTGATATGACTTTTTTCCCATTGAAATAATGTCATTCATACAGATTCCATATTAAACTTAATAAGTGACCATGTATCATGCTGTTAAAATTTAAATTTTTAAATTGTGTAGGAATATAGTTCAATTCCACAGTACATTTTTTTTGTTGTTGTTGCTTTTTGATCTCTTTCAGATAAATTTGTTAGTGACTGATCCATAGATCTGTAAATTATTCAAGTGTAATATAGTTTGGAATTTTTCAGAGAAATCTCCCAAGTTTAAGGTAAAATAATGAAAATATTTGTTAGAGTCTGTAAACAAGTCAGGATGGCGCCTGGCATTTTGCCAGAGGGAGTGGTTTGTGAAGTAATGCCAGGGAGCCATTAAGTGTGGAGATTCCTTATTGGTTGACTGCTGTATCTAGTTTATGTTAATTAGATAAGCTGTGTGGAATGTATAAATACCCCTCCTGTCCTACAATAAACTGCTCCCACTCCTGCTGTATCAATCTACACAAGTTGCTCGTCACCCCCCGGTTATTTTGCTGCAGCCAGACTGCGGCAAATATTAAACCAAATGGCATCTTGAAGTGCACTTTAAAAAATATTGAGTAGCATTTTTACATTTATAAAGACCGAATCATGAGACCCCTGTATGACACCATTCAAAGTGCAAATAAATGTAAACAAATGTGAAAGTGTAGTATTAGATCATAATTACATAAAAGGAACATTAGTACAGACTACTGTAATAATTCTGTAGCTACTTCCTGCTGCTGTTGTGGTGAACTCAAGTGTGAGAGTATCCACTTAAAACTCTTTGTGACACTATTGGCTATGAACAGCTCTTTTCTCCAGTTAATGATGGATCACAGTAAAGTGAACTCGTGTATTTTTTTTACTTTATATAACATATAAAACACAAAATGTGTCAATCAACTATTTATCTTACTGACAAGTCTTCTGGTCAATGACAGGCTATGAGTACTTAAGTCTTGGGGGAATCAGAAGTCATTGTCAGAGTTTTGACTGCTTGGGGATTTATTGTTCAAAGGCTTAGCAAGAGGAGGAGGGCTGCATTAACATGACAAGATAAGAAGGGGTTTTGAGGTGCCACTGCAGGAGATGCCTAGGAAGGAGAAGGCTGGTAAGGAAGGGTACTGAGCCTGGTCAGAGACTTTCATTTTAGGCAAAAATCTGAGCATAATCATTGTGATATTTCTTTCACTAAATATAACTCATGTGTTTTACTGAAGAAATGGAAAATAAAGACAGTTGAAAGGAACTGAAATATGACATAGGGTAAGGGAAACAGGCTGTAAGCCCTGCCATAGGAATGTCTGCATAAACTTGCACAAGTCAGATCTCAGAGCCTGTTGTGATTCTGAGGCAGCTGGATGTTTCTCTAAGTGGGGACAGTCAGGGAAGGTTAAGAAGGGAACAGTGCTGGAGAAGTTGTGAATATAAACATGAGCAACTACCCTTGTCAACCCTTGTGCATGAACTTGTCATTTTTGAAAACATTGTGAATTAAGAATAAGTAGAACAGTCCACCGTAGAATGAGCACTTACTGTGTGCAACATTGAGGTTTTCAAAATTGTCAAGAAACAACCAGGATTAAGATTGTAGGCTGTCTCTCTAGAAGGAATACAAAGTGCCCTTGTGCAGTTTTTTGGGGACTGAAGCATATGGAAGTTAGGTTTCCTCCAGTGTGCTGTGTGTTTCATGAGAGGGGAGTACAGACCAGAGGCCATCTCTGTAGGTTTGGGTAGTTTATAATGAGCTTCCTTTTATTCCCCACACAGTGCTCCATTCAGTTCTTTCACAAAACTCCACCCTGTTCTTCCTCGAGCCACAGGACTCTGTTGACCTACTCATTTCTTTATTCCCATGGAGTCCTGAATTACTCTTCTTCCGTGAGCACTGCTGTAGTTTCCAGTATCCTCACCCTCACCTTTCCCACAGATAATTATAGACATTTAAGAACAGATAGTATTTGTCAGTGTGAAGTATTTAAAACAAAACAAAAAAAATGTAGCAAAGAGAACAGAAGGTTGGAGAATTTTAACCAGGAATGTTAAAGTGCGATGACATTGCCTGCACATGTTTTCTCCTCTGTGGAGGTGGTCACCCTTCTGCCAAGGGTGAGTGGGCCATCTTAGATGTGACTGCACTCAGCGAAGGCCTGTCTCAAGTCACAACTTGTGTCCTCCTGGCCATTCCCCTCCTAACCCCTCTTGTAGGTTCTGTGGTGCAATGACACATAGACACAGTCTCTGTCTTCCTTACATCTAGAGGGGAAGGGGAAGATAGATTTAAGGAAGTCAGCACAAAATTTCAAAATTTAAGCTATGCTAAATGGTACAAGGGAAAGATATGGGGGCAATGATTAATTCTGTGCTGATGTTGCAAGGGCATTTCCTTCCCCCATAGCATCCAACTTTAAAGCAAGGAAGTTAATCAGCTCACTTACTCTAATAGAAATTTGATATTTCAACTTGGAAGTAATACAGTAAATATTAAGGGAAGGTTACTTCAGTTATGATCCTCACATCTCTGGTGTGCTACTTAATAACTATAGAACTTCCCTTTAGTTTCTATAAAAGTGACTTTCTGCCCAAATGACTTGGCATTGGTATCACTAGTCATCTAATGTTTACATGGGTTTCTCTATAATCTCAATTTACTTGCCTTGGGGAAATCTCACATATCACCTGAGAAATATCATCTGGCACATAAATGAAGACATTTATTTATATCAGTATAAAATATTTAAAACAAAAATTGTAGACCTTCATTTATGTTCAAAACCAGGAGACTGAACATTCAGTCATAACCTCATGATCATGATAGGTACACCATGTACATAGTAAAAGGAGTCATTGAATATTTCAGTCTTGATAAATGTGCTTCTCAGTTCCTATGGTCTAGTCATGCCTGTGGTAGGGCAACCCAGCAATCTGAGCCAAACCATACCCTCTAATTATACACTGGAATTCCCTAAAATTCAACTGTAGCTATTTATGTGCTCATTACTATTACCATAGTAAAATATCCTTTTAGTTTAATGCAAGTATTTGTAGGGCTAGATTTGTCTTCAGGTACTATCACAATTATGCAAAAAGATGAATATTTAAAAAAAAAATTTAATACTACTAATTTTCCATTCCTCACTCTGGCTGATGTCTAGTCTATAACCACCAGTTTTTATAAGTTATGAAATAGTCTAATTTTATGAATAGACAAGAAAGCAACAAAGGGCATTTAAAAAGTAAAGAAATTAGTTATTTTCAAAGTTAGGCAAAGTGTACTATTTTTCTTAGAAGCTTTCTCTTATGCTTCTGTCAATTAATTCTATCTGTATTTCCACAGGAAAACATTTACTTTCACTCCATTGTTATTAGGAAACACACTCAGCTGTCTAATACCAACTTTTAAAAAAATGTCACTTCTAGTTTTAAAATTGTTTCCTTCTATACTCTCAGGAAAATACATTCTCTCTGAATTTCAAACTTCTTGTCTAAAATTGAGAATAATGATATCTACTTTGAATACTTCAACGGTGTCTAGTGAAGATCAACTAAAATGACATTTGTAAAATAACTTTGTAATCTATAAAATGCTATGAAAATGTATTTTTATTTGACTAATCTCAGTTCTACTATTTTCAAAAGGAAAGATGATCTTGGATAGAAAAAAATTTCAAACTATATTGTCATATCTAAAATAAGTGATTTCTAGCTTTAGGCTGTTTGGAAGGTGTGGGGTGGGAGCCTGGATAGAAAAAGATTAAAGGAATGTTCTTATCATGAACAGCTCAAGAATAAGATCTATCTGCAAATATGCATTTGGTCATTCTCGCTTATAATGAGTATAAGTTTTCCTTACTCCAGAATTTGCTTTAAGTTTGATTTCTAGATACATTTCCATACTTTCTGGATATTTTCTAAGTGGCAATACTTTATTCTAATACATTTTATCTAAGTACATCTCCCCACCGTTCTATAATATTCTAAAAACACTTTTAGTTTAGTTAGTGAGTTAAAATGAGTGATCCTATTGTTTCTAGACCATTTTTGACTTTATAATTATATTATCTGTATTTTTACTGCAGTTGTTTGTAGGTGAGAGGCACAGGTGGGTATATATCAAGCCTTGTGCTGGACGTAAAGATGAGCAAAAATCATGGTAACTTACTTGAATTAGCTTTCCTATAGTCTATTAGAAGAGAGAATTACTGTAGCACCTTAAGGAAAAAATCATTTTGTATGAAACAAGGTTAAAGTTACCCCAGATTTATATAAGCCAGCAAAGCCCAAGCTTTTAAAGAAAGTTCTCTAAACATAAATGAAATCAGGAAATTGTAGTACACATTTTGTTCTTATTTTTTATTTCTGTGGTTGGTTTGCAATCCAATTTCTGCTTATAGAGAGAATTATAAAGTCTAAATAATATATTTATATATCTTTGGCATGCTCTGATGTTCTGGACTGCCTAAGAAATCTCACAGAGGCTATTGTGAACTAGAAAAATAGAAAATGAAAAAGACAAAAAATGGAAAGGAAAATAAATAGATTCCATGAGAAAGAAAAAGAAGAAACTGTAGAAGAAAGGAGGCAATCTAGAAGGTAAGAGGGTTGTGGTTAAGATTCCTTGTCCTATGGTGAATGTATATTCCTAACTCAGTTTTCTGCCATTGTGGAAATATGTGTCCTCAGCCATTGTGCTAAAAGCTTTATGTAAACATTGTTAATTCTCAACAACAACAACAACAAAAAAACACATTAGAAAAGCTGTTGTTATTCTCCTTGATGGATAAAGAATCTAAGGCACAGATTAAATATCTTTCCCCAAACCCCACAACTGTTCAGAAAGCAGGATGAGAATCTAACTCTGAATTGAACTCTAACAAGTTAACCTTTAGCTAAGAGCTCCTGTGTGTCTATCTTCTCTGCTGTTACTGACCAGACTGCCTTAGGATAAAGCCAGGCTGGAAAGAGAGTGGAAGAGGGGAGTGAGGAGAAAGGGTGAAGGAAAGGGGGAAAGAGTGAGAAATCAGAACAGAGAATGAGTTCTGATCTTAAGGTCAAGTTGTGTTTGAAGACAGACTTCCCCTGGACTTTTCATTTATCCCAATGGGATTGCCATTGGAATGACCTTAGAAGCTGTTACTGAGGCTTAAGACACATAAGAGAGTCTAGTCAGAAGTGTTTTAGTATTGTTAAGAATTATAACCTAGCAGATAAGAAAATAGGAAGTAATACAAGATTTCATTAAATTAAAACAATGTCAAGGCCCCATGTAATACTTGTGTTTTTAAAGAGGTCCCTTCTCAGTTTCCAGTTTCAGAAGGTCCAGTTCACATATTCTGTGAGAATGGTGCGTCCTGGAGTTGTACATGTGTAATATGATGTCCAGCCTTAGAATGGCAGGAAATGACACATAAATACCTCTAGAGGGCCAAAGAACACACAAGGTCAATGAAACATTTAAGGAGTTTGAAATACACAAATGTATGTGTGCACACACACAGAGAGAGTACACACATATATACTTTCATATCTCTATATACATCTATTTATATACATACATTAGTAACTCATAGAAATAGTGGTTTTGTCTGAAACTATTTAATTTTCTAGAATAAGGTGAAAGTTAGAAGACGATCAGATTTAGCCCAAAGATGTGGAATGTAGACTTACAAGCAAACTCTTTGACATATTCCTCATAAAATTAAATTTAGCTTTGCCTTTAGAGTCATGCCATCTACCCTAGATGTCTTCAATTCCAGAGTTCATAGCAAGACAATAGCTCTGGTCTTTAAGCAACCTTAGCCCAGCCAGCTAAAAAGGTCCTTAACTCCTAGGAGTGCCATGGATTTATCTCTGAGAAGTAACCTTCTAGTTCTTCAAATTAATCAGAGTGACGAAATAAGCCAAACCTAGAGTATTATTACTTTTTGCAATCAAATATAATTTTCAGAGTTTGATATTTTAAGCAATTTAAAAACTTATGGGAGATTCTATCCTATTAGAGTAATAAATGAGTAACTGAGGAACAAGTTGAATAATTTGTTTAAGCTTGTGATTTTTAGTTGAGCTCTTATAGCATTTTGAAATGATATTAGAACATGTAGGAAATCCCAAAGTTCATAATATTCATAAGTTTAGCTTTTTAAGAGTTACTGAAGCACATAGGAAGGGTTCTTTAGTCACCTGGTAGACTTCAAAAGTATATAGCATTTGTAACTACTGTTTTAGATAATTAAGGATATGTGTGTGTTTATGTGTGTGTGTATACACAATTACATTGCAATATCTCAGTTACAAATGATTATTAAAATAAGCTCAACTGATAATAGAATAATGATTTATAAATTGAACTAAAAGCTTGAGGAAGTAGTGTTTCAAATGGTAACTTTTTATAATGGACTATTAATATAACAAATCTCTCAATGAATAATTGTTTTGGTTAACAAAATTCACCCTCTAGGACATGACAAAAATTCAATCTGACAATATAGTTGTGCCTGAATTAAAAATTGTCTTTGGTCTTTTCAGTTATATAAACCAATATATTTTTATTTTCTTTTTATTCCAAGTGTAATTTATTCTGAGTTGGTTATCTAAGACTTGGAACTGAAAGTGTTTTGACTAATACAGTCAAATTTGAGGGTATTTTTGAGTGTGGTTTGAAATGAAAGACTGGGAAATGTGTTGGGTGTTTGAGAGTTTGGAGGAAAATAGAATTTTTGGAACATTATGATACATGTTTGAATAAAGTTCCATATTGATACCAAGCAATATTAGAAACCTGTTTTTTTGAGAGATTGGAGAAAAATTGAAAAATGATGAATGTTTACAAAATTCTGCCATGATCACACCACCACGAAATAGGCAGAGTTAACCTCTTGCAAATTTTTTCTTATAGTCTTTTCCTTTAAAAAAAAAATGTGGTGCTGGGGATTGAACCCAGGGCCTTGTACATGCAAAGCAAGCACTCTAGCAACTGAGTTTTATATATGTATGTATGTGAGCATATATATGTTTTTATATTTCAATATGTCCATTCTCTATAATTGAGTGATACATATAGCACTTTATAGATGAATATAGTTTTGAATGCTATTCTTTCAATTTCAAATTATGAACTACATTTTTCTGTTCACCAAAACTCTTTGAGATAAGTCCATTCTGGTTTTACTAATAAAGTCTGATTCTTTCCCATTCTATATAATCTGATAGAATTATCTAAATTCTCTCCAGGTCTTAATCCCTGGTTTCATACATTTATCAATATATTATGGAGTACAACTGTCTTGAATTGAAAGTTCCAACAGATTCTGGTCTCTAAATCTAGTTTGCTGTAAAAATTAATCTCCTTCATTTGTGAAACTTGGCCCTGTGTTGGATATGATAGAAGAGACACAGACAAGTCACCTTAAATCCTTAACTCAATTGCAACCACCAACTTCTCTGCTTGCTACACACAACTAAGGCTGACAGATAAAACACAGGTTGCTCAGTATAAACTGAATTTAGATAAACAATAGGTAATTGTTGGTATAAGTATGTCCTCTGAAATGTTTGACACATACTTTGGCCAAAAATTATTCATTGTCTAGGTGAAATTCGAATTTGACTGCTGTCTTGTATCATTATTTGTTTAATCTGGCAACTCTATTAAAACCCCAGCAATTACATCAGGTAAGAAGAGTCAATGTACTGGCCACTGTGCCCTTCCCTGGACAATGTCCAATCCTCTTTCTCCCTTGTAGTGCCTCAAGTATATTTCAAAAGCCCATAGTCAAACTGAAAGGCAGTGAGCTCCCGACCTAAAGAGGCGCAAGGGGAATAGTAAAGAAGAAAGAGGTAAGAAGTACCTTGGCTATATAATTAAAACAGATCTCAAGGATGATTCAAAATTAATTTCAGTTATTTTCATTTAAGATAATGGCTACACCTTGAAGAAAGACAGAAAACTGGGAGTTTTCTCAAGTTTGAAACAGCAGCAGGACATCAATTTGGAGACGATTAGTGGGTAGCTCTCTTCCTACTCCTAAGTATTGCCTTATAAAAAATTATGGAGGCTTTAATAAGAACTACTTCAAAAAAGAATTGCTCTGTTATTGCTTGGATATTAGGTGTCTTTTGAAAGCTGATGTGTGAGATGCAAGAAAATTTAGAGGTAGATTGGGTTATAAAAACCTTAACCCAATCCTTGAATTAATCCCCTGATGGGATTAACCAATTAGTAATTGAAGGTAGGTGGAGTGTGGCTGGAACAGGTGGGTCTTTAGGGCGTGGCTTTGGGGTATATATTTTTCATCTGGCAAGTGTAATCTCTCTCTCTGCTTCTTGATTCAATATGTGAGCTGCTTGCCTCCACCATGATATTCAGCCTTACCTTGAAACCCAAGGAATGAAGATGGCTGGCTGTGGACTGAGACTCTGAAACTGTGAGCACCCAGGTAAACTTTTCCTTCTCTAAATTGCTCTTGTCATGTCTTTTAATCACAGAAGAGAAAAAGCTGATCAAAATACACACTTTCTTTCTTTTTAACATTTAGAAGACAAATGGCAAAACTTAGTTTGATATATTCTCTCCTTCTTACCCTTGGCTCATTAGTCCTCCATCCTTTTACCACATCAGCTGAAATAAACAGGAATTTGAAATAGGTTATCTCTGCATTTTCAACAACCAGAAATTTTATATGTTTTAAATTAAAAACACCTTGGGGGCTCACTAAGAATTGTTTCTACCAATAAGAGAGAAGGAGACATTATTGGATTAGATTTCAGCTGGCCTGGAGATAAAGGGTCACTCAATTAATTTACATAATTAGAAGAGCAACTATGTAACTCATGGAAAGATTTCATATAAGTATTCATTCTTTACTCATTTCTCCCACCAAACGAAACCTTACAACAACCAAACTAAAATAAAATAACATGTCACTGCTTAATATAGATAAGGACTAGGAAAGAGGAATAATTTTATATAAATATATTTATTACATGTCTGTATGGAAAGCATTTTGCTAAAATTAATTAAGCACAATTATTAAATTATTAACAATGCTCACATTCATCAATCCAGAGATTTTTACTTAAATAATTAACTTGCAAACAATCAGAAACTATTCAAAGATATTTATATGAAGATCTTCATGCTGGAAACATCCTAATGTTTATTTACAATAGATTAAATATATATTTCCATATGATTGAATATTATCTACACCGTAATAGAATAGTTGATGGCTGTTCACAATGACCTATTCAACTAAAAAATTTATAAAATATACCCAGAGCATTTTTATAGTTTTCCTAAAAATAATACATGCATAAACATTCATAGAAAAATTGGAAGGATTTAAAGCAAAATGTTAATAAAGATTATCTGTTTAGAAAATTTACATGTGATTTCCATTCTCATCACCTATTTTTATTTTCAAATTCAAATATCTTACATTACCTTTGAAATTCAAAAGCATGCTATTCAATAAACAAATATTTAACTAAAATTATAGAGAATAATATTGGAAAAGTTTAATTATCAACTTTGATGGAGGAGGTAGAACCCTATAAGAACTACTTGTTTATTCACTTAAAAACTGAAAGTATACTAGCTCTTTAAAAAGTAGTTTAAATTAAAATAAGTAGCTCTTTAAACCTAGAGCCCACCTAATTTTTTTGCATTTAGAGAGTTGCTCTAAGTTTGAATTTATTTAATTTTGACTAAAAGTTACCTCTAATTTTTAAGGATATATTTTTAAAGTGTCTCTAAGTTGCTGAATACATTTTTTTTTAGGACGTAACAATTGTTTCTCTAGTAATATTTGATGACTTTCTATATTTAAAAGAACTAGAAACATAGACTTTAAACTAAAGGTGAATATGCTTTGCAAAACTTCTTTTAAGTCATATTTTGACCATTTAAAAAATAACTTTTAAAAATTAAGCTGACTAAAGATGCAAGATATCTGCAGCAAAATTTGACCATTTGATATGATTGACATAGACCAAGTAGGTTTCCCATAAGTCTATTACCAAATCAAATAAAAATGCACTTAAACCAAACTCTAACAATTCTTAAAATAGAAATTTTCTTGAGGTTATGGAGAACCACAACCTCATATCCACCCAAAAAGTATTCTACAAGTAGGAACAGGCATCTATTTTGGGTGAATTTTTTTGAGTTCAATTCTCTGTGACAATGCTGAAGTTATTTCTTTGGGCCTTTCTGGGTTGGTGCTAGGAAGAAGGAACTTTGTGTGTGGTCTGTGCCTTGTCATGATGTCAAGTGACTGAAAAGAAGTCAGAAGATAATAGATAATTTACCCAAATTGGTGTATTTTGGGTCAGTCTTTGTAAAAATAAAATCCTCAAGTGATGACACAACTGGAATTACTCAAATTTATTTTGTTAATTTTAGTGAGTGTCCCTGCCATGTCCTCTCTGAAGCTTGCTAGGGAATGCTAATTCCTCATTTTAAACAAATGCTTGCCTGAGTAGGTGAGTCTTAGACAGCTTAGTGCATTGCTCACCATCTACCATTGCGTTGTTCTACGTTTGCACATGATAGTGCTGATTTGGTGTTTCTGAGCCAGTCTTCCTGTTAACAGCAAGGCTTGTAATGCTCCTGGAGGAGATGACTTGACACATGGCTTCAATCTCCTTTTTCTGGCAGCATGTGAAGCCAGCCAGTTGGCAGATTCCAGGTTCATAACTGAAATATAGTCTGCTATTCTTGCACGGAGCTTGGATTTTGCTGTTACAGCAAAAAAAAAAAAAAAAAAAAAAAAGCTGCTCACACTTGTAAAATGTAATTTTGTTAAGAGAGGAAAAGAAGTGAGGCAGGGTGGCAGAGGTGGGCATGTGTGTCCAGATCTGTTTCCATTATTAAGTTTGAAATCTATTTTTACATCTATGACCAGTCCCACCTGGAGCAGTGATTCATGTCAACCTTCCTGGGAACTGAAAGACAATGGGAATGTTTGATCTTCCTTTAGGTCATTTCTCCTCCTCTGAGCCAATCTTTCCCTTGGGGTTTTAGGTTTAAGCCTTGCTGCTCAAGTATGTATAACATACATAAGTACAGAAAAGAATTAAAGAATATGATTTAAAATATAATTAAAGAACCATTGGATGAGATATTATGATAGATAAATCATAGCTTCAACAGTTTTATTTAACATTTGAGTGATTTGGAGCAAGGCATTTTACCTCTTAGGGAATGTTTTATTTATTGAAAGAATGCAATACTTTTCCTACTTCTTCACAGGACTTGGTAAATATTGAAAAGGAGAGCGTCTGAGATATGAGAATTTCCGATAGTGTTGGGCACTTTTCTCAGTGTTTTGAATATATCGGTGAAAAAACAACACAATGATCTCTGAGCTCCTGGAACTTACCTTCTTCCATTTTAATGGAGCAAAAATTACTTAAAATATTTTGAAATACATTTTTACGGGAGCAAAAATTACCTCTCCATTTTTATTACATCAAAAAATTGAAGTTCATCTTTCATTAATCTGATAACTTGGTAAATAGCTTATAAATGAGTAGTATGAGTAATATATTTGAGAGTGCTACTGCATTCTCTTGGTGGATTTTAGGTCTCAGTGTCACAAGATAGTGCTCAGACATTTGGAGGATTGAACCACAAATACTTCCTTAAAAGCACAGAACACCACAACCAAACAACAAGAAACAAATGAACACAGATAAAAGGAAAACAAATTTTTTAAATAATTATTAATCTGGTAATAGTTATACCTTATTTACATAAATAAACAAACAGTATTCAATTTGTCAATCCTTTGGGTAAGCTAAAATTATTAAGCACTTTTCATGATGTGCTTATTTTGATTGTGATAATTAACTTCTATAATAAAGGTCAATGGCATACATTTAACTTTTGTTTCTCAGAACCTTATAAGTATTTTATTAAAGTGATTTTTTTAGCTGATAACTCATTTTGCCAAATTATGGGTAGATGTGTCTCCTTCTGAAATTCTGATACACATTCTTATTTATCAATCTCTTTGCCAAGTGCTAAGTAACTGTACATATTTGAAAATAAAAAGTGGAATAATTTCCTTTTAAAAAATTTTTGGAAGTTGAAATTTCCTTAGTATAAGATCCTTGCTTAGCATCTGTATGGCCATCTTAAGTGACAGCCACTATTTAAAAAAAAAAAAAACAAAACAGTTCTGTCTCCGCCCAAGGGCATTTCTGAGAAAAGCTCACCACTCCCTCATACCAACCCAACCCTTAACTGCTGGCATTAGGACCCACCTGGCTCTGATTCCTGAGTCTCCCCCATAAAGGTCCCAGAACTCAAGCCTGTTTTGCCTCTCTCTCCTATAAAGAGATGGCCTTTATTTGTCAGCTCTGTATCTCTCTGCCTGGTCTCCATCTTTCATTTCTTGCTTACCCTTTACTTAGCAAGATATGGTTCATACTGAAAATAAAATTTGATTGCTCTTTTTAAAACTCTCTTTGTTTTGCCAGCACTTTGGCAATGAGCTATTTTTATGTATTCCATTCCTGTTTTCCCTAGGGATTATATAAAAACTAGACTTCAATATTATTCTTGGTACTAATTGCCTTAGACATTAATTTGTTGATGGGAAATTGTTTATGGATTGATGAACAGGGTTAGCCTTGGCATCTAGAATCTAGGGCTGTTATGAAGTATTGTGGAAATATTTGTAAAATCCCAGAAGTGTTTTTTTTTTTTTTTTTTTTTGTGCCTCAAAAAGATTTCATCATACAAGGACAAAAAAGGATGTCAAAACTAGGCTGTAGCAGGGCTTTCCTACCAAAAAGTAAATTAGAGATGAATCTGATTTTATGCATTTATAATTTTAAATCTTAAAATTTTGGTCCCAGAGTTTATTATTTTGTTTAGATGAGGTCTTATTATGTTGCTGAGGTAAGGTTGGTCTTGAACTACTGGGCTCAAATAATTCTCCTGCTTCAGCTTTCCAAGTAGCTGGTAATACAGAAATATGCTACCATTGTGCTTTTCTTGGCCTGGGTGTTTTCATGTAGCTTTTGCAAGAACAAAATATGAGGAGGTGGAATTATGCCTTGCCTTTCTAATATCGTTAGGAGGGGCAGTGGACACCCATTCATCTTTCCTTCTTTGAGAATAAATTATGGTGTAATTAATAAGGATTTCTTGATTTAAGGACTCTGTGATTGATAATTTTTCTTCCCTGGGCAGTTGGGGGACATCAATTATAGTAAGTCAAAAATTGCTTTTCTTTATCTTGATCATTTGATTAGAATGTATAAACAATGTCCCATTGCTATAGACCATCAAATATTTCATCATGTATATACTGTGAATGTAGAAGATTGATAAGGACACACTTAAAAATTATTTCTGTGATTATTTTACTACTTTTGGAAAATTTTTACAAATGAGGGACCTATCACATAGAAATCCTCTTTGATCATCAGCTCATTTTGCATTTGTATTTATGGCCTTCAGACAGTAATAGAACTAATAGGAGAAATCAGTAATTAATCAATCATCAGTCAATTTATTGTCTTTTGGGTATTGACTGTCCAAATAGGTGATTTGATAAATTACCCTACTACTCTGGCTATTTTGATATGAACTAACAAAACTAAAACTTTGCATTTTCCTCCACTAGTATTTATCATAGCCAATGATTCCAGTTATGAAGCCAAGATAAAATAGTGATAACTCTTGATTTAGACAGTTTTACCTAAAGAATTTCATAGTCAGCTGATATTAATTTTTTATAACATGATCGATGGTAGATCAAAAGATGGAGATAAAACTTGGTATTTGTGTTATATCTGTGCATCCCAGCCCCAAATAGGCTTTCAATATGCCATTCCCAGTCAAAGCTGGCTATTGAAGCCACAGGCAGATAACCATGGAGATCAGAAAACCATGCAAATATCCAGGCTCTATCTGTAATGGCAGATCAGTCTTTGATGAGAAGGGTTTTCCATTTTGTGTCATTTTTTTAAAGGAAAATTTTAGACTCCGAAGTCTTTTAATTGTCATTCTTGGAGTTGAACATCTCCTGTATGAAAAAGGCCTGGGGATGGTTGAATGATCACAAGACTGGGATGTAGCAATGAACATTGGGAGTGGCAACATAGATCTTGAGAGAAGAAAACCATGAGAAAAAACTGACTTTAGAAAGAAAAGGTGAAGAAATGCATAAAAATATCGGGAGATGAAGAGTGTGAGGGAAAGAACAAACTTTGGACTCAACAGACCAGTAAGTGGAAATTCTAGAACTCTTCTATAGACATGACTTAGGAAAAGAAGGCCCAGTCTAAAAAAGAGCCACAGATTTGTTTTAAGCTTGGATTTTAGAGCAAATGATTTAAATAATGGCTCCAACATGAGTATGCAGTACAATCACTTAGAGGGCTTATTAAATCACAGATTGCTGATTTCCACCCCCAACTCCAGCATTTTTAATTATTCAGTAGGTAGTGGGGTCAGGGATTGAGAACTCACATCACATTAGAACTTACATTACTAACAAGGTCTTAAGTAAGAATTTTTCGCTTGTCTGAAAATAGTGACATAGATAATATGTTCATAGGAGAGGCTTTAAGTGTTCAAATTTTAAGAAATTTCTTGAATATTAATAAAATACATTTTGTATATATTATTCTTATATCCAAAATCTCCTAACCCTGTAATAAAGGCATATGCAGTTATTTGAAAGAAGAATCTAAAAAGAAGAAAATAAATGCCTATTTTTTCCTATGAAACCAGTCTTATGTATGTTTTATAGGTAGGGTCAAGCTAATGGGCAAATATAATGTTTTTAATTGCAATTATTTTGTTTTATTGTGAACAGATCTTTTATTAAGTCTAATATTTATGGTCCTAATCTCATGATTGCTACTTAAGATTCTATTCTAAAATATAAGGATGAAATGATCATTGCTTTCAATCCAAACACGTGTTTTATATTTTTTAAAATAAACTATTTATAAGGAATGTTTCTTCCTTCCCTCACATCTCTCCAAGCCCCAAACTTCACTTTCAGACTGAGTCTGTTATCAACAACTGGTTCAAAGAGATTCTTTTCATTGTTCTGAATGACAATGAAATGATTTGGAAGTATTAAAGAACAAGATTAAAGAACATGCACTTTTCAGCAACAGTGCTTGACAAATTAGTCTGTTTTACTTTAAAAAGTGTTTCAAGGCCAAAATTTTGAGCAGTAATATTTTCAGAGATTGTGAACTGTACTCAAATGATGTTCCAGATGTTTTCTGTTTTTGGTATAAATGGGAAGAAGAGTAAATAGGAACACCTGAAAGACATTGAACTTTGAATGAAAAATTACAACTGGTAGCTCAAAACAAAAACTGAAGTCTTGACACATTTCCATTTATTTTTTTGGTTGTTGAATTTTTGAGTCCTGGTTTATTGTGAATGTTTTAAAGTATAAGTGCAGCATATGAACAAGTTATCTCCATGTGTATTCTATTGATTCAACACACATTTATTAAATACCTTTTACGGATCATCCACTGTTGTAGAGCTGGGTTTATACATTTTGAAACTAAGTACATTTAAAATAAATTCATTTATTTTATCCACAGTCACTTATGACAATTTATATCATACTAAGGCTTTTCTAGATTCTATAGTACAAATGTAAATAAGTCATGATCATTAATCTCAATGAATTAATTGTATAATGGAAAAACCTAACCTATAGTAATTAATTAAACACATATTTAATAAGTATCCACTATAGATTAGAAAGTGAGTTGAGACAGGAGGATACATCAGATACCTCAAGAATTCTCAGGTTCTAGGAAAGGAAATAAGGAATGAGCAAGTAAACAAACCATCAACACATAGTATTTGGTGTATGTAGAAAAATATGACAGTGTGATGGAGAGTAATTGCGGACGAGGCCACTAGAGTGATGAGGGTCCTTGTGGTAGGGACATTTGACAGAGTCCTGAAATTGCCATGTAGGAGCAAGAGAGATTATAGGGATCAACAGAGGAAAAGCTTGAAGAAGATACAGAGTGTTGGAAGAACAGAACCATCCTAGTCTTGTTGGAGAATGGTGAGGAACAGGGGTGGGAGGAGGATCTATCTTGTAAGGGCAGAGATGCTGTTAGAATCTGATCACATGGAGCCCTGATGGCTATGGAGGGACATTGGCTTTTCATGTTAAAGCAATAAGAACTTATGAAAGGACTTAAAATAGATTTCCAATCTAGTCTGATGACATTTTCAAGATATCATTCTAGGGGTTGAATGAAGTATCAGTTGGAAAGGAACCAAGATAGAAGAGAGATAATTAGGAGATTCTTGTAGTCAGTAAGACCAGAAATTGTATTGGCATGAGTTGAGATAAAGTGATGGTAGAGATAGAGAATGGTAAGTGAATTTAAAATGTACTTTAGAAGTAGCATCAAGGAGTTTTGCTAATGGATGGAATATAGATTTATGTGTGAAATTTATATGTGTTATATGTATTAAGCTAAATGGCCCAAATGAATAAATGATGAGTCCTCCTAAGGGTGTATATATTGCCAGGAAAAACTTAATAGAAGATGAAAATTCTTGAGCCCAGTTTGTGTTTGCAGGCAGTCAGGGGATGTGCAAAGCAGAGGAAGGGCAGTGGATAGGAGTTAATATGGAAAAGACAGGGCAGGGGAGGTGCAGCAGGGCACTTTCTCATAATGACAAATTTAGGTATTATTTTATAGTATGTAGGAAAATTCATTATGTAAAAGAAGAGGACAGAATAATCATAGTATGGAGACTAGTAAAATTTACTAAATTCATTACATGATTGTTGTTTAATCAGTTTTTAATACCATTAATTTAAATATGGTATTTAAAAAATTTTATTAAATATGCTTTTTAAGTCTTCTGAATTATTAACACTCTAAGTGCATTATTCTTTGCTAAGAAATCACATTTATTCTAGCAAGAAAATAAACTTAAGCACAGTGTTACTTGCTGTAATTCCAGTTATTTGAGAAGTTGAGGCAGGAGGATCAAAAGTTTGAGGACAGTCTGGGCAATTTATGAGACCCTGTCTTGATAAAAAAATAAAAAGGGCTGGAGATGTAGCTCAGTGGTAGGGCACCCTGGGTTCAATCCCCAGTATCTGCCCTCCCCCCCACAAAATCCATTTAATTATTTGTGGCAAACAGTGGAAATAAGATGCTAGTTAACTATTAACAATGACTAACTCATAATTCATTTATTTCCTATTCTTGTGGTCTGTAGGTGTGATTATGAAAACTGAAATGATCATAATGATCATGGTAGACTGGAATATTCAAATTATATGACTGATCTCTGAGGTGGGTTTTTTGTTTTGGAGAGGGTAAGAAGTGTTTTGTTCTTTTTTTAAAATAGAAAAGTAAATTTAAGTCTGTTTCTATAGGGTGGAAGTTTTACAATGGAGAATTTTGAGAGTAATTGTAAGTGCAAATGGGATTATAACATAAATTGTCTTGAGACTATAATGAGGTATGAGTGTTTTATGCCACAAAAGCAATAATCATACTCATTTTAGCATGACCAGCATGTTAAGCACTTTCAAAGTAATGAATACATTCCAGAGGATTGTCTGTATTTTTTCCACACTTTAAATAGCAAGAAGATGGTTGAAACAATTTACTGTGGCATCAAAAGCATTGTGATAGGCGTTGCCCTCACAATTCAGAGGGAGAATTTAGCTTTGGCAGAGAATGGGCATTTTATGAGCAGTAGCTTACATTTTTCCTGGCATTAGGTTTATATAGGGCCATGTTTCCCCCACCTTTGGAAATACATACAAAAATGCAAAGAATAACTATAATGGTTAACCAAAATGAATATCCATGGCTTCTATGTATTTAGAGAACTCCAGGTAGCATTTTGTGAAAGTGTTAGTGACTTGTTGCTACCCTGTGTTAAGTGAGAAAAACAATTTTGAAAATGTGACTATATATGCAAGGAAGTAAAACTCAGGAGAATCTTAAATCAACAGAAGTTAATGGAAATAGTCAGCAGTTTGATTTGATGGTATTTTGACATGTTACATTTGAGTCCAAGAAAAGTAACTGTTGTTTAACTGCTAACTAATTGAGAAATGAATTGCAAGGCAATCCCTTCTGGGATTCCTTTTATATGATAACATAGGTAGATTAAGGAAACAAACTCAGTGTTCAATCCAAGTAAAAGTTTAATAACAAATTTTAGAAAGCAATTAATATCAAGAGATTTTGAGTTTTCTTTAATTTTGCTTTTATGAGAAAATGAAAGGATATCGTTTTATTATTATTATTATTATTATTTTAGAGAAGCAAATGTTTCTTCACATGCCATTTGAGGATGAAGGGCAAAATTCTTTTGGAGATTGTTGATTTAATTGTGCAAAAATCTCCTAACATCTTGAGGAATTTTTATTGCAACTCTGTGAAGTGTCCTCCTTCCACATCTTCCTATGCTCAGCCTTATGGTATGCTAACATTTGGTATCACTTTTCAAATTAGTTTAAGCTGTAATTTCAAAACACGGTTTTAATTATTCTTAATATCTTTTGAGAGAGTCTTGTAAGTGCAGATAACACAAGAGTCAGAACTAAGAGCATAGCTTGTATATATTTTGTATGCAAGTTCTATATTGAGTGGCTTAAGGATCTAAACTAGATGGCAATATTGAGAGGTAAAAACGTTATCAGGACTGAAATGATGGTATGGTATTTCAATCCATGTTGTGCCTGTGTGACTTAAAGGATGTAAGGGTTAGTTTGAAGCATAAGCATTCACTTTTTATCAGGGATACAATGAGGTGGATGGAATAGCATTATGATGTTTTAGCAGAGTAACATACACTACTCCCTTGGATAGGATGAATGAACACCTTCCTCAGATAGGATGAACAAACAAACACACACTCAAATATTTCATTGGGCACCATCTATGTACCCAGAAGTAATAGGTGCTGTGTGGGAAAGGAATTTCCACTGGATGGAGTGCTCTTTCTCAGAGATCTTCTAAGGTAGTAGAGGAACACAGTTTTCTTGTAATGGTAATATAGGCAAAAGGAGGTCATCAGGGGAACAAAGGCTTTAGAGGTGGAAGGAATGATATCTTATTGAGGGAGATAGGATGGGATGGAAGTTTAAATGGATTTGAAAGATTTAAAGATTTGCTTTTCTGGAAGAACAAATGTCAGATGGATAAGCGAAGATGAATAGGTCTAGGGCATATTAGGAAAGAATGAATAGGAAGTTGGCTACTAAATGTTTCTAGAGAAGGTACTAGATGAAAATGGTATAAAAGGCTTGGTTTCTTATGGAAGTTCTTATCTAGAAGATGAATTGGTTCTTAATTCTCTAGTCAATAGAACATAACAATTTTTGAATAAAGTATTGACGTGATGGAAGACTTTTTAGACAGACACATTTTCAGTGGTGTTCAAGAATTTTTTTTTGTTGTTGTTGAGAATAAACATATTGAGGATATGAAGACCATGTAGGATGGCTCTGTAAAAATCTTGGTGAATAATAGCAAGGATCCGGTGGTGTCGTAAAGTAGAAAAGTGGGCAATTATCAGAGCAATTTGACATTGGAGGTTGCAAAAGTACAAACTCCTTTCCTCTTATGTCAAGAACTTGTCTTTTACTTTAATAAATTTATTGCTATGAAGGATTTCATGCCTGAGTAGAAATAAATGCTGTGTGAAATAAATTGGATCTTCCTGTTTGTGCATAAAACTTAGAAACAGGAAAACATAGAAAAGATGCTGTCACTTATGGATTTAACCTATTCCTTAGGGAGTACTCAAAAAATGAATAAAAATACTACTCACGTGGATAATTAAACTAATGAGTACATTTTTCTACTATTATGTTTATTGATTTAAATGTAAACTGCTAAGGTAATTTTGACAGTTTGTTTTCTTATTAATTTCTTAATGGTTATGATTTTCTTCTGCAACAAGAAAATTTTGACCCATGATTTTAGTAGAGATTTCAAATATAGATGTAGTTGAGGAGTATTTCCCAATTTGGGTTGAAAACTTGGAAAATTACCAGGAAGGCTAAATAAAACAAGTCCTCTTTTTTATCACAGAAGCTTTACCAGTGAAGTAAAATACTATAGACAAGGAAGTTCAGTTTTCTTTAACCTTTGTGAATCAATAAGATGTAAATGCCATGGGTACTGAATCCAAAGTACACATTGTACTTCCCTGTAATTTCTTCTTTGAACTCTGTTTATATCTTTTGGCTCATATATGTATTAGTATTTGATGTTTGAAATAGCAAACCTTGATTATTAGCAAATAATGTAATTTCTGAAATTATACCTTGACATTTATTCTAAAGTATTTGCCCCTGATCAATATAGTTCATAATAAAATCTTGGTAAAGGTTGCACAGGCAATTGTGAAGTTTTTGAAAAGTGCATTGCAATAAAAAGATAAGAACTTGTTTTTCTATAATTCTCAGGTCTCATAAAGAAAATAAACTGTGAGTTAATTAAAAATAGTTTGTATTTAATTTATGAATGTTAGCACAGTAAACACTTGAAGAAACATGTATACTGTAAGGTCTTTAGAAGAATTTTGGTTATATGGCACATTCTCCATTGCAATCAATCTTCCATTGACCTCAATTTTTGAAAATCTATTCAGAGCAGGTTATGTTATCAAGGTACATGTGCCTTTCACTTACATTCCCTGTGTTTTAGTTTTCCTGTTCCTATCTAAATCAGGGACAGAATGTACCTTTAGGACTAGGACTACTTTCATGGTATTCTCTACACCTTTGAAACCAGGACTTATATCACCCAACCTCAAGTTGCCTTCCTACCTCTAGAGGGTCTAGCTACTACTGTCTTTCCCAGCTAATTTCTCTAAAATTTCTACCTTATGTACTCAGAGACAGATAAAAAGCTATTTATGTTTCTCGGGACTCTCCTTCTTCTTCTGGCAGGCTTAGTCCATTTGCTTGCATAATATGGGTGTGATTGTAGAATTTTGTGGGCCAAAGATGCCATTACCACATTTTCTGTTTTTACTAAACAAATGAAAATAATAATGCATTTCCTAGACTATAAGATATAATTGATTTGAAGGTATATCTTCAATGTAGATTTCTTGCATCAAATATATGTAACAGTTTTATTATACAGTTATCCATTTTAAAAGAGCCACTTTGCTACTGTTGAAGTTATGGTTTGCAACAATGGTTTTTTTCATAAACCATGCCAGATTCATTATTTCTAATGATTAGTAAATGTTTAGAATATTACAAAGTAACCTTTTAGTTTACTATATAAAATATTGGTCTCTGACAGATTAATACTTCAGGACATCATAGGTCTTCTTCTGCAAAAAAACCCTTGTGAAGTTCTCATTTGGCAGGAGCATCGTCAGGATTCCAAATTTGCCATATTTTTGAATTATGGTGATAAAAAACCTAGTAGAGTTGTGATAGATTGAGGAGATTTCAAAGTATGTTAAATATATTATATTTCAAAGTATATTATATTATATTAAGATCATTGATAATTTGGCTTGATTCTGTGCAGTGTGGTCCACCATTCTAGTTTGCATAGGACTAAGGGTTTCCTGGGATCTGGGATCCCAGTGCTAAAGCTGGTAAAGTGCAACTGGAGGTTGAGGGATGTCATATAGTCTTTTCCTCTCTACCCTGTCCTTTCTGTGGCTTAGAAATGAGATGCAAAGCTTTCTTTTGCTTATAAAACCATACTATGGATGGAAATACAAGTCATACTGTAGTATATTTTCTAGGTATGGTTGGGCCAAGGAACCTGATAAAGAATAAAACTACATCATTTTTAATAAAAGCCAATTCTTGATCTGAGTCATCTGTAATGTGGTGGGCTGTATATAACATGTGTGTATTTTTATATTAAAGGGTTTTTCTCTGACCTCTGAGGATTTGATGGGATCAGAAATAGAATTGCAGATGTCTAATGCAAGTTGGTTTGGAAAGATGTTTTGCTTAGCTCCTCAGATGTTTGGACTTGATAAAAGCCAATGAGATGTGCTCTGATGGAATTAGTTCAAGCCTACATGCCATGTAACAGATGCCTCATCCAACTGAAAAAGGATATTTTTTAAAAGTACAATATAAAGAGAGTACAGAAATTATAAGAGTACACTTGATGAATTATCACAAAATGAACATTTATGAATTGGCAGCACATAAAGAAACAGAACATTGTCTACATACCAGTAGTCTAATTGTTGTCCCTTCTACACACCATCACCCCCAAAGATAACTACAGTCTTAACTTCTAACACTGTAGTTTCGGTGTGCCTGGCTTTTCAAAATTAGCATAATATTTTAATGTTTATCCTTTTATGTATGCTATATGGTATACAAATATAAATCTTGATTGCTATTCACTAACTGTGTTGGATTTTGATAAATTGTTAATCCCTCTTAGCCTCAGTTTCTCCATCTGTAAAATAGAAATATTAACATCTCTTGAATGACTGTGGGAAAGATTGAATGAGATAGTAAATGTGAAGGATGTGGAAAATAATTGAATAAATTAATCAATAAATGTTAGTGTCTTCATCCCGCCTTCTTTCTTTACATTTTCTATTTAAATGTAATAGTGGGACAAAGCAAAGTTATTCACATTCAAGCAAAAAGATTTTGTCAAAGGTGATCCATGTGTTGTTCAAAGGAACAAATCTCTTTTGCTGAGTTATTTAAAAAACTGAAGTTTTATTTTGTACTTATATTTTGGCAAATCTGATATATTGCAGTTTCTCTGATTTAGTGTTGGGATGACTTCAGGTTTTACCAAATGCTGAAGGAAATATTAGGTGAACATGTGATTTAGTATAATCTTGAGAAGTTATAAGGTTAGAAGAATGGGCGTGAAACCCTATCTCTCCCAAGTGATCTCTTTCCCCTATCCTTCCCACTGCAAATTAAGGTATCTTGGACATTATTATTGTCTTAAATTTAACAGGATAAGTGTTTCCATCTGATATGTCACTGTATTTAAAAAATAAGCATATAATTATACTCAAATGTGAATATATATATATATATATATATATATATATATATTATAAAATATTGTGTCCATACTTTACTACTGTGAAATAAATACTAATTCTTGAAAATTATTGAAAGATAAATTTATTTAATTTACAAAATTTTTAATTTATATGTTCTTGAAAATATTACTTTTTGAGAAACACTTGAGTTTAGTTAAGGAGAGCAAACTACAAAGATAAATTTTGGCATTTCTGCTCTAGTTTAGTTTAAAAAGACAAATTAAGATTTTTTAGCTTAAAGTTAGGAAATACCATTGGTGTTTTTATTGCTATTCTGAGACTGAAACTATATGATAGACTTTTCTCCAAAAAGATGTAAAGTTGGCCAACAGGTATATGAAAATGTATTCAATTTTCCTAATCATTAGGGAAATGAAAACATAACCACAACAAGATATCATATTACTCCTGTCAGGATGGCTATTATCTATCTATCTTTCTGAAAAAAAGAAAGAAAATAAAATAAAAAGACAAGGATATGGAGAGATTGGAACCCTCCTGTATGCCACACTGTTGGTAGAAATAAACAATGGAGTAGCTGCTCTGGAAAACATTATGGAGGTCCATCAAAAAATTTAAAATATAATTTTGATGTGATCCTGGTATTTATCCACAATAATTGAAATCATGATCTCAAAGAGATATTGGCACTCCCATGTTGATTGCAGCAGTATTATCCATAGCCAGTATGTGAAAGTAATTCACAGATGAACAGATAAATAAATTGTTCATTCACAGATGAACAGAAAAATAAAGTGTGGCGCGAGTGCGTGCGCGCGCGCACACACACACACACACACACACACACACACAAATGTTATTCTGCCTTAAAAACGGTAGGGATATTCTGCAATTTGTGACAATTGTGGATGAACTTCAGTGACAATATTCTAAGTGAAATAAGCCAAAGAAAGACAAATGCTGTGTAATGTCACTTATATGAAGTAGTTGAACTCATAGAATAAGTAAATGGAATAGTAGGTTCCAGGGGTTTAGGAAAGGGAAGGATGGAGAAATTCCCAACCTATGGGCATAAAGTTTCAGTTAAGCAAGATGATTAAACTCTAGAATTCTGCTGTATAACATTATACCTATAGAAAACAATATCATAATGTGCACTGAAAAGTGTGTTAAAAGGATTTAGCTCATGTTGTTTTTACAACATATAATATATGTATATATATGACATTGAACATGTATATGTAAATTTGGATTTCTTTTCTGTACTTATATAAGATAAAAATAATTAGATTTTTCTTGTTATGTAGGAATGACTAACTAGACTTTTAGATGAAATGTGAATATCTTTCTATGCCATCCAATGTTTACAGGTTTTTATTCTGTATTCATTAAATGGTTTTCAACATTGTAGAGGTCTTTTCAGCAGCTTTCCCTATCTGTTCAGTCCAACTGTCCATATCTAATCTAAACCACTGGCTTAGAATCTTCAAGTTCAGAAGTTGAACAGAGTCCCTGCAGGAAAGCTACATGACTCAGAATCTAAGCAGTGGACTATAGCTGTTTACTTTCTGTAATGCCAAAACCATCACTTTATTGAAAAAGATGTCACCAAAACATGCTATTTTTCTCACGCATAGATGGCGCTACTGACTCACTGTCACAGATACCTTTGCCCAGCTTTCACCACTGACTGGATAAACAGCAATCTGTCCCTGTCTGGTCCCCAGATAGTTTCTATTTCTGTAGCACTAATTGGGGTTTTGGGTGGGGTGAAGTCTTTAACAGGAGCTGTTATTATTCTATGTAACCAACTGTGCTAATATTTAGAAACAGAACATATTGGTTGAGTGGACTTTTCATATTTCAAGTGATAAATTGGCTGTTATTGTGAGTGAAGACAAAGGAGTCTGATTGGAACCCTTTTGCTTTATATAATTGTTTATTGGATGCTGAAAGATCCACTGCACTACCTTTGCATCTGTTTTGCTTATTTGAATTGAAGGGAAGGGACCAACAGGCATTGACCATCTAGCATATGCCGGTAACTAGGCTATTTGTAAATGATGTATCGTTCAATCCCCTCATTCCTGTGAGAAAATGACTTATTTTCTTTATTTTTACACATCATAAAGGTGAAGGTCAGAGATGTAGTATGACTCAAGAACTCATATTCAAATCACCAAGTCAGTGTGATTCTATGATTCAAATCTAGTTCTATATGATTTAAGTCAAATGTTCTTTTTATATAAGCCTATCCTGAGAACGAAATGCTAACCGTATAATAAACATAATACTAGCCTTATACTAACATTGCTGCCATACAGAAATGTAAATAATAGCCCTTTGGAAGGATAAAATATAGCAGAATTGCTCTTAAAAGAACTTCATTGAACTGAACCAGACTAACCAATGTTCTCTTTGCTTCTGCAGAGAACTTATGGCTTGCGTAAGTGAATGCTTAGAAATATACAAAACAGACTCCTTCTGTTGCTTTTTTTATTTAGTATTAATCTATTAATCAGAATTGTGATATTTAAAATTTATATATATGTAGCCACAATTTCATTAAGGATTCTATGAAGTTGAATACTTGATGGTCCATGAAAATCATAAGAAAACAATATATTCTTTTGGGTTGAGAGAAAGCAATTTATCAAAAATTGGCTATTTTTGATGATTTGACAAGATTAATATAACAGGTATTTGACTACATCATTTATGTTGGTTGCTTCTGAATATCATCAAGACCACTGTCTCCAGAGATAGGAGGGTAAACATTTACTACCCATTAGTTTGAAATTTGGAAACATCTGGAATTGCTGGGTTTTCTCTCACCTACCCAGTTTAAGGGTATTACATCAGATAAACTTATTTCTGCTATGCAAGATCAAATTAGTAGGGTAGTTTGGAAGGGTGCCCTCCTTTTCTATTTCATGGAATACTTTGAGGAGTATTGGTGTTGATTCTTCTTTGAAAGTCTTGTAGAATTTGGGTGAGAATTGTTTGGTCCTGGGCTTTTCTTGATTGATAGGCTTTTTATTTATTTATTTATTTATTTATCTATTTATTTATTAGTTGTAGTTGGACACAATATCTTTATTATTTATTTTTATGTGGTTCTAAGGATTGAACCCAGGGCCTTGCATGTGCTAGATGAGCACTCTACCACTGAGCCAAAATCCCAGTCCGTGGTTCATAGGCTTTTGATAAAGGAATTCATCAAAGTAGCAGGAAATAAAATCAACACCCATAAATAAAATACATTCCTATACATCAGCAATGAGTCCACTGAAAGGGAAATTAGGAAAACTACCTCATTTACAATAGTCTCAAATTAGAACAACAACAACAAAACACCTATAAATCAATCTAACAAAAGTGGTGAAAAACCCCTACAATGAAAACTACAGAACACTAAAGAAAGAAATTGAAGAAGACTTTAGAAGATGGAAAGATCTTCCATGCTTCTGGATAGGCAGAATTAATATTTTCAAAATGGCTATACACCAAAAATGTTATACTGATTTAATGTAATTCCTATTAAAATAGAATGACATTCTTCATAGAAATAGAAGGAGCAATCATGAAGTTTATTTGGAAAAATAAGAGACAATCCTTCACAAGAAAAGTGAAACAGTAGGCATTACAATACCAGACCTTAAACTATACTACAGAGCTATAGTAACAAAAACAGCATGATATTGGCACAAAAAAGACACATAGACCAATTGTACAGAATAGAAGACACAGAAACAAACCTACAAATACAGTTATCTCATACTCGACAAAGGTGGTGAAACCATACATTGGAGAAAAGATAGCATATTCATGGTGCTGCCAAAACTGGAAATTCATATGCAGCAAAATGAAATTAAACCTCTATCTCTCACCCTGCTCAAAAATCAACTCAAAGTGGATCAAAGATTTAGGCACTAGAACAGAGACCCTGTGCCTAATAGAAGAAAAAGTATGACTAAACCTTCACCATGTCAACTTAGGATCTGACTTCCTAATTAGGACCTCTAAAGCACAAGAAGCAAAATCAAGGATCAATAAATGGATGGATTCAAACTAAAAATCTTCTCCGCAAAGGAAACAATCAATAATGTGAAGAGAGAGTCTACAGATAAAAGCATGCACCTCAGATAAAAGCATTAATCTCTAGGATATATGAAGAACTCAAAAAATTTAATACCAAAACACAAATAACCCAATCAATAAATGTGCTAAGGAACTGAACAGATGCTTCACAGAATAAGAAAATCTATCAACAAACATATAAAAAAGAACTCAAAAAATTTAATACCAAAACACAAATAACCCAATCAATAAATGTGCTAAGGAACTGAACAGATGCTTCACAGAATAAGAAAATCTATCAACAAACATATAAAAAAATGTTCATCATCTCTAGCAATTAGAGAAATGCAAATCAAAACTACTCTAAGATTTCATCTCACTCCAGTCAGAATGGCAATCATCAAGAATACAGGCAACAACAAATATTGGTGAGTATGTGGGGGAAAAGGTACACTCATACTTTATTGGTTGGACTGCAAATTGTTGCAACTACTATAGAAAGAAGTATGGACATTCCTCAGAAAACTCAGAATGAAACCACTATTTGACCCAGCTATCCCACTTCTTAATTTATACTATAAGGACTTAAAAATCAGGACCCACAGTGATGCAGCAATGTTGATGTTCATATCAGCTCAATTCACAATAGCTAAACTATGGAATCATCCTAGGTGAACTTCAATAGATGATGGATAAAGAAAATGTGGCATATATATATATTTTATATATATATATATATATATATATAAAATCTAATGATTAATGTGATTCTACAACATGTACAATCAGAAAAATTATACCCCATCTATGTATGATATATCAAAGTGCATAAATTCATTCTACTGAAATGTATAATTAATTAAAATAAATTTAAAAAATTTAAAAAATAGTGAGTCATAAATAGATTAAGAAATTTTTATTTCTATTAATAAAAGTTCATCTAAACTATCATTAGTGTTGGTTATACTGAATGTTAAAAAATGTGGAGATAAATTGTATTACTTAGAGTATCACCTCTTATTTTTAAGTATTTCTGTTAAACAGAATGAGCCAGAAACAACGTGTTTGTGAGTGTTTATGGCAAATATTTACATTTTTAGCAAAGGTGTCTAGCTTTCCTTAAGTTCTTATTAGGGAAACCATATTCACTGCACTGGAAAATTTTGTTTTACAGTTTCATGCTCTAGACATGACAGCTTATCAAGGTCATCCTGTAATTATAGAACTTGCTGAAAGTACTGCATTATGCTGAGATCTATTATCTGTGCTCAGATACTAAGTTTCAGAAATGCAGCCACTTTTACAATCCTGTATCCACTCAAACTCTGGATCTTTTGATCATTGATCATGAGTGCACCTGGACAACACTTAGCTTTTGTTTTTCCTAACTGCACCCAACTGATACATCTATATATGACTCTACCTCAATCACTGCAAGGACCATTGTCTGGCCTAACAAAGAACAGTGATTCTAACCACTTCACAATAGGAGATTTGGTCATATCCCATATTGTGGTGTTTAGGCTAAGTAGACCATATGCAGTGGACATGTCAGATCAATGGGCTCACAGTACTAGGAAATCTGAGTAACTGGGTCACTGCAAAATAATGAAAGTGATTGTTTTACTGAAATAGTTCAGGTGAACTCTTTGACTTCATCAAAACAGAATCAGTTGAAAAGTAACTGTAGTTCCAGGTATACAATATAGGTAGTTGGTAGAAAGATATTGAAGTGTAATTTAGGAAGTCAGCCATTTGAATTTTTCTTTTTAAAATTTAATCTTTCAATTGGCTATGTAATTATCTTAATTTGCTTTTAGATTGAATTTTACTGTGAAATATTTTATTTTGATCCTAATATGCACAGAAAGTATATTTTGGTGTGAAACATCAAGGTATGTTTTCTCTTCCCTACTTGAAAATGATTTGGTTGACCCTTGATATAAAGTGATTGTATAGTATGAGGTAAAAGTGAACATCAATTTTAATCTTGTAATACTTGACCATGTTTATGGAAAATGAGTTGAAATGTGGAACTACAATCATTGTATTTTATAGGAATAAATGCTTTCTTTAAAAATATTTTTTATAATTGTGGATGGGCAGTATGGCTTTATTTTGTTTCATTTTTGTGTGGTGCTAAGGATTGAACCCAGTGCCTTATACATGCTAGGCAAGTGCTCTACCACTGAGCTACAGCCCCAGCTTCCATAAATTCCTTTTTATTTAGAGAATTTAGTAATCCTTAGGTTACTAAGATTCAAAATAATGTAAACGGGTACATTTTTATTTGGTTGAGTCTGTTGCCAAAGAGATATTGACTCTATTTGGTGATTGAACCCAGGGGCACTCTACCACTGAGTTATGTCCCTAGCCATTTTAATTTTTTATTTTGTGACAGGTTCTCATTAAGTTGCCCAAGCTAGACTCAAATATGATCACCTGCCTCAGCCTTCTGAGTGATTGAGATTTAAGGCATGTGCCAATGTGCCCTGCTGCCTACGGCTTCTTGGAACATAATGGTGGAACATTAGAAACTGAGAAATAAGCCATTCTGGATGAATGGCTTGGTTTAGGGCTGACACACAATGAAGAAAGTGAAAAAGCAAAGGCATAGTAAGTATTTAAGATGCAGCTTCAGGTGATCTGTTATGGTATCCATAGTTAAAAGACCCCATCTGGTTGATGGGTGCTTTAGTAGTAATGAAATACTTCCAATTAGGCTGGTGGTACTTTCTGGATCTAAGGGGGACTCAAGAAGTTTAAAATAAAACAGGCCATAGCTAAAAAGACTGGGACAAGACACATTTCTTAAAGGAGAGAAAACAGGCTAGAGTCAGGTGGGTATTCAGTATCCTGGTCAAACTGGCTGAAATTTGGGTGATAATAACAAATATACAAACTAGGCAGTGTCACAAAACCCAAATATAGGAAATTTACACAAATGGTGGGAAACACAAACAAATGCTGGGTTTCAGACATCCAGGTATGGGGGATTTAGATCATTCTAGACTCAGCTTTTTATGCAGGGGAGTTCTCTTAAAGTGATTCACATTGGTAGATGATAGAGAGCTCTTAAGCCTAAGGTTAAGGGTCTTCCATTACCAGTAATAAACAAGCAGAAGTGGAATCAAGGAGCTCTCTAGAAGGAGTGTTTCCAACTTAGTCAACTGACTGGGGGTTTATTTTAGTTTTCTTTTTTATTAGTTTGATTCATTGATTGAATTAATCATTTCCTTTAAGGATGATTTGGACAAAATCTAAAATATATATTTTCTTCATATCATCTGGAATTCTTACAAATGTATTTCTAAATCTTTTTTGTTTGTTTTTAACTATGTAGTAAATTTTTTTTATATTAAATGGATTTTTTAATATTTGGGTCATGCAAGAAATAAGTTTTTTAGTTTATTAAAAATTGCAAAGTGTTTAGTTTTTGTGAAGTAAAAAATTTGGAACAATTTTTTGTTTGTTTTAGATATACATGACAGTAGGGTATACTTGGACATATTATGCATCCATGGGGTGTAGCTCATTCCAATTTTTATCCCATTCTTGTGGTTGAGTATGATGTGGAGTTACACTGGTCATGTGTTCATATGTGAGCATAGAAAATTATGTCTGATTCTTCCTACTGTCTTTACTACTCCCATCCTCTTTCCTTTCCCTTCATTCTCCTTTGTCTAATCCAGTGAACTTCTATACTTTCCCTACCTTGTTATATATTACTATCTCCATATCAGAGAGAACATTCAAACTTTGGTTTGTGGGGACTGTCTTATTTCACGTATCATGATATTCTCCAGTTCCATCCATTTATCAGCAAATAGCATAATTTCATTCTTCTTTATAGCTAAGTAATATTCCATTGTGTGTATGAACCACAAGGAATATTCTTTATCCATTCACTTGATGAAGGGGACATAGGTTGGTTCCATAGCTTAGTTATTGTGAATTGAACTGCTATGACTATTGAGGTGGCTGTGTCATTATAGTATGCTGATTTTAAGCCCAATGGGTATATGCCAAGTAGTGAGATAATTGGGGCAAATGGTGGTTCCATTCCAAGTTTTCTAAGGAATCTCCATTCTACCTTTCAGAGTGGTTATACCAATTTGCAGTCCCATCAAGAATGTATGAGTGGACTATTTTTCTCTACATCCTTACCAACATTTGTTGTTACTTGCAGTCTTGATAATTGTTATTCTGATTGGAGTGAGATGGAATCTCTGTGTAGTTTTAATTTGCATTTCTCTAATTGCTAGAGATGTTGAACATTTTTTTTCATATATTTTTGACCATTTATATGTCTTCTGTAAATTGCCTGTTCAGTTCCTTTGTCCATTTATTGATTGCATTTTTTTTTTGGTGTTAAATTTTTTTGAGTTCTTTGTATATCCTGGAGATTAATACTCTGAGGTACAGCTAGTAAAGATATTCACCCATTATGTAGTCTCTCTGTTCATGTTCTTGTTTCCTTTGCTGTGAAAAAGCTTTTTAGTTTGCTATCCCATTTATTGACTCTTGATTTTAATTCTTGTGCTTTAGATGTCTTATTGAGGAAGTTATTCCTGAGCCAAAATGATGAAGAGTTGGACCTACTTTTTCTTCTAGTAGGCACAGGGTCTCTGGTCTAAAGCCAAAGTCCTTGATCAATATGGAATTTTGTGCAGGGTGAGATGTAAGATTCTAATTTCATTTTGTTACATAGAGATTTCCAGTTTTCCCAGCACCATTTGTTGAAGAGGCTGTCTTTCATCCAATGTATGTTTATGGCACCTTTATCTAGTATGAGGTAACTGTATTTATGCAGGTATGTCCCTGTGTTTTCTATTCTGTTCCATTGGTCTTTAATTCTGTTTTTGTGCCAATACCATGCCATTTTTGTTACTATATCTCTGTAGTATGATTTAACATCTGGTATTGTGATGCCTCCTGCATTACTTTTCTTGCTAATGAATGCCTTGACTGTTCTGGGCCTCTTATTTTTCCAAATAAATTTACTTTTTTTATATCTATGAAGAATATCATTGGAATTTCAATGGGAATTGCATTAAATCTCTATAGCACTTTTGGAAATATGGCCATTTTGATAATATTAATTCTGCCTATGCAAAAACATGGAAGGGCTTTTCATATTCTAAGGGTTTTTTCAATTTCTTTCTTTAGTGTTCTGTAGTTTACATTGTAGAGGTCTTTCTCCTCTTTTGTTAGATTGATTCCCAAATATTTCATTTTTTTTGGAGACTATTATAAATGGAATAGTTTTCCTGATTTCTCTTTGAGCTGATTCATCATTGGTGTATAGGAACTTGATTGATTTATGGATGTTCATTTTATATCCTGCTACTTTGCTGAATTTGTTTGAGTTCAAGAAGTTTTTTGGTCTTCTAAATATAGAATCATGTTGTTGGCAAATAGGTGTACTTTGAGCTCTCTCCCTCCTAATTTGTATCTCTTTAATTTCTTTTGTCTAATTGCTCTTGCTTGAGTTTCAAGGACAATGTTGAATGGAAGTGGTGAAAGAGGTCATCCCTGTCTTTTTCCAGATTTTAGAGGGAATGCTTTCAACTTTTCTCCATTTAGAATGATGTTGACCTTGGGTTTAGCATATACAGCTAAATATAATAATATTGGTGTAAGCTCTTCTCTGAAAGTCTGGTAGAACTTGGCTGGACTTTTGATCTTGTCCTGGACTTTTCTTTGTTGGAAGGCTTTTGAGATCACCTTCAATTTTATTGCTTGAAATTGATCTGTTTAAACCTTCTGGGCCTTCCTGGTTCAATTTGGATAGGTTATATGTCTCTATGAATTTGTTGATGTCATCATGATTCTCTGTTTTATTGGGAAATAGATTTTCAAAATAATTTCTGATTATTGACTGTATTTCAATAGTATTCATGATGATATTTCCATTTTTATTACAAATTTTAGTGACTTGAGTTTTCTTTCTTTTTCTTTGTTAGCTTGGCTAAGGATTTATCAATTTTATTTATTTTTTCAAAGAACCAAGTTTTTGTTTTGTGTATATTTAAAAGTTTTTTTTTGTTTCAATTTCTTTGATTTTTTTTCTTTTTTTATTGGTTATTCAAAACATTACAAAGATTGCAGAATCACATCGGTTACACATCCACATTTTTACATAATACCATATTAGTAACTGTTGTATTCTGCTAACTTTCCTATCCTCTACTATCCCCCCTCCCCTCCCCTCCCATCTTCTCTCTCTACCCCATCTACTGTAATTCATTTCTCTCGTTATTTTTTTCCCATTTCCCTCACAACCTCTTATATGTAATTTTGTATAACAATGAGGGTCTCCTTCCATTTCCATGCAATTTCCCTTTTCTCTCTCTTTCCCTCCCACCTCATGACTCTGTTTAATGTTAATCTTTTCCTCCTGCTCTTCCTCCTTGCTCTGTTCTTAGTTGCTCTCATTATATCAAAGAAGACATTTGGCATTTGTTTTTTAGGGATTGGCTAGCTTCACTTAGCATAATCTGCTCTAATGCCATCCATTTCCCTGCAAATTCCATGATTTTGTCATTTCTTAGTGCTGCGTAGTACTCCATTGTGTATAAATGCCACATTTTTTTTATCCATTTATCTATTGAGGGGCATCTGGGTTGGTTCCACAGTCTAGCTATTGTGAATTGTGCTGCTATGAATATCGATGTGGCAGTATCCCTGTAGTACGCTCTTTTAAGGTCTTCAGGGAATAGTCCGAGAAGGGCAATAGCTGGGTCAAATGGTGGTTCCATTCCCAGCTTTCCCAGGAATCTCCATACTGCTTTCCATATTGGCCTCACCAATTTGCAGTCCCACCAGCAATGTACAAGAGTACCCTTTTCCCCACATCCTCGCCAGCACTTGTTGTTGTTTGACTTCATAATGGCTGCCAATCTTACTGGAGTGAGATGGTATCTTAGGGTGGTTTTGATTTGCATTTTTCTGACTGCTAGAGATGGTGAGCATTTTTTCATGTACTTGTTGATTGATTGTATGTCCTCCTCTGAGAAGTGTCTGTTCAGGTCTTTGGCCCATTTGTTGATTGGGTTATTTGTTTTCTTATTGTTTAATTTTTTGAGTTCTTTGTATACTCTGGATATTAGGGCTCTATCTGAAGTGTGAGGAGTAAAAATTTGTTCCCATGATGTAGGCTCCCTGTTTACCTTTCTTATTGTTTCTCTTGCTGAGAAAAAACTTTTTAGTTTAAGTAAGTCCCATTTGTTGATTCTTGTTATTAACTCTTGTGCTATGGGTGTCCTATTGAGGAATTTGGAGCCCGACCCCACAATATGTAGATCGGAGCCAACCTTTTCTTCTATCAGAAGCATAGTCTCTGATTTGATATCAAGGTCCTTGATCCATTTTGAGTTAACTTTTGTGCATGGCAAGAGGAGGGGATTCAGTTTCATTTTGTTGCATATGGATTTTATAATTTCGCTTCCAGGTATTAGAGTAGCTTTTATTTTTTATTTTATGATTTATTTCTAATTTTATTCCATTATGATCTGATAGAATGCAAGGTATTCTCTCTCTCTCTCTCTCTCTCTCTCTCTCTCTCTCTCTCTTTATTAAGAGTTGTTTTGTGGCCTAAGATATGGTCTACTTTAGAGAAGGATCCATGCACTACTGAGAAGAAAGTGTATTCAGTCCTCAATGAGTAAAATATTCTGGTATGTCTAGTAAGTCTAAATTATTAATTGTATTCTTTTGTTCTATACCTTATTTACTTCGTTTTTATTTGGAAGATCTATCTAGTGATAAGAGAGGCATGTGAAAATCACCCAGAATCCTTGTGTCATGCTCTATTTGAATCTTAAAATTGAGAAGGGTGTGTTTGATATACATAGGTGCTCCACTGTTTGGGGCATACATATTTAAATTGTCATATCTTCTTGATGTATAATTCCTGTAAGCAGTATGAAATGATCTTCTTGGTTCCATATGATCAACTTTGGCTTGAAATCTACTTTATATGATATGAGGACAGACACCCCATCTTGTTTTCAAAACCCATGTGAATTATTTGCTTTTCCTATCTTTTTTTCCTTCAATCTGTGAATGTCATTACCTATGAGGTAAGTCTCTTAGAGACAGCACATTGTTGGGTCTTGTTTTGAAATCCAATCTGTCAGTTTATATCTTTTGATTGATGAGTTTAGGTCTTTTACATTCAATATTATTATTATTGAGATATGATTTTTATTTCCTGTAATTTTGATTTATTTCTGGCTTTTACTTTGAATTAGTTTCTTCTTTGATTGACTGTTAGTCTAGTATAGTACCTCCCTTTGCTGGTTTTCACTTTTATTCTTTATTCCTTTTTCATAAAATATTTATTGAGCATGTTTTATAGAGCAGCCTTTCTAGTTGTGAATCTTTTTAAACTTTTGTTTTTTTATGAAAATTTTTCATTTCGTTGTGAAACGTGAAGCTTAATTTTGCTGGAAATAGTATTCTTGGCTGGCATTTATTTTCTTTCAGAGCTTGGTATATATTATTCCAAGAACTCGTAGCTTTGAGGGTCTGGGTTGAGAAATAAGCTGATATTTGAACTGGTTGCCCTCCACATATTAACTGTTGCTTTTTTTTCTGGTAGCCTTTAAAATTTCACCCTTGTTCTGGATGTTAGGAATTTTCATAATAGTGAGGTTTGGAGTGGGTCTGTTGTAATTTTGTATATCTGGGGTCCTGTATCTATCCCAATAAATCTTAAGTTTGGTCTGTTCGTGTTATCCCATGTATCTTGAAAGCTCTGCTCATGGTCTCTTAATGTCCCCCCCCACCATGGTCAACTTTATTTTCTAGATCATACATTTTGTCTTCATTGAATGAAACTCTGTCTTCCAAGTGGTCTGTTGGTGATGCTTTCCATTGAATTTTTAATTTGACTTTTTGATTCCTTCCTTTTGGGGATTTCTAACTGATTCTTCTTCAGGATGTCTTCTCCTCATTGAAATGATCTTTCCCTTCCTGTATTTTCTCTGATTTCATTTCTTATGTCATCTTTTACCTCTAAGATCAGTTTAACCATGAACTTTCTGAATTCTATCTCTGGTATATTCTCCACTGTGGTGTTAATAGATTCTGCTATTGAGATATTCTATGTTATTTGGGATGGTTTGTTCCCTTGATTTTTTTTTTTATCCAGTTTGTGTGTCTACCCATTTATCTGGATGGGTCTAATGCTATAGAGTTTCTACCTTATGAGTTTGTAGAGTCCCTGTATATTATTAGTACCTCATAGATTGCTGGGAAGCCCAATGATAGCAGCAATGTAAGCAAACAATATATAGCAGTAGACTATGTCCTTAGTTCCTATTTTGATATGTAAAGTGTTAATTGGTATGATATGTAGAGATAGTGGGATCAGAAGTTTCTATCAGTACAATCTGTACACAATCATGTATTATGTCTGGCTTAAAATCAAGCAGTAGGTATTGTCTATGCCTTTATCTGTATTAATTATTGCTGTGACATTGGTGGAAGTCGTAGACATTATATACTTCAATTATCTATTAAGAAGTGTTAAAGATTAAGTTGAATATGTTTAATGAAGAAGAGATAGGAGGGTAGAAAAGTGTTTGCAATTTCAAAGTATGAACAGAGCAGATGCAGTAGTAACTTAGGTTATGTTGTCAATTTGAAAGGGGACAAAAAATAAATGAATACAAAGGAGGAGAGAGAGAATGAAATTTTGGTGTTGGGAAGAGAGGAAAGAGAAAGGGACACAAGGGAGATAGTGATAAAGATGATAAAAAAACAAAATCAATATAAGCTAATCAAACCCCATAATCCTCAAAATATGGAGCCTGGGAAAATAACACCTTCAAAAACAAAAAACAAAACAAAAAAAAACCCAAGAAAGCAAAAAAGCTACTACAACAAAAACAAAATGAAAAAAAAAATGAAAAGAAAGAAATACATGCTTAGAAATGAAGAGACAGAAACAAGTATGAATATGTGTAGGAATCCTCAAATCAGTCAGTACACATTCAAATAAAACAAAAACAAAATTCAACATGGAAACCCAAAGTCAAAAAGCAAAACAGAACTACTGCCACAACAAACAAGCAACAACAACAATACTAACAATAATAATAAGGAAAAATCTTGGTCAAATGTTAAGAAATTAAGGAGTTGTATCCAGTATGGTGGATAAAATAGGAGTGTATGTGTTCATTGACTGTGCCCAGTTGGTTTTCTTTTTGTTTCTTCTTGAGGTATGATCTAAGTTTGGGAGTGTGGGCCTTGGGTTTTCTGTCCTTCCTTTTATTGTGTTGCTCACCATGTTAAAGTTTGCAGGTAAGACTTGCTAATTTCTCTTCTTGGGAGATTAGTGTGGGCAGGCCAGGATGCAGGCCTGGAGGAGAAGTGTTGTGCAAGGGAGGCTGGGTTATAGGCAGCCAGATAAATTGGGTGAAAGGTAGCTCAGGGCCTGATACTGGATCCTGGGGCCCACAGCAAGGCTGTTTGCTTGTCCAGGTGGGTGTGGTGGCAAGGTAGTATGTGGAGCAAGTTGAGGCCTGGCCATGTTGGGAGCCCAGCTGGGCCAGGTGGATCAGGGTCAGATGCCAGGACCTATGAAGCTGGCTGTGAAGCTGTTTTCTGGACCAGGTGGGTCTGGCAGCCATGTGACATGTGAGGCAAGTTGGAGCCTGGCCACCTTGGGAGCCCAGCTATTCTGAAAATGGGTGGGTCAAGTTCAGTTGCCAGGACTTGCAGGCTGGCTGCAAGCTCTGTGCTGGCCAGGTGTGTATGGTGGCATAGCAGTGGCCTGGCATGCAGGGCTGTGAGCCGGCAGCTATGCTGTGGGCCTACTTGGTGGAACAGTGGGTCAGGTCAGGGGTGAGGGGGGATTGGAAGATTGGGGTTTGGGGAGCTGGAGGACCCTGGTAGGTGCTGAACTGACTGGCTGAGCAGGCTGAGGACAAAATGCCTTCATACTCTCTCTTCTAATTTCTGACTCATCATAGCCAGCCTTGCCAGTCCCTGCAAGCCCCAGGACTCATGGATCTGGGGAGAGCCTGGCTCTCTCAAGCCTCATTAACCTGTGTTCCCCCTGTTGAAATGCTGCCAGTTTCTGACTTTCTACTGGTTTGCTAGGTTCAGATAGGCCCATGTAGACCTAGGTGCAAACTCATAGATCTGGGTTTCCAGTTTCCATAGGCTCCTCCATGCTGCCGGCCCAAGATAGCTTCTGGATCAGCTCTCCACAGAGGATTGATTGATAAACTCTGGTGAAGAGGTTTTCTTATACCAATTAATGAAATTAATGAGTCAAACAGTCTCTGGTTTAACTAGGGCAGACTGCCCCTTCAGTCTCAGAATATTTCACTCTAAGCCTAGAAAAATGTTGTATTCCTGCTGCTTAAGTTCTGGATAGCTGAGCTAGGAGAAATACTGCCTTATGCTAATCTGCCATCTTAACCCCCCCACCCCGAAATATTTATTAAAGTATATAATACTTGGAGCAAAGTGTCCACAGCAAAAGTGTATTAGTCCATGTCTGTTCACAGATGAATGTGACTACATAAAGAAACAGAAGGCAGCATCCTTGAAATCCTGTTATTTACCAGTTCCAGAAGAATAATCACTGTTTGGTAATAGCAAGTTCAGTGTGGTTTTAAACTGTGCATAAAGTGAATTATATCTTTTTTTATATGAAGTGTATGGGTATAAGTGTTTGGTTTCTTTTGTTTAATACTATGCTTGCAAGATTCTTCAATGTTTCTCTTAGTCACAGACCATTTGCTATCAATTCTATACAGTGTTCCATTGTATGAATGTATCATAATTCATGTTATCACTTCTACCGTCAACAAGCATTTAGATAGTGTCTTATATGAAAGCTATTACATATCGTGTCACTATGAATTTTTTTTTTAGACCTTTTTTGTTAAATATATATTTTTTGTAAACATTCCCACAGATATTCTAGAGTGAAATATAGGGTCATGAACTGGTGAAACTTTTTAGTATAATATTGGAAGTTGATGATTTTATCTTAGTCAATCCCAAAGCATCTATTATCACAAATATGTCACAGATCTATCTTAGTCTTGCTGTATATGATTTCTGTTGGCCTACTTTTTGCTGAAGATGTGTACCTA
Organism: Callospermophilus lateralis; assembly: GCF_048772815.1. Lineage (NCBI taxonomy): Eukaryota > Metazoa > Chordata > Mammalia > Rodentia > Sciuridae > Callospermophilus > Callospermophilus lateralis. Next base: position 80,473,345 of record NC_135310.1, on the reverse strand, counting down.
GGATTTTATGAGCCACTTCCTCTGCTATACATATATATTTACCCTAATTTCAACTCTAAAGTACAACTACTAGGATCTTAATGAACAGATAAAATGCTTTTTGCAGTTTTAAAAATTCATATATCAGTTTATTTGTTTTTTGAACTATTACACACAAATGATAGAAAAGAATATTAACCTATTATAAAGTTGTTACCCATTTAAGAAATTGACCATGTCAAAATCTTGACATTTCCAAACAAATGAATTAGTAGGTGTTAATTCTTCTTAAACCATCATCTTCTATGTAAATATGATGATAAAGCTTCTTTCATTTATTTTTACCTAATGCCAAAAAACATAAAATTGTAAATATTAATGAGATACCATGTAATATTTTGATACATGTATAAATTTTATAATGTTTAAATAAGATTAAACATTTTTACCTTCTCAAACATTTATCATTTATTCATTGTGAAAACTTTTCAAAATCCTTTTTTCTAGCTTTTTGGAATGAATAGACAATTATTATTATCTCCAATAACCCCACGGTGCAACAGCACACCAGAACATCTTACTCTTATCTAACTGCAACTTAGTAACCATAGAATAACCTTTCCTGTATTCTTCCCCTTCTCCCCCACCTCCACTAACCACTCTACTCTCAACTTTTATGAGACCAATTTTTAAGATACCACATATAAGAACATGTGGTACTTCTCCTTCTGTGCCTGGCTTATTTGGAACTGCTGTATGATCCAGCAATTCCAATACTGCGTATATATCCAGAGGAAATTAAAATCAGTGTATCAACGAGACATCTGCATTCTAATCTTCATTGCAGTACAGTAGCCAAAAAATGGAGACAACCCAAGTGTCCATCAAATCATGAATGCATGAAGAAAATGTGGCATATATACGCAGTGGAATACTATTCAACCCTGTAGAAGAATGAAATCCTGTCATTTACAGCAAAGTGAATGGAATTAAGATCATTAAGTGAAATAAGTCAAGCTTTTCAAAATGACTCATTTGTCCAGGAATTTAATGCATAATTCTGATCTTATATGAGATGAGAAAGAATATTAAAAACCTACTATGTTCTGGTCACCAGGCTATCTATTTTCAAATAAGTCTTCTGATTCAGTTTTTGTGAAAATACTATGAAATTACACTTATTTTTCCTAATTTGTAGATGTGGGAACCTTAGCTTATTTAATAGTCCTGCTGAAGGTTACACAGCAATTGATCAGGCTGATATTGAGTATTAACTGGACCTGTGAGAATACAAAGACAATGAGATTTCTTGCATAATGTTTTATGTTCAGCTTCCTAAGATTCTTTTTATTATAACACATAGTGAAAGAGATAGATGAATGCTTATGTGTAGAAAAATGTCTTTGTACATGAAGTTATGTCCCTCTATGAGCGAAGTTATTAAATAAAATCTTTTAGGAAATGAAAAGCAAATTTGATGATTTAATGGTTTGATGATTTACATGTTATGTTATTTCAGTCGAACATATAGAGATTGCATTTTAATGATTCTGCATTTTGGAGTTGGAATGCCCTTTGCCTTAGGATCTGCTGCACTCTGGACCATTTCACATTCCGTTCCTGTGACTGACTGATGTGCATGACTATGACAAACACTTGGCAGCCTCACTGGGAGGGGCCTGTGAGTGTGAGGACTCAGATTGTCATTAAACTGGGGCCTGAAGCCAAGGACTGAGTGCATGCTGAAGACACGGCTCCAAGCTCCACCACCCTTTTGGCCAAGGCGCAAGTGCAAATTGTACTTGTGAATTGATCATAAATTCTTCTTCTTCTTCTTCTTCTTCTTCTTCTCCTCCTCCTCCTCCTCCTCCTCCTCCTCCTCCTCCTCCTCCTCCTTCTTTTTAATGGAACATTTTAAAACAGACAAAGAAACTGCTTTCCCTCTGGAATGGAATTCCACCCTATTGCAATGTGAGTTTGACTTGATAAATAACAGGACAGGCTACTGAGGGAGATTACAAATTGTATCTCTCAGGGGTTTTAAGAAGAGAATAACCATCTGTCCAGGATGACTCCAGGGTAGGGTTTTGTCTATGAATCTGAAAAGCCCATGGTGTTGTGAAAAGAACATTTTATAACAGAAGGGACACTTGGGCTTTAGTTCTCAGCTTTCCAGTAACTTCCTGTAGTCTTCAGTAAGTTGAGTAAATCCTGGAGCCTCTTCACCATGTTGTGACAGAGCACGATATTATTTAGATACCATCTAGATATCAAGAAATGAATTTTAGTGGTGGTGCGTGCCTGCCCTCCCAGTGGCATGGGAGGCTCAGGCAGAAGGATTACAAGTTCAAAGCTAGCCTCAGCAAAAGTGAGGCACTAACAACTGAACCCTGTCTGTAAAGTGCCCCTGAGTTCAATCACTGGTACCCCCGGCCAAAATAAATAAATAAATTTAACTAAATTGAGTGAAATGGGCTAAATTAACAGCATGGAAAGTAAAAAAATACTATTGTATAGGTGTTTTGTCATAAACCAGGGGAAAGAGAACTGAATTAAGGTTAAGCTTTTATTTATTTTGGTATTATTTTTTTTAACGTTAAGATTTTTAGGAACTTTCAGGTACTAATGATCAGAGTGGCTTTCCAGGTGTTAAAAGACACTCAGAACTTACCAAATACACTTGACTATGAAACCCATCTTGGATAGCATATCACAGATCTGGTGTCCTATTCAACATATTTTATTAGCTACATATTTTAAACCATTATAACTTTGGGATTTGAAATTTCTGTATGTCTGTGTTTTGTGTCTCTGTTTATTTTCATACCTATCAAAGTGAGAAATTATTAATTCAATCAATTAATCAATTCAATAAAGATTTATTAGCAACTTTTATGCGCCAGGACAGTGCATAGTGCTGAATGTACATCAATGAATAAACAACAACAACAACGAAATTTCTGCCTACATAAGGCTGGGAGGCACTTAATAAACAAATAAATAATAACATATAAATAGGAGCTATGTACACCAGGTTAATTTTAGTGTCTCATTTATAACCAATTGAATTTAGTAGAAGGGAAACTTTCTGACAGTGGGTAAGAAAAGGTTGTGCTGCTTTGGCTGCTTTCTTGGGAATGGACACTCTGGATATTTACAACATAGTATGAACTCAGATAATCATGTCGACTGCCGCACATGTCATCTCTGTTCAGAAATCTCTTGTCAGGAACTCAGATTGTTCAGACAGCATGAAATTAGAGCAAGAGTTATTTGATTAATTTAAATGGCTAATAAAATTAGACTGTGATAAACGATCCATTCCCATAAGAAGCATTAACCTCTCACAGTATAGGAAATTGAGCTTGACTGGTTATCATTATACACCGGTAGGTAAGCAGCTAATTCTGTTTCACTGAAAGTGTCTTTTTGTGTTTTATATCAATTTCTAAATTTTGAGATTACACATGTTCTTAAAAAAATCCCAAATACACGGAATTTAATTTGTAATAATTCAGTTCCCAGTAATGTTATATATAACTAAAAGAAACCAATAAAAATAAATAAAAAAGAAAGAAAAATAAAAGTTACAATTATTGGGAAATAATAACCAATTTTCTAAATTAAATGACTGCATATGTAGAAGATCAATATAGTAATACATTAACAAAAAATAACTGAGTAATGTTAGTAGATGTGAAAATCAATGCATAATAATCAATTGTATATCTATATAGTAGCAAAAATCTAAAATTTAATTTTTAAAAATGTATCACTGTTTTATATTTTCTTAAGCTTTGTTTTATATTATTCAGAGTTCATAAAAACTTTTCATTACATTTACTCTGAGGTCTTGGGTTTTTTTAAGTCATTGAAAAATACATTTAAATATCAAATTTCATGAAATGTTGGGTTTTATGGCTAGTATGTAGAAAAATAATTGATTTTTGTATATCAGTCTTAATTCCTGGGACCTTAATAAATTTATTAGCTCCAAAAAAATTCCAAAAGCCATTAATAAAAAATCTTTGTTTACACCCTAATGTCATTCATCTCTTTAAGCTGATTTTGAATATATATCATGTCTTACAATTGATTTGATATTCAGATTCTCAGTACTTTGAAGCAAGTGAACTCTTCATCCATTACTGGAGAGAATAGAATATCTGTACTTACACGGGATTTTAAAAAATGACAGTTTCTAAAAGCACCAAGAAGTCAATAGGTAGGACAGAATTGCAAAGCAATCTATGAAATGATACATTTATTTTTATATTATTTCCTTTCAAATGGGCATGAGAAAGGAGAAGCAATTCACAAAATGTGAATGTGATCTAGGAAAACACTGAGTTTTATAATTGTGACTAAGTTGATTTGAATGAGAACTCTTAAGAATCGTTTTTAATGTCTTTGATGACAACTTATGATCTTCACACCTCTGTTCCTTCTGGCCCCTGTAACTAGTCCAATCAACTTCTAAAAATGCAACTTAGAGACTTGAATGCTTCTTTCTCCATGTCACTAAAATGCAAATCAATACAACTCTGCAAATATATCATGTAGAGAGAGAGAGTCCTTTAGCCTCTCATTTCTAACTCTAGATAGTTTTCACATCATTAGTAAGAAAGTACATAATAGCTGCAAGACTTCAGAATCAATCAACTGCAATTATGATTGTCTGTATATTTATTTAAAACTGTAGTTTTCATATTTGATTACCATAAATGAGCTACTGTGTCTTGTCTGACATCCTACAGGGAGAAAGAATAAATAACTGGATGAGTAAGAAAAAAGCACACATGTACACAGTCTATGCAATCTCACATAACCATAAAAACTATAAGGAGACAAACTCAATGGGTCATCTTATCCATTACTCTAATTACATAGAATTATTCTGTATTTAGTAAGCTTGATTTATTATTATTATTATTATTATTATTATTATTATTATTATTAATCATAGTAATAGTAGTAGTGGGGATTGAACCCAGGGGCACTTAACCACTAAGCCACATTCCCAGCCTTTTTTTAAAGAATATTTATTTATAGACATGATCTTGCTAAGTTGATTAGGGCCTAACTAAGTTGCTAAGGCTGGCTTTGAACTTGCAGTCCTCCTTCCACAGCCTCCCAAGTTGCTGAGATTACAGGTTTGCACCACCACACTTGGCTAACTTGCTTGATTTTAATAGAATTATTCTCTCATTGTGTCATTTGGGGACTCACTCCATAGCATAGGAAATTTTAAATTAGAAATAAATTAGAATTAGTTTTTATATGAATTTTAGTGTTCTTAATGTGTGGTATTTTTGAATACACTGAGGTTGATACAACTACACACAGTACAGTTGACTTTTAAAAAATAAGTAAAAATATATTTTAAGAATTCCATCAATTTTCTTTGTGGTTTTGGTATTTGATGAAGTTGGGATGGTCAACCTGCTTATACAGTGTTTCTTTCAGTTGCATTTCTTTCCAAAGTTTTGTAGATTTCTTATTGAGTGGGAGTCAGATAGCTAACTTGTGTGAAGGTCCATAGAGTTATGGTATTGTTCATTAAAGATTCAATATTCGAGTCTTTTATTCAGATTTATCCAATCTGAAGAAAATAGCATGAAAAACAAAATTAAAGTCATAAAAGCAAATAGATATTAAGGCTGAGGAAGCAGGGTGGACATCAGGTGTGAAATGCCAACTACAAAATCTACTGGCAGATGACTATTAACGTGAGAATACAAAAGGATCCAGGAGCAAATTTGGACTCTAAATTCAAAATAGAATACAATAGGAAATAGAGTGGAGACTATAAACCTTAGGAGGCTGAGAATGGCTTGGTTTTATGCTGTGCCGCCTGTGTGGTGCAGGAATAAACTATTCATAAAAATAAAGAAAATTTCAGGATTAGACAGCCTTGAAAAATACCTTCATTTCTAAGGCAGTTCACTGTGAAAAATTTTCTAGGTACTTAAAATATTTTTAATACTTCAGGTTTGCAAATGCAGGACATTTTGTTGGTAAAGCAGTTTCATTTTTTTTTCCTTAGCTGCACAGTTTTCCCCCTTTCCAATGACCATTGGAATATAGCCTGATCTCTTTTCTTCATGGTTACTCTATATTGTCTTACCTTTATTTATTCACTTACAGCACCTGTGTATTGAGATCATACTTTGGACTAGTTACTGGACAAATAATGGATGAAAGCAACATGCTTTCTGTTAATATAAAATTCTAGGAGGAGAAAAACTTGTGAAATCTGAGGCTGACAACAACATGCTATGTTTGGTCGCTCTGGTGGTGAATACACTGCTGCACTTTGTATTATATTTTGAATGTATAAATAATATTGCATTAATATTTATAAAATGTCTATTTTCTGTCAGGTACTGTATTACATGCTTTATATGTGTTAAGCAATTTATTCTCATATCTCAATAACCTAGTCTTCTAGGTAATATTTTTTTTTGTCAATTTCCAGATTAAAAAATTGAGAGTTAACAACATTAAATAACTTTTCAGGTATGCATCATTTATAACATTCAAAGGCAGGATTGGAACTTTAGTCGAAGAAATTTTCTTTCTTTTTACTCCCCAGTTTTTCTCTGCTTCTCAAGGACAGACTGAACAAAACAATTAAGCTGGGGCTGGTTAGTACCTTGGATAGCTCCCAGGGCAAGGTTCCCAGATGAAATCCAAGGCCTCATTGGGTGTTTATTCTCAGAGCATCTCAACTATCTGGAATTTGCCTTCCATCTCCCTTCCTTTCTGGGGGTTCTTGACATTAAAGAAGCTCAACTAGTTTCATTTTGTAACTCATTTGTCAACACTTATGTAGTATAATCAGCAACATGATAGAGTGGAGTATGATATAGTAGATTATGATATATGGAGTCATATAACCAGTACAGAGTCAGTGATGGGGGTGCTTTCTCTTCCCTCTGCTTCCAACACAAAATGCATCTATTAGAAGAGAAGGACACAGTATTTTAGCTAGGAGGTGTTCTACATGAATTTAATGACCCCAGAAGCTCTTGTAGACTTGTAATAACACATTTTGAACAGCTAATCAGGAGTTTAACCAACAAGGATTATGAGCAGAAATTTAAAGTAATTTCACAACATGGGGTATAATTGGTTTCTTTTGTGCTTTGTGCTGATGTTCAAGCAAAGATATGGTGTAATTGCTCTAAAATACATTTTACTTTTCCTTCACAGAACTGTCATGGATAATCTAGTTACACACACACACACTCACACACACACACACACACACACACACACACACCCCAAATCATAAACACACCAGATTTTGTCCTTCTGATTATACATTAAAATAATTAACTCCTTCCTTTGTTTCATCCGTAAACAAGAACAATAAAGAAGAAAAAGGTCTACTCCATTTTTTTTTCTTCCCGAGGGAAAATATTGCCACCTTTCATCCTTTTTTATGTGCACTGAGTAATTGTTCTGCCTCAAAAATTCCTCTTAATTATTCAGGTTTCTGTACCTTTGTTCTTTCTAGACTCAGAAACAAGAAAGGATTACACAATGATAGTACAAATTAACAATAACATGTAGACTTCAGATCATCTCTTCCTAAGCCAGATGTGTCCTATCCATCAGAGGCTTTATTTGGTTCTATAATCCTATTGGCAAATTTTTGTATCTATTACTTATCTTATTCTGGAAGGAATTCCATGAAACAGCTCTGAAGCCTGGGATGAAAAATGGCATAAACAGATCAAGAATCTCATGAGACAGCATTTTAAGTGGGAAAAAAGGAGAAAAATCCCACATATTTTGAGTAGTATAATATATCTTGATTTTTAGTTTTGGATTTTAACTACAATTGAGCAATAGTACTAATAAAACCAATGTGCTCTATTTCACTTTATTCTTGAGAGAGCAGAAATTATTGGCTTTATTTACAGATGCATTAACTGATGCTCAGAAAATACAAGTTATTTCACTAGAAGCAGGTGTGAGTAGGTTTTCTAACCTATTTTTCCTCCATTAATCTGCTTCATAAGTAGTAAAACTAAACTATCTTTTTAAACATCAAGTAGAATACTATAAATTGATGAGGCAAAAACAATAGTCAACCAAAAAATTGACATTAAATTTTCAAGTGCCATGGTTGATTCAGTTATATGATCTTACAAATACTCAGAGTTTAATAAGCCATATAATGGGAAGTCTTTCTGATTTAGGTTAATGCAGAGAGATAAACTTATTGAATTACAGAAAGATATCATAATGTATTATATTCACATGAAATAATTTAAAACATTGTAGATTGAAAGAAACATTTCTATCATAAATTTTGCAGATAAATCATAGTCAATTAAATAAATGCACACTTCTAATGTTACTGAGTACTGGATGTACTTATAAATAAGTTAAAAATTTCTCTAGTGTTTTACATAATAAACATATTAGCATGTTTATTCAAGTACATAGTGCAAAAATGCTCATATCTGTGAATAAATTATAAACATCATGAATTAGTGTAGAAAGAAATCAATGAAACACCAATCTGTTATTGCAGTTCAAATTATAGCTGAAAATGATCATTGCTGCTGATCAACAATGGTTATATAAAGGAAAGTCAGAAATGGCCATTTTAAAACTAAGGTAATAATGGTTTTGCTTACTACATTGGATTCAGCATTAGCAGTACTTTTTCAACCTAAACTAACTTGGAGTTTTCTTCACAACAAAATAACTACCTAATTATTCTCTTCTGAATTATTTCCATCAACTATTAAGAAATGTTTTCATCTGGGTTACAAACTTTTGTCAAACCTCTAAAGCACCCCAGACTTCATAAGAATAAACATTTCTAAAACATTGATATAGTCTAGTTATGAAAAATTCAAGCAATTTGATGGATCCAGGATGGCAGGCTAGAGAGAGGCTGAATTCTGTGTCACTCCATGACCTGGGATTATGTTTCTCTGTGATTAGAGGTCCCCCAATAACTGCTTCCATGTAGAATATGGCCACCATGCCTGTGCAGATCTCCAGGCCTCAGTGTCAGTGTAAGACCAATGGCTTCCTTGCCCAAGCAGGATCATTGGCATCAATACCCACTGAGGATCTCTGTCTGCTGCTCTCTGTGGATCCCCATCTACTAATGTGAGGCTCCTCCCCTAGTTGCCTCTATCTGGGGACACTGAAATCACTGCCATAGTCCCCTACACGTGGTAGCCTATACCTGGGAATGCTGCACAGGGTCAGGAGACAACTGCCAGTCATAACACTGCATGCCACAGAGCTGCATCTCTGAAATGCAGCCCAATGCCACCACCCAGCCCAACCTGACCCAATACCCAGTCTCTGAAAGCAGCCACATTCATCTTGGGACACCTTTGTTGCCATCTTTAGTTGAGGCAACTCCCAGGTTGAGGCATAGGCTGGAGCCTAGAAGCAATATCAAGGTACCTATAGTCCCCAAATCACCCTTTTCCCTGCAGCCACTAATCCTGCACAGTGCTCGCAGCTTCGGAGCTGATCCATAGCTCTCAAAGCCTGACCCTGAACTGCCCAATACAAAACAGTTCTCCACGACAGGTATGCAGCCCCCAGAGTGCAGCCCACAAGACCTCCAGAGAGAGAGGTTCCTGAATGAGAAGTAGAAAGTGAGGGGGTGATTGAAATACAGTTTAGAGACTAAATTAGAAACCAGGAATTGTGAAGTCTACAGGTGATATAAGGAGATAAGACCAGGTGCCTCCATCACATGACCAGGCCCCAAAGGTGATCCTTGAGGTGCAGTCTCCCATTGGGGACTGGAAACTGCTATACCTCATCTCCAGGAGCTCCATCCCCAAGAACAGCCCTCCCACCCTAATAATCTTTATCATCCTGAGGGTGGAGATACCAGCAAACAAAAGACAATTCCACCTATTGGATGAGAAGGAAAGATACTGAACTCCAACAAAAGCAATCCTTATATTTTCCTTCGAGTTTTTTTTTCTTTCTTTTTTTCTTTGTTCTCTCTCTCTTCTCCCACCCTGATATTCCCAACACCAGTGAAACCAAGTATGTTTTTATGAATTAAGCTACTGAGGACTGGGATGCCAGGATAGTGTATTACAGTTGTGTTGTGTATTCTTTTAACTCCTATTTTTACATTTTTTATTTTTCTTAATTTTATGTTTTTTTTTTTTTTGGTACTCTCATTGTCTTCCCATTTACTTGTCTCCCCAAAGTCACTTTCTCTCTTTATTTCTGCTACTAACCAACTTATTTATATTCCTCTTTCAAGCTTCTTAAGATTAATTCTATATCCTCACCTCCCACCTCCTTAACATCTCATCCTATACCTCACCCCTGGTTCTTTCTTTGTCCACCATCAGAAACTGTGGGCTTTTTTGTAAACCTACCACTTATATTGTAGATAATAATTGAACTCAACATTTCTATATATTGTGACAAAACCGTAAACATCTTAATAGCAGCTGTTTGGTTGAAGGCTATATATTGTATATTTTGGGATCTGTTAATATTGTACTACCTCTTAAAGGAGAGGTTATGGAACCCTGCAGAGACACTATAAACCTATAGGGAAAAAAACTGTAACACCTTGGATCCACAGTGCTAGAAAGGAAGACACATGAACAACATGAAAAAACAAGGGAAGAAAGTTCCCAAACAAACTAAGGTACATTATTAGAATCCATGGCAGCAGAATAGAAGAAATTACAGAGAAGGAGTTCAGGATGTACATAATTAAGATGTTCTGTTAATTAAGGAATTATATAAGACAGCCAATTCAGGCTGTGAAAAATCATTTTGATAAAGAGATATATAAGCAAATACAGAAAGCAAAAATTACTTCAATAAGGAGATAGAGCTTCTGAAAAAAAGACCAAATAGAAACCCTTGCAATGAAGAAAACAATAAACCAAATTAAAAACTCAATAGAAATCATCACCAAAATATTAGATCACTTGGAAGACAGAACCACAGATAATGAAGATTAAAATATATTATTTTGAAAATAAAGTTGACAACACATTGAAAACCATAAGCAGAACATTCAAGAATTATTGGATAACATGAAAAGATCAAAATTAAGAATTATTGGGATAGTGAAATCCATAGAGATACAAACCAAAGGAATGAACAATCTATTCAATGAAATAATATAAGAAAATTTTTCCAAACATGAAGAATGAATTGGGAAATCAAATACAAGGGGATTACAGGACACCAAATGTACAAAATAACAACACATGTACACCAAGTCACATTATAATGAAAATGACTTGCATATATAATAAGGAGCGAATTTTAAAAGTCACAAGAGAAAGGAATAAGACTACATATATGGGGAAACTAATTAGGATTGCTGCAGATTTTTTAACCCAGACCCTAAAAGCTAGAAGATCCTGGAACAACATATAACAAGCTCTGAAAAAAAAAAAAATGAATGCCAACAAAGAACCTTATATCCAGCAAAATTAAGCTTTAGATTTGATAATGAAATAAAAACTTTTCATGATAAATAAAACTTAAAGGAATTTACAGCTAGAAAGCCTGCATTAAAGAATATCTTTGGTAAAATAGTCAATGGGGAGGAAATGAAAAACGACAATGAAGATCAGCAAAGGGAAATATAACAATAAAGGAAAAAAAATAATCAAAGGAAAACCCAAGTCAAGTTAAATTACAAAAAAAAAAAAAAAAAAAAAAACAAAAAACAAAAAACAAAAATGACCAGGAATACAAATCATGTCTCAACAATAACCCTGAATGCTAATAGCCTAAACTCACCAATCAAAAAACACAGAATGCCATATTGGATTTGAAAAAACAGACCCAACAATATGCTGCCTTTAAGAGACTCATCTAAAGACATCCACAGATTGAAGGAGAAAGGTTGGGAAATAACATACCACTCACATGGACTGTAGAAACAAGCAGGGGTTTCTATCCTCATATTAAATAAAGTAGACTTCAAGCCAAAGTTAATCAAAAGGCATAAAGAAGGAAATTATATACTGCTTAAGGGAAACATACATCAGCAAGACATAAAAATTATAAATATATATGCCCCAAACAGTGGAGCATCTATGTTCATCAAACTCTTCTCAGGTTCAAGAGTCGAAGAGGTCACAACACAATTATTTTGGGTAGCTTTCACACACCTCTTTCACCACTGGATAGAGCTTCAAAACAAAAGCTAAAAAAAGAAATTATAGAACTCAACAATACAATCAACAACTTAGACTTAACAGACATATATAGAATATTTCAAAATTAAGAATTATTGGGATAGTGAAAGCCATAGAGATACAAACAACAACTTAGACTTAACAGACATATATAGAACATTTCAAAATTATGAGCAAATACACTTTCTAGAGGCATATAATTTGCCCAAACTGAATCAGGATGATATACACAAGTTAAAAAGATCAATTTCAAGCAATGAATGGAAGATGCCATCAAAAACCTACTAACCAAGAAAAGCCCAGGACCAGATGGATACACAGCTGAGTTCTACAAGACCTTCAATGAAGAACTAATACAAATGTTCCTCAAATTATTCCATGATATAGAAAAAGAGGGAACACTTTCAAATTCATTTTATGAGGCCAACATCTCCAAACCAGACAAAGACACATCAAAGAAAGAAAACATCAGACCAATATCTCTAATAAGCAGAGATGCAAAAATTCTTAATAAAATTCCTGCAAATTGAATACAAAAATATTTCAAAAAGATCGTGTATTATTTTCATTTGGGGTTCATCCCAGGGATGCTAGGTTGGTTCAACATATGAAAAACAAAAAATGTAATTCATCACATCAATAGACTTAAAGATAAGAATCATATGATCTTCTTAATAGATGCAGAAAAGGCATTTGACAAAATATAGTACCCCTTCATGTTCAAAACACTAGATAAACTAAGGATAACAGGAACCTATCTCAACATTGTAAAAGCTATCTAAAGAAGCCCCAGGGCAATATCATTCTAAATGGAGAAAAATTGAAGGCATTCCCTCTAAAAACTGGAACAAAACAGGGATGCTCTTTTTCACCATTTCTGCTTAACATAGTTCTTGAAACTCTAGCCAGAATAATTAGACAGATGAAAGAAATTAAAGTGATATGGATATAAAAAGAAGAACTGTAATTAGCACTATTTGTTGATGACATGATTCTATAACTAGAAGACCGAAAAATTCCACCACAAAACTTCTAGAACTAGTAAATGAATTCAGCAAAGTAGCAGAATAAATCAAACATGCATAAATCAAAGGCATTTCTGTACATCAGTGACAAATCCTCTGAAAGGGAAACTAACAAAACTACCCCATTTACAATAACCTCAAAAATAAATAAATAGATAGATAGATAGATAGATAGATAGATAAAATACTTGAGAATCAACTTAATGAAAGAAATATATAAATAGATAGATAGATAGATAGATAGATAGATAGATGATAGATAAAATACTTGAGAATCAACTTAATGAAAGAGGTAAAAGACCTCTACACTGAAAACTATACAACACTAAAGAAAGAAAATAAAGAGGACTTTAGAAGATGGAAAGTTCTCCCTTGATCTTGGATATGCAGAATAACATTGTCAAAATGATCATACTACCAAAAGCACTATATAGATTTAATGTAATTCCAATCAAAATCCCAATGACAATTCTCATAGAATTAGAAAAAGCAATCATGAAATTCATCTGGAAAAATAAGAGACCCAGAATAGCAAAAGTAATCATTAGCAAGAAGAGTGAAGGAGGTGGCATCACTATGCCAGACCTTAATCTATACTACAGAGCAAAAGTAACAAAAACAGCATGGTATTGACACCAAAGTAGACTTGGAGACCAATGGTAGAGAGAAAAAAACAAAAACAAAAACAAAAAAAAAACACGGAGACAAACACTTTAAAATACAGTTATCTCATACTAGACAAAGGCACCAAAACATATATTGGATAAAAGATAGCCTCTTCAACAAATGGTGCCGGAAGAAATGTAAATCATAATGCAGAAAAATGAAATTAAGTCCCTCTCTCTCACCATGCACAAATCTCAACTCTAAATGGATCAAGTACCTAGGAATTGGACTAGAGACCCTGTGCCTAAGAGAGAAAAAGTAGGCCAAAATCTTCATCTTGTCAAATTAGGCCCTGACTTGCTTAACAAGATTGCTGTAGCACAAGAAAATAAAATCAAGAACAAATAGATAAATGGATAAAGAAACTATGGTATATATACACAATCTAATATTATTTAGTATTAAAAGAGAATAAAATCATGGTTGTTTCTGGTGAATAGATGAAGTTGTAGAATATCATGTTAAGTGAAGTAAGCAAATTCCAAAACACCAAAGACTGAAATGTTTTCTTTGACATGTGAATGTTGTGCCATAATGATGGTGGTGGGGATAGGAAAGGTGATGGAATGAGATGGACATCATTATACCTAAGTACATGTATGAAGACACAAATGATGTGACTCTCCTTTGCGTACAACGAAAGACAAGAAAAACTGCACTCTATATTGTACTATGAATTGAAATGAATCCTGCTGTCATGGATAACAAATTAGAATGAATAAATAAATTTTTAAAATTTCAAGCAATTTATCAAAGTACAAAATGAAAAAAAATCCTCTAAATTTTATTATCTAATTTATAATTAATAGCACATTATGCTGTATACCTTTCTCTGTGCATGTTTATCATTTTACATGAATGGAGAGTGTAATAATTAAAACTATTTTGGGGCTGGGGATGTGCCTTAAGCGGTAATGCGCTCACCTGGCATGCATGGGGCACTGGGTTCAATCCTCAGCACCACGTAAAAATAAAATAAAGATGTTGTGTCCACCGGAAACTGAAAAATAAATATTAAAAAATTCTCTCTCTCTCTCTTTAAAAAAAACTACTTTCAATTACAATTACTGAAAATTAAATTCAACAGTGGTTGATGTAAACAAAGATACTTTCTACCCTCCACATAACAAGAAGTTGAGGATAATATAGACACTTGGTGATAAAATCAGACTCTTTGTATCTTTTGCAGTGTTATTGTTAGTGTTCCTTTTTTTCTAACTCATTGTGGCAAAATGGCTACTTTAAATGTAGGCATCTATATTCAAGCATGAAGAATTTGGAAGTGGTTGCTTGAGGTATGCTTGTCCTTTGTTACCAAGAACAGAAGAGTTTTTCCAGAGGATTCTCACCTCCACCAGATTTCTGTATATAGCTCATGGTCCAGAAATGTATTATCCCTAAAAAAGTGAGAAATTAGATTTCACAAGAGAAGATGGTGAGATATATCACCATCTTCACAAAAAGAAACTACAAAAATATTTAATCTTGATATTTCCAAATAAAGCATTATAAATTTAGCTTTACTGAAAAATATTGAACTGTTCTTATTTTCTTATTAAAATAGTTGTTTCTAAAAGATACTGTGAAATTGGAAAAAATTCAATGAATCATTATTTTTTGGAAGCCATATTTGAATTTTTTACTGAACTATGAATGCATTATATAGAATGAAATTAACACAGATCCATGCACCCATACCTTGATGTTTTAATTTGTATTTAGAGTTTAGTTTGTCAATATATCTAACATTCACATTTTTTAGTCACTATGCTCTCCATAATTCTTTGTCTTCATGTTTAAACAGTTCAATAATTCATCTATGCATTGTCTGATGGCTTTTTCCTTTCATTCATTTATCTTTGACACTTAGCTAACTTCTTAGTGTAACTTTTTTTTTAAAAAGTCATGCTCTTAAATGATGAATTCTTTTAAGTTCCTTTAGCTTTTAATAGTTTTATTGTCATATTCTTGATATACTTCTTTTTAAAAATTGTTCTAATTAGTTATACATGACAGTAGAATGTATTTTGATATATCATACATAAATGGAGTATAACTTCTCAATCTTCCGATTGTACAAGATGTAGAATTACTCTAGTCGTGTAATCATATATGCACATTATATAATAATGTCCAATTCATTCTAATATCCTTCCTAATCTCATACCTCCTCCCTTCTCTTTATTCCCCTCTGCCTAATTCAAAGTACCTCTGTTTTCCACTAATGATCCTTCCCCTTATTGTGAATTCACATCTGCATATCAGAGAAAACATTTAGCCTGTGGTTTTTTGGGATTGGCTTATTTTGCTTAGCATTATATTTCCCAGCTCCATCTATTTACCTGCAAATGCCATAATTTTATTCTCTTTTAATGCTGCATAATATTCCATTGTGTGTATATATACCTCAGTTTCTTTATCCATTCATCTATTGAAAGGCATCTAGGTTGTTTCTACACTTTAGCTCTTGTGAACTGAGTTACTACAAACATTGATGTGGTTGAGTCACTATAGTATGCTGATTTTAAGTTCTTTGGGTATCGACAAAGGAGCTGAAAACATACATTGGAGAAAAGATAGCCTCTTCAACAAATGGTGCAGGGAGAACTGGAAATCCATATGCAGCAAAATGAAACTAAACCCCTCTTTTTCACCATGCACAAAACTCAACTCAAAGTGGACCAAGGACCTAGGACTTAGACCAGAGACCCTGTGCTTAGGAGAGGGTCATTACATCAGATTAGGCCCCGACTTACTTAACAAGACTCCTAAAGCACAAGAAATAAAATCAAGAATTAGTAAATGGATGGATTCAAACTAAAAATCTTCTTCTTAGCAATAGACATAATCAATGGGGTGAAGAGAGAGCCTACAATTTTGGAGCAAATTTTTGCCACAAGCACATTAGATAGAGCACTAATCTCTAGGATATATAATCACTAGGGTATATAAAGAACTCAAAAAGCTAAGCACCAAAAAACCCCAAATATTCCAATCAATAAATGGGACAAGGACCTGAAGAGACACTTCTCAGAAGATGATATATAATCAATCAACAAATACTTGAAAAAAAATGTTCATCATCACTAGCAATTAGAGAAATGCAAATTAAAACCACACTAAGATTTCATCTCACTCCAGTCAGAATGGCAGCTATTATGCATATAAACAACAATAAGTGTTGGTGACGATGTGCGGAAAAAGGTATACTCACACACTGCTGGTGAGACTGCAAATTGGTTCAACCAATATGGAAAGCAGTATGGAGGTTTCTTGGAAAACTGACCCATTTGACCCAGCCATAACTTTCCTTGGTCTATATCCAAAGGACTTAAAAACAGCATACTACAGGGACACAGCCACATCAATGTTTATACCAGCACAATTCACAATAGCTAAATTGTGGAACCAACCTAGATGCCCTTTAGTGGATGTGTGGATAAAAAAAATAATGTGGCATACGTACACAATGGAATTTTATTCAGCAATAAAAGAGAATAAAATCATAGCATTTGCAGGTAAATGGTTGGAGTTAGAGAAGACAATGCTAAGTGAAGTTAGCCAATCCCCCCAAACCAAATGCCGAATGTTTTCTTTGATATAAGGAGGCTGATTCATAGTGGGATAGGGAGCAGGAGCATGGGAGAAATAGATGAACTCTAGATAGGGCAGAGGGGTGGAAAGGGAAGGGAGGGGGCATGGGGTAATTAATGATGGTGGAATGTGATGATCATTACTATTCAAAGTACATGTATGAAGACACAAATTGGTGTGAATATACTATTTATACAACCAGAGATATAAAATATTGTGCTTTATATATGTAATAAGAATTGTAATGCATTCTACTGTCATATATAAATAAAAAAATTTACATAAAAAAGAACTTAGAAAACTTAACACCAAAAACACTCACAAATAACCCAATCAATAAATGAGCTAAGGAGCTGAACAGATACTTCTCAGAAGAAGTTGTACAACTGATCAACAAATATATGAAAAAAATGTTCAACATGTCTAGTAATTAGAGAAATGAAAATCAAAACTGCTCTAAGAGTCCAGTATATTTTTATTCACTGCTTCAAACTGATTGATGCTTGGCGAAAACTGTAGATCCTTAAAGAACAGATTCATTTTACCTGTTTCCAGTTTTTCTGCTTTCAACAGATAATACTAGTGTATATTATATTCCAATGCCAGATAAAAATTAATACAACATCCACCCACACCCAATAAACTAGGTCATATTGTCCCTTGGTATCTACTTGTTGTTTCTGATTTATTGGACCCAATAAATTTATGGAACCAACCAAGAAAATTGATCAGTTTGTCATTACTTTAGTTGCTTCCTACTTTCCAGTTATTTGTTATCATTTTATAGCCATGAAGTCTAAAACTTGCCAAGCATGTCTGCCTTTTAACCCAATCACTTTTGTTCCTGTGCCAAATTCAGTCCCACACATGGACAGAAACAAACCTTATTTGCATTGTCAACCAGGGGAAAATGCCTTTTTGGTGGGATCCACAAGAGAACTAAACGGCAAGGTTCTGTTATGAGTAAGGTTTCTTGATTTTCAATAGGTTTGGCAGGATTTCACCTCTCCATACCCCATGAGGGTGCTTGTGAGTATGAAGTAGGATCTTATGCAATAGACTAAAGTTTATTAGTCATATTTACTTACCTTATAAAACCGAAATTATATCTCTCAATTGTTTTGAAGACAGCTGCAGCTAGCATATCTATCCCTTTGGGTCCTCTCAGACTTAGGTTATATTTTCTCAATTTGTTGGAACAATTTAGAACCTGGCTACCACATTGCTATACTGCAGCAAACAAATTATTCAGAGAATATTATTATTATGATTCACCACAGAAAGGGATCCTTGGATTTAGGAAATTTCCAATGTTTTATGGAATGCAAAACCTTGAAACTGTGTCATAATTATTTTTACTGGGAAGCCAACAATTGAGAATGGAGAGTTGGGTTTGAGGCACTGATTAGTTTTAGACTAAGGATAGAATAGATGGGTTCAGAGAATATAAAAGGGAACAAAATCTTTACCTGAATCAAGAGAGTCCAGTTTTCTTTTGCCAGTGGGACTCAAATATTACTTTGACAGTCAATGCATATACCAGGAATGTCCAATATTCAGTTTGAATATTACAAATTAGAGTAATATATCCTCCTTTAGATTTTAACAATATTATGCATTTATTCTTTTAAACTGAATTTGTTGGTTTAGGCTGGGGATAGCAAATGTTTTATGTAAAGGGCCAGAAACAAATATTTTAGGGTTTGTGGGACATAAGGTCTCTATTGCAAGTATTTGGTTCTGACATTTTAGCCCCAAAGCAGCCAGAAATAATGCATAAATGAATGGGCTATACTTTGCAAATTTCTATTTCTAGAAACAGGAGGTGGGCATATTTGGCTTACAGGTAGAATTTTACACCCCTGGATCTTTTCAACAAATGCACAAGATTAGGGACCAGTCCTATCTTTTGTGTATTTTCAAAAACATGCATTTAGGACCTGCAATAGATTGGTTAAAAATTCTGTGATGTATTTGAGGCATGTTAGACTTAACTGTGGGTTTGTTTAAGATGTATGTAATTTGAGAGCAGTTGATTTATTAATGGGTCTCTATTTTCTGTGAATAGTCAATAATCACCTTCTCCAATGAGTTACCCAAATACTTTTATGGATTCTTTTTGTTAACACCTAAAACCTGAGTTTCATATAGCAGGCTGCCTCTTAAGGTGTTTATTGAACATATTCACACAAAATGGTTAATTAAAGTAAAGTCCAATGTCCTGAATTATAATAATGCAAAATTATTTAACAGGCAATTAGGGATCCTCACAGGCTAATAGGGATTCTAGGCAGATGCCTGCTATCCACTAGAGGTCTGCTCCTAAAATATTTTTGGTGTTGTTGTTTTAGGGATGCTATTATACAAAATACATCAATTCATTTACTTTGTTCTAAAAGAGCATATTTGCCAACTTTATTTTTTAAACATTCAAAGAGACAAGTAAATCAATGTGCTTCCTTGATCTACTTTGCTTTTCAGATTTTGTAATATTTTTTTGCTTTTAATTTGTTACCATTGTTTCTTTGTTTCAATATGGAGACTTCATAATCAAATATTAAACCAACAATTTGTTCTTTAATTTGCCAGTTCATGACATTACATAGTAATATGATGGAATCTTAGAGCTAAAAAGGACTTAAAAGTCACGTATTTCCTCTCATTATTTAATATCAGGTTATGGATATTGTCCACATTTTTTTAAATGATTTTTTTTACTTGAGACAAGTGGGCATTTTGCAATCATGTCACTGACAGCAAATACTAGGCAGAGAATTAAGAGATTTGGCATTTATTAAATTCTGTAGTGAAGCAGTTTAAAACAAGTTATTTGCTGAAAACAGGTTATTTATAACTATTGAATATTTACTCCCTTTCATTTTGTAACCGTGGATTATTCTAAGGAGACAGGTAGTCACATTACAAGTTTATTGAATTCAAACACAACAGGGCTTTATTTCTATTTCCATTGTCACCTGATTTATATTCTATTTATATTTAATTAAAGACACTATGAGTAGTTTATTGTTAGTAAACGGGGGAATTACATTATTTATAGGTAATTTTCAAATAATAACAATAATAAAAACTAGTATACAATTTAAAAATTGTGACGTGCCATGTACTGACAATTCTAAACAATATCAGTGATTAAAATATGTCTTCTAAAAATCCTTTTTTTTTGTCTAAGCTCTAAATTATATTGGAGGGGCTAAGCAAACTGTGGTCTCTAAGCCAAATTTATAATATAATATAATTTAATACAATATAATATAATATAATATAACTTTTTAAGAGGTTAAAAATTACTGTGGATTTTTTCTCTTTTTATTATTTAGCTAATTACTAAATAAGAATTAATAATTATATATTAATGTTAATTAAATAATAATTAATAGTTTTGCTTGTTGATTCACAAAAATTCTAGAATACTTAATATCTGCCTCTTTAAAGAAATAGTTTGCTCACCCTTATTTTAACAATTTCTGCACTTTTTTATATAAGATAAATATATATGTGCACATACACAAAAATGCATATGTATACCAAATACATAAGATTTAGATTTATAAGCT
The DNA here is from genome assembly GCF_048772815.1 of Callospermophilus lateralis. Lineage (NCBI taxonomy): Eukaryota > Metazoa > Chordata > Mammalia > Rodentia > Sciuridae > Callospermophilus > Callospermophilus lateralis. The sequence continues at coordinate 80,452,324 of NC_135310.1, read as the reverse complement.
TGAAATGCACACATTTTTATTACTAACATTTTGATAGCATGGTAATTTGAAGAAAAGAATTATGTAAAAGACCCTAAGCATATAAGGATTTTATTACTTGCAGAATAAGTTCATAATGATTCAGAAATATTTGAGATTCCTTCAATTGATGGTGATATGTCCAGACCTGTGGTAGCATGCATTCTTATCCTTAAATATTTGAAAACAGTTACAGCACTACTTAGCACTACTAAGAAACAGAACTTACTTTACTCCAATTTAAACATTCTATGCAAGTGAAAAAGGAACAGACTTAACCTTGAAGAATGAAAAACACTCTAGAATCATTCCTTGATGATTGGTGTTATACAAAAGGAATGAAGAATTTTAGTTCTGCAACAAGTTTTAAAATGTAAAGAAATTGAAATTTCTGTTGAAAAAAGACACAGATTTTGAAGATGGTTAAGAGAAATGGATGTTCTTACATTGCCCGAAGAAACAAAGGAGATAAAGTTGAATGTAGTCATTGTCTTCAGCAAAAACTGAATACAGTTTTCAAGAATTGGATCAAATAATATCAGTGTTTGCTATCATTTAGCCTTTTGATCTGATTTTTACAGAAAGAAAAAAAAATTGGAGGATTTCATAGAATATAGCCATGATTTATGATTAATTTTGGACATTTATGATGAATTTTAGACATTTTGTGTAATTTTTTTCAAATCTGAAGGCATCTGAAGGCATCCAAGCTTAATTTTAATGAAATAAGGCTGTCAGTAATAGAATGCAAATTCTGAAATTTGGTGTGAAATAGGATTTTTGTGAACTTCCATCCAACTTAAGCTTTTACCCCTTTATTTAAACTATTCAAATTATTGATGAATATGGCTTTACTATCCATTAAACATGAATATTATGAAGAATATTCACATTCACAAAGTCATTGGTAAGCACATTGTTGTTGTTGTTATTATTATTATTTACTATGGAAGATTGGAATGGTTTGAATGTCATCCCAAAATTCAGGTGTTGAAATTCAATGGCCAATGTGAGAATATTAATAGCAGTGGGATACAAGAGGGGAAGAAACTGAAGGATTCTTCCCTGGTGAAAATGAAGGCCCTGTAAAAGAAACTTCACCCAGCATTTGTTTTTGTGTTTGTTTTTATATTGCCCTTCAATCTTTTCTACCATGGGAATGTTATGAAGTGTTTTTTCCCTGTGGAGCATGCGCCTACCCAAGGAACCTTTTTGAAATCAGAGAAAGCAGTCCTCACAGAGGCCAGTTCCTTGATCTTAGATTTCATATCCTTTAGAACTGAGAAAAAATATCACTTTGTTTTTTTTTTACAAATTACTCAGAGTAGAACAAGTGGATTAAGACAGATCAACATCTACTTGAGTTTTTTTAGAATCTCTCTTTATTGAAGTCATTTTTCACTTCCTTTATGTTATCTCTGATTTCACTTCTTATATCATCCTTCAATTTGCAGCTCATTTTAACTATGAACATTCATGTTATCTCTGATTTCACTTCTTATATCATCCTTCAATTTGCAGCTCATTTTAACTATGAACATTCTAAACTCCTTCTCTGACATTTCTTCCACTGTGGTGTCAATGGATTCTGTGATTGAGGTATTTTGGTTTGTTTGGGGTGACTTGTTCCCTTGGTTTTTCATACTGTTTGTGTGTCTACCCACGCAACAGCATGGATCTGAGGCAGTAGAGCTTCTACCCTGTGGACTTATACTGTCCCTGAAGGTTTCCAGTACCTTACTGTTTAGAGGGAGACAAATAATAACAACAACCAAAGCAAACAATATACAGCATCAAACCAAATAGTTCCTGATATAACATCTCTACAAAGTTAATTGTCACAATAAATAGAATTTGATGTGATCAGTAATTGCTTGCAGTAAAATAGTGAGTTTGCAAAAGGGTTTACAATTTCGATTGGTGAACAGGGAAAGAACAGAAGTGATGTAGGATGTGATGATTATGAGGCAAGAGGAGAGAAAATAGAAGTAAAGAATTATAGGAAGAGTAAAAGAGAGAATGATAGAGATTGGCTGTTAGCAGAAGAAAGAGAATCAGGGAAACAAGTGAGAGAAAAAAATACATAAATTAAAAATATTTTAAAAATTAAAAGAATACCAACAAAACCAAAATAAGCTGATCAAACATCCTCATCCTCAAAATACTGATTCATGAAGAATGACTTCAAAAAATGCCAGAAATGAGATAAAAGAAATAAATATGTGTAAGTGTTCAAGAACCATTCAGGTCACAATTAAACAGAGAAAAGAAAACAAAGAAAAAAAAATCTTGATGAAAAGTTAAAGAATTGTTTCCATTATGGCTCAAAAATCATCTGCTTCCTTTATTAGCAGTGTTACAAAGAACCTGATATCTTATCAACCCTCAGGGTGGGGTCTCTGGAGTGTGAGAAGAATTCCCATAAATAGAGCTCCTGGAGGCTTAGGTAGGCTTGGTTCTTCTTTGAAAGGCAATTGGTCTGAAGATTTTAAATCAGTATACCTCCAGGGTCCAGTGGTTGCTGGGAGACTCTACCCAAGAGATCTCCCCGGGGTTCCATTTGTGTGGCAGCAGAGCCAATCCTTAGTCCACTTTGTCACTGGCAGACCCCTTGCTTCCTAGTCTCTCAAGTTTAGTCCCCAAACTCAATCTCTCCTACCCCAGCCCTTTCAAATTCCTTGATGAACACATATCTCCCAACTAGTCCTGTGAGCCACTGGGCTCAAGGGGGAAAGGGGGAAATATGTGTATATTAAGTACACATATTTAACTTTTTAACTTTTCTCTGGCTTAATGTGATGAAAAAATTGCACTAAAACAAATTCTGGCCAATAAAAAAAGCTAACTGCTTCTAATTTAAAATAGGAAGGGCAGCAGAATAAAATAGACACTAGTATTGCTGTATGTATATACGAGACTGTATGAACAATGTGATCTGCAACCTGTACACTCAGAAAAATGATAAATCATACCCCATTTGATTCAAATGTATGCTATGTCAAGATCATTGTACTGTCATGTGTAACTAATAAAAAAAAGAACACCAATAAATAAATAAATAAATAAAATATATTGCACAGAGCTGAAAGGTGAAGTCTCTTCTTAGCTATTCTTTTTGATAGGAAAGGTATTAACAGAACAATCCTGGACGAATCCCATCATCTTTAGGCTATGGTCCTCTGGAGCAGGGAGTGTGGGGAGGAGAAGGGAGAGGGAAAGCTGAGCTGATGGTTGAGTTTGGAAGTATATAAGAGTGTGTCCAGACCATTCCCTTTCCTCCCTTTTCTTCAGAACACAGATGTGGTCCCAAAGACAGTCTTCTCTGTGCCTTCATTGCTATAACTCTGTATGTTTTTAACCAGCACTGGAAGGACTGAGAAGCTAAATTGGCTAACTCAGATATTCAGGATTAGAGAAGCTATTTGTCTTTGGTAACAAGTCCCTTTTTCCAATTCCAGCTTAATGATGTGATGCTTTGAACCCCATGTAATTTTGCTGTACTGGTTTATTTCCTAATTGTTTAGAACTTCAGTGAAGATGGGTATGAGATTTACTGAGCCTCCTCAGAGCTCTACCCCATGGTAAACAACAGTGGACTATGTCCCAGATGATATCCGTTCAGCCTGTAATTTCATATTGAGGGATTAAGGCTAATGCTGATAATACTAGGAAAATTGAAAGATGATTGGAAAATTTTGGTTGGTAATATGAATACAAATGAAATAGAACATTATAAAAACTTTGCTATGAAAAATGAGGTCTTGGAACAAATTCACTGCAAGTTTTTTAAACTATTTTCTCATTGTCATTTAGAGCCTTTAACTATTTAATAGAATAAAATTAAGGACTAAACTCTTAATATCATTTTTACTACAACTTAACAGCAGTAAGTTTAAAGAAAAAGCTTATTATTAAAATCTGCTTTCTGAATGCTGGCTTTTTTTAAAAATATATATATATTAGATAGATGATTCATAAAATTCAACAACAAAAAAGAAGGCAATTATATTTTAGTTACATCGCTCTGATATATTCTTTACTCTTCCCCAGCTAATTTCTAACCATATAATGTGATACAATTAAAATGTTAAACCAGGTCATTATGCAGTTATCATTAGAAAGTATATATTGTGAATTATGCTTGGAAATAATTAGTTTCTTATATATGAAGCTAATTTTAGGCCCCCACTTGGAGTTATTTCTAACTCTGAGAGTGTAACAGCAAGGTATTATTAAATATTTTTTCACAGTATCCACTATAATATATATGTTTTTATTAATAATGACAACAGTGCTTGTTTTAAGTCATGACATACTGAAATGTATTATAAGATATTTTTTTGAAAGCTGTTTCTCTGAACCTCTTGCTATCATAGGTATGTAACACAAGGCAAGATTTCTGGGCAGGGACCAATTCTAGACAATAATCTTACTAAATCTGAAGGAAATTCCCAAATTGGAACTATAGAAGCATGTCAGAATATATATATTGCTTGCTCTATGGTGGTGTTGGGATTTTAAGGAGATATAATAGTTTACAGATGAGTAGATGGGTTTAAATAAAGCAGAATTTACTTCATTGCTAGTCAACATCCCCAGCAGTGCATATTCCATCTCTTCTGTTGGTCAGAAAGAACTTGTATTCAATAATTTTTTATTACGAGAATTCTTTCAAAGCTTCAGAGATGCAATTTTTAAAGAAAACAGTATTATTTTAATGTAGTAGTTATTTATAGAACTCATAGTTTATAGTTCATTATAATATGTTTAAGATTTCTTTATCATATCTTCAATGATTAAAAGGAAAACTAGACTTTTCCAGGCACAATTCAAATACTAACAAAGTCCACATTGGGATCTGATATGAAATTCAATATGTCCTTCTGGTGCCATTATCCGAGGTGAGTGGAACATCCTAAATCCCAGAGTGGTATTTATGAACGTTTAATTGGGCAGGAAGGATTTGTGACAATTGCAAAGTTTCACTTTTCCTTGTTCCAGATTCTGATTCAAGTTCATCCTACTTTCTTTTCCATTCTTTTATTCACCACACAAAGCTAATTAATTGTTTCCGCCTTAATGCTCCCACATTCCTCTTTTTATATTTCTGTCATCAAACAAATGATTTCATAATAGCCTAAAATTTCAGTTACCTTTAACAATGCTCATTTCTTCCTTTTGCAAAATTTAAGGAAGATAGAGACTGTGCCATATTCATTCTCATCTGCTTCATATTATTTAGCAACTATACTCAGCCCAAAATTATTGACTTAATTTTATTACTAATACTTGTGAATGTACAAAGAATGTAGAATATAAAATAAAATATAAGATTATTTATGTTAGTTTCCAAGAACTTTGACAAAATAAAAATAAGAAAAATAAGACAAAAATAGCAAAAAGTAGAAATAGAAAAAATATAATTAGCAAAGCAGAAGTAGGAATATAATAAGAGGTTCGGTACTAAAAAACAAAACTACTGGTTGAAATAAGATATTAGCGTGTATCTGTTCTAAATGTTATCAGAGATAACAGCTTTGGCTTTACAGGAAATACTGAAGAGTAGGGATAGTGTTATATTTCTCCTGGACCAGAGGGGATCAATGGTGGACTTGTTGTGCGTCTGTTCCATTATCAATACAGTGTACATGAGAAAATACATTAGTAATACTTCAGTAGATGGTAGAAATGATAATGATTTTTGGAATTTTTCTTATCATATCTACTTTCTTTTAATATTCTTTCTCATTCTCCACCTTTTAAATTTCTACTTATTGTTTCTCTCTTTCTCTGCTTTCCCCTTCTCTTTTTTTCAATCATCAGCATTTTTGAATATACACAAAAATACCAAATTTCATAGAAATGCTTATGAATCACAGAATTTAAAATTCTGGAAATTAGCAGTGTTGGTAACTATTTATTCCCTCACCTTCAGTGTTGACTTTATAGTTGAAAAAGCCACCTAAATGGTTCTCTAATACTAAACAGTGCCATTTTATTTCCTTGGATAGACCTACTTTTTTAGGAATAAATTTGATTATTATTATGAGAAATTCTTTTTTTTTCCTAGTTTGAAACTATAGCAGCAAGTTTGTTTCTATTGATTAGATCTCTGGATACTTTTTAATTGAGTGTCATATAACTGAGAATAAGTGAATAAATTTGGTTATAACCAAAGTTATGGTGTTAATTCATATTAAAGATAAAGATAAAGATAAAGAGATGTAGTAGATTTCTTGGAAATAGTTTAACTTTTTCCTTTTAATGAATATGTGTATGTAATATAAGAAACCAATACTTTCAGTTCTAAATCTTACTTCATAGAAAAGTTGGGCAAGAATTACTGGTATTTCTCCTTAAAGTAGGAATGAGGCAAAGAAACTCACTATCTCTGCCTACTCTTTAATACTGCATTAGAAGTACTGGTCAGAGCAATTTCAGAAGAAAAATACATTAGAAGTATAAAAGTGAGTAAAAACAAGCAAAACAATTCTGTTTGAGATGGTATGAGAATATACCCTGAAATTCCAGAAATTTGATGTTAAAAGTAATTGTAACAATAATAGGATTTAGTAAAATAGTAGCATATTAAGTTACATACTAAAATAAATAGCTTTCATCTATGCAAACAATAAAGAGTACATAAGGGCATAGGAGAACTCCATTTACAATAGTAAAAAAATTAAATGCTCAAAGTATCTTACATAGGAAAAATATAAAAAAAATATATAAGGAGAATTTTTAGAACATTCGTAAAAAACACAAAGGTAGACATGAACAGAGAAAGATACACTCATTGTCTATGATTTAATATGATAATGCTTTAATATTATAAGTAGATTAGTTGTTCCTAAATCAATCAATAAATTCAATGTAATTTCAATAAAATGTGAGCAAACTACTTGATGAAATTAATTCTTTTTTTTTTTTTAACTGGTTATTTACCAGAGTGCTTTACCACTGAGCTACATCTCCAGCCCTTTTTAAAATTTTTTTTGAGGCAGGGTTTCACTAAGTTGGTTAAGGACTATCTAAATTGATGAGGCTAACCTTGAACTTGCAATTCTCCTGTCTCAGCTTCCCAAGCTGCTATTATTACAGGCATGAACCAGGGGGCTTTGATAAAATTTGTTTTAAAGTTTATGTGGACAAAGAAAAATACAATAGCCAAGAAAACAAAATCATGGAAAAACTATAAGGGGAGACTCCTTGAAGATATAAAAACATACTATAATGCTTACATAATTTAATGGCATGGTCTGGGACATTAATGTATAAATAAAAATAGAATTGAATAGAAAATCCAAATATTGACTAAGAACATAGGAGGATTTATTATATAATAAAGATGGTGTTTTAAAACCATAGTAAATGATAGCTTTTCATTGAGTGATGCTGGGACAACTGAGTAACCATTCATAAGAAAGACAGAAACATAAATTAAAACTACTCAAGAATGTAAACTATGTGCAAAAACAAACCATAGAAGTACAGATTAAAATAAAGGTGAAATCTTGTTTAAACTTGATGCAGGCAATGACTTTCTAAACATGACTAAAAATACCAAAATACCAAAGAAATAAAAAGAAAATGACAAATGTGGCTATATACCCCCCCCAAAGAAAACCAAAACAAATAAAAAACCCAAACAAACAAAAAAACTAAAACTAAATTTAAAAATCGTAAAAGAAGTCAAGACATCTGAGAAACTAGGAGAAAACCTAAAACCTAATTATAGGAAAACATTGAATGAATCCAAATTGAGAGACCTCCTCCAAAGTAAATGACTAATACTCATCAAAATCCCAAAGTCATGAAAAAATACAAAGAAACATTGATGCACAGATTGGACACACAACAACCAAATGCAATGTGAGATCCTGGATGTCATGAGGGAGGAGTATTAGGAGGAAACCTGGTGAAATTCAAATAAAGTTTATAGCTCAGTTTTTAGTATTTAACCAATCTTTGATATTCTGGTATGACAATATAATATGTCTACTTAATTATTCACTTAAGTTGTTAATATTAGAAAAAACCAGATTAAAGTCATATATAACTTTCTCTACTATCTTGCAGTTTTCTGTACATCTAAAATGATCTCAAAGTAAAGTTATTAAAAAATCAGTTTTAGGCACTAGAACAGAGACCCTGTGCCTAATAGAAAAAAATAGGCCCAAGTCTTCACCATGTCAGCCTAGGATCTGACTTCCTTAACAAGACCCTAAAGTGCAAGAAGTAAAATCAAGAATCAATAAATGGGATGGATTCAAATTAAAAAGCTTCTTCTCAGCAAAGGAAACAATTAATAACATGAGGAGAGAGCCTACAGATTGGGGAAAAATCTTTACACATACATCTCCGATAAAGCATTAATCTCCAGGATATATAAAGAACTCAAAAAAAAAAAAAAAAAAAAAAAACTTAACACCAGAAAAACCAAATAACTCAATCAATAAATGTGCTAAGGAACTGAACAGACACTTCACAGAAGAAGAAATACAATTTATAAACAACATCTCTATCAATTAGAGAAATGCAAATCAAAACTACTCTAAGCTTTGATTTCACTCCTGTCAAAATGGCAATCATTAAGAGTAAAGACAACAATAAATGTTGACAAGGATGTGGTGAAAAATGTGTACTCATACATTGATGGTGGACTGAACATTCATGCAAGCACTATGGAAAGCAGTATGGAGATCCCTCAGGAAACTGGGAATGGAACCAAGCTATCCCACTTCTTGGTTTATACCCAAAGGACTTAACATCAGCATACTATAGTGACACAGCCAAATCAATGTTTATAGCAGCTTAATTCACAATAGCTAGAATATGGAAACAAACTAGGTGTCCCTCATTAGATGAATGGATAAAGAAAATACTCAATGGAGTATTGCTCAGCTTTAAAGAAGAGTGAAATTATGGCATTTGCCAGTAAATCTAGGAGGTGGAGAATATCATGCTAAGTGAAATAAGCCAGTCCCACCAAACCAAAGGCCTAATGTTTTCTCTAACATGCAGATGCTAATTCACAAGAAGCAGGGTGTAGGAGGGCATTAGGGAGAATAGCATTACTTTAGATTAGGTAGAAAGAAGTGATGGGAGGTGAGAGGAGATGATATGGGGATAGGAAAGATAGAATGAAAGATAGAATGAAACAGACATTATTATTGTATGATTATACGTGACTACATGACCAATATAACTCTGCAACATGTATACTCAGAAAAATGAGAAATTGTATCCCATCTATGTATATCAAAGTGCACAAATGCATTTTACTGTCATGTATAACTAATTAAAATAAGTTAAAAAATTAAAAACAAAAAATTAATTATGAAGACTAGAACTAGAAAAAATGAAATAAAATGAAGATTATATATGTTCATATAGGAATAATTCAGAATAAGCTATTGAGTGAACAAAGCAGTTTTCAGGATAAACATAGAGGCATTTAAACTGATAAACACTTATGTGTTAAAAGGGAACTTATAATGCTGATTTTGGAATAGTTGTGAGTTCCAAGCAAGAAAGGAAAATGGGAGTTGGAGGGTATCCAGGGTATTTTAATTATATCTGTAAGATTTCATTCCTTTTAAAAAAAATGGAGACAGATACAGCAAATGTCAGAAATTTATGAATTTAAGTAGGGGGTACACATGTTAGGTCCTGTAAGCTTGAATTATTTTTAATGAAAATATTAAAAGAAAATATAATGGATTAAATAGTATCTGTTTAATAAGAATGAACCTTTTGGCTAAAATGAACATGATAATAAAAATATTTTGAAAGTTCTAACCCTTATTTCTAGTGTTTTGCAATAAAAGCATCAGGCTAGTAATATTGATTCAATGTTGACATTTTCCTTTGGATTTCATACCAAACAACACAATTTTATTACTTCAAGTCTTTATTCATACAAACATAAAATGTTGTGACTCTATAGCTAATTATTTAGAGTAGAAATCACACATTGTTGTCCTCTGTGTTGAACTTGGCCCATATAGTGTTTTGTTTGGCCCATAAGGTGTTTTTTATAAAATTGAACCAACGTGTAAAAGTTGGGTATTTCACTTAGAAATCCAGATTTCTGGCTTCTTTTAAAAAGAAAAATAAGAGACCAACAGCATGGACTCTAAGTTCTCAATGGTCAAGAGCAAGAAGTGGTAGTCCTATCTGAACAGGTTTGAGTGCTCCAGTCCCTAGAGCCCCCAATATAAAGATCAAGTACAGATTTGGCATCTACCTTTGTCATTAATGTCTTCATTTCACATGCTTGATCTTAAGGCTTAGGAGTTTAGGCTATCTGCCTCTAAAGGTGAAATGTTTGCTCTTCTTCTTTTGGAAAAATCTGAACGTGTGTGTGCATGTACACACCCACCTAAGTGCATGAGTGCATGTGTGTATAGGCAAGTGTGTTGGAGTAGTTGGTTAGAACAATGTAAGATGCATCTTTCTTTCCAATTTAATTTTCTCAAATATTCTAAGTACATACATTGCTATGAGTGACCTGAATATAGAACTGATTCTAAGAAGACATAATATTACAAGACCAGTTGTGCTAATGATACTCAAATGTCATTTAAAAAGAACAGGTGAACTTTCCCTTATTAAATATTGGATATATTACCAATTTATGAATGTATGGATCACATTTTCTCCATTTCTGATCTATTCCTGTCCCTACTTTCTTTCTTCTATTAACAGATTGAACATACACAAAACTTGAATTCTGTAATGGAAACTATTATCTGTGGCTTTTACTTAAATATTATACAACTTCAGTAAGCAAATTCTGCTGAAAAAAACATGATCTGTATAAATTAAGTTTAAATTCTGATTTTTATTACTGTTTTATAGTTGTTTTTATACTGGCAAGAATATAGTACAGTCATAAAATTTTGTTCATTACTATGCAAAACTTGAAGAGTTCTTGGTATTGACAAATAAAAAAAAATAGCTCCAGACTTTTGAACTGTTTCTTTTATTTTCTCTTTCTTTTCCTTTCCCTTCCTCTATTTTACTCTTTTATGACCTTAAGGAGTCCTACAACAGTGGTCATATGGATTCAACATGAGTGTCAGTTATAAGAACTAGGGTCTTGTGAACTTCTAGTGAGGTCATAGTCCTTTGGAAAAGTTGATGGACTGGTTTCCTAAGTTTAACCTCTGAGTCTAGGATAAGCAGATGAAAGGGCATCAATATGAACATAAAGTGTCTTGGCATTCTGTCTCCTTTTCTGATCGCTGAGAAATCTCAGTGTCTCTTCTACCTTTTTTCAGTATTGTCTTTTAGTTATCTGACTTCTGGTATAAAGACCACTGCTCTCCTGTTTTTGTGATCTTGCTTCTGGATTTCTATAAGGATTCTCCTGAACTCTGATCCAGATTTCAGACCACAGTTCAATTTACTATTTCATTTTCTGACTTGTATTCTTTGATGATTTTTTTAAGTTCCACGAATCATATATTCTAAATGGATTTTTTGTTTCCAAGATCATAGATGGAGGTATTTTCTTATATAACACAATATCTTGGATGTGGCCACATGTTGGAATTAATGTTCCTAATTCTTCAAATTTTATACATTTTAAACTAGTTAGTACCACTGATTGTACACAGCATCTATGAACACACTTTAGAAAAATTATTAAGAAAAATATAGATTATTCACAGATAAACTTGAGTTTTAGCTAATATATTTTAAAACAAAATATAGGAACTTTGTTATTTCATCTATAGTTTACATCATAAATATAAACTGATTACAATAGACCAATTTATTGAGACCATGATGTGATTCAAAGAAATATATTATAATAGAATATCTTCTTTGTAAGTGAGTGAGGCAAAAATATGTTTGTACAGCTTCCTTTGTAAGGTGAAATACTTACAGTAGTGCAAAAACCATGCCCTTTAAAAGAAAAGCTGAAAAAGAGATGAGTTAATTATTCATGCACCATCTTGGTAGCAATCAGAATACAAACTTGCTATAATAATCATAGGTGAGCAGCTTCTATATAATCACCTAAGTAGGTAGATCAATTTTGATACATTAAAACACTAACTAGATGAGAATAATCTATCTAGAAAAGAGCCCAGCAAAGCATTTTGGACAAGGACACTATGTCAGCATGTTTTTTCAGGGAACCAAAACCAATAGGATCTATTGTGAGGGAGAAAGAAGAAGGAATTTATTACTGTAATTAACTCACAAAATTATCGAGGCTAAGTCCCACAATATGTCTTCAGCAAGTTGGAAAATCAGGAAAAATGGTGGTGTAATTCAGTTTGATTTAGCTCTGAGAATAAGAGGAGCCGATGATATAACTCTCAGGCCAAGATCAAATCTCCGAGAACTGATAAATGGGGTAGAGGTGCTTGTATAAGTCCTAGAGTTTGAAGGCCTAAGAATTAAGTGTGACAGTATCACAGGGTATGAGAATGTGGACATAGATCCTCAATGGATTAGATAATATTCACTTATATTGACAGGGAATGCTATGATTCAGGTATTATTTGTCCCCCAAGGGGCCATGCATTGGAGGCTTGGTCCCCAGGGTGGCAATACTGGGTGATAATGGAACCTTTAAAAGATGTGGAATCATGGGAAATCCTTAGATCATTGTAGCCTTGCCCTCAGAAGGGATTAATGTAGACATCATGCAACACCTTAGTAGTTCTCATGGCGTGGTTTGTGATATAACTTTGAGTTTGCCCCACTCGGCTATTTGTCTTCCTATATGGTGATGTGATTATTTAATTCTGAATATGCTCTCGCCATTGTAATCCAACATGAGGTAAAAAACAAACAAACAAACAAACAAAAAAACACAAAAAACTAAGGTGGACCCCTTACCAGAATCTATGTTCTGTCATTTGGATCCTCAGTCTCCAAAACTGAGCGAAATAAACTTCTTTACAAGTTAGACTGTCTTATGAATTTATTATGGTCAAGAAAAGTTTTAATAATGGATGAATGTTCTTTTAAAATTTAATGATTTAAATACTAATTTCAACATAGACTCACCCAGCTATCTGGACATCCTTGAGCCTCATCTAGTAGACATATAATATTGTCAACTTGATATCCATGTATATTTTCTTAAACCATACTTGTACAATAACATACAATAACAAGGTTATGATTCAGACTAACATGATATAACTATTCTGCATAGAGCTTAAAGTACACTAATGCCTTCTGCAGAAGAAAATGAAAAGTCCTTGAGTGATACTTACTCTTTTGATATCCTATAATTTAACTATTATGATGCAGAATTAATAATACTTAAATACTGATAGAAGTGAATACATGTTGTGTTACATGCAAAAGAAATAAGAGAATAAAGAGTGCTTTTTAAGATTTTTAATTCTATATTCATAAACCTCAGAAGCCAGTTCATTTTTAGGATCTTATGTTTGTGAATATAACATAACTATCTAAAATGGTTTTAAATCTGCAAATAGATGCTAATCTGGCTTACTCTTATAAATGATATTTTTTATTTTTGTTTAATTTATTTTTATTTCATTTACTTGGACAATCAATGTTTATAGACTAAAAAATGTGTGTTTAGCCACAAGGAAATGTAAAACAAATATAAAATAAAATTTCCATATTTTTTCAATGTGACTCTTCATGATGCCAGATTAACTTTGTTACTTATTTATTTGACTTTTTGTTTTTGTTTATTTTGCTTTCTTAGTTATATCTTACTAACACAAGCATCCCAAACAATAATATGCACAAAAATTAACTAAAAACAAATAAACAAAAACAACAAAACCTAAGAATAACAAATGCCATTATTCTGGGCTTATTTGTCCTCATAAACTCATGGTATTTTGGCCATTTCTTGATTAAAATATATTTTTAAGCAGTCTTAGATTTATAAGAAAATAGAGCAGAGAGAGCAGTTTCTATAGACACCTCCATTCTCATCCCACAATTTTCCTATTAATGACATATTGCAATGATGAAGTACATTTGTTACAATCCATGAGCCAATTATTACTAACTAAATTTGCCTTAGGTTCAAATTATAATAACATACATGAATCATTACAGTATTACACAGCATATGCCCTGAAAATACCCACTGCTCTACCAATCCATCCTTTCCTCCTCCCCAAATCCCTAGACCTATTCATTGTCTCTCCAGTTTTGCTACTTCCTCGGTGTCACATACTTGGGATCATCTAGTAAATAGCCATGGCTTCTTTCATTGGATAATATACATTTCAGGTAACTCCATGCCTTTTTGTGGCACAGTAGCTCATTTATTTTTATCATTGAAAAACATTCAATTCAATAGATTTACAGCAGTTGGTTCATTCATCTCTTCAAGGACATTGTGTTTATTCCCAAATTTGGGCAATTATGAATAAATTACTATAAATATTATGCAGATTTTTGTGGGGAAGTACGTTTTCAGTACATTTAGGTAGATATCTGGGAGTGTAGTGGCTGAGTTGTATTCTTAAAGCACATAGTTTTGTAAAAAACTGTCAAACTATTCTTCAAAGTGGCTATTTTATTTTTATTCCCACTGGCATTCTCTTCAACATTTGGTGCTATCAGTGTTTTGGACTTTAGGCACCTCATTTGGTGTGCAAAGGTGTCTCAAGGCTATGTTAATTTACAATCCCCTGGTGATAATCACTTTTTATGTGCTTGTTTGCCATCTCTGTATCTTCTTCAGTAAGCTCTCCACTTTGTCCATTTTTTAATAAGGTGCTTGTTTTCTTATTTAGTTTTAAGAATTCTTTGTGCATTTGGCACACCAATTCTTTATTAGATACTTATTTTGTGAAGATTTCCTCCCAATGAGGATTATCTTTCCATTCTCTAAACAGTCTTACACAGAGAAGACATTTTTAATTTTAACAAAGTCTAACATCAATTTTTTTTTCATGATCATGCTTTTGGCATTTTTTCACTTTCTGAAGGCTTGATATCTTGAATAACTTTTTCTAAACATTTACCAACCATTTCAGGTGGTGCTGTTTTTTTCTTTATCCCTTGCATTATAAGATTCTGAAATTTCAGTTTGTATTTCTATTATTTGTAAAGAAGAGAAAAAATTACTACACTTCATTATCTATTACTAATTTAGCTAACGGGAAGAAAGTTGAGTCTGAAAAGGCTTTCTGATATTCTTGAGAATCACCTTGATGATAGCATTTACCTCCCCAAACCCCAGTGGATTGTGTAATAATGAGGTGATTGAATGATATGTATTTCCTGTAACTCTGTGTGGTACAAGTCTAATCCTTGATTCCAGCATTTCTCCATCTTCTCCAGGTGCTGTTTCTTAATCTGTGCTCTTGAATTCTAGTCATTTCCTATCATGCATGTCAATGTGTTGCCAGCCATACTCCTGTTGATTCTAGCATACAACTTTTGGAAGGTTCCTGGTTGGACTGCTAGCCTCCAGTTTCGTTACCTGTATCTCCACATCCTCATACTCTATCAACAAGTAATCATTTGAGCTTTCCATTGAGCACTAATCATTTTTTAAAATGTGATAGAGATGTTAAGCAATAATATAAACAATGTACTTAGAGAGTCTTAGAATAGTGTATTAGCAAGCAATTGGAATGAATTTCAGAGAAAGATTTCATATTTGTGATGAAAATAGAGTTGGGGTGAAATAGAATGCCAACTAGCTCAAGATCTAGAAAGAGAAACTCAAGCCTACAATCAAAAGTTCATTGATGGGGCTGGGGATGTGGCTCAAGCGGTAGTACACTCCCTTGGCATGCATGGGGCGCTGGGTTCAATCCTCAGCACCACATAAAAATAAAATAAAGAAGTTGTGTCCACTGAAAACTAAAAAATAAATATTAACAAATTCTCTCTCTCTCTCTCTCTCTCTCTCTCTCTCTCTCTCTCTCTTTAAAAAAAAGTTCATTGATGATAAACTTTTCTGGATTGGAGTAACCCAGGGTAACCCAGTAGACCTGGGATTATTCTATTTTATCTCCTGGAATAATGTATAATTGTTACTTGGGCAAATGTTGTTTATTATATAAATCGTTTTGTGACTGATTTGTTAGTTTTAAAGAAATTAAACAATTCTTTTAACAGTGTGAAGTTAATGAGAAATATTTGAATTCCAACTACTGAATAAATCCTTAGAGACCCTCAGAACAATTACAGCAACTGGGAAGTTTGCCTCTATAATTTTATTTCTGGGCTAAATTACAAAGGTTCATATTATCCATGGAAAGCAAAGATCTGTTTTTAATAAACTGTATTTAAATATGTTTCTCGATAATAATGAAAGGAATAAATGGATTTGTGTAGGACAATGATTTGTGCACAGTTTGTAGTCTTTATATTTGTTAAGATTTTACAAACATAATTATATGCAAAAGAAAGATCGAAATAAATATTATCAAAGAGCATGAAAATGTACTATTGATGTTTGAATTTGAGAAATAAATTCCTTATTCTATTACAGAAATTTTACTGAGAGCAAGATGATGATATTAACTTACATTGTTTATCATGATCAAGTTAAAATATGTGATGTACTGAGAAGACTATGAAGTCAAAACCTCACAGATGTTTTCCTTAGAATTATATTTAGAAAAATTCTATATCTTAAAATGTTATTTTTAGCGACCCTATTATACCATTTTTATGGTACTTTGAAAATTGTATTATATATTCCTTTGTGTATGAGGTTCTTGATCTCAAATATAGCCTTGAAGAACATGTCACTTAAGAAACATTTCATAAGAAACATTTCATAATGGGGCTTAAGAAAAGTTTTTAATCCAAAACATTTTTGTTTTCAGGGCTTAAAATTTATATACCTTTTTTTTTTTTTTTTTGAGTAGGTAAAAAGTATAGACAGAATTTTAAAACTAATCCTCCAATGAAACTTCCTCCTTTACAGATTTGGAAAAGGAGGCTTTGACAGGACAAGCTGGGTGGTTTACTTCAAGTGACTGACCTAAGCCAGCTGTCTGATCTCCACCTCTTTATTCACATCTCAGTGTGTTTTCAAACATGCCGTACATATCACGTCTTTCATATGGCACCCAGACTTGGTGGTTTGGAATAAGAACAAGGATATTTTCTCTCCTCAGTTCAATGTGTGTACATAAACATGGAGTACTGCCAGAAAAGAGCCCACGTAACCAAACATTCCTTGTAATCTCTTTTAGTGACTGATTATGGTGTTTGGGTATGTGATGTTATAAATGCAAAAATGTGGGATGAGTGTGTTTCTGTCATTACCCAATTGACCTTTAGGCCTTTTTCCTAAGCCTGGTTGCTTCTTAAGTGGTGAAGAAACTGCACTCCAGAGTTCCATGACTTATGTTCAAAGTTGGACTTTTCTATTGTTTATCTGTTTTGACCTAGGGGAGATAAATTCCACAGCTTACAAAGATTATAACACTACCTCCTTCATAAGGTAGGTAGTTGAGATAATTTATGAGTAGCACCAGTGCAATTCCTGGAACATAGTAGTATTTGCTTAATGCTGGTGCTGATGATGTTGATTTAGTTTTCACTTGATTTTGATTCCTTTGATAATACATCATTGACCTGACTAAATGTCACTCATCAGGGACTACCTTCTCTATCTGCATTCTCTTCTCTGGTAAACCTATTAAATCTTATGGCTTTTAACACTGCATTTTGAAAACCTTCAAGATAAACTATTTTTTTTACATGTAGTTCTGTAAGACTTATATAGTAGTCTCTCTGTATTCATGGGTTCAATCAACTACAGATTGAAAATATTTTAATCTGCATTTTAGGCATTGTAAGTAATCTATGGATGATTTAAAACATACAGAAGGGTATACAAAATTTATTTACAAATATGATGTCATTATATATAAGGGACTGAGCATTTGTAGGTTTTGGTATTTGTGAAGGTCTTAGAACCAATCTCCAGAGGATAGCAAGGGATGACTGTACTTGAATATTTAAAAGAAATCTCAATTTGAAAGGGAACAAAGCTTAGCCCTTTAAACTCACCCCAAACTAATCACCTGCCAGGGTCTCCTAAATCTCAATGAATGGCTACTTTTACCTTTCTTTTGCTCAGACACAAAATATTGCAGTGATTCTCTCTTCCTAGTTTTCTTTTAATTCCCACATCCAAATTTTCAGCAAATCCTGCTAAACTTCCTCAAAATATATTCAGAAAGTGACCACATTTACCACCTGTGCTACTACCATCCCTGTTTCTCCCTGGATCATTGTAGTCATCATTTAACTTCCACATTGTTTCCTTTCAGCCTTTTTTCAAAAAGTCAGTTTAAAACATGGATTAAATCATGCAAGACCCATATTCAAATTCTCCAGTGTTTTCCCAGCTCATTGAAAGAAAAAAGAAAAAAAAAAAAAGAAAGAAACCTAGACTTTTCCCATGATGCATAAAGCTCCCCTGGAGATCAACCTCTGCTCTAGCATCTGCAGTCTTTCTGCTGTTGACCTTGCTCTTGCCACACCACTCTCCTTGGCATTTTCTGCACACTAACTTCAGCCACAGAGCTTTGATGGCTGTTGTTTTCTCTGCTTGCAACATCTCCCCTGGGGGACTTGCCCTATTTTAAGAATCACGTTTCCTTGAAATCTTTTCCGAAATTCTTCCAATTATTAAATAAGAATTTAACAAATGAACAAAGGATGTGATTTTATAAGGTAGTTCCTTCTATTAAAGGAGTTTCTAAGACCAAGCTTTGTTTTAATAAGCATAAAATTTCAAAATAATTGATCCTCCATTCATTCAGCCCTTAATAACTTAAAGAGGTGGATAGGGGTCAATAGTGGTGATTTATTGATCTACATCTGTTCTCTTGCCTTTTTGTTCCTATCAAAAGTTCTGTGATTTGATAAATTCAATATTTTGGTACTTAACTGGCAGCTCAGTATGGGAGTCAGAAAACCATAAATATCAAGAGAATTATGTTAGAACAATTTCCGTGTAGCTACTATAAAAAATTAATTCTGTATAATTAAGAATTCATTTTATGTTTCAGACTATAAGCAATAGGCAGGAAGGGCTCTATCATTTTCATCTCTATCTGACATAGGGGATGGAATCTGAATATAACTAATGATTTTTGATAAGCTACGAGCATCAAAGTAAGCAGACAATAACTTTATGGCATTTTAGAGTTTTTGTTTAAGGAGAACACGTACTCCAAAATGTAATTACTACAATATATGTCCTTCAAATGTAATGTAAATGGTCTCCATATGCTGTTTCACTGTATACAGGGTAAACAAAAATCTGTTTTTGAGAATATAAATGACCTGAGGGATATCTCACTGACTACAACAGTGATAAATGATTTTAGTTTGGGGCATTTTCAAGATAAATATATTCATTAAATTTTTCATTGTAAATGACATTTGATAAATTTTCATATTGTTTCTTATAAAACAATTTGAAAAGAAAAGTGGTAGCAATTTTTAGTAATGCTATTGTAAATGAATTGACAATTCAAACAGTATCTTTTTCTATGTAACTATGTTTTGACCTTTGCTTGTGTAACTTAGCCATGATTTCAGGAAAATCACCAAATACAAAAATTGGTATTTTGTACATAGAGAAGGGCACATTTAAAGAGTATAGTCCATTAGGTTGAATAAAAAAGAGTCAGCTTTTCGGCAAAGTCTGACTACTTGTTTCAGTTTTGGGGATAAGCAACCTGGAAGTATATCCTACTACCAGATAATTAAGGATATGGAGGTCTATATAATAAAGAATGAGAGAGAATTTCATTATCTAACAGGTTATAAAGTAGGAATAATTCTAAGTGTAGACTAGACACCCACTTTTCCCATCAGTATAACAGACAATAGGACCTTGGGGTCTAGGGCTGGATTAGTTCAAGGAATAGTCAAGATTATTTCCAAATTGTTCCTGAAAAACTGGGATGGGGCAGCAAACTAAAGCAGATGATGGGGCTTAGAGACTGGTATTCATCTGTCATAGAAAACTACCTCAGGATCAGGCATTACTTAAAAGCTCTTGAAAGAAAAAAAAAATCTTAAATTTAGTGATCAACTCTTTCTGTTTTACCCACAGAACATATAGATGATTAATAAATGTTTCTTGTTATGCAAGAAATGCTTTTCATTATTAAAAACCATGAAAATAAAGAGAGCAAAATAGATCTTTGCACCATTAATGATAAAATTTTGGGTACACATAATTCTAGTTGTTTTTTCTGCATATATATTTATATCTCCAACATTTAGGAGTCAAGAACTTAGTCTTTGGGACTCTTCTATTTTCTATCTATACTTGCTTTTTTCCCTATCCAAATGCAATGACTTTAAATACCATCTCTAGACAGACAACTCCCGGGTGTGGATCTCTAATCAGATCTTTACCATGAACTCCAAGTATATATGTGTGTAAATACATAATGCATATGTGCATCTGTATACACATGTACCTGCTGTTTTTTGTATATCTCCACTTAGCTCCTGTTCCATTCCATAGTCTTAGTTATCACACTTAATGACAATTATGTTTATTTATTTAAGTTTATTTTACAGTATTTAATTAAAAATGGAAATTGTGTGTGCAAGACATACAATATGGTGATTTGATACATGTATACATTGTGCACTGAATACCACACTCAAATTATTTAACATATTCATCACCACATATACTTACCATTGTTTTTTGTGAGAGAGAACTTAAAATCTGCTGCCTTATCAAATTTCGGGTAAGCAATACATTGTAGTTAACTATAGTCACTCATTTATATACTTCATACCCAGAACTTTTTCATTTATTCTATAACTAAAGCTTTATTCTATAACTATAACTTTGACCAGTATTTCCCAACTTCTTCCCCTCAAGCTTTTGGTAATCTCTATTCTATATTCTGCTTCTATGAATTAAAGGTTTTTGGATCCCATATACAAGTGAGATTATGTGGTATTTGTCTTTCTGCGTGTGACTTATTCCACTATCACAGTGTCTTCCAGGATTGTGCCATTATGTTTTTGAAAACATTTTTACGAAAAAACTTGGGGCCATCCTTAACTCTTCTTATTTTTCTCACACTCTATGGGATCCACCAGCATTTCCTTGTTCATATTTCAAAATATATTCATAACCTGTCATTTCACACCATCTCCATTGGCTCCACCTTTAATCAAACTCCATCTTCCTTATTTGTTGATTATTATTGCTCCTAAAACTTAACTGCTTTCACATTCATTTCTCTTCCAGGGTGGACATATTTTACCCTATGCCTGTCCCCAACCCCCATGTGTCTTTTTCTCTTTCTCATTTTTTTTTTTTTACTATTAAGTTTATCTAATTTAAAATCTGTCTCTTTTTCTAAATTGTAAGAATCCTGAAGGCAGAAGCCCACCTCTTATTCACCTGTGTGGCTCTGAAGCTGGCATACAGTAGGTGCACTCTAAGTGCAAGGAGAACTAAACAGAGACACATGATTAAGAGGGATGAATATGGAATGCAGACTTGGGAAAACTGATGAGTTGGCCTTTACAATAAAGGAAAAACTATGGTATGAAGATATGAGTGGTAGGAGAGGCAAAGATATTTGCATAAGACAGAGCAGGACGTGCCAGGAAGAAGTTTTCTGAATGACAGTGAGACTAGGGAGTTCTAATTGTTAGCTGGAGAAGCAGAATGAAAAGTAGTGATGCTTGAAACATTTGAGATATCAGAATGTGAGATGCGTCATCCCATAAGGTAGTTCAGATTAGGATAATTCCAAGGGAACAAACCTAGTTTTGGATTATTTTATGGACTTTTATATCCTAGGCATGCAGTTAATGTTATGTATAGTTAAGTCATTAAATCCTATGGGAACTTCTAAGATAGGTATGGTTGAAGAAAATTAAGCCCCAAATGGTATTATCCAAAGCCTAGAGATTTTTAAAACAATGTAGTGCTTAAATTAAAACTTCTATGTGAATTCACAACAGTATGCCATTGTGAGACAACTGAAGCAGGTAAAGAAATATATTAGCCAGATGTAGTTGTGCATGCCTATAATCCCAGCAGCTTGGGAGGCTGAGGGAGGAGAATCTAGTTCAAAGCCAGCCTCAGTAAAAAGCAAGGTGCTAAGCAACTCAGTGAGACTCTGTGTCTAAATAAAATGCAAAATAGGACTAGAGATGTGGCTCAGTGGTTGAGTGCCCCTGAGTTCAATTCCTGGACACCCCGCTCCCCATAAAAAATTTATATCAAGTGGAAGATCAAGAATGAGGATGAAGAACGGTAAGAGACATAAGTTAAAAAAAAAAAAAAAACAGCTACAACAACAAAAAACTGTGTATGTAGAAACAGAGAGCTAAATTCAAAATACTTTAAAAAATAATGTTAACACTCCTAACTCAATAACCCAGGGACTAAATTCAAGGACTACTTTTTTCCTGGGCTCAAGTATTATGAGCAGAATATGTTTTCTCTTGCCGACTTTTGACTCTGCTTACTTCTGTTTATGCTCTTTCAGTCATGAGATGATAACCAGCTGAGTTTGAATCTACACTCATTCTTCTTAATTGTACATATCAGAATAGAGGTAGACTAGTCCCTTTTTATAGGACCTACAAAGGAAAAGAACATGCTTCTCTTTATGTGCCACAAACTATCTCTGATTGTGTCTCATGCAATATCCCTGGAATAACTCCTTTGGCAAGGGATATGGAAGAGATTGGTTTAAGATTGTCTTTGAAGAGCTGTGGGATTAATTCTCCAAAATTTATATAGGTGAATATACAGGAAGGTTAAGTCTCCAGTAAAAATCTGTTTTCCTGAGAAAAGTAGCCATGGGGTAGATGATGGGGAATGGAAAGTCAACCAGAAATGACATTCATCTGCAATAAAGTTCTGCATTAATGTACTCAAGCGTAAATACTTTCTGTGCTAGTAAACTTGCAGCAAAAATGTATTGACTAGGTAATGAATTAATCACTGTGTTATGATTTAATATATGGCCCCAACAGCACCTATCCTCAACAATTTCATGCTTCATTAAAGGGGGACAGATGAATGAGCAATTAAAATGTGATAGAATATGTATAGGAGCCATCGAGAAGTAATGAAAAGGCATCTAAGCCTGACTTTGAGGAGTAAGCAAGGAAATGTTTTCTAGGAAAGAAGCAACTGAGCTGAGTTTTAAGGTCCCTAAGAATTAAAGAGGTGAATTACAGGGAAAAAAAATGGTAAATAAAAAGAGCATTCCAGATAAAAAGAGCAGCATGCCCAAAGTCACATAGGTGAAAAATGGTGAGATTCATCTGCCCACTGCTAGTGTATTTTACAAATAATCTGCTCAAGAGACTTTAGGCTTTTCTAAAATTTTCTTAAATGTAAAAGTTGAATCTTATGGCTCTGTAAAGCATTCTGTGGTTGACAAATGAATTACATCTTGTGCAGTTTTCTTTACCCCTCATAGCTTGTATGTTATTATTTTCTTAGGCACTCAGCCCAGTCACTTTGTAAGGAGAGTCAATGGGGAAAAAAAAGGATGGGATACTACAGAAACAATTTTTCCTAATTTCAATCCAGTTATTATGGAAGTGAAAGTTTTAAATGTGCTTGTATACAGAACACACATGTCAGATCCTAGGAATTAAATCTTCAGAAAGCAAATCTACTGCTGATTTTCATTGCCAGCATTTATTTTTCAACAAGGAAGAGAGGGAAATAAGTAGGTGAAAGACCGTGGAAGAGATGTTCAGAAAAATGAGGCACCTAATCTGTTCCAAATACTAT
This sequence comes from Callospermophilus lateralis, assembly GCF_048772815.1. Classification (NCBI taxonomy): domain Eukaryota; kingdom Metazoa; phylum Chordata; class Mammalia; order Rodentia; family Sciuridae; genus Callospermophilus; species Callospermophilus lateralis. The sequence goes on along the minus strand of NC_135310.1, from coordinate 80,428,554 downwards.
TTTACTATTGACCCAAAATAACCAATTCAATAGGTTTTACAATGATAGTGTTATACCTGAGCCTAACTATGAGTTGAGAAGAAAAGAAAACCTTATAATTCATCAAAATAAAAAATAATTTCATTATTCACAAAAGGGAATATTTAAGATTGTCAAGCAATCTTGCTTAAGGGGCAAATATAATTGCTTTTCTTCCTAGGCTTGACTTTAGGAGTAGTTTAAGAACTCTCTGGGACAATGGGCTTTGCCAAACTGTCATGTGGAAAAACACCTTATTGGTTAAAAAAATAAAGAAACAGCAATGCAAACAGTGCCCTGTGTGTTTATCTCATCTCTATATACAGTTTGTTAAGGCTACTAGAACAGGGAGTCCTCTCTGTAAAATGACTCTTTGATGTTACCATCCATCTGGCTATTATCTAGACTCACTGAGAAGTACAGTTGGAGATATATGGAACATATTTTGGAAAAACTAGCTTAATTTTGCCCTGGAAAAGTGCTCAAATTTTCAACAATGACAATTGTTATGCAGTTGTTATTGAAAATACAATATTATTTCATTACTAAAGAAAAATATTTTGAAAAAAATTATAATAAGCAAATGTACATCAATTTGCACTAATAAATAGAATTACGATCTTTTTTCATAGTTTTAGAGTTTATATTTTTCCTTAAATGGAATTGACTGAGTGAAGAGAATAAATGTCTATTTGGAATTCAAAGAGAAAAAAGAAAAAGAAGGCAAGTCACCACTGTATGTGGTAAAAACCAGCAAGAATTATAAGTTTAATTGGATACTATTACAACTGGTACTGTATTGAAACTTTTTCCATATGTTTCTATACTGGTAGATAGTTAGAACTTGGGAAATTGAATCTTTCTTCACTATAAGGAATATTGAGCTATAACAGTGAAGTTTCTACTTTTGTGTTTACTTGTCACACATTAAATTCAAAATGACATATTGGGATTAAACATTGGAATCAGAACTCTTATCAATTCTTCATGGCTTTTTAACAGTGTGACATGAGGCAAGATTCTCAAACTTCTAACTTCATTTTCTATAACTATAAAGGGAGAGAATCATACCTATCTTAGAAAATTTTTATACAAATCGTAAGCCAATTTTAAATGTTAATGTATAGTAAGTGCTCACTTGGAATTTGAAGAATTTTTAAAAATAATATCCATGTAGCAATAAAGGGTACAAATTTTACAGATATTTATTATTATTTATTTACTGAAATTTAATATTAATTCAATACATTAATATTGAATTAATATTAAATTTTATGCTGAGAAGCTATTCTCTCAGACACTTTTGACTCAAAGGATATAGCTATTAGCAAGTAAAATTGAACTGTATTGTAGAAGAGAAACCAACAATAAAATTTAGGAAAAATATATTGATAGAAATTTGAAATTTACTATGCTACAAAGAATAAGATCATGTAGGAACACAGATATTAATTCAAGTCTAATGGAAATTTCTTGAAATACTTTAATCAGAAAAAAAACATCTCTTGGGATGTATCTGTCTCTTTCCCTTTTTGCTTTCGAGAGAACAGCTTAGGACACGTATTTCATTTTTTATAGGACTTGGAAGATAACCATCTTTCAACTTTCTAAAATAATTCAAATTTTTTTTTTAAATATTTATTTTTAGGTGTAGTTGGATACAATGTCTTTATTTTATTTATTTATATATTGTGCTGAGGATCAAACCCAGGGCCTCATCCATGCTAGGTGAGCACACCACTGCTGAGCTATAACCCCATCTGGTAATTCAAAAATTTTAAAGCTCCAAACTCACGAAGCATATTGTCTGTATCCCCAGGTATGAGTAGCAAGGTCCACTAACTTTGCTGCTTTTACCTTACAAGGATTTCCAGTTTTTCTAATAGGAAAGGAGAAATACCCACTAATCCTTACTCCATTTTAATTCAGCCTATTTTTTGCCCCTCTTTAAAAATATATTACAAATGTTACAATCATACTGACTTCATATGGGCATGAATAGCAAATTAATAGTAGATAGTAAATCAACTCTTACCTCAGGCTGCATTTTGGGGAACCCGGTATAAGAACATACAGCTAAATTAAAACCAGAAAAATAATTTATTGATGATACTAAGCAGCTCACAGAATATCTTGAAGAGGTAGAAGATCAGACATGGATGTTACATAATTGGGAACAACATCATATTTTACTGTAGGTAGGCTTTTTTAGAGATCCCAGCAGGCACAGAGAGCAAAGCATACTACTGAATTTCTGTTGGTGCTGCTTTGGATAGCTAATGTGTATGCGCTCACCCTTAGTGGAACAAATCCTATAAGATACCTGCTCCTTCACATTGCATTGGAATTGAAGATTTGCAAGGGTAATTCTGAGTGCTATAGCCAAGTTATAGGAAGTCTTGAGCCTGTTCTCTGGATGCAGGAGAAACTGGGAAAATCAGTTCCTGGCATGGACTAGGGAAAGGGAATTCTCCAAACAGAACATTAAAAAGCACTAGTGACCCCAAAGCAAGAAAATTATCCACTGAAGTTTTCTTTGATTGGTCAATATCAATATAGTCTCTTTTCTCTTCTTTAAAAAAGAATCTTAAAAGTCATGATAAATTACCTATAATATAAAATTACCATCTTAACCATTTTAAGTGTATAATACATCATTGTTAAGTATCATTACATTTATCATTTTTATGCAATATTCCAATGTGTATAAAATAAGCCAGTTCATTATTTTAAGTGCTTCATTACTGGTACCACCTTCTGTGCTAATCATGATTATTTATTCTTTTGGCTGCAACTCATACCTTGTTGAGCCAAAACCAAAGAAACCAACAAACAAATTGTATAGGTTTAAGGCACAGATGGATCAAGATACTCTAATAATATTACCAATTCTTTCTCTCCTTTATTGCCTCCATCTCTGCTCTATTCTTTTGCCTGCTTTGTTTTGGGTTAGTTTAACTGTCAAGAAATTTTCCCCAAAGTTCACATTTGCTACAAGTCAGTAGACTCAAACCATCCTTACATTCGTCTCCAGAAATATGCACAGATCTTTTTATGATAACAATGAAAAAATTTCTGTAGTTAATCAGCTTGGATTCTATGATTAGACTATCCTAGACCAACTCTATATCTTTGATCATGTGGCTTAGAATCACACAGTGTTCATCATTGGGTCAGGCACAGCTGTCCTGTTGCCAGTCCTGTGGCTGTGTTTGCTTTTTGTGATTGGAGGGCATTTCTTAATGCAGTGGCCCACAGTTGCCATCAGAGAATCAAGACTAACTGTATTCCAATCCTTGCAAAGTTTTCTCTCAGGTCCTTAGGAAGGATCTCAGTTTAGAAAAGAGAAATATTTTTTGTCCTTCATTTAAAGAAGTTTTAATCCAATATTGATACCTGGCTATGGGAATCTCTACTCTATTCAAAAGGAAACCCTTACTACTACTAAAATTATATTCTGACCTTGCAGTTAGGACATAATAACCATATCAGAGTCTGACTTAAAAGTATCACCCAAGGTCAAGAGTAGACAGTGGGAATAACTATGTATCGGAAACCAGTTCATCCGTCCAGGTTTGCCTGGTTTAACTTCACAGTTTCCTAAGTCTGAACACCTTTGAATACTTCTTTATGATACTGAAGAAAATGCATGCATTGTGCTGATACTTTTGTTTAAAAATTTGATTACAGGAAAACTTACTAGAGCTGTGGAATAAAAACAGAATAAAACAAGGATTGAAAAAGGATACCTTCACCAGAGAAATAAAATTAACAGACAAATTTATAATTTAAAAAAAGCATAAGAAATAACATGAAGCAAAACCAAGCCAAAATTTGGGATAGAAAAAAATAAAATGGTTGGCAACTCAAGCAATGAAATGAAAATACAGTAAATACATTATCCAATTAGAAGTTAGGTTGAGATATGTAAAAACAGAGAACAAAGAAAAAGATAGAAAGAAAAGAATGAATACAAAAAAACTCAGAAAAGAATAAAGTGATAAAAAATATGAGATAGGTAAGTAGAAATGAAAAAGAGAAGTGGAATAAAAATCTATATACAAACAATTTAAGATGAAGATAAAAGTAAATTGTGGGGAAATACTTTAAAATAATAACAAAATCTGGAACCTTTTATAACTCTTAAAAATTTAGGATTAGAAGTTCTGTAGGAAAGTTGAGTTCACCAGTTAGCCTTCACTATGTAATTAACCACCCTAAACTTATTGGCTTAAAAAATAATTTATTAGTTCAAAATTCTGAGAGCTGACAATTTGAGTTTGGATCACCTGAATGATCTTACACTGGTCTTCCCTTGGCTCACATATGTTTTTTCAGTCACTTGTTAGAATGGCTGGGGCTTAGTCTAGGATGATATGCTTTGTGGTTTCAGAATTTTTAGAGCTGCGAAAAAGAGCAAGGCTCGATATACAAGTGTTGCTCATGTCTCTGCTTCGATCATGTTTGCCAGCACTTTATTCACAAAACATATCATATGGCTAAGGCTAGTCAAAAGGAGAGGAAAAATAAACTCTTCCTCCTAAAGCAGAAACACTAAAGTCATTTTGCAAAATGACATTCAGGAAAGGATAAATGGTTGTATTCATTTTTACAACATCTACCCCATCAATTAAAATTACATTAGAGAAGAAATACAATTGAAGAGATTACAGAGGAACTTAAGAACAAGGAAGACAAAGAGCAAAGTCTAAATGCTTCCAGAGGGAAAAAGCAGATGATTCAAAATACAGCAAGAATTGAACATCAATTTTAACAATAAAATAAAGAGTTGTATTTCTTTATATATGTAAGTATGTGATATTGATACTCTGTGGTTATACAGGATCTTAGAAGTTAAACACAACAAATGCTTTTGAGTAATGTTTCTCAAAATGGAGGAATAGTGAATCAATGCATATGGGGAATAAATTGTGCAATATATTTAAAAATGCACTTCTAAGAAATGCATGTGATAAAATATATCTATCATTAAAAAATTCCAAGCCAGGTGAGGTGATGCATGCCTGTAATCATAGCAACTCAGGAGACTGAGACAGCAGGATGGCGAGATCAAAGCCAGCCTCAGCATAAAGCAAGGCACTAAGCAACTCACTGAGACCCTGTCTCTAAATAAAATACAAAATAGGGCTGGGGATGTGACTCAGTGATTGAGTGCTCCTGAGTTCAATCCCCAGTATCACACTCGCCACAAAAAATCCAAATTAACAATGATAAATATTTACTTGCCAGAAATACAGAAGGGAGAACAAAGAGAAAGTTGAAAGTAATGTTAAAAAATAAAAGGACACTAGAGTTGACCAGCAAAGTTAAAATCTATTTCTTTTAAAATATTCATAAAACCATCTCATTCCTTCACTGAGTTAAGGAGAAAACAAGGAGATGAGAGACTGCTTGTAGGTATGATGGGATAGCTTTGTGAAAAACCAGAAAAGACATGAATTGATTTACAGGTTTCACAGAAATTGCAAACAACCAGGAATTATTCCTGGAGAAAGGTTGATCACAGGAGTGAGTGGACATTCCTCCAGAGGGGCATAGAGTTTGAGTCTAAGTTGCCTTTCATTCTCTGTTCAAAAAAAAAAAAGATTACACTGTGTTATGAGGAGCACAAGGAAAATGCAAATGAAGAATAGAAGAGGACACAATATTAGAGAGCTGTGACAGCTAACAAAGATAGTTTGATGTGTAGAGTTTTGCCATTTTTTTTAAATCTCTGTATCTGATAATGATTATTTTCTCATTCTATAGAAATTTGTTTCTAATTTGGTAATATTTTATTTAAAGTTTCACTTTGGCTACCTAGGTAAAAATATGCTCCTGATTAGAATTGGGAAATAAACCAAAGAGTTTTCTCACTTTTAATGTAACATATTTTTTCTTAAAGAAATCAAATCAAAAAGAGTATAATCTTTTTTTAAAACATCAATCTCATTGAAGTTGAGTTTAGAATGGTGATTCCCAGAGGCTGGACAGAGTAGGAGGAAGGCAGAGATGGGGAGAAGTCATCACGTTGTACTAAGTTATAGTTAAGAGGAGAAGCTCTGGGGTACTATTGCATAGTAGGGACCAGAGATAACAGTAGTTTACTGTGTATTTCAATGAGCTGGAAGAAATTATTTTGAATGGTTTTATTATAAAGAGATAATAATGATCAGTGAGATAGTTTACCCTCATTTAAATATTACACAGTATTACATGTATTGGAAAATTATGTGATACTCTTACATATGTATGATTCTATGTTTTTATGTGTTGGTGAAAAATAAATTCAAATAAAAAGTAAAAAGAGAGGTTGTTACACAATTTTCAGTATGTGTGTTCATTTTAAACAAACAAACAAAAATGTTCTGCTCTCAACAGAATCACTTTCTTATATGGCCATATCCACTTACATGAAGGATTAACATTTAAGGGATCACTGTAGAGTTAGTCATTATATAACATTTACAACTGAAGTAACTAAGAATATTTTACATAAGTGCTATTTCTTAGACATCAACACAGCAGGTAGAATTTTGACATTAATTGTATTGTTTTAGGTGGTCCAGCTCACACTAGGAAAACAAGGTATAAAACTCTTATTTCTGTTAAACTGCTCTCATAAATACTTCAGATCTACTGAATATCATATTTTCGCCCATTTTAATGTGTATTTATGTTAATTCTTATATGCATAATAACTATTGCCAGGAAAAAATATTTTTATGTATGCAAAACCATCTATATATGAATCAGTGTATGTTTTGACTTTCTCATAAATTTTCCTTATAACTAGAAAAGTTAATGACTTGGATACTAGTGTTTCTCCCCTGGGCTGAGTTGTTCCACTCCTACTTTTAATATATTTTGAATTGGCCATAAATGCTATAAACCATGAAAAATATAAAATAATTATATTCCATTTAAATTAAAATATTTAAATAAAGTTTAAATAAAGACAAATAAACTATATTTATTTTATTCACAAATTTAGGATCTAGGATTAAAAATTTAAAAATGTTATTTATGAAAGAATAGTTTTATTTTATGTTAATTTAATTTTAAGTTATTGTATTTACTATATGTATTAATAGAATGATATTTTAAATAATGATTTGACATTGCTATATGTATTAATAGAATAATATTTTAAATATTGATTTGACATTAATTAATAATCATTAAATCACAACATTTAACTTTTTATCAAGCTGGAGTAATTAAATTTCTTGTTTCTAATTTTTCTTGAATAGCCATTAGTCACCATCAATGAATGACATTTGGAGGGAAAATGTTTAAACTTAAAATTTTAAAACATAACTGTCATAAACAAAGACAAAAATGAGACAAATTTTCATTTCTCAACTTTATGCCATATTTCACAATTACTCAAAGAAAATTTTCAGTCATTTGTTATAAGAATATAATGTAAGCAGAGGATGCTCTTGAATTAGATGAATAGATTGTAGAAATCGTTCTTAGTGCTGAATGCATGATTGGCATAGGAAGGGAGACATAAACTTGAGTAGGATTTGAACTAATGGAAAAATGTTGGACAGGTAATGGGAAAATACCATAAGCTCTGCCTTATGATGTGACACATAACAAATAATTGATATCCTAAATCAGGATTTTTGTTTTAATTTTCCCCTGTATGTTTTTGACTGGAAAAAAAGAGTCTGTGGACAAGAGTGATTTGGTAGCATGCCTATATAAACATTGCAAATATAATCAGTTTCTCTGTTGAAATTTAGAGGGCCTAGAGAATTAATCTACAGTTTATTAGCCATGTCACCTCCTCCATAGACAGCAGAGTTCTGTGTGTATTATGTTGCACAGGTCTTATAATGCACTGTTATATATTTGTTTCATTGAATTAATATCAACTAACTTTTCTTAGAAGGCTCCTCTGTGTCCAATTCTATGTTGACTATCATAAGATTCCTTCTCCAAAGAACTTTCTTTAACTGTGGGGGAGATTTATATTGTAAGGAGCTAAAGGTAAGGTGACAGATGAAAAGTACAATTCCATGTCATCTGTCTCTTGGACATGAGCTTCTCTCACAGAAGTGATCTCAGGAGTGTTTGTTGAGAAGCTTCTACACAATGAATGCTCTGGTTGTAGGTTTAAGTGTGAAATGGTACAGAGAGAATGCTGAGTAGTCTTCTGTGTAATATTTTATGTCGTTATGAAAATTTTTCAGCTTTTATGGTACTGAATAAAAATAAAATATTAATTACCGTTTCACTATTTACATAATTCATATTATACAATTTTATTTAAAAATTTTTATTTTATGTTGTTTAAGATTTAAAGAAAAATACAAATGTAATACATTAACATCTGACAATAATATAGTTTATTTGTTATAGTAAATAAAGCAATATTAATATATTATTATTAAATGAAATTCATATTTGATTTAGATTCCCTTAGTTTTACCTAACATCCTCCCCCCCCCCCTTTTGGTTCTAGGATCCCATGTAGGATACCACATTACATTCAGACATCATGGGTCCTCTTGCTCCTCTTGGCTGTGTAAGTTTCCTAGATTTTCCTTTTTTGGTTACTTTGACAGTTTTGAGGAGTGCTGGTTACATATTTTAGAGTATGCCTCTTTGTTGGAATTTGTCTGGTATTTTCCTCATGATTAGACTGGGTTGTAGGAAGTGAAGGGGAAGAGGAATAATGTCATTTCTGTTGTATCATCTCAAGGTACCTACTAGTAACATGCGTTACCACAACTGCTGTTGACCATGACCACCCAGAGAAGTGTTTGTCAAGTTTACCTACAATAAAATTATTTTTCCCACTATTAATACTATAGTTTTTGGAAGGAAGTTGTTATGTACAGTCCCTAGTGACTTAAGGAGTGGGGAATAATGTTCTAATACTTTGAAGTGAATTATCTACATAAACTATTTGGATGATGTCACATACTTTTTAGTACTGTTTCCAGGTTTTCCTCTCTCATTTAAGGAAGAAAAAATAAGAAATATATAAATTATATTTTTATTTAAAAAATAAAACTAGAAATTGCAGCATATTTTGGAAAAAAATAAGAAACAAAAAAAATAGCAAATAATTACCAAAATAATGTGTAATTCTAGAGAAAATAGGAGAAAAGATAAAAAAGATGATGATAACCTAGAGATGTGATGCCATCCACAATTCTGAGCAACCAATGGATTAAGGAAATTAAAATATGAGTTAAAAAACCTTAGAAAAGTATAAATGTAAATATAAAACATCATAATTTATTGGACAAAGCAAAAGCAGTGCTAAGAAGACAATTTATGAAGATAAGTGCTCACATTAAAGAAAAATAAAGGTTCTTAAAATGATATGCCATTACGCCTAAATGAACTAGAAAAAGAAGAAAGACCAAAGCCAAAGTCAAAAATGGAAGGAGATAGTAAACATGAATGGAAAAGACCAATGAAACTCAGAGCTGCTTTTGAAAAACTTAAAAATTGACAATATTTTAGCCAGAGTAAGAAATAATCAGAAAACTCAAAAAAAAAAAAAAAAAAAAAAAAAAAAAAACCCAAGAAATGGGAAAGGAAACATGACAACCTATACCTCAGATACAAAGGAACACAATAGACTGATAAATAAGTACAAGACAAGAAATTGGATATTTCAACAAATTGGAAACTTCAAAGAAATGGATAAATTCCTAGACCTGTACCACCTGCCAAGACTAAGTCATGAAGAAATAGAAAATCTTAACAGACCAATAATGAGTAAGGAAACTAAATAAATAATAAGAGGATAAGTGTCTGTTAAGAGCCACAGCCCAAGGGGCCCCAGCAAACTTCCAGCTGCCAGCAAACTTCCAGCTGCCAGCTGATGATTGGCTCACAGTGGCCCCAGCAAACTTCTAGCTGCCAACTGATTGGCTCCTCTGTGGTGATGCTCATTGGTCTGTTTCCCTGCCCTTTCAGACCATGGAGCTGCTCATTGGGGGACTTTTTTTGGCTCTGCCCACGCAACCCAGCAAATCGGCCTCAAGAGCAGGAGGGGTGGGGGAAGTGGAGAGGCTTGTGGGAAGCCGGTGGGTGGTGGCAGTTGGGCTTTGAGGTTTTTCCTGAAGAGCTGTGTGGTGTGGTGTGTGTGTTCTAAAAAATAAAGTTGGTTTCTTTTGACAAGTGGCTCCTGAATTGTGCCCAGCCAGATTGCGGCAAGTGTCCAGGGCCTATTGACCTCACAACTGAATTCTACCAACATTTAAAAAAGGACCAATACCAACCTTTTCAAATACTGCAAAAAACTGAAAAAAATACTTGAAGCTCATTTTACAAAGCCAGCATTAATCTGATACCAGAGCAAATGACACTACAGGAAAAAAAATTTACAGATAAATATCCCTGATGATATTATGCAAAATTAGATGCAACAATTTTCAACAAAATACTAGAAAAGTGTACATCAGAGCACATGTAAGAGATCACTCACCATAATCAGCTCAGATTTATCCCAGAGACATCAAGAGTTTTTTAACAACATGATTTATAAATCTGATCCACATTAACAGATTGAAGCACACAGCCTGTATGATCATCTTAGTGGATGTAGAAAAATAAATTTACAAAATTCACCATCTATTTTCATAATATAAACCTCTGAACAAACCAAGTGTACCAGGAATGTACTTCAATACAAGTCATAAGACAAATATAAGACAAATCCCCAGCTAACTTCAGACTCAATGAGCTGATCCAAGATGCCCGTCCTCAGTGTTTATCTTCAACATAGTACTGGAAGTTCTAGAAAGAGCAATTAGGCAAGAGAATGAAGAAAAGATATGCAAACAGGAAAGGAACAAGCTAAATTATCTCTGCTTAAAGATGACATTTAATATAAGTATAAAACTATAATGAATCCATCAAAAATTGTGAGTGTTAATAAATAAATTTAGAAAGTTCTAGGACACAATATCAATAAGCAAAGATAAATAGTGTTTTTATACAGTAATAATTATCCAAAAGAATGAAAAAAAATAATCCCACTTACAATAGCTACTAAGACATAAGATACATAGGAATTTTTTTTTTAACAAACCAGGTGAAAGATCTGTACAATGAAATCTATAACACATTGATGAAGGAAATTGAAAAAGACATAAACAAATGGAAAATATCATATACTCAAGGATTAGAAGAATTAATTAATTGTTAAAATGTCCTTACAAATTCAATGAAATCTATACCAATGTTCCAGTGGCATTTTTACAGAATAGAAATACCAATCCTAAATTCATATGAACAAACAAACAAATACCCATAGCAATCTTTTTTTTCTTTTTTAAAACATTTTATTTATTTATTTGTTCTACTTAGTTATACATAACAGAAGAATGCATTTTGACTCATAGTACACAAATGGAGCACAATTTTTCACGCCTCTGGTTTCACACAAAGTAGTCACACCATTCGTGTCTTCATACATGTCCTTAGAGCAATGATGTCCACCTCATTCCACCATCTTTCCTATCCACATGCCCCTCCCTTCCCCTTCCTCCCCTTTGCTCAATACAAAGTTCTTCCATTTCTGCCATGCTCCCCTCCCCATTATCAGATACTTATTTAATTGGAATTCTGAAAGGGATAGCATTGAATCTGTACATCACTTTGGATAGTGTGGTCATTTTGACAATATTAATTTTTCTAATTCATGAACATGGATATCTTTCTAAGAATTTGTGTCTTATTCAATTCTTTCATCAATATTCTAGTTTTTATTGTACAGATCTTTCACATCCTTGGTTAAATTCATTCCACAAACTTTTTTGATGCTATTATAAACAGTATTTTCTTAATTGCTTTTTGATAGCTCATTGTTGCTGTACAGAAATGAAACTGATTTTTGTACCCTGCAACTTTACTGCTTTACTGAGTTAGTTTGTCACCTTATTTAATTATTGGTTCTAAAGGTGTTTTTTTTTTTTTTTTTTGGTCTCTAAGGTTTTTGTATGTAAATTCATGTCATTTGCAAATAGACAATTTTAGATTCTCATCACTTTTCTTCAACCAAAAGGTTGAAAAATAAAGGACATCTTTATTATTTATAATGAAAAATATCTATTACACATTCTCTCAGCTCTTGATGGTCTGAGAATGAATTTTTTCATTTTAGGGTTTCTTTTTAATTTATATATGACAGCAGAATGCATTACAATTCTTATTACACATATAGCAATCTTGTGAAAAAATAAATCTGAATGTTTTACATAATTGCAAAATATGCTACAAAGCTAGAATAATCAGAGAACTATAGTACTGGCATAAACACAGACACATAGACCAATGCAACAGAATACATCCAGAAATAAACTCATGAATTTACAGACATTTGATCAAGGGTGCCTAGGTTACACAATGGAAAAAGGAGAGTCTTTCAAATGAATGCTGACGAATAAAGTTGATTTCCACATGCAAAAGAATGTAGACTTTTATGTCATACCATCTACAAAAAATTCAAAATATATTAAAGACTTAAATATAAATAAGGAACCATAAAAGAACATGAAGAAAACATCAAAAAAGGTCCATGCCATTGTTCAGGGAGATGTATGTTGTTACTATTGTTTGTTTGTTTTGATGACAACAAAAGCAGAGATGATAAAATAAAAAAAAAATAGACAAGTGTCATTCCATCAAATTAAAAAGCTTCTGTACAACAAAGGAAACAATCAACAGATTGAAGAAACAACAGAGAAAATTTACGAATCGTACATCTGACAAGGAGTTAATTCTGTCATTTGGAACAACGCATTAAACCTGGAGACATTAGGTTAAATGAAACAATCCAGACACAGAAAGACAAATGCTGCATAATCTCACCCTCATTTAGAATCCTAAAAGTTAAGATCATAGAACTACAGAATAGAATGCTGGTTTCCCTGGAGTTAGTGAGGATTAGGAAGATGTTGATCAAAGGACACAAACTTTCAGTCATAAGATGAACAAGTTCTGGGAATCTGACGTACAAGGATGGTGTCATGTATCTATTGGTTATTTGATTGTGATCATCATTGCACAGTATATACTTATATCAAATCACCATGTTGTATGCACTGAATATATATACTATTTTTCAATTTTTAAAAAAATAAGAAAAAGGAAAAAAATAAGAAACCATTATACCTTCTTATCACTGTTTTTACTTTGAGACTCAAGACATGAACAGGGTCCTGGTGTCCTGCTCTTTCCTTGTTTTAAGGAAGCTAAATTTGGTTCCTTATGACTTTGCCTTTATAGACAGTTCTGATGGAAAACACTGGGGTTATGTCATGTTGTGTGTGAGGCAGGGGGTTGGTAAACTTGTATTATACATTGTAACTCAACAGCTAAACACTATGGGGGGTTAATATTGAGAAGAATCTTGAAGGAATGCTTAATGAAAATGGTAGCTTCCATAGCCTCCACTGATTTAGAATATCAGCAAACATGCACTTGGGTCAGGCAAGAATGTTACTTTAGCAAGGAAGAATTTCAGGGAAAATGGGAATTTGATTAGGGCATCTGAGCCTCCATTTTTCTCCCAACTAACAGTATGTCAAGGTTGGTAAAAAATTTAGAACATTGTTGGTACCACAGTGGTTCATGTGTTGTCAATTTGTTTCTCAGTGTGGTGGTATTGAGGAGGTAAAACCCTTTAGATGTGGGGCCTGATAGGAGGTGGTTAAGCCATGTCAGTTCATTCAGATTGTCATAAAGCAAGACCACCCCATGTCTTGGTTACTTCTGCACATAAGTGTTTCCTTTTCTGCTTCTTCACCATGCTTATTAACAGATAAATTTTTTTAAAAAATAATATTTGGCTCATCTATACAATGGAATACTACTCAGCAAAAAATAGGAATAAACTCTTAATACATAGAAGTAGTAGTCAATCTTAAAAGCACACTAAAATAAATAAAATAAAAGAAGGTAGGCATAAGAGCATACATACTAATATGTTTTTCCTGAACTGATAAAATTTATGTATCATGACAGAAATGGGAGCAGCAGTAAGTTAAATGTAACAAAAGGAGGGGATGGGATTGATTTCAGACCCTTGGGGTAATATCCTAGTTGTGATGGTGGTGATGTTTTGACCTTTATCAAACTCATCTGCTTAGAGTAGGTTCATATTATTTTATATAAATATTAAATATTAAAAAATGCATAATAGTCTTGGACTCAACAATATATAACAGAAAGAGGCAAACAGATGAAGCAATAATTGAGAATAAGTGAAATTCTTCAATTGCCATGTAGAAAATGCATAACAAACAGGAAACACTTTGATTTGAGAACTAAGGGATTTGTATATTCTTCAATATTGTATGTTATAAAATATTTATTAGTAACACAGGCATTAAATTTATGTAACAGCGGTAAACAATGAAGAGGAGGAAAGAAGAGACAGGAAGAGAGAAACCATAAGCAACAGCCCATGAACACAACTTTTAAGGATGTGGGCCTGGCTTTCTGAGGAAATAACCCTACTGTACTGGCAGTTTTTCCTTCCTTATTGAAGAAAGTCCAGGCAGAAGCGACCATACAATCCCATTATCTTTGTGATACTCAGAGGATACACAGTAAAGATGGGGTATTTTACCCATATGTGGAAGAAGAGGGCAGAGCATCTAAAAAAACAAAAAAGTGCATCAGTGGTACTGGCAGCAGAGAAAGCATCTTTTAGTTACAGAAACCACATCCCAGATCTCTGCCTACTATATACTGAGAATGATGCAAAGGAAACAGTGGGCATATCAAGTCCTTTAACTTTGTAATTTTGTTGTTGAAAGGGATTGACTGTCTATGTGAAAGAAACAAGTGTATTGGGGGACATCAGATAGTAATACACATTTAGAAAGGGAGTGTTCAATGTCATCTGCTGTCTAGAATAGCTTTGAGGAAACAATGCTTAGAATATGGTCTTGGAGGATAAACAGTCTCTGGAAAGTACAAGTGGGAGAGGAAATAAAAGAATCCGTAGAGGCAGGAACCAACAAGCTGGAGAGGAGTGACAGAATAGCACAGCTTTCAGGGTACAAGGCTTGGCCTAATTTTCAAGGGAGACTGTGGACAAACCAGGTAAACCTTAGCAAATCTTGATTGCAGAACTTCGTGTTTTTCAGGAGAGAAGAGAGAACAAACTATGGCTCTCAGCTAAGTGAAAAGGAATGAAGAGAAAGGTCTGTAAACAATATGTAGCTCTGAGTAATTACAAGGATTATTTGGTCTCCACTCACCAACCTGCGTGGCACAAAAATAGAGTTTTGTAGAAATGAGAAAACTTTAAAATTTCTACGTATGCTGTCAACTGGTGATCCATGTACTATGGAAAGGATTTTATGAATTTAACTACTAAAAAAGAGGCTTGACATGAATCATTCAGAGGTAGATTGTTTTAAAATCTATCTCAGCTGTAATAAGTATTTCTTCGGATCTCATTCTATTTGCATAATTTTTGCTCCCCCAAGGTTCTTTAGAATAAGGAGCCCATAAAAACACAGAGGTGGATGATTCCTGACCAGAAGAATCTTGCCTTGAAATAAATACCATTTTTGAGCATAAGTCCGAGAAACCACTGAGCTTGCCACATTTTAAATGCTCCAATCATCTTAAATTAATTTTCTACCATGCCAGACTAAGAAAACCCCAATACATATTTCATCTAACTTTGTGTATTTCAAGGGGATTTTTGTCCATGTGCTTTTAATTCATTTACATTTATATCATCAAATATTAGTTTTATGAGGTTTTTGATGTAGAAACAATTTTAGCTGCTTTCTCAGTAAGGTATGTTTCAGCAATTTTCCCTTTTAAGAGCAGGAAGACTTGTTTTGCCAAAGACAAATGAACTCAAATATGCAAAGCTTCAGGCTTGATCTGTAATTCAAAGCTCATGTGATTTGCATATCTAGAATTACCTTCCTTCCTTAATAATTGAAACTACCAGATTCTCAAGGTACTTCTGCCAGATGCTAAACAACCAAAGGGCTTTGGCAATGATCATTGAATAAAAATTCCAGAAAAGAAAAGCAGAGCTCTTCAAAAATACTGGCAATGCCCTGTAAATGAAAATTTCCCCCAATATTTAGTATCTAAGTATGATTATTCCTAGGAAATTATAAGTTCTAGCATCGTCCTGTCTGAAAAGTAAAAGAATTATCATTAAGGATAAACCTCAGATAATTCTAGTTTTCCTCAGAATCTTAGAATAAAGTTTCCTTAGGGAGTATTTGACTTATATAGTACTGTCACAATCTATGGTTTTGAGGTAACACAATTCCCCAACTTATTGCCTGTTGAGTAAAAGTAGCAGCATACTTTTATGAGCCTAAAAATTCATGTTATACAATTCAAGGGAAATTCTGCATATTTGCTAGTGATTCTGATTTGCTTAACACATCTAAATTTATCTTCATTACCTTTGTGATTTTATTCACCTTAATATTTTGTTTTATTTGTCTATAGTGAACCCATGGAAGTGACAGCATTGAACATATGGAAAAGAGAAACAACTGAATATTAGTTCAGCTTTAGAGAAGAAAAAAAATAGATTTTGAACAATTTCTTTGCCAAAGTTTTATTACCAAAAGTTTATTTGAAATCATATATTAAGAAAAATGTATTGTCATGACTGGGGGAAATACCTTAGTGATAAAAAGATCTAGAGGTCAAATGTAGCCTTAAAGAATTACAAATTAATATTCCCTATGGAAAGAATTTATTAAGCCCTTCATATCTTATCAAGGACAACAAAGATATCATGTTTGAAAATGCATGCATCTCTTCTGTGAAAACAGAATGTTTTGATGCATTTGTAAGGAAAGGGGAATTTAGGAATACTTTATTCTATATTGTGATATGAATTATCCAGAGAATAATGAAATGGAAATCCACAAAACCTTTATACTAGGCTTTTTTCTATAGATCCAGCTATTTGCTAGAGAAGATAATCAGAAAACATCAGAAACCAAAGAGAAAATATATAAGCCACCCTCCCTCGATTTCTTCCCTTCTCCCACACATGAAAATTTATAAAAACGAATGTGTTGAGTACTTACTATGTGCCAGACACTCTTCTAAACATGCTATAGGCGTTATTTATGTTATAGGTGTTATTGATCAAAAATATTTGAGACAAGTACTGTTGCCCCTATTTTACAAATAAAGAAAGCAAGACACAGCGGATGTCAATTAACTTGTCTGTGATGACCAAGCTATAAAGGAAAACAAAGGGATCTGAACTTGGAAGGTAGGATTCCAGACCATGTCTTTGAGGTACTGGTTTATACTTCGTCTGTGTGGTCACAACACTGGCACATAGGGCTTGATGTGGGGCATTTGTCTTCAAAGTCAAGAGACATAAATCATGGTAGGTGAGGTTCTTGAGAAAAAAACCTAATAACTAAAATATTTCAAATGGGAAGAAATATAATGAATTTAATACAACAGGATATAAGTAGAAGATGAAGAGAGTCAATATCTTCATCTGCAAACTCCATATTTCCATTAGAATGCTACTTCTCCTAATTTTGTCTAATAGTGAATTTAATTGGTACAGACCAATTCTATCTTGTCTGTTCTATAACATAATGTATAGGGAATGAGGCCATTGGTAGAAGCAAAATTCATTTTATTATTCATAGGCAAAATTTTGATTTTAGTTATTAGGCTCAAAGTTATTGGTAACCAGTGTTTAACATCTCCCTTTGTTGAGTGAATTTTTCAAGGATTTCACTTTTTCAAATGGAAAATCATTCTGTTCTGATTAATGTATTTAAATGTTTTTTCTTAGTACCACAGATTGAACCCAGAGGTATATAACCACTGAGCCACATTCCCAGCTCTTTTTATTTATTTATTTTTTAATTTTTGAGACAGGATCTCATTAAGTTTCTTAGGTCCTCACTAAACTGCTGAGGCTGGCTTTGAATTTGCATTCTACCTGCCT
This sequence comes from Callospermophilus lateralis, assembly GCF_048772815.1. Taxonomy (NCBI): domain Eukaryota; kingdom Metazoa; phylum Chordata; class Mammalia; order Rodentia; family Sciuridae; genus Callospermophilus; species Callospermophilus lateralis. The sequence goes on along the minus strand of NC_135310.1, from coordinate 80,410,580 downwards.
CATCCTCCTGAGTTGCTAATTTTATCAACTCATGGTCAATTTTGAAAATCTGACATTTTCATCTCACCTTTAAGTAGCATCTAACATGAAATGTTCAAAGGACGATGTTATCATTCACAATCTGAATAGTGACATGGCTTTGGATATTTAGAGAGGCTCCAAGTTTCCACGATTGTGTTAATTATTTATTGAGTCTTAAAGACTTTCCCAAATTTTCTTTAATGTGACAGAAATGTAAAAACAAACAAACAAACAAACAAAAAACCCTCCAGACTTAAAGTGAAGAATTTTAGGTAAAAAATTTTAAATACTTTTCATTTTATAGTTATGAAAGTAAGTATAGAATAGTTATTTTTAATGAGAATGACTTTGTGCTTATATAAGTAGAGGGTCCTATATTGAATATGAATGTTCACTAAGGATATTCACTAATATTTTAAAAATTATAAAAAGAAGTTTAAAGAACATAGGAAAAAGATGATATAACCATTTTTGGAGTAACAACAATTACATGTGTTTTAAGTATTGCTAAATATTGCAGCTGTGTATTCCATATATATTTTGAAGAATCAGTGAGAGGATGTGAACATTTTTCTGTTGTCAAATCAATAGATTGATGGCTGTTTTTACTTGTTTTTTTGCTTTTGTGTTAGTGTCCATGTAAAGCAACTGGGCATAAGATGCATGGTAACAGTGTGACAAAGTTTACACAGGAAAATATGTCTTTTATTTTGGTTAATGAGTTACTTCTAAGCTTGTTATTCAGGAATGCATTATTTCCTATTTCCTCTTCCCCTTATGCATTCTTCAGTACACCCCAAAGGCTAAATTTATTTGAACCTTCATTTATTTAATTGTGTGCAAATACATAATAATAATGACTATACATACACACATGTGCACATACACAGAAAGTTCTCCTGCATGTATTTTGCCACATCTTTTTTCTTCTTCTGATAGTCTTTAGTTTTTGCACGCAAATAAAATCATCGTATTAAATGTATCTTCATTACAGTTTAATGCCTTAGCAATTACAGAGGGTTAAATATTATTTAAGTATCTATAATTACTATTTTTATTGATTCCAGATAGGATAATCCTATTTTTGTTGGATTATCTTTTAAACTAAAATTCTGAAGCATTAACACAGGATATGTCCTTGGTACCATTGTTTTATATTAAGGAGATATGTAGACCATTTTGCCATTACACATGGTGATATATATATATATATATATATCTGTAAATGTGTGTGTGTGTGTGTGTGTGTGTGTGTGTGTATATATATATATATATATATATATATATATATATATATATACACTTACATATATAGCAAACTAGATTGCTTTTGTCCCTCAATCAGATTTTAGTTTTAGTTGCCTTAACTTTCATTTTTTGGGACATGGATATTTTCTTGGTCGTCTAGTCTAGAGATATCAAAAGTTTATTTAGCATGTGATTCTTATAGTGTTAAGATTTTCTCTTTGATTAGGACAGCCACATTGGGATGAGGTATTAGGCAGAGGTATTAAGAATACTGAAGATTTACATGGGTGTATGTGTGTATGCTAAAAATACACTGGTTATTGGAACATTGTTCAAAATGGGTTAAAGTGGGATTTCTTTTTATAAAGCAATTGCATTGTTGTCAGTAGAAGTCAAATTAGCTTCCATGTTAAAACAAGAAGACTAAATTGTCTCCTTTGTATAAAATTGAACTGATGCCAAGGCTTTAAGTGAGCAGTTCCATTTTTCCTGTTTGCAGTTTGGACAACTATACCTATGGGACAGAAAACCACTCCCACCATAATCTCAAACCAACTCCCACCTTTGGAGAAAAATAAGTAACAGGAACAAGATCAAGGCCTGGCAACGCCTCTATTTTTGCCTTGCCCTTAATTCAATTCATTTAAAATTTTGCTTATTTCTGTTTCATCCTGGCTGAAAACTACCATATAATTTAGTTCTAGTCAAAGGTATATATGGTCCTGAAAGAAAAAGCTAATATTTAATTACTATATGTCATATACTATGTTCTGTAGTTGCTTAATTTGGAGTCCTATAACTAACGATGATAAAAGTTAATGAGATCAGATGTAGCTTTGTAGATCTTATCCAAAATTTTCCCAGGTATATTGCTTCAAGTCAAAATTTGAGAGACCCAAGATGCAAGGAAAAGAAAAGAACCGAGTGCCAAAGCATAGCAAAGTTTTTATCATGAGCTTAAAAGAGACTTCTGTGATGAAGTTATTATCTAATGTAATTTTATAAGTGATAAAAGGGAACTCTAAGAGGTTAAATGGCTTTCTAAATAGTGACATCATGAAGGACACATAGATTGACCTCAAGTGGGTGGGCTTACATTCCATTGCTTTCTCTTCTATCCAATCATAATTTGTAAGTTATCACAGCCAAGGTGTTCTTTTTTTCCCCCAACATCCATGCTGTGACCCATCCCCTTGATTGACTCATTCAGGTTATGTGACTTGGGGCCACTTTTCTTTCTTTCTTTTCAGGTGGAAGCCAAGGACAAAATCATTAAATTATTGGCTTTCTATATTATCACTCAGGATTAAGGTTTAAAAAAAGATATAAATCAAACTTATTATAGCTTGGCTAAAAGTGATTAGAAAAGTAGGTGGTCCTCTACCTCTGCTCTTCACGGTGCATTCCTGAAGATAAAGAATCACTTAATGGAAGTATATATTTGAGCTGAGAATCTTAGAATGGAGAGGACCCATACCTTGCCTTTCTTAAATAGGATTCTCATGATTAACATGAGTATAATGGCGATGGGAAGCCTTTGGCTCAGCAAGTATAAACCTTTTGGAGATTAGTTTTCTATTTTTTAGACAAATGCAATATTTGTTTACATCTTCGGTGTCCCATATGATTATGATAAAATGATATATAATGTCTCTACCCTCAAGATATGGAAATGTGTCAAATAATAAGCACAATATTCAGACATGTTTTCACCAAGTTGGGGGAAACACTATTCATGTATTTGCTTTGTTCCTCTCTTCCCCACTGCTCCAGAGCTTAGTTTACAACACATCCCTTCTCTTTTGTGAAAATTTCCAGCTGCTCTAATGGTAGTGAATTAGACTGTAGCATATTTACTCATACTGACAGTAAATTTCATACACTTCCTAATCATTCCCCTCATTTTTGATGATTTTGGCATCTGCTCCTGTTCTTTAGTGCTCCAAATGTTAACAATGCCCCAATCACCACCATCCACCACTAGGTATTGATTGTTTCACTTTTTCTGGACTCTTATCTATACATATTCACCAATCTCTGCTTCCTTTTTGGTTTTGCCATCATTTACTTGCCATGTCTTTGAACTTGTTTTGAAATTAAAACTCAGAGACTCTTCTGAGTTCAATGAGCTCTACTACAATCAGAACATATGTTCTTCCCCGACTTTGGACTTTTCATTACTCTTACTTTTATCTACTTCTACTTCACTTACTCCCAACTGAGACTGAGCTGTCACTGACTATTCTCTTGTTCATATTTTAAACTCCTTTGTTTCATGACTTTTTTTTTTACATTCTTGAAGAAATTCCAGAAACTGCTTTTTACTTGCCTGGAGAAAACCCCATAACCATGCATATTGATTACTTAACACAATGACAGCAAACCATCCAAGAGGACCCCAGTGCTACATAGCAGTGCCATTATGCTTTGTTGTTGTGCTGTTTTTTAGGCAGCTTTTGTCAGTTAACAATAATTGTTTATAAAGTTCTGTACCTAAAAATTTTGACCCTCTCATTCTCTCCTCATCATTTTCTTTTTTTGGCAAGACACTTTTTCTTTTAGTAAAAGAGTTTCTCTTTTTAGCAGAGACTGTTTGTTATGACACAAAGAAATTAGAACTTCTTGGAAAGAAAACTTATGGAGTCCTGAACCAAAATCACATATCTGTGTGCCTGAACTGATTTGTTTCCCTTTGACAAAAATCAGTTTTGATAATCTCTGTTCTAAATCCCATTCTGTTTCTTACCTAGTAGGTCTTGGTATTTCAAATTTCCCCTAATTTTTTCTCAGTTTTCAGTATATTCTCATAACTCATTTTATTATATCAGTACATGAAAGCACTTTAGTCTTTAGGAGCTTACAAAAAAATTTGATCTTAAGACTCTCATCTACCCTGTACCTTTTTCTTCATTTAATTTTAAGTAACTGCAGTGTGATTGCTACCTTTTGACTGAAACTGCTCTGCATTACATTATAAATATACATATTTATAATATACATATTTATAATATACATTATAAATATACATTATAAATGGACATCTTTCCTGTCCTCTTGTAATTTGGTTTCTTGGCACCATTGCACATGATTGACCATTAAACCACAAGTTTCTGAAGAAGTCTCTAGTACCTATCACAGTATCTGCCCAAAGGAGACTCTGGGTACTTATTAAAAAAAAATTAGAATGACAGTTTTGTCTTCTTCTTCTTTTTTTAGTGTTAATTGAAACAGAGATAAGAAAAAGTGACAGATTCTGACTTCTGGTGGTGTGGCATAAATGAGCTTAAAGGTCATTGCTCTGGCATTATCTCAGTAACAACAAAATATATGTGATAAAAGTTGAGATCAGTAACTCTTCAAATCCATTAGATAATTGAGGTAGGAGGACAAGTTGCCATCCCTAAATATTTATTTTCTTTGCTGTGGGGGATATTGGGGTTTGAACCCAGGAATGCTCTACCTCTGAGCTGCATTCCCAGCTCTTTTAATTTTTTTATTTTGAGATAGGGCCTTTCTAAGTTGCTGAAGGGTCTTACTACGTTTCTGGCCTTGAACTTGCAATCTTCCAACCTCAGGCTTTCCAGTCACTAGGATTGCAGAGGTGTCCCCTTGCATGGCTCCAAAATTTAAAGACAACAGTAAAACAGGTGAAAATGAAGAATTACACTCTACTAGGAACAGAAGCCCTTGCTGTAGTCAGCAATTGGTAGGGGCAATTAAAAGTTAATCTACTATTTGCTGGAAAATAATCAGAAGATAGTTCAGGAGATGAAAAAAAATCTAGTGAATACATCCTTTGATGAATTTTACCTTCAAAATTCCAACTAATTGTCAGAGTAAAGGTTGGAGAAATTCCTTTGTTCTTCTGGCAAGAGGAGAAAACCATTTGATGAACAGCCAGACCATTAATTATGATAATGAGCCATCATCATTAACATAAGCTTGGCCTCAAGGAAAACTCTGTTCCCTAACCAAGTTGATTTGATCACAGCCCAACCAATTGGGAAGATGAAAAGTATTTCACTTGAGCTCCCCTTCAACATAGGGGAAAGAAACTACCCAACTCTATCCCTTCTACCCTGCCAATTTCACCTAAGAGTGGTGAAACTGAGAAGCAACTGTGAAGTCCACAGACTCACAAGACTGAAACCTATTCATAGTATTATAGATCGCTCCCCATCACCCAAGTCAATAGAGCTTCTGTAAAATAGAGATTTATAGTAACTGCAAGCTTCAGGCACTATTTAAAAAGGAGTCTCTAGTGAAACCCAAAGATAAAAGTAGACAAAAACAAGGATAATACAGGATATTTTATCTACTGACACAGGAGCTCCAGAAAACTAAACACAGCTCAACTGTTAACTAGAAAAACAAACAAACAAACAAAAAACACACCAAAAAACCCCACAAAACCCCCACAAAACCTCACACTTGATATCCTTTTACCTATTTTCCTTTGAGCTGATACATCACATCTGACTTTTAACAACAACAACAACAAAAATGACAAGTCCTGCCAAAGCAAACACACACACACATACACACAAACACATAAAGTATATAGCAAGCATCAGACTCAAGTTCATATGTTAACACAACTTTGGAATGATTAGACTGGTAATTTAAATAAGTATGATTTATAAACTTCTTAGTATTAATAATCACGATTGGAAAAAGTGGAAAACATACAAGAATAAATATGATACATAAGCAGACATAAAAATTTTTCCTAAGGAAGTACAAATGGGAAATTTAAAGCATAGTATATTCCCATTTTGGGATTCTATCCAATACAAATCAAATTACATATATGTATTATGATGAAGAATATATTTCAGCATTGATCATATTCACTTAAAAATGAATACAATCTATTAATTAAGTAATAGGGCTGAATGTTTTTTTTTGTATATTCATACAATAAATTTACACTAATAGAATTTCTGACTTTCTAGAAGGATTAAAATGTTTTATAGCTAACCACACTGTTTGACATGGTAGCTGTGGGATTCATTTTAACAACTGAAATGTGACTAGGATGACTAAGGAAATACATAATTAATTTAATTTTAATTAAATTTATTAAAAATTAAACTTAAATAGCTAGTATTTAAACGTCTAGTATTATTTTGGCCTCCATAGCAATAGAATATTAGTTGGCTTTAAAAAGTAAGATTTATATATATTTACCTGGAGAATTATCCAGTTTAAAAAGATAATTCCCGAAATGTGTATAGCTTGATCTCATATTGTTGTTCTTGTTATAAAAATCAGATGAAAATTCCCAATGGATGTCAGTGTGTGAATTTACAAAGTCTAAGAAGAATGTGTAAAAGTCAAATTCATATTTTTAACAGTTTTGGTCTGTGAGTTTTGGACCGAGGTGACATGTGTTACTTTTGGGCCAAGGGAATTTAATTACTGACTTGGAGTTCTCCAAAGCTCTTTCCTTTGTGGTGCCAACTAGCAAGTTTCGAGATACGGGATTTGCTCCATCAGTTTGGGACCTGAAATGAAAAAAAAAAGAAAAAAAATATGGGAAACTGTGATGTAGGTCGGAAGTCTTTTATCTTAAGCCATTTGGAGAGTGAGTTTGTTGTAGCAGTTACTAAAACCATCCATGTGGTGAAATGACATAGCAACTTAAGATTACTATGTATTTAGGAAAATAATCAGTAGAACAGTTAAAGATAACATAAGAGAATGTATGCAGGTATGTAGGTAGGAATATCATAAACTGAATTCCACATTTTTCTGTGCCCTCAAGTTGGCAAATCAACAAAACAAAGCAATTTAATTATTTAGAATGATAAAATATCTATAACAAAATTTAAGCCCAGAAGTGAGTAAAAGAGTTTAACTCTCAGAAGTGGTAAGGGTCAAGTTGAAAACTTGCTTTTTTTGTTCTCAAGTTGTGTAAATGTATTGCTCTTGTAAGTAAAAATAATATAGGCATGAGCAGAGAGGCTTCTATAGCTTCTGCTTTCTTCTCTGGTCTTTCTTGGACTTTCCACGAGGTTCTTTATCATTGTTTTACTTACTATCTAATAGGGACAAAATACAAATGACCCATCTATACTTGTGATGTAGTGACCCGTACCAATGCCACACCTCTGAACTTGTACTTCAGATTATCTTGCTACAATGACACCTGAATTCAAGTAACCTAGGACAATAGCCAGTTGGCTGTAGGTTACAACTTTTCCTTTTTCATATGTCTAAGCAAGATCCTAGTCAGAAGAACTGGGCTTAGCCTTCTTTTCCCAGTTTTGCCTGGTAATTTATACCTAATGTACAATTATACTGCAATTATTTGCAAGATCTTTTGTACTTTGTCTTGATGTGTCTCTTCTTCCTTCCCTAACTTGAGTCCCTGTTTCAAATCTAAGCCAAGCTGAGCATATGGCCAGGAGACTCGCGAATGGCAGTTTTCCTGATTGACTCTTACATTTTGGTTGATGTGTAGTTTTTTCACTGTTGGGCTCTGTATCTGAATAAACACCATATCATACTATCAGTGAATCTAGAACAAAACTTGAAGCTGTTGTGTCTAGAACAAAACTTGAAGCTGTTGTGATGCTGTACACAGAGACCTTGCTGATTTGCAGATTTGCCAGTTTTTCCTGTTCTTTGTATATGGGTCTCTCTCTAGTCCAGTTTCCAAAGACTATACTAAATTCTGAGTTATTTATGCCATTATAATTTATGATGCTTTTGGTATGGTTTTAGTATATCGATTTTTAATCACATGTAAACCATAATAGTATCTTGTTAAAAATGAATAAAGCAAAAAAGCAAGAACAAGTTGATTTATTGCATACAGAATAGAGTCTGCTTTGATTAAATCTCTATCTGTCTTACCTCTTAAAGGCAAATGAATACACAATCTGGACAGTTTTCCTAGAAATCACTATGGCTCTGCCAAGTGTACCTTTGTGTGTCTATAATATGCCAATTTCCCTATCTCCTCAGAAGTGCTAAGCTTTAAATATTTTATATCTCATTGCTTGATAGATGAAAATGAATATTTTATTCTCAAGTCAAACTTTCATTTTTCATAGTGAGGTTGAATTTTATATTATTAATTATCACTTTATTTCTGTGTCACTTTTCTATAAGTCTGTATTTTTAAATTTATTTAGTTTTTATTCTGATTAACTTTGCTTATCCTTTGTATACTTATTTGCTTATCTTAGATAATTTTTTCAAGGTAGTTTTCAGCTTCTATTTTTATATATTGTTAGTATTTTAGACATGCCTCTGTCAATCATTTTCCCCATTTATGAGTTTTCAAATTTGGAAAGGCATTTTCTAGTATTAAGGTTAGATATGACATTAAATTTTTTAAAGGGGGGGGAGTTTTTAATATTTATTTTTAGTTTTCGGTGGACACAACTTCTTTGTTTATATGTGTTGCTGAAGATCGAACCCGGGCCGCACGCATGTCAGGCGAGCGCGCTGCCGCTTGAGCCACATCCCCAGCCCCAATATGACATTAATTTTTGAAAGATATTATGGGTCAGTTTGACACTTTATTGTATAAAAATAAAATAGAATTTTGTTAAAGAGTTAGGAACTTTGATCTGTGCAGTGGTTTGAATGCCCCCTTCAAAATTCATGGTGAAATTTCATTGCCATAGTGATGATGTTAAAAGGTGGAGACTTTAAGAGGTGATTAGGTCATGGGGTATTATCCTCATGAATGAATTAAATCTATTCACCTTCTTCCCTGTGCCCCTATTGCTTCCTTCTTCAAAAAGACTCATCAACCTTATTAGGAACCAAAGATGATGACCTAAAAATTAATATTTGTTTTCTGTCAGAAACAGATGAAGACACTCCCAATATATGCAGCCTCCAGGCATCAGTATCTCTTGCATCTCTACGCTTGCCCTTAGCTCTTTGAGGGCTTATAGACAGTATTTCAGTTTCTGTTGCAACAACATGTTTTCCTTAATTTCTCAGATTCCCTATTGAGCCATTTTAAACGACAGCTGCAACCTTGCCATTCTCTCAGCTCAGTTACAACTCCCTAGGTCTTTGCTTACTGGTGAGATCATTCTTAAAATGTACATGTATTTGAAATGATGTCTATTCATTAAGATTTAATTGATATTATGCCCACTTCAGAAGAGGATTTGGGAGGTTTTATTGTTCCTGCTACCTGCTGAGCACATCAGCCCAGAGCTGTGCAAATAGCTTTCTCAATTTTAATTCCAGAGAGACAGAGGGGAAAAGGGTGGGCAACATGAAAGAGGCAGCACATGGAAAATAAAGATTTGTTGGAGTAACACTGGCCATTAATTGTGGGCTTGTTAATGTGATTTCCCTGTGTGACAAAATTTTTCTCACTCTGAAATAAAAATCAGGATGCTAAATAATTTTATGTGGCCACTAACACCTAACAAGTTTTGTCATTAAGAAAATGACCATTTTACATAGCATTAATGGTTAATAAGAAGATTGTCTCCATGTTGACTGTTAATGCTGTATAGAATGCATTAAAATAATTTAGAATGTCAGTACCCACTTTGTTTATTCTTCTGACTTTTAAGTTTTAAGAGAAGGCAGCCTGCTATGAAACTGCTTAAAATCGTAAAAGACTGTGTTCTGCTGGTATACACTCTCTCCAGCCTTCTCACCTCATTCTACTCCTTAGACAAATTAATGTGGTTTCTGTACAATGTTTATATGTTCTTTCTTTGCCTTCTGTGTATTTAGCAGTACTGTGGAGATAAAAGACAGGGGGTTGATGCTTCAGCTTTTCCAGTGAGGACATCAGAAACTGGAATGTTGTTCTCCAAAGCAGACCGAGATGAGGGTGGGAACCAGGCTCATAAGATGACTAAGAAGATGATCCTCTCTCTCAATCTTCCTTTCCTACTCTACTGAGTTGAACATATCCACAGTTCCCCTATGAATTGAAAATGTATGTGATATACCCAATCACTTCTTTTTAAAATAATAAGTTAATTAGTTGTAAATATATATATATTATATATATATATATATATATATATATATATATATATATATATATAATATATATATATATATGACAACACATGATTTTTGATATATGTATATATTGTGGAATGGCTAAATCAAGCATTAATATGCATCACTACCACAGTCTTATTTATTTATTTTTCGTAAGAACACCTAAATCAGTAGTTTTCAGTGATGCCATGTATTTTATTAACTCTTGTCACCATGATGTATAATGGTTCTTTTGAACTATTTCTTTTCTCTTACTGAAATTTTATATATTTTGAGCAAAATATTCCTAAGCTTCTGTATTATTTCCTTTGTAATCATACCTCTCTCTCTCTCTCTCTCTCTCTCTCTCTCTCTCTGTCTTTCTCTCTCTCTCTTGGAGGGGGGTAGTAGAGGGAGAAAGGAGTGTGAGTAAGAGTGAGAAGTTTAATTCTACCCATGTCTCCATGTGCCTAAAGATATGCAGTCTCCCCATGTGGACAGGAAGCATAAAGCTTTACCCACATCACTTCCTTGAAGAGAAGAGGTGTGCATAAAGAAGGACTCTGGAGAAGAGAGTCTGGGGCTTATGCTGGAAGGAAGTCTGAGACTTGATTGTTAAGCAATGACCTTTAAATAACCACTGAGATAACTGGCTACCCTAGAGCACCAAGAGGACTGTCAGCATATTTTTATCTTTTCATCAAATACCTAAATTCAAGTTGTCATAAATTGCTGGGGCATAATCACTTATACAGACACATGCATTGGTAATGCACAGATACATTATAATTATTATCAATCTAAACAACATTGCCTGGATGGGATGACACAGCTGTAGTACTTTATCTGTGTATGCAGGCAGAATTTCTTTTTAGAGGATGAGGCGACACCCTAAGAGACACCTACACCAAGGCTATCAGTTCATGACTTGCCTGTTACCCTGTCAGAAGCCTGAAACCAGACAGGGATATCCTGCATAAAGCCTTACACATTTTTGTTGTGTTCCCTTCATCAGTGTGAAGATTTGAAATTTACAAAGTTTGTCTTTGATGCTGAACTTTTCTGCTTCCTTGCCTGATTCCCAGTGCTGAACTTCAAGTGGCTGAAGTGTCCCACTCTCCTAGCCAACAAAATATGTACTATTCCCAAATTTTCTCCAAATCTTTTAAATTAAATCTCTTATTATCACATCTTTGAAATCATTTAATATTTATGACCAAAAAGCAATTTTAGTGCACAGTCACTAGGTGCTAGGCACTATGCCAAGTGCTTGCATGTCTTATCTCACTGGATCCTCACAGCAGCTCTTCAGGTCAATCTGGCATTACACCTGTAGATGGTGAAAGAGAGAACTGGGCCCAAGGCCACAGAGTTGTAGATATTATGGCCGAACTCAAGTGCTGGGCTGTTGGATTTCAAAGCTAATACTGTTCACCATTTCCTTTAAAATTGTTTATTATTGTTACTAGAGATGTATAAGAGCAATAATAGCATTCTCATTAATAAATAGGAGAATATATCAGAAGCCAGTTGAGAAAGTTCATGCTGAGAAATATCCATCTTTCCAGGAAATCATGTAAAAGATATATAGAATACCATTGTTACTGCAAAGATCATTACCATCTGGACTTCCTCTTCCCAGTCTATCTCTAACATTTTCTAGCTATGTGATCTTGGGGACATTAAATTACCTTCTTCGTTCTCTAAGTTTTCTGAATAATGAAGATATTTTATGTATATATATATCCATAAAGCATCACAAGGGATATTCTGAAGATTAAATCACTTAGTGTAAATACAGCAGTTAGAATAGTTTGTAGCTTAAAAAAAATGTGTTTTTTTTAAAAACAAACTAATCAAAATATATACTAGATTAGATTTCAGATTTGAGTACTGGTGTGCCCTTCTTCTCTTGACATTCAATGTCAAAAGTCCACATTCACGCGCTTTTAGGTTCTGAGATGTGTAGTAACCTCCTGGGCTCTGGCCTTAGGACTCAGACCAAAAGTTATAACATAGGCTTCCTTGGTTCTGAGGCTCTTGGACTTGGACTGAGCCCTGCTTCCAACTCTCCTGGTAGAACAGTTTTTGGTCTGCCTGATGTGGGATTTCTCAGCCTCCACAATCAAGTGAGCAAATTCTCCAAGTAAATCCCTTCTTAGATACCTCTCTTAATATGTCATATCAGTTTTGCTTCTGTGGAGGGCCCTAACTTAAAATGGTTTTGAGCTTCACAAAAACAATATTTGCTGTGTCTCTTTGTAGTTGGTTGTTCTAAACTTAGAACAATGTACAAAACAAAATAGTGTTCAGAACACGTTTTGTTAAATAAAATGTGTGATTTTCAATGACTGAGCATGCTGAGAGAGAGAGAGAATAAAACCCATTGCTAACTAAATTGTGATGAAAATAGTAAATCCAAAATAGTGATATTGCATATTATGACTTTGAAATACCATTTAGTAAAATACTATCAAAGGCTAAACATGTTCATATCTTTATAAAACATTCAATCACTGATAATTTTTGTAATGGGATGAAATATAAAAAAGGAAAAGCTGAATGTAATAATTTGTTCAGTTACTTTTTACTTAGAAATAAAATAAAAAGGAGTACATATCTAGAAAAAAATATAGTATAAGTTACTATAATATTCAAGGACCACAAGACACATTATATGTAAAATATATGTTGCAACATGAACTGAGCTGGTGATCATGCATGATCATCTCAGCATAGGTGAACCAACTCCTCAGATACTCAGGTGCTCAAAGGGGTTATGAAAGTTTTTGAATTGGTGGGGAAAAATGCTGTACTAGTGTAAATCTACAACACATATTTGATCCACACTGCATTTGTTAATGCAGGTAGATTTAATCAATGAACAAGGATATTTAATGGCCCTGTTAAATATCAGTCATATTTACACGAGAAAATGACATATTTTATTGTGTTTTATAACCTACTTATTTTTAACATTAGATATTAACAGAATATTTTGTCTACATAACATGTAAATGAAAATCTAGAATCTCTTGAATTAGTTTGACTTATTCCAATTTCAAAGACAGACAATTTGAAGAGAATGATTTTTTAAAGTAACATCATTGCCCACCAAATAAATTAGTTTCTCCTGCTTCCTATTCTGCACAATAGAGAAAATGACTTTAATTTCCTGGACTGAGGTGGGCTGCACATATGTCCATGGTAGTTAGGACAGTAGATATAAGAATGACAAGGGAAAGGGGACAGGCACCTCAAGAACAATCATTTCTTTTAAATTTCTTTCAGTGCTCTCTCAGAATCTGCCATAGACAGACTTTATTAGCTCAATTTAGAAATACTCAATGTTTGGGCATGCTGGTGCATGCCTATAATCTCAATAGCTCAGGAGATGGAGGCAGAAGGATAGTGAGTTCAAAGCCAGCCTCAGCAATTTAGTAAGGTCCTAAGCAAGTTATTGCGGCCCTAAGCAACATATCAAGACCCTGTTTCAAAACAAAAAGCAAAAAGGACTAGGGATGCAGCTTAGTGATTAAGTGCCCCTGGGTTCAATCCCTGGTACAAAAGAACAAAACAAAAAAATGTAATTCTCATCCTTCAGGAGTAATAGAGTAGGGGAAGGGAAAAAAAAATTCCATTAGAAACTTCAGAAATTTTAATAAAAATAACCCACTGAATGGTTATTAATCATGGATTAAGTATAATATGATGTTTATAATCATCTTAGATATAAGTTTAAGCTAATAGTCAATTCTTTCATGTGCAAATTGAAAATAAGCAATATTGAGGTTTGCTGGTAGTGTTTGCTTTTCATGCATTATTCATGCATGTTGTAGTTCAGTTCAATTTGACTGATGTTGAAATCTTCCCCTGAGCTGGAAATGCATTAATTTTTAGTAGTAAAAAATGATTAATAGAGCACAACTCCCCAAAAAGAGCCAAATTTACATGAATAATAAATAGGACCAAGAACTTTCATGTTATTGAAAAAATGCAAATTAATATTTATTAATTATCTTAAAGATGATTTTGAAGACCAAATAATAATAATAATGCATATAAAAACATACAAATAAGAATAAGAATGTTATGCTTTGGTTACATAAGGACACAGTTTATTAAACAAAACATGAAAACATAATTATCCTGAAATCACCACAATAGCTCAGAGTTTAAGAGCATTTCTTTTGGAGGTTGTGTCATCTGCTTGATCAGACATGGCTTAAAATCCAATTCTGACATGACTTGTGTGTGCTTTTCTATTAGCAAACAGCCAATATCTATATATTCCTCTTCCACTCTTCCTATACATTTTTACTTCTTTCCTCCTCCCTCATAAACATCACATCTTATATTACTTCTTTTATCTCTTTATTCACCATTTGAAATTATAAACACTTTTAGCAAATTTACTGTTTATATTGTAGACAATACTTGAACTCATCATTTCCATTTATTATGAGAAAACAGTAGATGTCTTAAAGGAGCTATTAGGTTTATGACTGTGTACTATTTACATTGGGTGTTGTTAATATTGATAAAGGTGAAGTACCAGAAACCTTCAGGGACACAATAAATCTACAGGGTAGAATTTGTATTCCTCAGATGCATACTGCTAGATGGAAAAGCACAAAACAACATGAAAAAACAAAACAAAACAAAAAAACAAGAAGACAAAGCACCCTCCAAAACCAAGAAACTCCAATAATAGAAGCCGTTGACAACACAGTAGAAGAAATGTCAGAGAAGGAGTTTAGAATGTAAATATTTAAATTGATCTGCCAAGTAAAAAATGACATAAGGAGTGAAATCAGAGAGAAAATACAGGAAGTAAAAGATTAAAGAGGTAGAGATTCTAGGAAAAAAAAAAGCATAAGTGCTTGAAATGAAGAAATCAATAAATCAAATTAAAAATTCAATGGAAGCCATCATCAACAGACTAGACCACTTGGAAGACAGAACCACAAGCAATGAAGATAAAATATATAATATTGAAAATAAAGTTGAGCACACATAGACGATGGTAAGAAACCATGAACAGAACTTCCAAAAATTATGGAATAACATGAAAAGACCAAATTTAAGATTTATCAGGATAGATGAAGAAGTGGAAATACAAACTGAAGGAATGTATAATCTTTTCAATGACATAATATAAGAAAATTTCCCAAACCTAAAAAATGAAATGGAAAAATTAATACAAGAAGCTTACAGTAACCCAAAGGTACAAAATAAGAGCAGACCCACACCAAGGCACATTATAGTGAAAATGACTAACATAAAACTAAGGATAGACAGTTAAAGGCCACCAGAGAAAAAATCAATTTAGTATAAGGGGATCTCAGGTCAATTCTCAATTCAGATCCTCAAAGCTAGAGGTCTTGGAATAATATATTTCAAGCTCTGAAACAATATGGATGCCAACCAAGAATTTTATATCCAGCAAAATTAAGCTCCATATTTGAAGATAAAATAAAAACCTTCCATGATTAAAAAAAAGCTAGAAAAAAAAAACAAAACTAGAAGCCTGCACTACAGAACATTTTGAACAAAATATTCCATGAGGATGAAGTGAAGAAAAAAAACAGGTGAAAACCAGAAAAGAGAGGAACTACACAAAAGATATAATCAAGGGAGAAACTAGTCAAATTAAAAACAAGAAATAAATCAAAATTACCAGGAATGCAAATCATAGCTCAATAATAACCTTGAATATTAATGGCCTAAACTCATCAATCAAAAGACACATAGTGGCAGACTGGATTAAAAAATAAGCGTCTCCAAGAGACTCACCTCATAGGCAAAGAAATTCACAGATTGAAGGTGAAAGGATGGGAAAAAACATATCACTCACATGGATCACATAAACAAGCAGTGGTTTCCATCTTCTTATCAGATAAAGGATACTTCAAGCCAAAGTTAATCAGAAGGAACAAAGAAGGACATTTCATACTGATTAAGGGACTTATACATCAGTAAGACATAACAACTGTAAATATTTATACCCCAAACAGTGGAATATCTATGTATATCAAACACTTCTCAATTTCAAGAATCAAATAGACCACAATACAATAATACTGGATGATGTTAACACACCTCTCTCACTGCTGGACAGATCTTCCAAACAAAAACTAAACAAATAAACTATAGAACTAAATAATACATTTAATAAATAGACATATATAAAATATTTCATCCATCAACAAGCAAATACACTTTCTTCTTGGCAGCACACAAATCCTTCTCTAAAATAGACCATATCTTATGCCACAAAGCAACTCTTTTTAAATACAAAAAAAAAAAATGGAGATATTATCCTGCATTCTATCATAATGGAATGAAATTAGAAACCAAGGATAAAATAAAAAAATAGAAGCTACTCTACCAGCTGGAGGCTAAATAATAAACTATTGAACTATGAATAGATAGAAGAAGACATCAAGGGTAAATAAAAAATACTTAGAGGCAAATGAGAATACTGATACAATGTATCAAACATACAAAATCTCATACCACCTATCAAAATCTCTGAGACAGTATGAACTTAGATGAAACTTCATTGCATTGAGTCATTCATTAAAAGAATGTAAAGTCTACAAATAAATGACCCAAAATTATATCTTAAAGCCCTAGAAAAAGAGAAACAAATTAATACCAAAAGCAATAGAAGATAGGAAATAATTAAATCAGAGCTGAATCAATGAAATGGAAACAAAAAAAAAAAAAAAACAATTCAAAAATTTGACAAAACAAAAAGTTGGTTCTTTGAAAAAATGAATAAAATTGATAATTTTAGGCACACTAATGAAGAGAAGGAAATATCGGAAGAGACACTACTGAAACACAGAAGATAAGTAGAAACTATTTTGAAAATTTATAGTCCAGTAAAATTTATATATAAAATAAAGCCTATTGTAAAGATAAGTACTTAGTATAATAATTAAACTTAATATGTTTAAGAATGATTTCTATTTCCCTATTAAGCTAGTCATTCTCTCCATTTATTGTCTAATTCTTTAATAAAATTTTATTTCTATATATTTTAAGCTATGTAATAACATTTTAAACAATAGCTTTGACATTATAAGAAATAAAAATGTCAAAATTGTTATATTTATTTTTCTAATCTGGGAGTTTTATTTTAATAGACATCAGATTTATAGATCATGTTTTGTTCAAAAGATGAATTATCTTATCTCATAAATACAAATTTTTATATTACAACAGTTTTATATACCAAAGCAGTGAGTCTAATTTACTTGTTAGTAATCTATTTTTTTACATCTAGATTTATAAAATCCTTTTTTATGTCCATTTTCAAAATCTTAGATTTTTTTTCAATTTGAACATGACTCATTTGAGATTCTTTAAATTCAATTCCTTGTGTAAGTTATTTAATATATTAGAAGGCTGTTTTTAATGTGCACCTCAAACTGATTTGTTTTCAGTGTTTATTTAAAAAAATATGTTTGGGCAGTACTGAGTATTGAGTGCAGGTTTACTCTACCACTCAGCCACATTCCCAGCCTTTTTTTAGTTTTTATTTTGACAGGGTAACACTAAGTAGGTTAAGGCCTTGCTAAGTTGCTGAGGCTGGCTTTGAACTTGAGATCCTCCTGCCTTGGCCTCCCAAGTTGCTGGAATTGCAGGCATGAGCTATCAAGCTGGCTTTTAAAAATGTTTATAAAGACAGGATTAAAATACACTCTACTATCATGTATATCTAAAAACAACAACAACAACAGCAAAAAAGAATGAAAATTTATCATGTGGCTCCTAAAACTATTCCATTTCCTACTTTCTCTCGAGGCAACTCACTTATTGTATTTTATCATCAAGTGTGAAGTACAAGTTATCAAACCAAGTATTTATATAATCAGTTCTTTAACCTTCATTTTTATATATTTTATTGATGATCCAATATAAAAATATAAAACTAGGGTTAGAATACATTCTAACTTTCTCGTACTAGTTATTTGTTGTCTAGGTTAATGGATTGCTCAACTGGTTTGAATAATTTAGTCATCGGATTCCATATCACTGTGTACAGTGTAGGGTTGCCATTTGGGTAAAATAAATGGTAAAAGAGTAATTTTCCTACTTTCAGTCTACTAAAACCTGCTCTCATCATGTATCTCATGGAATCACCTCTCCAGTGCCTTGTTATATTCATGGAAGTCCTGTGTTCCTGGGAACCCAAGAGGAAACTTTGTAGTCATTTTTTTTGGATCTTCTATTCTTTCATTCAACAGATTTCCCAGCTCTCCACTTGAAAGTATTCTTCTGCAATGTTATTTGAATTAATTTTCTATTCTGTCTTATAGTAGTCACATTTCAGATTAATCCCCCATTACTTGTAATTAGTAAAGCTTCTAAGTTTATTTTACAACCTGTCTCTCAGTTTTGATCCAATTTAAACACTTTTGCTTGTGCAATTTTCCTACTAGTGGAATGAGACCAAACAAAAAGAAAACTAAACAATGACAAACCAACAAGGCTTTCAAATTAAAATGTCTTCCAATTGGCAATTAAATTAAAAAAACCGATTCTTTTAATGGTCAATATTTTTCATATTTTGGATCAAATATTTTCCCTTTTTTAATATCATGTGATTTTTATGTACGAATTATATTCCAGAATTAAACACAAAGTCATAGACTGTTGATTATTCACTAAACAGTATTTTCTTCTTGCTAAAAGCAGCTCTAATTTCTTCAATGAAGCACTTCTCACAGTACCAGGGGAAGAATCATAGTGGAGTCCCTTTCCCTTTACCAAAAGTTAATCTGGGGTCGTTATATGACCCAACTCTGAGCAATTAAATACAGAGAAATTAATGCTAAAAATTCTTTCGAAAACTAGTTTTCTCCCTGATAAAAGAGAAAAACATACAAGTAGTAGACCGCCCCCCACCCATTTATCTTTTTTCTTTTGTAGAACCCAATCCGCCTTGGATTGTACTAGCCATCTTGTAATCCTGAGGCAATGAGAGAAAGAATAGTTCTTTCACTGAGGAGCATGGAATGGGAAGATGCAGGACTTGTATGTGTGAAAATACTAGGATTGACAAAACAACACAGAAAATTTATCTGTAGACATTTTACCATCTTAAAGGATGTTGCTATTTCATTTACATGCCCAACACTTTTCACTTTTATTCACTTTTTGCCAAGCAATAATGTAATGCAAGGAACGCACCATGCTTTCTTCCTACCTGAGTTCATTTATGTTAAACTTTGAATTATTCTTTTTCTCTAATCTCCGCAAATCTAGCCTTCTTTTAATTCCATTTTATGTGTCTTTTTCCTTTACAGAATGCGTTACAATCTCCTATCTTACTGACTACTTCATGGCTGTGATTTGGATATGAGCTGTCCCCCCAAAGCTCAGGTATGAGACAATGCAAGGATGTTCAGCAGTGAAGTGGTTGGTTTGTAAGACCTAATCAATGACTTAATCTGCTGATATGGAGACTGGTTGGTAACTGTACAGGTGAGGTGTGGCTGGAAGAGTGGGTCAGTGGGGGTGTGACTTTGGGGATTTGTAACCCTGATGAGGAGTCTTCTCTCTACTTCCTGGCAGCCATACCCTGAGCTGCTTTCCTTCACCATGCTCTTCCATCTGGATGTTCTGACTCACCGCAGGCCTAGAGCTGTGGAGTCGGGACTGAACACCTGAAACCATGAAAAGCAGACTAAAACACTTCTTAGAGTAATTTTTCATTCAGCTCTATCCCTCTTTTGACATACTCTATTAAGTCTCAGTAAGTAAACCTGTAACTTACTTTCTGTTACATAGCATCCTTGAAGAATGCTTTTCTTTTATTGGAGGGTGGGGGCAACCACTAATTAGGACTTTATCTAAAGAATGTAGTTTTTTAAAAAATCTGTTCTTTCTATATGTACATGAAAGTAGAGTGTATTTTGATATATTATACATACATAGAATAAATATAACTTGTTCCAATTAGGATCCCATAATTGTGGTTGTATGTGATGTGTAGTTGCATTGGTTGTGTATTCATATATAAGGATAGGAAAGATGTCTGATTTATTCCACTTCAATGTTTATAACAGCTCAATTTACAATAGTCAAGCTATGGAACCCATAACAGATTAATGGGTAAAGAAAATGTGGTATATATAAACAATAGAATATTACTCAGCTGTAAAGAAGAATGAAATTATTACATTTGCCAGTAAATGGATGGAACTGGAGAATATCATGTTAAGTGAAATAAGCTAGTCTCCGAAAACCAAAGGCAGAATGTTCTGTCTGATATGTGGATGCTAACCAAAAACAAGGGGTGGAGAGATATGAAGTTTATTAGATTTGACAAAGGAGGATGAAGGGAAGGGTGGTGAGAATGGCAAAAGAATCCTTTTCAGTAGCAATATGACTTATTATTTTCCAATTTAGATACCTAACATATATTTTTTCTCTTGCCTGATTGTTCTGGTCATTACTTATAACACTTATATTTAACAAAAGTGGTGAAAGTAGGACTCCTTGTCTTATTTTAGATCTTAAAATTTAACTTTTAGCTTTTAGTTGTTGGCTTACAATAAATGGCCTTAATTATGTTGTGGCACATTCCTTTTAGACCTAATTTGTTTATGAGAGGATTTTAATTTTTTTAACTGCTTTTTCTGTGTCTATTGAGATGACCAAATGATTTTTATCCTTTATTCTGTTGCTGTGATTTATCATGTTTATTGATTTGCTTATAGTGAATTATCCTTGTATATGTGGAATGAATCTTAGTTGATCATGGCAAATGATCTTTTTAATGTGCTTTTGAATTTGGTTTACTAGTATTTTCATTTTTGCATTTATGTTCATTACTGATATTGATTTTTGTTATTGTTTTTGTTGTTGCTTTTCTCTCTTTTTCTCTCTCTCCCCCACTTCCTCTCTCTTTGGTTGTGTCCTGGTCTGGTTTTGGTATCAGGGAAATGCTACCCCCATAGAATTTAGTTGAAATAATTCCTTTCTATTCTATGTTTTGAATAATTTAAGAATTTTTATTAGTTCTTTAAATGTTTTTCAGAGCTCTGTGGTGAAGCTGATTGGTCTTGACCTTTCCTTTGACTTTTTAAAAACTCACTCAAACTCTTTTTCTTGTTATTGGTGTCTTTGGATTTTCCATTTATTCATATTCAATCTTGGAAATGTTTTTTTTTTTATCTTTTATTTTATTTGAGTATTCACTGTATTTTTCTTAGTCCAGGTAGGTCTTTCTATTTTTTTTTTTAAGTCACATTGCCACTCTTTGCAGGGGACATGATCTTACATATAGAAAACCTCAAAGATTAAAAAAAAAACTATGAGAACTAATAAATGAATGCAGTAAAGTTGTAGGATACAAGATCAACACATAAAAATCAGTAGCATTGTTATATGCTAATAACAATCTGTCAGTGGGATTCACAGAGCTATATTCATACATGAACAATTGGTCTTTCATTCCCAAGTACCTTCCTTTCACTTCCCTCTTCTGTCTCCATTGATCTTCTTCCTCTGCTCTTCTCTCCTCAGTTTTTATCAATGAGTATTCCATTTGGTACACAACCTTTAATTTTATAAATACTAAGTCCTTTAATCTTTGACATAGTTATTAATTCCTTTAAGATACCATGATCATTTCTTCAGAGTAGAAAGACAATAATTCATACCTTTCTTCAGAGAGCTGAACTCTACTTCAAGGTGTGTACTGATCCACTATACTTACCTCCTTCCAGGTGTATAAGTGTATTGAGTGTTAAGAGCAGACACATTTTTATTGTATACGTCTTAGAATAATTTGTCTGGAATATATTTTCCTTGAATGAAGTAATTTACTTACAGAAGGAATGTAATAACAGATAAACTCAGCACAGTGAGCTTTTCCTATACTTGTGATTATAGATATATGCAAATATACGTGTACCGCTTGGAAGAAACTAGTTTATCTACATAAATTTTATATCTTGTCTGAAAAATGGGTTCCAACTGTGAGAAGTTCTAAATAAACTTAAATAAATAATGTTATAAATAGGTATTATCAATAGGTATTTTTAGTAATCTATTACATGATTAGATCAATTAAAACTAAGCATGGGCTGAGAACATACTTTCAGTAAAGAACATACTTAGTATATGCAAGGCCCTGAGAATCCAGTAACCGTACGAACACTGCCTCTATAATTCATTGTCACAAGAGGAAACAGAGTTTGCTTCCTATCACAGAATTCGGGTTTGAGTTTCTGATCTGGCAACAGAGATTAAAGCATTCACCTTTGCTGAACCTCTGACGACTTCAGCATTTTTAGTAAAAGGAGAAAGAAAAAAATGATGTGAAATATTTCACAGAAATAGCCACAGTGGTAATGAAATGTGACATGAACAAGAGCAGATAAATGTGTAGGCAGGCAGATGTGGACTGAGATTTTGACTATATTCTATGGTGAATATTTCAAAATGAATGATGAAATACTTGCATTTCACAACAAGTGCAGAGCTCTTGGATCTCCATTGCTAACACTGTTAATACCCAAATGGTCAATTAAAAAGATCTTCATTGAAAGCCCATGAAACAGATGTAATTCCTGATGCTGTTAAAGCAGTGCATATAGTGCGTGCCTTTATGGAGCTTAGGATGCTTACTGGACTTTGCACTCCCAACAAGGGCCTCAAGTTCTGACATTCTGTGGCAACACAGTGTTAATGGAATTGCCATAGAGTTTATTATTAATACCATGAATTAAGATCTCTCTCTATTGTCTACCTTAAGAGTTGCATTAGGGAAGGTTTCTTCTGGCTGTGAAAAGATTTAAATCTATGAATGTCCAAAAATATTTTCTCTGTCACTTTTGAATTCAAGGTTGATGAATTTTTGTTTGAATGACTTGGAAGATATTTCTCCATTGTTTCTGACATTTATGGCAAAGTTTATTGTCAAACTAGCTGCCTTTATTCACTTTAATGATTTTAAAGGACTTTACTTTTCATTCATAACCCACTAGAGACATCAAGCTTAGAAGATACTCTATAATGGGTGTAGTTTAAGAATTGGTGGATTTAAAATAAGCATACTTAATAATCATAGTACACTCTTAATCTTTGTCTCTCTTTGATGGTGAGGATTGAACTCAGGGGTACTTAACCATTGAGCCACATCCGCAGCCCTATTTTGCATTTTGTTTAGACACAAGGTCTCACTAAGTTGCTTAGTGCCTTGCTTTGCTGAGATTGGCTTTGAACTTGCAATCCTCCTGTCCCAGCCTCCCAAACACTGGAATTACAGGCATGCACCACTGTATTGGGCATCTCTTACTGTCTTGATTCAGAACTTTTTTTCTTTTAATTCTGGAAAACTTTAAGCAAAACTTTTACTACTATCCCCTCAGTTTTCTTTTGGAACTCTTAATAATAGATATTCCTTAATTAAAACAAAAATTTCTTTGTTTCTCTGCTACATTGTGGGAGAATTTCTTCCAATTAATCCATAATCTAGATTATGTTTGGTTTAGTTTATCTTCAATTAAATATTGTTGTTTTAATTCTTAAAGTTCAATGAATATTTACACTTACTTGTCTCATTTTTGCATTTTTATTATTTTGTATTCATTTTGCATAAAATCACAATCACTTTTTAAAAATTTGTCTCTTAAATAGTATTAGTATTAGTATTATTACTACTATTATTAGGTACTGAGGATTGAACCAGGGGTGCTTAAGCACTGAGCCACCAACCCAGCCTATTTTAAATTTTTATTTAGAGATAGGGTCTCACTAAGTGGCTTAGGGCTTTGCTAAATTGCTGAGGCTAGCTTTGAACTTACTGCTCAGTCTCCCAGGTCATTGGGATTAAAGGTATGTACCCTCTACCTGGATTAAACATATTTTAAATAATTTTATTATGTTTATGTTTTCTTAATTTTTGAATTCTTCAATTGCTTTGCATTTTGAATTCCAGCCTCCATTTAAGTAGGGAAGTTTTTGTGTTTTTTTTCTTATTATTATTTTCCTATTTCTTTCTTCTGACTATGCTCTTGGTCTATAAATTAGGCTTTATGGAGATGGTCCAGGTTTCCTGTCTCAGGATGATAAAAAGACTATCAGTAGTCTCATGATTGGTCCAGATGCTGGTCAAGACTCAAGTTTGTATTTTTCTACCCCATTAGGCTCTAAGTATTCTTACATAGAGGATACAACAGACACATTGATTATCCCTGTTCACCTTTTTGTACTTCACTTTTTTTGCTTCTTGGCTTTCAGCACTCATATGACCTTTACTTTTGTTCTTTATATTTTAACTGACTTTACTATGTGTTTAGGGCAAAGAAGCTGTCTAAAGGTGAGCTTACCCCATTATCTTCATTAGACATCACAATGACAATTATATATTTTAATTATTTATTTTATGCATATATCAATAATCATAAAAGGAATGCTTATGAATGCATGGGTTTAAGTGAAAAATTAAACTACTTCCAAGTTTTCTAGATATCCTTGATTGCAGCCCTTTTTCCTCCAGAGTTTGAGATTTACTCTGTCCTTATTGTTCTATTCTATTTATGTTTACCTATTTTTAATTTTATATATGAGAAATGATAGTGTATTTATTCTTCTGTGAACTGGATTATTCTACTAGATAAATGTGATTTGTTGTTATTTATGTGATTTTCCTATTGATATACATTGGCAGTATTTCCAGGTTTTCCCTTATTAAAACAATAAAACTTGGATGCTTTTATATGAGTCACTTAAGGACTATGGGAACAGAATTTCTGGGTGATTTAAGATTCATATTTTCATCTCACCAAGCAGTGTTCCATAGCTTTCCAAGTAATAGTTCACGACCCGAGTTGCCATTTTCACCCACCTTTTATGGTGATTTTTAAAAACTTGCTAAACTATTGGGCAAAGAGTACCTTGAAGTGGTTTTCATTTACATGTTTATAAATACCAATGAGGATGAAATCAATATATATTTTACTACATACCAGTACAGTAAAGGTATTTTCATGTTTTTTGCTATTTACATTTGTGTGAAATGATATTGGCTCATGTTTTCTCTTATGGCTTAATGGTCATATATTGCAGATAATTATCCTTTTGTTACAATTTTTTATGTTGGGGCTTATCTCTACATTTTCTATGCAATTTGTCTAATAGATTAATATATTGTATTTTATCAATTTTTTATTTGTGTTTTATAATCTATCTTGTTTAAGAAATCTTCCCCTCAAGAAGGAAATTAAAAACAATTATTTTCTTTCTTTTAACAATTCTCTTGGTCAAAATTTTTCTGTTTCTTTCCTTTTTTTTTTCTGAAACTTGAACCCAGGGCCTTGAGAGGCAAGCCCTCTACCATTGAGCTATTCCCTACCACACCCCTTTTTTTAAAAAATCTTGAAATAAGATCTTGTTAAATTGCCCAGGCAGGCCTTGAACTTGTCCTGAGTAACTGGAATTGCTGGAGTGTGCATATGCCTGGAATATATTTTCTTTATTCATCTGTTAATGAATGAATGTTTAGGTTGGATCCATATTGTGGCAATTGTGAATACTGTTGCAATGAATAAATATTTCTTTGAGGTACTGATTTCACTTTCTATGTACATATACCCAGAAGTGGGATTTTTGGATCATTTTATAGTTCTATTTTTTATTTAAAGAAACCTCCACACTGTTTTTCATAATGACTTTATTAATTTATATTCTCACCAACAGTATACAGTGATTTCTCTTTTTTCTACAAACTTGGTAAATGCTTTCTTTTATTCTTCTTTTTTTTAAAAAAAATTTAGTTATTCATGGATACAATATCTTCATTTTGTTTATTTATTTTCATGTGGTGCTGAGGGTTGAAGCCAGTGCCTCACACGTACAGGCAAACACTCTGCCACTAAGCCAAAACCCCAGCCCCTTTTCTTCTCTTTTGATAGTAACCTTCCTAACAGATGTGAGGTGATATCTCATTTTGGTATTTATGTGCATTTTCCTGGTGATTAATACTGTTGAACATTTATTAATATACCTGTTATCATATGTTTGTCTCCTTTTAGGAAATGTATATTCAGGACCTTTGCCTGTTTTTATTAATTTTTAAAATTTATGCATAATAATTATTCACATTTATAGGATATAGTATGATATTTTGATACATGTTTTCCATCTGCAATGACCAAATCAGCATAATTACCATATCTATGCTGTCAAATTTTGCCCATTTTTAAAACAGTTAATTTATTTTCTTGCAATTGAGTTCTTTTAGTTTCTTATATCTTTTGGATATGGCAGATCTCATTAAATGTGGTTTTGCTATAAAGGAAATTATTCTAACATGCTTTTATAGAGCAATCTTTTATCAGACTACGTTGATTAATTTTTATTCCTTATTTGATCTGCATTTTAGAAAGATTTGAAACTTTTTGTCTGTTGTATTATGATAAGAATGAGTTTATCTCAGTAAGGCCCTTTACATAGTTTATTAATTAACTATTAAATACCAACCACTCATGCATTTGGGATTCTACTTTTTGTATAATTTCACTCTTCTATTCTGTTAGACATTGTATTTTCTTCATGATTGAGATTAACCTATATTTTTTCTTTCCTTCTCTTTATTTATTGTTTAAATTAATTTATTTTAATTAGGGATATATATGATAGGAGAATGCATTTTGATTCATTGTCCATAATTTCAGTACAACTTTTCATTTCTCTGGTTGTACAAAATGCAGCTTTGCACCATATGTGCAGTCATACATGTACCTAGGGTAATGATGTCCATATCATGCCACCATCTTTCCTGCTTCTATGCCCTCTCCCCGCCCTCCCTTCCCTTTGCCCAATCACCGTTCCTTCATTTTTCCCATGTCCCGCCCCCATTAAGGATTAGCATCCACTTATCATAGAGAACATTCAGAGTTTGGTTTTGGGGATTGGCTTACTTTGCTTAACATGATATTCTCCAACTTCATCCATTTACCTGCAAATGCCATAATTTTATTATCTTTTAATGCTGAGTAATATTCCATTGTGCAAATATACCATGGTTTCTTTATCTTATCTATCAAAAAGAATCTTTTGGTTCCCCAGTTTAGCTATTGTGAATCGAGCTTCTATAAACATTGATGTCACTGCTTTACTATAGTATGCTGATTTTAAGTTCTTTGGGTATAGACTGAGAAGTGGGATAGCTCAGTCAAATAGTGGTTCCATTTCAAGTATTCTAAGGAATCTCCATACTGCTTTCTAGATTGGTTGCATCAATTTGTAGTCCCACCAGCAATGTATGATTGTGCCTTTTCCCTCACATTCTTGCCAACATTTGTTTGAATTGTTGTTTGTATTCTTCATAACTGCCATTCTGACTGGGGTGAGAAGAAGTCTTATGGTACAGAATAGAAGACACAGAAACAAACCCACATAAATCAGTTATCTTATACTAGACAAAGGCACCAAAAGTACACATTGGAGAAAAGATAGTCTCTTCAACAAATAGTGCTGGAAAAATTGGAAATCCATATGCAGCAAAATGAAACTAAACCCCTACCTCTCACCATGCACAAAACTCAAAGTGGATCAATGACCTAGGTTAGATCAGAGACTCTGCACCGAATACAGGGAAAAGGTAGGTCCAAATCTTCATCACATTGGATTAGGCCCCCAACTTCCTTAACAAGACTCCTAAAGCACAGAATAATATAAAAAAAATCAATAAATTGGATGGATTCAAACTAAAAAGCTCCTTCTCAGTAGAAGAAACAATGAAGTGAGGAGAGAGCCTACAATTTGGGAGCTAATTTTTGCCATATGCACATCAGACAGAGTACTAATTGCCATTATATATAAAGAACTCAAAAAACTTAACATCAAAAAGTCCAAACAACCCAATAAATACATGGGCTACAGAAGTGTCTGGACAGACACTTCTCAGAAGAAGATACACAATTAATCAACAAATATATGAAAAAAAATGTTCAACATCTCTAGTAATTAGAGAAATGCACATCAAAACTACTCTTTCCTTGCTTTTAGTATAAAGAATATAAAAGACACATAAAATAAATTTGGTAGTAGTCCTACATATTTTATATTTTAATGTTTAAAGAATTTTTAAAAGTTTTTTTTTTCATTATCTGTGCAAGACCTAATAAAATTTTTTTACAATTCTTGTTTAAAATTTTAGGGTCTGTGACAAAGAATTTTATAGAAATTTTAGTATGATATGACCACCCAATTATTTACCATTATTATTAAGAGAAATAGTCCAAGGTGACTTGGTAGGTAGGAAATAGAGAATTTGAAATTTTTATAGTGACAGTGTTGAAAGTTTCAGTATTTATTGGTTTCCCTAGGTGCTTGTATGTATATTTATCATAATGTATCCACAGGTTTTTCATTGTGGGAAAATTCTACTATATCCAGTGATGAGCCATGCAAAATATTGCATCTCTTAGACACAAAATACTAATTTTTTTATAATTGATATTTTAGTGTTTCTTAAAGCATATAGTTATTTTTCATAAAATTTCTAAGGACTACTCTTTTGATTAGTGGCTTCTTGTTTTAACATATGCTACATTGCTCTTGTCTTTGGGAGTAACTACAAAATGATCAATTGAACACTTTATACTGAGATTTGATAGCAATTTTCTAAATAAAAATGGTGTAGATATAACATCCACCCAGATTTTCAGAAATCATAATTTTCTGAAACACCAAACCTTTATTGTTTCTCACATTTATTGCTCACATTTTTCTAAGTTAGGTTGTAACAATTACCTCAGTGACCAGAGGAAGTAACAAAAGAATTGTTAAGGTCTGTGAACAAGTCAGATTGGCACCTGTTATTTTGCCAGAGAAATGTAAACAAGTCTGTAAACAAGTCTGGATGGCGCCTGGCCAAATGCCAGAGGCAGTGGTTTGTGAAGTAACAAAATCGAGCCATTAAGTGTGGAGATTCCTTATTGGTTGGCTGCCGTATCTATTTTATGCTAAATAGATAAGCTGTGTAAAATGTATAAATATCGCTCAGATCCTACAATAAACGGCTCCTATTCCTGCTGTATCAATGTACACAAGTCATTCGTCACCCCCTGGCAAAGAATCAGACAATTAAATAATTCGCCCAGTAGTATACATGATGAGGAAGTTATAGAATAGATATTTGAGCCCAGTAGAAAGACCAAGAGCTTGAACAGTTCACCAGAATAGTCTTCCCATTCCATCCAAATAAAAGAATATAAGCTGCTCATGACTTGTATTTTAATTTAACTCTACTCATATGTATTCCTTAAATTAGTAATACTAATTAAAAGACACTGTGAACATTTTATGTCATGTTTGATGATAAATAAATTATCATATATATATCTCCTGTAAGCCTAACTACAGCATGATATGGATATAGTCCCCATTTTACAAAAAGCAAAACAATTTATTTGTCCAAAGTCACATTCCTACCAAGCAGAGAAAAGCTGGGACTCAAGGGTAGTCAGACTGCAGATCAATCCTGCAATGCTATTTGATAGTTCAGTTCAAATATTTCAGCAAATACTCAGGTTGTAACACACATATTTATTCCAGGTATATTGCCCAATATTTTATAATTTCTATAAACAGTTATGTAATTTTAGGCACATATCTTTTGAGCAATTGGAAGAGTCAACAGTTTCTTAAATTCAAAATAATTTTTGGTGGTTTTCTGCAAAATGCTAAAGTTAAAATAAAATGCCTAATTTGCACAGAGGCACCAGTATGTTCCCTGTTTTCTCCATTAGTTTTATGCCAGTGAACATTGTACTATTCCTAACAATTTGATGAGGGTGATGAAGTGAATTAGTCCTCCAGATTTTGAAGGCTTGTGGAGTTATGCCCTTTTGGAAGCATTTTTTGTTTCAGGAATGTCAAAGCTGGCAACTTTTTGATGGCAATTTGTTTCTCCATCTGTCCCATACATTTAGAGCTATTGTGAAGAATGGATTTCATACTATGCGAGTAGGTCTTTCCTTTCTTGTGCTGCCAATGTGATTTCTCCAAGGAGAAGTCACCTGTATTTTGAGCTCCTGTGACTGCTTAGGTGGAATGCTTAAATTCTCTGAAAAATCCTAAGGAATTCTAAAAGTGACAGATGAAAAAATAAACACGTAAAACCTAAAATCTTGTGTCTCTGTATTCAGGTAAATTAGGCTATGCTCTGGTGACAAGTACAACCCAGATGCTTGGTGACTTAACATAAGTTAGTTGGTGTACTTTTGTTCAGTCACAAGGTCCCACCTAATATGGGAAAGCAAGTGGGAAAGTAGGGAGTGTCAGGGTTCAACTAATATGGGTGAACACCAGTAATCTCAACCACAGCTGCCAGATCTTCTTCATTTAAGAGTTCATCTTTTCAATATTCTACCTCTTTTGAAATTGCATATTACATAATCTGATTTATCACCCAGATGAGTAATGCAGATTTGGGTTGTTTCACAATTTACTTTGAAACAGAAATAATATTTGCAGCTTTTGGGGAATTAATTTGTCCAAGTGTCTGCTTGGTATGTTTGGAAAATTTATTAATGTAATATTGTAATCTGAAAAATTAATGTCGCATCATTTTCTCAATCAAAAATTAGCTAGAAGAATATTTTAGAGAAAGTAGGGAAGCATTCCTAGTTTCCTTTAAGATGTGATTTCTAACATTTGCAGCTTTTCAGAAGTTATACAGGCTTCTGAACAAGCTGTGTCCCTAGGTGAGTAATATAACTACTCAAGCCCCATTTCTTTAGATGGGGGTGAGGTGTTACATCACTTACAGAGTTGTTGTATTAAGTGAAAACATCCATGTAAATTATAATGGTTCCTGGTCTTTAGGAAGAGCTCAGTGAAATGAGCTAGTGCTACATGGACCTGTGAAAAAAGTAATGATCATATCTGTGTCATATATGAACCAAATCCAGGTGCATTCATCATTAGTTACACATGGATTTCCTACATGCCAAAATGTTAATGTTAATATGTCTTTGGAAATCATTAAATCAAAGGTTATGCTAAAGCATCTTATCCTGAGGGTCTGTTTATAAGGTCTGGGATAACTATCTTGCTCCTGTTCTGTGAGGTTGATATTAGATTTAACATCTGGACTTAATCATTTTCTACCTAGATAAAAATTAGGGTAGGAATCTGTTAGGGTCTGTAAACAAGTCAAGATGGCGCCTGGCATTTTGCCAGAGGGAGTGGTTTGTGAAGTAACGCCAGCGAGCCATTAAGTGTGGAGATTCCTTATTGGTTGACTGCTGTATCTAGTTTATGTTAATTAAGATAAGCTGTGTGTAATGTATATATACCCCTCCTGTCCTACAATAAACGACTCCCACTCCTGCTGTATCAATGTACACAAGTTGCTCATCACCCCCGGTTATTTTGCTGCAGCCGGACTGCGGCAGGAATCTATAATTACCAATTTATAATCTATTTTCAGTATAAATAATGAAGCATATCAATTAAATATAATTGTTGTCAGCTTAAGAATTGGATGACAAGAGTTGTTATGAAGTTTTCTGCACTATTTTAACTTGGTAGGTTGAGTTGTGTCTCCTGCCAACCTCACCTTAAATTAATATGTTGAAGTCCTAACCCCTTGGTGCTTCAGAACAAGATCTCCTGCGGACATAGGGTTGTTTCAGATCTAATTAATTAAGATGAGGTCATGATAGAATACAGTGATTCTGTATTTCAATATAACTGGTGTCTTTATAAGAAAAGGAAATTTAAACACATCGACATGTGCAAGGGAGGGCATTGGGGGACTGTCATCTGCAAACCAAGGTATGCTGGAGGCTATGGCTCTCAGAAGGAACCAATTCTGCCAACACCTAGATGCTTGTAGCCTCCAGAACTGTGAGGAAATAAAATTCTGTTTTATAAGCCATTAAGTTTGTGGCACTTTGTTATGGAAGCCCTAGCAAACAAGTACAGGTTGTCACACATTTCAGTCTTATACACATTTTAAACCCCCAATGAAATCATTAATATTCACTCACATTTCCAGAACATTAGGAGGAAATCTTGCAGTGTCAGGTAAAATCTGAAATATCCCATTTTAGCCACAAAAGAAGATACCCAAACAGATAAAATTAGAATATAAGACACATAAGCAAATTTAATGGCTAGATTAGTAAAAATATAATTTTTATAGGAGTTTCGTATCTCTATCTGCCTATGTTTTAACCAAACTGTGTAAGTTCCCAAAGTTTCCCTGTGAATATGGATCCACCTTAACACTCCTTGTTTTATCAGTTGTTAGAAAATAGTAAATGCTCATACACAAGCTAGTCGATTTTATTTGTAATGAGGATTTTTCAGTGTCAATGGATTTTCCATGAAATTTCCTTTAGTAGGTGTGTGAACTAAATTTAGAGATATTTATAGCCTTAATATGCCAGAAAGAGACATGGCAAACAGAAGACTTTTATTGGGTAAGTAATAATATTTTAACTTTTTATAATTTAAGTCTATATGCATTTCATAGAGGAACTCAGGTGTAAGTTATTATTCCAGCATTTCCTGAAATACTTAATGTTCTTTGTGCAGATTATTAAAGTGCCATATAAAAAAATACATAAAATCTTATAGTCATACCTCTAATAAAAACTTCAAAAAATGTTTTCAAAACAATAACAAAAAAAATATATCAGGCCTCTTTAAGCACAAACAAAATTTCTCTTTTCAGTTTGCTCCTCTCTCCTCTCTTCCACTTTTCTCCCATTTATATTGCGGCAATGAGCACTTGATGTCATATAATATCCTCCCAGGAGCAATTCAGTGTGTGTCTAATAGGGAGGAGAATTTGTGGACTCTAAATCAAGGTCCTTTATTGTACCCATGAGATGCTACTGAAATGTTTGTGAGGCCAGAGTACACAAAGCAGAGATCAAACTTGAGAGCAAGCCTCTCATCATTAGCTTTGCAGTTGCCAGTTTGAATCTTTTCTTTTTGAGGTGGGGCATTAATTTTCCCAAATTTGTAACCTCAGGTGGTATCCTATGAATATAAAATTCCTTCTATTTCTACAGCACACAGTTATGAAGCAGAAGCCTGATAATGTTTATTGTCCTGGACAACTGGACTTTGATAGCCTATTTCTGCTGCCGTTAGCTTAATGTCTCCAGTGCCATTAAAAAAGCAGTTCAGTGTTCTTTCTGGCCTTATATGTATCAGCTGTGCCTTGTTTAATATATCTCAGTTAAAAATTTTTTGATACCCTGGTACAGAATTTATCCTGTCATGTCCCTTCAATGTGCTTGAGCTTTGACGAGAAAACCATCAATATGTTTATTGGATCATTGGATCTTCTCTTGTGAGACGCATTTAAATGTGAAGATCATGGCTTTAGTTGGGGCTAGCTGCCCTTGCAGTCTTTATAACTATGATTTATTTTCAGTCATTCTTTATAGGCTTTAAGAAAATATTGATTTCTGTTTCACTTTATGATATAATTCAATGCCATGATCACAAACATTAAAGTTATTATAACTATGTTTTATCGAAATCTCTCTTTTTTAAATAAACTGAAACTCAGAGAACTTATTGTGGTAGTTAAAGTTGTAAGTGGTGGAGCCTCACTTTGAACTCTAGCTTCCAAACCAGAGCAGTACTGCTTCAAAACTGTGCTGTTTAATTCACTGTTTTAAACACACCTAATAACTTTGAGGAAATATCAATAGGATGTAATAATTAGGTTTTGGAACATTTTCAACCACAGAGGAAAAAAAAATTCAACTTCTAACTTGAGACAATTTTTCCATTTATACCCCTTCTGAATATCTTATAGTATGGACTTGTTCTTAGAAGAAATAGGTTCTAGTTACCTCATTTGGTAGTGAAATGTTTAATGTGTGTGTATGTACGCACGTGTGCACATGTGTGTATACCTTTGCCTCTCTGTATCATATGCTTATTCTTTTTTTTTTAAGAGAAAGAGAAGAGAGAGAATTTTTTTAATATTTACTTTTCAGTTTTCGGTGGACACAACATCTTTATTTTTATTTTTATGTGGTGCTGAGGATCCAACCCAGCGCCCCACACATGCCAGGCGAGCGCGTTAAGGCTTGAGCCACATCCCCAGCCTCATCATATGCTTATTCTTGCCACATCCCTTATATAGAAAGCCTGAGTTGTTTTTTAGTACCAGCCTTTCATGTTTTCTCTCAGATTCTTTGAATATATACCTGTCTTGGTGAAGGACTCCCCAATCCATGAACCTGGTCCTAATCTTTTTTCTGGGTTCAGATTCTGTATTGTAAATTTCTGCTTGACTAATTCTTTGTGTTATTTTGCAGTTGTCTTCTTAACTCTATATTCTTAAAAACTTCCTTCAAAACTATTTTTACTTACATGTAATTGTCCTATTTTGATATACCTATTCTTTCAGGCTACTAAATTCAACACTTACTCTACCCATTTGGTCTCCACCAATTACAGGTAACTGAGAGGTAAGTATTCTCTTCTTTCTCATGACCACCATCATTTCTGTGCCCAAACTTTAAAATAGCTACACTTGACTGCTCTTACCTTTTGTCTCCTTTCCTGTTTGAACTCCTCTGACGTTTTGCTGATATTTTCAAGATAAGAATTCAACATACAACTTTTTTACTCAGGTATATTCAATAGTTTCCCAGTGTTACACTGCAGAATACAAGTACCATAAGTTCTCAGTGAAGACCCTTGTGATTCATTCTTAGACTCCCCTTTGCATCCCATATCTTCTTAATTTGTTACATGTCCAAATCTGACTAAAATTCCACAAGCTGAACTCCTGCTTCTGTCTATTTCTGATTCTTTCTTATATATTTATACTTATATATCCACTTATCCTTAGTAAAAAATATCTTTCTATATTCATTGAGATTTGGGGCTTTGAAAATTCAGACTCCTGTGGGGACTAGTATGAGTGATAAAAGGTAATAAGTTGTTTGAATTGTGTTTCTAGGGGCTCAGATATAGCTCAGTTGGTAGAGTGCTAGTCTCACATGCATAAGGCCCTGGGTTCAATTCCCAGGACCACAAAAAAAAAAAAAAAAAAGAAAAGAAAAAAGAAAAAGTGAATCGTGTTTCTATGATGAGGCTGGACTTAGTAGCCCATACAGGATGTCTTCAAAGTTTTCTGTGATCTTTGTGATCAATTGGAATCTCCCTTGGATATTTAAGGTAACTTAAGTTAGGTACCTGAAATTACTTATTAATATGTTCTATCAAGTCATAAATATAATGGTAAGGAAGCAGCCATATGCACACTATTTTAGTGACAATAGTGAGGCTTGTAGTAAATTAATGAATCAAAATTGTTTTATTAGCTTTCTTAAAGACAATCAGCTGAGAAAACAAGGAGAACAACATATACCTAATTTTTGAATACCTATGTAACTTCTTTTTGTCCTCTAACCCTTTAATTTCTGATGTGGAAAAGAGAAAGATTGCTCTGATGTTTTCATGTATAGAAGGCATCTTGAAACTATGGGTGTCCACAACTTTGGCTCCACGAACTGAGAATTCGTAGTTCAAGTAAATGTTGCTGTATCATCAAATGAGGGCGGGGGGAGAGTAAATACCATGTCCAATTTTCCCTTCATGCTCTAGGTATCTTCTGTAATGCCTCACAGACCAATGAAATATAATAATGGTCATAGGCTCTTAAGAGTTTTATATAGATCCAGGATATATTCAACAATGAGATACTGGTGAGAACCACAGCAATGTGTGCAAATTCTATTCAGATTTTATGCTAAAGTAATGCATCATTTTTTTAACCTGTAGAATAATTTTCTCTTGCACAGAATTTATACTTTATAATTTTTTTCAATTAATATTTATCAATGTTTAAATCTTTTGAATATTGGTATATATTCAATTTTTCTTTAAACTGACAATTCATGAGGATGGTGAAGAGGTCTGACCAGTTATAAATATGTTAATAAGTCATACAATAATTTATTTTTAGAATCCTGAACAAGGTTTTTGGTAAAAGAGTGTGTAATTTTAATAAAATTTGATAAATAAGTTTGTTCTTTTGTAGGTCATGCTTTTGGTGTCAGATGTAAGGAATTTCTAGCTTATCAAAGATCAAAAAGGTTTTTCTGAATTTTTTCTAAGTTTTGGATTTACTTTTGGTTTTTTGGTGGACTTTGAGTTAATCATTATATTAAGATTAAAACTCATATTTTTGCATGTGAATATGTAACTGCTACAACATAATTTGTTGATTAGGCTAATCTTTCTTCAATGGATTTCTTTGTACTTTTATGGGAAAGTGTTTTTTTGTAGAAAAAAAATGTATAAATATATTTTTGGACTGTATGCTATTCCATAGCTTCATTTTTCTATCGTAATCCTAATAGTACATTGAACAGATTATTCTGGTTTTAGCACCATTTGGAATCAGGTAATTTTAAAAAATATTTTATATTTTAGGGAGTTTCACTAAGTTGCTCAGATTGGCCTTCAAATTGTGATCCTTCTTCCTCAGCCTATCTAGTAGCTGGGATTATAGGTATGTGCCACATGTCAGGCTATTTATTTTTCCTGTAATTCTTTCCTGTAATTTTTTTTCAAATTTATCTTGAGTCTTATACCTCCACATGAATTTTAGAATTGATTTAATAATTTCTATGAAAAGTAGCTGGGGTTTTAATTGAGGTTGTGTTAAATCTACAGACAAATTTGAGGAGAATCGACATCTTAATAATTTTGATTCTTTTAAGCCACAAATCTCTTTCTGTATTTATAACTTGTTTAATTTATTTCAGCAATGTATTACAGTTTTAACTGCATGGGTCTTCCAAATTTTTCTTGTCAAAATAATCCCTAAATATTTCATAATTTTGGTTACTACTATGAATAATGTTAAGTATTAATTTCAAGTTCTTATAGTATGTTACTTATATAGTAATACAGTTGATTTTTGATCATTAATCTTGTTCCTCACTTCATATATATTTAAAAACTCACTAGTTCTATTACCATTTTTATATATTGCTTTGGATTTCCAATAAGGATATTCATGTCCTTTATGAATAGTGAGAGTTGTACTTCTTCCTTTCTTATCTGGATGAATTTTATTTTATTTCTTGCTTTATTGCATTGGTGAGAAACTCTATATAATAGTAAATGGTATTGAGTAATATTTTCTTGTTTTTTAAATATCTATAGAGTCAATATTCATGTAATATCTGCAGAACCATTCTCATTTCTGGTATTGAGAGTTTGTATCTATCTTTTTTTCTGATATCTCAGACTTGAAGTTCATTAATTTTATTGATTTTTTTCAACAAACTAGATTTAGGTTTTACTGAGTTTTTATTTTGCTTTCTTTTTTTTTTTTTTTTAGAAAAAAATGTAATTGATTTCCCACTGATTTTTGGGTTGACAGTTTATGTCTTTCTTGACTTCAAACATGTTACTTCACCATCTTCTCAACTTCATGTTTTAAAATAGGAAGTATGTTTTCATCTTTATTTTATTCTCTACAGTGAATGTGATATTTTTCCTTCTCACTAATTTTGAGAAATTTAATTTTGTTGTGTTTTGCTGTGGTTTTCTTTACATTTTTTGTGCTCACTGAACTTGAATTTGTTGATTTTTATATTTTTTAAGTTTGAAAAATTTTGGTAAATTGCTTTTCAAGTTTTTGTTTTCCCCCCTTTCATTATTCTGGTACTCAAATTTGAAGTGTATGAAACCATTTGAATTTTACCCTCAACTCCTGGTTCCTTTCTTTATCTCTCTGGGTTTTATTCTCGATAGTTCCTATTATACTGTTAAGTCCACTAACCTTTTCTTTTTCAATATCCACTGTCTAATATGCAAACTCCACCCCGTGCATTTTTTCCTCTAATTGCAGTTTTCATGTCAAGAAGTTTAGTTTAAAAAAAATTCCATGTCTTTTTAAATTTTAAAATATATATAATAAATGTATAATGACTGTTTTCATATTCTTTATCTGCTACTTAACATCTGTGACATTTCTGAATAGGTTTTGATTATTTAGCCCTGATTATGGGTCATATTTTCTTGCTTTGTAGCATATATATATACCTGGACATGATTGTGAATTTCGCCTTGAGTGTGGAATATTTTTGTATTGCTGCAAATGTTCTTGAGCTTAGTTCTAAAATGGAATTAAGTAAAAAGAAAACAGTTGACATTTTGTTTTGCTTTTAAAATTTGTTAGGCAGGTCCAGAGAATCTAGCTGTCAGTGTATGGCTAATTATTCACCACCATCAGTCTGTCTGGTGAGAATAGATATGTACTATTTTACTCCTGTGTAAGTGCTGAGCCTTGATGTTTTTATCTTTTTTGTATTTTCTTGCTCTCTTGGATAGTTTCCTAATATAGATTTGCTCATCAATCTCACTGAATCCTTCATATGGAACCTTCTCAGCTCCAGAGCTCTCTCCCTGTAAATCTCTATTCTCTGTGGAACTGTCTCCTGAAAATTTTTAACTGCTTTGTTCTCCACATAATATTACCCTGTCTTCTCACCTTCAGAAGTTTGGGAGGTTCTTCCTGGGTTCTTTCTTCTTGAATTACAGCCTAAAGTGCCTTGTAAGTTAAAATGCAAGGGCAGTTTGTAAGCTTCACTTGTTTTCCATATCTCGGATATTAGTGTTTTTCATTACCTGATGTGCACCAAATAAATCCTTTCTCCCATATTTTGTTCTTTTTTGGTTGTTTCCAACAATATATTTAATCTGGCTTCATACTTCCTTTTGGTCAGAAATGGAAGTCTAAAGTAGCCTTTCAATTGACAAATAAATTCCAGTCTGAATGTGACTTAAAGAAATTAAAATATACTATTGTCATTTTGTCTGAAACTTACTCAGACCTAGAAAATTCCAGGGTTCTTGCTTTTTAAAGTAATGAGGGAAAATTAATTTTTCTTAAAAACATTAAAAACAATTTCAGTTTCATATCCTTGGCCTAAAAGAAATTAGGGTGGAGCATATGAGAATTGGGCAACAATGTAATGATGAAAATCATGATGTATTTAGTCTGTTTTTCCTTTTTGTCTGGTTTTCATGCTAATCTGAATTTTTGTGAGATTCCAAATTTACTTAGGGCAGAGATGTTCTTGTGTTCTTTTAAATTCCTGATATGGATGGGATCTAAGGCAGATCTAGTAAAGATGAGCTGAAATGTTTAAAAATTATATTGGTCAAATAGATTTTAAAATTCTAATCAAATTTTGAAGATTATTTATGAAGTTACACTAAAAATTTCATATTACAAAATGTTTTAATTATTAGTAAGGCCACCATAAGTCAGAGCTGATAGAAATGCAAATATCTCTCCTGCTTAATTAGTGGAAGTGAAGATTCTGTGATTACCAGACATTTGGGAGCAGAAGGTCATGAATGGACCCATCATGATGGTTTAAATATGATACTGTGTGGAGACAAGAAACAAAGATGGTAAAACATTTGGAACTACTAAGGAACATCCTAAATTCATCTACCTAAAGGTGTTTGTGTTGTGGCCCTACAATAAATATGGCTGATTGTGTGCTAGGGTGTGAGTATTCATTTTATCTTGTAAAGTGTGTTTTGTAACTTGATTTTCTGTTCGGATTATCCGTTTTTGTTCTGCTCTGAGAAACTATAATTCTGAATAAATACTTAAAAATTCCCTTTGTCAATTTCCTTATTTACATTTTCATCTTATAATATGTGAACTTGGTTGCAATCTCAAATTCCTAAACTTGGAGTATGAGAATTTTAGCCTCAGATGTCACTAGAACCATAGAAAGGGTCACCCTTTCTTGGGTGAGGGAAAGAAAGGGGAGCAAAGACACTGAAATGTCCATTCAGACTCAGGACTGTGAGGATGGCCTGCAGTATGTGCTGCTATCCAAGTTTGTCCCTCTTACTGAATCTGTGTTTTGAATTACTTTTCCCGTAGATGTGTTAGTTCTTTTTTCCAAGTTGAACCTTATTTTATTTTCCTTGCTAGGGCCCATTTTATTATTCCAACATTTCCCATTTTAGTGTGATCTGGAGAATGCATTAAGACCCTGTTTACTCCTTTGCTGAGGTCTCTGAGACACAGAACGGGAAGGCATTGGGGGCCAGACTGAGCATCCCCTTTCCTCCATGCAGCCCTCATAACCCATGCTGGCCCACATTCATGACCTTCTGCTCCCAAACGTCTGGTAGTCACAGAACATTCACTTCCACTAATTAAGCATGATCAGGGTTTAGCCTGCCACAAGATTTCTCTAAGGAAGAGAATTTCTTGGGCTTCCCTATAACACAAAACTGAAGTAGAAAATGGAAAAGATATTAACAGCAATATGCACATCTTTTCTGCTTGGGAATAAAATATTGAACAAATATTTATTACTTATTATCATTGTTATATGCATGTTCATACCTTGGCTAAATAAAATGGGTGATATAAAGAAGGGAAAACTTTGGTCCTTCCCTTTAGGCAATTAGAATCTAATTTAAGAGAGACTCACCCTCCCCACCCCCCCACACACAAAATAATGAAAGGACAAATCACCATGCATGGATACACTGACTTGTGAGATACAGGATAGAATTAAATGGAAAGTGGGAAATATCCATGTGATTGTAAAGCTCAAAAGAAAACTTGTCTCCTAAGCATGATTTATAAATTCATGCTGTCTTGCTCCAGATTTTATTTTGAATTTTCTCAGTGAGAGAATTTCCCCCTGGGGCAAAGGGAATAACAGAGCTCATGCCACCAATAAAGTTTCAGATGGCAAGAAACAAAGAATATCACAATACAGTGTGATGGGAGTTATTAAAATTTTTTTATTCTGGGTTCCTTTTGTTAAAAGTAAAAATCAGCAAAGCAAGGTGTAATATGCGTGGGTTACTGTTTCACAATTAACTATTAATTCATTCAGTCACTTGTCTTTTGTTCTTGTTCTGTGCAAATAATTGGTCTAGATATTATAGAAATGTTGAGTACTGAATTTAGATCGCGATTTCAAAATTTCAGTCTAATATGGACAAATATACTAAATTTTTAGTAAATTATTATACATTTTACCAGGCTTACATTTCAAGAAGCAGCCAAACCCTAGGAGTGCTATTAAAAATATTTGTGGAAAGGAGTTTTAATCAAAAGTTATGGTAAGAAGTAAAGTCTCACTGGGGCTTGTGAAAGAATCTGGGAAGAGGAGTATACAAGAAGCCACCAATCATGATTATCTCCATTGGAACTATATGAATAGCATGGTTAATAGTGGAAAAAGTACAATAGTAGCCATAATAATGGATGACAATGTATGAATTCAGAAATAACTCAATACCAAACCCTTAGTTAACAATTTTAAATTGTAGAATCTCATTTAATCTTCCCAACAGTCTCATATTATTCTTTTCTATATTTAACATAAAGTAGTAATCTGAGCTTTAGAAACTAGTTAAGTCCAACTGAGTTGGTCGATAGCCAGCAAGCATGAACTCAATCTGAAACATCACTAAAACTAAGGTCAACATTTAAGAAGTAGATATTGCTATGGAATCAAACAGATCTGGATTTGCACAATGGCCAAGTGGTTCCTAACTTAAAATGCATGATAGAAATAAACTGGGAAGCTTAAAGATATTACTGCTCTGATTTAATGTGATGAGAATCTGTAGATGTGGCTCTCAGACATCAGAAGTTCTGGAAGCTTCCGGGTGATTCTAGCAGCCAGCCATGCTTGAGAGCAAATATTTTTTGGTCTTCCCCAGAGTAGAGGAGAAGAATAAATATTATACTAACATACAAACAATAACAAACAAAAAGAAAGCAGAAAAAAGAATTACACTAAAATACATACACACACACACACACACACACACACACACACACACTTTAATTAAAAGTTCTGTTAAGAAGTAAAGTCACATTGGGGCTTGGGAAAGAATTCAGGAGGAGGAGTATGCAAGCAGCTACCAGCCATGATTATCTGCATTGGCAATATCTGAATAGCATGGTTAATATTGGAAAAAGTACAACACTAGCCTTAGCAATGGGTGACTATTTCTATATATTCCCATGGTTAAGCTCAGAATTCACTTGTACATCCATAGGTAAATTCTGAGAGCTGAAATCTGAATGTATATGAGGAGATATTAACCTGCTCCTTGCCATTGGCTTTTTTTTTTTCCTATTAGGCATAACCTTTACCATTTAAACATTTTGTGACTTTTAGCCAAGTACTCCAAGGTGTCAAAGGGAATACATCTTCCTTTTCCCAAATCTGTATGACAGAATTTTTCCATTGGAACTCTAATATTTACCTACAAATTATTGATAATTAAAAGGAAAGAATGATTACTTCATTCTAAATCTGGAAAGCCTGGAAGACCTACAATCAGCAGAGTATCTGTTGGTAGGGGAAGAATCTTGCATTTTAGTACTGGTTTAAATGAATATTGTGGTCCCTACCAGAGACATTCCATGACTCTCAGTGGTTGTCCTCAGCACCATTTCTCATAGACACATATCATGTAAGTTCAAGACAAAAGTTTATGAGATCATATATGAGAAAAATATCTGTGCATGAATGCCATTAATGATCCCTAGGTAAAATAACATTTTGTTTACACACAATTCTCTTACTTAAGAATTTTAAAACAAATCTTGATTTCATCAATTAGAAGGTAGAGAAGAGCAGTTCTGGCCATAGCTATCCAGGAATACATATTCATAAACTAGGGAAACATAGAGAAATATGTCTACGTTTAGATTAGCAAATTATAAGGTCTCAACAATTCTTTTTCTGAAAATTTTGCTTGGCAGTTCAGAAATCTCATGCCTGGATGCAGGTGAGAAAAGAGGGATCATCATTGCTAAATATATCAAGTTTATCAAATGATATAAGAAATTCCCTTTCAAATTTAATGACAGACTTAAAATAATACTTTTCCATTAAAACATAGTCTTATTTTCAGAGAGAATGCATTTTTTCCCAAATGCTACAAATAGATTTAACATTTTAAAAGATGTCCATTAATTTATTCCAGTGAAATACAGGTTTTTAGACCCAAGTCAATGCTTTACTTGACAATTGAAATTGGTTCATGAAGTATTATTTTACACCAGCTAAATCTAATGACCTTTTCACTCTCCAAGTTTCATACCACAGATTTCAGGAACAGAGACCAGTGAAATGTGTATCCTACATTCCAGCAGGCAAAAGTAGTAAAGAGCTTTTCCTGTGGCTGGTAAAGAGCATGTTTCTTAATAAGAAAATGAGCACTGTAACACACAGAGTCATTTCCGGACCTGTGTTCTGTGTGTGGCTTTCAATTATTATCTGACACACTGTCTTCATGTCTTTCATACCTCTGAACTTCATCTCCCTTCCTGTTAGGAATCTTCACTCAGTTTCTTTCCTGCATCAATGGATTTAGCTCCTCACTTCCCATTGTGGATGAAAATGATTGGTGAAGAAGAATGGAGAAAGCACACAAGTAAATCAAATATAGATACATTATCACTGATACCACAGAAATAGAATCATGAGATTAGTATGAACAATTACCCACCAAAAAATTGGATAAGCTGGAAGAAATGAATAAATTCCTAAGTACACATAATCTACTAATCCTGAATTCTGAGGAAATAGAAAATATAAACAGA
This sequence comes from Callospermophilus lateralis, assembly GCF_048772815.1. NCBI lineage: Eukaryota > Metazoa > Chordata > Mammalia > Rodentia > Sciuridae > Callospermophilus > Callospermophilus lateralis. The sequence goes on along the minus strand of NC_135310.1, from coordinate 80,366,686 downwards.
TCAATAATGAATGAGAATATTGACCACTAAAAAGACCCCTCCATCAAATAAATAACAAATAAATAAATAAATGACTGGTATCTGATAATTTCTCTGCTGAACCTCATCAAACATTTAAAGAAGAACTAATAACAATTCTATACATTTTTTCCCCACAAAATCAGAGAAAAGACTATCTCTAAACTTATTTCATAAAGCCAGAATTACCTAGATACCAAAGCCAGACAAGGATATCAAAAGAAAATAAAACTATTGACAATTATTTCTGATGAATATAGATACAAAACTCCTGAAGAAAATACTAGCAACTTAATTTAAAAACACATGACATTGGGCTAGGCAAAGAGTTTTAGGTTTCATCTTGAAAGCATAGGCAACAAAAGTGAAACAGAGAAATTAGATTATATTAAAATAAAATGTTTCTTCACAACAAAGTAAAAAAAATTAATAGAAGGAAGAGCCATCCTATAGAATAAGAGAAAATATTTGAAATCCCTACACCTGATTAATGTCCAAACATATAAGGAATTCAAACAATTCAATAACAAGGATACAAAAATCCTGACTATGAAAGTAACAGGATCTAAAGAAACATTTCTCCAAATGCCTATATATTTTGTGACATACACCCATGACATTCTGAACTTGCCTTATAGAACCTAACATCCTTTCCTAGTATTCTAATTTGTTCCCTTTAGTAGTAGCTCACCATAACAAAAGTAAATAATAAGGTGGTAGCATACAAATGGCTGTATGTACTGTTAATATCAGGAACATTAGGGAGATGCAAATTAAAACCACAAGGAGATATCTTCTAATACCCGATAGAAGATAGAAGACAATAATGTTGTTGAGGTTGGGGATTAAAGGGGAGCCTTTGTTCAGTGCTGTTGAGAATGCAAATTAATATGACCATTTGGAAAAACAGAACAAGGTTCCCTCAAAAAAGAAAAAATAGAATTAATATAAAATCCAACAATTCTGTTTCTATGTATGTTCCTAAAGGATTTGAAATTAGTATGTCAAGAGATGTTTGCACACCCAAATTCATTTCAGCACCAGTCATGATAGCCAAATTATTGAATCAACCTAAATGTCCATCAGTGGGTGAATGAATAAAGAAAAGGTGCTATGCCTACTGTGACCTACACCCATGACATTCTGAACTGCCTTATTATAGAACCTAACATCTTTTCCCAGTATTCTAATTAGTTTCCTTTAGTAGTAGCTCACCATAATAAAAGTAAATAATAAAGTGATAGCTTGACACCATTCATGATTATTCAGGTGACAAGTAAATATTAACTGAATGAATAGATGAGTGGAAGTCACTAAACCTATAAACTAGAAACAGAAGTGACAGTTCACCTTGTCCCTGTAGAAATGTTTCCTCTATATTTTTTGTGACGACAAATTATATGAAATATTAAAAAAAGAAATCTAACAAAAGGCTATCATGAGAAAATAGGTTAATAATAACTAAATGTAACTTAGATAAACAGTGAGAAAATTCTAGTTAACTCGGATTTTATTTAATTGTTGAAATGATTCTGAATGATACTAAATTTTAAAACCTGTAAAACTATATCTGAGGAAATACTATTTATTTCCAAATTGGCATATGAACGTATGTATCAACAGGTATTTACAGTTTGCTTCATTTATATCTATTGTTTGATATCATACTAACTAAATATTATACTAAAATATAAAAAGATTATACATATTGGTGATTTGAAAATTTTGACCTGTAAATCTGCCATTATGCTGGGAATGCACTGAAGTTGGAATTTTACTTTCTTTTCGAATGTTTTTTTTTTTTTTTTTTTTAATTTTTCAAGCTCCAGTGACTTTCTTGCAAAATTCATCTAAAATCCATTGATTGTTGCATTCCTGAAAATCTTCCCAGAGGCACGATTTCAAGATTCTACTCTAACATTATCCTTTGCAAATTTTACAAGATGTTTTTCATAATATTTGGATATTTCTGTACTCCTGACCTTTTTTCCACATGGGCTTGCATTATTTAATAAAATAATGAATTATATCTGGAAAAGGTCTTGGAGGTTATCTTACAGGAATCCCTCCTCCAGTGAGATGGTTTTCCAGTCTTAGCTTGAGCACTTCCAGGGATTTGGCACTCTCTATTTTCTATGGGAATTCTTTTCAAGTGGAAAATGTTTTTCTTTTGTTATTGCAAATTATGCCTCTGTGATACTAACATCTACTTGCTGGTCTGTATCAAAACTCACTAACCATAAAGCAACACTTAACAATTTTTTTTAAATTAATTTAAGTAACTGCAGTTAAACTAACGGATTTTAATATTTGTAACTAGGATTCTCTTCTACCTCATGCTATTTTCCCATCAATTAATATAATCCAGTAATGTGTGCTACTTGAATTGGTCTTGCTTACCTATCTGTTACCCTTTTAATGTCAACATTGCATTGTGTAGATGATGTATCCTGCCTGGTCCTCTGCATTTTGGTCCAGAAGACTTTAGTTCTCAAGTAGGTTCCATTACTTAGCTTTTGGATTTTACCATATACTAGCTGTTTTCAGGATCCTCTCCTGTTGTTAGTATTTCCCCCTAAGAGACATCTGATATCTAGAATCAAATACGATGTTGTGAATCTAGAATGGCAGTAACAGAACAGAGTTATGAAATTATCCTGAATTTGATATCATACATACACTGAGGAAGTCACAGGCTTAGAAAACTTCAATGTTTCCTCTATATTTTTCAGCTATTGAATGATAGTGCTGAGAATAAAACCTGACTCTTTGTTTCAACTTAAGAGTCCAGCTTTCATGACAAATAACAGGATCCAATTTCAAGTGTAGATTCACATAAACTACTGATAATTTGGCATTCCTCTGTATTGTAACTAGTCTACTGAATCCAAGTGAGACTTACTTATTATATTCAGTTATATCTTTGACACACAAGGGTGAGATAGTTTTGAATCATAATTTTCTTCAAAAAGATACATGTACTTTCAAACTAAATAAAAGGAGAAAGAAGATCAAATCTTGAGGCAGACCAGAGGCTAATGTTCTCCTGTTCTGCAAGATACTCTTAGTCATTAATTCAATGCAGAACTTTAGAACCTGGCACAACTATTCTATAATTTTAGCACCTTTAACAGATTCTACAAGGGTTTATAAATAATGGTTAAAATATTTTGCCTGAATAAATTTCATTACATCTGACTTATTACCTTAATGAAGCAGTAAATTAAATTGCTTTATTATTATTTTAGTGAAAATTTTTTTCCTTATAAATAGACTATTCTCTTTCTGTCTTTTTGTAATGTTACACTCTCCTCTTATTGTTCATCTGCTTGCTTAAAGAATAGTTATAAATCCCTTCATATCCTTTCTCTTATTTTTCATAAGTCTCGATTTATTCTAAGCTTAATTTCTATGAATGCTATTTTAGAGGTGTATGCTTCTGTCATATCTTTATTCTTGTTTGATAATTTTCAATCCATTTCTGAAACATATTCTTTGAAAGTATTGCCTCTGATTAATTTGATATGTTTTTAACTTTTATTTATTTATGTTATTGAGACATCAAGCATCAGGAACAGAGAATTATGATTTACAACAATGGTTATATTAGTTCTTCATGTCCCATTTTTTGGTCCTCAGAGGCAGAAGATATAATGTGAGTAGAGGAACTTGGGCCAGTCCTAAACTGGGTCCATTAAAATGTCCCTGCCTCTTCTCCCCTGTTTTATAAATCATTATAGCCAGCTAGAATAGGGACAACTCTCAGCCTGATCTTAGTGTATTTATATTAAAGATAGCAGAGCCTCTTTCAGTTTAGTTATGAAAAATAACATGGAGAAGTGATGCTCTGTTGACAAACCTGGGAGATATATATATATTTTAATAAGAGCAAGAACGAGTTTTCATTTTGTTGGAGTGATCATGCATGTGTTGGTCTATATGTTAAATATTCCGTCTGGACACATAAGAAATACTAAATATATTTTTGAAAGAGTTAATGAATGCAATTCCATTTTCTTGTGGTTTTGGATAGATAGAACTCAGGGCCTCCTGGATGCTAAGAAATGACTATATCACTGGGCTAAACCCCTGCTTAAATGCATAATTTTTAAAATGAACTCTCTTGAGTTATGGCTTTCAATACTTTACTTCGTTTCTTAAGACTGTCAGTTTAAGTGTGTTCACCCTCTTACCTACCCTTTTATATCCAAACATCTATTTATGTAAATAGTCAGTTAATGTTTTTCTCTCAATTCTCAGTATAATAAATTTCAGTTGTGACCTTTTTCTAATTTTATTTCCTCTGGATAGTTTCTCAAAACTGTCACACACACACACACACACACACACACACACACACACACACCCCTCATAGAGTAGAATTCCTGGAATTAGCAGGGAAAAAAAATCCTTTTGGAATTGTCAACTCATTCTTTTACTCTCTGAAGAAAATTAATGCATCTTAAGCTGCTGCTGATGTGATGGCCTCTCGTTTAATATGATAAACACTGAAGATTGTTGACCTCATTGTGACTGTAAGAATTTATTATTTGGTTCTTCATAAAAAAAATATTTAGACTCGTTTTCATATTCACTCTTTTGGCTCACACAGACAAAGTGTTGGCCAGCGACCTTGGAAAAGGGTTTTCCTTTCTGTCTGGAGTACTGGGTTTGGTTCAGTGAGTTTCTAGAATCTAATTCCTTCACCATATGGGCCCAGAACCTTCCCGAGAACCAAACATATAGGAAATGAACAATATAGTAAAATATTATATTAAGCAAAGAGTCATTTTAACTTGGCAACTTATGAGATTCATTTTTTATTACACAAACAGTACTCCCTATACCAGGTCTTACAGTTTAAGTCACATTTAAATGACCATGTCTTTACCACTAGAGTTTAAATACTCAGATTTGATTATATGGCCATATTTTTGTAATTTAAGATTTCAAAAGAAGTGAATCTCTAGTTTGTGATTTTACACAGCGTTTAAAATGAAGTTTAAGATGAGAAAGTAGAAAGTGTGTCTATAAAGTAAAGCCTTTTATTGGATTAAGAAGATTTAGTGCATGTCAGAAGCATTATGGAAGAGAGATTCATTCTTTGAACAATTTCTTTAGTGATGTTTAAAACCTTTTACCTCATAAGAAAGTTTAATTTTAGAGCAATTCAACAAACTCCCCAAATATGTACTTCTATAAAACTATTTCACAGAAACAAAAATAATTCTCATACTTTGAAATAGATACTCTTTTAAGAAAAAAATATCATATTTTTGGCAAATCTGAAAAGTAACAAAGTCATGAATTTATATAAGAATTTGCTGAATGTGAATATCCCAAATTTCATGTGTAAATAAATTTTAATGAAGTTCTCTGCCATACTTAACATCCAGTAGGTGACTGACTAATCCAGGTTTGCTAAGGAATATCTATGATGGCCTTACTATTCCCCTGAGCCCGGACTAACAGCTCCTATCAGTTTTCTTAGAAAACCTACACTGAAAATGTTCAATTGTAAATGTTTTCTTTGCCCCTTTTTTATGACACAAGTCTCCCAGACTCTTGGCAGTTTTATAACTCAGGAATACCTTGCTTGAGAACCTCGAGGCATTCTTTTCTATGTAATCAATTAGAAAGACAACTATTATCTCTCAGTTTCTGTGGGAGTAGGAGCCTGATTTTACAAACAAACATTATCACATGAACCAATCTAACCTGTAACATCTTCCAGTACTTTTCCACTTCCTTACCTAGAACTTCAAAACTCAGTTGCCTTTTGTTTCAGCAGAAAGGAGTTCAATCTTTCCTCCCTGTTGCAATAATTTTGAATATAAAATTCTTCCATGCGCATTATCTCTTTCTATTTCATATTCTTTCTTTGATAGGATTTTGCAGAAATAGCATTGAAAAACCAATTCTTGGGAACACTCAGTACTAAGTGTAACTAAGATAGGGTATTTCCCCTTCCTTCTTTGTTGCTTGTTTTGGAACAGTTGTCTAGCCCACTTATCAATCCTTCTATAGCCTGATGACCTCTCAGAGGAGCCACTATGTGTAGTAGTTTGTGTTACATATTAGGTAATATTTAGGAATGAACAGTGAAATGTGAGCAAAAAACATAGAGAGGTCACGTGGTTTCCTTGTAATTACCTTTAATGACCAATCAAATAACTTGTAGAAATACAGGTGCACTAATTCTGAGAATAAACAGGTAGATACAAAAGAACTCAATTAAGAAATAAATTTAAAAAAAAAAAAAGAAAGAAAAGATCAATGGGACTAATTCCTGGCAGGGTCTACTGAGGTGATTGTAAAGTCAGGATTTATAGTCATGGATTTCTCAATATATTTCAGAAGGGAAATTTCATTAGTAGTGCAGGTGTACTAAGTTTAAGTCTGCCCAGACATTAACCCCAGCACCCACATTAACATAAGATTGATGTGTACATGGAGCCCCAGAAAATAGGATAGCCACCATGACAATTCTGGAGAAGACAAACTATGGTTATCATTCTCTGCTTGGAGAGACAACCCATTCTGGCTTGAGAGTGTTCTTTGCTCGAGCTTTCCTTGACTTTCTTTTTTTTAAAATATTAAATTATTTATTTATTCTAATTTGTTATACATGATGGCAGAATCAATTCATTTCATGTTACACATATAGAGCACAATTTTTCAATTCACTTATTGTACACAAAGTATTTTCACACCATTCATGTCTTCATGGTATCTAACTCATTCCACTATCATTTCTACCCTCTTGCCCCCTCCTTTTCACCTCCTCCCCTTTGCCCTATCTAAAGTTCCTCCATTCCTCCCATGCTCCCCACCATTCTCATTATGAGTCTGCATCCTCATATCAAAGAAAACATTGGGACTTTGTTTTTTGGGGGGATTGGCTTGCTTCACTTAGCATTATATTCTCCAACTTCATACATTTACCAGAAAATGCCATGATTTTGTTCTCTTTTAACTCTGAGAAATGTTCCATTGTGTATACATACCAAAGTTTCCCTATCCATTCGTCTACTGAAGGGCATCTAGGTTTGTTGCATAATTTAGCTATTGTGAATTGTGCTGCTATAAACATTGATGTGTCTATCTCCCTGTAGTATGCTGTATTTTTTGGGTATAGACTGAGGAGAGGGATAGCTGGGTCAAATGGTGGTTCCATTCCAAGTTTTCCAAGGAATCTCCATACTACTTTTCATATTGGCTGCAGCAATTTGAAGTTCCAACAGTGATTTATGAGTGTGACTTTTTCCCCACATCCTCACCAACACATTGTTGTTTGTATTCTTGATAACTGCCATTCTGACTGGAGTGAGAAGAAATATTATGGTAGTTTTGATTTGCATTTCTCTAATTGCTGGAGATGTTGAACATTTTTTTATATGTTTGTTTATTGATTGTATATCCTCTTCTGAGAAGTGTCTGTTCAGTTTCTTGGTCTATTTATTGATTGGGTTATTTGTATTTTTGGAGTTAAGGTTATTTAGCGCTTTATATATCCTAGAGAATAGTGTTCTATCTGATATGCTTATGGTAAAGATTTGCTCCCATTCTGTAGGCTCTTTATTCACCTCACTGATTGTTTCTTTTGCTGAACTAATAAATGAATTCAGCAAAGTAGCTGGATATAAAAATCAATATCCATAAATCAAAGGCATTTCTGTACATTAGTGACAAATCCTCAGAAAGAGAAAAAAGGAAAACCACCCTATTTCCAATAGCCTCAAAAACAAAAACATCTTGGGAATAAACTAAACAAAAGAGGTAAAAGACCTCTACAATGAAAACTATAACGCACTAAAGAAATAAAGAAGACCTTAGAAGATGGAAAGATCTACCTTGTTCTTGGATTGGCAGAATTAATATTGCCAAAATGAACATACTACCAAAAGCACTATACAGAGTCAACACAATCCTTTACTTTCACTTATAATGAAGATCTCTTGCATGGCTTTTAGTTCCTGACTTTAATTTTTTTTTTTTTTCATCAGGACACAAGAACTGAGATTTGAAGCTTCAGCCCTAAACTTTCCTGTGACATTTTGCTGGAAAAAGCCAGTGCTACCCATTATTTATATTTGTCTAACAAACAAAGAACATTAAATAAGGATATGAATGCACTTTGAGCTATATCAGCATTTGCCTTCATTGCTAGATCAATAGGGAATATACAGTCACGTTGTTCATTTATACCTTCATTATTTAATTCAATTATGCATTTATCAAATAGACATTAGTTGTCCATGATAAGTCTGATAGGTTTGCCCCTATCAGACTGTTTAATAGTTTACAGACTAGAAGAATAGTTATGAATCAAAAAACATCAATAGCTACAAAAAAAGAAAAAGAAAACAACACATTCTCACACAACTTAAAACTGTAGAAAGTTCTACATAAAAAGTTAGAGATATAACAGAGAATGTAAAATAGATGTTGACTATAATTTTGTACTTTTGCTACTTACAATATTTCCAAAAATTATAAGCTTTTAGAAGACTCAAAAATTGTTTTTTATTATGATTTTACAAACTCTGCTCTAAATGTCATGAGGTGGTCCAATATATTTTGTCAAGATATTAAATTATAAAGAGGATAAAATGTGTGAATTCACTGATGCTTTTACACTAGCTTCTACAGGAAACAATTTGGTATATGTTGGAAACCATATTTTGGAGGTCTAAATTTTAAGGAATTATTTGAAATGTTAAATAATGAATTTCCAATTTGTTTTTTAAGATATGAAGATGAGTCCTTTGGGAAAGGTTATCTCATGAGCTAATGGACCTCACATGGCCAAAAAGATAGATATTTTGCTACTGACATCAGTTTTCCTATCATCTGGAAAATAAGAGTGATTACTATTTCAAGTGATAAAAAAAGAAAACGATTATATGACTATATCTGACTAAGATCTGTGCATGAGCTTTGGCTCATAAACTACACACACACACACACACACACACACACACTCACACACACACACACAACCTATAGGATATTATGGTTAAGCAAGCATGTAAAGCTCTTATGTGTTTTCTTGAGATTATTAGGGTAGAACCTACATGCCTGAAAATAACTAAAAAATTTTCTCAAACTTGCTTTACAGTTCTTCTATCCCTTTGATCATTACTTGAACTATGTTATGGTTTAGATATGAGGTGTCCCCCCAAATCTCACATATAAAATAATTCAAGGAAGTTTCAAGGTGAAATTATTGAGTTATGAAAGTTTCAACTTAATCAGTGCATTAATCACATTATACGAATTAATTGGGTGATAACTATATGCAGATAGGGTGTGGTTAGAGAAGGTGCATCATTGAGGGTTATGCCTTTGGGGTATATATTTTGTTCTTGTTGAGTGGAGTTCTCTTTCAATTTCTTGGTGGTCACTTACTTAGCTGCTTTCCTCCTTCACATCCTTCTACTATAATGTTCTGGTTCACCTTTAACCCTGAGGAATGGAATTGGCCATTTACGAACTGAGACCCTTGAAACTGTGAGCCCAGATAAACTAACTTCTAAAATTTTTCAGTCAGATCTTTTGATCATAGCAGTGAAAATATGACTAAAACTAACTTTATTTGACTTTTGACCTCACAGAGATTCTTATGGGGCTGAAAGATGAAGTTTGAAAATTCGTGACATACTTCACGAGGGTGCATGGTTCACAACCAGCCACTTTTCTACATGTCTGGAGACTTGCTTTTCAAGGGTGTAAGCACAGGATATGGATGCTATTTTCCCATTTAAATCAGTGAAGACTAATTTAGTTGCAAAAGAACAGAAAACACAACATAACTGGTATGATGAACAACTACAAAATAATATATTTATTATTTTTTTTACTTTTATAACTTGGCAGTCTAGATAAAAAGCACATATGGGACTTGGCATGAATAAAACCACCAGTCATCTAATTTTTTATCCTGCCTTTTGCTCTGCCTTCCATGGTACCAATGGTCTTTTTCAATTGTACATGGTGGTTCTAGATCTTCTTTGATGATGACTGAAATTGTGAACTTCATCTACTCTCATTAATTCTTCCTGAGGGAGAAAAATGCTACTTCTCTGCAACCTATGAGCTGAACAAGGTTATGAATCAGCCTTAAATTAGGTATGATGGCCTCAGGGATAAATTAAATTGACAGGATGAACTCTTGTTCAGGCCCACCAAAACAGCATATACAATATATTGTGATAAAAGGTAAACTTTTCAAGGAAAATCAGACTACTTTTAATAGAAGAAGGAAAAATTTTCACATTCTGAAGTTTGGAGACAACCACTAAAAGTGCCTTATAATTTATGAAAAGATGATTAGACATCAAGTACTTTCTTCTAATATGTCTTGTGGACAATAAAAATAATATCCTTGCAATGTTCCTCTTCATTTTTTATCCTTCCCACCTTTTTGTTGGTGGTGCTGGAGATTGAACCCAGAGCTTTGTGCATGGGAGGCAAGCACTCTACCAACTGAGCTGTATTCCCTGTCCCTCTTTGTTTCCTATTGCCTTCCAGAAAGGGCTCTAAGATTATTACCTTGGGTTATTTATACTCCTTAGTTTCACCCTGCTATTTCTATTTTCCACCCAAGTCTATAACTCCCAAGCCTTACCAGTTTTAGTATGAACATCAAATCTCTGTTCTTGTATTAACACACACAGCAGTATTTTATGGCCTATCATTAACCCATTATAATTGAATTCCACAACATTAACAAAAGAAAGCTACTTTTCCTTTACTCGGATACCATTTTCATAAGCTACAACTTTTAAGTGTTTTCTGTTTGGGAGGCAGAGAAATAATTTTCATCCAGTCCAGGAAAAATATTCCCTTTTCATTTAGAATGAGCAGAATTGTTTAAAATACTAAAAGAAAAAGATAATACTATCTGAATTTAACTTTATATTTTTTACAATATTACTAAATTATATATATTTTTTGAGAGAGAGAGAGAGAGAGAGAGAGAGAGAGAGAGAGAGAGAGATTTTAATATTTATTTTTTAGTTTTTGGCAGACACAACATCTTTGTTTGTATGTGGTGCTGAGGATTGAACCTGGGCCGCACGCATGCCAGGAGAGCGTGCTACCGCTTGAGCCACATCTCCAGTCCCCTAAATTATATTTTTGTTGAGAAAATTTTCATAAGGAAGTGATATCAAAATTTATAAAGCTAACTTTACTTCCTAATTTCATTTTCTCAGATAAGATACTTAAAGGTTAAGATGATAGTAATAATAGCAAACACACAGATACACTGTGTATCAGGAAATATTCACGTATATGATAATTTATTTAATTCTTAAAGTAGTTCTATGATATAAGTGATATTGTTGTTCACATTTTATTTAAGAAAACCAGGTCACAGAGAAGCCAATCACCTTAACCAGAGGAACAACTTACATGTAGTAAAGCTGATCAATTAGGCTTCAAAATCTATGTTTTTACCCCTAAAGCTATTCTACCATGATTGTTTTTTTTTTTTTTTTGAGTTTGTGTTAAGAAAGTAAAAAACTTAGATTAAATGATTAAATATAAAGTGAAAAATGTCTTTATTTACAGTATTCATCTTAAGGTAGATTAGGACCCAGAGAGAGCTCATTCAAGTTGTAATTGAGATTTTTGTCTCCTGTGGCAATTCTAGGGAATACTCACTAATTGTGAGTCCTGTTTCGTTTGAGAAACTCAAAGTGAACATTCAGATATTTAGCCCAATTGTCTATCACTGCTGCATTATTTCCAAGAGTCCCTACTAAAGGTTAATTTATTGTTCTGTTTTGATGAGCTGGTAGGAAATAAACACAGTTAGTCTTTCAGTACTTCTTATTATTGATAAGACATTGATCAAAGAATAGAAAATTTTGGTTAGACAAGAAAATTATGGAAAACTATTATATAATATAGTCAAGATATATTCATGTATTGTATACCTGAAAGTTGCTTACAGAGTTGGTTTTAAATGTTCTTACTATAAAGAAAAAGTAATAGGTAATGGAAGTGTTAATTAGCTTGATTTAACCATTTCACAATATATGCATATAGAAGAACATCATATTGTATGCCATAAATACATGCAGTTTCATTTTTCGATTTAAATACATAAATTTAAAAGTTAAGCTTTATGAACTCAACTGATAAAAGCCTAGGAGAAAAAAAAAGTAGAAACAAATTATTCTACATTATATTTTTATTTAGATTTTTCAATTTTCTTTAAATGAATATTAAATAATTTTCTATTATTCAAACATTTGAAGAGCTTGGAGAAATGTAATTGGGTTTAGTAGATATTGGGTGTATACAGGAAAGCACCGAGCTTCATAATTTTTCAGGGAAATGGCCACTTTTATTAGGTATAGAAAATGATTAAGGGATATGTAAAATAAAATCTGTTGTGCATCTTTTTTACTAATTCTGAAACTATAGTACATGATAAAAATGCAGTGAATTTTAAGATGTAATTTTTTTTCTAAGTATTTTTTAGTTGTCAGTGGATATTTATTTTAGTTATTTATATGTGGTGCTGAGAATCAAACCCACTGCCTCACACATGCTAGGCAGGCATTCTACCATTGGGCTACAATCTCAGCCCAAGATGTAATTATTTAAAGGATGACTTTTTTTTTTCAGTTGTAAATGTACACCTTATTTGACATGTATACTTTCTAAAGTTTCAGTCTTTTATTTGTATATTCTGGGAATAATTCTTTAAGGTGGATGTTGATAATACAAAATTTGAATATAGTACTGACAGTTTTTTGAATTTACTCAATACTTCATAACTTCCTTAATCCTGAAAGTTAAAGTTGTTGCCACCATCTTTGATATTGATTAAAAACTTTAAAATTGTGTGAGCTTCAGAAATATCTAGGGTAACTAATTACCTAAGTTTTTTTCCTCATTTATTTACTTCACAGAATATATTTAATCTAAATTATTGACAGCATGTGTATGTTCAAAAGTATAAAGGATACCACTCCTTTTCCTATGAGCTCATCTACCACTCCTTAGAAATATTTCTCTGCTCTGCAACTATTACAGTATAAGTCACTAAAGACTTTAAAATCAATCAGAAAATTGGACGTAATCTTCATGGTTTATTTATGTGTTGAATCCTAGTGCCTAATTCTGACACCTGAAGTTTTCAGGTTGCCATAGGTTGCTGAATGTTCTCTCTTGATTTCTCATCTGGGCCTACTCAGCACCTGCTCGCTCCAAAAAAGCCTTATATAATTAGAAATAAAGAAAAAAAACTTAGTGAGTCCTATAACATCTGAACCCTATGTCTTCTCCTCTTAAATAGCTGGCTGCTAATAGTAACTGGCCTAGTTCTCTTTCTCCTATAGCATATTATTGAATTTGTGAGTGTACTATGCCAGGAACAGGGTTCTTGGGTAGGACAGCAAGAGATGATTGTTTTCCTAGCAATGGTGCCTCTTCTCTCTGCCTTCAAATGCAACCATCAGACCCTTTGCAGATTTACCCATTGCCTGGGTGATTATGGACTATTCCATTGTTATGATTTAGATATGAGGTGCCCACCTACCAATTCCTGGAAATTCCTGTGCTAATTCAGGAATGTCTGGAGGTGAAATCATTGTGAGATCTGTAGCCTAGTTAGTCCATCCTAATTTAAATGGACTGACTAGGTGGTAACACTAGGCATGTGGGTCATGGCTGGAAGGGTTTACTGGGACATGCCCAGAAGGGTTCATGTTCCCTGTGATCCATTTCTCTCTCTCTCTCTCTCTCTCTCTCTCTCTCTCCTTCCAGACACCACCATACATTGAGCAGCTTTCCTTTGCTGGGTCCTTTTGCATTTCACATCGGGCCCAAAACAGTAGTTTTAGTAATCTATGGACTGAGACCTTTGATCCATTGAGCCCCAAGTACTTTTTCTAGAGAAATACAAAGCTGATTAAAACACCTGTAAACAAGAGGGGAAGGAAAAATAACAAATTATATTCTAGATATTGGTTGGGGAAAAGATCTGAAGGATTTAAAATCATTAACATCTTTTTTATTGGAAAAAAAAATGGATAAATGGTCAGAGAAGATAGTAGAAAAAATGTGGTGTACACAAACATCTGATAATAATGGAGAGTGGCATGGTGAATTGCATAGTGAGTTTTTCTGTAATGATATTCTGAGTCTAGTTCACCTTCCCATAGTCATTGATGAATTCTATTAAATATCTGTAGATAAAATAAGATCCAAGTTTGCAAATAAAGAGATAGTAGCTTATTTAAAAGAACTTATTGATTCCAAAAGTAACTTTTTGAAGTGCATTAGGAAAATTAAGATAATTTAAAAGAAGCTGGGCTTGGTGCCACACATCTGTGATGCAAGCTAGTCTGGAGTCTGAGGCAAGAGGATTGAAAGTTTGGGGCCAGCCAAGGCGCTTTTAGTGAAATCTCATCTCAAAAAAAAAAAAAAAAAAAAAAAAAAAGGCTGGAATGTAGCTCAGAAATAGAATAGAACTCTTGGGTTTCAATTTCAAGTACTGCAATATTAAGTAAGTAAGTAAGTAAATAAATAAATAAATAAAATATATTAAAAAAATACTCCTTGATCTCAAATACTCCGAGGAAACCACGTTCAAATGTTTCTTTTTAGAATGATTTCTACAAAAACTGTACAGCTAATATCATGAGGAATGTATAACAAGAAGCGTTTTGTTGAGGTAACATTTTATTTTGATTGTGCTTTTTCTAGCTGTGTTTAATATCCATCATTATACAGATATTGGGATATGAAAATTAGCTTATTTTATCTTCTATTTTTATGCTCTCTTTTTCTTATGAATAGTATTACATGTAAAAATAGGTGTTAATGGGACATTTTTACTACCATATCCCATATGGGATTTTTATAGCTTTCATGGTCAATTAAATTTTTTGAATCTCTTTATTTTCTTTGCTTAAAATGTTATCAGTCCAGATCTATCCCATGCCATCCTTACACAATTTTTTTATTTTCTTCCTGAATCAGGAATTTACCCTTCACTTATATAATTTGAATCCATTGAGAGTTTCTAAATTTCAACTTTGTCATTTATTACTTAGCTATAACTTTATAGCTTCTTGTTTTTCTTTTATGGTAAAGGATTGAACCCAGAGATGATTAATCAGTGAACCACATCCCCAACCATTATTATTACTATTATTATTTTTTTTGAGACATGGTCTTACTAACCTTAGTGAGGCCCCTACTTAGGGGCCTCAAATTTGAGATCCTCCTGCCACAACCTCCTAAGTCACTGGGATTAAAGGTGTAACATTTTGTATATTAGTGCCCAGCTAATGTTCATAACTTCTATGCTGTGATATGAAACTAATTTACAGGAAAGAATGAAGCCCTACATGCAGTGCCCATAAATATCACCTTCCAGATTGATCTCTGTTCAGTTTTATTGTCATTTTGGATTTGGAATGTCAATTGGTTGAAAAACAGCATATGTGTTTAGAATGCGGACCACAAATCACAAATGCTATGTTGTTTTTATTAGAGTATTCTGAAGCACACAGAAAATACTGATGATAATAAGTTTTTGTTTTCTTGCATTTAGTTTCATCTTTATTACTGGATTTGAAATTTAGAAGTTTCAGAATAATGTCTGATTCTCAATGCAGGCACGTTGCTCTGAAGAGTGGAGTTTGAAACTTGATTCTGATACTGAGTTGCATGAATCACATATGGAAAGTTTTACCATTATGAACAGGATAATAATAGCAATATAACCTCACTTTTCTTTAAGAAGATACAGAGATAAGTATGCTAAGTTATCATGACTATTTCTTGGCAAATGGGAGTCGACTCTTTAAAAAAGGTTAGGACAGAATTTAGGACAGTATCTATCATTGCCACAGTTAGTGTGACGAATAAGTCCTCATCACCTTTTTATTGTGATAATGGGGACTGAACCTTGGGCCTCGTGCATACTAGGCACAAGGTAGAGGATCATGGAGCTACATGATCTTATAATTTATGTTTTAGGAGACAAGGATATATAAGTGGTACATTCATTTTATGATAAAAGAGGAAAGGCTCACAAATGTATTTCATTAATAGTTCATAGTATGAGTGACTCACAACTTTTAAACATTGCCCTATTGCAAGAAATGACCTTCACAGATCATTTACTAAATAGCTTTTGAAGTATGCCTGTGTTGCAAGGAGTAAAATGGGTGACGTTAGTCTGGCACAGCGTACCCTGTGGAATCAGCATGCTACTTTTATTTTCTCATTTAGCTTTCATTGAGTGAAGAATGCAATTTCTATTGAGCACTGAATTGGAGATTCAGAGAACTAGAATTTTATTACCAGCTCCATCACTGACATACAGTGGGCCATTAGGAAAAAATTACTTTTCTGTTCTGAATATAAGAATTCCCTTCTTCAAAATAAAAACAAATTTGTTGTCTTGGAAAATGATGTTGAATTTGGCAAATGTAGATATGCTCAATATTCTAGAGTATTTGATTTAATAAAATTCATGCTGTGTTTATAATGCAAAAATGTAGCAAATGAGAAATATATGTTACACACATATGCACATAGTAATAATGATGACAATAATAACATATAAAAAAGTAAATAGGAAATCACACTGCTATTGTAGCCATGTTTATGCAGCATGATATATTGTGTTATGAGAATAAAAGAACAAAATCATACGAAAATTGTTTGCATTTGTAAAACTGAGAATAGCATGTCATAGTTTTTTATCTTCCTTCCTTCCTTCCTTCCTTCCTTCATTCCTTCCTTCCTTCCTCCCTCCCTCCTCCCCTCCCCTCCCCTCCCTTCCCCCCTCCCTTCCCTCCCTTCTCTCCCTTCCTCCCTCCCTCCCTCCTTCCTCCCTCCCTCCCTTTTCCTTCCTTCCTTCCTTCCTTCCTTCCTTCCTTCCTTCTTTCCTTCCTTCCTTCCTTTCTTTTTGTTTTCCTTTTTCCATTTGGATATTGATTCCAGGTATATGCACATACTAGGCAAGGGCTATACCACTGAAATACATACCCAACCTAGTTTTGTTTCTTAATTAAGGTGTTACCCAGGTTATTTGGAAAAGAATTATTTCTTCCATGAGTCAAAGAATCTTCTTATATGAGAGTTAAAATCAGCCCTTTCCAGGGTGCTCATGTTCATACTGGGAGCTTATAGGGGGTGGCATCACTTAAGATTTCTGTGACTGTTTATACACAAATGTACCTTAATAAACCTATACTGGGATAGTGGTAATTCTTCAAACTGTATTTGAATCTAGGCTAAAGTAAGCCCAGTTGCAGAAGAAAGAGTGGCATGAATTAAGGCAAAAAGAAGAATGTAACATGAAATTATTCAAAAACAGTCTTTAAACCCATCAAGAAAATTTGGTGGTAAGACACTAGGAAGCCAGGAAAGGGGATAGCCAGACACAATATAAACCAGATTGAACTGAAATCTGACATTTCTGCATTTGCCATGATAAAGAAGTTTGTGCACACAAAGGCAAGTGTAACTGCTGACTGGGAGGTTAGGTCTCCAGAGACTTTTGCCAAGTCTTTAACCAAAGGGTAAGGAGGTTTTAATCAGGCCCAAGGGCTCAGTTATATAGAATAAGTATAATAAGACTGAAACTCGTCTTAATGTCCTGAGCATGGGATGCAAGTATAATGACATCTTGGTGTTAGAGTCATAGGTATTCACATTTCCAAAATCATGGAATTATATGATTTTAACCCACTATAGAGAGAAATAGTTAAAACACAAAATTTATTAGATAAATCTGGAAGAATAAATAGGCAACAATATCAAAATGCAATTTAAAGAGAAGAAAACAACCAAATACCGCTGTTTCAATTAATAAGTCACAAGTCAGAAATGGGAGTAAAATAACAGAAGAGAATTAAAATAGCTCATTATTGTGTGTAAAAGAAACTTTTGTTTGCTTTTAAAATAATGGTAGACATGTATACATATTTTATAAAAATAGGAATGATTTATTTGAAGCCTATGTCACAAAAATGTAATAGAAATAAGGCAAGTTAAGCAAAAAATAATTCATTTTGCACATTATCTACTACATGCCAGTCATTATTCTAATCCCTGGGGTAGACAAATAACAGCACAGACACATGCTCCATCCTCATGAACCCTACATTAAAGTGGGGAGACACAATAATAAAGTAAGATAGTTTAAACAGTAGATAATCAATAAAACAGCAACATACGCAGAGCAAATAGAAGACCTGCAAAACAGGAAAACTATACTTGTAAAAGAGTCAAGAATTTTTTGTTTGGAAATCATTTTATAAATTTGACTTCTACAAAAACATTTGTGAATTGACACATTTGTGTCACATTTGTGAATCTGCCTTGACAACGTGCTATAATATTGGAAATTGGCACTGCTGTGAAAGATTTTACTGATATTTTATTGGGTTTCATTGAGTAATGTCAATGGTCTAAGGTTTTACTAAAACCCAGCTACTGTATTTTGTTCTCTAGCCAATGAAATATGATGATATATCCTGTAACACATTTCTCCATGTCTCCTTTGGCTTCTGCATGTCTCAATTGAAAAGTTATAAAAACAACATTGGCTGTGAAAGTTTTCAACCCAATGGTGTTGAAAATTTTAATTATCTTTTTTTCTTTAGCCTCTGAATGTTTAATTTCAAAATGACAATGAAACTTAACTGGCACTGCAAAACTATTTTAAATATTTGGTTTCAATGTCATAATAAAGAACATTGTTTGCATTTGTAAAAATGAGGGGAGTAGCCTTTTACCATAGTTCTTTTTTCTTTTTCTTTCTTTCTTTTTTTTTTTTTTTAAATCTTCTTTCCTTCCTGCCTGTCTGTCTATCTTTCTTTGTCTTTTTCATTTGGATATTAATTTCAGGTACTTGCACATACTAGGCAAGGGTTATACCACTGAGATACAGGCCCAATCCAGTTTTATTTCTTAACTAATGATTATTTGGAAAAGAATTATTTCTTCCATGAGTTAAATAATCTTCTGATATGAAAGTTTTACTTTTCTCAGCATCTTTAGATATAGACAGTGCATCGATGGACTGAGAAAAATGAGATGTTTTAAAAATCAAATCATTCCTTAAATATAAGAAAAATGGTGTTTGCTATGTTTCAAAATAAACTAGTTTTGTATTCTGAAATAATGACAGTTTGAGATTAAATTTAAAACTTTAGAAAAATTTTCAAAAATTTTAAAAATATCCTGTAAATCAAAACGACATGTTAATGTCTTAATGTTTCCATGTAGACCAAAGGAGAATTGTAGAATTTCAAAATGACATTTATTGGGTGATAGTAACAGGATGGTGGAGTTATTACTTAAAAATTGAGATAGTACATGAAAACACACATATTTATGTATTCACATAAGATTTTGGAAAGAATGGAAGTATGCTTATACATATCTTCTGAGGATAAAAACCATGATGTCCTACATGACACTCAGTGTCTTAAAAGCCCACAGTAGACTTGTGCAAAAAATTACAAGAAAGGGCAAACTATGTCTTCATCTTATTGTGGAGATAGTTTTGACTTTACAGAACTTCTGAAATGGTCTTGGCCACTTCCTGGGTGCCATAAATATTCTTGGAGAACACTTATCCTACTAAAAAAATGGGGTTACTTCAAGAGTAAATTGGGCTGAGTCATGAAACAATATTAATATTACAATTTTCACATTTTCTTTTTTCACTAACAATAAACATTAAATTCAAATTGCTTCCTATTAGGAAATCAAAATACATGTTGTTTCCAAAGGAAAAGAAAAACCTTGATCCACATATACTTTTGTATATGTATATTAAGTTTGATCTATAAGAGGAGAAACATTTTGCCATTTTTACATGGCAATTGATATTAACTATAGTAATGGCAATAGTTTATATTATCAGATGAAAGCAAGGAACTTTTAGATGTAACATAATGATCACTAAATTATCAATTCATGGATACCCTGTTTTGGAAGGAACTTTAGCAGTTACCTATTTCAATTGTTCATCAAATGCTCAAATACTTCCTTATAGCTTCCCTGACAGGTTCACTCTTGGTCCTCTATGTAATGAAGAATCTTCAGTACTCTAGGTTGCCATTTGTATATGAAACTCTTTCTAGAAGTCCTTTTGTCTAACTGACATTGACTTTCTTTGTAACCCACTTATGAATGATTTTACTAGTTTTATACCTGAGCCAGATGAAGACATTCTGAATCAATCTTCGAAAGTCTCCTCAGTGTATACTGGTATTTCGTAGGAAGTGCCTGGATTCTGTTAATCTGAAGGTTTCTTTAAATTTGCTCCTGGTCTAAAATTTGATAGTTCTCATTCCCTTTCTCTCTCTCTCTCTCTCTCTCTCTCTCTCTCTCTCTCTCTCTCTCTCTCTCTCCACACCACACACACACACACACACACACACACACATAAGAGTCCATACCAGATGTGTGATCCTATGCTATCCTGCTAATCATTAGGATCTCAGTTTTATTTTATACACACACACACACACACACACACACACACACACTACAGTGGACTGCATTACAATTCTTATTACACATATAGAGCACAATTTTTCATATCTCTGGTTGCATAGAAAGTATGTTCACACTATGCATGTCTTCATACATGTACTTTGGATAATAATGATCATCACATTCCACCATCATTTTTATCCCCATGCCCCCTCTCTTCCCCTCCAGCCCCTCTGCCCTATCCAGAGTTCGTCTATGCCTCCCATGCTCCCTCTCCGTATCCCATTATGAATCAGACTCCTTATATCAAATAAAACATTCAGCATTTGTTTTTTTTTTTGGATTGGCTAACTTCACATAGCATTATCTTCTCCAAGCCATCCATTTACAGGCAAATGCCATGATTTTATTCTCTTTTATTGCTGAGTAATATTCCATTGTGTATATAGGCTACATTTTATTTTATCCATTCATCTATTGAAAGGCATCTAGATTGGTTCCACAGTATAGCTATTGTGAATCATGTTGCTAGAAACATTAATGGAACTGTGTCCCTGTAGTATGCTATTTTTAAGTCTTTAGGGTATAAACTGAGGAGAGGGATAGCTGGGTCAAATGATGGTTCCATTCCCAATTTTCTAAGAAATCTCCATACTGCTTTCCATATTGACTGCACCAATTTGCAGTCCACCAGCAATGTATGAGTGTACCTTTTCCCCACATCCTCGCCAACATTTGTTGTTGTTTGTATGCATAATAGCTGCCATTCTGACTGGAGTGAGATGAAATCTTAGAATGGTTTTGATTTGCATTTCTCTAATTGCTGGTGATGATGAACTTTTTTCATATATTTGTTGATTGATTGTGTATCATCTTCTGAGAAGTGTCTGTTCAGGTCCTTGTTCAGGTACAATTATTGATTGGGTTATTTGTTTTTCTGGTGCTTAGCTTTTTGAGTTCTTTATATACCCTAGAGATTAATGCTCTATCTGATGTGAGAGAGGTAAAGATTTTCTCCCAAGATGTAGGCTCCCTATTCAATTTACAGATTGTTTCTTTGGCTGAGAAGAAGCTTTTTAGTGTGAATCCATCCCATTTATTGATTTGTGATTTTAATTCTTGCACAAAGAGAGTCTTATTTAGGAAGTTGGGGCCTAATCCCACATGATGGAGATTAGGGCCTACTTTTTCTTCTATTAGATGCAGGGTCTCTGGTTTTATTCCTAAGTCCTCCATACATTTTTAGTTGAGTTTTGTGCATGGTGAGAGATAGGGGTTTAATTTCATTTTGTTGCGTATGGATTTCCAGTTTTCCCAGCACCATTTGTTGAAGAGGCTATCTTCTCTTGAATGCATGTTTTTTGGCACCATTGTGTAATATGAGATAATTTTAATTTTGTGGGTTAGTCTCCATGTGCTCTACTCTGTAACATTGGTCTACCAGTCTGTTTTGGTGCCAATACCATGCTGTTTTTGTTACAATTGCTCTGTAGTATAGTTTAAGGTCTGGTATAATAATGCCACATGCTTCACTCTTCCTGCTAAGGATTGCTTTAGCTATTTTTGGTCTCTAATTTTTCCAGATGAATTTCATGATTGCTTTTTCTATTTCTATGAGGAATGTTATTGGGATTTTGATAAGAATTGATTAAATCTGTATAGTGCTTTTGGGAGTATGGTCATTTTGACAATATTAATTCTGCCTATTCAAGAGCAAGGGAGATCTTACCATCTTCTAAAGTCTTCTTTGCCTTCTTTCTTTAGGGTTCTATAATTTTCATTATATAAATCTTTTACCTCTTTCATTAAGTTGATTCCCAAGTATTTTATTTTATTTTATTTTTTTGAGGCTATTGTAAATGGGGGTAGTTTTCCTCATTTCCCTTTCTGAGGATTTGTCACTGATATACAGAGATGCCTTTAATTTATGGGAGCTGATTTCATAACCTGCTACTTTGCTGAATTCATTTACTAGTTCTGAAAGTTTTCTGGTAGATCTTTTATGGTCTTCTATGTTATAAAATCATATCATCAGCAAATAATGCCAATATAAGTTCTTTTCCTGTGTGTATTCCTTTAATTTCTTTTGTCTGTCTAATTGCTCTGGCCAGTGCTTCAAGAAATATGTTAAATAGAAGTGGTGGAAGAGGACATCCCTGTCTTATTCCAGTTTTTAGGAGAAATGCCTTTAATTTTTCTCCATTTAGAATTATATTGGCCTGGGGATTAGCATAGATAGCCTTTATGATGTTGAGATGTGTTTCTGTTATCACTAATTTTTCTAGTGTCTTTTCTTTTTCTTAAAAATTTTGTTCACGCTTCACTTTTATTTTGAAACAAGGTCAAAATAAAGTTACGTACTTTAACTTACAATGTTCCTGCCTCAGCCTCCTGAGTAGCTGGGATTACAGGGGTGTATCATCATGCCTGGCTAGTTATATTTCACTGTAAAAAATGATATTGCTTAGGCTTATTAGCCACACTACTAAATTTCATATTTGGATGAACATGATTTGTGGCTCCCTAAAATTAAATCTATTTTACAAATGATAATTACTTCCCACCATCAAAACCATATTCTTTGGGAGGAAATAAGCAATTTCAACAAATTCCAAAAATGCTCTGAACAATTACAACCATAGACATAACATATTCAAGGTCACCTCTTAGTATATACATTTTCCCTCCAGTACTGGGGATGAACCCATGGCTTCATACATGCTAACACTCTACCACTGAGCTATATCCATTTTGTGACAGAATCTTCCTAAGCTGCAGGGGCTGGCCTCAAACTTGTGATGCCCCTGCTTCAGCATCCCAAGTAATTGGGATAACAGGCATGCACCACTGCACCAACATTCAAGCAAATCTCTTTGAAGAAGATGGAAATGAGCTGGTTATATGTCCTCTTTTCTATCTATGTCCCTTCTTTGGTGATTTTTTCCCCACATCCTAATACTTTTAAATGAATCTACATAATATTGAGTCTCAAATTTATATTCTCCCAGACCTCATCCAAACTGCTGGGCTTGCACATCTAACTGCCCAAATCCCCACCTGGGTGTCTTACCAGAATTAACATGTCCATCTCAGATACATAGAATCTCTTCTTTTCCATCTTCCCTATCTCAGATACTAACAACTCTAATCTTCCTGGTAGCCAAGCTAGGAACCTTCTGGTCACATTCTCTCATACCCCACATCCAGTCAATTAGAAAATCCTTTTGGTAATACCTTGAAAAATATGTCCAGAATCCACTGATTTCTGTTACTAACACCCTTGTTAAGCCATAACCATCCCTCACATGTGCAAAAACCTAACCAGTCTTCCACCTTTGCCACCTTTCATCCACTCTTCACATAGCAGCTAAGATAGTCCTTTTACAAAATAAATTTCTCTACTAAAATCGTTCCAGTGGTTCTCAAAGTTCTGTGAGGCCTGGCATAACCTGGCTCCCAACTTGACCCTTCTCAGACCTCACGGGACCTCTTTTCCTCTTCCTGCTCTCTGGTCACACTAGGTTCCTTCCTGCTCCTTGAACACCAGGAATGCTTCCTTCACAGAGGAATGGGGCCTCTTCCCCAGATGCCCACATTCTCATCATGGTCTCCCATTGTTCTCACCAGAGTCCTCTCCTAAAAACCTGGAGTGACAAGCACATCATTTCTTTGCCTGCTTTGTCTTCATAACACATCATAATGCAACTTTCTTATTTTTCTTAGTATCTGACTTTCCAACTAAAAAAGAAATCAGTGTCTTTGTTTCTTTTACCACTCCACCATAGCACCTATAATGAATAGAGTACTTTATACAAATTCCTTCCCCTACTCCCTAACTCCTTCCTTTAATGTGTCCCTATCTATATTCAGGAGGAAACCATGGCATCCTCATTAGCCATTTATCAAACTGCAGCTTTGTAGGTGCATTTCCTGATCGCTCCCTTCCTTTTGCCTGTCTCAAATTCACAAAGAATCTTTCTTCATACTGGTAGACTCAGCTTCCACAGAAATGACAACCACACAGAGTGTAGCATACACTGGTTACCAATAGGACAAGGCTCTTGGAATTTTTATATGAGAACTGATTTCACTCCTTTTAAAAGAAAATTTTAAAAATCAATACCACCATCATGTTTTGAAAACTAAGAAAAATCTTCTCATAATCCCCCCTTTGTCTTATATAATTTCTGCCATTTTTGTGTTTTTCCAGGTAAATATGTAATTTCGCAGTTGAAAATAACATACTACACAATTCAATATCTTGATCTTTTTTACTTATTTTCTTTTTCTTTTTTCATTTATTGAAAGGATTTTTTCAAATTTATTCTAATTTCCTAAGATTTTCTTCCTGTTGCTACATGAGGGTTTCCTAACTACATTTAAATAGCTATAGAATATTCCATCAAGTGGTTGGGCCATAATTTAACTAATTGTTCTCCTAAAATTGTTGGTGCTAGTTTTCCATTAGTATAGTATTCCTTTATGCATTTAGTTTTTTTTTTTTTTCCTTCCTTCAGATTCTTTTATTCTTTTAAAGTTAAATTCCAGATATGAGATTACTGGGCTCAAAGACAGATACACAGAGCCTTTGTGGATCTTTAAGACAGGATCTCCTGTGTGGCCCAGACTGGCCTTGAACTCCTAAGCTTAAGTGATCCTTCTGACTCAACCTCCCAAGTGCTGGCAGGTGCCACCACATCCACTTCCTTTTAATGGGTCTTAGCACAGAATGCCAAAGTGTTCTCCCAAAGAGGTGACACAAGTGATAATACAGAAGAAAACCATGCACTCACTCTTTTCACGGCTCCTTCCCCAACACGCTTCAACTGTCTCACTTGTGTCCTCAGCTCCTCACAGGACAGCCAGGGTGAGCAGTTTTTCATCTGCCCCATTTTGAAGTAACCATGCAGACAGGATCTAGGGTCCTTGGTGGAATGTTGAAGGGATATGAAAAATCAGTCGAGGCAGAGGTAAAGGAGCACATTCATAAGGGCCATGGCAAGCAGCAGCCCACCAACATGGGGGACTTCTCTGTGGGTAAGACCTTTCCTGCTCCCCTGGGCTTTCCTTTCCATGGTGTTTTTCTGTATCAGTTCCTTCCAGGAGCGTCTTCCTTCTCCCAGCTACGTCTCCATCCAGTTGTCTGTGTCGACCAGTGTTCTGGTTGGTCTCAGGGACTGGTTTGAAAGTCCTCTGAACTTCTGCAAGATTTTCCTGCATGGTCTCTCCCTTCTTTCTCTTTTCCAATCCATTCTCCACACAGCAGATATGATCTTTTCTTTACACAGCAACAAACCCATAAATAACAAGCGCCAGATAGAAGGACTGATGTCTCCCTGTCAGGGGAAGAGTCTTCCGGCCATCAGCAGCAGGATAGGAGGGGATGGGGACCTGTGCAGCCCAGCAGGTGAGGCACACCTCCAAGTGGGTGACCCGAGGCTGTCCCGAGTCTGGCCCCATCCACCCGGAGCCTGGGCCGGAGGCACTGGCCAGCCAGGTGTGGCCAGGCACAAAACAGAGCCTCCTTGGGTGTCTTTCAGGGACTCACGCCAGCAGAACTCAGCAACTCTCGCCTGTGTGCACGCAGTTTCTCTAGTGTTTTGAACATGATGGGGTACTGTATTTTGTCAAATCCTTTTTCTGTGTCTATTGAGATGATCATATGGTTCTTATCTTTAAGTCTATTGATATGATATGATGAATTACATTTATTGATTTCCTTATGTTGAACCAACCTTGCATCCCTGGGATGAACCCCACTTGATCATGGTGCATGATCTTTTTGATATGTTTTTGTATTCAATTTGCCAGAATTTTATTGAGAATTTTTGCATCTATGTTCATGAGAGATATTGATCTGAAGTTTTCTTTTTTTGATGCATCTTTGCTTGATTTTGGAATCAGGGTGATATTGGCTTCATAGAATGAGTTTGGAAGTGCTGACTTTTTTTCTATTTCCTGAAATAAATTGGAGAGTATTGGTATTAGTTCTTCTTTAAAGGTCTTGTAGAACTTGGCTGTGTATCCGTCCAGTTTTAGGTTTTTCTTTGTTGGTAGACTTTGGATGGCGTCTTCTATTTTATCACTTGAAATTGATCTGTTTAAATTGTGTATATCATCCTGATTCAATTTGGGCAAATCATATGACTCTAGAAATTCGTTGATGCCTTCAATATTTTCTACTGTATTGGAATACAATTTTCCAAAATAATATCTAATTATATTCTGTATTTCTGTAGTGCCTGTTGAGATATTTCCTTTTTCATCACTTATGTTAGTAATTTTAGTTTTCTCTCTCCTCTTCGTTAGCATGGCAAAGGATTTATCAATTTTTTTTTCAAATAAACAAATTTTTGTTTTGTCAATTTTTTCAATTGTTTCTTTGGTTTCAATTTCATCTTTAATTTTAATTATTTCCTGTCTTTTACTGCTTTTGGTGTTGATTTGTTCTTCTTTTTCTAGGGCTTTGATATGTAATGTTAAGTAATTTGTTTGTTGACTTTTTCTTCTTTTAAGGAATAAACTCCATGCAATGAACTTTCCTCTTAGAACTGCCTTCATAGTGTCCCAGAGATTTTGATATGTTGTATCTGTTTTCATTCACCTCTAAATTTTTTTTTTTTATTTTTCTCCTTAATGTCTTCTGCAACCCTTGTTTATTCAGTAGCATATTATATTATCTACAGGTGTTGGAGCAAATTTTATTTCTTGTTTTATTATTGGTTTCTAATTTCATTTCATTATGATCTGAAAGAATGCAGGGTAGTATCTCTACTTTTTATATTTACTGAGTTGCTTTGTGGCATAGTATATGGCCTGTTTCAGAAAAGGATCCATGTGCTGCTGAGAAGAAATTGTATTCTCTTTTTGAAGGATGAAATATTCTACATATGTCAGTTAAGTCTAAGTTATTGATTCTATCATTGAGTTCTATAGTTTCTTTGTTTATCTTTGTTTGGAAGATCTATCTAGTGATGAAAGAGGTGTGTTAAGGTCACCCAAAATTATTGTGTTGTGGTCTATTTGACTCCTTTGTTGTTGTTGTTTTGGATTTTGAATTTAACACTTGTTTATTTATTTTATATGTTAGATTGAATTTTGGAGTTGTAATTGCACATTTTTCTGATCTGAATTAAAGTGCTATCTTTTTTAAATTTTTTATTGGTTTTATTTTTTAAATACATGACAGCAGAATACATCACAATTCTTATTATACATATATAACAATTTTTCATATCTCTGTTTGTATATAAAGTATGTTCACACCAATTCGTGTCTTCATACATGTACTTTGGATAATGATGTCTTTCACATTCTACCATCCTTGCTAATCCCCTGTTCTCTCCCTTTCTTTCCCACCCTTCTTCCTTATCTACAATTCATCTATTCCTCCCATGCTCTCCCTCCCTACCGCACTATGAGTCAGCCTCCTTATATCAGAGAAAACATTCAGTGTTTGTTTTTTTTGGGGGGTTGCCTAATTTCGCTTAGCATTGTCTTCTCCAAAGCTATCCATTTACCTGAAAATGCCATGATTTTATTATCTTTTATTGCTGAGTAATATTCCATTGTGTATATATGCCACAAGCTTTTTTTATCCATTCATCTATTGAAAGACATCTAGGTTAGTACCACAGTTTAGCTATTGTGAATTGTGCTGCAATAAACATTGATGTGTCTATCTCCCTGTAGTATGCTGTATTTTTTGGGTATAGACTGAGGAGAGGGACAGCTGGGTCAAATGGTGGTTCCATTCCCAGATTTCCAAGGAATCTCCATAATGGCTGCACCAATTTGCAGTCTCACCAGCAATTTATGAACGTGCCTTTTCCCCCACATTCTCGCCAACACTATTGTTGATCTAGTCTGTTGGTTATGCTTTCCATTGAGTTTTTATTTGATTTATTGTATCCTTCATTTCAAGGATTTCGGACTAGTTTTTTTTTTTTTTCAGAGTCTCTCCCTCTTGAAGTAATCTTTTGCTACTTGTTATTTGCTTTCTTATCTCCTTGTTGGAGTGATCAATTTTTGCCTGTATTTGCTCATTTAGGTCATTCTTTAATTCACAGATCATTTGAATTATGAACCTTCTGAACTCCTTCATTGACTTTGCTGTCCATGGCTTTTTTTTTTTTTTTTTTTTTTAAATAGTATCCTGGTTTGTTTGGGGCACTTTCCTCCCTTGTTTTCTCATGTTATCTATGTGTCTTCCTTTCTTGCAGTGTAGATCTGAGATATTACATTTTCTTCTCTATATTCTTATAGTACCCATGCAGATTGTCTGAACCTCACCTTAATATTGGGCTTCCATGCCCTGCCATTGTCCCTCAGTGTGTGCATCTAAGGTTGGTGGTGGCAATAGCAGAGGTAACTTGATATAATAGTCAAGGTGTCCCTGGATGGAAGCAATGTCTTTCAGAGAAGGGGCTGCAAGAGTGGGCCTCTCACTCGCTTTGGGATGCCTGCTCTGAGATGCAGCTGCTTGTAGGTCCTGTCTGTTGCCAAAAAGTTAGGGGCTACTGTGTGGGGAAGGTTGTGACAATGATTACAGAGTCACAAGATGAAAGTAGGTTAGGCTTAGGCTCCCAGGTGTGGCGTGCGGGGGGTGGGGCGTGGGGAGGGGGGCGAACTCAGACCTACCCTGGACCTGGGTCCTGCACAAATCAGTTTGGACAAATCTGGGCCAGGCCTGACTTCCCTGGTAGCCTGCTGGTCAGAAAGGATGGTTCTGTGCCAGAGGCTAGGCTCTGGTGGGTGTCTTAAAAGTTTAAGCAAACATGTAGGTATATATTAAGGGCAATTTTCTTTAAATAATTATAATGGTTTAAAGTAAAAGTTACACATGGTCCTGGGAGGTTGACAACATATGGAGTATAATTCATATAATAATTATAAAATAAGGGCAAATGACACTAAACAGGCATATTCTTTTGTAAGTCATCTGTGTTTTTTATGAAGTCATAAAATGTTAACTTGTAGGCCATAAAAATTAGATATGTTTAAAAATTTTTTGTAATTATAGATGGACATAATACCTTTTACTTTATTTATTTATAGGTGGTGCTGAGGATTGAATCTAGGATTTCACACGTGAAAAACAAGTGCTCTACCACTAAGCCATAACCCCAGGCCCCTAGATATATGTTTTAATACCTAGAGTAATTTTTTTTTAATTTGAGAGAGAGAGAGAGAGAACTTTTTTAATATTTATTTTTCAGTTTTTCAGTGGACACAACATCTTTATTTTATGTGTTGCTGAGAATCAACCCAGTGCCCCATGCATGCCAGGAGAGCATGTTACTGCTTCAGCCACATCCCCAGCCCGAGAGTAATAAAGATAATATCTATTTTTTAATCAACAAAATTGATAAATGCCTAGCCAGTCAAATGAAGAAATGGGAAAAGAGAACAGTGAAAGTGAAGGAGTGACATGAGAGATTTTCCTTCTCTAAAGTAATGAATCAATTTATAATCAAGACTAGTGGTAGAGAAGTAGCACTATGCATTCATCAAGGCCTATGAGATATATTCCACAAATAGTAAATTTTATTGTATATAAATTTAAGAACCAGGATGTGAAGGAGACTCAAAAATTAAATACAAACTTTAGCAAAGGAACCAAATTATACCAGAAATAAAAAATATAACCATAGTGAAGGAGGGTGGAAAAAAATGATTAATCTGAGAAACATGGAAGTCAATATTTAATTCTATACTTTAAGGTTAAGAAATTAAAAAAATTGTACATAGATAGTATAGTCTTCACAGAAAATTTGTTTATCATATGAAACTCCTAAGTACACTTTATATAGAGTTGGAGATATAAGTATATCACAGATAATGAGAAAAGAATCACAAATAAATAAACGGGAAGGTTGAGATGAACTTTGGTTTTGATTGAAATCAGATTTACCAGTATGAACTGATGGCATTTAAAAGTACATAGAGATAGCTGGATACACTAATAATCATAAATCTATGTTATTATATATGGGTATATCTTTAGCTTTGTCACTGAGAAAGCTATAAGCTGTGCATTTGCATATTTATTACTCTTTGGTATTCTAAATATTATTGCTCTCAAATCAAAAGAATCAAAGATATATGATTTACCTCCAGAATGGGACAAGAAAACACAAGATTAATCTAAACAATACTGTGGTGTCAGAAAATAATGAAGTGTTCAAAAATGATGGGAACACATTAAAATGGCACAGACATTGAGCTGAAAAGTTCCCAATAGCCACAGCTAAAACAATCTGACAACAATCTAACTATTTATAATATTACATTATGATAAATAAAAGTAATTTATAAATGCACATGAATAGTATAAAATATATATGGAGAGAAAAATATATAAGACTTGCAATTAATGCAAGTATTAGAAATAAAAAGAAATTAAAAAATCCATGCTAGAGACCACAGTAATAACTTTTACTACAAAGATCCTCTGATGAATCCTAAAATTAGGAAGTAAAAGTTTGAGATAAAACTGGATGTTTGCATGGTCTCAAAATACCTCTAATTTCCCCCCCAATATAGCCATTCTTCATGTGTAGAAAAATACCAATTTTTCAGTGGAAAAATTTAACAGACACTACCTTAACCAGACAATTATAGTTAATATTTCAAGTAGTAAAATATATTAACATCATATAACTCTTGACACACTGCATTGAGTAGCTCACATCATTTATGTTATTATTGTCATAATACATAACCTCAATTTAATCATGAAATAAGGTTAGATAAAGACAAGTGAAGTACATTTTATAGAATAAGTGAGGACTTTTATAAAAAAGTTGTCCTGCCATGTCTTCTTATTGGAGGAGACAAAGGTGAGAGATAAAAAAAAAAAAAAGAAAAAAGAAAAAAGAGAGACGATGGATATTTCATGTTTAAAATTAAGACTTTGGCCCACCATCTGCAGCACCCAGTCTGGGAAGGAAACTTATTACCTTCAATGTCCAGTCCATATAAAAGCAACAAGTTATGAAGCCACATGGTATCCCACTTCTTGGTTTATACCAAAAGTACTTAAAATCAGCATACTCCAGTGACACAGCCATATCAATGTTTATAGCAGCCCAATTCACAATAGCTAAACCGTGGAACCAACCTAGATGCCCTTCAACAAATGAATGGATAAAGAAAATGTGGTATATATATTCAAGGGAACATTACTCAGCTTTAAAGAAGAAAAAATTATGGAATTTTCAGGTAAATGGCTGGAACTAGTGAATATAACACTAAGTGAAAATAAGCCAATCCCTCAAAACCAAATGCCAAATGTTTTTTCTGATAAGCAGATACTGATTCATAGTGAGGCAGGGTAGGAGAATAATGAAAGGACTTTGGATTGTGCAGAGGGGAGTATGGAAGGGTGTGGAGCAATGGGGATGGGAAAGATAGTAGAATGGAACAGACATTATCACCCTATATATGTGTATAACTATACTACTGGTGTGACTCAGCACCATGTACAGCCAGAGGAATGAAAAGTTATGCTCCATTTGTGTACAGTGTGTGAAAATGTTCTACTGTCATGTATAAATAATTAAAACAAATTAAAAAAAAAAGAAAGAGAGGAATCCAAACTGGAAATAGCCCATTGTCCATCAGCAGATGTACAGATTAGCAACAACAATAAAAAAACCAATACCATTAAGAATGAAGAAATTACTGGTGCAGAAAACCACAATGATGCATCTCAAAAATCATTGTACTTAGTGAATAAGGCCAGACATAAAAGAGTACACACTAATTCACTGACATATTTAATTTAAGAAAAACAAACAACAACAACAATAAAGATCAATCTGGATTGGCTATAGAGCAAAAAAGTGCTACAAAGAGACACCAGGAATTTTTTGGAGGTGAAGAAAATATTCTGCCTGTGAATTCTGTTGATGGTTTCATGGGTGTATACATTTACAGAAACTCATTATTGTACACTCTATATGGATGTAATTTGTGGCATATTAAATATAATTCAATAAACTGAATACAAATAAAATGGAGTAATATAAATTAGAATTTGGAGTAGCCTCAAAAATCATCTAGTGGTCTTTCTTGAAATTGTAATAAAAAGAAGGGGGAGAAGTAAGATTGGCAGCCATTATTAAGTCAAACAACAATAAGTGCTGGCGAGGATGTGGGGAAAAGGGTACACTTGTACATGGCTGGTGAAACTGCAAATTGGTGTGGCCAATATGGAAAGCAGTATGGAGATTCCTGGGAAAGCTGGGAATGGAACCACCATTTGACCCTTCTCGGTCTATTTCCTGAGGACCTTAAAAGAGCATACTATAGGGATACTGCCACATCAATGATCATAGCAGCACAATTCACAATAGCTAGACTCTGGAATCAACCTAGATGCCCTTCAATAGATGAATGGATAAAAAAAAATGTGGCATTTATACACAATGGAGTATTACGCAGCACTAAAAAACGACAAAATCATGGATTCTGCAGGGAAATGGATGGCATTAGAGCAGATTATGCTAAGTGAAGCTAGCCAATCCTTAAAAAACAAATGCCAAATGTCTTCTTTGATATAAAGAGAGCAACTAAGAACAGAACAGGGAAGAAGAGCATGAGGAAAAGACTAACATTAAACAGAGATGAGTGGGGGAAGAGAAAGGGAGAGAGAAGGGAAACTGTATGGAAATGGAAGGAGACCCTCAATGTTACACAAAATTACATATAAGAGTTTGTCAGGGGAAAGGGGGAAAAAAAGGGAGAGAATTAAGTAACAGCAGATGGGGTAGAGAGGGAAGATGAGAAGGAAGGGGAGGGGGGATAGTAGGGGTTAGGAAAGGTAGCAGAATACAACAGTCATTAATATGGTAATATGTAAAAATGTGGATGTGTAACTAATGTGATTCTGCAACTTGTATTTGGGGTAATATTGGGAGTTCTTAACCCACTTGAATCAAATGTATGAAAGATGATATGTCATGAGCTTTGTAATGTTTTGAACAACCAATAAAAAAAAAAGGAAGGGGGAGAATACTGAATCGAGAAAAGATAAACTACTTACCAAAGTTCCTGTAAATAATGAATGGATCATAAGTTAGAATCTAGGCCTTTTGTTTTCCTATCTATATTGTATACACACATATATGTAGATATATATGTAGGTATCCTGTATACATATATGCATATATGTATGTATATATAATATAACATTTAAAATACTGTGGGATATTAGGCTTTTTCTCTCTTGTTTAAACTTTGAAAGTGACTTATTCTTAACATGGCCTGGCTAAACTGGCTATTTTGTCTTTCCTGCTGGAAGGGATGAGAAAAGGCTGCTGGATTCTCAGAACATATTGGTTTGCCTGGCTTTTCCAGAAATGATAGGAATTCCTATTAGGATATATTTCCAAGGCCAGGAAATGTTTTCAATAAGCCATCAGGAGTTTTGGCTCAACTTTTTGTTCAGTTCATGCTTTTTGGGCTTCACAGAACACTCAATCTACAACATGTGCTAGAAACCTGGAAAAGGCTAAGATTGAAAACTTCTGCTGTCTATCATCTGCTGCTTTGTTTTTATTCTTTCATTCAGTGCTCCCTTTCCACCTGCTTGGAAAAGTAAGCCTCCGGATAGCAAAAGAGATGGGAGTTGAGGTTTAACCCTCCCCCTGGCTTTAAGCGGGTCCTCTGCATTTCCCTCTTAACCAGTATATTCAAGCTAGAGTCAGAATTATTATTTTGTCATTTTCAATGCTCCGCTCAAAAGGAAAAGTGTTTGAACATTATTTTACTTAGCACATTCCAGCATTCATCTAGAAAAAGAAAAGTTCAATTCAGTTCAAACATGCAGCAGGAGCTGTGGAAGGTGAGAGGATTAATAAGCATTTAGGGGGCGTGGAGTCCTGTAGGGAGGACAGATGCACTACTTACATGAAGATATATGTTGGGTATTCGCATGAGATATTCTTTCCTCCCTGTCAGGCTGAATAAATCATAACAGAGGGATTTGGGAAAAGAAAGATCTAAACTTAACCTTAAAAAAAAAAGTAGGAAAAAAGCAAAGTACAAATATGAACTTTTTTCACTGTAAGTTTCCTTATTTTTGAAGTGAATGTTTCGATAACCTTAAAACTAATTCTGCTACTCTGTCTGTCCTTTTTAATTGGATGATGGAATAGGTCACTTCTGAAGTCCAACTCCTGGAAATTGCTCCATGTTTATAAGCCCTAAATGCTGCCATCCTTCCCTCAGGTCTCTGGGAATCCAAAAAGGAAAGTTGGTTCCCTGCAAAAAAACTCTATCTACTTGCACGTGGCTGGGCCCATTCTCAAACTTTTGGCTCATCTTGCTAGGTCATTTACAAAGATGCAGATGTTTCTCAAAAGTGGCAAAAAGATCAAAGAGACTTTTTGTGCCTGATGTGCTGAAATGGGTCTGAGTTCTGTTAAATCTGATCTGAACATATTAAATAAAGCCAGAAACTGGTGGCTTGCAAGAAGTTGCTGGTGAAGTGTGGAGCGTCATGGGTCAAAATTATTGCACACACACAAAAATGCCAGCTTTTATTGCCCTTTTTACAAATTGTGTCTGAAGATCAAAAACTAACAAAATGGCTGCTGCTACACATTATGATTAAACTGTTTTAAAATATTAGTAATTCTGCAATTAATTAGCACAAGTCTATGGACTATTGTTTGTTCCTTTTTTTATTTTAAATATGACCAAAGAGTGTACTTATCAAATGTAATGATGGCCCAAAGCAAAGCTTAATAAACAAATACTGAATGAGCATTTGCCTCATTAAAAAGCACTGAATAGGAACCAAGGAAAGGAATAAAAACATTTACACAGTTCTTATCCTTGTGGAGGACACATATTATAGGGGAGAATCAAACACACATTTAATGGGAATACAAATAGATTCCATAAATTTGTACAATAGAGTTATGGAGTTTGAAGAGTAAGAGGTCAAGTAAAGTTGATTTAGACAGATTTTTTTTTCTTTACTGTATTAAAACTACTTCTCATGATCTATTCTTTTTACCTTAAGTATTTACTTTGTACTTAGTACCAAGTTCCAGGCTCTCTGTGAAGTGATGAATGATAATCTTGGATAATGTTTTAAATAATAATTATTGTATTTATAGTTAGACCCTGTCTCAAGAATATTTACATTTTAAAGCTATGAAAAATGTGGGAATAAAACTATTGGTATAATAACAGGCAGAAATATTGATATATTTGTTGTAGGCTCTTGGATGTGTCATGCTAACATCTCTTCAATTAAACCATTCTATTGAAAGATAATAGCAGTGCATGTTTGAGTGATGTGAATGATGTCTCTGATATGTCCTGTGTAGTCCGTTATTTTTTAAAAAAAAAAAACTCTATGTAATTAGTTGCTGCTTATGATTTGAATATTTTCTCTGAAATTTGCATACTTTGTTGCTATGGATCTATAATTTTCCTAAAAATTAAGGGTGAAACAAATTTTCATTTTAAGTATAAAAGGTGTCTCCTATAATAGATAATAATTTCACAGTTAGGATGCAGGCTAGCCTGAGAGGATCTGATAAGCAGAGTGAATAGTGTCATTTCAATATAAACACTATAAACACACAGGAAACTGAATTTTAAAATTTCAGAAAAATGTACATAACAGAAAAAAAAAGAAAAGCTCAACAACTTGAGAACTAGACTAAGATTCTTTCTGTGTGTACTTTCTTCCTACAGCATAAAATTATCTTAGATATCAAGAAAGAAACCACGTGAACTTCTTTTGTGTTCCAAGATTCTAACATCCTATGATCTCACTTTCTATTTGGGCAAATTTGCATATTTTTGCTTCTGAATACAACTAAAGCTCTATATTTGAGAGAAAAGATGTTATCATTCACTTAAGAAATATTTACCAAGCATGTTTTGGGCTTTTGATATTGTGCTTAAAGCTGAAGATTGGAAGCAAAGGGCCTGGTTCTCAGGCAGGTTTAATTCTGCTGATGATTTAGATAAACTAATAATATTTACATATGCAAAAAAGCAACACACATTTTACAAGTGAGAGAGTTAGGTATTTAATTTCCCTTTTAAGTATTTTTTTTATTTCTCAATATTCTTTCTCACATCTTTTTTTTTTACCAGTTTCACCTCTTTTTATTATTTAGAGTGAAGATGATTCTCTAAGGAATTAAGTTTGCAGTTTAGTCCTTTTAGGAGCAAAGACTTCTAAATATGGTAAGAAATTTCTTAGGTGCCACCATAATATTTCTAAAAAAGTTGTTATTTCTAACTCTTGGGCAAGAATGATACATGTTTTCAGCATAGTTGAGCAAGCAGTATGTGATATAATTGTCATTAAGACATGAAAGAGCTGGGCACAGTGGTGGGCACCTGAAATCCCAGTGGCTCAAGAGGATAGCAAGTTCAAAGCCAGTGTCAGCAACCTAGTGTGTCTCTAAGTAACTTAGCAGGATTCTGTCTTTAGGGGAAACAAACAGAGAAACAAAAGGTTGGGGATGTGTCTTAGTGGTTAAATGCCACCGGGTTCAATACCTGGAACAACAACAATAAAAAGACATAAAACATAACTTGAGTTAATTCATATTTACTCCATATAAATATTCCATATAGCAGCAAAAAGTTCAGCCAGCTGAAAGCAAGGTTTGTATTGGATAATACTAAGCAGAAGTTTCTAACACTGTAAGATTCCTATCATTAGCCAGTCACACATCTCTGAAAAGAATGACATCTTATTGAAAGAAGAGACCCACCCAGTTGCATCTGCCTTGAATTCCAATGTTGTCTTTATTAGCAAGAGTTATTCCTGGTGCTAAACATGTTGTGACCAGAGATTGTCCAATTTACCAATTCAGGGCCCAGAGGGTGGTGCCAAATAATTTTAGTCTAACTGATGAGATAGTAAAATTGATTGTGTCAAAGTCTAAAAAGGTAACTTTTGTCTTATTTTATCATATACATTTGATTTCAAATGAAAAACTTGTATTTTCACTTCCTATGTTTGAACATTATTGACTTTTATAAGCCTTATACAGTGAACTTTGAGGGCAGACTGCCTGGATCAAATCATATTTTTGACATTCACTAGATATATGTACTTGTGCTAATTGACCACCTTTATTCCTCAGTTTCTTTATTCATAAATGGCAATAATCATTTTACCTAACTCTTGTGGTTATTCTGATGATTAATTGAGGAAAAAAATCTTAGACTAATGCCATATTTTTAACACACTCTCATATATTTTTCCTTATTCTGCTCAAAATTTTCTACTTCCTAATGGCCAAGCTTTCTTTTGTATATGATTAAGGAAGAACAGGCCTGAGTTCTTCCACCTCTTTCCTCTTTTCTTTCTTAAGTTTTTTTTTTTTTTCCTATTCTTAACTAACCCACTGCATTGACAGTAGAGCAAACCCATCTTGTTTAATTTGTTTGCTTAATTTACATAGCAGTTTTTGCATTATTATAAAGTTCTCCAGAAAATTCCATTATTGATACCCATAAATTTTAGAAAATAGGTGAACTAGAAAAACAACAATGTTTACAATGATTTGACATTTGGAACACATTGGTCTTCTTCTTTCGGGTTGCTTAAACGACTTTAGCAGCACTTACATTTCACAGATGTTTTCTGGAATGCTATGTTGTTCATATGTTTAAATCTTAATCAATATGTGAACTGGAACAATCATGTTTTGAGATAAGAATATAAAAATCACCCTGAGTAATTATTTTATCACTGAAACAATAACAGATCTTAATGATACATAAAGTACTGCTTTCCTGAGTAACTGCTGGAAAGACTTGTGCATTGATATTGGATTAGGGAGTTTTCATGGCCAGAGGCTAACTCAGAGCCAAAGAGAATAAACATCATTTCCTATCTCAGGAGTTATTAAAAAAAAAAATCACAAAATTAGTTGCCGGGAAAATGCCACAGGATAAAGCAGAAATCTTTCTTTGATGTCAGATTATGTAGAAAAACCAGAAAAGTTTAGAGGAAAGTTAAGTGCAAAAATTGTAGTTATTTCTATAAAGTAAAATGAAAAGATATAGTTTACATTTTCTTCTTATAATAATGAAAAGCTAAGTAAGTCGTATGGAACTATCAAGACATTTCAGTTTAATACATATTTATGAACCATAACAGAATTAACAACAAACAACAATTGATAACACTTTTCTAAGAAAAAATGGGCTATGATTTTTAGCTCTTTCTACAATCCCAGTTTACCTATAATCAAATAATTTATTTCTGCACATTGAGAGTGAGATATATGAATATTACTGGTATTTATATTACTGATATTATGAATATCAACCCAATTTTGGGTTGATATGTTGATATTATAAATATCAAAGTTGGGTTGATATTTATAATATCAACAAATGCTACACAGAAGATACTTTAGAACTATTCTAGTTTGCCAACCTTTCTAAATTTGATTTTATACATCACATCTCAAAATGGGAAAGGACACAAAGGTGATTCCTGCTTTTTTTTTTTTTGCTACTTTTTCATTCATAATACCATTAGTGATGTCATAAAGAAATTTGATATAGCTCAGAAAGTAGTACAGAACAGAACCTGGGAATATTATAATATTGATTTGCTTTTTGTTTCTTTACTTTTAATTAAAAACTCTTAGTCTTTGTGTTCTTTTAGTCAGGGTTCCTTTGCATTCTCTCTCTCTCTCTCTCTCTCTCTCTCTCTCTCTCTCTCTCTCTCTCTCATATATATACATTTTGTTTGTTTAACTTTCTCCTTTTCCTGCAAAGTTGTGACTTCCCCAAAGGCAGTAACTGTGCCCTATTAATGACTTAATTTCAAATCTCTTTATTTTTTAAAAAAATGGATTGAATAAATCAATGAATTTAAATAATTTATGTCACAGATCCTCAAGTGGCTTTATTTTTCTTTCAAATTTTAAAACAACATATTGCAATAACAGATTGGGAACATAGATATAATTCCAATATTTTAGCATTGTTTACCCCCCAGAGAGATGGAAATCAAATAAGATGATATTTTATTGTCATTTTCAGATTTATGACTCAGTCTAATTGATTACATGAAGATAATAAGAAAACTAAATAATGTATTGGGAGTTCAATATTCCTGGAAGCATAAAATCCTTAGGGACAACAGCAGCTATAGTTTATTAAAATTTCCACGGTGCCTACTGTTACCAGGTTTTTCACCAGACCTTTCATAAATCTTTTATTAAATATTCAAGATAGATGCTTGTAGCCATTCCCCTTTTTTATTAAATGAGGAAGGAAGCTAAGATTAGTAACTTTCCCTGCATTACAGAAAAAAAGCCTAGAAATGGCAAAATCCCAGAATTAAATCATGATAGTAAACTCTGAAACATGCTGGTTTGTAGTGGGTCTTTTCTATTTTTTGGAGAAGATACACTCAGCTTGGAATGAAGTGGAAAGGGAACATTCTTTGGCAACTGGATCATTTTGGGTTTGCACATATATTCGTCTTCCAATAAGACACTTCACCTTTGTGGACTGTGAGTGAAGCAGCCTCTGTAGATACCATGACCACAGAGCCTGCTGACTCAGTGGTGGAGTGATGCAGTAGGTTTGCTTTCCATTAAGAACAGAAGGTCTCTAGGTAGAGACAGCTAAATCGTCCCTGCCCACAATTAAGCCTTTTACATGTGGTTCTCTGGCAGCCTGTCTGCCCTCTGTTCAAAGTAGAAAGGAGATTACCCTTGTAGGATACTATGTTTAACTCAAATCTGACAGAATTTAAAAAGCTAACTGATCCTGAAAAAAAAAAAAAAAAAGACCACTATGTTTGCATGAGATCAGACCATTGGTTCAATCCATACAAATAGACTTTAGTTGAATGCAGTTTGAGCTTACACATTCTTCTGTTTTTACCTACAACTCATGTGAATGAGGCTGTCAATCCATGGATCTTTTGCAAAGGTATGGGATCTGAAAGCTACCCACTGCTGATGACTGCTGCCTTCCCTGTTCTGTTAGAGAATGATGTAGAGAGACATTGCAAGGAACCGTGTGACCATTGAAGTGCAACTGCCCTGTAAACATGGTATACTTTCCTCCATAACACTTCTTCAAAAATCTGTGCTTATAAATGGAGATGACTTATCAACCCTTCTATCAATTCCTTCAGGGAGGTAGCTAAAATT
The DNA here is from genome assembly GCF_048772815.1 of Callospermophilus lateralis. NCBI lineage: Eukaryota > Metazoa > Chordata > Mammalia > Rodentia > Sciuridae > Callospermophilus > Callospermophilus lateralis. The sequence goes on along the minus strand of NC_135310.1, from coordinate 80,326,007 downwards.
AACCTTTGTGTCAGCTGCATGCTGTGTGTTGTATTTACAACCATTTTCTCCACTGGCGTCACCCTTCCAATCACTGCTTCTGTTTCCCTCTTCACAGTTCCGCCTGATCAACCTGGGTTCAGATTGAGGAAGGAGGCAAGTTACAAGCAAGGCACATATGGATTACTAAGAGGACTAGGTTGGAAAGACTGGAGACTTGGGTTTTCATTAGAGAGTTCACAAGAATTAGTTGTGTGATCTTGAATGATTTCCTTAATTTCTCCAAGTCCCACACAGTTTTCATTTAAAAATAAAAGACTCACAGAATTGACAGATGAGATTTCTTTCAGCTCTGTATTCAATAGTTGGCTGACAAATTGCCAGGAAACACCTTTGGTTTCTCATCAAAATTCAGAGATGTAAGATGTTTTGGGGACTTCATTTGGTGGTGAAAGGAGAGTGGAAGGACACAACTACTACACAGGGTCTCCTGACACTGGGCTTTAAAGAACAAGGGCTAGGTGGGTGTCTCTCTAAGCCCTACACCTGCCTGGAAATCTCTGCCATCACTGCCTTTTTCTTTCTGCCTGCCTTGACTTCCATCCAATCTGCTGTCCAGAACTATGCTTTCTAACTCCTCTTCAACCACAACCAAATCTGTCAGAAGCAGGGTTTTTTTTTTTCTCTTTCTTTCTCTAATTTTTATTGTTGTACTATAATTTCATATAAAGTGCAGTTCATTATGCCATCCATCTCATACCTCAGTACTTTCCCTTTCTCTCCTCCTTTTACCTAAACCTTGTGCTCTACTGATCTCTTTTCTCTAATTATTACTTCAATTAGTACACTAATTCTAAGTCTAAATTTAAATTTATGATTCTTTGTGGTATATTTTTACATGGAGACAGCATAACTTTATAGCTTTGTTTCCCAGGGCAGAGGCAAGTTTTCTTAATCACTCATCTGGACTATAATGATAACTATCCAACTAGTCCCTGCATTGTAGTTTTTTACAATTCAAGTGTATTTTATGACTTTTTTTTTTTCTCAGATTAGGACTCTTTTTTAGGAAAAACCTATTCATATCACTATCCTACAACAAAATCAAATCAAACAAAAACATCTTGAGTGAACTTCTACTGAAAATAATAGTTAAATAAAACTTAAACCATTTACCTTTGTAATTTGACTTAAATCTTCTTTTCCAAAAAAAGTAATTTCCAGTATTCTTTGCACAGATTGCATTCTGACAAATTCCCTTCATGGAGTTCCATATTTGATGTACTTTGGTGTAATTTATATTGTTGTTCTTTTTGAAAAAGTGTTCAGCAATATCTTTTCACCTACATCTCCCTAAGTCTCTGTACACCAAATCATACCCATCTGTCAAGGATCAGGTCAAATATTACCATATTCTCAAAGCTCTTCAAAATGCTTCCATCTGAAAGCATTTCCATCTCTTCATTTTTTATTCTTTAGTGTACTCATGGTAGTTATATCTCTATTGACATTTACTTATAGGTATAAATTTTTTTAAGTTGAATCTGAACATGATTTTCATAATCATTCTGTATTGTCTTAGAATAGTAATTTCTCAATAAAGGTTTAATAAATAGATAAATAGTCACATAGGCAATTCATCAAATTACACCACACTGTGATTCTTAATGTGAAGAAATTAAACTAGTAAACAACATTGGAAGGATTGTATTAGGATCCTTGAAAATGAGATTCACAAAATGATATTTAAAATTCCTATTGTTTTTATTTATTTCTTGGACAAAATATTCAACTAATTTTGAAATTGAAACTAACTCTAAAAGAGTATTTGATATTTTCATCCAAACGACTTATAGCTTTAAAAAACTGAAGATTACTGCCCTTGATTATTATTGGTGAATTTTTCTATAATTCTAAATTTAAATTTTCATTGTTTTAGGTGTAGTAATATTAGTCAGGCATTTCTGACCACAAATACAACTTTGAACTAAAACCATTTTTGTACCCAAGCTAGATTGGCTTTTATTCTGTTTTTGAATACTTTACTGTTCTGTAATAGCAGTAGTTACCCCTTATCCATAGGTTTTCACTTTCTGTGGTTTTAGCTAACTTCAGTCAACCATGGCTCAAAAACATTAAGTGGAAAATTCCATAAATAAACAAGTTCCAAATTGTATGCCACTTTGAGTAATATGATGAAATTTTATGCTGTTCTGCTCTATTTTGCTCAGGAAATGAATCATCCCTTTGTGCAGCATATCACACTATGTAGGCTACCTGCCCATTAGTCACTTAGTGGCCATTTCAGTTATCAGATCTACTGTCACCATGTCATAGTGTTTGTGTCCAAGAAACCCCTATTTAACTTAATAATGACTCCAAAGTGCAAAATAGCAATGCTGGCAATTTATAAATGCCAAAGAGAAGCTATAAAGTGCATTCTTTAAATTAAATGGTGAAAGTGCAATAAGAGATTTTAGGAGAGAGAGAAAGAGAGAAAGAAAGAAGGAAAAAAACAATTCCATAGCTTTTTATTATAGAATATTACTATAACTGTTCTATTTTATTATTAGTTATTACTGTTAATCTCTTACCAGATCTCTTTAATGAACTCATATTTAACCCAGGTGTGTATGAATAAGAGAAAAGATAGTCTTTATAGGGTTTGGGACTATCCAAAGTTTCAAGCATACACTAAGGGTCTTGGAATGTACCTTCCATGGATAAAGAGGGCTATTGCATAGTAATACATTTTGCTTCAGACTGAAAAATGTTATGTTTGAGTCCTGTATTCCCAATTTCATCTTCATTTACCTCTTGTTCCTTCAAGCCTAAAATTCTTTGCACAGGGTGAAAATAATGACATATTTCTAGTTTGAATTGTGTATTTTAAATGAAGGTTATTGTCCCGTTTTCTTAAGGTTTTAAGATTCTGATTGGTTGCTAACGTGTAAATCCTTCTCTTTATTGCTCAATGATCATTTCATCACTATTTTGTTTCATAGCTGGGTGACCACTTCTCTTTGTCTTCAAATAGCTCTGCTGTTTCATACCATGTGGTATTTATATCAAGTTGCCCCCTTTTGTTTGTTTATGACATGGTGCACTGATTTGATTTTCCAGTCCATATAGCTTATATATAAATTATCCCATCCCAGCTCATCCATTACACTTGTGGTCTATTTTGATGTTGTCTTTAAAGTAAATAGTGCATTATACTATTTCTGGTGAGACTTTCAAGAAAAAATGTGCAAAGTACACAGATTTTTAAATAGTTAACTTGAATTTTAAAAGTTTGTGATCATATCACTTGCTTTATAAGACTTTTTAAAACCATCCTTTGGTAGAAAAAAACTATAATTCATGTGGGTTGAGACAAAGAGAGTATATCAGATGGTGTTTGTTTGTGCACACCAGTAACTACATCTCTTCAAAGGGTGATTCATTTTTTCCTAGGGAAATTTATTTCACTTCTTTGCAATTAAAATTTTCTTTTCATGAGAACAATAAAATGCATACCAGGAAAAAATTAAAACAGCTAACAATAAAAATTGTGTTTGGAAATTGAACTTGGAATTTAAAGCTTCATATTATAGTTTCATTTAAATTGAGGAAAGTCTATAGGCATTTACACACTCTCATAGAAGGGAGATTTTTCTTCAAACCGAGAAGTTAGGATAATATTTTGCATGTTTTCCCACAAAATGGAAGAAGTGGGTCATAAATAAAAGCAAGATTGAAAATATCACCTATAAAGTATTCATTTCTTCAATATTCAATAGAACAACCAGAGCATATGGAATCTCAGCGGCAATGCTTATAACAGGCTAAAATTATATGCCTAAAATACATTTCTGTGTCTATCAAGCCCTCCAGCAGAAAACTAGCATTCTTAATTCATTCCAGTTTCATTTGATGGAGTTTGTTAAGAGCTGCTCCCACTCAGCCGTAATTGCTGTAAAGTATTTGTCCTCCTCTTTTCCCGGTGACTGCAGATTGCTACCTTGAAGTCAATTTAGAAGTCTTCTTACTGTCGCTGCTGCTAATGCTACTGTGAGAACGGTGATGTCCTGACCAAAGTTGCATTGTCTATATTTACCTTGAAAGTCACAGGCCCCTCAGAATCTATGCTGGGAAGGATGGTCCTCCTTTGTCACTTACTCTGTAAAGCATCTATGGTTTTATGTAAAGGCATTCATAAAACTTCCAAAGTATGATTGTATCTGTTTCTGGATTTTAGCCCTCTACCAGAATCCCAAAGCCTCTTGTAGAAACATCGCTTTCATCTTTTGTGGTTTTCTGTTTGTCCTTCGTCTTGTTGAAGGAGAAAACAGCTCAATGTATGTTATTGTCCCTGAAGACCTTCTAGCGGGACAAGATGGGGAGGTGGAAGACAATGATATTGATTATCCTGAAGCTGTGTAGGCCTCTGCTAATGTGTACTTGTATTTTCATTCTTAACAAAAATGTTTTAAAAGTAAAAAAAAAAATAAAAGAAAAAGAAAACTTAGTAAGATATAGAAAAAAATATTTGTACAATCATAAAATGTGTTTGTGTTAAGTTAATTGTTAGGCAACAAATTTACAAATTTCCAAAGTAAAAAATATAGAGTAAGCCATTTAATTTATTATTAAATAAACAAAATATATTTTTGTAAATTAGGTGTGCTCTAAGAGTGCAGAGTTTGTAGTTTGCCATAGTGACTTGTCATGCCTAGGTCTTACTATTCACTTACTGACACCTACAACAGCTTCCAGTCCTGTAAGCTTTACTTATAGTAAGTGCTTATAAACTGAACCATGTTTTATCTCTTATACCAATTTTTTACTGTATTTTCCAATTTTTTGATATGTTTATATACACAGATGCTTACTATTATGTCACAATTGCCTTCATTATTCAATATGCTGTACAGATCTGTAGCCCAGGAGCAATAGGCTGTATCTTATAGCTTAAGGTTATACCACATAGGTTGGTGTCATACTCTGTGATAGTTGCACAATGACAAAATTGCCTAGACACAGTTCTAAGAATATACCATTATTATTGAGATGAACAACTGTAGATTATGTTTGCCTGTAGATTTATGTTTTCATATGATGCTGTTTTTCACTTCTTTAATTAAACATTATATTGTTTGTAAAATTTAGTCATTTTCCCTCGCAGGTCAGCTTTATAATGTTGAGGAAAGTTCCTTCTATCCCTGGTTTCTATAGCTTTTTTAAACATAAATGAATGCTGGATTTTTGTCAAAGGCCCTTTCATCTGTTGAGATGGTTATGTGACTCTTGTCCTTAATTCTGTTTAAGTGTGAGTTACAATTATTGATTTGCATATGTTGAATGAACCTGGCATCCTGAGATAACACTAACTTTAACATTGTGCACTATCCTCTTAGTGTGTTTTTGAATGCAGTTTGCTATTGTTTTATTAAGGATTTTTGCATGTATGTTCATTAAGGATATTGGTCTGTACTTTTTTCCCTTGATGTATCTTTGTCTGGTTTTAGTATGGGGATGTTACACTACTTTCACAGATTGTACTTTGGAGTCTCCCCTTGCTTTCTATTTCATGGAGTAAATTGAGGAGGACTTGTGTTAGTTTTTCCTCTTAGATCTTATGGAATTCACTTGAGAATGAGTCTGGTCCTGGGCTTTTCTTTGTTGGAAGGTCTTTAATTGCTGCTACAAACTCATTGCTTGATATTTTTCTCCTTAGATTTTATAATTCTTCATGGTTTAATTTAGATAGGTCATATGTGTCTAGAAATTTGTCAGTATGTTATAGATTTTTCTCTTATTAGAGTATAAATTGTCAAAATAATTTATAATGATCCTTTGGACTTCATAAATGTCTGTGATATCCTTTTTCATCTCAGTTTTGTAGATTTGGGTCTTCTCTTTCTTTCCCTTGCCTTATCAATCTTATTTATCTTTCCAAGGAATCAACTTTTTCTTGATTGATACTTTGTATGTTTTTTTTATTATTCTTAATTTCATCTCTGATCTTAATTATTTCTAGTATTCTTCTGTTTGGGGAATTAAGTTGTTATTCTCTTTCTAGAACCTTGAAATGTAGCATCAGTATTTATTTAGTATCTTTCTGTCTTTTTTTTTTCCATGTAGGCACTCAATGTTATAAACTTACCGCTTAGAATGGCCTTAATATTGTTACAAGGATTTTAATGTTTTTTCTGTGTTCACATTTGTTTCTAAGAATTTCTTGATTTCTTTTCTCCTTTTTTTGACTCAGTCTTTATTTTAAAAATTATTTTTCAATCTCCCTGTGTTTATGTGGTTTCTATTACTTTTATTGTTGTTGATTTCTAAATTCATTCCATTATGATCTGATAGGATGCACAAGATTAAATGCTTTTTTTTTTTTTTTTTTAATTTGCTAAGACATACATTGTGATCTAGAATTTGGTCTGTTTTGGAAAACAGTCAGTGAACTGCTGGAAAGAGAATGCATTCAGCTAATATTTGGTGAAATATTCTGTAGATGCTTGTTAGGTCCATTTGATTAATTGTATTATTTTGGTTGGAAATACCTTTATTAATTTAATGTTTGGGTGACTGACCTATTGATGATTACGGTTTGTTGAAATCACCCAGCATTATTATATAGGTTTCTATCTAAAATTCAATGTCAAGAAGTACTTTTTATGTAATTAGGTATAAATTTGAAGTATAAATATTTGCTATTGTTATATTTTCTTGTTGAATTTTTCCCTTTACCAGTATACAGTGACCTTCTTTTTCTCTTTGATTAATTTTTGCTTGAAATCTACTTTGTCAGATGTGAGAATAGCTATTCCATCTTGGTTTTGGATTTCATTTGCATTATTTTTTTCTCTCAGCCTTTTATTTTCTACCTGTGGATGTCTTTGCCAATAAAATGAGTCTTCTACAAATAGCATATAGTTGGATCTTGTATTTTAATACATTTTGACAATTTGCATCTTTTAATCAGGGAGTTAAATGCATTTGCATTCAGTGTTATTATGGATAAATTTTTGTTATTTCCTACCATTTTCATTTGTTTGCTATATTTAATTAAGTCTTAATTTTCATTGCTTAATAGAGAACTTCATTATTAATTTAATTGCTCTTAAGAGAACTTTATTCATTTGGAAACTTTTGGGTTTGTTTTTGAATTCTGTGTGTACTATCCTTTAAGTATCTTTTTGTAGTGCTGACTTACTGGTCATAAATTCTTTTAGGTCATCCTTATCTTCGAAAGTTTTTCTTTTTAGATTCTGAATGATAGTTTTGCTGGATATAGCAATCTTAGCTATAGTTTATTTTTTCTTCCAGAGCTTGGAATATCTTATTCTGAGTCCTCTTTTTTAAAACTTGGCAAGGATCTCTGTTTGTTTCTTATGCTATTGTGCCTTTCTTTGCATTTCTTTTTGGCCCCTATACCTCTTAGATCAAGGACTGCTGGTTTTTCAATATGACTTCTATTTTTTTTTTTTTTCAGAACACTGACAGCTGGTGTAGTCTGGAACTTCATTTGTAGTAATTCTAAGCTTTTTGTCTCACAGTACAGGGGAGGGTAGAGTGGAGAGTGCTGATGATTGGATGGATTGGGAATAGGACACACACAGAGTTCTAAATGGGGAGTTTCAGGGGTTTATTTTTATCTGTCCTTTGAAACTTCTGCAGTGGATAGTTGACTTTTAATCTCTATCACCTGTTGCTAGGCAGATGCTGATCTCTGCTATACATGTTGGTCAGCTTCTTCTCTTAATCCTCAGCAGGTCGTGAGACCAACATGGATGTGAGTTTTCCAGCATCAGATGCTCCAGTCCAGATCACCGGGGGCACTCTCCTTTCTCCACCTGTTTCAGTTGTGCTGATCCAGACACACTCTAGACCCCACAATTGGAATCTGCTGGGTCAAGCTGGCACAGTGCCTTTTAATGAACTCCAGATCACCTGCCTCTTCCAGCTGTCACACAGCCACTTGTGGATGATTCCATCTTCAGCTATCTACAAGCCTACTGAGAGATTTAGATCACTTTTCAGTCATCAACTTCCCTATCATCTCTGGGTCAGTTCGAGTCAGTCTTCCTCTCAGATCCACGTGCTCTCCTTTGCCAAATGTATTTGCAGTGCTATCCTTTCTATTTCCTGTGTTACCTTCTGCAGTGAACTGGAGGTGCTGATGCCCCCACTGCTGCCAGCAAAGTTCGTGTGTCTCAAATGTACTATTTCTTATTTTGTGTTTACATCTTCTGAATTTCTGTGTCTATGATTATCTCACTGTTCAATGTTGAATTTCAGTAAATTTTATGTCACCCACTTCACTGAAAAGCAATACTCTTGATGCTCTTACTCTAATCCATCATTTTTCTTCCTCCCTATTTTTGAAAATTTTACTCAGCATCTATTCTTGTAGTTCCACCAAACCCAAGACAATATATTCATGTGTCCATCTAAAAAAAAAAGCAATTTTATTTTTGTCCAGTTGAAAATGTTCTCACTCTTCCCCCAAGAGAAGACTCAACACCATCACCTCTAGTCTCTAACTCTTAAGTGGTACTATTTTCTCCACTTATTCCTGCAGATGAAATTCTTTTGCTGTGAAATGAGGAACTGCTTGGTCAAATCAATATTTGGCTTTGGATAATGATATAAATGACCTTCCAGCAGCCTGTGAATTAGGAATTTGCCGCAGTCCAGCTGCAGCAAACTAACTGGGGGGTGGGGGGTGTGTGTGACGAGGAACTTGTGTAGATTGATACAGCAGGAATGGGAGCCGTTTGTTGTAGGACAGGAGCAGTATTTATACATTCCACACAGCTTATCTAATTAACATAAAATAGATACAGCAGTCAACCAATAAGGAATCTCCACACTTAATGGCTTGCTGATGTTACTTCATAAACTACTCCCTCTGGTATTTTGCCAGGCGCCATCCAGACTTGTTTACAGACTCTAACATTTCTCTGGCAAAATGCCAGGGACCATACAGACTCGTCTGTGGCTCTCAGCAGAAATTTATCAAAATCTAATCAATATGGAAGACAAATGCATATCTGGTTTAAGTCTGAACAATGATAAAAGAAAGTCACTGGTCTCTCCATAACTAAAATGAGCAACATAATTATCATTCCCCTATGTTGTTCATTTTGTGACTGAGTGACTGAGGGTATATCAGAGTTTTATGCTCTTTATTTATCTGATTGAGCTTTCAGCAATAACAATATCTTAATCACCCTCGTTGAGAGGACATTTATGTTTTGAATTTTTTGGTTATTTCTATCCAAACTACAATGGCTGATTTGTACAATGATGTATTGAGTAAGTGTGGGTTGCTGAAAGAAAAATAAAATGACTGATAGCATGGGGCAAGTCATATTTTTGGTTTTTGTCTGATATACATACTTTCCTGGGTGTTCACATCAGACATGACATCTTCAAATCCTATGCCCGCTCTGAGAGGTCCCAGATCTTCAAATCATTGATTTTTCTATCTTATTCTTTCCATATACTAGACCAACCTAACAACTCATCAGCATTTCTGATTAATTGATGTAGAAATAATAGTATTTCTTAAGAATGGGCAACATCTTACATTGCCTGGCTGAAATTCTTCCTACTTGGAAGAATCTCCCTTCACCAGTTGGTTTCAGAATCACTGATAAGTAGGGTTGTATTTCAGTTGTATTACATTATGTTCAGAATCATATGTAAAGCAATCTCTTCTTCCTCTGTTATCTAGTCACAGGAAACTTCATGTGAAGCTATATTTGTCGGTGAAGGAAGGGTCACAATACAGCAGGAGTAGACATGAGAACATGATTACTACCTGCTTAAACAACATGCATGTGTCTTTTCACCTGATAAAATATGTTATTGTATGTAACTTTCATTGAATGATAACTCATAGTACATTCACTTAGTTACAAAGCTTACTAGGTCTCCTAACCCTCAGTTTATCATAAGATCAATCTATATTGTTTTCTTTGAATATATTTCCAGTTGCTACCAGAATTTAGCAGTACAACTTCAACAAAATAGAATAGTTTTTTTTTTTCCATAAACTGTGGGGCTTGTATTGATTGTTCTGGGGCCAAATAAAGGCTTTCTTTGAGTGTGTTTACTCACCATTAGCACCTTGATCACTATTGGTTCTATTGCGTTGCAAGACTTAGGTGAAAAAATTCAAACCACAGCAAAGCCATCTCTTGCTCTAGGTCCACTTAAAACTAGCTGACTTATATGTTAAGTAAAATATAAGAATACCATATCAAACATAGTTCATGTTGCTTTCAAGTTTGAGAGGTCCATTATATGTAGTACTTTTTTACAATGGGTAAATATTATGACACACAGAAACTTGCCATTTTTTTTATTTAGAGTGGCTATTATCACAGACTATTAAATCTCTAGACATTTCACTAATGTATAGTAGTGGCTTACTTTTCCAGGGGTTTATCTTTTACCCTGTGATGTAAATAATGTGGGATATCTATTACTTTCCGTTCACAGTTGCAATCATAATACTATCAGTGCTGTGGGTCATAATGGTGTTCTTTGGGACATTAGACAATTGCAATTCCTATAGACTGTATTATCACATAGAGTGGACTGAGTAACTTATCACTTATGTAAGATAATAAAGGTATATTCCTGTCAGGTAAAAATCAATTTACTTTGTACATAGCTTACCAAAGGAGAAAGGTGTATTTTCCAGGTCAATAGCTACACACTGGTTCTGTTGACTTGCTCCAGTAGAGATGCACACATACATACAACTAGAGTACAGCTGCAGCTGGAATCACTCTTTGATGACATTCGCAATAGCCCACTGTCTTAGATTCTGCCAGCTTTGCATTTGGCTAAAAAATTTAAACCAGTGTGGGCTATGAATCATCACCTCTGCCTCTTTGAAATCACTGATGGTCAAAGTAACTCCTGTAATTCACTCAGAGATGTGGAGCTACATTTGGTTTAGTATTTTGTTAGGGAGGAGTAAATTTTGGTACTTTGATTTGATCTTTTCACTATAGTATCCCTTAGTCAGTAAACCAGCTCGTGTATATATTTTTCACTTACCAACTCCAAATATTTCAACTAAAAATATAGGAATTAATATGTGAGAATGTGACAGTATATATATATATGTTAATGAACTGGGCCCACTGTAAGGCAGATACAGGCTGAAGCTCTATTTGTCAATAACCAGACTTCCTTTTAGACAATAGAATTATATTATTTTCTCAAATTAGCATTAATTCAGTGTTACCATCCTTTTTTAAAAAAATCTTTTAATACTTGGGATCAATCCCAGGGGCAATCATCCATTCCCAGCCCTTTTTAAAATTTTATTTAGAGACAGGTTCTCACTGAGTTGCTTAGTGCCTTGCCATTGCTGAGGCTGGTTTTGAACTCGCAATCTTCCTACCTAAGCCTCCCAAGTGACTGGGACTACAGGCATGCATAAACATGCCTGGCCAGTGTTAATAGTTTTAAAGTCTGGTTATTACTCATTACAAGGTCATAGTCTTCCATCATAAATAGTTTCAAAGACTTTTGGTTACATAATAGAGAAATATTTACAGTACATATTTGTATTGAATTTCCCTTGCTAATTTAAAAAATCTCCATAAGTTTATTAACTTAGAATAACACAAATTTGTTATCATGCATTTCTGTAAGTTAGAACTATGATATAGGCCTCATTAGGCTGTAACCATGGTGTTAGTAAGGTTCTGTTCTCTTGTTTATGGAAGTTTAACTTCCCCTGCTCATCCAGGTGTAGAGGCTGCCCATTTTCCTTGGTTGCTACCTTCTTCCTTTAGGAAATGAGCAAAATTGTATCTCCATGACTATTCTTTTCCTGTCACATCTCCTTCTCCCTACTTCTCTCACTCTGCCACTATTAAGGACTCTTGTAATTACATTGGATTCATCTGAAACATGAATGTATGAATAGAACAAAAGAATGAAAATAGATGCAGAAGCATTCCCTTTGAGGGCCAGTTGATTAGCAATCTTAACTTTCCGTGCAACCTGACATAGCCCTAGGCTCCATCGATTAGGGCAAAGACATCTTTGGGAAATCATTATTCTGTACCACAGTACTATGGCTTTATTGCAAGGGATATTCTAAAGGATGCTAGACTTCTCTTTTATAAAGGACTACTAACTGGTAAGAAGCCATGACTTCAATGTTGGCAGTTCATATAAGATGTATAGTCACCGTGCCTAGGGATTTTGGGTTATAAAGAGGATGAAACATTTTAGCAAACTGACCATCTATTTCATTCCTTAGCTCACTATAAAAAATAAACTATTCTCACAGAATTCTTTGTGTCAAAATACTCTTAATTTCCTTTCTAACGTGCCCATTGCAATACTGGCGCTTGCTTTGTCTTTTATAGTGAGTTACTTGTTATTGTTTAATTTCTTAATGCCTTGGAAAAGAAAAATCAATTTATGGTCTTCTGATGGATATAGTCCAGTGTCCATTTTCACAAAATGACTTCAATATACCATTATTATCTCCTTAGATATTCATTATCTCCTATAAATTATAGCAGGAATATTTGTAATCTAAATTTTATTGAAGGAAAGCCTCCCTTTGAACCATATTGTTAACCTGTTCACCTTAACATATTAACTCAAAACTCTTTAAGATTTCTAGAGATATCAATGAAATTATTCCCCCTCTTCTAGTGTACCAATCTGAGCATCCAATCATATCCATTTCCTAGATTCCAGCTGTTATAAATTAGCAAAATGTTACAGTCCTTTAGTTTATATGCTCCATCTTTCTAAAGACCATTCTACAGTTCTGTTCAGGTGGTCTGTTGAGATCTAACTACTTATGAGCTTTACAGTAATGAAGAGTGGGTGAGTGATGAAGAGAATTAGATGCCTTTCAAAATTCTGCTGGCTCAGGTGAAGCCTCACAAATGGGCTTCAAGATGGGAGCTGCTCTCTACTCAGACCAGAGAGGAGAGGCCACTTCTGTTGGCAATGGGAACACAGAGTACTTAGAGGTTCAAGTTCCACCAGAATCAATCTAAAATGCTCAATCTAGGTTTCACTTATTCCAAATCATGTTATAAATTCAATAAAAAGGACTGGGTAAGGCTATGTAACTAATTTGAGTTTGATTGTGGCATATGAATATTCAGATTTTAAAACTAATCCTAAACCACATATGTTTAGATAACTCATGCTAATAATGGTTAGATGATTTTAAACAGTTCAGAAAAGAAGAGGTTATAACTCAGAATGTATGTGGTCTCACAGTTTCTAAACTAATACTATCTGATCCTTTATAGAAGTTTGCCAAGCACTGTACTAGAGAACAAAACTGAGTTTATTAAGTTTGCATATTATAGTCTTAAATATGTTGTAAGACTGACAGTGGCCTAATTATAAATCCAGTGCTTTTTTTCTGTAAACTAATAGTTTTAAGTATTCCTCTCAATGCTCAGACTTGATAATCACTCTTATACCTATATTGCCAAGTAGTTGTTCTCACGATGAGCACTTCATCCCAAGAATTAATACTTCATAGTTTTATAATGCCACACATTACTACTATCCCATGTCCACTAGGAAAGGTGTCATCAAAGTATTTAAACTCAAAGAATTGAACAATTCAATGTCTTAATCTCATACTGAGAGTCTTATACCAAGAGCTATGGCAAAATCTAGTCACAAAGTGGAAACTATTACTTGTATTCTAAACAGAAGTAGCTTATAAGTGATTACATATATAATAAAGGGGCAGAGAAGATAATAAATATAGGATGATATGGCAACTGGGAAATACACAGCCACGTAAAGTTTCTAACATCTCTAGGACTATAAAAGAAAAAAGAGATGGCCTTACTAGAGTCCAGGAGTAGAGCACTCACATACAAGCTGGATAGTGTGAAATTGTGGTGGGCCTAACTTTTAGGAACAGGGTCTGTGGAGCCTAAGTTGATCAGCAGGTGAAAGACAAATAAGGGATAGGGGAACAGGGATCAGCTGTTTCTGAAGATGCTGCTCAAAGCAGATGAGGGGATAACCTGTCTTCTCACTTCCTTCTGACTTGAAGTCTTTGGCCATGTCTGCATAGACTAAAGCTGTTTGGAAACTAAAGGCAAGGAAACCTATACAGATATTTTGGACATGAACAGAAAATAACTGATGCATTTGTTTTATAATCACCAACATGCTAAAAAATTTAAATTATTAATGCTAATAATTTATCTATGTGCTTTTATTATTTACTTGCAATATATCTGTGTTTAATATTTATTTTCTACTTCATACAGGGTTATTTTTTATTTTGATTCATTTTATTCTCAGGGATCTCTTATAAAATATTAACTAGAAATATCAGCAGTGGGCATTCTCATAATTTCTCTTTTGCAAGGATGATATTTTCAACAGTTTAGTAGCACAGTGTTTGCTATGAGCTACAGGGTGCCTTTATTTCTGTACACTATGAAAATATTTTAGCTCAGAAATAGCTTCATTTACATCTTGATTATAGCTGCAATTAAAGTTGCCCTGTGTTTTTTTAAAGAAAATCATTACATTGAGTTATGGTTTGTATACAAAAACTACATATTTATAGTTTATAAAATTTAATGAGTTTAGAGAAAAAGCATGAAACTATAACCACAATTTATAGCTTAATCACATGGATCATCCACAAAGTTTCTCACCAAACTTTTTAATATTTTTATATCTGTGCAGAGATCACACAAAATCTACCCTTTCAGCATATTTCTAAGCATATGATTTTGTAGTGTTAACCTAAGGCACTATGCTGCACAACAGATCTCTAGAACTCATTCATTTTATAAAACTGAAAATTTACATCCCTTGACCAATACCACCCCATCTCTCCCTCCCCTTGTCCCTAGCAATAACGATTTTAATATTTCTATGAGTTTGTTTCTTGTATATTTGTCATGTAAGTGAGACCATGCAGTATTCGACCTTCTGTGTCCATCTTAATTAATTTAATGTAGTGCCCTATAAAATATACACCACATTTTCTTAATCCATTGATCCACAGATAGACAATTAGGCTGCTTCCCTGACTTGAATATTGTGAATAGTGATTTTAAAAACCTGGGGTTGTAAATGTGTTTTCAAGATCCTGATTCCATTTCCTATGGAGTTATACTCAGAAATGGATTGCTAGTCCCCATGTTAGAAACATGCAATAGTACAAATAACAGGAGACTTCAGTTCTCCACTTTCAATAATGAACAGATCCGCCAGATAGAAAATGAACAAAAAAAACACTTCAAAAATTCTATAGATTAAGTGGATATAACAGACATATAAGGGACATTTTACCCAACAGTAGTAAAATATACATACTTTTCAAGTGTACATAGAGTATTCTCCAGAATAGATCACATACTTGGTTACTAAACAAGTCTTAAAAAGATTGAAGACCAAAATAATGCTGAGTAATTTTACAGACCACAATGGAGTGAAACCAGAAATCAATAACAAAAGAAAATAGGAAAAATTCACAAATACATAGAAATTTAACAACATGTTTTCAGTAATCATTGATTGGACAAAAGAAGAACTTGAAAAAAGAATTAGAAAAGATCCCGAAGAAACAAAGATGAAAACAGAATACAACAAAACTTATGAGATGTAGCAAAAACAATATTAAAAGAGTTTATACTAATAACTGTGTATGTTAAAAAAGAAAACCTCCCAAAACAACATAATGTGACAGAGAACTAGAAAAAAATAGAACAAACTAAGCCCAATGTAATCAGAAAGAAAAAAAAATAATAAGGATCAGAGGAGAAATAAATTTAACAAACTATAGAAAAACAGGAAAATTCAATACTGCTGACAGTTTATTTTTTTAAGGAGAAATAAAATTGACAAATTCTTAGCTAGACTGGAAAAAGACATAATTTGAATAAAATAATATATTAAAAAGGAGACAATACCACTAATGCCACAGAAATTGAAAATCAAAAGACAGTGAGGGAATTCTCTGTTCTTGTTTTTTCAAATAAATCTTTTTTTTATTGATTGTTCAAAACATTACAGAGCTCATGATATATCATCTTTCATACATTTGACTCGATTGGGTTATGAATTCCCATTTTTGTTTTAGATCTCTGTTTCCTAATCTCCAAATTATTACCTATATTATTATTCTTTGCCCATATCCTATAAGTGTTCTTTGCTTTGCTTGTTTTATTTAAAGCTTCAATGCAGAATGTAAATTACTGTCACATTTGCCCTTTTTTCACACTATTTATCTCACCTCATTCATTTCATGTTTTTGCCTTCTTATTTCATCTTTATTAAACTAATTTTTCTGTTGCATGAATCATGTCACATTTCTCTGAGTTAGCTTGCAAAATAACTTTATTAAATATTATTGTATTTTCAGTCAAAAGTCAGACAAATAATTCCACATACCACTTATAGGAACTGGCCAATAAAAGATAGAATATGGAATGTAACAACTTGTTTTCCATACTAAAATATTTTAGAAATATGTATTTCTGGGTCTTCCAAATCTATTCTGTTTTATTCTAAAAAAACTTTATTTTTTATAGCTACTAAGTTGTGTTTTAAATAGTTATAAATCATTGGTTAAATACTTTCATTATGATATGAAGATATGTATAAGTCTTGTCAACCTGGGACCTGGTGAAATGCTATTATCATTTTTACAACATCTGGGAACACAGTTGTGCACAATGTGTACAACTAGCAGGGTTTATTTAATATAATGCTGCTAGAATGAATTCATCACATTTCTAATAACTGACTTATTTAAACTGTTACTATACCAGATGATTGAAGAACTTTAGATACAAATGTATATTGGTATCTGGATGTGAATGTTTCATCTCACAGCTACAGTATGCTTCATTCAAAAACCACATCCCGATTAATACCAGTAGTAGTCTTCCAACTCCTCAATAATTTGTGCAGGAGATACAGTTGTTCTGGTAACTTGGAGAAGACTAACTCACTCTGGCTTAGGACATCATCACACAACAAATTAATTCCTGAATAATTTTATTTTTTAATTAAATTATTTACTTTTCCTAAATTGTTATATATGACAGCAGAATGCAATTCAATTCATATTGCACATTTAAAGAACAATTTTTCAACTCTCTGGTTGTACAAAAAGGAGATTCACACCATTCATGTCTATGTATATGTACTTAGGGTAATGATGTCCATTTCATTCCACCATTTTTCCTACCCCCATGCCTTCTCCCTTTGCCTCCCTGTCTAAAGTTCTAAACTATCTAAAGTTCCTCCATTCCTCCCATGCTCCACCCCTCATCTCCAATATGAGTCAGCATCCTCATATTAAAAAAAATATTCAGCCTTTGTTTTTTGGGGGTTGGCTTACTTCACTTAGCATAATATTCTCCAACTCCATCCATTTACCTGCAAATGCCCTGATTTTATTCTCTTTTAATGCTGAGTAATATTCCATTGTATATATACACCACAGTTTCCATATCCATTCATTTCTTGAAAGGCATCTAGGTTGGTTCCACAATTTACCTATTGTAAATTGTGCTGCTATAAACATTGAAGTGGCTGTGTCCCTGTAGTATGCTGATTTTTTAAGTCCTTTGGGTTTAGACCAAGGAGTGGGATAGCTTGGTCAAATGGTGGTTCCATTCCCAGTTTTCCAAGTAATCTCCATACTGCTTTCCAGATTGGCTGCATCAATTTGCAGTCCCACCAGCAATGTATCAGTGTGCACCCACCATCCTCCTCAAAACTTATTGTTGTTTGTATTATTAATATCTGCCAATCTGACTGGAGTGAGATGAAATTAGAGAAATTTGCATTTCTCTAATTACTAGAGATGTTGAACATTTTTTCATACATTTGTTGATTGATTGTATATCCTCTTCTGAGAAGTGTATATTCAGTTCCTTGTCCTATTTATTGATTGGGTTATTTGTTTTTTTGGTCTTTAGAATTTTGGATGTTTTATATATCCTAGAGATTTTTGCTGTATCTGATGTGCATGTGGTAAAAAATTTGCTCCCACTCTCTAGGCTCTCTATTTACCTTACTGATTTTCTTTCTTTCTTTTTTTTTCTTTTTTCTTTTTTTTTTTTTTTTTTTTTTGCTAAGAAGAAGCTTTTTAGTTTAAATCCATCCATTTACATATTCTTGGTAGAATTCTTGTGCTATAGGAGTCTTATTAAGGAAGTTGGGGCCTAATCTGACATGATGGAGATTTGGGTCTACTTTTTCTTTCATTTGTTGCAGGTTCTCTGGTTTAATTGCTAGGTCCTTGATCCACTTTGTACACGATGAGAGATAGGGGTTTAATTTCATTTTGTTGCATATGGATTTTCAATTTTCCCAGTACTATTTGTTGAAGAGGCTATCTTTCTCCAATATATGTTTTTGGTACCTTTCTCTAATATGAGATAAGTATAATTATGTGGGTTTGACTCTGTGTCTTCTATTCTGTACCATAGGTCTACAGGTCTGTTTTGGTGCCAATACCATGTTATTCTTGTTTCTATTGCTCTGTAGTATAGTTTAAGGCCTTATATAGTGAAGCCATCAGCTTCACTCTTTTTGCTAAGGATTGCTTTGCCTATTCTGAGTCTTTTATTTTTGCAAATAAGTTTCATGATTGGTTTTTCCATTTCTATAAGGAATTCCACTGGGATTTTGATTGAGATTGCATTGAATCTGTATACTGCTTTTGGTAGTGTGGTCATTTTGACAATATTAATTCTACCTATCCAAGAACGAGAGAGAGATTTCCATCTTTTAAGGTCTTCTTTAATTTCTTTCTTTAGTGTTCTGTAGTTTTAATTATAGAGGTATTTCACCTCTTTTGTTTAGTTGATTCCCAAGTATTTTATTCTTTTTGAGGCTATGGTAAATGGGATGGCTTTCCTAGTTTCTCTTTCTGAGGATTTGTCACTGATATACAGAAATGCCTTTGATTTATTGGTGTTGATTTTATATCCTGCTACTTTGGTGAATTCATTTATTAGTTCCAGAAGATTTCTGGTAAAAATTTTTTGGGTCTTCTAGGTATAGAATCATATCATCAGCAAATAGTGATAATTTGAGTTCTTACTTTCCTATCCATATCCTTTTATTTTGTCTAATTGCTCTGGTTAGAGTTTCGAGAACTATGTTAAATAGAAGTGGTGAAAGAGGGCATCCCTATCTTATTCTGGTTTTTAGAGTGAATGCTTTCAATTTTTCTCCATTTTAGAATGATGTTGGCCTGAGGCTTAGCATGGATAGCTTTTATGATGTGAGACATGTTCCTATTATCTCTAGTGTTTTGAACATGAAGGGGTACTATATTTTGTCAAATGCTTTTTCTGCATCTATTGAGATGATCATATGATTCTTGTTTTTAAGTCTATTGATGTGATGAATTTTGTTTACTGATTTCTGTATGTTGAATCAACCTTGCATCCCTGGAATGAACCCCATTTGATTGTGGTACACTATCTTTTTAATATTTTTTTTGTGTGTGTATAATTTTCCCGAATTTTATTGAGAATTTTTGCATCTATAGTCATTAGAGATATTGGTCTGAAGTTTTCTTTTATGTGTTTTTGTCTGGTTGTGGAATCAGAGTGATATTGGCCTCATTGAATGTGTTTGGAAGTGTTCCCTCTTTTTGTATTTCATGAAATATTTTGAGGAGTATTAGTGTTAGTTCTTTTTTAAAGGTTTTCTAAAACTCAGTTGTGTAACTATCCTGTCCTGGGCTTTTCTTGGTTGGTAGGCTTCTGATGGCGTCTTGTATTTCATTGCTTGAAATTGATCTCTTTAAATTGTGTATATCATTCTGATTCAGTTTGGGCAAATCATGTGCCTCTAGAAATTTGTTAATACCTTTAATATTTTCTATTTTATTGTAGTACAAATTTTCAAAATAATTTCTAATTATCTTCTGTATTTCTGTTGTGTTCATCATGATATTTCCCTTTCTTTATGAATGTTAGTAATTTGAGTTTTCTCTCTCCTTCTCTTTGTTAGCATGGCTAAGGGCTTATCAGTTTTATTTGTTTTTTTCCAAGAACCAACTTTGTGTTTGTTTTATTTCAATTTCATTGTTTTTAGCTCTGATTTTAATTATTTCCTGTATTCTACTGCTTTGGGTATTGATTTGTTCTTCTTTTTCTAGGGATTTTATATGTAATGTTAGGTTATTTATTTGTTGACTTTTTCTTATTTTAAGGAATGAACTCCATGCAATGAACTCTTCTCTTAAAAATGCCTTCATAGTGTCCCAGAGATTTTGATATGTTGTGTCAGTGTTCTCATTTACCTCTAAGAATTTTTTAATTTCCTCTTACATACCTTTTATAACCCATTGTTCATTCAATAGCATATTATTTAGGTTCTAAGTATTGGAGTAGCTTTTACTTTTTATTTTATTGTTGACTTTTAATTTCATTTCATTGTGGTCTGGTAGAAGGCAGGGTAGTATCTCTACTTTTTTGTTTTTGCTAAGAGTTGCTTTGTGGCATAATATGTGGTTTGTTTTAGAGAAGGATCTGTGTGCTGCTGAGAAGGAAGTGTATTTACATATTGATGGGTAAAATATTTTATATATATCAGTTAAGCCTAAGTTGTTGATTATATTATTGAGTTCTATAGTTGCTTTGTTCAGCTTTTGTTTGGAAGATTATCTAGTGATGAAAGAGGTATGTAAAAGTCACCCACAATTATTGTGCTGTGATCTATTTGACTCTTAAACATGAAAAGTTTGATTAATAAACATAGGTACTCCACTGTTTAGGGCATATGTATTTATAAGTGTTATGTCTCATTGATGTATGATTCCCTTAAGCAGTATGAAATGTTGTTCTTTATCACTTTTGATTAACTTTGGCTTGAAGTCTACTTTATTTGATATGAGGATGGAAACCCCTGCTTGTTTACACAGAACATTTAAGTGGTATGTTTTATCCCAATCTTTCACCTTCAGTCTGTGTGTATCTTTTCGTATGAGTCTTTTGAAGGCACTATATTGTTGGATCTTTTATTTTTTTGATCCAATTTACTAGACAATTTTTTTTTTCTTTTTTTTTTTTTTGGCGAGTTAAGTCCATTAACATTCAGGTTATTATTGAGACTTGATTTTTATTCCTGGTCATTTTTGTTTATTTTTGGTATTTAACTTGATTTAGTTTCTCTTTTGGTTGGGTTTTCCTTTAGTTTAGTTCTTCCCTTTGCAGATTTTCATTGTTGCTTTTCATTTCCTCCTTGTGGAATATTTTGCCAAGAATATTCTGTAGTCCAGGCTTTCTTGCTATAAATTTTATTAGCTTTTGTTTTTCATAAAAGGTTTTAATTTGTCATCAAATCTGAAGCTTAATTTTGCTGGATATTATTCTTAGTTGGCATCCATTTTCATTCAGAGCTTTGTATATGTTGTTCCAGGATCGCCTGTTTTTAAGAGTCTGGGTTGGGGCTGGGGTTGGGGCTCAGTGGTAGAGTGTTCTCTTAGCATGTTTGAAGCACAGAGTTTGATCCTCAGCACCACATGAATGTAAAATAATAATACTGTGTCCACTTAAAACTAAAAAAAAAAAAAAAAAAAAAAAAAAAAAGAATCTGGGTTGAAGAATGTGCTGACATCTGAATTGGTTTTCCCTTATATGTAACCTGATTTTTCTCTCTTGTGGCCTTTAAAATTCTATTCTGTAGGCCTTTAAAATTCTTATTCTGTATGCTAGGCATTTTTATTATAATGTGTCTTATTGTAGATCTTTTGTAATTTCATACATTTGGTGTCCTATAGGCTTCTTGTTCTGATTTTCCAATTCATTCTTTATGCTTGAGAAATTTTCTGATATTATTTCACTGAAGAGGTTGTTCATTCCTTTGGTTTGAATCTCTGAGCCTTCCTCTATTCCAATAAATCTTTGATTTGGTCTTTTGATGTTATCCCATAATTATTGGATGTTCTATTCATTGTTTCTTACCACCTTCATTGTGTGGTCAACTTTCTTTTCAAGATTGTATATTTTTTTCTGCATTGTCTGAGGTCATGTCTTCCAAGTGATCTAGTCTGTTGGTGATGCTTTCTATTATCTCTTTCTTGAAGTAATCTCTTGCTACTCATATTTGCTCTCTTATCTCTTTGTTGGTGTGATAAAAGGTTGCCTGTATTTGTTCTCTTATCTCTTTGTTGGAGTGATTAATTTTTACCCCTATCTGCTCACTTAGGCCATTCTTTAATTCCCAAATCATTTAACTATGTATATTCTGAACTCCTTCTCTGACATTTCATCTACTGTGCTATCTGTGGATTCTATTGTTGGTTTGTTTTTTTTTTTATTTTTTTTATTGTTGGTTTGTTTTTTGTATTGTTTGGTTTATTGTTGGTTGTGGTTCTATTGTTGTCTATCTTGGTTTGTTTGGGGCCCTTTCTTCCCTTGTTTTTTCATGATGTCTATGTGTCTCCCTCTCTTGCAGTGTAGATCTGAGATATTGCAGCTTCTGCCCAATTGTCTTATAGTGTCACTGCAGGTTACCAGTACCTCACCTCTAAGGGAGATATCAATATTACAGCTCTCAGTGTACCCAACATACAGCCATAAATAAATTAGCTTCTATTTTGACATTTATAGATTTGTTGCTATAATCAGAAATGATGATTTTGGTTATCTTCTACTATATAGTCAATAGGTTTGCCTAATGGATTACAGTTTCTAATGCTAAAGGTGGGGTTGGGGAGGTTGGCTGTGAAATTTATGAGTATAATGTGAGAATATAGAGGCATTCAATTACATGACTAGTGAAAGGGTAATCATAAGGAAGTTGGTTGTTAGCAGGAGAAACAACAGAGAGGCAAGCCCATGCAAGACTCCCTGTTACCTCAGCAACAGAATGGCTGTTAGCACCCCTAGCAGAGATACCACAGGTGCAGCCAGGCCCTCAGGGATCTTGGTGATGTTTTACCAGATCCTTATTGTTGTCCCTTGATAAATGTGACAATGTCCCAGCTTGGTGGTGGTAGCAGTGTCAAGCCTATATGTACCCTGATGTTGGGCTATGGAGCCATGCTTTGCTGAATAAGGAACCCAAGCAGGTGCAGGGTGCCTTGCCCATGTGGTGCCTCTCTCTTCTGGGCCTCGGCCCCATGGAACTGGACCTGAGGGCAGGCATCTCTCTTCCCGGCTGCCTGGCCATGTGGCCTGAATCATTTTAAATAGATGCATATTTGTAATATTCATTCCAAAGAATTTCAACAGTTTGATACAAATGGTCAATAGAATACAATGGAAAGTTATGTAGCCATAAACAGGTAAAATCCAGTCTTTTGAAAAAATATGGATGAACCTAGAAGGTATTATATCAAGTGAAATAAGCCAGATAAAAAGTACTTCATAAACTTACTCATTGTGGAAGGTAAAAAATTGATCTCATAGAGTAGTAGTTACCAGAGCATAGGTGTGAGGGGAAGTCTTGAAAAATATAATGGGTATTAAGTTGTAATTTGTATTAAAAAACTATAGTGTTCTATCGTGTACTAGGGTGACTCCAGTTAACAATAGTATGTTGAATATTTGAAATTAGCTTGAAGAGAGAATTTTAAATATTTCACCACAAAGAAATGATAAATAGTTCAGGCAGGAGGATTGCAGGTTCAAAGCCAGCAATGCTCCAAGCAACTCAGTGAGACCTTGTCTCTAATAAAAATACAAAATAGGGCTGGCTCAGTGGTTGAATGCCCCCGAGTTCAATCCCAGTACCAAAGAGAGAGAGAGAGAGAGAGAGAGAGAGAGATGAGACTTATGTTAATTAATCTGAGTTGTTCATACCACAATGTCTATACATATTGAAACATCATATTGTACCTCATAAATGTGTACAATTATTTTCTGTCAATTATAAAAGAATTTCAAAAAGATAGTATCCATTGTTATCCATTTTTATTTCTAGAACTTTCCCCCTCAATACTATTGATATACCATTCTGTTAAATTCTAGCATTGGAGATGAAACACAAAACATTCAGCAAGAATAAAAATATTACTTAATTTACAGAGAACCACCCAGCTTTTTTCCCCACAATTTTTACTATTTTGTTTCTCAAATATACCTGGATGCTAGTCAGTAGTTCTTTGGAGAATGTTACAAACTGAAGACTTCTCCAGAACCTTAAGGTGTAGATTACTGCAGACATAGCTGATAGAGAGATGAAGTACTTTGGTACTAATTCTTTTTGTACATTGTATGATTTTGTATGAGATAATCCAAAGTGTAACTGTGTTTTGTATTTAACACAAGAATGCTCAACATCAGCCAGAGCAGAGCAAAGATTTAATCATTTTGCTGTTTTTTGTTGAGGATGATTTTGTTTCAGTAGACAGAAGATTGATTTTCTCTAAAATACAGATAGTAAATTTTTATTTATACCATGGGAATAGTTTACTGACTGCCAATTTCCTTGCTGTACCTCTTCCCCACTTTCACTGAAGCTAAAGAAAGTGAGTTACCTAGAAAGTAGTATTATGGTGTAAATTAAACATGACTTAAAATGACAAGATTTTTCTAGGTTTAAAATTATATTTTCTCCCATTTACATTTTTCTATCCTTATTAAAGTTTGAACCAACAAAGAAACACAGGGAAATGGATTACCAAATACTAACTGATTGCATTCTCTACATTTTGATAAGAAAACTTCATCATGTAATAGAAAGCATTCAATTAATAACCAAAATTCTCTAAAGTTTAACATACACCATAAATTGAAAAGAGGAGCTAGTTTTTGAAATATACTGACTTTTTCATTAAGATTAAAATCTTATCTGAGTAGAATAAAATACTGGACACATTCATCATGAATAGAGAAAATTTAATTTAATTTAAATCACATTAACGAAATATAAGAAATTAGGCTATGTGAAGTGTTTCATGTTTATTTTCCTTAATCTTCCTTGCATGTTTCAAAATGAATTTCCAATACTTTTAAAAGCATAATGAATGTCTTTAAGAATTATTTTGAAATCATGCAACAGGAAGATATATTTTATCCTGTGTACCATGAAATGAGTCTTGGAAGAATAAACTTCCTCTTTAAAATCACATCTGTTTTCATTTGGTTTAAGTTGATCCCATTTATAAAAAGTAACAATAAGTAAAACATTTTGACTATATAGGCAACAATTTCACAGATCTATCCTTACTGATAAGGTTTCAATATATTAGGCTTTAATTAAATAAGAATATAAAATTTAGATGAGTCATTTGTTATTGTGTCTATACTTACTAGAAGCAGTATATTCTTTAATAACATTTTAATAAATAATTTTGCAGATTATTTAAATACAAAGTATGCCTAATTAAAAATAGACATAGCAAGGTCTTCTTTTTTTTTTTTGGGATTTAAAAATCGTTTAATATACAAAGTGAAAAACTAAAATATAAAAGCATTTCACATTTTTTAAAACACATAATACCTTCTAAATTATTTAACAGAAGATAGAG
The DNA here is from genome assembly GCF_048772815.1 of Callospermophilus lateralis. NCBI lineage: Eukaryota > Metazoa > Chordata > Mammalia > Rodentia > Sciuridae > Callospermophilus > Callospermophilus lateralis. The sequence continues at coordinate 80,300,542 of NC_135310.1, read as the reverse complement.
ATCCACATCCTTTAGCAAGGTCTTCTGATATTGGCCATATAAAGTGTTTCAACCATAGATAAGAATCTAACATAGAAAACTAGAACAAAATATTTAAAAGAAACTATTTTTAAGTATCTTAAAATGAGAGAATCAGAAATTTGAAGTGTTTAGCAATTATTTGATAAAAATTCAAAATTTGTGGCTTTCTTACCAAAGTATCATTTTCACCCATTTACCTGATAATTCACAATTTAGTTAATGACAATATTTTACCTCACTCAAGGTGTATACAATAGAGTTGTGAAGATCATATGATTCAGAAAACATTAAAAATGCATGTAAAGCATGGGGAGCCTAATTGTATATAGAAATTAAAGAGAAAGTAACTTTGAAAGATAAATATTCAATATTCTAGTGATATTTACGTTTGCTGTACTTTTAATATGCTTTCAAACAAACCTACACACAACTTGTGAGCAGAATGTGGGAATCATAGTGAGACTTGGGGCAAATCTCACAATCTGAATATAATTTTTCATTAATCCTTGAATGAATATCAGCTACCAAGGCTTATAGGGGCCTCCCAGAGGCCCAAGGTAGCAGGAAAAAAATCAGAGCAGAACAATCAGCTGGTATTCACCATATGAGAAGAAAGTCTTGTCAGTCTGACTTTGGCAGGTTAAGTCATTTCTATAACAAGATAAGGACAATGAATCTCAATTAAGAAAAAGATAGAACCCAAAGTCTTTAAAAAACTATTTATAATGAACAGTGGAGTAGGAATGTGTGAAAAACACTCAACAAAGAGAGCAATCACCAGAAATCTACTCCAAATGACGAAGTTATAACATTTGGTGGATTATGACATCAAAGCAACTACTTAAACTTTGTTCAAAGCATGATAGTAAATTATGTATTAAAATTAAAGATAAATTTGGAATTAATAAGAATAAAGAGAATTTCAAGTGGAAACTGGGAATTATAAAAACAAAATAATTTGATATGATAATTTAAAAAGTGAAATAAAAATGAACTATTTTGTAATAAAAGCACATTCTGCATGGCCCCAAAATAACAGTAAATTTTAAATTTAATTAATAACTATTATCTAATCTGAACAACAAATAGAAAATATATTGTAAAAGAAAAATAAAATAAATCCACAAACACTTTTTTAAATGGAACTATATACTTGCAACTGGAATCCCAGGAGATGAAAGTTAAAAGGAGGCAGATGATTGTTTTTTTAAAGAAACAATGATTAAATCTTCCTCAAATCAGTGTAAAACATTATATTATCAAAAATTATTATAAACACAAACAAAAGCATACCTAAGTACATTAATTAAACTAGTGAAACCAAAATAAGAGAAAATCTTAAGCACAGTAAAAGAAAATGATAGATACAGAAAAACAAGTTAATGGTGAGTTCTCATTAAAAATAACATGTGACAAAAAAGATTAAAATAATATATTTAAAGTGCTGAAAGACACCATAAGCACATTTTATTTTATAAACAATCAAGCTATACTTTAAGCATGGATGATTAATAAGTTATTTTCATGTTAACAGTAGAGAGAATTTTTTTGTTAGCAGAACTTCATTTCAAGAAATAATAAAGGAAATCAGGCCACTTGAAAATTGTACCAGTGGAAAAGTACATTATGCAAGAAAGAATGAAGAGCACCAGACATGATAAAAATACAGGTAAATATAAAAGACCAAACACAACAAAGTATGCATATATAGAGGAATATATATGTATATATATTTATATATTTAGATAGATAGATAGATATACATAGACATAATTTTATTGTAATTTTTTTCTGAGACAAACAATTGATTAAAGTTCTAAGAGCATATTCTTGTAATCATAACATTTATAGATATGATGTATACAATAATGATAATATAAATGATGAGGAGTTATCAGTGGAATAATACTGTTGAAATTATCATTTTATTATAAATAACATAATATAATATACAGAGAATGTCAATATTTTAATATGAATGTTATAATCTCTAAAGCTAAAAATGAACATGAGTATGATTAAAAGCCAAAAATTTGACTGAACCATTATAATAAAAATTTTCTTAACTCAGAAAAAGGCATGAAAAATATAGAGAACATCATACTAAATATAGAAAAACTAAAAGCATTTCCTGTAAAATTAGGAACAAGACAAAACTGTGCACTCTCATCATTCCTATTTAATATAGTCTACAAAACATTAGCCAGCACAAAAGCAAAAAAAAGGAAATCAAAAAGGTACAATTAGAAAAAGAAGAGGTCGAACAATATCTATTTGCTGATGACATGGTCCTATATCTAAAAAAAACAATACCTGCACCAGAAGACCTTTATAATTTATAAATGAGTTTAGCAAAGTATCAAGATACAAGCCAACACCTTTATAAATCAATGACTTTCCTATAGTCCAACAATAGTTCAAGCAAGGAAGAAATCAGGTAAACCATCTCATTCATATCAGCCTTAGATAGATAGATAAACAGTTAGATGGATGGATAGATAGATAGATAGATAGATAGATAGATAACTTGTGTTTTAATTTCACTAAGGAGGTAAAAGAGTTCTACAATGAAAATTATAGAATACAATCCCCATCCAAATACCAATAACATTCTTTACAGAATTAGAAAAAAATATTTAATTCATTTGGTAGAATAAGAGACCCAGAATAGCCAAAACACTACTAAACAAAAAATGTGGAGGAGGCGGCATCACAATACCTGATCATAACCCACTTGAATCTAATGTATGAAATATGATATGTCAAGAGCTTTGTAATGTTTTGAACAACCAATAAAAAAATGCAAAAAATACCTGATCTGAAATTATATTACAGACCTGTAATAACAAAAAAATAGCATGATATTGGCATGAAAATTAATGGAACAAAATAGAAGACACAGAGACAAATCCACATATCTATAGTCATCCACTATTTTACAAAGATGCTACAAATGTACCCTGGAGAAAAGACAGACTTTTTAACAAATGATGACGGGAAAACTGGATAGCTATATGACAAAAAATGAAACTAGTCTCTTCTTTCACCCTGCCCCAAACTCAAACTGAAGTGGATCAAAGACTAGGAATTGGACCAGATAATTTACAACTCCTAGAAGAAAACACAGGGAATATACTTCATCATGTAGGTGTAGCCACTGACTTCCTTAACAAGACACCCAAAGCATAAGAAATAAAACTAAGAATCAATAAGTGGGATGCCATAAAACTAAACAGTTCCTGAACAGCAAAGGAATCAAGAATGTGAAGAGAGAGATTACAAAATGGGAAAAAAATCTTGGCCAGCTACTTCGCTAATAGGAGACTAATATCCAGAATATACAAAGAACTCAAAAAACTCAACACCAAAACCATAGGAATATATATCATAATCAATTATTGGGAAAAGAAACTAAACAGAAACTTCTAAAAAGAAGAAATACAAATGCCAACAAATATATGAAAGAAAATATTCAACATCTCTACCAATCAGAGAAATGGAAATTAAAACTACAGAGATTTCATCTCACTACAGTCAGAATGGCAATGATCTAGAATACAAGCAATAATAAATACTGAAGATGTTGTGAAGGAAAGAGTACACTTGTACATTTTGGTGGGACTGCAGATGAGTATAACCACTATAGAAAGCAGTATGGAGATTCCTCAAAAAACTAGGGAAGGAAACATCATATGACCCACTCCTTGGTATTTTCCCAAAAGATTAAAAATTAGCATACCACAGTGATAGAGCCACCTCAATATTTATAGCAGTCCAATTCACAATAGCTAAATTATGGAATCAACCCAGATTCCCATCAATATATGAGTGGATTAGTAAGTTTATAATATATATATATATATATATATATATATATATATATATATATATATATTATATATTTATGAAACTCATATATATACATATAAAACAATATATAAATATATACACTCAAATGCAATGTTGTTCTACTCAACCATAAAAAAAGAATGATACTATGGCATTTGCTGGTAAATGAATGAAAGTGGAGAATATCATGTTAAATGAAATAAGCCAAACTCAGAAACTCAAAGGTCAAATGTTTTCTCTTGTATGTGGAAACTAGAGTAAAATCAAGGAGGATGGAAGGATAGGATAACATAAAGTCCCAATCAAATATAAATTAACAGACAAGTGAAAAGAAGTCTAGCAGAGTAGAAGAAGGAGAATAGGAGAAGGAAGGGGAGGATGCATGGGAGAAGGGGAAGTCGAAGGAGGGGGGTCATGAATTGAAGTCAATTTCCATGCATTTATGAGTTTGTCTAGATGAACCCAACTGTATATGAACTTTATAGCTGTGTATAGCTATAAAGCCCTAATACAAAATATTAAAAAGTATAAAGTAGAAAACAACACATTCCACAAACAGAAAGCAGAAAATAAGTGACAAACTTGAATAAAATGATATTTTAATTACATGAAGTATAAGTGAACCAAACATACTATTTGAAAGACAGATTACCGTGATTGATAACAAAGCAAGACCCATATATGTATTTGTCTGAAGGAGATATACTTTAAATACAAAAATGCAAATAGATCAAAAGTGAAAGTTTGGAAAAGTATATATGACCAAACAACAGTGAAACTTATGGCCACATTAATAGCAAATAAAATATAAATTTGGACAAAAATATTACTAGAGGAAAAAGGGAGATTTATAAAAAAATAAACCAATGAAGCAAAAGAAACAATCATAAACATGAACTTGTCTAAAATAAAGCTTTAAAATGTCTGAAGGAAAACTGACAGACTAGATAGAACACCAAAAATACTGGATAGAATACCTGTTTCTTAACAGGGCTGAGGTTTTGGCTTAGTGGTAAAGCGCTTGCCTAGTGCATGGGGAGCCCTGGGTTCGATCCTCAGTACCACATAAAAAAAATAAATAAATAAAACAAAGGTATTATGTCTAACTACAAGTAAAAAAAATAAATATTAAAAAATATAGGAAACAAAAAGCAAAAATGGAATTCCATCAAACTAAAAAGCTGCATAGCAATCAATGGAGTGAAAAGAAAATGGGACAAAATACACACATTCACCAACTTTTTATCTGATAGAGGATTAATATTTATAATCTTTGAAGAACTTAAAGAAATAACAAAAAAAAACAAGTAAACTGATTTTTTAAATGGGCAAATGATCTAATAGATGCTTCTCAAAGTAAAAAATACAGATGGTCAACAAAGATATGAAAACATTATTAGTCATCAGGAAAATGCAAATCAAAACAAATAGATACCATTTCATTTTAGACAAAGTCTTTTATAATTAAATAAAGTAAGTCAACTGGCAAGGGTATGGACAAAAGGATTTCAATTATTTGTTGGTAAGAATGTCAATTAGTAGAGCCATTATGGAGAATGGCATGGAAGTTCTTCAAAAATCTAAATATACCTCTACCACGTGATTCAGCTATCTCACAGATGAGTATGTATCTAAGGGAAATGAAATTATCATACCAAAGGGATGTCTACAAACCCACATTTATTGCTGTGCTTTTTCAAAATAGCTATGGTATGGAAACATTCTCAGATGAGTGATAAAGAAAATGTGAAATTATACACAATAAGATATTATTCAGCCTTACTGAGGAATGAAATCCTCTCATTTGCAGAAAAATGGATAAAACTGGAGGACATTTTATTAATTTAAATAACCCAGACACAGAAAGACAAGAATCACATATTCTCTTTTATATATGGAAGTCAAAAAAAGTCAAATTGAAAGCAGAACAATGGATCCCAGAGATAAGAAAGGGTATGTTTGTGGAGAACAGGGGGTGTGAAAAAGGAGTGGGTGAGTACAACCAGTGCACAATGAACATAATGTAAAATGAATGATAATGCCACAGAGAAGCCCATATGCCATAGCCCGGCTGGCTGGGCAAACTAACCGGGGGGTGACGAACAACTTGTGTATGTTGATACAGCAGGAGTAGGAGCCGTTTATTGTAAGACAACAGAGGTATTTATACATTCCACACAGCTTATCTTAATTAGCATAAACTAGATACAGCAGTCAACCAATAAGAAATCTCCACACTTAATGGCTTGCTGGCTCCACCTCACAAACCACGCCCCCTGGCAAAATGCCAGGCGCCATCCAGACCTGTTTACAGACTCTAACACCCATAAATATATGCACCTACTGTGTGTTAATAAAATTAGGTTTATAATAATAAAGCTAATGTGTTATTATAAAGACATTTAAAAGAGAGAACTGGAAAAAAAAAAATCTCCCGATAGACTAAAAGGAGAAATATACAACATAATATAGCCTTTAAAATTCAATATTATAACATTATTTTCTCAGTAAATTATAGAATGTATACATAGGAAATTAGTAAGTGTATGAACAACTCCATGAACTAACGTACTCAAATTGGCATTTATAACATATTCCACTCAAGAGCAGCAGAGCGGACACTCTTTGCAAGTGCATGTAGAGCTTACAGCTTAGTAAGCAAAAAAGAATTGGAATCATACAGACCTGACAAAAGATTAAATTGGAAACAAATAAAATGATGCCTAGAAAATTAACAATATTCAAAATGCAAATTATGTACATTTAAATAATACATGAATATAAGAAAAATTGTTAAGAGACAGTAGAAAACATTTTTGACAGAAAACAAAAACATAACATGTAAACATTTGTGGAGTGCAAGTAAAAAGTAAAATTCATTTTTAAGTGTGAATGTGAGAAAATAAGAAAGATCTGAAAATCAATGTTCCCAACTTCTACCTCAAAAACCTAGCATAAGGTAAATTCAAAGAATGTAAATGAAAAAAAATAGGAAGGATCAGAAATTGGTGACAGACAAAATAAACTATAACAAGAATTCTATAAAACCCAAAGTGGATTTTGAAAAGATCAATAAAATCAGACAAAGTCTGATAGCTGAACAAGAAAAAAATAAGAGAGAAAAGACACATGATTCTAACATTTGTAATAAAAGAAGGTACATCCCTACATATTTAACAATCAAATAGACAATGAATGAATACCATGAATGAATTTATTCCAATGAGTTTGGTAAATTACTAGAAAGACTGAATTAACAAAGTAGTATCCAAAGGAAAAAAAATTAAATATCTCTATATTTATTAAAAAATAGATATTATTATTATTTTTTATCAATTGAATTTCAGGTTCAGATATCATATATGCTGAAAATTTTTTCATACTTTCAATGAAGAAATAATTCTAAATCAAACCTTAAAAAACAGAGAAGGGAATACTTTTCCTGTTCATTTTAAGAGTCTGGTATTATGCTGATACTAAATTAGACTATCTCAAGTAAACAAAAATATTCAGCATAAACAGAGGCTTAAATATCTTAACTAGTCATTATAACACAAAATCCATAATATATAAAAAGAATACTATCTCATACTATGAATGAATTTTATTTTAAAAATAGAGAATTGGTTTAACGTCCAAAATTCAAATGACATATTTCATCATAATGATATAATAAAAAAGCTCTCTTAATTGATGCAGAAAAATTAACTAACAAAATTCATAACAAACAGCAGAATAATTTTAAAGGATTTTTCCTTAAACTGGTATAGAGCACCTACCAAAAATTTATGGCTATCTACTAGTAAATGACATATTTTTTTTCATATGAGTTCAATTATGATCTCACCCCTTCCAATAACCACTGTACTAGAATTCTCACCACTAGAATAAGGCAGAAATTAATATAAAAGTCAAATAATTCACAAGTGAAGATGTGACAGTGTACACAGTAAATCAATATATCTTCATCTCTATTTTCAGATGGTGATGAGTCCCCTTTCCATTAAAATTCTATACCTCTTGTTTTCTGAACCTTTGAAAAAAACAAAGAAACGAGTTTGTTGGGAACTTAAAGATTCATTTCTCTCTTTTAAGACCTAGCAATGAAATCTCAGGTAAACCATTTGATGTTTTTGAGGCTCAAATATCTGAGTGTATGTGACAAGCGATAGGTAATGTGAAATTACTGGTTATAATAATATTGGTACATGGATTTCTATAAACTAACATATAGTGTAATTATTTGATATTGAAATCTTGACATTGAATTGAGACTTCTCAGGATAAGAATGCTTTTAATGAATTACATCCTACAGCATTCAACAAGTATTCACTCAATAAATACCTTGGAAAGCATTTGTAGAAAAATAGGTTTGATTGAAATTATACATATATAGCATAAACATAAATACATGTAAGAGATATAAGAAGAAATAACACCTTCTGTTATATTATTAATGTAGTATATGGAGATGAAAAATTCAATGTTTTCTTTCAATACAATTTTGTACTAATATATTCCACTGCTACTAATTATATTTTCCCAAAAGTGACTGTTAATACTTTTAATACATCACATAAATCCTTTTTATGAGTTTGTGAACAATACTTGACTTGTTTTTAAAATGTTAACATCTAAATTTCAAGTAAGTTTTCCATCTGTTGCAGAGTTAAATATAAAATATGGAACCACAGGGGACTGCCACATGACTATCTTTTATTTCAGTCTGTGTCTTTCTCTCTTTAGTGTGAGCAAGAAGTTAGATCAGATTCCCTACTGAATGTCATGACCATTTTGTCTTATTAAAAATGTGAGTCAGATGCAACTGTAATAACAATAGTGACAGCAATAATTATAGCAATATCTCTTTTATTAATGTACTAAGTACTGTTGCATGCACATTACATATGTGACTTATTTTAATCCCTACATCAAAGTTATAAAATATTTATTATTTTTATTTGCAAGTAAGAAAGCTCTGGCCAGGAGAACTATAGTACATAAAGGAACAAAATTTTGAACCAGGCAATTTGAGTCTAGAAACCAAAGTTTATAATTAACACTTTGAGGAAAACCAACTTACATAAGAATTAACAGGTCATAAATGCATGGAATATATTACACTATACAATCTTATGTTGCCCACATATGTGAGGAGGAAGTGGCTGTAAAGGACACTTTGTGGTTATGATCAAGGTATGAATCTTGAGAAAAAGAGGTTATTCTAAATAATCTAAGTGAGTCCTACATGTCATTGCTAGTGTCTTTATAAAAAAAGGAGGCAGAGGCAGGGAAGAATTTAATGCAGAAGAGAAGACAATGTGACCTAAAGGCAGGCTCTGCAGTGATACAGACAGAAGACAAGATAGCCACCAGAAACTGCAAGAGGGGAGGAGCAGTGAGTTCTCCCCCAGGACATCTTTGTTAAGTATTCCTGGATTTATTATTTATAGCAGTATTTTTTTTAAAGGTGTGTATCTTAAAACCCTTATCTTCTTCCTCTTAAACAATATTATCTATGAGACTATGAATTCAAAATATCAAGAATAATAAATACCCATTTAAAAATAATTATGCAAATAAAATAAAATGCTTATATTCCTTTCCCCAAGGCAGTTCTCCTCAGCCATTAATATCATACTCCCTAGAAGCAACTACCATCAGCATTTGACTAAATAATTGCCATGTGCTTCTTAAACTTTACTATATGTGTATATGTTCATATATATCAATGTTTAATATTATATGGAACCTTTTAACACTTTTTAAAAAAAAAATTTATTGCTGGTTGTTCAAAACATTACATAGTTCTTGATATATCATATTTCACACTTTGATTCAAGTGGGTTATGAACTCCCATTTTTACCCCGTATACAGATTGCAGAATCACATCGGTTACACATCCATTGATTTACCTATTGCCATACAAATATATAACATTGCATACATTTTTATAACTTGCATTTTCTCATAATGTAATGACCTTGAGTCTTATGCTTATTGAAACAAATTGCTTTAGTTCATTCTTTATAATTGCTGTATAGTGTGAATGTACAATGGTTGATTTCTGTCCTCTTATTAAGCAAATTTGGGTGTTTCCAATGGTTTTCCCATTGACATTAAAGCTACTATAATTATTGTAAATGTTTCTAAGAACCCACACAAGGAATTTCTCTAGGGTACATAATTTGTACTGAAAGGTTACATTCAACTTTACTAGTTAGTATTAAATTGCTTTCCAAAATGGTTGTGTGAATTTACAAGCCCACAACAATGTGGAGGAATTTTCATTGTTCTATTACTGCATTTACAATACCGCTGTGAGACTTAAATTGTTGCTACTGCAATAGGTATAAAACTATATCTCCTGTAGTTTCTATGTGCATTTTTCTCATTGCTAGTGAGGTTGAGTAGCTTTTCATGTTTATTACTTGTCTTTATTTCCTCTCCTGTGAATTTTTTATTGTTTTAAAAATTGAGTACTAGGGGTTGTTAAATATTGTATCTGCCAATTCTTCATATTAAACAACTTTCAAATATCTTTTTATTTGCCCTTTGCTATATTGATGTTTTAAATTTTAAGGTAGTAAAAATTATCAATTTTCTGACTTTTAGTTTGTGCTTTTTAGCCTTGTTTCAGAAATATATCTGCATTCTTAGTTTATAAATTTCTTATTAAGGATTATTTTGATTGACATTAATAAAATTACATTTTTAAAAGTTTTTATCTACCTAGAATTATATTTGATAAGTAGTGTGAGGTAGATTTTAGTCTGATATACTCTATATGGATCTGTTGAGTGCCAATCCTATAAACCAAGGACATATTTAGTCTATCTTGCTAACTCATTGACAAATAAAAGTCAACAAACCTCAAACCAAATTTGTTGCACGTTCAATATTCATGATAGGTCTTGTCCCTAACATTTTTCATTAGGAAAAAATAAAGTTTTTCCAGGTTTGGCTTCAGGGATTACCTCTTCCCTTGTTGTTTCCAGTTTCTATTGTTGATATATTCATTGTGTAATTCTTGCTGATTCTTTGTATTTGGTATTCCATATTCAATACCTGAGTTCACTGGTGTGACTGTATCTTTGACTTCCTGGCCTTCTACTCTTTATAAGTTGTGAGGTAGATAGAAAGGAGAATATCTGTTTCCATGTCCACTATGTGCCAATTACTTCTAGGCCCTTCATACGTTTTAGTTTCTTTAATAGTCACACAGCTCAATGAAGTATTCCTCTTTAATCCACATTTACATACAACAAAACAGAAGCTCCCAAAGTTTGTGTACTACCATGAGTTTTAAAACCTGTTCACAATAGAGTCAGGATTTGTGGCAGAGTCTGGCAGATTTCAAAGGAAAGGCTTTTTTTTCAGGGCAAACAAGTTAATATGAGCCTGTTATAGGTCCACCATTTTGGCGGGGGAGGGGGGGAATTGACGCCAGGGGCAATTTCCTGCTGATCTATATTCCCAGTCCTTTTATATTTTATTTTGAAACAGGGTGTTGCTGAGTTACTGAGACTGGTCTTGAACCTGTGATCCTCCTGCCCCAGTCTCCTGAGTCTCTGGGATTACAGGCATGCACGACTGTACATATTAGGCGTAATTTCATAGGTATCAATTTCACTGTTCCTAATTTGGTTATTGCAGTGAATATGTAATGGCAGTAATAAGACAGTTCAATGTGGCTGTCTATTTGCTTCATTTGAGATGACTGTCATTGTTCTGGGTGTAGTAATTATAGAATTATTGAAATCATATAGACTTTCTTATTTTCAGACAAGTGTCAACCAAGTTGAGAGATAACTTTCTCCTACCTGACTAAATAGCAACTTAAAATTCATAAATTCATGTTATTTCATGAGCCCAATGATCAAATAGGTTAAATATGGCAAGATTCAGTATATTATTTCCATATATGTGGACCAATGAGCAGTTTGTCCCAATGAAGATTAATAAGAGATATATATTTTCATTTATCTATTAATTGGATAAAGTCTTTTAATTCTAACACTTTGAAAAGAAGCATTAATGATAAAGTAATGAAGATTTGTCAGGCTAATTTGCAAATTTTCTAGGGATGACTTTGTAGCCTTGTATGTAAACATACTTATTTAATTTATATACACTACTTCATCTTTTAGAAAGATACTTATTTTATTCTATATAACTCTGGAGCATGTCATAGAATGTTCAATGCAATGTTATTTATGAGAAAATTATCCAATTGAATCCATTAGCACTTTGTAAACAGGAGTCATTAAGTGATCCTATAAATATACATCAGTCTACAGAACAAAATCTATCAAGTTGAATACTCAACTCCAAGGTTACTTAACAATATGAAATATAAATAAAAATAATTCATTCCATTTTACATAAATTTGGGGGAAAATTAATTTGGTGTTCAAACATTTTCATGTCCACATTCATATTTTATCTTTTATTATAGTTTGAATTGTCAATGGACCTTTATTTTATTTACTTATATGTGGTGCTGAGAATTGAACCCAGTGCCTCACATATACTAGGCAAGTGCTCTACCACTGAGCCACAACACCAGCACTCATATTTTATCTTGATGTTAATACCTTTACACATTTTAAAAAATAATTACTTGTTGAACTTTCCATGAGTAGATTTTTTTTAAAAAAATACATTTTAAAAAGTTAAGATGGCATAAATTGACCTAGTTCTTCCCATAATGTTAATGTCATAATTGAAGATTGTATTTTTGTCAAAGGACACTTAAACAAAAATTTTAAAAATCAGAAACTTTATATTTAATCCATTCTGAAAAAATATCACCCACTATTTATTATAATATTTTCCAAAATACATATAAACCCTGCCATTTCTATTTTATGAAGTGGCATAATACTTAAAAGTAGCATTCCTCAAGAATATTAAGAACAAATCGAGGATAAAAAATTAACATAGAAAATCAATAACTTTCCTATACCAATAATGACCTTTGAAAAAAATCAGACAAAAAATCCCTATTCACAATAGTCTCAAAAAAAAAAAAAATCTACAAATAAACCTAACAAAGTAGCTGAAAAACTTTTACAGTGAAAACTGTAGAACACTGAAGAAAGAAGTTGAAGATGACACTAGAATGTGGAAATATCTCCCATGTTCCTGGATTGGCAGAGTTAATACTGTTGAAATGGTCATACTACCAAAATGAATATATACATCCTATGCAATCCCCACCAAAATAACAATGACATTCTTCATAGGACTAGGGGGAAAAAAAGCCCAAATGTTAATTTTGAATAAGAAAAGACCCAGAATAACTAATGCAATTCTAAGTCAAAAAAGCAATGTTGGAGGCATCAAAATATCTGACTTCAAATGATATTACAACAAAAACTGCATGGTACTGGCATTAAAAAAAATCACACAGAACAGTGGAACAGAATAGAAGACACAGAGACAAACCCACACAGGTATAGTCATCTAATCCTTAACAAAGAAGCCACAAAGGTACTCTGGAGAAAAGACAATCTTTTAAACAAATGATGCTGGGAAAACTGATTATCCATATGTAGAAGAATGAGAGTAGATTCCTTTCTCCCAAAAAGCAGAGAAGTAAACTCAAATTGGAAAGACCTAGAAATTAGATTGGAAACTTTGCAACTCCTAAGAGAAAACATAGGATCAACACTCTAACATACAGATTCAAGCAATTACTTCTTCAATAGGACTCCCAAAGCTCAAGAATAATAGCAATAATTAATAATTGGAATGGCACAGCAAAAGAAGCAGTTTAAAATGTAACTCACCACACTGTTTTCCAGAGTGGTTGCAATAATAGCGGTCCTGCCAACAATATATGAATTCATCTTTTTCCTCACATTCTTGCCAACATTTATTATCACTTATATATTTGATAATTGCCATTCTGAATGGAGTGAGATGAAATCAATGGATTTGGATTTGCATTGACCAAATGGCTAAAGATGTTGAACATTTTTTTTTCATAAATTTATTGGACAATTACATTTCTTCTTTTGAGGGGTGTCTATTCAGTTCTTTTACCCATTTATTATGAAAATCAAAGTAGAGAAAAGAGACAAAGGGAAGGGAAGAGGGGAGGAGGAAAAGGGGATATATTGGTAATGATATTGACCAAATTATATTGTTATATCATGTGTATTTATGAATAGTAACAACAAATCCCACTATTATATATAATTCTAGTGCAAGAATAAAATATGGAAAAATGGATAAAATGTATACAGAACAAAGATTAAAAAATAAAGCCCCAAATCTCTTTAAAGAAACACAGAATAGACAGAAAGTAGGAAAAAAGACTTTAAAACCTGATTGTGCATGTTTAAAATTCAGTTTTACACATTAACTAGATGGGAAACATTGGACAATAAACTATACTTAAGCTCTTGGTGCATCACTGGTATACAGTACTGACAATTATGATAAGTTCATTTGAAAAAATATGTATTTTAAATAATCTCAAAAGTTAAGTAAAATTTTTTAAAAATAAATTCTTTTTAGGAAATGAAATGGCAAGTATTTTTAATTTGCTTCTGTAATTTGTACCTTTTTCTAAAATCAGTAGATATTTGATTTTTTTCTAGTAAACATAAAGACATTGATTAATAGTTAATCAGTTAATTCATTAGTAAGTAAGCACAAATTGGTTTATATGATGTATGGATTAAGCTCAGTCCTAACTGTCTCTTTAGGTGTAGGGGCTCTACTCACTAGTGGCCAGGCAGGGTATGAAGCTTAAGGGATTAATTAGTGAGTGTAAGCTTTAGTTCTCACTAGTTCATGTACATATTGCAGGAATCCATGGGGAATATTATCCAGTGGTTTGTTGGTAAATGTTAGCAATCAGATTTCCAGAAATAAAAACGTTAAGATTTTAGTGTTAGCCATTTCTGTGGGATAAATACGTGTAGCAAGGCTGATATTAACATAACACATCTTTGTGTTATCACTAAACAGAGTTGGGCAAATATGTGAAGTAGCACACATTGCAAAGGATCTCCACTGTGTAGCTACTATAGTCATAAATAGTGTATATTATTCATTATGAAAAGTTTGGATAATAATAAAGGGCCATAAAATAACTAAGAAGTGATGAGGTTTGAATATTTATTACTTTTGTCTAAATCAAACACATTTGGTTATAAGTTTATATAACTTAAATTTAATTGTACCTGTTTTTAACAACCAATTGAGAAAAATTTCTGAAAATTTCAGTCTGTTTTTAAATGCTGGCATGAATCAGCTGTATCGTACTACTGAGAGTATTTCTGAAATATGTTAACCCATTCACTTACTTTGCACATCTGTATTTTTAACTATGAAAGTCTATTTCTAGAAATTTGTCTTATTGGGTTGTAGAATAATATTTAAAAAAATACTAGAACAAGACACTATGCTATTTTTAAAAAGTGAGCATTGCTGATTAATATAGTGATTGGAGAAGCATTTATCATTTCCTCTGAATGAGGAGGATTCTTTTGCACAAAATGCTAGCTGACCACTCAGAACTATAAATTGTTAAAAGTTTGGCTAAAAATATTCAGTGTTATTCATCTCAGAAAGATAATGGCTATTGTTACCAAAGCTGAACTTTATTTTTTAAGTAATTATAAATTCACATGCAGTTATAAAATTAATAATGCAGGGAACTTCCATGGAGTCTTTACCCAGTTTTTCCCAATTGCAACATCTGCTGTAATGAGAACAATATCACAACTAGAATTTTAACATTGATACAGTCAAGAGATAAAACTTTTCTATTACCACAAAATCCCTTTTGTCTTCCTTTTATAGCAATATTCACTTCTATTTCCTCTACAAATTCTAATCTTCCCTCCACTTCTGTAATTTGTTCATTTCTATAATGTCATGTAAGTGGTGTAACACAATGTGTAACCTTTTATGTTGCTTTACGTTTCACTCAGTGTAATACTCTGGAGATCTATTTAATTTCCCTGTGTGTCAGTACTTTATTTCTCATTGCTGTGTACTAGCATATATTCTCACTAATAATTATAATTAATTCAGTTTCTCCATGTCATTGCCAGAATTTGTGTTGTCACTACATTTTGTTTTATCCTAGAGATTATGAATTTAGTTTATACTTCCCTGGTGATGTTTAACCTCTTTTTGGCATTAAATTTTCTGTCTGTACCTTCTCTTTGGTGAAATGTCTCTTTATGTCTTTGGTCTTAGTTTCTAATTGAACTGTTTCCTTTTATATTTTTAACAATTATGTTTTGATTTCTTCTTATATCATAAAATACAGTGCATATATGATTGGAAAACATTTCATCTCAGTCTGTAACATTTTTTCATCTTAAGCTGCTATCACAAAGAAAGTATTTTAAAAAATGTATTTACTTTTGCACTGAGGATCAAACCCAGGAGCATTTTACCATTAAGATGCATCCATTATCCAGTCCTTTTAATGTTGAGACAGGGTCTCACTAAATTGCTGAGGCTGTCCTCCAGTTTGTGATCCTCTTGCCTCAGACTCCCAAACTGCTGGGTTTACAGATGTGCAACACCATCCTGGCTATTTTTTTTTTTTTTTTTGAGGAAGTTTAGTTTCTCAAAATTTTCTTTTTAGATCATGCTTTTGGAGTCAAGTTAGAGAATTGTTTTCAGTCCACAGAATTTTGTCCTGTGTTCTTTTTTTCTAAAATGTTTATTCT
The DNA here is from genome assembly GCF_048772815.1 of Callospermophilus lateralis. Lineage (NCBI taxonomy): Eukaryota > Metazoa > Chordata > Mammalia > Rodentia > Sciuridae > Callospermophilus > Callospermophilus lateralis. The sequence goes on along the minus strand of NC_135310.1, from coordinate 80,283,966 downwards.
TTTTAAGTTTTATTCTTAAGTCCAAGATGCATTCTCAATTAAATTCTTATCATGTATGAAATTTAGGTTAATATACTTTTTGGTTAATTCTAATTATTTCTGCACCAATTTTTGAAAAGATATCTTCTTATAGTTTGGTCAAAAATCAGATGAGCATATTTGTGTGCTTGTGTTTCTGAGTTATGTACTGTGTTCGATTAATCTGTGTTCATATCTTTCTACTGATACCACAGTTTTGAATACTGCAAGAGTATAATAGCTTCTTTTTCAAAATTATTTTAACTTTCTTTTCACATATAAATTTTAAAATAGTGTTTACATCTATCAAATAAGCTTCCTGGGATTTTGATAGAAATCAGTTTAATTTTGTATGTTATTTTGGAGATAATTGATATCTTTTGTGTATCTTTCCATTCATAAACACAGAAAATTTATGTACTCATTTAGAACTTCACTGATTTTATTTTATTGCTTTGGTAGCTTTCAGCATAGATAGGAGTAAGAAGTCTGTGTGCTAATGCATAGTGACTATAGATAACAATATACTGTATTTTTAGATTTTTTTGGTGCGTTATGGCAAGAGGTAATAGTAGGATTCATTGTGATGACATATTTGTACATGCACATAACATAATTTGATCAATTTTATTCTCCAGTAAACCCCCCCCCCCCTTTTTTTCCCCACCCTCTCCTGATCCACTTTAACTTTTCTGGTCTTGTTTATATTTTTATGATGTTCCCTTTTGGCAAATTTTGGCTCCAGTTTTTACATATGACAAAGAACATATGACCTTTGACTTTCTGAATCACCTTGTTTTCCTCAACATGATCCTCTCCAGTTTCACATATTTTCCTACAAATGACATAATTTTATTCTTCTTCATAACTGAAAAGAACTTGCACATACACACATGTGCACATCCACATACACACACACACACACACACACACACACACACACACACACTATTTTATCTTTATCCATTCATCTACTCATCAACACACAGGCTTGTTCCATAACTGGGATATTGTGAATTGCACTGCTATAAACATGGTTGGTTCTACATGAATTACTTCAGTATGTGGCTTCAATTTTATAAAATCCAGAAGAAAATTTTGAATGTTTTCTCCAAAAAAGAATTGTTTGGGGAAATAGATATGATTAACTGTATCATAAACAAATTTCATGTGTAGAAAGCTCATTCCCAGGTTACTGGGAGGTGGTAAAAATTAGGAGGTGAAGCCTAGTAGAAGAGGGTAAGTCACTGGACATTTGCACTTGAAGAAAATTTTGGTATCCCTTTCTCTCCCCTTGCTTCCTGGCCACCATGAGGTGAGGAGCTCTGGTCCACCACTTTCTCTCTGCTGTTATGTGTTACTGCTACAAAGACACAAATCAACGAGGCCAAGTTATCATGAACTGAAACCTCTGAATTCTTGAGATAAAATAATTTTTTTCTCCTTTCAGTAGTTTTCCTCAAGTATATTATCATGATGACAAATGTTAATGACAACTTTATTTACACATTACAAAATTTATATATGCATTAAAATATTATACAAGTACCTTATAAATGTGTAAAATTTTATCTTGTATATATTGGTTAAAATAAACTTAATTTAAAAATTGAAAAGAAAGCAAAAATTCTATACATAGTTTATTATATTTGCCCACAAATATTTCCTGAGCAATTATAAATGGCATTGTAGTTTTAATTCTGGTTCCCATACATTCATTCATTACTAATATATTAAAAATATTATTTTTGTTTCCTTATCTTATATCTTGTGATCTTCCTAAAAGCTATCTATTAACTTTTAGCTTCTTTGGAGATTACTTTTTTTGTAATTGTAGATGAACAGCATGCTTTATTTGCTTATTTTTATGTGATGCTAAGGATTGAACCCAGTACCTCAAATGTGAAAGCGCTCTGCTGCTGATCTACTGCACCAGTACTCCTTGGAATTTTTATGCAGCTAATCATATCATCTGCAAATAAAGACAATTTTATTTATTCCATTTTTATTTAGATGTCTCTTATTTCCTTTTCTGGCCTTATTGCACTTGCTAAAATTACATTGAGTAAGAGTGTCAGAGGTAGACATCCTTGTTATTATTCCCATATTATGGAGAAAATTAGATTCTTTTACTATTAAGTAAAAGGTTAACTATAGATATTTGGCGTTGCTCTTTCTCAATTAAGAAACTTCCCTTCTATGACATAATTGTTGTCTGCCTATGGTTCTTAACATATAGCACTCCTAAAAATTTTGTAATTTCCTGAGTGATAGGGATAGTAGGAACTTTTTTTGTTATAATATTCACTCTTCTTCCCTGGGCTCCTGACATATGATCTCTGGAATCTCTGGAGTGACAAGAGATTTTGTATCTTAATGGGATCCTCTATTCTATTATTTGTTATGAGAGTCTTATCTTGAATATCAAGCTTTGTCAAATTCGTTTTTAATCAATTGATATTATTATGTGATATTTTTAAAATTTATTTGATAAAATATGTTCAGTATTTTTTTAAAATTAATGTTTTCATGGTACAATATTTCTATAATTTTAGTCTCAACCTACTGGTATCATTATATTTAAAGTGTGTTTCTCATAAATACCACATTGTTGTATCATATTTTTAAAATTCACTTGGCCATTATGGCTTCTGATTGGGGTCCACATACTATTTATGTTTAATGTAATTATTAATATGTTAAAGCAGAAGTTTGCCATTGTATTTTTTAATATATATTCTGTTTGTTCTCCTTGCTTTTGCTTTTGTTTTATTTTTCTGCCTTTCAATGGGTGCATAGTTTTTGAATCCTATTTTTATTGACCCATAGTTTTTGTGTGTATTTTTTAATAATTTTTTTTAGTGATTGCTCTAGTTATAGCATTATATATACAATTTTTTACATATTTATTTTTTAGTTGTACTTGAACACAATATCTGTAACCCATTTATTTGTTTTTATGTGGTTCTGATGATCAAACCCAGGGCCTTCCCCATGCTAGGGGAGCACTCTTCCACTGAGCCACAACCCAAATTTTATAATAGTCTGCTGATATAATCATTTCGTCATTTCATGTGAAGTGGCGGACACTTAACTGTCTTTGGGTTTCTTTAGTCTTCTCTATTTTAATTTTCTAAACTTTTTCTTCATGTATGTTTAGATAGAAAAACACCAGACATTTTTATAATTTTGCCTCAACCATCAATTAAAATTTAGCAAATTCAGAGGAAGAAGTAAAGAGTCTACTTTATCTTGCGTATATATACTTTTAACTCTAGTCTTTCTTTCTGTGTTGATGTTTTAGCATTCCTTCTTTTTTCATTTATTTTATGTTTAAAATATGAACTTTAACCATTATTTAGAATAGGTTCACAACAATTTCTAGTTCTTCATCTAAGAATGTCTTGTTTTACCTTTCTTAAAATATTTGGTAGTTTGATATTGTATGATTATAATCATTTTTATATTATTTTAATTGTTCTATAATTATACATAATAGTGTGATTCATTATGACATAATCAAACATATACATATAAAACATAATTATATATATACATATAAAACATATATATATGTATAAAACATAATTTGCCCCATTTCACACCACTGTACTACCGCTTTCCATCTCCTCTTTCTTCTCTCTAATCCTCTTCCTCTACTTGCCTTCCTTCTATTTATTTGTATTTTAATTGAGGTATTATGATTATCCTTAAAAGTGGGGTTCATTTTGATATATACATATATACACATAGTGTAATTTAATCAATTTTATGACCCAGTTCCTCTTCTTTCCTTCCACTCCTCCATCGTCAGTCTCCTTCCTCTATTTTCTCCCTTCTATTTTCATAAGATCCCCTTTTCATTCCTTTTTCTCTCTAGCTTCAGCATATAAACAGAAATATTAGATCATTGATTTTCTAAATATGGCTTATTTATCATGATGTTCTCTATTTTCTTCCATTTATGAGCAAATAACATAATTTCATTCTTTTTTATGGCTGAGTAGAGCTCCATTGTGTATATATAGCACATTTTCTTTATTCATTTGTTGATCAACACCTAGGTTCATACCATAATGTTGCTTTTATAAATGACACTATTATGAATATTGAAATGCATGTATTGCTATACTATATTAACTTCAATTCTTTTGGATAAATGTCACGGAGTAGAATAGCTGGATTATATGGTCATTCCATTCCTAGTCTTTTGAGGAATCTCTATACTGATTTCCATAGTGGTTATACTAATTTGTAGTCCCACTAATAATGTATAATTGTTTCTTTCTTCCCACATTCTTTTCAGCATTTATCATTATTTATATTACTGATGATTGAAATTTTAATTGGGATAAAATCTCAGTGTAGTTTTTATTTTCATTTCCCTTATTACTAATGATGTTGAATATTTTAAAAATATATTTGTTGTCCTTTTTTTATTTTTTCTCTTGAGAAATGTCCATTTAGTTCATTTGCCCATTTATTGATTAGGTACTTTTTATATTTTGGTGTTAAGTTTTGTGTCTTATGCCAGAAAAGAAGTGAGCAAAGATTCTCTCCTATTCTATGGGCTCTTTCTTCATGCTCTGTTTCCTTTGCTGCACAAAAGACTTTTAATTTGATGCCATTTTACTTATTGATTCTTTTATTTATTGAACTTTAGGGACTTTATTATGATAAAGCTGAAGCCTGTGCCTATATATTGGTGGATTACTCCTATGTTTTCTTTTAGCAGTTGCAGTGTTTCTGGTTTAATTTCTAGGTCTCTGATTCACTTTAGCTTGACTTTTGTGCAAGGTGATAAGAATTTGGTTTCATATTTCTACATATAGATATCCATTTTCCCAGCACCATTTGATAAAAAGGCTTTTTTCTCAAAGTGTGTTTTGGGTACCTTCGTCAAGGATCAAATGACTGTATCTGTGTTGGTTTGTCTTTGTGTCTTCTGTTATATTCCATTTGTTTTCATGTTGGTTTTATGCCAATACTATATTGTTTTGGCTCTATATGCCCATAGGATAATTTGAGGTCAGGTATTGTGCTACCTCCAGCCTTTTTCTTATTTATCAGAATTGCTTTGTCTAAATGGCCATATTTCCAAAAGTGACCTACAGATTCAATGGAATTGCTACCAAAATATCAATGACATTCTTTAAAGAATTTCAAAAATAGTCCTAAAATCATATGAAAGAATAACCAGCCCAGAAAAACCAACACAATTTTGTATAGTTTATTTTATGGTTAATATTTACTATTTTATTGAATTGATTGTCTTGTAGTTTAGCTTACATTTCTTGAGTAAGTGATAAAGGCATATCAGTATACAGTTATGAGCTACATAATTAAAATTGGTCAATGAAGGTCCACACATACAATAGTGGTCTCATAAAATTATATTGTCTAATGATATGGTAGGCATTTTAGTTTGTTTAAGTACTGTTGGATGTTTACACCACAACAAAATCACTAAAGACTAATTTTTAAGAAAGTATACCTATTGTTAAGCCAGGCATGATTGTGTATGTATAGATAGATATATGGACAGACATTAGTAATTCTAGAATTTCCTCCATATTTTATAGTACATATGAAAAATACTCCATCAAAAGCTATCTCTAGCCAGGCATGGTGGTACATACTTATAATCCCAGGAGCTAAGGGCCGGGGGCTGTTGAGGAAGGAAGATCACAAGTTCAAAATTCAGCTTTGGAAACTTAGCAAGGCATAAGCTGGGTCATGGCTCAGTGGTAGAGTGGTAGAGTACTTGCCTAGCACAGGGGAGGCACTGGGTTTGATCCCCTTCTCCACATTAAGAAAACAAAACAAAACAAAATAGAGATATTGTGTCCATCTACAACTAAAAATATTTAAAAAAAAAAAAGAAAGAAAGAAACTTAGCAAGGCCCTAAGCAACTTAGTGAGACCCAGTCTCAAAATAAAATATAAAAGGGCTGGGAATATGGCTTAGTGGGTAAGTACCCCTGGATTAAATCCACAGTACCAAAAACAAAACAAAAAAACACCTATCTCCAATTTTCTTGAGATAGATTTTTTTTCTTCTCAATTCCTCTACCTCTTGAAATATTATCCTTATTTTATACCAGTGATTGACCAAATAAACATGTGTTCTATTCCAAGGTGCATCTCTTCACAATTCTCTTTCCTTAGTAAATACTTCAGGGAACCCTGCAGACGCAATATGCCAAGATTTCCAGCAATCCCTCATGGTCCACAGTCCTCTTTTCACTCCTCCTTAACCTGCCATCTGACTTGAACTTGGATTAGAGAATCTTCGCTGCAGACATAAATGCTTGCTAGGAAATTTGTTTTCTAGAGCTTAGACCTATTAGAAGCTCCCTTTGTCTTCCTCCGGTCACAAGAAGTTCTTCCTGCTATATTTGGGTTGGGCTTACTGGTTCATACTTTGAGTCTCATGGGGAAAAAAAAAGTGTCAACAACTTTTTGGAAGACATGATTTCTATCCTAATTCTATCTCTTTTTAAGAAAATGTTAGGAAGATTCAAGGACTGTGCTGCTGCTGCCGTCAATCCTGCCTCCTACATATTACATTTAATGAGGACAATAGTAAACATTTAAATGTTACACCAAACATATACAACACATTAAATAGTGCAATACAAAAGTGTAATGGGATTTGTTTAAAAGCTCTTCTGAAAGTGGGCCTCATAGATCAGATTATAAACTGTGAAATTTTAAATAATAAAGCAGAACAATATTCCAACTTAGAAGATTGATAGTGTCAGAGACCAGAAACTAATAATTCCAGAGGAAAAAAACTGGAGTTATTGCCCAACACTGAAGGTTTAGAATTGAATTATGTGTCAAAAGCAGTAAAGTAATAATCTGATATGAGCTGGAAGGATTAATCATAGCTCCAAATATGTGGACACAATAGAAAGAGCCATATAATAGTGGATCACTGTAAATCAAATTGCCAGTGCTGAAAATAGTCTATATATGTCAAAGCGCACTGCTGAAATGACCCTGCCTAAGCAAGCTGCTCCTGTGCTCATTCTCTTCAGTCCAAAATTCTTGCCACATTTTTTGGGTTAGTGGACAACTTCATTGAAGTGTTCACATCGACTGGCTGTTCCCTTTGTTATCACTTTTTAAACCCAGTATTATTACACTGAAATGGTTCCGACAAGGAGCGAAACACTGCTAAGTTTCGCAAGAGCATAAAATAGGAAATAGAAAATTTCTAGGATGTGTCAGCATAAAACTTATTGTTATAAATTGTGTAGTTACTTGTAAGACATTAAGAAATATGCTTTACATCAAGATCTCAAGTGAAAACTACTATGTTTAATGTACTGGTTTTGGTGGTGAGGAAAATGGATGTTTCATTATGAAACAACATTAAACCAAGCTAAATTATGAACTATCTTTTAAAATCTTTTCATTTAGAGTCACTAAGTTCAGAGTAATGTCTTAAGTAATGGGCAAGATTTCAAAGGCAAATAGCAAGAACAAATAGTATGAGATGATCCTATTAGGCAGACAATATTGCAATGTGTAGGAGCACACTATACTGTATCCTATATTCATTTATTCCAAATTATCAGCTCTATAAGAAAGTCATGACTGATTGTGTGTTGGGAGCATCATCCAGACAGAGTTAGATCTGATTTTACTTAAGTTTGAAGAAGTGCTGCATAAACAGTTTACATTTATTTTATGTAACAAAAATGCTGAAAAAATGTGTGTGAGAGTATGAAATACTATAGTATAGTATAGTATAGTATAGGACACTAAAATTCATCCCTTCCCAACTCAGTGTTCAACTGACATAACATCTATACTGCAACATCAGTCTTCATGGTAGTATTCACACCACAAAAATGAGTCAAACAAGAGCTAATCTGCAATCTTATTCTCTTTTTGTTTCTTCTTTTCTTTGTCCTTTTGCTCTTTCCTTGGTAATCATGTTTACCAACAAACCACTGACAGGGTCCAAAATCATCAGATACTGAAGATAATTGCCAAAGACAAGGCTGACACACCTTTGCCATGAAGGGCAAAAGGAACATATCAGTAATAAGAATTCTTGGTATGAAGAAATATTTGGCAGTGGGTATTTGCTCCTGATGTCACTGGAAACAAATAATCATTCTACTAAAGCATTGTGTGATTTATAGAGTGGGAAAAATAACCACAGCTTTCTATCAGGTAGTCATGTACTGAATTGAGTTTCCACAGTGGACACTAACAACCACATGTGATTTACATCTATGAACCCTTGATTGAAGGGGATGCTGGGTCCCTTTGAGAAAGGATGGTATACCATTGCTGCCATTATATACACCGAATATTCCAAGTCTTTTCCAATAAGACCTGGGGTTGTATACTAAAGTGACTGTTTACTGAGGGAAAGGAAATAAACTTTAAAAAAATTGCAGTACTTGGTGCACTAGGGGAAATTTACCACTTAGCTACATCCACAGCTTTTAAAATTATTATTATTATTATTATTATTTTATTTTTATTTTGAGATAGAGTCTTGCTAAGTTGTTGAGGCTGACCTCAAACTGGCAATTCTCCTTCGTCAACCTCTGGAGTCACTGGGATCACAAGCATATGCCATGTCACTTGGCTATAGCCAGCCTTTTAGATATTACTAGATACTGGCTCTAGTATCTACTGAACTGATACTAAAATCTGAAGACCAAAAATACCATTGTGATAATCAATCAAAGCAGGAGAATAACTTGGTCAGGTCAAATATGGAGTCTTAGCTCAAGTCCAATTCACAGTGGTCCCAAGTGTTTCTGAATTACATACCTTGAGTAAACACAGGATAACCAAGAGATATCCATAATGAAAATAAGGATGCTGCATCTCTGTTGACTAACAAAAGAATAATAACAGAGCAAGTCTGTGTAGCAAATTAATGCTTTTCCCTGAAGTCCAATAACCTTTTGGAAAACAGCTTCTGACTTGCAATTAGGTCTTGGTAAAGATTCAAGTGACTATGGGATCTGAGATTACCATTAAAATTGAGTGTTTTCTGACCCACTAAGCCATAGATAGAGTGTTGCAGCAGCATTCTATCATTAAATGGAAATGGTGTCTAAGAAATTGAGCTCTGGCAGTCTCAAAAGATCAGAAGCAGTAGGATATTCAGATTGCTTTGACAACAATCTGAAGTCACCTTCTCCCCCTCTGTCTATGTCTGGGGTCTCTTGCAGTGTTCTCATAATCAGTTGACTGGTGACCTTTGATTGAAGTTGATGTTGAGTATCCTTCAAAAAAGTGTGAGTCTGGTTCAGAAGTGAGGATGACCTGAAAACATTGATGAAGGAAAATACTACCAATAGGCATAATTTCAAACATAACTGTTGATTGCCTACTTTGTCTGAAGTGAAAGATAGAAGTATGAATCTGCAGAGATTCATGGTCAGTTATTAATGGACTGTGGATGGGTGGTTGGAAAGAACAGGATTGGAATACTTGTGACAAAAAGTTTTATACAAAAGAATAGGTGCAGATCATGCTATGTATTTGTCCAAAGTGAGTATTCCAATTTTTTCTTCATGATCTTCAAGGCTGATTGCCAAATTATGAAATGTTTTCCGTCAAGATTCTGGGTATATTACCAACAATTTAAGCTGATCTTTTCTTTCTTTCTTTCTTTTTCTTTTTCTTCCTTACTTTTTTTTTTTTTTTTTTTGGTAGTGAGGATTGAACTCAGGGGCACTAAACCACTGAGCCACATCCCCAGCCCTATTTTACATTTTATTTTAGAGACAGGTTCTCACTGAGTTGCTAAGAACCTCACCATTGCTGAGGCTGGTTAAGCTGGTCTTTTCTAAATGCAGGAGATAAATCATAAAATGTAAAGGACTTCCTGACCCTAGTGAGAAACTTTGATAGAACAACATTAATGTGAGAATACTTGAAATAAGTTACATCTATATTTAAATGTAATGCAATTAAACCATTTAATTAGTCTTTAATAGTTGTGAATCTGTCTCTCCTCTTTATGGTTTCAAATCATCATATTTTATGAGAGAAAAAGGGCTAAAGTTTGTTAATAATTGTAAAACCACTTTCAATAGAAAACAGCTCTCATTTATCACTATATGCTAATAGGGTATGGTTTCAGGTCAATTATTTATACAGTGTGCATATGATTAGTTTGATCTAAACTATTTAGGATTCCCGAAGGCTTATCAACTAAAATTAATAAAATCAACTTACAAGTAATGAAAAAGAACAAGTCTGCATTTCACTTTCTCTCTACTGTATCACACCAAGAATGTGAGACTGCTTAAAATAAAAGGTTACTTGAAATTAACAGGAAATTTCCTTTTATGATCTTGGAAAAAGACATTTACCTTTATGGAGCCTAATTTCTACATCTTTACATTAAGCAAATAGGAAATTACATGATAGTCATTTTATTTGCGTTTACTCTGTGCCAGGGATTGTAACTAATTTAGGTTCTTTACCTTCAATACCTAATTTAGAACTTATCACAAAGCTATGTAAATAATGTAATCCCCATTTTCCAGAAGATGCTATTAACATGGAGAGCAATTATAGGTAAATTTACCAAGACTGAGTACTAGTTTAGTACAAGGCACAGCTAGATTCACACTTAGATGTGTCTAACCAGAGTCCAACTTCTAGCCTCGCTCTGCCCTCCCACTGACTTACTGAAAATCACTGGCAGACCTAAGAACTTTTTAATTTACACTAAAAAGAGAGAGTAAGTAGAGATAAATTTTGTTTTGTTACTTGGGGTAAAGTCTTTTGTTTGATATAAAATTTCTGATTCTCTTCCTCGGCATATTTGAAGTTCTATTTGTACGTCCCTGTCCTCTTTTGCTCCCAAACATTCAAAACTGGTTTTAATCTTCCTGCATGTGGTTTAGCTTGATACTTTTGGCTATCTCTCCTGAAATCTGTAGCGATACAATAGTGTCACAGATCAGTTGACAGCTTTATGTAGAAATCTCATGTTTGGCAGGCTTTCCTGTAGGAAAGCCTGGAGGACATTTGTCATCTGCCAAGTGACGGCCTTACAGCTTCTCTTCTCCCACATTCAGAAGTGACATATTGTGACCTTCCACGCTCCTACACTCTGGGGTGTATGATTTCAATGAGATGCACATTCTACTTCCCTAAGGGTTACTGTTAATCTTAAAACTGTAATAACAGTTTTCACATTTATTTTTTTGTGTGTTACTCAAGTTATTTTTAAATATTTGTTTTTACCCTGCATACACATCTCTAAGGACTTGCCATGGGAACATCTGTGATTCATGTATTTGAATGGGTTTTAAATAAAACTGAGCCAACCAAAGGAAATCATATTTATCTTTCGTGTTAAGAATGAAGGTCCTATGTAGTATTTTTACCCGGTTTGCATTTTTTAAAATGAGTTTTCCTGGACATCGTATACTAAACAAAACAAAGCACTTTGTATAGGAAGTACTTATTTTTTTATAAAAGACTTTTGACCTTTGATGCAAAAGTTTTAATAATCAAGACCTTTGCCCATTTAAATGAGTTTTTTATAACACCAAAATTTGGTGGGAGAGTAATTTTTACTAAATTTTAAACTGATACATAAAGACAAAAACATTGTGCATATTCCTACCTGACTCTTAGTATCCATTGGTCAATCTTCCCTCATATTTTTTCTCCATATTCTGCCCAGCCTCTGGTAAACACCATTCTATTCTCAATTTTGTTGATATCAGTATTTTCATGTTCTAAATATCAGTAAGGTCAAGCAATACTATTTTTCCTGTGCCTGGCTTATTCATTTAACAAAATGATTTCTAGTTTCATACATGATGCAAATAATGGGATTTGATTCTTTTTTATGGATGAATAGTATTCTGGTGTGTGTATGTACCACAATTTCTTTATCCATTTATCAATTAGTGGGCACTTAGGTTGTTACCATTTATTGACTATTATGAATAGTCGTGCAGCAAAGGTGGGAGTCCAAACATCTCCCAACATACTGATTTCATTCCCTTTGGATACATGCCCAGACATTCTCACATTAGTCTGGGTTGTCTGTTTTGATTACTACAATCCCAGTAACAGAATTGTTGTATCACATGATAATTTCATTCTCTTTTTTTCTTTTAGAAACTTCCATTTGCTTTTCCATAATTTTTGTACTAGTTTGCATTTTCACCAAAAAAGTTCATGGGTTTCCTTTTCTCTACATCTTTGCCAGCATTCATTTTCTTTTGATTTTCACATAATAGCCATTCTTACTGGAGTGAGGTGATATTTCATTGTGATTTCCATTTTTTTGGGGGGGGGTACTGATTTGCAATCCCCCTGCCTTAGCATCCAAAGTTGCTGCAATTATAGGTAATGTACCAACATGCTCAGTTTATAATTTTGATTTGAATTTCTTTGATCATTAGTGATATTAAGCATTATATCGTATATTTATTGGCCATTTGTACATCTTTTGAAAAAACGTTTATTTAGTTCTAGTGCCCAGTTTTCAATCAGGTTACCTTCAGTTTTTTTTTTTTTTCTTTTTGTGGAGGTGATTTTATTTATTAGATGGTCTTTTGAGTAGATAATGGGCATACTATCAGGTTAACTCTTTTTAAAATTTTTTTTGTTCTTTTTAGTTGTACACAACAATAGATATTCTGAATATTAGCCCCTTGTCAGATGCATAGATTGCAAATATTTTCTCCTATTCTGTAGATTATCTCTTCATTCTAATTATTGTTTGCTTTGCTGTGCATAACTTCTGCCTACATTTACTTTTGTTTCATGTGCCTTCGGGATCTTGTCTAAAACAGTCCTTGCCCATTCTGATGTTCTGAAATATTTCCCTATGTTTTTTTTTTCCTAGCAGTTTCATTATTTTACATTTTACATTTAAATCTTTAATTCATTTTGAGTTCATTTTTGTAACTAGTGAGAAATTGGGTTCTAGTTTCATTTATCTGTAGGTGGACATCCAATTTTCCCAATATCATTTATTTAAAATACTGTCCTTTTTCCAACTTACATTCTTAGTATCTTTATTGACAATCAGCTGAGTAGGTGTATAGGCTCTCTACTCTGTTGCATGGTTGTCTGTATTTGTTTTTACATTTGACCCACAATGTTTTGATGACTACAACTTTTAGTCTATTTTTTGAAGTCATGTACTATTATGCCTTCTGCTTTATTTTTGTCACTCCAAATGGCTCTGGGTATTTGTTTTTGTTTTTGTATTTCCATACAAATCTTAGGATTGCTTTTTCTAGATCTGTGAAGGTCATTGGCATTTTGGTAGGAATTGTAATAAATCTTTAGATGGCTTTGGATAGCATGGACATTTAACAATTTTAATCTTCTGATTAATGGATATAGAATATCTTTCTATTTTTGTATGTTTTCTTCAATTTCTTTCAACAATGTTTTATAGTTTTTATTTTATGTTGTTTTTTTTATTCTGCAACTTTGGTGAATTTATTAATTCTAATAGTTTTCTTTCTTTTTTTTTTGGTGGAGTCTTCTTCTTTTTTTTTTCTATATATAAGATCACGTCATTTGTAAACAGTGACTTACTTCTTTCTCACTTGAATGCCCTTATTTGTTTATTTTATCTCTTTCCTGATTGCTTGGGCTTGGAACTCCAGCATTAGGTTGGGGGAAAAAAGTGGTGAAATTGGACACCTTGCTTTGCTCCAGATCTTAGAGAAAGTTTTCAGTTTTTCTTTTATACATTTTTGATGTAATGTTAGCTATTGGCTTATTTTATATACATTTTATTATGTTTAGGTATATTCCTACCATACCTGATTTTTCAGTATCTCTGTTACAAAGAATGTTGAATTTCTTCAAATGCATTTTCTGCATCTACTGAGATGTACTTCATTTTGTTTAAGTGCTGTATAATGGTTATTGCTTTGCATATGTTGAACCATTTTTGGAACCTTGAGATGGATCCCATTTGATCATAGTGAATAATCTTTTTAATGTGCTGTTAGGTTCTCTTTGATAATTTGCTAAAGAATTTTACATCTATTTTTCAGGAAAGAAATGTTTTGTGATTTTCTTTTTTTTTTTTTTTTAATTGTACCTTTGGTTTTAGCATCAGAGTAATGGTGACCTCACAGACAGTGTTAGAATGGATTCTCTCCTCAAGTTATTTTTCTGAAAAATTTAAGATTTCTGGAATATTTTAAGATGAATTTTCATTACCAGCACATCCATGTGACATTGAGTTTGTTTGTTTGTTTGGAGGAGGGAGAGGGTTGAATGGGAGACTTTTGTTTCTGATTCAATTTTGTGAGCTATAGTTGTCTGTTCAAGCTTTCTCTTCTTCGTGATTCGATCTTGGTGATAAGTATGTATCCAACAATTTGTCCATTTTATCTAGGTTATCAAATTTGTTAAAGAACCAGTTATTCAATTTGTGTATCCTTTCTATAGCTTTTTTTAGTCTCTATTTCAATTATTTCTACTTTGATCTTTATTATTATTTTTTCCTTCTACTAATTTTGAATCTGGTTCATTATTGTTTTTTTAATCTCTAGATGCAATGATAGGTTATTTGGCAACTTTCTTTGATGTGTCCTACAGGTTTTTTGTTAGTTGTGTTTCCATTTTCAATGGTTTTAAATTCTTTTAAAGTTTCCTCTATGATTTCTGTCTACCTTGATCTATTCATTTTCAAGAGTAAGTTGTTTAATACTTATGTATTTGCATAGTTTCCAGTATTTTTCTTGTTACAGATATCTAATTTTATTGCATTGTGATCAGAAGATACTTGATATGATTTCAACTTTTTAAAAATTTCGTGGAACTTGTTCTGTGATCTGTGATATGATTTAACCTGGAGAATATTTCTTATACTGATAAGAAGAATGCATATTTTTATTTAGATGCCATGTTCTGTACGTATGTAAGGTTCACTCAGCCTAGGGTACAATTTAACTCTGTTGTATCTTTGTTGACTTTCTGTCAGAATGATTTGTCCATTGCTGAAAGTGGAGTGCTGAAATTCACAAATATTGTTTTGTATTGAAGACTGTATCTCCCTTCAGTTTTGTTAATATTTGCTTTATATATTTAGGTTCAGGGATATTGGTTTTATTTAGAATTGCCATTCCTCTTCTTGAAGTAACAAGTTAAACGTTATTTATGGACATCCTTTGTCTCTTTTTACTATCTCTAATATAAGTCTGTTTACCTGATATAAGTATGTCTACTCCTTTTTTTTCCATTTGCATGGAAAAATAAAATACAAAATAAAATAAAATAAAATACAAAATAAAATACAAAATAGGGCTGGTGATATGGCTCAGTGGTCGAGTGCCCCTGAGTTCAATCCCTGGTACCTTCCCCACCCCGACCCCCACACCCTATACAGAAGATAGGCCATGAGTGACCACACTGAGAAAGTATCTGTTTCTAAGTAAGGAAGAGAGGATCCATCAGAAATCAGCCTGGTGAACTGTGAGAAAACAAGTTTATACTTTTTTTTTTTTGTACTAGGGATTGAACTCCCAGGCACTCTACCACTGAGCCACATCCTCAGCCCTATTTGTGCTTTATTTAGAGACAGTTTATACTTGTAAGGCAGTTTTCTATTCTGTTTTCTTTTATGACATCTCAAGCAGATCAATGCACCCTTTCTCTACTCTGTATTCAATTTACTGTCCATAATCAATCATAATAACCATTTCATGGTAACTTATCAACTTTCTTTTCTATTCCCTGCCTCAGTGAACTTGATGAGAAAATATACGACCAATTTCATCTTTTTCCTACCTGCTCTCCATCTGCAAAGTGACTATGACTGGAGAAAGAGACACAAACTATCCTGGCATTCAATCCATGATCACAAACATCAAATGAGCTCATTGAGCTGGCCAGAAATCATATTAGTTTCCCAATCCATTCATTCTCCTACTTTTTCCAACATCACATATCTTTCTCATTAAAACTTCAACATTCCTTCTCCCCACTCAATCTCTGCTAACCATCTTGCTTACTAGAGCACTAAGTGATCAGAAGAAAACAGAAAAGGCTTTAACAAATGTTTAGCTTCATTTGTACTCACCTAACATATGTACCCAGAAATTCTGCTTCCTTTCTTGAAAATATAAACTGTTCACATCTTTCCCTTGGATGTTTGCTCCTATCTCCTGTTACATACTCAAAGACACCTCTTTAATGATTCATGATTCTCTTTATTTCAGAATTATCCATTTTTTACTCTACATGGTGTATAACATTCAGCACATTATTGTTCTGTTTTTTCTGCCTTCTCAAAAAATTTTCCTGGAATATCCCTCCAGCTATTATCTATTTTTTATGTGCTCCATACATAAATTTCATGGCAGTATCTGTAATCATCATATACTTATAAAAATATCTGGAAAATTATATGACTGAATTTTAAAAAGGGGTCATTTTAGAGTAATGAAATTATCAAATAATCCACTTCTCTATTATAAATACTCTGAAAATTTTGATATTATTCATGCATATGTTTTATTTATGAGTATATAAAATATGTAACTATATAACTATAATATAAAATGCATGATTAACACATATAATATTAATGAAGTTAATTACTAATGTAATAAGTTGCATGTAATTAAAATGAAAAATAAATGAAATAAGGGGCTACTTGGCCCATAACATTGACAAAAATGAGAGCATGACCATGCCTGCAGCATTGTAAAAGGCACAACTAACATGAACATTTTGTCTTATTACAATATTACCATCAAGTGGATATGGTTTAGTTGCTTTGTGATAGGATCAATTATTTTTTATATAAAGTATGATTTAAATTAACTTACTCAATTGTAAGCAACTGAATTTGTTTCTGATCCAAGTTTGAGTCAAACTTTTCCTCAAATAAAAATTTGTAACTCTTTGTTTTACCTTATTTTTCTCATTTATTTCAAAATATATTTCTAGTTTTATTCCAACAGATAAAAATCATATAAATTTAGGGATATAATGCAATGTTTTAATTTATGTGTACATTGTGAAAGAATTACCACAGTTAAGATAATTAACATATCAATAACCTTATGTAGTTATAATTTACATAAGTGTGTGTGTAGGTTTGGAAGACATGCCATCTTTCCATGTCTTCCAAATGTATAAGTCCACCAAATCTAGAGGCCATACTGAAAATAGATCTTTAAGGACTCTTAAGACTTTGGGAATGACATTGAGAGTCTTACCAAAAAATTAAAAGGAATTATTATTTTTAATGTACTAATGGTTTTTAAGATCCAGGTCCTATTTCATACCTGTGATGCCACTGACATTCTCACATTTTGTTGCTATGTATTCTCAGCTTGCACATTGCTAAAAGCCATTGGAGTCCCTATTTGATCAAATGATTTTACACCATTTTGATTACTGCAGTTTGTAGTATAATTTGAAACCAGGAAATGTGATATCCCCAGGTTTGTTCTTACTCAAGATTGTTTTGACTATTTGGAGTCTTTTTGGTTCTATATGAATTTTACAATAAAAAAATGTTGAAGAATTCCATTGGCATTTTGGTTGTTGTTGCATGAAGTCTGTGGTACACTTTCAGTATGAACATTTAACAATATTGATTTTTCCAGTCCATGCATTTGGATGTCTTTTCACTTATATCTTTAATTTTATAATTTTTACATTTTATAATTTTCAGCATAATATTCTTTTAAGTTTGTCCTTAAATTTTTACCTTCTTTTTCTTAGTATTGCAAGTGGGATTATTCTCATAATGTAATTTTAAATAGTTCATTGTTTATATGTAGAATTATTACTGCTTTGGGGATCATATTTACTGTAACTTTTTTGAATCTTTTGTACTTTTTGTTGTTATATTTTTTGAGTATTTAGAGTTTTCTTAATATATGATCATTTTTGGCTGCGGATAGGGATAATTTTACTTCTTTTTTTAAATTTGGATGTCTTTCATTTTTTCTTTGTCTAGTTGCTCTGAGAGGACTTTCAGTTCTACGTTGAATAGAAAAGGTGATAGTGGGCATCCTTGTATTTTAGTGGATCTTAGAAAGCTTCCAGTTTATCACCAATAATTTTAGCTGTGGACTTTTAATAAATGAACTTAACTGTATTAAGTTCCTTTGATAAGGATTCTCCTGATAATTAATGAGCATTGTATTTTATCCTTACTAATCCCATGTTATTAAGAAACATTATTATAGAGGCAAATATAATTAATATGAAACTACCTTGTTCATCCTGTGAATAACTATCAATATTGGCTCTGAACATTTACAATTTCATTTATCACTAGCAGAAAACCAACTTTATATAGTAAAACTTCAAGTGCTGTAGTAATATTTTATTAAATCCAATGTGTATTTTATTGATTTTGTTGTTCTTTGGTTTATCTCTTTCACAGAATATATAGAACAGCCCAAAGCATACACCATTTGGTGATGTTTCATTAGGGAAACTTTTAATATATTTTGGACATAAGAATTCTTATATCCTTTATTAGACTAACCAATGAAAATTAATGTTTAGATCTAAATGTTTAAAGACAGACATAAATTGGGAAAAGAAAAAAAATTGAATGAAAGGGAATCAAACTTGATATTTTTCTTGGAGAACACACTAATTTTACCTGATGTTAGTGAAATTCAGTCTCCTCTGATAGTGCACATTCAGATATGTTGGAGAACATGAATGAAAGAATCATATATTTTACTCTCATTGTATATGTTCCTCTAGCTATAATCCTGAACATCCTACACCCTATCAGTCAGTCCTCAATCCAGGCTGTTCATCTAAATCACTTAAAATTTTTTGAATATGGGCTGGTCCTCAGTTCTGACAGTTCTGATTTGGGAACCTAGATTACATATTTAGAAAAAATTTCTCATCTTCACTCCACTTTATCCATTAGTGATGCTTTTGGGAAAATAATCTCAATGTCCTTACCAAGTTCAAAGAAGAAAACCTCATGTTTTGTTTTTACTTTGAGCAGTGTCAAAAAGAAAGTGATCTCATTAAATCCCCACTCATCACTCTCAAACAATATTTATGTAAGAGACACAAGAGTAAGCCATCACATCAGGAAGTTATTATATAACCAAATTAATCCATCTACATAAACAACTTTCTGAGTTCTTGTTTGTATTTTACATCATTCCAGAAAGCAGTAAGCAGAAAGAGAAAGAAATAATTCTGTTTTAAAACAAAGAATTCTTGATGGGTCTTGAAAACTTTAAATCTAATGAGACTCATTTCCCTTTTAGCTTGCACCTTGTGTCCATGCACATGTAAAGTAAAGGAATATTTAAATCAACTCTGCTGTTATATAGTACCCATAATAACACCACAGTTTGAACTTCAGTTTGATCATATTTATTATGGAGATAGGTAGATAAAAACAGTTTTGCTTTTGTAAACAAGTTTGTTAAAACAGAACCACATGGGGGGAAATGACATTATGTTCTATAGAAATATCAGTAAGTACAGTCAAAACACATTTCAAGAAAGATTGCTTTTAAATGTTTTATTTGCTTTTCCAAGCTTTAAGCTAATTGTCTACCTCCCCTTTTGTGACATTTGAAGAACCTGTTGTGAGAAAACATTTCATAGGGAAACTATTTGAACTAAACCCAAAGTGTTCAATCATTTCAACACAGGCTCTATCTTTTCACTTGGTTATATTCTTTACTCCCATATGTTACCCCATTTTTTTCTCCTCTGGTCCTGAGGGAGGTTTAAAGATGTCCCAGTTAGAATTATAGCTCAAACAAGAACATTTTCTGAAAGATATGCTGCACTCACCTGACTTTTAAACTTCAGTGAATCATAATTGCATTTCTCTAACAGAGTAAATGAAATAAAAATAATTAGAAGAATAGAAGCAAACATGGAATTATATCCTTAAAAGAGTAGTCTAAATTATGAAATGAAAAGCAAGAAAAACTTTTTCTATGGATGAGGTGAAACTTCAAGAATATTTTTTTTCAAAATTGTTTTTATCCAAAATATGTTTGTAGGAATTTATTTTGTTTGCAAACCTATAATATTTTCATCTATTAAATATAAATCATTCCTGTACTTTAGTTGTATTTCAGTGATGATCAAGGGATTAAAGGAAATGTACATTGTTTATACCATATTCAGAGCAGCATAAAATAATTTAAAAGGAAATATTATTTGGTCATTGCCATAAAATAAGTGTTGGTCTAAGTGAATATTAAAATAAATGAACTTTCATATTTTTCTAATTTTAATAGGAACATTTTTAAATGCATTGCATTATCTCCACAATAAATGGATTTTGGAACACTTTGGACATTTTTAAGTATAAATGTCATCATTTAAAAATGTTTTTATTATTTGTACAGCAATAAGGAGATATCCAAGGGGGTAATTAAGTTTCTAGGACATTTTGCCACTATAATTCCTAAAACTGTATATATATATATATATATATATATATATATATATATATATATAAAACTGTTTATTTTTTTCACATTCATACAATTAAAAATCTTTTCTCATTGCTACATGTGTACCTGCTATTTATTTTTTAAATCCTAATACATTACAACTTTTAAAAAATATTCACCTTCAAATATTCTGTGAGCTGGAAAAGGAGATAGCTAGTTTAGCTAGAATTTTGGTCAAACAAAAGAGCCTATTATACATGGATTATAACAAAAGAGGTGTCTATGAACAAAGTAAGCAATAATTAGAGCTTGACATGAATGCTATTTTCCTCATCACCTCTGATGCTTCATTTTTTAGGTTGACATTCATAACAGTATTTCCTGTACTTGAAAATGGCATATTTATAATTGAATTTTATTCAACAATCTTCTTAGGTCAAATACTTCTTTGACAAAATACTAAATTTGTTTCTATAAATGATAGAAATATGACAAAAGTAATCACACAAAGGGATTGTAAAGAGAGGGATAGGCTTTCTATACAATAGACCTCTATTGAACTATTAATATGTATAAGACTTGTCATTCAGGAGGTCAAAATCTAAATTCATAATTGTCTCACCCACAGTAGAGGAATATTATAATAGATGTAATGTGCTATTAGTATGGGAAGAGAGGTAAGAGTGGAAATAAGCCTTTAGAAACTAGATATCTTAGGATGAGGTTAATTTAATTTATGGGGATTAGCTGAGAAATTGAGTGACATCTCTTTCTACCTGTGTATGTCTCAACACTGAAGATCAGAACTTAGCCACTTTTTTTTTTGACAACCTTAGACTATTTAAAATCAAAACTGACTCTTGAACAATGGAGGGCTTGGGGGTGCCAATCTCAGTACAGTGGAAAATCTGTGTGTAACTCTTGACTCCCCAAAAGCTTATTAATAGCCTGGGGTCAATCAATAGGCTCACTGATGATGTAAATTTGATTCACACATATATGTTATGTGTATTACATATGTTAAATAGCACATTAGAATCAAGAAAGATCACTTTGTGCTGTGATCTGTATTTTATTGGACAACAAAAAAACTTCTCACAGAGATGATTAGTATCCCATACATCTTATTTAATTAATCAATTAATTTATTTTTATGGTTGCCTGGGGAAATATATTCCTATGCAGATGTGCATTTTTTAGTGTTTCAGAGTTTGAGATAGATTTGGGAAAAATATTAGAAGACAGACAATCTGAACTCAAAATTTTAATGACAAAATGGCTCTCTGCCTGCACAGACTACCCCTCTTTCTATGTCTAGGTTCCACTGCAAGTTCCAGAACTTATTCTGCTCTTAGAATTAAAAGCACCTCCTTCCTTGGATAGTTGGGTGGAGCAACATCCAAACATCTTAAGGCTGTTCTATGCAGAGCTTATAAGCAGGCTTTCTTTTGTCTCCGGTGATCACCTCCTCTCCCCTGACCTTCACTGGGCTTTTTCATTTTTAAAATTATTGTTATTTTTTTATTTGTTCTACTTAGTTATACATGACAGCAGAGTACATTTCAATTCATTGTATACAAATGGAGCACAATATTTCAATTCTTCATACATTTTAATTGGCTACTTTCAACACTTGAGTTTCCACAGTAGCAACAGGAGGTATCTCTGAAATTATTTCAGTAGTACAGTATATGATATACTTAATTTTATGTAGTGACAGTTAATACTTCATCTTTATGTTGTTTATATTTCTCTGGACTGTAAATGATACCTTGAATATTCTGAATGTATGTGCCTAAATTTTGATAAATTTTAGCTTTTCATGATATATTGGTGGATATTTTATGGTAGAATATAATAAAGTAGATGATTATATGTATATTATGAATTTATAGCATATCTAAATTTTTCTTAAAATTTTAGATATATCTAGAATATAAGAGTCTGCGTTTTTTCAAATTATCATACCTTCCCCCCAGAAAAAACACCTGCATCTGAATGGACTTACACAATTTAAATTTTTGTGGCTCAAGGATTAACTGTACTTGTAGTTTATTAAGAAAATTAACTCACTCATATTCCTTATAATTATTTCATTTAACTTCATTTATTACATTATAAACTTCTTGTTTTATACTTTACTTTGATCAATTGAAAAACTTCTTTTCATCACTCACATCCACATTGATTTGGAAGTTCTATCATGTATCTCCATTTGTCTATTGTTATCATTCTAACTTTGAAGGAATATTAGGCCTATATTTCCCTACTATTAACATTAAATTTAAACAATTACCCATGAATTATGCTTTGTTTATCTAGTTTCTCTTCACTATTCAGATGAAAACTTCATATCATTTTTTAAATTTTCCAAATAAAGTTAATAATAAAAGTGTAACTTTTGATCTAAGCTTTTATTTCTTCTCTTATATATGTATATAATATTTATTTAACACATCTTCCCAATGCCCAATGGTATTATCATTAAATATTCATGCATATTTATATATTATTAACACAGAATATATTTTCACCATTATTTATAATGCTATTTTTCTTCCCGTATCTTGAAAATTTGTTCTTTTACAATTAATAATCTCCTCATAGAGATTACTCTGAACACTTGTATGTTGAAAACTATTTTTCTTTAGTCTTTACTTTAGACTACTCTGGGTGCATATTACTTGGATTGCACTATTTATCTTAGTTAAAATCTATAAATTTTGTTCTTTTAAATTCTAATATTGCAGGTAATAAATTAAAATACAGATTTAATTTCCTTAAATAATAAACTCTTTCTGCCTTGAAGTGATATACATCAATCACTGTTGCATTCAGCTTCAAGAAGCAAAACATTGAACATAGGAGCTTGTTTAAAGTATAAATTCATTTTCTCACACATAAAAGTTTACAAATGAAGAATACAGTATTTCTTTGGGGAATCCACATCACTGTTGGGAACTAAGAGTCCACATGCCCATTTTCAGCAATCCTTAGGAAATAGATTTTGTCCTTATAGCTAGTCACCTGCTAAAGTTCCAGTTATCACATTCTAATTCCAAGTAAAAATGGAAAAAAAAAAGGAGACATAAATTATACTTTTCTTGTTTTTAAAGTTACTTATATTAGTATAAATTTATATAGTAAAATGCTTTTATTATTTTCAAGTCAATAAATGTTGACATATGTATATATTTATGTAATCACAACCACTCTCAATTTTAGAGAATTTTCCTCATTCCAAAAAGTGTCTTATGCCTCCTCCTAGTCGATAACTTCATTCCTCACTTCTAAGTAAATACCAATCTGATTTATCAATACTATTGATTAATACTGTCCATTCCAGAATTTCTTATAAGTAAGATCATATTGCATGTATTCTTTTGTGTTTGTTTCTTTTTCACTTAACATTTCTGAGACTTATTAGTATTTTCTGTGTATCAGTAGTTTGTGACATTTTACTGCTGCACATTTTGTTTTGAAATTGTTCTAGTTAGTGTTCCCAATAATCGTTCTTTGCCTATTAATGTATTACCTCTGCATGTGAAGTTTAATATTCAATTGATGATTTGAGTAACACCCATGCAAGAGTTCTAGAATTTTTTTCTTCATATATCATTTCTTTTTAGAACTATGTTATATAAATCCCAGGGGTCCTCCAACCTCGATTTTTTTTTCAGTTCAGTGAGAGAGCTGATTTTTGTCTGAATTTTCCTCTCCTACACCAATGTCTAAAAAGTGCTCCCAGATAGAAACCCAGGAAAATTATCTTGTTTACCTCTTATACTTTTTTTATTTCTATTCTCTTTGGGGTCATAATTCTTTTCTGTGATGTCTAAATGTCTCAAAACAGAAAACAGGTACTTTGTTGTTTTATGAATTCAGTTTTAGGTTCTGTTTTGTTTTATTTTTGATACTGCTTCTCTATTTCCATATTAACTAAAAGCTAAGAAGAGATCTAGAATTTTCATTCAGCATATTTGCTTATATGTCATCAGACAAAAACTCTTGGCTAACTTACTTACAAAAGAGGCTGGAACAGAATAATGCATGTAGATGATGAAGGTGATGTAGGTGACAATTCACTCAAACATAGAGTGAAATATAGAGTTTTCTTATTAAAGAATTCAGGAAAGTAGACATCAAAAGGCAATAAGAAGAGATAGTAATAGGAAATCTATATGATTTTAACCTTGTTTTAGATAAAATATCCAAAAATGTTGTCAGGAAGAAACAAGTCTTTTAGGAAAATAAAGAGAAAAAAAAATCACATAAGAGGCAATCAAACTTGTGATGCACAAATTTATAAAAGCTCATTTTTCTCTAGTGATCACAGAAATTAAAATGAAAACCACAACCACATAACAGCAAACATTCAAAAATCTGGCAATAAAATGTTTGAAGTGATATGAAACAATTTAAACTATAATAAACTGCTAATTGAAGTTCAAATTAGTACAACCACTTGAAAAGCAATTTGGAAATACCTAGTACAGATGAAGGTAGGCATAATATACAGTCTACTTATTTTATTCTTAGGTATTTGCCTTAAAGACATTCTGTGAGGAGAACTGTATGAGTATGATAATAGCAACACTCTTTGTAATAGAAACATAAGTTCACAGTTAAGTGTGCAAAAAATAAAGAATATGTATAAATGTGCCTCAACTGAAAAGGGAGTTATGTCCTGATAAACCTATCATAAGTTGAAAGAATTTTAAGTTGAAAATGCATTAAATTCTCCTAACCTACCTGACATCATGGCTTAGCAACACAGTACACTATAGAGCATTGGTTGTTTATCCTTGAGATCAAGTAGCTGTCTGGGAACTTTGGATCATTGCTGCTGTCCAGCATCACAGTATCACTAACCCAGGAAAGGATAACAATTCGGAATTTAAAATACAGTTTCTATTAAATATGTATTGCTTTGCACCATTTTAAGTTGAGAAATCCAAAGTCAAATTATTGTTAAGTTGGGGCTTATTCTATTTTTTTCAACAAAATATTTCACAGGAGTTAATATGAACTAAGAATGGCTTGCACCGAACATAGATGTCTCTACCAGCTCAGGTTAATTTGTGTGGAACTTCTCAATACAGGTGTTCAGCTGTTTGTACTTTTCATTTAGAGGTGGACTGAGAAATGGGAGAAATTGGGAATAAATTTAAGAAGCTGTACTGAGACCATACTATTCTCAAGTTGCGAGATGTGTCTGTTGTTCTCAGGTGGGTATTTTAATTTCCCGCCAGTGCTTCTATTTCTGCTTAGGGATAGTATTCACAAAATTAAAGAGTATCACTCCATCCATGTATCCAGTAAACCTTTACATAGAACAACTCACTATTTTTTCCTTACCAAACCTCAATATGATATAGCTCCATCTGTAAACTTTGCTTCAGATTCCCCTAGCACTAACTGACTTTTTCTTAACTATCAGGATTTTTCCAGGCTTTATCCACCAAGACCTTCAACTATGGCACTTCTACTTAAAAGTTCTCAGCTATATGCAAGTTCTCCTTCAACTTTCAACAACTAGCCATGATTAGCTAAGTCACCAGGAATAATAAGTGACAGGGTATCCTCCTCTACTTGAGGCTGCCATCTTTCCATGTCTTCCAAATGTACAAGTCAACCAAATTTAGAGACCATACTGAAAATGGATCTTGAAGGTCTCTTAAGACTTTGGAAATGACACTGATAGTCATACCAAAAATTAAAAGGAATTATTATTATGTTGAAATTATTAATGGTTTTAAAGATCCAGGCCCTCTTACATACCTATGATGCTGCTGACATTCTCACATTTTGTTACTATGTATTCTCAGCTTGCTCATTGCCAAAGAGCATTGCAGTTCTTTGCTACTCAAATAATTATACATTCTAAATCTTCAATGATCATCCAGTGATTGCAAATTTATTGATTTCTTTCACCCTGCTTATTCACTGGGAGGATCAGATTTAATGTCAAGAATGTAAATCTATTTTGACCAAGAGTAGTAGAGTTCAGGCAAATCACTCCTTTCTTTTGCATCCTCAATATTGCTTTACCAAAACAAAATAAAATAAAATGTAAGCTCTGAAAATATGAGGGCTTCAAAAACAACTAAAAAAAAATGCATGGCAAGCTTTAATGCTTATCCACATGTCCAAATTGCCAATGGCGAACAATTGAAAAAATTCTGTTTTTTTTTTTTCCATTACTGAATGACATTGGAGTTGATGGGGCTTTTAAAAAAATAAGCCAAAACATTTTTTGAAAAGGAACACCCACTGGCATTAGCAAACATGAATCTACTTTTAAAGTTTCAAATCAAGCAAGTGAAAATAATAATCCAGAACAACTGGCAATACAAATTAGGCACTGTGTCTGTTTTTAACATTGGCAACTCTCAATATTTCCAATTTTCTGCATAATTTATATCATAAATGTGCTAAAACAATATTTTTAAAAAACAACCCCATCTATGTGGACAAAATAGATTTCTGAAGGAGCAGTGCTTTGTGCATCATACCTGAAGCAATACTCAAATTTGATAGATCTGAAATATATCATTCTAAACATTTCCTTTCTCTTTTTTTTTTAAAGAGATCTCTATGGCTATTGTTTAGACTTTTTATTTTAATATGCAATTATTATAAAATAACAATACATATTGATAAAGAAGAGGCACCTTAATAGTATTTTTCAGAATTTGTTTTACATTGGTATCATCTAGGAAGGTTTAACAAAAACAACATTCCTGTCACACATCATCTAATTAAACCAGAATACCTGAGAGGAGCCTCAGGTACTAGTAGCTTCTAAAGATTCCTCTTTTGACTCTAATTTGTAGGAAAGTTTGAGGACACTGCCTTAATGTTTCTAATCATGTTATAATTTGAACAAATGAAATTTAATTCATAGTAGGGATATACTGTTACTCTAAATTTATGTCTCAAAAAGTCCTGAATAAGTTTTTTATTTTGAGGCATGGCTTGGATATCAAGATTTTTTCAAAGTTCCCCAAATTCCTCTAATTTTTTGAAGGTGGGTTTGAGAACCACTGCCTCAAATGCTTCATTACTTTTCCCAAGCCTGCTTAAAAGAGCAAGTGCAACCAAATGATCAGATAAGACTCATTTGTGATTTCTAATATTTTCATCCAACCAGATTATTGTCTGATTGGATCACTAGATTATTGTCAAGTGTTTAGTTCCTCAAAATTGTCTCCTGCAGTCCTATTAATGTCATTAAAATACTTCAATGATTACACCCTACATGATGATACAAAATAAATTTTAAATCAGCACAAGAGAAATTATCACAAGTTAGAAGAGAAGATTGTAGTGAGACACATGAATGCTACTGTCTATAACTGCTGAATTTCTGATTATTGTACCACTTCTTACTGTCTGATCAAATTTAAAAGTTAACATCTTAAGAGTAAGAAAAGTGTAAGGCATGATAATCTCCAGTGATCACAGAATATGATGAGTGTAAGTTTGCTATTAATAAAACTACAGGTTTTCAGCCTGTGACTAAAACTTTCCTGATGAGACTGTCTTCAGAAAAGCCAAGTCATATGTATGACACAGCTGATGGAAAGTAGTGTCTCCCAAATTATACATAATACACTTATAATTCAAAAAAGCCTTAAATTAGTCAACAGTCCCCCCACCCCAAATAGAGCCAGGATTAATGAAAGAACCAGAAATAAACAACAAGTCACAAAATTATCCTTTTACAATTATGTTCCAAAAATAAGAATTTGTATTCTTTGGGGGACATTAGGGAACTTAGTTTATTGTCATTGTGCTTCTAATCACCCAAATTGCAATGTAGAATATCCACTTAAGATCAGGGCTGGACACACCTTGTCAAACACATTGGCTTTTTATGACAATGATGCTTCTGATTGACTGGACATTCCAGGCACAAGTCAAGGAAAACATGGTCATTGGTTATTTCTCATCCTTTGCACCTATTAAATGTTTTATATATCACTCCTGCTCACGTAACTATTAGAATACACAAGATTAAAAAAGTGCTCATTAAGACACAATTACAATGAATTGACAAAAACAATTAAAGAATGGCTGATAACACTGAAGCTTATTATCATTGAATCATAAAAATTTGTTAGGCCTTGTAGAAACAAATTTGTGTTTCTAGTTAAACATTAAAGAGGTAGGTTCTGACACATGATAAATATTTTAAGCAAAAAGGAAAAGGCTCCTTGACTTATTTTTGTGAGTTATTTTTATCCTTTTTGAATACACACAGTGCTGAAACATACAATTTGTATATCAACATACAATGTAAGTGGTTTCTGAAAGTTTAAAAAACACTGGGAATTTCTTTGACCCCAAGAAATACACTTATAAATGTACTCTACAAACAGAACATTGATGGTCCTAGAATACATTTTTACTGTATTACAAAACTAATTCACTCTGTACATAATTTATAAATTAATTTTGACTTTATATTTCTAAATATCTGATTGACTATTCTATGAAACACATGGTTTATAAAATACTCATAAAATCAGGGAAATTTAAAATAATAAATTATCATTTATTATTAAGATAATAATAATTTAATATTGCTAAACCAAATCACAAGCAAATTCTCTAACTTGACTTCTTACTATAAGACTATAACATTGTATGTTATAATATAAGTACTTGGCCCTAGTGTGACATTTAGGATAGTGTGAGATATCAATTGTACTGATAAATATTTACAGGTGTTGAAGATTAAAAAGTTGTCATTGTAGCACCATTGATACATTTTGGGGCTATGATGGTATTACTGATCACACACTTATATTTTCATATTTTATCCTCTCATTTCTTGATCAATTACCATCTTAGGAACATTCAAGAAACCAGACAAAATTAGTTGATTCCAGTAGTGAATGGAAAGGTACAGTCAATATGCATCCTATGAAACACAACTGTGTTCCAACATTAGGGTCTCCAGGCATCTGTTCTTCAATTCACTGGTCAGTAGATGCCTTAACATACTCTATTTTTGAAGCTCAATCTGCTGAATTAAACTAAAATGAAAATGAAGTGATATGCTTAGTAGGAGTCCTGTTGATAAATACAGAGCTGATGATTTGAGTGGGAAGATTAAGCAAGGATTTTCTCCAGATCTGAATGAGTATTGTAAATACTTGTTGGAACCATGTGAAGTGTTGGATTTCCCAGAAGAAAAAGTGGAATAATCAGCAGAAATTTTGAAAGATTTCACCTGCTGACCAATCCAGCAAGATATTAGAGATAGATGATGGGAGGATGACAAATCCTGCATAAAATAAAGCAGTATTTTTCCATCAGCTCTTACTCCTATTAAGCCCTTCTCTCAGGTGGAAATGTGTCATTTTAAAAATGAGAAAACTCCCTCTGAACTATCTTGCTGGAAATTTAGAAAATGTAAGTTTGTTGCCAACCAGAAATACAAGAACTAAATAACTCAGAATTTCTCCAATGATGTGCTTCCAAAATTTCAAACATCACCCCATGCTTCAAGAGCAGTGGTAACCTTCCAAGCAAGGTCAAGGTAGGATAGTAACTGGAAGAGCAAAGGGAGGAATTCCATGCCCATTAGGAGAAATGACCCAAAGAAAAGCTCAGCTATTGGAAAGTTAAAAGTGCTTTGGAAAATGGAATACAATTTAATGTGTCCAAAAGGTAGGTTTTATTGTCGGAAATAAAAATGGAAAAACAGCTTCTTTTGATGATAATTGAAGCCTTGATTATGAAACAAAGGAGTTTCAGGTTTATTTGGGGGAACATACAAAGTCAATGAAGATTTTTGAATCCAGTGCAAAAGCTACTTTGAACACAGTAGGGCTCTCTGAGAAGATCAGATCTACTTGAATGAACATGAAAGATCAAGGAAAATAGTGCTGTACCTGATTTGTGAGAGGTAAAAATTTGCTCCCAGGATATAGGCGGTCTATTTACTTCACAGATTGTTTGTTTGGCTGAGAAGAAACTTTTTAGTTTGAGTCCATCCCATTTATTGATTCTTGATTTTAATTCTTGCACCAAAAGAAATCTTCTTAAGTAAATTGGGGCCTAATCCCACATGATGGAGATTAGGACCTACTTTTTCTGCTAAGCACCAAAAAAGCAAATAACTCAATCAATGAATGGGCCAAGGACCTGAACAAGCACTTCTCAGAAGATGATATACAATCAATCAACAAATATATGAAAAAAATGTTCATCATCTCTAGCAATTTGAGAAATGCAAATCTAAACTACTCTAGGATTTCATCTCATTCCAGTTGGAACGGCAGCTATCAAAATTACAAACAACAATAAGTGTTAGAGAGGATATGAGGGAAAAGGTACACTCATACATTGATGGTAGGACTGCAAATTGGTGCAGCTAATATGGAAAGCAGTATGGAGATTTCTTAGAAAACTTGGAATGGAACCACCATTTGACCCAGCTATCCCACTCCTCAGTCTATACCAAAGGATTTAAAAACAGCATACTATAGGGGCACAGCCACATCAATATTTATAGTAGCATAATTCACAATAGCTAAACTGTAAAACCAACCTAGATGCCCTTCAATAGATTAATGGATAAAAAAAAAGATGTGGTATATATACACAATGGAATTTTACTCAGCAATAAAAGAGAATAAAATAATGGCATTTGCAGGTAAATGACTGATGTTGGAGAAGATAATGCTAAGTGAAGTTAGCTAATCCCAATAAACCAAATGCTGAATGTTTTCTCTGATATAAGGAGTCAGATTCATAGTGGGGTAGAAAGGGGGAGCATGGGAGAAATAGACAAACTCTAGATAGGGCAGAGGGGTTGGAACGGGGCATAGGGTTAGAAATGATGGTGGAATGTGATGGACATTATTATCCAAAGTACGTGTATGAAGGCCTGAATTGGTGTGAATATACTTTGTATATAAGTCGAGATATAAAAAATTGTGCTCTATATGTGTAATAAAAATTGTAATGCATTCTGCTGTCATACATAAATTTTTAAAAAATAATTGAAAAAGAAAAAATAAAATTGTTTAGATTACCTAATTAAATTAGAATCATTAACATTATGCTAAAAGTTTGAGTTAAATTTGCTAAACAAATGGAATAAATACCATAACTATTAACTCCCCCCAAAAAAAAAATCAAGGAGAAAGCTTATATTTTACCTATATCAATTTTTTTAATTTTGTTTGTTGTTAGCTTAGTTTAGTTTTGTTTTTAATATGCCAAGCACAGATTTATTGAAGGTGAATGTGAAAGGAGCACTCCATAATGTAGAAGGGGCTAGTGTAAGAGGCTCAAGGCTGTCAATTATTTTTGTAAGGTTAAAGTAGTGAATAAATTTGTACCAAAATCATTGTCCCCAAATGATATGATATGGGCCATTTTATTCAACTTTCCATATTTAGAATACTAGGTATAGAGAAACCCTGAAAAATATGATAAAATAAAAATGTATGTTGGTGATAGAAAATAGTATTGATTTTAAGTTTAGTATAGATGTAAGATTAACCCTAATATTTAACACAAATGTGGTTTTTTTTCGGTATTGGAACTCTAAAGGCAAAGCCTAATTGATGAGTTTCTAAGGAAACCTGATGCATATAACCAAAGATATACAGAGACCTTTCCAAATGTTCTTTTTTTCCTTTTCCTGTAGAGGACATTGTCTGTTCTGGTAGGGATAAAGAAAAAAAAAATCTTTGACTTTTGAATATTGATAAATGATTCATATCTTTAAAAACAGAACTAAAGAAATCAACTTCACTTTCATTCAAGTTTGCATTTGAACACATTTCTTACTTTCTTAAACAACAACAAAATCAAAAACAAAAAAACGTTAAACTTTTTTTCTAAAGAGTTGGGAAGATGAGCCAGGTGCAGTAATGCACGCCTGTAATCCCAGTAGCTCAGGAGGCAGGAGGATCACAAGTTCAACCAGCCTAAGCAACTCAGTGAGACCCTGTCTCTAAATAAAATACAAAATAGGGCTGGGGATGTGGCTCAGTGGCTAAGTACCCCTGAGTTCAATCCCCAGTACCAAAAAAAAAAAAAAAGAAAGAAAGAAAAGAAAAGAAAAACAAGAATAGGCAAGATGATGATGCCTAATAGGTATGGGCTTAAACTATAAGGCCAGGGAGTGCAACTGTGATGACCTAGCAACTGCAAGTGGAAAGAAACCCTAAGAGGAAAATACCATGGTAAATATGTGGTGTGGAATTATGATGATATTGTTTCTATTTCTAATAAACCAAGCCTCCAAGAGAAATTAATTCTCTGTAGTTATTTTCCTCTCTCTGAAGGCAATATTAATTAAAATCAATACTGCCATGTTTGAAAATGATTATTACCATGTTTCTTGTTCATTAACAAGATTTTCCTCTTCAGCTAATATCATACCTCCCCAACAATGTGTTGAGAGCAAAGGATCCAATTCATTATTTAAAATGATAGTAATATTTCAGTTATTTTTTTTCTTCAAGTGTAGGTTAACATAGCCACAATGTTTTAAAAAGGAAACCTAAATTATTGCTAATATCTCTAATAGACAAAATATATAAACATAAAAGCTATTTTTACTTAAATGCCTGTCTTATGCCAATATCAGCTAAGAAAACACATACAGCATCAGGTGTTTGATATCTCTAGAAGACTGTTTTTAGGATCCCAGATCTTTAACAAAAGTTTATGAATGCTTAAGTTCTTTATATATGAAGGCACAAGGCACAATATTTGCATATAACCCATGCACATACTCTTGTATAGTTTAAATCTTTTCTAGATTAATTATAATACCTATACAATGTGAATGCTATGAAAAATAGTTTTTATACTATATACTTCAGGGAATAATGACAAGAAAATATCTGTATATGTTCAGTAAAGACATAATTTTTTGAATATTTTTTTTTTATCTGTGGTCAGATGTATCTGAGGATGCCACGTCCATGAACATGGAGGGCTGACTGGAGTAGTTAGTGATTCTCAATAATGATGCCAATTTGGTCTTCAGACCTCCTCCCATCTACAAATGAAGGCTGAAGTTTCACAGAGTAGAAAGAGTTTGCCCACCCTCAGAGTTCCTCGGGAGCAGGGCCTGACTTCAATCTCATGTCATTGTTTCCTTCTGCCAATGGTAGCAGTACATTCTTCTGATATGTAACCTGCAAAAAAAGTGTAGTGCTATTGTTTTCCATTTAGTTCGGGTAAAAGATGAAGAAAATACATTGGTGCATATTTTAGGACAGCGATTTACCAAGGCGATGACTGCCTCCAATCTAAGAAAGAGAGCTGGGAAAATGGTGTTAGGTTACTCACAGTACTTGCCAGGTTGTAATAATGGATTTCCTTAAAAAGATGAAGCTCATCATGATTATGTTGCTTTCTTCGTCTAAGTGTTACAGGTCATCACACAAATAAGGAACTAGGAATACAACATTTGGTAACAAATTGTGTTAAAATTAAATTTAATATCATAAAACCATGTGTCACCAAACAAAACCAGGATTACTGCTCTCCTCAAAATTCTGCTTCACAATGTTTTAAACATATACCCTTTTCATTTCAGGACTCTTCACAATTGAACTCCAGTTGTCTCTATAGCCTCCTTGTTTTCTGTACAGTATAATATCAGCCATTCTGAATTAATACCACCACTCTCCCAACTCCCAATTGATACCACCACTCTCCCAACAGGCTTGGCCTTTTTTTTTTTCAGTTGCTAGTCCTTCACCCAGAAGGTAAACTTTTCCCCATTCTTTATAACATTTCTCATTTTTTTCAAGGCCTAACTCAAACTCTAGTTCTCTCCTCTCTAAAGAGTACATGTTCTCTGTGCCTCTTTACCATTCTTATCAGTTTTTTTTCAGTAATTAATAATTATTAATCTGTTTTTAAAAATGATTAATAATTTGAAAACTCTATTTCTCTTAACTCTTGCTACTTTTCAACCTGCAATAATGTTTATTGAGTATAACAGAATATTTTCCATAACAAAGTGATAATTTCACTCCTGTTCTACCTCTGTGTATGGTTTGAGGTACAGATTTATTTTAATATAAAATTTGACATGAGTTATCTTTTCTAGAAACAGGTAACCCAGAAGTTCTAGGAACTCAGAAAAGTAACATTTGCAATAGGTTGAAGAAAGCTGAAAATTGATAGGCTGAAAAAAAAATTATGAAGACAGTGTAATTTGTCCTGTTTCATCTAATTTCTAGAGCTCAGAGATAGCTAATGAATCACAACTACATAAGGCAACGACAAAAAGGAATATTCCAAATTAGATAGTGTTCAAGAATGGGAGCCTCATGCAGTATAGAGCTTTACATCTACATACTGGTTTTAGTGCATGTTGAAATGTAATAGAAGGAATATCTACTTTTAGCAGACAATTTTGGGAAAGTGGGTAAAGGCAATAGTATGAATTTTTCAAAGGCCTTTTAAGAAGATGTTCTATTACATCCTACATGGCAAAACTGCAAAATCATTCCTTCTACAAATTGTTAAGTACATTGTTCAAAGTTTCATACATCATCGGTGCCAATATCTGATCATTTGAGTCTTGACTTCAGATATCCTACCTTCAAGTTCACTTTAAGTGTTTTCTATGATTCATTCACTATTTCACAAATTCTCCTTTCTTTCACTTTGTATCAGCTAACAATATTTATTTGTTTGTTTCTGATAATAAATATAAATAAAGTGTCTCCTGACTTCAAGTTGGCTGTAAGCCACCATAAATAGACATCAAGAAAAAGGAAGGTAAAACCACTTCTTCAGTCCTCCCCAAAGAAATAAACATGTGGGCAATATCCCAGGGTTAGAATATGTTATGGCTTACACAGTGATAGATTATTTTTATTTGTATTTTTTTATAATCATTGCTTTTCCACTTTGTACAGCTTCACTAAAAGGACAAGTGACATTCAGGTAGTATATATCAAGCATTAAGATTGATTTTTAACATATTGCTCTATTGATTATTGGAACATATTAATGTTTATATATATTAATTTTAATTATTGTGATGAAACTCTTATAATCCTTCCTTGAGCTTTTTAGAAAAGAACTATTATTCAATAAAATATCATTTTATGTAATCTGTGTTTGATCTCCAGATGCATTTAAAGAGATTTAATAAGAGATTTAGAAAAGTTTATAAAATAGAATTTCATACACATTGATTTTAATCATTTTCAGTATTTAATATAGGCCATTTTAATCTAAGTTATGAGTAATGTTAATTACTGATATTTTCTTGGGCCTAAATGTCATCTCTATACAATTAAAAAAAAGTTCACTTGGTAAGTTCTTAAAAATGATATCTGTACTTATGGTTTGCTTCCATCAAATGAAAGTGAGAATATTCATACCTATACCTAAATTATTACATCATGCATGCACCATTTAAAATTTCCTTTTGGCGGCATATATTAAGTATTTAAGACCTTTACATGAATAGTTTTTATGTAGGTTATAAACATGGCAATTTAATTCATGTATATAATTTTGACACGCATAAACCATATTATTAATGATTAAAGAACTGTTATTCAAATATCAGGAAGCTTAATTTAAAAATTGGATTAAAATACGTTATATGCAGAATTTTAGGTAAACCACCTAACTTTTTAAGTCCAATCTCCATTTGCTTTGTAAGAATAAGCTAATTGAGCTTAATGATTTTAGATATTGAGAACTAA
This sequence comes from Callospermophilus lateralis, assembly GCF_048772815.1. Lineage (NCBI taxonomy): Eukaryota > Metazoa > Chordata > Mammalia > Rodentia > Sciuridae > Callospermophilus > Callospermophilus lateralis. Next base: position 80,247,830 of record NC_135310.1, on the reverse strand, counting down.
TGAAACTAATATTTGTTGAGCTTTTATGTCATATCAAACCTTTAATTAAGTAATTTTACACTCCTGATTCAGTTGCTAATTAATATTTGAGAAGAATTTAATTATACTAAAAACATCTTGACTGTGCAAACATAAGGAAGGGTCGGCCATTCAGCTCTGTTTTTGACTTCTCTACAGAAATTACTACCATTATACCTTCCTGCCTAGTTTTAGAATCCTTGGACAACTCTCAGGAGGTTTGGTTATGGGAGAGGGGGATGAAATTGTTATCACAAGGCTATGAGTGACTATGTCTCAGTTATGGATAAATGTCTATGTTTTGTAATACTTTTTCCTCTACAAATTTTCTCTAGTAGTTCAGACTGAAAAACTTTTTTCAAATTCTCTTTCTTCTTCCTCTTCCATTCATCATACCTTCATCATTACATACTCTTCTAGTAATTTTTGTTATTTTGCCTTATAATTTAAGAAGAAAAAAATACTTCGTGTGAGAATCAATGTAAAAACTTTTATGCTTACTAAAATCTAAATGAAAACCACATCTCAAGTGCCTTATCAATCATCTAAAGTTAGAAAATTTTGGAAAATTGATAATTATAGTTCTAATAACATGAAATCAATGTCTATAAGCATACTCAATCTGTGATTCTCAAAATGTTTTTCTGAGGAGATATATATATATGTAAATAAAAGTAATATATATTCAAGGGGTTGCTGTCTGTTCATATCAGTGATGGTTAGTGGTCATTTTAAGCTAAAAGTAACAAGAATTAAAACTAATATTCTCTGTCAACTCATACCCTCATAAATCATAGTGTATTTAGGCATTTTGATTACATCTGGAATGCCACACTAAGTCATGTAGATGCAAAATCAGATTATATTAGAACTCAATGTTTCAAGAATCTAAGAAAACTGAAAATAATGTCTCCAGTTAGAAGGTCGATGTGGTTTAGATCTTCCATCCCCATAAGGGTTGTACCAACCTGCTACAACTTAAAGGCATTATTGAATTTTTATACCATGACATAACTCCTTTTGCATCTTTGAGATGCTTAGTATAAACTAACTTATATCCAAGGACTTCCAACTATGACATAGTTATTCACTTAATGTGTATCCCAGAAAATATGTTTCATTGTTATTGGATGCTTTGTAAGTAAGTAAAATGGTCAATTTTGTTCTATAGTAGGCATGAGAACAGCTGAGTAGAACCATTAAACTTAATAAAAAGACAAAATATATCTAATCTGATGGTAGCTCGCTATGCATCCTAATAACTTATGCCATTAATGAAAGACAACTTTATTAGTATACAAAGCATATTGTCAAACTTCATTAACAGTTCACAAAATGTTTTGAAATGCCTCTTTTAGTAATAAGTACCTGAAACTCTATTTTAAGGACCTAAACACATTTTCACCCTAGTTCATATGCTCTGAAAGCTTTACCAACTTTACCAGAAGAGCAGTAAGCAAGTGCAATAGAGTCTAGGCTCCTTACCACTCCTAAGAGAAAGGATAACAGTGAGAGTGAATTTGCTGGGACCCTGGAGAAGACAATCAGATAAACCAAGCAGCCTTGGGGGACACAGTGGCCATTGGTGGAGGGGCATATTCAACTCAAGGTAAGTGCTTAAGCAGGATGCCAAAGGCAAAAGTACCCAGACTTCATCCTTCTCCCTTCCTTCTATCTCCTGCTGATTTGTGCCAACCCCATAGGAGCCAGTGCACCTGGGAGGCCTTTTGATATAACCCCAGAAAAAGAGAAGGAAGAGAATAAGAGAGGAGAAGGGTAGAAAGATAATCTTTAAGGGGGATATATGAAAATATTATTTTTTAAAGAACATTTTTTTTCAGAATACAAACTAAAACCTGTTGCATATATAAATTTTAGAAAACAGATAAAGTGCATGATTTTTCCCCACTTTTTACCAGTTCTCTTCTCTTCCTGTTAAAAGTAGAAAAACAATGACAACAGAAGAAACAACTCAAACACAATTTTTAAATGTTGGGAATTTATTGACATATGTGTCAAGAAAGTTCTGAGTTAGGCAGTCTTTGGAGTTGGTTTGATCCTGTGGCTCAGTGATGACAGACAAAAGAACCTTCTTTTTATTTTTCAGTACCACCTTCTATGGTATCTGTTAATATAAGGCTGCCACTTCATAGTGACAGTGTTTCCAACACTTTCAGTCTCATACCACAGTAAAGGAACAGAAGAATGCAGAAAGAAATCTGGTCCTGACACACTTGTGTGGGGGGACGGAGGGAAGAGAGTTCCCAGAAAATTGCCCCTTATGTCTATTTGGACTGAATTGGTTCACCTGAATGCATTTTTGTGTTCAGAAGAGAGTCATATGCAAATTAGGTTAGGATGAAGTTATCAAAGGCAGTAACTCTGAAAGCAAAACAGAATTACCATCCTTCAAACTGGTGACTGAGTCAGTGTCTTTTCCAAGGGCATGGCTGGCAATTCTTAGTGAACAGCAAAATTCATAGTGGAAAGACAGCATTTATATCTAGGATTAATCCTTTACTCTCTAAAATCAACCTGGTATATATGGGGAAACTGAGGCCTACACAGAGCAGGAACATTTTTTGATGGCAGTTAGCTATTAAATAAAGAGGTTAGAACTAAATCTTCAATTTTCAGTTTAAAATTCTATATTTTCCAAATTCTAAAAATTTTTGTAAGAAGAAATGTTCTGTTGCATAAAAGATTTTAAAAAGATAAAGCAAAACATCGAAAGCATAGATAGAATCAAACATTTAATAAACTGAAATTAACAAGGCATTTTAAAATTTATAATCACTAACTTGTGAGTTTTCATATATATGCTTAATTCAAAATCTATTAACTCCAATTTATTATTATCCTAAATGTATGTTTTGTGTATGTTTCTGTTAGTGTCTGTGAATTTTTATAAATGTAGATAGAAGTTTTATGCTCAATAAAGGTCCTAAAAATACTTAATTCTAAAGATGGTTAGGTGAATGTTTTCTGATATCATGCAACCATTAAACTGGTTTATAAATCTGAGTGCTTTCACTTATTGTTTCCTCTAAGTCTTTCATACTAGGTAAGCATAAAATCTTAGGTGATAAAAATAAACTTCCATTCCTCTGTAAAACCATTTCTTAACTGCAAAAAGCTCAAAAATCAAAGAAAACCTTGGATGTGAAAATGTCAGATCTTGTAGTTTCAGAGAGACACTTTCTCTGAGATCATTTTTATCTTCTGTCCGAGCATTGAACATCTCTGAAGAAAGTTACAGAAACATCACATACATGAAATGTCTGCTTTAGCACCATTGTCCCTCTGGGAGTTTGATAAGAGGTAATAACCTGCCTCTAAGCCCCAGACCATGAACAAGACTTTGAGTCACTGCAGATACATGGGAGCAGAGCAAAGGCTGAAGAGGGAACACCTGTTAAGATCTACTTACATGTGCCACTCAGGAATTTTCTTTGCTTTTTTAGTTTGCTGTTATATGGAATGCTCAAAATTTTTATAATACAACAGAAAACAAATTCTGTTCTTTCCAGCAGTAGGAAAAAAAAAAAAAACAGTTAGTACTTAGGTTTAGAAGTTGTAATAGTGTGTGATATAGTATAGGGCATATGGTCATGTTCCTCCAAAACAAGTTGTAATGGCCAAATTGTAGTGACAAAACACTTCTTTTAGCTTACTGATATATTTATAAATATCACAGAAGCCTTTTAACTGTGTTAACGTATGGTATTAAATTTTATCTATTCTATATATCCTGAAACAACCAAGGAGTCCACTAACCATACTATCCAGAGAATACAATTTAAACTTCAGGTTGATCACATCTTTATATTTACTAAACATAGAATACATACCACTTCTTGATCGTTTCTTTCTGAGTAGGGAGAAGATAACATATTTTGTAAATTGTTCAAGTCCACATCAGTAGGAGCTATATCCCCTCGCTCTTGGGTGGAAATTTATTGGTTGATGAATGAGGTCAACAGAGAAGATTCTGTGGAGAATCACTGTGCTCATGGAGACAAGGGTAGTAGAAAGCATAGTCAGAGTCAAGTTCAGTGGGGGAGGTTCTCTTGAAGTCTTTGAATGAATTGGCAATGTGCTCCCTGTAAAGTTCGAACTTTTGTTACTTTCGAGGTTAATGCCCAAAGTGACTTCCCTGATACTACATTTCTGCCAAGGAGAAAAGTGATCCTAGAAGGTTTACAAGCCAAGAGGAAAATATGAAAGGTATAATTAGGAATGCGAATGTGTCTTGTCTCTCTCTCCTATGATAACGGAAATTTAGCTCTCTGGGATTATAAAATCCCAGTTACATTCTGTCCTGTTTCACATCAAAACTCACATTTCTGGAACCCTCCCTACTACAGTTGGTTCCATTACTGTTCCCTACTAGTCCCTCTACTATTTTCATGTCGTATTTAATTTACTTATTTTTTATCCTACATCCCAACATTAGAGAGAAAATATATCATACTTGTCTTTCTGTGTATGACTTGTTTTGTGTAACATGGTTACTTCTGATAATTTCTGCAAATGACATGATCTCATTCTTCCTTATGGCTGAATAATATTCCATTGTGAATATATACCCTATTTTCTTTATCCATTCATCATTTGATGGGGACCTAGGCTGACTGTAATTAGTGATATAATAAATGAACACGCAAATGATGAAAAGACATTTTCAAAAGTACAAACAACCAATAAATTTATTTTAAAAATGTTCACTGTTTTTAGCTAACAAGAAAACTCTGCTGGAAAATACATTGAGATTCTATCTCACATCAGTCAGGATGGATATTATCAAAAAACAAAACAAACAAACAAAAAGATAATGTAGGGAAAGGAAATCCTAACATCTTTTTGGAGAGAATGTAAATTAGTACAGCACTATGGAAAAGAGTAAAAAACTAAAAATGAAACTACTATATGATTTAGCTTTACCACTCTTAGGTATATGCCCAAATGAATGAAGTCAGCTTATCTTTTAGCATTACAGCCTCTTAATTAAAACAAGCAATCAAAATCCCATGAACTCTGAGGTTTGTTTGTTAGGCATTTTGTACTTATTTGCATAATTAAACCGATAGGAGAGAACTAAGTAAATTAACATTTGTTGACAAAATGTTAAGTGTTTAAATTTGTGGAGAAAGTTCTTGAGGAGAAGATTAGAAAATTAATTATAACTCACCTTAAACCAATGTGTAAAGGGTAGAATAGAAAAATAATTGGTGCAGGAAATATATATGAAATAACGAAATTGTACAAAACAGTACTAGGTCTTTAAAACATTTAATAATTTAAAAAGTTATTGTCCTACTAGGCACATAGTCAGTTATTGTAATTCTTGAACCTCCCCTGTTTTGCCACTGCATATGTCTGTTTCTTCACACCTGCTCCACATATGTGTAGCATCTTCATTTCCATTAGCTTTTAGAAAACATATAATTACATTAATTTATTTAATTTATAGATTTTTATTGATTACAACCTACATTGACTCCATTCTCGAGCCACAAAGGGATCTCTAGTATCCTCACCATTAGCTGATCCCTCAGTGATTTTTCAGAATGGGTGTTTACTAAGAATGTTCTGTTTCTTAGGCAATTGCTTCCTTCTCAGAAACATGGATGTGTCTTAAATCGTATCTCACAGGGCAAATTTTATGACTAAGTTTTTTTTTTTTTTTCCAAATTATATGCCTGAATTATTTCTTACTATAAAATTTGGAGTTTGTCTCAGTTTTGCTTTAAAGCTAGGTTTTTACCAATTGATAATGATTATTGAATAGTTTATTTTAATAAACAACTATAAAAGATAAACTATCTAAATATAAGAAAATCAACCTCTCATCTTAATGTGGTTTGTGTATTTAGCAACTCTGTTTTATGTGGAAAACTTGGGTAAAATTACAGCAAATGCATTTACCATTAATCTGGAAGAAATTACTCTGCATGGTAAACTGTTTTGCTTGAAAATGAAAATACATAGTTGGAAGCCTGTGTTTTCAATGATTTTTTTAAAAAGACTTTGAATCAAAAGTCAGCTTGTGAGCTGTTTGCAAAGTACGTTGGACTTCTTTTCATTAGAAAAAAACTTTGAAAATTGAATTTTCCAAGAAAATTATATTTGGGTACCATGCCCATTCATTATTCATTTTTTAATATAATAATGTATTTATTTTATTTTACTTTTTGTGGTGCTGTGGATTGAACCCAGGGCCTTGTTCATGTGAGGCAAGCACTTTACCAAATGAGCTATATCCCTGATAATTTATTTTTAAAAATCCCACTATTTCATAGGAAATATTAACATTTGATATGAATTGGGGTTCCAAGTATATTGACCCAGTTTTTAAATTCTTTGCAATATTTTTGGGGCTTCTCTAGTCCTATTTCTCATCCCAGACCCTGGAATATCTCAACTTCCTAAGCATCTTTAGTTATCAAAAAAATATGGATGACACACGGTTCTAGTTTTTGTTCAGCTCTCTCCCTCCTATCTATTAGGTTGCAACTTTCCAATGAGACTCTTCACATGGATGCCTACTCGATATATAATTCTTGGCTATCAAAAATTAAACCTTCTCACTTTTCTTCCTTTATTCCTGCTTCAGTGCAGAGTATCCTACTTCATCCAGTTCTATGACCATAAGGCTGAGGGCTATTTTTGACTTTTCTTTCTACTTCACTCCCCTATATCTCATTGAGCTCATTGATTATGGAATCCTTTGGCTGTAGCTCCTAATTATTAAAGTTTTTTTTTTTCTTTTCAGATTTTCTACCTACTATTTGGGCATGCACTAATCCACTCCTTGTGTGCTACCAGCATGATCATCTTCTTTCCTTTTTCAAATGCCCTAAGCTGCCAAAATTGCAAGTGTATTTGGAGGATTTATGAGACTTTCAGCACCTGCCTAGTAGCTGCCTCTTCATACTGCTCTTTAGGCTGTTCCCTTGCTTTTGCCAAGCTACAGCCATAGGGAACTCATTTCAGCTCTTCAGCTGTGCCAGGCTGTCTCTCTGCCATGTCTTACAACAGGCAGTCCCCATGTATTTCAGAATATTGTTTGCCCTCCCTTTTCTCTTTTTGCCATTCACTGTCCTAACTCCAAGCCCAACATCTGTCTCAGTTCCCTGAAAGGCTTCCTTCGACTCCCCTGAAGCCTCTCTTCCTAATTGAAGAAGTCCCTCCAGTGTACTCCCATTGCACATCGTACTTGCTTCTCATATAACTCAGCATATTTTATTTAAAAGGCTACTTTAAATACTTAACATTTGCTATTTTATTGTATGTCTCCCATTAGATTTTAGTCACCATTCACAAACTACATCAAAATTTTCTTACTATTTTATTTATTTCACCGAGGACAATAACCACATATAGGTGCTTAGTGAATATTTATTGAATATGGATACAAAAAACAAATTTCAGCTTAATATTACATTAAACAGTTTTGCTAGAAATTATGTATTCTGATAATTATTGGTATATTATAAACAAAGTCTGATGACTTAAATTTGATTCAGAAATATCACTTTTTAATATATAATAAATAGATATTATGAATAGAAATAAAAATCTGGGACTTAGCTGAAAACTTATTACACAGATGCTAACAGATCTCTTTCCAAGTTGACCTAGTAAGATTACAGATTTTTCTTGTCTTACAATGGGGTACATATAACAATAAACCCATCATAAAATAAAAAATATCATAGTTGAAGATGTGTTTAATGTATCTAGCCTTCTGAATATCATTGCTAATTAACCCAGCATAGCTTAAACTTGTTCAGAAAACTTATATTAGCCTAGAGATGTGAAAAACTATCTAACATAAAGCCTATTTTATAGTAAAGAACTGAATATTTCATATTATTTATCAATCACTGTACTTAAAGTAAACACCAGAATGGTTACCTGTGTCTGCTTTCACACCATCATAACATTTAAAAAAATCCTAAATTGGATGGTTGTAAGTCTGACATTGTATCCACTTATAGCTATAATAGAAAATTAGCTCAATATAGTGACATATTTTCCTTTTTAAAAAAAGGAGATGTATTTCTAAGTCCCAAACACTTGTTCCAAACATGACTATTCTTTTCATATCAGATTTGGATAGGACAGTCATTAATGCCATCATATGCAAATAAGAAAGTCACCCATTTGGTTATTTTCCATGAAACACCAATTATTCCATTTTGAGGCTACACTTTTGTTAGTGTGTATCTTATCTATAAAAAAGTTTTCTTCCAGTAACTTTATGTTGTACAGGAAGATTCAAACAGATAGCACCTATGTTAATTTTTTCCCTTTTACAGAAAATCTTTATTGGAGGAGATGTTTCTAAGGAGAATTTATCCATGTCCAATTCTACCTTAAAACATGACTATTCAGTACCCATAAAATAAGTTCCAGGAAGACAATGCGACCATGGAATTTTTCATGTGGACTTTTCAAATGAGATTAGATTTTAGAAACATTTGCCTGGGTGATAAAATGACAATTTTTCATAATTTAATTTTTGTACATATGTGAAATGTTTTCACCACAGAGCATTTATGTCATCATGGAGAACTAATGCATTTGTAATCAAGGCCTTCATAGACTGGTAATCAACAAGAGTCATATTCTCTGTTGGGATAGTCATATTTATTTTTGAAATGATATGAATAAATGAAGAATACACCAAGGAAAATGTAGAGTGATGTACTGTAATAACCTTGACATTGTGAAATTTCAAGCCCTCAAGACAACCCCAGTATTTGTTCCTTTTATTGTTGTTTTCCTCTATTTTTTCTCTAATTCTTTCCTAATAATAATAACTGACAATTCACTGTGATAAGCCATCTAAAAAGCTAAATTGAATTATTTGTATCTATTTTATATATTTATAAAGTTTTCTTTTACAGATGATATACTTACATTGAAACCTCAAGAAAATCATCAAACTATTAAAATACATGATTTTCCAGTGAAGTTAACAAAAACATAATCAAAATTTATAAAATAAATTAAAGAGTTTTCATTTCCACTAGTGATAATCAACTGGAAAAGTAACCAAGAGTAAAATAACTATTACAATAACCAAACATTAATCTATTAAGTGTTTGATGTTTAATAATCACCAAGTAATTCCACCAGCATTATGGAGAGCATTTTAAAATGTTACTAAAGAGTATGATAAAATACATGCATATATGAAAAATTTTATTGTGGTAATGTATGGAATAATGTTAATTCTCTTTAAAATTATATTTTAATTCAGTGTAATTTCAAACAAAAGTCCAGCAATGTTTTGTTTATCTTCTCTTATACTTATCAGTTCTATCACTTTCTCTCTTCATTCCTCCCTCTCTTTCTGTCTCTGTCTCTGTCTCTGTCTCTCTGTCTCTCTCTGTCTCTCTCTCTCTCTCTCTCTCTCTCTCTCTCACACACACACACACACACACACACACACACACACACAGAGCCATTGAATCAACCATGATACAGGCACTTTTTAAAGTAATATGGGAGCAAATACTAAAATTAAATGTTCATGATCCAACAATTCTACAATACTTCTTTGGGAATATAGATCAGAAATTGTTTACACAGACCTTCAAAAAGACATGCATGAGGTTTTGCTAATCTGAGCACTGTAAGTGAAAGCAAAATGTTAGAGATAGCCTAGAGATAGTCACCAACATATATAACATGTTGTTGTGAATCTACAAAATGCCCAAATAACAGAAGTCAAAGCCAAAGAACTACATCAATAAGAGCAATGTGACTAAATAAAACAGAGAATGTTGAGTCAAAATTTGAAAAAGTGCTACACCAGTAAAATAGCATAGACACAAAAGGCATTTGTTCTGTAATGAATAAATATGAAAATAAATTATTGGAAGGTGGATTGGAAGGCATATATTACATTTATAAAGTTAGTGCCTATTGGTGGATACTGGAATATGGAGATGAAAGGAAATATACAGATTTACATAGGAACCAATAGCAGCTATATGACTTGGGCTGAGGAACATTATCAATTTGGGTCTGTGCAGTAGGGAGCTTAATTAAAGAAAGAGCAAATTCAAGACCTACTTTTAAAAATTTGATTATATACTGAAAATTTATTTTCATTTTTATTGTTGAATACATATTTCTAGTTGGAAATAGATCAAATGACCATTTTGAAGGATATTATAAGTAAACATTTAATTTAATAATATTAAAAAGAAAGCTACTATGCCAAGGTAAACACTTAGTTCTCCCATTTAACAGTACTTACTCAGGTATAATTGACTATGTAATATACTCTGGTGAAAATATTAACTCTTTTTCAAACAATCTCTAATATTCATTAAAATCATTATCAAAAATTGAAGATTCTATTTTACACAAAGATAACTGGAATGCACTAAGAAAGTCTCAAAATATACAAAACAAAAGTTTACATAAATTTTAGAGAAACATTTGCAAATATCATTGCAATGGAGATTTCAGGACATTTTTTATAATAATAGGTAGTTTAAGCAATTAAAATTAACAAAGTTTTAAAAATATTTGAAATGTATAAAAATTGTACATTTTATAAAATAAACAGAGATTATGTTTCTATAAAATGTCACTTAACAAAAATAATTCAAGGAAAAATCATAGTGTGACACCTAAAAACAAACACCACAAAATCTGAGTGTATAAATAATTGATAAGAAAAAATATTTATATAATGATTTTATTCAAATCATTGTATATAATGTTTTATCCATATCATAAAGGTATCATTTTTCTCCAAATTTATATATACATATATATAAAACCACAATTTTTTGCATTGATTGATATATAATGTAAACAACTTTAAAATTATCCAAAAATATACTTTACCTTAATATTTCCAACACATAAATAGTACCAGCACAAAATTTTCTATTCATACATATTTGATAAACCTAGAAGAACAATTAAAACCATTTAAATAATTACTGTGAGCAGGGCTTGTGTTGTGGCTCAGCAATAGAGCACTCACCTAACATGTGTGAGGTACTGGGCTCTATTCTCAGCACCACATAAAAATAAATAAACAAAAATCATAGAGGTATTGTGTCCACCTACAACTAAAAAAAATACAAGAATATATTTACAGTGGAAATAGAAAGATTTCACAATACTTGTAAAAAGAAGGAGGTCAAAATAGCATAGAAGTATCAAGCATTTTAATAGAGAACAGAGATAAAGTCATGATATAAAAGAATGCCTATTACTGGGAGACATTTCTTAAACAACTGAATCCATTTAAACAGGTGTCATTGCACTTTCAGGTAAAAGAGCAGTAGAGCCCTTTGTACTCATAATCTCAAAATCTCCTGGCATGGTCCAGAGGACTAAGGCCAAACAGAAAATTAGTATGATTAAAATCTGAGAGACATAATTTATTCATAAAGCATGTAAAAGAAAATTTAATTCATAAAACCATCTTTTCAATCAGAGGCTGTCAGAATTTTCAGATGTTTATGAATTTTCAAATATCCTCTCATGTTACTAAGGAATGAAATTCTGAGCACAAGATAGTAGTTACTCCATTTTTATTTTATATTGAAAAAGGGAAATGAAAATTAATTACTGTGTTTATGTCAGTGCTACAATTCGTTGAAAGATTTTAAATGAATAATGTTCAACTGATAGGTTAGAGGAAAAAGGCTTTTGCATGTGGATATACTTCTTTTTGGCTGGTTTATAGCAAATGTGTGATTGTGTTGCACAGAATTCTTGGCCGGGCTATAGAATTAGCTACATTAAAGTAAAAATATGCTTGTCACAAAAGCCTTATAACATGGCAAGACTTTCTCATCGCCATTCAACAAACCTCCACTACAAAACTTAGAGATTGAGAGGTCAGCTATTTGGTTGATTGTCCATGGATGGTCCATGTGTAGAAGCCTTGGTCTCCAGGGTGATGCTGTTGGAGGCGGTGGAATCCTTAGGAGCTAAGGCCCATAGGATATCCTTAGGTCATTGGGAGCACACCCTCAATGGTATTAGGAGACCCAGCTTTCTATTTTCCCTCTCTTTTGCTTTCTGTCTTACAATGTAAGCAGATCTGCCTTAACACCTGCTCTTGTTATGATATGCTGCCCTTCAGAGGACCAAGGCAATGAAGGAATTCAATCTTGTACTGGAACCTCCAGAACCATGAGCCAAAATAAACCTTTTCTCTATATAAGGTGGTTGACTCAGGTACTTCATCATAGTGATAGAAAGCTAAATAATACAAGTGCTTCTCCTGAGCCAGGTTTACCTGAATATAAAAACTGATTCTGGAGTAACAAGCTATCTAAATTTCACCAACTCACTTGATTATTCAATGCCTTAGTTTATTCTCCTCAATGTGGGAAATGAAAATACTTTAAAACATATGTGAGAATTGATGTCCAACACATAGTAGGAAAATTAAAAACCATTAACTCTGGGTTTTATACTAAGTGGGATAATTTTCCTAATAACATAAAATATTATCTTTATTTCTTTATTAATATTCCCAGGGAAAGTGTTTGCCATAGAGTGGGCATTTAGTAAATAGTTATAGAATAAACATACTTTGGGTTGTTTAAGAATTCTTTAGTTAAAGTTTCCTGACAACCTATTATCATTAATTGTAAAGAAAAAACAACATTGATAAAGGTCTGGGCCTGGAGCTAGGGCAGAAGTTATGAGTGTAGCACAACTACTGCAGACATTCTCCTCATTTGATTATATTGTCATCTCTTTAGTTCATGCTGATAAAACCAAGAGGTTATTGAGAAATTCACTGAAGACTTTATTCATTCAAAAAACATTCGGAAGTTTCTAGTCATTAGGTATATACTGTGGTCAGTGAATAAAACCTCCCAGTTCTCATGGAGCTGTTCCAAAGAGGTAGGTCAACAAGAGTATCTTTTTTTTTCTTCCTTAAGAAATCCATTTTTTAAAAATCTTCTGAAAGCAGGAAAACAGTTGAGAATTTTATCTTCTATTAGGTACTATCTGGGCAGAGAAGAAAATCATCTTTTCCCAAACGTTGATTGGTGCCTTAGGGATGTGTGGTGGCAAGACAAAGGGGGAAAAAAAGAAAAAAATAAATCTTCCTTTGGAGCTAAGGACAGCCACTTGTGGAGTAGAGACTTGCTCTTGTTACAAGCATTTAGAACTTTCTGGTAAAAGATGTTATTTCTCTTTATATTTTCTCTTTTTATTTTTAAATTTTGAGTCATTCTCAATTATTAGGACCAGCGATGCTAGTTCATAGTACCTAAGTGTTTTTAAAATGCTATCATAAAGACTTATTTATTGAAGGAATCCTAGAATTGGAAGGCACATAAACTCACCATTTCTCCCACTTAGCACATACTATATTGAGTGTGTATAAAATTAAGTCTATGTGGTCTTAAAAATGAGTATGTGCATACATATCCACACTGTGTGGCTATTCATGGTATGGACTTTAATAGTATACTTGGTTGGATTAAATTTTAGTACAAAGTGAATTTAATAGCTGTGATTGCTTAGATTATTTCCTGAGGTTAAACTAGTTCCTTTTGAAAAGGTTGACCACTGCAGATATTGAATTCAGTGTTTGTTCACTTTTAATCGAGGTTTTATTACAGTCTTTAAAAAGCTATTCCACATGAAAATATCATTCTCTACCCCTTCCTTCTCAGCAGCAAGTAACCTAGGAAAAGGGGAATTTAAAGCAGTTTCCAAAAAATTTAAAAAACACTAGTATGATACAGCATGATCTGGCTTTTGCATCTTCAAGCTGAAACGTACCCCTGCTAACCTACAGTAAGGCACGAAATAATTGTGTTGCATGCTAAATGGCACTTTTTATTTTTTATTTGTGCTTCAACATTCAATTTTCAGCAGATTATTTGGAGATGATCAGCAGTCTTTGGAAACTGAAAACACACTAGAGGTCAGGCCAGTGGGGCCTGATGGGAAAAGAATGCAGCCCACAAAGGTGGTCTTTGTAAGAAATGACGACATGCTGGTGTCTATTACTGAACTGGCAGGCGGACCACTTCCCCTAGTGTCTGCTCCTGAAATACTAAACTCATCTGTGTTGCAAGGCAAGACTGGAGGAAACAAGCAGGCTTTTAAGACACCCAAAGCCTTACCTCCAGAACAAGGATCAATTTCACACATTTAGGTGAAATCCCTTGTGCAAAGCAGCTTGATATTGCGCAGTGAGTTTTGGTACAGGCCTATGCAGTTTTGTTGATTTTTTTTTTTTTTTTTTTTTTGGTATGCAACTACAAACTTCTAAGGTTCAAAGTGATAAATGGAAATAATGGAGACCTTGACATTTTCTAGAAATTCATTGAGTGCTCCAGTTGACCTGTTCTTTTCAGAGTCTTGAGCTGTTTTATCAAAAGGAGAGCCACAGCATTTTGCACTTGGTATTAATTTCTTCAGGCCTATTTGAAAATGAGTCATTTTGAATTTCTGTGAACTACATTAAAAGTGATTTTATTAGCACTTGAAAATATTTTGTATTTGAAAAAAAAAATCCTAGGAATTTACACCTTATCCAGTTACCACATTGACTTCTCTTTTCCACCTCTACCACAGAGAGCAAGCTGCCTGCTCCCTTAAGTGTTGAGCATTATATACTAAGTTGTTATATCTGAGTTAAATAAGGGTCTATTCCAATGGCTAGGGATTGTAACATTCTTATTTCTTCTTTTTTTAAATCAGTACTGATGATGTCATTTTAATTCTTTTCTCCTTTTCAATTTTTCCCTCAATTTATAGTTACTGCTTTGTTCGATTATGGAGGAATCTGCAGGAATGTTCAATATTAGAATGATCAGGCAGAAAATATCTTTAGGACCTTATTTTTGAAGCAATTCAGAACATTGTAAGGTATTACATTGTCTTTTGCCATTATTGTGCTAAATATTGTTCCTGTTTTTCGAGAAAGTATGGATTGATGGTTTCCATAAATGCATGGTTACTTGGAACCAATATACATCAATCTGCCCAACAATTCCAAAATTACTTTGGAATTCTGAAAAAAAAAAATTCTCAGTTTTCTATTTTTCTTTTTGATTTTATCATATGAAGGCTTATTCTTTTGAGTTTTTGTTCAGAAGTATGTGCATATTATTATACACATCTTACTCTCTATTTTCTTTATAATGTTCTTATGATAGTGATGGGCTTTTACAGTCAAGATATGTACATATTTTGCACTTCATCAATACTTTCCAACATACTGTCACATTTATTCCTTACTATCCCCCTAGGTAGAGAGTGACTTACCAATATTTTATCACTCTGGCATAGCAGATTGGAACTGGAGTTAGAGATTCTGATTTTTAAATTCTCCAATATTTTCCTTGTCTGCGGCTTTCTTTTATATTCAACAACAAAATTCTCCTTTTCATGAAGGTATTTTTCCAATTTTAAAAATTTTTGTGCAAATCGCTACTGAATACCAGCTGGAAGGATTTCTTAAATGTCCTTCAAGGTGTCAATATCTGCCTAAACTAAAAACAAAACTATTTTGTTCTTAGTCATGAAGGCATTGATCTGCAAAATTAACTGAAAATGGGTGAATATTAACCCTGTGAAAGGAATATATTTTCAGGTAGAATAAAGTAAATGGAAATTTCAAAGATCCAACCAATGTGAATATCATTTAACAAATGGAGGTATGAAAATTTTAACACTGATTGAAATGAAAAGAAATGCTTAGTTTTAGCTTACTGGCATTTTGAAGCAGTTTATCAGAGAAATAAGAAAGTGCCACATTAGTTCAGACTGAAAGTTGTTCTCTGATATTAATATGTTATGCATTTACCTTTCTCTAAATAGATTTTTCTTAATTTTTTTTCCTGATTTTCTTCTCTTGCTTTCCACAGTGAGTAATATAGTGGAATAAAAATATAAATGAATATTATGCTAATTTTAATTCTAATGTACTAATAGTATTTATATTTTAAAGCATATTTGAATTGTATTTGTGTTTAATTTTTGAAAGCTTTATGCAAATTCAGCTTGGTTCCCATTTTCATTTATTAGTTACAAGAAAAATTATTCTAGTTAATAGCAAGTGGTTATATTTAAATTACTCTATGATATACCCAGTCTTTTTTTTTCTATATAGTATTTTTTTATTTATTGTTTGTTAGATATATTGAAAGCAAGATTCCATTTTTAGAGGAGCTGGCACCCCTCTGCTGATTTTGCAGGGAGCTGGACTCTGATTATTTTTCTCTTTGTTTTATCTTCTTGAGGATGAAGTAGATAATGCTCATCTGTGGGAGGTCATATTTTAGATAGTGGGACCGTAAAATTCATCCTCCTTTTAGGTTACTTTTAAAGTGAAATGGAAGGGGGGATCCAACATGGCGGCCGGCGAGGAAGCTGCACTTTCAATATCTCCACATTAACGGGATCAGAAACACCAATTAAAACAGCTACATTCTACCTACTGAGGATCTTCTAGCAAAATTCCGTTGAAAGGAGACCTGCCGAGAATTAGTAAGTTTAATAGACGTGACAGTTTGCCCCAGACAAGTGAAACTTGACTGGCAGCGCGGGCTCAGAGTCCAATCCCGCGGCCACCCGCCGCTTCTGCAAGCGGCAGGCGGCCCAGAGCAGCGCGGCAGAAGGGTCCCCGCCCAGCCAGCAGACAGCGCCCGCCATCCCGGCTACCCTGGCGGCCCTGCTTTCGCTCGGCGAACAGCCACCCCACCCGGCTGGTTCTTAGCCACGCCGCTGCAGCCACCCGGCTTTACAAGCACCCCCGGCGGCCCTGCTCGGCGAGAAGGGTCCCCGCCCTGCCGGCAGACAGCTCCCGCCATTCCGCTCTTGTTCTGCAAGCAGCCACCCCGCCCGCTTGGTTCTTAGCCACGAGGCTGCAGCCGCCCGGCTTTACAAGCGCCCCCGGCGACCCTGCTCGGCGAGAAGGGTCCCTGCCCGGCCAACAGACAGTTTCCGCCATCCCGGCTACCCTGCCGGTCCCGCTCCTGCCCTGCAAACAGCCACCCCGCCTGCCTGGGTCTTAGACACGCGGCGGCAGCCACCCGGCTTTACAAGCGCCCCCGGCGACCCTGCTCGGCGAGAAGGGTCCCCGCCCTGCCGGCAGACAGCTCTCGCCATTCCGCTCTTGTTCTGCAAACAGCCACCCCGCCCGCTTGGTTCTTAGCCACGAGGCTGCAGCCGCCCGGCTTTACAAGCGCCCCCGGCGACCCTGCTCGGCGAGAAGGGTCCCCGCCCTGCCGGCAGACAGCTCCCGCCATTCCGCTCTTGTTCTGCAAACAGCCAGCCCGCCCGCTTGGTTCTTAGCCACGAGGCTGCAGCCGCCCGGCTTTACAAGCGCCCCCGGCGACCCTGCTCGGCGAGAAGGGTCCCCGCCCTGCCGGCAGACAGCTCCCGCCATTCCGCTCTTGTTCTGCAAACAGCCACCCCGCCCGCTTGGTTCTTAGCCACGAGGCTGCAGCCGCCCGGCTTTACAAGCGCCCCCGGCGACCCTGCTCGGCGAGAAGGGTCCCTGCCCGGCCAACAGACAGTTTCCGCCATCCCGGCTACCCTGCCGGTCCCGCTCTTGCCCTGCAAACAGCCACCCCGCCCGCCTGGGTCTTAGACACGCGGCGGCAGCCGCCCGGCTTTACAAGCACCCCCAGCGGCCCTGCTCGTCGAGAAGGGTCCCTGCCCGGCCGGCAGACAGCTCCCACCATCCCGGCACTCCTGGCGGCCCGCCCGCTCTGCGAAGGGTTACCCCACCCGGCTCTTAGCCACGCGGGCGCCATCTGCCTGGCGCTGAGGGAGCCCCCGGCGGCCCAGCGCAGCCAGAAGGGTCCCCGCCTGGCCCGACAGAAGGCACGTGCCCTTCCGGCTCTGCTAACGGCCCTGCCCACCCAGGAAAGGGCTCCCCACCTTGAGAGGATGGGAAGGAAATCTAACCAAGCCTCTATGAATTAGCGAACTGGGATCTAAAACCAGAGATTATATCAGACCAGAGACAAGCCAGTTCCACCTCTCCCTTCGGTCACTCCTGCAAGGAGCCAGGGGCCCGCCATAGCAGAGAGGGGAAGTCACCAAAGATCGGCCAAAGAGATTCCTTCCCAGCGGACTCTAAATTAGCAGGAGCGGCGAGGGAGCCGGACGGAGCTGGCGGGAACCGTGGCAGCGGCACGGGAACCGGCGGGAGCTGAGGCGGCGCTGACGCAGGAGCCGGCGGGAGCCGCGCGGCGCGGGTCTCCCAGCTACAGCACCCACCAGTGCTGACGACTGAGGTCTCTTGCACCAGATACGGGGGCGTGGCTACCAGAAGAAAGAAACGCGATCAGTATGAAAAGACAAGGAAAGAAAGGACCACAAGCAATGCAGGTCAACTCAACTTTAGAAGAGGTAATATCTGCAGCAGATGGAATGTCAGATAAAGAATTCAGGATATACATGCTTCAGATGATCTGGAGTCTCAAAGAAGACATTAGACAGCAAAATCAGACAATGAAAGACCACTTCGACCACTTCGACAATAAATTACACAAACAAATCCAAGAAGCAAAAGATCAATTATACAGGGAGATAGAGGTTATAAAAAACAAACAAACAGAAATCCTGGAAATGCAGGAAACAATAAACCAACTTAAAAACTCAATTGAGAATACTACCAGCAGAGTAGAACACTTAGAAGATAGAACATCAGACAATGAAGACAAAGTATTTCAACTGGAGAAGAACATAGACAGCTCAGCAAAGCTGTTAAGAAACCATGAGCAGAACATTCAAGAAATATGGGATAACATAAAGAGACCCAACTTAAGGGTCATGGGGATACAGGAAGGTATTGAGGTCCAAACCAAAGGAATGACCAATCTATTCAACGAAATAATACGAGAAAACTTCCCAGACTTGAAGAATGAGACAGAATCCCAAATCCTAGAAGCCTACAGGACGCCGAATGTGCAAAATCATAAGAGAGCCACACCTAGACACATTATAATGAAGATGCCCAACATACAGAATAAGGAGAGAATTTTAAAAGCTACAAGAGAAAGGAAGCAGATTACATTTAGGGGTAAACCAATCAGGATAACAGCTGATCTTTCAACACAGACTATGAAAGCTAGAAGATCCTGGAATAACATATTTCAAACGTTGAAAGAAAAGGGGTTCCAACCAAGAATTGTGTATCCCGCGAAATTAAGCTTCAGGATGGAAGATGAAATTAAAACCTTTCATGATAAACAAAAGTTAAAAGAATTTGCAGCTAGAAAACCAGCTCTTCAAAACATCCTCGGCAAAATATTACAGGAAGAGGAAATGGAAAATATCAATGAAAACCAACAGCGGGAGGTAGTACAGTAAAGGTGGGGGGGAATAATCAAAGAGGAAAACAAACCATGTTTAGTAACATAAATAAACAAATATGGCTGGAAGAACAAACCATATCTCAATAATAACTCTAAATATTAATGGCTTAAACTCACCAATTAAGAGACACAGGCTAGCAGAATGGATCACTAAACAAGACCCAACAATATGCTGCCTTCAGGAGACACATCTGATAGGAAAAGACATACATAGACTGAAGGTGAAAGGTTGGGAAAAATCATATCACTCATATGGACTTCGCAAACAAGCAGGAGTGTCCATACTCATTTCAAATAAAATAGATTTCAAGCCAAAGTTAATCAAAAGGGATGAAGAGGGACACTACATACTTCTCAAGGGAACCATACACCAACAAGACATAACAATCATAAATATATATGCCCCAAACAATGGTGCAGCTATGTTCATCAAACAAACTCTTCTCAAGTTCAAGAGTCTAATAGACCACCATACAATAATCATGGGAGACTTCAACACACCTCTCTCACCACTGGACAGATCTTCCAAACAAAAGTTGAATAAGGAAACTATAGAGCTCAATAACACAATTAATAACCTAGACTTAATTGACATATATAGAATATACCACCCAACATCAAGCAGTTACACTTTTTTCTCAGCAGCACATGGATCCTTCTCAAAAATAGATCATATATTATGTCACAGGGCAACTATTAGACAATATAAAGGAGTAGAGATAATACCATGCATATTATCTGATCATAATGGAATGAAATTGAAAATCAACAATAAAAGAAGTAAGGAAAAATCATGCATCACTTGGAGAATGAACAATAGGTTACTGAATGATCAATGGGTTATAGAAGACATCAAGGAGGAAATTAAAAAATTCTTAGAGATAAATGAAAACACAGACACAACATATCGGAATCTATGGGACACATTGAAAGCAGTTCTAAGAGGAAAATTTATTGCTTGGAGTTCATTCCTTAAAAAAAGAAAAAACCAACAAATAAATGATCTAATACTTCAACTCAAAATCCTAGAAAAAGAAGAGCAAAACAACAGCAAAAGAAGTAGAAGACAAGAAATAATTAAAATCAGAGCTGAAATTAATGAAATCGAAACGAAAGAAACAATTGAAAAAATTGACAAAACTAAAAGTTGGTTCTTTGAAAAAATAAATAAAATCGACAGACCCTTAGCCACGCTAACAAAGAGAAGAAGAGAGAGAACTCAAATTACCAGCATACGGGATGAAAAAGGCAAAATCACAACAGACACTTCAGAAATACAGAAGATTATCAGAAATTATTTTGAATCCTTATACTCCAATAAAATAGAAGATAGTGAAGGCATCGATAAATTTCTTAAGTCATATGATTTGCCCAGATTGAGCCAGGAGGATATTGACAACCTAAACAGACCAATATCAATTGAGGAAATAGAAGATACCATCAAAAGACTACCAACTAAGAAAAGCCCAGGACCGGATGGGTATACAGCAGAGTTTTTCAAAACCTTTAAAGAGGAATTAACACCAATACTTTTCAAGCTATTTAAGGAAATAGAAAAAGAGGGAGAACTTCCAAATTCATTCTATGAGGCCAACATCAGCCTGATTCCTAAACCAGACAAAGACACTTCAAAGAAAGAAAACTACAGACCAATATCTCTAATGAACCTAGATGCAAAAATCCTCAATAAACTTCTGGCGAACCGGATACAAAAACATATCAAAAAAATTGTGCACCATGATCAGGTAGGATTTATCCCTGGGATGCAAGGTTGGTTCAATATACGGAAATCAATAAATGTTATTCACCACATCAACAGGCTTAAAAATAAGAACCATATGGTCATCTCGATAGATGCGGAAAAAGCATTCGACAAAGTACAGCATCCCTTTATGTTCAAAACTCTAGAAAAACTAGGGATAACAGGAACATACCTCAACATTGTAAAAGCAATCTATGCTAAGCCTCAGGCTAGCATCATTCTGAATGGAGAAAAACTAAAGGCGTTCCCTCTAAAATCTGGAACAAGACAGGGATGCCCTCTCTCACCACTTCTGTTCAACATAGTTCTCGAATCACTGGCCAGAGCAATTAGACAGACGAAAGAAATTAAAGGCATAAAAATAGGAAAAGAAGAACTCAAATTATCACTATTTGCAGATGACATGATTCTATACCTAGCAGACCCAAAAGGGTCTACAAAGAAACTATTAGAGCTAATAAATGAATTCAGCAAAGTGGCAGGCTATAAGATCAACACGCATAAATCAAAGGCATTCCTGTATATCAGCAACAAATCCTCTGAAATGGAAATGAGGACAACCACCCCATTCACAATATCCTCAAAGAAAATAAAATACTTGGGAATCAACCTAACAAAAGAGGTGAAAGACTTATACAATGAAAACTACAGAACCCTAAAGAGAGAAATAGAAGAAGATCTTAGAAGATGGAAAAATATACCCTGTTCATGGATAGGTAGAAGTAACATCATCAAAATGGCGATATTACCAAAAGTTCTCTATAGGTTTAATGCAATGCCAATCAAAATCCCAACGGCATTTCTTGTAGAAATAGAGAAAGCAATCATGAAATTCATATGGAAAAATAAAAGACCCAGAATAGCAAAAACAATTCTAAGCAGGAAATGTGAATCAGGCGGTATAGCTATACCAGACTTCAAACTATACTACAGAGCAATAGTAACAAAAACAGCATGGTACTGGTACCAAAACAGGCAGGTGGACCAATGGTACAGAATAGAGGACACAGAAACCAATCCACAAAACTACAACTATCTTATATTTGATAAAGGGGCTAAAAGCATGAAATGGAAGAAGGATAGCATCTTCAACAAATGGTGTTGGGAAAACTGGAAATCCATATGCAACAAAATGAAACTGAATCCCTTTCTCTCGCCATGCACAAAAGTTAACTCAAAGTGGATCAAGGAACTTAATATCAAATCAGAGACATGGCGTCTGATAGAAGAAAAAGTTGGCTATGATCTACATACTGTGGGGTCGGGCTCCAAATTCCTCAATAGGACACCCATAGCACAACAGTTAATAACTAGAATCAACAAATGGGACTTACTAAAACTAAAAAGTTTTTTCTCAGCAAAAGAAACAATAAGAGAGGTGAATAGGGAGCCTACGTCCTGGGAACAAATCTTTACTCCTCACACTTCAGACAGAGCCCTAATATCCAGAATATACAAAGAACTAAAAAAATTAGACAATGAGATAACGAATAACCCAATCAACAAATGGGCCAAGGACCTGAACAGAAATTTCTCAGAGGAGGACATACAATCAATCAACAAGTATATGAAAAAATGCTCACCATCTCTAGCAGTCAGAGAAATGCAAATCAAAACCACCCTAAGATACCATCTCACTCCAGTAAGATTGGCAGCCATTAGGAAGTCAAACAGCAACAAGTGCTGGCGAGGATGTGGAGAAAAGGGTACTCTTGTACATTGCTGGTGGGACTGCAAATTGGTGCGGCCAATTTGGAAAGCAGTATGGAGATTTCTTGGAAAGCTCGGAATGGAACCACCATTTGATCCAGCTATTCCACTACTCGGTCTATTCCCTAAAGACCTAAAAAGAGCACACTATAGGGACACTGCTACATCCATGTTCATAGCAGCACAATTCACAATAGCAAGACTGTGGAACCAACCTAGATGCCCTTCAATAGACGAATGGATAAAAAAAATGTGGCATTTATACACAATGGAGTATTACTCTGCATTAAGAAATGACAAAATCATAGAATTTGGAGGGAAATGGATGGCATTAGAGCAGATTATGCTAAGTGAAGCTAGCCAATCCCTTAAAAACAAATGCCAAATGTCTTCTTTGATATAAGGAGAGTTACTAAGAACAGAGTAGGGAAGAAGAGCATGAGAAGAAGATTAACATTAAACAGGGATGAGAGGTGGGAGGGAAAGGGAGAGAGAAGGGAAATTGCATGTAAATGGAAGGAGACCCTCAGGGGTATACAAAATTACATACAAGAGGAAGTGAGGGGAAAGGAGGGAAAATATAAGGGGGAGAAATGAATTACAGTAGAGGGGGTAGAGAAAGAAGAGGGGAGGGGAGGGGGGAGGGGGGATAGCGGAGGATGGGAAAGGCAGCAGAATACAACAGACTCCAGAATGGCAATATGTAAATCAATGTGCAACTGATGTGATTCTGCAATCTGTATATGGGGTAAAAATGGGAGTTCATATCCCACTTGAATCAAAGTGTGAATTATGATATATCAAAAACTATGTAATGTTTTGAACAACCTACAATAAAAATCAATTAAAAAAAAAATAAAGTGAAATGGAGCACTAGTTTTAAGTCTACAATATTCTGTTCTTTCATAAACCATTCTATTAGCCAAAGAAACACACTAGAAATCCTTCTGTTTATATAACATGGTACACAGTGCTGCACTATCAGCATGGTCAGAGAAGAGGCAGCACTGATTTTTGTGGAGAAGTAGGCCAGGCTTGCCCTTGTCAGCAGACACGGGGTTAAAGGATGCACAATACAAATCCCCGTGTAATGATTCTCAATTATCCTTCAAAGATGAGAGTTAACCAATTATAGAACAGGTGTAGCTTTTTCGCTATTCTTTAGATGGTAAGGTCTGTCATTACAGTTCACTGGGTACTGAGATCAGACAGAGCCTCAGAGGATTATCCTCTTATTTGGATGGGAGTGAGAGAACAAACCAAGGCTGCAATAGCTGACTTTCACCGAGGAAGACCTGACCTCTCTTTTTAAAATGATAAGATACTTCTTTTCATAAGATGCAGCCCATATCCATAAATGTTTTAGAAATTATAGTTCTGGAATTTTTCTTTTCACATTACTTTTGCAAGGTATCCATTGAATTTCCTCCCAATTTCTTCTTGTGGTTATTTCATATAGAATGAACATCATAATAGGACAAAGCCACTGCATTGAAAAGAATATTTTACACACAGCCACTGTAGTGCCTGAGTTGAAGACATAGTTTAAAATCTGTTTCCAAAAAGAGTTTGAAACTGAAGTTGGAAAAATGGGCACAAAATATGCTACAGATTCAAGAGGGACAGGAGTAGGTGGTAGTAGGAAATTGGGAAAGCAGTGTCACAAAGTTTTAAAAAGGCAGAGAGAATGAATACTACAAAGTTCAGATCATCTGAAATTCATTGAAACAAGATAACAAACTCAGTCTAAAACATGAGTGTATTTATTTGTTTCTAAGGCCTGCCTGCCACTTAGGCATGTTGGATCAATTTAAATGGACTGAAGCAAATGTGCATTGTTGATGCTTAGAGTATTTTGTTAGATTATGATTTGCAAACATGTCAGAGTGTTAAAAAAATTAAAATATTGGTTAAGAAATCCATATATTTTACTTATATAATAATTTAAGTATAAACACATTCCTCAACTTTTATTTACTGTGCAATGGAATTCAGATTGTTACATGACACTTTTGCCTCAACAAAGAAATGGTAGTTGCTTTAGGTCTATATGGGAAAGATAATTAAAAGCTTCCTCTTTTCAAGTCTTCCATATCATTCACGATTTTTTCTCAGTCTGTCAATTTATTTTTCCTAAATCATTCCACTATATTCTATGAAAATTTTTGTCATTCATGAACTTGGTAGATTTCGATCTCTTCCTGCACAGGACACAGCTGCAGCCCTATAGTTGGTCACCACAAAGAGTTTGGTTGGGAGGCCCCTAGGACTGACCCAGTGCTGTTGGGCTCAAATTAATTCCCTGTTTTTCTGGCCTAATGCCTAATTTACTACCAGTTTTGTTTTTGGACTTGCAGTTTTAAGGGACCCTTAAGTCTCCAAAAGTTCATCCTTAATCTGTGATAGTCTAGAAGTTTCTCAACTTTGTATTGTTTCTTTTTTTAAAAAAGATTATTTATTATAATTAAGTATATATGGCAGCAGAATGCATTTTGATTCACTGTACACAATTGCAGCACAACATTTTATTTCAGTGGTTGAACATGACGTAGCATCACACCATACATGCAGTCATACATATACCTAGGGTAATGATGTCCATCTTATTCTACTATTTTTCCTGCTCCCATATACCCTCTCAACCCTCCCACCCTTCACCCATTTTCCCATGCTTCTCACCTCCCCATTATGGATCATCATCCACTTATCTGAGAGAAATTCAGCCTTTGGTTTTGGGGATTGGGTTACTTCACTTAGCATGACACTCTCCAACTCCATTCATTTACCTGCAAATGTCATAATTTTATTCTTTTCCTTCTGTATAAAATTCCATTGTGTATATATACAATAGTTTATTTATCCATTCATCTACTGAGGGGCATGTAAGTTGCTTCCACAGTTCAGCTATTGTGAATTGAGCTGCTATGAACATTGATGTGACTGCTTTACTGTACTATGCTGATTTGAAGTCCTTTGGATATAGACTGAGGAGTGAGATAGCTGAGTCAAATGATGGTTCCATTCCAAGTTTTCTGAGGAATTCCCATACTGCTTTCCAGTTTGGTTGTACCAATTTGCAGTTCCACCAGCAATGTATGAGTGTGCCTTTTCCCTCACACCCTCGCCAAAATTTGTTGTCTGTATTCTTGAAAACTGCCACTCTGACTGGTGTGAGATAAAATCTTAGAGTAGTTTTGATTTGCATTTCTCTAATTACTAGAGATGTTGAACATTTTTTCATGTATTTGTTGATCAAATGTATATCTTCTTCTGAGAAATGTCTGTTCAGCTCCTTAGCTCATTTTTGATTGTTTGTTTGTTTGTTTGTTCGTTTGTTTTTGGTGTTAAGTATTTTGAGTTCTTTATGTGTCCTGGAGATGAATGTTCAATATGATGTATGTGTGGCAAAATTTTCCTACCAAAACATAGGCTCTATCTTCACTTCGTTGATTGTTTCTTTTTCTGAGAAGAAGCTTTTTAATTTGAGTCCATCCCATTTATTCATTCTTGATTTTATTTCTGGTGCTTGAGGAGTCCTGTTAAGGAAGTCGGGGCCTGATCCAATGTGATGAAAAATTGGGCCTATTTTTTTTCTTCTTTTAAATACAGGGTCTCTGTTCTAGTGCTGAAGTCCTTGACCTATTTTGAGTTCATTTTTGTGCAGGCTGAGAGATAAAGGTTTAATTTCATTTTGCTACGTATGGATTTCCAGTTTTCCCAGCACAATTTATAGAATGGGTTATCTTTTCTCCAATGTATGTTTTTGGAGCCTTTGCCTACTATGAGATAACTGTATTTATGTGGGTTTGTCTCGGTGTCTTCTATTCTGTACCATTGGTGTACGTGTCTATTTTGGTGCCAATACCATGCCATTTTTGTTACTATTACTCCATAGCTTAGTTTAAGGTCTGGTATTGTGATGCCTACTGCTTCATTCTTCTTGCTAAGTATTGCTTTGGCTATTCTGGATCTCTTATTTTTTTTAATTTTTTTAATTTGTTTTAATTAGTTATACATGACAGTACAATGACTTTGATATATCATAATTTGAATCAGATGGGATATAATTTCTCATTTTTCTGAGTGTACAGGTTGCAGAATCATATTGGTCATGCAGTCACATATATACACACAGTAATAATAATGTCTGTTTCATTCTACTATTCTTCCTATCCCCCGATCCCATCCCCTCCCTTCCCATCACTTCTCTCTACCTAATCTAAATAACGCTATTCTTTTTTTTCCCTCACATCTTCATACATGTATTTTGTGTAACGATAGGGTTTCCTTCCACCATCCATGCAATTCCCCTTCTCCCTCCTTTTCCCTCCCTTCTCTCTTCCCTATCTAGAGGTAATCTTTTTCCCATGCTCTTCCTCCCTACCCCATTTTGAGTCACCCCTCTTAAATCAGAGAAGACATTTGGCATTTGTTTTTTGTTTTTTTGTGTTTTTGTTGGGGGGGGGGTGGGGATTGGCTAACTTCACTTAGCATAATCTGCTCCCAGATGAATTTCATGATTACTTTTTCTGGTTCTATGAAGAATGTCATTAGAATTTTAATAGGAATTGCATTAAGTCTGTATAACACTTTTGGTAGGTAGTATGCCATTTTGACAATATTAATTCTGCCAATCCAATAGCATGGGAGATCTTTCTCTCTTCTAAAGTCATCTTAAGTTTCTTTCTTTAACATTCTGTAGTTTTCATTGTAGAGGTCTTTCACCTCTTTTGTTTGATTGATTCTCATGGTTTTTTTGTTTTGTTTTGTTTTGTTTTGTTTTTTTGAGACTTTTGTAAATGGGGTAATTATCCTAATTTCACTTGAAGTGGATTCCTCACTGATGTATAGATATGCATTTGATTTATGGGTATTAATTTTATATCCTGCTACTCTGCTGAATTCATACATTAGTTCTAGAAGTTTTCTGGTAGAATTATTT
This sequence comes from Callospermophilus lateralis, assembly GCF_048772815.1. Lineage (NCBI taxonomy): Eukaryota > Metazoa > Chordata > Mammalia > Rodentia > Sciuridae > Callospermophilus > Callospermophilus lateralis. The sequence goes on along the minus strand of NC_135310.1, from coordinate 80,220,046 downwards.
TGATGTTCTAAATATAAAATCATGTTGTTGGCAATTAGTGATAGTTTAAATTCTTCTCTTCCTATTCATATCTCTTTAATTTCTTTCATCTCTCTAATTGCTCTGACTATAGTTTCCAGGACTATGTTGAATAGAAGTGGTGAAAGAGGGTATTCCTGTATTATTCCAATTTTTAGAGGGAATGCTTTCAATTTTTCTTCATTTAGAATAATATTGGTCTCAAGCTTTGCATAGATGCCTTCTAAATGTTGAGGTTTGTTCCTACTATTTCTAGTTTTTCTAGTGTTTTGAATATGAAGGAGTGCTGTATCAAATGATTTTTCTGCATCTGTTGAGATGATCACATGATTCTTGTTTTTGTCTGTTGATGTGATAAATTATGTTTACTGCTTTCTGTATGTTGAACCAAAATTTGCATCCCTGGAATGAAACCAACTTGATTGTGGTGCACTATCTTTTGAATTTGTTTTTGTATGTGATTTTTGTATGTTTTGTATATGATTTGCCAAAATTTTATTGAGAATTTCTGCATCTGGTATTGTAGAACTTGGCTGAGAATTCATCTAGTCATGGGATTTTCTTCGTTGGGAAGCTTTTGATGGCATCTTTTATTTCATTGCTTGAAATTAATCTGTTTAAATTGTGAATGTCCTCCTGATTCAGTTTGGGTAGATCTCAAAATTTGTCCATGTCTTCAAGATTTTATATTTTATTTGAGTACAAATTTTCAAAACAGTTCTTAATTATGTTTTGTATTTCAGTAGTGTACTTCGTGATATTCCCTTTCCATCATGAATTTTCATAATTAGAGTTTTTTCTCTCTTTCTCTTTGTTAGTATAGTTAAGGGTTTATCAATTTTATTTATTTTTTTCAAAGAACAAATGTTTCGTATTGTCAATTTTTTTTTATTTTAATTTCATTGATTTCAGCTCTAATTTTAATTATTTCCTGTCTTCTACTCCTTTGGTGTTGATTTGCTCTTTTTTCTAGGTCTTTGAGATGTAATGTTAGGTCATTTATTTGCTGACTTTTTATCCTTTTAATAAATGAGTTCAATGCGATGAACTTTCCTTTTAGCCCTATCTTCAGAGTGACCCAGAGATTTTTATATGTTGTATCAGTGTTTTCATTTGTCTCTAAGCATTTTTTTAATTTATTTCCTGATTTCTTCTGTTATCCATTCATCATTCAATAGTATGTTAGTTAGTCTCTAGGTGTTGGATTTATTTCTATATTTATTTTATTGTTAATTTCTAGTTTCAAACAATTATGATCTGATAGAACACAGGGTAGCATTTCTTTTCATTTTTTATTTTTTTTTTGTAATTGCTAAGAGTAACTTTGTGGCATAATATATTGTCTATTTTAGAGAAGGATCCATGTGCTGCTGAGAAGGAAGTGTATTCCTTAATAATGGATGAAAAACGAATATGCTATGTATGTCTGTTAAGTCTAAATCATTGATTGTATTATTGAGTTCTACAGTTTCTTTGTTTAGTTTTTGTTTGGAAGATCTATCCAGTGATGAGAGATGTGTGTTAAAGTCACCCAGTATTATTGTGTTGTGGTCTATTTGATTCTTGAAAATGAGAAGGGTTTGTTTGATGTATATAGATGCTCCATTGTTTGGGACACATATATTTATGATTGTTTTTTTTTCTTGTTGTTGTTGATGTATGCTTCCTTTAAGCAGTATAAAATGTCTTTATTTATCCCTTATGACTAACTTTGGCTTGAAATCTACTTTATCTGATATGGGTATGGAAACCGCTGCTTCTTTATGCAGTCCATGTGACTGATATGTTTGTCCTCAACCTTTCACCATCAGTTTGTGGATATCTTTTCCTCGGATGTGAATCTCTTGAGACAGCCTATCATAGGGTCTTTTTAAAAATTCAATCTGCCAATCTATGTCTTTTGATTGATAAGTTTAGGCCATTAACATTCAGGGTTATTTTTGAGATGTGATTTGTATTCCTGATGAATTTTGTCTATTCATATATATTTTTTTTAATTTTTAACTTGCCTTTCTAGTTGAGTGAAAAAGGAATTAATAGAGGTTGGCTGTTAGCATGAGATAAATGAAAAAGATAATCCAGAAAGACAGTTAAGTGACAGAAAAGAAAAAAAAAAACTATAGTTTTTTTTTTTAAAGTAAAAATGTAAGAATATACAACAAAACTGTAATATACTATTTAGACATCCCACTCTTCAGTAAATTGATTCATGAAAAATATTTGGATTCAAAGATGTTAGAGATGTGAGAGACAGGGGGAAAAAAAGAGTCTCAGTGAAAAATTGAGCGATTGCTTCCATTGGCTTTCAAAAATTTTCTCAGCTTCCTTCCCTGCCAGGTTGTTTGTCTGATGTTTGAGAGCAGCTCCAGTCTGGTGGGTGCCAAACCAGTTGGCTGGGTAAGCCCATAGCAAGATTCCCTTACACCCTCTTCCAGTCTTCTGATCCATTGTAGCCAGCGCCTTCTGTCCCTGCCCACTTCAGGACTCATGAACTGGAGAGAACCTGGTTTTCTCCAATTTCTCCAACCTGTGCCTCCCCGTTCCCTTCAAATGCCTCCAGTTTCCAGCTTTCCACAGGCTTGCCAGGCACACTGGCCCACACAATTTCAGCTGCAATCTAAGGGACCTGGGCTTCAGATTCTCCAGGCTCTGCCTTGCTGCATCTCAAGATCTCAATGTCATTTCAACTTGCAGAGAGATCACCAGGGATGCACTTACACAAAGGAGCAACCCTACACAGAGGCAGCAAGATGGCAGCCACTAGCATACCCAGCAGGAAGGCCTCAGGTGCAACCAGACCTGCAGGTACTCTGGAAATGTATCTCCAGGGTCTGGCCTGTGTCCCCAGACTCAGGCTGCCAAGCAGCAGTGGTGGCAAACCTGCAGACCCCATGGCCCTGGACTCACAGGCCCTGGCCAGTGTCCCAAGATGGCAGTGGTCACGTGAAACCAAACCTGTGAGTACCCTGACAATGAACTTCCAGGCACCAGTGGGCTGCAGGCTGCAGGACACAGGCCCTCCACGGCAGTCTGGAGGCAAAAAGGTAGAAGATACTCTGGAAAATGGCAGCTGATCCTGGTGGATGAATAGAGGGCTGCAAATAGCAGGGAATCTCTGGGCAGTTATAGCAGCTTCTCAGAGAAACAGTATTTCCTCTGATTGAATCTAAGTCACTGAATGACAAGAAATGCAGCCTTTCCTTAGTCCACAGTCTTGGATCCCCCTAGTAATTTTTTGAGGATCAGGTGCAATAGTGTGCTGGAACCGTTTCAAGACAGGTTTCCAAAACTGATTGTCAAATTTTCATGAATTTTTACAGAATCATTGGTAAATAAATCTACTATTAAATAATTTAAAATCAAATGACACTTCATTAGTCTATACAACCATACAATAAGATAAAAGTATGGTCTTGATTGTACTGATCACCAAGAATGTGATCAATAGTGAACATATACATTCCAAAAGTGTCTTCTGCTCTTTTGTGATGTCTCCATCCAATGCCTCCACAACCCCCATCTCCGTGCAACTACTGGAGCATTAATTTTTATTATTTTATTCCAGCATAATTATTTTGAGATTTATCCATGTTTTTCATGTCCTCATAATTCATTGCTATTTATTTCTGATAATAGTCCATTGTCAGTCCATTGTCGGGGAATGACACTGTGTGTGTTAATAATCACCCCTTGATGGATATTTGGGCTGCTTCTAGTTTATAATTATTATAAAGAATATTTTTGTGCTAGCAGAGGATGCAATAGTCCTGTTATGAACATACACATTATTCTGTATTGAGTACACAAACTTGGAATAGAAAATCTGGATCATATAGTAGGTGTAGGCTGACCTTTCTAATTGCCTAAATGATTTCCAAAGTGTATCATTTTGCATTCTAATCAGTAATGCATGAGAATTCCAATTCTTCCATAATTCTGCCAACATTCATATGGTCATTGTTTTTAATATTATCCAAGCTAACAACTATGTGGTGGTATCCATCCATGATTCAATTTACATTTCTTAAATGACTAATGTTACTGAGTATCTTTCCATTAGCTTACCTGACATCTTTATTTCTTCTTTGGAGAAGAGTCCTTTCAAATCTTTTGCCCATTTTCTATTGGGCTGTTTCAATTTTGTAGTGATTGAGAATTTTATATATATTCTGGATACATACATGTCTTTTATCAGACATACGTTTCATGAAACTCCTTACATCCTATGTTTTGTCTTTTCATTCTTACAATGCAATTTAGATAGGATACATTTTTAATGTTGCTCAAGTCCAAATAATCATTTTTTTCTTTTGTGGATTGTTTTTAGTGTCATATTTAAGAAATTTTGCCTAAGCCAATATCACAAAAATTGTATCTCATTTGTTTTTAGAATGTGTTTACTAATAGATTCTTAAGTTTTACATTTAGATCTATCTTGATTTTAGATCATTTATCTTGAATTAAGTTTTATATATTGTACAACATGTGTACATATAAAAATTCATTTTTCTGTGTGTATTTATCAAACTTTTCCAGTGCCACTTATTGAAAAGAATGTCTTCTCTCTACCATATTGTCTTTGCATCACTGTCAAAAGGTTTATTCCATGTTTGCCTAAGTATGTCAAAATAGATTCTACTGACATGTATAACTAAAAAGAACCAATAAAAAGGTAAATTGTCCATATAAATCAGAGTATAATCCTGTACTTCTTACTACTGATCTATTTGTCTATATTTATGCCCGTATCATATTGCTAGATTATTGCTAGCCTTCTATCTTCAATCTCCCTCAAGATTGTTTTCATAATCTTGGTACTTTGCATATCCATATAATTTTAGACCAAATCTGTCAAAAAATTCTGACAAAAAGCCTATTTAAGTTGGGATCTCAGGTGTGTTGAAACTAAAGACTTGTATGGGAAGTATTGACATTTCAATAGTATAGAGATTTTAGTCTCATAAACAAGATATCTCTCTAGATTTATGTAGCTCTTCCTTAAAGTTTCAGTGTTGTGTAGTTTTCAATGTGAATGCCTTGACTTTTTAGCAAAAAAATTTCTAATTATTTCATCCTTTTACTTATTTATTTCAATTTGTTGCTGTTGTTAAATAAAAATATAGCATATTTGCGGGGTTTTAGATGCACACATACACACACACCCCTACAATGTGACTAAATATAGTGTTTGTTGTTGTTGTTGTTGTAGATTGCATCAAATTTCCTACATAGATAAACATATAGTTTATAAATATAAACACTTCACTTCTTTTCTATTATGAATATATTTATTTTTCTCTTTTTCTGTCTTTCTCTTAATCTCCCCTTCAGGATTATTTTGTATAAAACTTGTCCGAAAAGAGATTCTTTTGTTAGGAGTAAAACTGCTCATTAAAAAAAAAAAAAAAAAAAAAAAAAAAAACTCTTTAAATTTGATAGCAACTCTAAGTTTTACATAGATGCCTTTAATCAAGTTGAGGAAATTCCATTCAATCCACCTTGCTGAGAGTTTGATCAAAAATAGATACTGGATTTAATCAAATGCTTTTAAGAATTTATATAGTTTTTTTTTCTTTCTGAATGTGTTAATATGATGAATTGCGCTAATTGATCTTCAAATCTTAGAGGAGTTTCCATTCTTGGAATGAACCTCATTATATGTCATAATTTTTATGTACTGGATTGATTTGATTAATGTTCTGTTTAGAATTTTTTGCATCTTTCTTTTCATAAAGGATGTTGGTGTGTATTTTCTTTTCTTACAATGTCCTTTACTGACTTTGTCTTCATATACCTACTCCAATTTAATGTTTAAAAGTATTTCTTCTTCAAATATTGTATAAAACTGATAAGATTTTCTTCTCAAATGTTTGTTAGAATTCACAAAGCTTTCTTTGTGAAAAAGTTTTCAATATAGGTTCAGTGTCTTTAATAAATAAATGACAACCCATATTACATATTTATTGAATTGTATTTTATGCTTGGCATATTTCAAAGAATTTTTTCATTTCAAGTAATTTTTATGATTATATTGTTTTTGTACTTATATGACCTTAAATTTTTATTTGGGGATAGCTATTTGCAAGTGTGTTATTTTCTAGATATATTTTCTCCTCTTTCTCTTCCTTTTTCTTTTCTTTTCTTTTCTTCCTTTCTCCTTTATTTTAGAATTATCTTTACCTTATAGCATTATTCATGACATGTATTTACTTTTATTTTTCTTCTATTCACAGGTTATTTTTTTCTTTTCTCCTAAAATCTGTGAAATTCTTTTTAAATTTAATATTTAATTCAATGATATCATATCTAATTTTCCACTTTTTTTTCTTCTACCAGGGATTGAACTCAGAGGCACTTACACACTGAGCCACATCTACATCCTTTTTTGTATTTGATTTAGAAACAGGGTCTCAGTGAGTTGCTTAGGGCTTTGCTAAATTGGTGAGGCTGCCTTTGAAATCTCAAACTTCCTGCCTCAGCTTCCTGAGCCTCTCCACTTCTTATTATATTCTTTCACAACAGAAGTAATTAGTTGTCTTAATTTCTTTTTATTTATTTATTTATTTATTATTGGTTGTTCAAAACATTACAAAGCTCTTGACATATCATATTTCATACATTAGATTCAAGTGGATAGGAAAGGTAGCAGAATACAACAGTTACTAATATGGCATTATGTAAAAATGTGGATGTGTAACCGATGCGATTCTGCAATCTGTATTTGGGGTAAAAATGGGAGTTCATAACCCACTTGTCTTAATTTCTTTACATCATTTTAAATTTGACTACTGCTTTCCTGTGTTTTTCAAGCAAGTCTTTCTGACAATCTTTTATCATTTGTAGAGATAATATTTTATTGTACCAGTATGTTATAATAACTTCATATGTGAAATGAATTGCAATCCCACATTGCTCATATTTACACATTTTCCTGGAATCTCAGAAAAGAGATGGAACAGTATTCTAGCCATGGGCTCTAAAGCTACTTTTCCATTATTTGAAGTATCTTCTTAAATTTTCTTTATTGGTTCCCTTATTCACTTTCATATGAACTTTTTCTTTCAATTATTTCTGTTTTCTTTTCTAGTTCAGTTTGGTTATTTCCAGCAGTTTGTTCTCAGTGGGACTTCATGTTGACAAAACCTGATTATTTATTGGTCTTCATTTGGCTCAGATGCCTTGATCTTTCTGAGGTCTTTTTGCACTGGAGAATGCAGTTACTTTTCTTGATTTTTTTTTTTTTTTTTTTTTTTTTTTGGTACTAGGGATTGAACCCAGTGGTGTTTAACCACTGAGCAACATCTCTCCCTCCACACACACTTTTATTTTGTCTGTATTTTATTTAGAGACAGGGTCTCACTGAGTTGCTTAGGGCCTCTTTAAGTTGCTGCGTGTGGTTCCCTCAGTGTTGAATGCTAGTTTCAGATCATTCAACCATACTTTGCAAATGAAGTCCTCCTCCTGTTGGTAGGAAGGACCTGTTGGCAAATACTGGGTTTTCTAGTGTTCAGGGTTGACAGAAGACCCTTTGCCTTCCTGCCCTCTGCTACTGTAAGCAGCTACTGGTACTGCATGAGTCTTGTGCAGCCATAGGGCAGATCATATTTTTTTTTAAATGAAATTTGCAGGGGAATCTCTTTTTGTCCTACTTGTATAATAGATACTGTGTGAAAGTTTGTGTTTTGCTGTCTTCATGGCTGTGTTGTTTTAGGGGTTGAATCAGGAAAATTCAAACATTATGCCACTGTTGCTTTCCTATTCTCCCTGCCTGTAAGTATTTTGAGCACCAGATTTTTGCTGTTCTTAGTCTGGGAGCAGCAATGAAGAAAACCAAAACTGCCCTCTGGGGCTTACATACTTTTGGCAGAAAGAGGAGAACTAGCTATAAAAGTATAATAGATAATAGAATTTCAGGTAGCATTCAATGATTTAAGGGAATATAAAGTAAGTTGAAAGAATAGAGAAAGCCAATGAGAGTTTATTCTGAAGAGAGTAGTCAGGGAAAGCTTCTCTGAGGCAGGGACGTTCTAGTCAAGTCTGAGTGAAGCATGAATCTGAAGACAGCATTTCAGAGATAGGAGAATACCATGTAAAAGCCGTGAGGTGAGTCAGTGTTTGCCAGGATGAAGTTCAGAATGCCTGAAACACAGACACCAACTGTAAATCATAAGAAGCTTATGACTTGGGTACACATAAACCAGTGTCTGAGAGACTGATTATTTCAGAATATACTGATCATATGGAGTTTCTAAATGTCTTAAGTAGAGGACTAGGACTTTGGTTGGTAATACTGAGTTAAGAATATTATCCCTAGAAAACCCTGACTAAGCAGCCAGCCAAACATCTGTAAGCACATTCTTCTTTGAGTCCATTTCAAAAACTCTGACTTAAGAGAACAGTAATGCTTTGTGAATCATCAGCTCTACATATAGACTTGTAGCCATGTTATAAAACATCAGGTCTCTCATATCCTAGTAGTTCCTTGGAAGAAAGTATTGGCTTGCTAGAGTGAGGATAGCTGGATCCAAAATTAAATAAGAATATTTTCTTGATTGATTATAGCTTGGCTCTTATGTCTTGTGATAAGATGTTTGATTCTCAGAGTAAAGGATTATTTGACATCTTAAGATTACCACCACACCCCCTAAGATTTAGTGCTAATTCAAAACAAGTTGAAGTCTGTTTTTCAAATTGAGAGCAGAGTAAAAAACTATATTTAGATAAAATTGCATTTGTAAGATAATTTGGATCTATTGACCACTTTTTTCTGTGTATACCACATACAGACTTCCTTTCACTGATTCTATATGGTCTTTCTCAGGAAAAAAAGGGTTTGGAAGAATGAAAAATGCAAATAAATAATTTCTTTCCTAGTCCATCTATGAAAGAAAAAAATACATTGTCAGATCTGGCAAACCTCTTTGGCTTATCATTCATGAACTTTTTTCAATTGAATATGATGACAGAGAGAATTAAAAACATCAACTCATTGGAAAACCTTGCTTTAATATCCCATTTGAAGACTTCCCATAAGAACAATAAAGGTAGCTTCACGTATAAAGTTACTATAATTCACTTTCTATATTCTAAACTCATCTATTAATTTAATTAATGATATTTTGATATGTTTTTGAAAACTTAATTTCTACATGAATAATTTAAAAAACGCAGAAAATAATTTATATAAATCTGCTAAGACAAGTATATTTTATCAGTCTAACAGGCCAAAGAGATTAATATGGGAATAGAAAGTAATTTAAGAACTTGAGAAGTGAATGAGAAATGTGATTGTCTGAATTATAAAAATTAAGATAATTCTTTCCTGGCCAAAAAGATAATAGGTAAAACTTGATTTACAGTATTTTGTGCTGGCTATGATTAAGAAATATATATATATATATATATATATATATATTATTATTTTTTTAAATTCTCCATGACCTCCTCTGTTCCATAAATATTAAACCTACACATGACTTACAGAAAAGAAGTTCAATACTACTTTCAAGTGCCCTACTAAAATAATTTACATTTTAATTAAACTTTTGTGGATTACACCACAGCTTTGACAAAAGTAAATCAAAGTGGATGCAGCACACTTTTATTTCTTTAATAATTTAACACCTGAAGGTAGTTTCAAAAAGATTGATTGAGAGGTAGTTGTTTGACTGAAAATTCAGTCGATCTATGCTGTAATTCAGGGCCATAAATATCTTAGAGCACAAGTGAACTTGATTTCATACTCAGAATATTCGAATTATATATCAAGTTTTATTTGTGTTTCTGAGACCTGGAAAAGTTACACAAGGCCAATCCATGTGTCCCTTCATTTTCAGCTCCATTTCTCCCTATTTCTACTTCCAGAAGAACTTTTTGTTCCCATCAAATGAGTCAGACCAGATGGGAACTGTAATTTATTTTTTAATGAATGTGTGTCAATCCAAAAATGAGGGTCTCTGTCATTCTGGAGAGTGAATCTCCTTGTAGACTTAGTTTTTGGCAGGAAGTCCTCTGCCCTCTGATACTTCTACTACCTAGTTTCTGTTATTAAATTATTTTATTGAAGAACACTGTCTTTCAATGTACTATTAGTAATAAAGTCTAAAATCCAAATCTCAGTGGAACTATTAGCATACTGAGTTTACATAATAACATGACAAATGAAAGTAAGCAACATTGATGTCCTCTTCAGTTCTCATTTCTACAATTAATATGTTCTAACAAATAATTTAAACAATAACACATCAGCCCAGGTCCTGTGACTGGTCTGTATTGTAAATTAACAAATATGGAGTGAAAAAAATAAAGTAGATCTATTTTCCCCCCAATTTTACCTTTTTAAGTGAACTGCTTAGCTTATTCCAGTCTTTTTTGTGTTTTTTTGTTCATTTGTATGTCAGCCCACCTATCATCCCTCCATCATATGTCCTCACATTGAATTTTCCCAAAGTATCAGTTTGCATTTTTAAAGAGTGAATAAAAGACACAGAATATAACAGCTAAAACCAGAATGTTAAATATTCAAGATGTTTCCCTTTTAACTGTAACCTGGGATTTTGCACAAATCTGCCATTTAGACAAGAAAGAAGTAAATCTTTATCTCCTGTACACCCTAATTAGATGCAGTCCATGAGGTTTCTTCCAAAGAAGTTTTCTTCCTTATGCTGATGAAGTCCCACTGAACAAGAGAGTTAGATAGGGAGTCGGACAGCCTCATTTCAGATCTGCTACCCTCCTCCCCTTATTTGGATACTCTAGATAGTCACTTAAGCTTTGGTGTTCTTCACCTACAGAACCAATCTTAATTCCATTATTCAGTCATGAACACAGTGAAACAAAGCATGATCAACTTTTAATTAGCATTTGAAACTGCATGGTACTTGCTGCTTATCAAATCTATGAGACAGTTCCAGTGTACTGATTTACAGATGGAGCATATCACAAGAGTGCCCCACTGTCAAACTGGATTCAGAAAAAAAAAAAAAAAAAAAAAAAAGACATCTATTCACTCCTTGCTTAGTCATAAAGGGAAAAGTACTAAGATTTTTTTTTTTTATTTTCCCCAACTGCCTCTGCATGTTTCTCATATAAAATATATTCTTCTAATTGACTTGTGCTTTAATTTTAAATAAGTTTGAGCTATAATTCATGCACAATTCTGTCCTTGTATGTGAAATACTAATGTCATAGAAGGAAGTTTGTTTGAAGCAATCATTTCTAAAGTAAAATATAATTGTTTGGACATTTCAAATGCACAAGAATGGTCAGAAAATAAAATAATGTTTCCTTGGAAAGATCCTGTAATACTGAGAGGTTAAACTTGGATTAATCTTGAAAATTGAATCCAAACTTATTCTTGTGTACAGGATATAAAAAAGTCCATCTGGATACATTGGGAAAAAAAACTTTAATAATCTGGAAGGGAGCAAGGGAAGGCTGGACTTCAGACTTCATCATACTTTGGAAAGCCTTGGCCTTGACCTGACCTTGAGGCCTTCTGGCCTGCCAAGCAGTAACAATGAAAGAAGGAGCCAGACTTACTTAGACATGGTTCAGTTGTAGACAGCTTGACCTTATTGTTTGTGTTAAAGCAAAGAAAAGCTGACGGGCATTCTAAACTGCTTTATTTGAATATATCTTTCAAAGTTTTTTTAAATTTATATTGATCATATATAGACCTCTGCTTATGATTGGGTTTAAAACACAGGGAAACACTGTTTTTGGAAGAAGAACATAAAAAAGAACTGTGTAAGTCACTTTCAAAATATATTACACTGGTGAGTTTAGAGATAAATTAATTATAATTATTGTGCATCCTATTGGGTTTCAGAGATTCATTTTTCTCACGTGGTTTTAGTAAGGTCATTTGAGTATGTACCTCATTAATTTATAGACGGGGGAAAATCCAAGCAATAAGACTGACTCTAGAGAAATGTGCTCTGAATACTTGAGAAGTTAGTATTTATTTTTCTCCCAGTCCAAAAGAACTTAAAGGAGAAGGAATAACTGTATTGATCATCTCTAATGACTTCTACTTTCAGTGTTTCCTATAATAGCTGTTTATGCCTCATAAAGTGATAAAGTTTTGTGCCATGTAAACAGGAATGGCACAAGGCACCAGCTCTAGACTTGAAAAGGAACATGGATGAAGAGAAGAGTATGTGTACTGCTCTTAGTGGTGACTGATCAGTCCATCGGACGGACACCCATCTCAATTTATCTCATTAATGAGAAAACAGAGACAAACAGTTGGCATCCCAAAGTCATATGACACACAAAAATTAGCAAGTAGAAGCTTTGAGGAAATATAAGTTGAAAGACAGTGTGAGTAATGAGTAAAAGGAAATTATAAAGCAGAGAGAAAAGGAAGTTACTAGCAATAAGGGTAATATTTTGCTGAAATACATGAAACAATTTGTGGGTCAAATACAGTATAATATTAACAGTTTTATGTGGTTCAATCTTAAAAACACTGAAAAACACTGAATCAATGCAGAAGGAAAGTAACTACTAGAGTTGCTGAGGCACTACCAAGAACTCCTGATGCTGGATTGTACCTGGTATTTTTATGCAAGCTGGAGTCAAGGATAATACTTGTACTCTCTAATTAGACATTGCCACAATTGTCTTTGCTCCTGGAACCTAAAAGAATACAAAATATTGAAATAAATATGGAATCAGTAATATCTGCATGCCCCACCTTAATCAATAAAAAAGAATCACACAAAGGAAAATTACACCTCAGTCTTTGAAGTTATGCAATAGCCATTCTATGTCCTGAAAGTGTCATATGTAATATCATGGACATAACAAGACTTTAAGAATCTAAAAAATAATCAAAATAGAGTACCGGTAAGTCAGTAGTGAAAGAGAAATGAATTATATAAGGTAGTTCACAATTCTCACAAGCAGAATTTATATACTTTGAGAAAGCTCAAATTCTTCAGAAGAAAACCACATGAGGAAAATGTCTTTTATCCAAAGGAGTCACCAAAATGATAATCTGTAAGTTATGGAGAACAGTATGCCTGAGAAGAAACATACTATGGAAGTGAATATTAAGTGTGAAGTGTCACATCCACAGTCCAGTTGTACTAGGGCAGTGGCTTAGGTTGTAAGCCAAAGAAAAGTGCCCAGAGACAATATGCAAGACATACAATTTATCACAAAAAAAAGCCTACAAATATCCAGTAATAAAAGGCTGGACAATCTGCATCTTTATCCCTCACAGTGCCTCACAATGTGGGACCTCTGTCCCTTATGTCACTGCTCCAAGGAGGTAATGCCTCCATTCCACAGAGCATCTTGTCCAGGAGGGCCAGCTAGATGAGTGAAATGTTCCATCTCCAGGGTTCTTAACTTTGCACCAGGAATCATAATGAGGAGGACTTATAGGTTATTTGGTGGAAATAGTGATGTCATTAATTTGCTAATTTGTGCTGTTTCCTATGTGGCCAGCATTCCAAGGAAAGGCTATTTTGGCACTCATGGGGACAAGCAGTATTTTACAAATCATATTAACTTGTCCTGCATTCATGAGAAAAGGCAGAGTCCTTCAAGGTAATAATTACCTTACATTCTAGTCCCAGGACCACTCTCACTGCTCCCTTGATTTCGCTAGGTCCCTGGAACCAAGTGGCATCTCAGTGACATGGTATTCTCTTGTTACCATTCTTCTTTTCTTCTTGGATAACCCATGGACATAGAGAAATACCAGGAACCAAAAGGCAAATAGATTCTCATCCAAACTGTGAAGATTCTGAAAGGAAAGAGTCTCCAAAGCTCCCTTAGTTTTGATGTCACTTGGGGACAAAAGTACATTTTTTAAACTGGAGTTATACATCTGTACCTGAGGAAGAATCATAATTTCAGGTGATATAGGAAGTATATTTCCCATCATGTATCATCCTTCTAAAAGTGTAATCCATCAATATGTTCTTTGTCTTTTTAAATAACATTTGAAACTTGTTCCACCCCATATTCTATATTTCTATCTCTTCGGTTACATAAAACAATACAATCTGGAACTCCATCTATTCCTTATTTCTTTTTCTTTCTTTCAATTAAAGGAGTATGCAAGGCTCTCTTCTTGAACCAAGGCATTGTAGGCTGTGAGGAATAAAATTATATTCTTGATATGTCTTACTGTAAGTATCAATCCTATCACTTATTGTTTGTGAAACTTTTTAGAGAATTTAGTTTACAAGTCCTCCATGTATAACAACTATCTTATAAGATTTCCTCTCAAGTTTTTATAAAGTACTTAACCTATTTGACCATATCCATTTTTGAAGCCCCAGTGTTCTGTCATAGCCATCCATCGTAGGAGAAAACTAGATTCAGCTCTAAACTGTGATTCTGAATTCATCGGCTATTCCTGTTTCTGTGTTCTTGGTCCTCAGTCAAAAGGTGTTCTGGATTCTGTTTGATTCATTCGTTGGATATCCTGCATGCTTACAACAGTGTTTATTTTCCTGAATTATCTTAGATTCTCTCTTCCCAACTCTATGGTCCAAGGAGTAAGCTATTCCATTCTATACCTAGGTTTTATGGAGTTGGCTTGGGTCTGGGATCTTGAGTGCCCAGTTGATAGAGAAGGGTTCAAGTGATTGTGTGAGGAATTAAATTATAAACATAAAATTTCTTTGTAAACTTTAGAATACAAGTTATTATTTTGATTTTTTTATTTGTATATAGTAAAATAGGTTGACATTGTAGAAATGATTAATTCTGGCCTAGATATCAGAGGGTTACACAGAAGAAACCCTGAGACTGAACCTTACAATTATATTTGCAGGGAGATAGTCTGAAGACAGAAAAGAGTATAATCAGAGAATGGAACCCTGGGCTGAGAGGAGCAACAGAAGGCCAGAGAGGGGTATTTAAAAGAAAATGCTGAAGAAATAAGTCATACCAGATCAGAGAGGCCCTTATGCCCTTTATGCAATTTTAGTTTTGAAGACATATTCATTCCTGGTACCTTTACTTTTCTCAGTGAAAACAAGTTCATCTACTGAGATGGGGAAAGAGTTCCTTGAGAAGACTGGTGAGTTCTTAGATGGCTGATATAGGAATGGCAGAAGTCTCCACACTAGGAGAAAGTAGAAGATTTCTGAGGACTGCAACACACATATACACCAGTTTAATCTAACCTGTTATGGACTTACCTCCAGTGAGGCTGGCAACATTTCTTGGAATCAAATGTACAGTAATGGTCTGGGAAGTGAAATAATTGCCAACATTTCAATTATTATTTTCCTATAGATTTATCTTTAGTTTCTTGGATTGTATTTGCTTCAATCATCAGTATTTTACTGAACTTTTCTCTTATCAGCTATACTGAGGACTAATAAACTGAATCTATGTAAAGTAAGTGATTCAACAAGTATACATTCCTAATGCAACCACTAAAATTGCAATACAAAACATTTCCATTACGCTGAAAATATTTGATTTGCCCTTCTGCAATCCTTTCCTCTTTATCTTGGCCCACACAGCTGATTTGCTTATGTTGGTAAGAATCCATTTTGGTTTTAACCAAGTGGAATTATTTGTTATCTTACTTTTAAAACTCGTATCACATATTTTATAGTATGTCCATGCCATTGAGTGGACTATCACTTCTTTTTTCATTGCTGGATATATAGCTGCACCTTATAGTATTTATACATTTGTGTATTGATAGCAATTTGGGCTATAAATAGGTTAAAAAAATCATTATGTAAATTCATGTACAAACTTTAATGTAAACATTTTTATTACTCTTGAACAAATACTTAGAAGTTAAATGGATGGGCCAAATACTAGTTGGTTTTTTTTTTTGTGTGTGTGTGTGTGTGTGTGTTGTTGTTGTTGTTGTTTGTTTGTTTGTTTGTTTTACAATTCTGGAGATCAGTTAATAAAGTATTATAAACAATTTCTAATTGATCTGCCTCCTCCCCAACCTTTGCTCTGTCAATTTTTTCAATTGTGCCATTCTACATTCTGTATCATTGGGGTTACATAAAAACATTTAATCTTTTAAAACTGTACTTACTGGGTATTCATATATCTTTATTTTTTTCTTTTGTCTATTTTCACTTTGACCTCTAATATTAATATTGGTCTAGGCCTCTTTGCCAAAAATTAATTAATCAGATTTATCTATATCTCTGTCTAGACCCTTTAATATGTTCCAATGACCATATGTCCATCATTCATCTGTAGAATACTAATTAATGAAGCTTCATGAAAAGACTTGATTCAGGTAGTAGAATTGTATTCTGTTATACAATTTCTTTGGTTATTTTGAGTCATTGCATTTCTATGTAAATTTGAGAATCAGATTGAGAGTTGCTAGTATTTGTAAAGTTAGAATTTTATGTGAAATAAAAACTTTGATTGGAATTTTGTTCATTCTTCAAATAATTCTGGTAAAATTAAACTCTTAAAATGTTGGCTTTTCTAAGCATAAAATTACATATTTGTCCAATATTTGAATCTTTTCCAACTTTTCTTATCAATATTTTCTTCATAATTTTATCTCTGGATAATATCTATTTAAGTCTTTTGAAAACACTTTGTGGACTAAAACGTGGTTTATTTTGGAAAATATTCTATATGCACTTGAGAAGAATATATATTCTATTGTTTTGATAGTGTTTTGAGTATGTATGTTAAATATAACTGGTTTTCAAGGTTGTTCAAGTTTTCTACTTATTTTTTGTCTGATTGTCCAACCCCATCACTGACAGCAGGATAATGATATCTCTAGCTACTATTTTTATCTTCAGTTGTTAGTTTTTGCTTCATGTATATTGATGATCTGTTATAAGGTATGGACATATTTACAATTATATCTTCTTGCTGTATTGAATCTATTTAAATATGTATTTTTTATTTTTATGTTTATTTATTTATTTTTATTCTAGTTTTTATATATGACAGCAGAATACATTACAATTCATATTACACATATGGAGCACAATTTTTCATATCTCTGGTTGTATATAAAGTATATTCACATCATTCGTGTCTTCATATATGTACTTAGGGTAATGATATGCAACTCAACTCACCATCTTTTTTACCCCCATGTCTCCTCCCTTTTCCTCCCACCCCTTTGCTCTATCTAGAGTTAATCTAATCCTCCCATGCTCCCCCTTTTAATGCCACTATAAATCAGCCTCTTTATATCAGAGAAAACATTTGGCATTGGTTTAGGGGGATTGGCTAACTTCACTCAGCATTATATTCTCCCACTCCATCCATTTCCCTGCAAATGTCATTATTTTATTCTCTTTTATTGCTGAGTAATATTCCATTGTGTATAGATACCACATTTTCTTGTTCAACATCTCTAGCAATTAGAGAAATGCAAATCAAAACTACTCTAAGATTTAATCTCACTCCAGTCAGAATGGCAGCTAATAAGAACACAAACAACAATAACTTCAGGTGAGGATGTGGGGAAAAAAGGCACACTCATACATTGCTGCTGGGACTGCAAATTAGTACAGCCAATATGGAACGCAGAATGGAGATTACTTGGAAATCTGGGAATGGAAATACCTTTTGACCCAACTATTCCACTCCTCAGTCTATACCCAAAGGACTTAAAAACAGCATACTACAGCTACACACACAGCCACATCAATGTTTAAAGCAGCACAATTCACAGTAACTAAACTGTGGAACCAACCTAGATACCCTTCAGTAGATGAATATTTAAATATATTTTTAAGACAACAAATATTTGAAAACATTTTGGAAGTATAGAATTATATTTCAATATTTATGTACAATAAAGGTAATTGATGTATACATCTCTTCAAAATTTTATTATTTCTGTGTTTTGAAAGCATTAGTGGAGTACAAGGGAAACAGTATGATAATAATTGACCAAATCAGGAATGCAGATATAGTACTTTTTAATATTATCAAATCTCCCAAAGAGAAGAGCAAGAAAGAAGGCCCAGGACCAAATAAATTATTAGTTGAATACTACCAGACTTTTGAAGAAGAACTAATGACAGTGTCCCTCAAATTATTCCATAAGATAGAAAAGGATGAAACACTTCCAAATTTATTCTATGAAGCCAGTATCACACTCATACCAAAGCCAAAAAAGGAGACACCAAGGAAGGAGAACCAGAGGCCAATATCCCTGAGGAACTTAGATGAAAATATACTTAATAAAATATTAGCAAATTGTGTTCAACAACATATTAAGAAGATGTTTTTGTATATCATGACCAACTGAGTTTTATTTCAGGGATGCAAGGATGGTTTAACATTGCAAATTAATAAATGTAATTCATCACATAAATAGGATTAAGGGAAAAAATCACATAGTCATCTTAATAGAGGCAGAGAAAACCTTTTACAAAATTCATTACCTATTTTTGATAAAAAACACTGATGGAAGTAGGACTAGAAGGAACCTACCTCAACCTCATAAAGGCTATGGGAACCAAGGATGTGCACTCTCACCACTCCTATTTAATAAATTATTAAAATATCTAGCAGAAAAATTAAACAAGAGAAAGAAATAAAATGAATAAGCTTAGGAATAGAAGTTAAATCATCTTTGTTTTCAGATGATATGATTCTATACTTAGAAGATACAAAAGCTCCACCAAAAGACTGCTAAAATTAATAACCAAATTAGACAAATTATCAGGTTACAAAGTTAGCATAAAAAATCAACAGCTTTCCTATATACCAATAATGAATTTTCTGAGAAAAAAAATCAGGAAAACAATCCCACTCACAATACCTCAAATAACAACAACAACAACAACAAAAAAAAAAAAACAATAAATCTAACCAAGGATGAGGAGAAAGACTGCTACAAAAAACTATAGAACATTGAAAACATAAATTGAAAGAAACAGAAGATGACAAAAAGACCTCCCATGCTTATGGATAGGCAGAACTGACATTGTTGAAATGGCCATACCACTAAAACCAATATACAGATGCAATGCAATCCTCATCAAAATAACAATGACATTCTTCAAGGAACTAGAAAAAACTGTCCTAACATTCATTTGCAAGAATTAAAAACCCAGAATAGCCAAAGCAATTCTAAGCAAAAAGGCAATGCTGGAGGTATCATAATACCTAACTTCAAATTATACTACATAGTAACGAAACTACATGATACTAGCATAAAAAGAAGCACATAGACTAATGGAACTTAAAAAAAGACATAGACAAACCCACATAGATGGAATCATCTGATCCTTGTCAAAGTTTCCAAAAATATACATTGGAATAAAGGCAATCTTTTTAATAAATGGTGCTGGGAAAACTGATTATTCATATGTAGAAGTATCTCTTGCCCTATACAAAAGTCAACTCAAATGGAACAAAGACCCCAAAAATAGACCAGAAAATAGGCAACTACTAGAAAAGAATATATGGTCAACACTCCAAAGTATAGTTACAAGTAACAATGTTTTAAATGTAATCCCTAAAGTTCAGGAAATAATGCTGAGTTAATAAATGGGATGGCATAAAATTTAAAAAGCTTCTTCACAGCAAAGGAAACAATTAAAAATGTAAAGAGAGAACCTACAGAATGGGAGAAAATCTTTGTACTTACTCTTCTGACAGAGGATTAATATCCAAAATATACAAAAAACTAAAAAAAAAAAAAAAAACTAAAAAAAAAAAAACCTAAACCCCAGAAAAAACAAATAACTCAACTAATAAATGAACAAATGAACTAACAGACACTTTTCAAAAGATGAAATTCAAATGGCCAGAAAATGTATACAAAAATGTTATATATCATTAGTAATTCAGGAAACTACACTGAGATTCCATCTCACACCAGTCGGAATGGCAGCCATCAAGAATACAAATGTTAATAAATGATGGAAAAGATGTGGAGAAGAAATAACACTTTGACACTGTTGATAGAATTGTAAATTAGTGCAACCACTATGGAAATAAATAGGAAGACAACTCAAAATATTGGTACTGGAAGCACACTATGATCCTGCTATGCCACTCCTTGATATTTATCCTGAAGATTTAAATCATCATACTATAGTTATACATGCATACCCATGTTTATAGCAGCACAATTCACAATAGTCAAACTATGTAAACAGCCTACATGTCCATAAATGGATGAGTGAATAAATAAAATGTGGTAAATATTCACAATGAAGTTTTATTCAGCCATAAAGAAGAATATCGACACGTATTTTGCAGAAAAATAGATGAAGCTAGAAAACATTATGCTAAGTGAAATAAGACAAATTCAAAGGTCAAGCATCATATTTTCTCTCATTTTTGGAATTTGGAAGATGAAAGGGAAATAGTATGAAAATCAAAGGAATATTGGTGGAGCAGAGGAAAGGACCACGTAGAAGGATGAGGGAAAAGAAAGTAAAATACTGAAGAATGATTTGGACTAAATTAGATTATTATATTTTGTGCATGTATGAATATGTACCAATAAATCCTATCATTATGTATAACTATATTGCACCAATTAAAAATATGGAATGAAAATTGGGGGAAAATCCACTTCTAATTCCAGCTCTGCTTCTATATCTCTATGTGACTTTAAATAAAGGTATATCATACTTTAGACCATGAAAAAATAATTAACTAAATAAAATATTCAAATCTACCCCCAAACAGATGGCTATGAAATATATGGAAATAATAAATAAAACAATATACCATTCCTAATATTTCAGAGAATATCTTGATTTTGAGGGAATTTTATTGTGGAATATAGAGGTACAACTAAGACACTCATTTCTACTTTCTGTTGGTCAGTTGAGGATCAAAGAATAAGAACGAGATCTAGATTCTCTGCAAATAAAGTCTCCATGGATAGAAAAGCAATAATGTTCTTAAGTTTTATTTCCCCTCACTCTTTCTCACAGAATATTGCTCCATAAATTTGCCAACATTAATACTCTTTCTCTCCTGACCCACAACAATTTTCCCTACTGAGTTTGCTCTTTGAAATGGCTCCACAGATTGATGCTGGGCAGTGATCAAAGAAGTCTGTCTTTGATTGGGAGGGAAGAAAATCTATGAACTTATGCTTAATTGTAGCGGTTGAGTTTTCATGATCTCAATCTATGTATCTTCAGTTTCAGCCTTGTGAAGTCATTATTTTGCTCTAAGCAAATGCTTTAGAAGTTGTAAGTATTACCTTTGAAACAATCATTTTTTTTTTGTATCGAGGGATTTTAATGTTATTTTTAAAAGATTTTTTTAGAGCTTTCTTAGTTTTACAGAAAACTTAGAAGAAAGGATCAGCTATTATCCATATACTTTCTACTCACACACTTGCAAGACCTCCAACATCCCCCATGAGACTAATTGACTTATTGCAATCAATGAACCTGTTTGAAATATTATAATCACCTAAATTGCACAGTTTCCTTAAGGTTCATTCTTGATATGGTAGATTCTGTGGGCTTTGATGAATATATAATGATATATATCCATCATCACATTACTATACAGAGGATTTTCACAGCTGTAAAATTCCTCTTCGACCTATTTATCCCACTTCAACCCCTAGAAATCACGGAATATTTTACTATGTTCAAAAAAATTTTTTTAAACAATCTCATTTAGATGAAAAGATTTGTAGATTATTTTTTAGTTGGCATTTTTCCATTTAGAATTATGCATGTAAGTTTCCTTTGCATTTGTTCATGGTTTTATAGTTTATTGCTTTTTAGTGTTGAATAATATCCTATAGCCTAAGTCTACCAGGGTTCATTTATCCATTCACCTAAGTAATAATATTATCATTGCTTCCAAGTGTTGACAATTATAAGTAAAGAATTAACAAATATCTCTATGCAACTTAAAAAAAATAGTTGTAGATGGACACAATACCTATAATTGATTGATTCTTTGGTTCTGGGAATTAAACTCAGGGGCACTTAACCACTGAGCCACATCCCCAGCTCTTTTTAAAAATTTTATTTAGACACAGTATCTCACTGAGTTGCCTCATTAAGTTGATGAGGCTGGCTATGAACTTGTGATCTTTCTGCCTCAGCCTCCAGAGCCACCAGGATTACAGACACACACCAAGGGGCATGGGTCTTTATACTTTCTTTCTTTCTTTCTTTCTTTGTGGGGCTGAAGATCAAACCCAGTGCCTCACACATTCTAGGCAAGTGCTCTCTGTACAACTGAGGTACAATCCCAGCCCTGTATGCCATTTTCATATGGGCAATCAAACTCTCCTCCAATGTGTTGTACCATTTGACAGTCTCATAAACCATTCAGTAATGTTCTTATACTGCATGGTTTCACTATTGTCAGTGTTCTGAATTTTGGCTAAGTAGGTATGTAATGGCATATTGTTTGCATTTGCATTCCCTTGATGATACATAATGTGAAACATCTTTTCATATTTTATTTGATATCTATGTGTCTTCTATGGTAATGTGTTTGTTAAAGTCTTTGGTTCAATTTATAATTAGGTTGTTTCCTTATTGTTGAGTTTTAGGAAATTCTTTGTATATTTCAGATAAGTGTTTCATCAGAGATGTCTTTTGAAGGTACTGTCTACTAGTCTATGATTTGTCTTATTTTCTTAAACTTAACTTTTAGAGAGAAAAAGGTTTTAAGTCTAACTTGGTAGTTATTTCCTCTTGGAATATCTTTGTGACTGTGATTTGAAAAATCATCACCATGCCCAAGATCATCCAGAATTTATCCTATTTTACCTTTCAGGAATTCTAAATTTTATGATTTACATGTTGTTTTCTGATTCATTTTAGTTAATATTTGTAAAGAATATAAAATCTGTTTTTAGATTCATTTTTGTACATAAATATCCAATTGTTGCAGCACTATTTGTTGAAATAACTATCTTTGCTCCATTGTGTTTTCTTTGCTCCTTCATTAAAGAACAATTAGCTATCTTCATGTAGATCTATATGTGAATTATTGATTATTTTCACCTATGTATTTATCTATGCCTTTAATAGTACTGCACTATCTTGATCACTCTATTTTTTCACATTTTTTCATGGTTGTAGATGGACAGAATGCCTTTATTTGATTTGTTTATTTGTATGTGGTGCTGAGGATCAAACCCAGTGCCTCATGCATATTAGGCAAGCACTCTGCCACTGAGCCCCAGCCCCAGCCCAATCACTCTATCTTTATGGTAAGTCTTGAATTTGAGCAATGTCTGTTTTCCAAATAATTTCTCCTGCAGTATTTTGTTGACAATCTGGATCTTTTCCCTTTCCATATATACTTTAGAATCAGCTTGTCAAAATCTACAGAATTATTTGCTAAAAATTTAACTGAACTTTCATAATATCTATAGAATACATTAGGGAGTAATTGACATTTTGAGCATATTGAGTGTTTCTATCTATGAACATGGAACTCTCTACATCAGGGTTTTATGGTAACTCATATGGCAGGTGTACATATTTTGTTAGAGATTACCTAATCATTTTAGTTTGGGGATACTAATATAAACAATATGCTTTTAATTTTAAATTCCACTTTTATTTATTTATTTTGGTCTATGTGAGAGTAGTTGAGTTTTAAATGTCAAAATTGTGTCTGATAACCTTGCTATCATCATTTGTTAGTTCCAGGAGTTTTTGTTGTTAATTCCTTCAGATTTTCTACATAAATTATCATGCTATTTATAAATAAAGTTTTATTTTTTTTTCCTTTCTAATCTTTTCTTTTAATGTTTTATTGCATTAGCCAAAACTTCCAGTGTGATGGTAAGAGTGGTGAGAGTGGACATCTTTTCCTTGTATCTAATCTTAATGGAAGAACTTTGATTTTCTCACCATGAAGTAAGATGGTCTTTTTTATAACTCTTCTTTATCAAGATGAGGAATTTCAAAAGTTCCTCTCAATTCCTAGTCACTATTTCTTTTAAATTATGAATGGTTCATGAATGTTGTCAAATGTTTATTTCTGCATCTCCTGAAATAAACGTAATTTTTTTTTCTTTTTCAGTCTGTTGATATGATGTGTTATTGTTTGGATCTGAAATGTCCTTCAAAGTCTTATGTATTAAAGGCTTCATTCCTGATGTAGCTATGTTTAGAGGTGGGCCTTGGGGGAATTGGTTAGTTCTGAAGGCTCTGATCTCATCAATAACCCAATAGTCAATCCACAATCTGAATGGATTATTGGGAGATGGTGAAAACTGTAGGAGTTGGACCCTCGTTGGAGCGAGAGGGTCTTTGGAGTTGTGACTTTGGGGACAATTTCTTGTCCCTGACCCTGTCCTTTGTGTCCTTCTGGGTGTCCTAAGCTAGCAACTTTCCTCTGCCACAACCTTCTGCCCTTGTGTTCAGGTTCAAAGTCTTACAAAAATGTGGAGATCTCCCTTGTGGCTAGGTCCCCTAAAAACTTTAACCCTCATACTTGCCCATACTGAGCCTTCAACAATTGATCAGTTACACTTCATGTCCATGCCCCCTGCACCGCCCCCTGCCCAAGCCACCAGGCCTCCCTAGTGACAGTTGCAATACCAACTAGTGAATCTCTGTCCAACAAACTATGACTTTTAATGGTTGCTTTCTACTGTCTACAATCTTGGGTACTGAGAATTGCTGTGTGTTTTCATCTTTATTATACATCCTAGAACAATTACTCAATTTTTCAACATGGTTAGCATTTTACTTACTATTAAGACAAAGAAGAAACTTCCAAGCTCCTTATGTAGGGAACCAAAAACTAGAAGTCTTATAGTGTTGATTTTTTAACAGGTCACATTGACACAAAAATAAGGGCAAAATTATAACAAAAGGAGGTGTTTCACTTGTTCTTAAGACACCCCCCCACACTCTCATATGTAATTATTATCCCCCCAAATGCTTAACAATTGAGATCAATTTTTCATATCCTTAAACATTCTTAGCAAAATGTTTCTTAATTATTCCTGGCCTCTAAAATCCATCAAATTTTTACATTATACTATTAGAGAAATAGGACGGTAAAAAGATAACTTTATATAAATTATTATGGGAGTATTTAAAAAAATGTTGACCCTTCCCTATAATGGAATACTAGGCAGTCTTTGAGATTTTTTAAATACTTAAAAAGCATTTTATTTAACTATTATATTTTAAACATGAAATTTCACAGTATGATGAAAGTTATAAAAATAATACATATGATAATATACAAAGATTATATGCAAATATATTTTATACCTAGTTTAAAACTTGAAAATTCATAAAATATTAACAAAAATTATTTCTGAACTGTTTATAATTTCCTTTTCTCTTTATGCTCCCAATGTTTGAATTATGCAATTATATTACTTTTACAATAAAGATATTAACAATATCAGAATTTAGAAATCTTTCTCAAGAGATAGAACATACAACTCCATAAACAGAATTGAGTAAACAAATATATGAAATATGTTTCAGATCTTCAGAGATTCTGAGAGCTTCATTGTATTCCCACTAACTATGTTTTTAACAACTTGAAATATTTTTTTATATATTTATCTATTAAGCATGAGTTATGTGGACCATTTAATATGTGCTAGCCATATACCAAAAGTGAAACAAATTAGTCCCTTTATTTCTTGATATTGGCTAAGGAATTGGTAATAAAATGAAAGACAGTTAAATTTCTATGTTTATGTTGTTAATCTGATAACTAGTACCTTTAAAACTATCATCTAAAATAGAGTTGGGTACAGAGACATTTTGTTTACTTTTTTCTGTACTATACCATTTGAAATGTACATGGTGGTTGTATCAGGTTTTCAATGCTATGAGAAAATATCTTGGGGGTGGTGTGGAGGGAAAAATTGACTTTGGCTTTTGCTTTCTGTGGTTTCAATTCATCCTTAGCTGGCTCTATTGCTATGGGCTTGTGATGATGAGGCAGAGCATTATGGTGGAGAGAAAGTGGTGGCCAGAGCTGTTTATCTATTGGGAACCAGGAAGGAGACGGGAAGGACCCACGGACAAAATATACTCTTCAAATACACAGCCTCTCTTCCAACTAAGCCCCACCTCCCAAACTTTCTACTTCTTCCACCATCTGAGGACCAAGTCTTCAACACATGATGAGACGTTGGGGGAACATTACAGATTTAATTTCTAAACCAGTTATCTATCATTGCATTTATTATATCTAACACAGTTCTAGGCAAATTACAATTTATCGATACAGATGTATAATTTTATAAGTTATTTTATATATTTTTCCCTACCCTATTACTAACTTCAAAATATCTAGAAATATTTGTGATGCGAAAATACTCTTTATTAAATTTTCTAAGAATTCCTTAACAAAATAAACATTAAAGTAAAGTTATATACAGTGAAATTAAAAACTCTTAAACATACAATTAGGGAATTTAGATAAATACATAAATTTATGCAAGTACCTCCTCAAACAAGGTGGGGAATATTTCCTTTGCCCCATAAAGTTCTTTCATGCTTCTTCTAGTCATCTTCATAGGTAATACCTCTTCTCATTTCTATTAATGCAGATAAATTTTATCTGTTCTTGATTTTCATATAAATGGAATCATATAATTAGTACTTTTTTGCCTCTGGATTCTTTTGTGCACCATAATACTTTTGAGACGCATTTATGTTAGTGCTTAGTGAATACTGTTCAACCATTTTATTCCTGAATAATATTTTATTATATGACTACATTGCATTTTGTTTATCCATTCTCTTGTTGATGGATATTTGGGTCATTTTAAGTTCTGGACTTTTACATAAAAAGATGCTATAGACATTTTGCACATGTTTTGTTAATATACTTTTATAATATATTTTTATAATTTTTATTAATATATTTTTATTTTGTGAATATTGAGTAAGCATTGCTAGGGAGTCATCCCAGTGGGTATAAAATCATATAGTATTGATTTCAATTTTAATTTCCCCAATGAGTAAAGATGAACTTTTTCTTTTGGGTCATTTGCATATGTTCTTTTATTAAATGTCTGCTCAAATTCTTTGCTGATCTTAAAAACAAACAAAAAAAAAAACCAGTTTTTCTTTTTGTTAATGGTTTATAGACGTATACCATATATATGACATATTTATTGAATATTTCCGTATGTAAATACTTTCTCCAAGTCTATAACTTGCTTTTTCATCTTCTTAATAGTGACTTTTGATTAACAGAAATTTAAATTTTTGATGATGTCTAATTTTCCTGAATTTATTTTTGCTTACTACCATAACAAATCATGGCTTAAACAATACAAATCTATGCTCTTACAATTCTACAGTTCTTACTTGACTCTCAAAGGGCTAAAATCAAGGTATCATTAGGCTGCATTCCTTTCTAGAGGCTCTAGGGGAGAATCTATTTTCTTGTTTATTTGAGTCTTTGGCAGAATTCAGCTCCTTTCAGTTGTAGAATCTGAGTGAAATTCCCTTTTCTGGCTGGCTGCCAGCCAAAAATTGTTCTCAGCTTCCAGAGGTTTCCTGCATTATTTGGCTCCTGAACCCTCTTCCTCCATCTTCAAAGTCATTAATGGTATGCTGAGGCCCTCTCGCATTTTGAATCTCTCCATTTTCTTGCCTCAATGTTCTCTGACCCAGCTGGGAAAGGTTCTGTTTGTAAGGATTCATGGGATTCAATTGAGCTCCCCAGGATAATCTCCCCATTCAGGACCCACACCCTTTATCACATATGGAAAGTACCATTTGATACATCAGGTAACATTCAGTTTCTGAGGATTAATGAATGCAATGTTTGGAGGCCATTATGCTGTTTAACATGTCATCAATTTTACTTCTTTGATAATTAGTGTCCTTTATGTTCCAAGAATTGTTTTCACCTTCCATTATCACAAAGATATTTTTTTATGATTTTAAAAATAATGTTAGCTTTTATATTTAAGTGTATGGTCTATTTCAAATAGATTTTTTTTTGTGTGTGGATAAATGTAGAAAGTAACAATGATTTTTCCATAAATGTATCACTTTGTAATAGCAATACTTACTGAAAAGAATTTCCCCATTCAATCCATTTTGTGCCTTTGTCAGGAACTGATTGACTGCATGTGTGTAAGTATATTTCTGGAAATGGACTAGATATTCTACAATCACAACAAATTTGGTATCATTTTTAATTTTGTTTACATATAATTCTGACTCCCAGATCTTTTCTTTTCTATGTATGTATAAAAGCATAGGTCTGTTTTGCATTGTTATTATGTGTAGGGGGAAAAAGAGCAAATATAGACTTCCCTGTATTCCTTTTCCTTTTCTTTTGATTATTTGTCTTTCCCCCTGGATATTAAATAAGTATGTGTATGACTGATGATTATATCATATCATTGACTTAATGTGAATTTATATACATATTTTCAAAGCACCATTTTTATATTGTTAGAATAAATATTTCTTCTGGTGGAAAAAATTTAGATATTTCCCTGAAATCCCTAAAAATAAATCAACCAATAAAGACTATAATTCTGAATCTACATTTGTTTAGATGTAATACCAGTAGCACTTTATGATGGTCTTTTAGTGAGTAAAAGATTGCCCTAGAAACAACCACCTCTATGCGTACCTACAGAGAGAGAGAAAGAGAAAGAGAGAGAGAGAGAGAGAGAGAGAGAGAGAGAGAGAGAGAGAGACTCATAGCATTATTTTCTTCTGAAATATTTTTGGCCATCAAAGGATTAGTTCACATTTCCTAAAGGTAGAGGGAGATTGATGCTATCTAATTTCAAGAGGGAAAGAGATTGGTTGGAGAATAACTTTCTCAAGATTAGGAGACACCAGGTATTTTTGTTTGTTGGAATTGTAAAGACTTTTCCATATATGCACACGGTATCACGATTAAAACTGCTATGATCACCCTTCTATGGATCCCTATTATACAGACTGAAGAGAGAGAGAAGCCTTTTGTAGTTTTGTAATTAAGTGTCTGTGGCACAAAGGAGCTAAGAAGACGGTCTCCAAAATTTCTGTACAAATTGACTAAGACTATAACCATGACTGAAATGCTGAGGTTTGTAAAGGTGAACATGAATTCAGATGAGTGATGACTCTGTGGCCTGCCCACACAGCATCATCAGAAATAGCAATTGACAATATTGATATTTTGATAAAACGACTGTTAAGAAGTTTTGATTTCAGGTAGGTCTTTCTTTATTTTACTACAAGTTTTATGATGTTTGGTATTTGAGCATGACCTTGAAGAAGAAAAGGAACAATGTGAAGCAAATGATTATAGGATGTATTGCTATATAGGGAAGTGAGAACTTCTAGCTAATGAGATTTAATTTATAAGAAGCCATTGATGTGAAATTTGTATTTATGTGATTCAGGCTTTGTGCACTTTTTAATTTTGTTTTTTCTTCTTACTTCAATATTTTTGGCAATTTTCTAAGTCATTAAATTTACTTAAACCACGATTTTAAACTGTAAAGCTTATCCTATAGTATGATTATACTATATTTATTTAATCATCTCCTATTGAAGTTTAAACTTTTCTTTTTTCCCCCCTGCAATGGTGCTATGGATTGAACCCAAGGTATTTTACATATTAGGCAAGCACTCTGCCAACTGAGCTACATTTCCAGAGCCTCCTATTAAATTTTAAGAGTTATCAAATGATCCTCAGAAAATAATATATCAAATTCCCCCCTTCCACCAGTGTTTAGCTCTGCTACCTATATCTTTCAGAATAATTCATATTATTTAAAAACTCTTAGTTAACTAAGAATAGCAAACATTACTTTTTCCTTTGTTAATTTTTCAAAGAAAATTTCATACAACATTTTTCCTAAAAGTTTGTTTCCATTTCTTCAAAATAATTGGGATCATTTTGACAAATTTTATCCAGCTACCTAGTAAAAGTCCCAATCCAAATAAAAGTTTATCCACATACTTGAAGAAAACCAGTTGCTATGCCTACTTTCTTAAGAACAACCCACTCCCAACTACTTTAGAAAAAAATTGCTTTGGCTCAAATATCTGCAGACTTGGGAGATTTATTCTTATTTTAGATTATTTTTTGTTAGATTTCTAATAATTAAATTCATTAAGCACAAATAGATTTTCCTAAAATGTATTTTCATATTTCCCTTCTTATCTTTCTGAAGTAATCTATAACCACTTTTGAAGCGCAAAGATAATATTTGTGTCTGGTTCTTGGATAATCCAAGAACATCTTAATTATGGCCTTAAGCTTTCGTCTCTCCTTCCTAAATATTTATCTTATTCCATAAGTTTGTATTAAATATAACCAATAAAAGTTTGGGTCTGCTTTTTTCATCATTGAAGCCAGACTTAGCATAAGTTATTTCCAATGAAATACAAATTTGACTGAACCCACACTAACTTGAGAGAAATAGAAAATTTACTGGAAGTCTCTTAAATGATAAATGGTGTTCCATTCAAACGTACATCATGGGCTGGGGTAGTGGCTCTGTGGTAGAGCATTTGCCTAGCACGTGCAAGGCCCTCCCAGCACCACATAAATAAATAAATAAATAAATAAATAAATGTATCATGTCCAACTACAACTAAAAAAATAAATATTAAAAAAAAAACGTACATCATATCTTGTTGGAAACTATTTTCTTTCACCTATTGGCTCTCTAATAACACCTGGTTGTAAAATTTTTTCTCCAACTGTGTATTCTCTCTCCTTAAACTGTCTTTCCCTTACATGCTCAAGCTGTATATTGGTCATATGTTACAATAATGTGCAAAGCAACACCCACAAACCTCATGCATGTAAGCAACAAATGTGTTTCATTTACAAAACTAAGGGAATCATTAGATTTGGGCTGTTTGCTCATATGTGTATGGTCAACTACAAATCAGGTAGGTGGCCTTGCTGAGCTTGGCTGGTGTCTTTCACATGCTGGATAGAACCAGTGCTTATTAATTGATCTAGAATGGTCTGGACTAGAATGATTTATGTATTTTACATGTGGCTCATCCTTTTTCAATTTTACCCAGGCATGTTTTTCTCATGATTATGGCAAAATATGAGCACTATGAACTTAATTACATGTATTTCAAGTATCTGCTTCATTACATATGGTGACATCTCATGGTCAAAACAGTTTACATAGTAGAGCTAAAGTATGAGTGGAAGTTAGAGTGAAATGCATTGGCCTTCATTGTAGGTGAGAAGAATTAAAGCTATAAATGAAAACAATCTACATAAGCCAGTTTTATTTTTCTCCTTCTTTTTCTCTCCATACATGTTTGTGTATTTTTGTAAGTGTCTAATTTTTTCCTATTTGGTTTCAATCTCTCCCTTTTCACAACATACTTCTAGAAAGCCTCTTAGGCTACATTAATTTTGCTTTCAAACCTTCTCTGATTAGCATAATTAAAGTGGAGAAATAGTTAAGACAGAACTAACAGTGTAGGTGTTCAAATAAGCATAATCAGAGTGAACAATAAGTAAAACTTAGTTTGAGGAATGGGAGATAGTCCATGAATATTTCATGCATTAATGTTTTTAACTTGTCACCAAAAAAACAATGTTGGAATAAAATAGATCTCAAGAGCATATTATTCCAATGCAGAAGCTACCCCCAGAGAAAAACTTAAGACTTTGCTCTTAGCTATTAGGGATTCATTACTCTTTGGCCTGTTAATCTGAATGGAATATTATTCAAAATCAGATATCCCACTGGAGTAATATGATGGTCCAGATGGTTGAATTAAAATATCTACTTTTCCACGTTTTCCAGGCTCAAACAATTTCTCCCATTTGCAATGGCGAATAACTGTGGGATGAAAATTATTACATGATTGCACAAATCCAAAGTTTTACTCAAAGGTACTTCAGCAGTCCACAACATTATAAAACTGGGATGTGGGGAATAAAAGAACTTCCCCAATGTTTTAGAAGAAAATACAATTTGTTTTTACCTCAGGGTCATATTGTATTCAAATTCTGAACCCCAAACTAGAGGCTATAGAGTCAGAGAGAAATGGTTTTGATTCAGCTTCTTCCTGTTGCTGATTTCATGGTCTTTAGAGTTTAAGTAATATTATTGTGTGTCAATTTCCTCTTTAAAATACGGTGATAGTAAGACATTTTTTTAGGACTAACTATAATAAAATGAAAAAATCTAGTGTAATGTCTCATAATAGGACTTAGTATGGTTGACTACTTGCCTCCTATTCAAAACCCAGCCAATTTATCCTCTGGAGAAAGTGACTAAGAGAAACAAAAGAAACTCTTTCCATAAATTCATGATTTTCAACCTTGGCTGCATATTAGAGTCACCGGGAAGTTCTTGGAAAACTGTCTGGGATCCACTATGGACCAATTTTAAGCAAGCATCTCCCTGAGTGTATGGTCTAAATCATGGGTTTTTATTTGCTTTGCTTTGTTGTTGCTGTTGAATTGTTTGTTTTTGTAAAATGTCCTAGGTGATTGTGATTCATTGTGAGAGCATTAAGGGCCTTGCTCTAGTCCCTTAGTTCATGGTATGGGCCCAGACCAGCAACATCAACATCTCTAAGGAACTTGTCAGAAATGTAAATTTAGGGCCCTATCTAAAGCAGCTAAATCAGAAATTTAAGAGTGGGGAGGGATAGAGAACAACAGGGTGTATTTTACCAAGCTCTCAGCTGGGTCCAATGAACAATAACACTCAAACTTATCATCCATATAATTTAATTGATAGCTCAAAGATTCACCCACAGTGCTTGCTTGATATACGTATCTGTGTTCTGACAACACTCACTAAAAAAGGTAACATTACTGCATGTAAATTACACTTTGATTCTTTTAAAAAAATGACCCAAGTATATTGTCTTGTGGATTTTCATACAGAGATACTAAATTAATGTGTTTAGGATGGGACTCAGTCAACTATGTTTTTAAAGCATGACAAAAACTGTGTTCCAGTAGGCCAGCAGAGCACATCTCCAGTTTGCCTATTATTATCTATATTCCTTTATTACTATAGATCCCTGCATAGATAATATGTCAACATCTTTAATCAATAGCCCTTTTTCTCCCTACATCCTTACAGAAGTGCCTTAGGAAAACATATTTTTATGTAACTTTTGGTTATAATAACCCTTTTAAAAGTTAAAATTAGAAATAGTTCTTATCAAAAATTTCCATTTTTTAAATTATTTAGTAGTTGTCTTTATAAAACTGATATAACAGTTTTCTTATAAAATTCATTTCCAAGTAAATTTTGTTCTGTCCTGATTGCTGAAATATATTTTATCCAACAATTAACAAAATAGTGTAAAATAGTATTTGTTTCATTTTTTATTACAATTGTGGGAAAAATCTGACCTACATTTAATGCCAATTGCAACAACTCCACTGATGTAGTTATTTCATATATTTTCTCCATGCAGTATTTTAACATATTAAGAATTTGTGAATGTGTCCTTTATTACTTTAGCTTAACCAGTTGATGTACATAACAGAGTGAGGAATTCTGTTAATAATACTCTTCATGATAATTCAAGTCCCATTTAAGACATTCAGTTTTCCTGAGATAGTGAATATAATCCACTGTTTTCAAAAATTATAAAAAGAGGAAAATCGGGTACTAGTTAGTTAAACCACCACCACCAACAAAACCCAGTTAGAAATCATTCCTAATTTTAAAAAGACACCTTGTATGTTTAGATAAAAACATATAGCACAATTTGTCATTTTCTGAATATATTAAGCAATATAAATAACAAGAGCATTAAAGATGACTGCATTCTTGGTATTATGTGACAAAAAACAAAGGTGTTTTCTGAAATATATGAATGTTCGTGGGGAGAATCCCATGACCCAAGGACCCAAATGCCTCTGAGCTTGACTGATAAACTCTGCTGTGTGTGTGGCTTATGAACAGACTCTGAATGTCTCTGGTTTGCTGTTCTGTCTTCCACTGGAATGGTACTCAATAAATACATCTCTGTGGGTGAACAGTCAAAATTCATAACCTATGTAGACTTTAGATTTTACAAACCAATATCAGAATGTCTGCAGTTTCCTGTCAGCAAGTCTCTTAGTGAGTTAGATTCTGCTGTGTTTGAGCCCCCTTACCCAGAAAAAAAAAAAAAAAGCATCATCAAAAAAGCAGGTTCACTTGGAAATGTATCAAACTATATCTCCCTAGAAGGATTTCATTTTGTTTTTAAAGGTGGTCAAGTTTATGAATGCTTTCTTAGTAATGCTCTGGGAAATGGTAAATCAATATATTTTCCATATCTTCCACACTTCACCAAGATTTTGTTAAACTAGTGTCCCCAAAGTCCATGTTAAAATTCATATTTCTATATTAAGAGAAATCCATGGAATAGTCTGTTCTTGTATTATAGTAAAAAAAAATGCCACTGCAAAAACAGATGTTTATGATCATCTCTTTCCGCAGAACATGTGCTTCTGGGAACGCCACGTGCAGGGAGAGTGTCAGGACAGAGTGGCCTGATTTCTGTGTCTACACAGGGAATTCTTTTTTGATAATCTCAGACATATTTTTAAATTAAAAAAAATACAGTTATTTTGAAAAAAATGAAGCATGTTTTATCAAGCAAATATTTTTAACACTCACCACTGAGAAAGTTTTCTGACTTTTTAGTTGAACTGACCCATCTGAAAGCATTTGTGTATAAATTATATATTTTTAAACCATCAAGTAAAACAAATAAAGTTCAGGAAACATGAAAATGTAGTTGAATGAATTAGCTGTGCTATTTTTTAAAAAGAGGCATGAAGTCAATAAGTATTATCAGGCTCCTATAGGATCCAAGAGTTCACAGTGCTCCATGAATGAATTCCAACCACTTTAAGAAGACCACCTTAGAAGGTAGTGGGTTGGAACTTAGTGAAGAGAAATCCCTGTTCTGTGGGTTTCTAACAAGAGTCTGATTCCATTTTTTCCCCCACAAATTTGTATTATTTGCTCTAATGTGTTCTACATAACAGTAGAATGAATTTTGACATATACTACACAAATGGAGTAAAACTTCTCTTTCTTCTGGTTGTAAATGATATAGAATTACACAGGTCATGTAATCATATAGGCACATAAGGTAATAATAGTCAATTCATTCCACTGTCTTTCCCACCTCTGTACCCCCTCTCTTCCCTTCACTCCCCTCTGTCTAATTCACAGTACCTCTATTCTTCCCTAGCTCTCACCCACCTTATCATAAATTAGCCTTTGGTTATTTGGGATTGGTTTATTTTTCTTAGCAAAATATTCTCTAGCTTTATCCATTTATTGGCAAATGTCATCATTTTCTTCTTCTTTAAGGCTGAGTAATATTCTATTGTGTACACGTACCACAAATTTTTCATTGCTGAATGTTCTCAAGTACCACCGCCTCCTTGATTCCCACAGCACCACATCTGGGAAAATTGATAAGAAAACCCAGGTGTGTCTTCCTTTGGTGTGGATGGGAAGTCCTAATCTCGGGATGTCTGCCCACAAAGGAATGCTCATTCTAGCCAGTCTCCTTCACTACTACAACCCCATTTTCCATACCCTCCAGAAAAAAAAAAAATCTCACTTTTGTGAGGAATAAGCCTTTTCATGATCTTTTTGTGAGTGTGTGATGTCAGTGGTCTCCACAGCTGAGCCATGTTTTGAGGATTAACACTATATTAATGACTTATTTTGCATTCACAATTAATAGCATTGTCTTCACCTTTACATCATTTATATCCATGTTTTAATTTCAAATTTCTGTTACAATATCAGTTCACTAAGGGCTGTTGATAAGGAAAAGAGTTACATTTATGTGCTGTAGCTTTTCCTGCAATCCTCTTTCCATTTTAATACATTTAAAATCTGTATTAATTCTGAACCCATTAAACCAATATTTTCTGAGAACAGTAATTCTCTCTTTGGTCATTGTTGTGCCAAGATAAATAAAAGGGATTGAAACATATAAATATTCAATAAATATTTTTGAATGCATGACTGAATCCATCAATAAACACGTTAGTGCAGTCTTAGTAACTTAAACTCACCTTTTGTAGTAGAAACATCAACAAAAAAATCATTCACTCAAGTTATTTGCTGTTTTTACTAAAAATGTCAATTACTTTTTAAGCACTTATCTTTTTCAACATTGAGCTAATTGCTTTATAGGCATTATCTAATTTAAAATCCTCAAGAGCCCAGAAAGATAGATATTATTTCCATTTTACATACAGAGAATAATTTACATGCCAAATAGGTCCTTTCATTTCTTCCATTTATAAAATGGCTTGATGAATAAGGCTCGTAGTGATTTGGATCTTTCTTATTCTGAATAGTAAAACAGAAGTCAAAGCAGAGTTGGAGCATTTCTGGTGGTCCCAGGGCTTGGCTGAGAATAAGAAAGAACTAGAACACCAGCTGACACAGGGTTTATGCCTGTTCAAGAAATGTAGTCGAATACACTCTCCTCCCTTGTCTGATTTAGTTTTGGATTTTGTTTCATTCACATATGGTTATTAGATGCTATGCTACATACCATGGTCTAGGATGGCAACCAGCCATCATCCCTCTTTGCATGGAACTTCCAACCTAGTGGGGACAAGGGAAAACAGGAAAGGCTTGGGTTTAAAAAAGTAAATATTTTATTTCAAATTAAAGAGTTAATATTCTATGAAGAAAATGTTATTCTATGAAACACACACACACACACACACACACACACACACACAAACACAGTTGTCAAAGACAAAGAGTGGATATAGTGTGGGCTACCTAATGAGAAATGTTGGCCACAGAATAAATCCTTTTCCAGCGCATCCTGCCTCAGAGGATTGTGCAGAGCTGTGACTCTTCAAAGGGAAGCCATGTTATGAATATATGCTCTCATGCTTTCAAACACCAGCTGGAAGATGGTTGTGGAGGCATAGCTTGCCATGCCTCTGAAAGTTCAGGTCAGCACAATTGAATGCTGGTTACAACGCTCAAAGTCCAGTGTTCCAGGAGCTCCTTCAGTTCCAGGCAAAGCCCTGGGTAGATTATTCTGGCTGAACTTTACTGTTTTTTTCACTTTTTGCAAGGTTACTAAGTTGCAGATATAAGCAATGTTCTCCTAGATCAGCTTTTATCAGTAATAAAGCTAATATTATCATTCTTCAGCTGCTTGCTTGTCTTAACTTTCACTTGGCTTTGAACTTGGGGACAGAAGAAAGATTATATTTATTGGATTTCCCTAGATTCCTAATCATCATGTTCACCACCAAAGCTTTTAATCCAGATGGTCTGCTTTTCATCAGAGATATTCATACTCCTCCCTTCAGGCTTTTAAATCTAGGCTTGCTCTTTTCTCAGAGTACTCAGCTCCCAGGAGAATGTCCTATGCAATGATCTTGAACCCATGGATTATAGAATTCTGGCAAATTTTGTGGGAGGGATCCTAGGTATTTCATTCACTGTTGAATGTCCAGAAATTAGTACTTTACATAGACTTTAATAAGCAATAAGAACTACTTGAATATTAAATAGTTTTCTCTTGAGCAATAAGATTTTCTTAAAAGACCTCATAATCATCCTCTATCTACTCACTTTTGTAACTATCTGCCTCATATATTAGACTTACACAGACAAGACTTATGTCACAGACAGGTGTAAATCTCAGCCCAAATTTCAGGAGTTGGGAGTAAAAGAGGATGTCTGCTTGTATCTATTCCTATTTATTTTCTTACCCTACTGTTTCCATCACAAGGATGGTGAAGTGTTTTTCTTCATATTTTTCATCACATTTCTAAATCTTATACAAACACTATATCTAATTAAGAAATATTTTCAAGTCATTTGTAAGGCACAGTTATGTCTAACAAAATTTGTACTACAATCATATGCATATATTGAACAATATCAGCAACATAGGAAATTACTACTATAAGATCAATAATATAAAACACACATACAAAAATAAAAATAGCCCAGAAACTGTTACTTTTTTGAGTCTACTATGAAAAGAACTATTTTAAAACCCCTTCCTAGAAGCATCATGTAAAAAATAGACTATAATTCTGTAGTTTTGTATTAGATAACTTAAAAAATTTTTCTTAAACTTAGTAAATACATATATATATGTAAATTTACAGAAAGATTTTTTAGACTATTATTACTGAAAAACATGGCTATTTTGTATATATGTTATATAGTGTCTTTCAATAAATTTCAGCTTCTGTGTTATACTCATCACTGTTATCCAGCTAATATTTATTAGATCACTATTATGTGCCAGAAATTACTCAGGCTCTTCAGAATCTTATACAATTCAGAGCTTCTGGTCTGTAAGCTTGTGAGGTCTAGCAGAGAAGACTAAAATAGAAACACTTGGGAATATGTAGGAACAGAAGAGAAAAATATCTGTTTTTATCTATACGCATGTACTATAGAGATTTTTTTTAATATCAGTTAATTACCTCAGAAATATTTCCTCTTTTAACAGATGAGGAGACTGTATAATATAAAGAGATCATCTCACCTGTCTAAGGTCGCAATAGTCCAAGAACACATATCCAGGTTTGGCACTCTTTCCTAGTATGTTTTTTATTTTTATTTAGATTCTTAAAAAGAATATCTATTAGAAAAATAAGCTTCTTTTCTCTCAGTTTTTACCCTTGTTAATTACATTGTAAAATCATGATCTGTTGTTAATGGAAAGAACTTATATATTCATGTTCATATTATAGTTATCTCATATTAGACAAAGGCACCAAAAACATTCATTGGAGAAAAGATAGCCTCTTCAACAAAAGGTGCTGAAAAACTGGAAATCAATGTGTAGCAAAATGAAATTAAACCTTTATCTCTTATCCTGCACAAAAACGAACTCAAAGTAGATCAAAGACTTAGGCACTAGAACAGAGACCCTGCACCTAATAGAAGAAAAAGTAGGCCCAAATCTTCATTATGTCAGCTTAGAAACTGACATCCTTAAAAGACTCCCAAAACCCAAGAAGTAAAATCAAGAATATATAAGTGGGGTGGATTCAAACTGAAAAACATCTTCTTAATGAAAGAAACAATCAGTAAGATGAAGAGAGTACCTATAGAATGGGAGAAAATCTTTACCACATGCACCTCAGAGCATTAATCTCCAGGATATATAAACAACAAAAAAATCTCAACACCAAAATAAATAAATAAATATAAATAAATAAATAAATAAAAATTGTGTTCTGTTTGTGTAATATGAATTGTAAAAAAAAAAAAATAAAAAAATAACCCAGTCAATAAATGGGCTAAGGAACTTAACAGACACTTCACATAAGAATAAATACAATTGACCCACAAATATATGAAAAAAAAGTACAATATGTGAAAAAATCTTCAACATCTCTTGCAATTAGAGAAATGAAAATCAAAACTGCCCTAATATTTCATCTCACTCCAGTCTGAATGGTAATTATCAATATTACAAACAACAATAAATGTTGACAAGGATGTGGGGAAAAATATATAATCATACATTGCTGGTGGGATTGCAGATTGGTTCAACAATTATGGAAAGCAGTAGGAGATTCCTCAGAGAACTTAGAATGGAACCACCATTTGACCCAGTTATCCCAATCCCCAGTTTATACCCAAAGGACTTGAAATTAGCATAGTACAGTGACGCAGCCACATCAATGTTTATGGCAGCTCATTTTGCTATAGCCAAACTATGGAACCAAGCTAGATGCCCTTCAACATATAAGTGGATAAAGAAAATGTGGTGTTTTCTCAGCAAGAGAAACAATAAGAGAGGTAAATAGGGAGACTACATCCTGGGAACAAATTTCTACACCTCACACTTCAGATAGAGCCCTAATATTCAGAGTATACAAAGAACTCAAAAAATTAAACAATAAGATAACAAATAACCCAATCAACAAATGGGCCAAAGACCTGAACAGACACTTCTTATACAATCAATCAACAAGTACATGAAAAAATGCTCACCATCTCTAGCAGTCAGAGAAATGCAAATCAAAACCACTCTAAGATACCATCCCACTCCAGTAAGATTGGCAGCCATTATGAAGTCAAACAACAAGAAGTGCTGGCGAGGAAGTGGGGAAAAGGGTACACTTGTATATTGCTGGTGGGGCTGCAAATTGGTGCGGCCAATTTGGTAAGCAGTATGGAGATTCCTTGGAAAGCTGGGAATGGAACCACCATTTGACCCAGCTATTCCCCTTCTTGATCTATTCCCTAAAGACCTTAAAAGAGCGTATTATAGGGATACTGCTACAACGATGTTCATAGCAGCACAATTCACAATAGCTAGACTGTGGAACCAACCTAGATGCCCTTCAATAGATGAATGGATAAAAAAAAATGTGGCATTTATACACAATGGAGTATTACTCTGCACTAAAAAATGACAAACTCATGGAATTTGCAGGGAAATGGATGGCACTAGAGCAGATTATGCTAAGTGAAGCTAGCCAATCCCTAAAAACAAATGCCAAATGTCATCTTTGATATAAGGAGAGCAACTAAGAACAGAATAGGGAGGAAGAGCATGAGAAGAAGATCACCATTAAACACGGACAAGAGGGGGGAGGAAAAGAGAGAGAGAAGGGAAATCGCATGGTAAAGAAGGAGACCCTCATTGTTATACAAAATTACATATAAGAGGAAGTGAGGGGAAAGGGAAAAAAAGATAGAGAAATTAATTACAGTAGATGGGGTAGAGAGAGAAGATGGGAGGGGAAGAAAGGGGAGGGGAGGGGGGATAGTAGAGGATAGGAAGGACAGCAGAATACAACAGACACTAGTATGGAAGTATGTAAAAAAGTGGATGTGTAACCGATGTGAATCTGCAATATGTATACGGAGTAAAAATGGGAGTTCATAATCTGCTTGAATCAAATGTATGAAATATGATATGTCAAGAGCTTTGTAATGTTTTGAACAAGTAATAATAAAAAAAGAAAATGTGGTATATAAACACAATAAAATATTACTCATCCTTAAGGAAGAATGAAATTATGGCATTTGCAGGTAAATGGATGGAGGTGGAGGATATCATGGTAAGTGAAATAAGCCAGTCCCCCCAAAACAAATGTTGAATGTTTTCTCTGATATGCAGATGTTAACTCACAATAAGGTATGTGGCTAGGGAAGAAGAGAGTTACTTTGGATTACGCAGAGGGGAGTAAAGGGAGTGAAAGGAGTATGGTGGGAGGAAGGATCCTAGAATGAATTGCACTTTATTACCCTATGTGCATATATGACTACACAACTGGTATAATTCCACATCATGTTCGACCAGAAGAATGGGTCAAAATCCATTCTACTTTCATATATAACTAATTAGAAAAAAATTAAAATTCATTTAAAAAATAAACCTGAATGATCACCAATACTTATTGCCATTCTGACTAGAGTGAGATTAAATCTTAGTTTTGATTTGCATTTCTCTAATTCCTAGCGATGATGAACATTTTTTCATATATTTGTTGATTGATTGTACATCATGTTCTGAGAAGTGTCTCTTCAGGTCCTTGGCCCATTTATTGATCTAGTTATTTGTTTTTTTGGTGTTTAGCCTTTTGAGTTTTTATATACCCTAGAGATTAGTGCTCTCTCTAATGTGTGAGGAATAAAAATTTGATCCAAAGATGGTGGGACTGCAAATTCGTGCAGCCAATATGGAAAGCAGTATGGAGATTCCTTGGAAAATTGGGAATGGAACCACCATTTGACCCAGGTATCCCTCTCCTCAGTCTATACCCAAAGGACTTAAAAACAGCAAACTATAGGGACACAGCCACATCAATGTTTTATAACAGCACAATTCACAATAGCTAAATTGTGGAACCAACTTAGATGCCCTTCAGTAGATGAATGGATAAAAAATGTTGGCATTTATACACAATGGAATTTTACTCAACAATAAAAGAGAATAAAATCATGGCATTTGCAGGTAAATGGATGGAGTTAGAGGAGATAATGCTAAGTGCAGTTAGCCAATCCCCAAAACCCAAATACCGAATATTTTTTCTGATATAAGGATGCTGATTCATAGTCGGGTAGGGAGGGGGAGCATAGGAGAACTACAGGGACTCTAGTTAGGGAAGAGGTGTGGGAGGGAAAGAGAGGGGACATGGGGTTAGAAATTATGGTGGAATGTGATGATCATCATTATCCAAAGTACATGGTACATGTATGAAGACACGCATGGTGTGGATATACTTTGTATACAACCAGATATATGAAAAATTGTGTTCTATATGTGTAATATGAATTGTAATGCATTATGCTGTCATATATAAATTTAAAAAGTTAATTGAAAAAAATAGAGCTGAAACCCAGAATCTTCCACTGTAGTATAACTCATTCTTTCTGCAGCACTGAATTATGCTTATTTATTTATTTATTTATTTGGGCGGAGGTGGTACCAGAAATTGTACTTAGGGCTCAGGAACACTCAAGCACTGAGCCACATCCCAAGTCCTATTTTGTATTTTATTCAGGCATAATGTCTCACTGAGTTGCTTGGCACCTCGCTTTTGCTGAGGCTGCCTTTGAACTCATGATCCTCCTATCTCAGCCTCTGGAGCTGCTGGGGATTATAGGCATGTGCCACCACGCCTGGCATATGCTCATTTACTTTTAAAAGTGATGAGCTACCTACTATTTCTTTATTTTATTTGCATACTTCACTCTTTTTGATGGTCTGTGACATTTCTTCATCATTTTCCTCTCTCACTGTCAAGCTTTTTTTTTTTTTCCACTTTAATGGTTCTCCTATATCCATCTGTGGGGATTCACTAATGCATTGCTCATCATCTGTTTGCTGATGCAAACTGATAGATTCAGTCAAAATGCTTCACTGCCCTGTTCTCATGCACTGGTAATTCCCTCTCTCTTTTCTGGATAGTAAGCTACTTTAGGAAAGTTAAACCTTTCTTGGTTAAACCTCCTACTTGTGATAAAAATTAAATGTTTCTATATTATGAACATTACTTGAAAGAAATGGTATTGTAATGATCTGATGTTACTTTTTCCCTAAATACTCTGTTATACTTCCAACTTTTGGGAAAAGAAGCTATTTATTTCTCCTTCTCAAACCCATGCTTACCAGGAGATTTTCTACTACTTACATGAAGGAAGAAAATAGAAATAGAAAATTAGCAATACCTATCTAAGAAGGTTACATTTGCCATCAAAAGTGACATCGCAAATTTTATAAAAGGATAAATAAAAATTTTAGTGCCACTTTTCAAGTGCAGATTAATAAATGTCATCTGTTAGAGCAGCATTTTATTATTGTATCGTTTGTGATAATAAACCCTAAACAATAACTGTTTCATATTATGATTTAACAAACAGTACAGAGAATTTATCTTTAATTATTGCAAGTTATTTTTTTCTCCTTTGAATTTATGGGGCATAAAATATTTCCATATGTGGGCTGGGGATGTGGCTCAAGCTGTAGCGTGCTCGCCTGGCATGCGTACGGCCTGGGTTCGATCCTCAACACCACATACAAAGATGTTGTGTCTGCCGAGAACTAAAAAATAATTATTAAAAAATCCTCCCCCACTTCTCTCTCTTAAAAAAATATTTCCATATGTGTATGGGAGTAAACGTTTAAAATGCATATATAGAAATGTAGATACTATTCTCAGAAATATCTGGACAGATGCCCAAGACAAAATTTACATTGCAGACAAATAATCAAAAAATATTCAAATAAGTTAAACAGTTGCAGATTTGGTGGTCTTTGAACCTTGATAGTGACTGTTTTCAGGGAAATCCTGAGACAGTTGCTTCATAGCATTTTATGGTGTGGGAGAATGGAAAGGGAAGGCAGGACTAAGTTGGCCCAGCCAGGCAAAATTAAATGGCCCATGCTCTGTTCACGTTCCATGTGGTCATAGATAAATTAAAGACTCCTACTGGAGACCGTGTGGAACACCAATTGGGTCAGAATCTTAAGAGGAAAATCCAGACAGTAAAAGGAAGTTTGGTATCATGGCTCAGAGCTGGGAATGAGACCGCAGATCATAAATAATTAAGGAAGATTATGAGCATTCATTGTAAATAGCAAGTGTTCTGTTTGGGTTAGTATTTGCATAGCTGTTGATTTCTTTGGAATGGTTTGAAATGCAAATGGATACTAGTAGTGTTGTAATTAGGTGTCACTTTTGGATAAGCCTCTCTAAATGAAGCTGGGGCCTCTGTTTCCAGGGATGCTTGGGTCTTTTATCTGTTGCCAGAAGACCACCTGAGCTCCCTTTACTCCTACAATGATATACAAGGCCTCCAACTGGGGCCTCTGTTGCTGTACCACAGCGTGATACAAAGTTTATTTGTTTCATGAGCATGTGTGATTTCCAACTCATTAATGATGTTTTAATATTAGTTGATCGCTGATCCTTTTTCTCTCACATAATACTGTTTTCTGAGAATTCATATATAAAGTAGACAAAATTTTATATACTTCTGAAATGGCTCCTTTTCTCCACTGTCACATATACTTAAATCCATTCTTATGTTTTGTTTTCTCCTTCATGTTAAAAATCTCACAATTATCTCAAGAATATCCTGAAAACTTTGTAACATCAACTTTGCATTTAGATAATAACATGCTTAATTTTAAAATAGGCATATTATCCTTCAATGTGGAAATTAAGACTGAAACCTTTTATATTCATTCTAATTTACGTAAATATATCTGATAACAGAGAAAACAACAACACATAAAATTGTAAATAATTTATTTCAAGCAAGTAAAATAGAATGGGAGTAGTTGAATATATTTTTAGTAAAATATTTTTGTTGATGTCAAATTTACATGATTAAAAATGTTATTAACTATTTCTGAAACTCTAAGTTTTTTCCTAAAATATTGGAAACGTTAGAACCAATTAATTTAAAAATATTTACATAGATGAAGAAAATTAATCACTGTCATAAATGTTCAGTTGGAGAAAATACCATT
This sequence comes from Callospermophilus lateralis, assembly GCF_048772815.1. Taxonomy (NCBI): domain Eukaryota; kingdom Metazoa; phylum Chordata; class Mammalia; order Rodentia; family Sciuridae; genus Callospermophilus; species Callospermophilus lateralis. Next base: position 80,175,170 of record NC_135310.1, on the reverse strand, counting down.
GAGCATTATAGAAACGCTGACAATGTTCAAAGTCTCCTTTGGATGTTTGTCAGAACATGCCAGGGGTTCTCATGCTGTTTCTTGTCCTGTGGTAGACCTTGAGGAATTGTCGGTGGAAATTATAATCAGAAAGGAATCCCAGGAAATCACCCACACAGAGCCTATCCTGAAGGTAGCTGAACAGACATCCCGTTTCTTCGTTTCTTCATTAACAGTTGTAATATTTCATTATTAACTTCCTAAAGCCTGATGATAACAGCAATACCAGTTTGAGATAAATATTAAACAGGGAATACTAGCCTCTATATTTTCCTTTGTTCCTAGATACTTCAATTAATCTTGAATATCTAAGTGACCTTTCATGGTCTAAATCTCCCACAAGTGGACTTTCACAGACTAATCTCTCCATAGATTATTTTGTTATTGTTTTTCTCCATGACAGTCATCTGACTTCAGGGACATGGTGGAAACTGATCTAAACCAGGCAACAAAAAAGTTTTGATTTATCAGGTCCTATTATTTCTACTTACTCAAACCAAGTTTTCTCAGCTTTTAAAACAGTGCTACCTAAACTGTGGTGTTGATATAAGGACAAAAGAATTTGCAATTATAAAATCTCTTAATAGGGTCTAAAGTACTTAAATATACAAGGCAGATGATGATTAACATTTAATAATAAATATTCACCCCATAAATACACCATTTTATTGCATTCCAGCATCACGAAGGCATTATGCACATCCGAGCTCTCCATATCACCCCAGAATTGAAGCCAAGAGCCCAGGGATGAGAATCACAGGTGGTTAACAACCATATCTTATAAAGAGAGATGATCAACTTTTCATGCAACACTTTAAGAGATAGGAATACTAATTCTGAAAACTATTTCTCAACTCTAGTGTGTGGGCATTGGTAGTCAGGGAAGCTCTCTTTTGTTGCATTTTTCAGTCAAGAAGGGATTACTTCAGCTTTCAGATTGCCTCTTCATTAAAGAAGAAGTGGGGCTCTCCATTACCTCAAGTGATACTGTGGGTGGGGGGTGGTCCATGAGCTCAAGTTTATCACGCATCTGTCTGCAGAGTCTCTTAGAATTTCAGAGTCACAGAGATTGGTGCTTTACTGCTTTAAAGATTCTGAAGAAGAGAATGGCTGGACATTTCCCAACAGAAAAGTATTGAGTGAAGGTTTCATTGGAAACAGCTGGTATTTCAGAATTTTGCAAGATGAAGGTGCGAAGCTTTCTTTGGGATTATTACAGTAGTGTCAGTAGTACTTTCTGATAGAATACATACTAGAATTAATTTCATCTTTGGGTAGATAACAGTAGTTTAAACAATTTGTTTCTTTCTGTTTGTATTTAGGGGATCAGTAATGCATGGATGAATTAACCCTCCACAGTATCAAATAGCCCAGATGCATCTCTTTTTGTGTCAGCATGCTTGGTCTCCCCAAGGAACTTGTAGGCTGGTATGACTACTCTCACCTCAGGTATCCCAGAGAGAGAGAGAAAAGGCTTCTTGAACACTTCCTAGAAATGAAACACACATTAAATATGTATACCATTGGCCAGAATCAAATCAAATTTCAGCATTCCTAGGTTATTATTTTGGGAAAATGCTCTGAATTATAAATGAAGGACTCCGTCTGAATTTGGTGTTCACCAGTGAAACCACAGTTTAACTGGGTCTCATCAACCTGTTAGATTTTATTTTAAACTCATAGTCCTGATGGGGTATTTGCTGCTGGTTGTATTGGCCTATGACCTGCCCTTTCTCTTAAGACCACCACATCCTCTTTGCATACTTCTGTATTCTGAATAGTTGCATGCAGTACAAACTCCACTTCATCTTAAGGAAAAGAAAAATCAGTAGTGGGAGAAGTACCTTGGTCAGGAATAGATTATTTTATTTACTAGACCTCATGTTCATTCCACAGAGTTTAACATCTGATTAAGATATTTGGCCTTGTTTTCTCTCCAAAAATGCAAGATTCTGCCCTAAATTAAAGTTTTCAGGTTGCCAAAAACAAAGCCTTTGGAAACTTATTACAAAGGAACTGTTTCATCCTCACTAAGATAAGCAGGAGCTGAGCTGTAAGCAAATGGAATACACCACTGAGTGAGACTCTGGCAGAAATGTCCTGATTGAACTTAACTGCTTAAGGCGTATTACCATGAGTGCAGATCTACACCTGGTTTACATAGGATGTCTCACAGCAAAATGCATCCTAATTTCTTTTTGAGGCAGATCTTAAAAAATAGGATAAATAAAAACCTTGGGAATGGAAATAATAGCAACAAACCCACAAACTATCCACTATTCAGTCAATTAATTTGTTTATAGTATTTATACTCAGACTACTTCCAAAAGGCTTTGAGGTAGTTGAGTGTTCAGAACACCATTGTACCTCTGCCAAGGGTGGTTTCTGGCTGAGTATCAAGGGCAGTTTCACATCTCAGAAAGAGTTCATTGTGGATAACCTGAAGGTGCAACCCTAGTAATTTGACCTCCCTCTATGTCAAATAAAAACATCCCCCCATTCCCATGACAGCTTGTGGGCTCTTCTACCCCGCTAACAGACCAGGGAAAATAGTTATAACCCACCAGCAAAGAGTCTCCTCATTGTGAAGAACGCATAAGAACATTATGCACAAATGTTCCATGCATGAGGCTCTAAGTGAATCCCTGTGGAGCATTTTTATAATGAATGGCTATTTCTTTCTTGCTCCTTAAGATTAGAATATCTGTCTCCCTTATTCATTTTTACATCTTGGCTCAGATATAAATGTATCTATTTATCTCTCTTCTATTTCTCATAACATTAAAAACATGTATACTTACTCTCTTATAATCCAAATAACCCTCTTTAACAAATGATTATATACATCTTTTTTTTTTCTTTTTGTACCAGGGATTGAACTCAGGGAGGCTTAACAACTAAGCCACATCCCCAGCCCGTTTTATTTTTTTATTTTGAGACAGAATCATCCTGGGTTGCTTAGGGTCTCGCTAAGTTGCTGAGGCTGGCTTCAAACTTGTGATCCCCCTGTCTCAGCCTCAAAGCTACGGGTATTACAAGCATGTACCACCACACCTGGATGATTATATACATCATGAAATACTTTCTCCATGATAAACATACTTTGTACCTTCCTGAGTATCTATGCCAAGCACTCAAACTTTGCCCTACCCCAAATCCTCCCATAAAGATTCCACTGCTTCTTAACACCTGTTCATTCTGTCATACCTAACTTACTTGGTTATTCTGCCAGAAGATCAGCAATGCTGTTTACAGACCTCCATGGATCCTCTCTCCAAAATCCCTTTAAATAATATGCTCCTTCTTCCTTGATGTGATTTTCTAACATCCCAGTCACCTAACCCTGTGTATTTGCAATAATATCATGCCATTTTGCACCATACGCTGTGCCACCATTCTAGGTGACCCTAACATGATGTCCAGCTTTCCTCTCACTTCTCAGTCCTTGACTTTCTCATCTTCAGTAACTATCATTTCCCATGTCATCTAAATTAAATAATTCAAATGTATAATTGATATAACTTCAATCTTTATTAATAAATTGTTTTTACTCTATAAGTTTCCAGATTTTCAAGATATGCATGAAAAACCCTCCACATTTTTCCTGACACAATGCCCCCTTCAATCCTTTTGCACCAGTTTATATTTCTTATATTATTTTACTGAACTTCTTTTCAGAATTCAGAGTCATCCTTTAATCCTCCCTTTTCTTCACACCTCAGTTAAAACATGCAGGAAGTCTATTAGTTCTAGCTCCAAATTATATCCTGAATTTGTTCAGTTCCATTACAACCCACATGCCATCTTGCCACCATCCCCCTGTTAGTTTCTGTACAGATGCTTATTGAACAAAAGCAGCATTAGATCTTTTTAAACCCATTGTACATTGAAAATATTATAAGTATAAAATGTACTTAGTACACCCAATCTACTGAACATCATAACTTAGCAACACATCACACCAGAGCATACTGGTTATTTACCCTGGTGATCTCATAGCTGACTGGGAACTGCACCTTGCCACCACTATCCAGCAATAAGAGAGATTATTGCTCTGTGTATTTTCAGCCTGAGAAAAGATCAAAATTCAAAATGTCTTTTCTACAAAATTAGTATCACTTTCAGACCATCATGAAATTGAAAAATCTTCAGTTGAACTATATTAAATCAAGACCATCCATGCTAATTTTGTATGTATCTTCCTTCTTTTACTCTTGCCTTTTCTCCAGATAATTCTCCAGTCAGGAGCCAGAGTTATTTTTACATTATTTTTTAATTAAATATTTTATTTTGAGAGAATTATAGGTTCACATGAAATGGTAATAAATAACACAGACAGATATTATGTACCCTTTACCCATTTCTCCTTAATGATAATATCTTGCAATATTGCAGAACAATATGATCCAGGATATAGTCATTGGTGGTTAAGACCCAGAACATGTCTGTCACGACAAGGATCCTTCCTGTTCTCCTTTAATAACTATCACTTTCCTCCTTTATCCTCTGGCAACCACTAATCTGGTTCACATTTACAGAATTTTGTTATTAAATGATGTTTATGGTTTATACACGAAATATCTCATGTGTGAAACAGTGTGGTAGGGTATGGCTGGAGGAGGTGGGTCATTGGGGATATACCTTTGGAATGTTTATTTTAGCTTTGGTCAGTGAAGAGCGCACTCTCACTTTCTCTGTTTCCTGGTACCATGTCCTGAGCTGCTTTCCTCCATCACTCTTCTCCGCCAAGATGTTTTTCTTCACTTTGGACCCAGAGGAGTGGAATCAACCATCTATAGACTGAGATCTCTGAACCCATGAATGCCAAAATTAAACTTTTCCTGCTCTGATTGTTCTTGTCAGGTCTTTTGGTCACAGCAGCAAACAAGCTGACTGAAACAAGGATGGTATGTAAATGAAATAATACATGTGACCTCTGAGGTTTGGCTTGTTCACAGAGCATGGTTCTCTGGAGTCTCATTCAGGTTGTTGCATGTATCAACAATTTTATTTGTAAGGTGACTAATATTCTGTGGTATGGCTGTTCCACAGTTTGTTGAGCATTTCCCTTTTGAGGAATATTTTGGTTGGTTTCACATTTTTAGATGAGAAATAAAAATGATCTAAACATTTGTGTACAGGATTTTACATGAAGGTATTTTTAAAACTTCTTTGTTTAAACTCATTTTAACTGATGTATAAAAACATAAAAATTGTACAGTTTATATAGAGATGTCACTAAAGAAAATACGTCACCAAAAATTGGTCAAAAGTTCCCAGAGGGGCAACCTCAACCCAGAACATGTGTAGTCCCTAAAATGTGTGCTGGAAAAGAATTTCAGCATATGCCAGAAATACAGACAGATTTATTTCAGAAAGCAGAGACAGGATTCAAGAAAGTATGTCAACTATCTCAAGAGAAAAAGAGACAAGTCTTGGGGGGAAAGCAGGAGTATACATTCCAGGGATTATGTGGTCCATCCAGAGAGTGAGAGATGCTTTTGAGGTTCCTCAGCTCTTGTTTTAAAGAAAACTTGATGAAGGGGTGGGCATGAGACAGTATGTGAGGGTGACATCAGTTTGGTCATACTCAAGATCCTTATGCTAATATGGTCTTTGTTACTTTATCTGTAGGTAAGTTTGGAAAGTCCCCTAAATTACATTTCTTAAAATGTCATATCTCTCTTTACTTACTCTGATTATTGGTAGACTAATTATCAATGGACAAGGTAATTTTAAGTGGATACATTTATAGTAATTTTAAAATTTACAGATTTCCCAGAAATTTGTGACAGGCCTGGGAGGTAGACTGACCTGGGGAATGACAAACCTTGAAAGATAGGGGGAAATTCATATTAACGTATGTTTTTCTTGTCCTTCTTTTATGTCTCCTTCCTACTTTTTTTTTCTTTCTTCTATCCTACTTCAGCACCATGTGATGTTTTAATATGTATGTTCATTATTTGCTGTTCAGATCAAGGTAACTCATGTGTCTCCTCCAACACAAAAGGAAAATATGTCTTTATTGCTCTGAAATGAGTATTTGGGGGGTGGGGAGGATTGCCAGATTGTAAAGTGGTATGTTTAGTATTTTAAGAAACTGTCAAGTGGTTATCCAGCATGTCTTTGTACCATTTTATACCAATTTCTCTATATCTTCACCAGCGTGTTTTCAGTTTGATAGGTGTGTAGTGGTAGTTTATTGTGGTTTAATCTGTATTTCCCTAATGGATAATGATTATTGTCTTTTAATGTGTGTGTGTGTGTGTGTGTGTGTGTGTGTTTTTTTTTTTTTTTGTCATCTGTATATCCTCTTTTATGAAATGCCGAGACTTGGTATTCTCCTTAAGCTACTTATGTTATTAGTTTATTTTTACTGCCAATACCTGAGAGTTCTCATGTATTTATTCTAGATACTGGTCTTTGACATATTTATTTGTGAGTCTCCTCCATGAACATGATAGATCTAAATATTTATAGATCTTTGCTTTCTCTGGTCAGCATTGTATGTTTTCAACATACAAGTCTTGCAAATGTTTTGTAAAGTCATACATATGTAGGTATTTCTTTTTATATTTTAGCAGTTGTGAATTGTTTTGTGTTTCAATTTTGGTGTCTAGGAACTCATTGCTAGTCTTTAGAACTAAAATTGAGTGTTTATATGTTATACGCTTGTTGTAGTCACTTATTACTTCTAAGAATTTTTTGTAGAGCTGTTGAGATTATCATGGCATCTGAAAACAGGGAGTTTTATTTCTTCCTTTCAAATATATGTGACTTTTTTTTATTACCTTGTTTGCACTAACTAGAACTTCTAGCATCCGGACATTGGGTATAGCTCAGTGGTAGAGCACATGTTAATGGTATAAGGTCTTGGTTTTCATCCTCAGTGCCAAAACAACAACAGCAACAACAGTGAGAACTACAAAACTGCATGCATCATATACATGAATGGATGAGGGGGAGTAGGAGAACAGTTTTCCTTGCCTTATCCTAATCTGAGGGAATATTCAATCTTCATTTAATATAGTCTTAATTATAGGGTTTTTTTTGTTTTGTTTTGTTTTTGTTTTTGTTTTTGTTTTTGTTTTAGTAGTGCTATTTTCAAGTTCAGGGAGATCCCACTGTTCATCTCCATTTTTACCAGAAATGAACATTGAGGATTTCCAGTTCTAGCTCTGACATATAAAGAGCATGGAAGTCAGGACTCCTATAAAAAGAAAAAAAGCTAAAAGAACTGAAAGTCAATTACTTTTCTTAGACCTATCAATGAATTGAGGTCTCGGCAGACCACCACTCCAAATCTCTACAGAAGGGCAAAGTAGAAAATTAAACCTCAGATAGGCTCATCAGGAGAAAATGTGGCTGGGGCTGGTAAATTACACTTAACCCGTTAATTTGAAAAATGCTGGAAGCCAAGTTTATCTTAGTATGAGAATGAGAAATGCCTTATGGGGCTCTGTACTCATGGTTTTTACCTCTAGGAGCCCCACTAGGTTCTCACAGTGAAGAGCCAAGAAAAATCCTGTGTTTCTGGTCAATAGAGAAGGAAGTATTTTGAAAGATTTCCAGAGTGTTCTTCATTAGAGTGCTAATACTCCAAGAGAAATAACTTTAGCCCTGCTTTATTTCACAGAAGAAAGGAAATTTCCCACTCCAGCTCCCTTCTGTCTCCTATATCACATGTGGGGTTAAGAAAAGCTTAGAAACCCTATACATAGCACAGCTTAGGGACACAGGCTCACTTAAAGCAGACTAAATTATAGAAATATAGAATGCTTTTCCTCCCACCACATACCTATCACATCAATGGGTCTCCAGTATAATAACAGTGTGTTAGAACTGAAAGGACTATAAAGTCTCTATTTAAGAAGGAATTATTAGGAAAACTTAAAATTATTGGCAAAATCAAGAGGAATTTGAAGCCTCTGGCACCTACAGCACAACAACAACAACAACAATAAAACCCTCATATTAAAAGCTTGTTTAAGTCAAATCTATTACTCAGTATATCATGTATAGTTTTCAATAAAAGTTTTTAAGATAAGAGAAACACAATTTAAAGAAACAAAGCAAGCAAGAATCAGATTCAGATGTGGCATTACCAGAACAGATTACCAGAACAGTAATTAAAAAGTAACTATGATTAATATGTTAAATAAATCCTATGAAAATGCAGGCAAATTGCAAGAATAAATGTATAATATAAGCAAAGAGTTGGAAACTCTAAGAAAAAAATCAAATGCAAATGCTAGAAATAAAGAATACTGTAATAGAAACGAAGGGTGCTTTGATGGGCTTATGAAAAACTGGACACAGCCAAGGAAATAATAATTGTGCTTTAAAACTTTGTCTACATAAATTTTCACAAACTGGAATGCAATGTAAAAAAGAGTGGGGAAAAAAGTCACAATATACAAGAGCTATGAGTCAATATCAAGAAGCATATCATTCATTATTAGAAAACTGGAAACAGAAGAAAGATATAATGAAGAAAAATTAATATTTAAAGTAGTAATGGCCAAGGATTTTCCAAAAACTACAGACACCAAAGAATATGTCCTATAATCTCAGAAAGTAACCTCAAACAGGATTAATGGGTGCCAGATCGTATCAAATGCTAACTGCATCAATTCAAATGAAGATGTAATTTTTTTTTTTGCTTAGCCTGTTAATATGGTGAATTTTATTAACTGATTTTCAAATACTGTACTAGCTTACATCCCAGGAATAAATCCCAACTTTGTCATGGTTTATAATTATTTTTATATATTTAAAAATTCATTTTCCTAAAATTTTGTGAAGAGCCTTTGCATCTCTCTCCCTCTCTCTCTCTCTCTCTCTCTCTCTCTCTATATATATATATATATATATATATATATATATATATATATATATATATATGAGATAGTGCTCTGTTGTTTTCTTTTACTTTGCGCTTTTTCTTTGATTTTTGTAGAAGGGTAATATTTTCTCCATAAAAAAGTATTGAGAGTGGACTCTTCTATTTTCCTGAACACATTATACAGAATTGGTGTTTATTCTTCTTTCTGGGTTTTGTGAAATTCTCCAGTGAAATGATGAAGACCCACATATTTCTCTTTGGGGAGTTTTACAATCTCTAATTTCATTTCCTTAAGTTATAGGACAATTCAAAGAATCTATTTCATATCTGATGACTATAATCATTTATATTTTAAAAGAGTGGTACCTTCCATCTAATTTATCATTGTGAGTTGTTATATTTATGTAAAATTGTTCATGGCATTTCTTATTATCCTTCTGATATCTAGTGGGTTTTAATGAGACACTCATTTTCATTCTTGATATTATTAATTTATGTCTTATTTTTTTTTTGTTGTTTCTTTGGTGATATTGCTAGAAGTCTCTAAATCTTACTTTTTTTTTTCCAGAGGCAGCTGTTTGATTTATTGGTACTCTATGTTTTTCTGGTTTCAATTACACTGATTTCTGCTTTTATTTTGCTCTTCTTTTACTAACTTCTTAACTGCAATCAAGTTACTTCTTAACCGAAAGTTGGATATCTGATTTAATCCTTTCTCTCTTTTCAGATATATCTATTTAGTACCATAAATCCCCCTCTCAGTTTTGATTTAATTGTATCATGCAAATTTTAGTATTTTAGCTTCATTGCTTTGGGCCTAAGGTGAGACATAACATCATGGTGGAGGAGTATGGCAGAGGAAAGCAATTCAGCTCGCGACACCCAGGAAGCAGAGCAAGAAAAAGAGGGTAAAGGGACAAGATGTAGTCACCAAGTGGATGCACCAAGGACCCACTCCTACTACTGGGTTCCGCCACCTCCCTCCCAATAATGCTATCAAATTTTTAATCCACTGATGAGGTCAGAATCCTCATGATCCAATAGCTTCTCAATGACTCACTTCTGAATATTGCTGCATTGGAGTGGAGACCTAGTCTTAAACACATGAGCTTTGGGGGGATATTCCAGTTCCAAATCATAATAGGCCTATAGTTCCATTAAGATTTCTTAACCTCAATGTATCCTTTAGCAATATATTTTCAACCAAATGCCCAAATGTCTAAAATCCTTTTTCCCCTTTATCATATCTTCATTTTGCTTGGGAATGAGTTATTGCTTTTTAAAAAAACACTTTTGACTACCAGTAAGCAGATTAAGCCATGTTGCAGACTACCCATGATAAATATGATTTGTTTCCATTTCTCTATATCCTCCTGCTCCAAACTGATCCCCTTAGAACACATAAAAGATGTTTTCCCAGATATTTCTTTTCCTCAAAAATTATTCTCAAAATATAGTTATGTTCCACATAATATTTCTGTCAGTAACTGACCACAAAATTAAAATGGAGCTGGAAAATTGCTGTGGACTCATGATATCATGGCCTTCATACCCCAACACATTCTGTGTCATGGTGACCTGGTGTAAACAAACTTACTGTGTCACCAATATACAAATATATAACAATGCATTACACATAGTGCAAACGATTGATGATAATAAATGACCATGTTAATGGTTTACATATTTTTAAAAAAGTTGTTTTCAAAGAGAATAATTTTAGATCAATATAATAAGTTCACAATCTGGCATGTGACTCAGGAAGTTTTATTTACAACATTTTATTAAAGAATAATAGAGGTGCAAAAATTAATGAATTTTATAGTAAATGACCACATGTTCACCACCTAGATTCTATCATTATATTTTATTGTTCTTATTTAATTTTGTATCTACCACTTAATTCATCTTCAGAGAAATATTGAGTGGGACAAAGATAGGAAGATTGAAGAGTACTGGTGTTCAGATTATTTAAGGTAATCTGATAGCAAGCAGCATAAAAATTACCAACTGCTTGTGGAGACAATTGGAATCCCTGCTCTATATTTTTCAGAGATGTAATTAAGAATTTCCTTCCATTTTGTCCTAATCTTTCATTAAGAGAAAAAAAATATGACTCTCCAACCAAAATAATGATTTTGTATGTGTGTCTGTGTGTGTGTAAGTACTTAGGATAGTCAGTACCTCGGTATCTATAACTAATTTATCTCTCTGCATCTACTAATCATATAGACCTTCTTATTTTTTTTAAATCTGAGATATATATATATATATATATATATGTAACATGATAAAATTGAAAACTGAAAATAGAAGGAGCTCTCTTTAGGCTATAGGGAAATATTTTTAGGACAGGGATTAGAGACAAAACAGAACATTGGAAGCTGATAATTTCAAGAAGTTTCAAAAATTAGGGAGAACAGTTTACAAATAGACTATGAAAAAGGCAATGCTCTGAGAACCAGTTGGTTCTCTTGGACTTGGGGTTGTTTAAAAGTAATAAACTTGGCCAGATAAATAATTTTAATTTTTCTCCATTGACTTCTTTATTCAGGGTCTAAAATTAAATATTTAGGTTTCAGCATGTTTGGAAACAATGCATATATAAAGTAAATATGGTTTACAAAAGTATAGAAAGCTTTTATAGCTTTTTACAAAAATATTGATCTGTCTCTCCAAACAGTTTTGAAGTTCAAGGCAATAAAAATTATACTTGAAGCAATATGTAGTTTAACCTAGCTAAAATATTTTTATAATAATTAACTACATACCATTAAGTAATATATTATGAAATATAATATTAAGTGATAGAATTTGCAAATAATATGTGCTATTTAAAATATAATGAAATAAAATAGTACTACATTTTATATCATTAAATAATATGACTATAGTTTAAAATAAGTCTTATTTATTTTATAAAGTAGAGGTAAATGATAAACTAAAGTTAATATACTTTTATACATTCAAACAGTAACATGATTTCTACTTCTTTTTCCTCCATATGTAAACATTGATCTTTTTGAAAAATTTATTTATTTATTCTAAGTTGTTATACATTACAACAGAATATATTTCAATTCATATTACACATATGGAAAACAATTTTTCATTTCTCTGGTTGTACAAAAAACAGTCATACCATTTGTGTTTTCACACATGAACCTAGGGTAATGATGTCCATATCATTCCACCATCTTTCCTAACCCATACCTACTCCCTTTCTCTACCTTCCCATTACCCCAAAGGACTTAAAAACAGCATACTTCAGTGACACAGCCACATCAATGTTTATAGCAGTGCAATTCACAGTAGTAAATTGTGAAACCATCCTAGATGGCTTTCTATTCACTGGTCTTTTAAATTACTGCTTGAGAGAAACCATAAAATTTAAGATGAAAACTAGAGATTTGAGGAAATGACATTGAGTCTTGAATGTCTAAACTTTAAGTTAATTTAAACAGGAAAAAAATCAGTTAATTTGAGAATAAAGTAGTCCTTCATCAAATATTTTTTAAAACAAATTTTAAGGAAGTTAGGAGAAGTCTTGCATAAGTGAATGAAGCATGAGTGAATGACTAGTGATTACATGTGGTGCGCATTAGAGATGTTAAAAGCATTGAGAGATAAAATATGAAAAGAAGACTTGGAAAAAAGTTTAAAAAAGGAAGTTATAACAATACAGAAAATATAATTTAAGCAAAAGATAACATGAATTGTATAAATAAGAAAAAAGACCTGGATGCATAATACTTAAATTCCCAGTTTAATCATTTATAATCTGTGATCTCAGCAAGACATTCCAACTCCCCTTTGCCCTTTATATTTTTCATTTTTTAGACTTCCATAGTGTTCAGACTTGTTATGGTAAAGAAACTTAATAATGATGCATGAAAAAAAATACAAACATTTTGTAGTTAGCAGATTTGAGTAGAACTCAAATCACAGATACTAAATTATTTGTGAGTGACATAAATATGACTGTATAATTTTGTTAAGGAATTTTGATCTTAGAAGAAAAGCAAGTCTAGAATACGGTTACGAAAATAGCATCAAGTGAAATATTCTAAGGTTTGTTTGTTTATGGTTGGTTGTTTAACTTTGTGTTCTATAAACTAGAATGCACTATCACATCTGATGATTTGTGACTAGCATTTTCTGAGAGAAAAAAAAAGACTTAGAAGGTTGATTTTTGGAGAACATTTTTATGAATTGTTGCATGTAATCATTGCCAATAAACTCTAAAATTCATGTAACTATTTAAATAAAATTACCCATATTAAACTTAATAAGAATAAGTTTCATGATTGATAAATTTTTATTCTAGGTGTATGTCAGACTACTTAGTGAATCTGGTAAACATACCAAATGTATTTACTAGGTATTATATATGTTATATATATTTCCACATATATAATTTTCACATAATTTCAGAGCCTTCACAAACCTCTCAAAACTCATGCAATTGAGGGGGCATACAAAAACCTCTGATTAAGAAATTCCCCTGTATTTACTGGTGATTGTTTTATCTTCCCATCAAGCAAAAGTAGTCATTGCATTTATTCTAGTACAACAGAATATTAATACCAATACTTTGAATTAAAGATAATGTCACACATATTTCTCTGTCCCTTCCTCTTCCACTCAAAATGAAAATCATGCCCAATATCTTTACAAGGCTGTCTCTCTCTCTCTCTCTCTCTCTCTCTCTCTCTCTCTCTCTCTCTCTCCTCTTTTTCCCTTTGCTACACTGGATCAGAAAGGAACTTCAGTTGTTTGGTGATTACAGGAGTACAGAATAGAGGAAGATGGACTTAGAGAGCTAACATTGTAATTTCAGAATGATGGCATGGTTTATTGTAGTCTTAAGTGGAAACTTAAGGAGTGGGTGAGTGAGTAAGTGAGGTGAGTGCGTGAGTGCATGAGTGAGTGAGTGAGTGAGTGAGTGAGTGAGTTAAGAGCAAGCTGGTGAATGGCATGAAACACCCCTTCAGAGCCTGCCAAGGGAAGCAGTGATGGTAGTACAGGGGTGAGGCAGTTGTGGCTTTTTTATGTACAGGCAGCTGTGAGTCCAGAAAGAGAACTAGTGATTTAAGAGTAATCATCTTCTGAATGCAAACCAAAAATGTTGGTGCCTGTGCGCTTTTTTACAGCCAATAGCTTTATTATTTTTATTATTAATTATTATTATTATTTTAAATAAGCACACCTTGAATAACAAGCCCCACACTCTAGCCCACCTTCCCCCTGTGCTACCTTCTAACTCAGACTCAACCATTGAAGGATTTAAAACTTGGCCAGTCATAAGGGGAAAAAGTCTTTCTCCTATGAAGCTGTGTCTGTAAAGTCTGGCTTTTTCCCAAGCCACAGGAACTTTAAACAGTCTGCTAGCTCAGCCTCCACAGACAGGTTCAAGCACAGAGTGGGATGAAAGCTGCTACCAGCCTTTTAATCTTACAGGTTGCAGAAACCCTTGAAGTTTTATGTCTTATTCTTTCCAAGATGGATATATAAATGTTCGACAGTAAAATAAAAATATTGATAAAATTTATTTTATGGTAAAACAAAATAGGAAATTGGAAGGAAAGCTAGAAAAAAAATTTAATATGAGTATCTATACAAATTGGAAGGAAAGCTAGAAAAAAAATTTTAATATGAGTATCTACACAAATTCAAGTGACTATTCAGATTTTCAGATTATTACTCACAATCCTGATTGTGCATTTAATTGTACTCCAAAATATTCCAAAAATAGTATTTGTTTTCAGTTTTGATAGCATAAAATTGAAGAGAACAGCTTTAATCCCTGACTCTGACAGCCAGTACCTGTATGACTTGTGAGAATTCCTCGGTGTCTCTGAGCATCACTATCTTCATCCATAAAATAGAATTAATTATTGTATCTGTTGACTACATAAATGAATATGTGAACTTGAGAAAGAAGTGCAAGGAACACACAAAGAATCTACTCAATAATCAGTCGTCTCTATTAGTATTAATAGCACTATATGATTTTAGTTGGCTTTTACACCTACTGATAATTGTATACTCTGTTAGTCAACTTTTTGTCCCTATGACCAAAACTCCTGATAAGAACAGCTTAAAGGAAGAAAGGTTATTTGTGCTCACAATTTCAGAGTGCTCAGTCCAGGTCAGCCAACTCCTTTGTTCTGCTGGGTATATGGTGAGGCAGAACATCATGGAAAAAAGGTGTCGGTGGGGTAGGGGAAGATGCTCAGCTCATGGAACCAAGGAAGCAGAGAGAGATCCAGAGCAGGAGGAGCCAGGGGAAAAAAATATAATCCCCAAGGACACAACCTTCAGTGACCTACTTCCTCTAGTCATGCCTCAACTGCCCATAGTTACTACCTGGTTCAATAGTCCATTCAAATTAATAATTCATCAAATGGGTTAATTCACTGATTAGGTTCACTGATTAGCTGTCATAATCTAATCATTACCTCTGAATATTCTTGCATTGCCTATCATGTGAGCTTATTGAGGGTCACCTCATATTCAATCCATAGCATATACCTTTTCTTTTAAAATATTCAGTTGGGTAATTAATATACAATTTGTATTAGAACTTATACTCAATAGATGGTTGTATAATATAGTGATCAATATTTGTCACACTGGCAAGTTTTCTAGTTCAAACATTAAACCAACTAACTATATCTAAAAATATTCTGAGTGTCTCTAGGGTTAGTGTTCATGGAGAACCACTATTAATTGTCTGTTACATTTTAAAAGGAAATAAAGAATTTCCTGTTTCTGACAGCTTTTAAAGCAAACCTCAGGAACAGGAAGAAACCACAATGTGACACTTGGGACTATGATTCATCCTGATAAACAAAGTATATGACCTTCCAGGAACCTGCAGTATACATTCAGAATTCTACCAAGATTATTTTATTGTTCTTGAAAGTATACTATTCACCACTTATTTTTCTTTCAGTTTGACTCATTCTACTATTGACACAAAATAAGATATAAAACTACCTCTGAAGTTTACTGATGTCCATTACACTCCCCAATTATTGATTTAGCCCTGATCTGTTGACCTATCAGGTCATTTGAAGGACTCAGCTCACTTTTTTTTTTAATTCTTAAAATCAAAATTATTAAAAAATTGCTAAAGTCATGTTTTAGAAGAAATTATACAAAAGTAAAAGCTTTTAGGACTCATACTATAATAGAACATTTCTAGGTAGTTTTAAAAATGAACAATTAGGTGACATTGTTCATATATAACATTTGAACATGAATAGAGGAAATTTCTTCAAATATATGTCCAGATTAATCTTGTCTAGAAAAGGTATATAAAAATAAAGGAAGATAGAATAGAGTTTAGAAGGTAATTTGTAAATTTTCCTTTGGGATGACTAAGAGAAGTTAAAAATAAAAAACAGAGCAAGAAAATCACTTTATAATCTGTGTTCATTCTTCACCATTTACATTCTTAGTTTCTACACTGTTCTTATCACATCGTGGCCACCTTTATCTTCAAAGATCCCATTTGTATTTTTTTAGCTGTTAAGATTCAGTATATTGGTTAAAGTAAAATGACAGATTTCATTTGCTTTCTCCATGCAGTGGTAGGTGTAGGTAAAATGTACTAAAATACATTGGTAAGCTTGAACAGAGTTCCCAAACATTTTATACTGTGAAAATCTTATACATGCAGAGGTCTGTGAGTTTGCATTGTAAACACACTCTTGTAATTGTTTGCAGGAGTTGTATTGAACTACCCAAATTAAATTACATTAATTTTATTTGTCTGATGGTAGTTGGAAAACATTATCTCTTTAAAACAATAATGAAGCCAATAGAAATATTTCTTACCTTCATGGTAAAGAGATTTGTCTTCTTTTGATTTGGTTAAATTTAATTCATTTGGTTTATGGGACAGTTGACCAGATGTGATGAGAGCTGGCTATCGTATAGCCCTAAAGAAGCCCAATTGTGTATTGTTTTATAAAGATTTGCCTCATTTTTTCCAACATCTTGGTAATAGTAACTAATCATAAAAACTAATTTGAAAAAAAGCATTTTATCCATTTAGATAGAGGTCCACCTCACACAACCATTCATCTTCTTCCATGAAGGACACCATTGTTTCTGATTGTGTCCTTGCCCTGGCAGGCTATAGTAATTTGCAGTTGAAGAGTTGTGTACTGCATTGCTTCCCAAAAGGAAAATAAAGAAAAGACACCATCATTACCACTTATCCAATTGATTTTTGGATTCTTTAGAACAGGGGAAAATGATGCTCATAGCCATGTTCAAGAGAGTACATGGTGGGTGGGAATACTGAGGAGAAGAAAGAAGAAAGGCAGAGTGTTCCAGAGACCCTGATAAAATTCCTTGATTATAGCACTTCAGCTTTCTTTAAATCACCCTCTAGCAAAATAAATAAAGAAATTAATTAATAAATAATAAAAATAACAATAAAAATATCCAAAATCAGAATAATAAGATTAGAGAGTGGAAAATCTTCATGGTATGAGACTCTGTGATGTACTGTCAAACATACTCATAAGGAAAGGGAATTATTTTAGCTAAAAGAGGACCAGTGACATTATTATTTTTCATTCATTTCATTCATTGAATAAAAGAAAGAATAAGGAGATTTAAGGCTTTTATTATTTTGAACACTCCTTTAACAATTCTTGACACACACACGCCATTGAAAATTCTATGTACAATGTCTCTTCTGAAATTTAAGCTACAGAGAAGCATTGAGCATGAGATAATTCAATTTCTAGACACAGAACACACACCAATATTCAGCAAAAAGATGGAAGGAACCTCACATAATAATCCCAGATTACCACGCAAGGAGGAAAAGACTAAAATAATATTTTTGTTTTTCAAAATGTGGATTTTATCTCCTTCTAGTTCCCCTCTCATCATTGGATGGGTTTGAGGTGGTGCATCAGTGTCTACATAGAACACCACAATGTTCTA
Source organism: Callospermophilus lateralis (assembly GCF_048772815.1). Taxonomy (NCBI): domain Eukaryota; kingdom Metazoa; phylum Chordata; class Mammalia; order Rodentia; family Sciuridae; genus Callospermophilus; species Callospermophilus lateralis. Next base: position 80,157,316 of record NC_135310.1, on the reverse strand, counting down.
TGTAATGAAAACAAATTTTATACAGGATTTTTGTAAACACTTGCAGGTTTTTATGAGGGAAACGCTGATTCTTGTTGCATCTGATGCCCAATAATGTGAAATGACTTCTTGATTATGGTGTTAAAGTAACTGGAAAATTCAAACACATAGAAAAGATTTCTTTCTGAAGCAAAGGTTGGCTTCATTTTAAAATATACTCTCTTCAAACTGACTGGTGTATGACATACTACAATGATAATAAGGCAAGGAAGTTAAAGAGGCGGTACTAAGTGTGAATTCAGAAAGTGTGAACTCTGGCTGCAAGTTATCCATTACTTTATAGCATGCTTGATTTCTTCTGGAAGAAGGAAATATTTTTATAAATGATAAGGTTTGGATTTAGAGGTTACCTGTAAATGCATTTAATTAGGACAATACAGTCATAATAATTCATAATATGAATTCATGTGAATAATAATGTTTTAAATACATCAATAATAATTTAAATAAATCACTGTAGCTCTTTTTCTCCTATGATATAAAAGTAGTTACACATAAATTATCTCATATATTGTAAAAATATTCCTGTGGAGTAGGACCAGAATTTTGATATCGGTGTCACTTTTAATAACTAAAGGATTACAAAGTAATGTAAAAGGTCTCTGAAATTAAAGCTGAAATTTGAAAGAGGTTAAATGGAGCATGGTCTTTCTTTGAGATTGAGGAAGATTTTTTTTTTCCTCAAAAGGAATTATTTCCTCATTTAAATATTATCTTCCTTCTTAATTATTTGTGTTCAACCTGTGAAGTTAGAATTTTTTTGAAAAAAGTAATAAATTTGTTTCTTTAATTTACTCATGAAACAACCTGGAGGACTCTTTGCTTGCTTTGCTGTTTTACCCAGTTATAATAGACCAGTTCTTAGATAGTTTTATAGCCAGTCCCTAAAACCTTCCAAACCAAGTGAAGAAATCCTCAATAAATTGTTTGACATTTTCAAGTGCTGAATTAGTTCAAAAAGTTTCCTATATCCTGTGTTCCTCCTTATTTTATTTCAAATCTGTGTTTATCATTAAATAGTTCCATTTTTATTCTTATTATTTATTATTCACATAAAGATGCTTTAAAATATATTTTCCCAAAAAATGTCTAATACACAATTATATTTTTATGTTATTCCGGCTAATTTGGCCACCTGATTTTTTTCCCCCCAGAGTAAGAAAATGTTGAGATCTTTCTTTGGAAACTAATATGAAGTAGAGTTTATATTTAGAACAAGGTAGGAGACATGTATCCTTTTTTACTTGTGTGTATATGTTATTTTCAAACAAATTTCAATTCTAGTTTTCTTTCGAATTTTGCACACATTTGACCCAAAACACCAAATTAAAAAAATCAAAGAATAAAGTTTAATTAAAAAATTGCTTCTTTTGTATTTCAGATTTTATGAGACAAATAATAACACCCCAAATTCTTCCTTTTTTAAAATAAAGTGCCACAATAGGTATTAAAAAGAAAGAGTTATTCAGGTAACTAATTTCTCTTTTATTGATATGTGTATTTGTATATTTGTCTGTGTATGTATGTGTGTGCATATTTGTAGGTGTCACATTTATTTTCAGTCATGGTGAAAAGAATTATATTTTACTAGTTATTTATTTTCACATGTGTCTAAAGCTTGTTCACATCAAAAGCCTCTACAAACATTCTCTCATAATTCTTATGTGATATATTGCACAAATAATGTTACACATACATATAATATCCATTTTAAAATAGTCCCAGATTCACCAGTAAGAGTACAGCCAGTGGATACTTTATACAGGGCAGTACCAAAGGTAAAAATGTACTCACACTAGAAGATTCAAGAGTCTGAACCAAATCACCAGAAATGTAAAAGAAAACAAAAATGAAGGCAAATAAAAGTCTAGTAAATTTGGATAGTTTGCTCTCATATTTACATAGTGTCTGTTTTTCAAATGTGTACAAGACTAAATAGGGCAAAAGCAATATCTCCTACTTCTGTTTTTCTTCTACCCTCAAACATTTTGGATATTTCAGTGAGCCAACAATTGAACATGAAAGTCATGCAAGAATTGTAATAGGAATAGGAAAAAGAGTATATATTTTTGCAAAACATTGCTTTTCATTCCAGCAGTAGAAAATATGCACGACTGTTGATCTTGGTTGTGCTGCCCCTTTGCACTGTCCAACATTGGCTGGCTGGCTGGAAGGCTTTCCATAGTGGCTTACAAGAGCCTCACTATTCGTTAGGGCAATAAGGAGATGCTTTTGAGTGTGTCGAGTTAAAAGCTCTATTTAGTCTTTCACTCAATCTGCTTATGTAACTTAAATATTTTTAGTGCCCAAGAGTTCAAAGCAGCTAATGTGTTGTGTTTCAAAATGACAAATAGAACACACTAAAAACAGCATTAGAATGTTTTCCTAAGCAAGTTTCAGGGAAATGTGTGGTGCTCTGAATGGAACTCCACATAGCATTTTGGCCACCTGAGCACTTCCTTCCTTGTGCTAGGACCTGAATGAGTCATTGTGCCTGGCTTTCCCTACTCCCCAATTGGTCTGGGCCTGACCATGAACAAGCAGTAAGTGGAACCGATTTCACATGTGGCTCCCAAGTGACAGAAAGGAAATATTCCTTCTGGTAGTTTATTGATGAGCTAAGTCCAGATGTACATGCCAGTCTCACTCAATAGGCAGTCTTTGCAACTTGGTGCTAATCTTGAGTGGCAGCCAAGGAATTCCTACCAGGAGTTACCAAGAGAACAAACTCTTTCTTACTGAAGTAGGTGGGAATTAATAAATTGGTAGAATTAATCCATTCTAGGGAACATATTAAGAGGCATTTCTATTATACACTATTAACAGGAAACTATTTGAGATATTGTAATGCCTCAATAGCATTCTAGCCTCTTGTCATTACAGAGACATTTGACTACAAAAATCTTATTAGTGTAAGATATAAGTCTTGACTCACTTGCTGATGTGATCAGAAGTGACACAAGAAACCCTCTCTGGAGACAGAAAGTGATTCTTATTAGTGCACTGCCTTCAGCAGATGCTGCCTTAAAAGTAAGAACTTCTTACATTGAATCTTGGTCAAAATATTTAAATATATTAATCAGAATCAAGGAGTTTCAAAATAAAATAGCAAAAGCTATTATCACATCAAATGCAAAGAATACCTGTGATTCATTTGATTGTCACTTAAGTTCTAGACCAAATGGAAGTTGCTTTGTACAAGAATGTTAGGGTATACAGAGAAAACTGAAAGAGGTCATGATATGTTTCTTACTATATACTCAATATAGGTCTATATGAAGATTTCTTTCCAATATTCAAAGAACTCTCCATGGATTACAATTCAAAAAGATCCAGGCTATGAACCTTGAGTGTACTTTGATGTAGCCAAACAATTTATATACGGTGAGAGAAATCTAGATTTATCTTACAAGAACAAATGTGACTATATAATTTTGTAAAACTGATTAATATTTTAGGGTGTGTTTTTGAAAGCTATTCCTCTTTATAAGAAATGTATGATCTGCTCTAATTATTTGATATATTCAAGTTCATTTTTTCTTTATCTTCCTTCTGCCCCTATGACTCCTAACTTCATACTCATGACTCATTCATCTCTTTTCCATATTCTTCCTCTGAGTTCAGATATACAAATTAGCATATGAAAGAATCTTTTTTATTATTGATTATAAAATAGAATTATCTCATGTACTTTATCTTATCTTTTTCTAGCAATACATTGTGTAAATTCTTTCTCAACTTATTCAGCTCTAGTTAATTCTTTTTAATAAATGTAAAGTATCATGGAGTATCTGTGCTTTAATATATTATCTTAATTTGTTCATTTTTTCTAGTTTATCTTTTTCAATTTCAATGTAAGCATAGTTATGCAAAGGTTTTGTACTTATTCATGCTTTGTGTTCTTGTGATGAGTTCCTAGGAATAAAATTTCTGGGTTAAATATTCTACATATTTCCAATTTTAAGCAATACTACAGGACTGTTTTCCAAAATGGCTGTCACAGCTTTCCATCAGCATATTTTCCATCAGCAAAATGTAAAATTACCATTTCTAACTTTAAAGGAGAAATTACTAGTGAATTTTAAATTCTAACTTTGATTACTCTTCTGAACTTTTTGTTTTTTTTCTTATATAAATATTTTAAAGGTAATTTCTTAGTACCTTTTCAAAAATTTCTTCTATCCTAATTAAGGCACTTAAAGTTATACATTTTTTTCCCTCAGAATAGTAATTTGTCTACAGTTATCAGATTTTAATATAAATTACCCTCATTTGTATTGCTTTTATGTTGGGCATGATTTTTTCTCTCAATTTCTTAATTATTTCAAGGATGGTTTAGTGGTATGTTTCTTGATCTATACATACAATATTTTTACTTTTTTCTTTATAATTACATTAGGTTATAGTTTATTATTTAATATCTGCTAACATTTGTTCTGTGTTCAAGTATGTACTTGAATTTGTATGAATTTTCAGTAATCAAAGGAAAATAAATTTATATATTTTTAAGGCAATGTTTTACAAACAACTTGCCGATTGATTATTCGATTGATTATTCATTTATAACCTCACTTGTACTTTAGCTTTGATATGTATCAAATTTAAAGACTTGAAGTCTTCCTATGTAATCGTTTATTTTGTATATTTTCTGTGCATTTTTAACTTTTATATTTAGCTGCAACTTTATGTAACAAGATATCATGATATCTTTCCCATAGAATCATATCATTTCATAGTGACAGTTCTTTAAATTCTAACTTGTTGGGTATTAAAATGCCCATTGTCGTTCTATTTAGTATATCTCCTGATTTCTCCTTTGAGAGCCTCTTTTTCTTCACTTTTTAAATGACATTATCTTTAGTGTTTCTGCAAATGGCTCAAGTAATTGATTTTTAAATCCAATTTTTCTATTTCTTTTAATGGTACTATTTATTTATGTTTAGCATGAAGAATATTTATTAAATGTTAAGTGCTTTTCCTTCTTTGTATTTTATCTTATTATTTACTATATCATTCAACATCCACTATTGGGTTAGGAGTTCATTTACATTTTGTTCTTTGGAACTCACAATAAAACTCTTACTCTCTTTTATATTAAAAACGCATCCATATTTGTTTTGATAAATAATAGTACATGACTCTTCTTTTCTGTGCATCCTAATAAGATTGTAAGTTTTGGAATAATCTCTCTGTCACACCTTCATTTCCTCCTGGCACAAATTAGATGAAATGTAGAAATACATTTACTAGTATCACTTGACCCAACTCTGAGGCTTAAGGTTTTCTATTGTTCTATCTTTTCATAGGTGGAATTCTTTATGCTAGCAAACAATTTGGCATTATCCATTCATATTTAATTATATGTTCATAGATAATGATACACTAATTACCTGTTATGTAAACTTAATGAGATACACTATATATCTGTTTGTCTATCAAGAAACCATGGAATATCTATCGTATGTAACTGTTGTGGGCACCAGAATCTAGCCATGAACAAAACAAATACTTCTGCCTCCATGGAGCCTGCACTTCAGCAGACTTCATATCTTTTCTTGAATAATTGCCTTTCTCCATCTCAAATACACTGTCCTAGCTGGTTCATATTACATTAGTGTATTTTTTTCCTTTAATGGGCTAAGTGGACAACAATTTTTAAAATTTGACCAGTTTGGTTAATAATACCTCAAGGCATAGTCTTATTTCCAAAAATCTGTTGATGTTATTTTGCTACATTATAGCCTCCAATGTATGATAAGTGAAATGACAAAATTATATTTATCATTTGCCACTAAAACTCAATATACATATATATCCATATGTATAGATATGTATATATGGATATTTATATATTTATTTATATTATATTCATGTTTATATTGAGTTAAAAGAATCCAATCATTAGTTGGATAGGAATATGAAAGATATGAATTAAAAATGACATATATGTCTTAAGCAAATTGTTGATGGCTGTTATAATTTAATGAGACCTCTCTCATTAAATTATAAACCACATCTGGGGTGCAAGACTGTGTAGAAATGATGAATTTATATCAGAATACTGGGATAAAATCATGAGAGGACTGAAGTCACAAGCAAGAATATTTTAAATGTTCTCTGTCACTTGTAATTGTTCTTATCACTGCAAGGAGACAGAGAACACAGTGAAGATAACCTCCCCTTCCAAGAAATGCTTGAATTAACTTTAGGGCTATTGTGAGAATAGAAAGGTATAAGTTAAATTTCAGTGGGTACTCTTGGAAACAAAATGTATTTAATTAAGAAATTTAAAAACCTTACTACACAAATTTTTGATGTTAAATGTTCTCATGCTGAATGGTTATAATAACTAGTCTGAATATGGTACCACAAGGAAAAATGTGAATTTATTATAAATGATTTCAACTTTCCTATCATCAAGTGCTTTGTTACAGAAAAAAATACCTTGATGTTGATAAAATATTATGTCATTTAACATGTATTAAGCTCTAAGTATTATGTGTGTGTGTTAATATTAATGGTCTCATATTGAGTCTAGATAAAGTTCCAGATTTGGCATACAAGTTGTATTAAACTTGTTCATAATTATTTCATGTATGAATACTAACAATCATGTAAATCCTGTGAAAAACTGAAAACCACAGCACAGCACCAAGTGAAAATTAGTAATAAGTACATTTAATGTGGAAATGGATTTTTAAGAAGTCAGTGTCCATATAATAAGCAAAAGTTCCAGATTGAAAATTCCTGAAATTTGGGGTTGGGGTTGTGGCTCAGTGGTAGGGTACTTGCCTAGTTAAGTGTGAGGCACTGGGTTCGATCCTTAGCACCACATAAAAATAAATAAGTAAAGGTATTGTGTCTATCTACAACTAAAATTAAAAAACAGAGAAAATTCCTGAAATTACTCGTACTTTCTTAGTTTTGGTAGTCCAAAGAGGATTGTCTTATGCTTAGGGGTAGCAAAGGAAAACATTCATACAAAACTTATATTTCTGAGAACTACAAAGTTATTAATTGACTTAATTCTAATGAAATTTTATGAGGTATAGTTTACTATACTTTTTAAAATAAGAAAATTTAAGTAGAGAGAAAGAACAGCATTATTAGGCAGGAGGACATGCATTTGAATCCAGGTGGTCTAGTTACAGAATATATTTGCTTAACTAATATGCATATTACTTTGGTAAAAAGTACTCCTTCATTTTTCGCATGCATTCTGAAAATGAGTGCCTCCCTGCACTTGATAAAATTCTGAGGTGCAGAGATGAGAGAGGATTTGTCATAACCACTCTCTGCCAGTACTGAGGGTCCATTCTAGAGGTGTCACTGTGAATTTCAGGGATGTCTTTGCAGAATGAGCTCTCTTGGGTCTCCTGTGCTTGGCCATTTCCCCTCTTTTCCTTGGAGCTGCAGAGGTGGTAAGAAATAGAAAGATACCTTGGGAAGAATGTTCCTCATTTCTGACACATTTTGAAGGGCAGGTGTCCAGAGTGGACTGGATCTACTAAGAGGTTGGGCTGGCCTCTCTAAACCCTGCCTGTGGGCTCTCTCTACTTTGCATGTGCCATGGCCCACCTAAGTATTTCAAAGGACAAACCAGATCATTTTATTCTATCTATACTGTGGACAACTTACCCATAAGAATTAATAAATAGCCATCTCATAATCAAGTATAATCAGTAGTCTCCTCATGAAGCAAATTCATAGAAATTATAAAAAAGGACTTAGTATGTACAACAATAAGAGTACATTTCATGTTTTTGCAATGATAGATACTTAACAAAGAGACAAAGAGGAGTAGAGAGAAACCATAGTCACTGTTAGAAGCTGTTGGCCTGAAAAGCATAGGACCACTCAATCATGAAAGATAAAAATGAAATAAATATTTTAGGAGACTCAATATATTAAAAGAGACATAACAAATGAGATAACTGCCATTAGAGACACAGATATTTGAACAATATTGACCTGCAAGGCTGTTAATTCAGATTCCCAGACCTGGCGGTGAGGTGATGAAGAAAAGACAAACAGACACACAAACAGAGAAAAAACTGGGTCTCAGTGGTTGACTCCATCCCTAGTAGAGAGGTAGTGACACACAACAAGCTCAGCATATTTATTATATAGGTATAAACATCAAAAGGATTTACTGTGAGAAAGCTTCTTTAAAGTAAGCTTACCCAAGGTCATGACTATGAGCAGCCTGATTATGATTATCAGAGTGTACCCAAACTTTCTACCCTGTAGCAGCTGACATCTGAATCTCAAGATCAAGAACTGCTACCATTCCTATCCAGAATACAACAGTCACTAATATGCCATTATGTAAAAATGTGAGTGTGTAACCGATGTGATTCTGCAATTTGTATTTGGGGTAAAAATGGGAGTTCATAACCCAATTGAGTCAAATGTATGAATGATGATATATCATGAGCTCTGTAATGTTTTGAACAATCAATAAAAAAAAAAAAGAAAAAAAAAGATCAAGAACTGAACAGTGCTGTGACTGGCACAGAACTTCCTATTGAACAGGGAATCACCATAGCAACTGGGTAGTCTGAAATCCTCGACTTCTCACTGAGAGTTCCCAAGAGAGGCATCACTTCTGTGATAGTTCAAGACCCATAATTCAGTCACTGCTTTCAACATACAGGATTATGCTTATTTTAAGTATAATTATACTTATTTTAAGTATAATTACTTCTTGTAGAGAAAAGATGGAAAATAACATCGCTGGATCAAAAATATTTATGAAAAACAGCATCATTGAGAATAAAATGCTATCAAAATTAAATAGCAAAATAAAAACTTTTGATACATAGGATTATTGTAAAATTGTACAATGATGATTAATATACTGATGAGCTAGTCATTCAAGCCAATTGTTTTATTTCCTGCCGAATGCTGCCCAAAAGGGTAAAGAGAAGAATGTTAAAGTAAGATGAAGAGATTTGGAGGCTAGAACTAGAAGGGCTAATATGTATTAATAGTGGTGGCAAGAAGTGAGAAAGGGATAATGTGGAGGAAGGAACTATTTGAAAATAATTATCAAAATTTCTCAGATCTGAGGAAAATGGTAATTTTTTGCATCAAAATAATGCAAATATCTCTGCATTTAAAGAAAGTTCACATATTAGAATGCCTTAAAGACAATTTCAAACCTAAAAAATAAAGAAAGAAATATAAAATCTAACACAGGAAGAGATAACTTCATCCTGATAGAGGCATTTTATTTACATTACTGAATTTAAGGAGGAAACATAACTGTATATTTGAAATGTTTAGAAAATAATTGACATCATAATTTCATATTCCTTCAAATTATAATTTATAAATATTTTAAACATATAATTACTTAGATGGCTAACATACAGAACCTATAGAAAATATTTTTAGAAAATACATTATACAAGGAGAAAAATAAATGTATGATATACAAGAAGCAATAAAAAGGCATAAAAACTTGGGAGAATTATGCAACACAGGGTTATCATTTTTAATGAAATGTAGATTTTCATCACTGATTCATTGATATAAATATCTAAATTACCTAAGAGTCAAAGTTCACTCTGAAAATTTCAAAATGTTTAATTTTTATGCAAACTTAGTAAGATTGTTAAAAGTTGGAAAAAAATTGTTGAACATTGAATAAATTAATATTTGTTGCTAATGAAATATAAATCAAACTGATAGAATTAGCTTTCTATGGAGTTTCCCCTAAATGAGACTTGGTATATTTCATAATGAGAGTCACACAGAAATAAATACCTTTAGTGCTTGCATTATTGGAGAGGTATTGTAAAATAAAACAAAAAAGTCAAACTAAATGAAGAATAATGTCTCAAAGCATTACCAAGATTAATTTCCAAGTAAGAATTTGGGTCTCTAGTCTTTAGAAAGGACAACTAAGAATTGCTTAATTAATAGGGAGAAGCTTTATGGATGAAAATGAGGCTTGATGTACCTAAAAAAAAATCAGAATTTGATCTGTATAAGCAGACATTCTACATAGAGAAAATGCATAGACTCACTACACTTTAGACAACAATGAGAGAATCGTTTGACCTGTTATAAATGTTCTGTGCTATAGAATAATGTAAAATTAATTCAGAAAGTAATTTTATGTAAAAGTTCATCAGAAAAAAAATACCTAATAATTTAAAAAAATACATAAATGAATAAATGAGTTGAAAAATGTTTCAGTCACTGCTGTGACTAAAAGACCAACTAAAGTAATTGTAGAGAATAAAAAGTTTATTTTGGGGACTTGCCATTTCAGAGACCTCAGTCCACAGACATTGGGCTCCATTCCTGTGGGCTCTAAGGAAAGCAGGACATCATGATGAAAGAGTGTGGTGGAAAGAAGTAGCTCACATGATGATCAGAAAGGAGAGAGAGAGCTCCACTTGCCAAATACAAATATATACCCCAAAGCCATGCCACCAGTACTTACCTCCTCCAGTCACATCTCAATTGCCCATAGCTACCACTAAATTAATCCCTCTTAGGGGATTAATTCAATGATTTGGTTAAGACTCTCACAACCCAATCATTTCTCCTCTGAACCTTGCATTTTCCCACACCTGAACTTTTGGGGGACATGTCACATCCAAACCATAACAAGGAATGAGTGAATGAATTCCATAACAGGTCTCTTTTGTTTAAGAAACTCTTTTGTAAGGGTAAAGATAGTGAGATACCTACATAAATATGAAAGTAAATAATTCTAATGGTAAAAGTTGTGGAGGGATTCATGAAAGTTCACAGTTAGAAATTAACTTGGAAATCCTAAGTGTGAGAAAGAGTATCATAAATATGAAAACATCTGGAAAGTTCTTCAAGCTACACTGAATAAATGCTAGAAATGTTGGCAGTATTCAGAAACATGATAAGAAAAAATTCTACCAAATTTCAAACGTTTCCCATGATCTTGATTCCTGACTTTTTTATAGAAGGAAACTCGGGGGTGTGTACCCTTGGAAATTCCAGGTTGTAATCTGATACGCAGAATAATGGTCCTCCAAAGATTCCCACTGCCTAATCCCCAGGATGTGTGAATATGTTACAATACATGGCAAAAAGGGTATTGAGATTACAGGTGGAATTAAGGTCACCAGTAAAGTGAGAAGGGAGATCATACTGACTTATCCAGTTGGACCTGAAATAATCACAAGAGTCCTGACTGGAGGAAGGAGGAGGAGACAGAAAGACAGTAACACAGTAATGTGAGGTGAAGTGGGAAAGACACAGCTGGTCCCTATTGGTGTTGAAGATGCATGAGGTCATGAGCCAAGGAATGCATTCAGCCTGTGGAAGCTGGAAAAGGAAAGAAATCAAATCTTTTCCTGGATTAATGAAAAGAACAGCCATGTTCATATCTTGATTTTAGCCTAGTGAGACCCAGTTTGAATACTTTCTCTAGAACATTGGTATAAATTTGTGTTCTCTAAAGCTACTAAGTTTGTGGTATTATAGCAGTAATAATAATAATAATAATAATAATAATAATAATGACAACAACAACAATAACAACATTACAGACACTCTGTAATGCTGTTATACTCATTGCTTTCCAAATATCAGTGAAAGTAATATGCAAATACTACCACTAAGATAATTGTTATTAAAATAGCTAGGTACTGGGTTAAGTTCTTTTTTGTATAATTAAATGAAAACTCATTTTCTAACTATATAAAAACAAAAATTAAGCTCATTTGTGCCAACTTATGATACAGGTTGTGTCTTTTAAAGGCCGTTTGTGGAAAACTTCATAGTTGGCATAGATGGAGATAGGACCCAAGTGGTGGATGAGATAAGCATCCATATTTCATTTTAACTACTCATGTTGGTTATCTCCTAAGCTATCATTGGACCTCTTCTTCTACCCTTGCCTCCTGGACAAAGTTGGACATTCTGACAGGACGCAAAGAAAGCATTTTATCCTGAGTGTCTGCCTGTAGCTCTTGGAGAGCACTAGGATCCCTACTACTTTGGTTGCATTCCTTCACTCACCACCTTCCTTTATAGACTTGAAGCAGATGTTGCTTAGGTCTCTATAGTGATAGCGGCTTATTCTTAAGTGAATGTTAAATCTCCTTAGAAGAGCCTAGGCTAAGGCAATCACCTTGAAAGATTTCCAAAGATTGTTGCCTATAAATCATTTTCTGGTTTTCATCACTCTACTGCTAATTGGATGTGTATTAAGCTCTGACAAACTGAAATATAGGTGAACGCTATAAATACCTTTTACTTCTAACATTTTATATTAGTTCCTTTGCTCAAGCTGCCTACTCTTCTGGGAATTTCTTTTCCTACATTTTTACAAGTCCAACTTGTACTTTCGTTGCAAGCTTCAGAGTAAAACCCACCTACTCCATGAACCATGTCTTGATCCTCCAGTTCAAAGTCTTCTTTTTCTTTGGAATTCCATTTGTTTGTGGGGGTTGGGTGGTACTGACCATAGAAGCTATTTGTAATTCCTGAATTCCTTCTAGGTATTAGAGATTTTACTGATGGTACCTCATTAATAACATCAAAAAAGGTGTTAATCAATTTCACTTTTCCAAAACAAAGAAACTAAGACTGAAAAAACTTAAAAACCTCATCCAGGTTTATCCATCTCATAAATTGTGGTGTGAGCAAGCTTCCCAAAGGGGCAGGATCTTACATTCTTATCTACTAAGATCCAGTGACAGATATCCATAATTGTGTATGATTTGTTAAGCATAGAAGAAAATTGTAAATAATATGTGGGATATTTAGAGAATAAATGAATGTGGTCAAATTTATGGGACAAAATGTGCAAAAGCTAAAGAGGACTTCTTTACTGCACAATGAGGAGGTTCAACAAGGTAAGGAAATGGGAAGTGGGTGAGCAGAAAGAAGGACCTAATAGGTCTATGCTCAACTTCTCCATTCTCTCCTTGGAAGAGTGCAGTATCCTTGAAACTAGGATACTTTTAACAAGGAAATTCAGGGTTAGCTAATTTTCCCTCCTTTGAAATCCTGAATCTAGAATTTTAGACAAGGTCTACATGATTCTAAAGCCCAAATATTTTTTATTAAATTATTCCTATCTCTTTTAACAGAAATTAAGGTCTAATTATTAACCATAAGTTACCTTAAAACAGCATCATTTCTTGATGAGAATCCTTTATCTCTTAGTAGAAACTTGTAAAATGTTGGAGCTACTCTTGTGCTGTCAGCAATCTTTACCTGGGATTGGAAATGGTGATCTTAAAGTCCCAGGTGATTGAGGCCAAAATGCAGTGGGAACATAATATCCTGCAAGTTAGGCAGGTGCTGTTTCATCATTTCATCAATGTTAGTCAATAAGAGTGACTGGCAGAGAAATGCTCTTTCATTTGTGCTCAAAATAACACTTAGCTTAGTAATCACCTAGGGGTGGACAACCCAGCTGTATCCCATTAAAACAATTTTGAATGTATTTCAGACAAAGGCTTTAAAAGCCACAGTACCTTCTTTCCTCTACTATAAAACCCAAAATCATAAAACCAAAAATGTGTTCTTTTATCTTATATATACATATATGCATATATAGATCCTAATCTTTTATTTATATATTAAAATATTTACTCACAAATAATTTATTTTCAGCCAATAAAAATTTATCACACAGATATTGCTACAAATCTTATCAGCAATATGGGAGATCATAGTGGCACACACTGTCTCTTCCAGGTCACCTTGTGAAATTACAATCATGAAGGAAAACTGAGCCTTGCATTTGATTTTCATGGCTCTAATCTTAGCAAGATTGATAGGAATGAGCTGGGCATGCTGGCGCACATCTGTAATCTCAATGGCTCCAGAGGCTGAGGCAGGAGGATCCCAAGTTCAAAGCCAGCTTCAGCAACTGCAAGGCACTAAGCAACAAAGTGAGACCCTGGGTCTAAATAAAATACATAGTAGGGCTGGGGATATGGTTCAGTGGTCAAGAGCCCCTGAGTTCAATCCCCAGTACCACCCCCCCTCCAAACAAACCCCAGTACCACCCCCCCACCTCCAAACAAACATCAACCAAAAAAAATTAATAGGAGGAAGAAATTCCACACATGGAAAATAGAAGCAGTTTTGAAGAGTGGTCAGTGGAAAGTTAGATGCTGGTCAAGTGGTGTCTTCCCTGTAACATCATCCCTTCTATCCTTGACACTAGAATCCATAAAATGCCGGGAAGTGGAAATAAACTCAAGTAAAATGCCAAATATATAACTTTTCCATTTCAGGTACCTAGAACATGTGCAGAAAGGAAAAATACTTAAAAGGATTTTAAATTTTTAATTATTAATGGACTTGAGCACCTTAATTTTTTAAACCAATACCAACTAAGACATAAGGATATTTTATGGCCTAAGAGTAAAGAGTTTGTGAGACCCTGTCTCTAAATAAAATACATAAAATTTGCCAAATTTTTATGTCCCTCTGGTAAAATATTACAATTTCAAAAGCCACATTAGAAGAAAATATTTTTAAATGCTTTCCATAAACAGTTTGTTCAAATTAATAATAGAGTCTCCATCAATATGTAAACTTCTTCTTTTTTTTTTTTTTTTACAATGGCAGTGCCCCTCTTCCATTATAATAATGAAGAGATACTACTTGAATTCATTTTAGAGACTTTTCCGTATCACAATAGTATGTTTTTCAAGGTCTGTGATCATTTTCAGTGTTGATATAAGCTTACCTTATAATTAGCACTGACAAGATAAATCCTAATGTTTCAGGCACAATAGATTGTGTTTTCCAATTTCAAACTCATTTGAAATCTGTTTTGCTCCAAATTAATACTAAATGTTATTTTGGAAATATTGAGGTTGTACTGTTTAACAAACACAACTATTTTTGTTTATTTTAAAGATAGTCATTAGCATTACAATATAAATTAACTGGAGAAGAAAGAGCTTGATTCCTTATTGTTACTATTTTTCCCCAATCAAATCCAGCTACTCTTTTCACAATATTTACTAATGTTTTAATTTAAAAAATATGCAATTAAATGTTGCAAAACTACCTAAAGCACAAGTTATACATGCATCATGAATCAGGATTTTGCATGAGGAAGATATCTCTGATCTCCTGAAGAAATTTAGTTAATGAATGACTTAATAACGTTGTTAATAAGGCCTGTAGAGTAGTTTCCACAGCTTAGACTCTAGGGATAGGGATGTTGAAAGTTTTTTCTGTGAGTGTACAGTGATTTTTAGTTTCCCCTCTGCCTAAGCCTTCAAAGATACGGTTTAAGGTTAACAAATATTTCTCTACTCAATTTATTTATTTTCCAAAATACTTAATTTTTTTCTGTAAGATTTGAAAAATTCTATTGACAATAGTCATATGCCAAATTATTTTTTTTGCTTGAAAGTAATTACAAGGCCAAATGAACATAAAATAACAACAGAACACTAGAATAGAGAGACTACTTTTCTGTGATATCTATTCAGCTTTGGTGGATTGGATGTGTGAGCACAAGGCTTCCATCACACAGAGTTGATAATGTAATGAGCTAGATTGATTGTTGAGCCTCATTAAGAACACAGAATGTTAGAGAGACTTTTAAAAAGAAAATGACCTGGTCACAGAAGAAACTAAGAAATTATGACAAGAAAGTTGAACTGTTGAATGATAGAACTAGGCTATGTGAAATAGAAGTTGGTGGGGGACAGGGATAGAAAAGAAAAAAAAATTAAAACAGCTATTTACTTACTTTATAACATTAGGAGTTTTAAAAACGATAGGAATTGTGAGGAGTTAACAATTCTGAAGTACATAGCAAGGAAGAAAAATAATTGTGTCCATTATTAGGAAAGAATCATCATTTTAAGAGTGCACATATACATTAAAATTGTTGGTGAGATATACATATGTAGATATCACAGAAGCAGGCACAGATCAATAAAAAGAGCATTATAGAAGTAAAATTCTGAGACCATTTTTATGCAGTTGGCAACTAAAATCTAGAATTGTAGTCATTCTCCAAGGAAAATGATACATGTGATCCTGCTACTTGGGGAACCCCTACCTGCTTGGTATTCATTTAATTCTCTGGAAGTTGAAGACAAAGACATTGTACCCTTTTATCAGGGTCCATGCACTGGGCACCTGCTCAGTAGGATCTGTGGCCTCTTAACCACTCTCCACTCCTGTATCTTACCTCAGAGGGCCTGGTGTTTGAGCTACTTAAATGAGAGGAAGATTATTTACATACCATGTCTTTCATTTTTAGGTTTTTACTATGACAAGTTCATTTTTTATTTTTAAATATCCTGTCTTATTTTTTAAATCTTCCTGTCAAAATGAGAACATACATTTTTAATTGAGTTAATTTAAATTTGACTAGGACAATAAGGCCATAGTTTAATAATCCAGGAATAGAAAGTGAAAATCTTTCATCTATTTTACCAGCTGGCTTGGTACTTCAATCCCTTCTAAAATAAAACCTTCCCCCTCTTGTCTTTGTTTTCTTTTAATTTCCAGAATGTCTTTATGAAAATACATTAAAACATAGATTATTTTCCAACATTTTGCAAATAGCATCCTATTATGTGCCTTGTTTTGTATCTGGCTTTTTATCAAGCAAGACACAAATATTAATATATCCATACCTAGAAATATCCTAGTTATTTTGTATAGCTGGCTTTTTTCCCCGCTATGTGTGCTTCAATTTGTTTAATTAATTTCCAAATGACGGACATTTGGGTTATTTCCAAATGTTCCCAGCACATGTTCTCAATACAACTGCAGCAATTAATTAATCTGAATATGGAAATTTTATATTTATGTAAATACATCTTATACTAAATTCCAATACCAAAATTATGTTTTAATTTCTGTAGAACATAAACACATAGTTTCTGTTTGCCTTAGATTTATACAATATTTTTATATGAATTAATGTAGTATACTCTAATAGTATGATATTTTAAATTTTTTTTTAGTTGTAGATGGACACAATATCCTTTTGTTTATTTTTATGTGGTGCTAGGATGGAGCCCACTGCTTCACATATGCTCAGCAAGCACATTGAGCCACAATCCTAGCTCAATAGTATGATATTTTTAAAAATTTTCCAGATAGTCTTCAACAAAGAATAGCTATGTGATTTGGGGAAAGTTATTTAAAATTATTTTGAATCCAGTTTTTGTTTGTTTGCTTTTGGTTCTCGGCAATGAGCCCAGGGTCTCCTGCATAGTAAGTGAATAATCTATCTTTGAGCTATATCTCTAAACCCATAATCAGTTTCTTTTATCAGGTAAATATAGAATAGTGATCATTTCTATCCTATTGAGTTTTTTTTAAACAATGAATTAATATGCATTCCATGTTCAAATATTCCCTAGAACAAAATGTTCCAAGTGTGCTAGCCATTATCACTGCTATTTTAAATATTTATGGAATTAGCAACAGGTAATGATATTTTTGTGAAATATTTGAATTAAGCATAACGTTAAAAATTCTCACAAAATAGTTGGTGAGGCATTTTTTGGTTTTGTGGTTTTAAATATCTTGTAAGTCATAAAGTTCCTTAGCTCTACTAGTTGATATAAATTCCTAGAGCAAGGATTCAAATTTTTGAAAATGGATATAAATCCACATTTTTGTACTTGATTTCTTTTCCACATTCATCATATTATATTACTGGCAAAAAAATTAGGTTTGAAATCTGACTCTAAAAATTTAGGTTTGAATGAGGCCCCTCTGCCCCTCTGATTGTTTCTTCTTGGTGACCTTGTGATTATATAAACATCAGTTGTCTTGCAGTGTCAAATTTCAAGCACTGGGCATTTTTGCTATCTTAGTTAAGACTAATTTGTTGAAATAAAATGAAATGAGTTTAAATAAAATGATCATCTAGTGGTTCCTTCCAAGTGGTGAAATGCCCACTGTCCCCTCAAGGAACTTTTTATGTGAAAATTTATACACATTATATACTTGCTGTAAAATTTATTATCAACTAGGCCAATTTTTTAAAGTGAAGGAGAATAGTATTTAGCAATTTTGTAGGAAATGAGTTAAATTACTGTGAACAAACTAAGAAGAACTGCCATCCTATGTTGACATGTTTTGTATAGGAAAAGTAAGTGTATGTGTAGGTTGTAATGCTCTTCTTGCCCTGAAGTGACGATCTCTACACCCTATAGGTGACTTTTTTCAAACTTTTCTATAGACTGAGGGGCATAAGTTGAGAGAGAAGGATGGAGATTTTTAGTTTGCTGAAAAATTTGATACGAAGAGGCTGTGTGTGATGCAAACTATGGAGTAGTTTAAACTCATCAACTTTGTTCTGAGCCATCAGTAACTCACAGGATGACTTCTATCAATCACTCCAAATAACATCTCTGGTCTATTTGCTCATCTGTAAATTAAGAGAGTTCAACTGATGATCTTTACATTTATTTCCTTGACTTTTTTTTTTTTTTTTTGCAAGTAACAATTATTTTTCCTATTTCAGTTTTAAAAGTTCCAATAAATTAGAATTGTAGTTATATAATCCTTATTTGCTATATGGGAATATTTACTACTTGACAAAACTTGAGGAAAATATCAGCAGTGTCAAAACAATTGAAGCCAATGTAAAGAGAAACTGGTAATGTTTTTTCATATTCTTCCATTGTCTTTCTGTGAATTCACATATTGTTTACCCTTTCCCTTTTACTACTCTTTTATTTTCCTACTTGGGATGTCTATTTGTGAATTTCTACTATGGGGTGGAGATGTCTGACTCCCACCCTAATAAGTGTTACTTTTGTGTTCCTTTTTATTGAAAGAACTAATATAAATTATTTCTATAGACAATAAATTGTCAGGATTTAAAACATTATTTAAAAATTCCAGCAATAAAAGCTAATTTTAATATGAATAAATTCTAGGTTATTTGGCAAATCCATCACAACTAAATCATATAAAGTTATAGACATAAAAGTAAGAACCACATGCATGTCAAAAGAAACATCTTCTGTTGTAATATTCTTTTAAAATGTTCCGTAAATAATAGATATGATCATTAATACTGGGTTTCCACATAATGTCACCAAAATGTGCTATGTAAAAATATATTATTTTTACTTAAAAATAATTTAACCAATTATCTGGTTTACAAAATGTCATAGATTAATCTGATTAAGTATCTTGAAAAATCAAAATTCACTGAATTGTTCACTGAATTGTTATCATGCATAAAACTGCATAAATGCTGGGCATGTTTACTTGAAGAGAAAGACATAAAAGCAGTAATTGCATACTGTTTACTTTGTAAAGAGTGACACTTGTTTTTATTGAGAAATTAAACAGGAACATTTGGATTTTTATGATTTATAGTGATAAAGAAGAGTTCATGCCAACTTCATAAATTAGTCCCAGTGACTAATTTAGACATTTGCATTCATGAAAGTTCAATGTCTCTACACTTCTCTTATAAAAGAAAATAGAATACAATTTCAGAGAAAGGAGAAGGAACAGAATCCATACTAAACACTTACAATTTTCTTTTTTTCCTCAGAGATACAGGGTATACCTTTACAATTGGTTGATAAATATAGTGTTCCACTGTTACTCAAAACCTTGTATCAAATAATAAACTCCTAGAGATGCAATTAAAGACCAGATATAATATACAAAAAATTTATTATATTGTTCATAAAATGTTTGTAAAAATTGAACATTTATATGCATCTATCATTCTCATATGGCAAACCATTGTCAATTTGCATACACTAACTGATTAAAACTCTGCATTTGGTTTTGGGAATAAATATTAATGTTATTATACTGACATGTATTACGTACTTTTCTGAGAAATAGACTACATTATTCATTCTATGGCCATTTTCTCACACAGTTGTCATGACAACCAAATGAAGAAGGTGTTATGAGAATAATGATTCTATAATTGAGGAAACTGAGGCTTTAAGAGGTTAAATAACTTGCCTAAAATAACAGCTAGAAAGAAAAAGAATCAGCACTCCAATCCAGACCAGTCTGTATGTGAAACACGTGTATTTACTGCCTTTCTGTATCCTAGGACTAATTATATTTTGTACTAGTAGATGATTAGGCATGGCTGTGATTGCTTTGTTCATTATCAACATAGGTTGATTCTTGACTCAAAAAATATTATAGTAACAGCTAATAATTATGGTGGTATTATCATACGGGAAGCTACATGCCATGGACTGTTTTATTTAATCTTTGACTAAAACCTTACAGGTAAAAAAGTATTATCTTTATTTTAAAGAGGAAGGAACCAAGATTTAGAAAAGTTAGATGCCTTGCACCAGGCCTCATGATCAGTAAGAAGGGGAGCTGAGACAGGAGTTGAACCTCAGAGTCTGTGCTTTAAACAAATATCTTGTAGTAAGTACTTCAGAAACTAAGTAGTACAAAATGTTTTACTTTGTCATGAAAAGAAATCCTGCTGATAATAATTTAACTTTAATTCAATGTGCATGTACCAACAAGTACAATATGCAGAAGAGAAAAATCTGTAGAAGAAACCATACTGAAAAATATTTCAACCTTCAAACCTGTCTGGAAATCCAGAAAAAAATGAGAAAGAAAAATCTCAGAAGAAAATATCTGTTATGAGCTTATTATTTTATTTAAACTGTATTAGAGTGCATGAGTTCTCGGTACAAAGTGACAGACTTCACTATTTTAGTAAAATAAATGTGCTTTCATTTAAAATTTTAAAATTTCATTTTTCTTTAGTTCACATACTCTCACAGACAGCAAGATATTAAAAAACTAAAAGAGGTGAAAATAAGAGTTAAAACAAAATTGTACAAATTATTGAATTAAGAAATATGAAAAATTTCTAAATTGAACATCTTATAGTAATTATGCTAATAAGATAAATGTAGAAGTAGTTGAACAAATCTGTGGTTGTTATGATTTGGATCTGAAGTGGCCCCCCAAAAGCTCATGTGTTAGGTAATGCAGCAATATTCAGAGGTGAAAAAATTAGATACCAAGGCCTATAACCTCACCAAAGGATTAATAGAGTTGATGGATTAGTACTTAGAATAGACTATGTGTGGTAACCAGAGTAGGTGGGACATGGCTAGAGGAAGTATATCACTGAAAGTGTAGTCTTGGGGACTAGATCTATCTCTGACCCCTCCACCCCACTGCTTCCCAGCTTCTGTGAGCTGAGAAGTTTTTCTCCATCTTGCCTTTCCACCATGATGTTCTGCATCACCTTAAGTCCAGAGCAGTGGAGTTTGGTTGATGTTCTGGCCCTGTGAGACCATAAATCAAAAATAAACTTTTGTTCCACTAATTCTTGGTAATAGTGATCAAAAATTGATAAAATCAGTGATAAATGCAAGGTATACATTGATATCATCTTCCTTTTTAATTTCTACTTGAATGGAAAGAATGTTATAATTGTAAAAGGACAACAAACAGAGGGAATAAATAATAACTGGCAAAAAAGTCAATAATTTGGGTAATAGAAAACTGGTGAGGCTTTTACCCACCTGAGCATACAAAATTCCAGGTAATGATAGAGAGGGATTGTGTTAGTTAGCTTACTTAACTTATTTTGCCAGTTATTATTTCTCTTCAGTGACATAATGTTATTGTAATAAATATGTGTGACAATAAACTTACAGTTGGCCATGTTGTTTTAGAACTATTGCAAGGCAGAACATCATGGTGGGAGTGCAATGAAAGACCAAAACTTATGGGGGAACAAAAGTGAGAGAGGAGGGGTCAGGGTCCCACAATCCCCTTACAGGGCACATCCTAATAATAAAGATCTCTCACTAGGATCCACCTCTTTAAAGTCCCACTACCTTACAATAGAACCACTCTAAGGTCCAAGGCTTTAATATATGAACCATTGAAGGACATTGAACATCCAAACTATAGCAAGTAAGTGGCAAAGAGTTATGTTATAGAAAATCACATAGATTTTAAATCAAAGATGTTTATTTCCTCAGAAAAAAAAGTTTATGTGTAAAAATAAAAGAGAAAGATTGGTGGAAATTCCATGTAAGGAGACCATTAAATCATAACATCATGAAATACTTAGAAAGGTAGAAAATGGATGATAATATCCTTATATTATATAAAGATAAGGCATAATGATGGCACTATGCTTCCCAATTGTAACTGAAGAGATCTAGAAAACAATTGGACAAATGCCTTCAGAACTTTGAGTAAAATTTGCTTTCAATGGAAGGTTCTATACCTAGTCAATTAATCAAGAATAAGGAGACTATTTTCATAAGTATGTGATCTACAATATTTTTTTCTCTTATCACCTTTTCCTGAGAAGTCAAAGATAACATATATACCAAAATAATGAAATAAGCCAAGAAAGATAAAATATATGATTGAAAACAGAGGTGCCAGGAGAAAAACTTTAAATAAAAATTTTAGGATAATCATGAAAGGTAATTCTGGAACCACAGCTATAAAACAAGTCAAATCTGAGCCAAAGGAGAAAGACCACAGGAGGGAAACTATCTGAAGGGGAAAATGAAATTAATCAACTATCTAATAGGCTTTACTATTGGGAAATTATTTTGGAGGCTATCAAAGAAAATGGGGATACTTAGCTCTAGTTATAGATATAACTAAGCAAATTTAAATGAGAAGTTATTAACTCTGAAGAACACAAAAATGAATAAAGAATGGAAACATCATAATATAGTAAGTAGTCAATAGTAACAATATTTATGTAATACAAAAAATATAAATTACATTTAAATCTATGAGTCAAAATAGATGGAAGGAATTTTATGGATGGGAATACTAGAATGAACAGCTAAAATATTTGAAACCCTTTGCCTTTAGAGGAATGCTCTTAGGAGTAAGAGAAACACTGAGCAGCTCTTTTTCATTTTGAATCTAAAGCATCCTTTCATTTTAACTTATAAATGTGTTACATTGACGATTTTTTATCATTTGAAAATGTGTTTAAACCAGAGAAAAACTACTTCATTGTATCTGACAAAAGGTTTGAATTTATAAACTTTGACTTCTCTATGATAGAATTTAGTTTTTTATTAATATGTAATTAACTCCACTCTTCATTACACATAAGAAAATGTACTTAAGATGATAAAATATTTTGAACTAAAAAAAAGGATCATTTGTTAAATTAGCGTTATCCCTTTGTACATAAACTGAATATAAAAACAAAAAAAAAATGGTTTAATTTATGCTTTATTAATTGACTGAAAATCAATATATACAGAATTCTATCTTGGACTTTTTTGTAAAAAAATTGTTAAATTAAAATATTTTTGTGAAGTTTAGTAGTGGTGTTTATCAATAATGATCATTAATACAAGTTTCATAATCAAGCCAGGGATGTTAAGTAAAAGAAACTGTGATTATTTTAATATAGTCAATATCAATGAGATATCTCTTAGTTTTTGACCACTGTGTGCAGTTGATTGCTGGAATAAAATGTATCGATTATTAGGCCTCACTAATATTAACAATTTAAGATTCATTATAAAATTTATTCATGTCTCAGATTATATTGGCAGAATTTATAAAGAAAGTGACATAAAAATAAACAATATCCAAAGTAGGTGAGGGAGAATATTGAAATATCAAATATTGAATATCAAAACTTTCTCACAAATGTTCAGAGAATATATTTCCCAGAAAAGTTTATTAAATTTTATGAAATGTCTATATTATAGTCCTACCCTTTCCACCTTATTCTTTTAATGAGGTTAAATACATTAATTGAATCTCTTGTTTATACAATTATTGATCCCTGGGCTTAAATATACTACATCATAAGGTTATATTATTTTAATATGCTTCTGAGATTTATTTGCCAAAGAAATTATATTTAGTTTTTAAGACACTGCAAACTATTTTCCAGGGTGGTCCTACCATATCACTTTTCCACAGAAATGTATGAGGTATTCAGTTTCTCCAAAGCCCCAGCTAAACATGATAATGGCACTGTATTTTAACTATTCCAAATAACTTTAATGATGTTTCATTATGATCTTAATTTGCATTTCACTAGCGATTTATAACTTTTAATTTTTTTCCTATTTTAAATAAACTGTTAAATTATAGAATAGTTTCAGCTTTACAAGAAAGTTGTGATGATAATGCACAGATATGCCATAGAGTTGTACTCAGTTAATATGGTGGAACTCATCCCACTCATGAGAGCTTCACCTTCATAGCATAATTACCTCTCCAAAACCCACCTTCAAATACTGTCATATGGAGATTAATTTTCAATATATGAATTTTAGGAGGGCATAACATGCATGCATAATACTAACACATGTATGCACATATATGTATAATATTTTTGTCACTGTTTCTATCTTACACTAAACATGACTGGTGTTTCCATCTCTACTTTGTCATCAAATAAATAATTCTACCTCTTTGCCCTTGCTTAGGTAAAACTTCTTGACATCAGTGTGAAAACCGGCTCATACCATACTGTTTTAATCAGCTTTTCCTTACTGTGACCAAAAGACTCAACAAGAACAAATTAGAGGAGAGAAAGTTTATTTTGGCTCATGGTTTCAGAGATTCAGTTCAGTTCATCTTCCACCTCAGACTTTGGACTCAAGGTGAGGAAGAATATCATGGTGGAAGTTCATAACAGAGAAAAACAGCTCAAGATATGATAACCAGAAAGCAGAGAGAGCTACGCTCACCATAGACATGTCCCCAGTGACCAGCTTCCTCCAGCTACACCCTACCTGCCTTCAGTTAACACCCATTTTATCCATTCAAGTGATTAGGGTACAGCTTTACATACTTGTATTGTCTCAGATATGAACTTTGGGGAACTCCTTATATATAAGTCATAACACATCCTTCATTCATTTACTTATTTATTTAATCCTAGTCTACATACACTATGACTTGTTAACAGGGTTTTCCATGGGAAGCAATATAGAGAAAAGTTGTTTTGTAGAGTTTCTGCAGAGTCTCTTTTATCCTAAGTATTAAAGTTCCCATTCATTTTCAAACTTATTTAGGGTATCACTTTTCCCCCCTACACTCTCTTCAATGAGAATATAGATTATTTCATGTATCTATAATAAAATTAGAGTAATTGTGGGAATCTGCAGACTCTTCTAGAATTCCCTGTACTATCACTTGGCAACAGGCATTTAAGATTCATACATCTTCTTTCATGGCTTGATAGCTCATTGCTTTTTATCATGGAATACAATTCCATTGTCTGAATGTATCAGAGTTTATGTATTCATCTATTATAGGACATATTTATTTTTCTTTGTTTTTTGGCAGTTATGGAAAAAAATGCTACAAACTATGGTAAAATTTATTGACATAAATTTTCCAATTAGTTGAGTAAATATCTAGGAGCATGATTGCTAAATTATAATATTATGTTTTGTTTGTGAGAAACTTTCAACATTTTCCCAAGGTGTCTTTACCATTTTAAATTTCTATTAGCACCTAATGAGAAGTCCTGCACCTCAACCTGCTAGGAATTTGTAATATTATGTTTGTGATCTAGACATTCTAATAGGTGTATTAGAGAATGTTGTTGTTTTACCTTTCATTTCCATAATGACAAATAAGCATTTTGTCAAATGTTGGTTTGCCATTTGTATATATATATTTTTTTTTTCTGCATGAAGTACCTGTTCAGATCCTTTTCCCATGGCTTGTTTCTTCTGTGTTTGCTTTCTTCTTGTTTTTTGAAATATTTGCTTATTTTGAATGTAAGTTGTTTTGGATTTGTGCTTTGCAAATA
Organism: Callospermophilus lateralis; assembly: GCF_048772815.1. Lineage (NCBI taxonomy): Eukaryota > Metazoa > Chordata > Mammalia > Rodentia > Sciuridae > Callospermophilus > Callospermophilus lateralis. Next base: position 80,131,530 of record NC_135310.1, on the reverse strand, counting down.
TTTTCTCCCAGTCTGTGACTTGAATTTTCATTTTCTTAACAGTATCTTTTATAGTGCAAAAGGTTTTAATTTTATTGAAATCCAAATTTCTTTTTTCTCATGGTTTGTGCTGTATCTAAAAACTCATCACTAACTCCCAGTTTATACATAATTTTCTATGCTTTTAAAGAAGTTTTGTAATTTTTCATTTTGTATTTAGCTCTATAATTCATCTTGAATTAACTTTTATTTAAGTGGTAAGATTTTTGTTTATATTAATTTTTCTATGTAAATTTCCAATTATTATAACACCATTTGTTGAAAAGATGATCTTTGTCTACAGTGAATTGTTTTTAATTGAATTTTTTAAAAAAAATAGTTGACTATAGCTAAGGAATCTATTTCTGGGCACTCAGTTATTTCTACAGATCTGTGTTTATTAATTTACCAATAACATATATTTTGCTTACTGTGGCTACTCAAGTTATTTATTTATTCCTCGTATGTGAGGTTTGATAAATTATATCTTTCAAGGATAGTCTATTTTCATATAGTTTATCAAATTTACCAGTATATACTTGCTCACAGTAGTTATTATTTCATTGTCTGTGGTATTACTCAGAATTATCATTCTTTCTTTCTGATATTAATTTATGTCCCTTCCCTTTTGTTCTGGGTTATCCTGCTAGAGATAATCAATTTAATTGATTGTTTCATAGAACTTTTTAAAAATTTATTTTTATCTACCATTTTCATGTGTTTTGGTTTCTGTGTTTTCTACTATAATGGTTATTATTTCCCTTTTCTAGCTTTAGTCTTAGTTTTCTCTTCATTCTCTAGCTTTCTAAAATATTTCCTCTCTAAAAACTTTTCTCTATAAATTGAGAAGAAAGAATTTCTTCTCAATTCTATAAATTTTCCTCTAAGCATTGATTTTTCTGAATTTCATGTGTTTTGGGAAGTTGAATTTTTGTTTTCATTTAATTCTAAACATTCTAATATGTTTCTTGAAACTTCTTGTTTGACCTCTGCATTATTTGAAAATGTGTTGTTTAATTTCCAAATTTCTGTTTTTTTTCCCAACTCTCCTTTGTTATAGATTGCTAGCTTAATTTCCTTGAGACTTGAGAACACATCTTGACTTCTGTTCTTTAAAAATAAAATCAGTGTGTTTATGGCCCATAATCTGGCATTTCTTGATTGAATATTCCATTTATCTTGAAAAGAACTCATACTCTGAAGTTATTGAATGAAATATCTATACTTGTCTGGTAAATCAAGTTCATTGATAGTACTATTCCAGTGTAATTGCCCCTACTGATTTTTCACTCTGCTGGGTCTACCAATTATTAATAGAGAGGTTTGGGGATGTTCCAACAATAATAGTGGGTTTGTCTATTTCTCCTTGGAATTCTATCATTTTTTGACTCACATAGGTGAATTATTTAAATGATTACTGAATCATGAAAACATTAAAATATATAAGAAAATTGAAAAACACCTTGAAGACCTATTAGTATCTCATAAACACTTTGTTAGAGCTGTTAGTATAGCTGAAAATAGTACTTTAATTCATAATTTGATTATTCTAAACACCAAAATAGCAAAATAATACTTTGAAAGATTATATTGAAAATAAATAGAAGTAAAAATATCAATTCATATGCTTCCTCCATTGTAAAGTCTTCACATCTTTAAGTGCATTTAAATTCAGTATTTTATGTTAGAAATGGCATATCCCACATAAGAAGGAAGACATGACAGTTGGTCTTTTATACAGCAGTTCTGAAATATCAGGCAGCTATTTGCAAACAAATTGCTTTCAGAAGGAAAATGAATGCATGTGGATATTGTGGAAGGACAAATTCATACCTTTGTGTTGAGATATACTGATGGGTAAAGTCAAATGACATGCTTGAGAGTGAAGGATAATTAAAGTATTTAAAATTAAAACATAAATGTCAATTTGACATTTTATTTTTCACTCTTTTATCTTTTTTTAAAAAAAATTTGGTTTATGAAGATGTTTTTACCAAGCTGTTGTCATTTTATCACCAGAGACAGTTCACCAGTCCAAATGCAAATTGATCACACTATCTGCTCTATGGCCTGAAAATTTTGACCTTCAAATATCACTAATCTTCTAAAGAACAGGATTACAGAAAAATAGAATACTACCAGAAAATAGATTTTGAGAAAAATACATTATTTGTAAGTTAATATTTTAAAATGAAATAACATCAGTATTAAAATAAACCCCCAACTTTCAAAAAACGTGTGATATATACTTGAAGAAAAAAAAGAACAAACCTTCGATAAAACTCCTATTGAATTGATTGTTTGCACATTTGCAAAATGTCAGTCTAAGCTATCTGACAAAAAAATGTCAAAAAGATGCTTTTTCTTTCCAAATGGGAATGAATAAATTTATAAGCAGAGGATGATTCCTTGTATTCCTTTCCTTGCAATGTGGGTCCTGTTTTTTATCTTAATTGTTTGTACCAAAAAAAAAAAAAAAAGATTGCATTTACTTCTTGTTGCATTAAAAATTGTTGACAGAACAATCTCAGAGTTGTTTCACATTTCAGAAAGTATTGCAATGTTATTCCTATGTACAATTTAATTGTATTAAATTAACTTTATTTATTCAGAGAATTGCAATATGGAAAACATAATTACCCACATAAAAGCACCTTTCTAAATCAAAAAGTTAGAAGTGATTTGAAATTAATTTTGAAAAGAAAAGAAAAACTTTCAAGTTTTGGTTAACAGCTTGAATATTCAATAGTAAGGTTTTTTTTTGAAGGCTGAATCATTCTTGAAGGCAATTTACAATCATGTTTATGCTATAGAATTATAGAGTAAGGAGAAAATGGATAGTCCATATAAAAATGAAAACATGACAGCTGGACTCTTTAGGAGGAGTTCTGAGACATCTGGCAGCTCTTTTCAAACAAGTTGCTTTCTGAAAGAAAATGGATTAGACATTGTAGAAGGACAAGTTCATACCCTCCATGTGATTGGACATTTCTCATGGTTACTTCGGTATGTTTTAGACCAGAAAAATTTCTTGGTGGGAAGCATTCTTGGGGTCATCCATATTTGCTCTCTAGTACTAAAAAAGGAAAAGGAAATCCTTGTCTTGTGAGCTGTGCCCTTAGATCCACTTCAATAATCAAGCTAAAAGTGAAAGAAGAGAGAGGAACAAACCCTGGAAGCCAAGATGAGAATCTAGAAGACCAGAGGAAAGCCAACTCTGGGTGAAGGGTATATGGGAAATGCTCTCTTCCAGGTGCTCTAGTTTCAAAATTCACTTGTGGTCTTAAAGTATATGATTTTGTGACTTCATTATTATTATTATGAAGTTTTGTTCTAATGAATGTTCTGGTATTGATATCCATCAAGTCATCTAGCTCTGAAAGTTTAGGATTTTTTGACTAATAGCTTTTTATATAAAATTTACTTATCCTGATATATTGAGTTACAGCTATTTAGTTTTTCACTGCTATCTCCAGACTTTTTGCTCTAATAACTCTTTAAGGCTGGCAATTTCTAAGAATAGCTCTCTTCGTCATTATTCATTATTTATTGTGGTTAAACATTTAGAGTTCTACATTTTACTTCAATTAGTATAGAAAATTCTATAGCAAACTGTTTTTCTTCTTTATAGTTGGTATTTAATAAATAAAAAATCTGCTAGGGAAAGACATCAATATTAAAATAAAATAAACACATGATTCTGTGCCTTATGTCATCTCTCTTTAAAAATTATAATGAACATGAATGCAACCCATTTGATTTTTCAATATCACAGCTAGAGCCATGTGCAGTGTCTCCAGTAGAAACACAAAACAAAACTCCAGGATGGCTCTCACATCCTGTTCTGGATACAGAAGTCTATATCAGACCTGCATCGAGATGTTTTGATGAGCTAAAACGATAAAAATTCATAGCAGACCCCTTCAGCATCTGCCCCAAACTCAATTTGTACCTGCCTGCTAGATTATCCCACTAGAGCAATCAATAAAAACAGAAGAGAAATAAGTTAAATATTGAATAGGCTAATGCTATTTAGTGGCTTGCCATCTGCCTTTTTAAAATAAGCCATAATTACAATATGCAGTCATTAGAGTTTATGATTCTATATGTTTTTTTAAAAATACATACAGATGCAAGTAATCACCACTACAATAAAGATACAGAAAAGTAGCTCCCAAATTCTCACATTGCTCAATATAATCCATGATCTCCTGTACCCCTGTCCAAGACAAGCGCTAATCTGTTTCCTTTACCTATATATTTTGCCTTTCAAGAATGTCATAGAAAATATGTGATACAATTATTTATTAAATATTTATTTTGCAAATATTTTCTTCCACTCTTTATTTTGTATTTTTATCTTCTAAACAGTGTCTTTTTACATGCTTCTTAATTCCTAAGAATTCCAATATATTATTTTTAATAAATCATACCTTTGGTGTTTATATTTACTAAATTTTTGCCTAAGCCAAAGCAACAATGTTTTCTTTTAGAAGTTTTATAGTTTGAGGTTTGGTATTGTAGGACTATAAGTTTGAAGTTTGTTTGTAGTGAAAATTATGTTCAAGGTCACTTTTTTACAAGTGGATGACCATTTAATTCAGCACCAATTGTTACAAAGAATATCCTGTTTTCATTAATTTTCTTAGAATTTTGTAAAAACTCAAGTTCATAAACAAGTTAGTCTGTTTTGATACTGTAGTTCTGTTCTTTTGATCATTTTGTCTCTCTTTTCACCAACTGTCTTGATTAGGGTAGCTTTCCAGTAAGTTTTGAAATAAAAGAGGGAAGCTCTCCAAAGTTAATTTATCAAATTTTGTTTGTGATTCTTCCCATATAAATATTTAGAATCACCTTTTCAGTTTCTAAAAAAAAATAGATTTTGATTGAAGTTGCATTGTTGTCTACAATTCAATTTAGTGATATTCAGTATCTTAGCAATATAAGTTTTCTAGCTCTTGAATACAATACATCTCCCCTTATATTTAATTCTTCTTTGATCTTATACAGTATTTTGCAGTTTTCAGCAAAGAGATCCATCACATATTTTATACACTTATATCTAAATGTTTTGTGGTTTGGGGTGATTTGTAAATGGCACTGTTTTTATTTTCATCCACAGTGAGTTATTGCTTTAATAAGAAATGCAATTGAGCCAGGTGCAGTAGTGCATGCCTGTAATCCCAGCAGTTTGGGAGGCTGAGGCAGAGGGATCCCAAGTTCAAAGTCAGTCTCAGCATCTTCAAGGCACTAAGCAACTCAGTGAGACCCTGTCTCTAAATAAAAACACAAATATAGGGCTGGGATGTGTGGGATGTGGCTCAGTGGTTGAGTACCCCTGAGTTCAATACCAGATACAAAAAAAAAACAAAGGAAGAAATGCGATTGATTTTTATATATTTATATATTGCTATTAGACCTGTGACCCTGATAGGAAAGGTATGGGACTCTGAGATCTGAAAAAGAGATGCTTCACTGGAGAAATCTGAAATTCTTCAGCCCACAGATTCCTAGGACCAAGAGAAATATCTTTTACTGCTTTTTACAGAAGAGTAGGTTTTACTCTCTGGGAATTCTTCTAATTCTTCTAAATGTCTGGTATTCCTCAAGGTTATTTCCTCTAGTTTAGAAACCCTGTCAATCCCTAGTACAGCTCAGTGTGAAGATACAGTATTTGTTCCAGGAAGAAATAGATTGCGGGCTTTCATAATTACTATGTCCAATTTCATAGCATGTACAGTGAATTAGCAGATGTGTTTTATACACATCTGCTAATTCACTGTGTGTGTGTGTGTGTGTGTGTATATATATATATATATATATATATATATATATATATATATATATATATATATATCTGCTTTTCTCCCAATTGTGTATATATTGTAACTGGCAGAAAACTATTATTTGTTCTTTTCTGTTAAGAAACACTTCCAATCCTCAGTCATGATTAAATAAAATTGTAGGATGAATTGCATAAATTAGTGCCACTATCACAATCTTAAAGAATGAAGAAAAAGTCACCAACATGTCCTCTTTAAAAACGAGATTGATCATGGTGAATTGTAATAGTGTACCATAAATTTATGTTAACCCAAATTACATTTGCCACGCTAAATATGGTACTTTAAAAAAAATGATTGACACAGTTCTAGTACTTTTTATGCAGTTACTTTTCTAGGAAACGAGTTGTAAATATACAAATAAGGAAAATCAAAAGCAGTTTACTTTTATACAGAAAGAACAGAAAAATACCTCCATTGACTTTAAACAGGACCATGTAAAACATCCTGGTCTCTATCAAAATGTAGTCTGCTAAAATTTTGTTTCTTTTGACATAATGTATTAGTCATGTACTATGTACTGATACTGTGTTTATGTGCATACATAATGAACACATAATGAAATAAGGAAGTACACTATGGACCTTTTATAATCCTAGAATTCTGTATTCATGGATTCAACTGACTGCATATATAAATACTTTAAAAAACACATCTATACTAAACATACACAAATATTTTTCTCATAATCATTTCCTAAAGAATACAGTAAAACAACTATTTATACAACATTGTATAAGATGTTATATGTAATCTAGAGATGATTTAAAGTATGGGAGAATATGCATGGTTTATATGCAAGCACAATGCCACTTTATACAATGACTTGAGCATGCATGGATTTTAGTATTGGTGAGGGTTCCTGGAAACAATCCCCCAGGATATAAAAGAATGTTTATATCCTTAAGTGTTATATCTTTATTCTATAATAATATATTTTAGAATAAATTTAAACATTTAAATGCAACCAAAGAATAATACATATTTAGCCTAACTGGAATCTAAATTTTTCTTAAATTTTAGAAATTTTTTGATTTATTAAAGGTAGAAATCAAACAGATTAGTCGTTTTAATGGGAATCCTATTGAAAACAATGACTTTATGAGTAAAGAGTGACTTTAACTTTTACATACAATACTTAAACCAAATTTTATTTATTTATTTTCACTGGAAAGTAGCTAAATACACTAAAAATAAGATAAAAGATGTTTTCTGCCAAAATCCCAATGACTTAGATGTTAAAGCACACTATCTTTAACAAATTGCATGAAATAGATTGGGGAGGACTCCCTGATATATTTTTTTGCATAAATGAAAGTTTATCTCTGATTGCACTGATCCTTCCATTTTCTAAGTCTGAATTGCATGTAATTTTAAAGTTTTCGTCACAAATATGACCTTTTTGTCATCTGGCAGAAGAAGCCTGATTATTTTTACTAGTTTCAAATATCAAGAGCTTCATGGTTTTCTTTTCAAATTCATATAACAATAACATATTTTTAAAAGAAAAAGAAAAGCTAACTCCTACACATTTGAACAATAGCATAGTAAGAAGCATAGTAAGATAGCCCCTCTGCATATTTTAATGTGGTAAGTTTTATAAAACATACCTTAAATAAAGACAAGACAGTTATTGGAATTTGCTTTTGACACTCTGCCAGGTAGAAAAACAATCTATTTTGAGTTTCCTTCCTTCAATTTCATGCCATCCCAGTGAAAATTTCTTCTCTCAAAACACAGCTCAGGAGACAAGGGACTTTTAAGGACATACATAAGGTAATGAGCTTGGCTGATGTTCTCCTGCCCTTTGTTGACTTTCTCTATTAGAGCAATTAGAGTTGGACCATCTTTTGTGGCATCCTTGAGGGGTGATCTTTTTTGTTTGTTTCAAGATTAATTCCACTGAGATTTTTCTAGGGGTGGTTAGCCTACTGTTACTTCAGATCTGCCATTACTTCCTGTGTTTTCAGTACAATTCATTGTTATTTTAATCAAGAGGAATTATTGATTGAACATGCTGTGTTAGAAATTCCTTCATGGAACACAAACTTTAATAGTTAATGTTTTCTATAGGTTTCTCCATTTTATTGCCTGTGTTTGTTTTCCCATATACATTTCAGGGAGGAAATAACACACAGTATAAGGGAGAGATGCCTGCTTTTGAATCCTGCTCTATTTGCTCTGGGATTTAAAATAAGTTACTTATACATTTACTGCCTCAGGGCACTTTTTTTTTTTTTAAGAGAGAGAGAATTTTTTTTTTTTTTTTTGGGGGGGAGATGGACAATCAGGGCACTCTTTTATACCCTAGGGATATTAATACTATTTGTTTTGCAAGGTTATTATGAGGTTGAAAACAACAACAAAAATCTCTAGAGGTTTGCCAGCATAGTGACCAGTTTACTAGGTCACCAAAAAATGTTAATCTCTATGATATAGTAATTATAATTAGAGAAAATATTAACTTTGATTTTTCTGAAGATTCTCAGACATCACTGAATAGAATGTCAGATTCCTTCTTGAAATCACTGATTTTGGCACTGGGTGGTGATTTGGGAAATGTAAGTCAATGTGATTACACATCTGAGCCTACTTGCCAGGGAATTTCTCATAATCAGTATTCAAATAAGAATTTGCTGTGCAATTTATAGGTTGCCTTTTTCGCAAAATTTAAAAACTGGATTCCAAAAAAGATGTACATGCTGTACTTCATCTAATCCAAGATGCCATTCATTTTAAGTTTCGCCATTATTTTACATGACACTTAGAAGGAAAGGTGAAGTACTAGCAAATCATGCCAAAAATACTAAGACACCATCTATTGTATGCTTGGTTTTATTTCAGAGATAGTAACATGTTAAAAAAAGTTTCCCAAAATTTATAATTAAATTTTTACTTTATGCTTTTGAGCAATTTGAGAATATGAATTAAGTATTTTAAATTGTGAAAACTTCTAAAAGCCATATTTGACACATGTAAGTGCCTAATAATTTATTGACTCAATTAACTAATGGAAAAATAAAGAAACACATAACATATAAAACAAGCTCAATTTAACTCCACTGCCCTCTGGACCTATTGCCTTTCTTGGGCAAGCTTAGATCACAGGTGCTTTAAGGGGCTGATTTGCGTCAGAAGTCCTTGCTTTTAAACTTGTTTGCCAGCAATTTTTCATCACATTCATGAGAAGTCTTTTCACCACTTTGTGCTAATAAATAAATCCTTAGTTGACCTTTCAATTACCCTGGTTTTTCTTCATGTTTGCTCAAAGAACATCAATACCCAAAAGAGAATTCATGATAAAGCAAAGTCCTTGGTACTTTTATTTATTTATTTTTGCCTATGAAGATGGTTTTAAATACCTTCCGATCTAATATCCTCCTTTTGTTTAAAAAATAGCAAAACAAAAATTCAAATCCTGAAAGATGTTAAAATTTATCATTTCAATGCCTTCCATAAGTTAGAGACAGAACTAGAATTAAAACACTAATATCCCAAGTCTGACCTTAATAATTTTTCTTCATGATTATGAGAGGCGTCAGTGTGTGTGTGTGTGTGCGTGTGTGTGCATGCGCGCACATGCATGCATGCACATGCATGCATACACACCTTCATCTTTATCAATTCTTTGTATGAACAACTGAAGTTTCATCAATCTTGTATCAAATATGAGGAATAACATATTTACATAATATCTTTTTTTCTAGATTGTTAATATAATATGTAAATCATGAACCTGACCTTTTGCTTGGGTCTCTGTTGCCTTACACATCAACTTCCATTTGAACATATCTCAAGGATCCTACTTTATAATGATTTGGGGCTTAAATAGCAGTTAGCAACTCCTTCATAAAGAGAAAAAAAATTCAGGAGCAAAGTTTCAGACATTAAAATGGATGTCTCAAATTTCTCATAGAAGAACTAATAATATCCCAACAGATGCAAAATAAGAATCTTCATTGCTTGCCATGACAAGAGATTCTGGTTTAGATATGTGTTTTTTGGCTGTAAATAGCAAAGGAAATTCTTTATCAAGTATAGCTCTATCCCTTAAATTCATATTTGTATACATCATGTAATTCTTCATGGAAACATATCTTAAATACAAACACCTAGGGAATTTTAAGCCTTGAAAAGCTTTATGCCTTTGTTATGATGTAGATATGTGTCTCCCAAAAGCTCATGTGTAAGACAATGCATGAAAGTTTAGGGGTGAAATGATTGGATCATGAGAGCCTTAACCCAATCAGTGATTAATCCCCTGATAAGGATTAACTGAGTGGTAAATGTAGGCAGGTAGGAAGTGGTTAGGGGAGGGTCTCTGGGGGCATGCCTTTTGGATTTATATTTTGTCCTTGATAAGTAGAGCACTATCTTTGCTTCCATATGTGGTGTCTTGAGCCTGTTTCCTTTACCACATTCCTTGGCCCTGATGTTCAGGAACACCTCCAGCCCCTAGGACTGGAGCTGGCTGGCTATGAAACTGCAAGCCCCCAAATAAACTTTTTCTCCTCTACAATGGTTCTTGTCAGTTCTTTTAGTCACAGCAGTAAAAAGCTCACTAAAAAAAAGTCTTGAAAAAGGTTTGTACTGGCAATAGTCTTGCTAAAAGGAATAAAAGTCAGAAGGAAAAACAAAATTTCAGTTGTGGGGACAGAGGATCCATAACACAGACAATAAAGAAAATGATCTTCCAGTAGTCAGTATTGAGTAAATAATCCATACCATTGCTACTGCTGTTTACCTTGATGAGTCCTTGCTTCCCAGAATGCTGAAGTATAGCACCAAAGAAGCACATTAGGCAAGTGTAGAGTGGAAAGTGGAAGGTTTTATTAAAGAATAGCAGAAAAAACTTCCCCCAGAGGAGGAAGGGGGAAGATTCCGAAAGGTGGAATCCTGGAAAAGGGAGGTCTTCTCCCTTTTATATTTAAGGTCTTCTTTTGTCCTCCCACATTCCTGTCCTTTATTTCCCTCTATCTTGCATGTGATGGGGGATGCAGGTAGGAAGGCCAAAAGGTGGGAAACAGGTGAACTTATGAGGCAGGAGGAGTGATATGGGCAGGAATGGCCTAGGGTGGTTTGATTAGCTTTTCACTGTTTTGCTGCTTCATTAACAGTTCTTCAGGTCAGGCTGGCCAAGGCCTTGGGGACAGTAACATTCCAATTTCGATTTTTCCAGGTGTAGTTCTGGTTTCCTGGGCTCCATTTTCTTTATAGACTCCATTTTCTTTATTAGACTTGATATTAAACCTGATATTAGACTTGATATTAAACCTATCTACTCCAACTACCTATCTTTAAATCCTGGCTTCACCATTAGAGATTGCTAGCATTTTACCCAATATCTCATTTGTATTAACACTTTTTACTTTTACTACCTTTGGAAAATTTGCTAAATTTTTTCTAATGATCTCTTTTGCTACTATATAAGATGTAAAGAAATGAAATTTAGTGAATTTGATTTATCATGTAAATAATAAATTAATAACAAGGATCTGTTATTATCATGAATCAGTTTATTCTTAATACAGTTAGGATCTCTGTTAATAGCAGAGTTCTTAGCATCTGATGAACTAATCACAGAAACATGAAAAAATATGACTTGACTTGAAGTCATATTTTCAAGTCATTGTCATGACTTGAAGTCGTTAGATAACACCAAACCCACACACAAAGTGGCTCAAGAAGGAAGAAAACACAGGGGGTGAGATCCATGTGAAAGCAGCTTTGACCTCAAAGTACATAGCATTCTGTACTCCATTCCATCGAGAGTAGGTTCAAGTAGAAATCAGCAGTCTTATTTGGCTGAGGACTAAGAGGTCAGAGCTCAAGGCTGCCTGCCAGACTAGCTGGAAATGGAACAGGAAAATCAAGGAAAATAGAGCATTAAGAGGGAAAGCCCCAAATTTTGCATACAAATATTTCAATATTTCTTCAAAACCTTGGCTGATTTCTGAATTCACATGAGTGAAATAAGTCTGCAAGGAGTCAAACCAAAACTAGGCAGAATTGAAAAAAAAAAAATTGCAAAAAGAGTTAATCAGTTATTTGAGCATCTGACCAGAATTGAAAGAAAGAGTTTGGAATTCAGATACAATTTTTAGTCTTGTTAAATGCCACAAACTTTCTATTAAAACTCAAGACAACTTCGGAAGGCAATGAGGAAAAGACTAAGGCAAAAACAATATCTGAAGAAATATTGGGCAAAACTCCGAACATCCTTAGTCAGAACTATATTGTTGATTTGTGTAGTTATCAGGTAAGTATCAAATCAGGTAGTTTAAAGTACTTCATTTTTTGTTTGTTTTTTTTAGGTGTTATTTTATTCCTTTATATCTCCATACAAATTTTAGAATCAGTTGGTCAGTTTCTACTAAAAAAACAGCTTGTCAAATTTTGAATGTCATTGTATTAAATCTATAGAAACATTTAAAAGTTGACATCCTAACAAAGGAGATTTTAATCCTTAAACTTCACATATCCCTCCATCTATTTGGATCTTCTTTAATTTATTTCACCTGTTATTTTAAATATATATACAATGCCATTTAAAAATTTACTAGTTATTTTATTTTTTAAAGATCTTATGATGATATTATTTAAATTTGTAAATTTCTACATGTTTTTTGTACTATATGAAATTACAAGTACTTTCTGGATATTGACCCTGTATTTTGTAACTTTTCTAAGCTTACCTATTAATGTCAATAATTTTTTCAATTACCTGATATTTTCCTAAATAATACATAACTATATTGTTTGTAAATTATGTCTATATTACATGTAGATGTGATCTATATATGTATATATATATACATATATAGGTGAACAGTTTATTGTTGAATACTAGTGATTTGAAAAGAAATCTTTGCCTTATTTTCAGTATTAGTTGAGTAATAGTCAATTTTTCATTATTAATTATTATAGTAGCTTTAGATTTTTCATAGACATTCTTTATCAGTTTGAGGAAATAAATTTCTTTTTCTATTTTACAGAAGTTAATTACTTACGTCATGCATTCCTTAAATAGTCCTCTCTTGGTCAATGTCACATGAGGTATGAATACACATATAACATAACATATATTTAAAACTGTATAAAAATTTTTGATGTACATATGTTAAAGAATTAATTTTACATGAAGTGATTTTATTTTTATGTAATGTTTTTCCAGTTTGATATTTATTTCTCACAAATACTTATGGTAAGAATTTGCTATGATTTCTGTATTTCTTTGTTGTTGCTGTTCCTTTCTTTTAAATTATTTTTAATCAATATTTTAATCCATTGGTTTCAAACTGCCTTCATAACTAAAGATTTGTGCTATCTGTTTGCATATTAATTATAATATACATTCATTTTTGTTTGTTTTTGTTTTTGGTATGAGGGATTTAACCCAAAGACAATTCACCACTGAGCCACTCCCCCGTTTTATGTCGATTTTGAAGCCTTGCTGAATTTCTGAGGCTGGTTTTGAACTTATGATACTCCTATGTCAGCCTCCCAATCTGCTGAGATTACTGGCATGAGACACTATGCCTGTTTCATAATACACATTCTCAAGAATATTTTCAATATAAATCTAAAAACACAAAATTATTTTCTCTAGTTACATGTTTTATACTTTACAATTTAAAATGGCTAGTTTATCTTTAGTGTAGACAATTGATTTGGTAAAATATGTGCAGACCTCCAAGTATTAAGGCCAAACTTCTTTAAATACTAAAAAATGCACACAGAGTTCTGACACATTTAGGTGATCACTGAGGCAGCTTCTATTAATAAATATCACTGTTATGCTTAGTCTGTAGAAATGAAGAAAATGGGCAATAATGGTTTACTACAAATCAATTAATTGACCTTCTGGATAAATGTTACCAAGCTTACACCTAAATGCCAAGATCTCCTTTATTTCTCTCAATAATGAGAGAAATAGATATCAAATGAAAGAAATAAATATCTCTACCACTCAAGTATTGTGAGATTTAATATTCTCTAAACACTTTTTTTTTCCACTGAGGAAACAAGACCTTACGAAGTAATGAACTAGCAAAGTGAGTTGCTGAGCATACCATTAAAAAATAATCTTTTATTTTCTGAATAAATTTATTTTTTTTAGAGAGAGAGAGAGAGAGAATTTTAATATTTATTTTTTAGTTTTTCGGCAGACACAACATCTTTGTTTTGTATGTGGTGCTGAGGATCGAGCCCTGGGCTGCACCCATGCCAGGCAAGCGTGCTACCGCTTGAGCCACATCCCCAGCCCCTGAATAAATTTCTTTATAAAATATTATAGCATCTGTTACGAAAGACAAATAAATACGATTTTCAGAAAATTCAAGTTTTCCATGCAAAAGACCACATCTAACAACTAGATCCTAATTTTTCTGTATTTTTACAATGATAAAAATAAAATATATTAGATCTTTGAAAGGTTAGTGAAGTCATAGTGACAAAAATAATTACACATAAAATCCATTTCATTGGTAGCAAATCTCTCATAGAGCTCTAGTGTTCTAATGTGCACCTCTGCATTCTTCCTTACCAAAATAAGAAAATAAGGCAAGATTTAGTACAACCTTGCATTGAGTGACAAAACACAAGAATAGTATAGGCAGCAGATCCCAAAGTACAATCTGTGGACCTCTAGGATTACACAGAATCCTTTCAGGATTGAAGAAGAATTCATGATAGTAACATGGCCTTTATTTTTTTCACTTTCATTCCTTCACCAGTATAGAGTGGAAATTTTCTGAGGTTTCATGATGTGATTAACTGAGTAAATTGAATATAGAACAGTTTTAAGAAACTAAACCTAGTTTTCTATTGAAGCAAACATTTAGTAGACATGCAAAAATGTAAAGCAAGTAGATTAGAATGATCAGTTGGTAAGGAGTTTTAAAAGACATAATACATACAAATGTTTACAAATGGAGACCCAGTAGGTATGTGCATAGACAATGGCTAGCAGACACACATGATTCCCAGCTACATCAGCTGAATGAATACAGCTAGAAGCAATAACATTCTCTTGGTAACATCATACCTTGCAATATTTTTTTTCCCTAATACTATTTACCAATGAAAGGAACCAATGATTCTTGTAGAAAGGGCTGGTTCTAAAACTGGATCAAGAAATAATACAAAATGATCAAGGAGCATCCTGTAGTCCTGAAAGTTAGAATCTACTTAAAAAAAAAAAAAAAAAAAAAAGCCATGGGTTGGGAGTACTGTGTCAAAGTGATACAGGAGCAACTGAAATGACTCCTAATAGCCAAAGATAGAACACTGTGGACAACAACTGAACAACAGCAGCAGCTGCAACAATAAAGTAGCCTCCAGTTATAGTTCAATGTGTAAAATAAATATCTGTGAGTCCATATTGATATAAATTTCTAAATAAGTACCTAAATTGTAGAAAAGACAACTCATGCAGAAAATGCCAAATAATTTATGTAGATGGTCCACTTTCATGGCCTAGGACAAAACTTCCTACTCCATAAGTGTGGGCTGCTCTGTTTGTAAGATTTTTTTTTACTGTGACCAAAAATGCTGACAAGAACAACTTAGAGGAGAAAAATTATATTTGGGGTTCAGGATTCAGAGATACAGACCATGGCCATGGCCAATATCATTGCTCTAGGCAAGACATCCTGGTGGAAGTGAATGGCAGAAGAATGCTGCTCTGTTCATGGTAGCCAGGAGGCAAAGAGCAGGAAAGGTGCCAGGGAAGATACAATGTAGGCCCCACCCCCAGTGACTACTTCCTCCAGCCACACCCCACCTGCCTACAGCTACCACCCAGTGGTCATTTCAAATATTAACCCATCAAATGAGTTAAACCACCAGTGAGGTTACGCTTCTCATAATCTAATCATTTCTGAATATTAGTAGTGCATTGTCTAACATATGAAAATTTCAGGGAACATTGAGAATCCCAACAATGATCTCTGTGTAATGACCTTGTTTCAATGAATACAATGCAGAAAGGGGAGAGTTACTTTCCAGTGGAAAAACCTGAGAAATACTAGGTCAGCCAAGTGATAAAGATCAATATCAACTCTGAAGGCATATTGATAGATTATATTTTGATATGTAATGAAATTATATGTAATGATATGTGATATGTAATGAAATAGTGCATTAGTGAGACATATAATGTTAGTTAGATATATATGTTAGTCAGCTTTTCATTGCTATGACCTGTTAGAGTCTGTAAACAAGTCTGGATGGCGCCTGGCAAAATGCCAGAAGGAGTAGTTTGTGAAGTAATGCCAGCGAGCCATTCAGTGTGGAGATTCCTTATTGGTTGATTGCTGTATCCAGTTTATGTTAATTAAGATAAGTTGTGTGGAATGTATAAATACCTCTGTTGTCCTACAATAAATGGCTCCCACTCCTGCTGTATCAATCTACACAAGTTGCTCCTCACCCCCCCCCCCCCCCCCCGGTTATTTTGCTGCAACCAGACTGCGGCAATGACCAAAATACCTAACAACAACAACAAAACTTTAAGGAGAAAAGGTTTATTTGGCTCGTGGTTTCAGAGATTTCAGTATATGCATAGCCAGCAACTTTGCTCTGGACCTGAGGTGAGAACATTATGGCAAAGGGGATGGAGGAAAAAATCTAGTCAATTCAGCAGTGGGAAGGGGAGAGAGAGAGAGAAAGAGAGAGAGAGTAAGTAAAGGAGCCTGGGATAAGAAATACTTTTCTAGGACACAGCCCCAGTGATGTACTTCCTCCAACTATGTCCTGCCTCCTAAAATTTCTACCACTCCCCATATGCCATTAAATTATGAATTCCATCCACAGATCAACTGACTGATCCGAACCTTCATATTCCATCATTGCCCCCAAAGCTCCACATTTGAACATTGCTGCTTTGGGATCAAGCCTCCAACACTTCATACCCAAACTGTAACAATACTCCTACTCTAATTTTTGAGGAAAACACCAGAGAACGTATGAATTGAAGGATATACTAAAAAATACCTGTCCAGTATTCCTCAGCATTTGGAAGGTCATCAAAAACAAGAAAATTTCACAGATATTCCAATTAAACCAGCCCCCAAAAGGAATATGCAAAAATATGAAGCAGTAACAATTGATCTTCATGTGGTTTCAGAGCAAAGATTAAATCTAGGATTGGACTACAAAATTTGTTAAGATATCAGAAATTCCTTAGGCATACCTCATACAAATTTTCAGAAACATAAAAGCCCCTCTGTGGTAGTTCACAGATTCAGTCTATTAAATCATAAGGTCTTTAAGAATTCTAGAGTGTTATTATGAAGCAATTTCACTGGGAACTCAAGATGCAGAAGAGATTTAAAGATTTTTTATATTAGAGTGAAATATAAATTAATAGAAAGAAATACAGATTTTAAAATAATTTTTTCAATTGTAACTGAATGAAACAGAGTACAAAATAAAATAAAAAAATTGAATTTCAAAGGTCCATGTGAATGAAAGTTTATTGTAAAGAGGAACTACTTTGGATGGAAAAGAGAGGAAGATCCAAATAGCCACAAGAATCCAGAGTCAGAATAAGGGCCTTGAAGAACAATCTCTAGGAAGCAGAACTGAGCCCTCTTCAAGGAAGTAGCAACATATGTCCAGCTAGATTTTAGAATTGTTATGGACCAAAATCTGTTGTGTGCCTTCCATTTATTTCATAGTAAGAAAGGGCATGTCAAAAGCAGTTATTCAACTCCAGTAGCAGTTATTCAAATCTTTTCACACCATTGTAGGAAGAATACATGGTGGAAAAATTAACTTGTCTGTTTAGATTATGGTTTTTAGATTGAGGAGAACCCTATTCAGTTGCTGCACTGGAGAATTTTCAGCTGTAATTCAACTGGATTTATTCGATGAAAGCTTTGACTTTCATTTGATGCTGTAAAGGGATGAGTTTGAGACTCTTTAAAGAGATGACTGTATTTGCACATAGGCATGATATAAATTCAAGAGCAGAGTGTGTATTTTCCAAAGGTAGCCACATTTCTGATCCCACATAGTTTTCTTATAATCTTGACACTGACACTATGCTCATCCAATGATGGGATCTGTGTCAATAGGGCTTGACTGAATAGGACTTAATTACCATCCAGTAGAGTATGGCAACAATGGCTTATGTAACCTCTAATGCAGACAAGCACTTCTGACTTGCTCTCTTGAGATTCCTATTCTTGGAGCTCAGATGTTGTACTGTGAGGAAGCCCAAGCAGAGCCCATGGGAGAAAGGAATCAAGGCCCCAGTTTACAGCTTTGGACAACTTCCAAATCAACAGTCTGCACCAGCTTTTTAGACACATGACTAAGTCACTTTGGCAGTAGCTATTCCAGTGCCCAGGGGAGCCACCCTCGATGTTGTCAGATGAAACAAAAACAAGCCATCCCCTGCTATTCACACTATAGACCCATGAGCAAAATAAAGATTTGCTGTTCTGCCAAGTTTTAAGATGTTTCTCCAGGCAGCATTGGATATCTTGAACAGAAATAAACACATTCATAATATTTGAAAAACCAGGTGAGCCATAAATACATAAAAAATAAAATTAAAATTCTACAGTTGATTAGCAGAACCCTCCTGGAATCAGCCAATTCTACCAATTTAGTCAGCATGATTTTTAAAAAAGTAATCATAAGATATTTTTTGTGTTTGCTTGTTTTAGTGTATATCTAGAAACAAATATCTTCAGCAATTATTGTGATCAGAGAAGAATTATCAGGACTTCTGTGTGTGACAATTACGGTTTCTCAGAAAGTGCAATCAGAGAAACAGTCATTGTTGATTCTGCATTTTTCAAATTACTGACAAGTAGCTGATCCACATGACTTTGGGAGAAAGTGAATCTTTAGGTAGCTGAGTTCTTATATGAAGAGATTTTGTCAAGCCCTGTTGTCATGGTGCAATGAGTATAGACACAATGACTGGGCACCTGAGAAGGAGCAACAAGTTGGGAAGCAGAATTTTGAAGCTGGAAATCACTTAAGTCATTAGAGTCAATTCTACTTGTCGAATCATATACGTAGCACATTTGAACCGTTTCCAGATTCTTAGCATTTAAAGATAAATGACACATCTTCTGGAAAAAAAAATAGTTTGTTTCCACAGGCAAAATGGGAAAAAAAAGGCTATGACTGTTTGAATCCAGTCATTCAGAAATACTTATTTGGATTCATTTGATGAAGAAGGAAATTATGTATTTGAAGTAAAACACCACCTGATGTAGTGGTTTGATATTAATTTTTCTTCAAAGCAATGAAAAGACACTGGGAAAAATTGTCATTATCATTAGAGAGCCATAATGATGAAAGATTTTCATTTTCCCCTTTTAGACACAGTTCTATCTCTTAATCCTATTAATTCAGCATCCCAATTATTTTTCAAAAACACTATACCTTTGCAGAGAATGTCAAAATTGAACAGAGACTTCAAGATAATGAAAATTTTAATCATTCAAATAAACAGTGTCAGAAACACTGTGCTATGATACCAAAGTAAACCTAGTTCCTATCTAAAATTCAGACTTTAGTGAATAATCCCAAAAAAATACAAAGCAATTTTAAGTATAAAAATGGATTGGAGAAAGGCATACAGAAATCCTGGGGGCGGGTTCAAGGAAGATTTACCCCCAAGGAAACAAAATAGTCTGAAGATGCTAAAATAAGTGAGTCCCAATGGCATTCAAGCTACAGGAGCAGCAGAGGTGTGTAAAGAGAACTACATAAGTGTGTAAAGAGAACTAGAACTGCTTGGTGAAGTACTGTGGTAGGAGATACTATCACATATCTAGGACCTAAAAGGTACCCAATGTGGCTGGAATGCGGAGTGCACGGGAGATCGGAGGTAAGCAGGAAACGGATCAGATCCAGAGGCTCATAGACTACAATTAAAAATATGGTGTCAATCAAAAGAGTAAAGGGATGATGAAGGTGTGAAGAGTAAATTTAGTTTTATTAAGTTCATATTGGATGTCTTACAAAGAAAGAAGGGAAGAGAGCAAGAGCAAAAGCAAAGAGAACAATAATAAAAACACACATTAGTTTTCATAGCAGATCATAAGAGCAGTTTCTAGGAAAGGTTGTGAAGCTGGAAAGGAAAATATTTGTAAAAAAATTTAGCGAGTTCAAGGTGTTAATGATGCACTGAATGTGAGAGGTAAGTGCAAAGGAGGTGTCAAGAATGAGCTCTGGTTTTCTGACTGGACCACTTGGGTGATTCTCTAGATAGGGAATCCTAGAAGATGAGCTAGTACAAGTAAGAAATGCAAAAGACTGACTGGCCAAGGTACTGACATTGGGTTTTATCAGAAGGAACATTTATTTGAGTATTTTTCTAATAAATAGTTTATTCAGAATCAGTATGTTTATGAAGTAATGAATTATTTCACAGCCTTTTAACTCTATAACTACCTAAATTATGATAATTCTCCCAGATAAAGACTGCTCACTATAACATTCTAAACATTTGCTTATTGTCTATATTCCCTGTTTCTCCATTTAAATTGAAAACTTCTGATGGTTACAATTAAGACCATGCCATATGCCTATTTTTATAAATCTCAGGAACTAGTATAATATCTTAGGATAACAGACTGCACATGTGGGTATAATGTGCTTCATCTTCTGCTTCATTATTAGGGTCTCTGTGTTTACATGTTCCATCCCAGTCTTTCCATTTTATGTTACTTTTCATCCCTTTGCTGAATTTAATTATCTTTAAAGGATTTTTAATCATCTCAATGCATATTTATTGATTGCATTACATTCATTCATGGTTTGTCACCCCTACAGCATCATAAATTCTTCTCCCTTAGAAGACTATAATCTCCACAAGGACAACAGTGCTGCCTTGTTTGAAAGCATAATCCAGATATTCACTAAATAATTTTTTGCATGAATAAATATAGAATTTGTCATAATAATCTCACTAATGAGTGATAATGCCCTTTACATCCAGATGTGTTTGTGTTTGTTTGTGCATAAGATTCTTCAAGAAAGGAAGAAAATGAGAAAGAAGATGATTAGCTGGACTGGCAATGAAGGCTTGGGTGCCAAAATTATGCTCTCAATTTTGACTTCCACAGTGGTGAACAATTCTGTCAAGATTAATACAAAAAAGACAAGAGACAAAAATTACCATGGGTCACAAGTAATTATGTTACTCATCTATAAAAGTCTTCCTCAATCCTTCCAGCTGTATGTCACCTTCTCTGCTGAATCTCAATATCTCCCCCAATATTGTTTTGGGGAAAAATAATCTGCATTTAAAAATTGTATCTCTGTGTGATTATATTTTTCTGTTCCTAAGTCACTACATACTCCTCATGGACAGAAATTATATTTGAAGTATTTGGGTATATCTGCTGTCCCCTAACTCAATAACTCACTATTAATAAGTCACTTAATGGACACGTGTTCTATTATAAATGAGGAGAAGTTGAATTGATGCTTACCAGCAAGAAAAACATCAACTTTATTTGCTTATAATACTGATGTTTTATAATATTTGACTTTTCAAAGAAGAGTTCATATTATATCATAGTAGGTTTTATTTTATAATCATTCTTCAATGATTTTTGTTCTTTTCTATGTGTTTATTTCAAATTTACTTGTTTTCATGAGGCAGTAACTTCAAAAGTAAAAATAACTTATTTGTGATTTTAAAAAAGTATTTTGATGTTCCCACAAACATACACTACTGTGCTTTGCAAAGTATTTAATATCACTCAACACAAACAACAAATTTTTGCTCTTGATATACCAGTGCTCAAAAAAATATGCTACTTTAACTGAAAATTTTACTGAAAAAAAGATGAAAAATAAATCCTGGTGAATTATTCTTACAATTATAATGAATGCAATTTTGATGTGTTAACTAACACTCATACAGGATGTTGACAGTTTTGTCTCCCTAGGACTGTTGTTTCTTATGGCAATATCCTCTCTGTTTGGAAACTTATTTTCCCCATCTGTTCTAGCCCTGGCTTTCTGAACTAATGTTTGGGTAGATGTGAACTAATTCAGGCTTATCAATGCCCTTTCTTGGGATGTTTTAAAAGCCTGAGAAATAGACATTTTTCGACCCATGTTCCAATTCTTAATCACATGAACATGACAAGAAAAAATGAGAAAGCTAAAACAGAAGAAAGTGGAAATGAGCACCAAAAAGAGATCCTCATGGCTTTTGATTTGCTAGTTCCTACTTCCCCAAGAGTAGCTCTTCTCTGTGGCTCCAATGATTTAGTAAAGAGGATGGTGAATTACCTTATTCATTATTGGACTTACTTTTAATAATATTTTTATTGTTGGAATCCAAGTAAAGGTAAATCAAGTCTTAGAGAATATTTTTCGTGGATATTTTAGCTTTAGCTACAGCAAATAGAAGCAAAACTATGAATGAATCATTTTCTGAATATTCCTTTTGAGAATGCATTTTTTTCCAGCCAAATATAATTAACCACTAAACATGGTTGCAAAGTGAGAATTTGGGTATTGTTTATTTTTTTATTATACTGATAAAAAAAAACATGAAAACAAGGGGTTAATTTTCATGTGAGGCAAAATTGATTAAAGGTAGTAGTAATTTAATAAAATACAAAAAATTAGTATTTTTTCCTGGAAATACTAAATAGATCTTTTAAATCAAAGTACATAAATTATATGCACTCATTTCTAATTTCCTTTAAATGTCATGTCCTTTTGATGACTTTCTCCTGAGTGCAGATGATAAGCAAAGGTCATAACCATTTGTGCTCAACAGACAGTCCTGTTCCACACTCTTCCCAAGTAGGAGGGTTCAAGCTGGTTATTAACTCAGGTGGCCTGGCTAAAATCCATCTTCAGTAATTACACTCTACGTAAAATGGATAATGTAGTTTCAGTGAGAGAACTCATTATTCTTTGTCATCAGTATTTTTTTAATAAGAATAGAGACACAAAATCATCATTGTATTATGTTCTAAGAAAAACAAAAAGGTCATTTTACTCCAATATTGAAGCTCTAGAATACTAAAATAACTAAGCAGATAACATTTACTATCTAGCATCATTCAGTGAACTTTAAGTAATAAGTAATAAGTAATTTCTCATGCTTTTGAACTTACTCTTCAGCAACTTATATGAAAGTGTTTTAAAAAGTCAACTGTAATCCTTTTCTCTTTTATCCATTTACCTTTGGACTTCTAATCCCTTTTCAACTTTAATTTTCTCTTGAAAGTTTTTAGTAACACATCTCCCATAAATTAGACTCCCTTTATGATAATTCTGAAACACCTCTATTATTCTATATATTACAATATCTTTGCTTCTGTTGAGTTGTTAGGCCATTGAGATAAGATTCTATGTATTATTATTTTTAATATCCCCCAAATCTAGCACATACCTTCCATATGGTCTATACAAAAATGTTCTAAATATTTATTGAAAAATGAATATAAAATCAATTTTATTTTTAACATTTAAATCAGGATCTGACACAATCTCCTTAGGAAAACTCTAGGACCATGAAGCATGGAGGTTGTTTCAAATTCAAAGGACATATCTTCTGAAAAAAGAAATGGACAAGTTATTAAGTCCTGTTAGTGGACTAGGGCTACAGATAGTGGATCCTGTCCCATGGGAGGCAGGAAATTAGGTGGCTAATGAGGAGATAGATAAAAGAATGAGGTCAAGTTCATACCCAGACTTACAGTCCCAATCAAAAGGAGAAATAGGGATTTCTGAGGGGTTACAAAGTATCAGATATTTTGTCTCATTGTATGCCTCCAAGCAATACAGCTAATAAGTTCCATATTGATAAATTTATTTTTCCATTTTATATGACTATAAAAATACCCAAGGTAAAATAACTTTATTTTTAAAAAGAAATTTATTCAGTTCAAAATTTGGAAGGCTGAAATTCAATATTGGGCTGTCCCATTTAGCCTGTAGTGAGCGTTCAATGACATCATGGCAAGAGCATGCGCAAGAGCTAGAGATCCCATATGAAACTGTAAAACAGAAATATTGGGATCCTATATTCCCTTCTGTGGGTATTCACCAGTGACCCAAGGATATCCCATTAGGCTCCACTTCTTAAAGATCCTCCAATTCTCCTATTGCCACAGTAAGGAGCAGATGTAAACGAACCTTGGGGGACACACCAAACCATATCCAAACCACAGCAATAGACATTTAAATTGCTTTGAGAAGTTTTCTATAACTGCAGTGAGAACTTTAGGTATAATTCAATTCAAGTGTGTATGAGAATATGTTTCTTATAAATTCCTAGAGGAAAATTGATGGGTCAAATTGTGAGGCATTCATAATTTTGATAGTCATTGCTATACTAGCTCTCAAATAATTTGTACAAATTTGTATTCTTCAAAAATTCAAGAGCAAGTTTTTTTTTAATACACTTTTGTCAAATCAGCACTTTTATATATTTTTTACTCATGTGAGAGATGATAAAAATTGGGGTATAGCTTTCATTTGCATTTCTCTTTACATAAGTGATGCTTGCATAATTTCATATCTTTAAGAGTTAATTCTATTTCTTTTACTATATACTACCTATTTTTCCATTCAAAGTGTGGCGTTTCTCTTAACTTATAAGTAGTTTACATTTATTAGGGAAGTTAACTATTTGATATGAGCTGTAAATATTTGGTTTTGGTATATTGTTTTCTTAAAATTTCTGTTAACCTGTTTTTACTATGCAAATATTTTAAAAGTTTTATGTAGGCAAATGTACAACATTATCCTTTTCAGCATTAAGTTTTTGTATATCATTTGGAAAAACTTTCCAAATAAAAAATAAACTTTACCAATCAAAAATAATAAAGAATCTTGGATTCAAATTCTAGCTTCTTCTTTTAAGGATATATGACCTGGGTAAATAATTTAACTGTTCAGGGTGTGTTCCTTTGTGAGAAGCCTAATAAAAACTCAATAACTTAATTTTTACATTTCTTGTGAGGAAAAATTTAAATAATACCTACAATATAGTGAGCATAATATTGTCATATACTAAAATATGATAACAAGTTTATGTAATAGTAAAATAATAATAGTTGTTTCCTTGTTTGAGTGAAATGAGTGCTGAGCTAATGCCTTTTTTTTTTCAGAGAACAATTTTTTTTCCCTATTTCTTGTATTGGAAAGTAGAGACACTATTGAACCAGTTTTTCCACTTGAAATATTAACATCATTAGTCCTCTCTTTAAAATCCTTACTAGACATGAGCAAAGACAAAACTAAAGTGAAGTTATAAGAGTAGACGGAGGAAGTGAATGTTACCCAGTCACTGAGTCTACTATTGTAAACAAGCATATCTAGAATCAGACTACTGATTTATGCCCAAACTCTCCAGAATCTGCCGAACATTATCTATGTACGTGCAGCAGCTGTGCTTATTTCACAGTAGATGGGTTTATTTATGATTGCCATAGAAACAAGAGGAAGATGCATTTTCCATTAAATACACCTAGCAACTGTGTGTATGTCTGTATGTTCAATTTATCCATGGTTACCCTGGGGATTGCTCAGAACATGAATGTTGCTACCATTTTTTCAAGCTCTCAACTATAAACTAGCATCTTGATGATTTTGTTTCCCTGCAAGCAAAAGAAGGTACTTTCCAGTGCTACATGGTTTATCCCTGGAATAGGCAAATGTCTACATTTGGAATAATAGTGTAATGGTCCAGAGACACTTGCATTATTATATTGTTTATGGGAAGACAGCTTGATTCAAATAAAGTTTTTCTCTTTGTTGAAGATTTAAACATTTTAATGTGTTGCACAAAACATTTGGTATCTGTTTTTGTGTTTTTAAATGTGATAATTAAATTGTTTTACAAATAATCACAAAACCACAGAAACTAAGTACAATTAGTAACCCAGTATAAGTTATCATAATCATCATCAAAAATGACACGCTAATTCTATCCTGCAAAGATTTAATTTTAGTTAAATAAAGTGTGTTAATCTCCAGTACATGTATAATAGATTAATTTTAATGCAATTCTTGCTTGATGAACAGTTCCTTCATTGATGCTCTACAAAGATAATATTAAATTGAAAAACAGAAAAAGCTTTATTGTAAAGAACTAAACTAATGAAATCCTGGACCTTGTACCTTATAAGGACTTTAAAAATGAATTGGTGCTCCCTTCATTAACAAGGTTATTTAACCAGGGTGACACAGCTAGCTGGGGACAGAGGCTGGTCTATATTCAAGGACACTGAAATTATATTCACTTGGCAAACATTTGCTTAAGACATCAGATAAGTCGGGCAAGCCTTATGTCATTTGATATAAAGCTATACATGACATAGCTTTCAACTTTAAGAAATTCACAATTCTGTAAAGTAAAGCTTTAAATTTGTTTAGTTTTTTTTTTCTTTCCCCTTCTTCATATTGATTTGGGTATTCTGTTTTCTAATTAACTAAATTAGTGGTAGAATGGGAATTAGTTAAACTAATAAAATTAATTATTTAAGAAGGAAGGATAAGAATAAGCCATATCTAATGAATGCAGCTGAGAAAGCAAGATCCTAGAGGACAGGAGAAAAGCTATTTTGGATACACAGATCTAAAATGAGAAAGTATACTTTATTCTCTATGATCACAGAGAAAGAAAAGAAGATGAAGCAGCTGGCTTAATTTAAGGCGGGTAAGAAATAAACTGTTATCTTAACCCAAAAAGGTGCTAATGTTCTTAGGAAATAAAAACAAAAAAGAAAAAAATTAAAATGCAAATTATTTTAGTCAGAATTGAACTAGAAAAAGAACATTCAGTAAGCATCCATTCAATAGCCACTTATTTAACACCTAATATGTATGTTCTTCCTCAGGTATGTGGTGCTGCAGAAAAAGCCAGGCGGATTAGCATCCCTTCTATGATTATTCTCTGAGGGGCTTTCTATGTGTCAAGCACTCTGTGAAGTGTTAGGATATGAGGCTAAACAAGGTTTGCCCAGTTGCTGTCCCAAAATCTTTATTTATTAGAGGACAGTGTCCAGCAAACAGGCAGATCTACACTGTAACATTTTCTTTGATAGGAGAAACCGGTTTTCCAGGATCATGAATGAAAACTTATTTCACACAGAAGAATAACACAGTTTCAGAGGTGAAAGTTTACCTTGTAGATTTTAAAACTGTAAAAAAAGAGAGAAAGAAATTACTATAGATTTTATACAGAAGGTGGTAAGAGGCAAAGCTGGAATTACTTCAATCAGGGCATTGGGAATCTGAGAGAGAGTTAAGCTTCTATCAAGGTCAGTGGCTGAATATTTAGGCATGGCGAGTAGGGAAAGTATACCTTGCTCTTTAGGAGGATTATTCTGGCTTCAGCATGACTACCTTGAGAAAATAGATGCTAAAGACCTGAAGATCAGCCAAGAACTCTGTTAATATTCTGGGCAGGAGATTATAATGGTCTGTACTAGTAGATGAGTAACTAGACAGAATTATCCATACAGTTCCTGAGCGAAAGAAGAAAAGGGACTGCATTGTTTCAGCAGATATGCAATTAAGGTTTAGAAAGAACAAACCTGATGTTTTCTTGGTCTTCCAAATGGAAATATCTGGAAAGACATAGGATCTCTGAGTTTTAGTTAGGTTAGGAATTTAGAAATAATCTCTATTGAAATGGTTTTGGGGGGTTGGGGATGTGGCTCAAGCGGTGGCGCGCTCGCCTGGCATGCATGCGGCCCAGGTTCTGTCCTGAGCACCACATACAAACAAAGATGTTGTGCCCACCGATAACTAAAAAATAAATATTGAAATTCTCTCTCTTTCTACCTCTCTCTATTTAAAAAAAAAAAAAGAAATGGTTTTTGGAACTATGAAAGAGAAGTTTTCACAGGAACAATGTGAACAATGTGCTGGGTGAAGAGAGAGAGAGAAGAGCACTCCAAGGGCTGTCTGTATTTAGAGTATGAAGAAAGCAAGGGAAGTCTGAAAAGAAGACCAAGAAATGAGGACCAGTGAGAGATGAAGAGTGAAAGAAGTGGAATCAGAGAACCTAAACAACTGTTTCAATAAATGTGTCTCTTGATGGAGAATAAAGTTAGTATTAACTTGGGAAAGAAGGTGAGGATGAAAAAGAAAATACGTTTTTATAAAAACATAAAAGACGATTATGCCTAAATACTCAAGAGAAGGAGTCATTGCTACATATCATCTGGAGGTAAACGAAGGAGGAGTGGTGGTTGTGGAGTTGGTGATTTATTGAATTCTATTACAAAATACACAGAGGAACAGGGAGCAAGAGAATCAGGGAGTTGAAGTATTGACAAGAGGACTCACACGACTTTCCTCACATGTAGGTACAGAAGTGATTTTGGTGTTCATGATGAAGAAGTTGAAAAAAATTCTAATCTCATATCTTGTACTTTTTCTGTCAATTAAGAAACAAGATCATCTGCTATGAGTGAAGTAGAAGTGGTAGGGTCAGAGGTTAGAGAAGAAAGGGAGATCTGTAGTTGTTACTTTGGAAAACGGAGAAATACCTCACTGAGAAAACAAACATATTCCTGAGCAGCACTGAGAGCCCAGCCAGAGTTGAAGATGAATGCTTTTCAGTGGGTCTTGTGTCTGGCTGAGTGCCTTCCTTGGCACAATTGAGCATCACTGAACTGGACTGATTCAGGTTTGTGGTTTTGCCGGTCAGATATCCTAGATGTGTGAAGAGGTAAACTAGTAAAAGAATTATATTTTCCTGAACATGGGTGGAGTGACAGGACATTGGATTTAAATTCTTCACAGAAGGAAGTGAATTGGAGAAGACGTTGGTAACTTTAAGGAAAAAAAGTAGGGGCTCTAGTCTGAAAAAGCAAAGAACAGGTATAGAGAAGAGATTTTGTGAATGGACAGGAAGGCTATGGGGTCTGCTGACTAAAAAAAAGATCTAGTCACATGTATGTGTATAACACGTATTTCATTAAGGATATGTGATTTTACAGCCTTAAGAACCAGAAATGGTCATCCAAATGGAATATAAGTTTTATATGATTAGATAAGATATATGCATGTGTTTACATACATAAAATTAATTGATATTACATTTCTTTCAAATTTACTCTAAAAGATTGAGGTTTCCTACTCAAAATTACATTGTGAACTGTCTTTCAAAAAGGAGCTTAGAAGTTAGAGATAAGTATAAATGTAAGTCTAAAGTTTACGCTTTAGAATTAAAGATAACATGGGGCATTTTTTTTTTTTCACACAGATATGACCATACTAGAATGAGGGAAGTCTGATATTGCATACAACACACTTCAAGAAAAACACTTGGAGAGAGGCTTCATATCATTTTATAATGCAATCTTACTGGATTCATAAACAAGAATTTTAACACTTCCTTAAGGACTGTTCCATTTCAGAAAACGTAGGACTTTGAGTAACAGAGCTATGGTGACAAGAGCTTATGTCTTGTAAACAGAGTTATTATGAGAAAGTCACTTAATATATCCTGGTCTCCTAAGTTTTTTATCTCATGAGGGACTTTTAGAAAACCAATGTGTGTTAATATATGGATGTGAAAATGCTTATAACCATGAAGGTGATGTGTTTGGAGTAGTAATTAAACTTTAAGATGAATAATAAAGATATTTTATATCTTCAAAGAAAGTGTATATATGATTATTTTTTATTTTTTATTTTTGGTGCTGGAGATTGAACCAGCAGTGCTAAACCATTAAGCAACATCCACATTCCTTTCTGTTGTTTTATTTTGAGACAGGGCCTCACTAAATTGCTGTGGCTGGTGTTAAACTTGCGATCCACCTCTTTCAGCTTCCCAAGTCTCTGGCATAAGATTTAGGTGTGACTTTTCTTCAAGAATATCTATAAGGCTAATGATGTCAGTATGTAACAGGGAATGAATCTTTTCCAAATTTTATACATGGTATCTATTAAGTGCTACGTATTATTTATTTCTATTCACTCAAGCTCAACATAGGTAATATCATACAGATTATTCCAACCATATTTACATAGTTATATTTGAATAATCACAATTTATGAAAAATAACTTAAATGAATCCACCAAAAACACTGTTCAATTCGAAATAGATTCTTGATCTGCCTAACAAGTCCATACTGATATAGGCAAAAGACCCAAGAGAATATAGTGATGAAATTTTAAAATGGAATTCAAAAATCCTTGATGATTCTGTAAGAACACCTTCAATTGTTATTTACTTTATAAAGATATCTTTATCTTCGATTAAACATTAAAAGTAATCTCTAATATTTAGTCATAAATATCTCTAAAATATAAATGAAAACCAGTTATGAAGATGAATGTGCTTATTTATTGTAAGTCATATTTTATATTTATAATATTAAGTAAATTTATAGAAATATGTAAATTTATAGAAATATGTAAATTTATAGAAATATGTATCATAGAAAAAATCCAACAAGCTTAGACAATTTTGAGCAACAATTCCCTGGTTTGCTTTCACTTCTCTATACAGGTTATATCCTGTATAGAGGGCTGTCAAGGTTAGAAGTCATCTTCCTTCTAATTAGTTCTCCCAGGCATGCAGGACATGATGATTAAAAGCTTCACAATTATTTATTCACTAAAGACATTAAGTTTCAAGGATAATTTATATTTTCATATATTTATTTTTTTAATTAACAGAAATTATATATATCTATCATGTGGAACATTTATGTAGGTACACACACACACACACACACACACACATTGAAGAATGCCTAAAGCAAAATATTCAACATATTAAACTCACATTATTATAATTTTTTTTGTAATGAGGACACTTAAAATCTACTGTCTTAGCAATATTCAAGTATATAATGCATTTCTATTAACTATGGTCACCATTTTATACAATAAATCTCTTGAATTTAGTTCTTCTTGTCTAACTGTGATTTCATATTCCTAGTCCAAATTCTCCTCAGTCCCCCAAACTTTCCAGACTCTTGTAACTCCCATTCTGCTTCTATGTGTTCATCTTTTACTAAATCTACCTGTGAGATCATATAATATTTGTCTTTCTGTGCCTGCTTCATTTCACTTAATATTTTCTAATTTCAACTAAGTTGTGCCAAATTGAAGGATTTTCTATTGTTTTAAGTCTGAATAATATTCCATTGTGTATATATATAAAACACATATTCTGTATTTATTCATCTGCTGATTGGAAGTCTAGGTTGATTCCATACCCTGGCTATTGTGAATAACCTTAAAATGAAATGAAAGTGTAGATAGCTCTTTGACTTGTTGGATCACATGGTAGTTCTATTTGGAATTTTTGAGGAATCCTCATATTATTTTCCATAACAACTCTACTAAGTTATATTCCCACCAACAGTGTACAAGAATTGTCTTTTTTCACATTCTAATAATTGTTCCCTTTTGTCTTTTTGATAAGAGCCATTTGAACATGTATGAGGGGCTATCTCATTGTGGTTTTAATATGCAAGTTCCCCCATAAATACTAATGTTCAACATTTTTAAATATACTTGTCTTCTTTTCAAAAAATGTCTATGTAGGTCCTTTTCACAATTTTTATCAGCTCATTTATTGTTTTGCTATTTAGTTATAGGATTACCTTTGGTATTTTGAATAAATCCTTATCTGATAGATGCTTTGGAAATATTGTCTGTAATTATGTAGGCTTTATGTTCATTTTGTTATTTCCTTTGATATGCAAAAGTACCTTGATTTTTTATATAATTTCATTTATCTATTTTTCTTTTTTTTTTTAACCTGTGCTTTTGGGGTCATAGCCAAAAAATTCACTGCTCAGATCATTGTCAATGAATTTCAATAAGGCTGTAAACAGATTTCTCAGCAGAAACTGTATAGGCCAGGAGAAAATGGGAAAATTACCTCCAAACTACTGAAAAAGAAAAAAAGGAAAGAAAGAGAGAGACAGACAGAAGGAAGGAAGGAAGGATGGAGGGAAGGAAGGAGGGATGGAAGGAATGAAAGAAGAAAAGAAACTGCCAACAGGAATTCACTGCACCTGGCAAAACTGTCCTTCAGAAGTGAAGGGCAAATAAAGAGTTTCCCAGGCAAACAAAAGCTAAGAATGTTTGTCAATAGTAGACCTGCCTTATGGGAAATGATAAAGTGTGTTTTTCAAACTGAAAGAAAGACATGTGATTAGCAATATGAAAACATATGAGAGTATAAGACTTACTGGTAAAGGAAAGCGCAGAGCTAAATTCAGAATGCTATAATACTGCAATTTTTTTATATTTTAGAAAGCAATTAACAAATATCAGTATGGGGTCTTTACCTATCAATAATTACCTTGATTGAAAATTGATAAAGATGTATAAATAAAAGTCATAAAATTGCCCAGCATGGTGGTGCACACCTATAATCCCGAAAGGCTGAGGGAGGAGGATTGGGAGTTCAAAGCCAGTCTCAGCAAAAGCGAGGCGCTAACCAACTCATTGAGACCTTGTCTCTAAATAAAACACAAAATTGAGCTGGGGATGCGGATCAGTGGTTGAGTGCACCTCCCAAATTTAATCCCTGGTACCCCCTCTTCCCACAAAAAGACATACAATAATTGAGTGACTAAAATATTAAATACCTAACTATAAACTGCTGTGTTGATTCAGTCTGATATGACAGCAGCCATCTTGATTTGTGACCACCATAACTACCCCAACATAACCCTAACTGGCTTTTTCCTGCATAATTTCCTAGTAAATTATAACTAGACAAAACCATTAGAGTGGTATGCAGAAGTTTAAAAGTAGAGTTTGGTGTCAGGAATGTAACTAACTCTTTGATATTAGATTAAGATAAACCATGTGCCTTATGGCTAGGAGGAAATAAGTTTTTTCCTAACCAACATTTACATCACTCCATCTGACACAAATTATGTGGATCCACTTGGTCATAATACCACTTTGGACCACTCTTTTGTCATTAAGTCTCCCAATAACTTGCACACTGTACAATCCTAGCTCTCTCTTCAGTCTCATTGTATCCTGGGGTCAGTTGTCATATACAGGGACCAGGTTGTTAAAGAACAGATGATTTCAAGAGACTTACTGCATCTTTTATGAACATGCATAAATTAAAAGTGAAGGAATGCTACATTGCAGTTATGTTTGTAAAAGGTAGCTTTTATAATGCTAAAAGTATATGTTTTTTCATAAATTATTTTTAACTAGGGTAAGCAATCACAAAGATAATATTGACACATTGGTTAGTATTATGATCTATAAATTCAGATTTTGCAGAGAATATGTAGTACATCTATTTTTTATGTATCCTGTCATAATAAGTCTCATTTAAATAACTACTGATAAATACATGAAATAAGTGAAAATTTATTACATGCATTAGTCAGTAATGTATTACAGCAAGATTATAATGCATTAAATCTAATCCCACAAATGTCCTGAAGTTAATGGAGAGTTAGGAAATCTGAATCCCTGTATTAGAAAACTTCCCTTAGCAATCAATTCTTTACTATTCAGCCGCTATTTGCATCTAAAAACTGAAGAATAGCTTGCATATTCCTATCAGCCACGTGGTTATGCTGAAGGTACTATCAAATTATGGAAAATAACTTTTTTTCTATATTCAACATAAATATATGGTGGTCTACCTAACATCTCTTCACTATTGACATTATCCTGCTCTTCTTCTTCCCCCAACAATAATCCCATTGGGATCTGTCAGTGATTACCTTGAGGTTTTATGGAGCAAGTTTGTTTAGAAATGAAGCTCTTCAGTGACAAGCAGAATCCAGAGAAGATAGTGAGTGACAAGCAGAATTCATCTCCAAAAGGAGATGAGGTCAATGTGACCAAGATCTGGGCACTGAGCCCAGGCTTCTCAAAGGACCAATAAATTCTTTTTGTTTGTTTATGTGTTTGCTTAATTTTGCGAATATGCTGGACCTCTATAGTTGATAAAGAAAAGAATTATAATGATTACATGCTCCTTTCTTCACCAAAGTTAGAAATTTCTCCTCAGATCCTCTGAATATTATTCCATCTTAGAATAAAACTGGAATAGAGACAAAAGTAGAGTTGAATGATCATGTCTATGAGTAGGCACTTTCTAGATTGCTGTCTGCTCCTAGGCTTTTCTGTTAGCTAACCCACTTTGTCATCATAAACTGATCAAGCAAAGATGAATTACAGATGTATTAATGCCCTGATCCTTTCAGCCTGGGTGCAGAAGGACAGAGCCTGGAGCTCCTGGAGGCTCTGTATCTGAGTGTACCATATTGATACAATCATTTTCTGTGTGAGGTATGATGTGGTGAAAGGTTTGTGAAGCATCAAACTAGATCTTATGCCATCCCTAACTCACTTACAAGGCTAAACAAATTTTCCAAATTAAACAAAGATTTCTGGAGATTTTGATTCAGAATGTCTGAGTTTGGATAATCTATTTTAAAAGAGTTCCCCATATGACTCTGTATATCTTCCAGGTTCAGAAACATTGATCTAAATAAATCTTTTAGATTATGAGATTTGGTTACTCCAAGCCTGTTTCTCAAGTTCTGAGGTTACACCACATGGGAACATTATATTTCAGAAATAGTTCATTAAAATCTGGAAAGGTGCTTAAAAATAAATGCTCATGGTGTTTCTTTCTTAATTAAAGTTCATAGCAGAGCATCCCTGGTAGCTGAAACATGCCTGTTAGGGATGGCATTATACTTTCTGATGATATGTGCATTTATTTCAAGAAGCATGAGGCAGTGAGTGGCTCCTCCTTTAGAAAATAAGATAGTGGAAGGAGGAAAAAAAAAGAAAAGAAAAAAAAATGTTGCTGGCAGTTTTCTTTTAGAAACCATAGGAAAAGGTATTTCAGGTATGATATAGGTTTATTGTCAAACTTGAAGACAGAGTTATCATATTTTATTGACTAATTACTTATCCTTAGAATTCCAGTTTTTATTAAAAGAGAAAAAATAGCTCTGAAAACAAACTATTAATTTATTATCCTATCTGAAAACCTTGGTCAAACCAAAATTTAAAAAAAAAAAAAAGTTTCAGTGTTAAAGAGGTAGATTCAGAATGACACATAAGGACTGTTCACTGGCGAGGGTTTTGCCATGTTGGTGAGAGAGTTTGTATGATCCAAGGTCAACACCAGAGCTCTGAAGCATATCTTCTTTTTCTGGAATAACTTCCCTCTGTCAAACTGGTGCTGGCTATTCTTAACCAATCACTGGCAAACAGTTTAATCTAAGGCAACATGATTTTGGAATGTGGTTACAAGTAAAATTAAAGTGCTATCTTTTATCAAAACTACAAGTTATCAGATTCAAGTAAACTTAATTCAGTTAGACTAAGTTCAGATCAAAATATAACACTGATGAGAAATTTATTAATTCCCCCTGGCAAACACTTCAGAAGATGTTTAAGTGCTTGTATTTGTAGTTTAAAAAGAAGTCAATAATTCTTGATGTTTTAAATACCTATCTTAATTGCAATCACTCTGTTTAACTTAATTTTATTAGTTGCCCAATATATAGGCAATATTAACAGAAGACAACTTACTGCATTGTACATATTCTGTATATTAAATTCATGAAAATTTATTACTAATAGGTTAACAACCCTGAAATATCATGGCTGTAGTCCTGTTTGAGATGTTAACTACTTAGTGCTATCTGATTTTATTTGGTTGGTAGAAACAATAAAGTTACTCAAAAGAAGGATCTTTAAGGAGAATCTTCCACAATAATTTTACCAAGTCAATGTAAACTAAAACTATATAAAATATTGAACAATTTCTTGTCAGAAAGAAGAATCATAAAATAATGAATTCTAAATTTCAAATATATTAAATCTCAGTCTGGAAAAGGAGGTAAAATTTCAAAAAATTAGTCTTGAGTTACAATTTATTTTTTTTCATTAAATTTATTTATTCTAATTTGTTATACATGACAACAGAATGCATTTCAATTCATAGTATACCAATGAAACACAATTTTTCATTTCTCTGGTTGTACATAAAGTAGAGTGACACCATGCATGTCTTCATACATGCACATAGGATAATGATGTCCATTTCATCCCATCATCTTTTCTACCCCCATACCCCTTCCCTTCCACACCCTCCCCTTTGCTGTATCCAAAGTTTCCACATTCCTGCCATGCCCCCGCCCCTCCCCCCACCGCCATTATGGATCAGCATCTACTTATCAGAGAAAACATTCAGCCTTCGGATTTCTGGGATTGGCTTAGCATGATATTCTCCAAATTCATCCATTAACCTGCAAATGCCATGATTTTATTCTCTTTTAATGATAAGTAATATTTCATTGTATATATATATATACAATGAAATATATCTCACAGATTCTTTATCCATTCATCTATTAAAGGGCCTCTAGTTTGTTTCTACAATTTAGCTATTGTGAATTGTGCTGATATAACCATTGATGTGGCTACATCACTATAGAACACTATTTTTAAGTCCTTTGGGTATAAACTGAGGAGTGGGATAGTTGGATCAAATGGTGGTTTCATTCCAAGTTTTCCAAGGAATCTTCATACTGCTTTCCAGATAAGCTGCACCAATTTGCAGTCCCACCAACAATGTATGAGTGTACCTTTTTCACCACATCCTCACCAACATTTGTTGTTACCTGTATTCTTGATGATTGCCATTCTGACAAGAGTGTCAGAAAAGAAGCTGAAATGAAGCTTTTCAATTTGAATCCATCCCATTTATTGATTCCTGATTTTACTTCTTGCACTATAGGAGTCGTAGTAAGGAAGTCGGGGCCTAATCCAACATGATGAAGATTTGGGCCTAGTTTTTTTTTTTTTTCTATTAGTTACAGGGTCTCTGGTCTAATTCCTAGGTCCTTGATCCACTTTGAGTTGAGTTTTGTGCATGATGAGAGATAGAGATTTAATTTCATTTTACTACATATGGATTTCCAGTTTTCCCAGTAGCATTTATTGAAGAGGGTATCTTTTCTTCAATGTATGTCTTTGGTGCCACTGTCTAGTATGAGATATCTGTTATTTACAACTCTGTGTCCTTTATTCTGTACCATTGGTCTACATGTCTATTTTGGTGTCAATACCATACTGTTTTTTTACTATAGTTCTTTAGTATGGTTTAAGGTCTAGTATAGTGATGCCTCCTGCTTTACTCTTCTTGCTAAGGATTGCTTTATCTATCTGGGTCTCTTAGTTTTCTAGATAAATTTCATGATTGCTTTCTCTATTTCTAGAAGGAATGTCATTGGGATTTTGATTGGAATTTCATTAAGTCTGTATAGTACTTTTAGTACTATGGTCATTTTGACAATATTAATTCTGCCTATCAAAGAACAAGAAAGATTTTCCCATCTTAAAAGGTCTTCTTTAATTTCTTTCTTTAGCATTCTGTACTTTACATTGTAGAGATCTTTCATCTCTTTTGTTAATTCCCAAGAATTTTATTTTATTTTATTGAGGCTATTGTAAATGGAGTAGTTTTCCTACTTTCTCTTTCAGAGTATTCATCATTGATGTACATAAATGCATTTGATTTATGAGTATTGATTCTAAATCCTGCTAATTTGCTGAATTCATTAATTAGTTCTAGAAGTTTTCTAGTGAAATTTCTTGGATCCCGTAATTATAGAATCATCATCTACAAATAGTTTGAGTTCTTCTTTTTCTATCTGTATCTCTTTAATATCTTTTGTCTAATTCCTCTGGCTGTCATTTCAAGAACTGTGTTAAATAAAAGTGATTCCTGTCTTGTTCCATTTTTTAGAGGGAATGCTTTCAATTTTTCTCCGTTTAGAATGATGTTGGCCTTGGGCTTAGCATAGATAGTTTTTTAAATGTTGAGGTATATTTATTTCTGTTATCCCTAGTTTTTCTAGTGTTTTGAACATGAAAGTATGCTATATGTTGTCAAGTGCTTTTTCTGAATCTATTGAGATGATCTTATGATTCTTATCTTTAAGTCTATTTATGTAATGAATTACATTTATTGATTTCCAAATATTGAACCAAACTTGCATCCCTGGGATGAACCCCACTTGATCATGGTGTACTATCTTTTGAATATATTTTTATATTTTATTTGCCAGAATTTTATTGAGAATTTTTGCACCTATGTTCATTAAAGATATTGGTCTGAAGTTTTCTTTATTTGATGTGTCTTTGTCTGGTTTTGGAATCAGGGTGATATTAGCCTCACAGAATGAGTTTAGAAGTGTTCCCTCTTTTTGTATTGTGCCATAATTTGAGGATTATTGATATTAGTTATTCTTTGAAGGTCTTGTAGAACTCAGCTGTGACTCCATCTGGTCCTAGGCTTTTCTTGCT
This sequence comes from Callospermophilus lateralis, assembly GCF_048772815.1. Taxonomy (NCBI): domain Eukaryota; kingdom Metazoa; phylum Chordata; class Mammalia; order Rodentia; family Sciuridae; genus Callospermophilus; species Callospermophilus lateralis. Next base: position 80,093,370 of record NC_135310.1, on the reverse strand, counting down.
TGGTAGGCTTTTAATGGCATCTTCTATTTTATTGCTTAAAATTGATCTGTTTTAACTTGTATATTTTGTCCTGATTCAGTATGGTTAAATCATATGATGCTAGACAATTGTTGATGTCTTTGATATTTTCTACTTTATTGGAGTATAAATTTTTGAAATGATTTATTAATTTTGCTGGATATAAGATTCTTGATTGGCATTCATTTTCTTTCAGAGCTTGGTATGTATTATTCCAGAAGCTCTTCTAGCTTTGGGTTGAGAAATCTGCAGAGATCTGAATTGATTTCCCCCTATATGTAATCACATTCCTTTTTCTTGTGGCTTTGAAAATTCTCACCTCATTCTGTATGCTAGGCATTTTCATTATCATGTGCCTTAGTGTGGATCTGTTGTGATTTTGTACATTTGGTGTCCTGTAAGTCTCATTGATTTCCATACATTTATTTCATTATAATGTGCTTTAGTGTGGATTTGCTGTGATTTTGTACAGTTGGTGTCCAAAAGAATGATTTTCCAATTCATTCTTCGTGTTTGGAAATTTTTTCTGGTATTATTTCATTGAATAGATTGTTGATTCCTTTGGTTTGTAACTCCATGCCTTTCTCTATCCCAATAACTATTAACTTTGGTCTTTTCACATTATCCCATAATTTTTGAATGTTCTGCTTATGGTTTCGTACCATCTTCACTGTGTGGTCAACTTTATTTTCAATATTATATATTTTGTCTTCATTGTCTGAGGTTCTGTCTTATAATGGATCTAATCTGTTGGTGATGCTTTCTATTGAGTTTTTAATTTGACTTATTGTTTCCTTCATTTCAGGAATTTCTGATTTTTTTTTCAGAATCTCTATCTCCTTATTGAAGTGATCATTTGCTTCCTGTATTTGCTTATATAATTATTTATCAAAATGATCTTTTGCTGCCTGTGTTTGCTCTTTTATATCATCCTTTAACTCACAGAACACTTTAACTATGTACATCCTGAACTTCTTCTCTGTAATTTCTTCTGCTGTGCTGGCCATGGATTCTAATAATGTAGTATCTTGGTTTGTTTGGGGCCTTTCTTCCCTTGTTTTTTCATTTTTTTGTGTGTCTTCCCTTCTAACACTATGGATTTGAGGTGTTATAGTTTTTACCCTATAGTCTTATAGTGTTTATATAGGGTACCAATATTCTCCTTTAGGGGCAAGATCAATATTAACAAATCCCAATACAAACAATATACAGCCTTAAACCAAATAGCTCCTATGAAGATGTGTATGGTTTTGTCACAATATACAGAACTGATGAGTTCAATTATTATCTACAATATAAACAGTAGTTTGTGAAAGGGCCTACAGTTTCCAATGGTGGACAAAGAGATAACCAGGGGTGGGGTGTAGGATGGAATGTTAAGGAGGTAGGTGGTGAGGATATAGAGTTATTAGATCTTAGATAGCCATGAAAAGGGACTCAAAAATAACTGGCTAGTAGCAGGAGAAAAGAGAGAAAGTGATTTTGGGATGACAAGTAAGTGGGAAGATAATAGAGTACAAAAAATAAACCAACATAAAAATCAAGAAAAATTTAAAAAAATATAAAAGTAGGAGATAAAAGAATATATAACACAACTGTAATATACTATTCAGACAGGGATGTGAGAGCAGGAAAAGAGACAGACAGAAAAGAAAAAAAATGAAAAAGAAAAAAAATTTCAAAGGAAAATACAAACATTGCTTTTCTTTCCAGCTTCCCTTCTCATCCAACAGGTGGGGTTGTCTGTTGTTTTCTGGTAACTCCACTCTCAGGATGATGAAGGTTATTAGGGTGGGAGGATTGGCCTTGCAGGTGGAGCTCCTGGAGGTGGGGTATAGCACTTGCAGGTAACTATTGAAAGCATGCACCCCAAGGATCTCCTTTGGGACCCACTCATGTGATGTGGGTGCCTGGTCTTATCTCCTTATATTGCCTGTAGACCTCAAAATTCCTGGTCTCTAATTTAGTCTCTAAACTATATCTCACTCACCCCCTCCCTTTCTACTTCCCACTCAGGAAACTCTCTTCAGAGGTCTTGTGGGCTGCACTCTGGAGGCTATGTACCTGTCACAGAGAGCTGTTTTATATTGGACAGTTCAGGACCAGGCTTTGTGAGCTACAGACCAGAGGCATATCAGCAAGAACTGTGCTGGTTTAGTGGATTTGAGAGAGAAGGGGGAGTTAGAGACTATATGTACCTGATATTTCTTCTACACCCCAGCCTGTATCCCAATCTGGGAGTTGCCCCAATTAAAGATGGCAGCAAAGGTGTCCCAAGATAAAGGTAGCTGCTTTCAGAGATGGGGAGTGGGTCAGCCCTGGTGGTGGTGTTGGGCGGTATGTTCAAATATGCAGCTCTGTGGATTGCATGGTTGTGGCTGGCAGCTGTCCCCAGATCTGTCTGGTGTCCCCAGGTGCAGGGAACTATGGCAGCACTATCCCAAGAAGGAGGTGACTGGGGGAGCCTACGCTGGTAGATGATGGGGGTCCACATGGGAGCAGAGGCCACGGGTCCTGCGTGTGTGCTGATATGGGGTGGTGGAGGTGAGTCCTTCATGGGAGAACATCGAGGGATCCTGAGCAGATGTTGAGACTGTGGGACCTGTGCAGACCTGGTGGCCGGGATTCCTACATCAGAGCAGCTCTAGGAGGTCCTTTAACAACTTGCAGAGAAACAGTAATCTCGATGCTTGAACTCAGGTCACAGAGTAATAAGGAATGCAGCCTCCCTCTAGCCCACCATCTTGAATTCTCTTGAGTTACAATTTATAATGTAAAATATAAAATATTTTAATAGGTATCAATGTTTTTAACTTTAAAATTTATGTAATATAAAAACTGAAGTGTGTGGATATTATATTCTGAACTAATATTTACTATATAACAAACTTAGAGTCCAAATAATATTTGGCTATGTAAAATACTTTTATCATTTAAATATCACATCAACAAAATGATTAACTTAACATCATTAAGCATGAGTTAACTTTACATTATGTTATTCTTGAATAAATGTACTAAAAAGCACACATTATCACTTGGATCATTTTTCTGGCAAAAATATTTAACCTGATTATAATAAATATATAATAAGGGAATAATTAGACAATCCAAATAGCAAAATGAATGACTTAGCATCTTCCAAATGTCAATGTCAAGTTTAATGAAGGACTTTAAAAAAAGCAAAACTCTACTAGGATGCAAAAGGACAAGAGAAGTTGGTGGGGGAGAAAAAATAGAAAGCAAATGTGGCAATATCCAAAGAACTGATACTTTTAGTGAAAGGTGGATGTACATGTATGTTTAACATACAGTTATGGCAATTTTATAGTAAATTTGAAATAAAATAAAATGTTCAAAATAAAAAAATTGGGGAGAAATAAATTACATTGTAGTTTAATTTATTCATATATTCAACAAACATAGATGGACAAGAGACTTGGTAACAAGAAAATGATCTAAGTTGCAGTAAGAGTATGGGACTGAATACAGAAGTATAAAGTTTAGCTGTGAGGCCAGGTTCAAGTTCAACTTGACTTCCTAGTCAATCATCGTGTGTTTCTGGGCAACACATTATCCATTTCAAACTTGATTATTATAGGCTGAGATGAGTTCAGGAGTCACATATACTTCAGAATGTTAGGAGAGAATATAGACAGAATGTTAAGAGAGAATGATTCCTAACTTGAATGTAATCAGCAGGCCCCAGAGGCTACAGGAAACTGAATCTCTTGTGAAAAAGGCCACCATCCAGGTGAACAGAACTGTTTTGTGTTTAGTCTAACAGAAAACTTTGACATTTCTATCACCCATTATGGTTCCCCAAAGCAAACTGGACTTGGAGGATCACCAGCCTTGTTAAATTATCACTAGGAACATCTGGTAGAGTACCTGGTGCTGACGTAATTTCTACAGAAATGGAAAAATGGAAAAATGAACAAGTTATTTAATGATCAATCCATACCTGGAGAAGGAATTCATTTTATAGCCTTGAGAAAGCACATCAATTTGTACATTTCCACAAAAAGAAGATGAAATCTACTACTGTGAAAAGGCATTGAAACAGTCCTCAAACAACCCATTGTAGGAAAGATATTCAATACAACATGAACTGTTTCCAACAGATTGCAGATGAATCACTGGCTCAGGATTCTTAATTGGATACAATTGAGAGTTATTTCTTATATTTATGTAATTCTATTCAGAGCAGTTTTTGGAAAATTTGAAGACATCTTGTCTTAAGACACTCTGAAATGCTGTTAACTACCAAAAGGAAATGAAGACACAGAATCATTCAAAAGGGGACATGATGGTTATTTCAAATCCTCACAATGGGTCATTCCAATACTGTTATTTCCATTCAAAAGTCATATCAATGCATATGAAATGAAGTCTAAGCTTCTCTCCCCAATGTTGAAATCCTTCCAGTCTGGTCTTACACTTACATCACACTTTGAGTTTATTACGCTATTAGTATTGACTGGACAAATGTTGTTTCCACTTATATTGGCAACTTTGGAAAATGTTTTTATCCTCATCTTTAGTGAAGTAGTTGCACCATTTCCGTGAAGGCCTCCCCCGAGGAGGCAGTGTTGTGCAGTGTGTAAGAGCAGAGTTTAGAGTCAGAGAGTGCTAAGCTTGAGAGCTTCTGATTGAGTTTATTGTTTGATCCCTGAGATCCTCAGGTTCTTCATTAAAAAAAAAAAAGGTATAACAATAGTGCTTATAGCAAAAAAATGTTAATAATATTAAATGAGAAAATAAATTTACAGTGTTTTGACCTGGGTGTATCCCAATGCCAACAATGCCAATATTTTTCCTTTCCTATCACTATTTCTACTACTCTTTATAATTCCATTATCTTTTATTCATTCTCTTTTGGCACTGATCCCATCCTGCCTCTATTACAAGAAGCTGTGTAGTCCCCATAATTAGGCTGAAAGTTTCTTGAAAACAGGAACAATTGTTGCTCATCTTTGTTATCTACACAACAACAACAACAACAAATGGTGGCTTATTACGATATAGGTACTTAATAAAGATTTATTGAAATGATTTCAATTATTTAATTTTTAACATAAATAATTTTTCTTTTTGATAGTAGTGTGGAATCTACTGAATTAACATTAAATAATCCAAAGCAATTATTTAAGTTATAACACATTGGCATAAGAGCAAATTATTTTTTGGACCATCTAATAATTCACATAAAGTTTTAGTATTATATGTTGAAGTCCAAGTTGCAAAACATTTCAATGTTATTAACTTTGTGGCCCCATAATTTGATTCATCTTATGCCCAAAGAGCTATCTCTAAATTTACTTTGAGACATTCATCCATTTATCTACTCACCATATGTTTTATTAAAATATAGAAAAAAAGATTGATTTTCAGGAAAGTCCTGCCTGCCTATGAGTCACAGATTGCTATGATTCATCTTAAAGATTCTGATCAATTGGATTAATTTTGTGAAGCATCCAATATGCTGTGAAAATAAAACCCTGGTGATCCACAACTGACTCAGTTAAAAATGACAATCAATAGAAAAGCCCACACAAAGTCACCTTAGAGTTCAGCTTAGTCATCAAGCCACATTTGCTCAGAGAATATATAATTTAAATTTATTTTCCAACAGGATCACTTCTAAATTTCACAGTTTTCAGAAATAGACATTTAATATACTAAATGTGATAAAAGTTATCTCTGCCTTTTTGCACTGTTATTCTTTAATTTTTTTTGTCACAAAATTTGTGAGACACAGAATCTAACCCCACAATATATTTTCAAGCATGTACTATCTCTTCATCTTCCCATCCATGAGCCCTATACAATCTACCCATGTTATTTTTAGTAAACACATCATTCCCTTTCTGCCTCAAGCTGAACCTCCATCTGAAAATTACCTTCACATGCCATGTTTCTCTTCCCAGCGAGGTGTGTTCTCTAAGACTTAGATGTGGTCCAAGTGGCTTGGCTCTCTTCCTAGTGTTTACAGCACTATTTTCTCCCCACATATGCAGCTCATGCATTGATATTTGCCTATTCATATAAACATGTTCTACTTCTGTTGTGAGACTGTAGCATACATCAATCAGTAAAGTTCTTCACAACGACTGGCTGCCGAGGTGAAGAGAGCAAGTGCAAAATATTTCTAGTGCAAACACATAGAGCACTACATATAGGGCAAGAAGGGTACTCTGAACATTCCAGTCTACTTTAGAATAGAATTACAGGTTTTGGTAACAGTCTTTTAGAAATAGAACAATGTAGTAAAACTGGATATGCACTTGTTTGTTTGTTTGTTTGTTTAACTAATTTAAGTTTGTTTGTATATATTAGTAAATGAGACCAGTAGATAAAACAAAAATGTGATCCTTTTAATTTGAATATTTTACACTAGGGTCAGAATGAAATGCAACCAAGAGTAGGCAGAAACTTGAAAGGATTCTACTTTGAAGGAAGAGAACTATACTGCTCACACCCACTTTGACAGAGCTTTTCTTCTGAGCACAAAGACAGTCCATGGATTACAATTTGCCTGAGAATAAGCTTTAGAGCTTCCAGTAAAATGTGAAGTAGGGAGGAAATAGCTATGAAAGGAGAGAGCCACAGGACAACCCCACATTTGCATGAAACATGAAATAACTTCCATTAAATCCTTGCCTGAATTCAGCATGTTTATGAGAGTTTGTGGAAACTTCAAGAGGACCAATAAAAGCAGTGGTCAAAAGGCTGAAAAGGCATAGTTTGGAATTCAAGTCCTGCATGGTTTGAGAGTCTAGATAAATGTGACTGTACCTAAAAATTCCAGAATGACTACTCTGTGGAATAAAGACATATCAAGACAAAGGAATTTGGCCTAAAATCAAAACGAAAGCCAAATAGATCCAACCTCCATAAGTCCAAGGCAAAGGCAGTAATCACTGTTTCTAAAACAGAAATAAATACTTTTTATAATAAAATAAAATAAAAATTCTCTTACACATACTCAGAATATCTAACATATAGTAAAAACAATTAAATTGGAAAAGATAATGGACGAAGGCAAAAATTACCAGTGTTAAGAATGAGAGAGATTAGCTTATTTCACTTAGCATGATATTCTCCAGTTTCATCAATTTACCACCAAATGCCATGATTTCATTCTTCTTTATGGCTGAATAATAATCCATTGTGTATACATACCACATTTTCTTTTTCCATTAATTGGTTGAAGGGCACCTCATTTGGTTCCATAGATTAGTTATTGTGAATTGAGCTTCAATGAACATTGATGTGGATGTTTCACTAGAGTATGCTGATTTTAAAGCCTTTGGTTATAAACTGAGGAGTGGGATAGCTTTATCAAATGGTGGTTCCATTCAAAGTTTTTTACAGAATCTCCATACTCTTTGCCAGGGTAGTTACACCAATTTGCAGTCCACCAACAATACAGGAGTGTACCTTCTTGCCCACATCCTCACCAATGTTTATCATTACTTATATTCTTGATAATTGCCATTCTGATTGAAGTGAGATGAAATCTCAGTGTAGTTTTAATTTGCATTTCTCTAATTGCTACTGATTTTGAACATTTTTTCATATATTTATTGACCATTCATATTTCTCTTTCTATAAAATGTCTGTTTAGCTGCTTGCTCATTTATTGATTGGATTGTAAATTAATCCCCAGAATCTAAAGACCAAATGTTCTCTCTGATATGCAGATACTGACTCACAAAACACATGGGGAGGGGTAGGGAGGAGGATGGGAGTGGTAAAGACAGTAGACTGAATTGGATGTAACTTCCCTATGTTCGTACATGAATACTTGACCAGTGTAACTCCATATCATGTACAACCATAAGAATTTCAAGTTATCTTCCATGTATGTATGATATGTCAAAAAACATTCTATTGTCATATATAATTAAAAAGAACCAATTAAATATCATAAAAAGTTTAAAAATTAAAAAAAGAATTAAAGAGAGAATATTACCACTGATATCAAGTGGTAATAAAAATTAATGGAATAGGATAATAATATAAAAATGTAACAAATTAAAGATAATTAATAAAGTCTCTTTAAAAGTGAAATAGTAAAATTAACATTAAAAGATAAAAATAAGTGACTAGATTTTTTTATTTTTACAAAAATTGATATAAAAAGAAAATCTAAACTGCCCTGTATTATCTACTAAATAAATTAAATTCATCTTCAAATTCTTCCACTAAGAAATTTCACATTGAGACAACTTCATGGTGAATTCTATCAAATAAGGTATAAAGTTGGAAAACAAATAAATAAAATTATTTATTTGCAAACAGTATAATTGTTTACATAGAAAAAACAAAATATGAAAAATAACCTCTAGAATTAATTTAAAAATTAGTGAATATACTAGATAAAATTAAATATTAAAAAATCCATTGTATTTTATAAGTGCCAATAGCAAACAATTAGAAAATTATATTTAAAATTCTAATTTATAATGTCATCAGAAACAAAATATTCAGGAATAAATTTAACAAAAAATATGCAAGATAAGATCTTAATTGTAAAAATTTCAGAAAAAGAATATGTGAAAAATTAAGAAAGACCTAAATCAATTGAGAGCTGTGTTATGTCCATGATTTGGAAAATTCAATATTGGTATGTTATCAGTTCTTAACAAATTGATTTAATGATCAATAATACAAGCAAATCCAAATACCAGTTACATTTTTTTTGAAAAATGTGATTTTAAATTTATATTGAAATGAAAAATATCTATAAAGTTTAAAATAATATTGAAAAAGGAGTACAGAGGCTACATGATTTAGATATTTATAAACCTATAGTAATTGTGATACTGTGGTATTTTTATAAATATAATAAATAGATAAGACAATTGAATGAGAAGAGAATTCAAATAACACATATAGGGTCAAATAACGTTTGACAAAGGCAGCAAAGCAATTACTTTAATGAGAAGAATGAAAAGCGTTTTCAATAAACAGTGATGTAAAAACTAGATAAATATTTGGAAAATGTGGTTCTTGCTCTTTACATCTATCAATACATAAAAATGAATTCAGAAAGGACTATAATCCTAAGTATAAGATTATGAAATAATATGTAAAAAGAATTCTTGAACAAGACAGAAAAGCACAAATCATTAAAAATAATATAATGGTAAATTGATCACTGCCATAATTAAAAATTTTGCCTATCACTTGACACTAAAAATAAAAAAAATTAAGCTACATATTAGAAGTAAATATTCACTCTACATATAATTAACAAATTACACAATACAGAATATATGACAAAATTCTATTAATCAAAAATATACCTGATTCATAATAAAAATACAAAACACTAGATTTTCAAAAGTGAGTAAAAACTTCAATGAGTGCGTGCACACACACACACACACACACACACACACACACATACCCCAAAAGAGACAAAGCACATGTAACACTTATCATGATTAGCCATTAGGAAAATACAAAGTTTCCTAATTATAAAACATTATAAACATTAAATTTATATATTATAATATATAAATTTAAAGAACCAATTATAAAACATTAAATTATAATTTTAATATTTAGGTGTATTTGTGAAATTTAACTAACCTCAACCAGTTCTTTCCTTGCTTGAAAAGTGAGGTTAGCACTTATAAGGCTTACCATTTTTGATGGAATTGGGAATTAATATGGTATAATATATAAGCAAACATTGTAAACTCTCTATTTTTTTTAACAAGGGCATGAAGTTATTAAAGAATTTGTCTCTGAATCAATTCTGGGAATAGCTAATTAGGTTAACAGAAAAAAGTAAATTCTGAATGTTACTCCCCCACTAACAGTTTTGGAAAGTTTGTTTGTTGGTGTTCAGAGGACTCTGTGTCCTCCGAGGGGAAAAAAAAAAGGTTCAGAAATGCTGTGTCTATAATATGCACTTTGTAAATGTGAAGCAAATCACTTATAATGTTGACATTTTTAATTATTCTTTTAAAACATTTAATTGTTAATGTCAACAATATTAAAATACGAGCTCTTAAAACACACACACACACACACACAAACAACAACAACAAAAAAAAAAACTTAAGGTTAAGCCAGACCCAAAAGAGAATTTATTGTTCAAGAATAGATGAAACTAGCCAAGCACAGTGGCACACGCCTGTAATCCAAGTGACTCAGGAGGCTGAGGTAGAAGGAACGTGAGTTCAAAACTAGCCTTAGTTAGCAACTCAGTGAGGCTGTAAACAACTCAGCAAGACTCTGTCTCTAATAAAATATAAAAAAGGACTGGGGATGTAGCTTGGTGATTAAGCGCCCCTGAGTTCAATCTCTGGTACACACACTCACACACACACACACATACACACACACACATGAATAGGTGAAACTAATTTACAGAAATTTTAATCAAAATTATAGTTGCTTACTAAGGAAGTTGACTGAAGGAATTATGAAAGAACTTCGGGTGATTGAAATTTTCTACATCTTGACTGTAATGATGCTTATATGGGCACATGCACTAATCAGATTTATTAATCTTATACTTAGCACACTTGCAATCTGTGTAATTTGAAAATGTATCCACTTCATGAATATGCTATGATAAAAGCATATATAGCTGGTTAATTTACTAATTAGCTTTTGTTGTGTGCTAAGGCATTTAGATTGGCTTTGTGAAAATATTCTCTTAATTTCCACCCTTTGCTATAGTACAATTTATGATTTGTGAGAGAAATAGACCTCAACAATGTGAAGTCTAGTAGAAGAAAAATATGCATATAATTGTAATTTTCAAAATAGTTGCTATAATACAATCTTCCATTGTTGATATAAATATTGTATAATCCATTTTCATGGATTTCTTAAAACATAAGTTTGGGAATTGAAGTTCATGTGGCTTTAAAAACTACAAGCTAAAGGGAAATGTGCACATATTTATAACTTTGCTGTGTATGCTAAAGTGAGCCTAGATGGCAACACCCTAGTGGTAAAAAGCACACATGGTGCTCAAATCTTGGTTTGTGATATGATTCACCAATAATAAGAATCAGAGTTCCTTGGAGAAAAGGCTGACTCTATGACTGGAACACAGAATATGCAGGATAAACATGGAAAACCTTATAGTCCAGGAAGTGAAGAAGTACATAAAAGCAAACCAATAACCTTCACAAGTGGAGAAATGTCAAAGGGTGGTAGAAACCAAGAAAGCACTCAATGATTAGCTGCAACATTTTAAGCAATGAATATAAAATAAATATCCATGAGTCCATGCTGTTATCAATAAATGAATGAATGAATGAATGAATGAGCAAGAAGTCACAAAATCACCCATGCTGAAGAATTACAAACAATTTATGTACACATTCTACCCTCAAAGAGGTGGGACATAACTCTCCACTCTGTAAATGTGAACTCTATATAGTGCTTTCCTTCCAAAGAGAGCAATAGTCCAGGAAAGGCAAAAAAAGATTAGCTTTACTGAGGAGAAACTTAACAAATATCAATCCAGCCAGGTGAGCAAGTCATATTGACAGTATGTATCCTTGATGTGGTGCGATGAAAATGGCACTTTACCTACTCCCTGCCCTCATAAGCATCAGTCTAACGGTAATAAAAACGCCAAAAATATTCCAATAAAGGGTCATTCTATAAAATACCTCACCAACACTCCTCAGAACTGTCAAGATTAAGGAAAAATTGAGAAATCATAACATCCAGGAGAAGCCTAATTAGGAGAAATGACAACTAATGCCATGTGGGATCAGGAATGGGATTCTAGATGAGAAAAAGGACATTCAGTAAAAACTAAAGAAATCCATATAAAGTACATGGAATTTAGTTGACAAAAATGTATCTAAATTTGCATATTAATTGTAACAAAGTCGCCATACTTATGTTACATATTAATGACAGAGTAAGCCAGGTGTGAGGTATATGGGAACTATTTGTACTAACCACTTAATTTTTCTATAAATCTAAAACTTATAAAAATATTTTTCTAAAAAATTGGAATGCACAAAGCCAAAGATATATGAAATTTTAAGCAGTTCCATATGACTAGAGAGTGTAATATGTGAAAGAGAATGAGAGGAAATGAAGTTAGAGGAGTAGTAACCATGATTTTTTTCATACCTCATTGGCTCTGTAAGCCATGGACTTAATCCTCTGTAAGAATTAGTTGGAAAAGGACCACACAGAAACAAAGATGAGTAGGTTTATAACATTTCACCCCTAACTGGTCTTCATAAGAAGTCCTGTCCTGATGCTCTCCTTTTACTTACAAAATTATTTAGCACAACTGGAAGAGTATGAAGGCTGATGGACTGTGAAGATGAAGGTGTCAGGGCTCATTCAATATTCCAAAATGTAGTTTTGTTGTGGTATTGTTCTATTTTGTTTTGTGTGTTTCATCTGATTTTTGTTCCCAACAGTATTCCAGACAAGCTGCTAAGTTGTTAAGATCTGGAAATGCACACAGAGTTCACCCTTTATGTGTTGTTATTTCATAGTAAAAGATGAAAGGATAGAACTCAAAGCTCTAATAACTATTTTAGTTACTGTGCATTTAATTGAGTATATGTTAAGTGCTATGTTTCTGTACTTCCCTTTTTGTGCTTATTTTAACATTATTCTTACATTTTAGACAATAAAAAATATGCTCAGAAAAATTAACCTGTTCAGACTTAAAATGTAGAAGAAGTTAGAAGGACTCTAAAAACAAGAATTAACCAGTTAAAAAAATTTTTTCCTTGAAAGTATAGCCTGATATACTACTAACCTTAACTGTGTGGATAAACAAGGTTCCTGAGCTTTAACCAGCTCTATATCTGTTCTGCATGGAGACTGAACTCAAAACTAGATGTGAATTTTGTCATTATTTTTACTTTTCATGTTAAAGGTATGGAGAATCCAGGTGCAGTGGTGCATTACCTATAATACCAGAGGCTATGGAGGTTGAGTTAGGAGGATCATAAATTCAAAGCCAGACTCAGCAATTTAGCAAGGCCCTAAAGAACTTAGTGAGACTCTGTTTCAAAATAAAAAATAAAAGGGGCTAGGGATGTGTTCAGTGGTGAAGTGCCCTGGGTTCAATGCCTGATACCAAAAAAAAAAAAAAGTCTAGAGAATTTATTTATTTTTTTTTCCAAATCCCCATCCGTGAAACTCTGCATTTGAATTTTCTTTTAAAATGTCGTCTCTTTGCTTTGAATATGGTACCACACTCTGGACTCCAGTAATTAAAATTATAGCTGAACTTACCTTGTAAACAAAGTAGTTCATTTTAACCAATGGACACGTGGTTTTATTTACAATCATGAGTTTATCAACATATGTTTAGAGGCAGAGGCTGTATATCATGTGAGTGGGAAACATCATCCAGATGGGCCCAGTGTGGGAGATTGCAGGCAAAGGACTCTCATCACCTGTGGCCACCAAGAGAGCACTTCTGAGAAATGACAGGACTTGGGGGATGATTACATGTTTTGATGAGAGATGTACAACATAAAAGGTCACTCCTGTCGATCATGTGAGGTCTGTAGTAAAGTGTTCATGGCTTGGAATTGATCCTGTGAGAATAGACTCTTAGAGGAGCTTGAAAGGTACTGAATTCTGATGCAGGTGGTTTTAGCAAAAACAGAGAAGCTATGACAGAGCTGGAATTCCTGGTTACAATCAAAACTAATCTCATGCTAAGGCTTACCCTGAGTGGAGGTTGAAATTCAAGGAACAGTTCACAGAACTATTACTTTAGCTATAAAACATTCTGTACATGTAAGTCAGTTGGCTCTCACACATCTCCATACTAATATTTTCTCCATGCACGTCAAAAACAGACATTTACAGTTATATGTCTAGATTCCATATTTTGTTTTCAAATCTGGATCTTGTTGAGTGCTCATATCTTAATTTCCTGTGATATTTTTCTTGACACTTGAAAATGCAAGCATTTTAGGCTTATTTTATAAGCCTAAATTTTTCTCTGAAAAATGAAACTGACTTGGAGTGAATTAGACTTAAAACACATCTACAATTTGGATAACACTGAGTTTTATCAATTTAAGTAGCTTTCTTCTCTTTGTGTTTTAGAATGTTAACACTCTGACTGAACTTACTAAATAAATTTGCAGCAACATTTGGTGTGATTTATAGATTTTTTCTTTAATTTTTGACATAAGTTTTGCTGACAGATTTCTAATAATGAGTTACCCTTGAACTATTGAGATGAACACTATAAAAATCCTATTTTGCTATATTACATTTTACTTGTATTTTATTTGAAAAGTTTCCTTTTTTATATATAGGGTTGGAATGCAGTTTTATTTTTATACTTTTTATACTCTTGCCAGTTACCGAGTTTTCATATTTAAATAGTGCTGACTCTTCGTAAAATAAATGAAGAGTTTGTAAGTCAGTATAGATGTACTTACTCTGCAGAAACAAACAGAAAATCTTGGTGGATCATAACATCGACTGTGAAATGTGCTGGGGAAAAAAAAGAAAACACAGCAAAAAAAAAAAAAAAAAGTCATATTACATGAGCCTAGAAGTAAATCTCATCACCTCTGCTAATGTTCAGTTCACCAAAGCAGGCCATGCAGTTGTGACTGAGAGAAACAGATGGGGAAATATGTTTTTCCCTCAGGAAGGAATCAAATATGGTGAACATTAGTTTAATTCCATCTCTCCCAAGAATTTTCCTGATTTTGGCTGCAAAAGACTTTCTTTAATAATAATTCCTATTCCTCAGCTGTAACTCCATTATTCTTGGTCTTTTGTGTATATGCATACAGACAGATACACAGACAGGAGATAGATAATAGACAGTAGATACAGGTATTGCTGGATATACAAGTAGATTTATGTGTGTGTACATGCACATGTGTACAATACAAACATCTTAATTTGGTCTGTGAGCTTTCTGTTGTATGACCTTTGGGTTAGTTTGCCTCATTTTTAAGAGAAATGTGTGGGTTTTGTTGTTGTTGTTGTTGATGATGATGGTTTTTAATATATAACTTGTAAGTTTCCTTGCATAAAAACTTGGCCTATCCTTCTGGACTGAAAGTAAAAATTAAAATGAAAAGAAATGACATTACCTAGTGTTTTCTGATAAAAAAAATACACAATTTGTTTTCCATTTACTTCATATCTTAAGTGCACAGTTTCCTTTCAGTTAGCAAGGATAATGTGGTTATTTGATTGAGACTGAGCACTTGACATTTGAGATTATCTAACAGAAATAAAATTGATGAGTGGATGCTAAACACAGCAGTGAACTGCAGTTCTGTTTGTTTGAGCTCTGATGCTGGATAGGCTGAGTAGAGTTTGGGCATCAATATATTTAATGTACAATTATGACTATATAAGCTCTGAATTTAATGGGCCTGGACCTTTCTTCTATAATTTGTAAAATAAAATAATACAACTTTCTATTTTAGTTCATACAATCCAACAATGTATTTATTTTGGAAAATTTGTAGTCTGCATAATAAAGAAGACAATAAATATTGTAGAAAAATTAAAGTTTCTGTTTTCTGATTTCTTATTCTATCAGATAATTCTTTTTTGTATGTTAAAGAACTTATACTTTGGATTTCATAAAATATAATAAAAAATTAATTTAACTCTAATGTTCTCATGAATGTATTCATTCAAAAACATATATTTGGAATCTGTATACTAAATTGTATCTGAGCCCTCAGATTTAATGCTGTATTTACAACATGTAAATGTATATCATTTATTATCCATCTCATAATGAATCATATAATATTTTGTTTCTTATATTAAGTAGCAAGAAAAATAGATGTCCTTTTAGATAAAAGCACAATATGTTAATTGAGTTTCATTTCTACTTTGCTTCTGGAAAATTTGAAACAAAATCAATGCTTATCAGAAAGAATTAAATTATCCAAGTTACCTAGTGAAATCCGCAAGATGATTTTGTTGGTATTTTTAATTTTCTTGTTTTATGTTTTGCTTAATTTTATACCACACCACATTTTAAGATTAGAATATGAAGGATATTAGGATAATAAATCAATAATAGAAATCAGCTAAAATATTTAATGAAATCAAAATGAACATACATTTGTTCAAACTGACACAATTATTGATCAAACGGCTGATACATACTGGGTGCTTTTCTTTTTCCTTGACTGTATGAGTCTAATATTTATTTCTTAAAGTGACTTTCAGTTTTGTGAAACAGTGGCATGATGGTAAATGCATAGCAACCAGGGTTTTTTTTTGGGGGGGGGGGCATGGAGTGGGGCTTTGCAAATTCCTGCTTAGCATTTTGCTGACTGCAAGAAATTGCCCAAAGTCATAGACCATGCTTCTGCGAAAAGATACTTGGTAGCTCTTCAGTATATATTGTTTCCTCTGTACATATGCCACAGATGTAAACAACCTTGAGCCTATAAGTCAAACTAAATTTTAGGACAATAATTAAGAAATAGTAAATTTTTATAATTTATCACCTTGTTTTAATAATTTGTTACTTTATATAGTTCAATATGTAATTATGACCATATTGAATTCATGCACAAAATTCCTGAGTCCAGGGCAGCAATGAGCCAGTCTCAGCACACAACAGCTTGCATATATCAACGTATGTGTGTTAATTACTTTCTGAATTATTAACACTTTTGCAAATATTAACCCAAGTTTCCAAAATTGTTCTTCAGTTCTCTTCCAGAATGACCGTCTCGGTTTTCAATTAGAACTAAGTTTAATGACTTGGGACTCCCAAGGTATAAACCCCAAAGCTTTCTCTCTCCTGAAAACAAATTTTAGAAGGTAAATTACTTGTGTATAATTATCAACTTAGCATCTCATATCTATTTTAAACAAGATGCACTGATGGAATCCCTGCTTCCCCCCAGGCTGGGAAAATGCATTGCTAATAATAATTTAAAATTCATCTCTAGGGTATGATAAATATAATTTTAAATTCCCATAACCTTATTTTGCAGGATGTTGGAATTTGAAGAAAAGAAAAATGCAAGATAATTTTTGATATCAGGTACCCAAGGACAACAACTCATTGTCAGTATCGGAAGTGGAGAGGAGTGGGGAAAAGGGGGGACATTGTTGGCAAAGTTCTGCCACTTCTACAAGTTTCCTCTGGGCAGGCTCCATGCAATTCAAATACTCAAAACAAAGAAGAGCCTGCTGGAGATGGGTACCTGGCAAGAGAGCTGATGGAATCATGTTAAGAGAAGAAAGCTTCCAGTTCAACACTATTAGAGACTTCCTTTGAAGCTTAACTAGATTAATAGCTTTTTAAGGATGTGGTGAAAAGTGTTATCACATGAAATTTTCAAAACCAGACATACAGTGTCAGAAAATACGCTGTAGGGAACTCTTCAAATTTAGCAGGGGAAATTCTGAATGACCTAATAGTTCATTTCCTCCTCCAAATTCAATGGTGCTATGATTTATGTATTTTGGCTCAATGAGAGCAGAAGATCACACAAGGTTTTTAAACTGTGCTTTTTTCTAGGTTCACATAATGTCTGCTTTTAAGTGCTACATATTTTAAATGTTAAAGTTTCCAGCACTAGAAAATGCCTACTGCTTACTATAGGGTTTCAGATATTCCTATAATTGTTTCTCTTATTGATGCTTAAAATGAGGAGAATTCAAGTAAAAGTACTTTAAACATTAGTTAAGAAATTTGTTTTTCTTGCTGAGCCTGATGGCACACACTTGTAATCCCATTGGCTCTGGAGGCTGAGGCAGGAAGATCATGAGTTCAAATAGCCTCAGCAATGGCGAGGTGCTAAGCAACTCAAAGAGACCCTGTCTCTATATAAAATTAAAAGTAGGACTGAGGATGTGGCTCAGTGGTTGAGTGCCACTGAGCTCAATCCCTGGTACCAAGGGCAGGGGGAGAAAGAAATTGTTTTCCATTAAGTGTGGAGATTCCTTATTGGTTGACTGTTGTATCTAGTTTATGTTAATTAAGATAAGCTGTGTGTAATGTATATATACCCCTCCTGTCCTACAATAAAGGGCTCCCACTCCTGCTGTATCAGTCTTCACAAATTGCTCGTCCCCCCCCCCCCCCGGTTATTTTGATGTAGCCGAACTGCAGCAGAAGTGTCCTGTTTTTTCTATGTTTGTTTTATTCTTTTAAAGGTTACTTTTAAAAAGTACAGTTATACATGAATCTTAGGTTCACAAAAGCAAAGTAATTTACACAGACAAAACTCAGATCATTCCAGAAGGTATTTTTCTTTGAATTACATGCTATTGTTAAAAGTATGATGTCATTTTTCCCCATTTAGTTTTCTGGATAATACCTTAATTCATAGACTTTATCTAGAATAGATAACATAAGGGAGATGTTTCAAATCCCAAAAGGAAGAAAGGAAGAAAGGGAGGGAGGGAGGAAGGGGAAAAGCAAGTATAAATGATCATCATATTTTTTATTCCCTTACTTTGAACAGGTGATGTCTGTTTGTATAGGTTTTAAAGTAACTGACTAGAAAATCACATTTCTCTGGCCCTTGGCTTCATCTGTAAAATGTGAAAAGCAGATAAAATGACTTCTAGAAATCTTTTCCAAGCTATAATTATCATGACTCCAATATGAATATATACACACATAGCAAATAATGTAACAAAATTCTACCATTTGACTTATTTTTTTTAAAAAAACAATAATGTGGAAATAATAAGTACCAAATGCATTTGAATCCTCCTATTCATCTAGCTTCTTCCCTGTTTTCTTTTTATTCTTTCAGCCAGAAACTTGGAAAAGTTATGTATACTCCTTTATTTTTTCCGTGATCCTACTACTAAATTATTTTTCAGTTCACTGCAGTTTTCTCTCTGTCCCTATCATTCCCTAAAGTTCTCCTGCTAAAAGCATCCACCACTTTCCAACTGACATAGGCAAAGGACACTTTTAAATTTGATCTTATTTCTTTGTGATACTTGAAAATGGTGATCCTGTCTCTTTTTGAAAGTTTCCTCCCCAACCTCCTTTACATCTCTTTATGTTAAAGTCTAGCTGTGTTCTTAGCAAAGAATAAACGCCATATGAATATTCTTGCATAAATGAGGTGTTCAAAGTAACTGGAAAACATCCCCTTCCCAATTTGGTTTTGGTCATAGCACCCAATTCATTCTCTTTCTAAGCATTGCGTTAATATTCCACAATTATTTTCATAAACTAATGAGTAAGGAGTACCTAAATAACCTTTTGGAGTTTGCTTTTTTTAACTCAGGAGTTGGGTACATTTTTCCTACCCAAACAGGCTCCACCTTGGCTTCCTCTCTCTCCAGACTATTCCAGACCTGGCATTGAGTGTGGCTGCTCAGCTTTCATCATTGTCCTGGCCAGAGGAATGTTCCCTCTGAGGCTCCTCCCTCAGCTGGCTGTGGCTCCCCACTTTCATTTTCACTATGGGAACAACCATTCAGCAGCTTTCACTGGAAACATTTTCCCAGACATTCCATTTCCATAACTGGCCACTGATTCCATCACTACTTTTCATCCTTCACTATCCTCAGGTTTGTCTTCTTCAGATTCATGATGACAGTAAAGAAACTTAATGTTTGCACAATGCTCTATTTTTCTCCTCATGGGAAGCAATCATTTGTATTTCACTTACTCTTATGTAAAAAAAAAAAAAAAAACATGCAACTTTTGCTCCATGGATCCTCTTACTACTCCCATTTTCTCTGTTTTTCTTTCTCCTTATCCATTCAATTTCATGTAACAATGACAAGACATTCCCTTCTTTCAGTTTGAGATCATTTATTGTCTTTGGTAAATTTCCTGCTTCTCCCATATTTTTGTTCCCACTTAGAATAAAGCCAGATGGGAAATAAAGGTGAACACTACCATCTATCCCATCTATTTGAAGTTTCTCCAAATTGACAATACATATATTTTTCTCTGAATGAAATGTCTACCAAAGAATCCTTCAGAAAATAGAAGGTTGCTTTTATAAAGCAAAGAATTGTTAAAAAAAAAAAAAAAGAAGAAGAATATTTAGAAGATAGTAAGATTTGCTCTGGTCTAGATGTTTTATGATTTCATGGTAAAATCTACCATCAGACTCTATCAGACTTCTCTTGCTGCATTTCAAACAGGCAAGACTGAGGGAGCTCCAATAAGGTAAACATAGAAAATAGAGTTTCTACTGAATATTTTATTTTCTGAGGATTTTTATGTAAATGAAATTAAGTTCAAATAAGTTGAATTGAGTTAAAACAGAATGTAATCACTAAAAGTTTTATGTAAGCTCAATTTTATTTAAGCTCCCTGGAAGAAAAATAATCTTCTATCAGATACACAGAGGATACAGAGAAAGGAATTAAAGCATCTCTCTCTCTCTCTCTCTCTCTCTCTCTCTCACACACACACACACACACACACACACACAGGAAAAAAGAGAAAGAAAAATTTTAAATCAACAATTCCCAAGGATTATAAGAAGACTAGAAGAAAGAAACAAACTACAATAGTCACTAAATAACAGAATGGCTATAGTAAGTACTTACATATCAGTAATTGCTTTAAATATAAATGTTTTAAATTATCCAATGAAAGAACATAGGATGATTAAAGAGATAACAAATAAAATTAAACAATATACTGTCTACATGAATCTCACTTTAACCTAAAGAACACATATAGATGAACATGAAGGTATGCGAAATGATGCTATATGTAAACAGTAACCAAAAGAAAGCAAGAGCGGTTATATTTGTATCATGCAAAAATAATTTTAGTCAAAATTTATTGCAAGAGACAAAGAAGGTCATTATTATGATAAAATATTTAATTCACCAACAGGATATATTAATTTCAATTATATATGCTCCTAACATCGGTGCACCCAAGCATGTAAATCAGATACTAACTGAACTGAAAGAAGAAATAGATAGCAAAACAATAAAAGCAGAAGTTCTCTAAACCCCACTTTTAGCAATGAACATATTAGATATAAAGAAAATCAATAAAGGAAGTGTGGACTTCAGTAATTCCACAAATCAAATGGACTTAACAAACATGTAAAAGAACAATTCTTCTAACAACAAGGCAATACATATTATTCCCAAGCACATATGAGTCATTCTCAATGATAGGTCATACAATGGGTCACAAAATGAGTGTATTTAGGAAGGTTAAAATTATTCCACATTACCTTCTCTGATCACAATGGTATAAAACTAGAAATAAATAACATGGAATTTCAGCAAATTCATAAATTAAAAAGCATGTTCCTTAAAAACCAATGGGTAAGATAAGAAGTAATAAATGGAAATAAAAAGGTATTTTGAGACAAATGCAAATAGAAGCATGGTATACTGAATCCTATAAAATTCAGCAAAAGCAGTGATAGTAGCGAAGTTTATAGAGATTAATGATTTGGTTTAGAATAAAGAAATAAGTCAAAAAAATGAACAAACAAACAAAGTAATTTAAAACCTCAACAAAAGAGAGAACAGAACAACAAACTAAGTTCAAAATCACCAAAGGAAAGAAGCAATTAATAATAGAGAAATAAGTAGAGACTAGAAGGACAAGAGGGAAAGTCAACAAAACTCTTAGTCATTTTTTTAAAAAAGATTGTAAAAACTGACAAAATTTAAACTAAGAAAAAAATGATAGAAGACTAAAAGTAATACATAAAATAGGAGGCATTACAACTGACAGTACAGAAACACAAAGGGTTTTAAGAAATAACAATTTTATGCCCAAAATTGGTTAACTTAGAAGAAATGGATAAATCCCTATAGACATACAGCTACTAATACTGAATCATGAAGAAATAGAAAATCTGGACAGACCAATAAGGAGATTGAATCAAACTTCAAAAATATTCCCAAAAAAGAAAAGCCAAGGACCAGATATTTTCATAGATTAATTTTATCAAACACTTAATACCAATACTTAAAACTATTAAAAATTTAGAATGAGGTACTTCCAAACTCATTTTATCAGAAAAAGATTAACCTCATACCAGAGCCAGATATGAATGCTACAAGAAAAGAAAATTATTGGCCAGTAATTCTGAAGAAACTAGAGGTTCCTCTAATATTAAAAAGTAGAACTACCATACCATCCAGCAATCCCATTTATGCATATATTTACCAAGAGATAAAATCAATATCTCAGGGAGACACCTGCTTTCTTATATTCATTGCAGCATTACCAACAACAAATTATGAAAACAACCTAAGTATTCATTGACAAATGGGTGGATAAGTAAAATGGATGTCTGTGATATGTGTGCATGAGTGCATGTATATAACTGAGTATGACAAACAGCATAGAATGGTGATTGATGAAATAAGAAGATATTGGTCAAAAGTTACAAAATGTGCGTTATAAAATGAACAAGTTTGGGAGATCCAAAGTACAGCATGGATTATGATGAATGTGTTAATTTGCAGTAATCATCACACCATGTATTTATATATCAAATCATCACAGTGTGCAACCTTGAATATATAAAAGCTTTGTGAATTAAATATTTTTTAAAAATATCTTATTTTCCTGATGACATTTTGAAATGAATTTCAGGGAAAATATTTTAAAGTCATTATGACCAATTTATGTTTATATAAAGAGATACACACTGTGAGGATGTAATACATCTTACACCTCAGAGAGGAAGCAATTGTTTTCAGAGTAGAGTCCTGAGGATCATGCTACCAAGTTTAACTATTACCTGTTCCTCTGTAAAATATTCTTGTCAGCTAGTCTGAATATTTTCTCAACTTAAAAATTCCTTCTTATGTTATTTCCAAGGTGTTGAGCAGGAATAGGACTTAATTTATGAATTTTGGATTATTTTCTGACTTAAATCTGTTCCTTTCATTTATTCTGCCCTCCTAATGCAAATTTCATCCCTAAAACTTGGTCCAATTCAATAATGTAATTGTTTGGGGATGTTTTTTCTTGAAAATGGTAATGTCTCAGCTTCTATGAAGGATTTAAGTAGTCATGAAAATTAGGTCAAATAATTTAATTTGTTGAAAAAAATTCCACATAGCGCTTTTTTTTTTTTTTTTTTTTTTTTTTTTTTTTTTTTTTTTTGGTGTTACCCTATGAAATTCTTTCTTGGCATCAGTGAAAGACCATGACTCACAAAATGAGTAGATGTCTGTGTGTCATAAGAATGTAAAGGGTTCACATTCAGTGGAATTATCTAAGTGTCCTCTTGTAAAGAAAGTAAAATTAGGTTCATGTATTTTTAGGTGCCAGCTCTTAAAAATTTGGCTGTACTTATTGTCTTCCTGTAAGAGAAACATCTTTATGTTCACACATTATACACAGATGGCTGTATAACTCACCGTATTCTTTTATGTGTGTCTGTAAGTTCCTGTTGCCATAGAGTAAGTAAGTGGCAAAGGAGGGTAGTCAAACCAAGACTGAAAATGAATAAAGAGTACTGGACTATAGTTTTCTTTTCCAGAACTCAGGCAAGTCATAGTTCATAGATTCTACAATGTGTCCAGGACATGAACACAGGATGAGAATTTAGGATGAGATGAGAACACAGGATGAGTCCAGGACAGGAACATAGGATGCCAAAAATGTCAACTAAAAGCAATAGTAGCAGATGCATTGAGAGATCTGCCGTCTCAAATTGAGGTAACTACTGTCCCACCTCCTGGAACTGGTGATTAGAGACAGTAATGGAAATAAAATGACTCAAAATATGGGTACATTTTTTGAAAAAAAAAAAAAGATCTAGCATTCTGTATGGGTTATAGCTTGGGAACTTAGCACTTGGAAGACAATGTATTTCACCAAACCAAAAGCCATTAAGTTTTATGGTGATTGCTGAAAATGCATGAGAGTGGGCTTATAAAGGTGCAGTGAGACTAAAATTACTGTTGTGTTTGTATGAAGTCACTACATTCTCCATGGTCATATTTGAGAATGTCAAAATTATTAGTACCATTGGACAAATGTTTTACTCCTAATTTCACGTTTGTTATTATTTTATACACATGTCTGTTAGGAAAAAAAAAAAAAGATCAAGAGTAATAAGAGGAGCTGGGCCCAGGGATGCATGCCTATAATCCCAGAGGCTGGGGAGGCTGAGGCAGGAGGATCACAAGTTCAAAGCCAGCCTCAGCAACTTAGTGAGACGCTGCCTCAAAATAAAGCATAAAAAGGTCTAGGGATTTAGCTCAGTGGTAAAGCCCCTCTGGTTCAAACCCTGGTACCATTTTTTTTTTTTTAAAAATGAGTGGTAAGAGGATTTGCCTAAGATTTCACAAACAAGAATGGCAACATTTTAAAAATAAATTAAGATTGTTTTGATCTCAGAGCCCTGTTTGTACCATCCCACTTCTGAGACAGACACACTGAATGACTTTCAAAATGCTGAGAGAGCATCAAATGCTTATTCTTTGTTTGATTAAAATAAGAATAAGTAACAAAAGACCCCACCATTATGTACAATATAATACACCAATAAAAATATGAAAAAATCCAAAAAAAGAAAAAGAAAGAAGGTCATACCAAGTATATGTTGTCCTTACTTGGAAATAGCTGAAGGAATTTGGTTTTTCCTTCTTCGCTTGCTCCAATGACAGTTTACACTTGTATAGACCACACAATTAAAGGAAAGAGCTAAGTAACTGAGAGCAGGGATTAGAATGGAAAGTATTTGGGGGAATAAGTATATCATTTTTACCCTTCAATGAGCTAGAATATACATACCCACATCCATCACATTTTACAGTTTGCAGACTGAACTGAGATGCTTGTGCAAGCAATGCTAGAAATCAAAAGCAAGTTGGCAGATAGAATATATGACAATATCCGAGCTTTGCTTAAACCTTTTTGTTAGTATTGCCTTACAAAATGTTGGTCCCATAATCAAACTTATAAAGTAATAAAAATGCCACTCATTTTGTTTCCTTAGAAAATTGCACAGCTCTTTATAATTTCCAATGACTCTAGTTTTAAAGATCTAAATCAAGCATTTAAAAAAATTTACACTTCATGCCAGTGAGTGTGTGTGTGTGTGTGTGTGTGTACATTTATAAAGTTCTAAGTCAAGTACATGCTATAAAAAGATATGGGGTGCAAAATAAAAACTAATATATGGTTACAAAGCATGTTACACAGAGGATTAACATTTTCAAGCACTTTCATAATGCTTTTCCTTCCCTCTTATTAGAAGAACAAAACTCTTTTTTTGAGTCATTTCTTGGTGACAGTTGTTTCTTGAGAATTTATTGTGTGCCAGACCTGTTTCTAGGCACTATTGACCTAGTTATGAATGATGTGGTCAAGGTTTTTGCACACAAACTTGTTCCAAATGAGAAAAGGTTTTATAACCAGAGTTTACTACACAAACACTAACCAAAGTTGAAGCTCTCTTGACTGACTTCCTGAAATACCTGAATTACAATCAATTAGGATTGATTCTCTAAAAATGTTGTGATAGATGCTACTGTCCCCAGACACTCTTCACAGCACTCTCTTCCTTAGTGTGTTCTTATACCTCTGTCTCTCAAAGATGAACTATTTATCAAGAATATTTTTCTCAGAACTGACTATTCTAGTCACATCTTTACAAATACATTTGTGAACATATGCATTAATATGTAATTAAATATTTTATGGAGACTTCACACTCATTAAACAACTGTTTCCTGTTTGTGATCCTTTCCCCCAGGCTCTGGCAACCACTAATCTGCATTTCATCACTATAGATCTGCCTATCATGGATACTTTATGTAAATGGAATCATATAATTTGTGGTCTTTTGTTATGTGTCTTCTTTTATTCAGCACAATTTTTTTATATTTTTCTATGTTGTTCATGTATCAGTAATTTAGCTGAGTAATATTTTGGCAATGGGAATATTGCTACTATAAGCATTTGTGTACAAATATTTGTTTAAGTTACTCTTTTTGATTCCTTGGGTATTATAGCAGTAGAATTTCTGGATCATATAGTAATTTCTTGTGTTTATTGTGTCATATTTAAGAAACCATTGCCAAATCCAAAACCATGAACACTTGGCCTTTGGTATCGGGGTAATACTGCCCTCATAAAATGAAGAAGTATTCTCTTCTCTTTCTCTGTATCTTGGAAGAGTTTGAGAACGATTGGTGCTAACTCATTAAATCCTTTGTATTAATTAACTTCTGATTCCATCTGGTCCTGAAGTTTTCTTTGTTGGAGGTTTTTTGTATTTCTTTTTTGGAGGTTTCATATATATATAATTTTTATGACTTAAATATCTTTCTTTATGTTATAATTCTGTTCAGATTTTCTATTTCATTTTGTGTTTCCTGGAATTTGTCCATCTCATTTAGATATCTTAAATGGTTCTTCATTTGTTTATTACACTCTGGTATCCTTTTCATTTTCGTAAGGTTAATGATAACCTTTCATAACCACTTTCATTTATGATTTCAGTTGTGCCTTTTCAATATTTGTTTTAGTTTAGCTAAAAGTTTGTCAATTTTATTGATTGTTTTCAAAGAACTAAATTTTGGTTTGCTTTATTTTCTGTTTTCCTATTCTCTATTTCATTTGCCTTCTCTCTTATCTTTATTAGTTCCTTTATTCTGCTAGGTTTGGGTTTAATTTGCTCCTCCTTGCCTAGTTTCTTAGACTACAAAGTTACATTATTGACTTGAGATCTTTTATCTTGTTTAATGTAAGCATTTACAGCCATAAATTCCCCTTGAACATCGCTTTCACTGCATCCTATAAATTTTGACATGTTATGTTTTTGTTTTTATTCCTACAAAATCATTCTTAAATTTCCTTTGTAATTACTTCACTTATATATTGGTTGTGTAACAGAATGTTGTTTATTTACACATATTTGTGAAATTTCTGGTTTTTCCTTTCATTACTGATTTTTAGTTAAATTCTATGAAGAAGAGACATTTTGTATGCGTTTGAATTTTCAAGATTTATTGTGACTTGTTTTGGGATCTAACATAAGGTCTGTCCTGGAGAAGGATCTATGTACATTTGACAAGATGTGCATTTCTATGTTTTGGGGTGAGAGTTTCTTTAAATGTGCTGTTCAAGTCCTCTATTTTTTTTTCTTTTTTTTTTCTTCTTTTTTTTAAGAGAGAGAGAGAGAGAGAGAGACAGAGAGAGAGAAAGAGAGAAAGAGAATTTTAATATTTATTTTTTAGTTGTCAGTGGACACAACATCTTTGTTTGTATGTGGTGCTGAGGATCGAACCCGGGCCGCACACATGCCAGGCGAGCGCACTACCATTCTATTTCTTTATTCATTTTCTATCCAACTATTCCTCTATTTGTTTATTCATTTTCTACCCAACTTTTCTCCCCATTTTTGAGAATGAGATACTGAAGTACCCAATTATTATTATAGAATTCCCTATTTCTTCAGTTTTATAAACTTTTTTCAGATTTTTTGGGCTTTCCTGTTAGGTGGATGTATACTTACAATTATTTTGTTTTATTGATCATCTTTTTTATTAGTACATAATATTCTTGTTTATCTCTTGTAGATTTTTTTCTTAAAGTCTATTTTGTATTATAGTAATACAGACACTCTTGATTTTTATATAACATATCTTTTGATTCCCTTACTTCCTTTTTGTTGTTGTTGTTTGCTTTAATAATGTGTGTGTGTAAGAGAGAGAGAGAGAGAGAGAGAGAGAGAGAGAGAGGAGAGAGAGGGAGAGAAAGAGAGAGAGGAGAGCGAGGGAGAGAAAGAGAGAGAGAGAGAGAGAGAGAAAAGGAGGAGAGAGGGAGAGAAAGAGAGAGAGGAGAGCGAGGGAAAGAAAGAGAGAGAGAGAGAGAGAGAGAGAAGAGAAGAGAAGAGAAGAGAAGAGAAGAGAAGAGAAGAGAAGAGAAGAGAAGAGAAGAGAAGAGAAGAGAAGAGAAGAGGAGAGGAGAGAGAGGGAGAGAGAGAGAGATTGGGGATTGAACCAAGGAGTGCTCTACCATTGAGCTGCAACCCTATACATCTCCAGAACCCACCTCTGCTGTTTTGTTTTGTTATTTATTTGAAACAGGGTTCACTAGTTGCCCAGGCTAAGCTTAAACTTGCTATGCTCCTGCCTTATCCTCTGGAATATCTGCAATTATAGCCATGAGTCACTGATCCTGGTATTTTTCTGGATATTTTGAATTAATTTTCTTAGTGTTTACCAGGAGAGTTCCAATATATAAACCTTGTAAAATCTCAGACCTAGTTTTCAAAAACTAACCTGGTTCATCAGTGTACAAAAATTCTGCTCCTATACAGCTACATCCCTCCAATGCCTTTTCATACTGTTATTACTAGTTTGCATCTTTATACACATAACATTCTTATTAAGGTGATCTGCTCAGAATGAACTGTCTCAGTTTTTATCTGAAATTATCTGAATTTCCCTTTTATTCCTGAAAATTTGTTCTGCCAGATACAGAATGTTTTGTTGACAAGTTTTATTTTTATTTTTTCCTTTTGTCATCATCCATGGTCTTCATTGTCTTCAGGACTCCATGATTCTTCTAAAACTTTGTACATGAAGAGTGTATGACTTCACCTACATAGGCAAATTAATTCAACCTGAAAAGAATCACAATAATGATTATCCTACTGACATTTCAGGAGAGTATTGACCAGAAATGCCCTTAAGGATCCTTGCCTGCTGTGGGTAATGTTGTATAGCTTTATCTTAGCTGCCTGCCTATGTAAAAACTCACCAAGCCATATGCTGAAAATTTCAAAACTTTACTCTAAAATATTCTGACAAAAAGAACAATTAATTTCTTCATTAAATTATGATAAGAAAAAGACAAAGTCTTTTACTATCTATTTTATAATATCAATGCTTCCTAAATAAAGTTTTTAAAAATATTCTTCTTTTCTACATATTTATTACTAAAATATATAGTAGTGGAAAGTCATAAGCATATCATCATTGTTGTCTTAACTTGGTTTATTTATATATATTTTACTATAATAGATTAATTCAATTCATAAACAGTACTGTATGCTAGTTTACATGAAAACAATGCTATTACATAGCATTTATGCAATAATAAACTTCTTTAACATCTAAATAAACTTAAAGATTAACGTTTCTAATATTTTTGGGGTGAGAAAAGTAATCAATATTTTGTGAAACCACTAAATAATGGAATTTTTCATCTGAAATCTTTAGCTCACTTTCCTTTATGAATAAATACTTATTATTGTGGCACTGAAATATAAATCTACATCATTGCTGTGACAGAACTCAAATTTATAACTCAGCTTGATGGTTTCATTAAGGTCTGCACCTAAATGATAACCACCAAGATCAAGTTATGAAATAACAATCACTTCTTTTGTAAATGGATCTTATTTCTATTACTTAAAATACATGAAATGAAAGAAAATTCATTATTGCTTGTTTAGTCAGTAATCTTCTACAATGTAGTCTATATTAAGTCAGATTTTGCCTGTATTAGAAATCTTACATACCCAGTATGTCAGGAAGTATTTGGTACTGTGTTCTAACAAGAACTAAATATATCCTTGTCAGTAAATAGGAGGTAACAAAGCTCATTAAAGCTTTGGATAGTTTATTTTGCCAACTATTGGCAGAGACAATGAAAAATAAAGTATCTTTTCCCCTCACCACTTCTAAGACACCTCCTTCCCTAAGCCAGCCTGCTTTGAAAATGAAACAGCATGTAAACATCAAATTCATCAATGAGTAAGTTTGGAGAGCAACATGTTGAACAAATATAAGAGTCAACAGTGTCTTTAGTCAGTATGTGTGTGTGTGTATATATATATATATATACATATATATGTGTATATATATACATATATACTAAATTGCTTCAATACTAGCAACTAAATATATATATAAAGCATTTTCTAAGTTTAGTCTACCATGAAAATTTTAAGAAATAAAACTTTTGAAAAAAATAGAATACATTTTAAAGGGTTCACTCTTGTTTATATTGTAAATAATTCTTTACAATTTGCTGTTGGTTATTCTACCTTAACAAATATGATTTTTCCCTAAACATTGGCATTATATAGAAATTAATATATACAATTAGTACAAATTAATAAATACAAAATATATACAATTATATACAAATTAATAAGATGTTAACTAAATTCCAAGTTTAATGATAATTGTGATTTTTAAAAAATCATAAATAAATTTAAATGAAGCAACAAAATGTGTAATAAAGTGAAGTTGTCTTTTTTCATGTGAGTATTGGCTCTACCATCCAAACTGTCACTTTCCCCATACCCTGTCATTTACCATTCTGAGATTCCTATTAGAAGACCTAGTCTTCCATGTATAAATCCAAAAAACAATGACCTAATCCTCCCTTTTCCATTTCAGTTTAAGGAACCAAGATATTGATAGTGACCTGTAGCCTTCAGGTTGCAAAGAAGATTGATGGTAGTATGGGAAGGTGAATCAAGAACCCACCTCTAATTTCAGTGTTCATCTCATTATGCTTAATAGTACAACATTTATTGTAAAGTGCCATCTATGTAAAACAGAATGTTAAACATATAATTCGAAGAAGACTAAATTGCTTCAATACTAGCAACTAAAAATATAATTTTATATTTTTTTAGATTAATTAAATAGAAGTACTTCTTTTTCTTTTCCTTTTTTTGTACCAGAACCCAGCGGTGCTAAACCGCTGAGCCACATCCCCACCCCTTTTTACATTTTTATTTTAATAGAGGGTCTCCCTAAGTAGCTTAGTGCCTTGCTAAGTTACTGAAGCTGACCTTGAACTTGAGATCCTCCTGACTCAGCCTACTGAGCTGCTACAGGTATGCACCACCATGCCCAGCTAGAAGCATTTTTTCTTAAAGATAAATGTGATAATAAGTGCAACTTCTTCAAATCTTTTTATTTCTTAAAGTTATTTATTTTTTTCTTTTTAAAAAAGTATTTTTTATATCCTGCTACTTTACTGAATTCATTTATTAGTTCTAGAAGTTTTCTCATGGAATTTTTTGGATCTTCTAGATATAGAATCATGTCATCATCAAATAGTGATAGTTTCAGTTTTTCTTTATCTATTTGTATCCCTTTAATTTCTTTCTTTTGTCTAATTGCTCTGGCTACAGTTTCAAGGATAATGTTTAATAGAAGTGGTAAAAGAGGACATCCTTGTCTTGTTCCAGTTTTTAGTGGGAATGCTATCAATTTTTCCCCCATTTAGAATGATGCTGGCCTTGGGTTTAACATATATAGCTTTTACAATGTTGAGGCATGTTCCTACTATCTCTAGTTTTTCTAGTGTTTTGAACATGAAGGTGTGCTGTAATTTGTCAAATTCTTTTTCTGCATCTATTGAGATGATTATATGATTCTAGTTTCTAAGTCTATTAATATGATGAATTATGTTTATTGATTTCCGTATGTTGAACCAACCCTGCATCCCTAGGATGAATCCCACTTGATTGTGGTGCACTATCTTTTAGATATATTTTTGTTTGCAATTTGCCAGAATTTTATTTATGAATTTTGTATCTATGTTCATCAAGGATATTGGTCTGAAGTTTTCTTTCCTTGATATGTCTTTGTCTGATTTTGGTATGAGAGTGATATTAGTCTCATAGAATGAGTTTGGAAGGGTTCCCTCCTTTGCAATTTCATGGAATACTTTGAGGAGTATTGGTGTTAATTCTTCTTTGAAAGTCTTGTAGAACTTGGATGAGAATTCATCTGGTCCTGGGCTTTTCTTGGTTGGTAGGCTTTTGATGACGTTTTCTATCTCATTAGTTGAAACTGATCTGTTTAAATCATATATGACCTCCTCATTCAGTTTGGTTAGGTCACATGTCTCTAGAAATTTGTTAATGTCTTTGATATTTCTAGTTTATTGAATATAAACATTCAAAATAATTTCTAATTATCTTCTGTATTTCAGATTTGTCCATTGTGATATTTCCTTTTTCATCTTGTATTTTAGTAATCTGGGTTTCCTCCTTTTTTTTCTTCATTAACATGCCAGGGGTTTATCTATTTTATTTATTTTTTTAAAGAACTAACTTTTTGTTTTGTCAATTGTTTCAATTGTTTATTTGTTTCTATTTAATCAATTGTAGCTCTGATTTTTATTGTTTCCTGTCTTCTACTGCTTTGGTGTTGATTTGTTCATAAATCAAATGCATTCCTATACATCAGCATTCAATCCACTGAAAGAGAAATTAAGAAAACTACTCCATTTCTCAATAGTCTCAAAAAAAATAAAAATAAAATACTTGGAACTCAATCTAACAAAAGAAGTGAAAGACCTCTACAATGAAAACTATAGAACACTAAAGAAAGATATTGAAGAAAACCTCAGAAGATGGAAAGTTTTCCCATGCTCCTGGAAAGACAGAATTAATATTGTCAAAATGGCCTTATTACCAAAAGCGTTATACAGATTTAATGAAATTTCTATTAAAATCCCAATGACATTCTTTATAGAACTAGAAAAAGCAATCATGAAATATATTTGGAAAAATAAGAGACCCAGAATAACTAAAGCAATCCTTAGCAAGAAAAGTGAAGCAGGTGACATCACAAAACTAGACGCACAAAACCAAAGGCCGGATATTTTCTCTAATATGCGAATGCTAATTCACAATAAGGCAGCGGCGGGCACTGGGGAAGAATAGCATAACCTTAGATTAGGTAGAGGGAAGTGATGGGAGGGCAAGAGAGGGGATGTGTCATTGGAAAGATAGTAGAGTAAAATAGACATTATTACTGTATGTATATATGAGATTACATAAGCAATATAATTCTGCAACATGTACACTCAGAAAATTGAGAAATTATATCCCATCTATGTGTGATATATTAAAGTGCATAAATGAATTCTATGGCCATGTATATTTAATTAAAACAAACAATTTTTAAAAATATTTTTTAGTTGTAGATGGATACAATACCTTTATTTTATTTATTTATTTTTTAAATGTGGTGCTGATGATCAAACCCAGTGCCTCACTTGTGTGAGGCAAGTGCTCTGCCACTGAGCCACAATCCCAGCCCTATTTTTTGTTTCTTAAAAATTGGTGTATTACAGACAGCAGCTACATTTTTAAAAATGTATCAACTACAAATAATATAGTGAATTTAACAGTTTTAATAGTAATAGAGTATTTAAAAAATAATATTCAATATCTTTAGAATTAGGATTGGAAGTTCATATAAACATTCTTCTTTTTGCAAGAAGTGGTTGCAAATAATTTTGGCTTAACCATTGAGGCATTTGGGGCTGGGGATGTGGCTCAAGCGGTAGTGTGCTTGCCTGGCATGCGTAGGGTTCTGGGTTCGATCCTCCAGCACCACATAAAAATAATAAAAAAAAAAAAGATGTTGTGTCCATCAAAAACTAACTAACTAAATAAATAAATAAATATTTAAAAATTCTCTCTCTCTCTCTCTCTCTCTCTCTCTCTCTCTCTCTTTCCTCTCTCTCTCTTAAAAAAAAAAGAAAAAAAAATTTTTTTAACCATTGGGGCATTTAATAAAACAGAAACCAAATGAGGCATATCTGACCTCCTTATATACAGAAATCATGTTATACCCACTCTTTTGTGTTTATTTTTTGTATGCTATAATTACACTTTGGTTCTTATCCTAGATTAACTTAAAAATCAAAACATGAATTTATAAGTTGTTAAATACATTAAAAATTAAATTTTCAGCAGCTATGTGAAAAATTTGTCACTGTCCTTGGTATTAAAAAAAATAGAAACTTAGGAAAGAAGAAAATAAGCCTAGACAATTTTATCCATACTATTACTAGGTTATTGAAAAACTCTAATAGTAAATATACCCGATTATGTTACATAATTATCCAGGAGTCTATTAAATCTGTCATACTTCAAAGACTATGAATAGTGTACAACTATAGTCTGTGTTCCCATTACTCTTATTTATAGGCATTTTCATTATAGTTTTGAGCTTTTTTATACCATCTCTTCTAGAAGTTGCTTAAATAAAAAGTTACTGTGTACTACTTTGTTCTAGTTTGGATAAAGGACAAGTCCTAAATCAATGTGTTTTGAAGTCTGAGAGTTATGGGTAAGGATCCTGAGTGTCCTGGTCTTGGCTTTACCATGAATTAGCCTCAGACAGGACAATTCAGTTTCTCTTTCTCAAATTATGTGATGTTTTTCTCTTTTTGAGATAATGCCCATAATAAATTCTCTCTACTTCTCAAATCTCTTTGCGATTAGCTAAGTTTTTCTGCTCATCCCCAAGCATATTTAGGAGTGGGACCCTTCCCCACACCCCTTCTGCAGTTATTTTCTGTGCCAATCTAGAATAATAAACCAAAATCTTTACAACATGGAGAAAAGTAACACAGGGAACTCATGTCATCAGAGCTAGTGAAAATTAGCAAGGAAAACACATGCTTGCAAATGTTTTACTCTGATACCTGAGGATCTGAAATAGCACTAGTTTTATCTTGTTCTCACTTTCCTCCTCAACTTCTGGGTCTGAATGAAAGATATTGACCGAGAATTATAATTCCATGGAAAGATGAGGGATGAAGCATCCTCTGTGGAGATGAGGAAAATGAGAGACTACAAAGAAAGGGAGATAATGAGAAGGGAGTATATGTAGATCGGGAAAGTAACATGGTTGTTATATACCATTACTTGGGCTTGTTTGGATGCACCAGGAATATACTGCATGATGGTTGACTACCTATTCTGTGTTGTCATGTTCACGTCTGCCTGTGCCCCCTGGCCTTTACAATAGCCACCCTTAAGTGAAGGTACAGCCTCCACTACTAAGTGTGTTAATGGTGAGTCTAATGGAGAGGAACAAATACCTCTCTGTTGAAATCTTTTATTAGACAGCGAATGCACAAAAAAAAATAGTTTTAGAAGACTATTGCAATTTAATGCATAAGTTGCCTAGCATGTGCAATGCTCTAAATTTGATCCTCAGCACCCACACACACACACACACACACAAAAAAAAAGAGTAGTCTTTACCTGAGTCTTTTCATAAAAATATTATCATTCTAATGTATCTTGCCATATTCAGCAGATACTTTTCCAGTTTGTCAGAAGTGGACATTGCTGTCCCCAAGAGAGATCTCATTATTTTGACACTGTATTTGTTCTTTCCCTCTAAAAAGTTGGCTATTTTTATAACATTGTTTTTCATAGGGTTTCTCTTGTTATTCAAATTGTATGCTTTATTGCTTACCAGAAATAAATACTCCATCATTTTGGATGTCATTTGTTTGCTATTTTTCAACATATTAAATAACTAATGGTCTTTAGTTTTCCAAACACTCAAATTTACTAAAATAATTGTGCATAATATTGATGAGGGGTTTTTGATGATGTTATATAAGTTTATAGTGTCAAAGGCCACTTGAAGGGAATAAACATGATGACATAATTTACCATACTATTTGGAGTAATGAAACACATTTCTACTTGGTTAAAAAAATCTCAGTGCATCTGACCTGGATTAATTTGTTTTTATAAGGAAAGAAGAGGCAACTGAAATCTTTGTATGGCCGACACAAATGACTCTCAACAGCTCAAGTATAGAAAAATATTCAAGATTCTAAAGAAACAAATGTAAAATCTGAAAAGTGGGGGACAAAATATGACATGTTAAGATATAATGCTTAAAATTTAAATCCCCAATCCTAGTAAATTATCAAAATATGTATAGCTAATGAAATTTTGTATCATGTTAAAGGTCTCAATGTAACAAAAGTAAGAAAAACAAACTTCATGCTGCTTTAAGCATACAAAATAATTTATTGAATTATTTTTTTAATAATCATACAGGAAAGCATTTTATAAAGAAAACAACAAGTTCAACTAAAAAAAGCTTGGATAAATTTAGAGTTCTAATTCCATTCTAAGTATATAATTAGTATTTAAATTTGTTAATGCAAGACAGTGTTTAGGAAAGTTAATCTATTTGAATTGATATTCTATAATAGCATTGAAACCTGTTCAGATGAAACGTGACATAATCATTAATTATAGGACATAAAATACTGAACTGTAAGTTATTTAATCAGCATTTCCTACTTATAGTCATTTCTATGCTAGAGAATTACCATATGCACACTAAAGCAACCAGAAATCCTGACAAGCTGTGCATGAATATTTACTTGTATTCCTCTGGCTTTACCTATGATCTTGCCTTTATACTGGGCTGAACTAGAAGGAAAACATTTCATTTATTTCTTATTCAGAAACATTTATTATGTATATATCAGACACAGCATACTGAAAGAAATAGAAAGGTAAATAAACCAACATTCCTTCCTCAATAGTTAAAGTGTCCTCTCATGATAATTCTGATAACGGGAAGAAGAAGACACTTGATCCAGGAGAAGAGCGAGTGTAGACTCTGGGTGGTGGAGACTGTTTCTGACACTTTCAGAGATTGATCTGAAAAGATCAGGTTCAGGGAGATACTAGAGGAGGCCAATAGGGCCAATTTGATAGATGAAAGGTTTTGAGCAGAGCTCCATAGGCAAATGATTTGGGGATGTTTAGAAAAGACCACATCTTTTGTCCAAATGATTCCTTAGACCTGGGTAAAGGACAGGTCAGATTAGCGCTAGACTGTGGAAGTTTTCAAGGAATACCCTAGGGAAAAAAGAGATGGAATGATTAAAGATATGCTTTAGGAAAATGACTCTGAGTACGCTGTCACAGGTTAGGTCAGAGTATATATAACAGCCAGAACTCTCCAGTGCCCTTCTGTTTCACACACAATGAAAGAAGGGTCCAGCCATTGGCTCTAACTCTCCTCTATTCTCACACACTGTAGCCATGCTGGCCTACTTACTGAGCCATCAATACAGCCATCACACTGCCAGCTTTGTGGTCTGGCTCTGGCTATCCCTTGCCCTGGAATGTTCTTGCCTCACTTAGCCACATAGATCACTGTATCTACCCCTGAAAGTTTTTGTTCCATCATCATTTTTTTTTTCAGTGGGGAAATCTGACCACTGTATTAAAATTGTAATGCTACTCCCCATGGGGATCCCCATTCCTGAGATACCCAGTCCCAAGGTCCTACAAACCACATGCGACAAACACATACAAAAAAATTTGCTGAAATGCCTATGCGGGTCCTCTCTCTCTCAGGTTCTTCAGGTTCCAGTGTTTAGTTCCATACACTGTGGCTCATAACCTCAAACAGCCACCCTTGTGATTAGTGGCATTGAGGCTGGTAGTTGTGTCTGAATGAGCTCAAAGTTTATAGGTTGTATCATTGAAAACTTCAGTTAAGGATGATGCTTCTGAGTAGGAAGAACAGTTGAGCAAAATGCAGAATGCTCAAGTAAGGAAAAATGCACATTTATTGACTTGCTAAGTCCTTCCTTTTAAATTACTTTATGAATAAAGAGTACCTTTCTGTTAGTACAAACTTTTAATTTTTTTCTTATCATTATTCCGTAAACAGTGTATATTAGCAGTTATTTTCTGAGCATTTACATTGTATAAAACATTATAAGTAATATAGAGATGATTTAAAGTATATGGGAAGGTGTACAGAGGTTATATGTAAATGCCATACCATTTTATATAAGAGATTTGAACACCTTGTATTTTGTTATCCTTGGGAGTCATAGAACCAATCCCCTGCAAATACTGATTAACTTAAATTACCCTAAAATTTTGTGTTTGTATTTATATAAATATACTTTATAGATCTATATAATCTAGACATTATCTGTGAAGTGTGTGTGATGCATATTATGTATGGACAGAAATATTGACTTAAGAATTTATGAAAATTTCACTGAAATGACAGAAAGTTATATGATAAAACTGGTTAAGAATATTTTGTCATATGTGACCCTATTATCATTTTTTAACATGATATAAAATTTTTTCACTTTAAATATAAGTATAGCTTTAAGAATTTCACTGGTAAATCCAGTTGTTCTTGTCTCAACACAGCCAAGTTTTACCAAACTGAAGCTCATTTAAGATAAAAGCTACCTAATATGTTCAATGATTCAGTAATAATTGTCTAATCAGCTTTTGCTATCAATAGAAAACAAATGATGTGTCTTAATTTTAACAATAAGATTAACATTTTTATTTAAATGAAAGTAATAAAAATAACTTTTAGGGGTGGACAAAAAGATAATAAATTAAGAATTACATATGTTTTTTAATCATTTAAATATCAGTAAATGTTTAACAAAATAGCAACAACATTCAAAGAATGATAAAATTAAAATTAATATTTTATTTTTAATCACAAAATCCATCACTTACCATATTTATATTTTTTTTGCAGATACTATTAGCACAGTGAGAATATAGAATATAATCCAAATAAGAGTTTGTCAGCTTGATTTATGCTTCCGTATGTATATGAGATATATAAGCTTTCATTCAGACCTTACTCTGGGCATGCAGACGTGAGAGATGAGACCAATTGCTTCCCAATGAACTACACTAAATTCTTAGGAATCTTGGATTACAAATGTGTATGAGTCCTGAGGAGTCATATGGGGGTAAATCTACAGATCTACAGTCAGTGTCCTATCTGCTTCTGTGTTCCCTTTGAAAGACAGGTAAGGTCATAAAACTACCAGAACATGAGCTTTAAAAAGAAAAATAAAATGTCACCACATCAAATGAGAATATAAAAATTAAATATTTACTGGGTAGAAGGGCACTAATATTTATTGAATGCATCAAACACAATTCCACTCAGAATTATTATGTGATAGGAAAATTTCTAAGTGCAATACATATGTCATCCAATTTAGCCTCAAGGAAATGCTATAAAGTAGAAGTGATTGTTCTCATTTTAAGAAAAAGAACACTTAGATTTAAAACTGGCAAGTAATTTCACAGAAGCACTCTCTGATCATTTCAATTGAGCCTAATAATCTCTGGATTCATTTTCCTCTACTCTTTCTATTCTGTGGAACTTGGGGTTCGTCCCCTTCTCTCCTCCTCTATCCCCAAAGATGCTTCCATCAAGTCTCTCGCTGCATTCTCTGACCTCCTTCTATCTCAACTGTCCCTAAAACAAGAGAATACATTCTATTCATGTTAAATGGGCATAACTTCATCATCATGGAGAGGTTACAAACAAGTTGGAAAAATGAATAAATGTGGGCAGTCCACAAAATTCATGAGGATTTCTGCTGTGTTGTTATCACAGTACCTGGTGTATCATTATTAATTTCCTGTGAAGTACTAAATGTTAAACTTCTGTACTCAGAGTTTAGCTGTTTTTTTTTTATTATTATAATTTTTTCTGAAGGTGAGGTTCAACATTTGCCCTTCTTCACTGTTCTCTATCATTGCCTTCAGGAAAAGACTAAGTGGGGAAATTTTCCTGGTGATGGACCTTCTCCCTTGTAAGAAAATTTTATCGAAGGAGAACTTCACAGAATCGGTTCTGGCAACAAAACCGTTGTTCCTGTTGTTTAACTTGGGCTGCTTGCGTTTCAGTGAACTTCTAGACCAGGTCACTCCAAATTCACTGGTCCTCAGTCTTCTCTAAAAGTACCTCTGCAGGCATTTCTTTACAGTCACAATCCAAACTGGTCAACAGGTGGCGGGGCTAAATTGAAAGTAGGGTCTACCAGAACCCAAAGCCATTCTCTTACTTTCACAACACCAGACCCCTCTGTGTTAACCCCCTGAAGCCATTTCAGATCCTATTAGAGTCCATGACTCCAGATGACTGACTGCTGTTGACAGAGTTGTCTGTGTCCATGTCAGTTCCTGGATCTCTGGCACAAAACACACTAGCTGACAGGAAACCTCATAGAGGGGTTAGGCATCATTCAGGGTACAGCATAATAGGCACCTACAAATATCTTTAGGTGTACATCTCCAGATAAGTCCATATCCTAAATACACAGAAAGCATAAAACCTTGTGGAAAAGTGATCATGAGGGGAATAACATCTTTTAGGACATTCTAAATTTTTGTCATAAACTCCAGTACTGTTTTATGATAAAGGTTGGGGAGCTCTGGCTGTGCTGAGGCTGCAGAGCCACTTTCCTGAAAAAGTGTGTAGGGAAAATCAGCCCACCAAGTTCTGAGCCTGACTTCTTACCTTTTGCTTGGGCTCAGCCATGGAATTTGGAAATATTCAAGAAGAATTCTCTAAGATTCTGTTTTGACTTTTGAAGTTTTTCTAAATGTACAATCTTTGAACATTAACTTGAAAATCTGATGTTTCAAATTATTATGAAAACGTGAGGAATGTTTTAAACTGTGAATTTTCTTCCCATAGGAAGTAAAATCATAAGGATTTTTTTTTCATAAATGTAACAATATAGTATAGTAGAAATAACATGGTACATACACTTGGAGGGGCCTGGGATAAAATTATGGCCATTTTTGCTATGTGACATTATGTAAATTATATTTTAGAAATTACAATTTCTTTAGCTATAAAATGGAAATCATAAAATGTAACTTAGAGAGATTTGAAAAAATACTCTGTCAAAGTGTCTATTACAGTGTTCCTAGTAGACAGTATCCAGTAAAAATTAGCCAAATCTGAATCGAATTCTGTTTGGGAAATAAAATATTTATAAAGGATCTACAATGAGCTAGAAAGTGGGATTCCAAAGATAGAAAAATCCTGTTCAATAGCCCCCATGACTACATTCCCCAATGAAGGTCAACACATAAACCAGTTATTACAGAACAATGTATTATATGCTTAGATGACATTATGAATTCTTCCTTTCCAGGCCCATTTTGATTTAGAGAACAAATTGATCTTCCTCTTGAGTTCATGGATAGAAATATGTATCCCGAACACATTTTATTAATTACAAAACACTTTGGAGTTAGACGGAACTGCATGGAACATTATTCTTTTCTGGAAAGGCAAGTCTAGATTGCCTTTTTCTATGAGACAAATTCCATCCCCAATCCCAAATTTGAATTTTGGATTTTTTTCTCCATGTTTTAAGAGAGCACAGCCCTCGTATTAACAAATAAAAGAGAATGTTCCACATGCTCAAGTCAGATCTGGCTGAAATCACAAAACTGAATGTCAGGGAGGCAGGTGCTTCCAGTGGAAGGGTGAGCGGGCTAGAGGCAGGAGCATTCATAAAGATTCATAAATCCCATAGAGGGGGAAAGCAGTGTGCCATTGTCTCTTATTATTGTTATTGTTTACTTTTTGGTACTGGGGATTGAAACCTGGAGCACTTAACCACTTAGCCACATCCACAGCCCTTTTTTGTATTTTATTTAGAAACAGGGTCTCACTGAGTTGCTTAGGGCCTCAATAAATTGCTGAGGCTGGCTTTGGACTTGTGATCCTCCTGCCTCAGCCTCCTGAGCTGCTGGGATTACAGGTACACATGACTGCTCAAGGCTGAAAAATTGTCTTAAAGGGAAAAGGAAGTAGTTCAGTATTGCTATTACACCAAGTTCAGGTCAAGAGATGAAGAGAAAGTTGAAACAAAGACATTGTTTAAGGCTATTGCAATAGTCCAGGTGGAAAGTCTTGGGGATTTGACAGTTAACATTCTTAATGACAAAGCTAGAAATTTTCAGATCCAGGGTGTGTATTCAGTTTCTACATATTTCATGGTCAATATTCTTTCTACTTACCGTGAAGTGTTCAAAGATCAATCAGTGTCCCTAAAGATTCAGCTATAGTGGACTTGACCAAGAAGAAGAGGAAGAAAGACAAAGTAACAATGGAAACATCCCATAGTCACGGAAGCATGAAAAAGAACTTTGAATTATTTTTCAACAGTTTCTACATGTTACTGAGTTGGCCTGAATGAAT
Source organism: Callospermophilus lateralis (assembly GCF_048772815.1). Taxonomy (NCBI): domain Eukaryota; kingdom Metazoa; phylum Chordata; class Mammalia; order Rodentia; family Sciuridae; genus Callospermophilus; species Callospermophilus lateralis. The sequence continues at coordinate 80,051,610 of NC_135310.1, read as the reverse complement.
TGTGTTTTCAAAGCACATGTCACTAAAGGGCTTCAGACTCCAGTAAACATGTAAATACTGAGAGGCCTTTGAGTGTAAGATAGTCATTAGTCCTTTATGAGGGAGTTAACAGAATGTATTAGTCTCCATTTCATGTCAGGTTTCAATATGATAAAATATAGAGATCTCTTTTTCATTAAGGAATGTGCCATTATATTTATTTGCACATATTCAAAATAGTTTAAATTTAACAGCACAGCTTGCTTTGATTACATTATGCAAATCCAGAAGTTCAGCTGGTATTATTAATTCCCTTTGCAATGCCATTAAAATCCAATTTATTTGATCATCATCCTAAGACAATAAATCCCTAAATCTAAATAGTCATTTTGTTATGTTAATTAAGTGCTTTATAAATAGGAAAGTGTTCTGAGCTTAAATTAGCGAAATAAGTCACTTAGAGGAAAGATCCAAAATAGTGAGAGAAGACTGATGCATGGCCAACACGAATACATTTGTGGTTTGTTCTAAGTTCATTTAGAATTAAATATTAAATACATATATGCTATTTATCTGAACCTATAAAATGATATTTCCTTTAACACAGGTCAGTTCCTATTTCTCTTTGTCTTTACTTATCTTACCTCAATACAGTGAAAATCAACAGTATTTCTTACTGGGGATTCCATTATCCAGTGACTTAAAGTGCCTTCAATGCATCAGTGCTTTTAACACCCAGTGAAATCAAATGAAGCAGTTATGGTCCTTGTGAAAAGGGTCTTAACTGAGAATCTGAGGATATTTTACATTCAGACCTTTCTCATTAGTAGATTCTTTAAAAAATCTTTAGTCCTGATGAAGTAATCAACAAAGAAAACGCATCTCATATACAAAACTTAAAAGCATGCTGTAAGACAATTTAAATGTCATCTGTTCGGTAAATTCATAACAAGTACTTACACATATGTTGCAGTTTATTAAGAAATCAAAAGGAATCATAATTTAGTGGAAGGGATAGAATATAAGTAGGAAAAGATTCTGAAGCACTCTTTAAAAATTATGTTTTTCCACAATTAAAAGTATTTTCTTTCTTGCCATGATCAAAAGGAAAATAAATCTATCATATACTAATAACACAGTATAATTTTTTCATTAATCAGAAACAGCCTTTTACCACATTGTACAGATATGTAATTACTAACAGAAGGAAGGAACGAATAAGACATGGGAAAGTTAAAACCTTGCCTATAGACTACAGTACACAATGTGCCTTCTCTTGTTCATTCTTAATTTCTCCATAAAAATATTTTAAAATTACCTCATCATATATGAATGACTTCACCACAATTGATCCTATTTTAAGTATCTGAGAGTTGTTTATTTCTAGATACTCTTATAAAACTAATTTTCAATGATTCAGTCCTGTGAAATTAGCTTCTACATTTCCCCACTACTTTTCTCTGGGAATTGAACCCAGGGGCACTTAACCACTGAGACACATCCCCAGCCCTTTTTATATTTTATTTGGAGACAGGGTCTTGCTAAATTGCTTATGGCTACACTAAATTGCTGAGATTGGCTTTGAACTTGCGATCCTCTTGCCCCAGCCTTCTGAGTTACTGGGATTACAGGTGTGCACCACCACATTAGGCTGCATTTATGTTTTAAATCATCAACATTGCCCTTTATCCTCAGTATGCTCCATATGAAGTCACACAATTAAAATTTTTATTAGAATTTAGTACTTGGAAAAATGTCTTCTTAAAACTCTGAAACTCCTAGCTTTTTTTGCCTTAAATTCAAGGATGTTGAGCCAAATATGAAGCTCAATCACATAAACTGTCCTTCACATGTTAGGAAAACTAGCCTTCATGGATGTTCTTCTCTTTCCCATTTTTGATGCCCCCCTCCCTTTTCATTTTTTAACCTAAGACATGCTTTCTATTAAATATCTCTGTTCAAAATCTTTTTTTTTAAACAAAGAATATGATTAGACAAAATGGGAATAGATTTTTAATGAAAAACGAATTAAGCAGGAGAATACAATGGTCACATTCAAATTCAATTTAATAGAATAAATAAGGAAAGGGGGAAGAACTAAAACAAATTGCCAACCTCCTTTGCAAGAACTCAGTAAAATCATGAAGGCTGTGAAGTTTTTGGTGGCTGTTGAAATGTTCGTTTAGTTTTCCCTTCTTTGGGGGTGCATAGTAGAATATTCAGACTAGCCAAACTCTCTAAAATGTCACTGCACTTGAAGATTTTATTTTAACATAACATGAGACATGGTATATGAAAATATTTGATTTTTATAGCACACTTTCCTCACACATACTTATTCACAAAATCATATTGGAAGAAGATGAAATCACCAAGCTTTCTTGTTTAAAAAAAAAAAGCAGTAAAAACATTTTATTCTAACTACTTAAATTAGCATCAAGAAAAAACATATCAATACATTTATCTATTGCTCAGAAATGCACTTGTGTGCATAAATTCATGTCCCTGAACTAAAGCCTCCATGACTCCGCAATGGAAAAACTCCTGAATTCCTTAGCTTGACATTTAACTTGAGTCTAAAATCAACTGGTCTCTACTCTAGTCTTCTGCTCTCTTGCCATTCCATGCCTCGCACCCCGCCCCCCCCCTCCGCCCCCAGGCTATGGAAACTCTGCACTGTTCATTTTCCTAGTCAACAGGTACTGCTGTGTACCTATTGATCTGGATGTTTTCTCTATTACCTTTGACTCTTAGGGAATGCTCACCTCTGGTGAACTATGGCCATTCTTTGGATCAATGGGAATCTGACCACCCCACAAGAGTCTTTATCAAAAGCTCAGGCTTCCTTCAATTGCAGAAGAAAAAGATGTCTGATTTTGTCTTTGATGTTTTGAATTTTAGCCCCACCACTTCATAGATTTTAATCTTGGGCAAATTATGTAACAACTCCACGGCATAGATTCTTTCTCCAGAAAATGGGCACAATAATGCCATCTATCTCATAGCAATGTTATAGTGATCAAATATGTATGCATGCTTAGACCTATAATAAGTAGTTCCAGGACAGTAAATGTTTGGTAAGTGTTAGCACTGTATATGGTGCTTTGTGTAATCTGGCATCTGTTCCATCATCTTTGCCACTTGTGACCCCAACAAATCCTCTCCCCATTTGTTCTTTCATCCTGTAATTCTGCTCTTTGGGAAGTGGCTCTAGCCTCAAGAGTTGATATTCTTGTGGTATAGTGTTGGTCAGATAGATTCTGGGCAGCTATTGGTAATTTAGCCAACACTATTTTATTAAATTTCAGGACTTATGCTCCAAAATATTGATGTAAAACTTTACTTTTGAAATATACTGATTTTGTTAGAACATTGAACTTGGTGAGCTTGGAAGTGAGAGGACAGACCAGTATGTAATTACAGCCTGCAAGTAAAACTTGTCTGAAACATGACTGTGTTTCTCTCTGAAATGAGGAGGAACTTATGCAAAAGGAAAACAGTGTCTAACAAAATAATCTTCAAAATGTTCTAAATGTTCTCACAAACCCCATTCCTTCCAATAAATAACTTTCAAAGTAATTTGAATTTCATAAGAAATGATTGTGGAAGTTGTTTGTAAGAAAGGCTATTTTACTCTAGACACAAATCATATAAAAGCATTATTTCCATAAGAAAAAGAACTCTGTTTTTTTAAAAAGACAAAAGTTTAAAAGAGTTGTCATTTCTATCATATTATATGCAAAATCATCTGTTAAACAAAATTAAAGTGATAACTGACTTTTTGACAAATTTACGAATATAAATTTGTTTTTTATTTTGAGCAAATAATTTGGAGGCACTTTGGATCCCAGTTAGTGTAATTGTAGGACATTCAGTGAAGAGCAATTATAAAAGAGCAAATAGTAATTTATGTGTTCCTTCTATTTTACATCAACCCTTGGTTAAATATATTCAATGACTTCCAAACAAGTTTTACCCAATTCTAAATTTAAATCTTGGTGTTCAGACAAAGGTTGCAATCTGGCATTATTTACAGGATTTTCTGAGATGCTATGGTATATTATTCACCACACATTTAAAAAAACTGATGGCACTGTAATCATTGTATTATAATGTAATATATTGTATTATAATATAACCATAATAGGGTATTTGCTTTTATTTCAATTAAAAATTTTAAGTTGGAACTCAAATCATTTAAATCAAGTTAGTTTCTGAGTTATTTTAAAGAAAACCAATGGATTGAAATGGAAAAATCGTTCATTTCTTGTGGTTAAAAAATTGCTGCAAGCAGATTCATTACATTATTAATTTTCATTAATGCTTTTTGCTTAAAGTTTCCTTTTACTATCAATATAAGATATCACATGATTTTTTTTTCTTTTTCCAGAAATATCTATAAGTAAGATATTTTGGGAAATTTTACCTCAGTGTTAGTAATTACTTTTCAAAGTTATTATTCTCCACTTGAAAGTGGGTCCAGCATAAACTTTGAGCCAGAAACATTGTAAAAAGAAACACACATCCTCTAAAATAAAGGTTAAATCTTTAGTATACAATGTAAATATGTTTAATATAACTATTTGCTAAAACTAACAGGAGAAGGAAAGAAATATTTATGTAATATCTAGTGCTTTGGGGAAAATATATATATATAATTTTATTTGATTTGATCATCATCAAAATCCCAAGAATTAGAGATTGCCCCCAGTTTATCAAGTAAGAGAGCAATCCAGAAAGGATAGAGAGGGGAAAGAAAGAAAAGTAGAGAAAGGGGTGGGGAGGGAGAGGGAGAGGGAGGGAAGGAGGGAAAAGGAGGAAGGAAGAAAAGGGCTGAGGCCATAGCTCAGTGGTAAATTGCTTACTGCTTGGCTAGCTTGCACTCTGCCTCTTTTCCAGTCTTTTTGAAATCCAGAAGAAAGCACCAGACCAGTCTTGTCTTTCCTCCTTACTCTTCCAACCTCACCAAAGGTGATACAATAATTTGAAAAGGTAATCCCAAAATCCCCAAACTCAATTTGGCAGGGTATATGTATCAGTATAATTTTGTTATTCATATATTTCTTGTTTGGAATTAATGGGAGTGACTTGATATGCTCCCCTTTGCTTAGTTTTTCTCTTGGTGTGTGATTTGTCTTAAGTGATTATCTTGGGATAGCTGGATCTCAAATGGTGTTGCTAATACCACAGAGTAAAACCAAGTATGATCTTCTTCATCATCCTTAATCTAGAGAGGCTATCATTCATCTCTCAGGCAAAGTCTCTCAGCTTTGTGCTTGAGGAATTTTCACTAAGCTTCACAAATATTTTAGCAGATTTCAATGACTTGTTATCATCATAAGGTTCATCCAGGATGTATGTGCAAACAAAAGACACTTTGCAATTGAGACTATTATAGTAAAATAGCATGAGTTAAAGGGTGATTACTCTATTCAAGCAAACTCAAAACTATGCATGTTGACTCCCTAGGTGTCTTCCCTGTATATTTTCTGCTCTCATTGTGTCATTGTCTTAATGAGACACAAACAAGATAATTGTAATGCAGTATAAAAATGCACTCAAGTGGCTCGAATGCCTTTTAGCTGTTTGAAAGAACAGTGGAAGATACCCACTCAGGGTGGGTATCAAGGCACACTTAACAGAGAGTAAAGTACTGTCTATATGAGAAAATCCATGAAAGGAACAGAAAATTTGTTCTGCAGAGCAAGCAGGGAGGGGAAAGTCCCCTCAGCAATTGAAAATTGTGGCTAGTACACTGAATTTGAAGAGGATTGTTTAAAGATGAGTTCAAAAAGGTGAGCTAAGGTGAGCCATTTAGGTTACTTAAAGTCATTAGAATTTAATCTGAAAAAACAGGACAGAGTCACTGAAGCATTTTAAGCAGAGGATTTTGCGTTAGAAATATCACATTGGCTAATAGGTGGAGGTTGGATTGGAGGTAAAAGTACTGGAAGCAAGCTAGGAAAATATTATAGTGTTCCCAACTCTACTAGCAGTCTGCCCAGAGAGAAATGAGATAGATGCATCTAGACTGCTGTGTACATAGAAACATTGTAAGAGTCCCCAACATTTTCTAGTTACCAAATGATGAAAAAATGAAAAAAGCAGGTGAAACTAATGTTAATGATTCATTCCGTGTAACCAAATATAGGCAAAATATTATCATTTTAATATATATGTAATATTAAAAGTATTAATGAGATTTTACATTCCTTTTTTTCATACAGAGCCATCAAAATTGTTGTCTATTTTATAGTTAGAACACCCTTCAACTTCTACATTAAATATCTCCATAATTGCTTTATCTTCATTTACATCTATCTTGACTGATCTAGAACTTCCTTTTGGTTTAAATTTTGTGAAACTTGTGGTTCAAAAAGTAGATTAACAAACGTAAATTGCTCTGAACATATTTTAAATTTTTCTAATAACTAGTTGAGTATTTATGATTTAAATTTAAGTAAGTAAATTAAAATATCAGTTCTTTAGTCACACTAGTCACAGAACTCATGTTTGCTTAATTGGAGCACAAGAGCTCTAGAAGGTAGAGTTGGCAGCTCCTGGCAATGCTATGGGTATTGTGTTAAGAAAGAGAAATTGGTAAACTCCCAAGTTGTTTGATTGGACCAGAGATTGTTTATAGTTCTATTTACCAAGAGAAAAAAAAATAAAGAATGAAAAGCCTACCTTTTCCTCAAACCTTCATGCAATTGAATGCTGTCTGAACTAATTCTGTGTATCTGGATGAATCCCTTACAGGCTCAGTCTCAGTCTTGCACCACATATTTTTAGTAGTAATATCTGTGAGCATGTATATGAGTGTGTGTGTATGTGTGTCTGTCTGTCTGTGTATCTGCCTGGCGTCTGTTTAGAGAGCAGTAATTCTCAATAAGTAAGTCACACTCCATCTCCATTCCCCACCATATACAAGTTTCCAGTTCTATGGATATATATCACTATATGAAAACAAAGATTGAAGCAAATAAAAGGACACCACCAAACAAATAAAGGGACACCACCCTATTATTTTGGTAACAGAAAAAGGATTATTGGGCATGAATAGATATTTAATATAGTCTATAGCAGGATTTGCATTTTTGTTTCAAAAAAATGTTTCTAAAAGTTCGGATAATAAGAATTTTTTCTTTGCTTCCAAGGGCAAAAGCTCTTAGGATTTTTTTTTCTTACTTAAGCTATAGAGAAATCTCAAATTCTTTACATATGTATTTGCTAGAGATGTTTATATATCTATTGATTGATTGTATATCTTCTTCTGAGAAGTGTCTGTTCAGGTCCTTGGTCCATTTATTGATTGGGTTATTATTATTATTTTTTTTTGGTGTTAAGATTTTTGAGTGCTTTATATATCCTAGGGATTAGTGCTCTATCTGATATGTATGTGGCAAAAGTTTGCTCCCAAAATGTGGACTCTTTATTCACCTCACTGATTGTTTCATTTGCTGAAAAGAAGCTTTTTAGTTTGAATCCACCCCATTTATTGATGCTTGAGTTTATTTCTTGTGCTATAGGAGTCTTATTAAGGAAGTTGGAGCCTAATCCGTCATGATGGAGATTTGGGCTGAGAATATAATACTAAGTGAAGTTAGCCAATCCCCCCAAAACAAATGCAAATGTTTTCTCTTATTTAAGGATCCTGATTCATAATGTGATTGGTGGCGGGAGCATGGGAGGATTAGATGAACTCTAGATAAGGCAAAGGGGAGGGAAGGGCAGGAAGGGGGTATGGAAGTAGGAAAGACAGTAGAATGAGATGGACATCATTACCTTGAGGACATGTATTAAGACACAAATGGTGTGACTCTACTATGTGTATAATCAGAGATATGAAAAGTTGTGCTCTATATGTATAATATGAATTGTAATGAATTCTGCTGCCATATATAACAAATTAAAATAAAAAAAAATATATGGAACTGGAAACTATCATGCTAAGTGAAATAAACCAGTTCCAAAAAACCAAAGACTGAATACTCTTTCTGATATGTGGAAGCTGACTCACAATAGGTAGAAGATGAAGGAGGAGTGGAGGTTCACCAAATTGGACAGCAGGGAATGGATGGAAGGTTGCAGTGTTGGAAATGGGAAAGACAGTAGAATGAATCAGATATAACCTTCCTATGTTCCTATATGAATATACAACCAGTGTAATTCCACATCATGTATAATCACAAGAATGGGAAGTTATACTCCATGGATGCATGATATGTCAAAATATGCTCTCCTGCCATGTATAACTGAAAAGAACAATTTTTAAAAAAAATTAAATTAAAAAATTGTAAAAATAATAATAATAATAATAATAATAATAATAATAATTTTAAAAAGAAGTACAAAAGAAGAAAGATGATCTTGACAGTGGTTGGCTTGAAAAAAAAGAGTTCACCAGTGAGTCCAGCAACCAAACCTGAAACAATGTCCACTAATGACACTACCACCACCACTGCCACTGCCACTGCCAAATCTTTCCACCAACACAATGAGTTCATAGTTCTACATTGCACTGGTAGAAAAATAGTACTCAAATGAGCTGAGATGCTTGGAAATTTTTATTTATTCCTACTCAGATCACATCTGGAATACAGAACACATTTCTAGATATCGTGATTTGGAACCAAGTAGAGAGAATTTGGAATTAGGAAAAAAAAAAGATATTTGGGGGATCTGGTATTATGCCATAAAAAAGAATAGTAGCAAAGCCACAGAAAGAAATATTTAGTTGAAAATATAATAGAATTCTTAAATACTGGGATGTGTGGCGAGGTCATCAAGTGCAGGAAAAAATAGACTTGTTCTGTCCAATATTTCAAAGATAAAATATTAGACAATCAGGTAGTGGATGCAGCAAGGTGTACAACATTCAAGTTCAGAAATGTAAATTCTTATCTTGTAAAGAAAGGAGCTCTCCATCCCCTGAAGTAAGTAAGCAGAGAATAAATGTCAGTTCTATATTTGTGGAGCTTTGTATATAGAGAAGGAGGATTAAATGACCATCAATGAGCCCTTCCAATTTTAGATTCTATTAAAACAAAATCTTTTATATCACATCTCTATTTTATTTTATATCTGAAATTGTATCACATGTCATCCCAGGTTAATTAAGCAAACTAAATATATTTTTAACTTAGTATATTTTAATCAATAATAATTTTAGAAAACGAAGCTCAAACTTTAAAGAAATATTAAGTGATATAATACCTGCTCAAATATACTTGTGTCTACAATTAAAATTTAGTGAACATCTCCAAATTTATTTTCCAAATCACAACACAGTGAAACCTATTTTGATATAAAAGAAATAAATTGATATAAAGAAAAATCAATTAATGGAACTTGAGCATACTTTTGGTCCTCTGGGGAGTTTGTCATTATTCAGAAAATCTAGCTCATTAAAATGATTGACTCTTTATGCTCATCAAAGATTTGCATTGGACCAGGACTAAACACTCTTTGCAACATATCTTTGAAAATAGACACTGTGAGAATCTGTATCTCTCAACATAGGAGGATAAATGCAGATTCAAACAGAGGAGTCAGCCTATGGCATAACACTACTGTTTTCAAAGTATACTCTTGAATGAAGTTATTTGCATAAATTATTTGAATAAAGACATTTTTTGAAGTTCTTGTTTCATTTTTGTTATGAAAGATTTGCTGGATTGAAACTGCCCGTTTGATCTTTACAAGGACTAAAGTCTCTGTAAACAAATACAAGCTAAGCTCATTATTTACAGACAAATATTAAGCTGGATTTACATCTCAGATCTCACAGGTAACACATGAGTTATTAAAGAAAGCTCAGAGCTAAAGTGGGAGGGAGGCAACAAAAGCTTTTCTCAGAATTTGAAAGTGACTTTTGCATGATGCAATTCTTATGTAGCTTACTTTCTCCATTACTTACTTTCTCCTGTATCTTAATAAGATGAAAGAGATAGGACATTTTTCCTGGAACAAGGAACAACATTAGTTAACTAAAAAGTTCCAAACCTGACTGATAATGTTAACAGTTTAAAAAATGCAACCCCTGCAAAGAATGCTGCATGTTGATATTGCCACATTCAAGTTCAAACCCAGGTTAGAGGTATATGTTTTCAATGGCTCTGAGAAGCATGCAGAGTGTTCAAATTTTATCTGATCAAATCCACACTTTGCTGAATGGCTTGGTGAAGTCTAAGACACATACAATGTTTTCTATAGGTAAAAAAAACTGAATCCCAAACATTTTAATATTAATCAAGTCACTAGAGTCTCTTTTGTTTTTAATTTTATATCTCTAAACAATGCCAAGTTGAATTCAAGCTGAGAAATTATAAATAACAAATCACAAAATGCCCTATAGCACCTGGCAGAGAAAGCATTTCATTCCTTCATTCCTCCTCCTCCTCCTTTCTTTCTTCCTTCTCTCTCTCAGCCTCTTCTTACTCCTTTAATTCTCCCTCTCTTACTATCTTTTTAGTTAAGAAAATACATGCTGTAAAAAAGTTGAATACCCAAAATATTTGCCTTTTATAGAATTATTTTCTGGCTCCACTCATAAAACATTCTTTTGAAGATGTAATGCTAAATGCAGACCAAGTATCAGAAGCAAAAAAAAAAAGTACTACTTTATTTATTATCCTACTCCATCACAGATTGTATATTTCTATGTATTCAATTTAAATAATTTAATGAAAACTATATCTAAAAAATAAATTTGAAAATAATTTCAAATTACTTCCAGTTTAAATTTTCCTAATTTTAAAGATTAATCTGGTTTGAAAAATCATAATCATTTTAAAGATTCTGTCATAAATTCTTGTTCCATACCTCAATCTATATTTATTTTGTTTGCATGTATAAGTATGTGTATGGGTGGATGTCTCTGAATATTTTCAACAAATATTCAGTAATAAAAATTCCTGATTGGTAATAGGGATTCTAAGCCTATCTAATTATTACATTTTGATAATTTGTTATTAAATAACCAAGACATTTATTAGAGATGTGTGAAAATGAATGATCCCTGATTAAAGATGTCTATATAACTATTTTCTATATTGTGACAAAACAAGAGTTAAAGATTGGGAATAGAGCAAGGAAGGAGAAGGAGCCACAGCCATTTGAAATACTTCACTCAAAACTCATCCAACTGGGATCCTTCTCAGTTTTCCTTTGGGGTTGTTCCATGGAAGGAAAAGGGGAAAAAAGCAAAATTCTGTCACAGCAAAGTTTATGTGTGAGGAAGGCCTATCCTGCCAAAAATGTCACAGACCAATGCTGTCTTGATTTCCATTTTAATGATCTATGCAGTGTTCCCTTTTAAACAGCATTCCAAGTAATGGTACAGAAGAATGAGAAGAAACCCAGAGCATAGGAAGAACATTTTTTGTTTTTATATATTATTATTATTATTTTTACTGACAATTGATACTAAAATTTTCTCAACCAGCCCATGCATGTATTAGCCTTTTCATTTTCCTTCCATTTTTCACTAAAGTACTCTAGGGGCAGCCAAACCAACTTGAGATTACACTAATGCTAGAGGGAATAATGGGACACTGGCCATGAATGTGTCTGCTTTCATCAGTTCAGAATGAGGAATGGCATATCTGTCATTTAGTGGCTGAGAGCCTCATTGAGACTAATCCTTAAGTCAGGATGTTGACTGAAGGTAAAACAATCTCAACTGTCCGTAAGGAGGATAAGAGGAGTTAATTCAATAAAGTTATATTCAAACAGGGTTTCATATTTCCAAATAAAAAAAAATAGTAAACAGATCTTGTTTTAAATCAGTCAGTGCATAGGTAAGAAAGAAATGAAATCTGTTTTTAACATTCAAATATCATTTTATTAATAGCTATATACCTAAAAAATAGACCCTTGTGTATGAGCATGTGCAATAATGCAGAAGAAATTCTTGTCGGACTAAACAAAAATCATAGCCTTTTTCTTTTTTTTTTTTTTAATGAATCCTTATTTTTTTTTAAGAGAGAGAGGAGAGAGAGAGAGAATTTTAATATTTATTTTTTAGTTCTTGGCGGACACAACATCTTTGTTCGTATGTGGTGCTGAGGTCGAGCCCGGGCCGCACGCATGCCAGGCTAGTGTGCTACCGCTTGAGCCAAATCTCCAGCCCATCATAGCCTTTTTCTGACCTCTATGCCAATTATCTTCCAACTTGATTTTAAAACACCAAACACCATAGTGTTTTCAATAGATATGAAATTTTTCCAAAATATTAAATATGAAATAGTATTTAATTAGCTTTATTTAAAGCATACATTAAAACATGACATCTAGAATGTTCAGAAGATGGTGAGTATTAGAGAAGGATGGTAGTGTATCCAAGCAACTGTGAGTGACATCTGGGTCTAAGATGGGTAATGTCTTCCAGAAGGGACATAGGACAAGTGGGCCTTTAGTTTCCTCAGGCTACTTCTATCTGAAAAATGGAAGAAAACCATGTCTTTACCACCCGTAGAAATTGCTTTTATAATACAATCATTCTTTTTAATGTGTAAAAGATACATTTAACACAAAAACAAAATAAAATAGAGGTGTAATTACAAATACTTGTAATTACAGGTCACTTTTGGCTTCCCTGAAAGACCTAAAATACACAAGACTACACTGTGGGTGCTGATGGGAAGTCATGGAGTTCTTTGTGGGTGGCATCACAACTAAGTTTAAATTGAATGACAGAGTTTTCTGCATCTTATTTTTTAAAAAGGTAAATATACTTGTAGGAACAGCCCTACATGATGGCAGAGAAAGTGGTTGGTTATGTGGTATGATTCATAAGACATCTACCAACTTATCCAAAAATATTTCTGCCACCAGCCTGTGGTATTACCAGAGAATTTCACACCATTCCTTTGGGAAATTATCTCTAAAATGTCCACTAAAAATTCAAACACACTACCTAAAGTCATTCCACAGTAATCCATTATTACCTATTATCGTATTCACAGGAAGTAGTTTATTGGCAATGTAAGATAATTTAGTCTGACACTGGAAGAATTGGGGTTCAGGAACAACGGAAGCTGGAAAGAGAAAGACACAGATTGCAGAATTGTCCTGGAGACAGTAAGTGTTGCCATCAAGAAGGATGAGAGGGACACGGGGGGCACATAACCATGCAAGAAAGGCGTGGTACAGTTTGCTACTGTTGAATTTTCCTGTATCTGGCTCTACGTTCCCAAATTATCAAGAGTTTGCTTCCTCTTTATAAACTCTAAAGCACTTTATATTTTACACCCACATGACAAGCACCCCACGCCTCTTTTTCTTCTAGATGATTACATGTCTGTTTGCTTTCTGCCCATGTTCTGTCCTTAAAAATCTCAGTATTGTGACTTAGCCAGAGGCCTAGAACACAAGGACTGTACTGATACTTATAGAGTGAAATGAAATGTGGCAATGGCTATCCTTGTTCTAGGACTGTGGCAAATGTGGAACCAACTTTACTCATTTTCAGACACTTCAGGCAAGGGTTTAAATTTGCAATCAAATCACTTCCCTGGCTAGTGTACACGCTATGCACTCATAAGCTATTATTATTTGGTCCACATAATAGATTATGTTATTTGTTTGTTTTGTTTTACATTTCTCTCCTGGATTGAACTTTGTATTTTGGTATAAATGTGACCAAACTTATTATTTTAGTATCTATTATATCATCTTTCATATTATCTTCACTATCTTTTCCTTCTTTCTCTACCTCCCAACAGATGCTCCAAATCACCTCGCCATTCTTTGACTATATCTGGCATAGGGTACCAATGACACATGAAAGAATGTGTAAAGAATGAGAAAAAAGGAAGGAAGAAAGACAGAAGACAAGAAGGAAGAAAAGAAAGGAGGAAGGAGGGATGGGGGCAATAAGAAATACATTTTCAATCATTTTATTTTTCCTTCCAAGGGAGCCTATAGCTAAATGAGAGATGCACAGGTTAAGGGATTTTTGCTGATTTGACATTTAGTCAGAAGGGGTTCTCCCCTTGAGTTGCTTCGCTGAGCTGAGCAGGTTGGAGGTGGGAAGCAGCAGTGGCAACAGTATAGTTTTAGGGTCATGACAGCAGTAGTTTTATGTCTCTTTCATTTCACTTCATTATCATTCTTATAGAATGGAATTCTATTTTTTTTTGTAACCTAAGAAATCTGATTTTATTTATTTGTTTGTTTTTTTTTATTTTTTGGTTTCATACTACTTTTTAATTTATTTTTAGCTATTCATGACAATAGAATGTATTTTGGAAGAATATACATACATAAAGTATAACTTATTAATAGAATAACCTAATAGAGGTTCCCACTCTTCTAGTCATACATAATGTGGAGTTACCTTGGTTATGTATACAAATGCAAGGCTAGAATACTTATGACCATTTCATTCTACTCTCCTGCCTATTCCCCTCTTCCCTTCCTTCCTTCTGTTACCCACCATACAGTCCAATCTATTTCTATTATTCCCTTCCCCAACCTCCCCTATTTGGGGTTAGCATCCACAAATCAGAGAGAACATTTGACCTTTGTTTTTTGGGGATTGACTTATTTCACTTAGCATGATAGTCTCTAGTTCCATCCATTTACTGGCAAAAGCTATAAATTCATTCTTCTTTATGGCTGAGCAATATTTCATTCTCTCTGTATGCCACATTTTCTTTATCCATTCATCCATTGAAGGACACCTAGGTTGTTTCCATAGTTTGGCTATCATGAGTTGAGCTGCTATAAATATGGATGTGGCTGCAGCACTGTAGTATGCTGATTTTAATTCCTTTGGGTATAAACTGAGGAGTGGGAAAAATGGGTCAAATGGTGGTTCCATTCCAAGTTTTCTAAAGAATGTCTGTACTGCTTTCCATAGTGGTTATTCTAATTTGTAATCCAACCAACAATGTATGAGAGTACCTTTCTCCCCATATCCTCACAACCATCATTGTTACTTATAGACTTTATAACTGCCATTCTGACTGAAGTGAGATGGAATCTCAGTGTAGTTTTAGTTTACTTTTCTCTAATTACCAGAGATCTAGAGATATTGAACATCTTTTCATATATTTTTTGACAATTTGTATTTCTTCTGTGAATTGTTTTTTGTTGTTTATTTATTTATTTAGATTCATATATGACAGAGGAATACATTACAATTCTTATTGCACATACAGAGCACAATTTTTCGTATCTCTGGTTGTATACAAAGTATATTCACACCAATTCGTGTCTTCATACCTGTACTTTGGATAATAATGATCATCACAGTCCATCATAATTTATAACCCCATGACCCTTCCATTCCCCTCCAACCCCTCTGCCCTATCTAGAGTTTGTCTATTCCTCCCATGCTCCCTCTCCCTATCTCACTATGAATCAGCCTCCTTATATCAAAGAAAACATTCAGCATTTGGCTTTTGGGGATTGGCTAACTTCACTTAGCATTATCTTATCTAAATCCATCCATTTACCTGCAAATGCCATGATTTTATTCTCTTTTATTGCTGAATAATATTCCATTGTGTATATATGCCACATTTTTTCTTATCCATTCATCTATTGAAGGGCATCTAGGTTGGTTCCACAGTTTAGCTATTGTGAATTGTGTTGCTATAAATATTGATGTGGCCATGTCTCTGTAGTATTCTGTTTTTAAGTCTTTTGGGTATAGACTGGGGAAGGGATAGGTGGGTCAAATGGTGGTTTCAGAGTGGAATTTTTTATATAATTATATTATGCCAACTGATTCTCTTTGTAGGTTAAACAAGCTTATATGTTAACATGCTCTTGTCTTGGAAGGTTCTACCAAAGATTATTGAGAATTAGGGTTATATTTCACAAAAGTCTTCAAATATGCTGCTTGGATAATTTTAGACCATCTCAAATTCCACCTTTAATTACATCTAGTCTTTTGAAGATACCGTTGAGAAACTGTTTTGTCAATGTCTGTAATTTCATGGGTCCTTTGCCATGTACACAGCTACTACACAAAAACCGCCCAGGCAGCAACTTTTCTGAACAGATCTCAGGAACACCCCCATTGTCACTTGGTCTTTTATGGCAGCACCCTTTCACCTGCGCTTTAATGCATGGCCTAGAAGACCATGTTCTGATGATGGGGGACATCAAGCTTCTGTACACAGTGCCACTTTTGTCAGTTTTTGCCAATAGCACACAGAGATATATGTGTAAGATCAAGTCTGGGTCAGATAAACTCTTTGTCTTTTTCAATTTTCTTTTCCCAGTATACAGAGCTGTGTATCACAGGCATTCAACAAATGTTGAATGAGTATGCTCGCAATTGGGAGTGAACTTAACTCTCTTTCCTCAGCAATCTGATAGAATTTACAAGCATAGACCTCCAGTTACATTTGGAAAATTTTCATGAAGTGGGAACTGATAGTTCACAAGTTATCACTAGTATAATTTCCTAGCTTGAAATCTGTAAGAAGGGATTCTGAGAATCCAGGAGAATTTTAGAATTATGAGGTGAACTGATATTTCCTGATGTTTGTGAAAAGTTTGTTATGGTGTTTTGGAGATTCCTATGAGCCCGGCAGAGTCATGAAATGATTGAGAGGCATAAGGTGAAGGTAAAAGGAATGTGGGGCACATTTTTTTTTCAACATGATGCTAACTCTAAAAAGATTTGGAGAAGTACAGTTTTATCCTTTATAGAACCTGTATTACTTGGTCCCTACATCCTAAAAAACTGAGAGAAATGAAAATTATAACAGGACACTAAACACATAAATAAAAGAGTTCTAAGTTTCCTAGGAAAAGAGTTAAACTGCGGTAAACTTTTAAAAATATTCCTCTGAAATTTTACAAGATTTATGCAAGTGCAGAAAGAATGTTCCCACCTTGGCAGCAAAGATTCAGGTGATGATTCAGCAGTTTTTTGGCTCCAGTAAAACTAACACTTTATAGCCTTCCCCTTATAATACATAACCCTTATAATATATAAGAAGAAGGAAAATGAATGCAGTATGCTAGAATTATAAAGGATTGAAAAAGTTGTCTCGTATCATTTCCTGAGGGATGCAGAGGCTCTTGGAGCTGGACACAGTAGAATTCTGTTGTAAGAAATAGGCTTTTCACAAATTCCCATGGCATTTCAGTTTTTAGCAAATAATTGTGTGAAGCACTTTTTAAAAAATGCGACCTGTAAAACTATAGTCACTCCCTGCTTCTTAATTAGCTGTCCGAACCAATTAAGTAAAGATCTAGTAGAGGTATGATTTAAAGTTGGTCAGTCTTATTTTGCACCTAGGACAACCAAAGGACAATGATTTTCACAAGAAGAAAGGGCCTGAAAGTTTATATGCCTTGAAGAATGCAAAATCAAAAATCATTACTCCATGAAAGTATAGCCCAGTTATGTCCTCAGTGACAAATTTGGTAAAGATCTTAGAGGGTATTTCTGATGTATTCCTAAGGGTAGGTCATGATTCTTAGATAGCTTGCTGAAGATACTAGACCACTAATTTGGCAAGAGTCAGGAATATGTGATATTGCTTTTAAAGATACTTACATGAAATCAGTGTCTTATTTACTTCCATGCAAGTTAATAATTCTCAACCCTCAGCAACCAATATTTAGACACATGGTTCAAGAACTCAAAATAATTTCATAACATGAACACATACATGCACACATACACAAGTAGAGAGAGATATGGAAGGGGGTAAAAGAGAAAAAAAAACATTGCACAAGCTAAATAAAGTCAAAATTGTCTTTGTGGACAAAGTTATTAGTAGTTGCTAGTGTAAAAGTAGGACAATACACCTGAGGAAAACATGCACAAGTATGTAATCTGTTAAGAGTTTAGTAAAATGTTAAGATTATAAACAAAAACAAAAACAAAAACGCTCCTATATAGCATATCTAGGTAAAAAACTAGCATGCTTTAAAAATTTCAATGTTTTCACCACTCTCATGTTATATAAAAGATTACTATTTATGAAAAAGCAACAAAAATGCATGATATGCTTTCCTATGCTTTATATGAATACACTATCGGTGTAACTTCACATCATGCACGACTACAAGAATGGAAAGTTTTACTCCATGAACATATAATATGACAAAATACACTCTACTGTCTTGTATATCTAAAAAGAAAAATAATAATAAAATTTACAATCCTTAGGACTATTCTTGATCAAAACTAAAATATATAAAAAATAGCACCAACCTTTTCTAAAAAGGTCAAAGGACAGTGTATATTAAATTTACTGACAAGAAGAGTAGTTAATATAAACATGTCAATTCTCTCCCAGGTAATTTATGGACTTCATGAAATTCAATTAAAAGAACAAAAGGAGGGGCAGGTTTTGATCTACTAAGAATTTTTTTCAAGTAGTTACTATATCCTTTTTCTACTACTACCAAGTGTAATAATGGTGATTAAAAAAATAGATTTTGTGGAAGCAGAATTGAGAGCAATATGAAGTGAACAGATTAAATAGAGTTGAATTATTATACAGAATATAAGCTATTATAGAGAATACAGTACATGGTCATATAATAATTTGGTAGATTTCATTCACCAGTACTCCCCATGTTCCTCCTTCCTTACCCATTTATCCTTTTCCTCTATTCTGTTGGACTCTCCTCTATTTTGGGGGAGATCTACTCTTTTACTTATTCCTATTTTTTCCCCTCTAGCTTCTACATCTGAAAGAAAACATTTAAATCTTGACTTTCCGAGTTTGACTTCACTAAGCATGTTGTTCTTCAGTTCTATCCATTTACAGGCAAAAGATATAATTTTATTATTCTTTCAGGCTGAATAAAATTCCACTGTTTATATATACACCACATTTTCTGTATTAATTTATCTGTTCATAGGTATCTAGGCTGGTTCCACAACTTAGCTATTGTGAATTGCATTGCTATAAACATGGGTAGGTTTTACTGCTATAATATGCTGATTTTAGATCTTTAGGATAAATACCAAAGGAGTGGGATAGCTGGATCATATGGTGATTCCAATCCTAGTCTTTTGAGGAATCTCCATACTGCTTTTCAAAGCAATTGTACTAATTTACAATTTCACCAACAATGTATGAGACTACCACCTGCCCCACATCTTCACCAGCAATTGTTGTCATATGTATTCCTAATGATTACCATTTTAACTGGAGTGAGATGAAATCTCTGTGTAGTTTTGATTTGCATTTCCCTGATTGCTAAAGATGTTCAACATTTTTTTCTATATATTTCTTGGCCATATGTATTTCTTCATTTGAAAAAAGTTCCTATAGTTTATCTGTCCATTTATTGGTTGATTATTTAGGATTTTTTGTGTGTGTGTGAATTTTTTTTTAATTTCCTGTTGGAGAAGTAGCTGGCAAACATTTTTTGCCTATGCCATAGGCTCTCACTTCATACTCTTAATTGTTTCCTTTGCTGGGCTAAAGCTTTTTAATTTGATGCCATCCCACTTATTAATTCTTGGTTTTATTTCTTGAGCTGTAGGGGTCTTAGGTAGTCCGGGCCTGTGACAATATGTTGGAGTATTGAATCTATGCTTTTTTACTAGCAGTTGCAGAGTTTCTCGTTTAATTCCTAAGTCTTTGATCCACTTTCAGTGGAATCTTCATTCAGGGTGAGATATAAGAATCTAGTTTCATTCTTCTACAAGCTGATATCTAGTTTTCCCGGCATTATGTATTTAAAAGACGACTTTCTTTATAATATATGCTTTTTGACACCTTTGTGAACTATTGGATGATTGTCTCTCTGTGGGTTTATCTTTGTGTCTTCTATTCCATTGGTCTTCATGCCTGTTTTGATGCAAATAACATGCTTTTTTTTTGTTACTAAAGCTCTGTAATATAATTTGAGATAAGGTATTATGACATCTTCAGTTCCGTTCTTAATGCTCAGTACTGCTTTGGCTATTCAGGGTTATCAATACTTCCATAAGAATTTTAGGATTTTTTTCTAGTTCCGTAAAGAATGAAATTGATGAATGCAGAGATTCCAGTTTATCTTGACCCAGAATGACACAGAATTAAAAAGGAATGATCTCTGCAAGACAAATATGAACTTGACAGAGATAAATATTTCCAAATCAATTATACTACACATCTGACCTTTTTTCAAATCCAGGATGAGTAATAAATAGCCTGAGAAATTAGGTCAAGATTTCTTTATATATGTCCAAGATATTTTAAGGACCATTGGTGAAGATTCATATCCCACCCAAGAAAACAAACACAAACAAATCAAGACTGTTCATCCTAGAGTATCTATAGAGAAAGCTGATTTTATGCCTTGAACACTTATGAGTGAAGGTCAGAAGTTTCAGAGGTCATCAGATTTCCTCCAAATTTTATGTTCTGGAAATCAGTCTTCCTTTTTTCCCTCAAAGCTTTGGTTCAAGTATTGAGAGACCAAGGTAACTCCACATCATGAACAACCACAATAATGGGATTCTAACTGGAACAAGTTATACTTATTCAATGTATGTATAATATTTCAAAACATACTCTTCTGTCATGTAAAAAATAATAAAAATGATAAAAATTTAAAAAAATACACAGTTGAGGGCCCATATGAGGGCTCTTATGTCGAAAGATTCTTCCATAAACTTTTAATACTTATTTTGAATAATAATAGATATTTCCTAGTGTACTTCTCCTTTCATGTAGAAACATTTGTTTAGGACTTTCTCTATCTATATTTCTTTCTATCTATTTATCTGGTTTTTGGTACAAGGGAATGAACCTAGGGGAAATTAATGATTAAGCTGCATCCCCAACCATTTATTTATTTATTTTTAAATTTTGAGAGACAGGGTCTCATTAATTTTCTTAGGGCCGCACTAATTTTCTGAGGCTGATTTTGAACTTGGAATTCTCCTGCCTCAGACTTCACAAAACCCTTCACAGATGCAGGATTTTGTCTCTCTTACCAGGCTGGGAGGTATTTGAGAAGGCCTGCTACAATTTGCATACAGTTTGAGGGTGTCCTCGGGGTTTATGTTCTGGAAGCTTGGTCCCAGTGAGGTAGTGTTGAGGTAGGGTAACCTCTAATAGTAGACAGTAATTAGAAGGTATTAATTGGATGGTATTAACACATGTTTGTTGCAATTAGATTATTTTCTGCAAGAATGTGTTGTCACAAAGCATGTTAGCTGTCTCAGGTCAAACTCTTGCTTCCTGTCTCATTATGTGATTCCTCCTTTCAGAAGGCTCTCAACATGGCTAAGGAGATGTCACCATAATGCTCTTCAACCTCCCAAATCATGAGCTAAATAAATCTCTTTTCTTTATAAAATACATTCTCTGTTGTTAATAACAACAGAATACTAACTAATATAAAGTCTATGTATATTCATCAGTACAGTCTGAAATCACATACAGTAATTAGCACATAGTGGAGAATGAACTTCACTGTTTTGGTCAAATTATCTTCCATATATATATATTTTAATGCTAGGAAATAATCCCAGGACCTCATATGTGCCAAAAGCACTGCACCATTGAGCTACATATCCAGCAACTCTTGTATTGTCTTTTTCTTAACTGAATTTACATAATTTCCAGGCTTAACCTCACTACAAGTCCTTGAAGGAAGAACAAAATCAATTTATATGGTTAACTTTTTGTAGTGGTATACAATAAATATTAATTAAATATATGTGTTCATGTATGCAGCTATGAATCATAGAGGTGTGTAAGAACTGTGTTAAATTGTTTTCTCCTCTTCTTTGGTATTAAAATGAAGAACTCAATGGAGTCCACCAATTTTATTACTCATAAACTTACATTTTTTTCTAATTCATGACTGATGATTTAAGTGCATTGCATTCTCATTCTACAGAAGACATCAAGAAACTCAATTTTTCAAACAGTGAGGTTATTAGTCTGTTCCAACCTCTTCAATTGGCTAAAAATCAGAACTCATGCACATGTAAATTTTTACATGAGTTGTATTCAATAAGAAATATAGAAACTACATATTTTAAGACTATTGAGCATAGGATTGAAATACTGATGACTGACCTCTACACAGTGTCTAGCTTTCATGCCATCAATTGTATTTTCTATCTTCCATGAAAATTAGCTCATTTCAAATGTAAACTTAATCAGTTGAATAAATGTACAATAAATAAGATAGACAGTGAAACAACATGTAATGACTTGCTCACAGTGAATAAACCTGGGCTAAGAAGTTAGAATTTTACTGCATATTGTAGCAGTTAACTCAAGAAAAAGAAATAAAAAGACTTCTGATTGGAAAGGAAGAACAACCTCCATCTGCAGATGACATAATTTCATAGTTAGAAAGTCCTGTTTAGAATACAAAGTATTTAAAAAATTAACAACAAATCAATTAAAAATGAGCCAATAAGCACGGAAAAAGATGTCCGGCATCACTAATCATTAGAGAAATGCAAATCAAAACCACAAACATGCACTAAGATGGCTATAATAAAAAATAGATTAAGGAGAAATTGAAACCTTCAACAACATAGTCCTGGTGTGAATGCAGAATGGTACAGCCTTTTTGAAAAATAATATGACATTTTCACAGGGAACTAAACATAATTTACCACAAGATACAGCAATCTACTTTCAAAAAAAAAAAAATAGCCTTTGTGTATTGGCTCCTAGGCTGTTTATAATCACTGTAGGTAAAGGGCCAGTAGTTCAAAATCCCACCTGTGCCAAACTCAAATTTTTACACATTTAATTGTTTTTTTTTTTTTTTTAAAAAAAAAAAAGCTCAGATAAGCAAAGTTTTAGCCATTTAGAGCCTGCCTACATAGTATTTCCTAAAAAGCTCCTCTGAGGGCAGATTTCTATTGCCAAGATAGGGCAATGCAATTAGGAGACTCCAAAACCTGCTGCCCCTGGGATTTTCCTGACTCAGAGACTCTCTGCTGTGCTTCTGGCAGACAATGATCAGACAAATAAATCTCTCTAGTAATTATCCTCCTCTCTGAGAAATCCCATGCTCTTCCTACTCTGTATGATGTCCCCTCACCATAAAACTCTGTTCTGAGGGATTTTCCCTCTCTCATGTAACTCTAAATAAATGCATCAAATAAAGTTTGTTGTTTGTTCTTTCCTCTTATGATCACATCTCAGGTCCCCAAAGCCTGCAACTCTCTATAGAAGAAGGTAAGCTGGACTGAGACCAGGACTAGAGGAACAGTACAAGAACCCATACCTAACAAATAACAAACACCCAGGCTTGGCATATCTCAATCCACAACCTATAGAAAGAAGAAAGTCAAGTAGGTTCATGTTTCTGACAGGACAACCACAACAATCTCAGGCAACATAAAGCAGGTTCAACACCACCAGCAGAAGAGATAGATTAGGAGCCCTGCCAGTAATAAGTGGCTTACAGAAGCACACCCCTTCCTTGACCTTCTGTGACTTCCTCTTTCCATCAAGAGATACTGTGAGATTATCAGGCGAAATGGTTAAGGCTTCCTCACTTCACTTGAAATGGTATAATATTGACACCAATAACCGTTCTAAGTCATATATAATCGTGTACCATTATCAACAAGGATACATTCTGAAAAATGCACTAGGTGATTTGAGCATTGTGCAAACAACATAGAGTGTACTTACTCAAAACTAGGTTGTACAGATCAATCACTTAGCCTGGCCTTTAGATGCAATAAAGATACCCCTTAAACAGAAGATGTGTAAGGTTGCTGCTGACATAACATAGCACGTATTTTATATGTCTATTTTTATATAAATAAAAGGAGTACATTATAAAATAATGATTAAAAAGTAGTATGTATAATAAATACATAAACTGGAAACACAGTCATTTATTATCAAATATACTTTTGTGTGTCTCATAATGACATTTCATTATGGATCATGTATAAAATAGTGGTCCAATGAAAGAATATAATAGAGCTAAAAATCCTATTGTCTGGTGTTTTTACTGTACCTTTCTGTTTAGATACACAAAATCCTTACCATTGTGCTACAGTTGCCTACAGCATATTATACAGTAGAATGACTGTACCAGTTTGTAGGCTAGGAGCAACAAGCTATGCAGTGCATAACTCTATGCAATATGTTTTTATAAGAGTGGCAGAGGAGTAAGTGTGTCTACACCACAACATCATAAAACTGTAATGCTTTGTGCTCTGATGTTACAATGACACTAAACAATAAGAATATTCAGCTCTATTATAATCTTATAGGACCACTGTTACATATGTATGTGGTTTGCCATTGACTGAAACATCCTTATGTGGCATATGACTTCATATATTTTTTCATACTTAGAATAATCCTGAATCGTCACTAAAACTATACAGAGATACATTCAAAATGACTATACAAGTTGAGAATCTCTAATACAAAAATCTGAAAGGCCCAAATTCAAAATGTTTTGAGCATCAATTTGATACCACAAATGGATAATTTTGCACTCAACCTCATATGACTGATCACAGTTGAAACCCTAGAATACTAAAAAATATGATACAAAATTCCCTCACATGGTGTATATAAAGTATATATGAAATATAAATGAATTTCATGTTGAATCTTTGGTTTTATCCCCATTCTATCTCATTAAACATATGCAGAAGTTTAAAAATCCACAAAAATCCCAAATCCAAAATTCCCCTGGTCTCAAATATCCCTGACAAGGAATATTCTACGTATATAAGCCAAAACAACTCTTTGTGTTCATGTAACTCCACAGAAAAATAAGAAAATAGAAACAGAGGAATGAGAACGTAAAGATGCAATTACAAAACAAATGATAAAATGGAAGAGAAGCCCTAAGATAATCATTACATTAAACACAAACAAGTTAAAATGATAATCAAAAGACCAAGGTCAGAAAAATGGGTAAATAATATGATCCCTCTATATGCTGTTCCATTTCAGACACAAATATGTTGAAATTAAAAGGATAAGAAAAGATACCATGGAAACAATTAAAGCATAGTCAGCTGTATTAATATATGATAAAGTTATAATTAAGAGCAAAGAAAATTACTAGACACAATGAGGAATAACACGCACTGGTAAAAATATCAGTCAGGAGGAAGACTTGATGATATTAGATATGTAACCACAGCATGGCAGACCCTCACAATACAGGAAAGAAGAAGATAAAGCTGAAAGGTGAAAAAGATAAATTCACAATTATGGTAGGGAATATAAAAGTTCAGAATGCATACTATGTTTTTCAATATATTATAGATTTGTTGTAGATCCTGTTCATCGTGTCAACCTAATTTCCTCTATTCATTCTAAACATTTAAAGATGTGTAGTAGAATTCTCCAGTGAAACCATCTAAGCCTGAAAGCTTCATAAGTTCTTACAGCTGCAAATGAATCTATAACCATTTCGGTGAAAATTTCAGTTAAAAAAAAGGAAACTTAAAAGTTGAAATTCAAGGCAGAATTTAAAGCATCTGTTTTTTTTTCTTTGAAATAAATGAAAGGAAGATATTTTGAGATAAATGAAAAGTAAACAAAAACATGGAAGAAATAGCAAGCTCAGGATGACAGCAGAACGTTATAAATCAAAATAGAAATAAGAAAATAAATGCAAGGAGCACTCAACAGGGCAAAAAGAACTACCAGAACAATGCCAAGATAGTTAGTTATTAACAAGATAAGCTGATTCCTAATTAAACAAACAGGAAGACAGCAAGGGAAAAAGATACAGCAATGTGGGTCCTCGGTGATACTGTATTGAAATCACATTCTGCAATGAACACAGGAGACAACTTTAAGCAGGTGTTAATACTGTCTCCTCTTCATTTACCCCAAAGTACCTAGTTTGGAGGGTAATTTTCTGTCATGAACAGGTTCTTATTCCAAAAGGACAGGCACCCATGGTCATGAAGAAACCTAGAAGAGTCAGGCCTCCTGTGTTTCACAAATGCATATGTTCAGTCTTGACTCCTATTCCAAACCTCAGATCAGTATTATACTCCTTTGTTCAATTTGTATCTCTACCTTTATCCTGAGTCTGTTTTAAATTCAACATGTTCACCAACAACCCTTCTTTTATTTTTCCTTTAAACCTTGCATCAGAGCATCTTCTTTGAAACATAGATGTCACTCTTGGTCATTCTCTCCAGTATTGCTCACATCTAAACATTGCTTTGCTTTGTGGTCACTGTGATATATCGATTGCCAAGGCTTCCTACCTACTCTCATGAAGTTTCCTCTACTACTCTTCACACTGAAATCTATAAAGTTCCTTCCTATTTACTCTCATGAAGTTTCCTCCACTATTCTTCACACTGAAATCTATAAAGTTCCCCTGAAAAACATATATATGCAGACCCCATCACTTTAAAAATATCCACTGGTTCCTTAATGCAACATAAGATAGCCATGCAATTTGTGCTCAAATTAGGGCACTACTGAGTGACAGGAAAATCCAGTAAAAATTAGGATAAGGCAATGGTATAAATCAGGCTTGTCCTGGGGAATTTGAGACATGTAATGACTTTTTTTCCCTCCCTCTAATAGTATATTCAAAGCTTTTCACAATCTAAATCCCACATTTCCTCTTGACAGTCTCTGCGACTCAGGACTGACTACATAATTTACAAGCCAAAGTACAAAATAAAAATGTGAGGGCCCTTGTTCAAAGGTTAAGAATTTCAACTTGGCTACAGCAAATCATTAAACCAGGTACACGTTGCTTCTGAGCACTGTTTATATATGACTGTACAATCCACAAACCCATACAGCTGCCTGCTATTACTTCTATATTTATTCATCCCTATTAGCTGATACACAATATCATTTCATAACAATCTATCCTCTACTATCTTTGGAATGTCTTTTTCATCTTAGAATTCCTTTCCCTATTTTTCCACACAAAATACAACATTTAAAATAAAAACTTTCCTTTTATTTATCTCTTCACTTAATTTTTCTATTCTGTATGTTGTAATTTTGGTATTATAATATTTATCATCTTTGAGAACAATAGATTGCCCTTCATGATCTTTATTGACATACTTGTCAACATATCTTTTAGTAGTCTTGTCTAAATTATTTTAAAGAATCTGTCTTCTAAGTCCAAAATCTTGACCATCTCTGTGCTGCTTGTATTGTCTTTTTCTTTTATTGAGATAGGACTCATTATCTTGGTTTTAGTGGTTCTCACAGTTTCTTTTTAATTTTTATTTATATGATATTTGCATGAAAGAATTGGTAAGCCTAAAATGAAGGATATCCATAAAACATCATGTCCCTTCTTTTATATGTATACAAGAGAAAGATCTCATCAGTATGATAACAGAGTTGAGCTAGGCTGACTGACGTTATTGCAGCTTTATTACATTCAATTAAATAGCTTCTTGCACTCTACAGGGAGGACCTAAACTTTTCCTTCACCATTTTGAGCACAGGTTCAATTGAAGAGTTCTCTTTGTGCTTTAGAATTGAGCCACCACCTCTTTGTCCATGAATGATGTTTCTCTATTTTATGGTTCAGATGACAACTTGTTGATTCACTGCAAAGAAGTCTTTGTTTTCCAGTGTCATTCATGATTTTCAACTCTGAAGATCTCTTTTCACCATGATTTCCATCCCCCAACTTTATAAGAGCAGCTGCCTTCCTTACTGTGAAACTTGGAGTATCTCAAAGCTTTTTTCTTGCCCTGCGCCAGACTGTGTAGCTGAAAGATCAGCAAGTCTCAGCATTTCTCATCTCTTCTCTCTTCTGCAGTAGTACTTAGGGGAGGATCTGCATACCTCAGGGAGCATCTCTCAGAGCTCTTCTGCTTTGTCTCCAGGCTTTTGGAACAGCACACCCAATCACTACTAAAGACTGTAGGAAAGATTTGGTGGGTGGTTGTAGATTTGTTCTGTGGTTTAGCTCCTTGAAATCTAATCTCTTGTGCCAACCTACACACAGCCATTAAAAGTTCATCAAAAGTTTAGCTGGTTTCTCCTTACCCTTTTCTATGGCAGACACCTCCTCCTCCATCGTTCATAGAAAATTAAAACAGCTGTGGAACTCTTCTGTGAAAAGCTTGTCATTTGTCTGGAAATTAGTTTATTTAGGTTTCATTGCATCTTCAGCTCTTTGAAGGATTTTTCAAAAAGGACTATGTGGTTTTGAAAGTTATCCAGCTTTTTTTTTAGTTTTCAGGATAAAAGCAATGATTTCTTGTATCTTTCTATGTCCTAACCAGAAATAGAAATCCCAAACAATCTTTTTATAATTCCTTAATAATACATTTAAAATTTGGGGGTGTGTGAAATAGTTATAATACCATAAAGTGTTCTCTTAATATTAACTGCTTCCTTACATAATTACTTTCTTAGATAGCAGGTACTTACTTTTTTTAATTTAAAATTTATGCTGACAAAATATTAGATTAACTGAAGTGAATTTTTCAGATTTTCTATTTTTTTTGACCCATGACTAAATACCTAAGTCATTATAGTCCTCGAAGTAAAAGATGACGTGTCTAGCTAAAATGTTAAAGAAGAATAATGAATCTTTCTTTTAAGAATAAACTTCTTTGATGATCACAGTGTGTTTTAGACGCAGAAGGGTTTACCATTGAAAGCAATGCTACTTGCATTAAGTAAAAAAAAAAAAAATAGCAATTTTATAGTCAAACAAAGCATTTGGATTTCTGCTATTACCACTAGACTCAGAATGTTCACATACAGTATCTTTTTGGGATCTCAAACCACCCAGTAAAATACACAAGGTTAATGTCGGTAATTAATGTCACTATCTCTCCAGATTAATAAATTAAGTTCAAAAGACTTGCCAAAGGATGCAAAATTACTGTAGATCTTCTAGTTCCAAGCTCACAACTGACTCTCCCACCATTCTCAGTCAGAAATCATGGCAATCTGACAGCATTTTTCAAGGTGTACTGGAATTTAGAAGTGAGACCTCAGTCTTAGCAAAGAGAACTACATGGAAAAAAAGAAGAGGTTCGCATCATTAAATGTTTTTTTTTTCTTTTTTCCCCTAAGTGTATCATGCTTTATTTATTTTTAGAGAGAATTAGCTCCCTCTGTATCTTTTTTTTAAATTATTTTTAATTTATATATGTCAGTGGAATGCATTACAACTATTATTACACATATAGAGCACAATTTGGTGGTCTTCTTATGACCATGATACTCCCAGGGAATCTGCAAAACTATGAATTCATTGCAGTGCAGTGTGTAAAATGGGTGCTAAGTGCTAAGTTGTCTACTGAGCTTCCTGGGCAAAGCAAGAATGTACACATCTGAGACCAGCTTTGTGTTCTTTGTTGGCCCTCTAGTGTAGCTTCTACACTGTTAGCAAGGGATCCCTGCTCTCTACTGGAAAAAGTCACACCTACTCAGCTGTCATAAGGTCTGCATGGATTTCTATTGCCTAGATTTCTATACTTTTCCTCTCTCTCATAATGTTTATCCTGGCTGTAGTCATATATTAACTCTTTGCTAAACAGGAGATGAACCTTAGTGTGTTGGAAAGAAACATTAAACTTCAAAGTAGGAAAACAGAGATCAGAGGTATTTATATAATCTTCACTAGTTTTTAAACCTGCTTAGATCTCATGTTACTATTTCCTTTATATTATGAATATGTTGAAATGGGGGTATCCAAGTGTTTTTCAAATGCTAATATTTTTTAATTAAGTGGAATTGTTTTTCTATTCCAACTTTTAGTTTGTTTATTTTTCCTATGGAAAAAAGCCTGAATAAAAGGAATTGAGGTTGTTACCTTGGGAAAGAATTGCCCCAGATTTAGATGATGTCACTTGATAAATACATCTTGAAATACTCAGTTGTTCAGCCTAGAAATCTAGTTGTTTAAATTTACTTTAATAAAATGCCATATGTGATTTGTTTCTTGCTGGTTTTGTTATTAATAAGCTGCAACAAAAGCATTTTTAAAAATTTAACTTCTCAAGTTAAATTGTGCTTTTGAAGAAAAGACATAAAGAGAAGCATTTTATTTTACTTATAAGAACATTTAGTTCACAATGGCACCTGGATTAGAGAACTTATCCACAAATTTCCATATTTAGGGATAGAATACAAACTATGTTTCCAGAAAATTCTTATCCTCCAGCCTCACTGAGAAGTAGCTAGACCATTTGTCAACAAAGGACAGATTTTCTACTGAGGTAATTTACTAACCAGATGCTGAGATGGTCATCTCATGCCAGGGTGTATTCTGCAGCCAGAGACTGCACCTTCTATTTCAGGTTTTATGACAAATCTTCTATGTTTCTTAGAGCCGCTCCAGACACAAACATTAGCGAGACAGTGTTTTTTAATAGATAATATATCTGGATTAGTTCTCCTCAAAATAGGTCCAGGAGACATCCTACCTAGTTTATTCAGTCCCTAAATATAATGCAGGTTTCTTCTTTGGGTGTCTTTCATTGTTTTTATCATGGCCTATCCCCACCAACAATTGAATCTTTTTAGTTAAGTTCTGTAAGCCAATTCAAAAGAGCTTTCATGATAATTTATCTGAATATAGAACTGATTTTTCTGAAGATGCTCTTTCCAAGGGCCAAGAATTTATGATCTTCTTGATAAGAAAGTAAACACTTGGTTTGAACATTAGCTTGCCTGTAATTCTTTTGGTGCCTTAGCTGTAATAACAAATTCAGAGCCGTGAATATGTACTTCACTGAAGCTAACATTGCCTGATGACACCAATCGTCAAGCAGTGCTTCTTTAACATATTCTATTAATTCACATACCCACAGCCACTTAGAAGTGTCAGCAACAACAAGATCTTGGATGTCATTATTTTCATTGGAAAGACAATAAAAAACAAAAGAAGGAAAATGAAATTCTTGGTTTTGAATGAGGACATCTAATATATATATTCTGCATGTTTCACAAACTAAATTTTGTCTCCTAGTAGTGTTATGGGGTAAGGAGAAATATTCACCTTTTATAAATAATCAAAATGAGATGAGAAATTCCCAGCTCCATCCCCAGTTCACTCACCTCTGGTCTGTCAGATTTTAAAGCTCTGCTTTCAGTTTGCAGGACATATTATGAACCCCCTCCTAAGTCATTCTTTGGTTTGTCTTTTTTTTTTTTTTTTTTTCTGTTTGTTTTGTTTTTGTTTTAACAAGGGATGGTAAAACAAAGTCTAAATAAATGTGTGCATCTAAGGAAAAATGGTAGGGTAAGTGAATAGAATTTAAACTCTTAAATATCTCAACTGATGACATTAATGCAAAAATGAATCAATGTTATTCTGTTTTGAATATGAATATCCTAAATAAAATTTGGAGAATACATATGTGTTTTTATATTAGATTCAGTCTATTTTCTGACTTGACATATAGAGATAGGCCTTTAAAAATCAAAAAAGATCTTGACAATGAGATAGTTTTCCTTTTTAAGAATCAGACAAATTTATAATTGACATGGACTTACTTAATGTATAGGGCTTATAGATAGAAGTGGAGATAGAGAGAATAGGAAGAATCTAGTTTTGTCCCTCTGAAGTCCTCAAAAACTCTTTTTTATAAAAAATCAGAATGAAATGGCATATAGACAATAAACTGATCAGGGTGTATTAAATATAAATCATAAAATTTCTTAAATTTATCAGGTTTTATTTATTTGTTTCTGCTTTGATGAAATGTGATGGTGTAGACTTTTTGTTCTTTTACAACCTGGATGTACCCTAGTTTCAGGTTGTGATGTAAAACTGGAAGTTCCCCAGAAGCTGTGAGCACATGGTTTTATTGAGCAGTAAAGGAGGCATGCTGATGGATGATTATTTGTTTAACGCCTGCAATATTCACATCACCAGTGTCATTATTCACTGAGTAGTGTGTAAGAACAGTCATTTTTTTTTCCCTCCACTTTATTCCACACAGTCAGGCACTGGGAACTGTTGATTTCAACAAGGAAGCAAAAGTCCAGGTGTTACTAAAAATGCAGACAGTGTAACTATGGAAAGAAATTCAATCATCCCTGCAAGTCTTCTCCATTACTCAATACCAAAAAGAGAAGAAAAGGACCATCCTTTGAGCCACAGTTTCTGTAACTCGGCAAAACATAGGTCCTGCAAACTAGACATAGATTTCTGATTAAATTTCTTTTGTAGAAATATTTGTGTGTGTATGTCTGATCTACAACTCATTCTTGAATAAAGAATATAGAAATGAAACTATTTGAGTAAAATAAATTATTTATTTGTTATATAAATAATGCATTGTAGCTAATAAATATCTCAGAGAGATAAATTTAAAATCAATATATGTACAAATGAGGTTATTTCATGTTAGCTAGGAAACCATTATTATCTATTCTTCACTGTTCTGTTGGAAAAAGAGTAGGTGGCAAATGAAAAATTCTTTCTAATGTCATTTAATATCCGAAGGGAAACACCATTGTAGCTTTTTTCTTGACTCTAGTTTTGATAATAAATTCATCCTTAGAACTTTTATTCATGGAGAAAAGAAAATAATTTATAAAATTTAGTTTTCTAAAGGAAAATAATAAAATTGTCCATCCAGACATTAGTCTCTCCCTTTTACTAAAACTTATATCCAAGAGTTAAGGTTAAAAGAGGCATTTTACACTTGATAAAGCAATAAGATCAACAAAATAACGTGGGAAGTACAAAGTAATCTATCTTAATACCAGAAAAATATAGATTCTTTTGCATTATTAAAAACATAGACAATAAACCTTTCCTAGTTTCTACCACATTTGTGTAAAAATAGTGTCCCATCTTTACAGTCAAGGAAGAGCATGTGATGTGTGGCAACCACAAAACCTGCTGAGTTAATCTAGTGTACATATGTTCTTAAATTGTGGTCTCAGATTGTGCTTCCTGAAATCAATGTTTCTGAGATTCTTTTTTTTTTTTTTTTTTAGTCTACCAGTCCTCAGGTTACACTTGAAATAATTGAATCAGAATTTTTGATTTTGGATGCCAGGCACTAGATTTTTTATATATATATATAATGCCCTAGTGATTTAGCTTTGAAATACAGGGTTGAAAACAGTTTTGGCTTTTGAAAATAATTTTTAAATGCATCTGTTAAAGTAAAATATAAAGGAACTCCCTAATCCTGTAACTTATCCACTTGGTTGAGTTTCAATATCTTTTTAGATAATTGAAGGACTTTTCCATGAGTAACCCAGAACAAAAAAATGACCATTTTTTTCCACTTAAGTTGAGAGACTTCTTAAGTAACTATATATATATACACAAACACATATAGTTATGTGTGTATATATATATATGTGTGTGTGTGTGTGTGTGTGTGTGTGTGTGTGTATAGTTATGTATATATATATATATATGTGTGTGTGTGTATAAATTTTTTATAAGTAACTATATATATATAGAAGAAATTCATCAAAAAAACTGCTGTATATTCAGGTAATCATTTTTCCCTACATTACATCCAAGGATTAGCAAATATACTCATTTCTTCATTAAAAACTTTTGTGGAATAATGATTATGTGCCAAAGCTCACTCCCATATTAAATCATGGAATTGAGTCAAACATGGCCTCTTCATTCAAATAATTTATAGCATGAATATGGATGTTTATTCACAATATATAACCAGTCATATTCTACTCCACAAACTATTATAAGGATAGATACCTAAGATAACAAAATAGTTAAAAACCCATGCTTTGTGAAGTTTATTTTCTAGAGGTTAAAAACAAGAAACAAAAAGAAGTAAGTTAAAAATAAATAGAAAATATTAGATATGAAAATAAAAATGAAAGCAACGAAGGAAGACAGGGAGTGTGAGTAGGAAAGGAGTTGAATGCAGTGTTAAATACGGGGAACAGTGTCAATGAGGATATGACATTTAAGTAATCACCAGAAGAGGAAGAGGGGAAGCCACACCATTATTTTGAGAAGAAAATTCCCAGTAGAGAAAAGGAAAGGACCAATGCCCAGAACCAGGAATTTTTCTGAGGAATTTAATGAAGAACAGAGCAGGCAGACAGTGAGGCTAGGGAACAGGGATGAGGAGTATCCTCTAAGGCAGGTTGCAGAAGAGATCAGACAGAGCCTTGTCAAATCTTACATGGACTGGGGAGCAGTGGAGGCTTTTGAGCAGAAGACTGACAAAATCTGACTTTCCTTTAAACAAATCACTGTGGTCACTATTCTAAAGATTGACTGACAGTGCTAGGTAGTGGCTAGTAATGAGTGGTTGAATGCAGGCCCATAACGCCGGGACATGGATTTTCTTTCAATTGCTTTTTAAAATTTGTTCTAATTAGTTATACATGATGGCAGAATGCATTTTGGTTCATTGTACACAAATGGAGCACAGCTTTTCATTTCTCTGGTAGTATACAATGTAGAGTTGCTCCTTATATGCAGTCATACATGTTCCTAGGGTAATTATGTTCATCTCATTCCACCATCTTCCCTACCTCCAGATCCCCTACCCTCCCCCCCTTGCCCAAAGTTCCTCAATTTTTCCCAAGCACCCCACCACCACCACCACCACCATTAAGGATCAGCATCCACTTATCAGGGAGAACATTCAGCCTTTGGTTTTTTGGGATTGGCTTACTTTGCTTAGCATGATATTCTCCAACTTATCCATTTACCTGCAAATGCTATAATTTCATTCTCTTTTAAAGCTGAGTAATATTCCATTGCATATATAGACCACAATTTCTTTATGAATTCATCTATTGAAGGGCATCTAGGTTCCTTCCATAGTTTAACTATTGTGAATTGAGCTGCTATACCCATTGATGTGGCCATGTCATGAGAGTATGATGATTTTAAATCCTTTGGATATAGACCTAGGAGTTAGATAGTCTGGTCAAATGGTGATTCCAATCCATGTTTTTAAAGGAATCTCCATGCTACTTTCCAGGTTGTTTGCACCAATTTGTAATGCCGATAGCAATGTGTGAGTGTACCTTTTTCCTCACATCCTCACCAACACTTATTGTTGCTTTTGTTCTTGATAATTGCCATTCTGACTAGAGTAAGATTTCAATTGCTTTTAAGGCTAACAAGTAATTGAATAACTTATAGAAAAATAACAGGTGTACTAATGCTGAGGATACATCAGGGGGAAAATGGGGAAGTAATTAAGAAATACGTCAAGTAGGAGAGATGGATGGGATTAACTCCTGAGAGGTTAACTGGGATCACTGCACAGTTATAATTTAGGGTCATAGGCTTTTCAAGATAGTTCAGAAGGGGAAAATTTTTTTTAGCAGCACAGCCACACTAAGATGAAGTTTTCCAGGTCACAGACCACAGCACCTGCATTAACGTTGGATTGGATTGTAGATGAAGACCCTGGAATGGGATGATTCCCATGAAGGTTCCTGAAGGAGGGTCAAAACTCCCTGCCCCCCGGCACCTGAGGAGGAGGTCCTCATCTGATTGTTGCAGATTGCAGAATGTGGGTCTTGGTTCTCATGGTAAACATAAAATAGCAATAAATTTGGAAGTAGCATTGTTTCCTTTGTTATTCTCTACTTAGAGATGACATACTTTCAAGAGAGTGTTATTTGCTTGAGCCTTATTTTACTTCACTAATAAAATTAAATTCTCTTGCTTGTTTTTTTATTATGTCTGATTAGAACTTTTTTTTTTTTTTTTGTCAGAACACAAGAACCATGGTTAGAGCTCCAGATCGTCAGTCTGTTGTGACAAAGAGGCCTGTGGAAGAAGTGCACTCATGCTATTACAAGATTGCAATGTGACATGTGTCTTCTGCAGATGTTCTGGAAAGCAACAGTATATGCCTTTACCAAAGAGTTCTGTGATGGCTTCATACCTCTGTGTGTTTTCTGAGAATATGATGATGAGTTTAGGTGTGATTCTCTGTGTTTTAGAGTATATATAGTATGCATAGCATGAGTGACACAATTGAAGTAGGGATAGAGAGTAAAGGACTTTGGGCACTATACTTAGCAGTTGGACTTCATCATATAAGCAATGAAGGAATATCAAAGAATTTTACATAATCTGGAAACAATGTGGAAGAAAGGTTAGAAAGAGGATAAAATAGGCATTCACTAAGTGTTTTCTCAAATTTGGCATCCACAGTTTAAGTGAAGTAAAATTAGTACAGCCTAATTTGCCAACTTGCAATGTGGGGAAAAAAGTATACTCATACACTGCTAGTGGGACTGCAAATTGGTACAGCCAATATAGAAAGCAGTATGAAGATTTTTTGGCAAACTGGAAATGGAACCACCATTTGACAGCTATCCCTCTCCTTGGTCTATACCCAAAGGACTTCAAAACAGCATAGTACAGAGACACAGCCACATCAATGTTTATAGCAGCACAATTCACAATAGCTAAACTGTAGAATCAACCTAGATGAGCTTCAATAGATGAATGGATAAAAAAATGTGGCATATATACACAATGAAATGTTACTTAGCAATAAAAGAGAATAAAATCATGGCATTTGCAGGCAAATGGATGGTGTTAGAAAAGATAATGCTAAGTGAAGTTAGCCAATTCCCAAACACCAAATGTCGATTTTTTTTCTCTGATATAAGGAGGCTGATCCATAATGGGATAGGGAGGGGGAGCATGGGAGGAATAGACAAACTCTAAATAGGGCAGAGGGGTTCGAGGGGAAGGGAGGGGGCATGGGATTAGAAATGATGGTGGAATGTGATGGATATTATTATCCAAAGTACATGTATGAAAACACAAATTGTTGTGAATATACTTCGTATACAACCAGAGATATGAAAAATTGTGCACTATATGTATAATAAGAATTGTAATGCATTCTGCTGTCATATATAAATAAAAATATTAATTAGATGGATAAAAAAATGAAAAGTCTTGCACTTCTGCTACATATTGTTGTTGTTCTGATAATTATTCTGTCTGCTACATATTGTTGTTGTTCTGATAGTTATTCTGTCTCCTAGCCCACCTGCTAGTGCTGAATTCTGTAATGAGTAACATACTTCTAAGCTTCAACCAAAGTCATCAAGGCTATGAGAGAGAAAATGGCTCTCAATCACCTCCGTGGTAAAATCCCTATTGGGTTGCTGCTTTTCTTTGGTACAATTTAGCAAATGCACTTTCATTTCCTTTTGATAAATGTTAACTACCCACAAGTTAGAAAATCTTTAATGTAATCATAAAAAGCATAATACATATAAAAAAGAGATGTGGTGATAGAAAATTAATTCAACTGCGGAACTAGGAAAGAGTTTTACCTATTCTTTGAGCTAATACTTTGTTATGGTTCTAATGATGTTCCATAGCTACTTGACAAGGTGAATGGAAAAATTATTTATCCACAGTTTTTTTATTTTGACAAAATATAATTCTGTTTAACCCATTTAATAATCACATTACATGCAAAATTAATAACCTGTGTTTGTAAGGTAATATTAAAAGAAACTCATGAAAATTTGTGGCATGAATGAAAAATTTTTCTACTGAGACATTCTCTGTTATTTGAGTAAATAAGAAAAAGATGTTTATTTCTTGTGTGATACAAATAACTCATAATGCCTCTGCATTCTGGAAATCTTCTGTGACTGATGAGCATTTGTAAAAGAATCATTCATTCTATATGAGGTTACATTACAAATTAATAGAATTTAAAGTGTGTTGTTCTTTCTATTTGCACACTGATTTATTGCTTTGACATCAATGTCTCATTAAATAAATAATGTAAGCATAATTATAGCACAAATAATCACACATCTCAATATGAGTCACTTGTCAAAGGAAGGAAATTATTGTATGTAGTTGAGGATACTTAATTTTTATATACACAGTTTGTGCATTTCTCCTTGTGTGTTTATCTAGAAAAAATGCTGCATATTAAGCTAAATTATGTCTAAGAGTCTCAGTCTGGCTTTTTTTTCTTGCTAATACTAACAACTAAGAAGAGCCTAAGACAGAATTCATTATTAATAGCAGCAGAATTCACTAATGAAACATTTAAGATAGGCCATTTATTTTATTAATCCTGAAGATTTCACCTAGTGGTAATAGTTTTGACTCTTATTAGAGACAAGAAAAATAATGCTTAGAAAGAATGAACTCTTTACCCCATATGACATTCTTAACATTTGAAAGAGTTATCTTGACCTTAACCGTCCATACTAATTCTGGATTTAAATCTTCATTTTTACTCTGTAGTCCAAAATGTGCTGAGAAAATAGAATGTCCATAGAGAATGATCATGCTTCTAATCTTCCATGAGCAGGACATGCTCTTTATGCTAAAGCACATGAATGGAAAAGACCTCCTAGTGAGCTATGTATAGCTATCCATTAGCTGTCCTGAGGGTCAGATATGGAGGTGGTAACAGCAAGTTTTGAGAAGAACTGTTTGTAACTTAGAAGAGAAAACAAGGACCACAGGAAGGTTTTCACTTTCTACTCTCTAGTCTCCTAAGAGACCTTAGTTGATGTACCAAATAACCACTCTGAACTTCCAGTAAGATTGATTCTATGCACCTCCTTGCCTTCTCTCATGGAATGAGCAGATTACTCTTACATGCTTAGTGGTTGAAACCACATAGGAAGATGTATGTTTAGTGGTTTATGATGTATGGAAAATGACTAAAAGAAAGGTTGTTTGGCTTTAAAATTTGGACATTTGGTCAGATGGTGAATAATTCTAAACAAATCTTTATTTTATTGATGGCAGCTGCATAATATCATTTTAGTTAATTCCATGTGTAGATCAAGGTTCTAAGACTCACGTT
The DNA here is from genome assembly GCF_048772815.1 of Callospermophilus lateralis. Taxonomy (NCBI): domain Eukaryota; kingdom Metazoa; phylum Chordata; class Mammalia; order Rodentia; family Sciuridae; genus Callospermophilus; species Callospermophilus lateralis. Next base: position 80,012,951 of record NC_135310.1, on the reverse strand, counting down.
CACTACAAAACCACTGCTTGATGTTTCCTAATATGGTTTGACAAAACTGAAGTAATATGTTGCTGTTAGTAAAACATGGACAAATTATTTCATCTTAGACTCTGCCTTGGTAGATAATCTGAATAGAATGTAGAAGAAAAGTTCCATTCCTTGGAAATGTGGGTTCCTAAATTCAGAATCAGAGCCTCAGAGCTGCCGAATCCATCAGATATTTGATTTTTATTGGGTGTCTTTACAACACTCTTACAGTTTTCTTTATTAGAAAACAAGGATGCTGTTCAATTTTCCCTATTATCACAGGGAAATTTTTCTTATATAAGAAGAATTGTATTAGTATATTATCACAAGAAAATGCCAATAATTTGAAAATATTTAATATCAATTCATTCAACCTACTGATAACTAAATATATATTTGAAACTTTAAAATTAGAAAGTCTCAGAGTTTCATTCAGGTGTGCCTACCAAGGCAATTAGAATCAAATAGAATTTCATGAATATGGAGAACCACGAATTAATCTTTTCGAAGGTAATGTTGGAATGATATTCAAGAACCTGGACAGAGACAGTTTTAAAAGTACTTTCTCACTGGTTGTGATCAGTGCAAATGATATGTATGTATAAAAATGTTGCAGTGAACCCAACTAATATGTACCATTAATACATGCTTAAACAGTTAAACCAATAAAATGACTTACTATATGTCTAATGAGCAAAATTAATAAATATGCAGATAGTATTTTCCTTTTGTTCTTTGAAGTGTGTTTCTGATGGAATATATGTACTCATTAGCTAGATGCCCACAAGTGTTCTGACCCTATTAGCAGAATTTTTCAGTAGAGTAGAAAAGTCACTTGTTAAATTTTGTTTAAGGAGCCTGAAAACAGGGTTAACAATAAGAGACAAAAAAAAATAGTTTCGTATATAACTGAGCAAAGAAAGCATATTTGAGAAATGCTGCAGATGTAGAGGAAAAATCTCAAAAAATAATGATGTTTTAAGAATACCCTTGAGAGGACTTCATTGCATTTATGAAATAGTAGATGCTAGAGCTTACTTGAAAGCTTAGTTCTTGAGGATCTGTTGACAAGACATCATTCTATGCTGCTTCCTAACAAATAAAACCTGATTCTATTCCAGTGTTTTCAGTGCCACTATTATCAACTCTAAATCTCCAAACTGAACTGCTGATATGTATTCAGTTATCGGACTAGCAAAAATTGTCACCTGAAACCTTCATAAATCATAATTTTTTTGTATTATTGTTGTTATAAAGGATATGGCAATAATAATGCAAACTCACATTTTTATCTCACATTTCCTTTTCCCTGTGATTGCCAGAGATTTTTGCTTCTATTTCATCAGCTCATGCAGTTTCTCAAGGGATCCTGCAGGTACTTCATGTAGGGACACTCTATGCTTTTCTAAGTGTCATTTGCAAACCCATCACCACAACTGTGATTGCTTCAAACATTGTTCAACATGAAGTGGTCTGGGACCATTCTAAAATATATTTTGAGCTATCCAAGACAAACCCAAAGTTATCTTCTTTGCTGTAGATTTTGTACCTTCTTTATTTCTCCATTAATTGTTAGAATTTATTTTCATCTTTCTTGACATATTTTCTAAGTGAGCTGACTCATCTTTTCTCTCTTGATGGCCTACCTTCCTTTTCCTCCTTCCCACTCTCATTCTCTTTCTTAACCTCTCTGTCTTTATCTCTGTGCTACTCTGGGGGCATCTTTTTTTATCTTCCCCTCTCTCTGCATTCCTAAGCCAATCACTCTATTCTCTGAGTGAATTGAGTTCGAGTACCCTGTGGGCTTCACTTTTGTGACTGCAGCACACAAAAAGAGCCTAGCATTTTGGACAGCAGGCTTTTTCAACCCAGAAGCTTCTTTATCATGCCAGTTGACAACCATTTGATTATTATTCCTCAACTAAATTTTGGCAGCACCAGAATTACTTAGGGAGATTTTGGGAAAAAAAAAATGTCAAAGACCTTAGTCTAGAACTCCAGAATCAGAATCTGCTTCTGCAGGGTATTTTGACAAAGTTCTAAGTCATGTCAATTATCTTCCAAATGTGGCTTCAAAGAAAAATGCTTTTAGTTTCCAGGTTCTATTAAGAAAATAGAGAGATAATCCTTAGGAAATTCTCAGATTCTCTTCCATTTAATTGAATACTTAAAAGAAAAAAAAAAGCATTCACAAGAAAAATGTATTGAGCCGTCATATATTCCTGGCTATATCAAATAATGAAGAATAATAAAAAGTTGCTATCAAGACTATAGCATAAGTTATTTAACTTGAGGAAAATGCTTGGTAAAGTCAAACTATTTTCAATGTGTTTTTTCTTTTTTTGTGAAAATTTTTGCAAGTAAAAACATTTCTAAATTAGATGTTCAGCAAATTTTTCCAGTTGTACTTGTTTGAGATAGTCCTTATATATTGTTTATATATATAAAGAGAGACTCAAGAATTGGTGACTGGCTCAGATGTGTGTCTAATAAGTGGAAGAACTAAGATGTGAATCTAGCCAACTTCCAAACCCTGCCTTTGGTTTTCAACCTAAGCAAAATCACTGACTTTTTGCAGGAGAGAAAAGACTAATAATGCCCTGGTGTGACATAGAACTGTGCTTCAGTGGTACTGCACCATGGGCTCTCCTAACAGGAAGCACCAGGCAGCATGATTAGGGCTGTGCAGAATGATCAGGTCTCACTCAGGGACACCAGGATTAGTGAGCAGAGTCCCCAAGGTAGGTGTTCCTTCCATTTTGGGGAATCCTTAAAGGAATGTCACTGGAGTAGGGACTATTGAGTTTTGACATAGGACACACCTTCCTTCTCATAGAAAACCAACAGATTAATATTCTATTAACATTATTCTTAAGCAAGAACATTCTATCATAGAAAATAAAATTATATAGAAAATTTAAAATGATAGAATCCTGCAATTCACTTCTTCTTTACATAAAAATTGTCCTTTTAACATTTTATTCTCTGTTTTGGGAAATAGAAAAAGGCTTCTTCTGGAGGTCCCAGAACCAAGAAGATGTATATGTTGCCCCATTGGACCTGCCTCAAACAAAACTAGAAAGTAATAAGTGCATCACCAAGGAATAAGGGTTTGTGCTTGAAGTGGGGCTACATGAAGGAAAAAAATATTTTTATGAAAACTGACTTGGTAACACCCAAGAAACTTGGCTAGGGATTGTAGTAGTGTTTTCCATGTTCCCAAAGGCCAGGTAAGCTACAAAAGTGCCTAGAAACACTATCAGTGAAAGTTAAGGTTAATTTTAAAAGACTGGTATTATTTGAAATTTAAGTTGAAAGTAGGGACATTGAACTTCAGCCTTGTTGTTGCTTCTGTTTCTTTTGCCTATGTTCTACCTATAGCGACATAAGTCAGGCAAAAAATCCAATTAACTAATGAATACTAGTCTTTGGATAAAGAATTACATATTTTATAGAGAAAAATGTACAAAAGCAGGATAGATATTTTCTCTATATTTTTAACAACACTTGCAAAAAAATAAACCTTTACAATCCCATCTTCTTCAATATATTTATAACCAAGACACCATCTTTCACCTGATGATAATTCTCAGAATAATGAATATGAAAGACTCCAGAAATTAGCAAATTAAACTGAGAGATCACACAATCCATCAGATAAGAGTCGATGCCACTTTTAAAAATTATTTTCTACCACAAAAACATAATTAAGATATTTAAGTATGTTTTATTTTTATTCAATCCCCACATAGAAAAAATCTAAAATTTTAAGAACAAGTAAAGACCTAAATGAACACAGCTGATTGTTTATCCAATAAAGGCTCACAAAATAGTCTATAGAATAAATTTTCATAACAAAACATAGCAGTTTCAAATAATAATCTACCAATAAGAGTAGGAAAAAAAAGAAAGAAAAAGACTTTAAGAATGTTCTAACTTCTGTATACTGAGTGCTTCTTTCTCTTTCTCTTCCCACATCTACCCACCCACACATTTAGTAATGGATACAATTTTAAGTTTTCATTCTTTTACTTTGTGCAGTCTTACCCTTTACTAACAGGAAAAGACATTAAGAAGCAGGAAACCATTCCACATTTCTTAGAGATTGAGAGATTGAGACCATCCCAGGTCATTGTGTGTAGTCAGGTTCATGTTTCATGTATACAGAAAGCTTAATAATGTGTGGTCTTAAAAACTGCATAGATCATTTTTTATGCATTGTAATACCAACTATCTATACAGATAACGGACCTCCAGGTAAAAGAGTAGAGTCAACTTTCTAGTATAGATGTATCATGGACTCCCAGGACTAACTAGAACTTAGTTTGCTAGCTCCAAAAAGAAGTGCACCTAAAAATATTTGATATAAATATTATATCATGTTATATTGAATTACAACTAAGGATAAAATACTTCCCAAAGCAGACAGAACAGTACCGAAATTGCAATACAAGATTCACAGAGAGCCAGAGGGAAAAGCCTTAGATCCTCGAATTCCAAATGAGACCAAGCAAGAGTTATGGTCACACTCGTTTCCAGATGGAACGTTTTTATTATTAATGGGTAGAAAGTGAATATAAATTATACAACATTTAAAACACACAAAAAAAATGACAGAAAGTATTTTAATTACAAAATCAGTATATATTGCTTACATTTATTAAAGAAGCCAAATTGCAATGTTATTTTTACTTTATGAATTTTCCTTTTGGTATTCAAACCCAGAAAAACATCACATTCCCACTTTAACTGCAAATTCAGTAGTGCTGAGGGATTCTTAATAGGTGCTTGTGGTGATTTCAGGATAAATTTACAGAAAGTAGAAGTCTTGGATGAGAAACAAAGCCAACATCTTTAAGTACAATGGAAAATGCTTTACATATGGTGTACATTTTTCCCATTCAGAGGATAAATATCCCAAAGTTCAGAGGTAGAAAAAATAAGCAAATATAGAGTTTGTTCATTTGCAACTAAAGCAATAATTAATCAGCCCTGCATTTAAAATAATGTCCTTTGCTGTCAGCAACAGGTGCATATTAAACTGAGCTGGGAGGTTATGATAAGGATCTAGATCTAATTTGGAATATACCTGTTTTACAATGGTTGTGTTGCTTTCTAAATCTTAGGAAAAACTGATGAGAGTTAGCAGAATTTGTTTCTCTAGATCTTGGTTCCTTTTCCTTTTTTTCTCTCTCTCTTTTTTTTTTTTTGGCAAGGAAGACAAAAAAAAAAAATGATTTTACAACCAAATTACACCTAAGTCTAGAATCTCATGTGGTACTTCATGTACACACACATATTTAATAGTCAAAAAGGAAAATAAAACAACATGCCTACTTTAATATGTACTTTTCCAATTATAATACTTTGGAGACTCTTTATACATTGATTAGTGCTGCCAAATTTTTTTGTTTGTCTTGATCACCTAAAAAAGCATGAGCTACTATTTCAATTTAAAGGAAGAATATCCTGAGATTTTTTTCAGGAATTTGGCTTTAAATGTACATTTCTACAAATGTTTTTTTTAAATCTTTTTATTTTTTACAAGTCTATTCTCTTTCTTCCAATGTTATCCATCTATTCCATTTTCTTCCTATTACTATTTCTATACCAACCTAAAGTCTATCGCACAATCCCTCTTACTTGCTCAAGCATGAGCTGTAATTTCTATTTAATGGAAGAATATCCTGAGATTTTTCAGGAATTTAGCTTTAAATATATGTTTCTAGAAATTCTTCTAAACTGCATAATTTTGATATTTGTCTCATCAAAACTATTTGTTTATATACAGTGACTTTACAATAATAAATTATAAAAATTGAACTTATAAATTGCAACATTTCTTTAATGCATTTTATATATTAAAATTGCATGAAAATTGTATGTAACTGGAAGACTCATATTTTTTAAGCTTCAACATCTTGAATAAGTTGTTCTATAAGTTTTTCTTTACTTTCAATCTTGAATAATTTTAAGGAATTAACCAAACTAGAGGTCTGAAAGTTATTATAAATTAGGTACAAATAAAGCATTTTTTATAATCTCTATCAAAGATTGCTCCCAACCAAATTTCTTCTAAGGAAAATTTTATTATAAAGAAATGTCATGCTAATCCTGGGAAAGTCCTGAAAATAATTCAAAATTTTTATTGGTAAAATAACATTTTTAAAATTTTGTTTTATTTTCTTGATTCTACATATGAGAGATAACATGCAATACTTGTCTTCCTGATGGTTTATTTCACTTAATGTAATAATTTCCCATTTCATCCATTTTCCTAAAGTCTTGAAAGTATAAGGGGACCTATTTGTAAAGGGAGCAGGCTAGGAATATCAGAGGTTAGTAGGGAGAGTGGATATGATCAAAGCACATTACATACATGTATGGAAATCACAATAAAATCCATAATATGTACAGTTAATAGGTGCTAATCATTGTAAAAGGAAGGAAAGAGAGATGGAAGGAGGGAGGGAGGGAAGGAAAGAGAATATTTTTCAATTCACAATGAAAATTTTGTTCATTCAAAATAGAGTTAATCTCTTCTTTTTATGTAAACCAAGAAAAACTGACTGGAGATCAACTTTTTCTTTGGGCAAGAAACACACCATTCTTGCCAATGGAATTGGTGGGACTTATTCCTTTTTAGTAGCAAAAGATGACAAACAATTTCCTTTGCTGTACTTACACTGGGGAGAAATGGCGTGTACTTTGCAGACTTAATTCAATAAAACAACCAATCATACTTAATTTGTCTAAGGTTGTGAACCATCTAATTTTATTTTATTTGTTTATTTTTATTTTTTTGCAATGCTGGGGAATGAACCCAGTACCTCAACCATGCTACACAAGCTCTACTACTGAGTTACACCAACAACCCCTAAGTTGTTATATTATGTTAAAGATTTTGGGCAATTTCTGTCCATGAAGTAGGAAAAAAAATCACAAAAATAGATCACAAGATTTAGGGGAAAATGGAAATGGAAGTAAGAGTCTGAATGATGAAATATTTTTTTCTCCCTTTTCTAGGGAAGTTAGGGAATAAAGCAAGAATAAATGTAAAAGAAAATATTGGGTTAATGCTTGACTCTCCACTGAATGGTTTCAAGACCAGGAACTTATGAAAGCATTTGTTTTCCGTAACTATCTGAAGTAGTGAATATTCTTCTTATGGTATTTCATAACTTCGAAGGGTTTCTCTTGCTAAACCATTTGGGTTTCTCTATAATCCTGCTTTTCAATCCAAATGCCACCTCACCTATTAAAGTTCTCTTGATACTTCTAGTGCTTTAATTTTTGACTCTTTTAAAAACCAATCATAGTCCTAGCAATAATTTTAATATATTTTAATACTTTAAAAATGAGGCATTTTTAAAAAGAAGTTAATTTATGTCCTAATAAAATAGGAGAAACTATAGCATAGGTAGTGAAAACCAAAGAGCTAAACATATGTTTATGTATTTCAGAAAAAAAAAAAAACATTAAAAAGAGAATAAGTAGAGTCAAAGAGTAATCTGAGCAGCTAAGAAAAGTTAAGATTCAAAGACTCTGTAAAATGATTACCTCTTCTTACAAAGTACATTATTAGAAGTATTCCAGGTCACCTATAAGAAGAGGGAGTTATGTGCCCCTGTGGAAAAGAGGTGCCCAGGGCTTGCAGGGAGCTTCCCTGTGACAGTAGTCATCAACACATTCAATGCCCTGCACTGGGAATCTCTCCTTGATGGAGACTGAAAGCTATTTATTCCAGGGCAGCTAATACCAAGGAATCCTGTGCAATGCAAGACAAAGAAATAAGTGAACGAAGGCCCAAATGCTCATTGTTCTTAGCATCTTAAATTAGAAAGAGTTCCTCAAATTTCAAATACTTCTGAGTTATTAAATGACATACTTTATTCTTAAAAGTTACTTATTCAGCCATATCTGATCCAAAGTATGTTAATAGCTTTATTGGAAGTTGTATCTGTTAAGGTCTGTAAACAAGTCAGATTGGCACCTGTTATTTTGCCAGAGAAATGTTAGAGTCTGTAAACAAGTCTGCATGGTGCCTGGCCAAATGCCAGAGGGAGTGGTTTGTGAAGTAACAAAAGCGAGCCATTAAATGTGGAGATTCCTTATTGGTTGACTGCTGTATCTATTTTATGCTAATTAGATAAGCTGTGTAAAATGTATAAATATCGCTCAGATCCTACAATAAAGGGCTCCTATTCCTGCTGCATCAATGTACACAAGTTATTCGTCACCCACCGGATATTCTGCTGCAGCCGGACTGCGGCAGATGGTGGCCCGTACGGGGAGCCCTGGGACACTCGGGGGTGAGTGACGAAAAAAGCTGCCCGTCCATAGATAGGACAGGAGCGATCTGCTCGTCCCTAGGCAGATAGGGCAAGAGGAAAAATGGCCATTTAGAGAAAATGGAGAAGATTGATACAGTATGTTTGTGTCTTGTTTTGTCTTGAAATGTTGTATTGTCTTTGTGATGAAAATATGGAAGGGATGAGAAGTAAATTGATAAGGGAAAAAGGCACCCCAGTGGAACCAAGAATATTTAGGACATGTGGTGATAAAAGCCCAGAAACTCTAGTCAGAAAGAAAAAGAAAGTTCAGAAGAAGAAGGATTATCAGGAAAAAAGTTGCAGCAAAAGGCTATTACTGAATACTTTTCGTTACAGGAGGGTACGTGAATCGACAAGGCAGCTGCCACCTGCCCAATCCGATCATGGAGCAGCAAGAATTTTCCAAGAGGCAGTTGCTGGCTCTTCCCCACCCCCCTGCCCAGGGGGGAGCGGAATGCCGCTGGGAGCCCAAATCTAGACCTGACCTGACCTGGAGGCACAGTCTCCAAGGCTTTTGCTCCCTGTGCCCTGAAGCAGTTTGAGTCTGGGACTCTCCCCAGGGCCATCTGGGGCTGCCCGGGATGCTACAGCTGGCAGAAGACACTACTGGCATCCCTGAAGTTTGATCATTTCCAAGGCCAGTAACTACAATGGTTCTCCCACACCTGGAAGCTAATGAGTAATGAACACTATTAAGGCTTATTTCAAATGTAAAAAACCTTGAGATAATGTACTAAATTGTTCAGAAGATTGTTTTCTTAGTGAAATGCTACAGGATTTTCTTTAGCCATCGGGAGTGCCTGCCTTCATCCCAGTGCCAGTGAAAACAAAGGTGAAAGAATTTACAGTGTTGCTGAGAACCAGAGGAAACTTCGGCTGAGAACTGAAAGAAACTTCAGCTGAGAAACGGAGGAGACTTCGGAGCTGTTGCTGTTTCTGCTGCTACAACTTAAGCTAGCTGTCTGCAGAACTTCCCTGGACTGTGATTTACCTGGACTGTGAGTTAATCTATTGAGACACTGCTTTATCTGGACTGAGACAACAAACTGTAATCTACAACAAATTGTAACTCGGTATCTTTGCTAAGGGTGTCATTGCTGGTATAATTTTTCCAAGGGCTTCTTGCATGGAGCCATCAATTAGCTTGGAATTGTAACATTCTGTATCGTCCCTTTCTGTTTCTAGCAGGTTATTTATGATGTTTCTGTAAAAAAAAACACTATGATCCTTATTTAAATTAAACAAAAGGGGGAAATGTTAAGGTCTGTAAACAAGTCTGCATGGTGCCTGGCCAAATGCCAGAGGGAGTGGTTTGTGAAGTAACAAAAGCGAGCCATTAAATGTGGAGATTCCTTATTGGTTGACTGCTGTATCTATTTTATGCTAATTAGATAAGCTGTGTAAAATGTATAAATATCGCTCAGATCCTACAATAAAGGGCTCCTATTCCTGCTGCATCAATGTACACAAGTTATTCGTCACCCCCGGATATTCTGCTGCAGCTGGACTGCGGCATGAGGATGCTGTCAACACACTTCATTATTTACCAGGACTCTCCAACCTTTAACTTTCTGCCTCACATTATAGGAGTCATGCAGGTTGCACTCTGATCACCTAAGTTTTATAAGTAGGCATGAGGGGAAACTCAGAGTGTAGACTGTATATTTATGTCATTCAGTGTCTCTCAAAATGATCTGTTAAAAATTGCATATTTTTCACACTACCTCCAGCAATTTTGATTCATGGAACAGAGGGTTTTGGGGTTGGGGAATCAAACTTCCTAATAAGGAAGTTAGGTGAAACTCAGGCACATAGACTGCACACTGAAATGACATTTCTTTATATTTTTCAGGTGCATCTCATGGAATTGAGAGCTAGTTATTAAAGCAAAGGACTATGGCGAGTGTCAAGCTTGTATGTGTGTGTGGCAGTAGAGGAGGAGGGCCTCAAACATTTGAAATACACATTATGGATTACTATAGAAATTATTAGATGCTGAGATATAGGGAAAGTAGAATAGTATTGAATGACAAACCTCAAGGAAAAGAATAATTCAATAATAGGAAAGAGTTTCAGAATTTTCTTAGGGCTTGGATGTCAAACTTCTAGGTAATAATTCATAGAAAGATAGACTACACAATTTGCTTAGGAGTTAACATAAACTGGAATCACAGGCCATTATCCTTGCTATTGCACTACTAGCTTTACCAGGACAAGGAGATACATTTCTGTTCAAGCCACATACTGCTCCAGTGATAAATGGTGAACTTAGGAAACAAGATATTAGGAGGAAAACAATCACATAATGTTTGATGCAGTTTTTCTGTAATGATTATCTCTGTAGATTTTGAAAAGGTGTTGATTCACTTCCTCTCATCTTTTACTGGACTAGCTACATTAAATAACATAAGATCACATAGGTAATTTGCCCCTTTTTTTCATTTGTGTGTAAATGAGAAGGTTATTGACATAATCCCAATCAATAATCACTATTTCTTTCATGTTTTACTATTGTGTTCAAAGATGAGAAGAAACCCATAAGAAATCTTCAGCGAGAACATCAACCTGAATCAAGTAACTCAAAGACACTCTGGACACCAAGAACCAAACAGAACAGAGTAAAAGTGGGCTGAAGTTCATCCAGTTTACTTTGCCATCATCTGTCTCAAAGAGATGTGGGTTTGAGAAACTTAATTGCAGCTCCATATTTACAAGAAGGGATTGAACACAGAAATCTTCTTCCAACCTTTAACTCAAAGTAACCAAAGATACATCCTCAGGTCAACAGATTATATCAAATCTCACATTTCCTAGCAGCTTCCTGAAATCCAGTCAAACGATATTTTCAGTAGGGCTCACTACCCATTCCCTCCATCAAACCTACTCCCATCCTCATCTTGTGATAGCTATTGAAAGTGTATTTTTGTCTAACTCTGTGGCCAATGGCCATTATGAGAGGAAGTTTTTTTTGTTGTTGTTTGTTTGTTTGTTTTGTGATGCTGGGGATTGAACTCAGGGCCTTGTGCATGCCAGGCAAGCACTCTACCAACTGAGTTATATCCCCAGCCCAAGAGAAAACCCTTTAACTGTGTAGTAAGAAGAAACCATTCCTGACCTCCCAACACTCAGCACTGGAAGCAGAGATCAGACATGACTCATCAGCTGCTTAATCACCAGGGGTTCATTCCATTGGCCTCACTTAGGTGATCAGAGTGCAACCTGCATGACTTCTATAATGTGAGGCAGAAGGTTAAAGGTTAGAGAGTCCTGGTAAATAATGAAGTGTGTTGACAGCATTCTCAGGTCAACAGATTACCCCTTTCATTTAAAAAAATCACCATTCTCCTTTGAATTATAGGTCATGGAGATTATTGCTTGGGCTTGCAGTAAACCAAGTAAAAGAAGAGATAAACTCAATATGCTCTAGAGAGTAGTAGAAAATTACTAAAAGTAATGACATGATTTGAGCAGAGTAAAGAGAACAAGTTCATGATTTTTAATAGAAACTACTCATGGCTCAAAGGATTCATTATGTAAGTTATTTATTCAATTTTAGAACTCTATAGTTGAGTTTCCTAGATAATTAAATCAACTTCTTCTCTGACTTCTGCCCTCTCTTTGAAGATCCCAGGGTTCATGAGGCTCATTATATTAAAAAGCATTTCATCCCAATACTTTTATTATTTTGCTAGAAAGATCTTGCTAAGTTTGAGTCAAATTCTTTGGTACCACATTAGCAAGGCCAGACTTAGAGCTACTGGATAAACCCTTTGTGTAATTGAAGACAATGATTGTGGCACATTGAGAGCTTAAGCAAATGCTTTTTGCCCCTGTAATATTTCCATGTCTCCTGTGTCCTCAGTGTGTTTTTATCTGGAAAAGCTCACGTTTACCTGTGTCTCTTATAGAATGTAGGACTTGAACTGAACAGAACATGAAGATGTGGCTGGAAAGTTAGTTTACCATATAATATGTTCTGGACACTTTGTTTTTATAGTTCAAGCAATGATTCCTTTGGTTTTTGTTCCACAATATAATATTCACAAGAAACTTGGAGTCAGCTAAAACTTTTTAAGTCTCTCTTCTCACCACATACCATCCTCAAACTGATATTTAGCCAAACCACCCACATTCTACACCATTTCTTTTTATTTAAAACATAAATGTAAAACTAAATACATTTATAACAAAACTTTTATCTTGTTTCAGATAGTGCAGTTCACAAAATTACTGGCAAACTCTTTGTTCCATGTATAAAATTTCCTTCTAAGCTCAGTGTTGGCTTTAGACTTAATAGATTTATGTTTTGTGGGGAAATAATGTTTATCATTATAGTGAACATTGATGGTAAATTTTCAACTTTAAGATATATTTATTATTAACAAAACAAATACATCAAGTTGTTATTTACTAAATCATTACTACATGTTTTAAATATATATATATATATGTGTGTGTGTGTGTGTGTGTATATATATATATATATATATATATATATATATATATATAACATATACATATACCATATGTTAATCTATCTCAGTTTAGCCATCTGTCTTAGATTACTTGAGAGAGCAAGTTTATGTAATCCCATTTAGGTCCATTTGATCTAGACATTGGTTGAGTGCTTACAAGTAGTAGATTTAACATTTACTCAGCATTTAACAGCAATGGGTATAGGTGTTAAGCATATACTGATGAATAGAATTTCCATAATATCTGGTCTCATGGAAACATAAATTATATTCTGGTTCTGAAGAGAGATGATCAACACACATGCAAACAAATACATGTATAATTATAGTGTGCAATGAATGTGATAATGGAAAAGGAAAGAGAGAAAAATAGGATGGATGACTTATTTTGGTAAGGTAGTATGCAAATTTTCTTTTTAAATCAATCCCATACAATTCTCATTGCCAATAAAAGAAATCAATACCATCACTGTCATAATTTATAATGGCTATTTGGAATTATTCATATGTTTGCAGATTTTTGTGGCTCTTTGAGCAAGCCTCAATACACCATTATTATATAGTTTTGAGACAATGTATTTTGTCTGAAATATGGAAAAAATGATGATTGAAATTGTTCTGCTGCCTTAAATACTATTCTGACTTTTCAGTTTTTCTGTGGGATCCTTAGGAACAAACCCATAATTCACTAATGGTAACCCTTTTGGGTCAGTCATAAATTTATAACTATTGCCAAGTGATATCAATTTAGGAAACACATTACAAATGCATGAAAAGAGATCTGTTCAATTATGTGTTCATACTTACATCCCTTGATGATAGCTGTTTTACTAGGAATTTCCTATGTGAGCAGTAGCAGAGTAGCAGTATGTTCACATTTCTTAAAACCATCATTTGGTTACCCAATGCCAAGCTTGTTCTAAATCAGAGGAAAGAAAATAACATTAGCTAACTACATAATTTTACTACTGAAAATAGATGTACTGTGTCTGTGCATACTCAGCTTAATTTTGCCTGATCAGTATCAGAATATGAGAAAATAATGAGTTAGATAACACCCATAAATTGGAAAGCACCCAGGAATTGATATGAGAGAAATTAATCAGACTCCAGGGAAGTGAGCAAACAGGATTTAAACAATGATGCCATGTTGGAGACTCTATCTGAACAATGACAGGTAATTCAGGCCAGCATGGGTACGAGGGATTTCTGTAATTTCAGGAGTAGTGAATGAGGTTAAGGTGTCAGTTGTTTTTTTTTTTTTTTTCCCTTGAAGAACATTAGCTTTCATTCTTATAACAATTTAATAAAATACAGGAAGATTATTGATAAAAGAAATAAACTACCTTATAATCTAGTTTTATTTATCTAACTTTTTGAAATAGATTTAGTTTATTTTCTTCAAAAGGTAAGTGAGAGGACGAACATATTTGCCAGAGTAAATTCAGTTTTGAAGAAAACCTAGTGTTCTGCACAATCAGGTGTAAAGTCATACATATGGAGAAAAGAGAGATAAGATTTGAGTGCAACCCATGGAGTGTTCCCTGTTGACCAAAAAATAACTACTTTTGTTCTCCCTTTAGGTTAAGAAGTTGCAGCTCCCGGTAAATATGAACTTTTTTCTTAGCAAGTTCAAAATTCAGCTGTCATCAATCATAACTCAAATTCTTCCTGTGTGGCTGGCTAGTCATCAAACTGTGATTTCAGGGTGTCTACCAGAGCCTGCTCGTTTTTTGCCAAGTTGACATATCTCACCAGGAACCACGGGTCACTCCACAAAGGTGAGTTATATAATCACCCCCATGTTAGTCCTATTTTACACCTTTTCAACAGTTCCCCAAACAAGATTTTGTTATTCTTCCTCCAGAAATTATTAATTTTGAAAGAAATTATTGATTTTAAAAATACATTACTATAATTCTTCTTATGACATGTGTATAGATTTCTACAGTGTAGAATAGCATATTTTCATATAAATCTAATTCTAAAAGCAGCTGAAACTTAAAAAATGTAATGCTAAGTGGTGAAATTTTTACTACTTGAAAGTTATTACATCTTCGATTAAGAAACTGTGAAACAAATACACTCTTACACTTTATTATTTCTGTATATGGTTCCATTATTAACATTGTGTTTTCTAGACATTCAAAAATGTATTCAAGGTAATGGCATAACTCCATTTGTCTTCTTTTTAAACTTTCTTTTGTTATAAAACAGGGACAATCCAAAAGTCTTTAGATTTCTTTTAATGAGTCTCATAAAGATCTGGCCTGTTAATATATGTAGTTAATACAACTTTATGTGACATTTTAATCAATTTTCTAAATAAAATATTTGAATGTATAAATTTGTAGATTTTTAAATACTTTGAAAATGCAGAAAACAACTTCTGGTGCTTACAGACCACCCTTTAAGAAAATCAAATCTATTCCCAACAGCTGGTTATCAGAACACGTCACACCTTAAGAATTCTCGGCAAGAAAAAAATCTCACATTTTGATTACATTTCATAGGATTATTTATGAAATACCACCAGAAAGGAATGCCAGAATATTGTCCTAGATTTTGTACTGAAATAAATCTCAAGTAATATAATCAAAACATCATGAGAAGTTATTTTATTCTTATTTTTCTATTCAACATTAATCTTCTTTAACATCAGGACTACATAATGACCATGTGTCATGCTAAACATTAGAAATACAAAAGAAAAACAAATACATCTGAATCCATTCTTAACACTTCATTGGTCTTCTCCAGCAAACCGCCCCCTGCCGTCCACTCCCCCCCACCCCTTTATAAAAAGTTTTTCTCTTAGTATGTGAAATTTACAGAGCATAGTCTATATTTAAGCTAAGCTTCAGTGATGAGACGAAGGTTTCAATAAAAAAAAGTTAGAATCATTCACAAAAGTATATTTAAAGTGGATGGATAACAGTTTTTCCAGGTTTCTTTCTTTCTTTTTTTTTTTTTTTCCTCTTGTGAAGGACATTCCAACAGATAAGACAGAGGAATTTAACCTTAAGCCATACCTTTACAATGATAAAGTGAGCTTGTGAAACATTTGTGGACTTTAGCCTGGAAGCCAAGTTGCTAAGAGAGAATTCTGCTCCTCTGATTTGTATGGCCTCCAAACTGCTAGTATGGGAATGTCTGCCTTGGCTAGCAGTTGTCATGCTAAGGTTCAGTGTTAAGAACCTAAGGCTACCATGAGGTGAATCACAATCTCCATTGACACTTAAAAAAAAAAAAAAAAAAAAAAAAACAGCTAATTGTTTTTTCCACATTTATCCATTGGAAGAGAACTTACATGGATTAAAAACAATGAAATAATGTTGAGCCTCCTCAAATACTTCTTGATCTTCATCCCCACTCCATTCCACCCACTTTCAGGAGTTTAGAACTAGGAAAACAAAATTATTTTCATTTATACTTTGAGAATACCCAACTAAAGACTTAAGTTTTTATTCTTCAATGTGAAATTATGTTATATTTCAGTACCAAATTCCCACCCACCTCTCCTCTAAAAATTCATAAATATCCCAATTACTCTTTCTTAATATAAAATTATGGAACCCAACTAATTCTCATCAAAGAAAAACAAAACAATTTTTTTTATTGAAACATGTAATAAATATTTATTTTGCAGAGTTGACAGGGGCAGGATATATTTAGATAACCTTCATAGCACTACAGTTTTATTAGCTATAGTACTGAAATAGCAAGCTCACTAGAAAAATTCAGACAACTTAAACTTTACTCTTTCCTGTGATATTTCTTTTCTTTTCCTTATCCCATTCAAATATGACTTATTTGAGACAGAATACTCAGAGTCTATTAACACAGATAAATCAAATAGACCATAATCAAAATTGAAGGATGGGGAGGTTAATGGGAACAGCTAGAATTCTCAATGCAACTTTTACAGACTTTCTAGGTCAAAATTAATGGAAACTGGAAAATGCTGTTTAGAGGTCTGATAGGTAATAGTTCATTTGTAAACCAGTATCTTTTTCTCCTTTTTGACAGCAAAGGCTTACCTAATGGACCTGGTGGGAAAACTGAAAGATGATTCTATCCTCTGGATTCAGGGTTCATAGAAAAAACTAAAAGGAGTGGGAGAGACTGAGAATGAGTGAGGATCATTAGCTATGTGGCAAGAAACAGGGCAGGGATGAAACAGATCACTACCAAAGGGAACATTTGACTTGCTGTAAATATGGGAACCTGGGAGAAGATGGCCTTGTGTTCTGTCTCTTGCCTCACCAGGTCAAGCAGGAAGGGAAACATTAAACTCTACAATATTACTAGTTAGGTAGAGGGTCTGACTTAATGTCTCCAAGCTCTGTCCAAACCCATGTGATATCTGTGGAACACTAAACTTCTGTTTGTTTCCTGCATAAATGCACAGTGTCCCAAATTGTTATGTTGTATTTATTTATTGTTTTTTTATCTATTATCTTTATGTTTCATATTATTGACCTTCCAGCTCCAAGTCCACATTTTAAATAATTGTTGTAGAATTTCTAACAGAACAGGCAAATCTAGGTTTGATAGTATATCAAAATCATCATTCTTCTTATCTTTTCTTCCACTTTATCAACCACCTACCTATCTTTAATTTTGATGATGATGCTAAAGAGGGAACAATATCTAATTTAGAGTCCTCCTAGCCTTTCTGGTGATTTATGCCAAGTCTTTCTAAGCACCATTTCCTCTGTTGTCTCTGAAATATGCAAGCCAGTGTATACCTAGAGATACAGTTAATCAGTTATAGGCATACTAGAAATTTTGGCATTTTGAGCTGTCAGTCCCTCAACTTCAATAGAATATATCCATTGCCTATAATTCATTCACCCAGTAACCCAATGAAGTCCCTAAGATACCATCACTTTATATCTAGATATCAGTAAGAGAAGTACTTGCCAACAGTTCTGAGATATTCAAAATCTGAAGGCTAAGAGAGAATGTAAGCCATTGTAACCACCTTCAGGTAAGTGCAAGGCTCCCATCAACTCAAAAACATTGCCTTTTCCCTTTGTCAGAATATTTCTTGGCAAGTATTTTTCATATACCTATATAAGTGGCATAATCTGTATAGCCTTTAGTGTGTAAGTACTTTGAAAATGCATTCCAAAATCCCACTGGCATCTGATAGTTGATAAAATTTCTGTTCCATTCTATAGATTTTTAAAAAGTGTATCACATGTACTTTGGATAATAATGTCCATCAGATTCCACCATCGTTTCTAACCCCATGCCCCCTCCTTTCCTCACCTATCCCTCTGCCCTATCTAGAGTTCACCTATTCCTCCCACGCTCCCTCTCCCTACCCCACTATGAGTCAGCCTCCTTATATCAGAGAAAACATTTGGCATTTGGTCTTTTGGGATTGGCTAACTTCACTTACCATTATCTTCTCCAATGCCATCCATTTACCTGCAAATGCCATGATTTTATTCTCTTTTATTGCTGAGTAATATTCCATTGTGTATATATGTGAAAAAAAGGAAATTCATATAATGTTTGTAGCAGTGTCCTAGAAGCTATGAGATATTACTGAGAAGCATAAGACAAATTGAAATGAGAATGCATAACATGGTTAGATAAAAATAAACTGTATTTCAATTATGAAAAAAATGTATCACAATTTTAAGTGTTGATTAGGAAAAGACTTATATATTTTAGAACACTAGTTTTCCTACATTTTCCAGCTAAGGGCAGATGGAAGTTCTATGCTGCCTTGTCTATGCTATTTCTACAGTCTTCTGGCTGACCTCTATGCCTCCACGTTTGCCCTTCTCCTCTTTCAATAAGTCAGCCAGATTGTTTTGTAAAGAGTGATTTCTCATCACATTCAAAAATCTCACCTTCTTACCATGATCTGTATGGTTCTACATTAGCTCCCCTGCTAATTCATTTCCTCTCATGCTCTTCCACACTCTTCTCCAGCTGCATTATCTCTTTGCCATTCTTTTAAGACATCAAGCATACTCTAAGAGCATTTGCACTTGCTAATATGAAATATGAAAAATATGGAAAATATTTCAACTGTACACCATAAGAATAAAGACAAAAATAAATATGCACAAATACTCCTCAAAATTGTTAATTTCTTTCTTGCAGAGATACAGGTTAGCAATCTGAAATTACTGTACTAATTGCTTTTGGAGAGCCAGACTTTCCACAGACAGATGAAAAAGTCCCAATAAACCAGGAAGAAAATCTAGAATGAATTGGAGTCAGGGATATAGTTCAGACTTTGTTTATTTAAAGTTATATACAGATATGGAAATAAATATTGATATGTGTATACATATATGAGTTAGTATATATGTATATTAACTCTACCTGTGAACAGGGTTAGAAATACTACCATCCTAGAAGCACATCTACACCCAGATGTTGACTGGAGAAAGTTTGATTTCAAGGTTGAATGAGGATAAAAGATGTGCAGGGAGCATCTTGGAGAGTCAGAAATTAAAGAAGACCTAACAGAAGAAAGAAAAAATAAATAAATAAAAGTGGAGTTATATCAGAAAAACATATGTGCCCACCTGAAAGGGCTTCCAATGGCCATAGGTGGTATTATTTGAACAACAAAGTAAATAACCACAGTATTGAATTACTATAACCAAAAGAGTAAAATAAAAATTCACAAGACAGTATTGACATAAATGAATGGAAGACAAAGGACAAATCTTCCTCTTAGAGGAGGAGCTTAATTCTCATCCTCTTGAATGTGGGCTGAACTTCCAAACAATAAAAAAAGAAAAGAAAAAAAAAACCAAAACTGATAACTTCACAATGGAGAAATTTTGCAGATTCTAGGTGAGCACAGTGAACAGCATCATTGATAAGACATGTTGATCTCATGTACCCCCAATATAATACAATGAGAATGACACATTACCTCTCTCTTTTTCTTTTACCAAACTAATAATTTCAGTTTAATCATGAAATTGACCAGAAAAACTTACATTGTGAGAACTTCTGTACAACCTCTGACCATTATTCATCAAAACTGCGAAGATTATTAAACAACATTAAATGACTAACAAACTATCACAGTTCCTAGGGCCCCAAAGATATGAAGACTAAATATAGAGTATACTATCTTGCTTTGGATTAAATGCTACATAGATAAAGGAATATAGAGAAATTATAACATTTGAGTAATGTCTATAGTTTGGTTAACAGTATTGTACAATATTAAATCCTTGGTTTGGAGATATGTACTATGATTACATAAAATGTTAACATTAGGAAAAGCTGGATGAAGGACAGATGACAACTCTATCTTCATAATTTTTCTATAAATATTAAATCATCTCAAAGTACAATAGTAAAATTATCTAGGTTTTTTTCTTGTTTGTGTCTGCCTAAATGATGCCTGGTACTAATCAACCTATTTTTCATAATCTCTATCAATAGAAGATTGTATTCTTATAACGCAGAATTTTATATCCCACTTTAGTAAAAACACAGTCTCACGTATTTTGAGTTTAACCCAATATTGGCTTAATGGAAATGGCAAAAAGTCAGATACTTTTGTGACCTGAATACTAGGTAGACATAGGCTCTATACTAATTCAAACAAAAATATTTTAAACTCCCCTGAGGCATCCACCAAACAGAACATCACACTGAGAGGAACTCAGTGGGATAATATGTGATGTAAAAGCCAGGTACATAACTGCCTGGGTCCCTTACATGATTAAGATTACACTACTGGTGTGACTCTTCACCAGGTACAGCCAGAGGAATGAGAAGTTGTGCTCCATTTGGGCACAATGTGTCAAAACGCATTTTACTCTCATGTATAACTAATTAGAACATATTTTAAAAAATAGAAGGGAGGCCAGTAGAATAGAAGAAGGGGATCAGGGGGAGGGAGGGGAGACAAGGGGGAGGTACTGAGATACTAAGGAATGAAAATCAATCAAATTATACTGCTTTTTTGTGTGCATGTATGAATATATTATTAAAAATCCCACTGTTATAATTACAATGCACCAATAAAAAGGAAAACAAATAAATAGATTTTATTCCAAATTTAAATCTAAAAAAATAAAGATTCATTGAGAATTTCTTAAGCTCCAGGTACTCTGCAAGGCAGTGTGGAGGGCACTGAATGAAGTGGACACTGTTCCTACTGTTCCCACCTTGAAGTAGTTTACTGTTAAATGGGATGACCATGAAAACACTCTTCCCTTTAGTCTCTTGAAGCCAAAACATATCTTTTTATGACTCTCACACACTCACACTTCACCTTCTATGCTTTTATCAAGAGCACAAAATCTATCTAATTACTTTTCTACCAGAACTAGAAACATGAGCTATCTGCTTTTTCATTAGGTCTTTTAGGGCTCAGAGTCTAAATTCTTTCATCCATTTCCCCAAAATACTGCATAAAAGTATTCATTCATGTCCATCCAGCTCATTTCAGTAAAAAGGCTGCTTCCACTGCTGCTTCAAATAGTATGGGGAAGCAAACAAATGATATAGAAGGAAAGAACTGGATGTTGAAAATTAGCTTTTACTTTCAGGGGAAAGATCAATAAGATGAGGAATTGATGGCAAGTACGCTGTTTCTTTACTAAATAAGGTTTTATCTCAACAACATAATTTTTTTCTCAGAAAAAAATTTTGGTAGTAATCAGACATACACAACAATTTTGGTAGTAATTAAACATGCACAACAATCTGCATGCTGATTCTAAAGTATGTAGACAGTGCTGCCGTTGCTAATTGTATATACCATTGTAGGTGTCCACAGAGATTTTCTAGAAGAAAATAACAAAGGCAATGCCAACTAAAATTCCACACTTCATCTTCTTAAAGGTCCAGAATGCATAACAATATTTCAGTATAATAAACCAAAAAATAATTACTGTACTTTTAAGTAGTATTTAGAATAAGTATCAAAAAGTTTATACTAGAATTATCAGAAGAAAAAATAATCTCACTCATAAAATAATTCACCATTTTGTGAATTAATTGTGAATTAGATTGACCTTATAATTGCCAGTAATAGAAGTGTGGATCAGAATTCTTACATTTAAGATCAAGTTTTGAACAGGGTAAGGGGGCAGAATTTATCATAATACCATTTGAACATCTTGTACCTGTCTGGTCCTCAGAGCCTCTATTTTATTCTCCACATCTCTTTGTCTAATCATGGGTACCAATGGCATCAAACTTTAATTTGAACTTGGTACTGCCATTTGCCAGTGTTTTTTTCCTTGGAGAAGTGATTTGATCTCTGTCTCTTCCCATATGTGACTCAGTTTGTTAATACAAGAAACAAGATAAAAATAACAATGCCAATTTCAAACTCACCATCAAATCTTTTTCCTTAGATATTGTTAACTTGTGACAAATGAAGAAGTTTTTCCCAAAATAGTTTATTGAGAAATGAAGAAAACCACAATAATACCTACTTACCAGTTAATTTAATTAGAAACATGAAATATCTACTTTGTAAAAAGATTTGATGAAGGTCTTTGGCTCTAGAATGTTCAAGAGCTATTATGTATTGCTAGGCCAATGCCCAATAGATGGAAGATGTCTTCCACACAGCTCTCTGGATCATAGAGACCTTGAGACAACCTTGAGTGCCTGTGGAATACAAGGTGCTCTTGTGTCCCCTGCAAACAAATAAAGAAAGGGAAACCAGAAAATAGAAACATAAAATAGATATATTTTTCTTGTTCTTTCCTCTGGCCAAGTATTATAAAACCAGAAATCAAAAGATACTGAGAAACAGTATCTTTGTATCTTGGCCTTTTGTTCTGTTTTGCTTTCCTCCTATGATTACTGGTTCTGATTCTTAATTTCTTCCATTAAAAAGGATCTATTAGATTATCTTATTTCTAATCTCAGGTGCATGGACAAACCTTATATTTATATTTCTTGACCCTTAGGTTGAAGTACTCTTAGGAACTAGCAGAGTTAAAAGAATATTTCTAGATGAAAAGAGGAAAAAAAAAGAGGATACTTTAGCTAGCTTCTTAATTCAAATGTTCTATAGGATTTGACAGGCCTAGGATTTGAAGGGAAACTTGTAAAATTAGCCAAACTTACTGGAACCCATGATGACAAGGTACTTTTCTACTAACTTGTATTTTACTTCATTTTCATGACAGTATGATGCACAGACATTTATTTATTGCAGATAAAAAAGCAACCTAGAACAGTTAAATTTTTTAAAATCACATAATAGAGAGAGAGCCAGAACTTGAAAATCAGATAGTCTAATGAGCCTAAGACCTTAAACTCTACTCTTACTTATTCTATTTTGAAAGATGACTGAATTGGAAGATTAGGATCTAAAATAAAACTCAAGAATTAAAAAAAAAACACACTTTAAAATGAATGCCATCATTGATATTTTTAATAAAGTCTTATATGAGAATGGGAACATATCCAAATGAATATATTCACTAATATAGTAAGGGATATAATTAGGAATCATTATTATATTTTCCTACAAGATTTTAAAATTAAAAGTGAAATTTTATTTGTGAAGAGATTAATTAAGGAATTTTCTTCTCTTATTAAAAATAATTATAGAATATCTTTCTGGTCTTTGAGAACAAACATATTAGCTAAATGAAATCTCAGAGAAAATTGAATAAATGCGAACAAGATAGCTACATGTTTCAACTTAAGGTTAACACTGAGTAAAAAAAGTAAAGACTTAGGGAGAAAAATAAAACTGCAATACCACTAAGTATAATTTATGTCAGTATAAAATTCTGGGTTAAAGTTCAGAAATATTTTGACATGATAGAGCATATCAACAGATCAAAGTATTAAAAAATTTAAAACCTTATAAGAGTTGTAATACATAGCATAATGTGATAAAACCCAATAATATTCACTACTAGGACACAACTGTTTAAAAATTAAGAGTGGAAAGATATCTTACCATGGTAAAAGTATATATAAAACTAATAATTGGCATCCTTACTAACAGTGAAAATTCTTGGCATGAGATGAAGCATTTGAGATTGCATTAACATTAGGAACAACAATAAAAGGCCTGTCACGCCTAGAGGACATGAAACGAATTAGTCATGTGATGCTTGGCGTAGATGTATAAGATTCAACATAAATGTGCTAGTCATAGGACTATGGAGACATACATGAATTCACTCACAAAAATCAGAAAAGAAATTTTTATAATTAATAAAATAACTTAATAAGGCAGCTGGATCTGAAATATACAAATATCAATAGCTTTCTTCTCTATCAGCAATAACCAATAAGATCCATTTCACACTGGCAATCATAATCTTAAATTTTATTAGATGCAGGTAGGTAGAAAACTATAAAACTTTAAGAGATAGAAAACTTTAATAAGTATAGAGATATGCCAAGTTCCTAGAAAATAATGGTGAATATTCTGAAAATGTCATTAGCTTTAGGTTTAACAGGAGTCCAGTAAAAATTCCAGTGGGATTATGATTGGAACTTGATGAAATAATTCTAAAGTTCATATGCCACAATAGTGGACAAAATGTTCTAAAACATTTTAAAGAGATAATTAACCAGGGGAACCTGCCTATAAACAGTAAAAGACACTGGAAAGCCATTTTGCCTTTCATGTTTGTTCTGCTTTTGATATTTAATAATAATTCACACATTAATTATGTTTTATTTGTAAAAATATCATATATCTATGAAAGTCAAACTTATGTATATGTGTTAAAATAACCAAAGACCCAACACATAGAAAATGAGTATTTTAGGCATTATTGACTCATACAGATTATAGAGATGTGGCATTTACAGATGTATAATACGAATGGATAATGGCTGGTTTTGCTGCTGCCACCGATCAGGTACAAGTCATCTCTGCCCTGATTATTGAAGCAGTGTTCTAATGATCAACTCAGTTTCTCCAGTACATGGTTCATATAGCTGAAAAGGTTATCTACCCCAAAATTAATTAAATCATGTCTCTTCCAGATTTAACAACCATGGCTGGTTTCCTATTAGGGACTTGGCTTACAAATATCTGTCAGCATGGCCCACTGCACCCCTCCAACCTCACTCCCTAACGTCTGCTTGAGCTTTACCCAGAATGTTCCAACCTCATTCTTTTACTTATGACATGGTCACTGTCTTTGCACATGAGTTTTCTTCTGCCTACAATGCTGTTACAATATCCTATCCTATCCTCAATATATCAGGTCCTAATTTGAGGGCAAAATTTTTGATATTTCATGGAAATATCCAGAAAGCAAGTTCCTGGTTGTGATTGCACGACCAGTACCTAGACTGGTGCCATTAATATATAGACACTTATAAACATCTGTTACGTGAATGAATAGATGAGGATCTACTACACATTGTATTATAATTATTTGCATGTGTTCTTCGATCCTATTTGAGTGCAAAAATGTGTTTTAGGGAAATTCGGTTTGCTTGTTTGTTTTAAGTTTGTCTTCAATGCCTAAACACCTAGAGCATGACAAATGTTTGTTTAATGAATAAATAAATACATATCATAATATGATGCTAAAGTAAAGAACACAAGAATTACTTAACTAGCACACTAGTAGATAGTATTTACTTACTAAGAGAACCAGTGAATGTGTCTGTGTGTGTGTGTGTGTGTGTTTGTGTGTGTGTGTGTGTGTGTGTGTGTGTCTGTGTCTGTGTTATAACTAACTGGTGTTTATCTCAACTGCAGGTAATTGTGTTTAGGTATTTTCATAGTCAGCATTCTTTTTACATTTTACCTTATATGAAAATGACAATTTTTACTCTTCAGAAGCCATTTCATACCATAATATGATGTCCTGAGCACTGCTTTTATCTTTTGGGTATCCATCTGATATATTGGGACCTTCTGGAGAACAGTCTTTTCTAAGGGTCCTTTTCTGAGACAGAATCTTGAGCGGCAGAACTAATTTGGATATTATAAGATATTAAATTGGATATTATATTGGCAGGTACTTAGCATTATACATGACAACCCAGCAAAGTTTTCTGAGTAAACAAAAAATGTAAATTAAAAAATTGGAAAAAATCCTTAAAATATTCTTTTATGAACAGTACCATTTAACATATCTGTAAAAAGTAGACAGCCTAATTACAAATCCCACATACATCCTTATAACTTTACTAAACTCTCCTAGTACTAAAAAAGCAACAGGATTGCTTCCTAATTGTATTGATGCCTGAAAGCAATAAAATTGTCTTTTTTTTTTAATTTTTTTTATTGGTTGTTCAAAACATTACAAAGCTCATGATAAATCATCTTTCATACATTTGACTCAATTGGGTTATGAACTCCCATTTTTACCCCAAATAAGATTGTCTATCTTTAAAACGAATCCATAATTAACGATTATCCTTAATTGAGACTTTTCAAGGAAGTCCCAACTATTTTTCCATATTTACAGGATCTATGTAGCTAATTGTTCTCTGATACGAACCTGTTTTTTAAGTAGCACACTGTTCCTTAAATAAGTAGCTTTGGAAATTCAGACTTTTAAAAATTATTTTAAAGAGAGACACCACCATAACTTGATTTGAATTTGTGGTTCAGTTTGCTTATATTGAAGTAAATAGAAAGCAAATAAACTTAGAAAACTTAGTGTGGAATCAAGATAAAAATAAAATAAGGTAGACATTTTGGTGTCTGCTTTCCTTTATCTCAGTTTAATATGGAATCTCACTTGATACTTCCCTGAGCACAGACTTAGCCTTTGAAATGTCCCCAAATCATTACCATTATGGCATAGCATTTTCTTACCTAAAGTCTAAATCCTATTGTCTAAAAATACAAGAAGAAAAAATAAAGAACTTCTGAAAATAGATCATCTAAGAAATGAGAGTAGAATGTAAAATGTTATTCAGAAAACCTCTTTGAGGACATTAATACTTACTTTTTAAAATGTATTTATCAGCCTATTGCTTTTTCTTTACTTTTTTATTTCTTGCTTTTATTAGTTTTAAAATATTCTTCTTATGAATGTGCTTTAAACAAAGCACTTGGTCTTATCATTTCAGTTGGACAAACACATTTTACTGCATTTTTTTTGGTCATGTTATTGAATTTCACATGAACCACAGACATCTGTGTCTCCAGAAAATGCTTATGCTATGGGCAATTTTGCTGAAGGCAACAAGTTGCTTTTAAAAGTGCAAAATGGCAAAGAAATTATTGACTTGTTCATATGTGGCTAATGACAAATTATACTTCATTACTAATCTCTTTAAAAAAATGAGAATTGCTATACCTCTTATCTACTGAAATTATGAAATGCCATTCCCACCCTTCTCTGGTATCTTTATCTGTCTTCTATTTTTGCTGCCATGAAAAATTGTTCAAATATTGAATTTGTTTTGTATAGGGGAGAAGCAAAAATTACTAGTAGCTCTTCATACCAGAATCTCTGGTGCCCAGTTAGAAAATTACATCTGTTAATGATCAATGGAGCAACTTCTACTAACAATTCCTCAATTGCCAACAATTTCTCAAAATATGGTGTTTCCATTGCATCATATCCCTATTAATTAGAACACAACAGCAAAACTCCTTAATTTAGTTGTCTGCCTGGAATGAGTTAAAGTGTGAACTGTTCAAATTTACCTTGATGCTGCATTTCTTGATTCTTGCTTAACATCACAACAATTGAGAGTGGAATTGGTGAACACAAGGATAATGCAATACTTGCATTAATGTATCACAGTGATTTATAATGTTGCCAAAGGGTCCAGAAACAAGAGAGCAGGTGAAAGAATTCAGAATTGAGTTTATATTGCAGATCATTCTACTTCTAGGAATGGGTTATATATTTAGGACTTACCTGGTCTGGGACCTAATGTTCTGTCACTTCTGTTACCAAAGTTCCAAGAAAAAGAGTTTGGAATTGCTTCAACTGGAGCCTACACACCTCAGTGCAGTGGCCACCAACCCTTATAGCACTGTTGAACTTTGACAAATCAGCATGTTTATAAACCCGGTTAAGGGCTATGTCAAAACCACCAGCTGGTGCAACAGATTTACATCTGACCTCAAACTGATACAAAAATCAGATTTAATTTTTTATGAAGGAGCTTTTAGGATGATGGCACACTCTAAAGTCTCTAGGGAAAAAGGACCAAGATACTGCTTCTAAAATAGGTGATAAACACTGATATTTGTTAACAGTCATATGCCAGCAACTTGAGTTCCACAAATAACTTGGTAAGAAAAATGAGTATTGCTGAGAAGAGGCTTTGGCTACTGAGCAGAGTTTCTTTCCCTTTGCACTTGACGCACTTTGAAAATAGACATAGAAAGCCCTTGGTTGAATAAACTTTGTATATTTCAGATTATTAGTCTCGTGTGTGATTTCTGGGTGCATTTTTGAGGATAGCATCCATCTTAAAGGCATTTTAAAATTAGGGCTTTCTCATGAATGTGGTAAAATGGAATTTATAACAAGGTCACTAATGGAATGTATTTGCATGACTCATTTATCCTTTTATAGGCTGTACATGGCCAGACACAGGGGTGTTATCTACAGCGTTTCTAAAATTATCTTCCTGAGACTTTCATCCAACTTTAAGAAACTTTAGAAAAAGAGCAAAATAAATATATTTCTTCTGAGTGACTTTAAAACAGGTAAATGATTTTTAAAACAAAGAATAATTTTTGGAACAAAGAAAATATTTTGGGGACCAGGTGCAAGAATCTGACAAGAACTTATGGTGGCAATCAGAAAAATAAGATGAAATGGAATTTAAATGAATATTTTAAAATTATAAACACTCAAAACATTCTCTATGTATTAGAAAAATATAAAGACATAATTAGTATGTAGTCTGTGTTTTAATGGAATGTATAACTGCAAAATACAACAAAATTAAATAAACCAACTAAAACGTTGCTTCAATTTTAAGAAAGAAACAATTTGAGCTGGCAGTGGGTCCTTATAATGGAGCAAATTTTCTTCCTTCCTGGTTAGTAAGTGACAAGAAAAGCCTTGAGCCAAACATATAAACTTTCTATGGGCTATTTGAACATTTTATGAGGTCTTAAAGAATTCATAATTTTAAATTTTCAATGAACAAAAACAGCCTGTTGGTGTTGTAAATCATTTGGTGTAATATCATTCTCTCTCTGCACTCTACTGTTTCATTGGCAGCTGGACATTCAGTCACCACCAACACTGATGTACCTGCTGTCATTTGCATGGAGAGAATTCATTCATTGAACAAATTATGCAAGTGCCCAGGCAAACTGCTCATTTTCTTTATCCAACAGGACTCATTTTATTTTCTTCACAGTATGACAGTTCTGTTGCTTTCTGAGGAAATGAAACTTGAGGTAGAAAACCTCATAGAAAATCAAAAGAAATTAATTTTACTTCAAAATGAGCTGGGCATATGCCCTCAGGGGTTCGGGAAACCTGTAAATAGGGACACTGGGGTGTCCAGTTAGTTCTTCAGGGCTCCTAGAGGTTCTCACAGATCTGAACAGCCCTATCTTCAGAGGTCACATGGGAGGAGCTCTTTGAGCCTCAACTTCACAGCAAGCAGCATGCCAGAGCCATTGGGGTGTGTTTCTTGACAACAATAACTGAACACAAGAAAATGAGGATAAGGGTAGGTAAAGCTACAAAATGGAGAGTGACAAAGGCATAACTGGTCACTACCTGCAGGCCCTCCTTCTGTGTAGACCCAATATCAGTCTCCAAATGTTCATAGCATAGATTTTGCCATCAACATTTCTGGGATGCAACACCTATGTTACTTTGTTTTTCCAGGAGGGAGAACTTTGGTTCCCTGTCCCCAGGAGGATAGTATAAATATAGTCTGCATTTCAGTCTGTATCTGAAACATGGTGTAAATATTTGATATTTGAAAGAGTTGGTTAAAGTATAAGTTAAATATTTATTTCTTCAATTTTTATCTCTGTCTTAAGTTATGTCATAATAAAGCAATTGTTAGATTGTATTATTTTAGCTCCTCACAGAAATGCCTTGTAAAAATCACTCTTCAATGTTAATGCCCTCAGCTTTACTAAACGTGAAATTAAAAACTTGGACATTTCATTGCCTGCTCATTGGCCCTTTTGTAAAAATTCCTATGATAAATTCCTCCTCAGATTCCATCAGGAGAAGTTTTTTCATCAGATGGATTTTAATATTAATTTTTGGGTAGGAAGAAACTGTATAAATTCGTTGTTTCTTTTGAAACTGTCTGTCAAACTTACTTTATAGCTACAGGAACTAAGCCATTTTAGATTCCAGTTATAGTGAAGCTAGTTCTCTCTCCCTCTCCCTTTCCAATGTTACTTATACTGGAGATCTATAGATTACAGTTCAGAATTTCCTAGAAAGCCTTTGAAAGACACTGATTCCTAAGCCACACCCCAGAGCTGATGCAGTAGCTCTTGAAAGGGACATAGGAATGTGCACTTTCAAGCAATTCTCACCATCATTATGCACTCTTGAGTTCAAAACTGTATTTTAAACAGTTCTCAATGGTCTTTTAATGGAGATGAGGGACTCAGATCTTCTTTTTCTTTTTGAATTGAAGAAAGTGACTGACATGAGATAGTCAAACACCATGTTCTCGGTTTTTGTCACAAGGTAGGATGATGAGGTAGCTCATGACCAGACAGAATTAATAAACACATAAAACCTTCTACTGTGGAAATGTATAGAATTCATTCACAGTATGTTGCTTATCACTAAGGCCACATTAAGTGCAAGGAAAAAAAAACAGAGAAACCAAGGAATTTTACAAGAAAACCTACTCAGCTTTTTGCAAAAAGAGCTTAAAATTCAGAGTTAAAATTCAGAGTTCTATCTTCCAGGTACTTAAGTACTGGATCCCAAATTAATAGTAGGTATTCTTTCCTTCTTTCTTTCTTTATACTTTTTTCATGTGAAAGATTTTGTTTGGGTTGAAACTAATTGCCTGCCAGGGTTTGATTACTAGATATTTTCCTAGCTTGTTTCTGCAAATGGTTTTCACAGACATTAAAACCAGCTTATAGCTGCTTTACAGTGAACGTCATTGATGGAAATCTTAGACCTCTATATGATGCATTTGATTTTTTTCCCTAGCACAACTGCTGATTCTGTCTAGAGTAGACACACTCTAAACGTATAAAGAATTAGCAAATAATTCAGTCTACACAAGCAAATGTTAAAAAATTCAAAACATTGTTTTAAATAAATGATGTATATTTTATAACATGCTCAAAATTAATAAAACTAAATTTATTTTAAAGCTATGTGAGTACAATCTCATATGTTCTTCATCAAATTAACCTTTTCTTTTTGCAGAGTTTCATACAGAAAAATATCTCACTTTTCCATAAAGAAGTATATGAAAACAAATGACACTAGCTTGTGGCCACAAACTTGCCAAAGTTTGAAAATGTGTAAAAAAATAAAGAGGTGGCAGTAAATGTTTTCAAATCTCTATTTAGACTCATGAAAAATATGGCAGAATAAGCACAAATATCCAACTTCCTTTGGCTATAACAAACTAAAGTAACCAAAATGGTAAAAACAAAATAATAATTATAAATTTTAAAACTCAGATGAAGTAAAAACTAGGGAGGTTCAGACCTATAGTGCACAAAATTCAAGAAATATTTACTTTAGAGAGTGCAAGTGGACCCAACAAGCAAGAAAGAAATTTTCTTTCTTAAGAAAGCAAAACAACTTTACAAGAAAACAGCAAGAGTATAGAAGAAGCTCAATTATACTTCCCACTTTTAAGAAACAAAGGTTGGAGAGCTCTAGGAGAGAAAAAAAATCCTAATACTGGTATGAATCAGAATCAGCTGAGTAAGGAAGACCCCAAGCAACTTCAGCTATATCTAGAGGAAGGCCAGCTCCCCGCTGGTTTGGTAATAGATTTTATGGTTGAATGAAGCCATTTCCTAAAACAGAAACAGCTAAAACCTATAATCAGAGGAATCTTAGAAAATAACAATAATGAAAAATGTTTTGCTTAAAAATGTGGAGATGCAGCCAATATTACTCTCTAAAAAGAAATGGTAACTTTCACTACCTCCATGGTTAAACAGGAAGGAATAAAAACAAATTAACTAAATGTCTAACTCAATAAATTAAGATTAGAATAAGAAAATAAACCCAAGATAAACAAGAGAAATAAATAAAATAAAGGTTAATATTTGAGTTTCCACTCTTCAGTTTCTTTGTATAAATTAATTTAATCCTCCATACCATCCAATGAAATCACTGCTATTAATAGAACTGTTTTAAAAATGAGGAAACTGAGTTTCAAGAAGATTACATGAAATTAAAATAAGTGATTAGTAAAAGCAATAATTACTTATTAGCAAAAATGCACAGAGAAAAACATTATGTATGTTCATTGTTAGGGCTGTAAAAGGTGATGGTACCACTGAAATAAGAATACTCACAAAGTTTAAAAGCATAGTATGTTTAACTCTCTTACTGTTCAAAATACCAAAGAAATTAGTGAACTTTCTGGTACAATGTAGATCATCAATGTTGGATCAAGAAATGTAGTAATCTGAATATCAAAGGGTTGAAAATACTGTTGGTTAATTCCTCAAAATAAAGGAATAGGTCTAGATTGTCTTTAGAATGAGAGGGGGAAGAATGAATTTCTACATATTAAAAATTTATTGAGTCTTTCTGTAAGTAGCCTCAATTATATGCTCTGTTGCCCCCTCAATTTTCTTTCAAATTTTAAGTAACAAGTCGCTTCCAGGCTACAATTTTTGCATGTCCAAATCTAGATATTTGTTGAGTTACTCTTTATCCAGGGACTAACTTAAATTGTAATGAAGAAATTGCAAAAATAACTGAACAATATACCAAATAGTGGGGAGGCTAAATGTCACTACTTTTCTAGAATGCCTTTACAAAATGGAAGGTAAGTTGAATGGAGAACAGTAAGACAACGCTTGTTAAACTGACCTGAGGTAACTGGCAGAGGAGAAAGAGCTGCCTTGCCTGGAACAGGGTATGATGTCACAGTCAGCAGGGGCAGCAGAGGACTTCAGGCAAAAATGGAGTTATTTCGGGTGACTTAGTGAAAAATTCAAAACATGTACAAATTAATTCCTCTACCCACCCACTCTTATTCCATTCCCATTACCTTTACTCACAGAAGACCTAGGAGACAAGAATTAAGCTAAAACTGAAGTTTCTGAAAGAAAGATTGAGTGAAGGAGAGAGAAAAAGGTTGTGTGTGTGTGTGTGTGTGTGTGTGTGTGTGTGTGTGTATGCGCGAGCAAGTTCTCTGGGGAGAAGGATAGGAGAGATGTTCCTGCCCTAAAGTCCCCTTTGTTCTTGCACTTGGGCATCATCCAGTTTTAATGGAACAAGCCTGTCTGCCCACACTGAAGCAGTTAGTGTCAGTTGACAACCCACCTAGGTATACTAGGCTCCCAGGTAGTCTGTCTATGGCTTTACTCCTAAGGCAAGAATGGAAAATCCATAAGCACCAGAAATTAGAAGAAAGTCACCAGCATGAAAGTGAAAACCGAGATACACTAACTGAAAAATTATAGCAGAAGAAAGAATAGAAATATAAAGGGAAAAAAAAAAAACAATAAACTATTCTCAAAATCATGTTCTGATAGATACTCTACACTGAATATGAAAAATGCTTTTGATGTACATAATTAAAATATGGACAGTAGATTTTACAAAATTATTTAATCAATGATAAATTTACTGAAGTTGACAACTATACTCTGATTATGTAAGAGACTATCCCCCCATTCTTACATATATGCTAAAGGACATAGATGCAAAATATTTGGGGGTAAGGAGTTTGTAACATGCTCTCAAATGTCATGTAAGGTTGTGTGTGTGTGTGTTTATGTATGTGTAACAAAGCCAAGAATAAATGGTAACCATAGGCAATTTGGAGTAGATGGTCTATAAACATTCTTTGTTTTTTTTTAATTAATTTTTATTCTTGGTTGTTCAAAACATTACATAGTTCTTGATATATCATATTTCACACTTTGATTCAAGTGGGATATGAACTCCCATTTTTACCCCGTATACAGATTGCAGAATCACATCAGTTGCACATCCATTGATTTACATATTGCCATACTAGTGTCTGTTGTATTCTGCTGCCTTTCCTATCCTCTACTATCCCCCCTCCCCGCCTCCCCTCCCCTCTTCTCTCTCTACCCCCTCTACTGTAATTCATTTCTCCCCCTTATATTTTTCCCCCTTTCCCCTCACTTCCTCTTGTATGTAATTTTGTATACCCCTGAGGGTCTCCTTCCATTTCCATGCAAATTCCCTTCTCTCTCCCTTTCCCTCCCACCTCTCATCCCTGTATAAACTTCCTTTGTATTCTTTGTATTTTATTCTTGCAACTTTTCTGTAACTTTGAATTTTTTATCACAAATTAAATTTTAAAGTTTTGAAAACTTTATTTTCTATGCAAGTTTTTCAGAAAGACATTAAAGTAGGTGCTCCCCCAACTTAAGAAAGTAAGCTAAGAAAAAATGAAGACATGGGATCCAAGACACTGAGGATGTATCCCAGGAGAGAAGCAAAAGAAATGCCCAGATGTAGAGGGAGAAGGGTATGAACTGGATCAGGTCAGAAGCCTCAGGTAAAGAATTTTCTTAAAATTCAGAGAATGCTTTGTATATCTGAATCTAATCAAAGAAAATTTATAAAACACGTGGATAATTGGGTTTTTAATTACTAAGGTTAGAAAAAGCTAAGTAAAGGAAAAATCCTGGCCTTATTAATAACCACACAACTAAAAAGTGCTTTGAAAAGGATAGTAATTTTGATTTTACACATGGTTCTTCTAAGAAAAAAGTGTTTATATAGAAAATGGAGTAAGTGAATATTAATCTGATAATTCTAGGAACCCAGAGGGCACATATCATGTAACTTGAGAAAGAGGGATGGGAAGGAGTCCGCCGATATTTAACTTTTCTGGAAAAACAAACAAAACAAAACACCATGCAACAAAAAAGGCAAGGATGATATTTTAAATGAGACGTAAATAACAAAAAATTCAGAGTAGTGAATCAAAAGCAACAGTTTCCAAAACTCAAAATGAGGAAAGAGGTAGGGGTGAACTGCTGGCTTACATAAAGAACATCTTAAAACTAATTGACTCAAAATCTTGAGCATGTATAACTTTAATAAAAATAAAAATAAAGTTAGAGCTTTTAAGATGCCAGACTAGAGGAAGTCTTTCTCCTGGCTGCTCCCTGACATGAAACAAAAAAAGCAGATAGGCAGCTTCTCATCAAGATGGATGAACAAAAATAGCAGAGGTTGCGGGGGGTGGGGGGTGTTCTTCACTGGAATATAAAACTGGAAATTCAGAGCAGACTGGGGACTCAGGAACTTAAATATAATAAAATAAGGAAGAAATCTCCAGTGGCACCAGAGATTTCCAGAGCAGTCCCTTCTGCAAGCAAAGTGAAGGGATAAGGGAATTAAAGGAACTCAGTTTTTTAGGAGGCCTGAGGTTTGTCTGGGTATGGATCCTTCAGAAATCAAGGACATAGCCCGAATAAACTGAAAGGTGTGTTGCACAATAACCTTTTGTGCAAAAGAAGCCACAATTTCTCCAGGTGGCTTGTGGAAGACAAAGAAAGGAACCATTTTACAGCTTCAGCATTGGGGCCAGCACCTGAGGGAGCTGATGGCTGGCAAACCTGAGTTTGGCCTGAAATACAGACCCAGTAAACACCCACTACACAGCATAGAATGTG
The DNA here is from genome assembly GCF_048772815.1 of Callospermophilus lateralis. Taxonomy (NCBI): domain Eukaryota; kingdom Metazoa; phylum Chordata; class Mammalia; order Rodentia; family Sciuridae; genus Callospermophilus; species Callospermophilus lateralis. Next base: position 79,977,396 of record NC_135310.1, on the reverse strand, counting down.
CTTAAGTGACCAGGAGAAAAATCAATGTGGACAGAGATTTCCACCAGGGACAACTGGTTGTGGAAACCCACCTGGCTCTATCCCTCCCCCTCCAACCTGGCTGCTTGCAGGACCATCTGGCTGGGAATTTGGAAAGGTAGGTGCAGGAGAAACTGAACTTGGAGACTGAACCCTAGACCAGAAACCCTGGGAGCTGAAGGTGACATAGGGGACTAATAATGAGCTCCTCTATCACACAAGTGGAACCCAGGGGAGATTTTTGGGGTATGGTCTTCCTGCATGGAACAGCAATTACTAGACCCTCGAGGAGCCCTGATTTAAAATCTCCAGACCAATTGATATTGAGCAAAGAGCCTAGAGCCCACCTAAGCCTGAACTCTGCCTCCAGGAATTCCACACATGAAATTACATCTCCCACTCCAGCAATTCAGAAGGTGGAGCATAATGTTACAGACAATTCCACCCAAAGCTGCTGAGAAGAGAAGCTGACAACCTTTTGAACTCCTACAGAAAGAATTCTTTAACATTTCATTGGGATTTTTTTTTTTTTTTTTGCTTTTTTTCTTGTGTTTTTTCTTTTTTCTTTTTATTTTCTGTTTAATTGTGGCCTTAATGGTACACAAACATTTATACATAATCATACTTGTTTTTTTCCTTATTTCTAGCATTTTTTAAGGAAGTTATTTTTCATGGATCAGGTTGTTGAAGACTGAGATGTTAGATTTTGTTTTCTTTTGTATTTTTTTATTTTTATTTTTAAATTTAAAAAAAATTTACTTTATATATGTATGTATATTTTTTCTCTTACCTGTTCTCTTTCTCTCTTTTCTTCTACTAACAAAAAGTCTCTATTGTTCTTTCACTCTTCCTTTAATTGTTTACTCCTGTCTTTTCCCCTTGTCCCTCATAATCATTTATTCTGTATCATTTTGTTGTCTGTCCACCATTTGAAATTATAAACACTTTTGCAAACTTGCTGTTTTTATTGTAGACAATAACTGATCATATAATTTCTGTTTATTGAGATAATTAACATTGTAGACATCATAGTAGGAACTATTTGGTTCAATGTTATATACAGTTTCCATTGGTTGTTGTTATCGTTTGTCTCCACTTAAAACAGTGAAGTATTGGAAACCTTCAGGGATGCTGTTAGTCCACAGGGTAGTAACTCTACTGCTTCAGATCCATATTGTTAGATGGGCAAACATTCAAACAACATGAAAAATCAAGGAAACAAATCACCCTAAACAAACCAGGATGCCCTATTAACAATCCATCAACACCACAGTGGAAGAAATGTCAGAGAAGGAGTTTAGAATGTACAAAGTTAAACTGACATGAAGAAAAGGATGTTATAAAGAATAAAATCAAAAAGAAAATACAGGAAGTGAAAGATCACTTCAATAAAGAGAGATTCTGAAAAAAAAAATAAGCAGAAATCCTTAAAATAAAGGACTCATTAAACCAAATTAAAAATGTAACTGAAAGTACCACCAACAGTCTAGATCACTTGAAAGAGAGTTTTAGGCAATTAAGAAAAATTATATAATCTTAAAAATAAAGTAAACCATGGGGAAAAGATGTTAAGCGACCATGAACAGACTTTCAGATATATGGGATAACCTGAGAAGACCAAAGTTAAGATATATTGGGATAGATAAAGGCTCAGAGATACAAGTAAAAGAAATGCACAACTTTTTCAATGAAATAATATCAGAAAACTTTATGAACCTAATAAATGATATGGAAAATCAAACACAGGAGTCTTACAGGATCCCAAATATACAAAATTACAGCAGATCCACACCAAGGCACATTGTTATAAAAATAAATGACATACAGAATGAGAGAATAAGGATACAATTACAAAGGCTGCCAGAGAAAAGTGACAAGTAACATTTAGAGGCAAACCAATCTGGATCTCCACTAATCTCTTAACCCAGACCTTCAAATCAAAAAAGTCTTGGAATAATAACCAAGCTCCAAAAGAAAATGGAGGCCAGCCAAGAATATTATACCTAGCAAAATTAAGCTTCAGATGTAATTATGAAATTTTAAAAATTACATCATAAATAATAATTAAACGAATTCACAACCATAAAGAATTCACTACAAAACATTCTCAATTAGATATTTCATGAGGAAGAAATGAAACATTAATGTGAAAAGCAGCAAAGGGGGGAAACTACATTAAAAGAAGAGTGAATCAATAGAGAAATTAATTCAAATTTAAAACCAGAAATAAATCAAAATGACAGAATAAAAAAATTGTATTTTAATAACATTGAATGTAAATGGCCTAAACTCATCAATCAAAGAACATAGTCTGGCAGATTGGATCAAAAGAACAAGACCTAAGAATGTGCTATTTCCAGGAGACTTACTTCATGGGCAAAGACATCCACAGACTGAAGGTAAAAGGATGGGAAAAATATATCATTCACATGAATCTTGTAAATAAGCAGGGTTTCTATTCTCATATCAGATAAAGGGAACTTCAAGCCAATATTAAGCAGAAGAGACAAAGGTCATTTCACATTGCGTAAGGGGATTATATATACATCAACAAGACATAGCAATCAAAACTATTTTTTTAATTGTGGATGAATATGATGCCTTTATTTATTTATTCATTTTTATGTGGTGCTGAAGATTGAACCCAGTGCCCCACACATGCTAGGCAAACACTCTACAAATGAGCTACAACCCCAGACCAACAATTATAAATATTTATGCCCCAAACAATGAAGCATCTATGTACGTCAACCAAACCATTCTCAAATTCAAGAAGAAAGTAGACCACAGCACCATAATATGTGGTGACCTTAACATACCTCTCTCACCACTGAATAGTTTCTCCAAACAAAAACTAAATAAAGAAGTTATAGAACTAAAAAATACAACTAATAATTTAGACTTACCAGACATATATAGAATATTTCATCCATCAAGTACTGAATACATTTTTTTCTCAGCAGCACATGAATCCTTCTCTAAAATATTTTAGGCCACAAAGCAACTCTCATTAAATACAAAAAAAGTAGAGATAATACCTTTCATCCTATTTTAATGGAATAAAATTAGAAATCAAGATAAAATAAAAAATAGAAGTTATGGGGCTAGTGTTATGGCTCAGTGGCAGAGCCCTCACCTAACACATGTGAGACACTAGGTTTAATGCTTAGCACCACATACCAAAAAAAAAAAAAAAAAAAAAGTAAAATAAAGACATGATGTCCATCTACAACTACAAAAAAATTTAAATAGAAGTTATTCTAACACCTGGAGACTAAATAATACACTATTGAGTATGAATGGATAGCAGAAGAAATAAGGGATAAATTGAAAAATACTTAGAGGTAAATGAGAATAGTGATACAATATATCCTCTGGGACACTAGGAAGGCAGTGATGAGAGGTGAGTTCATTCAATTGAGCTCATTCATTAAAAGAATACAAAGTCAACAAATAAATAATATAGTATTACATCTCAAAGCCCAAGGTAAAAAAAGAACAAATCAACACAAAAAGCAATAGAAGACAGGAAGTAATTAAAATCAGAGCTGAAATCAATGAAATTGAAACAAACAATCAAACAAACAAAACAATCAAAAACCCAACAAAACAAAAATTTGATTCTTTGAAAAAATAAATAAAATTGATAAACTGTTATACAGGCTAACAAAAAAATAGAGAGAGGAAACTCAAATTACTAAAATTTGCTATGAAAAAGGAAATGGCACAAAGGACATTACTAAAATGCAGGCGATAATCAGAGTCTATTTTGAAAATGTATACTCTAATAAAATAGAAAATATTAAAGACATCAACAAATTTATGGAGACATATAAGCTTCCCAGATTAAATCAGGAAGACATAGAAAATTTAAACAGATCAATTTCAAACAATGAAATTAAAAACACCATCAAAAGCATATCAAAAAAGAAAAGCCCAAGAGCAGTTGGATTCTCAGCTGAGTTCTACCAGATGTTCAAAGAAGAATCAACATCAGTCCTCCCCAAAAAATCCCAGGAAGAAGAAAAAGGAGAAAATGCTTCCGAATTCATTTTAAGAAGCTAGTATCCCTGATACCCAAACCGTACAAAGATACATCAAGGAGCGGAAATTTCAGACCAATATACCTGATGAATATAGATCCAAAAAATTCTTAACAGAATAATGGCAAATCAGATACAAAAGCATATTAAAAAGATAGTGCACATTACCAAGTATGATTCATCCCAGGGACTCAAGGTTGGTTCAACATTCAGAAATCAATAACCATAATTCCCCCATCAATAGCCTTAAACACAGGAATAATGTGATTATCTCAAACAGATAAAAAACATTTGATAAAATATAGCATGCATTCATGTTCAAAACACTAGAAAAACTAGGGATATTAGGAACATACCTCAACATTGTAAAACCTATATAAGCTAAACCCAAGACCAACATTATTCTAAATGGAGAAAATGTGAAAGCATTCCTTCTAAAAACTGGAACAGAACAAGGATGCATTCATCACTTCTCTTCAAGATAGTCCCGGTAACTCTAGGCAGAAAAATACAAAGAAAGAAATTAAAGGGATACAAATTGGAAAAGAACTCAAACTATTCATATTTGCTGATGACATGATTCTATATTTAGAAGACCCAAAAAACTCTACCAGAAAACTTGTAGAACTAATAAATAAATGCAACAAAGTAGCAAGATATAAAATTACACCCCCCCAAAAAAAAATCAATTGCATTCCTATACATCAGCAATTAATTCACTAAAAGAGAAATTGGGGAAAATATCCCATTCACAATAGCCTGAAAGAAAATAAAATACTCGAGAATCAATCTAACAAAAGAGGCAAAAGACCTCTACACTGAAAAGTACAGAACACTAAAGAAAGAAATTAAAGAAGACCCTAGAAGATGGAATATCCTCATGCTCTTGGATAGGCAGATTAATATTGTGAAAATGGCCATACTATCAAAAGCACTATACAGATTCAAGGCAATTCCTCTTAAAGTTTTGATGATGTTCTTCACAGAAATAGAAAAAAAAATCATGAAATTCATTTGGAAAGATAAGAGATCCAGAATAGCCAAAACAATCCTCAGCAAGAAAAGTGAAGCAGGAGATTAGTGCTCTCTCTGATATATGTGTGGCAAAAATTTGCTCCTAAAATGTAGGCTCTCTGTTCATCTCATTGATTGTTCTTTTGTTGAGAAGAAGCTTTTTAGTTTGAGTCCTTCCCATTTATTAATTCTTGATTTTATTCTTGCACTTTAGGAGTCTTGTTAAGGAAGTCAGGGCCTAATCTGCCATGATGAAGATTTAGGCCTACTTTTTTCTCTAGTAGATGCAGGGTCTCTGGTCTAATTCCTATGTCTTTTTGAGTTGAGTTTAGTGCATGGTGAGAGATAGAGGTTTATTTTCATTTTGCTGCATATGAATCTCCAGTTCTTCCAACACCATTTGTTGAAGAGGCTATCTTTTCTCCCCTATATATTTTTGGCACCTTTGTCTAGTATGAGATAAACTTATGTAGGTTTGTCTCTATGTCTTATATTCTGAACCATTGGTCTACATGTCTATTTTGGTGTCAATATCATGCCATTTTGATTACTATGGCTTTGTAGTATAGTTTAAGGTCTGGTATTGTGATGCCTCCTGCTTTACTTTTCTTGCTAAGGATTGCTTTGGCTATTCTTAATATCTTATTTTTCCAAATAAATTGCATGATAGCATTTTCTACTTCTATAAGGAATTACATTGGGATTTTAATTGGAATAGCATTGAATCTATATAGCCCCAGGATATATAAAGAACTCAAAAAACTTAACACCAAAACCACAAATAACCCAATCAATAAATGGGCTAAGAAGCTGAACAGACACTTCTCAGAAGAAGACATACATTTGATCTTTGATCAACAAATATATGAAAAAATGTTCAGCAACTCTAGTAATTAGGGAAATTCAAATCAAATCTGCTCTAAGATTTCGTCTCATGCCAGTCAGAATGGCAGCTATCAAGAACATAGACAAAAATAATGTTGGCGAGAATGTGGGGGGAAAGGCACACTCATAAATTGCTGGTGGGACTGCAAATTGGTGCAACCAATCTGAAAAGGAGTACAGAGATTCCTTAGAAAACTTGGAATGGAACCATGATTTGACCAAGCTATCCCACTCCTCAGTCTATACCCAAAGCACTTACAATCAGCATGCTATAGTAAAATAGCCACATCAATGTTCAGGGCAGCTCAATTCACAATAGCTAAACTGTGGAAGCAACCTAGATGCCCTTCAATAGATGAATAGATGAAGAAACTGTGGTATATATACACGATGGAATATTATGTAGCATTAAAAGAGAATGAAATCATGGCATTTGTAAATAAATGGATGTAGTTGGAAAATAGCATGCTGAGTGAAGTAAGCCAATCTTCCCCCCAAAAAAACCAAAAGTGAAATGTTCTCTCTGATAGGGAGTTGGTGATCCATAATGGGGAAGGGAGAGGCATGGGAAAATGGAGGAACTTTGGGCAAAGGTGATGGATGAGAGGGAGTATGCATGGGGGAAGAAAAATGGTGGAATGAGATGAACATTATCCCCTTTGGAAAATATATGACTGCACATATGTTGTGATGCTATATCGTGTACAACCATAGAAATGTAAAGTTGTGCTGCAATTGTGTACAATGAATCCAAATGCATTCTGCTGTCATATATACCTGATTAAAATAAATTAATTACTTGAAAAAAGTGAAGCAGGAGGCATCACAATACCAGACCTTAAATAATACTACAGAGCCATGGTGACAAAAACAACATGGTATTGGTACCAAAACAGAAATGAAGACCAATAGTACAGAGTAGAAGCACAGAGAAAAATCCACATAAATACAGTTATCTTAGAATATTACAAAGGCACCAAATACAAAGGCACCATAAACATAGATTGGAGAAAAGATAGTCTCTTCAGCAAATGGTGCTGGGAAAACTGAAAACCATATGCAGCAGAATGAAATTAAACCCCTATCTCTTGCCCTGCACAAAACTCAACTTGAAATGGATCAAGAACCTAGGCATTATAACAGAGACCTCATGCCTCAGCCCAAATCTTCACAAGGTTGGCTTAAGAACTGAATTCCTCAATAAAAGTCTTAAAGCTCAAGAAGTAAAATTAAGAATCAATAAATGTTATGGTATCAAATGAAAAAGCATCTTCTCACCAAAGAACACAATCAAGAACATGTTGACAGATCCTACAGAATGGGAGAAAATTTTTGCCACCAGCACCTCAGGAAGAGCATTAATCACTGTGATATATAAAGAACTAAAAAAAACTTAACACCAAAAAAACAAATAACCCAATTAATAAATGGGCATAGAAGCTGAACAGACAATTCTCAAAAGAAGAAATATGAATGCTCACCAAATATATGAAAAAAATGTTCAACATAACTAATAATTAGAGAAATGCAAATCAAAGCTACACTGAGATTTCATCTCACTTCTGTCAAAATGTCAATCATCAAGAATACAGGCAGCAATAAATGCTGGCGAGGATGCTGGGGAAAAGGCACACTCACACATTGCTGGTGGAACTACAAATTGATGCAACCAATCTGAGAAGTAGTATGGAGATTCCTCAGAAAATTTGCAATGGAAGCACCATTTGACCCAGTTATCCCAATCCTCAGTATATACCCAAAAGACTCAAAATCAGCTTACTATATATTGACACAGCCAAATCAATGTTTCTAGGAGCTCAAGTCACATAGCTAAGCTGCAGAACCAACATAGATGCCCTAAAATAAATGAATAGATTTTTTTTTAAATGTGGTTCTTACACATAATGGAATATCACTCAGCTGTAAAGAAAAATAAAATTATGGCATTTGCTGGTAAATGGATGGAACTAAAAGCTATCATGCTAAATGAAATAATCTAATCCCCCAATCCAAATGCTGAATGTTCTCTTTGACATGCGGATGCTGACTCAAAATAGGTAGGGGGCAGTGAGGAATGGAAGTTCATCAGATTGTGGTAGAGGGAATGGGGAGAAGGGAGTGATGAAAATGGGATAGACAGTAGAATGAATCAGACATAACTTTCCTATGTTCATATATGAATACATGACAAGTGTAACTCTACATCATGTACAAGCACAAGAATGGGAAGTTATACTCTGTGTGTATATAATGTCTCAAAACTATACTATTATGTATAACTAAAAAGAACAAATAAAAAAAATAAAAAAGAAAACAAATAGAGACTGACATGTAAAGGGAGTGGGGATAGGAAACATAGGATGGTTTAGAAAGAGAGAAGAAATAACAAAAACAAACAGTAATGCTAGGCAGAGGTCAATCTAGCGGGGGAGAGTATGTGAATGTTCTTCCTGCTCTTCTTGTTCTTGCAGCTTTCAGGAGTTAATTTGGGACGATAGATGCTGTCTCTGGTCAATGGAACAAGAAATAGGTTTCAGTTCATAGTTTTAAAATGTATATATGCTCTAGAACAGAAGAAGTACTACAAGTACCCTGGAAAGGGGGTTGCAGGGAGATAGGTGGTCTTATTTATGGCAAAATCTAAAACAAGCCAACAGACTAAGTAACACACACACATACACACACACACACACACACACACACACACACACACAAATAAAAAACTTTAACAAATACGAGAGAAACTTGTAGAAACATTGAAACAGAAACGGATTAAAAAGACCATCTCTTGAGGCCAAGATTCAGGGTGAGGGATAGAAAAAGATATAGTTGGATTTTATTAATAACCTTTCTTTACAATTTAAATTTGTGTCTGTGCATATGTATTACTTTGATAAAAATCCAATTTTAAAAAACCTATTTTAAAAGCATTAAATAAGATGGGAAGTTTGGCAATCCATTTGAAGCTAGAATAATCCTGATATGAATAAAGAGAATAATATTTAAATTACAAGCCAATAGGCTCATGAATATAGATAAGAAAATTCCAAATAAAATAGAGTAATGGTAAATTGGGCTCAAAATAGAATTTTTAAAATTAGCATAGTGTGACCAGGCATTGCTTCTTCCCAAAATGAATTGCTGAGATAATATTTGAGAATATATTAACACAATTTATCATATAAAGAGATCAAAAGAAAAATCAGCAGACAAGTTTTCAAAATGGCATGGATAACAGAATAAGTTGATTTTCCCCTTGCTCCGAATAGTTGTGTGCCCCTACATTTGTTCAACAAGTGAAATGAAGTGTGGTACCACCCTGAGATGGTAAAGATTCAACAATGAACAGGTTGGATTCTCTTCTAACTCCAGGAAAGAATCTGCTAGTGAAAAAAGGCAAATAAAAAGCAAATGGTTGTGCTAAATGTAAAATAGACCGAGTGTAGAAAGCATAAGATTTTTATTTTGATGAACTGGTGAGGTCCTGATTTGCAGAAGCAGTTATGTCCCAGGAGGGACTGTGCCAGGTGAAAATCAGGATACAAGCAATTCAGGCAAAGGAACAATAGTGTGGGCTCTTTGGGAAGGAGAAAGGGGAAGAGTGGAGTAAACAAGCATGAGGAGGAAGCCAGGCGATCATGTGTGGTCTTGCAGGCTGCAATCAGGACTTTCAGGATCAACTGCTGCATTGCCAGATGGCAGAATCTTTGGCTCTGCCTCTCTTCATTCTCTTGCTTACCCAGGACAGTTTACCTATTTTTTCAGATAAATACATAACACATTTGTGCTTGTGTCTGTTTTCTTTCTGCTCCAGTTGTTTCCCACTCGTTTCCCTCCTGACTGTGCCTAAGGTACCCTTTTCCACTGCTTAAACACGTGTGCTGTCGTCCTGCTCTTGCCACACTCTGTTCCACCTGAGCCCTGCTGTGCTGGCCAACATTGCTGACAGTCCCGCCTGCCTCCCTCACAGCTCACCTCTCTCTGAACCCTGCTTTGCCAGCAGCAGTCCTGTTTCCAAGAGCCCTTATAAAGCTTGCTGCCTTCCCTCATTGGCTTCCTCAACTTAAAATATTTGCAGGTAATAATTTCACTACATGGAAAGCCCAAGAAAATTTCTTATATGGCTGCAGCAAGGTCAGCAAGGTGGATAATTTAAAAATTCAGTGTTCAAAATCAGTAAGTTTTCTTATGATAATAACAGACCGTTCAAAAACATAAATACTACAAAAGACTTACAAATAAAAAAAAAACTTAACAATAAATAGAGAGGAAATATACATTCAATAATCTACATATTTTAGCAAAAGCAAATAGAAGATTATCATGCAAAAAGGAGGTGCACATTTTTCTGGATAAAGGAGGCAAAAGCTCAAAAATCCTTTAGAAAATTATGAAGTTTAAATTTAATTTGAAAACAAAAAGGCAATTGGGAAAATACTCATTAAGAATTTGCTCAATCCAAACTTGTACAAAAATCTATGTATATATACACATGTATAATATCAATATTTTATATATACACAAAAAATATATACACATATGCAACTTATAAATATACCTAAGTAGGTTGACCATTCATATTTCAAAAATCTGAAATGCAAAATGTTTTAAAATTTTGAGTGCCAAAAACTCTTTGATGCCACAGTAGAAAATTCTATAATATGAAACTTAAGTTTCATGCACAAAATTACTTAAAATGTTATATAAATTATCTTTAGGCTATATGCACAAAGTACATATGAAACAAATAAATTTTGTGTTTTGAATTGGGTCCCATCCCTCATGGTGTCTTATTGTATATATGCCAATATTCCAAAATCTGAAAAAATCCACAATCTGAAATGTTATAGTCCTAAGCATTTGGACTATTCCACTTGTATCATGCTAGTTTAGTAATTAGTTGATTTAAGTAATTAACTTGTTTATTAATTAGTTAATTACTAGTTTAGTAATTAGTTAATTTAAGTTAGTTAATTTGAACTCTGTAACTTCAAATGAATATGTCAACAGTGAAATGAAATACAAAACCCGGGAAAGGAACCGATCATATAAATCTTGTTCAGAGTTATTTCCTACTTGGAAGGCAGAAAAAATTAATAAATTAGAGTGTTGGTTGAATTCTCTGAGAAGTAGACGTTAAGATGGAGTTTGGAGTACAAACATTTATTGGGGAATAACACTTGGAGAGGAAAAAGTAGGAAGCAGGATTGAGCTGTCATATGTGAGTTCAGGCTGGACCAAAGTCTCTACATGTATGGAGCGAAGCAAGAGAGCAGGGGTCACTCAATAGAGGAGTTTCCTATAGAATGGAAAAAGCCAGGCACTTAGATAACTGCCCTATACATTACTGGTCAGGAGCTATCCCAAGAAGAATGTGACCTTGGCTTGGGAGCGGAGTAGACTCTGGAAGAGCACATAGCTCAGACTGAGGCTGACCTCGCTCCAGTTGAGTCCTCTCTTGAAGGAGGATGCTAATGACGTGTCTTTATTCTATTGCAACTATTGAAAAAAATTTACATTTTTAACACACTTCTTGGGTAAAATCAATTGCAAAAGGATTGGAGCATTGAATGTAGAAGACAAAACAGTGAAAGAAACAATAACTTTTTATAAAATATAAAACCTTGTGTTGGGAAAAGATATAACATGAAAAGAAGTAAAAAAGGAAAATAATAACTCAATTACACAAAACTCTCAAACACTGTATATCTTAAAAGAGCACGAAGCAAATTTAAAAGCAAAATGTAGGTTTAACAAACTGAGTGAAACAAATATTAAAGATAATGATCATTTATTTTGTATAAGATGTTGTTACAACTAAATAAAACAAAGATAAATACTACAATAAAAATAGCTAAAGACACGAATTTGTTGAGAAAAATTATAAATAAGGAAAAATGTAAATATTATCACAACAGAAAATTAGAATAAGACATCTTTTCCCTACCACATTGGCTAAATGATTCCCAGAATTGGCAAAGATGGCAACATGAAGATTTACAACTATTCTTTAGAAATCAGTTTTCAGTGGTAATGTAACCAAACTAAAACCCCACCTTGTGCTTGTGAAGATAATCGTGCAAATAGTTTTCTGAGTGAGAAATGATAACATATTGTCAATTAAACTATATTTAAAATAAAAATAATTATAAAAAATGTATAGTAGTATATAATGTGTAGTTTAAAAACACTTCCTGGGGTCGTATGTAGCTTAGAAAATAACTGAGGCTGGTTTAGAATGCCTGGGTTTAAGCAGTTCTCCCCCTTCAGGCTCCTGAGAGTAGCTGAGACTACAGGTGTGTGCCATTGTGCCTGGCTTAGGTTTGACTTTTAAACCATGAGGACTGAGATCTATTGGCCCCAGAGGACTGCGCCCAACTGAGCAACAGACTTAAGTCTCAGATTCTCCCTATAGTCTCAGAATGGCTGAAGAGGGTCTACAGGAATTAACTGAGGGGAAATAAAAAACATAAAATATCATTCTTCTATGGGAAGAATTGGTGCTGACATAAAGGGAAAAATAAGGGGCAGCCTGGTGAGCCTGGTGAGCCTTCAATCTGGGTGCAGCTTTTTCTTGTAGCACGTCCCTGGAATCTTCCTATTCCTCAGTTACTGCCTAACGTTCTGCCCTCTCTCTTTCTGTTCTTCTCTTTCCACCAATCAGCCTTCATATCATTGCTAAAAAGAATCTCTGATTTCTCCAAAGAAACTTTCTCACTTCTGGCCTCTTTGTATCTCTCTGGATGTATGTTTTAGCCATAAAGAATTGTTGATACTGTCTTTAAAGTTCCAGAAACTCACTCTTTCATGATTTTGCTCATGCTGTTTGTTCCCAGAAGTTTAGTTTTCAACTAAACTATTACATTCCTATGTTTCCTTCAAAATTTAGGTCCTACATTGGAGTCTTTCTAGACCTTTTCTATGAGTTTTTGATAACATTGTAAGTGTGCATTGACAATTAATAATATACTTATTTAGCCTGTTCAATTTCAGCTATATTCTTGTAATCAAGAAAAAGTATTTAAATAGTACATGTAAGTGAATTACCTGTCTTTTCAGAATGAGTGTTAACCCCACAACAATAATGACATGGAAGAATTGAATCTGCTATTAGTGAATTTCAGATCCTATGTGTCTTTCACCAGAGGACATTCTGCATTGCTGTGACACTACTTCTAAAATGCAAATAATTCACCAAACCTGGTGAACTCTGTGAACCAACTACTTTCTTTTATGCTCAACATAAAAAACAACAATCTAAATGCTTGAGGTAAAGTTTACTGATTTAGATTCATTGAAAAAAGATATGTAAATCTCCAACCTGAGACATTAGTTAGGGATTGTTACAGATACTTTTAAAGAAATAAATTTGTTTGCTTTCTGTACCAACATTATAGTTTTGCCCACCCTATTTAATTTTATTTTTTTAATTTATATACTTATAAACTCACTGACAAAAGTGCCTAGTGTATACCCAGTGTTCAATAAATGAATCAACAAATTGTGTGACTTATGATCTCAAGGATCAGGTTTCTGCTTAAAAACAGCCTCCTTGGGGCTGAGGTTGTGGCTTAGTGGTAGAATACTCGCCTCGCACGGGCGAGGCACTGGGTTTGATCCTTAGTACAACATAAAAATAAATAAAGATATTGTGTCCAATTTCAACTTAAAAATATATTTTTAAAAAACAGTCTCTTTATATGACAAATGTATATGTCAGCATGGGAAATAATGCCAAGCAGTGCTCTTTAGAGAGCTTGCAAAGCTTATAACAGATTTGCCTCGGAAATTGTCATGATAAGTTTACCAGGTCATGGTGAAAACATTTAGAATTTGTGAGGGTTTGAGCCCTCCCTGAACCAAATCAGACCAAATAACCATTTATGTTTTCCCGGACTTAGATCAAGCTTTACAGAAAATATGTCTGCTTTGTTCTATTAAACTGCTTATGGATGATAACAATGACCTTTCAAAGTATTTAACCTATCACTTACTGAAAAGTTCATTTTCAACTATACTGACAGCTCTGTATGCACAGGAGTATGAGAATTTAGCAATTTCCCAAGGAAGGAGCTGAAATTTTTATTTCTTTTAAGTCCTTGTTTTAGGTTCATTATAGTAAATCCACCTGGGGTCTTTAAGATGTGTGATAAATTGCCTTTAAAGTATACACACATATCACAGACTGAGGGGTTTTAGTGCTAGGAAAAGAAAGTGATCATGAAACGAGGTTGAACAAAAATAATACAATTCACAAGGAAATATGAGATAAATCATTACTGCATATCTAGTAATATTTATTTCCCAGCTATTATGAGGGGTTAGTTAATATATGTGTATATTACAACTTTTAATAAATGCTTAGAACATGAAGTAGCATATCATAACTGACCAAATATGTTGTTGATGTTATTAACATTGTGAAAACTATGTTCTAACCTGTAAATACAAATAAGACTGAAAGTTTTATTGTTTTCTCTTCTCCTTTTTGAACTTTTGTCAATAAAATAGTCATTTATTTTCTGTATGACAAAATCTATTTTCACATTTGAGGCTCTTAATGTCAAGCCACATGCAAGTCTTTATGATGTGTATCATTTATTATAAAGGAAAGAGTTTGCATCTCCTAAAAGTTCCAATTCTCTGTTCTCCTTAAACTTCATTAGAACACGTATGCCTCACTATGTCACTGTTCTGTCAAAATTGTTACAGATAATATAAACATTAAACATTGAAATAAGACAGCAATTAATTCCTTTTCTGGAATATCAGATACATATTTTAACAGACAAGAAGAGTTAGACACAAAAGATGATATTGACCTATGGGAGAAGTATATTTACTGATTGTGCAGATATTTTAATGTACTATTATATTGCTTATGTAAATTAATATATGCCTTCTAAACATTATGATATGATGTTATAAGTTTAGACACAGTTATGTGTGTATGTGTGTAAGGGAAAGAGTAATTCAGTGAAGGGGGATGTATAAACATACTTTCCATTACACTTAAAACTATGCATTTAGTGGCAATGTTATTTTTTTCCTTCACATATTGGCCTAGTAAACATGATATTAACTAAAGGAAGAACAATTCAGTTTCTGCTGTGTAAGATCTGATTTTAACCGCCATTTGCTATCAAGAATGGTTCTTATTTCTTCTCCTACATTCTCATAAAACATAATTTTGTGCTGAGCACAGTGGTGCACAAGTGTGATTCCAGTGGCTCAGGAAGATGAGACTGGAGGACTGAGAGCTCAAAGCAAGCCTCAGCAAAAGTGAGGCACCAAGCAACTCTGTGAGAACCTTTCTCTCAAGAAAATATAAACTAGAGCTAGGATTGTGGCTTAGTGGTCGAGTGCCCCCTCTGAGTTCAATCCCTGGTACCTAAATAAATAAATACATAATAAAATAAAACATGATTTTGCAATGATCTCTCTTCCTCCCCAAGTCAAGAAGTATATATTTTTTTCCAGTCAAGGATGAGCTTATTTGTCTTTGTACCAATTCATTCATAGTACCACATTGTAAGCTCAATAAACCTTTACAAAGCCTGCACAAAAATTAAAAACAAACTATTTAAAGGCAATGGAAAGCTCCCAAAAGCAGACAGACCAGGAAAAGAATTTAAAGAAACTGCTATTGTAATAGACAGGAATTCTGAATTTTTAATTTATTTTGTCAAAGATGCTACCCATGGAAAATTGCAATCTTAATATCCCAGGGTTCAGACAAAAATGGGGCAAAGAAAACACAAAGTCTAAACACAAAGAAATATTTGATAAACTAGACTGCATTAGAAAAGATATATAACATCATTCAACATGGAAATGCAAGTTAAAATATGATGAGATACCACTAGATACTCCCTAGAGTGCCAAAAGAAAAGACTTTCAAAACCAAATGTTGCCAAGGATTTGGACAAATTGGAAATCATATGCTTTTGTTGAGAATGCAAAAATTCAATGCTATTTTAGAAAACAATTTGAGCATTTTTGATAAATTTAAATATAAAGTCATTATATGTCCCAATAATCATACTATAGATTTGCCTAGAAGATAAGTATATAGATTTATGAAAAAGAATTTCCACAGTAACTGTCTTCATACTTTTTAAAAATGACAGAAAAAGTCCATCCAGAGATCAATAGATAAATATCCATAAGACTGAATGCTATTCAGCAACAAAAACAAAAAAAAATTACTGATAAATGAAATATGAATGGATTTCATTCAATACCATGCTGAGAAAAAGAAGCCATACATAAAAGAATACATACTGTATTATTTCATTTTTTATGAGGGATTCAAAATGCAAACCACTGTATACAGAGGGAAAGTAGAATCATTGCTGACCATTGGAAGAAGGACAGAATGAGAATTAGAAGGGGAGACAATGACTATCAAAGCACATAAAGGAATTTTGTGATGATGAAAATCTGTATATTGATTTTGATGATTGTCACAGGGTTATCTTTGTCAAAATTCTGAACTCTAAACATATAATGCATACAGTTTATCATACACAAACTTTATACCAGTGGAATTAATTTGTAAAGAAAGAAAGAAGAGATAGAAAACATAAAAGAGATGAAAATGATCCTGCTTAGATAGGTGTCTCACTTAAAATATATCCATAAGGCTTCCCTAGACCTCCTAATAAATTCTCAATATGATCCCAGGGGCTAGGATTTTGGATCCCAAAATATAACTTTCAGAACTAAATCCATGAACTCATCTCCAGCTATTACCCTACTTAGGACTCAGTTGGTAAAAATCAAGTGACGCTTCTCTTTGCTGATTCTGGCCAGGTAAATGCTTTATTGAGTTTCTCCTTTCAGATGTAGAAGATTGAGACCCCAGCTTATTTACAAGAAATTCTGATTTGGGCCTCAAACCTAAACTAGTTTCCCCAGCCTACACTTACCCGTTAAATAAATAAATAAATAAATAAACAAACAAATAAATAAATAAATAAGCAGGTGCCTAATTGAATCCTGAGGCCAATTTAACTGTTTAAAAGTCATAGGATATCATGAAATATGATAGTGATTTTTTAAGTCAACTGTTATGGGCTGTGAGGTACCCAGATTTTGGTTGAGTGTTATTTGGGGAATCTGTGAAGGTGGTTTTGAATGAGATTACCTTTTGAGTCCATAGAACAAGTAAATCAGATTGCCTTCTCCAATGTGAGTGGGATTCATGAAATCTGTGGAAGACCTAAATAGAACAAAAGGTTGAGTAAGGAACAGTGTGCTTTCTCCGCATGAATGTCTTTGAGCTAAGACAATTGCCTTCCTCTGTATTTGGACTCAGACAAGGGCTAGAAGTTATACCATTAGTTCGCCTGGGTCTTCCACTTGCAGACTCATATCTTGGGAATTCTCAGCCTTTATATTTGAGTGAAATAATTCCTTATAATGTCTCTTTATATACATACACACACACACACACACACACACACACAAAGTCATGTGGTGTGTGTGAATGTATATCTTGAATAATATGAACAGAAATTAATTTGGATTCCTAAAACCAAAACAAAGAGCCATCTTTATGCTATTGTGATAAGGTGAAATTACTCTATTCCTTGGGAATAAGCTATATATGTTAATCAGTTTTCTGTCATTGTAACATAATATCTCAGATAATTAATTCAAAAGAAGAAAGATCTATTTTGGTTCACAATTTCAAAGGGTTTAGTCCATGGTTTCTTCGTTCCTTCACTTTGGGCTCATGGTGAGGCAGAATATCATGGGCAGAAGCTTATGTTGGAGAAAAAGCTGTTCACCATATGGCAGCCAGAAAGCAAAGAGAGAGTAAGGAAGAGATTTGGTTTCCCATATTTCCCTCACTGACCATGTCCCCCGTGACCTAACTTCCTTCCACTAGACAGAAGTACCTTCCTAAAGGTTTTACTACCTCCCAATATCACCACAAGCTGGTGACCCAGCCATCAACACATGGTCTTTGGAGGACATTTAAGATCCAAACTATAATACAATGTATTGGGATACATGATTATATTTTGGGGGTGTTGAGGATTGAACCCAGAATATCATGCTTGCCAAATACATACTCTCCCACTGAGGTCCATCTCCAACCCCTAGATAATGAAAACAAAAATGTTGATATTGCAGACAGCAAATATTTGCTCTAATCAAAGTAACATTTAAAGAAATAGAGGCACAATTTTAGGTTCTTCAACACTATATGGTAAACGGACTGATGTTTTCTGTAGTTCTCCCACCCCCCATCCACCTCCTTCACACAGAATCTGTGAGGTTAAATTTTCGTTTCAAATAATTTTGTATAGTGTTCTCATCCTTCTTTTATGGGTACCCTGAGCTTTTAGCAGACACTGGAAAAGAAGTACTCAAAACAAACAAACAAAAATCAGGAAGATGTCCACCTATAAGTAAAAACATGAGTGGTGAGGAATGTGTCTATTCAGTTCAAAATGTGTAAAATAAATGAGAAAGCCTTTATGCTGATTTAAGTGTCCTAAAAATACATTACTATACTGGAAAAACATCATGGAACTTTAATTTACATATACATAGTTTCCTCCAAATCCTATGTAACTCATCACATATAATACTTAAATCAAGTTTGAATTTACTATGAATAATAAGCAATTTTCTTATTATTCAATATGCTCTTTCTGCATGGATTTAGGAGCAACAGTCTCTCTGGTGACTGACAGCCAGTTGCAAAAGGACTATGTGAGTGAAGATGTGGAGCCTCTGAAAAACTCTCTTAGGTTTTATGTCTCTTCTTTAACATTCATAGAACAGGATAAATATCTTCTCCTAAAGTCCTTTCTTGGTGGCCAGGGTGAGTGCTTTTATTGGTAAATTCAGAAATAGTAATAAAATAGAAGATTTGAAAAATCCTCAAAGAGAACCAAAGTGAACAGTCTCCCTGATTCAACCACTGTTTCCAAATATTTATTTTTTCATCTGTAAACCTCAGAGAGTTGTTTGATTTGAAGCGCTAAAGCAGCAATTGCTCTGACCCACAGAAAATTTTTATGCTGAATAAACCTCCTCATAAGCTGAAACCTAAACCTTTAGTGTGGAAATCTTTACACAGCTTTTTCCTGTGAAGCAGCTGAAATTCTGGTTTCCAATTGATTTAATTGTCATGTCACTTCAGAAAATTTCCTAGGACCTTAAGGAATTCAGCCCTTATATTTTTAAGTTACAGTTTCTTATGAAATTAAGGGTTTTATTTGTATTTCCTTAGGATGAAACATGAAGTGTTTTTTTTTTCTGAGCTAAATTTAAAATGAGATGTAGGATGTTGTTAACAGCTGGAAATACCATGTCTTTCCTGATATGAAAAGCAAGGTAAAAATCTGTAGTATTCTCTCTACCTCAATTTATTTCCCCCAAGCATGGTGTCTATTTATTGAGAAAGCCTGTTTTCCTTTAGTTGCCATATCCTCCTCTAAATTTAAGAATAAGAGTGTACTCATTTATGCCTTGGAAGTGAGTCTTCACACTAGTTTTAATCACTTGAGAAATGCAGTTTCTATATGGTTGGTGTTTGGAAGAAACAGCTGAATGAAAGCTCTGTGGTAACTTCAGAGCATTTTTCTCCTCAACCTCATGCTTTCTGACTTGATCTTCCATCATCTCAACAACATTTTCAGAATTCTGTTGAGGTTCACCTTTTTGACAACAGACATATTTCACATGAGTACACTGAGACTGGGTCAAATGATCAAACACCACCAATACTGTCAGAATCTACCAGTCAGCCAGCAAGTGATCACAACATGTTCAGAAATCAGGAATTGGGAAGCAATAGTTATCACTGAATAAAACAGAATCAAAAGCAAATGTTCACTTTTACATCTATAACCAGGTTGCAGGTTGTTTCTATTGCATGAAATGATCCTTTTCCTGCTAATCTCATCCTCTAGTCCTCTTCTTTATTATGTCTCATTTAACACCTTTCCAACCACACTAGCTAAGTATTTCTCAAATTAGAACAGGTACTCTCAATCATGGCACCTTCTTGTTTATTTGTTTCATTTCAGTGTTATAAAACTTCGTTTACATTTCAATCATCTGTGTTCCCATATAGACCATAAATTCTACTAAAGGAGAAACATTTTGTATAACAGAGTAGATATCCAGTGTGGTAGCATCTGGTTCATAAGAAACACACAATAAATATTAGATCAATAAATGAACAAATAATACATGTCCTTGAAAAACAAAAATTGAGAGATAACAACTAGTTGTATTAGTTTATTTTTATTTTGATCTTTATCAGTTTCTGTATATTTAAAGATTTTTATATGACCATATATTCATCCATTTTTTCAAACAGGGCATATTTTCCGCTGTGAGAGAGATCTCTATCAAGAATTATGTTCAGCCTCACTAATAATTAGAGAAACACAGATCAGAATCACAAGAAGATATCACTTGATTTAGGTTAGAATGACTACTACTAAAAAAATTTAAAATAACAAATGTCAGTGAGGAAAAAAAGAAAGAAGAACTCTGATATACCATTGATAGTAGATCAATATATCCATTTAAAATTTCCTAAAAAAAAACTGAAAGTAGAACTAAAAACAATCTAGCAATTCCACTTTTGGATATGTATCCAAAGGAAATGAAATCAATATATGAGGGATACATCTGCATTCCTATATTTATTGCATTCCTATTGTCCACAGTTAGGATATGTTCAACAACAGAGGAATTAAAAACAATGTATAATATATACACAACAGAGTATTATTCAGCCTTAAAAGAGCATGAAGTCTATCATTTGAGATGACATGGATGGTCCTGGAGGACATTATGTTAAATGAAATAAATTATTCAATAAAGGCAAACACGGCATGATCTTACTCATACATGGAATCTAAAGAAGATTTCAAAGAAGTTGAGATTAGAATAGTGGTTCCCAGAGATTGAGAAAAGTGGTGGAAATGGAAATGGGAAGAGGTGAATCAATGGGTACAATGTGCTAGTAAGATAGGAAGATGCAGTGTTGTGTTCTATGGCACAGCAGGACAAATATAAGGAATATCAAAGCTTTATATATTTCTAGAAGAAAGGATTTCAACTGTACTAATTAAAAACATGAAAACATGATGAGTTCAAGATGATGGATAAGTTTTATATATATATATATACGATTCAGAACTATTTATCTGAATCAAATATTACATTGTACCTCATAAATATGTACAAACATTATGCATAAATCAAATAAATATTTTGATTAAATACAATTCATCTCCTGAAAGAAAACAGAATTTCAATAATATTTATAGAGTCCAGTGTGATCATTCAATACATGTACAATGTATAAAGATGCAAATCAGGGCAATCACCATTTCCACTTCCATAAACATCTTTTTGGGTGGGTTGAGAAATCTTCAAATTTCTATCTTCTAGTTCTTTATAAAATATAATAGCCTATTGTAAAGCACAGTCACTCTAATATGGAACACTGGAACTTATTCTGCATATATACTGTATATAAATTTGGTACCTGAGATCTAACTTCCCTCTATCTTCCCTCCCTCCTACCCTTCAGCTTCTAGTTAAAATTATTCTACTATTCACTTCTATGAAATTAACACTTTTAGCTTTCACAGAAGAGTGAGAATATGTGGTATTTGTCTTTTTGTGTCTGGTTTATTTCACTTAATGTTTTCCAATTCCATTCACATTGTCACAAATGACAGTACTGCATTCATTTTTATGACTGAATAATATTCTACTGGGCATGCATACCACATTTTCTTTATCCAGCCACTTTTTGATGAACACCTTGGTTGATTCCACATCCTCACTATTGTAAACAGCAATGCAATAAACACGATTGTTTGTATCTCTTTGATACACTGATTGCGATATATATACCCAATACTGTGATAGTTGGAACATGCCAGTTGTATTTTTTTTATTTTTCTTGAGGACAATTCATACTATTTTGAGAGCAATTCTTATATAGAAATAAGCATAAATATATATTTGCTGACTAAATGATTAAATCCACTAAGTTCAGCCAAGTGTCATACCGGAGGGATCTGTTTCTGCACATTGCTGTATTTCTGTGTTTGACTCCCCAAAACAAGAGGATTACTCCTCAATATTTCAAACTTAAAGAAAAGGACAATTGCTTCAACATAAAATAATAAATAATTTCAGAGGGAACAAAGAAAAGGTGAACTGGGCATCACATTTTCTACTTCCAATCCTTGGTGGGAGGACAGTTTTCATGGACATTACAAATGAAATGATTAAAATAATTTCATTATTTTAGCATTTTATACGTAAGAAAAATCAGAGGTCATTAATTTGCATTATAAGCAATAAAAGCTAGGTAATACCAAAAATGGTTATAAATGGGTCAATTTTGTTTTCAACATTTAAGATCATTTATGACAGTAATTAAAATGGTTCAGAAATATATGAATTTTGAAGTCTATTAAAGGAATCAATATGGTATAGTTAAGTTGACTATTATCTGAAATACTTGGGACTGATTTATTTTGATTTTTTTTTTAAATTTAGGAATATTTGCATAGATAGGATTCAATAGCTTGGGGATGGGACCCAAGACTAAATACAAAATTCATTTACATTTCGTATACATCTTATACACAGAATTGAAGGTAGTTTGATACAATATTTTCTGTATGTCTATATTTTGAGTTGTGACCCACCACAAAATGTCAAGGAGTAAAATTTTCCATTTGTGTTAGGTTAACTTTTGAAAATTTCAGAGTTTGGGGTCCAAGGTTGTGGCACAGTGTTAGAGTAATTGTTAGAGTAATGTGTGAGGCACTGGGATTGAGTCTAATGCACCACATATAAAATAGATAAATAAATAAATAAATAAGTTCTATTGGCAAAAAAAAATTGTTTTTAAAATCTTTCAAAGTTTGGAGCATTTAGGATTTCGAATGTTTGCATCAAGGATGCTCAATCTGTATGTGAATTTAAGTAACAAAAGATAACATCCTCTGAAGAAGAGAAACCTACTGGGTGTCATTGATTGCTTCTTGACCATTATTCAGAATGCAAAGGATCATTTTGAAGAAACCATTAATTGATTGATTTCTTATTTTCTCAAAACACAATAAGAGGAAGTGAGTATTTTTGCAGGGAATTCAGTCAAATATAAGGAAAACATTTTCCCTTTTATTTATCCTTCTTGACATTTATTTTTCAAGTTATACAATGAGTCAGCACTGAGAGGGGATGTAGCAAAGTCATGCTGCTATGGTCCTTGAAAATTATTGAGAATTTGAGAGTTTATTACTACAGCAGAAAAGTTAATACTCTGCTGACCTTGTTTCAAGAAAATCAACACAGTCAACACTTCCAGCTCTAATATTGCATTATGCCCTGCCAATATAAGATGAAGCTAGAGACTTAGAAGAGCCCAGGACAAATTGCAACCAAGGCCCCACCCACCCACTTTCTTCCACCCATTTCCAGTATTCCCTGTCCCAAGACCACTTGTCCATTTTTCTTCAGATAATTTGTCTGACTCCCGCAGTGAACTTCTAAGTATTTGGATGCTCAAACATGTGAAAGATCAAGCAAATGTGGTTTTAATATGTATTTGGCAAAACACATACCAAGAAAAGTAGAAAGGGTTATTCCAAAAATTAATCACAGATTGTTGGGTGATAAACAGTATAGTGCCACACTTACCTTAGTTGAGCCAGACAGAGCACAAATGTTTGACTTTTTAAATCAAAAGTGATATACAGCCCAGAGATATATGCAAAAAAAAAAAAAATAGCCCAGCTTGTGATCTTTTTTTTTTAATTTACTATTGCTGGCAAGGCCAATACTCATGATTTATTTGGGGTTGAATTTTACTCACTCAGCAAAAGGCCATAAATTTAATGTTCAGATAACACATGCTTACACTGAGCAAATAATTCTCAAATCAGTGAGACCAATGAGTATGTTGTAATATGATATGTTTAATCATCATTGCTGATGTGTCTTCTAGTTATCTATGGCATACCATAAATACTATTTCAAACCAAAAACATCTTAAGTCAAGCAACAAATGTTTATATAGAATAGGACAGTGTTTGCCCACAAGACTTTTATCAAGAAGTTTTAGGCACTGAAAACCAAAAGAACCAAATCCATGTCTATGTATTTCATATTCTTTATTACAAGACTGAATATTTTCTCATTAGGTCACTGTGGCTTTGATTTTCAAGTTTCTTTACATTATAAGCCAGATCTTCAAAGGTGCTAAATATTTCCTAAGTAACCATAAGATGCTATTCTATGGAGGTTTTGCTTTCCTACAAAATGAGCCAATGGTGATTCTTGTCTTTCATGATGAAAGCAGCACTGAGGACCTGTATTTACAACTTGTCTCCAAGAGAGAGGAGAGGAAAGAAAAGACATAGAAAAGCACTAAAGTTCTGTAAAACATATGTTATTTTATGATGAGTTCTACAGGGAGCAGTCAAGAGAAACTCCCACTAAAGGCTGTATCGGGAAAGAAAAAGAATTCATTCGTGTCTAGAAATGGAGCTTTCCTTAATGCTACATGTATGAGGAACATATTCTCTACAAGGAGAAAAAAAAAAATCCAGAGATTCTCAAGTCATTATTTTTTATCTAACTACAGTAACTTTCAATCCTTCCTAAGAATGTATTTTTTCATAACACCACACATCCAGTCACATTTATTCCCACTAGGTCTACAGTAACCAAATATCTCATTTTGAATGTCTAAAATAGTTTTAGAAGCTTCCTTAACTGTAAAATTCATTTTCTAATGCTAAAATATTTCCATTTTAAAATTGCCTGTTATTCCATCTTTACTGGATAGTAGCTCAGAATAAAAACTTATTAATGGTCTCAAGTCTCTGCCTATGTGAAAGAGAAATACCAAAAACTGAATATCTGAATCAGTGTCACCAAATCATCAAAGGCCAACCTAGAAGCTTGAATAGATTCACTTACCTTTCACTTACATATCACTATAAGCAAAGTATATCAACACATGATTGATCAGAAGATTGATAAATATTTACCTTCCTGGAATAAACCAGAATAAATACTCTGAGTAAAATATTGGCTTGAAACCATGTATCTTGGAATAGTTCCAGGTTCTGAAGGAAATTAATTTATCTTCAAGTACCTATGCTTACCTAGGTACAGATTTACGTGAGAGAGAAATTTGAGAGATTCTAAGAGCTTTTGTTCTCTATCAAGATTTACATATTTTGGCATCAGTCCCCATGGTCTCTCCTCAATACACAGACAGGAAATCAGCTCAGGATTCTTGTATCACTTAGCAGTTACCCAATGAGCTTAGAGTCTATTGTTCTCTTCCCAAAGAGGAGATTATACTCTTTATAGATAACAACCTGGAATAACAGAAAATCTATGTCTGACCAAAGTTACACAGTCTTAGAGTTGTTTACAGCAGTAAATTTTAATGACAAAGTCCCCCCTAACCCCCCAAAAAAGTGTTAGATTTCTTACCCGCTCAGTTCATTTTGTTAAATGTTAAATTCCCACCATTCAATACAAAATGATGCAGTTATGGCTCTTTTTCTCGAGTTCAAAACTTCATTTGGTTCCCTTTAGGAATTTATGTACATATACATACTGACACCAAAATTTTCTTTCTTTTTTTTAATTTCTCTACAAAATACTTCTCTACTTGTCTAATAATTCATTCCCCTTTCTTTTAGTGTGAATGGAAAGATTCTGGTAGCAGGCCACTAGGTCAGGGCTCTGTTTCTGAATGGACTCTGAGAGGCCTGAGCCTTACAGGATAGAGGATAAACAGCTCTGACACAGTATCAGATGTTTTAGAAAAAGTTGTTAACTAACTATAATCTGGACATGTCACAAGAACCATTTATATATTCATACATACATTTGATAAATTATTATTGAAGCCCTCTGAAATTTTGAAAATGTAAAATTAGGCCCAGTTTGTTAACATTAATTCATAGAAACAGGCAAAATACCTCTTCTTTTCTTCTCTTCTTTTCATTTTGCAATTACAAAAATGTATTCTAAGATCCCATAAATGTCCAGCATACATGTGGGTCCCTATGTAGACCTTTATGCAGTGGTTACCTTGAAAGGATATTATGTACTTGAGAGTATATTTAGAAAATAATAAATTCTATACCAATGCACGTGAGAATGCTTCCCAGGAGTCACTGTGCTAGGTTCTATAATGGACGTAAGGAATTCATAACTTAGAAAAGGAAACAATGCTTGCAATCAGGAGAGATACAAAGCAATCCACACTACATGGGAACCAGCGAGTCAGCTAGTGTCAGGATATGCTTCTTAAATATTAATCCTAAATGTAAAATCAAGCTATTTATTATAAAGCCAATATAGGATGGTCTTGATTTTCTTATGTTCATCTTCTTTATAACATGCTTTTATACATTATACGCTATTACTCTTACATTACAATTGCTGGATTCAGACTTTCAATAAAGGATAAAAAACTAGTATTTATAGTGATTTTATGCAAATCAGTGGTTCAATACAGGAAGTGTCACATCTTTGTACAGCAATGCCTATTTGTGTATCAAATTGTTTAATCATATTTTGACTTATTTGTAATAATTTGTAATGAGGAGCTGGAATTGTGGTTCAGCGGTAGAGTGCTTGCCTAGCATGAGCCAGCTACTGGGTTCGATCATCAGCACCACATAAAAATAAATAAATAAAATAAAGGTATAAAATAAAGATAATTTGTAATGAAAAATAGAGAGCCTAAAATTAAGAATCACCATTTTCATATGTAATAAAGTTTGAAAAAAAAAGACTTTATCAAGTGGATCAAAAATTCTAAATTATAGTTGAGATACCTAAGAAACTAAATGTCCCATAAAATTAATATGAAATGCCGTATACTCAACTGGTAGGTTGAAGAGTAGCATGCTCAAATATTATCAAGATCACTTCAGGCTAATGTAAGTATTTAGATCTCACCGTATAAAATATTTTTGGTAAGTGAGAATAGAACATTTGAGCCTGTTATTTGACTTCAAGTACTTTGTATGAATACAGATGTTTTCAAGAATATACTGTGTGAAAACAGGAGAAAATTGATGAGAAGTACTGTGGGAATTGTCAATGTAAAGAGATTTTTAGATGGGAGGATAAGATCTGAGTCTCAAAAGAGAACTAGGATTAGAATCCACAAAGGTGGAGAGGACTTTCCAAATATAGAGAACTACTTGATCAAAATGCCTCATGTGGGGAAGCACAGGGCAGATATGAAGAAAGCAACCCTGCTCCTCAGAGCAGAGGTGGTACCTTCTGGGCAGCTGTAGAAGATGGAAATGAAGATAGAGATATAAAATAGCAAAGAAGATTTCTTTGCAACCATTCTTCTCAATTCTGCCTACATATGCTTTCTTTTTCCACAGCAACAGACCCTTGACCATCAAATATATACTCAAATCTCAGTCCTTAATCGGAGCTAGAGAATTGAGGGAACTGAAGTCCAAAACACTGGGACTAGCATAAAGTTACATGCTGTGTAAATGCATAATTACTTGCCTTTGTAACATAACCAAAATGAGAATCTTAATTTGGGGCTTAAGACCTGGCCCTTCCTAATTGGGTCTCAATTATGGTAACATGGACCTGTCTTGTTCCATGGTCAGAGGCATTTTTTGAATTACCTTCCTATTATAACCTGACTTGTGTTCCAAACCACTGGAATGTAGTTGGCATGGAGTTGTGTTTTCCCCTTTGTGCAGCCCAGTGGTTAAGATCCTGACATGCAATTCAAGTTTTTCTTGGTACCCGTTGCCCTTCTGTAACCAAGGACCTCTGACTGTCACAGCCCTTTAGTTTCTCAGAACTTCCCTTTTCCTTTTCCTTATTGAATCCCAATTGCCCTTATATCCTTAATCATTACGACCATTCCCTGGTCTTTAGGGTACATGTTCTTCCTGATGATGTGGCCCTTTTCTTGAATGATCATAGTTAATAGATTCCAGTACTAGGTCTTGCTGCCCTAACCTTCTACAATTAATAGGGTCATTCCCAGACACAGAAGAACAGATGATACAGTTGTTCCATTCAAAATAGAACATTCTTCATTTTACAAAACATAGCCAATACAGTGTACCTTTAGTTTCAACTCTATATTATGAACTACTAACCTCTTGCTGTTTGTGGTAAATACATTCAAATAACTAATATCTTAAAAATATTGAGACATGAAAACAGATTCACATGATTTCCTCAGAAAAATAACCAGAAGCTTGGGTGTTCAGAGTACTGCCATTGGATGGCACACTGCTTCTGTCAGTGACAGAACAGTTACTGCACTTTGGTTTTGGGGACCAGTCCTTACTTTGAGTGCAAAGTTGAACAGTAACTAATCATAGGTGTTTTACAAGTGTATGATCATACATCAGGAAGTGAAGGAAGAGAGTTTCTCCATTGAATTCTTGAAACTACACCATCTGAAGGACTGATTATAGACACTATGGGAGTTGCAAAGAAAGTAGAACATACAGCCCATTTACATGAACATCTGAGAGCAGTTGTTAACAATCCTAGCTGAGAACCAAGATCAGCTGAGAAGCTTTGGAAAACAACAGATTCCCAGGCAAAACCCTTAGCATCATCAGGTTCAGGAGGGATTGCTGATAAAAATTCAGGGATGGGATTCACTGCTTTGTGGTCAAATTAGGAAAGAGCAAAGATTTATATAATCAACTTTCAAAGACATCTTAATATGCATACCAGTCAGTAATGTTTGCTTTTACCCAAGTTAATAGAACATATGTGGATATAAGAAATTCTACTTTGTAAAAATTTACTATCTTTCCTTTTCCTGTTTTTCAAATCAATTGAGAATTATCCAAACATTGTATAAATCAAAGAATTCCAAACAGCTCTCATGATAAAAGCCAAATGGATTTTGCTTTAAAAATAAAAATTCCAAGACCATGCCTTGGTCCCACTGTATCAGAATTTCCGAGAAGATATGCTGAGATGCTGAATGTTAGCAAATGCCGGAGATATTCTCATCATCAGGAAAGATTTAAAAAACATTGAACTGGGTACTGAAAACATTGGTGGACTTTGGAACTATGATATGGATGGGATTTGTGTACATGGGACAAGCCTATAATGATCCCCCATAATAATGAGAGGCATACAGGAGTGTGAAGTTCTCCCACAGCCTGTACTGCAGTCATTCCGCCTCCTCAAAGTTCCTGGACCATTCCCAAGACTGTTCCCACCTCAGATTTTGCAACTGCTCTTTTCTAGTCAGGAAAACTCGTTTACCAACTCTTCAGCTGATGGAATCCTAATCACCCTTTGCTCCACTTTTTGAAAAATGCTTTCCAACTCAGCTCAATTAATTTAAGTGCCTGTTAAAATTTCTTTATATCCTTTACTTTATAATAATCATAGCTGTTTGTAGTTATATATCTTTTGTAATAATCTTTTAGTATCTGTTGGCTGTACTAGGGACTAAGCTACTCTTTGGGGGTAGGGCATGGTCTACATGTTCACAACTATTTCTCCAGTGTCTTAGAACAGCCTGGCCTATCATAGACCTGAAAAGCATTTGTTGCATGAATGAAGAAGGAAAACCATACATCCTTAAATGAATACATGAATAAATAAAAATACTCAGTGGCAGCATGTAAAGATGGAGCCAGGTAGTAGGGAGAGATTTTCTATGGTAATGGAGATGAACTTGTGCAAAGCAGGAAAGTCTTTGAGGGACAGACCAGGATTGTACTGGGTCCTGAAGCAAACAGTAAGGCACTGGCATAGGAGAGAAGAGCGGAAATGTGCCAGGTGGGTGGACAGCTGTGCAGATGCCCTGTGAGAAGTGAGACAGCGTGTGTGTGTGTGCGCCTGAATAAGGAGCCAGCCAGCTTGAATTAAGCAGAGAGAACAATCAGGCTATGATGAAAGTGGAAGACAGTTAGATGAAGAGTGACTCATGATCCGTTTTGTCTTGACGTAAGCAAAATCTCAGACATCCTGCAGGGTTCAGAGAAGGAGAGAGCTGATCAAAACAGTACTTGCAGGGGATGACTCACACTCTTTGTGTAGAGCTGAATGAAGGACTGGACTAAAGATATGTGAAACCAGTTAAGTGACTTTTGGTCATCAAGTTGGAGTGCAATTAGGAATCAAAATAGATGCTTTGTTTTATTTGGGTATGTCCTACTAACTGCTACTGTAAGTTCAATGCACCTGGGTAGAAATATAAAGCTGTAGACTAGAAGAAGGGCTGGGATTCTAACAAGGAATGAGTAAGATTTATACAGATTTTCATAGAGGAACAGGAAGGAGAATCAATGAAGATACTGATCTGCAGAGTCCACATGCTGCAAAACGGAAAGGGGATTACAAGACATGAAATGGGGGCTGAAAATAAGCAAACCTCAGTTCTCAGATGTCCAAGATCTCTAAACCTTGGAAGACACACCTCTGACTTTTGAGGTCCAACAATGGATAGAAATGAATCCCAAAGAGCATTGTCTAGAGTCCCTTATGTTTCAAGGGTGTTCAGTTTCATGTGATACTCTTAAACACTCACTTCTTCCTCCTATTATATTTTTGGTAGTTGATGACATCCTCTCATTATCATTTTTCTCCCCTCTCAGCTATGGGATGACTCTAGCTTTACTATTTTTAATTCTTTTAATAAGTCTATCTCCAGCTTGCTGGAGATGCATTCAAATAGACCTGTAAAACACTCTTGCCTGTCCATGGTGTTACCTCATTCAGACCATTCCGATGACATTACCTGGATTATGGAAGAGTCTCCTAATGCATTTCCCTGCCTCTAATCTGCTACCTTTCCATTTGGAACTCATCTAACCGCCAATATGCTGTTCTACAATTCATGCAGAACCATGCTTCTTCTCTGCCTAAAATCTTTAAATAACTGCTCAAAAATTTCATGATGAAGGGCACATGGATTTGTTAGTGCAAAAAGTCTTTTCTATGTATTCTTTGCCCTTCTTTATCTCTGTGGGAAATCTGTACCTTTTATTCCAGGCACATCAGGAATCATTTTATTTCACTGAATGAGATATCCTTTCTTACCCCTCCCTACTGTTGTAAGTGGTGTCCTTCTGGCTATGATATTATCACCCTTCTGTTGCCCATTTTATTTTTTCTCCAAAGCGTCAGCAATCGCCCTTCTGGCAAGTCTTTCTTGTGCTCCCTTGTAGCTACCCTATGTGTTCCAGCAGCTCACTCTACCTTGTCTGGAGGGAAGACCTCATTTGTGCTCCTGTTTTTATCCTCCCCGTTTTAATTAAATATTATATTGTTGAAAGTAAGGATAGAGTCTGTCATATCTCTATTTGCAATGCCTAGGACAATGCCTGTGGAAATGATTTCATTTGAAGAAACAATGAAGGAAGGAAGGAAGGAAGGAAGGAAGGAAGGAAGGAAGGAAGGAAGGAAGGAAGGAAGGAAGGAAGGAAGGAAATGGAAGGGAAAGGGGGAAGAATGGAAGGGAGGAGAAAGAGAGGAATGGAGGAAGGGAGGGAGGGAGAGAGGGAGGAAGGGGAAGGAAATAGCAATTAATAGATAGGAAGAAAGGAAAAAATAGCTTACCCTCCCTCAAAAAATATTGATTTAAAAAAATAAAATCAAAACAAAGAAGAAATTGAACACAAGCCACGTCAGTTGTTATAACCCAAATTGTTGAAGATTGGGTGAATTAAATGAGCTTGGCAGCCTTCAATCAGCATGAACTATTGTTTATAATTCCTCATAATTTCAACAATTACATGGAGAGTACTGCATTAAGCATTGATGCCAGAGGCTGTACTGGTAAAGGTACATAGTACAAAAATGAATAAGGTTCCATCTTGGCCCCAAGGCCCTCACAGTTCATTTGAGGACATGTTCAGACAAACACTGTGTCAATAATGTATGACTGAGTATAGAGAAAGGAGCAGCCAATCATACCTGAGAGTAGTGCAGCATGTGGAGATTTCAAAAAGGATGTGACTCAGAAGGGAAGAGCAGGCAGGTGTCAGAGTGGACAGGAAAGAAGACGATTTCAGAGAGGACTAGGCATCTTTGGAGAATAAGAGAGAATCTGGAATGTCTGAACTTGAGTACTCTTCTTTGTTTCTTTTAGGAGCTGAGGAGTAGAGATATATTCAGATGCAGTTATTATCTCTTCTTCATATATCCTCAGGCATGTTATTTTGCCACTTTCTTTATCCATAGCAATGACACCTGCCTCCTCCATCTTTTTCCAACATCAAGTTTGCCCACTGCAATGAGCAATTCTGTGTTCCTCATTCTTACTGAAACCCCTGGCTGCAGTGAAAAAACTGAAGTTCCTGCAATTAATCACCCTGCCAGCAACAAAAGATAGGTCATAATCATCTTCTCCCACTGGAACATGCTCAGGAGGTGTGATGATAGTCTCATTGTCCTTTAAATCCTTTTAATATACTCACCCTGAAAGATATTTTGGCAAATAAGTTCTTTCATTTCTTAATACATGAGTCACCACAATTTATCATTTATACTAAAGGACTCTTCTGATCATTCTGAGAAGGAAAATGCACCCAGTTTAACTGATGGGACACCTAGTTTAGATGCTGTTAATAGTTACTGACCTTCTGTCATCTAAGTAGGCATGTTTGAAAAGGGACAGAATGCTGCCACACCATATCACTAGAACTGATGCCATTTAGCTCCCTGAGCCTCTCTCAGCACAAACTCTCCTGTATGGTCAGCAGCAGCCTATGGGTGCTTATGTTTGAAGGCTCTTTGTGGCCCTAGTGATCCCTTTGTAGAGTATGCAAGGATTAACATTGGCATAGCATCTAATATGCATCTTATTATTTGCTCAGAGTCCTTGTTACTTTCCATTTTTGCCATAATCAAAGAAGAAATGTAAGGTAATAATTCCAGCACTCTAGATAAGTTATCTCAAGGGCAGATAGCTTAAAGAGCTCTCACAAAGTAATAAGTATCTCACAAATAAATGGAGGAAAAATTATCTGAATAGAGGTAAAGTTTGAGCATGCTTAATCAGAAAATCCAAACTCTGAAGCACTCCAAAATCCAAAACATCTTAAGTATAAATTTCATGTGACAAGTGGAGAATTCCACATCAGTTTTCAGGTGATGGGTCCCATCAAATGTAGGCACTTTAAAATATTATAAAATTACCTTCAGACTACATATATATGATGTGTGTGAAACAAATGAATTTTTTTTGGACTTGGTTCCCATACTCAAGATTATGTGTGAGTATTCCAAAATGAAAACAAAACAAACAAACAAAAACATCTGAAATCTGAAACATTTCTGGTCTTGAATATTTCATAATAAGGAGTACATAACCTCTATTTTTGCCACCATTTTTTCTGATATATTTATAGGAACTAACACTGTCTACCCAAAAAGCATCACTGACAAATCATGGCAATATTTCCACATTATTCATTATTGAATATTATTCATTATTGAATATTATTCATTCAATAATGAATAATGAATATTATTCATTATTCATTATTCATTGAACCTCGGAAGTGTTGTAAAAACAGTGCTCCAGTTTCCCCACTGGGATAGGAGACATCTGGGCTCAACACAATTGCTTCCTGTAACCATTACTTTGGCCTTACTAACACATCTGTAATACAGAACTAAGAAGAGAGCAGTAAAGGTATCCAAAGTGAAACAGATCTAAATGATCTTAATTCCTTTAGAAAACTCTCCCTCCTGCCAGCCACATATTCTTATTCTGTTTACATTTTTTATCTTGTCTCTTTCTGATTATTCATAAAATTACGAGCTTCTTATATGTCAACACAAATTAACTAATATTTATTTCATCTCAGAGTAGCCATTTTAAACAGTCTCTGACTACAGAAACCACTTATTCAAACATACCAGCTCTATGCTCACGGATAACTGCTTTGGCAAGCTAACCATCCCTATTAACCTTTTTGCTGTTTCCTTCTATTATGTAAGATGTGATAGAGGAGGTAAGGAGTGGAACATAATATTTTCAACCTGTCCATTCACCATGATTTCTTTTACCTGAAGGTTCCAGAATGCTTTTTGTTTGCTTGTTTGTTTGTTTTTGTTGGTTTGTTTAATATACATGGAACTGTGAGGTAAATGCTCACACATGGATCTGCTTATTTAATTCTCAAAACAGCTTTGTAAAGTCAGTGCTATTATACCCTCATTACATAAATGAGATAATTAAAAGCTTTTAATGCATAAAGAAATTTGCCAAAAACTCACAAAACTAAGGAACGGCATCAGGATTTCAAACTAAAAAGTCTGTCTCCAAGATTTTCAAGCAGCCCATTGCATTGTCTCCCTCCAGTTACCATGTAGAGCCTGTTTTGCTTCTTGTTGGAACAGTTACTGCCTAGCACACAATATAGCCAAAGACAGTAAAGGAAACTGCTACCATAACAGAAAGATCTGAATTACTCATTCATTCATTATTTAAAGTCTCTATCCCCTCTATGGGGCCACTGTATTATCCACTGTGTGAAGATAATGCTGCATCTACAGAATAGATAAATCTGTCTCACAGGGCCTTTTTGGTCCCTGGCAACCAAATCCCTTTCCAGGTCCAAAGAAGGCAGGATATTCCCATATCTTTTCCTATCTTGGATTCAGTGCCCTTTTATGGATTAAGTCGATTGCATACTTCAGATCATTCTGTTAATGATTGGATTTAAAGGTACTTTTGCTGGATTGATTCAGACCTGTTGCTGGCTTTATTCCAGCAGTGAACTCTTGGATTCTGCTTTGCCCTTATGCCTTCCATTGAGTCTGAAAATTTCTCATAGCAGCCAGTGCAATAGTGATAACTCTGAACAACACCTTCCGATCAGTTGCTCATTTATCTAAAGTTTGGTTCCATTTCTACACATCCATGGAAGCACAAACGAAAACAATCTAAGCTGTTGAAATTATATTTTGACATTATAGCAAATCTATCTATGTATTAATTTAAATTAACATTTTAATACTAAAGCTTCAAACAAAGATGAGATTATGCTCACAGATATTATCATGCTTTATAATGTAGTCATACAACCTGTAATGAGGGTAAAATTGTTATTGGTACAGTAAGAAGCAAAATAATTCATCAAGAATATGTAATATTAATTATCTTAATCAGAATTATTAGTTTTTATAACCTATACGTCCATCTAGTTTAATCACCAAACCCCCATTCTACTCTCTAGGAAACAAGTTAGAGGGTCAAATGACGTTTAAAATCATTAGGAAAAGACTCACATAGCTTAGGAAACTCAAAAGTCTTAGTGCCTTTCTTTTTTGGTGGGAAATTTTCATTCATTTATTTTTTTGCCTTTGCATGGGATCCATGAAGGCAGTAACACTTGACTCCCTCATATACATTAACTCTCTGGGATCCATATTTGACTATGGCTTGGACTAGTCTCCAGTGATTCAGGCTCCCATCCAGGAATCTACATAGAATGTAGACTGAATAGACTCCATTAACAGTAAATCATTAATAGTAGCTAGCAACTCAATTATCAGTTAACATCAGTTAACACCCTTGGCCAGTACTATAGAAAGACTCCTGAAAAAACATACTGACAGAATTGTACCTAGGCAAAACCAACCAAGAAGCAGTTGTTATTGTCAACTCTTAGAAGAGAATTAAAGACCGTTGCACCTACTTCATGAACTTGATTGGGGCTTCATCAACTGTGGGTCCCCAATTCATCTTTGGTGTGAGTGACTTATGCTGCTAACCACTGGACTTTACAGAAAAAGCAGAGAATGGCATCAGATGTGTGCCATCTGGTATTATTATTTCTTTTTTGAGAACTAAGAGAAAATTAAAATGTTCAGAGGAAAACAATGAAGATTGTAGTTGGGGGAAAATGAAAAACACATTTTGATGTTTATTCCACTGGTCTCACGAGGCTAACTTTGAAACAAACTAATGGATGCGGTAGATTAAAAACTAGCATTAAAATAAAGAAATAGAGAAAGAAATCAAGTATTTAGACATGGAAATATACAGATCTTCAACTTTAGTTTGTACAGCTGTTTGTTTTTAAAGCATAAAACTGTTCACTAAAGTAGAGTTCTAAACCAAAATTATCATAGAAACCCATGAAATTCTTGTTCTAAAATGGCTCCATTTTCTTGGTCAGAGCTCAAATTATTCTGATCACATTAGTTTGCCTTGGATAAGTTTAGTTCCGTTGGATTATCTAATCATTTTTGCCATCTCACTTACAGAATAAAATTTGTCATTTTCACAATTTAGAGGATTTTTTAATGCCCATAATATTGTTTATAAAATGAAGTTCAAGAACATTTTCATAATTGCTTAATCCAAAGGTTTGGTTTCCTGTTTTGTTTTGTTTTTGTCCTGGAAAGAGCTATGAGTTCTAATCCTGGAAAATCTACCAAAATTTTCTGGTAACCAAAGATGATACTTTGTCCTTTCTCTATCTTCCTAGACTTTTATAATAAACAAGGCAGACAAGTTAATTATCAAATTCATATGTTGAAGTCCTCACCCCCAATGTGGATGTATTAGTAGATGTAGAAATTGGGACATTTGGAGATGATTGTGAGTTATGGAGGCCCAATGAGTTTGATTAGTGACCTTATAAATGAGGCACAAGGGAACATGGGTGCCACTTGTGAGAACACAGTAAAAAGTTGAACCAGAAAGTCATCCCTTACCAAACTCTTAAATCTGTGCACACCATGATCTAGGACTTCTTAGCCTCCAGAACTACGAGAAAAAAATGTTTCTATTATTTACAGGCTATCAAGCTGCTTTGTTATAGCAACTCAAACAGACCATAACATCTGTGGAAGAGCAAAACAACACATTCTAAGTAATAAAACACAATACTGAATTTTTCTGTGGGTATGTTTGAAGAATCTGATACAACTTCAAAGAGAGGGCTCCTGGGAAAACGTGGAAATAATACTTATTTGAATGCTCCTAAATAATTGATCATTTGTATTAAATATAAAGGAAAATACCTTTTTCTAAACAGTTTTGGAGGAACAAAAAGCTAACAAAACATCCTATGAGACTAGAGTAGACAAAGTCTCAGACAAGGGCAAGTAGAATACATTGTCAAGATTGTTCATTTCAATCTTTGCTGATTTTATTTACCTATTTATTTATTTATTTATTTTTGGTGGAACTGGGGATTGAATGCAGAGAGGCCTTTACCACTGAGCCACATTCCCAACTCTTTTAATTTTTTTTTTTTTAAAACAGGGTCTTGCTAAGTTTCTTAGGGCCTTATTAAGTTATTGAGGTTGGCCTTGAACTCATAATCCTCCTGCCTCAGTCTCCCTAGCCTCTGGGATTACAGGCATGCACACCACACCAGGCTCCTTACTGATTTAAAGACAGAATCAGGGTGCTTCATGAAGGTCCTTCAAAAATGAACATAAAACTCCTCATTTAACTTAATCCTGATTAATTTTAAGTACAACATGTCCAACTGTTAGTAATTTTGAAACATGAGCTATGTTTTCAAAAGAAAATATTGTTTTTATCATTGACCATAGACTTCAAATGTATTTTTTGTTATTTAAAAAAGAGTCTATTCCACCTAGAATCTTATTAATGATTTTTAAGATTCATCTCCTGTAAAGGAAATACACATATTCTATCTTCCACAGGGGTTCTTTTATCAGAAACAATTCCTGAATGTTCTAACACGATTAGAAATGTTAAATTAGTTACTTAAATACACACTAAACATAGCATTTCCTGAATCTAGAAATTAAAATAAGGTGGGTTGATAAGAAATTCATTTCCATGATAATCCAAAAAAGTATTATTTAAGCATTGTTTATTAATAACAATATTCTTATTTTATGAAATTATGTAAATGAGGTCACAAATTGATATACATTTGTTTTTGTTTTCTTTTAAAAAATGTCAAACAAGAGGATAGACAAAGAAAAAGTTCATGAGTTATAACCTAAAATTGGGTAATTAAAATAATGGTATCATTAATTGAGTGTCTGTGAGTCTGAGTGCGTGTCTGTGTAGGCCTGTGAGGATGTAGCTATATTAGAAACTACCTCTATCTTTTTAGAAGTATGAGAGACATACATTAAAAATTTAAGGATATAACTGGATTTAATAGAAGTAAAAGATATATTGATAATGGTATCAAGAGGAATGTTTTAAATCTCTCTTAGTCTTGCCATAGCTAAAAAGCAGATTTTGCTGTTAAAAACAACACAACACTTTAGACATTTCACACAGCCTTAGTGTTAACAGAGGCCAAAGCAAACATGAACTGAGAGGATAGTAAATGCCAGAGTTTTAAATCCTATTAAAAATAAAACAATGGAGTTGAAAATTCCATGGCTGGAGATACACCCAGTTGCCTTATTTCATAATTTGTAATTAAATTAGAGTTATAAACACATATTTTGACTTTCAAATATTCTGTTAAATATTAGAAAAAGCTAGAAATATCATTTATTGAAAATAAAATTAGTTACATGGGAATGATTTCCAGAAAAAAATAATTTGATTGCTTTAATTATACCCAACTCTGCTTGTGAAGCCAACCTAACATGGCAAGGAACCCTTCAACCTGCCTGCCTTTGATTTACAAAATAAAGTACATATGAAACTATATCATCCTTTATGGTTTTAAATTCAGTCCTGAGTTCCCTGGAGTATAATCCCTTTACTGGCAATTCTGTTACAGTAAATCCTTTGCTCTCCAAACATTGGTCAGATAAACTTACTTCCATCTCTTTATTCTCTTTCACTACAGCTCCACAAATTTGGGACCAATGACACTGAAGATTACAGTTTTTAGCAGTTCGATGAAAAAAGGATCATGTTCTAACAACCGTTTGGCATTCCTTTTCTTCTCTTCTTTCATTATGATTGTCAACCCTGTTTGTTACAATCACCTGGAAAGCTTATCAAAAACACTTACCTTAAGAAATTCTGATTTGATAGGTGTGGGATGTGGTCTAAATGGTAGTATTTTTAAGGAATTTCCTAAGGAATTCTAATGTGTAAAGAGAATTGAGAAGTACTCCTTCGCTGGGACTTAGAAGCAGAGTTGGGACTGGCTGCCTAGTTACAGATCAGGAAGCTCTGATTCCTTTCTGTGTTGGGCACAATGCTCTGAGCCTCCTCTCAATGAACCAAACACTGAGTCTGCACAAAGTAAACTAAGACAGTGCTTCTCTGACTTGTGTGTAGACAGGAATCACCTGATCATCTTATGAAAATGTAGAATTTGATTCAATAGGTCCATGCAGAGCCTGAGATCTGCATTCATAACCAGCTTTCAGAGGACACAGTAGAGGTGTTCCACAGACCACACTTTCATTAGCAAGTATTTAGGGCCAATGTGGTCCCATGATACAAGTGTGGTTGAGTTACTACCAAAAGCTATTTAAAATGTAATACTATTACAGACATGTTCAATATTTAGTTCTATATCATAGTGAAAATTTAGAAGGAAAATATTCACACTAACACTGTGTTTTAAAAGAGTTTTAATGGCATGGAACAATCAATAAAAACTACCAAGAAACAGTGAACTATAAAATTATAATTTTATAAATTATGCAAACTATACAGAGATATCCAAATTGCATTAAAATAAATAGAAAAATATAATGAAAAAAAGTTATTCCATTTGTTTACTGCAATTATGACAGGTTTTTAATTTTGATAAAATTTGCTTCACTATTTTTTAATTTTTCTATTTTCTTGCTGTTTGCTTTTATAATAAGAAAAAAAAATATTAAGTAAAATAGTGTATTATATTGGATCATATATTTCTTTCTGAAATTTGTATGAAGGGACATCTTTACATCTTTAAAAGTTAATCCAAAATAGTTTAATGTTGAGATTCCCTGGCTTTATCCAGATTTTCTCTATATATATTGACATGCATGTTTTCTACAACCACTTAAGATGAATTTCTGGTGTTCATTTTTCACTGCACATATGCAGAGTAGTTCCCTCTTTAACTTGTCCTAAAAG
This sequence comes from Callospermophilus lateralis, assembly GCF_048772815.1. Classification (NCBI taxonomy): domain Eukaryota; kingdom Metazoa; phylum Chordata; class Mammalia; order Rodentia; family Sciuridae; genus Callospermophilus; species Callospermophilus lateralis. The sequence goes on along the minus strand of NC_135310.1, from coordinate 79,937,385 downwards.
CAGAACTGACCATTTCAACTTCAAAAGAAATGGGTATTGAGAATGGTGAACAAAATATGCACAAAAATATGTAACTCAACAATAGCTCACATTTGAAAATAGGTATTTCTAAGCACATGAGGAAGAAGCAGAAGAACTAACCCTCTCAGTTCTATACTCAGGTCAGTGGGTGTAATCCAGACTTGCTCAAAAGACAAGGACAAGTTCAAATAAAATAAAACCCATTCTTACTATTGGGGGCGGGAGTGGGGGAAAAGGAAGTGGGGGAAAGGGAAGCTAAGGAAAGGTATTAGTGAGGGTGGATAAGGTCACAGCATGATAGAGTCATATATTAAACCCCATGAATGTGTACAATATATGTTAATATTACAAAAAGAAACTGCTGATGAGCTAATGGGAAAAAGAAAAGTGGGTTACATAGTAAAAAATAAATAAAAATTCAACCTTGAGCCAAAAACATCTAGGAATCTCCCTATAAGGATACCTAAGACTGAAGTTAATCCTGCTTTTTGTGCAGCTTCCTTCCTTAGTATTCAAGAATTCCATTTAACTCAGTCCTTCCATATCATTAAACTTTCTCTTATCCTTCTGTTTATAAATATGACATTCAATACATCCATAAACTAATTGTCAATTATGATTTCATAAAAAAATCACCTGGTAAACTTTGAAAAAAATGCTTGCGGGCTGGTGTTGTGGCTCAGAGGTAAAGTGTTTGCCTGGCATGGATGAGGCACTGGGTTTGATCCTCAGCACCACATAAAAATAAAATAAAGATATTGTGTCCACCTATAACTAAAACAATAAATATTTTTTTAAAAATGTTTGATGCTAGACCTTACCTACAAAACTTGAATCATTCTCTGCAAATAAAGCAAGGACATGAGTATTGGTGGGGTTTTGTTTGTGTGTTGTTGCTTTTCCCCCCAACTCTCCAGGAAATTCTAATGTGAAATAAAAGTTGGGATCGCCAAAGATAATTTTCCATCTTGGCTCACAAGTGCTTTGAACAAAATGAAGCACCATGGGGTATTGCCATTATAATAATGATCAACAATGTAAGATAAAGTAATGGAATGATTTCAGGTATTAATTATGGACCACAGAGAAGGAAGATTACCAGAAAGAAAAGAAAAACCCAATTTTGACACCAGTTCAGCCTCCTGGAGGCTTCTGATGTTGGGCAAAATAAAGTGGCGCACTTCTCACCTGTTTGTGATGGTAATTCTCATTTATTTTAATTTCCTGGGATTTTTATTTACTTTATCCAATAAGTGTATGCCCTTCTATTCTATCTAAATTTTCCAGATGATCTGGACCTCTGACTATGCATGACATATAAGACTGGGGCTAAAAGGAATATTTTTTATAATATTTATAATATACATTACCCAAATTTCCAATAAAAATGATCAAGTAGTCATTATAAGCATCTTATCTAAGTCAGGTGTTTGCCCCTGACCTTTCTGTCAAATCTAACCAAGAAACCCTACAGTCTTCAGTTTTCCACCCCAAGGCAATCTAATCTTTTTCACCTGCCTCATGTACACTCTGGTCCTTCCCTAAAAGTTCAATTTTTCTTTTCTTTTCTTTATTTTATTGTTCAAAACATTACAATGCTCTTGACATATCATATTTCATACATTTGATTCAAGTGGGTTATGAACTCTCATTTTTACCACGTGTACAGATTGCAGAATCATATTGGTTACTCAATTTTTCTTTTCAATTTGATTTTACGTTTTTCCAAAGTAGTTCCACTAGAGAAAATATAGGACTTCCAGTTATTTTTGAATTTCAAATAAAGAACAAATAATTTGGAACGTACTCCTAATGTAAAATTATTCCTCATTTACCTAATATTTAAATTTAACATCCAGTTTGGGTTGCTCTTGTTTTTTTTTTTTTTTTTTTTTTGTTTCTGCTTTTGTTTTGCTACTCTGGTAATCATATACGAAATATATCCTAAAATGCAGCAGAACATTTGGTAAATTTGCTTGGCATTTGAATGAGGTAGATGAAAACCAAGTAATGTCACATCCCAAATTCAACTTACCAATCAAATCCAAAACTGGTACATCTCAATGTCTAAGCTTTTAATTTAAGACTTGAGGGGAAAATGAAAAGGCAATCTTTGTAGAAATCAGTCTGAGTTTGCATTTAAAAAATCAAACACACAATATTTTGATTTTGAAAATGTAATTATCAACATGACGTTTTTTTGTAAAGGTTCTTGTAAATTACTTTTCCATTCAGTTAAACAAAAATTGCAGAAGTCATCTGTTAACCAGTGAGATTTATTTTTAAAATAAAAACAAAAGGAAAATAAGACCATGAAGATAACATTCCATTTGCTTCAATTTGTTTTCTACATGGACCCAGAATGAAAATTTGGGTCTTCAAGCACTTAAGTTCCTAGTTTTAGTTATTTATTAAATAACTTGTCTAACAGGTTTTTAGCCTTAATTTATTTTACATTTTTTCCCCATAATTTCAGCTCTGTCTTTTTAAGAAGAGACAGAAATTCGCAAGATTTAGTTACAGGATGATACAGAATCAAGTCATTAATTATTTTCCATGTCCTGCCCCCATGGTACCACAAGTCCCCTGCCCACTCAGGAAGCTCTACAGGTGTATAATTTACACAAACAGAAACGACAAAGTTCAGCATCTCTATACTTTATAAATAGATAAGAAAAGAGAGACATCAACTGAGGAGTAGCTAGCCCTGGCCACATAGCCAGCCATACAAAAAACATGAGTGTCATCTATCATCAAAACCCTCTGAAGATTAATGCATACCTAGCAAGAAATTTATATAGAATATTTATGGTAACACAGTTTGTAGTAGGAAAACAAACAAAATGAATTCAAACAGAAAATGTTAATATACATTTACAGAAAAATAAATAAGTAATATATGTCATATAATGAAATTCTAAAAAACAATTGAATTTCATGTAGATCACAGTGTTGATCAAAGATATGATCACAGTGTTGATCAAAGATAAGCAAGACACAGTATAATTATGCTAGTATAGATCTCAAAAGTATATAAAATAAAATATTTAAGTTTACATAATACAATAAAATCATTTGGAGATAAGGAATTAAAAAAATACAGGTAACAACTTTGCAAAGAGAACATGATACACAATAGGCTTCAAAGTGATGGTAATGGCCTGTTTACTAATGTAGGTGGTGGTTTCTCTATCATTTTTTATACCATCTATTGTATTTCATAAATACTTTTATCACTGTTTCAAAATCCATTATAAAATTAATAATAATGGGCAAACTTCCTTTTCACAGGAACAATTTTATTTACTTTTGCAAGATCTTTTTTAAACTTATTTTAGTGAATATGTCTACAGTACACATTAAGAGCTCTATTTATACCCTTTTTATTGGCAGCAAAAAGATGCAAAAATAAAATGAATATAATTTAAATATCATTGACTACTTAATTTTTTTTTTCCAAAGGCCTTAAAAAATGAACATGGGAGAGTTCTAAGTTAAGGAATGATTTTTCCCCCTTAACTTATGAAAGAAACTTGATCATAGTCCTAGACTAAACATAAGTAATAAGAATAAATCATTGAGTAGAAGAAGGAATGGAAGATAAAGTGCCTGAAAAAAGGATGAAGTAGTCTTGAACAAACCAGAAAAAGACAATATAAGAAGGATGCGTTTGTAGAAGGACAGGATACTCAGAGAGAGCAACCCACATGGGTCACTGAAAATGAAGTTTGATAATTTGAAGTTTTCACAGAGTTGATGAAAGAAACAAGAAAGAGATATGACAAGTACAACATTTAAAAGGTTTAAAAAGTGATTTTGATAATCCAAGTTATCATAATGGATTTCTTGGTACATCCCTGCAAAACTTGGAAATGTTTACCCGATATTTTTAGAGAGAGAATTTCAGCAATGGTCCAGGATAATTTAATATGGGGGTAACCATGAAGGAGGTATGTATAGGTCAAATAATCAATCATAGTGTATATACAATCTTCAGAGGGAAAAAAGTATCAGTAATGAAAGAAGAAAAGGGTACTATTGAATAATAAAGTTGAAGGATATGAATATAGTCAAAGACCAGACATAGTGGAGTAGGTTGATGAGAGCCATGGAAGGATATGCATCAGGCATTACGCTCAGAAAAGACATTTATGTTGACAGTGGTGGAAAAATTGAGACTTATGAAAACTAGTGGGGAGGACTGGGGATTGGACAGCTGCAGTCAATTGATAGATGTTTATTGCCATTAAATAGAGCAAGGAATAATAAAACTATAATCATCCACAATGAGAGTTGGTAAACTTTTTAAATTGTTTTCAAACTTAAGAGAGCAGGTCATTATGCCCCACATTGACCAGCCACTAGCTGTGTAACTCCCCCAGTGAGGGAGTATAATCTTTTGAAAGGCAGATACTTTGCCTGAAGGAAATTCTTTCAGGATGGATTCACTTAGGAGCAATCAGCAACTCAAACTCACACTCCCCACAGCTTATGGAATGAGTGCCTTGGTGTTCAACTCACATATTGGTGCATCTAGTACAACTCATCCCCATTCTTTTTTTTTTTTTTTTTTTTTTTTTTTTTGCTTCATGTACCAAGTTTACCACATCTGGGTAGAGCTTGTCCAAACTTCTGGCTCTTTGTTCTTTGGGTGGAAATTTCTTAAAGTATGACTATTGGAATGAACTATAAAACTGTCCACTGCACCTGAATTCAAGCCATAGATAACACTCATTTTCTTCTTCCTCTACTTCCTCTTCCAGATTTTGCTCACCCTTGTCTAGGATCCCTATGGGTCTGAGTGGCTAACTTGGTAGGATTATTCAAACCTCATCCCTAAAGAACCTATATTTCCTGCTCATCACCCTCTTCTTAGGCTGCCATATTGTCCATTTATCAGGGAAGAGATTCGATAATAAATCACCTGGGTGGCAAGCCTACCATAGATGATCAAGACCAATTATCCCTGACAGAGTGATGATTTCTCTTTTTGCATGCTTGTCTTTTGAAGTCTGAAGTGCTAAGATAGCAACCACATTTTCAAATTTAATGGTTTTCTTATTTTTTTTTATTCTGCTGAAAGCATTATTCTGTAAGAATCAGGACATCTATACTTATAGAAGTGAAAAATTTTTAAAGAATCACTGGAATTGATGATAAGTGGGTTTTGTTTTTGCATCTCAAACCAATATATTTCATCAATGGAGACACAGCACCATAAAATGATCATAAATTTGGTTGAATAATGCTTCCTACAGAATGCCATCTTATCTACTGCCCTGGGTGTTATCGACCCTGGCTGTCACCTCAGCTACATATTTAAAAGATGCTTCTATCTTTCTAGCACGTCAACAGCTTAAAGTATGTTATGGAACATGACTAGAAAAATATATGATTATATACTCACTCTCACATCTCATTTTTTATAAATCAGATCTCTCTTGGCCTGAATTGATATTATGCAATATTTCTTGTTAGTAGTACAAAAAAATGTATCCCTTTCATGGTAAGTAGGTCCTCAGAGATGGGAAAAGAAAGCCCATATCTAAAATATATATTGATTCAATATGGAATCCTTTCTCCTTCCAGGATGGTTTCTCCACAGGATAGTAACATATCAGATGTTCAGCATTAGTCTCTATTTTTGGAAGTTTTAATGCACAGCAATATGGTAGCCAGATCTGTCGTGAGTGAGTTGGGTGTGTTAGACACATGCACAGCATCCATGCCTATCACCAAGATAACACGCCCATAAGCTTATTGAGACAGAACTAAATTGAATAAACCAAAATGATATTGGCTGAGCATCATTTGACCACAGAAGCATTTTCTTTTTCTCTTTGGTTATTTCATGCCTCTTCTTTAATGTAGCCTTTCTTGAGGAATGTATTTCAAAGATTTTTATACTTCATGCCAGTTCCCATAGTTCTATTCAGTCTGTCTTAGTCCATTCAGGATGCTATACAAAATACCATAACTCTGTGTCTTATAAACACAGAAATCTATTTCTAACAGATATGAACATTGAAAAATCCGAGATCAAGTTACCAGCAGATTTATTGTCTCTTGATTTGTAGATAGCCATCTTAATATGTCCTCACCTGGTGGGAGAGGCAAAGAAGCCCCCCAGTGCCTCTTTCAGAAGAACATCAATCCCACTCATGAGGGTTCTACTTCTAAATACCATCATACTGGGATTTATTTCAATATATGAATGTGGAGTGGGAGATATAAACATTCATTCTTCAGCACTGTTTTAAATGTAGGTTTTATTATTATCAGAGTATAGCGAGACCAACATCAGCAGACAAATACCATTGGAAACATGTTATACTCATAGATTCCAAGAGAATGGGTTATGCCAAGACAAATGGGAGCCACACAAAGAAATCCTGACTGATGTCAGTCAGGAGAGAGAATGAGGGGAAAAGTGGTAAGAGCTTTTCATGCCATTTCCATGTGAACAAATAGTTAAAACAGGATAAGAAGGCTTAGGACTGGCTATTTTGAATAATTTCCATGATCTCTGTGAAGTAGGGGCTGCCCCAAGTTTTCTGGTACCCATCTAGTGCTAGTTGTCTGCTCTAAGAAGATTAAGGCAAAGGAAGAGAGGCCAAAAACATAGGAGTCTTAATATCTTGACAAAGTTTGCAGTCGAGGGCTCCACATTTTCAGGCCCTTTCAGATTGTTTCATGACACAGGTAAAGAGTTCTACATTTTTTCCTGGAGCAAAAGTATAAATACAACATCTTGGCTGTCCTACATTAATTCAAATTGCTTCCATTCTTCTTCCTTCCTACTGAAAACAACAGATTTACCAGACTAATAAACCCATGTCTAACATTGATCTGCTGAGAAGAAATACTGTGTCCTAATATAGCAGCTGCAATTGGGGATACTATTTGCCTAAATTTGTAGCTCATGTCTGAGTTTCTGTCATCTGCTCAGATCCATTATTTTTTTAAAAACCAGACTGGTGACTTGAATAAAGATATTGGAGCCATCATAGTAGAATTTTTTTGAAATTTTTAAAATAGCATTATGCTCTGACTTTTTTCTGAGATACAATGTTTTACAATAATAATTATTATTATCTTGGCTGTGGGTGAGCGTGAAAAGTAGAAAAGCATCTGTTTCAGAGCTTCCATTATGCTTTCTCTACTATGGTAGCTCTAATCTCTCAGAATAAGTATATCAGTCAGCTTTATATTACTTTAACAATTACTTTTTACAATCAATTTATGAAGAGAAAAGGGTTTATTTTGACTTGCAAATTGGAGGTTTCAGTCTATGGCTGGTTGGCCTCATTGCACTTATGTCTATGGTGAGGCATAATGGGTGTATATGGCAAAGAAATCCCACCATCATGCCAGGTACAAAAAAGACAGGATAGGAAGTGAGGAGAAAGGGGAAAAAAAAACAAGAGAGAGAAATGAATTACAGTAGATAGGGTAGAGAGAGAAGATGGGAGGAGAGGGGAGGGGAGGGGAGGGGGGATAGTAGAGGATAGGAAGGGCAGCAGAATACAACAGACACTAGTATGGCAGTATGTAAAAAAGTGGATGTGGAACCGATGTGAATCTGCAATATGTATACGGGGTAAAAATGGGAGTTCATAATCTGCTTGAATCAAATGTATGAAATATGATATGTCAAGAGCTTTGTAATGTTTTGAACAACTAATAAAAAAAAGAATCAAAAAAATTAAAAAATAAAAAAAAATAAAAAATAAAAAAAAAGACAGGAAGAGGAAGGTGCTAGGGTTCCAACACTCTCTTCAAGAGGAGACTCCCACTGACTAAAAACCTTCCACTAGGCCTCATCGACATTCTAACATCTCCTAATACGTGCCACGGGTTGGGAAATACATCCTTAACACATGGGCCTTTGGGGGAAAGTCCAGATCCAAACAGAAGTGATAAGAATCCAAAACAGTTATTCTGCCAGCTACCAAATGTGTCTGTTCCAACTGTAATTTGGGAAACTGGGAAAATAATTGCTAGATAGGTATATGGACCCAGTGATCTAAATCTTTACCAGGGTTTCATATTTTTCATATTTTAATATAATCATCGTATTCCTTACTCTCAAACAGAGAATGTGGTGATAATGGATCCCAAGATCCATCAGATCACAACTTAAATCTTGCATCCAATGAAGCTCAAAACATCTGAACGTTGTTAATTGTAAAGGCCATAATTTGCCTTGGGGGATTATTATACTTGTCTGTCATGGCATCCCAAATTTCTTCCTCATGAAGATACAATCTTTCCTTCAGGCAGGGATTTCGGTTCTAAAAGCAGAGTTAAATCTGAGAATTAGACAAATTATTATGATATTTTGTTGGAATGACTTTCCAGTAATTTTTAATTTTTTTCAGGTGCATACCTGCTACAAATGAAGCAATATTCTTATTGTATGCATTGATCTTGTCCCTAGAACTATTATATTCTATACAGTCTCCATATGTCTCTATAGAACAAGTGCCTTAGGTTGTCCCTAAGACCTTACTGCCGATTATGATCTTTGTACTTACATTGCTTGATGCTATCTACCAGCCTTTCCACTATTGGGAAACTCAAAACTGTGTAAAACCCCTGTTCTATAAAGAATGTTCATCACCAAGCTGTTCAGAATTGTTGGTGCACCCTCATCAGAGAGTTTCTTAGAGGAGTTTCTCCTAGGTTTGTAAACAGAACACTAGAGTTTTCTATCCTTGAAGGTCCACTTTTACCAACATGCTCACTTGTATGAACCTCTAAATTCCTTGCTCCATCCCCAGCCACAGTAGTTCCAGTATCTCTAATTTATTTGAGGATCATCAGTTTTTTAAGATTAAAAGAATGGTGGTATGTTTTCACTGTTTCTTACAGTCCTTAATGGGATAATAAAGTACAAATCATGAGTAAGTGCTCCAATATTTATCCAATCCATACCTTGATTCAGCACCCACAAAATCTAAGCCCATAAACACTCTCCAGGCTCCTATTGGTACATAAGGGCTAGTTCTGCAGCTCTTCTATTTAGTCTCAGCACTTCTTAGACAGGAAAACATTGCCACTTGGCTTTAGTTATTTTTTTTTCTGATAGCAAGTAGGTAATGGGTATAGATTCTGAAAGAATATATATTATTTTTTTGAGACAGAAGATAATTTTTTCAGTCCCATTGTATATCTGCCTTAAAAGCCTTTGACATATGTTGTCAAATATATGCCAGAAATGTTAGAGCAGTTTACACTCTTACTGTCAGTGAACTAGAAGACCTGCATCCCCCAAACCATGTCAATCTTGTAATAATATTAATCCTAAATTTTGCTAATTTTGAATATATCAATTTATGTTTATGTATATTTTTAAAATATTTTCTCCCTTTTTTAAGTTGCCCATCTAAATTCCTCAAAAAGTTTACCAATAACAGGAGAGTTATGTAAACTCTTCTCTGAATATCCCTTCCCTTTAGGAGTTGAAGGGAGGGAGCCATAACCAGGAAGAAGCCATGCTCTGGAGGAGGAAAGGTAGGCAGATAGTGCTACTATTGCACGTGCTCGCATACACACACATACACACACATACACACAAACACACACACACAGAGTTTTCGAAAGAGTATCTATTTTTGTTTCATATATTTGGCTTCTTCTTAAAATGCTATTTCAGGTAAGAGTTCAATAAAGCAACTTTGAAAATCACTAACTCTTGCACAACCCCTCAGTGTTTTAAATGAGGAAGAAAAAGCTAGGGCCCCTGGGCATCCAAGTGGAGACCAATGCCAAGGCTGCTGCCATCAAAGCAGGTACTCATCTCTACTCTGCTGTTTCAAGATATTTTATTTTTTGACTGCCCATCCAGAAAATAGTCCAAGATGATTCAAGCATAAAAATAGGGCAAGGACTCTACCCTTAAAACAAGTTTTTCCTTTGAGGAAGGGATTGCAGATCTTTTAATAAATCATTTATACCACACATCTTCAGCAGCTTGCCTTCCTGTTCTGTGGTTCTTATCATGAAGATTACTATAAACCCTTTACTTCAAATAGAAGGAAAAGATTAAATATACTGCCTTGCTTTTCTAGCTGTTGTGTACTGGGATTCACCTTTCTCTTGCCTCTTCTAAATATACTATCTTCTAAATATACGATCTAACTAGGGCTCAATACATAATTTATCAAATTATGATTTACTTTGAATTTGAGGAGTATCAGATTGGTTATTTCGTCGCTGGCTATTATCAGAGAAGAAAATACCTTTCTATTTCAGGTTTTACATTGATTCAGCAATTATTTTCAGTTCATGTACTTTTGCCCTAAAGCAGTTTCAAGAGAATCCACTTTTAAACATCAAAAGGGAATAATGATGAATATCTGAAAATTAAAGTTCAGAACTATCAACATGTTTTGCACTCTAAAAGTAATCTTAATTATTTCTAGTGTTTCCACTATTTTATTATCTGCTTCCATAGCCAACTGAACATCCCTTGAACAGATGTCCTAAGGTCAAGCTAATGATTATTTCTAGGAACTTTTCATACTTCACCTTAAATTTGTGATAAAGTGCAAATTTCATTTGAGCTAGTTTAAGGAGTTTGTTCCATAGAAGCAAAAGAGATTGTATCAACCCTATCAAAAATTCATCTTATTTAATAGTTTATATCCTGTGATCTACAACCATCATTTATTGTGAGCTCTGTGTTAAGAAATTTATATGGACCATTTAATTTAATACTCACAGTAATAAGTATTTAGGTAGGTTAGGGACTGTTATTTCCATTTCATGGATGCATAGAGTCTTAAAGAGGGTGAATTTCAAAACAGGATTTAGATCAGGATTTTTTTTTTTTTTTGTCTCTAGGGTTCAATTTCAATTGTTGCCATCCCCTTTTATAGAATAAAAATAATCTCAAATTCAGTGCCATATTTTATACATAATAGTATCAGGACATAAAACTATAAATATTTCACTTGCTTTCTGTTTTTATATGATTGGCAAAGAACTTAAACACTGCTTTTCATTTGCTTGTTTCCATCCAGCTATTGACTATTATGGTTTCTATTTTAAATAGTCATGTTTTAGTTTAAGTTTTTGAGACATGGAATCTAATTGACCCATCTCATTTTTGGTGCCAGGTCACAGGTCTCCACAAGCATGACTTGCACTGACTTCACAGCAAGAGTCAGCAGGATTGCTGACAATTCCACAGAAAAGTAGAGCCCCATGATCTGCTTCCATAGCTAACTGAACATCCCTTGAACAGATGTCCTAAGGTCAAGCTTATGATTATTTCCAGGAACTTTTCATACTTCACCTTAAATTTGTGATAAAGTACGAATTTTATTTGAGCTAGTTTAAAGAGTTTGTTCCATAGAAACAAAAGAGATTGTATCAACCCTATTAAAATTTTATCACTTCCATTTTTGCATATTAAAATGTATACAGAACTATTATCTTGAAATTTTCATCCTGAAAAAAATTATGGGTTTTTCTTAGAAAAGGGTAGTTAAAACATGCTTCGCTTCTATGAAAACATGCTACCGAACCAAATATAGACAAAAATAAATAAATGAGGGCACTTATAAGAGGCAATAGAAGAAAAGGAAGTAGGAGAAAGTTGGAAAGAAGGACTTCTTTTTCCTTTTTCTTATTTTCACAAAGATTTAGGTTTTAGGTAGGAAAGTCACTCTAAACTGAAACACTCTATAGTACTTAAGTGGTATATCTGAAGTTTCACTCTTTAGGTTCAAATTTTCGCTTTAATACAATTAACTAGATGTCCTAGAAACAAAATATTTGGAACAACCAAGGAACAACATGATTTCTTTGTGTTTTATTTCTCATTCTTAAAATAACTTTCTGTTTTTAACTAGTTGCCTTAGGTTCTATTAAAAAAAGACCTTTTAGGTGTTCAGGGTGACTAAGCAAATACATAGCTCCAGTTAGCATTTACTATGTACTACCATTAGACAAAGACAGGAGGAGAATCCTAAATAGCTGTGATCTGGATAAGATGTCTAAGGACAAGACAACTGAAATTTCTTGCTCAGTTTCCCGAGATGTTCCACAATCAAGTTTGAGGAGCCTGGTAGTCCTAGACCATAATATAAATGTCATTTCTCCATCAGAAAACCCTAAAATTTTGAATTCTTTATCTCTTTTTTCAATTTCCAATGAAAAACAACCACTTAAATGTCCAATATACTCTGGAATTGACTCTTACTTGGGCAAAAAGAGTGTGCAGTGATTCAAGACAGGGGACAATCTGACTTTGGGGCCAAGATCTCTGGGGTTGGTGTTACTAATCTATGATCTAGAATTACCCAAGTTCCTTATCCTGGCTTGTTATCCTGTTGGGTTCTGAGTTCCAAGTGCTTGCTTAATTTGTCTAGTGGTAGGACCTCACTACCTTGATTATTACTAAACATCTAATTATGGTTCCTTCTTGGCTGCCTGAGTTCAATCCTATTTGATGAACTAGAGTCACCTTAGGGTACTCCAAATTAGGACTGGTTTGAAACATCCAGAGTTTGCTGTCTGGGTTTCAGCTATTTCTCTGTCAACTGAGGCTCCTGGTCAGTTCTGTTTGGTCCTGCCACCCTAAGTCTTGTTATTATTATACCCAACACTCACCACTTTGGGAACAGATAAATAGAGAAATGTCAGGACAGGAACAAAAACCAATCCTCACAGATTAACTGCTATGTTTAAGAGATATATTGGGTACTACAAATGTGCATATGTGTCTGAATGTGTGTATGTCTATTTAATCCTTATTAAGACCTATGATATGAGTATTATTAGTTGCATCTTAAAAATGACAAAACTGAGGCTCAAATCATATATGGTTTACCGAAACAAATATAAAATGGGCACACAGTGGAATGTCTGGCTCCTCTGAAATTTCTACCACTGCGGACCTAGTACAATCGCATTTGTGACAGCACCCTTAGTCATTAGATGTTTGTCTTCATACTTGACTTGTTTTCCTTCACTGCTTTGTGGAAAGAACTGCTTATGTGGTTTGTCTGTCACGTTTTTATAAATAAACCTTGGCTATTGAAATGAATCCCATTTTCTGGAACCCACCACCGACTGGGTCACAAGTTACACAGATTTGTCCTGAACTTCTTGGCTTTCATTTGAGACGGAAGGTAAAAGCGCACAATGGTTAAAAGCTTTGGGGCTAGGCAAATATGGATTCAAGTTCTGGCACAGGCACCGAGTAGTGTGTAACTTGGGTCTAATTACTTCTCACTTTGTGAGACTCTGCACGGAAAGCTCTCAACAGGACCTGTGAAGTGTTGAAGAGTCAGCTTTTGGTAAACATCAAGTACAGTGCTGCTACTATTTTATAATTATATCCATTATTATCATGTTCTCCCAATGCACCCACCTAATCCTGAATGGAGGTCAAGCAGAGAGTGGGGCAAACAAAAGTTAGTGAAGCAACACAAAAACTCAAGGCTAGAAACAAAACTTCTTTCTCTCTTTTCCTCAGTTCCTGTTCTCAACTGCCTATATCAAGAAAAGGAAACACATGGCAATGGAAGGCTTGAAGCCTAAAAAGGAGAAATCATAGACTCCAATTCTTTCCTAAGAATTCGATTTATCTATAGTAAATAATCACTGTAAAAGAAGGGAAGAAAGAATGAGTAATGGACTTTAATACAGAGGTTATGTGAAACCAGATTAATGAATGGAAGGTGCGTCAAAATTTACTAATGAAATGAAAAAAACTTTCCCCTGAATTATTGATTAAGACCTGGTGGCATTGTCATATTTCATATCACACTAAATTTACCTGCAGTGCCATGGGCACTTTTCACTCCATTATTTTCTGGCAGAAAGCAGTCTAAATTTATGTTTTAAAAATAAAGGGTATATTATCTTAATAGCTAACAATGTAACTCTAAATAAACATTGCAAAGTGCCCTACTCTTATATAAGGTCATCTACAAATCTCATCCATTTCTTATATTGATTACCTATAGCTTCACCAGTGAATGGTGAGTACAAAAACTAAAAAAAAAAAAAAAAAAAAAAAAAAAAAAAAAAAAAAAAAAAAAAAATTAGTGCATGAGAATTGACTTGGGTTCCTATTATCACAGTGCTTTGTGTCCTGAAACAAATCAAGTAGTGTCTCTGCCCTCATTTCTCATCAAAAAACAAAACAAAACAAAAACAAGAATTCCAATAGTTTTAAAGTTAATATGTCATTGTCCCAAACATTATCTCATTTCACGAAATAGCCTCCTCTTAGCTTACCTCCTTTGGTTGCTGCAGTGCTAAAACAATTCTTTTTAAGGTATGAAAAGCTTCATAAAAGTTAGAGGCCAGACAAATGCATGCAGTAAAAATGGTTTCACAATTAGAAAATACTGCAGAGAGAAACCAGGTTTCCAATGCTTAATGAGACAGTGTTCTGAAACCATTAACACAGATCTCCACTGGATATTTTAGCTAATGAGCACTTAATTCATACTGCTAAATTTGTCACCAAGCCAGCCACCAGCTTTTGGTAACACAGAAGGCAAAGCTGCCAAATGGGGAGAGCCTCATCAGCTCCTCGCCAAACACAGCCCCTGATTGGCTCATTCCAAAGGACAAAAAAACAAAACAAAACAAAACAAAAAAAAAAAAAAAAAACAAAAAAAAAACTGTAGCTTTGTTCCAAAGAACCCACAGATGCAGAACTGCTTTTCCTTTTACATTTCCCACTGGTATAATAAATAGTAACTTTTTACCAACCATGCATAAAGCACCATACCACACACATCTATAAGTATTTATTTTTGAGATTTACTAAGAAATATGTAATTTTTGAAAGGGCTCAATGTTTTTGAATTCTCATTTGTTTCTAAGCTTATGAATTAAAAACATTTGTATAATAAAATAGGCATTTGAAAAGTGCATTTGACTCTTTGGGGGAAAGATATCAAATTTTCACCAGTGAATATGATGTTAGCTATGGCCTCATCAATACAATCTTCATTGGGTTGAGGAACAGTCCTTTTATTCCCATTTTTAAATTTTTTTAAAAAATTATTTATACATAACAGCAGAACACAATTTGATACATCATATATATTGCAGTATAATTTTTCATTCTTCTATGCTAAGAGAAATAAGCCAATCTCCCCCAAGAAACAAAAGCTGAATATTTTCTCTAATATGTGGGTACTAATTCACAATGGTTGGGGAAGCCTAGGGAAGAACACATTTACTTTAGATTAAGTAGAGGAAAGTGAAGGGAAAGAAGGGGCTATGGGAGTAAGAAGAATAATAGAATGAATCTATTCTGATTTTGTTCACAGTTTTCAACCTGAAAAGGAATGAAGTTATAGCAATTATGCTTTTTTTTTGCATTTATTGTGATGATCATGTTTTATTCTTCATTCTACTAATATACTGGATCACATATATTTACTTTTATATGTTGAATCATCCCTGTGTCCTAAGATAAATTCTATCTGATGAGGGTAAGTGATTCTTTTAAAGCACTGTTTAATACAGTTTGAGCATTTTGTTGAGATCCAACACAATCCTTTTGAAAATGCCTCTGTCATTCTTCAATAGAGGAAATAATCCTCAAGTTCATGTGAAACCACAAAAGATCCCAACTAACCAAAGCAATCTTATGTAAAAATAATAAAGCTGGAGGCATCAAACTACCTAATTTCAAAATATATTACAAAGTAATTATAATAAAAACTGGCATAAAAATAAACACATCAATTAATTGAATCAAACAGAGAACCCAAAAATAAACCCATGCATCTACCATAAATAAATTTTCAACAAAAGTGTAAAAAATGTAAAATAGTCATCTACATACAGAACAATACAATTGGAACCCTCACCCATACACAAGAATCAACTCAAAATTGATCAAAGAGAGAAACGTTAGATTGATACTAACACTACTAGAAGAAAACATGGGAAAAGATGCTTGACATCAGTATCAGGGATGATTGCTTGGATATTACCCTAAAAGCACAAGCAAAAATAGGACCTGACTAGACATTTCTGAAAAGACAATATATGAATGGTCAAGAGAAATATTTTTTAAAATGCTCAACATTATTAATTATCAAGGAAATGTAAATTAAAATAATAATGAGACATCTTCTCATAACTCTTAGAATGACTAGTATCAAAAATGTGAATGATGAATATTGACAAGTATGTGGGAAAAAAGGGAATCCCTGTACACTCTTGATGAGAATGTAAATTAACAAAACCATTTTAGGAAACATTATGAATCTTCCTCACAAAAGTAAAAATAGAATTATCATATAATCTAACAATTCATCTTAGATCTTGTATCCAAAGGAATTGAAATCAGTACATTGATGAGATAGCTGCATTCCCATGCTTACTGTGATATTATTCACAACAACTCAGAAACAGAAAAAAAAAATAAGTGTCTATCAGTAAATTAATGAGTTTTAAAAATGCAGTGTGTATACAAGTAATGGAATACTATTCATTCATAAATGGATGAAATTCTCCATTTGCAACAGCATGGGTGAATCTAGAGGACATTATGCTAAATGAAATAATGGACAGACACATAAAGGCAAATATTGCATAATCGCACTTATATGTGTAATCTGAAAAAGTAAGTCATAGAAGTAGTGTATAGACTGGTAGTAAAAGAGACTTGGGGTGGTGAGCAGGGAAAAGAGAAATCCCAGTCAAAGTGTATAGCACTTTAGACAAGCCTAAGTTGTGGTAGTGTGTTGCATAGAAAGGTGCCTATAATAATAATAATGTTTTGTATATTTTAAAGTTGATAAAAGAGAAAACTTTCAATGTAACCAAAGAAATAGTATGTAAGGTGATGGATGTTAATTAGCCAGGTTTGCCCATTCCATAACAGACAGTCATATGGAAACATCTCCCTGTGCCTCCTAAATACATATATTTGTTTTTTGCCAATGACAAACAGAATAGAATACTTATATGTTGTTATTTGACTAGTCAAGACAGATTAGCATCCAAACCCTGGAGAAAAGCTTAGCTTTAGACAGAAAGAAGATTTCTCTTTACATCAAGGGTGGAGGAGAAAGGAGGTCAAAGGGATAAGCTGGAGATATTCCAATCAGACAACTTCTGTATTTCTTGTGCTTGGGGTTGGGGTGGAGGAGAGAAAAGAAGAAGTTTGAAGAAAGTAAGAAAAGCATGAAGTAGTTGTTATTGTGGGGAAGAGAGAGGAGATTGAGGGAATCTTAGAATTTTAGTCTCTAGGCACCAAACTCTACTTAGAATGAGACCACAAATTTTACAAGACCCATCTGAGAAACTACTTAATTCTACTAGAACTTATTGGGCAGTTCTGGACTAGAGTTGTGATTCTCCTAGGTAGGCATCGCAGAAGGCAGGTGGGGCGAGGATGCTAAAGATGATTATTTATTTAGAAAATAAATGACAAATGGTGTGATTGGGGCATTGGAAGCTTACACTAGCTATAAACCAGTCTTCAACACACAAATCCACATTGTTCCTCCTAATATTATTTTCATTTTAAAAAATTAAAAATTTAAAGGTCTCAAAAAGTAAGACTTGCATATCAAATATCATTCAACTAGTAATCATTGGACTAAGACTCACCCAACATCAAAATTAACTCTAAGTGACCCCAAAACCCAGGTATATTAATATGCCTTAATGAAAGTAGGGAGTAGAGAAAATACGTTTCTATAAAATTCTGTCTTCAGAAAATATACAAAGAATTTGAAGACACAAAGAATTAGAATGACTAAAATGAATTGATCAAGATTGAGGACATTATTAATTCCAAATGGGATTTTTTCAAACAATAATATTTAACAGCTTTGTAAAACTTTAGAGAATCCAAAGGATTTTTATAAATGTTATCTTAGTGATCAAAACAATTGTATGAAGTAGATATTTTGTCATTTATACTTTCATTTATGCTTTATGGGTTCCAAGAGTTAAGGGATTTATTCAGCTTACTAATCAGTGGGTTTTACCCTTTTTGTTTTTATTTGTGAAAGGCCTTGGAAAACTCAAAATGATTACAAATGCATTTTTTGCAAGTTTATGTTTCACATATGAATTTAACACAGTGAAAAGGTACAGTCAATCTGAATATTTTTCTGTTTTCCTAGCTTTTTTCTTTTTCTTCCTTGTTGTTGTTATTGTTGTTGTTGTTGATTTGGTTTGGTTTTTGTTGAGACAATAAGGAAAACATAGTACTAGAATCATCTTTTCTTTTGAACTCTTGGAGTGAAAATCTGCTTACTTCATATAAATCAGATGGAGTTGACATTGGAAGATAGTCCAATATCTCTCTCATGTGGAGATTTGGCTAATTTTCATTTTCCTTTTCTGTGGAGGTCACACTGTAAAATTCTTGCAGATTGTCTTCATTCTGAAAGCATCTGACCTAAGCTTGCCCACTCCCTTCAGATTCTGGACACTTCTATTGTCTTATTACTTAGCAAACGGAGATATACAAAAGTAAGAAAATCAGGAGGATAGATTTATTAGTGTTTCTCTGTGGAAAAGTATAGAGCACAAGACATATTCTATAATTTATTTGAGAAAGAAAGAACTATAAAGATAACCAAGAGAACCCCACAGGCTACTCCCTCCCACAGCATACCTTGGCTTCATTCTTAATCTCTTTTCTTTCATTCCCTGTAGATTTTTTTTTTTTCCCTACTTCTCACCTCTCTCAGGAAGATTTCTCGTCTACACAGATTATCACAATCTTCTGTACCATTCTTCATGGTTGAAATTCTTTTAACATACTCTCTCAATGCTACTGAAATGGTTTAAGCAGGTATTAAAAGCAAGTCTGGGACTGGGTTTATAGATCAGTTGGTAGAGTGCTTTCTTCCCATTCACAAGAACCTGGGTTTGATCCCAACACCAAAAAAAAAAAAAAACAAAACAAAACAAAAAAAACAAAAAAAGTAAGTCTGGTTTTTATTAATTGAATTTATAAGACCAAAGATATCTTTAAAAAAAATTTAGTATGTTTTTGAAACTATTTTTTTTTTCTGAGTTTTGGAAAGAAACTGTTATAATGTCTAAAAAAATATTTTGGATAAATGCTTCATTTCTTGGTGTTAGTACCAAAATGAAAAACAAAAATTATGCCAAATGAGAAAATTAAGAACTCAAGAAATAATAAAGGCAGATATCTACAATGTTGAAAATCTAGTATTGATTATGTCAACTCCTGGATTGAATCTACATAATTTTAGGATAAGATTGTAATCTTGATTTAAAGAATAAAGATTTTTGGATTCTACGTGTTTTAAGGCTTCATCTATTAGTAGTATATTTGAAGGAAGAAGAGACAGGTAGCGGAAGAGGGTAGTAAGGACAAAGAAAAAGGGAAGAAAAAAAACAAAGTCATTAAATAATTTCCATTTTTCTTAGTTTTTCTTTTGTTTAATTAATTTATTTAATGGTTTCCACAGGAGAAAAAAGGTAACCTGATTTATACAAGGTTGATACAAAAAGATAGTTAAATGACATCACCACACTATACCTGTCAGTTGGAAGTTGGAGCCATCTCCAGCATTTAAGATGCTTTTTCAGTGTTCAGATGGCCACATGTGGGCCATCTATCTGATGACAGCTCTCAGTTGTTTTGATGATATATACAATTTTACTCTACTACAGCCAAATGTGTTTCTCTTACAGAGAGATTCTAAAATCTGGATCATCAAAGTAAACTTCTATTTTAATGGCAATGTCTTTATAACAAAGCTATTTTCTACCTTGCTGTAGGAATGAGTGCTCTGGTGACCTATTTATATCAAACTCTCTATGAAGTTTAAGTAAAGAAAATCAACAATCTTTATTATCTGCAACCCATGGTTTTATTCCTTAATGATTTACGTTTGTAATGTGAAAGTTCAAAACAAAAGAGAAGAATGAATATTTACTATTCATTTTTTAGATGGGTATTTAAAATAAAGTTTCACAATCTGATTCTATTTATACTCTACTAATCAACTCGGAAAAACATCTTTCAGAATTAGTAGTTATTCATAAAAATGTATAGTCTTTATCTACCAACCCAAAGATCCAAGAACTTTTCAATGAGCAAAGGTCTAGAAAGGGGGCCTAGATGTAATTTATCTCTTTTTCTTTTACTCTATTTAAATAGAGTAAAAGAATTTTTTTAACTCAAACCATCCTCCTTACCTGAGGCTCACTTAATCAATAATCATGTGTGGTGCCATTCCCAATACAAGACGAATATGACAAAATTTCTTAAGAAACAATTATTTTGTTGGGACATAAACAAATTTACTGGTAAAACCAAGTGTGAGAACAAGACATACAGGAAAGCATTTAGAAGGAAATAGACTTTGAACTGGTCTTAATTGGTCAGTATTTGCTTGAGTATAGGGCAGAGAAAAAAAGTCATTCCAGTCAGACAGAACAGACCAGACCGTAGAGAGATTTGGGGTGGGGGGAGGAATTTTGACATTCTAATAATTTTATTGTAAAATAAGCCAAGCTGTTAAAAGGGGGCTGTGAAAGATGATCTTGAAATGAAAAGAAAGGCTGCAACAAGAAAGACCTTCTTGGAGATGCCAAGCAACTTGAAGTTCAAATTATAAGCGATGAAGATGCCATCAGATTTTCCCTTAAGTTCCTCTGGTATCCATATGCAAGATAGACCCAAGGCAAATAGAAGTAGTGACAAGAAGAATTGGAAACTTCATACAACTGTACATGAAGGCAGTGACAGTGTGTTTGGTAAGTAGGGAAACAATCTGAGATATATTAAGGAAGTGGAAATATGAGACTTGGTTATTGATCATTTTTGTGGGTAGAATGAGTCCAAGATTTCTGACCTGAAGTACTTGTTAGAAGATTGTACTAATCATTTGTAGGGGAAATAAAAAATAATAAAGACATTTGGAAATAAGGTTGAAAACTTATATAGGTTAGGTTTGGCATAGTTCAAGCTTGGAGTGATAGTGTGATAACAGCATAAATGTCCCCAAATCATTCAAGAGTTGAAACTAAGAAGGAGTCAGACGAGAAATAGCAATCACAGAATTATATAGTTAGGTGAGTGGATTTTATACCTGAAGTTGTATATATAGCCAGTAAGAGAATGAAGAAAAAGAAATAATGCTGAGATTTTTGAGAAGTAAGGAAACAATCTAAACAATAAGGAAAAAATTCCAATAGATAAGATGAAAATAAAATTTGAGGTTTAGAGGAGAAGAGTGCGATGTTAGATAGAAGAAATTCTCTACAAGTTAAAAAAAAAATACTATATGGTTATACTGTTGCCATGGCAGAGATCTGAAATAATCATTATATGGAGCGTGTAAGGAAACTTACCAATGAGGTGAAGACACATACTGTATGAAAGTAAAGCTAAGATAATTTTCAAGAAATATGTCTTTGAAGGATACAGTATGTGAAGTTGTGTGACATTTTTCCTGAAGAGTAAATCAGATGGTTGCTTTGCTGCAGAAAATGGTAGCCAGGAAATTAAGGGTTCTGTCATAAAATCATTGAAGGTTCATGGATGCTAGGTTAAAACCATGTGTTTAGAATTGTTTGAGATTTGTTTTAAAATCTGTGAATCTTTAACTGACTCATTATCTTCTTTGAATCCAAGGCTCTACCATTTCCTAAATGAATATATTATTCATGTGGACAACTATTCATATTCCTATCTTCCTTTTTTTTCCTGCTTTAATTCCCTTCAATGACCTTAATCTTATGAAATTGAGATATGTGAATGAAATACAAATGAAAGTTATTAAAGATGGGTTTTTTAAAAATATTCACATTTGGGGCACTACTTCTTAGAACCCACTGGCCATGCGGTGAGATTCCCAAGTTGCGTGAAAAATCTGTTTACAGATGCTCTAAGTAACAGCTAGCATCAATTACTGTACATGAGGGTGCGCCATGTCATATATCCAGCCCAGGCAAAACTTAAGATGGTTGCAGATCCAGCTGACATGACAGAAACAAATCCTCTTAACCCAGTGAACCTACTCAATGAGAGAAAATAAATTATTTTAATTTATTACGTTTCATAGTAGTCTTTTGTACAGCATAGATGAGTGGAACAATCTACTTCATGTACAGTGCCATCTTTTACTGAATATTTAATAATTATTTACTATCAATACTCCACTATAATAAATGGTTTTGTATCTCCTATATATGTAATCCTTTATATAGGGATTTAAAATTTAAACAATATTTTTTTCTAAAGTAGACATTGTAACTCTTATTTAATGGATATAAAAGAAACTAATAGAACAGTGAGAATAAGATGGTCAGTTATACTGAAAAAGTGCTAAATGCCTGTAAAACTTAGTATATAAATAGATTATAATAACCCAACCAGAATCCTTTAGCATTTTCCTAGAATGACATCTTATTGTCCTTTCCAGAATAGTGTTTAATTATTGTGTATCTCACTGTCTTATTACTGAAGAGTTATGAGGTAAAGATGCTAAATTTGAATGTTCATATTTAAATTCATTTGTTGGCACCATAATCATTAGAATTTCAAGGAAGTTTGATTCCTATGACAATAATAAAGTCTTTCAATTCAGTTTTCCATTCATATTAAATATCTATTAAATACTAACCAAAAATAAAAACAATAACACAGCAAGGAGTGTATTTTCATTATGAATACAAGTACTTATAAAAGTATATGTGACAGGCAAAAGAAAACAGCTGGATAAATAGATTAGCGTTTAATATGCAACTTTTAGTTTGATTTGCCAAGGTTATATTTCTGCACAAATGAAGAAAAATATTTGGTTTACTTAATATTCTTATTGAAATAATTTGTAGTCATGAGACAACTGGCACCTAAAACACTGTTGAAAAGGGTTGACAGCTCATAAATTAATAGAGACCTCATAGAAAAGCCAAAATTCACACAAACAATAGCAAATATACCAGCATCTTCCTTCAAAGAATAGTTGAGAGAAACAGAACTCACAGACCTGAAGCTTTGATACTCCTAATGGGTCCTCAATTTGGTGCTGTATTCTGGTGATTTTATCAAAGTATACCATTATGTGCTATAACAGAAACAATGAGATCAACAATATTCCTCACTTTTTCAATCAAGCATAGATTTTATAATTTTTATTTAAATATCATTGAATCAAGTACATATGTAGAATTTTTTTTATTTTAGTGGAAGACTTTTTAATAAATATTCCTTCTGCTGATTTGTTGTACATTTGTGAAGAAATAGCTAAAGTGTCAGCACAGAAAATTACTCACAAAATATGAATTTTAGGTATGCAGTTATTATTAAGTCAGATGATATGCCCTCAAAATAGGATTTCAACAGCATACAAATAATTCAGTTTAACAAAAACTTGCAGATTGATTCCACTCTTCATTTCAAGATTCTTATAATATTGATTTATTTTCATTTATTTCTCAAGTAACCCTGTAACACTAGCTCATTCTTCCTGTGTCTATATTGATTCCATATCTTGGACCATTCTAATTTGGACTTAATCCAATATTATATAAAAGTATCAGGATATTATGAGTCCACATATTATCAGATAAATAGTCTACCACCTTATGCTTACCAAGAAAACAAAAATGAAAACAAAACAAAAACCACTAGATAATGATTTGATTTAGTGTCTTTGAAGTTACTTTCCTGCATGCCAAAATGAGTTAGTGAACAAATTTTCTGGTGATTTTTAGGAGAAAATACTGGTTTAATATATTTTCATCTTGGTTTTTATGCAAACACTATAAAATATTTGGTATATAGTTCAAACAAAACGTGTTTCTCCAGTTGCACTGTATTTTGACACAAGTAGCTATAGGCTTTCTCTAATGGCAGATATTTTTTAAGCTCTGCCACCACTTCTGTCAGCAATTCAGACAAATCTTATATATTTGAAGGCTCCAAAGTAATGATGGAGCTAAAATATTTAGCCATAAAATGTAGAAAACTCCACAGGCATGCCTTACTCTTCACATAAAAGAATTCTTTTTAAACATACAGAAAGGCAATGTCTTTATAAAGGACATAAACAATGGGAAACTACACATGAAATTTATACAAAAATATTGTGAGGAAAGATTTAAATGTGCATAGTAATGTATCAACAGATAAGGAAAACAAACTAGATAAATATATCCAGTCAGAAGAAAAAACATAATTTCAAAGAACAGAACATGTATAAAAAAAGTTTTAAAAGACACTAATGAGTAACAACATGAACTACCACACCAAGAACTGTTTGAGTTTAAAAAAATATTCAATAAGAATTTTTAAAGAGAATTGAGAAAAGAAAATAGAAAAAATAATTCAAAAATAAAGACAAACTAGGAAAAAGAGAAGTATCAGAAAAGTACAGGAAAGAAAAATAAGGAAGCATAGACTGGAAACTAACAAAAAAATAACAAACTGTTTCTAACAAACATACATATACCAAAAAAAAAATGAAGAAAATGATAACTAGAGAGGCCTCATACAAAATATCCAATTTATTAGGAATGTAATACATAATAGGAAACCAAAACCAAATCAGTAGGGTAAAAATAATACTGAAATTCATAACTTAGAAAATGTTCTAAAAATGACTTATTACATGATGAAAAGTTTATTTTAAAAAGGTGTGAAGGGGAAAATTAAGTTAACATATTGGAAAAGCACTCACTATACTTGAGAACAGTAACCCAGAATAATCAACACTGAGATATATTTTAGTCAAACTGAAGAATTTGGGGTAGGGTTAGGTGGTAGAATTTTACATCAATTCTGTAAGGGATAAAAAGATGAGATAGCCCTCAGACTTCTGAATAACATTCCATTGTGCATGTATACCACATTTTCTTTATCCATTCTTCCATTGATGATCACTTAGTTGATTCCATATCCTGGTTATTGTGAATAAGGACTCAATGAAATGGAAGTCTTTGTTAGATGTTGATTTCAATTATTTGACTATAAAACCAGATATAGGATCTATGAATCACATAATATTTCTATTTTTAGTTTTATGACTAACCTCCATATTGTGTTTCAAATGGACTTTACTAATTTCTATTCCCTCCGTCAATGCACCAGTGCTCTCTTTTCTCCACTTACTTGGCAGCACTTTTTTATTTTCCTGATAAAGTTCTCAGTTGTGTGATGATATTTCACTGAGGTTTGATTTACATTTTCTTTGTCATCTGGTGTTAAGTACTTTTAATATACTTGATGCCCATGTGTATGTCTTCTTTGGAGAAATGTCTGTTTAGGTCCTTTGCCTGTTTTTTCTTCATTTTATTTTTTTCTTTAGTTATTGAGTGGTAGGAGTCCTTACATATTTGAATATTAACCCCACAGCTGATGTATGTTTGTCAAATATTTTCTCCCACTCCATAGGTTACCTTTTTACTTTATTTACTATTTCTTTCACTGTATAGAATTTTCTGTTTGATATAATCTAACTTATCTGTTTTGTTTTTTTCCCCCTCTTTTTGGTGTCATATATAATCATTGCTCAGACCAATGCCATGAAACTTTTCCCTATGTTTTCTTTTAGGTGTTGAACACATTCTGGTCTTATGATTAAGTCTTTAACTATTTTCATAGATTTTTTTCTGTAAAGTTTAAGATAAACATCCAATTTCATTCTTTTGCCTATGGAAATACAGTTTTCTTGGCACCATTTGTCAGAGATTATTCTTTCTCTATTGTCAAAGATCAGTTGACTATATATGTATACATTTAATTCTGCCTTTCTGTTCTCCTTTTCAGATCTATCGGTCAGTCTTATGCCAGCAATGAAGAGATAATTGAGGGATTCCTTAAAAGTCTGGCACAAGACAAAATATCTTCTATCAATTCTAACATTTATTTTCTATTTTATTATAGTGGATCTATTTGATAAAGAAAAAGCAACTAAAGTCATGAGAATTAAAAAGAGAAGAAATTAAAAAGAGAAGAAAAACGGTCTCCATTTGGGCTGTGGCTGTGGCTTAGAGACAGAGCACTTGCCTAGCATGCATGAGGCACTGGGTTCGATCCTCAGCACCACATAAAAATAAATAAATAAAATAAAAGCATTCTGTCGCTCTACAACTACAAAAAAAAAAAAAAACTATCTCCATTTGTCTGGATTATGATTAGATATATAAAAGAATGTTAATCATATAGGGCCCCCAAAAAATCATAAAATAATAAGCCATGTATATAAGAGATGGGAAGAGAAGTTAGCCATACTAAATATGCAAACATATTGTAAAATTGGTAAGTGAAATTAGAGTTGCATTTATAGATGAATATGTAATAGAGAGGTAGTTAATGGGACAAAATGGAATGAGCAGATTCTACACATACAAAATTTTAATAGGAAATGAAGTCAGCATTGTAACCAGTGGAGAAAGATGTGGACTTAATACCAGATAATATTAAAATTAGATTGTCTTATAATAAATTTAAATCTGATGTATTCTGTAGGCCAATATCAAGATAAATTCCAAATGTATTACAACTCTAAATTCAAATTAGAACAATAAAAGGATTAGGAGAAAATATGGTCATAGTAGTTTATAATCTACAAATGTTTTGTCTCATAGTATGGAAACAGAGAAAATTTTCTAACTGTAATTCAAAATTCTGAGTCCAGATTTTAAAAAAATGATTGATAAATAACATAATAAAACAATGTAAAAATACAAATAGCTAATAAGAAGAAAAAAATATGACATATCACAAAAAGCTCATATTAAATGACTAAAATCCCAGAATGAAAAAATTATGTGAAAATGTTGTTAAAATATAACATATGCAAATAATCCTTAAGCATAAAAATGCCTATCTTTACTCAAAATTATAGGAAAGTAAATCATACTTAAATACTATTTTCAACTATCAGTTGTTAAAAATCTAAAAGACTGACCAAATTCTCAATAGAGACAGATCAAAGAAACCAACTCTCTCACTTGTTGTTATAGTACAGCCTATGGAGAACAATTTGAAAATATTTACCTAAATTATCTATGTTTGTGGTATCAAACATCTTATAAGCAAGGTTATTAATTGTGATATTAAAGATCTGACAATAGTAAAAAGAAAAAAAACGTCTGAATAAGCTATTGAACTCAAAGCAATATTGTGCATCTGTAAGGTGGGATGAGGAAGATTCTGAATCCAGGTGATTGATTGATTGATTGATAGACAAATAAACAGACAGCGCCAGGATATATTTTAAATGAAAAAAATATTATATTTTTAGAATAGGCATATATTTCCTTAATTTCTCAAAAGAGAAACAAAAAAATAATCAAAGTTTTTGTCTATGTAAAGAGTAGGAGAAAGGCTTTAAAAAAGAAAATCAAACATATTCATATTAAAACTCCCTGTCTCTAAAGTCTCTCTATTTTTTTAAACCCTGGAACTGATTTTGCTCAAACAGTAATTTGATCATATCTCTCTGTTACTCAAGAACCAACCAAAGGCTTCAGTGTTACACAAATTTTTAAAACTACAGATTGTTTCCTGATTCTCTTCCAATTGCTTTTTATCTTACTAATTTCATCTTCTTGTCATTATCTTCACTGATGTCCAATCCATGTTTGTCATCCCTCAAGATAAAGTCACCTTTATAGCACAGTGGCTTTCCAATTCTACCTTCCCCACCTGTTTGTCATTATAGGTCTTTGGTCTGTTAAGCCGGCCTTATTCCCTCTGGATCCATGACTCTTCCTGAAAGGAAAAATCCTTAATCCAATACAATCTCTTTATCAAATAAACCTCTTATCACATTTGAAATCAATTTATTATTTAATATCTCTTCATTATACCAACATATTTTACTTAATTAGAAATAATTACATTCTCTCTTATATCAGAATATACTACTTCCCCTTTTAGAGTAGAAACTCCACCAGAGAAGAGAATTATTTCTGGTGTATTCCTCAACAGCATCAAGTCTTCCATGGGCTGCAGATTTACACCAAGTTCCCAGAAGTTCTGCTCTGATAAGATAAGGAGAGCATTCAGACATTAATTAGCCAAGGGAATTTACTGAACTCTTTTCTGGCTATTCTGAGAAAGTCTGCATAGTATTCATGAATTCATTTATGCATCAAAACTCTATTGAAGCAAATTATACAATTAATAAAGGATGTATTTGCATGTGAGTAGAAACACAATGACCCAGAAGAGGAGACCAGAGTGAATATTTTAAAGAAGGTCACCTAGCCCCAGTCCATGCCAAACCAATATTATTTGAATCCAATGGTGATGTAAGTCAGAGGCGGCATGTCAGCCTGAACACACAATTTCCTGGCCAGGGTAAGTTTGCATCACACTTTCAGCAGACTCTTCTAATAATATGCACTCAGAAAGAGTCATACCACTTTCTAAATGTCTCCCCAGACACAAATGCTTTGACTCCCTCTGTCAAACATAGTCTTTTAAGGCTTTTTTTTCCTAAAAAGAAAAGATCATCCTTATAGTGGGACACCTAAAAACAGACATGCCATTTTTAATAATTTCTACAGCTTCTTTTATAATATACTCTGTAAAATAAAATTTTCCAGGGAGCAACAAAATTCTTTCCCCAAAGACTCCTTTCAATTAAAGGCAGAATTGAGGAAAGCAGACAATTAAATGGTTCATAAAACAAAATGACTCTTCTTATGGCATAAATATCAGGCTCAGTCATCGAAGTGAGGACAGAAACATCAAAAGAAAAATGATAAGAGGTTACATTAGGAAATTTGATTTCTAAGAGTTTAAATAAATCAACTCCAGATCAACATTTGTATAAAAGCAGTTACTTGATTAAAAGTAATTTTGGCAATTTTTTGGCCCTAGCACAACAGACAATCTGGAAATGGAGAAGGGACTCTGTAGTAAGATCAGAACATTTATCCCTAATCACCCTGACTCCAATCCTCACTCTTCCTCATGTGCGTGCGTGAGCGTTCCACTACAAGGACCACCAGGGGCACAAGAGAATGTATAAGACTATTAGGGAAGGAAAAGGGGCACAGGGTAGAGTTGGGAGAGATGAGAAAAAGGAAGTTTAATCAAGTTTGACTTGGAAATTTAAAAATGAACAGGACAAAGCCTTTTTTTAAAAATTAAATTATAAAAACTAATTCAAATATCACTCACCACCGAGAACAAATGGTTAGCATGCAAATATTTGTGAGGAGCTAGATATATATTAAAAAACAAATCAAACTTATTTATATCTATATCACAGTGAGTTACACATACCATTGATTTAACACATTTCAGTCAAATTCACCTTTGAAAATTCAGCATTTTCACTTTTTCTGGAAAAGAAATTTAATTTTGGCCAAGAAAATCATTGTCACCTTTAAAAGTTTGTACCTAGAAGTTACATCCTAAAATTCTGAGAGACTTACTTATTTTTCAGTCTGTGGGAAGACTGAAGACACTTTTCCTTCTCAATATGAAAATTAAATATCTTTGATACCATTAGCTTAAATATTAAAATTTGGACAGCATTAGTTATTACTAATAATATATTCAACTGTATATTAGTTATATACAATAATATATTCAACTGCCACTTCTTAGGAATTCTTCAACATCAAAGTCTTTGAATAAAAATGAAAATGAATCTTAGGAAAAAGAATAAACACAAGTACAGTATCACTTTGTAAGGTTCAATAAACATTTGCTAAGAGCCTTAAATGAAAAGAGAACCCATCAGTTTAGTAAACAGAGCATGAAGCTGAAGAGCATTTTACACAGACATCTATTCTCTAGTTTTTGATGGAGCTTAGATACATGTACATATATAAGCAAGCACATGGTTTGCATGTAAGCAAATCATGCAGCCAACTTATAGTTTCCTTGTGCATTGTTCCAAAAGGAAAATTTAAGTTCTACATTTTACCATACATATTGCCATTTCTCTCAATAAATGTTTGCCGACTTGTTCTGAAAAAAAAAATGCTTTATGTAAAAATTTTTTAAGTAAAAGAATATATGCAATGTGAATTGAAAGTTATAAAGTTATACAAAAAATAAAATCTCTTAAATAAAGACTAGTAAATAAAAATGCAAAAAAAAAATAATTTCCTAAAGCAAAAACATAAAAATTAATTTTAAGCACCTATGGTTTAAGTTTGCCCATAGGATCCTTTGGGGATATAAAAAATCATCATTTTTGATGGCAAAAATTCTATTCTATTAGGATAGGGAGAAGTGTGGGAGTTGATCCACATTAAATTATTTCTGATGCTTCCCTGAAATACATGCCTTCTGTATCACAAAATCTCAGATATGAGAAAGGAAAGGAGATGATTATTTTTAGAAAATTTTCCAATTGATTGTGTTCTATCTGCTTGAACCCACATCACCATA
Organism: Callospermophilus lateralis; assembly: GCF_048772815.1. NCBI lineage: Eukaryota > Metazoa > Chordata > Mammalia > Rodentia > Sciuridae > Callospermophilus > Callospermophilus lateralis. The sequence continues at coordinate 79,907,012 of NC_135310.1, read as the reverse complement.
TTTGAGAATCACTTTCAACATTTCTTCAGTTACTAAAGATAAAATGTGTTTAATTCAATTTACTGCACGTTTATGGGCATTTTTAGACCTGTGATTCTTCTGAAATTATCAGCTCAAGGAAGCCTTCATTCACACCCATCTCTCTACACATGCCTTTCCTTCTACTGCATGATTAGGGACCCCTCTTCTCTCCTTATTCCCTGACACATTCCTCTCCAGCAATAATCACATCTTTTAAGCCATGATTATATGTGTGTTTTTTTTAACAAGACTCAACAGACTATCTAGTATAAAAAAAGATGCAGACACATTTGATAGATGGATAAGTTAATGTGATCACAAACTCAATATATGTTTTTTAACACAGTTATATGTCAGGCATTGTTCTGAGTACTGAGGATACACACGCACACACACACACACACACACAGAAAAAATGAATGAATGCGTATTGAGGGAGGGAATGTTAAATAAGAATGAATAAGAAATAATCTTCCTTCTCAAAGCACATATAGTGGAGTGGGACATACCTTCTTCTGTCAACTGAAGGAAGACTATCAGTCAACAAATGTCTATTGAGCTCCACTTCAAATCAGGTAGAAGAGATACATACACAAAGCAGAAAACAAGAAGCTCCAGGTACCTGCCTCAGTTACTGCAGAATCTAAGTCAGGAAACATTTGGACACACCCAAGTGTAACATGACATCCAGTAGGTAGACGAGTGCCCTGGAGAAAACAAAAAGAACAGAGCCTACAGGACAGGTGACAGTGACCACTATATGCAAAATGTAAAAAGTTATCTTTAAAAGATCTCAGGGAATACAACATGTAAATGTTTTAGCATCCATTATTGAATTTATCATATTTTCAGAATTTGCTAACAGAAGTTTGTATGAGAAGAATTTATAATAGGTACTCTACATCATTACCTACAAAATTATATTCTACCACTCATATTTACTGCAAGTCCATTCAGCTGTCAATAATTCATATTCATATTCTGCTATAAAGCCACCAAGCCAAATAGAAGATATGTAAGATGAAGCATTTCTTTTTAGTAATGACTTTTCTATTCACCCCATGCTAATATTATCTGCTCTTTAGCTGTTCAGCCGCTCCCAACTCCTGTTTTTAGATCTATTAGTTTTTTTTTTAAAAAAAAAGGATTCCAAATTTCTTCTTTATTTATTAATATTTCAGTAATGTTTATGCATAATTATGTCTCATAGCCTCAATGACAACTTATTATATTCAAAAAGTTACCCATTTTATAATTTTTTCTACTATATTTTCCTCTAAAATAACTGCAGTCTTCCCCGCAGATTTGTTTCCAGGATACACATTTGTAATCAGCACTTTGGATACTTGTATATATTTGCCAAAATCTCTTGTCTTTCTTATCAACTCCACCCATTTATGTTATCAACTCCCCTTGTTAATCAGTCTCTCCTATGATGTCAATTTTCAGGACTACAAAGGAAAAAGAAGAAATACAATTGAACACTGATTTTTATGTATTATGTGTTTTATTCCTGTTCCCTTCAGTTTTGCAATTTCTTCTTGGTACTAATCCTACCATGGCTTCATCTGTGACCTTTATACCAAGATTCCCAGGTTCATGATTTCTAGCCCCTGCCCTCACACCACACCATCGAGTGCCCTCTAGGCTCTGACACCTGATGTGCATTCAACTCCAGAAGCTCCACAGGTTTGCAATGAACCTCTGTTATGCCATCTCACTGTCCTAGTTCATGCCACCATTCTTCAGACATTCATGTTCAAAAATCTGGAAAATTCTTTTACTCTTCCCTCTCTTTCACTTGCCAGGTCCTGAAATTTTTTATTTATTTATTCTTCAGTGTGCCATTCAAAATTTTTTTTTGCTTTTTTGTGTTCACCATTAAGTCAAAGACTCAGATCTGGGTATTTTCAGTAGGAAGCCTATTTAATTCCTAACTGCACATCCACCAATCCTCAGTTGCTACTCTCCACTCTTCATCAGCTTATGAAGGTTCCTAAAATGAAAAACCAAGTTCAGATGGGCTTTCTCAGATTCTACAGAAATATACTAAAATTCCTCAGTCAGCCATACAAAGTCTTCCATGCTATAAATCAAATCTACATTTCCATTCCTGAGCAGCCAGTTTTTCATTTGTCAAACTTACACTGTTCCCCAAATTTCATACTTCTTAAATACTTGTAGTGTTTTGCCATTTGTCACAGTTATAAATGTTATCTACTTCCCCATCTCAAAATTAAATTCCCTACCCCCAAGTTAAAACTATACCTTAGGATAAAATATATTTCTTAATTTTTTCACATATGCACTCTTTAATTTGTAGACTCATTTACTTATACATTCTCTTATGCATGCATAATAATTTTAAATTCTGTATGTAATTACTTAAAACATAATGCTTAAATATTATTACTAAAATAAATTATCCAGAAAATTCAAATTAAAACCACAATGAGATATTATTTTACACCTGTTAGAATGGCTATCATTAGAAAGATAAATAATAACAAGTGTTGGTAAAAATTTAGAGAAAAGGAAACTCTTATATAGTATTTGTGGTAATATAAAACAGTGTAACTATTAAGCAAAACTGTTTGGAGGAACTTCAAAAATTACAAATAGAGACACCATAGGGTTCAACAATCACACTACTAGGTATATAGTCAAAGGAAATAAAATCACAATGTGAAGAGATAGCTGCACTCCCATGTCCATTGTAGCTGTGCTCATAATAGTCAAGACATGGAATATCCATTCCTCAGTAAATGAATGAATTTTTATGTGGTACATATATACAGCAGAATACTATTCCACCTTAAAAAAAACACAATAAGGAAATCTTGTCATCTATAAAAACATGGATGAAGTCATGAACATTATGTTAAGTGAAATAAGCCAGGAACATAGATATAAATTGTGTATATAGTTACTTAAAATATAATGCATGAACTCACATATTGAATTTTAAAAAGTTAAATTAATAATAGAAAGAGATTAACAGGAACTTGGTTTAAGGTGTGGTTGATAGAGATTGGGAAGAAGGAAATTGGTCAAAACATACAAAATGGCTGTGAGAGTAGATTTTATACATTCTCACATATATATATATATATATATATATATATATATATATTAATACATATGTTGTGTTTAATTTATCTGTGACTGTTTTAAAACATCATGTTATGTGCTGTAAATTATACAATTTTAATTTGACCTTTTAAAATAACAATTACAATAAAATTGTAGTAGTTATGATGTGCTTAGCTCTTGGTTCTCCCCTTGCCTCACTCTAGCTCTTTATATGTGTAATATTACTCAATTCTATTCTTGTGCATGAAATATAAATTTTCCACATGTATTTCTAGCCTAGACTTCTCTAATACACTTAAGATTCATATGTAAAAGTGCCACCAATGTCTCTGACGTTTCTGACATACAAAAGTGGACTTGATCCCTCACTTCAAACACTATTCCTCCCAGGTATTTGCTAAATTGTATCATTACCTACCCAAAGGTTCCAGCCATATTCCTGGTAGAAATGGTTCATTCCTTTCTCTCCCCAATCCCACGTCTCATATTCAATCAATCAGCAAATCCTTTCAGTTCTACTTCTGAGATATATCTCCCATCTCTTTCCATATACTTCTCCATCAGGCTGTCCTAGTTCAAACCATGTGGACTCCCTTCTTCACCCATAATGTGCTCCCTGCTGCTTTTTGGTAATGTTTTGTTTTTATTTTTCTTTATTTTCCTTCAGTTCACTTTTTGTATAATAGCTAGAAGAACAAAGTGAAAGTAAACCTGACACACTTCTCTCTCTCTCTCTCTCTCTCTCTCTCTCTCTCTCTCTCTCTCTCTCTCTCTCTCTCCTCTCTCTCTCTCTCTCTCTCTCTCTCTCTCTCTCTCATTCATAATTATTGACTAGCTCTCAAACTTCTTGATGCCTACATCACCTTACTTCTTGGCCCACTTACTCTCTCTATTCTAATCACACTGACCTCTTTTCAGTTCCTGAAATATATTTGACCTTCCATGCATAAATTATTTCACTTATGCTATTCTTTCTGCTCAAAATGCTGTGTAACCTCTTTCTTTTTCTAGGTGTCAGTTTAAGTGTTACATGACAGAAATATTCTTTCATGCTATCAGCAGCTTCTTTTACAAAGAATTTGGCATTTTCATTATTGCTTTAAATAGCTCTTCTGTCTCTTTTCTAGTCTATAAGCTGCCTAGGGAAGGCAGTTTTTCTCCACCACTTACTTTTGTTTGAATTGCCTCACATAATGTCTGGCACCTGGTTAGCAGAATAAATATTCCCTCCCCCCATATGAATTAATTACACATATATACATAAATGTGTAATTAATTCATACAAATTCATTATATACTATAGTAAATGAAATTGTTTTTCTGATTTTCACACAAGCTGTCTACAAAAATCTGGAGAAAATATGTTTAATAATAAATAATGAAGCAAGTATGGGTAGAATTAGTATCTAAGTCAATGAAAATTATAAAGAGAGAAGTCAACCATTCAATATTTAGTATTCCTGATACATCAGCATATAAAATATTTATGGGGCCTTTTGTTTTCCTATTATCAGGATATCATTTAGCATATTTTCTTATTTTAAATTTGTGAGTGCCTAGGGAGTTTAGGCATTCATGGGATTATGGTCTAAAATTTCTGTATTCATTATCTCTTTAAAGATGTTGATGGTATTATATACTTCACTAGATGATAATATATTTTATGGCAATAATTGTGATTTTGTTCTTAGGCTCTACAGTCTAGCTGGAAGACCCTTGAGCCAAAACTATGGAGTATTTATTACAATCTAGCAAACAGACAAATGCAGCTAGAAGTAGGCCATGTGCTCTTGAAGTCCAAGTGTCATGTTACCACTTCTTAACCATTAAAGACAGCGAAGCAGAAAAGAATAACAAAGTAATTAAACTGTTTCTCTCCCATAGCCAAAATGGAAAAACAGGGTTTACTTTTAACAATTTTATAACTTTCTATTCCTATTCAGTATATCTACTGAGCAAGGCTACAATTACATGAGTCTTCAACTCTTTGCATCAGTTGTCTCTATTATCAACTGACTATATCAAATAGAAATGAATAAACCAAAAAATGCTGTAAAACTAGTTTAAAATTAAAGAGAAAAAGTGTTTGGTAAAGATTAACCTCAAATGACAAATATTAATAGTTACCAAATATTTTATATTAAGAATCAGTCCAATTATCTCCTTTTTTGCTTATGAAGAAAGTAGAAAAATTCCTCAGAAATTAAAAATTAGAATACTAATATTAACATAATATGTATAACTGCTAGCAAGGTAGCTTTTTCAGATAGTGAAAAGAAACTTTAGAGTGAACAACATATAAACCCAAACAAGCCTGAGATCTTCCTGTCTATATAATTTACAACCTCTCTATAGATCAATTGTTTTACTTATCTCTAAAACTAGAAGGAAAATCCCATCTTACCAAAGCATTGAGATAATTATTATAAGTGACACACTGTATGTTGAATTATGGACATTTTAAAATGTGTTCAATATATATTACTTCATGTGGTCCTAGAAAAAGTAAAGAAATTAAATTTTGTCTAATGTTTGCTAATGTTTCACACACATTCTCACATAAAGTAGGAAAACCTAACATTTTCCTTGATCGGGTGATAGTAATATCATTGTTCTGCAGAAAATTTGGTACACAACAGGGTATATAACTTGCATTGCACATCTAATGCATAGCAATGTCAAGTTTGTATTCAGAGCTTAAAAAAATAAAAAAAAATTCTCTGCCCCTTTGATTGACACATAAATAGAAGCCTCTTGAGATGTGTGGACTTATTACTGAACATTCTACCAGGAAAATACTTAATTGGTCTGACACACCTGACTAAATCCAAGAATTGGGGCAGAAGACTATTTAAGAGAAAGTAAGAGTAAATCAAGGGGATAATCAGTAAGTAAAGTGATTGTCTGAGAGCCCCCTTGCTCAAATGTTTTCATTCCAAAAACATCTGGATACCTAAGTTTTACTTCCTCCTTTCCTACTCTCAGGACCAGAAGAATCAGAATCAGAAGACTTTGACAGGATTTCATCCAAATAAGGCATATTTTTAAAGAAAATTAACTTATCGCCATTGCTTTTAATTAACTATTTACTCTTCCTTATTTTTTTACTCCAAATGTTAAGAGTAATAGAAGTAAAAGATGGTAAATGATGTGGATAGAATACAAAATAAATTATTTTAGTAATTTCCTCTAAAGCAGTCTCCAAACCCAACCTTATTTTATTAAGTGGTAGAGAATAAAATCAAGGTTGTGCCAATCCCAGGGAGCAGCTGCCTATTACAAATAAAGCCTAGTGAAATGACACAGGTAACACCTGCAGCCAAGGTTGGATGATCAAACTACAGAATGTTTGACCTTATTTTTTATCCACAGCTTAAGTACTATAGTTGCATAAAGGGACTTAGGGCTTAAAAAATAGTTATGATGGCCAAAACTAATTGATTTGACTAATAGAATGGAATTTAAAAACACTAAAATTTCTTTTACTAATGCTAATATTATGTCTCAAAAACACTATCCTACATTCCAGGGGATATCTGTTCTAAACATTAAATAAAACTATCTGTTCTTAGCATTAAATTTTAGTTCATGAATATCCTAAAACATTTGAGAATGGTGTAATTTTGCCTTTAAAAAAATTTTTTTCCCAATCAATATTTGGCTACTTTTGAGAAATCTGGCAAGCTTGCATTATTTGGTAAGAATGATGATTGTCCTCTGCACTTTCCTTCTTCCCTTGAAAACAAATCTAAAGAATATTACTGGTCATTTTTTTTCATTCCAAAAACATCTGGATACCTAAGTTTTACTTCCTAACAATTAAATTTAAAACTGGTATAGCCATATTATATGGTAATCTTACTTATGGGATAAACTAAGACTTTTCTTATAAGTGTGAAATAACTGTTTGGGACTGTAAATAAAATAGTTTAAATACTAACTTAATGTTTACATCTAAAATATGTGACTAATGTGCATATTATGATTGCAGATAATTCTTTGTTTTTCTGAAGGCTTCATTATTATAGGCTAATTGAAGAAAATATTCAAAATAATAAAAACAGGTTTCTTTGAAAAATGTTCCTTGGTAGCTGAAAAAGTCATAAGCCAAGTATACTAGATGCCAAAAGTCTGCCTAATGATGATAGAGCTGAGAATAAAAGACACTGAGCCTCAGAGCAATGGAAGCTGGGGCATTTTAATGAGAAGATATTTTTAGGAGTACAGAAATTACTGACTGATTTGGATGGTAGAATATGTCTGTATCTTAAAGAGTGTTTGTTGCTATTTTATTTTTGTAGAGTAAAGATATTTGCCTCTAGTGATAATTAGAGAGCCCTTCTACTTGGGATTAATCAGCTTGTTTCTGTGAATAAATTTCCAGTTATTTAGTTAGGGGTTTGAATGGACAAAACAGTATAAAAAGAAAAGCAATGTAAAGCATCCCAGGGTATAATTTCTAAGATTATCCCATTACAAACATTACATTAAATTAGATCATACAGAGATAGCAGGCAGAATTTATTGACCTGTCTAGACTGTCATTTATACGCCATGTATCAAACATCCTCTATACTAATGTTCTACAACCAGGGCCAGATACTATGTATAAAATGAACACATCATGCTGACTTCTCAGGAAGTCTCTCAATGGACGAGTAAAAAGATAATCACATTGAGATAGATAGAAATAGAATGAGTTAAAATGGCATGTATTTGCCAAGTGACTGGCAGTTATCCCAGACTGGAGAGGGGCCATCCAGAGGAGGGTGAAAGACTCATCCCAGATGACATGTCCTCTGAAGAATGACTTGAAGCAACTAAGGATGGCCACCCAGAGGATAACAGTGAGAGACAGTCACCTGACTTAACTTTCAAATGAGATAACAATTATCTCATTCACCAAATGTCTCCATACATTTGTATTTACTAATGCTGTGATGGTATATATAGGTATAGAAATGCTGGAGGGGAGCAGGAACTGAGAAAGTCACTAGACCTGTCCCTTTGACATTTTCTTGTATAACTTTTAGCTCCAACAGTCATGATATGGACCTCTAAGCACAGTGTAAGCCCAGTGCCACTCTAGGGCTTTTAAACCTAATTCAAGAAGTACTGTCATAGATGCCTCAAAATGATCTGTACATTAAAATCCAAATCCTCCATTCTATTGTTTTCATGGACTATTCTCAATGGCAGGCATTCTCTGAACCTCAGTATAATTGTTTATTGAGAAAACACTGTAGAAAACTCCAAGAAAAACCTGTATAGTTGTTCTCTCTTTCTTTAATGAATCTGTCTCTTCAGCCACTGATTAATGGCTCTAACCTTGGAAATTTTCAGACTCTGTGGAAAAATGGCAAATGACATAAATCCAGAATATGTTAGTAGGCAGAAGATTTATACTCTGCTTCCTTTACTTTGGCATATTTGGATAAAACATCAAGACACTATAAAGCCTAAGAAAATGGAAATCTTCGCTTAAAATAAGTGTCCCCTCTCTTCTCAGTCTCCAGTTGTATTTTCTTTTAGTCACTTTCTCATAATCACATCCATGAATATTCTGTGTGTCTCTGAACTTAAAAAACCTTCCCTCAATCTATCTATGAACACACATAGACACTTTTTATTGCTTTTTCTTTTTTTTCCTACAACATGTCTCAATAAACTGAGTGCTAAGATCAAAGAAATAGGACATGGTCCTTGCCTTAGGAGAAATTCCAGTATAAATTAGACAATGGGGACACAAATAAGCACGTGGGCATTTATATAGCTGATCAAACACTCGTGAAGAATGTGTATAATTTACAAATGTTAGTGAACCTGTACTATGTGGGGGAAAATTAAATAAAAATAAACTGAAAAAACTTCCAATCATTAGAACTGATAAAGGCTTTGAGAACATCAAGGTCAGGAGCCTTTTTGTACAGAAGAGAAAACTGCAAGCGCAGAGTATAGAGGGAGGGAATGACAATTTCCCATTCATGAAGGAAGAAGTCTTTTTGTAAGAGGTCAGATTTCCTGAAGCTCAGAGCAGTGGGAGTTGAGGAATTGAGCTTTCTGTCCAAATGACCACATAAATTAACAACCTGGGAACGACAAGATATGTTTAAATGGTAACAATTTTTCCTAGTTAAGTGGTAAAATCAAAAAGTCTTCTAAATTACTCTTTGGGTTCCAAACCCTTCTCATACCTTTTAGCAACATCTCTTCTCAGAATCAGAAGTTTGATGTAATCTTTCATTGCTGTTTCAAACAATCCTCCTTGAGCTTCTGCAAGGACACAGAAAACAGGTTCTGGGATGGATTTCAAGGTTTCCCTATGGTCAAAGTTTCAAAAAAAAAAGATACTCCTTTAAGATAAGGGTTGAATTTACATAGCACCTCTGTCTTGGAACACTGATGTGTCCTTATTTCTGAATGGTCACCAGTCAGTTTTATAGCATCAGAGTGAAGGAACATGAGAGTCAATTTTAACAAGTCTGATTCAATATAACTGGGCACAGAGGACCCCAAAATAACAGATTTTACTCTAAATTTTATGTATAATTGAACAGGCAGTGTTATTTAAATTAACTTTTTCCTGACCCAAAGGTAAATTGCATTATTAAACTGTTAGCTCCTATTTCCAAATATTATGATGAAAAGAACATGTGACAGGAAAACATAGAAACAGGCTTGACTTTATTTTGGAAACTCTAAATGTCACAGTTTATCCCCCAAGGTAGTTGTCAGCACCGATATTGGCAATCCCTTCCCTAAAATAGCCAACGAAGAGTCCTGCAACACAGTGTACTCGATAAAGCACACTCATCAATTTACTGACTCACTCAGATTTGCCATGGCTTTGTGTCATCAATTTAAAACATCTTTATCTAAAAATAATTTATGGAAATCTGTGGTCCCTGAAAACGAAAAAGCATACCACATTATCTGCAGATTTCATCATCTTGTTTTCCCTGTCACTCATAAACATTCAAGCGACAAATCAGATTACCAAAACCATCAGAGCTACATCTCAGTCTCCTTCCCTCCCACTCACACAAGGTGTTTCTTCTTTACTGTGTCTATCTTTCTTGTTTGGGCATTTTAAAAAAGTAAAATCTGAATGCTTCATCTAGAGATTTCATTTCTTGTTGAAGAGTCTAGGTTAACTATATCTCTTCAATAGCAGTATCATCTAGGCAACTACATCACTAATATTATAAACTAAAGCCTCTGGCACAGAAGTGAGAAACTCCTATAAAAAATTAAGGATCAATGTAATTATGTTTATTCAATTCTCTGAAAAATAAAAAATCTTCAACCAACTGCTTTTTATATTGAACTAAGAAATGTTTTCATTTACTTTGACTACACTTCTTATTTACAACAAGAAGTCTTCAGTCTCTTACAGGAGAAAGAGCACAGTATAAATAAGACAACAGGAATAAAATAGAAAAGAAAACTTGAATAGAAAGCAAAGTAACCTGAAATGAGTAGATTACCATATTTGCCTCTGATTTTCTGACATTTAAGGCAAACTGCTTTTTGTGCTTCAAGGGATGGGTCAGAGGTACACTACCTGCTCTTTGAAGTCTCTCCAAATTCCCCCAGGGGCAGCATCTCTTTCTCCTCCAGAACTCTAGCCGCCTTTATACTCATGCCAGCCTGAGTCCTTGTCATTTTTTGTTGTAAAACTTACAAATTTTTCGTTGCTCACGTGGTCAATTCCTTGAGCAAGATCAAAACCTGCTGCTTTCCTTTCTTTGATTCCTATTGCTAAAGCAATATTTTACTCCTTTCAGTAGCTTTCCTCTCTGGAAACTTTTGCAACCTTCTCATTATCCTTTGAGTTCTGCAGTGTCATCACTTGGTTGGCTTTTCCCATCTGAAGACTTGCTCTGTCCATCTTTTTTAACACATTTTTTTTTTTTACTTTCTAATATTAACTCATTTCATCATTTAACTTTTTCCCATATTCTTCTTCTAAAACTCCTAAGAAGATAGGAGGTCCCAACATGATTTCAGTGACTCATTACTATTCTGTTCATGTTTCCCATATTTTTATCCTATGCTTTATGGGTGTATCAACTTTATCTTTCAAAATATATCACTAATCTGATATATAAATTTTATATTGATTCTCATCGTAAATTTTCAGAAAAGGTATATTAATGGCAAAAAATCCTGCCTGGCTTTAATAGTCACCCAGTTTTACTTGCTCTATCTTCATTTCTTGCATAAAATACAGAGCATGCCTTCAAATCTTTCTGAGAAGGTGATCAGTGTATCTTTCAGGTTTTCTTCTCTTCATCCCATTACTTCCATTTCCTCTGAGTCTTCAGATTGCTTCTTTTTGTATATATTGTTGATTTTCTTAAACTCTCTAATGATCTTTACTCAAACAGTCACAATTATAAATAAAGACCTGGATGGATGAAATAGAGTTGCATACCTTTTTCTGCTCAGATCTGGATGTGTTTCCCAAAAAGGGAGCAAATTACTTTCCTCTCTGTATATTGTTAATGAAAAAGTTATTGAGTGATATTTGATTAAGCATGATATGGAAGGTAAGGAAGGCTTTTTCAGGATCATCACAATATATACAATAACTACTGCAATGGGACTTGTGTTGAAGGAGAGAATTTAGGTTCATCATCAAATACAGGATGGGCAAGTGGGAATTTACAGCCAAAGACAATTACTATAAGGAAAGAAACATCGTGGGGTTTTGGCCAAACCAACTTAACAGAATTCTTGCTGAAACAGGCCAGCCTGATCAGATGTCAGAGGATACTGGAAGAAGAGGAACCTGATCAGATATGCAGGATGATCAGATATCAAGAATGGAGTGGGGCAGTTCTGGTTAAACTGACTCAGCAGATTTCTTTGCTAAAACTGAATTGTATGAGGCAGTGCACAGATTGGTCCAGAAAAAGTTTAGAAGCCAGATGAAAATCTTGTCAAAACAAATAATTTTTGCAGTAAATAGATACTGGCATGCAGATTGGTGTGCATCATTTAAGATATGTGAACAAGGAGAAATCAGTAGACAGTTCAAATGCCAAAATAACAATATTACTGTGGGAAGGAACTATTTCAGTGTATTTTTCTCCCAACTTGAGAGATCTTTCCTTTGAAATCCTTCCATATTATTATAGAGCCTTGCCATATTTGGAAATCAGCTGATTATTTGTCAAGTGGTAAATGTCATTATTGGAAATGACAGCATATCCTATGGAGTCTTCTTGATTTCTTTAGGAAGAACTCCTCTGGCTTAGATTAAAGAATAAAAGTCACTGCTGTCATTCACACTGGGGTGGCTGTGAAGAGCCACATTGGTCATGTTAGCGATGGACAGATCATGTAATTATTCTGATTATTGTCTCACTATCTTTTTTAGACTTGCACACTGCATTTGAGATCTTTCCAACACATCTAACAAGTCACTTTTGATTATGTTGAATTTATGGTTTTCCCTAATCTGAATTATCTGTCAATGAACTGTTTTCCAGAAATCATTTCCAATTTCCATTTCAAATGATAGACAGTATCACTTTCTATTTGCATACAACAATAGACTTTACTTCTCTATGAAGCAAATTTCTGTCATTTCAATGAAACTGGAAAAAGCAAAGATAAACCCCTGAATATGTTTATTGGATTCATAATGAGAGTTTAGATTTAGCTTCTCACTTAGACTGTGCACCTGCAAAAGGTTTTGTTATCTCCTATATGCTTAAATATTTATCTAAATGACATCAACCATTCCCTAAAGTGCTTCATATGTCTAATTATTAATATGTAGATAAATTTTACTTTTAATTTTATTTTATTAAATTATAAAAGCCAGTGTCATAAAATTATCTTGGGCTATAATAAAGAAATGAGAAGGCCAGTTAAATTCCAACTCTTGACTGAATTTGACACCAGAGTCACCAGTTTCAGTAGTTCTTTGAAATGATAAAAAATGCCCTTGATACTTATCTTTTAATAATAACAAAAAAGTAGACGTTTTAAGAATTTTTTTGTTCTTCTAATCAATTTCAAAGAGTACTTGTAAACTCCAAGTAAAATTTAAATCATTGAAATTATATATAATAATTTTCAATATAGCTTTTTATATTTTATATAATTACATTATATATTATTTTATAATGTAATGTATATATGCCGGTTTGGCCAAGTAAAAAGCAAAAATAGCTTTCAATTTTTCTCTCAATTTCTTTGCCACCTTTCATAAAAGTTATCTCTCTAAACCAGAAATCTATCTAATTGTTTTCCATCTGCGGTTACTGGCCATATGTTCATCTAATCTCACAATTAGAGGCAGTCTTCTGTTACTTTGCAGTCAGTGAGAATGATCAGCTCTGACCTTCTCAGATTGCTCTGAAATCACAAGAAGTACACCTTGGAAAGAAGACAGTAGCTCTAGCTTCTCTCTTATCAGTTATTTAGGTTCAATATAATAATTCAAAAGATAAGTATTTTTTTTTCCTTAATGTTATTCCATTCTGAGTCAGAGTAGAAGGTGTGTTAGAGTCTATAAACAAGTCAGGATGGCGCCTGGTATTTTACCAGGGGAAGTGGTTTGTGAGGTGGCGCCAGCGAGCCATTAAGTGTGGAGATTTCTTATTTGTTGACTGCTGTATGGAGTTTATGTTAATTAAGATAAGCTGTGTGTAATGTATAAATACCTCTGTTGTCCTACAATAAACGGCTCCCACTCCTGTTTATCAACGTACACAAGTTGTTCATCACCCCCACCCCCCCACCCCAACCCCTGTTATATTGCTGCAGCCGGACTGCAGCAAAGGTGAGTGCTTTTCTTTGTTTCCTAGAAAAATGTATTTCATCTGCTTTTCTTATTTTAAAAGGAAAAAGCAGTATATGATTCAAAAATCGATCAGATTTTTATTTTTGTGTTTCTGATATACATTAATTCTACTTTCACAATATATTTTAGATCTGCTCTAAGTAAAAATTCACTGTGAAATTAAATCTAATCACCATGATCAACCAGTAAGCACAAAAGTTCAAAATGGATAATCAGTTATTTCGGTTTTCCTGTTGAAAATGGCAATGCATATTAGTCAAATAATTTAAATTTCACATTTCATAAGTAACCCATTTTATCTAATTAGCTAAATCAAACTGCAAGTGAATGGTGTGGCTAATCCCACCCATGAAAAGGTTTGTGTGCAAAACATGGAAGCAAGGATTTAGGTGGATTGATGTAGGCCAAGTCACACAGAGAAATTAACAATGAGGAGGGGACACTTTCTTTAATAACTATTTTCAATTTAACCTATGTGGGAACTTAATTTCACTTTTTAGTTTAGTTTACATTATCCAAATTTACAATGTTATGAAAAAAAATTCTTGTATTCTAACATTAATTTACTCTGGAAAAAAATTACCATTTCCAAATAGATCACAGTACTCCTATGAAATGTTTGGCATGATCTCTTTCCAAAGGGGAAACAAAGTCAGAAGATTGTTACATGAATATAGATTCAGATTAAAGGAGTAGTATGGCACTGATACCACTTTACAAGAACACAATAGGTACTGAATAATGATTGCTGAAATAACAAATGTATTAAGTCATTAAGCAATGGTGGCATGACATTATAATAACTCAATACAATCATTTCAATGCTATTGTCTCTCCTGAGGAAATCAGATCTACAATTTTACTTATTTATTTACATTATTTTTTCTCCTATTACTTTCTGGGATTACTTAAAGTAAGGACTTGTCCTATTTCTGTATTACCAGTACTCAGAATTCTGGCTTATTAAATGCTTAGCATTTTAGAAATTGAAATAAAATGAAATATTTACATTAGCTAGACAACATAATGCCCTCAATTTAAGACATTTAGGAAATTTTGAAGATGGAATTCACTAGGAAAAAAGCCAAAAGAGGCTAATATCTTGAAGTTCCCCATTTTCAGAGGATGAGCTCTTTTGAAACACAAGGAAACATCTGAGTCTTATCTACTGCCTAATACATCCAGCCAAGTTCAGTACAATTGTGTGAGTTGTATTTTTCTCCTCCTTAAAAATTCTCACCTTTTTCCTTGCCTGTTCTTGCCATGATGCTATTGCAAATAGGACATTGTGTCTCTGAGAACCACCATCCAGCTACTTAATATATTTGCTGAACTCCACTCACCTCCAAGAAATTCTACCTAATGAAGGGTCCAGAGCACAACATTTACTCAACCAGCACAAACTTGATTTAGTCTCCAGTCAGAAAAGTGTTTCAGTGCATCCTCTAGTAGCTTTCTGCTATCCAGGTTTGTGATATGGTCGTGGGCCTTGGCAGTGAATTAGTAGTAAAAAAGCTAACATTCATTGAGCACTCTATTACTGCATGTGTGGAAACTTCCATATAAAATACCTCAATCAATATTTACTGACTCATTTGTTAAATAAATAGATCATATAATAAACACATCTATGAATTAAGGAAGTTTGCTCTTGGTTGAGCTTTTTGCTTGGACAAGCCTGCTTTGCTTCTTTATCTCCCATTTACACAGTACTGGTTAAATAACTTCTTGCCTTTTTTTTTTTCCTAGAATGTAGCTAGAACACAGGAGGACTACCTACACTTTATTGTGATACATTTAATGCAAAAATATTTTTTTGTTTTGTTTTGTTTTGTTTTTGGCAACTTGGCACTCGGGGGCACTTTGTCATTGATCTACATCCCCAGTCCCTTTTACTTTTTGAGAAAGGATCTAGCTAAGTTGCTGAAGCAGACCTAGAACTTGCCATCCTCCTTTCTCAGGCTCCAAATACTTGGAATTACAGGTATGGGTCATCATACCTGGCTTTTTGCAAAAATATTTTCTTACCAGAAGGCATCCCAATAGCAATAGGGAAAGCACCTGTTTATATTGCCAATATTTTAAAGCTATATTTTTAGGAATAGTTTCTTATTTCGTTATTAAAGTCAAAACCAATTTTGCTTTGGGCATGACAATCAAAACAAGATGAATAAACTTTCAAATTACTATTGTTGTATGTAATCCACCAGAGACCGGAGAAGCAAAGAACCTCAGTTCAACTAACTTTCAAACAGTGACAGGCCATTTGTAGGAAAGAATAAACAGGCCTACTTTCATTTCTGGTGAAATGGAATGAGAAGGAATCTGCCATTGAATGAAAGAAGAAGAAATCAACCAAAACTTTGAGGAACTTCTAATGGCCATGAATAGGCCAACAAACAGATTACAATTCCAAGAAAATATAATCAGAGAGCAAGTCTACACCCACCAACAACACTTTCTCACCACTCTCCCCATCTAATACACTAAAAGTCCTTCTAGGTATGTGGATCATCCTATAACATAATTCAAGCAACTGCAGAAGGCTGGCCATAAGGAGGTGAGAGAATCCCTGAGTCATCCCAGCCTTCACAGGGTCAACACAGACCCCCAAGCTAATGTCAGAATGGGAGGCTGCAGAGAGATTGCCTACCATACAAAAATTTAGCAGTATCCCAAAGAGCTCGCAGCTGGTTCCCTGGCTGTAAAACGCAAAGATATCTCTACAACCAGGTCAGTTTGTAAGTTTAGAATTATAAGAGGGACTAAAAAATGCAATAAAAATACTAAAGGATCTAGTTGAAAAGATGGAACAGGTGTGTGAAGACGTTAACTTTTAAAAATTTTTTTTGTAGTTGTAGATGGACAGTATTTTTATTTTATTTGTTTATTTTTATGTGGTGTTGATGATCAAACCCAATGCCTCACATAGGCAAGGCAAGCACCCTACCACTGAACTACAGCCCCAGCCCAAGAGATGAGAACTTTAATTGAAGAAATAGTATCTTTGAAAATGAACTAAAAGGAAATGACAGAAATATAAAATGTTATCAGAAATGAAAAATTCACTACATAGGATCCTAACTGGACAGAGAAATAGATTAGTTCACTTGAAGCCAAGTCAATAAAATATATCCAAACTGTAACATAAAGGTAGATTGAAGGAAGGACAGAATATTCAATATCTGTAGATCAATAGCACATAGTCTACATTCATGTAAGAGTACTTCTAGGAGGAAAGAAAAGAGAGTAAATAGAAGAAATATTTGACCAAAAAAATGTTGTATCAAAACTTTCCACAATTTAAGAAACAATTATCCCATAAATATCAGAGGACCAATAAAATCAGAAAAGAATAAATACAAAGAAGAATCATGTCTAAGTGTTTCTATACAAAATACTGAAAACCAAAGGTAAAGAACAGATCTGAAAAGCAGGCCAAGAGGAAGCTCCATGGTGGGGTGCTTACCTAGCACGCACAGTGACCTAGATTCAATCTCTAGAACCTCAGAGCAACAACCACCACCACAACCCAAATAGGTAGCCTAAGGAATAATAATGCATCACACACATAAGAACAACAATAATGATGATAGCTGATTTTTCATCAAGCCAAAAAAAAAAAAAAAAAACCTGCTGGAGAAAGAACAAAAAGGAAAATGAATATTTAGAAGTACTAAAAGAAGAAAAGAAATTCTAGTATTTTATATTCAGCAGAAAAATTCCTAGAATTAAAAGAAAAACTAGATTAGTATTAGAACCAAAAACACACTAATGAAATATAAAATATCTTTCTTAAACATTTTTGTATCTATTTTTAAGACTTTTTTACTGTTTAAAAAATAATCATTTATTTGGTGTTTAAAACACATGCATATGGAAAATATGATGAATTATAGCACAAAAGTGAGGTTGATATTTTTGTAAGTTTTATGAAGAGATATACAATTATTTGAATGTAGACTGTGATAAATTGAAGATTCATATTACTCTGTATCTTCCTAACCACAGAGTGCCCACACATATGACATCAGCCACAACACATACACTGGATGCTAAAAAAGCCAATACAGAAGATAAAAAATAAAAGTAAAATTGACAAAAAAGCACTCGATTCAACCAAGTGAAGCAAGAAAGGAGGAGAAAATTTAAAAATCAGATAAACAGAAAATAACAGTTTTGTATATTTAAATACTACAATATCAATAACTAAATTAAATGTAAAAGGCCAAACATTACAATTAATAGATTGTCAGATTGGATTAAAAGAAAACAAAGTCGAAAAGATCCTATTTTTAAGAAGCATGTGATAAATACAAACAGTAAAAGATTGAAAATGAAAGTGTAGGAAAAAAATATATATATATATACAAAAATTAAGCATAATAAACCTAATGTGGTTTTACTATTGTCAGGCAAAGAAGTATTCAAACAAAGTGAAGACAGTATTACAAAATGCTAAAAGAATCAACTCATGAAGAAGTCATGACAATACTAAATGTACTTGCACTTAATAGAAGACTTTAATTCTGACTACTTTTTAGAGTTCAGTGATACTTTTGAGTATCATACTCAATGCACATTATTTTCAATTACACATGGAATATTGATAATATACCATATTCGGGGCCATACAGTAATCTCAAACATAAAAAGACTTAAGTTACACAGAGTACATTCCTCAGCCACTCAAACATTAAATTAGAAATAAGAACTAATAAATAATCTAGATTTGGAAAAATTCCAAAATACTTAAAAATTAAGTAAAGCACATTTAATAATCAGTGTTTAAAGAAACACAATGAAATTTAAAAATTATTTGAGCTCAAAGAATAAAACTTTGAACTGAAAGAATAAAAGTAAAATATCAAAATGTGAAATATAAGAAGTGTGAGTAAAGAAAGACATGTAGATTTACATAATCATAATTAAAATTTAAAAACTAGGAAAGTCAATAATAGAAGGTTCTATTAAAAAATTTGGAAAGAACAAATTAAATCCAAAATAAGTAGAAATAAGGAAATAAAAAGATTATAAATCAATGAAAAATATACAAATAATAATTCAATTATTAACTTTAATACTACACTTAAGAGATTAGATTCTAAGGATACTAATGAAAGTCCAATTTGACATATAAATATATGCTAATCTTAGAAATCATCTGTGTTACTAATTATAATCTATGTAGTATAGATTATCTCTACTATGGCATCATTTAAATATTTAAAAAATTCCTACACAAATATAAAAACATACAAATAACAAAGACAATGAAAAAAATTGTTACTTTATTGAATAATAAATTGACTAATAATAATAAATAATAAATTTATTATTTATTTATTAATAATAAATAATAAATAATAAATTGACTAATCTCTAGACTTAACAAGAAAAAAATAGAGAAAAGAAACCATCTCTGAAAATCAAGGATTTTTACTACAGAGCCTAGTATACACATTTGACATCTTAACTGTCATTTGATATCTTAAATAGAATGTACATATCCTTTTAAAGACACAAACTTTTAAAAAGCAAAATAAATCTATATCATCTAAATAAATTAAATATATGATCAAAAACTTTCACAATAAAGACTGTAGGTCCAAAAGACTGCATGGATGAATTTTATCACACATTTTGGAAAGAAATAAAAATAACCCTATATAAACCTTTCAAAAAAATAAATAAATAAAGTGTTCCTCAACTCATTTTAGGACATCAGTATTACTCTGATATCAAAAGAAAGAAAGTCACCAGAAACAAAGCTTTTTTTTTTTAAACTCTGACTTATTTCTTATAAATATAAATACAAAATTATCTAAAAATAATAACATGCCAAATACAGTAACCAATAAAAAGAATAATACTTTGTGATTAAGTAAGACATATCCCAGGAATGGATATTGTTCTAATATTCAATTAGAATAATTTAATATTTTATACAAAATAAAGGAGAAAATAAACCTTACAATTATTTTCATGGATGCAGAAAAAGGATATGACAAAATTTAACACTCATCTATGACAAGAAATTTTAACATAGTAGAAAGAGAAAAAAAAATTTAGTCTTATATAGGTCATATGTAAAAAGCTTACAGCTAACATTGTTATGATTTCATTGAGGTGTTCTCCAAAAGCTCATATGTGAGTCAATGCAAGAAGGTTTAGAGGTGAAATGACTAGTAATAAGAACCTCAATGTAATCAGTGCATTAATCCTCTGAGAGTGATTAACTGGGTGGTAACTGTAGGCAGGTAGGGTGGGGTTGGAGGAGGTAGATCACTGGGGCATGACTTTGGGGTATATATCTTGTCCTTGGTGAGGCTGAGCGCTCTCTCTCTCTCTCCTTCCTGGTGCCATGTCCTGAGCTGTTTACCTCTACCACAGTCTCCTGTCTCTGCCATGGTATTCTCCTTCACCTTGAGTCCCAAAGAATGGAGTCAGTCAAGAAGTCAGTCCTGACTTCAGTGTATATACAATGTGAGAAATTACTGCTTCTTTTAAAATGTTAATGACTTGAATAAGTCATAACTTCAACTGTACAGAATAGTGCATTTGTATCTACTGGGGTTTTATTATTCAGTGGAGAATACAGAATATTATGTTCATCCTCCTCAAATATATCCTATTATATTTAAATGTGTGGGGTCAAGGGATTTGTAACTAAAGAAATTGGAAAACAAAGTAAAACTAGAAGAGGAGGTGAAGCGTGACATAACAGAATATGTCAAGTGCAGGCTAGAGTGTAGCCACAGTACTCATGAAACCATGAGACCCAAAATAAACTTTTCCTCCTCTAATTGTTCTTGCCAGGTCTTTTAGTCACAGCAATGAAAAAGTTGATTAAAACTAACATTAGATGCAATGTTAAAATATTAAATCATCTTTCTTTAAATTGGGACAAGAAAAATTTTTTATCATTTCTGTCCAGGTGCACAGAAAAGAAAGAAAAGGCAAAATTATACAAAGTACATGTATGAAAACTTGAATTGGGTGTCAATATACTTTATATATAAACAGAGATATAATTTGTGGTATATGTGTATTAAGAATTGTAATGCAAAATATAAAAAATAGTGTTACCTTAGATGGAGGGAAGTGAAAGGAGGGGAAGGCAAGGGATGTGGGGATGTAGGGATAAGAAAGATAGTAGAATGAAACAGACATTATTATTTTGTGCATGATTGTGACTGTCTTACCAATGTGATTCTACAATATGTATACTCAGAAAAATAAGAAATTATATCCCATCTATGTATGATATATCAAAATATATAAGTGCATTCTACTGTTATGTATAACTAATTAAAACAAATAAAAATTTTTCAAAAATGAGATAGAAAGAAATTAAATCTAATTTTTCACTGATGGCATGATTATGTATATAGAAAGCCCTATGTAATCTACTAAAATGCTCCTAGAACTAAATGAAATACTTTTATATACTAACAATAATTAGAAAATGAGATTTTTAAAATAATGTATGCTGTAGTATCTAACCTCTCAAAGATATAAGAATGAATCCCACAAAATACAAGCAAGATTCTACATTAAGAAAACAAAACTAAAAAATTAAAGAATACCTAAATTAATAAATAATAGTTCAATGTAACAGAATAACAATTACAAAGACTCACATATGTATGGTCAATTGATTTTCAACCAAGTTGTCAAGTAAATTCATTGAGAAAATAAATTCTTTTAAACCAATTGTGCTGGATCAACTGGAGATCCATGGAAAAAGAAAATGAACATCATTCTCTATCTCATTCCAAATGTGAAAACTCAAATTGGGCCAGACTGGCAGTTACTTAGAACTAGCACAAACCAGGAAAATCCAACTGTTTAATTAAAATACAGTAAGACTTCCACTTCTGACCAACATGAAATGAGGAACTATATTTACTCTCCTAATTGAATCAGCCAAAAAAACAGATAAAATATATTAAAGGACAGTTTTGAAGATGCTGAAAGTGAGGCAAAGAACAGTGATTCCCAAGAGAAAGGAAATAAACAGGTCAGTCCTGCTGTTGGCCACATCCCCTGCCTGGGGAGGTTTTCCGGGAAGCAGGAAATGGAGGAACTCCTTCAGACCACATGGACCGCCTGAGTTGAGACCAAGGCACTTGAAGGTCACAGGACAGAGCACAGGAATAGAGAAACTCTATTACAACCAAATACACTGTATTACAACCAAAGTTAATTATGACTTAGGTTTTCTTTCTGATTCAGTTGTAAGGACGATTAATCAAATCTTGAGTTACTTATTACTTTTCCTAGAATTTTAGTAAGACTCAAAATTGGGTGGTTTAAAATGGTTTGTGTGGATAATTTAGTATGACTAAATAAGCCTTGGTCATCAGAAATACTTGTGATAGTTAAGCTTTGTGTGTGGAGACTTTCCTGCATTGCATCTTAGACCCTTCTATGTTCTATCCTCAACCACAGAGCAAGCAAAGACACGTGGTATGAACAGCTGCTTCATTTCACCCTCAAACTGACCAAAATTTAGCAATGGATGAAATCATTTTGGCAGACAGAAAATGAAGAAAGTTTACATAGTCCTTTACTGCTTGGCCTGGACACTAGAAGGAATATGATCAATCCCCACCCAAACTCTCCAGACTACTTGTAAACAATGTCACATATGTTTGTGAGTTAAAAAGCTTACTCTATGGCTTTTACACTTTATCTTCATGTCTTTTGCTCTTACAAATAATGTACGTGTGACCAGCTGAATTGTGGTTAAATTGAGATTATTGCATCCATAACATTGATTCTTTTTATAAGTAAAACAAATATTATTTGCATATATCTATCTAGATCATATATCAAAAACCTTCAGTGTACATACAATATGAGAAATTACTGCTTCTTTTAAAATATTAGTGACCTGAATAAGTCATGACTTTAACTGTACAGAATAGTGCATTTGTATCTACTGGGGTTTTATTATTCAGTGGAGAATACAGAATACTGTTCATCCTCCTCAAATATATCCTATTATTTTTAAATGTATGGGTCAAGGGATTTGTAACGAAAGAAGTCAGGAAACAAAGTAAAACTAGAAGAGGAGGTGAAGTGTGACATAAATGAATATGTCAAGTGCAGGCAAAAGTGTAGTCACAGTGCCAAAAGGGAGAGGCTGGGAGCTGAACCTGGGATGATGTATTCAAAGAAAAGAAAAGAAACCACTGGTATGTATTAGGGTCTAATACACAGACAGCTTCAGAATGGTTCTCAATACTCCAATTTGGAAGGTAGTCTCAGAATCTTTCCTCTTTGCTCTAAATTATAAATATTTTTTGAAACTTCTACTCATCTTCCACTCACAGAGTAGGGCTCTCAAAAGTTACTCGGTGCTTACTTCTAGAATGACTAAGAGAGGGTTTGGTGCACAGACTTAATTTGCACTTTCATAAAATGAATGTGTACTCATGTGGGTCCTTGGAAGCTTAAAACACTCTTCTTCTCCTGATATGTTGTCATTTACCAAGTTTTTTTCTTCCAAGGAATCTACTTTTATCTACCAAAACTTGTTGGTTTAGGTAATGCCTCTGCTATGGTTTTAATGTGCTCCTTTAACTCAAAGAGCATGAGTTTTAGTCACCTTTTCCTTGCTGTGACCATAAGATGAAACAAAAACACTGTAGAGGAGGAAAAGTTTATTCAGGGCTCACAGTTTCAGAGGTATTAATTAGTTCATAGAGACCCGATTCCATTGCTTTGGTCTTTAGGTAAGGCATCATGGCAGAAGGATGTACATGGCACAACAAAATAACTTGAAACATGGCAACAAGGAAACAGAGAGCTCTATACACTCTGCACACAAGGGACAAACTATGATCCCCAAAGGTATGCCCTCAGTGACCCGTTTCTTCCAGTCACACTCTATTTGCCTACAGTTACTGCCCAGTAAATTCATATCAGTGGACTAATCCACTGATTAGTTTACAGTGGTCATAATCTAATCATTTAACCTCTGAACCTTATTGCATTGTCTCACACATGAGCTTCTGGGAGATATTTCACATCTAAGAATAACAGCTTGTGGTAGAAACTTAATCCCCTTTACAATAGGGTTGGGCAATGCAGCCTAAGGGGAGGTGTTCAGCTACTGAGGGCTCTGCCCACACAAATGGATTTATGTCAACTCTAAAGGGTCTGGAGGCTGCTGATTTTATCTCTTGCTCTTTCTCATACTCTTGCCTTCCACCAGGAAAGGACACAACACTCAGGCCACCCTGTTGAGCCTCTCTGTCTTTATAACCATTAGCCAAATAAATTACTATTATTTGAAAATTACCGATTCTTTGATATTCTGTTAGAGTAGCACAAAATGGAACAAGGCAGCCTCTCCTAATGAGGAACACATCACTCTCTTCAAAGCTAGAATGTACCAACACACAGTAGAATGGGCAACTGGCCACTTCAGCCTGTGATTCAACCTGGTTTTCCAGAAAACAATTCATCAGCGGCTCTTCCATTTCTACCTTCTCAGAGTCTTATCCTCCCTTCAGATAATAGGCATTAAGATAACAGGCATTCCATTGTGATGCCAATCTTTCTATCCATAGTTAACATTTTTTATTTCATCTATATCCTTGGCTGAATAATAACATTTATCACATGTTGAGTTATTTACTTTTTGTCCTTCTGAATTTTTCCTACCATCAAATAACATTTCACTTCCAATAAGTCAATTTTCTGTATTTATCATCACCAGAAAGTATGTGCTTATAACTCTCCTTGCTTTTGTATCTCTGGATAAAACTAAAATTATTAATGGTTACTATCTCAAAATAAAAGCATGACAAAATTATAGTAATCTGGTGAAAATGTGAAGACAGGAAGTAAAATGTTCAAACTTTACTGGTCAAGCCAATTATCTAGGCCTGCAGAGCTGAGTCACCCTTCTTGTGGACCATAAATTGAAAGGCACTATAAGACACAAAATTCTAGGCAGCTATTTTCTATCTATTCCTTTCAATAGACTGGAAAGTATCTGACATTAGATCCATGTTTAATGTCTATGGTATTTCCCATATCATAAGTCATCCATAAAAATAATTCATATGATATATATTTTTAATTTATCAATTCATTAAAATCTTTGATTTCAGAGAGGGAACAAAACTCCCTTAGAGATAAATTTCAGTACTTGACCTTTGAACAACAGAATCATCTGGGAAAATTTGTTTAAATCACATATTATTTTCTTCACACTGTATATGTATTACTTGAGAAAATTTCCAGAAAATCTCAATATGTGCGTCTGGTTTAGAATCACAACAATTAAAAGTAGAGCTTCCTTTCTTTGAGATTTTCATTATATTACAATCAGAAAGATGATGAAGATATATATAAAGCTGTATGTGTACCACATATGTGTATACTTATATACATATGTATGTATATGTGTGTGTATATATATACATATGCATACACACATTTGTTTGTATATGTTTGAAAGCTATAGATATAAATAAATATAAATATGACACCTAAGTGGTAGTGGAATGTTCTACCAGGGCTCAAATTCAAAAAATATGAATCTGAAATAGCAAATACAGAAAAAATTATTGAAAATTTTTGGATATGTGAAAAGATTATTTGATTATTAATAGAAAGACAGGCTTTTTTCAAAGCATTGCATGAGCTGCTGTGACAATTAAGTATTAATCTGGTCTTTGTATGAACTTATATGTGTTGCCCTACAATATGTTTAAGTGAATATAAGTCTAGGTAATCCACCACAATTTTAAAGAAAAATTTTCTGACATAAAAATAAATTTTTATCTTATTGAAATATTTTAAGAATAATAGTGTAAAACCAAAGCTCAATTTTTGTTTTCAGTGTTAATTTTGTAGTCTCAAAAATGACATTAAGTACAACAAAAGCAAATGAAAAAAAATGAATGAACCAAAATATGATTTTATATTATGAAATTATAAACCATATCTCTCAAAAAGATAAAATTGAATAAGAAAATAATCATTTATACTCATCCAATATCAATCTTTACAAAAGAGATTAAAACACACAACAATAATAGGGTCCTTAGCATTAAGAAGATATAGGTATTCAACTAAAATATATTTTTAATTAACTACATTTCATCTATTGTAGCATAACAAATTACTCAAAATTTAGCATCTTAAATATAATAGACATTTATTACCTCATATTTTCAATACATAATTTAAGGGATAGCTTGGACAGATGGCTTTGCCTTAAGGTGTCCCATGGGCTGTTTCATGACTAACCTGGGTGGTAGCAGGGAATTGGAGTGGGTGTACTCTCAAGCTCACTCACAGGGTACTTGTGGGCCTTGGTTCCTCACCAGATGGGTCTCTTTACAGGAGAGCCTTGTGACTTGCAGCTGACTTCTCAGAATCTATAAGTGATTCAAGCTAGAAGGAAAGAACCCAAGTACTCCCAAGATAGAAGCCAAAATATTTTATAACATAATCTAAAAAATGATATCTCATCACTAATATTGTACTCTATTCCCTGGAAGAGAAAGAGTCACTAAATCCAGTCCACACTAATTTCCTGGGAATTACACAAAAGAATTACACAAAAAGATCATTAATTCACATCTCTGAATCTATTACACCAACCTTAAAAAGAACATTGAAAGTCATTTTGTTACTATATATAATTCATAAGTGATGATTTCAGCAATTAAACAGTAAAGTCTTAAATAGGATAATCAAATCTCCATCAAGTATGCAGCAATTTTTTCTAACAAATTATTATAGAAAATTTTCCACAACCTCTGGCCATTCAGTAGGTTTCCACTTCAGAAACTTCACAAAATATTTTGTCTCCACAAAATTCCACTGGGAGGGAAGATGGTTTCACCCAATATATCACATGCCCTATGGAACTGTGGAGTGATCTAGCACACTTCAAGGTGTGGCTGAAAGATCGTAGCTCAGGAGTCACAGGATTGTGCTTTGATTTCAGGTCTAATAATAAATTCTCTGGGTATCAAGTTTTTTCTTATGTATAAATGTAATGCTTTAAAATATTCTTATATCTTGACAGTATTCAATAAATAACAGAAGAAAACTTGAGTAAATATTATTTTCATGATTCACACACCATTGTTTTTTTCAGCACACATGAAGGTAAATTTAATAGTCTTATTTGGGCAGTTTAAGTTTCTAATGCAATTACAGTCTTATAGGTACTCTAACATCAAGTCCAGACTTGAAATTCAGAAACTAATAAACTGCTAGGTGCCCAGGAAAAAAAGGATCCAATCAAGGTAATATGGCTTTTTATCCTCTTTATAATTGTAACTAAGTTTTGATTTTGTGTGTATGTGTATGAATGTGTGTGTGTTTCATTGATATTTTTTTTTTAGTTTTGGAATAATTTTGGATTTGCAAAAAGTTTGCAAAGATATAGAAGATATAGAGGAAGTTTCCATATACCCTTGACCTCATTTTCCCTAACATTAACATCTTACATAACCATAGTTCATTTGTCAAAAACTAAGAATAACATTTGTACATTACTATTAGTTAAACTACAGACTTTATTCAGATTCCACCAGTTTTTCCTCTAATGTTATTTTTCTGTTCTAAGATGAAATCCAGAATACTCCATTGCATTTAGTCATCTAGTCTCCTAGTCTCCTCCAATCTGTGATTATTTCTCAGTGTGTGTGTGTGTGTGTGTGTGTGTGTGTGTGTGTATGTGTGTTGTTGTTGTTGTTTTGACAGTTTTTGAGTACTGGTCATTTTTGTACAATGTCTTTCAACTGGGATTTCTGTGATTTTTTTTTTTTTTTTGACTGAGTATATGGTTTTGAGGGAATAATACCAGAGGCCAGGCACTATTCCCATCGCATCATAGCAAGTGGCACATGGTATGAGCTTCATTTATTCCTGAAGATGTTACCTTCATCACTTTGTTAAAGTGTTCTGTCAGGTGTCTGTGAAGTATTCTTCCTCTTGTACTCTACTTGCTACATGTAAATCACTATGTCCAGTCCATACTCAAGGGATCCAGGACACATTTTACTCAACCATTTCAGCAGAAAAATTTATTTTGACATTTTCAATGTGACTATGCCCCTTCTCTAAATTTAAACCTTTTCACTTTTCATAGAAACTAATTTCCCAATAAGTGCTTCCTCTATATTGCTCTTTCATTATGTTTATGTAGGATGGGATAAACTTTCAAACATTAAATAGAAGTAATAAACATTTAATGATCATTTATTTATCAGCATAAAGAGAGAAAATGAAGGATAAAACAGAAAATAGATGTTAAAATTGCATTCTAGGTGTTAATAATTTATCCCCAAGCCAGTGAGCAATGGTTCTGATTATGCTTTATGTGAGGAAACAAACAAAAACAAAATAAATATATTTTGAAGTTTTGCATGAATTTTTCTGTTTTGCAAAATTGGAAAAGGGTCAATATCTACAGTTTTATAGCGGGAGAGCATTTTCAATAATTCTTATTTTAAATGACAGATATTTGAAGTAAAGATTCTAAAAGCAAACATTAGAAAGTATCTGTACTTGCTTATGCTGTAAAGTTATGGTGCTTTGTGGACTTTAATCCTTTTAAGTAGATGGTATGAACCCTGACCATAGCTATGAAAGTGATCTTTTTAAAATGCTAAGGGCTGCAAAGTAGCTGTTTGATCAACAGAGCATCCTCTTCCTTAAAATTTTAAAATAATAATATTCTTGTTCATTTTCTTCATTATTTAAAAAGTTTGAATGTAATTCTCTAGGTAATGAATTGTGCTGCAGAATTTTGAGACTAGAAGAAAACTTTCTCTGAAAAGAAGTTCTACAGCTGTGAAATGTTCTTTCCCTGACACAGTTTGAGTCTGGAGGCATTTAGAGTATGAAGTAAGTCTTCACTTTTATTGGCTACGTGTGGGTTGTTTGGTTTCTTGGCAGGCATGTTTTGCATGTTGAATATTTCCCATGAATACTTTCTTTTTGTTTAGTGTTTTGAGGCCTCCAGTTCTAGTAGGTAACCAATAAATTAAGCAAAACAAATTAAATATCCCTTTTTACATGCTTCAGTTATACACCTTTAAGAGGAAAGTGTTTGGGGCCTAAATTTTCTACTTAATTGACTGAATTCTAGATTTTTGTTTTGCTTGTTATAAACCCTCAAGGAGTTTGTAATTTCCTTCGAGGGTAGGGATTATCTTGTGTTTATTTATTTCCACAGGGCTCCATACAGTGCTCAGCATAAAATAGGACTTCAGACTAGAAAGAAAATAACTCTTTACTTTAGATTTTGCTTGTTCCTAAAAATTTTTTTAAAAGTTTGCCAACAAATTAATACTGTAAAATGGTTCAGATGGCAAAAAAATACCTTCATATCTTAGAAATATTCTTTTATACAATACCTAAGCAAAATACAAATGGTTCTTATTTGTATAGCAGTTTTCTGCATTTTCAATTATTTATTAAATTCCTCATATTAACTTTTAAGAAAATCTTTAAGTCCCTTTGCTCTGTCTATTCCACCAGTTATTTATGTGTGTTATGCCAAGAAACCATGAAATGGATCATAATAGCTCAGGAAGATTTCCATGTAATCTCATCTTGTACATGTTATCTCCTTTCCTCCTAACCCTCACCAGAATGCAGGAATGACTGGCTGCAGCCAATTTCCTCAGTTTCTAGTCTGCCTTTCAGTTCATCTTTCAAATTGCTACTACACCCATCCTTGTTCATCATATCCTGGTCTTTTTTCTAAGATAAATCTTATGTTTCTACTTCCTTTAAAGTTCTAAAAATAAAGATTTGTAACGGATTTTTCAATAACAATACAATATACCACAAACCAAGTATTCATGGAAAGAAATATAAAAGCTATAAATGAAAAAATTAGGTAGATGGACCTGTAATTCAAATATATGTGAAGGTATTTCTTCTCAATTTTAAGGGATGTTATTCCCTGTTTGGCAATGAGGAATAACAGCAGGATTTTTCACAAGAAAGTGATATGGTAGGATTTACATTTTAGAGAATTCATTCAGATGAGAGTGTACATCAAAGAGAGTTAAATGGGACTGGAGGAGAAGTTGGCCAGGAGCCTATCTCAGGTCCAGGAGAGAGATGACAGGGGCAGAGAGAAGGAGATACAATCAGAAGCAGAATTGAAGGAACTTGATGTCTGATTAGAAAAGTTGGGTGAGGGTGCCAAAAAGAGCAGAATGACTTTTAAGTACTTGTTCAGATGACAAAATACATGGTTTTTACCAGAAACAAAACACAAAACATTTATGAAAAAAGATACTTGACTGGAGATGGAAAGAGAAGGTGATTACTAATATGGCATAGGACAAAAAGCATGCTGAGTTTAGTTTTGTATTTACCAAGGTTGGAGAGTCCTATAAAATAAATTGGAGAGATATTTAACATGGAAGTATTCAGGCAAGTTTCTAAATATACTTCTGTTCTATAATTTCTTGTTGTGCCTAGCACATAGCTTTAATTTTCAATAAATATTTTCTTAAATTAAAAAACAACTATGAATGAGGAAGTGAACAAGTAAGTGAATACATTCATATCCCCAAAGAGCTGAGAGAGTTTTATAATATTCTTACTCCATTCTCTAGCCTGGCTCATGAATAGGTCAAAGAGAGCTAGGTCCTATCAGAGCTATCCTTAGCTACTACAAATACTATCATGTAGTCATGGGCCATACCTCATTTACCTGGGCAATAGAAAGGACTGACAAAAATGGGTTTCCCACTGATCAGACTCTGCTTATCTATCTTTGCACAAGATAATGCTAGAAATGCTCCATTTTGTTAGAATTCTACTATTTATTTATTTTTTTATTTTAATCAGTTATACATGACAACAGAATGTTCTTCAATTCATTGTACACAACTGGAGCAGATAATTTTCACTTCTCTGGTTGTACCCAAAGTAGGGTCACAACATTTGCACAATCACACATGTACCTAGGATAATGATGACAACCTCATTCCACCACATGCCCCTACTCCTGTGCCCCTTCACCACCTCTCCTATGTCCCATCCAAAGTTCCTTCTCTCATCCCACTTACCTCCCCCATTATGGATTAGCATGCACTTATCAGAGGAAATATTAAATCTTTGTTTTTTGGGGATTGGCTAATTTTGCTTTGCATGATATTCTCTAATTCAATCCATTTACCAGCAAATACCATAATTTTATTGTCTTTTATTGCTAAGTAATTCTCCATTGTGTAGATATACCACATTTACTTTATCCATTCATCTATTAAAGGGCATCTAAGTTGCTTCCACAGTTTGGCTATAGTGAATTGTTCTGCTATGAATATTGATGTGGCTGCATCACTGTAGTATGCTGTTTCCAAGTCCTTTGGGTATAGACTAAGGAGTGGGATAGCTGGGTCAAATTGTGGTTCCATTCCAAGTTTTCTAAGGAATCTCCATACTACTTTCCAGATTGGCTATACCAATTTGCAGTCCCACCAGCAACATATGAGTGTGCCTCCCCCCCAACATCCTCACCAACACTTATTATTGTTTGTATTCTTCATAACTGAGTTTCTGACTGGCATTCAGTAAAATTTTAGAGTAGTTTTGATTTACATTTCTCTAATTACTAGAGATTTTGAACACTTTTTTCATATATTTATTGATTAATTGTATATTTTCTGCCAAGATGTGTCTGTTCAGGTCCTTAGCCCATTTATTGATTGGGTTGTTTGGTTTTTGCTGTTAAGTTTTTTGAGTTCTTTATGTTCTGCAGATTAGTGCTCTGTCTGACCTGTATATGACAAAAATCTGCTCCCAAAATGTAGGCTTTCTGTTCACCTCATCATTTGCTAAGAAGAAGCTTTTTTGTTTGAATCCATCCCTCTTATTGATTCTTGATTTTATTTCTTGCACTTTAGGAGTCTTGTTAAGGAAGTGGGGACCTGGTCCAACATGATGAAGATTTGGGCCAACTTTTTATTCTACTAGGCACAATGTCTCTCGTTTAATTCCTATGTCCTTGATAAACTTTGAGTTTTGTGCATGGTGAGAGATAAGGGTTTAGTTTCATTTTGCTGCATATGGATTTCCAATTTTCCCAGCACCATTTGTTGAAGAAGCTATCTTTTCTCCAATGTGTGTTTTGAGAACCTTTGTCTAGTTCGAGATAACTGTAGTTATGTGGGTTTGTCTCTATGTCTTCTATTCTGTACCATTGGTCTACATGTCTGTTTTTTGCCAATACCATGCTGTTTTTGTTACTATGGTTTAAGGTCTGGTATTGTGATGCCTCCTGCTTCACTCTTCTTGCAAAGGATTGCTTTGGCTCTTCTGGGTCTCTTATTTTTCTAAATGAATTTCATGATTGCTTTTTCTATATCTATAAAGAATGACACTGGGATTTTAATTGGAATTGCATTGAGTCTGTTTAGTGCTTTGATAATATAGCCATTTTGACCATATTAATGGAATTCTACTTTTACTTAGCTTCTTCTAAACTCTTCTCCCCTTTTCTTGTTTTTTTTTATATTGTTGGACATTTTCCTTCATTTTTCTTTATCTTTCTCTTTATTTTCTCTTCCTCTAATTCTTCTGATAAATATTGACTGTATTTCAGAGATTGAGAAAAACCTATGGAGAAGGGCTAGTTCTATGGAAAGTTTCAAAAGCAATTTAACAAACTCAAAATGGAACAAGGAACTTTTAGAAGTAGAGAACAGTCAAGTGAAATATGCAGTAACATAACTATTGTGGAATTAAATGTTTCATTAAGTTTCAAAGTATTCCATAATGAGAGGTTTAATTATCTTGCAGTGACAACATAGAATTTTAGTTTTTACAAAATTCTTTCACAAGAAACATAATTCTTAAGATTCACACTCAAGCCTAAAGAAAGAAACAGAATGCATTAGTGATTTCTAATAGACTCAGTGTTCTGACATCCTGTACAAGATGAAATCATGATCTTTAATTTCTGCTTGGGAAATGAGTGTTATCTTCTCAAACAGATGTTTACATAACTAAAATTGGCAAATATTTGAAGAACTTAAGGGGAAAGGGAATCACTTACCACATATCTTTCACTCAGTAAATATTTGTGGAATTAATAAATTTATCCTCAGATTCAATAGTGAATGAGTGCTAGCTCTGGCCTGATTTCACCATCATTCCTTTAAGCAGATTCAGAACTAGAACAATTCTTTCCTGAGGTAGTATAAAAAAAGTGGAAATAAACTTGAGAATAAAGCCTTTTGTTCAAGTTCTTCCTCCATCCCTCATTGGCTGTGGGATGACAGTTTAATTTCTCTACACCTCAGTATCTCCTTCTGAGAAAGATCACTGGCAGCACATATGGGTTTGGGTGTGGACTGCAGATGATCGTGGATTAAATCATTTAACTCAGTGCTGGTCTTGTAGGACATGAGAAATACTACTATTTTCTCAGAGTATTTAATGGCTTTCAAGTAAAAATGCAAGCTTGTCACAATATCAAACTTTTGATAAACAATAAAGGTAGAATAAATTCAAACTTTCTCTTGACAAAGAATGAATGATGTTGTGTGATGTTGGTCTTTTCTATTGCGGACAAAGGAAGTGGTTTGCTTTACACATATTAAATTCCAGGGCTTCTGTTAGGGTACTAAGGGTCAGCATCGTGTGCCTGAATTACTCAGGGGAGTTTAAGTCAGATAAGAAGATTCTTGCTCAGAGGCAGCCCTTGCCTGGTAATTTCTCTAGGACCTAGACTGAAGAAAGTGACAGGTGAAATTAATTTTCTTGATGCTTCTGATGAGCATGGACAGCTAGAAAGTCCTTGAGGAGAAGGGCAGGTTGAGTCATCATTCTCAGTGGGTGACCTTTCCTAAGAAGGTGGACAACAGGTGTGATACTCAGCAAATGATGGCGCAGGATGACTCGCCACATTTTAATTTAGTCTACTTCAGTGGGTAAGATTCAGGAGGGAGACAAAAGCGTCTATTATTTCTTTGGCAGCTCCTTTTGTTTGTTTTTAACTCTGCTTATCTCCCAAATTAGATAAAGAGACAGAAATAGAGGAAAGGTTCATGGAGAGGCCCAGATAAGAGAAAGGTCTGTGAAAATTCCACCTGAAGTAAGAGCACCCCTGCTTGAGAAGAGGGAGCTTTACTCTGTCACAAATCAGAGGAAGCAGGAAATATAGTAACTACTTTCTTTCTATTTTATTTTTTTCCTTTTCAATGTAAATATAAATAATGTAGGAGTGTTTCAAAACATTTGAGATTTTTTTCTATCACATAGAAAATTCATTAAGACTTCAAATTTCTTCTGAGGCAAACAAGACTTGAGACATATCTTTTTCCTTTTCAACTTGTTGCCTTACTTTTGTCTTAGATTGGGTAGAGAGAAATGATGGGAGGGGAAGGGAGGGGAAGCGGGGAAAGGAAGGACAGCAGAATAAAATAGACATTATTATTGCTGTATGTATATATGTGACTGCATGACCAAAGTGATTCTGCAGCCTGTACACTCAGAAAAATGAGAAATTGTAAAAAAAAAAAAAAAAAAAAAAAAAAAGAATCCCAAAGAATAGCATGCTAACAATCAGGAAGAATCTAAATGGTAACAGAAAATGGTGAATAATAATGTGCCACAGTGATGTACAGACAGATTGCATTCTTTAGGGAACGAGAAAATGAAAATCTTCTGGCCCAGCTCTGTGACAGCACAAGCAGAGAACAACTTAGCACCAGGAAGGCTCCTTAATGCTTTTAATCAGCTCACATAATTGGAAATACATGACAAAAAAAGGAGTTCTTTCCTGGTTTTTTTGCAATTGCCTATTTTAGGAGGAACATGGAAAGACATAAGCATTTTCCCCATGTGATCCAAGTGGGGTTAAATAAATAAATAAATGGATACAAGGAAACCTGGCTTAGTTACCACTGTTTAGTTCTCTGTAATGTGCATTCTCTCACAGAAGCCTGGTAGTCAGCTGCAGCTACAACAATTTGAAGTTGTTTGCTCTCATCATCATCTTTTGACCCTTGTTTCTGAACTCAGTCCAGCGTTTTCCTTATCGCTGCATGAGGCAACATAAATTAAAGTTCCAGGAGCCCTTCATTGACCTGTTTGAAGAGGCTGTTTAGGGAGAGTGAGTCTAGTATGGGTTTCTGGCACCAGCAACATGATATGTTATGACTCAGTACGCACAATCACAAAAGCAAGTTCCTCTCTATGTGGTTTTAAAAAGGAGCTCAAACCCATGTTAGAAATCTTCCTGCTTCTAAATAACAAAGATTTTGCCAAAATGCAGTGAGAAACACAAATAAAAATTGATCTCAAATTTCTACACTGTAGTGTAGTTTCCCTTAGACAACACAGCACACAAATGTGTTTCCAGAAGTTTCCTGAGGATGGAGATCAACAGCGAGAAAGTTCATCCTAAAGCAAAGACATCAGTTAATATACTCTTCCAGCTTCTCTTTTACATCTATCTCTAAGGCAGTACCTTACTATTACCTCACAGGATGCTAGAAGAAGTTAATAAATGTATAGAAATAAATAATTGTTTTTATAAATAAAATATTTATAATAAATTGTGTTGGATACATATATATGTAACTTATTTTATTTTTAAAAATTGCAAAATAAATTTTGGCAGGATAGTTATGTAAGAATTCTAAATATGACAGAGTCTGCTGTCAGTTCTTTTTGTGGCAGGTTTTTAAATTCCAGGAGAAAGAGGCTATTACATGAAGAATCCTACCCCCATTAGTTGAGGAATAAGTCAGTCAAATAAAGGAAAAGAAGATTACAATTCGAAAATAGGGAATTCCCTCTTTCTTATATCCTCTTACTTATATTGGCTGTTTTAAGAGTTCACAGATAAAAAGGATGTGTTTGAATATGCCACCAAAGCCTAAACTAAGCATTCAGTCCAGGTCTAGAATTGTCATCTCTTAAGTCTGAATCAAAAT
The DNA here is from genome assembly GCF_048772815.1 of Callospermophilus lateralis. NCBI lineage: Eukaryota > Metazoa > Chordata > Mammalia > Rodentia > Sciuridae > Callospermophilus > Callospermophilus lateralis. The sequence continues at coordinate 79,871,129 of NC_135310.1, read as the reverse complement.
GGCTCAGAATATTAAGGTTACAAGAAGAGGCCAAAACAAAGGATTCCTATAGTATATAAGGCAAAAGCCTCCTCCAGGTGACTATGAGAAGAAGGATAAACAACACTGGGAAACTCGAGTCTATGATTTTGTTCATTTTTAAGCATTTCTATCTTTTATATCATCTTGTTATTATTAGCCAGAAATAGTTTAATAATATATAAGAAAAAAACTGAAGATAAAACTAATGTTTTATCTTTACTGAAGATAAAACTGTTTGAAGAAGAATTAGAACTGTGTTTAAAAAGGATCTTTATTTTTCTTGAGTTATGTTCAACAGGAAATTGTGTTCTTGTTCTCGAGGTAGCATTCTTATAATTTATTTTTCAGTTCTTTTAACTTACAAGTAAGAAACATGGAGCATTTTGCCAAATTCGCAAATGACCATGAGCCATTTTCCCAGTTTCCTACCACTATTCGAAGGAACTGATAATAATTAAACCGATTAAAACTTTTGTTATTGCTGGTGTCTCTGTTTAATTGTACTTTTTATTTTGAGATCATTGCAGAATCACTTTCCATGATAAGAAGTAATAAAGGGAGGTCCCTGGTATTGTGTACCCAGATTCCCCCAATGATAACATTTTGTACAACTGTGGGATATAATATCACAACCAGAATACCAACCTCAATAATCTTATTCAGATTTACTCTGTTTTACTCGTAGTTAATTTGTCTGTGTGTATTAGTACCATGCAATTTTAATCAGTGTATAAATTTCTGTACCCAACACTATAGACAAGATATAGAACAGTTCCTTCAGTGTAAAAAGTCTTTGTTGTGTCTTTTTATTACTACAGCTACCTTCTAACTCCGCATTACCTTTCTTTCTATTTAATTTTCTCATTTCAAAATGTAACAAATGAAATCTAGTGGTATGTATGAGAATGGCTTTCTTTTTTTTTTTTTCACTGACAATAATTCCTTTAATACTCATTTAAGACGTCATATATACTAATGACAATTGTCAATGTCAACTCTATTACTATAGGAAGACAAATGTAATCATAATCATAATCTAGTTTTATCATCATTAAGTTTTTTTCTGTGTTTTAATGTAGTGTTTCACAATCACCTAGCAGACTGGTTAAACTAAACCATAGCTTGCTAAGGCTGCCCCTTGAGTTTCTGATTAAGTAGTCTGGAGAGGACATAATTCACTTGTCTAAAATCAGTGAGGCTGATGCTGCTGACTCCATTTTGAATAGCACTGTTGAAAGTTTATAATTAAGAGCTCAAATTCTTATTTGAAAGATTTTTCTAAAAGAATTCATTCTCACTCTTTCATAACCAGAATCTGTGAATTTGGGGAAGAAGTGAGCACATTCTTCAAGTTTTTCAAACAATACCCCATCACACCTGGAGGGAAAAGAAGACCTTCTAAGTCAGACACTAAATAATCACACAGAAAACAGATACTTTACAAAAGACGAAATGGAAATGGTCAATAAACATATAGAAATGCTTATCGGTAGAAATCAGAAAAACTCAAGTTAAAGCAATGTGCCCATAACTTATCTCACTGACAAATATTTCAAATTGGGTAACATGATACATTGGTAAGAAGGTAGAGAGCTCTATCTATAACAAGTAAAAGAAAATAAAGCATGGTAAAACTGAAAGTGTTAACTGCAGTGATCAGAAAGATTTCTCTCTAGAGCAGAGCTTCAGTAGCATGGAGAGTTTATTTCTACAAAAATCAGATTCCAAAAAGAAGGGATCTGTTTAGCATAGGACGGGGCAGGTACCCACCCCACAGATCAATCAACTGTGCCCAGAGTAGCAGATGTCACAAGATTGATATGTTGTCCCTGGACACACACCTGCATGTGTTCACTGCTCTCTGAAATGGGTGAAGTTGAGAGAAAGGGGCAGAAACAAAGATGTAAGCTAGGAAGTTCACCCCTTCCCACGTGTAGCACCTGTGAGAGGCAAACAATGAGTGTGAGCTATGGAGTCAACCAACATTTTAAAGAATTTCCTGGTCATACACTTTATGTATAGGACTTTCCTAAAATACTGTGTATGATTTACAAAGTTCTTTTACGTAGACTTTTCTTCCCTTTTTAAAAAATTCTTAAAACAAACACAAGTATATAAGTAAAAAGTGTTCTCTCCCACTTTGACAAAGAAACTCAAGTTGACAGATGGTTCACCCCACAGTCACATGTGAGAAAGTGGGAGTAGAACTCATACTCTGACCCAGGATCTCAATCTCCACACAGTCCTCTTCCTATTTGCATGTCTATTGATTTGTGTATTCAAGACAGTTTTGGTGAAGAGGGAGTAAGAGCAGCTGAAATACCTAGAAAGGAGGATGTTAATGTCCAAGAAGGTGATTGACAAGGTCCTGATGAGAGATTTGACAATCTATGAAAATGACAGCAGAGACAAAATTTATTTAGAAAGAAGCAGTATACTTTTTAATGGGATTTATCTAGTAAAGTAAGGAATAAAATAGATTTGTTAGCCTAATCCAGGAAAGAATCCCTGTAAGTGGAATAAACAGCAGTTTTTTTTTCTGATGATATGAAAATACTCCACATTTGCATCTAAGATAATGAACAATATCATCAAGAGAGCATTAGTTTGGAGATGAAAACCAGGGTTGAAAAATGAAGCTAGTGATTTGAACATTCTTGGAGTTCTATGGAGTTAGCCTCATTGTATGTACCCATACTTGCATCTATCTGTCATGTAATGATTGAAATAGAATTAAAAAGGCAATAAAGAAATCGGAAGGTTAATATAATCTTCTCCTCAGCCAAGTTAATTCTTCATTAAGAAATATTCCTCGCCCTTTCCTCATGAGGCTAAGGCACAGAAATAACAAGAATACAAAATCAGCTAAGTGTCTTTTGTTGCAAAGAAAATGATTACTTCACCTTGCTTCCCAGATTTTCTTTTCAGGCAGTTTTATTATGTTACCTCTCAAAATGTCTGATGATAATGAAGAGATTATTTTAGCCAAACAGAATATTATCAGTGTCCTGGTCTCTTGTTGCTATGAGATGAAGGACAGTATTTTTGCCTCTGCAGTTATCAAATCTAAATATTGAGACTTGGGAAATTCAGCATGCTCATCTCCAAATGGATCCTGCAGATGGGTTCCAAAGACTTTATGTCAACTCACTGCATTATCAGTGGTGTGGTTATTGTCATTATCTGTGATAAATGTTGGATTGATTTAATAATATTAGCTCACTCTTCCCTTGTGTAAAGAAAACATTTTTCTGTTTATGTGGAGCTAAAGATTCTTTCAAACCTCCAAGATCTGGTAAGGGGGAAAGTCAGTTTCAGAACAATGTCTCATATTCACTGCTGACTGAATGACTGAACACCAAACAGTTGAGAATTGTTACATCTGGGGAAAGAACGGGAAAGTGGTGGTGGTGGGCGGGGGGCAGACTGGAGAAGGGGATATTCATGTTTTTTAATAAATATTTTCTGTGTGGTTTGAATCTTTTACAACAATAACATATTCAAGTATGACTTGTGTAATTTTAAAAAGACAATAAAAGCTTCATTCAGTTGATGAGAAATAGGACTTTTTACTCACAATGTTGGGTTAAGATTAATTTTTGTGAAGTTCATTAGTAATCCATTTCTCCAGGTGATTTTAAGTATTTTTTAATTATTTACCTTAAAAAGGTTGAAATATTTTAAAATGTTAAATGTATTTAACATTTTAACTTTCAGCAGTTTTATACAAAAAATAAAAAATGTCTAGAAGATGAAAATGCACTGCCAAAAAATTTAAGATACTCTCTCAACAACTTTTCTTCTAATACCCTACAAAGTGCTGAGGCTCAAACTCCGGGTCTTACACATGCTAAGCAAGTACTCTACCATTGAACTATATCCTCATCCCTACTTCCATATTCCAATAATCACGATTGGAAGGATTTTGCAATCATACACTTGTTAAGAGAAACAAAAAATGGAGAGAAAAACCCTCAAGCCCTCCTTTGGTGTCTTTAATATATTCAGTGACCCCATCATCACCACCACTTAAACCAACTCTCAACCATGTGGACCCAGAGGACCTGCTTATGATCTTTTGTTTTTCCTAAGCATTTTATATTACTTGCCTTTACCCAAGTCTCAATTAGCTCATGTAAACATAGTATTCTCAAATCTTTATCACATCCCTTTTCCTTTCTCCAAGTCCATTGTGAATGTCTCCAAATATAGGTATCCCAGGTATAACATACTGAGAAGTTACAAAAGGAGACTTATTTCCCTCTTCCCTGAACCCACTCCATATCTTATTGACACAGTAGTTCTCAACCAGAGGCAATTTTGCTGCCAAGGGATATTTAGCAATATCCAGAGACATTTTTACTGTCACAACTGGAGTTAGAGGGGTATTACTGGCATATGATGGTTGGATCCAGAAAGTCTGCTAAACATCCTACAGTTTACAGAACATTGCCTTCCACAACTACAAAAAGAATTTCTGGTCAAAAATGTCAATTGGGACAGGAGTATGGGAAGACTAATTTCCCAAATTGCTGATAAATGATTAATTTAATATTTAATGGGTTAATTTCTTTGAGAATTCATCCCTATTTTCTCTTTCTCGTGTGCTACATCTAGAAGTTCATTAGTCTCATAGATTCTAGGCACAGTGGAACCTTATGCTGCCATTCCCATTGCCAAGATTTAATACACTGTCTTTCCTGGACTCCTGTTGTTATTAATTCCCCTATTTCAACCTGACTTAACATCAGACTTCTTGTCATTGTTTGCAAGATTTTTCCAAAACACAAATATATTCATATCACTTTCATATAAAAACCATCAATGGTCCCATTAACTATTTATAACATTCAAGTTGCTGGGCCTGTTTTTGCCTGGCTTTATTTTTTTTTTATTTATATGTGTAGTTCTTGGCCTTCCAAATCCTTAACTTCAGCTCCCAGTTCCCTAAATCCTCCACACATGCTACTCACCTTGAAGATCTAGAGGATATTTTACTGTCCTTCAGCCTCCCTGCTTTTGTATGGAATGTCACCCTCTTGTTCTAGATTTTTTTCTGGTTAGTAAAAACTTGTTATTCAAAACACAGGTTTAAGACTAACTTTGTCTGAGAATGCCTTTTTTTTCCCTAACTATCTAAGCTGAATAACTCTACTCACCAAGGTTCATAATTGGAACTAATAGAAAATATTCTGTATAACTTAAAAAAATAATTAAAAGCATAGTAGTAACCTTGCTAAGTTGAGTAATGTGTCCCCTAAATTCATGTCTTCCCAGACCTGTGAATGACACCTTATCTGTAAATAAATTCCTTGATATAAGCAAAATAAGATGAGTCCATATTTTGTTCTTATGGGCTTAAGTCACGTTACATACTACTGGTGCCCTTAGAAGAAAAAGGAAATCTGGACAAAGAGACAAACACACAGGGGAGAGCGCCATGTTCATGTGAAGCTGGGGAGGAACTGGAGCAATGCATCTACAGGCTGAGAAACTCTAAAAATCTCCAGCAAGCACCACAATCCAGGTGAGAGGCCAAGTTTAGAGAAATGCTCATCAGAGCCTGCAAAAGAACAGGTTTTAGACCTTCAGTCTCCAGAACGGTGAGGAAATCAATTTCTGTGATTTAGGACACATGGTTTATGGAGGCTATTATCATAGCCCTAGGAAACTACTACCATAGCCTTCGTAATCAACAGAGGGATTTAAATTATGTTCTATGTCTAGTGAGTTAAGGGACTTTAAAATCCTTTGAAATCAGTCCTGGGAATGATTAATTTATAAAACTGTGTCTTGACATTTGCTAGCACCACACACACACTCCAGGAACGCTCTGGTTTGACGGGACTCCACTTTTTAAAAAAAAATTTTTTTTTGTTTGTCTTAATTAGCTATACATGCCAGTAGAATGCACTTTGATACATCATATATAATGGAGTATGATTTCCCATTCTTCTGGTTGTACATGATGTAGAAACCCACCTGTTATATAGTTATATATGCATATAGGTTAATAATGTCTGAATTGTTCTACTATCCTTTTTTTACCCCTATGCCTCCTCCCCTCCCTTCACTCTCCTCTACTTAATCTGAAGTAACTCTATTCTTCCCTAGTCCCCCCATTATAAATTAGCATCCACATATCAGAGAATATTCTTGGTATTCACTGCTCACCACTAGATCCTCAGCTCAGCCCCAGACACCATCAACCAGTCCTAACTTCCCTGCTACTTTGCTTTATTCCCTCTACTTGGGCAAAATAGCGCTCTCAGCAGCATCAGCTGTGTAATTTGAGGGGCCCAGTTTAAAATGAAAATGCAAAACCTCTTTTTCAAAATTTAAGACCCTTCTGTGCACAGGTCACGCATCCATGATGCTAGCACAGGCTCAGTGGCATACCCACAATGGGCCCAGCAGAGTTCAGAGGAGTTCTGTCCACTCCTTTCTGGCTTTACATCAGAGAACAGGGCCCACTTAGTGGGTCCAATTTGAATTCTTCAAATTTAAGAATGAACTTATTAGTAAACAAAAGGCAAATGCTTGGGGGTAGAGCTCATGTGTTTCACTGTTTTTTGTTTTCTTTTTCAAAGAAATTGAGTACCTCCTGTCTTCCCTGCTAATCGTTAGACAACGAATGTAAATTGGGCAAGCAGAATCTTTTCACAGCCAGCACTTCAAATCACAAATGACTCACATTATGATATATAAAATTGTTCATTTAAAATATGTGTAGGAAATGTTAATATCTGTGTTTATTGCACATCTACTAAATTGACCTAGGGAACATTTTCCATGCATCCTATTGAAGATGCAGTGAACTGATTAAAATGCAAACACTTATTCAGATTTTGCCTTTCAAAATGTCAGCCATTTTAAGGGAAATCGATTTCTCCGTATCTCATTTCTTTCCTAGCAGCTAGTAAAGGACTAGCTTTCATGATAGCCCCAAAATGATTTCATATGCTCCTCCAGTTTCTGTTCCAACTTTACTAGGCAGTCCAACCTCCGGAAAGATTGGATCTCAAGACTGAATGAACTCTCCACATTCTCTTTTGAAAGATAAACATGCACTCTATAAACTTCATTGGCCTAAACAACAGAAACATCTGTTTAGACTCATGTGTGGCTCTTTGGCTGAGTTTAGTAACAGGGAGGCTTAGGAAGTGTGTTCATCAGCTGTATTCTGCAGCACCCAGTCATCATCGCTGGTCACAAGGATGCACTGCAGAGATTACCAAGCATGGGAATAACTAAACTGGACAGCTATCCGTAAACAATCTTTGGTAATGCTATTATACTGTCCTCACATCCCACGGTTTTGTATTCCATGGAAAAAAAATAGGACACAAATAAGCATAAAATATAAAAGATTTTAAAACTACACATGGGTTTTAGATCATTCAGAGGGGCATAACTGTAAAGTTATGGAACAAAGTCCAAGAAGAGCCCCCTAAAGATTATTTGCTCACCAAAGTATCTGGTCAATCCTTAGCAGATTAAAAGTACAAAACATTATTCTTTGTATATTACAAGTATGATCTGAAATGTCAACTTTAAAACTCTATCCATTAGGGTTCAGTAACTTAATAGCAGGGCAGGAATACTACCAACTATCTACTACAGACAGAACCTGTGGGAAAAATCAGCAAGAATTTTACTTCCCACAACAGCACTAAAGGCAGATTCATTATCTTTACTTGATCAAAGACAGAATTAAAGCTCAGAGAGTAGAAGTGATTTCCTCCAGGTCAAAAAGTCAAAAAATAGAAAGATCAAGCTATAAACTTTAGTCTCTTGAATCCATACCCTTTATTTTTGTTGATATTATTATTATTATTATTATTATTATTATTATCATCTTGATGTGCTCTATAAACTCCTCTTTTAAATTTACAGTGTGCCAGGCAAATTGTATTTGTTCTATTTAAATAATCTATAATTTACTAGAAATCAAGTTAACAGGTAATTTTTTACAATATTTAGTGAAGAGTAGGCTTTGAGAATAGATATGGAAGAGACCCCATGAAATATATGAAGAATGGGTAGAAATTAACAGGAAGTTCTGTGATAACTGAAAAAAAATCCATGCATTTTGCATTTTTTACTAGATTCAGTCCCATTTATATGAGTTCTGTTGAAAATAAAAAGGTAACGGAAGTGTAAATGTGTGTACTCAACATTTATGAATATTTTTTAATATATTTACGAATGAATATTTCATGACTACTTGATTTTAGTTTTTGATACACGCGCACACACACACACACACACACACACACACACACACAGTCCATTCTACCCCAAAGCCCTATTGCTCCTCTTATTAATAGATATCTCTTTTAGTATTATATAGTTGTATTTAAGTTTATTGGAGGGGGTTATGATTATGTGTGTGTATCCATTAAGTTTTGAAAATCCACACACACACAAAAAAAAATTCCTGGATGATTTTTATTCCACATTAAAAATTTGGCAAAAACACTCATTCAAAAATCTGAATTCACCACTTTATTAATAGTCAGTTTTACCTTGCTGTGACAAAATATCCAATATAGACAACATACAAGTAGTAAAGATTTATTTTGTCTCATGGTTTCAGAGGGCTCAGTCTATGGTCACTTGACTCCATCTTTCTTGAGCCTGTAGTGAAGCCAAACATCATGAAACAGGTGATGAAACAATGGTACAGGTGGTAAAGAAATATTGTTCATTTCATGGTGGCCAAAGAAGGAGGGTGCCAAAGAAGGAGCTTGGGTTCCCAATGATTCCTTAAAGGACACTTCCCCCAATGACCTCACTTGCTTCCACTAGACCCCACTTCCTAAAGGTTCTGCCATCTTTCAGTAATGACACATGGTGGCAACAAAACCTTCATCATATGAACATGTAAGATTCAAACCATAACAACTGTTTTTTTACATGAACCTTGATTTGTCCTTGAGATTCAAATTGAATATGGTTAACAGACTATATTTTTAAAATTGAATCACCAGATCATTTTACTTTACTCAATAACAAAAATGTTGTTCAATAAAATGTTTTTGATACTTTATTTTCTGGAAATATTTCTGCTATATTAAATGACAAAGTATGATGCCTGGAAAGGATAAAATCAACTTCCACTTCTTCATTCAGCAAGAAAAATCCCATTCTGAAATTATAATTCTTCTTGTTTTGTTTTTCTCAAAAATTGCAACAGAGTATATTTATTGAACAGCACAAGTAAGCTTTAGAGATATTGTCAAAAGTTAAACATATTAATATAAAAATTAAAAACACATAAAAGTACACAGAGCCCAATATTCATGACCATTCTTAATATATTAATAAATAACCAAACAATATATTAGAAATATTGATAGAAAAAATAAAATTGTCATCATAATAAAGTGACATGGTGAATTTTCTTTCATTTAATAAATTATTTATAAAAATAACTTAATCATAGGAAACTTTGTGATTACAGAAAAAGTAAAGAATAAAAATCACCTGTACTCGCTACATTTATGGAAGTATTATTTTATATTAGTGAGTATTTGTGTTTCTTTGTCATGTTGCTTTTGGTACTGCAGGCACAGATTTTTAGGAAAATAGTCACAGAGACAGGAAGTATGAAATATAAAGTGAAGGCTAATGACAGGTAATATCCACCATGACACTTTTATTAATCATTTCCAATTTAAAATATAGCCAACAAAAACCCAGTTCTTCTCATACAAGATTTTTCTTTTCTTAGAGGGAGGAAGGCAGGTAACCACAGATTGAACTCAGGATCACCCAACTACTGAGCCACATTCCCAGCCCTATTTTGGATTTTACATTTAGAGACAGGGTCTCACTGAATTGCTTAGCACCTCACTTTTGCTGAGGTTGACTTTGAACTCGCCATCTTCCTGTCTCGGCCTCCTGAGCCCCTGGGATTACAGGTGTGTGCCACCACACCGAACCCAATACAAGGTTTAAAGATGTATAAAAACATGACTAAATTTCCTTGAAATTAAAATGACTTCTCTATATGTACTTTCATTTTCACTATATCTCAACTTCAGAACCTCATAAAGTTTAGATAACTATGGGCAAGCTGAGAATAGCAGCCATTTTGGTTTTAGGTGGACTTCATTTATACTATGAAGTAAACAATGAGGAATATTTTTCCTGCTATTATCAAGGGAGAAGAAGCAGAAACAAAATATTTCAAGGAAACGGAAAGGCTTCAATTCCACTCTGCACTACAGAATTCACCTGACAACACATAATCTAACTTTTTATGGCAGTCCTAGGAAACTAAGACAGGTATCAAAGAGAGAAATTTGTGAATTTCCACTTCACTGATATCTGAGGAAAACAGCTAAATGGGAGTAACATAGAAAACCAATTGAATCCCCTCATTGTTTCTGAACTATGCATAATTTAGGAGCAATATATTAAATGTGTTAGGAAACCAGCACTATGTTCACAAACCCTGTAATGGGTAGAGGCTGTTGCAAAGGAACAATAAGAATCATCAGGGACTGTTGATATGAACTCACATAATTTAAACACAATGCCACAGTTATTCTGGAGGATTGTTAATCTTTTTCTCTTTCATATACTAACTCCAATGTCAGTATTTAGTTCCAGGACTTGCCTTTATTATAGATAAAATAGAAATGATTTAAATATTTATATACCACTTTAATGTACATGATTAACTTGTACATAAAAAAAATCCCTTTCAAACTTAGCAAACAATCCTATAAAAATTTTCCCCTTGTAAACCATACTCCCATTAACAATATTCTCTTGTTTCAGAAAGGATCATCATTAATTCTGTATTCTACTAAAAAAGCAGTAAAAGGCATTTTTAAAAGGCAGATGTTTTCTGACTAGCTGCATGTTAGGACAGTTTGATCATTAAAGCATCTTTTAATAGGTTAAAATAACCATTGCTAGTTATTCCTTTGGATTATGACTTTAGAAACACCAACTTTTTAAAAATGGCGGCATCATCTGGAAGAATCACACGTTAGCCAAGTTAGTCATTAAAATATCCAATTGAATCAGGAGAAGTGGCTGGTTTACTTGTATACCTATTAAATCTGCATTATTCCTTATTCTATATGAGATTTAAAATGACTAAAGAATGTTGAATCCATTTATATCACTGATTAGCTGTATAAAACTTCACTAAATATTAGTTTCTACATCTTAAATAGAGGTAAATAAAAACTCATCAGAGAATTAATTATTGAGCCAAAAATTGTAAGTGATAGTTAATTGTACAGAGTGAATACTACTTCTGCTCATCTGCATTACATTTTCCTAGTTAAGATTAGGGTCCTAGAAAAATTAGGACTTCATGTCCTCTTGAAAAGGGGATTCTAGGTACTATCAGCTTTGTGCGGGCCATACAGAGAGGCCTGGCCACCTGGGAACTAAATCAAACCTGAGAAAACACAAAGAAACAGCCTCAAAAATAGTACAGCCACTTCAGCAGTTTGACGTTTTTTACAAAACTGTATGTTGTCTTATATGATCCAACAATCATGTCCCTCAGTAAGCAAATGAGTTGAAAACTTATGAAGAAGAAGAAGGAGGATGAGGAGGAAGAGGAGGAGGAGGAGCAGGAGAAGGAAGAGAAAGAGAAGGAGGAGCAAGAGGAGGAAGAGAAGGATGAGGAGGAGAAAATCTGCTCATAGATGGTTAGAGCAACTTTATTTAAAATAACCATAAATTAGAATCAACAAAGATGTCTTTATAGATGAATGGGTAAAAGAAGTATGATACAACCTTATAATGGAATATTATCAATTGAAAGAAATGGACTATTAAGCAAAACAAATATCTGGAATAAACTTAAATGTATATTGCTTAGTAAAGATTTCACTATGAAAAGGATAATACTGTATGGTTCCAACTATATGACATTTCAGAAAAAGCTAAATGATGGAGGCACAATGGTGGAGATAGTAAAAAAGATCAAGTTCTTTCCAGGTGTCTAGGGAGACAGCGGCAGGATGAATAAGTAGGATACAGGGAATTTTTATACTATTGATACTATGCTATTGAAATGATGAATGTATGCCATTATCAGAATCAATATAACTGTAAAACACAAAGAGTCACCCCTAATGCAAACTCTGGACTTTAGTTAATAACATAACAATTTTAGTTATACAACTGTAGTCAATGTACCATACCTGTGCAAAAGATTAATAAGAAAAGCTGTGAGGGGGATAGGGGGAGTTTATGGAAATTCTCTGAACTTTCTGCTCAATTTTTTTTGTAAACCTATAATGACTTTAAAAAAAATAAAGTCACTAATTTAAAACAAAAACAATTTGTTTAACATTGCTATTGGGATTTGCCATAGAATCACAGGACAAGATGTGCGCATGCACCTTGTTTATTAAATTTACTTTCTAATTTTGTTCCAAAAGCGATTTAACTTCCACTGGACCATGAGGCTTGGATACCAGTCTCATAATGATGAGTAAAAGGCGTGGGTCCTCAAAAACCCAGCTGGAGGGCAGTTTTACTGACAGTCTCTTCCCCAAACAGTTTCTAGGGCACTGGCCCCAGGAACACCACAAAACACCCCTCTGTTTGCTCCCTGTTTTACAAATTAGCTGCCTAAAACATGTAAATATTTAATGTACAACTTCTCTGGCCTCAGAAAAAGTGTTCAGGGTTTAAGCCAATTCAAGCCTCAACTGTCTTCCCTAAGAAGAAATCACTTGATTATTTCAGTCAGATGGGACATTTTGTGAGTAGTAGCATTAGACATTTCAATTCAGACAAGACTTGTTCTTTCCCACCGCAGAATGTTTACTTTTGCATGTGCTCTACCTTCAAAACTATTTATTTCATTTCATCTTATTTCTCTTTATTAATAGCTTAGAATTTTATCTTTTATTCCGTATGAAGTCTTCAACCTAAGGAATTTGAACCAAGAAATGCAATGAACCAAAACTGCTTTTTCCCTAAGTCTCAAAGACAATGTTCTAGGAAAACTAAAAACTTACTTATGTCACATTCTTCACTTTCATGTTTTCCTTAAGAAGTGGACCATCTTCAAAAAGAAACTGTAAAACTTAGAGAATAGAGTTATTATGTGTCTCTGAATCAATCAGCATCTCTCTTTCTTAAAAAAAAAAAAAAATTCATACAGAGTCCCCAATAAGCATATGTGGTCTCTGACTTATAGGAATTTCCACCACTTGCAAAACCTACTTTTTCTCTTGTAAAAGTAAGTATGTAACAAATTATACCGAAAGAAGTGTCAGAGTTTAATTCTTTCACATGTTTAATTATCAGTATTTCCCAAAATATAAACTTCATTCTTGGTATATGTAATTTGATATAATACTTGAACAATGATGGTACATGAGATTTATGCATTTATTTTATTTTTACTATAAAATATAATTAGCAATCAAAACTGTTTTATTTATATTATTTCTTGAGATCAATAAGAGTATTTTTAAGAAAAGCAATATAGGTAGTACATGACTTAGGAAACCTGATAGATAAGTCAAACAACAAATTTTAGAAAACATAGCTTTGAACAATTAGGACACATTAAATATTCTTAATAAATTACTAAGGAACTGATTTTTTAAAACATAAATCTAACTTAATAGATCTTCCATTGGAAATGAGTGTTTAAATGGAATTAGCATTATGTCTAGCAAATTCTTAAGACCAATTAAGTCATCTTCTCAAACTTTCCTTCAAAGTCAGGTCATGGCTAGAACTTTTGAGTTCTTTATAAGACTTCCATTGCAATACCTTAGCCTTTCAAAAAGAATACAGATCTGTTCAGATGTCCTCTAGCATTTCCCATTTAATAATGTTAAGATATACTTGTGTTTAACTGATAAATCTACTCTCTGTATTTTTTGCTCAAGTTGATATTTTATCCAAGTAGAAAAATCTTTCACAGCCAGTCACTATGGCCAATTACTTCTACCTCTGGAATATCTTTTAATTTTACTGTACTCATTAGCATTAGATATTTCTCTCTCTCACTGCCTACAAGACACATTTTCCAAATCACTTTCTCCAGAGAAGCTTCTCTTACACTCAGGTGCAGATTGAGTGTCTTCAAATATTTCTTTAAGGCACACATTTTCATCATACTTATTATATTATATGCTGAATTTTTGTTACTCCCTGGAGTTCATTCCTTGAAACACTACCCTACAATGTGAGAGATAATTAGAATTCCCTGAGGCATGAACGTGGTGCCCTCATGAAAGGTATTGGTGCCCTTATATGAAGAGAGCTTGCTTCCCTCTACTCTTTGCCATGTGAGGCTATACGGAGAGGTTGACAGTCTGCTGAATGGAACAGGACCTAATGGGAACCTGACCATGTAGACACACTGACTTTAGACTTTTGGCTTTCTGACTGAGAAATAAATTTCTGTTGTTCATAAGCCCTATAGTAACAGTGTCACCTGTCCAAGACAACATCCAATAATAATTTTTGGTCAACTTCTCCTATTACCTCCATTAGACAAATTATCTTCCAAAACTAGTATCTTTTTTGTCTTTATCTTTACTTTATCCCCAGTGTTCTATAAATGTTTATTGAATAAATGAATAAAAAATTTAATACTTGGTCAGAGAATTAATTTAACAGTCCTAAGTGGTTCACCTCCATTCTAGATATCCTTTCTAGTAAATCCATTCTCTGTACTGCAGCCAGAGGCTGGTTGTAAAACACAACCTAATAACATCATGGTGCTACTTTTAGCAATTTGGATTGAAGGTTATATAAAATAACTTCAGGTATCTGAAAACAGTATTAAAAGGGAAATTTACATGAGGGATTATAAGCAATCCTGTCCATGCTCTGCCACATCCCCTTGGATCCATATACTATGGTGTAGCACTTGGCCCTAGGATGCTCCTACTCTTCACAGTCAGCACTAGAATCCATGTTTGAGAACTTCTGTCAGCCATAGTCTCAGAGAGCAGGGGTTTCTTTGGAATTTGACTCATCTTGCGGTAATTCTTAATCAATGGCTTACAGGGGAGAAATATCTTGGCTCACTATACCCAGATTGCAAAAACTCCAAATTTATGACCTACATTGTCTCTGGAATTCCTCTAATGTGTTCAACCAACATTACCCTTTATTGGCCTTGGCTTGATATTCCATCCTTCTTCCCTCCCTAGTCCTAATTCTTCTACTTTTTTTTTTATTTTCCTGGAAACAGTTCTTAAATAAATCATTTTCTCATGAATCTGTATCTTAAGGTCTACATCTGGGATACGCAAACTATGGGAAAAATGCATGGTGTTTCCAGGATTTAAATCGAGGAAAGCAGTTAGGCTTGGAGAAGAACTAAGACTGGAAATATTAAAAATGACAATAGTAGCTTCAGGAAACTAGCCTAACTTTGTTGTAGGTTTTCCTGCTTTCCTCTTGATAACTGCTGTGTTTTTCCCTTCTCTGCTTCCAAAGAGAGTATGTAAATCAACAACTCACAAGTTAGCATTCCTGTATCTACATTTTGCTGATCCTCAGATCAAATTTAAAACATAAAGCATTTGACTAAATCAATCTGATTAGAGCATCTGTCTGACGCTCATCCAATGACCCATGGGCAGGAAGATATCCCTATAGCAGAAGTATACCCAGCAGATTAAGCATAGACTCCAAAGCAAGATAGAATAATTGCCATTGGCTAGATATTGTATAAAAAATGTCAAAGAACAGTTATTTTCTGTTTTAAACCTTAAGATAATTCTTCATAATTTCTGGAATGAAGTACAATAATCTTGCCATATAAGAGCTTTATTATGGAGTCTCAGCTCATGCCACCTGCTATCTCAGAATCCATGTGAAATGTTTATGAAATATATGCCTTCTCTTTTCAGATGCTCAGGAGTCACTGCTTACTTCTACTAAAGCAACTTTCACCTTCTCTACACCATCCCTCATTTAACCCACTTCCATTGGGACATGTGAATTAATTCAAACTTCACACCCTCTGTAAAATCCCTGTTGATTTCCTGCTTCTGAGTTAGGAAATCCTTATTTGTGGGTCTCTATATTATACCACACTGTAAGTGTTTCCTGATAATTAGAATGGAAGTTTCCAAAGAGCAAATAAGTACTATTTCTATTTGTTGTAGTTTCAGTACCCAACAAAGTGCTTGATGATATATAGACACTCTACATTTTCAATGAAGGAACTAAAGGAATGAAGATATGAAGGGGAAAGAAAGAAGCTTGAAACAACCATCAGGTAGGCCAGAAGTTGGTTAAAGAAAAATCTCTTGAAATATTATATATCCGTCCCTATGGATAAACAGTATGCTACCATTACTGGTTTTAACAACTTTCAAAACAAACTGACCAAAAAATAATGCTCAATGTTAAATTAATTTCATCTTGGGAAGGCAAACATGGAACTGTGTTTGATAAAGTTTTAATGACACATTTACTAATCATTCTTTCAGTAATTTCTTATCTTTGTGCTCATCCTGTTTTGAGTTTTGTCCTAACTCCAAAAGCCACTTGAACAAGGCTTTTGACCAACAATAAGACCCAGAACATTGTCCTCAATGAGTATTTGGTCTGAAAGATCTATCTTTTCTGACTTACCTATCACGGCAAATTGATCATGATCCTCATATAATTAATTTTACCCTTGGAAATTGGCTTCTACTTAATGATTCTTTCTCCTGCTCACATGAACCAAATTAGAAAGCTTTAAATTTGTCACTTTACCAATTATTTATAGATTTGAGTTCAGAAAAGAGAATATGATATGGCATATCAACAACTGTAGAATCTCTACGATAAGTCCTAAAATGATCAGAGATATATTTCTTTTCTGATTTTATGGGAAATTACTCAAGACTAAAAGAGTTTTCTTAAAAAGTGGCACATAAGAGATATAAAGAAAAAAAGGGGAAAAAAACAAAACAAAACAAAAAACCCTGATATTCTAAGCTTTCTTTGGAACTTAAGAATATGAAGACAAGGCTTTTGGAAAATGAATCTTTCACAGATGGATCTCTCTGACAAAGTGAACGTAGGTTAACCATACTTCATTCATTTGATCAACAAGTATTTTTTCTTATGTAAATATGTACAAAAAAATTATCACAAGCAGTGGGGATAAAACAGTGAGCCAAAGTCCTCCCTTCTGGGAGTTTATGGTCTAGTGGGAGAGACTGACCAAAAAAGACAGGAAAATTAAAAACAAACAAACAAACAAAAAATGGTATACGAATATCTACCACATGAGGGACTGACTTCATTTTAGGAATAAGCCCATATATTCCTTGGGCTAAGAGTTGCCCTACAGAATAATTATGATGCTGATATTTATCTTAACAACCTATATTTAGTTCTCACATCAACACTGTGATGAGAATTTTATACATATATAGTATCTCTTTTAATCTCAACAACCAATATATGATATAGGTGGGATTATCATCTCTATTTTTTTTGGATGAGAAACTGAAGGCTTAAATAATTTGCAGAAAGCTTAATAGCTTATCTGGGAATTGTTAGTGGAGATCTGAAAACAAGTAGGGTGCTAGCTGGGCAGTGGGAAGAGGAGGGAAAGCATTTCCACATGGAGAGGTTGGTCCTAGGGCTCACTCTAGGTGAGCATGGTGTGGGAGAACTGACTACAGACTACAGTGTAGCTGCTACTCAGTCTAATTAGCTTAAAGGTGAGGACATGAAGGTAGTCCTATCAGCCCATAAGGCACTTTTAAGCATTGTTAAAGATGTGGGTCTTTTTCCTTAAAAATCTAGTGAAAGTTTAAAGTAATTGACATGACCAGATTTGCATTTTTTAAAGACTGCTCTTTACAATACGGTGGAAAATGAACTGAAATAAGGAATGTAATTTGAAACACTTTGTTTAACATTGGAGAGTTTAACTTCTGGAACATAAAAGTATTTATTCCTCACTGTCTTAATCTATTTTTCTGTCAATATCCACAGACATGCATTCCAAGACACCATTTACCAGATAACAAAATACCACTCATGGAGTATTCATGTGATAAATTTATCCCAAAATCTAAGACAAGAAAAGTCTCAGTTATACACTATAGATATGTACCTGCACACTCTGGCACTTAAAAATATATAATGTATAATTTTCCTAAGTTGTTTCTGGAGTGCTGACTCTGTCTCAATTAACATAGAACCTTTTGAGCATCAGGGGTTATGACTTTATAGTTTTCTTGTACCCATAGCAATGCCAACACTGTTAAGGTATTTATAATGCATGAAATTATTTGTAGACTAAAAAATCACCAAAAATAAAAAATCAAATCTAGAACTATGAAGTAAATCAATTTGGATATTTGAACAAAGATGAGAAACAGTCATGGTAGAAAAGAAAGATCACTTCAAGTTTTCATACTCCTATTCCCAGACTTGGGAGACTGAGAATTCATCTGTTAACTGTACAAATAAGTTGAAAAAAAAAACAGTAAAGACCAGCCCCACATAGCTCATTTATTAATTATAGTTGCATAAGCTCTTAGTGGTCCAGCTACCTCCTGTTGGATTTTCCAGAAAGTTCTTGAAGTACAGAAAGGTGATATGTGATACTTTATCTAAAATTGTTTTTATTTTTTGACATTGTTCTATTTTTTTTTACAAAAAAAAAAAAAAAATAGGCCTAGAGAAGTCAAGTGTTCTCAAATTCCCATACTAGCTGAGAAGTATAACAGGGACTTGGCTCCAAGTTTATCTGTGCTCTTCCCACTTAATTTCTTGTCTTTCTAAAGTGAGATTTCAAATAAGCTTTGAGTATTCAAGGGAAAATGACCCATACTCTTACTATAATTTACTGAACACAAAGATTTCTTTAAAGAAATAATGCCTGTATAAAGCCAAAATGGAAGAAAATAATTTCTCTGTTGCTATAATTTTCTGAAGAACTTAATGTACTTACCTTAAAGCATTTGTAATATCTTGTGTATCTTCAACACACTTGGGATGAACATAGGAACAGGCATTTTGATTATCATGCTTGGAACCTCTTTTCCAAAAAACAAACTAGACAGAAAGTGTCTGACTTGAGCTCAAGGTTTGTGCTGATAAAGCCCACATACCAAGTGAAGGGGAACTCAAAATAAGGGAAAGTTCAATGGATCAAAATCAAGGAAATAGATGGATAACAACTGTTAGACTAAAGCTAAATGTCTCTGGATCTCAGTTTCCTTATCTATAAAGTGGGGATAATAAGAGGTTTAGTAATTTAAGGGAAAGGATATGTATAAAACATGTAAAATAATGTCCTGATCAATAATTCTTATCTCTTTTGTTGAAATAGAAGAGGAATGATAGACGAAAAGGAATTTGGAAGTCAAGTTGTGGCTGGGAATGATCCCAGAAGAAGATTTTTATAAGGACAGAGTCAGAAAACTCACTTCAGGAAGATAGAGAAAAGTAATAAAAGCATTTAATTTCAAAACACCAGTGCAAAGGTGGGAATGATCTTTCCTCTCTGCCTTTATTTCTGTTTTTCTCATGTATTTCTAAACAAGTATCAGAGGGTAGCATTATCCCCTTGAAAGTTTCTTATCTCTAGTCAATGCTATTAACAGAAAAAGAAAGTACCACAACTTTACTATAAATAGCTAATGTTGAGTGAGCACTTCCAATCTGAAATTTTAAGAGCCAACTATGACTCATCTGTTCTCCCTCTCTGATGACCATGGAAGGATGTGTGGCAGTGGAGCCGTCATAAACCTGGGTCCTCAAGTGATGATAAGCAGAAACCCCTGTTGGTACTGTTTGTTACCACAGTACATTCAAGCATAGGGATTCTCAAAATATGGTCCTGGATGGGGGGTGGGGGAGCATTAATATACTTGGGAATTTGTTTGGAATGAGACTTCTTAGGTCTCATTCCACATGTGCTGAATCAGAAACCCTGGGGACAGGACCCAGAACCCCGTTTTAACACATCCAATTGATTTTTATGCATACTAAAGCTTAAGAAGACAAACTTAGTGTATCTTCACTGATATAACATCTCTTCCAGAAAATGGAGGTCATTATTCCCAGTTTACATATATGGATAATAATCTGTATTCAATTATGAGGCTCTTAACTATTTTGCTTATCACCACTATTACTATTAATTTATACACTTATAAATATAATAATAAATATTATTATATTTATAAGTGTATAAATTTAAGATTATTTATGAAGCCTATATTAATTTTACTCAAGTAAAGAAAGAAGTAAAGAATAGGCCACCCTATGTCAGAGCAAAGGTTAAAATTTGAATCTCTTATTTATTGGCATTGTTTAGATTCTTGGGAGAATTACTCAGTTATCTATTCCACTTTGTCCTGTAGATATGCAGTTTGAGTTCAAGAGTCATTTCTCAACATGTTTTCTTTTATATTATGCAATATGTTCTCATATAGGCAATCAGAATTTACCAATAAATACAGAAGAGAAGAAAATATATCTATTCACTCAACTTTCTCCTTTGAATATTATTGTGCTTCTGTTTTATGTCATCACTCTTTTTTTCCCCAAATCAAATGATGTAACCAAAAACAATATATCCAGGAGATGACTCACCTTTCCAAAATATTGAAAGATATTTGACTCATATATGAAGAATCACCTTTCTTTTTTCTTTTTTTCCCCCTTCTGGAAACATAAAACTGGATATTTTGGTAATTGAGTAATTGGATCTTTGCTTAGTTTAATGCCAAATTTGAGCTAATGTACCAAATTAGCAAAATGAATCATAGAACATTCTCTGGCCAGGTTTATTAAATTTCTACTATTCAGTCACCCAAATTCTCTTTTATTGCAAATACATCCACCTTCCAAAGGCGATATGCCATACTCTTAATAGTGCTGTAGTTCTAATGAGGCATGATTTATCCATTGAAAGTGATTGACAGATTATACCATGTCTGATTCTGGGGCACTGATTATAAATGTGAATACTTGAACTTGATTCAGAACTATCAAACATTCTTAGAACTTCAGCTGGTTAATCCAGCAGGAATCTTAGTCTCTGAAGGCTAAAGTCACGGAAGTATGTTTTGGCTTTAATATGCAGACATTTTTCCATTGCCATAGTTTTTCTTTTAAAATCATTTCCTTGAGAACTGGTGAAATCCTTCTAGTTTTATTGTGGGTATCTCCTTAATTAATGTTTCAATTCAACTACCGAAAAAACCATTACTTTAGGTGAAGAAAAGAAAATACCACTTTATAGATTTAGTTATTTAATTCATAATGATATTTTTCATTTAAATATTTTATTAAATCTATCATGACTAGTAATCAATGTTTATTCAGTGATATCATCATTAATAGCATATTACTACATTCCTCTTTAGGCCTAACAAAGCCAGGTAAGTTTTTAGATGAATTCACTTTAGTTTTCTAGTTATAGAAAAAGTTGTTACATTTCAAAACGTAGGTGAATTGGCCTGCTTGGGAAATTTATTAACAGGGAAAGATAGCAAGAATCACTATTTCTGAGAGCTAAAGTCTCTACCTAATGATATTTCACAGCAATCCAAATTATAGGTACTTCTTCAACCTCCATTTTTATTCCCACTTACAAGTCAGTTAATTAAAGAACAATAGGATGAATTAAATTGTTAATGATCATAAATGTTAAAGTGAGAGTTTGAACCAAGACAGTTGAAACAGCACTATGCTTTTAATCCCTATGCTATGCTACACCTCAAATTGAAGGAAACAAAAGGAACAAGAGGTGGGTTCATACTGAATGAGCTAAGCTAATGATGTTTAGAGCAATGAATAAGGGAAATAAAGTCAGAATATGTGTGACAGATGGGATGCCACACAATTTTAATAGGACACCTAAAATTAAAACATCAAACACTATTTTTGCTCCATCAATACTTTAATACATTTAGAATAATATGATAATATACAACTTTTATATTAAATATCTTGGGGAGGTATTTATTATACATAAATGTGAAAAACAAATCTCCAAAGATAATCATGACTTAAAGTTAGCATCATATCTCTTATCTGAGTGGTGGTTTATAACAGGAGGGACCAAAAAGCTTATTTGCTACAAAGCCCTAGTACACTATTATAGTTTCAGCTTAATTCTCAAATTTTACCCCTTTCATTTCAATTTATCCCTGTTGAATGATAAACTTTATGGTCACCCAGATACAACCATGCTCTTAATTCCTTCAAAAAGGGCAAAATACATTCTAACAAAAGCAATTTTTATTTTCCAAGTTTTTCCTTATAGTAAACTGATGGTTTCCATGAATCGGTCTGGTATTCCTGTGGTCATGAAATACCTAAGATCTAAAGAGCTGTTGCTCCATAAGTAAGAATAATCTTTAAAGAATTATAATTTAGCTTTCCAGAGAATCTATATCATAAGAACTGAGGAATTAAACTAAAATCTCTTACCCTATCTGGCTCAAGTTAAAAAGAATTTATATTTTCAAGGATAGTAGTAATAAGAGCAAGAAGACAGCTGGATGTATCAGAACTTCAGATGTTAATAAAATGATGTTGAATCAATAGTCATTTTAGTTTCTTTATAAAACAAAACTGTTTCCAGAACAAACAAACAGCTTTCAAGATGCACTCATGGGTTTTTGTTTTGTTTTTTGCAAAGCTTGATAAATGTTGGACAGATGATCTAACATTGTGTGTGTGTGTGTGTGTGTGTGTGTGTGTGTAATATATTAGATGATTTATTATTCTTTAATTAGTTCTATTTCTGATTATATTATTTTGAATCCAAGTTGGGACCACAGAAATATCTCAGAAGATTGTCTAAAGACTGTATGTTGAATTTTTGTTGCAGTGTAGCAAATTACCACAACCTGAAACCATTATTTTGTGATGTCTATGCTTCAGGAATCCAGACACAACTCTTTTTTTTTTTTTTTTCTCCAGGATCTCACAAAAAGACAATCAAGGTGTCAGCAGGCTTGTGTTCTATTCTTGAGCTTAGAGGTCCTCCTCCATGCTCATGTGATAGTTAGCAGAATTCAGTTCCTGGTGACTGTAAGATTGAGGTTGTTGTTTTCTTACTGACAACTATGAACCATTCCTGGTTCCTTAGGGCTGCCTGCCTTCATGACATGATAATTGTTTAAAAACACTGAGGAAAACTCTAATATAAAGGCCAAATTCGTCTTCTAAAGACTTTCACATGATTTTCTTTCCAGTCTAATAAGGTGAATCTGCCTTAAAACTAACACAAAACCAAATGTACTTTACATCTACAAAAATCTCTTTGTATTTGCTGTATATGTAACTTATCAAGGAAGTGATATCCCAATGCTTTAGCTATCTTCCAGCTGTAGAGGCAAATAAGTCCCCAATTCTAATTGTACCCAAGGGCAGGGGTTTATACCAAGATGTTGCTCTTTGAAGATGAGTCCACCTTAGGATATACCTATCAAAGGTAGTGACTATCCCTTTCATTTTCTTTGGAACTTACTAAAATAATTTTTAAAAGAGAAGATGTTTATTGATATGGTTTAACTATGAGGTGTCCCTCAAAAACTCATGTTTGAGACATTGAAAGAATATTAGAGGTGAAATGCTAAGATTATGAGAAATATAACATTATCAGTGTATTAATCCACTGATACATATATATAAACTGGATGGTAACTGTAGGCAAGTAGGCTGGAGGAAGTAGGTCACTGAAGGTATGCCTTTGGGGATTATGTTTTGTCCTAGGTGAGTAGAACTCTCTCTCTCTGCTTCCTGGTTGTGAATCACTGAACTACTTCCCTCTTCCATGTCCTTCTTCCATGTTTCCCTGCCTCATCTCAGGCCCAGAGCTATGGCATCAACCAACCTTAGACTGCACCTCTGAAACCATAAGCCAAAATAAACTTTCCTTCAAGTTGTTTTTGTCAGGTGTTTCAGTTACAGCCACACAAAACTGACTAAAAATAGTCATTAATATTTGTTACTTTAAAATTTAAAAAGAAAGTTGGCATATGGAATGTCCAAAGGAATCCTCAAATAAAACAGAATGTTGGTCTTGAGAAGAGGCATGGCTTCAAGAGGGGCAGATCTGACATAATCTCTAAATTTTGAGAGTAATTTCTATTTAAAACGAGTTTCAACTTTGCCATTAGGAAAAAAAAAAACCTTCTAAATTTTTTTCCGTATAAAATCTTTCCTGTCTTCTATCTTTGTTTTAAATGAAAATACACTGTGGAACACTACAAGCTTTCTGAGAATGGAGAGAGCCAAAGAGATAGTAAAATATTCACAATGACTTACTAAATATAAATCAGTTATCAGAAGACAATATGCTCTTATTTAGGCAAGAGTATTATTCTGAAGGCACATATACCTAATAATCAGTACTGTTATAAACTAATACTTGAAATTGTCTAGAAGATATTAAAAGAATATTTTTGTGTAACCATATTATTTAATAATGTTTTATTATTTAGATGACTAGCTCAAATTAGTAAAAATAATAAATTATTAATTGTTTTAAACATAAAACAGATGTTCACAAATACCATGGAAGGAATAAATTATGGTCAAAGAGAAAGACACCCATACAACCACATTTTCACCTTCTCATGTGCTTTGTACATGTAGCTCACTGGCAAAGGATGTGCTCATGAGTTTGGGGGTAAAACCAAAACCATGTAAATTCTGGTTTTCCCTGATGTCACCAAAAAACTCATGATCTACAGACCTATTCCAATGTCATAAACTACAATGAGTAAAAACTTCTTATGACTCAGTAGAAAACATAATCATATCTCATCTGGTCTTATTTATTTTTTATCTAATGAGAATGTTTTTTAAAAAATAAATCACTTCAGCTCAGTATTATACATCTATGACATGTCCTCAAAAAATATGAAGGAAATAAACCCTCTTCTATAATATTGGGTAATTTTGGAAATAAAAATAGATTATAGTTAATATATAAAAATTAGTTAGCTTTATCTTCTAAATTTTGTTTTAAAAGACTAAAGCATCACAAATCATTGCATTGAGTTAATTATTAGACCTATTTGCAATAGCTATTCATTTAAAGAAATCATATCTGGCATATCTAGGTATCATGTGAATTTTACCAGACTCCTAGTAAAGGAAATACAAATAGGTGGCAATGAGGATAGAACCCTATAGACTCAAAAACCTGTGGGCCAAAGCATGAAGATCCAAATTATTGGGAAGCAATAAAGAGTGAAGACATTGTCTTTACTGAGTTAAAAAAAAAAGATCTGACAGGTCATATTTACTATTTGTTGGGTTACTGCCTCGTTGAATTTAAATAAACATTTATCAAGCAATTATTTCCCAAAAAGTGAATGTTGAAAGCAAGATTCATGAAGGGACTGCTCTAAGTGTCCTGTAACTGGGTGAATAACTTGACCTCCAGATCAGGGGAATCAATAGGACTCTAAAGAACAGAAGCCAAATGGTGCATATTCTGCAAAGAGGAAGGTCAATGGAGAGGCAAATAACCCTGATACTTCCAAGGGAAGCCACATGTGGTCAGCAATACCCTGACCTATCCTGGCAGGTGGCACAACTGGTAGAGGAAGACTGAAAGAGCCAAGAGGCTTCTTGAGTGAGCTCCCAAAAGTGCCCCCATGAGGAATCTCATGTAATCCTAACAATAGATGGAAATAAGGTCAATTTTTGACAAATGTGGTCTTCAATACCTGGCAGGAAAGTATAACTAAGGAACAATCATAAAAGTACATTAAAAAAAACTTGCCCTTTTAAATGTAACTTGATGTACTTTTGTGTCAGCCTTACCAAAAGTAAGTAAAAGATATAGAAAAAAAAAAGTTTTATGCATGAGTGTCTGATAATAATTAGAAGAGACTGATAAAATAACGCTTGCCCCAAGTTAATTTTCTGATCTGACATACATGCGAAAAACCAAAAAATCCAGAACCTGAGATATGTACAGGCAAATAAAACTATTAATGCTTATTTACCTAACCTCACTTGGGTGTTTCCATGGTTACAACCTCTGTTAACTATACTTGCTCCTATTGCTCAGTCTGGATCTTTAAATGTAATAAAACTTGTATCTTCCAGATTATAACAATTTCATGTTTAAAGTATGCCAACACAAGAATATCAAACAGCATCTATTTCCTTTAGAATAATCAAGATGAGACTTTTGATCCCTCTTTAGGCAGGGTCATCAACCCTTGCCATCCTTCTTCTTTTTTTTTTTAATTGATTTTATTTTTTTTTAAATACATGACAGAGGAATGCATTACAATTCTTATTACACATATAGAGCATAATTTTTATATCTTTGTATATAAAGTATGTTCACGCCAATTTCTGCCTTTATATATGTACTTTTTGTTGCATTACAATTCTTATTACACATATATACCACAATTTTTCATATCTCTATCTGTATATAAAGTATGTTGACACTAAATTCGTGTCTTCATCCATGTACTTTGGATAATGATGTCCATCATATTACACCATTCTTGCTAATACCCTGCCCCCTCTCTTACCCTCCCACCCTTCTTTCCTATCTAGAATTCATCTAATCCTCCCATGCTTCCCCTCCCTACCCCACTATGAATCAGCCTCCTTATATCAGAGAAAACATTCAGCATTTGATTTTTTGGAATTGGCTAACTTCACTTAGCATTATCTTCTCCAATGCGTCCATTCACCTGCAAATGCCATGATTTTATTCTGTTATTGCTGAGTAAAACTTTATTGTGCATATATGCCACATTTTAACCAAGAATCAATAAATGGGATGAAATCAAACTAAAAAGTTTCTTCTCAGCAAAAGAAACAATATGTGAGGTGAACAGAGAGCCTACATCCTAGGAGCAAATTTTTACGCCTGACACATCAGATAGAGCACCAACCTCTAAGGTATATAAAGAACTCAAAAAGCTAAGCACCAAAAAAAAAAAAAAAAAAAAAAAAACACAAATAACCCATGGGCCAAGGACCTGAACAGACAATTCTCAGAAGAGGATATACAGTAATCAACAAATAAATAAATAAAATCATCATCTCTAGCAATTAGAGAAATACAAATCAAACTACTCTAAGATATCGACTCATTCCAGTCAGAATGGCAGTTATTATGAAGACAAACAACAATAAGTGTTGGTGAGGATGTGGGGAAAAAAGTACACTTATACATTACTGGTGGGACTGCAAATTGATGCAGCCAATATGGAAAACAGTATGGAGATTCCTTGGAAATCTGGGAATGGAATCACCATTTGACCCAGGTATCTCTCTCCTCAGACTATATCCAAAGGACTTAAAAACAGCATACTACAGTGACACAGCCACATCAATGTTTATAGCAGCACAATTCACATAGCTTAACTGTGGAGCCAACCTAGATGTCCTTCAGTGGATGAATGGATAAGAAAAATGTGGCATATACACCTTGCCAGCCTACTGAAGCAGCCATAGAGGACAGATCTTTACCCCTCACCAAATCTCAAGAATAAGGGGTCAAAGTCTAAGTGGGGAGAATAAGATATGGATTTAGCAAAAGAATATAGAAATATAAAATATGAAGGGAAACACTGTCAAGCCATAGAAATACAGAATGAAGCCATTGAAATGCAGAAAACAGTTGTAAATCTTGGCCCAAGCCCATGACCAATGCCCTAGTAAAATGGGGGAAATATACAAGCACAGAAAAAATGGTACAAAATTGTAGCTCCACCTGAATCCTCCTCCAGTCCAGACCCTGATACAGATCTTCTATAAATATTGAACCCCCAGCCCAAGTCAGGGATGTTTCTCACTCTACAGACAGCCTGCATTCTCCCTTGACTGTGTATCCACCTTCCTAAATAAAACTCTAAACCTTTATACCAAAAAGAAAAAAGAAAAAGAAAACAACAAAGAAAGCAAGATTTAATAATCTATATTATTTACTTGGAGTTTCTTTATAGTTTTAATAGTAGTGTGTGTGTGTGTGTGTATACATATATGTAGATATATTTACATGTATTAGTAGTATTTATAGTAGTATATATTTTATATATTGAAAGCATGTATCATTTAGTAAAGAAGATAGTTCTGAGAAGTTCATCTTTAGCCAATTTTGTCATTATGCAAATATCATAGAGTGTACTTACACAAACCTAGATGGCACAGCCCACAATATACCTATGTTATATGGTGCAGCCTATGTTCCTAAGCTACAAACCTGCCCAGAATGTCTGTGCTGAATACAGCAAGCAATTATAAAACAATAATAAGCATTTGTGTACATAAATATAATCATAGGAAAGGCATAGTATGAAAACCATATGAAATATTTTTAAAAAGGTAAATCTAGACAGGGCACTTATAAAGTGGAGCAGGCAAGACTAAAAGTTGCTCTGAATGAGTCACTGAGCAAGTGGTAAGTGAATTGTAAAGCCCAGGATATTATTCTACATTGCCATAGATCTTATAAACCTTGTATTTTACTAATTTTATAAAATGAACTTTTCTTCCTTCAATAATAATTAACATTAATTTTTTCTTACATTCATACTTTATAAACTTTTTAAAAGACTTTTTTATTCTTGTGATAATACTTAGCTTACAACACTACTACATTGTGCAGTTGTACAAAAAAATTATCCTCTTTAATATGGTCTTTCTCTATTTTTATTTTTTTTTTTACTTTTTAAATTTTTGTTAAAGATTATAATTCATACGCACACATACACACATACACACAAATTAGATTAGATCTACACAGGCTCAGGACCATCAATATCTCTGTTTTCCTCCTCTGTATCTTATCTGCAAGGTCTTCAGGGGCAGGAATGAATATTTATGGAGTTGAAGGACCTGCCTGAGGCCATTTTACAGTTAACTTTTTAAATAAGGAATTACAGTTTTTATCCCCACTCCCACCCCCCAATAGGTACATTTGGGGTTGAAATCCTTATTGAGTCTCCATTGCTATCTCTTTGGCCTTAGCTTTGTTTTAAAATAATGTAGATAAGGCAACATAGAACACAGGTAATCAGTAATAAATTCGAACCTAGAGCACAAGAAAAATACCAAGTTAAATCATCAGACATGTATTTATCAAGCTCTGCAAAGAGAAGAATTTGGGTTAAAAAAAAACATCATTATGCATATAGAAATCTGATTGTTTCTTGAAATAATGTTTGCGAAGGACCCAAAATGATGTTTCTAATGCACGTTACTGACATTCTGAATTGAGGTTTGTCAAGCTATCTTTCTACTCTTATGACAACTATTTTGGAAAATCTTTTTTTTTTAAATAGAAAAAAAAGCTAAATGAAGAAAAAATATGTGGCCAGTAATATCAGCTGACATTTAAATATATACTTATCATTAGATTCTTCAAACAATTGAGTTAAGTAATTCAAAATATCCCCACATCCAAAATAATTCTTGTTAACTATCTTTTCATATATTTTCAGAAAAGAAATTCTAACCATTTATTAATAAATATGGAGTAATCCATTTTTTCTATTGCAAAATGGTTATCTTTGAATAGCTGACATATTCTCATGGTTCAAAATTTTAAAGTTATAAATTAATAGATAGTGAAATCTCTTTTACCATGTCATTTAGATATATTCCTATCCTTGAGGTAGTATACCAGTGTGAATATTTTCAAACATATTTATGAATATGCAAGTATATACATATTTTTGTCTAGAAAAAGTCAAAACATTTTTTTCAACCACAAATTTAATGGGTGCAAGAAAATTATATGTGGGCTTGAAAAGTATATGTGTCACTACAGTTGCATTAGTTGTACAACGTGTCTAGGTACAAGCAGATTATAACTGGATTTGTGTGTCTGTTTTTAGGCTCATCATCTCAAAAACACATTGACAAATTAATGCATCCAAAAGAGGTTTTTTGAATGAGTATCTCCTGGGAAACTCACTGCATGAGTGCTGCTTATAGGACTCCAGAGTTTGTTTTGGAGGAGATGTGCAGGGAGAGAACATTTAAATGAATTTTAAATATGTGAAGGGTTCTTATGTTGAAGAGTTATTGGATAGATTTTGAGTTGTTTCTGAAGAACAGTTTATCAGAATAGTCCAACAGGGAGTAGTTTACTCAGGAAGTGACTTTCCTCAGAAACTGAAATTGTTAACCACAATTATGTGAAAGATTCCTTAGAAACAAACAAGAAATACCCATCTCTTCTTGACCGATAAGGAGGAAAGCAGAAAAAGGGGAGTCTATAAGAACATGGAGTCTTGGGAAAATTCTAAAGTCAGGTAATGTGGATGGGACTACAGCACAAAGATCTCGGAGGTTACACTTCTATCACTACTACCATCACAAAATCCCTTTCTCAAGATCAGACTTAAGCTCTTGTGTTTTTCCAAAAAAAATTTCTCTTCTGTCTTTGGGAATATGCTTACTTTTTTATTCTGTTGCCAATGTTTCCTAATTGGACTTGGATAACAATGAGATTATTGATGGGTGTCAGGGTAAGGAGTTTTGTGTTAATTGATAAAAATTTTAATTGTCATACTATTTGGACACATTTATGGAAAACAGTATGATAATTTGATATGTGTACACCATATATTAAGATTCAATCAGGAAATTTCCATCTCCTCAAACATTTATTATTTCTATGTGTTAGGAAACTTCAGACTCCTCATCCCTGGTTATTTTAAAATATATCATGAATCATTGTATACTATCATCATTACCCTACCTTGCTGTGGAATCCTAGAAAGAGTACATCCAAAATGCAATGGGGGAAGGAAACAAGCTGGATAGTTAACAGTATCAGTACTGTTGCGAGGTTGGATCCTCATAGTTTGACACTAGATTCGTTTGTCAGTGGTATCTAAGCTGGTGGGTCATGGCATCTTCGTTTCCAGATGCTCCAGATTGGTCTGACTCCATTGTAGTGTAGCATTAGTTTGATCTATCTAGCACATAAGCAAAAATAAAAGTATGATAATAGTCTTTAGGGAGCTAAGAAAATGTTTTGGCACTTTTAAGACTAGAAAAACTACATTTAAAAGGACCCAAGCACGAGAGGAAATGAAGGATGTGCTAAGATTACATGAAGGCAGCCTTTATCTCTAAGGGAAAAACTTTATGAGCAAAGCTGCTCACCACAGCTGGGGTGGTTTGGAAAGCAAAAGGAAATGCAAACAGTGGAAAGTCAACAATCTGAGAATGAGGTTAGAGATCTCCAGGGTAGAATTGGGAGGCACAATAGAAAGTGTTCATGTACAAAGGGAAGATTTGTAAATGATTCTGACATTGATAATGGGATTTCAATGAGTTTAGATTTATTGGAACATAAATTGTGCATAAGAGGAAAAAAGAAACATGGTGGCTCTATGCTCAGTGACTCTACTTCTATTTTGAATGTTGAATTTGCAAATAATGTTGTATAGGCAAAATATTCAACTTTACCGGTTGATTATTTTCATTGTTTACAGGCTTCAACAATATATAGGACACGGTCAATATACAGATTTTCATTATTAAAAGAAATTGTATAACCTTCTGAAATCTCTAAAATCAATTCGTTTTCTACAAAGTTGTATATACAATTATTTAGAACTTTGAAAATCTCATTGATTTTTTTCAAATTGAAGCCATTGTATAATTTAAAATAAGAAATGATATAACATTAGCATCTATATGTATTCTGCCATATGTATCAATAAAACATATAACAGGACCTCATTTAAATTTTCAATCATTAAGCCAGGTTTTAGCCTACATCAAACTTCCCATATGACTAAATAATTGATGCCTTATTAAAATGATTAAGTTTTCAAAACAGATGTATTATAGTTATTTATTTACATTTTGTGTATTTATATAGATAAAAGCAACTTCTTTTTCTGCATAGAAATTTTATGAAAATTTTTAATTATTTAGCTCTTTTATTACATACATGAACACTGCATTTTACTTCATTCTGTAGAACTAATCTCTATTTTCTTTTATTACATATGATGGCTAGGGTAGTGTTTACTAAGCATTACAGAGATGTTGTCTGCTAATTACTATAAAATAAACTTCTCACATTAATATGATGTGGAAATTAGCATCTCTGGTTCTATTTTCATCAGGTCATTTCCTCTGGCCTTGGTGACCACTGTTAAATATTTAAACAGTTTGCCTCATGTTCATCAATAGTCAACCACTGTCTAAAATTTCTGACAAAAATTCATTGGTAGACATTTTAAATAATTATTAATAAAATGTCAATAGGCTTAAACCTCACTGAACTGAGTGTTACTCTTTGTCATCATTCCAAATCTAATTTGACTTTTGCTTTAATAAGTTCCTTTCCTCTCAGGCACAAACCCTCATTCATTTTCTTTTTTCAGGACTCTATCAATATGTTACTCTTAGCTATAATGTAACCAGGGCAGTCAGTTTGTGCTTCATCAATGAAAGAAGTCATTTATTCATTTCATAAAAATGATTTATGGATGAGAACTTTAAGTACACAGCATGGCAAAAATAAGAGAATAACAGTTCAGACCATGAATGCAGGTGCTGTTTAAAATTCTCCAGTGCTTTGTACATAAAGAAAACTTTTACATGCTGTAAGAGATTTCACATGTTTTGCTAAGTGGGTTTAGATTATGCCTTGAAGAATACTGTTTCTCAAGTCCAAATTCCCAATAAATATCATATTCATTGAGGGAATAAAAAATAAAAAAGGAGGTTTTTCGTTTTATGGCTCAAATGGTGCTTAAAGAATCTGTAACTGTTGAGTTGAAATTAAAACAAGAAATCTGTTTGCATGTGACAAGCTTAAATCAATTCCAAATGATGTCCCAAATTGGACAGAGCCGGGATTTTGTCACCAGCGTCCTAACATTTCAGTTTAGATTAAGAACAGACTTATGTTCTACTGTGTCTCTGGAAGGAATCACTTCTCTTCTTCCAGCTGCTAGGAAACAAATCCTGACTTATATTAATTATTGTCACACCATTCCACAACAGAGAGCTGCCCTAACCACATAAGTGAATTTCTCTAATTCTTAAAAAGATAAGCAATATAGGTTTTGGTTTTTTAATCAATATAAATATGTATAAGTTAAAAACAATACAAAGTATTACATTTTTCACATTAAAAATTTATTTTTCAGAGAGCAGAACTGGACTTAGATACCTGGGAAAGCTTTTACTTAGAAAACTGTTTTCTTCTACATGCAAAAATATTACTTCCATTACTCATGGAAACACTTTATATCTCAAATTATCACTGTATTTCTGCCAGCAAATTTTATTGTAAGTTTATTGCTTTAATAAAAAGCACAAAAAAGAGAAAAATAAATTTGGTCATTGTCCAAGGATAAAAATCTAGATTTAAGGCATTCTTAAATTATTTTACAAGATGTTTACACCCGAAGATACAGTAATTTTTTTTTTTCTATTCAAATATAAAGAAATGAATGGTGTGGACCCTAGGCAGTAACCCGAAAATGGCCTCAAAGACTGTAAACTCTTTGTTCAGGAATTTTAGAATCATAAGGAATTCTCCTACCCACCTGTCCTTTCATGGTAGCATTGCACACACTAACCTGATTTCTGTTTCCCCTTCTACTTGCAAACATTTAAGGAACAACAACAACAAAAAAGTTACCATCATTTTAGAAATCATGGAGTAGTAATAAGTGAATATTTTTTAGATTTTATATATGTAGTGTGTCAATTATCTATTTTGGGAATCATGAAGATTTGAAGCAACATATAACACTCCAGTAAATACAAAAAAAAACTCAAGAAATGCTTACTTAACCTCCACCAGTTTCCCACATTTATTTGTTAATTCTCTCATCTCTAATGATTTGATAATATGCAATTCAAAAATTCAACATGTTACTTGTTACATTAACATAATGACATGCTACTGTACAATTGATCATACAACACTGTGATAAAAATAGACCCCAACATTCAGTATCTTTAAAAAAAATAGACTTTTACTTCTTGCTTATGGGATAGTCTCACTCTTTCAGAAAGGAGAGGCAACTCCTCCGCAATGTCTTTCAGGATCCAGGCTGTCAGCAGCTACACCATCTTCAAACATTGTCATTAAGATCAACCTGACAACTGTTAGCCTAGTGGACTAGAAAGGGAAAAGAGAACAGAGAAACACATGGGGGATTTTTATAGACCATCTGTGGAACCCAGATTCTATTCATTAAAACTCAGCCACATTGCCACAGCTAATGCAGAGGAGGCTGAGGAGGATCCTCAGCTGTGTCCAGAGGAACAGATATCAGATTTGGGTGGTTGCCACATCAAGTTTAGAAGGGAAAAACTCTATAAATCTGTTTTGAAATAAAATTCCAAACCTTAGGTTAATTCTTAATAAGAAGAAAAGAGATTTTCTGCTGTGACAATACCAATTATAATTATGACTATGACTGGCAAACATGAATGCATGGGCACTAGATGTGTGTAAGTCATGTACTCAGAGACTGTTAGAGACAGCAGAGCACAATGTCTGGGCATGCAGATGCTGTCTGAATGCCTGGGCTTTACCATTTCTTGTTCTGTGAAGTACTTGGGTGAAGTACTCGACATCTTCTAGTGGCAGTTGTCTTCATTTATGAAATGAAATAATAATATTACCTACTACATTGGGATGCACTGTAGATTAAGTGAATTCCACCTAAAACAATCTCAGTATATAGTGTTTGACAAGTTTCACGCTGTTATTATAATAAATATAATGACTGCTTTACTCATGGAGCCTCTATTTAAATTCCTTGCTAAAACCATTTTCATGTCTTATAAGCACAGGGAATTGTAAATCAAGTACAAAGAGATTTCAATTCCAATTCAATTAGCCTGTAGGTTCAGTGATGTTTTTCAAATTCCTCTTCATTTATAAAAGAGAATGAGAACTTCAAGGATGAATGAAGGACACTAAAGGCAGTAGCACATAGAACCTAGTCATTCTAATAAAGTTTGTCACCTTACCTCCATCTTCCAAACTAGGAAGGGAATACAAGACTGGAAAATGAGTGGGAGAAAGAAATCCTGTAAGTAGAGATTTGTTTGTACTCCCAGGGGGTCTATTGAAATGGTTGTTTCACAGTGCTGAATGGGATGAGGGGGCTTAGTAAACAATGTAAGAGTGAGTCAGCATATTAATGATGAGTGAAAATGTATGGTCACTGATAACAGAATGCAAAATATATCCAAGGACAGAAGCTTGTAAAAAGTAGACACTGGGACTTTCACAATCCTTGTCACTTCTCAAGTCACCCATGTTAAGACCCAGTTACATCTGCCAATCAATGGTAATCAGAAAAAAAAAACATTTCATGTAGAAAATTTGCTTATAATTTATAAGCCTTTTGAAGGTTATACATTTATCACTAACTGCAAAAATATTTATTGAGCATTACTACTCATGAGATATGGTGCCACCTGTGATGGTGATGTAGCATCTGTCCTCAGGAAGTCCACTATCTAACTGAGGAGACATACTTACATATATACACACAGAAGACTAAAACTGGTTCTTCCTATGATAGACATATTATTGACTATGTGCAGTGTGTCAAAGCTATATATAGAGGTAAAGAAATTAATTTATCATATATTTTATTTTATTTTTTTAGAATCATAAAAGTTTCCACAGATCTTCTGTTCTTATTTTTTTATTTGTTCTACTTAGTTACACATGATAGTAGAATGTAATTTGACACATCATATATAAATGGAGTATAATTTCTCAGTGCTCATCTGGTTGTACATGATGTAGTTGCATGGGTCATGTAATCACATATGCACATAGGATAATAATGTCTAATAACTTTACTATCATTCCTACTCCCCTCCTCCCTTCACTCCCCTCTGTTTAATCCAATATACCTCTACCCCCACACACCTTATTATGAATTAGCATCTTTATGTCAGAGAAAACATTCAGCCTTTGGTTCTTTGGGATTGGCTTATTTCATTTAGCATAATATTCTCCAGTTCCATCCATTTTCTGGCAAATGCCATAATTTCATTCTTCTTTAAGGCTGAGTAACATTACAGTCATATATTTTTGGAAGTTTTATAAAGAAAGCAATAATTGTATTGAGATGTGAGAGGGAACATGAATGAAAGAGGAAAGTCATTTTAGAGGATGTGGCTTCATAAATGGACAGATGTTAATGAATAGTTTAAAAATGAATTATTATGCATGATTTTAAAAAGAGCTGAAATGTGCGTGTGTGTGTGTGTGTGTGTGTGTGTGTGTGAGAGAGAGAGAGAGAGAGAGAGAGAGAGAGAGAGAATTATGATAGAGAGCTCAAGATTCAACAAAGTATTGGGAAAGAATAACAATAAAGGATGTTTTGGGAAAATAGGATTTTGAGTTTTATATGTCAAATTGAAAATTTGTGGGCTGGGGATGTGGCTCAAGTGGTAGCGCACTCGCCTGGCATGCATGCTGCCCGGGTTCGATCCTCAGCACCACATACAAAAAAAAAAACAAAGGTGTTGTGTCCGCCGAAAAAAACTAAAATAAATAAATAAATAAATGAATGAATAAATAAATAAATAAATAAATTTTAAAAAAGAAAATTTGTAATTTAGCATATGAATCACAGATAGAAAATATGTTCCCACTCTTACTTTAACTCTAATTTTGGCTCGATAGTATATTGAGCATTATTTTGAATCCATACCCGAAGTCATCAGGAAAGATTAACATAAAATGTTGAAAATGCCTGCATGAACTTGGAACATGTGATGGCTGATTATACATATCAAATTGGCTGAGCCATAGCATCAAGATACGTAGTCAAACATTATTCTAGATATTACTGTGAGAGTGTTTGGATAAGAAAATATTTAAATGGGTGACTTTGCCTCCAATCAGTTGAAAGTTTAAATAGAATAGAAGATGCCTCCGTTGAGCAAGGCAGAATTCTACATTTCAAAGCCTTTGGACTTAAACTATATAATTGCATGGGTCTCCAGCCAGATGGCCTCACACTCAATCTGCAAAATTTGCTCTTTCTGCAAATTTCCAAACTACTAGCCACCCTGCAGATTTTGAAGCAGCCAGTTTCTATAATCACAAGCCAATTTTTTAAAATACATCTCTTTACCTGTATGTATTAGTTAGGTTTTTATTGCTGGTGCTATTCTCTCTCTCTCTCTCTCTCTCTCTCTCTCTCTCTCTCTCTCTCTCTCTCTCTCTCTCTCATTCTGTCTTGCTTCTGACCCAAAGCAATGGGTTCAACCAATGAAACACTAAACTTCTGAAATCAAGAGCCCATATGAACTTTTGCACCTGTAAGTTTTTCTTGTTGGTTATTTTGCTCACAGTGACAGAAAGCTAAAACAAAGATGATACTATAGTGGTGTCATTGCTTTGACTAACCTGACTACAAGGTTCAAAAGATCTTTGGAACTGGTTTGTGGAAGGACTTTAAAAAGTTTGTAGATGTAGGCTAGTAAAGTCTTTAAATGTTGTAAACAGAACTTAATGGGTGATTTTGCTGGGAGCTCAAAAGATCAAAATGCTAACAGAATGTAGAAAATGAAGATTTTCTTATGGGGTTTCAGAGGAGAAGGGGACTCTTTTGAAAAGTGGACTAGAGATCATACATGTCATCTATATTTTCCCATATCCTGAGATTTTGTATAAGGCTGAAATTAAAGGTGATGGATTAAGTAGTCTGGCAGAGAAAAAAAATAAGACAACACAATATTCGGGCAGTGGGATGCATATTATTGGAAGCTTTTAGCCAGGTTTGCTCTAAAAATTGGAAGCAAAAACCAGAAGAAAAGATTTTAAATGCTTATAGTTTGTGGGGGGAAACACATAATGTTGGGGCCAAGAAAGTTGTGGTTGCTATAACAATTACCACCACTAAAGAACTTTGCATAGAGATAACAGAAGCAACACCTTGAGGGCATCTCAGAAATTGGCACAACCACATCCATTAGAGGTTCAAGTGTGCAAAAGGAAAAACTCTTTTAAGGGAATCACACAGGGATTCATAAAGTTGTTTCTACAGTATTATTTTAACCATGCTCAACTGACAAGCCATCAGCTTGCCCAGCTACTGTTCAAGATGGTGGCAGACCTTGGTGTCATCCATGTGGTGATGATTCAATAGAAATGCAAGATTCTGGAGTTAAGGGATCATGGAGGCTTCCACCAAGATTTCAAAGCTATGCCTGAGAGGCCAGGCAAAGCATAGCAAGATCAAAATCCCTGCAAGTATTTCCTGAGAAGGTGAAACTAAAGTTGTCACATACATACATACATATATATGAACATAAATAAGAGATGCCAATGATAGAAAATGTCTGCTAAGAATAGCTACTAGCTACTTAAGAAAGAAGACATATGCACTGCAACCAACAAGGCCCTCTGGATGGGGCTGCCCAAATCTACTAGAGAGCACATCTCATCACCATGTGCCCACAATGCTAGACATGGAGGTTCAGGACTTGTTTGATCTGCTCAATACCAGCCTTGCTTTGGTCCCATCTTTTCTTTCTATGCGCCTTCTTCTCCCTTTTGGGATGAAAATTTTTACTCTATGATATTGATTATTGAATATATATATATATATATATATATATATATATATATATATATATATTATTTTCACAGGAGCTCACAGTCAAGAATTTATTTACCTTAAGTCTCAGATGAGACTTTGGACTCGAACTCCTGGGCAATGCTAAAACTCTTAAAACTATGGGATTCTGAGAGATGCCCTAAAGACATTTTGTATTATGAGATGAACATGAACTCTTGGGGACCACGGGTGGAATGGCCTGGTTTGGATGTGAGTTGTTCCCCAAAGCACATATTTGAAACAATACAAAAATTTTCAGAGGCAAATGATTAGATTGTGAGAGTTATAACCTAATAAGTGGGTTAATGCATCTGACAAATTAATAATTATAAATATATTTTTACTATAATTGGTGGTAAATGTAGAAAGGTAGGGTATGACTACAGAAAGGAGATTACTGGGGGCATAACTTTTAGATTAGTCTCTTGGACATTTCACTCTTTCTTTCTCCCCTCCCCTCCCCTCCCCACCTCCCCTCCCCTTCCCTTCCCTTCCCTTCCCTTCCCTTCCCTTCCCTTCCCTTCCCTTCCCTTCCCTTCTCTTTCCTCCATCCCTTCCTTCCTCCCTTTCTCTCTCCCACCACTCCCCTCCTTCCTGGTTGCTATAGCTGAGAGACTTCTCTGCTATGCCCTTCTGCCTCACCTTGGAGCTAGAACAATGGAGTTATCTTACCTTTACTTTAAGCCCAAACTTTTCCTCCTCTAAGTTATTCTTGTCGGCTACTTTAGTTACAGTGAAAAAAAGCTTATATATATCCATATTCTATTGGCTCTCTTTTTTAGAAGAATCCTGACTAATACAGAAGAATAGAGGATTCGCAGGGGAGGAATTATGAAAAGTTGTGAACCTTGATAAGAACACTTTAAGGGGGGTGCTAATATTATCCTTGTTTTACACATGGGAAAAGAGAAATTAAATGATGTGGTCCTGAAACTGGCTGTGGGGGACTAGAGATTGTGCCCTTACTGGAAGTTACAGCAGCCTCTGCTGATGTACTTTAGAGAGGCAGTTGTTAAAAACATTAAACCACACCTGCCTCCAGACAGGCTTGAGGTTTCTTTGGGAATCCCATGACCTCAAAAACTCAGTAGCATGTGAACTATGTACTTCCACTCAGTTCCGTGTGTAACCACAATCAAAGACCTTGTCCAGACAGAATTTTTTCAACCTCAGTGTTCCAGTCTTTCAGTTCCTGCTGTCTACATTCTAGCTATTCCCATTCATCTCGCATAAACATCTACTGTCTCAAGTCTTCTGAAAAAAATGAGTTTGGGTGGAAAGATGACTTCTAAGAATCCTGTTGATTTGGCCTTCAAAAGATATACAGGCACATCAGTGTTTATAGCAGCACAATTCACAGTAGCCAAGTTATGGAACTAGCCCAAGTGCCTGTCAACAGATGAATGGATAAAAAAAAAAAAATGTGATATATATGCACAATCAAGTTTTACTCAGCCATAAAGAAGAATAAAATTGAGGCATTTGCAATACATGGAGAACATCATGCTAAGTGAAATAAACCAGACTCAGAAATTGAAGGGTTGAATGTTTCTCTTATATGCAGAAGCTAGAGCAAAATAAAAAAAAAAAAAGAAAAAAGAAAGAAGGGGGTGATCCCATGAATACAGACGTGAAATCAGTGAAAGGGACAGAGGAAAGTAAAGAGGGATAGGAAAAGGAGGAAGTTTAAATGAAATTGACCAAAATTATGATATATATATATATATGTGTGTGTGTGTGTGTGTGTGTGTGTGTGTGTGTACACCACAGTGAATTTCATCTTCAGGTGTGTCTATAAAGCAATGATTAAGAAACAATAAATAAATAGAAGAGAAACCAGTAAAAGAGATGAACAAGAACCAAGGGAAGGAAAAAAAGGGGGAGGGAAAGAGAAAGTACAAGGGACTGAAGTAAAGCAAATTATAATCCACACGTGTACAATTATGTCAAAATGAATCCCAATATCATGTATAAGTATAATGCACTTGTAAAAATATTTTAATTAATGGGAAAGACAGAGAGAGGAAAAATTCAACTAGTGGTTAAATCTAGGTGATGGGTGCATGAGTTTTCATTGTACTCTTTTTTTCCAATTTTTGTGGTTTTTAACTTAAAAAAAACTTGAAAAAATAAAATTGAGAGAAAATTTTTAAAAGAGAGATGCAGGCTCTGACATTTCTCAACCCCTTCTATGCTGTGCTGATATGTGTCTCTCTTCTCGATACTATCCCCTCAACTACTACACTTGTGCCTCTACTAATTACTCTCAAAATATCTATATATTTATACCAAAATCAGATAAGTTTATTTCTCAGTTCATAACCTGTGGAAGTGCCAACATTCTTACATGGTCTACTGTTAGAGTCTGTAAACAAGTCTGGATGGCGCCTGGCATTTTGCCAGAGAAATGTTAGAGTCTGTAAACAAGTCTGGATGGTGCCTGGCAAAATGCCAGAGGGAGTGATTTGTGAAGTAATGCCAGCGAGCCATTAAGTGTGGAGATTCCTTATTGGTTGACTGTTGTATCTAGTTTATGCTAATTAAGATAAGCTGTGTGGAATGTATGAATATCGCTCTGGTCCTACAATAAAGGGCTCCTACTCCTGCTGTATCAATGTACACAAGTTGTTCCTCACCCCCGGTTATTTTCGCTGGCATTACTTCACAAACCACTCCCTCTGGCATTTTGCCAGGTGCCATCCAGACTTGTTTACAGACTCTAACATTTCTCTGGCAAAATGCCAGGCGCCATCCTGACTTGTTTACAGACTCTAACAGTCTACAACGGCACAGTATCTGTTCCTAGACCCGCTGACTCTATGACTTTTAAACACACTCTTCAGTATAAAATTAGTAACACTGGCTTCTACCATTATATAGATCCACCTGACATAAATGAAGACCTTTCCACTGGTCAGTCCTTCCACCTGAAATACTCCTGCCATGGGGATCATGCCCCCGACTCTTGCAAGTGTTGGGATAAAGGAATCAGTGAGGTCTACCCTGCCCACCCTATTTACAATGGAACCCCTTATTCCCCCTTATCTATTTCCATTTCTTTCTTTCTGTTTCAATAGCATTTAGGAATACCATAAGTGTTTATTAACCTTTTGATGAATGAGTACAGGTTGTAGTTTAAATTCGGACTTTTTCCAAAGGCATGACTCCAGGGCCTGGCTAAGGATACTTACAGGGCCACAATCTAATTACCTCTTGTTTTACCACTGCTATTTCAGTTTGGACGCAGGAAAGTGATTGACTTCTCTATTGTGAAGTGCAGATGTCCTCCTAGTTAAGGCAGTGTGATGCCTTAAGTAGAGAAATCTCTTTTCGTATGAGAAATCTGCTTTTTCTGTTTCTACTAGAAGACGATCTAAGTCCAACATCACTGTTTCTCTACATCTTGAGATTTCTCTAAAACCATCAGTCAGTATTCAACACCGTCACATGTTGAATGTGTAGCACTTTTCCCAGAATTATGATTCTAGTCCATAGGCAGTAAGCCTTCCAAAGGAACAAGCTGACCAGGTTTCACTATTCCATGACAATGGTCACTCACTCTCTAGACTACAGTATCTGCACCACTCATACTCCAACTACCTCTACTATGTAACTGCCACATTTTAACTTCTATTATTGCAGGATTTCTCCTTCAGTATAAAATTCTACTTGGCAATGCATAATAGGAAAAAAATGGCTCAAACAAAATAGAAGTTTATTCATCTTTCATGAAAACAGAAGACATAAAAGACCCAGGCTGTTTCTAATACTCAGCTTCAACAGACTAAAGCACACCTCAATTCT
Organism: Callospermophilus lateralis; assembly: GCF_048772815.1. Taxonomy (NCBI): domain Eukaryota; kingdom Metazoa; phylum Chordata; class Mammalia; order Rodentia; family Sciuridae; genus Callospermophilus; species Callospermophilus lateralis. The sequence goes on along the minus strand of NC_135310.1, from coordinate 79,828,737 downwards.
CATGGCCCAAGCAATATGCTGGAATATCAGCCATATTCTACCCTATTCAGGTAATAGGTGAAGGAATGGGGCATGAAAAAAGCAATATTTCCTTTAATAGCACATTTAAGGATTCAGACAGCATTTATGCCTATGTCTCATGAACCATTAGTCACAAGGACATACCAGATTTAAGGGAGACTGAGAGGTAAAATTAATACAATGCTAATTGTGAAAGCAGAATCTTCCAATATTGGAGTTGTGTTGAGATGTATTTCAAAGATGCAATACACCTTGAAAATCAGGACTCTAGTTTTATAACAAAGAAGGAAATAATGAATACTGGGAAGACTAGAAAACTCTGTCATGGAAGTCATTCATTTAACTTCCGAAAGAAGAAGATAAGACTCCAAAAATGAGATTCTATTAACTTGAGTCTCAAGGAATCTCCAAGAATTATTGTATATCATTCTGCAACTTTGAGAACCATCTATCCTATAGTATGCACTTAGTCTTGTAGCACACTACTAAATGAACAATAACCAAATGAGACATGACATCCAGCTGGAACTTTCTCATCCATCAGAAGATGCAGTGTAGTTTATGTCAAACAAAATGCTCAGATATATTAGCAGAACTGTTGCTTACTTGAACTAACATGTAGGGAACATGACATACAGTGTTAAAACAGCTCCCCACATCTATTCCAACTGGAAAAAATGCTAAGCATCATGTTTTTTGTCATTGGTTAAATATCATAACTCTTGAAATATTTAAAGGAATGAGTATAAACAAACTTTACACCAAAAACTAAAGTTAACATCTCTAAAGTGGTTCCAATTTCAAAATATGGACTAAACATTATTTGAAAAACTTGCTGTGGAATTAAGAAGGATTGGCAGAAAATGTTTTATTACCTCTCCTGTTACACTCCAGGAAGCTAAACCCAATTTGCATTTGAAAACTGAAGAAATTACATTAGTTAGGTAATTTACATTGAGAGAATCATATCAATTAAAATGGATCACCTTTCCAACAGCTAACGGATTCCAACTTGGCACCCTGCATCACAACTTACCTGCACTTACAGTGGGCTCACTAGTCATGCTACACAAAACAGAGGCTCCCCTGCTAGTGCTCATGTTCTTGGTGAATATTCATTACAGTTTAGAAGTAGCTCACTTGTAGGAAATTAAATAGGCTCTACAAATGAAGCCAAACCTTTTAGAGATAAATGAGTCCAAACCCTGTAGCTTGTACTTGTCATTTTCAACTCAGAAAGAGAAGTAAATCCACAGATCACTGCCCAGGAGCATTTTGCATTGTCAGTGAGAAAACTAGTACCATAAGCTCAGTAAAGGAGAAGCAGCAATACCCAAATACCCACAGATTTTTTTTTTTAAGGAAGAGGAAAATGAGAGGGGAAAAAGGGAGGAGAAACAAATACTCCAGGAAAAAGAATGCCATTCCTTTTGATTATGAAACTGGACAAAAATCTGAAAGTGCTGAGAGACAAATTTTTAGGTAAAATTAATACAATGCTAATTGTGAAAGCAGAAACTTCCAATATTGGAGTTGTGCTGAGATGTATCATGGTTGAAAATACACATTTATACTTCTATTCTTATATTCAGTGATTATAATGTATTCCCAAAATTAAACACCATCTTTTCAGGTCAATCAATAAGCATTCAATAAATGATAGTATATGGAGGCCACCCATCTACATGCTCAGATACAATCAGATAAATTTCATCAAGTCACATAGTTTAAGGCCTCTAAAGATAAAGATAAAATAAAAGCGGGGCTTATTTTATACTAGTCTTTAGTTTAATGTCACTTTAACATTTCAAAGTCTTGAAAACCATATGAAAGGGGTTATTGCTAATCATGTTAATACAGCAACAAGGTGGCAAGTGGATTGGATTTATGGACTCTTTATAAGAAATGAACTTGCAGCTTTAAAAATTTTATGCCAAAAATCAAAGTGTCTACATATTTAAAGTATTCTTCAAGAAATAGTTTAAAGCTATCTTTAAATTTAGTTATGACCAAAAGGCAGAGCTAAAAATGTAGAAAATTCTCTCAATCTCTCTGATCATAAATCTATGATGCAAGGTGAAGGAATGAGAAGTGCTCTGCGGACATTAAATTCCACCAAGATAGCCAGTGCATGCCTACTCTTAGTTTGGATACCTGGCAATACAGAGGATATGATGTCACAAGTCCAGTAATATCAACCACTGCCTAGACGAATCTGATCCAAGAACCATCCAAATACCTGCTGCCCATTGAAACATACCGACATCAATCTGTGTCACCATATTATTTCCTCCTTGGAGTGAAGGAAAATTTTTTGAAACAAATTCCAAAACCATAAAGAGGAAATTTTGATACACTTAATATGTATATTTTTATAGCAAATATATATTTTTATAGCAAATGAAAAAATATTTACAATATAGCTAACAGAGTAAAGATCGATATGTCTAATGTAAATTGTTCTATAAATTATTAAGAAATAATAACCCCAGGAGAAAATAGGTAAAAAATATTAACAAACTCATTAGAGAAGAAGAATTTCATATCATCTTGTAACTCGAACATTGACTCTGTTCTCCCCATTTTGGATAGATATTACCCTTTGGAGAAGAAGTCAAGCTCAGATGCTGCACAGCTAGGAAAAATTATTTGTAGCCTCAGAAAAGTTAGTTTCTGTCTTTTCTAAGGTAGGTAAAATCTCCTCAATAATTTCTGTTTAGCTTTTACTCCAAAGTAGATCTAATAAATCACATATGATCCCACCTTCACCATGGACTCACTCTTCTGAGAGAAACAAGGCACTTCTGGGCAACCAAGAAAGTGATGTGTGATACTCCACAACGCTGTCAATTACTCATTTCATTCCATTTAATGATTAGGTTTGTTTTGATTTTCTGTTTCTTTTGTAGTCGATTTTTTGGGGAGAGTGGGGGTACTGGGAACCGAACTCAGGGGCACTTGGCCACTGAGCCACATCCCCAGCCCTATATTGTATTTTATTTAGAATCAAGGTTTGATTGAGTCAATTTTGACACATTTCGTCTCTCTAGAAAATTATATGTTTCTCTGTTTATTTTCAACTTTCAAATTTTCAACATTAAAATATTGGTTGCATATTTTATAATACACACAGTATATTTATCTATTACCCATTTTTCATTCCAAATACTGCTCATTGCATTGACTAATCAAATGAGCCAAAGTTGTGTTTAATTATTGTAATTAATCTTTTCAATAAACTAATGTTTTGCTTTGTTGATCCTTTTAACACATCTCTACTTCTAATTCATGAATGACTTCTTCTTATTTCCTTCGTTCTGCTTTATTTGAATCTATTTTCATTTCTTTTAAATATTTTTTAGTTGTCAATGGACCTTTTTATTTGTTTTAGTTTTTTATTTATTTTTTTTTATTTATATGTAGTGCTGAGGATGGAACCCAGTCCCTTACACGTGCAAGGCAAGCACTCTGCCACTGAACCCCAGCCCCAGCCCCATTTTTTTTTTTAATTCTTAAAATATACCCTTAGGTTTTCAAAATTGAAATGTTATCAATTTTGTAAAATATGCATTTAAATCTACAAACTTCTTTCTAACATAATTCAACTCTATTCCACAGTTTTGGTACTTAAAAATTTCATTACTATGTACGTCTTAGTATTATGTAGCTTTTATTATAAATTTTCCTTAATTATTTTAATTACTTAGATTCTTTTTGATTAAATTTATAACACCATATGACTTCAAGACTACATAATATTTATATAATTTATATTTGTTTTTTGGTTCAAGATTTAATTGATTGTGAAATATGTGGTCAATTTTGTAACTGTTGTATGATACATAAATAGTTTTTAAAAGCTTTTATGATTCAAATCTTATATATCATAATTTTTTTTCCTATCTAATTTTTGGTCTACCTGATCTATTGGTATTTAGGTTAAAATCTCCCACTAAGGCACTAAGTTTATCAATATCCTTCTCTGGTTATATAACTTTTTGCTTTGTGTAATATTAATATTTTATGTTAATTATATATTTTGGTAAATTAAAACATTTAAAACTTGTTTGTTTTTATAATATTACTTTTAATTTAAGGACTGTTTCATTTAATAATAAAATAGTTATATCATACTCTTTGATTAATATTTGACTGCTCTATATATTTCCATTCTTTGCAGGCATTATTTCTACATCCTGTATTTTATTTTCAACACTTGTAAACAATAAGCACCTGGGGTCTATTTTCAGCTAATCTGAAAAAAATGTCTGTCTTTAATTGGTAAATTCAATTTATTTGCATTTGACGAAATTATTGATATTACTGGATTGGATTTGTTTTTAGAATGTGCTTTATATTTGCCTATCTCATATATGTTTCTTTTTAATTTTTTTTGCCTTCCTCTGGAGTTTCCTCTAATCAATTGAAAGAGTACAAACTATAGCAATTCATTTGGTATTTAACCTTACTCTTTAAGATAAATATAAAGCAAATTGTTATGTTCATTTATATTTCTCTTTTTAAAACAATACAGGGGCTTTAGAATGTTTAAATTGTGTTATTGCCCTCCCAATTTATGTTATTCTTCTTGCCCAGTACTTTAATTTCTAATATTCTTTATTATCCAGAAAAGATATTTTAAAATTTTTTATTCATGTCTAAGTACACACACACACACACACACACACACACACACACTATTATTAGTAGATAGATAAATAGATAGATAGATAGATAGATAGATAGATAGATAGATAGATTTTTTTTATTATCTTCCATCTTTGCTTGAGTCTCAGGCCTTCCTTTGTGGTAAATTTCTTCTTTCATGAAGTCAGCCCTCTTGACTGGTAATTCTGACACACTAGGTTCCCTATGTTGACTCTTCTTGTTTTATAAATTTATAATTAGATACATTATATATTTTTATAGATTATCCTGCAGGTCTCTTTTCTTGCTTCTTGATTTCTCTGGATTGGAACTTAGGGAATTTTTAAAAACATATCTTCCAGTTCACTACTTTTACCTTCATTTGTGTCTGATATTGTTAGACATCTCATTTGAGTTTTATTACAAAGATATATGTTTCTAGAAGGTTTATCTGTTTGTTTGTTTTTTCTAGCTGAGTTTAGCCGTTTTGGTAAATTGTGTTTCTTATTCATGTTTTTCATTATTTTTTTAAAAAAATTCTCTTTAAGCATTTTAAACAATTTTTAAAAAATATTTTGTATTCAATAATACCAAAACTTCTTGAGATCCTGTATGATTCATTTTTTTCTTCCTTCCTTTCTTTCTCTCTCTCTTCCTTTCTCTCTTTCCTTCTTTCTCCTTTTTCTGACTCTGGCTTGTATAATTTCATTCCACAGATTATTTGTAAAATTGGGTCATGAGCTCAGTTTAGCTGCGCTCTATCTGTGGTAATTCTGCAAAACTGGTTTGTATAACTGTCAAGGGAATATTTGCATTGCTTCTGTCAAGTAGCCAGGACAGTATAAACCTAAGGGACAGCTTTAGGTTTCTAGGGATTTTTTTTATTCTGAGTTTCTTAAAAAAATAATTTAATCACTGGACTTTCATTAGGATAGGCTATTGTTCTTTTCACTGACTCTCAGGCTTAAATTTTTAGGTTCACCTGCCATTTCCCTTTTCCTTTAGACATTTTTTTTTTCTGTATCCTCTCCTTTTGCACAGTACTAACTCACTTAGTTCCATGACCCACCTTTCACACAGTACCAATATGATTTTTTGGCCTTTTTTGACTATTAAAGTGAAATCTTATAAAAGGGCAAGTGATCTAAGGTCAGATGCAGGTCAGCATTAACCACCACCTTTATGGAGGACCCTTAGACAACAAGGGTACGTTGCCCATGCTGCTCTTAGCATAGCCACAGTTTCCATAGTACATAGCCACAGTGAGTGTTCTTCTATGGGTTGTTCTTGACCTAGAACTAAGAAAGATAATCAGTTCATTCTAGTACTAGGAGCAGTAAATTATGAAACTTTGAAAATATTGGTATTTCAAGTGGATTAAGCTGGTCGTCAGAAAGGGAAATGAAGACTAAGGTGCAGAGTAGAGATAAGAGATGGTGGCACAGTGCCCTGGCAGTGCAGAGTTCCTGCTTCGACTTGTTATTGGTTCTTGAATCATTTAGTTGTGTCCTGCCCAACCCATGGTTTATTAATTCTGCTCTTGAATTAATTATGGAGATTTTTTTTTGGAATAAACTAGTGCGAATTACTTTTCTAAACTTTATAATCTCAAGAGTCCTCACTAATATGTAATTATTCTGTTTTACACATTTATTTCTTTTTCATATTTTACAACACCTGTACATTCCATGACAATAGAGTGTTATTGCTTTTAATTGACTTGAATAATATGGGTACAGTAGTTCCAATGAGACCTTTAGGTTGGTTCTAGACTATTTCTAGTGAATGACTTGAATGTGTTCTATCCATGAGGATCAAAGGAAATAAAAGAGCATAAGAATGGACTGAAAATAGTTTCAGCGACAAAGATTGACCAAAACCCATGATCTTTGCACCATGTAACTCTTACACTTTGCAGAGGAAAGATTTCCTAGTCCTGGCTCTAAAACATGGAAATTAGAACATTTTTAAATCATTCACTAAATTTGCAGGAGTGAAGGACTGATGCAATAGCTCAGGTAATGCATGCCAAAATTTGCTTTTGTGTAAAAATGCCTGTGTTCTTCAAATAAGCAATGTGGCCCATCAATACTCAAGCCTTTGGCATTGATCTTCACCTATTGGATGCATAGAATCAATGCAGAAGGCCATTGGTCGTAATGGAGTGGATACATAGGAATTAAATCTTCATCCTGTCTTGCAAGTTGATTCTCATCTAATAAATGAGTAATAATAAAGAATTCATTCTTGTTCCTTCTCTCTACAATCAAACTTGTTATGTATAGTGTTATCCTCACTCAAAATACTATGACCAAAGCTTATTATATTCTATATTAATATATTAATATAAATTTAGTGAAATTATGTATTTACTAAACCTTGAAATGCATAAAAAGAAAATCATAAAATATCAAAGCCCGTATGGAAATGGTAGGAGACCCTCAATGTTACACAAAATTACATAGAAGAGGTTGTGAGGGGAAAGGGGAGGAAACAAGGGAGAGAACTGAACAACAGCACATGAGGTAGAGAGGGAAGATGGGAGGGGAGGGGAGTGGGGATAGTAGGGGATAGGAAAGGTAGCAGAATACAACAGTCACTGATATGCCATTATGTAAAATGGTGAGTGTGTAACCGATGTGATTCTGCAATATGTATTTGGGGTAAAAATGGGAGTTCATAACCCAATTGAGTCAAATGTATGAAAGATGATATATCATGAGCTTTGTAATGTTTTGAACAACCAATAAAAAAAAAATATCAAAGCCCGGGTGCATCCTTTTAAATTATGACTCTAAGGTTTATATACTAATTTTTTTAAGTCACAGATTATGTATTTCAAGATAAAGTGTTCCCATTCCTGATCCACTAGCCTCCCATTTCCTTTCTTAAACTTCAGAATTTATCTATTTGTTCTTTTGGAAACAACAAATCTTCTGGGAGTTCTACTCACTGGCTGTTTTAGTCCTTTGTCTTTGAGAAATGGGCTCCTTCCCAGTGGAAGCTTCAAAGGGGATTTTTCCAAAGGAACCACACCACAATGAAGTGACTGCTCAGGCAATTATTCTAGGAAAACTCTCCCTGTGAGTTGGCCAGACAGGATAAAATTGAAATTGGATAATTTTCTTTGAAACCCTAAAGAGGAGAATAAGAGACTTGGGAATAACAAGGGGTTAGGTGCCAAAGTGAATTTCCCCACTCAGGGATAGGAGTGGTCCAGGACCAAAGAAACGCAGGAGCCAAAGAAGAACACTTGTGGCGGGTCCTCCTCAAGTGTGCCCGCTCTGCAGCAGCATTGTTTTGCTGTAGTTCTCGTTGGAGTTACAAATAGATTTATCTGTTTCAAGTTAAAGTAGCAACAATGAAAAAAATGGGTCCTTCCAGATGATGCTGTGCCAAGACATAACAGTTGCTTGTGATATAAATGAAAATAATATAGCAATGGAACTAGAGACATCTACTTTTATAAGGAGCAAAATTTCTTGGTTAGTCCTTCAAAATTTTATCAGCAGGTTTTGAAGTATTTTCTTTAAGTGAAATCCTGTTGTTAGGAGCTTTTAAATCAGGAAAATAATTCTCATGAGAAATTCTAATTGAGAATTATAAATATTATTAGTACTGAGAGACATCTCAAAATTCCTTCTCACTTTATAAATAAGCAAACTAAGACCTAGAAAGCTGTGTTGAAACCAATTCAACTGGTTGCTGGGAGGATCACCCATAAAATCTGTGTCGTTGCTTGCTACTGTTGGCCCACTAATCTGAAATCTTGTTTGCCATTCAATATTGTGTTAAATAGGATATAAATATGATAATGATTCTTGCAGATATAATTTTTAAGTAATTCTATGAGAAAAACTACATATATTTGTGAATTGAAAATTTTGTCATCTTTTTACATTTGCAAATATTGATAAATTTAGCTACACAAATATACATATTTACATTTGTATTATTTTATTTTTTATTGGAATGTATTAATTTATATATACAAGATTTAATGTATTAATTTTTTATATAGGATTTAATGTATTAAATATACCAGGTACACTGATTAAATCCAGTTTGTCTTTACTTACCTCCCTTGACCCCAATCTTTCCCAAGCTCTAACAATTACCATTCTACATCCATTTGGACATTTTTTTAGTCTCCACAAATGAGGGAGAACACACAGTACTTGTCTTTCTATGTCTGGATTATCTTAACATAATATCCTCCTGTTCTACCTATTTTAGTGCAGATGACGAGATTTCTTTCTTCTTTATAGCTGCATAATATTTTATTGGGTTCTATGTAGCACATTTTCATTACCCATTCATGCCATTCATGGGTATCTAGATTGAGTTTGTGTCTTAGCTTTTGTGAACAGTGCTGAAATAAACATAGATATTCTAATTTAATTCATTTTTGTTTATTTAAACATTACAGTCAAAACCTCAGTCCATAATACAAAAAGAAATGAATGCCATTTTACATTCCCAGCAGGAATGCTGAGAAAAGTATATAGTAAACTAATTCCTAGAATTAATCTTAATAAATTCAAGTTTACAAAGGTGTAGATCACAGAGTATAAAATTATGTATGATAACCCTATAAAATACATTCATAAACAAATACTTTACTCTTGAATGTACTAATGTATCTTAAGCAAATACTTTACTAGTATTTCATTGCTACTGTTTTCCCTAAATTAATGTCATTTCTGAGAAGTTCTAATTGAGAAGAAACTTGAAACTTCAGTGTGGCCTCAACATAAAATACACTTCTGAATTCTGTGATTGAAAAGGAGTAAATAATACTGATGTTAAGCGACATAAAATACCAAGGAAATCAGCATTGATTGGAAATAGCATATTTGAGTGTTTTTCATAGTTACTAATGAAAAACACATGATATTTTTGTAAACAATATGCTCAATAGAGTGGTCTTAAACTTTGCACATGTAGCAAATGAGAAATTTCCCTGGAAATGATAAAAAAAAATTGAATAACAGCTAAAGAATTGCTGAGTGTGGAACTGGAGACTGAAAATAAAGCCGGTGGGGAGGAAATCGGAGGGCTAGGCACAAGGGACACCAACATCAAGTCTTTGCACTCAAGTTGCTTCATGTCTAGTTGGCAGGCATAAATGTAAATGTCACCCAAATGTCAGCTGAGGTCACTCTGTCCTTTGAGAGTTCCTGTAAAGCAGGACCAATTCCAAGGCCCTTGTCTTCTCAGGCTAATTCCTCATTCTGATATCTCGGTCTTCCTCTGTCTCGTCTCCAGCCTTCTGCCTGCATTCTCCAGATTTTGAATCAAGTCCTTTGTCCTTGATTTCAACTGAACGTTGCTCGAACAAGGCATTTGTATGTGGCAGACATTCCCAAAGGTTTATGGCAATGGAAGAAGGAGAATCAGATCATGAAACCAAGAAGCAAATGACTTGATCGTGGAGTTAGAGATCTCCTCCTTAAAAGTTCTCTGGTCCCTTTTATCCAGTTTCCAACTTTCTCATGATATACTACTATCCCCTCCCTGTTCTCTCTTTTTCTCCTAATTACCCGTGAAACCCCATTATTCCTTAACCTAAGTAATTCTTTATTTCACTTTCTTCTGCTAGAAGAGGCTTTGCAATCTCATTATCTTCCCCTGAAACAATCTGTTAAATATTTTCCTAAATGGAGACAGCTGCTTCCCTAAGAGAAGCTCTTGGATCAGCTGTTAAAATAGCAAACTTTTCCCTAGCAACATCCATGATAAGTATGGTGATTCTTATAAAACCAGGCAATACAAGCAGCAGCAGTCATGGAAGCACTGAGTTTATTTTCTCTTCGTGAAAGTTATCTCTTTTCTCAAAGAGAACTGTGAGGATTAACTGTTTATGGATGTGAAATTCAAGTCCTAGTCCAGCACAACATACACCATTCAAGAACTAGCTTTGCCTTTTCCACAGTAGTCCTTCAACTAATTCAATGGGCTACACGGAAAAAGAGAATATTTAAGAAACAAAAAGGCATCCAAGATGATCTATCCTTTAGTTTTGAAGTAGGTCATCATGCCAGGCACAGGGGTGCACACTTGGAATCCCTGCAGCTCAGGAGGCTGAGGGAGGAGGATCACCAGTTCAAAGCCAGCTTCAGCAACTCAGAGACACCCCATCTCTAACTAAAATATTAAAAGGCCTCGGGGGGTGTTGCTCAGTGGTTAAGTACCCCTTGGTTCAATCCTCAGGGAAGGAAGGAAGAAAGGAAGGAAGGAGGAAAGAAAGAGAGATAAAGAAAATAATTAGGTCATCATGAAGACATTTAGAAAGGGTAAAACAAAATGACACACACATAGGAAAGAGCACACAGTGATACTCTGAAGTCATGGTGCACAGCTTCATACAAGTAGCTTGGGCAGGTTTATAAGGCAAGATGAGAATTTTGATTTTAATTCAGTAGATTGAAAGCAAAAGCACTACTGTCATTTGTGATGTGACTGACAAGCAATTGCTTTTGGTCCCATAACAGCCTCAGAACATCCTGAGCATGGCACGTGTGAGTCTGCGTAATCTGCTCTGATCAAGCAACAGAGTGTGTTCCACTTGGGACTCCAAACTTTGAGGAAATTCAACCCCAACACCTCTGAATGAGAAAATGGATAAAAGCCTAGAATTGTGGAATTGCACATACAAGAGGACAAGGCATGTTTACCCTGTAAGAACAGCAAGTTTAAGGACTAATGTGAAACTCTTGAGAACATAGTTTGGAGTTTTTGACCTTTGAGTTCTTGGTGCCTGCATATGGTTGCTACTCAATAAAGGTCTGTTGAATGAATGAATGAATAATTGAATGACCAGCTGTCATACAGAACAGAAGTTAAATTTGTTCATTGTGTCCCCAAAGGGCAGAGGGTGATAGAAGCTGTAGAGATAGAGATATACATGGAAGCTTAACATAAAGAAGACTTTAACTTGTGCAATCCCCCAGCAATGAATGGAGCTACTGCAGAGAAAGTCAAGTTTTAATCATGTGCCAGAGTGAGCAAGCTAACACTTGAGAGGATGATGGAAGTTCATTTGTGCTCTAACTACCCAGCTTCATCAAAATATTTGAATTTCTAACATGATATAGATCTTTTATAATGACTTGTGAGCATTTTAATATTACTTTTTTTGCATACATAGCAAACTTCACTGAAAAGTCTCTACTTAAACTTGGTTTTCATGATGTTCTTTACTGTGTTTCATGAAGTTGATCATTGTCAAAAAGAGACAACACATATGTACATACACAGCGATCCCCACCACACATTAGACAAAGTTTCCAATTTATTCAGCTAAAGACATGAAATCTCACGAGAATTCAGGTGGTTCCATTGGCAAAGGTTCACATAGAAAATTTCAATATACTTTACTTTCCTCCTATTGTCAAGAAAAGAGGATATCATTTTACTCAGATTTTTCCAGCATGATATGGACATATCTTGCCTTTTATATTTGCACTTATACCACAACCCTGTGGAAATTTTCATGATCAGCAATATTATTTTGTTTAGTACTAGTGGCATTCCCCATTCTTGAACTACATTCAGCATCTTGAGAAGAAAATGTTCCAAGTGTGGCTGAATAATACCTCTGCCTAGACTTTTGTTCTCAAAAGACTGTTATTTTGTCTAATTATATAAGTAACTCAATTCACATGATTTTCCCATGTAATTCTATTGTCTGTTTTGAACATAATATTGTCCAGTAATTTTTTAATTCAGCCATTTTCTTTGGTAGTGCCTAGGAATGAAACCTTAATATCCAGAGTATACAAAGAACTCAAAAAATTAAACAATAAGATAACAAATAACCCAATCAACAAATGGGCCAAAGGCCTGAACAGACACTTCTCAGAGGAGGACATACAATCAATCAACAATTACATGAAAAAATTCTCACCATCTCTAGCAGTCAGAGAAATGCAAATCAAAACCACCCTAAGATACCATCTCACTCCAGTAAGATTGGCAGCCATTAGGAAGTCAAACAACAACAAGTGCTGGCGAGGATGTGGGGAAAAGGGTTCACTTGTACATTGCTGGTGGGACTGCAAATTGGTGCGGCCAATTTGGAAAGCAGTATGGAGATTTCTTGGAAAGCTGGGAATGGAACCACCATTTGACCCAGCTATTGCCCTTCTCGGACTATTCCCTAAAGACCTTAAAAGAGCGTACTACAGGGATACTGCCACATCGATGTTCATAGCAGCACAATTCACAATAGCTAGACTGTGGAACCAACCTAGATGCCCTTCAATAGATGAATGGATTAAAAAAAAATGTGGCATTTATACACAATGGAGTATTACACAGCACTAAAAATGACAAAATCATGGAATTTGCAGGGAAATGGATGGCATTAGAGCAGATTATGCTAAGTGAAGCTAGCCAATCCCTAAAAAACAAATGCCAAATGTCTTCTTTGATATAATTAGAGCAACTAAGAACAGAGCAGGGAGGAAGAACAGGAGGAAAAGATTAACATTAAACAGAGATATGAGGTGGGAGGGAAAGGGAGAGAAAAGGGAAATTGCATGGAAATGGAAGGAGACCCTCATTGTTATACAAAATTACATATAAGAGGTTGTGAGGGGAAGGGAAAAAAACAAGGGAAAGAATTAAATTACAACAGATGGGGTAGATAGAGAAGATGGGAGGGGAGGGGAGGGGGGATAGTACAGGATAGGAAAGGTAGCAGAATACAACAGTTACTAATATGGCATTATGTAAAAATGTGCATGTGTAATCAATGTGATTCTGCAATCTGTATTTGGGGTAAAAATGGAAGTTCATAACCCACTTGAATCGAATGTGTGAAATATGATATGTCAAGAGTTTTGTAATGTTTTGAATATCCAATAAAAAAAAGACTAGATAACCCCTAAGAAGGAAAGAGCTGGGTAGAAAAAATTCTAAGAAATAAGGAGGAGTTTAATAACAAAAGGTATAAAAATAATCTAGAAAAGTCTATCCTATAGTACTTTAAACTTTGGCAAAGATTTTCTGTTTGACAAAAGTTCTTTGTTTGAACCTTCTCCTAGGATCACCTGTAGACTCTTTATAAAATCCAGTGTTAGCAATGAATCGTTATGTCTGTTCAGCAAAAGCCCCAGCCTTTGATATCTGATCACTCTCAACATCTGATATTATCAGATTCCTCATTCTCCTCTTGCTCCAGGTAATGTCTGATCACCCTGTCCCATCTTCAGCAAGAATTCTGCAATGTCAGTATAGCCAGAATCCCCCTTAGCCCCTGATGTTTTCTTTTAGTAATTTTCCATTGTCTGATTCCAATCCTGCTCCTTGGTTATAATTTCTCACTTGTAATAGATATTAAAGAAAAAAAGAAAGTATTCAATAACTCTTGTTAAATCATGATAAGGAAGACTTTATAAAGAACCACTATGATAGGTATAGATACACTGGCAATGGAATTTGTAATCAGGGAAAGAGATTGGTCTCAGCACCTAATACATCAAGAATAGTGTTAAAATCTGCCTAATGATAACTACCCTTTCCAAAACTGTCAGAACAGAAGTCTTATCATTTAAAAGTATCATGATTTATATGACTTCCTTTGGACATTTTAATATTAACAAATGAATCTAAAAGAACCTAATCTGAATTCTAAAATATTATAAGAAACCTATTAAAGAGATTCAGATGTCAGATTTCTATGTGAGATGTGGCTCTAGAACTTTTGACTACCTTTTAATGGCAAAGAAATCTACTCATTTATTAAATATTCATTGAATATCTACACAATGCCAGACATTATCATGGCTTTGCTTATTCAAATGAAAATAGGACAGCTTCCCTGACCTAGAGAACTCTTTGTAAATGCTATTTTATCATTCTCTTTCATCTTAAGCCTAGCAATTTCTTCCTTGAGGCATGATTAGTTCATATATAAAAGTGAACAAAATTTGAAAAATAATTTCATAAGAAAAATAGCCTGTGAATAAAACATATTCTCTAAAACATTTCTGTTTCATACTTGATGCAATAACTTAAAATTCTAAAAAAAAAATCTAAATATTGAATTCACATATTAGTCTAGACTAAAAGCCTTTGTGTCTCCCAGCATTTCTCACTAAAATTCTATATTCTAAGCAGGTTAAACCCCCCTTAGCTACACACACACATACACACACATTCTCTGTGTGTAAAAATTCTGACATTTATAATGTTTTGTAACTAGCAGAAGAATGATGTGTGATAAAGGTACAAATCAACCCCTTCAGGATCATCAATGAATGGAGGATATAACAATGAGTAATACCCAATGCTGAATGCAGTAAAGAAGACAATGCTTTCTGGAACACAAAATTTTACCAAACTTCCATTTGGTCTGAAGCAGCATGAACAGAATTCTAGTATATTGAGTTAAAATATGTGCCCCAAAGAGCATTAAAGCTTCCAAATACAAGTAGTTTCCAAGCACGAACATCAAACAAACAAAAACATTAGTCATGGAGGCATGATTTTCCTAGTGATATGTAAATTAATGAAACAATGTTTAATAGAAGACTTTTTCAGACCTTTACTTTTCTAGTAAAATTTACATAGTATAACTTTCCAAGACCAGCATAAATTTTTTTTTACCTTTCTGAAAGGTGCTTAATTATGGAAGCATTTTCTCGAGGAAACACCTTGCCAAAGTTTTCAGGAAACACAGATATAGGTGAGGGAATCTAAGGAAATGATATGTGCAATTCACTCTTTGCAGGGGCTGGCCCAGAGCAGATGGTCACTAAAAGGTATTGGTAGTTGGTAGTTATAGTAACAGTAAGAGGATTGCTGTTGTTATTGCCTGACGAGGAAATTCACAAAACCTATGCAGAGTCTTTCTGAAAAGAAATGGGAGTACTATCAGATTTCGAGTGCCACAATATGCTAAGCATGCAATTATCAATCAATTATTGCAACTGTACTATGAGGTATATTTATTATGCCAATTTTATAGGACAATGAAATGGGGGCTAAGAGATTGCTGAAACATCCCCAGTGGGTAAATGAACTGAACTCGAAATTAACTTGTTTGCTAAATCACTTTAATTTCTTAAACAAGCTTTTAATTTTAAATTAAAGAGGGGTCTTTGCTTTTTAATTTTTTTTATTTTTATGTTTGCCTGATATTATGCCAAATGGAGTAATGCTCTGGAGGATCAAGCAGAACCAACAGTAAATTTAGACTGTGTTGTTTCTTCCTTTTTTTTCTTTGGGTCTTAGGTTCTTATTATGAAGTAAGAACCTTTCTTTCTTCTTTCCTTCCCACTTCTTTCCCTCCTCCCTTTTGGATTTTTGTTTTGAGCAACTTCATGAAACAATGTACTTTTTAATCTTAGATAGACATGAAAGGAGGGAAAATTCAGAATTTCATTTTGGATCTGTTAAGTTGGAGAGTTGACCTACATCCATGGAGAGACGTCAAGCAGACATTGGACATGAAAACAAAGAGTGAGGCAGAGAGATGTGAATGA
This sequence comes from Callospermophilus lateralis, assembly GCF_048772815.1. Classification (NCBI taxonomy): domain Eukaryota; kingdom Metazoa; phylum Chordata; class Mammalia; order Rodentia; family Sciuridae; genus Callospermophilus; species Callospermophilus lateralis. The sequence goes on along the minus strand of NC_135310.1, from coordinate 79,812,577 downwards.
CTCCATTGGAAATGTGGGACTCATCACCAGGAGTGAGCTCCCAAACATGAACTGATGAGATCACTCAAGGACAAAAGCTCGAGATGGAAAAAATGACAGTATGAAACCAAACCCTGAGTTAATGAAGAGGGCACAGAAGAAGTTAAAAAAAAAAAAAAAAGGAAAATCCAGAAGGAGTGATAAGCAGTGTTTAAAAACTGAAAGCACGAAGCCCTGCTGAGTAACAGGCACAGGGAATAAAGAAGTAGTGAATGTGTGAATGTGTTTACCAGAGAATATTTTGAACTCTTTATTCCCCTAGGACAGGATGCAGAGGACAGATGATGCATGGCCCATGGGAGGAGAGGGGCATTTCCTCCACAGCCGATGGATGCAAACATGAGTTGGTTTAGAGGTGAGAAAATGAGGAACTTAATGTCTTATGGCAATAATTTTCCCATTGAGGGACGAGGTTCTTAAACAAGATCAAATCTCAAGTATGTGGAATTGTGTAATATAAGGACCAAGTTTCAGTGTGCATGAGCTTCTGTCACAAGATGCTATACAAAGTAAGGACTGCCTCTATAAGCATATAAATGGATGTTGTGGCAATAAAGATTATGAAATTTCAAAATACTCTAAGAAAAATGAATTTACTCCAAAAGTTGAGCCTATTAAGTACTTGACTAAAGAGAAGAATGGACTTCTATCTGCTTCTCAGAGAGAAGCCTCTCTGACGGGGGCCAGTGTCTCAGTGTCCATTCCTCCTTTTTTCTACTATAACTTTTACTTACATCATTATGACATTTACAGCCTACAGACTCTGCCTCTCAGGATGATTAGCAAAGACCAGGGGGCGAAACATTTCATCTTATTTCCCTTGGTTCTTTAATGTGACTATACTGGATGACTGGTATGGTATAGTAAGAACTCAATTGAGATTCATGGAGATACAATCTACCTCCATAGAATGAGCCAAGCCACAACCTGAGATTGTGGTGAGCGAATGACTGTGGGTCATGCAAGTATAAAACTGAATAGTTTGTGAGCATTGCATAAATCCAGGTCTAAACAAACTGCATCAGGGTTCACAAAGTAAAGTCACACATAACTTTACTAAGCTGAGGAAATGACTGTGTTTTTTGATCTTTTTAATTTTTCCATAGTTTACTCAAAGCTTAAATTTGACATTCCCAGTAGTCCCCTTGGGATTTTAAACTGAGGTTTACGGACAACCCATGAAGTACAGGGATTAGACAGAACTTGCTCATTGTGTCCTCCAACACTGCAGTCATCTCCTTCTTGCATATTCCTGGGTACATCCAGTGCAGAGATTCACTGCTCTTCTTCCAAAATGAGGAAACATCTTTTAAATTAAATGGGAAAAAGCAGTGAGACATCACTATATTCCCACAAGAATGTTCAAAAGCCAAAACACTGGCAATGCCAAATGTTGGCAAAGATGTGGAGCAACATGAACTATCATCCATTGCAGGTGGGAATCCAAAATAGGGCAGACACTTTGAAGACACTTTGGTAGTTTCTTACAAAACTAAGTATATTCTTGCCATTTGATCCAGCAGTCTTACTCTTATTTATCCAAATGAAATGAAAACTTATTTTCACACAAAAACTTACATATGGGCACTTATGGAAGCTTTATTTTTTAATTGCCAAAACTAAGAAGCCATGAAGATGTCCTTCAGTATGTGAATGGACTAAATAACCAGTAGAATATCCAAATAATGGTATATTATACAGCGCTAAAAAGAAATGAGCTACCAAGATAATAAAAGATATGGAGGAATATTAAATACAAGTTACTAAGTGGAAGAAGCCAATATAAAAGTGTCACCATTTATGAGTCTAGCTATATGGCTTTCTATAAAAAGCATGACCATAAAAATGGCAGAAATATCAGTGGCTGCCAGGAGGTAGGAAGGAGAGAAGGATAAATAGGAAGAACACAGATGATTTTGGGGGGCAATCAAACTCTGTATAATGCTATAATAGCAGGTATATGTCATTATTCATTAGTCCAAACTCATAGAATATACATTGAGACTAAACACTATCATAAACTTCATAAACACTTTATAAAAATGAAGTATAGGTTCATTAATTGCAACAAATATTCCAGTGTTGTGCAGGATGTTGATAACATGGGATACAGTGGGATATAGGGTAAAGACATATGGGAACTCTCTAAACTTTTCAATTAATTTTCCTGTGAACCACAAACTCAAAAAGAGCAATCTATTTTTACAAAATGAACAAAAAGCTATAATCAGATTAACTAAAAACCTCTAGATCTCTCTCACATAAAGGGTTTGCCATGACCACTCTAAAACATTCTTGCTTAATTTTCTCTTTAGTTGAGTGACAGAACTTTTACACTTTATTCTTAACTGACTCTAATTCTCCCGGACGCCCTATACACCCACCACACAGTCCCAGTTCAACACATCCTTTGTAACACATCCTTATATGTTTCTAGAACGACCCACTTTCTGGAGAGTAAAATAGTTACAATTCATTAGTTTTATGCTTTTATAATCTCTACAGTTAAAAAAAAAAATTCACAAGTGAAGAGAAGAACCACACAGCCGAGTTTAGGGTGGTTTTTGAACGTTTATTATTTAAGTCTGTCTTTATTTTGAGAAAGTGACTTCAACAGGTCATGGTGGGCCTGAATTCAGACAGAACAAGCCCAAATTCCATCCTCGGTGCCATGCTAAACAGGAAGGAACACATAAAACTGTCAGGCCATTTCACTGAAAGGTCTGTATTGGAGCTGAAGAAAAAAAAAAGGAACATTTCCAGTAGTAGCCTGGAAGGTTTTATTTCATTTGTTTGCCTTATAAAGTCGTGCTTGGTCATCTTATTAAAAGACAACCTTGCTATAGAAAACACAAGACTGCTCCATGAAATTATGCATCAACAAATATTGATTTGCACCAGATTGGACCCTGGTTGCAGGAAGGCAAAGCTGTGGCCCAAAAGGTCCCATTGATTCAGGATAGAGGAACTGTGTCTTCTGTCTGTTTTGACTCTCCAGGATTTCCTTAAATTTTCCCCCCATCAAAAATATATCAGTCTGCAGACGGAGGTGTTGAATGAATGTGCCAGTAGGTGTGAAGCTTTGGGCAGGATTGGAGAGCGCTTTTCACCTCCCTGTCAAGTCCTGCCCACCACAGGCTACCTTGCCTTTCCTCTCCTTTTTGCTATTGCTCTGACTTCATGATAATGACATTTCTTTACTAAGCTTTCACTTAAAGGCCGTTTCACCCAGTACTGGGGTAAAACAAAGTCACTCCTTTATCCCCATAAATATTCAGACAGATATGGCAAAATATGAGAAGGTATCAGAAGGTGTGTTGGATCACATACATTTGGTTATCTTCAAATTTTTGCCCATAGCAAGTATACAGACAACTGAATAGCAGTGATTTAGTACTTTGAGAAGAAAAGGCACAACAGAATATATTTACTAAAAAAAAAAAAAAAAAGAAAAAAGTTCTTAGGGAATAGAAAAGAGTGAGCACGGAAGCTTCTCCTGAGAAGCAATGACTAAACTTGAGATTTGAAGTCTGAGAAGGATCTAAATAAATGGACAGGGTAAAGTCATGCTATGGTTTCAATGCCCCTCTTCAAGACTATTGAAATTCAATTGCTACTGTGATGATACTAGCGAGGGTGCCTTACAGAAGTGATTAGAACACCAGAGGATCACCATCATGACTGCATCAATCCTGTGTTCTCAGGTGCAAGGTGAGTTCAGGTTCCTTGATTTTCTCCTGCTCCCACAGGCTTACTTGCCTTTCTGCTATGTCAGGATGCAGCCAGAAGTCCCTCACTGATATGGTCAGTCCCTCGACCTTGGACTTATCAGCCTCCAAAAGCATAAGATGAATAAACTCCTGCTTATAATTTACCCAGTCTTCAGTATTATCTTATAGATGCAGAAAATAGGCTGAGACAGACTAGAAGTTATCTTATTGCTACCATTCATCATATCAGGAAACAAAGGAAAGATGAAATAACTTTCTCAGGATCACACAGTTGTCAAGTGGCAGAACTGGAATTCAAACTGCCCTCAGAGGAGGCAAAAAGAACCAAATCTGAATCTTCATGCATTTTATTTTTCTCTCATAAGGCCTAACTACTTCATTTGCAAAGTGGTGATATGTGAAATGCTTAGTGTAATATAAGAATCGATACCATTAATTCTGTCATCCTTGTCAGTCACTAAACTGAAAGCTCTGGGCATTCAGATAATACATCCATCTGATTTATGCCCTACTCAATATTTGGCATATGAAAGATGATTAATATGCATACAGCATTCTTTAGGGAATGAAATGATACACAAGAAGTTTAGACATAATGTGAGTACTTTCTCAATGAATGTTACTTCTTCATATTTAACACTGTGCCAAAAAAAAAGATGATTCTTTTACCCAGAAAATTTTATTTGAAATATGAATGAATACCCTTAATTAACATTTTGTATTGTCATCTGGACTCAAGCTACACTTCATGGTTAATAGTTATCTAACGTATGTCCTTTGGCAACAGTTCAGACGTGATCCATTGATACAGCTATAAGCACCATCCCCAATAGAGGAATAAATAAGAAGGAGGATTGATGTATCTAAGAAAGATGACAGTGATGTCTGAGTTGTCCTGGAGGGTGGGGGTTGGGGTGAGGACAACTACAAATAAATACTGTAAGTCACTTTGTGGTCCTGAAATCTAAGATGATTTCATATTCTTATAATAAATTTGCATTTCCCTGATTTTCTGCTGAAATTTTGACTCTTTCCTAAGCACAGATTTCAGCTTTTCAGTGGTTGACTGTATTGAGAACAATGAAGTCCTGGAAAGCTGTGTGATTTCTCTAGACTGCAGTGAAGAGAATCATCTAAGAAATCTGGTCAGAGTGATTCATTTGTCACTGAATGACTACTGAGATGGTCACAGTCATCACCTCAGAAAGCACTTCCAATTATTTATACAGAGGACTAGTTGAGAGGTTGAGATTTGTTATATGCCCCCTCTAACACCTACATCAATCCCCATAGCAGCAACTAAAAGCTTACCCTAAACCCAAGTGCTTATGTTTCCATCAGTTTAGAACAGTACTGCAGAGAATAAAGTAAAAAGGGATTCAAGTATCTCTTTCATTTGCCTATATTTTTAAATATTTATTCATTTATATTTGCTCACTTTCCAGGGGAGCTTAAGAGACACAAATTAAGTTACACTGAAAATTTTTCTGGAAGTAATTATAATTTCAAAGGACTCACATTATTTGATTTCAATATAAGTTACCTGGTATGCATTCAATACTAATTTTCTGTAATGATGAAAACACTAGCATGCTATTAACTCTTCCCCATCTAATTCCTGCAGGCTGCACCTCACTGCAAGCCTGGATCGTTATATGAGGACAAAACCCCTCATAATTTTTATTATTTTAAGAGCATTCTCATGAAAGGCCAATGGGTATGTGAAAAAACACACAACATTACTAAATAAACATCAGGGAAATGCAAATTAAAATCACAATGATGTATATTGCCTCACACCTATTAGAATGATTATTATCAAAAAGACACGAGATAGTGTTAATGAGGATGTAGAGAAAAAAGAACCCTTCCCCACTGTTGGTGGGAATGTAAATTAATAAACTATCATGGAAAACTGCATGAAGGTTCTTCACAAAATGAAAAATAGAGGGCTGGGGATGTAGCTCAGTGGCAGAGAAATTGTCTAGTGTGGTGTGCAAGACTCTGGGTTCAATCCACAGTATTGCATAATTAATAATAATATATTCCAGCAATCCCACAACTCATTATTTATTGAAAGGAAATGAAATCAGTACGTTAAAAGGATATCTGCATTCCCGTGTTCATTGCAGTATTATACACAATGATCAAAATATAGTATAAACCCAAATGTCCATCAATGGATGAATAGATAAAGAAAATGGTGATACATATACACAACAGAATATTATTCACTCTTAAACAAAAGGAAATTCTGTTGTTTGCAACACCATGGATGAACCTGTGAACTAAGGCATAGAAAGACAAATATCACATTATCTCACTTGTGGAATTTAAAATATATTAAATTAATAAAACCAGAGAATATAATGCTGGTTACCAGACCTTTAAAAGTAGGGGAAGTTGAGAAGTGATGGTAAAAGAATACAAAACTTCAGTTATATAGGAGGAGTAAGTTCAAGTGATCAATTGCATATCAGAGCTATTATAATTAATAACAATATACTCTATATTTGAAAATTGCTAAGAAAGTAGATTTTTAAGTGTTCTCACCACAAGAAATAATAAGCATGTAAGGCAATGTATATATTAATTAGGTGGATTTAGCCATCCCATAATACCTATGTCTATCAAAACATTTTATTATAAAAAAATACGTTATGGTTTAGATGTGGTGTCCCCCAAAATCTCAGGTATAAGACAAATCAAGTAGGTTCAGAGGAGAAACGATTGGGTTGTTAGAGCCTTAACCCCATCAGTGAATTAATCCCCTGAGAGGGATTAACTGAGTGGTAACTGGTTTTGGTAGGGTGTGGCTGGAAGAGGTGGCACTTGTGGAATGGCTTAGGGGTATATATTGATATCTGGCCGGTGAAGCCTCTTTTTCTTTCTGCTTACTGATGGCCATGTGAGATGCTTCCCTCCATCACACTCTTCTTTCATGATGTTTTGCCTCACCTCAAGCCCTGAGGAATGGAGTTGGCCTTCTATGAACTAAGATCTCAGAAACCATGAGCCTTCAAATAAACTTTTCCTCCCTTACAGTTGTGCTGATTGGGTTCTTTAGTCACAGAAATGAAAAAGATGAATAAAGTAAAATACATATGATTTTTTCAGTTAAAAACAAAAATATAGAGATTTGTCATAACCAAAAAATCAAAAAAAAATTTTGAGTGTTCATTGAAAAAAAAATTTGAAAACTCTAACCTTTGGAAGCATTGTCACCTGTACCAAAAGGCTCCCCGACACTTGGTTTCTTAGGAAAGCAGAGCTGATGCCCCAGGTTAACAACCTCAAAAACCTAGGGTTTTTCACTAAGTGCTCCAATCTGTTGTTTGCTTTATAGTAAGTTTCCCTACAGTTCAGTAACACATTCAAGTAGGGAACAATTATGAAATGGAAATGTGCACTGACTATGGGAAAGTGTACGCTGAATATTAAACAGATGCCTAGAAAGGTCAGTTGGACAGAACAAATTGTATAGGAGAGGATGATTTGAAAGGCATTTTTTGTTTTGCAAAAAAAAAAAAAAAATGGTAATAGTGGTGATTCAAAGAAGCATTTCAAATTTTCTAATTTGTGCATTACTCTATTATTCATTGATTACCTATGTTTCATCATAAATACCTAAATGAATGCCAACAGATAGTATGCTTTACAGAACATGTTATATTTCATCTCTGCTAAAAATAGAGATTATGCTGGTAAAATTAAAATTTGATAAATGATCCCCTCTCCCATCTAAAACCTGACCTTCAACTTATGCTAGAGATTCCATTTGTTCCTAAGAACTTGACTTCTGCAATTGTCTCTGACTCTTCTGCAATATTAGCTTCTTCTTTCCTGGATCATCCCCCATCAGTACCAAAGTCTCCTATATTGCCTTTAAAATCATCTATTATAAAACAATCCCACCAAAACCTACATCCTCCTCCAACTGTACTCTTCTCTCCTCCTCGTAGCAGAAGTTTTCTAAGAAGTAATCTATATAATTTTTCTATGTGTTCTGTGGCATTCTTTCTAAATCTCAAGCCAACTTTCCTTCCCACAGTATAGCCCCAAAGCAAGCCAGCTATTTGAGGGCAGCCATGGCATGCATCGTAATAGCTCAATGCTCAATCTATGGTTCTCATCTCTTGGGACTTCCCACCACATTTATGCTCTCCTTCTCTCATCACGGTCTTCACTCTAGTATTCACTGCCTCCTGGACTTCCTACTTTTCAGTTGCTGGTCTTCTCTCCTTGTTCCTTTTGTCTTCCTTCTCTTTTCCAGGTCTGTGAACTATATATTCACTTCCTGGGAGGCACCTCAAGTCTAAGTTTTAAATGCCACCCATATGTACATCATGTATAATGATATCTAAACGTATTATCTCTATTTCCAGTATTTCCTAAATTTCTTATCCATATAGTAGGAACTTGACATGTCAACTTGAATGGCCATTTAAAACTCTGTCTGGTGTTCTTTCTTTCCTCAGTGAAGGTGCCACCCACAAGTCATGGTTCTCCACACTCAGAGCCAATCTAGCAACAATTGCTGTTGCTGTGATGTGGAATCTAACCACTTCTTACCACCTCATTCCTGTGACTCTTGCCCAGATTGCCTTAATCTCTTATCTTAATTTCATCTCAAGAGTCTTAACTGGTTTCCTTGTCTTTCCTCTTAACATCCCACAGTCTATTCTTCATCCAGAAACCAAAATAATTTTTAAAACACAAATCATATTATGTTGATTTCCCAGTTAAAATCCTCCAATGACTTCTCACCCATTACACTTGATAAAAATTCCTTTTTCAAACACATAGGCCATAAAACCTCAAGCACTACTAAAATGAATACCAAGATTAACACAATCTCTGCAATAGCTATGGAGAGATAGTCTTTGTAATATATACACATAGATGTATGTATACATCTATGTATATATATTAGAATAAATATGACAAGACAATGAGAAAAGACACAATCTTCAAAATGACATTGAACAAATCAGATATTCATGCAAATTCCAATTTGGCCCTAACTTAGCATGATAAAATAATGAAAACAAAATTCTGGATCAACTGAAGAGATGAATGTTATAAATAAATTATTTAAAAAGTGACAAAATAGAAGTGAATATTTAATGAATTGAACCAAGAAATGCTTTTTTAAGCATAATATTTATAGAGAAAATTAATAAAGATGACCATATTAAACAAACAACAAAGCAAAAAACACTTCTGAATGTTAAGAAATACAAACCAAAGGAAAGCACAATCCTCAAATTAGAAATAATCTAAAAAATAATCTTTCAAAGATGAACAAAGTGATATTTTCAGTAAATAAATAAAATATTTTTGCTAGTTAGTTGCCTTATCAAAAAGAAAGTGTTAGGGTCTGTAAACAAGTCAGGATGGCACCTGGCATTTTGCCAGAGGGAGTGGTTTGTGAAGGAACTCCATGGAGCCATTAAGTGTGAAGATTCCTTATTGGTTGACTGCTGTATCTAGTTTATGTTAATTAAGATAAGCTGTGTGTAATGTATATATACCCCTCCTGTCCTACAATAAACGGCTCCCACTCCTGCTGTATCAATCTACACAAGTTGCTCGTCACTCCCCGCCGCCCCCCCCCCCCCCGCCCGGTTATTTTGCTGCAGCTGGGCTGCCGCAACAAAGAAAGAAAGAAAGAAAAATAATGCCTATTTAGGAAAGAATAGTCTCTAATAAGCACTTGGGAGGTATACAATAGGCCTTGCTTACTATAATAATAAGTTTATAAGAAGAATCTAATATTTTAATAAAAAATGAAAAAACAAGAAGTTAGAAAATAGTAAAATTATACAAACAAATATAAATTAAAACTATGATTTACCATTTTTACTGGGCATTTAAAAATTACTCAACATTCAAAAATTATTTTTAAAGTGTTGATGATAATGTGAATTGAGAAAGGTTTTCTCAAAGATATTTGGCAATATACTATATTTTATCTTTTATATCCTATATTTTATCCAAGTGCAAAGGGCATCACACCTTTAAGTACCACTAGAGAACAGTAATAGGCAAACTTGTATCTCATCAATTATAAAACGTGTGTAAATTTTAGAAATGACAGAATATAAAAGGCAGAAAATTTAGAATCAGTGATCTGTTATAACAAAAGTATTATTTAAAGAAAAAACTTATTCATTCAATAATTTCCAATGATAGGTGGTGCAATGGGTTGAACAGTGATCCCACAAGATATGTCCATACCTTAATCCCCAGAATATGTGAATGTGACTTTATTTGGAAAAAGAGTCTTTGCAGATGTAATTTAATTAAGAACTTCAAGATGACATCATCTTTTATTGTCCCAGTGGGCCCTAATAACCAGCATCCTCATGGAAGACATATAGCAGAGATGCATACAAGATGAAGATACATGCAGGGCCTGGAGTTATACAGACCCAGATAAGGAAAACCAGGAGCTACCAGAAACCAGAGTGAGGAATTTCTTCCCCAGCCCCCCAAGAGGGTGCAGCCAGGACCCAGAGGAAGGCAGTTCTGCTGACACCTGGATTGGACTTCTGGCCTCCTGAACTGTGAGAGAATAATTTGTTGTTTTATGCCACAAAGTTTGCAATATATTTTTTCCTGTAGCCCTATAAATATAATATAGGGTGTGATCAAAACAATTTAAAAATATTAATAAATAAATAAAAATGTGTAAAAGAAGATAAAAAGGAAAAATACCCAAATATTGATTGATTTTACTTTGATGGTATGACTTCCATGTTTTTCATATTTTAAATTATAATCATAAATGACTTGTAAAATCAGGAAAAAATAATAAATGGTATGATAACATTGAAGGAGGTCATTTTTAAAAGGAAATTTGCTACAGCCCGGCTGGCTGGGCAAAATAACCGGGGGGTGACAAATGACTTGTGTACGTTGATGCAGCAGGAATGGAAGCCATTTATTGTAGGATAACAGAGGTATTTATACATTTTGCACAGCTTATCTTAATTAGCATAAACTAGATACAGCAATCAACCAATCAGGAATCTCCACACTTAATGGCTCGCTTTTGTTACTTTACAAACCACTCCCTCTGGCATTTTGCCTGGCGCCATCCAGACTTGTTTACAGACTCTAACAGAAATTGTTCTACTGTAATCCTATTATGATAGCTTTACTATTGTGAATTGTGCTGCTATGAACATGGATGTAGCAGTGTCCCTATAGTGTGCTCTTTTTAGGTCTTTAGGGAATAGACCGAGTAGTGGAATAGCTGGATCAAATGGTGGTTCCATTCCGAGCTTTCCAAGAAATCTCCATACTGCTTTCCAAATTGGCCGCACCAATTTGCAGTCCCACCAGCAATGTACAAGAGTACCCTTTTCCCCACATCCTCGCCAGCACTTGTTGCTGTTTGACTTCCTAATGGCTGCCAATCTTACTGGAGTGAGATGGTATCTTAGGGTGGTTTTGATTTGCATTTCTCTGACTGCTAGAGATGGTGAGCATTTTTTCATATACTTGTTGATTGATTGTATGTCCTCCTCTGAGAAATTTCTGTTCAGGTCCTTGGCCCATTTGTTGATTGGGTTATTCGTTATCTCATTGTCTAATTTTTTTAGTTCTTTGTATATTCTGGATATTAGGGCTCTGTCTGAAGTGTGAGGAGTAAAGATTTGTTCCCAGGACGTAGGCTCCCTATTTACCTCTCTTATTGTTTCTTTTGCTGAGAAAAAACTTTTTAGTTTGAGTAAGTCCCATTTGTTGATTCTAGTTATTAACTGTTGTGCTATGGGTGTCCTATTGAGGAATTTGGAGCCCGACCCCACAGTATGTAGATCATAGCCAACTTTTTCTTCTATCAGACGCCATGTCTCTGATTTGATATCAAGTTCCTTGATCCACTTTGAGTTAACTTTTGTGCATGGCGAGAGAAAGGGATTCAGTTTCATTTTGTTGCATATGGATTTCCAGTTTTCCCAACACCATTTGTTGAAGATGCTATCCTTCTTCCATTTCATGCTTTTAGCCCCTTTATCAAATATAAGATAGTTGTAGTTTTGTGGATTGGTTTCTGTGTCCTCTATTCTGTACCATTGGTCCACCTGCCTGTTTTGGTACCAGTACCATGCTGTTTTTGTTACTATTGCTCTGTAGTATAGTTTGAAGTCTGGTATAGCTATACCGCCTGATTCACATTTCCTGCTTAGAATTGTTTTTGCTATTCTGGGTCTTTTATTTTTCCATATGAATTTCATGATTGCTTTCTCTATTTCTACAAGAAATGCCGTTGGGATTTTGATTGGCATTGCATTAAACCTATAGAGAACTTTTGGTAATATCGCCATTTTGATGATGTTACTTCTACCTATCCATGAACAGGGTATATTTTTCCATCTTCTAAGATCTTCTTCTATTTCTCTCTTTAGGGTTCTGTAGTTTTCATTGTATAAGTCTTTCACCTCTTTTGTTAGGTTGATTCCCAAGTATTTTATTTTCTTTGAGGATATTGTGAATGGGGTGGTTGTCCTCATTTCCATTTCAGAGGATTTGTTGCTGATAGCTTTACTATGCCCTTCCCCTGTGTTCTGTTCTAAACTTCGTCTTTGTAATTAAAGAAGGTAGATCTTCCTAGTCACAATGCAAAGAAGAAACATCCCTTAAAATTTCTCTAAGGTAAAACTTTATTTACATCTATATGTTTTCTTTCTTCTCAATGCATGCCTATAATTATTATTGAGTGTCCTTTTGTTCATTTCCTCCCAAAGTACTCTTTATTAAAACAATCTTAGTGTTGTTTTGGAAAGATCTGAGCATATCCTATTAAGATCAAATATTATTACTAATGAGAATGCAGCTGGTCCTGATACATGCATTTGAATACCTCTGCTTTTTCAGAGCTTTTTTAAGAGTAAAAGTCATAATAACATTTTAAATAATATATTTTGTTTTTAGAGAAATCCTAGGTTTGCAGAAAAATATAGAGCTCCCATATTTCCCCTCACCCCACCTATACCTTTTCCCCATCACTGACATCTAAGTGTGGTTCATTTATTATAACTGATGAGCTAGTACCAATGTATTATTATGATCTACATTAGGGTTCACTCCTTGTATTGTGTATTCTATGGGATTTGACAAATGTACAATGACATGAATCTTCATTGCAGTACCAAATATAATAATTTCACTACTCTAAAATCCCTAGTACTCATATTTACTCTTTCCTCCCTTCTCTCTCCCCAAACCCCTAGAAATCACTGATCTTTTTATTGTTTTCAGTTTTTCCTTTTCCAGAATGTCATGATAGTTAGCATCATTCAGCCCTTAGCAATTGGCTTCTTTCCTTAGCAGTGTGCATTTGAGTTCCTTTATTGTCTTCATGGCTTAATAGCACATTTCTTTTTATTGCTAAATAATATAGATTTGGCGAAATCCTATAAACAGTTCTGTTCATTGCTGCACATGACACTTCCTTATGTCTCCATGTTTACACAGTAACATCTATTTCATTAGAGAATGGGCAATTTATGCAGAGGGAGACTCCCTATAGTCTTGGGGGGAGGTTTTGCCATGACACTGATGTCTAATTACACTGTTAAATCAGCTCTCTCTGTTCCTAAAGGAACAAGCTGTTCTTCATTCATCCAATAGAGGGAAAATATCTAAAAGTCTTTCTGGAGGACTCCTTATTAAAGTGGAAAAAATAGGATAAAAATAGAAAAAAAAACTTTGTCTCTATAAATATTAAAGGTAACTATCTTTTTCATACTATTATTTCCTAGAAGTCCACTTTAAAACATATGGCATGCTACAACTCCACATGCTTCCGTAGCAAATAAATTTTCCATGAAAGGATTTGTCAATATTTGTCACACTCAGAAGTATAAGAATTTTTTAAACTATTTCTGATTTGTGGAAATTACTATTACCTTTTTGTTATGACTGTGCTATTAATTCTCTTGAGCTTTGCTTTTTATTGTTTAATTTTTATTTTAACTTTTCTTGAATGATATGTTTTTGCATAATATTACTTCCCACTTACTCTTTAATAAATTTTTCTTCTCTATGTATGTCTCCATGTCTTTGTAATGTTGGTTCCTTAAAAGCTAACAGGTAACTGTAATGAGGCATGGAGTAAAACATTTTTTGGTATTGAGCATAACAGGTGCTTTCCATACAGGTACAGTTGGAAAGCATCCCCCCCCAACACTTCCCATCAAGGCCTTTCTTTAGATATTTCTAGTGAGTAGCAGGTTAGATCATTCTCTGTGCTGATATTTAAACAACCCATACAATGGTACATCAAAGAAAATGAAGTTTTCTGTTTGTGAATTAAAGTAAAAAGGAAAAAAAATGCAAAATAAATCTTTATGTCACTTAAAAGCCTTTCTTCATAATTGCTAAAATACAATGTTCTAAAAATGCTCTTAATGGGAAGTCTCAAAAAGAATTGGCAGGAAACAGCACATTTAGAAGAAAGCTAATTTCCAGAAATTAGGCCAGCGAAGGCTTATTCATTTGATGTAAGTATTGATTGAAACTTTAAGTATTCAAATAGTTGAGGTTTTAGAAATTTAGGATATAAATAGATACATTCTTTTTTAAATTCAAAGTGCTACCATATTTGAGCCTGTGAATCCTTTCATGTCTAAGATTATGAGACATAAGAAAACATATGTGAGAAAATCCCAAGCATGTTCTTACTCTCAGTCCTTATGTGCTTTCTAGCAGTGGCATTCTTGTGACAGAAAACCCTTGCTTTCAACTACATCATTCTTGCCATGAGTTGAAGGGAAACTATCAAAAACTGTAAAAGCATAAATATTTGGGTGTTTATTCAAAACACTGTATCCCAAAGGGATTCCAGCTATTGGAGTCTCTCTCATTTGAAGCTGTAATTCATTGGGATGGTATTAATAAAATAAATGAGGTGATTGCTATTATGATCAAATCAGAAATGGCTGCAAATAGAAACTAGAAGTAGATGATGGAAAGTGGAATCAGGGAAAGGGAAAGGTAGATATCAAATTAAAGTACCCTAATGTAGACAAACGTAACTAATCCATAGCAAAACCAAGGAGACTATAAAAGACAAAACTGAAGTTTCAGAAAAACATGAGAATGGAGAAATGATCCAATTTGGCCTTTCCTTTAATATACCTGAAACATTCAAGTTTTCTAGATTCTCTCGTCTGTGGTAGTTCCAGAGCTTATCTACAGAAAAACTTAGGAGAACACACTAGGGAATTTATCTTGAAATAATATGTTTTCAAGTAAGTAGTATTATTTCAACTTAATGTTTTGTTATAGGAAAATGAATAAAATAAACTTTTCTTATAAAGCATATACTCAAATTATGTTCATTATTTATAAACAATTATAGATCACACTAAAATATTATTTTTTATTATGGAATTTTCCTTGGAGATGCTTTTGGCCACAAGTAATGAAACATTTGGCCAAATGTTGTACCAAAAAGGTTTTGATGACCTTAAAAAATCACACAGCAACTCGACTGTTATCAACAGATCCACGGTTCACACAGTATTGTATTTCTGTCCTTGGCTATGCTGCCTTATGATCTTGAGATATCTACCAAAGCTCTTCTAAGCATCACATTCTCACACAGCACCATTCACGTCAAGAATGAAAAATAACTTATCTGAGGCCCTGTGCCTGAACTTTTTTTTAACATTTATCCTTCAGTTCCAAATGGACACAATATCTTCACTTCATTTCCATGCGGTTCTGAGGATCGAACCCAGCGCCTCACACATGCCAGGCCACATCCGGAGCCCCCTAAACTTTTAACTTAGAAGAAAATCTGTGTCAGAAATCCCATTGACCATAACTGGCCATATCTATCTCTAGAAAAATCAGCAGCAAAGTGGGATAGAATTGTCATGACCACTTATGATAATCATGAATTTTGCCCTGAACGGCAAAGTGTATATTGTTACATAGCAGTATAAACTAATTTTGAGTTATTCCCAGATAAACAACTTTCCTTTTGGTAAGCTGAGGATGGAGGTACTCTAATGATGGTCAGGAGAGGTTAAATTGGAATTGAGCTGTAAGGAGTGCATTAGAGGCTTCAAAAAGCCATACCAAAAAAAACAAAACCTATTTCACACTTTCAATCTTGAGTCTTTATTCACTTTTACTAGAAAATGGGAATTTTCTACTGTACCTTGAAAAAAAACAGTTGCCTTTATAATAAGGATTCCATTCTCGTTCTGAGTTATTGTTTTCATGGTTTGTTTTTTTCTCTTGTTTTTGATAAGTGGTATACATTTCATGGATGATATTTCCTTTTTTTCAATAAATTTTCTTAAAAACTGCTCTATAATTTAGGTATGGCTCAAAATATTCTGGAAAGTAGACTCTAGCTATAAATTGTCACTAACAGATTATTATCAATTAATATAACTAAAGTGGTCATTTCAGGATGCAGAAGGATTTTGGAAAGTAATTAAATTATACAAAGTTTTTTTAAAAAAAGAATCATCTTGTGATTAAGTCATGAACTGCCCAAGCCTAAAATTTCCTCTTTGTTAATGCTAATAAAAGATTAATCCTTTTTGTCTCTCAATGTTAAAGTATACCTCCCTTGGTGTGAACATCAAAAAAAAATATAAAATCCAGAAATTTAATTTGAAAAAACAAGTGCATAGTCACTTCATTTAGAAGAAACTAAGTAAAATAGTTATTTGTAATTTTAATGATGTTTGAAATAGTAAGAGATAAATTTGGTTAACTGATTTTAATCCAGATCCTATCACCACTGTATGAAGAGTGACCAACTTGTCTCTGTTGGTGAGAGAATTTCCTGGTTTTATTACTGGAAGTCATAACATCCCAGGAAACCAGGATCTGTGATCTGGCCAACTGTATGGAACATATCAATACTGGACAACCAAACAACTTGCATTATCAGAATTGATTGCTGATCTTTGCTCTTCACAAATTAAATAACAACAACAACAAATCCTGAACCTTAGAGAGGTCACCTCTACTCTCAACTGTTATAATTACATTGTTTGTATTCTGATCCATCTAGTTAATATTTTCATCTGCATGTAGGATAATGATGAGGCATATTCAAAATTCATGTCAAACTAAACAACTTCTTATTAAGTCACTATTCAACATAATACTATTTTCTCTTCTACATATAAACACAATGATGGTTCATAGAATAGTATATGCACAGATTTCTTAGAAGACCTGGTGCCAAGGTGCAATGTTTCAGTGTCAGAGACAAGGAACTGTTGTTGCTATTTGAATTTTCTAAGAACCTCAGAAGAAACCTATGCCTCAGAAAAAAAAAAAAGGAAATAAATACTTGCTTAATAGTCCAGTGCATCTTGGGAACCAGGGGCAGCCATACAGGTAAAACAAGCAGAGATCACTTTGAGGAGGATGAAAAATACTTATTGTCCATTTAAACTTTTTGAAATTCCAACCTTACTCTTTATAATAATCTTGCCACCCCAGCGTTATTATCCCCTGAGGCTCAGAGAAGTAAAATAACCCAACCAAATTCATGAAGTTAATTCATTGTAAAGCTACTATTGAACAAATATTCATCTGTCCCTACCACGGATGATATTTCCATCATACCCCGTTTTTTTCTGCCCAGAAATACCTAAGGGTCTTGGAGACAAATAATTCATTTCAAATACCTCATTGGAATTGATACTATACATGCCAATGTGATGACAGTAAGCTCCCATCAATCCAAAACCCAAGAGCTGGAAAATGTCAGCATAGGAATGGAACCACATTTTTGGTATAATTGTGTTACTACTGTGATTCTTCTTATTTTTCTTATTTAAAAGAGAAAAGCATTCTTTTATTAAATTTATTTTATTGATGCATTATTATTATACATATTAGTGAGATTTACTATGTCATATTTTTACATGTACAAAACATAATTTAATCAATCTCATTCCACAGTATTTTCCCTTTCTATCCTCCTCCCACCTACTGATCTTTTGTTCTATTCTACTGATCTCCCTTCTATTATCATTATTATTACTAAATTATTAATCGATGTATTATAAGTACATATATATATATACATATATATATATATGCTACATTTATTGTAGTATATTCATAAATGAACATACCATAATTTGGAGTAGACTTGATTCCCCACTATTTCACCACACCCTCTTCTCCTGCCTCCTTGTTAATTAATACCTTTCCTCTATTCAGTTGGTCATCCTTTTATTTTTGTGACATCCACCTCAACAATAAATATCACTCTTAAAAAAATTTAAACTACTAGAGCAGAAGCATCCACACATATTGTCCTAATGTTCTCCGCATTCTGAAATTTCTCCTCATATTTTCTTGGAAAAGGAAGAACATGGTCTGCTATTGGGCATGGAGCACATACAAAAATCTCTCCAGTCTCAAGAGCAGTGGTGGCCACCTGCCCATGTTGTGCAGGCATGACTGTTTCTTCTTCTTTCCCTAAATTAAGGCAGTTTTTGATGTAGGGAGGAATCCCAAGTGATTATCAGAGAGCACAGTGATTAAGGAAATGATCTGGAACCACACACCCTGGACTAAAGTTCTTAGTCAGATTACTTCACTCCGGGTTTTAGTTTTCTTTTCTGTAAAACAACAATGATCAATTTCCCTCAGAATTGTGAATTTATCCATTTAAGTAAGTCATTTAGGATGTAGGATAATGTGACTTCTTCATAAATTCTCTAGCCAAGAGCATACACTATTCACAAAAACAAACACATTTACTGAGTCCAATAATCCATTAAAAACTAGACACCATAGGGAAAAAAGCTGAAGGCACAATTTTGGTATTTAAGAACATTAAAAACCAATTAAGAATACAAGTTTATAAGTGAAAAATATAAATAACAATACAGGTAAGATAAGTTACTGTGCTAAGTACCTGTCATGCATTATTTAATTTGATTGCTGAAAGACAGTACTGGACAGACATTATTATTTACTCATTCATTTTTGGTGGGCAGGTGGGGTACCCTGGTTTGAACTCAGGGGCACTTGGCCACTGAGCCACATCCCCAGCCCTATTTTGTGTTTTTATTTAGAGAGAGGGTCTCACTGAGTTGCTTAGTGCCTCGCTGTTGCGGATACTGGCTTTGAACTCATGATCCTCCTGTCTCAGCCTCTCGAGATGCTAGGATTATAGGCATGCACCACCGTGCCTTGCTCTTATTTACTCTTTACAGACCAAATAATGAAGGCTCAAAGAAGTCACCTGATCTTAAACACAACACATCTCACCGCACAAAAGAACTGAGACCTCAGATTTTTCAGTCCCAACTTCTGAAGTCAAAAGAGCTACTTTGAAAATCTTGGAGTCTATTGAGGGAAGGAAGCATCTGAGAAAACAAGAATAGTCTGAGGAATTGGATTTTGGGAGTCTGGATGTTGGGATCTCATGGGCCTTTCCATGTTAGTATCGACCTCAAGCTCAAGTTCACCCCAAGTCCCATTCTTTCCTGGACAATGTCAACTTCAGGAACTCTTCAACTTTAATACTAACTTGTTCACTCAGTTATTTGAGATTTCTCTCCTCTTTCCTCAAGAGTTTAATGGGTCCCTTCTCTCACTAGTCCTTCTAAACTCTTTCCCAACTCTCATGGTTCCTGAAGACCAACTCACAGATCCTCTGTCTTTAAGCTGCTAAATGTTTCAGACCCACCAAAGTTAGTTGACTGAAAGTCGACTCTGATCTATTTCTTCTGCATTTTATAGACATAATCTTTTTAAAATTTTTTAAATTTTTTTTAGTTTTAGCTGGAAATAACACCCTTATTTTATTTATTTATTTATTATGTGGTGCTAAGGATTGAACTCAGGGCCCTGCACATGCTAAGCAAGCACTCTACTTCTGAGCTACAACACCAGCCCTAGACATAGTCTTTTTAATGAATGAGCCAACCAACCAAGGGACTCTATTGTTAGAGATGTAAATAAAACAGAGCAAACCAGCTTTACCTGAGGTGGAGGTAGACTCATGATACGTAAGACTTTGTTAAGTCTCAGAAAAGTTATTCTCCATCACAAATATTCTCCATGTATGAATAGAGGTACATAACAACTTCTCTTTACAGATGAATACTCTACAAACAAAAGAGCAGACATTGGAACCCTCAAAGAACTGAATGTTGGAAAATTGAAAATTCCTGACACAGTCTTCAAAATGTAGAGCAGAAAATATTAATGTTAATTTTGATAGTCCATACGGAAATTAAAACATCTTGTTGCATCAGGGTGGGGTTGGGGAATACTGCTTAGTCTGTATCTACAAAATAATTGTCTCTACAGGCTAGATTCTATGGATAACTTCACTTTCTTATCCAGTTTGAATATTTTATTGATACTTATGTTTCAAATAGGATCAAGTTAGTTCATTTGCACAGATGAGTGGAGCCCAGAAGCTAAGTCAAATTTTGATTGCTAAAGTATTAAGTTTAGAAGGCAGAGGGAGAGAAGAATGGTTCCTTGAACCTGAAACAAGCATATTTCTGAGAATGATCGCTTTAAATGTTTAGAAAGATGTAGTTTTGTGGCAGTTTCATTTTCATTTAAAATAAAATCTCAAACCCTCTCTACTAAAAAAAAAAATTAAAAACCTACTTAAAACCACATGCATTTTATTTCACTAAAGTACAGGACATTAAGCAAAGGTTTGGTTGTCTTGGTGATAAATTGTCACAGGAGATTCATGTCTCACCAAAAGAAGATATAAAAATGCTTTCAATAAACTATATGCATTGTAGAGAAATAGAGGAATTAAAATGAAATGGAGCAAACAACCATTTCTGTACTGTTTAGAGACATGCCCTGGCTCAAGCGAAGGATCTCTCATGCTACTTTTAATTCTGGAGCTACTAAGAGCCTTTCTAAAGTGTTTTGCAATTTACTGACAATCATAAAGATTTTAAGGAAAATTCTTAAATTTCACTGATTATCTGTACCTTTTTTTCCTTAATTCAATGTCCCATAGTTGTATTCTAATTGCCTAAATGATTCACTAATAAAGACTGAGCCAAATTTTATCAACATATCTATTAGTGTTCCTTAATATGTAATAATAATGCTAATCTAAGATATAAGAAAGTAAATGTGTTTTTCTTTTTATTTTGTCAGGGTCCATTAACTCAAAAAGAGAATTAGAGGACTAGTCTTCTAAAATGTAGGATTCTTAATCCATTAGTAACCAGTTTACTAAATAAGAATTCTACATGAGAAAAAAAATTTGACTTATGTTGGAATTGTTTCTATAGACTAAGAGAGGGTCATTGATGTGAAAATAAACTTCACTGAATATGACAACTGAGGAGATGATCAAGGACAAATATAGAGGTGAGAGTCCCATCTCTGTCTCAAAACATTTAATTTTTAT
Source organism: Callospermophilus lateralis (assembly GCF_048772815.1). Classification (NCBI taxonomy): domain Eukaryota; kingdom Metazoa; phylum Chordata; class Mammalia; order Rodentia; family Sciuridae; genus Callospermophilus; species Callospermophilus lateralis. The sequence continues at coordinate 79,791,403 of NC_135310.1, read as the reverse complement.
AATTAAACAATGGAATTATATAAAATAATGTTTATCAATGTCACCTGAAGGAAACTGCCATCAATATTTTGGTGCATTTCCTTTCCAATGTATTTCTATGAATTTTTTTACATAATTAGTAAAACGTATTACACAAATTGGGATCCTATTTTCTTTGATTGAATGTATACATTAATTAATGTTTCTCAATAATACAGCACCCTTATGATAAACAGCTTTAAAACCTATAAGACTTGTTTGACAGGTTTAAAGTATCATGATTTAGTTTATTAATTCTATACCCTAGAACATTATCATCTTTAATACATATTGATACTACTCATAATACTTCTATTGATATTGTTGCAATGTGAAGGGAGGTGGAAAGAAATCCCTAGAGAAAGAGCAATTTACAAAAAGAAAAACCATACTAAAAAAGTCCTAACCTATATGATATGAATGTTAATGTCTCACATACAATCATGCACCGCATAACAAGATCTCAATAATGATACAGTCAATGGTAGTCTCTTAAGATTATAGTGAGACTAAACATTTCTATTGCCTGATTAATGCATAACAAAAAGAAAGAAAGAAAGAAATTTATAAAAGAAAACTTAGAGAGGAAAAATAAGAACCCTCAGAAAAGTCATAGTGAAGGATCTGGCAGAAGTTTTTAAAGTCTTCAACAAGCTCCTTTAAAAGTCTGAAAAAATGGATTCTGATGAAAAAAGAAATAGCCTAAGCAAACACCATGGACATATTTCTGAAAACTATGATATCTTCTCAAGAAAAGCCTCAGGCAGGTCCTTCAGGGGAGATTCCAGAGGGCATTGTTATCATAAGAGAAGGCAGCCCAGGCCTGTCATACCCATGAAGACCTTCCAGTGGGTCAAATGTGGAGATGCAAGACAAAAGTCCTTTCTCTGTATAGAGGTAAGTTAATGTGTGTTTGAGTCTTTAGTTTTTACAAAAAAAAAACTTTAAAAAGTAAAAAATAAATTAAAATTTAAAATTTAAAAATAGAAAAACTTACAGAATGAGAATATAAAGAAAGATGTTTTTGTACAGCTTTACAATGTTTTTGTTTTAAGCTTATTATTAATATAAGACTCAAAATTTTAAGATAATTGAAAGGTTTACAAAGTAAAAACATTAGAATAAGTTAAGATTAGTTTACTATGTAAGAAAAATATTTTTGTGAATTTAGTATGATCTAAGTATACACTGTTTATAAAATCTCTACAAGTGTACAATGACATCCTAAACATTCACATTCAATACCCCATGTTCACCTACTCACCCAGAGCAACTTCTAGTTCTGCGAACTCCATTCATGGTAATTGCCCTTTACAAGTTATTATTTTATAATATTTTATGCCATATTTTCAATGTACTCTTTATATGGATAAAGATGTTTAGATACACACACACAGGAAAAAGAAACATTATTTTGCAATTGCCTACAGTATTCAACACAGCAATATGTTAAGTAAGATTTCAACCTAAAAGCAATAGGCTACACCATATAGTGTAAGTGTGTAATAGACTATGCCACCTAGGTTTGTGAAAATATACTGTATGATGTCTGAACAATGATGAAATCACCTAACAATGCATTTCTCAGAAAGTATCTCCATCTTTAAATGACATGACTGTTTGTATTGGGAAATATATTTTAATATCTTAATATGTGCGTGAATTAAATAAATCCGAAAAAAATAGAGTTTGACTTACCTCTGCTGACTTGTAAGAATGTCAGTCTTTATATCTGGGATGTTAACATTGGTTCCAGAAGATGGAGGTGATAGGCTTTTATATAGTTCCTCTTGTTAAAGTTTGCAAGTTTAATTTTTATATCCTGATGGGTTCAAAAAATATTTTATAAGAACATTTTACAATGCTTATCTAAAAAAGTCATCCAGAAAAATCAGTAAATATATGCAGTTGGCTCAAATAATATTTTCAAATTTAAAATTATATTTTTTAAAATTTCAATGTATTTGTAAAAACTAAACAGTGGCTGGGGAAGTAACTCAGTGGTAAAGGACTTGCCTAGCATGTGTGAAGCCCTGGGTTCAATCCCCAGCACTAAAATTAAAAAAAAAAAAAAGTGGGTGGGGGGACTATATCACAACTTAAGCCTGGTATGTTGGTGCACGCTTGTAATTCCAGCAACTCAGAAGGCTCAAGCAGGAGGAGTTCAAATTTGAGGCCAGGCTCAGCAACTTAAACAGAAATCCTGTCTCAAAATAAAAAAAAAAAAAAATTTTAAACAATTATAAATAAATTTGGGGGGTAATTTATGGAGTAACTCACCGGTATAGCACCCCTGGGTTCAATTCCTACTACCACCACCATATATATATGTATATATGTATATATATATATATATATATATATATATATACACACACACACACACACACACACACACACACATACATATACATATATAGAGATAGATAGATAGATAGAGAGAGAGATATGAATGATGATTATCTTTGGATGTTGGAGACATGAGTCAGCTCTTCTCATTTTTCTAACACTTCATAATAAATATGAATTTGTAGTAGAGAAAAATAAATTTTATACATTATCAAATATTTTTAAAAAGTATAACTGGTCTCAATTCCAGTCTGTTACTCCTTAGCTATGAACCTGGACAAATTATTTAATCTCCCTAACCTTCATTTTCATCATCTGTGAAGGTGATTAACAATACCTGTTCTGGGCTGGTGTTATGGCTCAGCGGTAGAGCACTCACCTAGCACATGTGAGGCAATGGGTTCAATCCTCAGCACCACATAAAAATAAATAAATAATATAAATATATTATATCCACTACAACTAAAAAAAAATTTAAAATTTTAAAAGAATACCTGCTTTGCTTACATGACGCATGTTTTTTGTGAGAATGAAATTAAAATGTTTGTGCACATACTATATAACTCACAACATTCCATACAAACATACACTGTCATTATGACCAATGGTTTAACTATGCACCTAAGTAAAGGGAGCAGAGAGCCCTACAGTTCCTTCCAATCTGTAGTGATAGCCAAGTATAATTTAGTAACATACACTTAAAAGATGCTGAGGAGATAAAATAGAATTGGAGTGGAGTAGGGAAAGAGGAACTTCAGGAGTAAAAGGGAAAAAAATGCTTACAGATCTTTCATAATCATCACTTAAGTCAGAAGTAAAATTGCCTCATGGCTGTGTTATGTGCCCTTAACAGATGTTCTGGTCAGAGAGCTCCCAGGTTGTTGGATATTTCTCTTACTGATTTGGTGACAGCAAGACAATTGTTAAGGAAGTTTCCATTTCAGCCATACCCTTCTTTCCTATATTTCTATATCATTACAATAAAATATTTTATTAAAACTGGTTTCATTTTGCCAATGACATAATACATCCACTTCAAAATACCCTAGCTTTCAAAAAGCATTGCCCTGACAGAATACCCCTTCCATAAATAAAAACAAAATGTACAACAATTAATATTCTATCAATAGGACCTAAAAAAATAAATTGCTTTTTAAAAATATTATGTAATTTCTACTAGTTCATTTAGCACATTAAAATATGTTGGACAATTTTGATATCTAAAAAAAAAAAAATCAGATTTTACACCAGACACGAAAAATGATTATAAAATAAGAAGATAGGACCAACTCCATTATCAAAACCATCATTCATTTTTAAATTATAATCTTAAATTTATAAAAGTCTCAAATCCCTTAACATTCTATTTCAAAATTCTTTCAGATTCAATGGTTTGGATTTCCAGCTGCTTCTGTAATGCTTTTTTTTTTTTTTTTCTTTATTTCTTTCAGTGAAGACTCTCTTGATTTCTGTAATGATCAACCTTGAATTGTCATCTTGATTGGCTTAAGAAATGCCAAGGATTAAAGAGGATTATGGGTGTGTAGGTGAGGGTGCGTCTAGGAATGATTGGCATGTGCAAGAACCAACTGAAATGGAGACACTCCACAAGTGTGGGCAGTACCGAACAACAGGATGACAGCTTGGATGAAATAAAAATTGGAAGAATGAGGAAGGAGCAGCAGATGCAAGCTAAATTTTTTCAGAAGGGTTTTTGATTGCTGCTTCAATCTTCTGAGGACATTGGACTCTCGCTTCATCACTCTTTCAAAGCCGACTCCCCGAAGCCTTTGGCCTTAGACTAAGGTAGCACCATTGATCCCTCTTGTTCTGGGGCGTCTGCCTCTTGGACTGTGCAGCCATTGGTTCTTCCAGCTCTCCATCCTTCAGAGGGCGATTGTGGACTATCCAGCTTCTGGTCCCCTAAGTGAACCTAATAATTTCCCCTTTTATAATGATATTTCCTATTGATTCTGCTCCTCTAGAGAACCCTAATATAATCATTACATGATGTTTCGAAGTAATTCTGTAGGCTACAGAATGAGCCCTTTCTCCAGAATGAGCACTATATGGAAACAAATAAATAAAAGACTAGTACAAGTCCTTACTGAAAAAGATAAATGCCAAATATCTCCTTTTCCTGATATGTCAGACCACAGAGTTACCCAATACAGCAAAAGTTTCTAGTCTGACTACTGTCTGAAGGCCCAAAGCATGGTGAACAGAATTCAATAATGAGTATAAAAATTGTAAGGATGTGCCCATGATCTCATAGTGAGAGCTATTTACTTTCTCTGGGATTTCTTAATTTCCTCATCTGCAAACAGATTATTGAATAAATTATTTTCCCCAAAGTGTGTTCTGAGTATATTGGTCCTAACCAATGCTCCATGAAAAACATGATGCAGTGAGGTGGAAGGAGGATTGTTAATACAGTGCACTTGAGAAATGCTGTATCCTATGTCTCCCAATAGGAAGTCCCACTGTGGTTTTAGCAACATACATACTTAGATTAAACTTTTATAATTGATGCTACATCATTGTTTCTATAGTTCATTTAAGCATGCATCTGTTCTGTGGTTGTTTTAATGTAAAGGTAGAGCCCATGAAAACCCAGAACACTGGAACCCAATTTGAGAAACTAGCCCTTATAATTAACATTGTCTCTTCTAACGCTGAAATTTTCTGATATTATCTTGATCTATGAGAGAGTAGTAAGGATGTACCCTGAAAATAAGACAATCATGTCTGAAAACTTTATAATATGAAATATATTCAAATGTATGGAAACAATCTAATAAAACACTAATGAGCTCCCAGGTGTGATGACACACATCTATAATCCTAGTGAGGCAGGAGGATCACAAGATTGAGACCAGCCTCAGCAATTTAGTGAGCCCCTATCTAAATAAAAAGGGTTAGGTATATGGCTCAGTTGTTAAGAATCCCTGGGTTTAATCCATGGCACCACAAAAAAGTCCTTATTAAAAATTATTAAAGTTAAATATCTCCTTTCCTGATATTTCAGAACACAAAGAGTTATCTATCATAGCAAAAAGTGCCTTTTTTTTTCTTGTGCACAAAATATCTTTACCATTTGTATAACACATTAAATGAGGAGTCAGAAAAATATCTTTAATTGATGCTTCCAATTTTTAGACACCTGTGTTTGTAAGGTTGACATATACCTACTAGAAGAGTGCACGATGCAGAATAAATTGCACAGAAAATAGAATGGATTGCAAGGAACACAAAGCACATCCAGCCCTCAGCACTTAGAGAAGCCAGAATGAGAAATGGGTAGAATCACCCTGGAGACTAGGGTCAAGGGAAATCATAACAAAATAAGTTTTCAGTTAGATTATAATTAGCCTCCATCCTACCATTATGTTACTAAGGACAGTCCCTTAATTTGAGGGCTGGCTAATGGCTTGCTAACAGGGCAAGAAGAAAAGATAATGCAGTGCCTAGACCCTAGACTTCATTTTTCCCTTATTTTTTTTTTTCTAAAATTAACCTTAGCATTTGCTTTCAACTAGATAAAAACAGGTTCAGACCTGATCCCGTGAATTCATGGCTTTATTTGCTGGGGGAAATTCTTTGATGTCCCTGAACCTATTTCTTTCATGTGAAATTGAGATGCTAGTATTAACATGTGCATAATGTGAAGATTACACAAGATCAGTGGTGATCTTAAACTCTTACATTCTACATATAGATCTAAACCAGAAATAATGGGGTAATGGTGGATTCTGTAGTAGTGTTATTACATACCATTTCTACTTAGGAATATCCCTTCTCAGTAGGGTCCATATTTTCACATCTATCAGGTTGAGCAACTACCACCTCACTCCATGCTTTTCCAGTATGGTAGGCTCTGATATAATAGCTAAAAGTCACTGAGCATTGACTATGAGTCAGCACTCTGTTCAGCCTAGTAGTACATGATCTCATTGACTCTCTACAACAAAATATGAGGTTGAGACTTCTCCAGATCATAAATATGAGGGATGAGAATGGTGATGGTACCACTCAGAGTCATGACACCATCAGAGCTGGAACTAAACCCAAGCCTTTCTGGCTCCAAACACTTGTTTTCCTCCTCGTCATACAAAACTAACACCTGTATTCAGGGCCAGCCTGATGGAGTAATCATTATCTTCTCTAGGCAAGCATTTCCCAAGCTTTTCCTGAACAGCTTCTTGTTAAAGATAAGAGCTGTATAAACATTTATTACACACTTACTGATGATACATGTACTTTTAACTTCCTTTGGGACTATGCATAAAGGTAATAAGGATAAATTCTATCAATTGCATATACACTTCCATGTATTAAGTTGTATATTATAGGCATGATAGCATACGTACACATACACACACATGGAAAATTAATTGGTTACCTAAAAGTGTTTCAAATACTCATAAATTTTAAAACAATTCTTAACAATTCCACAGTCATCACTCTCAGAAATCAGTAACATAACTTATCTTTGACCTAGAAGGTCTTATTTTAGATATTTAAGTTAATCTACCGCTTGTATTACTATATATTTTAACAGAAGTATCATGTCTTCTTTCTAATAAAAACAGGATTTCTAGGTTTTCTTTTCATCTATTCTGTACATATTAAAATGTAAATTCATAATGCATGTATTAATTAAATATCAAGTACTAGAATATACTAGTGAGTACAATTTCAATGCTCTCTATCATATAATTTGTAATGCACTGAGATGCCAATAATCCATTAAAATACATCCCAGAAAATGCTATAAAATGTAGTACAAGTGCCTTAGGAAGCTGGAATGGTTTACCTAATTCAGGGTATCAAGAAAGACCTTCGGTAGGAAGTGCTATTTGAGCTATGGTAAAAAGAATAATAGGAAAGAATCAATGAAAGTATCAGAGAGGAACAGGAAAGGAAGGGTATGGAGGAGAGAAAGGATGCTGGAGTTAGGGAACTGAACAGTTTGGTGTGTGGTAAAGCTAGATTGTGAAGTTTAGCATTTCTTAAAATGAGGCTGAACCACTGGGCCTTAAAGGCCATTTCTAAGGAGTGCAGAAATCATGTGGCCTGACTAGTAAAAGAATGAATACTGTGTCTCCTCCAATTGTGCAGCATAGATGCCACCCTTGTCTGTTGTCACAAGCCAGTTCTGTGACAGCCCTGAGCTCCATGTGAGACTTTGTAAATCCAAATCCTGCTTTATCAACTGATTATTTTATCAATGTGGGGAACCAACCCACTATCCCAACACTTCATAAAGACTTTCTTTTCTAATCTACTTTTCTCTCAACACAGTTGCTTTCCAACCTCTCTCTTGAAGATTCCCAGCATTTATTACTCTGGTCTCCTGCCAAATTGAACTCTATTGTCTACCTCACTCTTCCTGATTGTACATCACTGAAATACAAAATACTCTCCACATGTACCCATAGATCTTAAGTAGAAACAGGAGGTAGGTGAAAGAAAATGAAATCTTAGACACATACATAAACATCCATAATTTCTGCCTCATTCCTATCAAAGCGCTCTTTACATCTTCTGGTTGTTCATTTTTTTCTTCTACTATCTTTTCCATTCATTTTCTTCTATGTGTGATTTATCAATAAAACAAAACCACAGCTAATTTCCTTGGGGAAACCGGGGGGGAAAAACTCATAAAGTAGTTAAAATCAAGGTGGTTAATATGTGATTCTTTTCTCTTTTTCTCTTCATGTATGTCCAAGGGGAAAAAAATCCCTTATTATACATAAAGTTTCCTCTTGTACGCAGAAAGCCTTCCTTAAAAGGTGAAAACTGAGGCAAAGCAAAACACAACACGAGAAGATCAAGAATTAACTTCATTCAAGAAAACAATTAACAGTATTCAACTTTCAACCAGTGCAGTAGAACTGAGGTTGTGAGAAACATTTTACACACAACCCTGGCAGTCTCACAATGGCATTAAAATATCAATGGATGGTCCTTCCAGATGTGCTGCCAGGGTGAACCACCAGACCTAAGAAAGGCCATTAAAATCTTAGTTGTGGAGAATGTATTAGAAAATTTTCCTTCAGTTGATAGTGACAGCCAAAGCAACAGCGGAGCCCCATTTATTGCAATGTGTCAACACAGCCTGGTTGCTCTGAATGTACAGTACTGTGTACAGAAGACATTGGCCCTGCCACTGCCTTTAGGAAGCCCACTTTCTGTCAAGTGGGTTGGTTTTCTGTTTTACTAAATTCAAACCAAGGAAAATACTTGTTTTTATGGCTTCAAAAATTCTGAGTGCATATTTCAGGTGACTGATTTATGTGTTTTTCTAACCAACTCCAAAAAGAAAATATGACCATAGGTATTTTCTGTAAGGGTTGCAATGCCAGACTTTATTTCATGGAGCTGAAGCAATAGATGGATAAAGCCACCTCACCTTCTCAGACTACTTATTCTGAGTGAGATCAGTTCTCCCATGCAGTTGTGATTTCCTTGAATGAGATCTCTGTCTTATGCAATGCTTTCTTCCAAAAATTGACTGTATTACCAATAAGTGCTCAATGATTTTTGAGCTTAATTTCTTTCATCCACATAGTAATAATGTAAACGGCTTTCCTGATACTTCTAGGAGTTACTCTGATAAATGGTACCTAATAATGTATATCACACTTAAACTATCTCACGAAATATATTACTATCAAATACCAAATATTTCTCTTGTCTCAACTGTACGAGAGAAATAAACTACACAGCCTATTTCTTCAAATGTCCTCTTAGTACCAATGCCTTAGACAATAAATATATTTCTACCAGACAAACTCTGGTCATTTAAAATAAAAGTTAATATGTAATTCAATATCAATATTATATAATATTTGTATTCTGTTTTATTCCTTTAGAATTCATAATTATGAATTAAAGAACTGAAAGATGAAGATGGAATTGCATTAGAATAACTTCAGTAAATATGTATTGATGAACTTTTGCTTATACTCTACCTATTTTCTACCATCTTAACATCTTCAAGTGACCAGGATGGTATCTTACTGAAAAATAAACTTGGAAGGGGCAAATAAACTGCAAGCAGTATAATTACCCATTTACCCTAAACTGGCATACAGGTATATTTTAATAGTTACTTTGGAGCATTTACCAAAACTTAAGCTATGTCTTTATTTAAAATAAATATCTTGGAGGAAATCGAAAAGTGAAAAAGAGTTAGGGATGACATGAATCTCTGGAACTCACAGGCTGAACAGAATATTCCATGTTTAAAATAATCAAGAGAACTCTCTTTGGTATGTCTTCAAGGCATTTCATTATGAGATCTTTCCCAGAATGCACACATTTGATAAATCTGTGACAATATTAAAAAAAAATCTTACTGGTCCTATTAGATATTTCACTCAATTTAATTGCCTTAATTCACAGTCTAGTCAAGAGAATGAATACATGCAATTTTGGAACTTTCTGGAAAACATAATGTGGAATTTACATCTACAGATTTCTCAGTGAAGTCTTCCACAGGTCTCTTGATCGAAGTCCATTTTAACATTTTGCCATTAAATAGCCTATAAAAGTTACTTAGCTAGCAGGACTGTAATGCAATTTGAATCAAAGGAGTTAAAGGAGAAATCTGTAATAGAAAGACTGCCATAGTATGCAAATGGAAACTTCTGCGACAGCAGCAACTGAATACTGATAACAGACTCAATTCTGTCAAACCAAGCCCTGTGCCAGCTGAGTCATAACAAATTACTGCTCTCCTGTCAGTTCTCTGGACATAGATTTTAGAATTTCTGAAAGGGAGTACTCTTTTAAGAGCATATACTGTTTAAAATGCTTTCTTTTAAAACCCAAAAACTGCTGCAGGACCCCTTTGTAATAGGTAGCTTTGATTTTTCCCATGGTGATAGTTCAGGAACTGAAATTTTTAGAAGAGCCAGGATGAATTGTCTTATTATTCTACAATACCCATGTAAATTATTATGAATTCTACAGAAGTCAAAGGCATTCTCAATATTTTTTTAAATGAAAATAAAGTAAGATCCTTTGCTGCAGTTGTTAGACCACCATGGTTGAACTTTGCATGGTGAATGTAACTTACCTTGGAGGAGATTTCAAGTCAAAAACTACAGAAGTGTTTTGAGTAAGAAAGGTTTGTACTAGTCAGTATCAATTCCATAAGAATACCTGAACTATGAACATTTTTATTACATTACCTAAATTATCTTAGCACCTAACCACAGAGAGCCTAAAATACAATGTTTAATAAACATTAGTCTAATGTATTGAATCTATCTTGTAACCAATATAAATTCAGATATTTATCCAATGGGAAGCCAGAAATTGACCTTTCCAATGAAGAGAAAAGACTAAAAGTCACAACAATATTTAATCACAGAATCTTTGAATAAATTACACATAGGGACAAGTCATGTGAGCATTGAAGTCTAATAAATGAAAAGACTTCATGAAGTCTACAAGAAGATTGTGAACAAAGCATTTGAGAAACTTTATGAACTTCAGGTTATTCTGGTGGACTGAAATTGGTTCAGATACAATCTTCATTATCTGTCGAGTGGTACATTACATGTATCCCATTGGGTTTAAACATGAAAATAAATGGTGTTTTTCTAGAATTCTGGGTCAAGAACTTTACAAATGCTGTATACTTCTTTCCCAGTGTGGCTTAAAGTATTCCTTATTCTTTTATGACAACAGGTCTAGATTTATTCCCCATATTGAAATGGATCTTTTGCCATAACCATGCCTTGTCAGCCCCAGGAAAAATGCTCATAACAAAAGCATGGGGCAGAAAATTCTGAATGTGTCCAGCCAAGCAGTTGGAGTTTGCCAGGCTTATCATTCATTTGAAAATGGCACTCTGTTCATGACTGGGAGTCATTCCTGCTGATTAACTGGGGAAGCAATATATTTTGGCTTGCATCTCCAATTGTAATTGCAAGGAAAACAAAAATAGATTCTTCTTGCTGGTCAATCTGTTTTACTCCTCATCTGCTTTTGCCAAAAGGTTTTCCTCTCTGGCATAACAAAGCCAGTGTTCCTCTTGTACTCTCAACTTCTATCCAGAGAGACTTACTCACATGCAGTATTATTGAGCAATGTTAAATCTGTCAGAGGAGAAATGAAAGGGAGATTTATATAGCACGTTCCATGGTAAACAGCACTCAAGTCTCCCTCTTCTCCAAAAATTTCAATGTCCGTTTAATAACAATTGGACTGAAATTTTGTCTGCCCTCTCCCCAGTTTTGCCTAACAATTGAATTTTGCCTCCACAGTCTTACGTTCCATTCATCTCAGTGTAAAACAAGGTGGGGGGGACAAAAATTTATAACAATTCTTATACAAAGGTAATCCATTCAACAGATGATAACAGAGGAAGATTGCTTGGTAAACAGTTCCAAAAGAATAACTACTTCCTATTGAAGTGGAAAAATATCCAAAAAAAAAAAAGTAGCTTCAATTTCAATGAGGTGAAAGTGCACCACAAAGATTGTTTGCCTTTGCTGCATCCACATTTATGTCCTTATGTAGTAACATTGCTTAAGAACTACTAAGGAGGTCGGGGTTCTGGCTCAGTGGTGCCTAGCACATGTGAGGTACTGAGTTCAATCCTTAGAACCACATAAAAATAAATGAATAAAGGCATTATGTTCATCTACAATGCCCCCCAAAAATGTGTATATAAAAAAAGAACTACTAGGTCTTAATGCAGTCCTGCATAAGAATATAATTTATACTATGTGAAAAAAATAAGACAGGCCTAATTACTAGGAACCACAAAGACAAGCCATTAACATTTTGTGGGTTTTTTTTTTTTTGTGTGTGTGTGTGTGTGTGCAGCTATTTTCTTATGTTGAATAGACTTTCGAAGTTATAACAGGACTTCTTCCAAAAATCAATATTTTGCAGGGATATAGATTCTCTCCATAGTGTTTCTGTATGAACTAGGAACAGGACCAGTATGATATCTTGCATGATACTTATTAGGATGTGGACATGGAATGTCCCACGAAGTCACACGTGGTGAAGGCTTAGTTCCATATTGGTGACACTATCCAAAGGTGTTGAAAACTACAGGAGGTAGGACCTTGTTGTGGGGAATGGATCCTTAGGACCATGTTCTTGGGGATGGTATTTTGTCCCTCGCCCCTTCCCAACCCTCTCTGTCCCTCCCCACCCGCTTACTCTCATATTCTCTCTCTCTCTCTCTCTCTCTCTCTCTCTCTCTCTCTCTCTCTGAAATCATGAGCTAAAAGGAATTTCTCCTCCTCTAAGGTGAATTTTGCAAGTATTTTGCCACCTTGATGAAAAACTAAGACAGTAATAGAGATCTAGAGGTCATGCTGCTGTTAAGTTCAAGAGAGCAGATGGACAGGGAAGTTAAAGTGTGAGGCTATCTTCCCAAGAGAGTAAAGAAGTGGACCCACTGGGTGCAAATTTTGCAAAGTCAGAGATCAGAATCCTAATGGAAGGAGAGCAATGCTCCTTCACTAAACTTTTGTTTATTTAGAATTCCTAATGGAAATTTGCTCTTTTGGAGTTTAGAGTTGTGTTTCTATGTGATTAACTCAAAAGAGTGACTGCTTCAGTGAAGGATTTATATTGAAATCCTGTTTATTCCCTGCCTGTTTATTGCTAAGTCAACATAGAGAGGTATAATATTCATTAACTATTTGAACATTTTTCTCCTGAAATAGAGTCTTCTATATTAGGAAGTTTAGTTGGACTCAGTAATGAAAATGTAAACTACAAAATGAGAACATATGTTAGGTCAAACAAGAAAACAGGCATATTCAGAAACTGTGAGATACAATTGAATATAATTCTACACAAAGACTTTTTAGAGATATTTTTAAATTGCATAAAAAAATGAATGATTTTTGTGTTTTGATTTTTGCTTTATTTTTCTCTTTTTGAAAATCCTTAGCTTCTTATCAGTACAAACATAAAATATGAAATTAAAATATTCCCTTAATGTAAGTCTAAGAGATTTGTGATGGTAACAAAAGACTACAGAGACACTGTTAATCAGTTAAGAATCATTGGAATGACGTATGTACTGTAAATGTAGAAGAGCAGCTTCACCTTTTAGCACTATGACTCATTTTGATTATAATTGCTTTTGCAGGACTTTTACCCTTTCCCCCAACCTTTATTTTATTAGCACAAAGACAACAAAATTTAGCAGAAGGCAGCAGAGAAAGATAATTGTTAGCAATGACTTCTTGAGATGCTCTGCTTTAGAATATAAGTGGCTCTAAATTGTGAAGTATCAGAATATGTAGAATTGTACACTATCCTCTAAGCTGCCTTCCTTCAAGCTCAGGACCTTAAATGAATTCTTCATTCTCATTTCTAACAGTTGTGGCAAGTAACGATCTTTCCTTCCAGTGAGGGAAAATATCCCAGTAACATCGAACAGCTTGAGTTATTAATTATCATTTTTATAATTGATCCTAAACTGACAGAACCATTAATCTTAAAATAAACCAAACTGTATAACAAAGGAAATAATATAGAGAGTGGGAGAAAAGTTTATCTTATCCAAATGTATGAAAATTTTCCAAACTGTCATTAACTAGAGGGAAGAATGAACACATGCTTTGATGCCAGTCCTCAGTTATATATAAAGTTCGTGGAGACATATATCAACATAAGGAATATCCTAGAGTATTTAAAGCAAGGACTTATCCTTGGAATTAACTGTGGTCTCACTATAAACCTAATACCTAGAATTGAATCAGCAAGCTAACCATGAAATGCATCAATGGAATATAATTAATTTCTTCTAGCTAAATTAGCTGCATTTTAAATTTAACATTGACACGTATGCTCCATTTTCTGATTTTTCATAAGCAGTTGAATCTTTTCTTTGTATCATTTTTTTTTTGTTAGTGGTGTTCTTTTGTTTTTAAGTTTTGCTGGGAATTCCTCCTCAGTGATGCAGATGCAAGAAAAAGTGGAAAGTAATAGTTTCCTAACTTTCTTTCCCTTTTGTACTAAGCAACTTCAAGTCAAACAGTACATATTAAGTAGCTATTGTGTCATGGAACTAGTATCAGAAAGTGAGCAGATTAGAAAGTAAATTAATTTTGCATCCATGGTCAGTGTTTATATTTATGTTTTCAAAGTCATGTATTACATTACTTCTGGCCCAAATTGCTTTACTGAAATACTATATTCGAAGATAACAACAAAACCACAATAAAATCAACTTCTTCCTCCCAGAATATACCTGAGAGACTTTATTAAAACTAACCTTCTATTTCAGTCACTTTATTTTATCACAATTTGGTCTTTGAACTCTTGGATCAGTAATAAGATAACATCATCAACTTAGTAAACTGCAGAAAAGATGGCTCTGCCATGTCTTCCCCTGCCAAGGTCCCACCTAACCTGATTAGGTCCCTGACTCTCTGGCAAGCTTCTTGGCCAAAGCTCCTAACACTTGAATTTTCATTTTGATTAAGCTAAAATACAAGATAAATACAAATAAGATTCTTCCTGTAAATTTGTGTAGTGTACACGAATCACTTCTGGTAACATTTTCCAGAAATACTTTCATTGCTGGAGAGCTTTTCTCTTCTATCCGCCAAACCTTTTTTTTTTTTTTTTTTTTTTTTTTGTGCTCTTTGGATAACAAGGCACATGAACCTACTCACACATTAGGTATAAACAACGTTAAACTTAATTTTAAAAGGTAGAATATGTAAAACAGAATTCATGTGTTTGATTTATTATGAATTCATATGATTCTTTACACAATAATCAACATACTTAAAAATGTATGTTTTGCACTTTTTACTTGACAACATGAAACATAAAGAATGAATCTAAAATAGCATTCCTGTCTGAAAGAATACAATCTATTTGAAGGAAAGAATAACATAGCAAGAACAAAAATGTTCGAGATATTACATTATTAAGGCTACATTATGAATATTCTCTTTAATACGGGCATGTATGTCTAAGAGGTGCTCAAACTTAAGACAGAGCTGAAATCCTGTTCTTACTCTCCCCAACACCTATTTTCCCACAGTCTTGCCCTTCTCAATGAATGGCAAATTAATTTCCACATGGAGTCATTTTTGGTATTTCTCATTTATTTTAGGCATCCCATCTAAAAGCAAATCTTACAGACCCACTGAAAGACTCTACCTGCCTACCTGGGATCCAGCCACTTCTGGGCACCTCATTACTCTTACCCTGGCCCAACCCACACCACTCTGTTTCGTGCAAATCAATGTTACTGTCCCCAAACCAGGACCTCTCCTTCCTTCTTGTCCACTAGAGTCTGGCCCCAACCCAGCAACCACAGTGATTGTATTAAGATGAAAATCATATTATGCCTCCTGATTAAAAAAAAAAAAGTGGCTTTTTGTTCCATCAAATAAAACCCCCAAAGACCTACTATGTCTTCAAGGCTGATCCGAATCTGAATCTGAATCCCATCATTGTCCTCATCTTCTGCAGTTCTCCACTTCATACCATCCCAGCCCCAGTGGCTGTCTGCTCTTCCTTTAGCCTGTGTGTCATGCTCTGATTTCAGGGATTTTGACTGGTCCTCTGTCTGAAATGCTGGTTCTCTGAGAGCCATCTTCACCTTTTTTAAGCCTCTTCTCATAAACTGTCTACTTAGTGAATGCTTCTCTGACCACTCTCCATAAAAGTGCAGTTCTCCACTAATCCTCTCCTCTGATTTGTTTGTCTGCCAAAACTCATTACCTCCTAAAATATAAGTATTAGAATTGGTGGTTAATTTTATTTATTATTTTTTTCTCCTGTATTAAGATATAAGCTCCCATCTCTTTCTCACACTGATATGTTCCCAGTACTAAGAAAAATACATGTCACATAATAAGTAACAAATGTGTGTTTGATAAATAAATACAGGCACATAAGGAGCCTAAGAAGCCAAACTATGCTTCTTTCAAACATTTCCTTTGTTCAAGCTAGAATACCAATTTATATTATTTTCATCTGCATGGTAAGACCTTTTTTGATTCATTGAACTTCACGAAATTCATCATTTTTTATTTTATCTGATTTTATTTGAAGGAATAAATTTTATCTTTTGAAATAAATTGTATCTTATTTTCTCAAATATCTTTTTGTATTTATTATTTAATCAAGCTTTCCTTGAGGGGCAAGAGAGATATTACTTTTGAGGCACTATTTCAGTGAGAAATAAATTACATTAGCTGCTAAAACATGCAACCTCCAAATCTTCATGCTTTAACACATTAACAAGACATTTCACACCCATATTGTAGTCCAATAGCTCTATGGCAAATTTCTTCCCAGTGATGACTCAGATCTAGGCTTTTCCAATTTTATGACATTGCTATCTTAAACCTGTGGCTCTCAGAATTGCCAAAGGAAGAGAGAGTGAGCATAGGATAATTGTGCAGAGGGATTTATATCTGTGCCTAAAAGTGGCACATGTCATTTTTCTTACATCTCATTGGTCAGTACATAGTCATGTGACTCCAACATCACTGCCTAAGAAGCTGGAATTGATAGCTTTCCTGTTGACCTAAGAAGATATTAAAATCAAACAGCATTTGGTGAGCACACAGAATTGTCTCTGGCACAGAATGTTCCATGTCCAGATGAAGGAATATTCCAAAAATATTGCATCCACTCATACAACTCTCACACACAAAATTTTTTGGTCACAAACTCCAAATGTATTTTATTAAGATTTTGAGTGTTAAAGCAAAGGATATAAGACAGTATATAGAAAGGAATAACTGAATAGGGTTTTGATGTTTTCACAAGGAGGCAGTTAAGTTTCTCACTTTTGCTCCAGGTTTTGCTACTGAATCCTTTAGAGAAACTAACTTTTTAGTCCAAATTGTATTTAGAAGCCTCTTCATACAAATTAAAGAAAATTGAACATTGGACAGTCAGAATTTTGTGGGGTTTGGTGCTAAGCTACCTTTCAAATGAGCAATTTTTTCCATATCAGAAGATTTCCCAGAGCAACCATCATAATTCCAAAATATCATTAATGAAATTGTGACGGGAAGTCACACATAAGAGTTAGCATTATACTGAGGAAACATAAAAGAAGCAGGTGTTTGGCCTGGAAGAAGCAGTTTTAGTTTGCAAAGACTCCATGAGAACTACAAAATGTCTGTGAGACCGACACCCATTTAAGCTTTTGTTACTGAAGTTCAGTCGATGACAATCCATTACCCAACAGGAGCCAGAGAGAATCACCAAGTGAAACAAAAGAAAAAGCAGTTCTCCAAGACACCGAAACAAGACTGAAGAAGTCCTCATAAGATTTTGAAAGTGTCCTGAGGCAAAGTTGTCCAAGTGATGCTGAAAATATTGTGAACTTGCAAATCCCCAGAGTGTCCTTGAAAATGGACTTCTAAGTCCATCCTCTCCTCGTACAGTTTTACTCATATTGACAAATGACATTCAATACAGGCAAGCAGACAAGCAGACAAAACAAAGCATTAGAAAAGTGGGTGTTAGGTGCTTAAAAAAAATCCATAAATAACCTTCACTAAAAAAATAATACAAATTGATCAGGACAATAAAATCCCAAAGAGGGATGTATTTCTAGGAAAACAAAATAAATTCAATGGCAAGGTTTTTAATTACATTTGCAAGTACCAGAGCTCAATTTTCACCATAAAATATTAGTAATATTTTTTAAAACATTATTATTTTCTGCTTCAAGTGGAAAAATAAAATACACAGATGCAGAATGGTTTCAATGAATTTCTGGAATTCAGTACTGCATTAACTTACCTTCCAAATATAGGTTGATTGGCTCCTCCAGCAAGTACAAATAGAAGACATCTCAGAGGTGAGCACTGTTATTAAAGAAATCAAGTAACCATCAGCATTTAGAAGGTGATATGGCAGTCACAACTGGTGTTTTCCTAATGCATGTAAACTAACAATACCAATGGCAGACAAAGTTAGTCTGAGGCCATGATACAATAAGACAAAGAAAGACCACTTCATAATTTTCACTAAGCACAAATAAAGTCACTGTGAACCCACAAAATGCTAAATACCCCATTTCTCAATCTAATCCTTTAGGATCTTTACCAATTCTAGTTTCATTTTTGTACTGATTTTCCCCTTCTATAAACACAGTTTATTAAGATACCCAGTCATGCAACTGCACATTCTTCTCGCAGTATACAACCTTTTCAAGATTATATATGCTTCCTTAGTTCCTTCCCTAAATCCTCAGCCAAAGGCAAAACCCTATACCATAGTGGGTTTGTTAAAACACCTTTTCATTGGGTGTATAATTTTCCTTTGGCTGCTGTAACAAACTATCACACACTTGGTAGCCAGAAATAACAAAGATTTATCCTCTCAAAATTCTGGAAGCCGGAAGTGTGAAATCAAGGAGTTATTAGAGCTGTGATCCCTCTGGTAGCTCTAAGGGAAAAACCACTTTTTTACCTCTTTAACCTGGTGACAGCTATTGGCATTCTTTGACTTGTGGCCGAAGGCATCACCACTCCAGTCTCTGTGTCATGGTCATATCATCTCCTCCTCTGTATGTCTGAGTTCTGCTCTGTGTGTCTATCTCCTCTGTGAGTCAATGTAAAAATGCTTATCATTTGCTTTAGTGCCAGCCCAGAGTACCTAGGATATTCTCCTGATCTCAAGGTTCTTAATTGCTGAAGGTTTTTAATTACATTTGCAAAGACATTTTTAAAAATAAGGTAACTTTCACACATCCTGGAAATTAGCATATAGATACATCACTTGGGGGGCCACCAGTTGATCCACTACACTGAGAAATCTCATGGTTCCCATGGTGTGTTCTTCCTCATTGTAGTAAACTACAAGTATGAAGGACCTCAAAGTCCAAATGAAAAAAAATATTCCAGAAAAAGCGGGATCTGTTTATTCAACTGCTCTGACATGAAATTTTGGACCATAATCTCTAAATGTCTAGGTTGACCATAAACCATAGCTTTTTATGACTTAAAGAATAATAAGAAATAGGCAAGAGGAAAGGGAAACAGAAGAAGAAATAAAGTCAATGAAATGATCAAAATTAAGAGCATATGAGATAGAATATTTTTAATCATGATAATATATTCTATTCCATCTCCCTTCCCTTCTTCTTCAGATGATCTTCCCTGGTCTTTTTTCCTAGTTTCTAATTAAACTGAAGATTAATATAACTCACATAATTCCTTCTGATTAGTAAGTATCCTCTGCCTCAGCCAAGTTATGCTAGTCACATAAAATTTAATCAATTTATATGAACAAACTTTCTATTTTTTTCTTTGATCCTATTAGGTTATATTTTTTAGATGAAAAATATTTTGTATAAAGAAAAAATGGTATCAATATTTGATTATAAGGTGACTATAATATTGTCATGGTTCAGACTTACCATCCTCCTTTTGAAAAAAAATATTTGAGGATATCTCAAAGACTTATGAATTAAAGAATAACTCTACAATCTTTATTTCTAAATCTTATCTGAATACTTTTTTAATAAGTTTCATCAGTTAAAGAAAGAAGTATTTAATCAGTTAAATAAAGACCTCATGAGAAAGATGCCAGGAATTCTTAGATTTTAAAATCTCTGAGAGTTTCTAATACACCTGCAGAGGTAAGAAATTCTACTCCAATGAGTCATGAACAACATTACAAATCAGCTACCTTGTCCACTCTTCTTTATTTTGTAAAGAATCTGATACAAACAGGAGCACATCAAATTTCTGACAAAACAGTTTTTGTAACCATAATGTCTGGCTCAGTAATAATGATTACTTAGATCACATTAGAGACTTCAAATTCTACACTGTCAGAAGTATTGGTATAATAACTTCCAGCAATAATTTGATGAATAATAAATTTATTTTCTATCATGGTGTGTGGAGAGGTGACAGGCATTTTTAAATCTTCAGGACTTAATATAAAGTCCATTTTAAGTCAATGTGTAGAAAACGGTCTCTTTTTAATGTCTATCAATACATAGATTTAAATATTAAATGTAGTTTTCTTTGCACCTCTTCTGGCACAACTTGTAACAGTAAAGAAATTTAAAACTTGCTATAATCACAAATGAGATTTTCTTATGCCAGATGGATCTACATGCCATTAAAATGTATTTAAAATTTTTTTCAATAACATGGACAAATATTAGAACTAAGGTCTGGCTTAATAACCTTGTAACCCACTAAAGAGGCTTTTTTTTTATTGATCAATTTATTTCCTTCACTGATATTACCTGATGTATTCTTGGATGAAACTTAGTGGCAGTCAGAAGGAAAATGATAGGCTTCCTGCTACTTTCGGCTCTGGGCACATCTTCAGATATGGAGGGAAAATCAATAAATAGTTTATCTTATGTCTTCTCACATCAATTCATTGGGGAAACTCCCCTGGGTCTTATTAGTTGGAAACTGGAAGAACTCCCCTGGGTCTTATTAGTTGGAAACTGGAAGAACACATCCCCTGTGAAACAATAAAGTCCAGGAAAGATGGGCAAAGACAAAATATAAATCATAATAATACTTCACATAACTCCTTTTTTCCATTTTAAAGGGTAAATAAATTTTTCTGCTCATAATGGTGAAATGATATGACTGCTTTCATCTCTTTGTCATACCACATATTCAAAGCACTAGAGTTAAATTGATGGTGAAAAACCTTGGGTTTGAATATTGTGTTTGTCATGGAAGATAGCTTAACCCCTGCATCTCAATTTTATTCCCTATATAATGGAGATGATATCATGATAATATCTACTTCACAAGTCTGAGAAAATGTGTAACAACTTATGGATAGCACACGGAAGAGTGCCTCGCACTTAGCAGGTGATATGTACATGATACAAGGCCACCTGACTATGGATCTTACCATGTACTAGCCAGCCTCACCCAGACTACATCTCATGTGATTTCTCCATAAAGAAAATCTCATATCCCCAAATCCAAGCAACAACCTGATAAGCTCTGACCTGGAGGAGATCTGCCCCCCTCTCCTTCTTAGTCTTTGCCTGTCAGTACAAACTACTTAACCAACTGTTGTATGGGAAACAAATTGGCCCACTGATCAAAACATTCCCCTGTTTTCTAATGTTTTGCCTTTAAGAGACAGGGCCTAAGGACAAGTAGTTAAGCTAATTACTTTCAGGTTCATACAATAGTCAACAATCAGGCTGTGCTCAACATATGACACATGTCCTTTCTACTTAGGAACAGGGTGCACACCTTAGAGTATGGGGGATGAGAGCTATCTTCTGGAGAAACAGAACTAAAGTATACTGTGAAAAGTGTTCTGAATTCCAGAAAAAAAAAAAAAAAAAAGATTGTTTTCATACTGTGCAGATAACCAAAATTAGAGCTACTTAATTTAAATTTCACCTTTTTCTGTGTGCTAATTGTTTGGATTTAAACTTTTTTTTCTGTTTTGCATATGTATTTTGAGGATATCATTTATATTGTCTTCTTCGATTGTATATAACAAACATTAGAATTTATGAGATGTGTAATTTACTGGTGACCTTGGCGATTATAAACTTGTATGTCTATTTGTTTTCCTATTTCACCACTAAAAAATTATTTTTCAATTATTGATTTTTTTTTAACAGAGGGTTTTTGTTGTTGTTATTGTTGTTGTTGTTGCAGGGGGATGGGTGTTTGTTTTCTTAGCCAAGCATTGTGGACCATGCCTATAATCCCAGAGACTCCAGAGTCTGAGGCAAGTGGATTACAAGTTCAAGGCCAGACTCAGCAATTAATCCAGATCATCACCAATTTAGCAAGACCCTGCCTTAAAGTAAAATAATAAAAAGGACTGAAGAATTGGAGATGCAACTCAGTGGTTGAGTGTCCTTGGGTTCAACCCCTAGTTCCCCTCCCCCCAAAAAAAGTTGTGTTTTTTTAATATATACTTATTATGATTTGCATGTGAGGCATCCCTCAAAAGCTCATGTGTGAGACAATGCAAGAAGGTTTAGAGGAGAAATTATATTGGGTTATGAGAGACTTAACCCGATCAGAGACTTAACCCAATCAGTAAATTAATTCCCTGACAGGATATATACCTTGTCCTGGAGGAGGGAGCTCATTGGGGGTGCTCTTTGGAGTATATATTTTGCATCTGGTAAGTGGAATCTCTCTGCTTTCTCATCATCATGTGAGCTGCTTCCCTCTGCCACATTCTCTTGCCATGATGCTGTGCCTCAGCTCAAGCCCTGAGAAATGAAGCTGGCTGTCTATGAACTGAGATCTCTGAGATCTCTTACTGCCCCTAAATAAACTTCTCCTCTTCTACAATTGTTCTGGTCAGGTCTTTTAGTCACAGCAGCAAAGACAAAAAAAAAAAAAAATTTAAAAAGCTGACTCAAACAAAATCCTACTGCAGTTTTCATTAGCTATATGAAATGACTTTTCATTTGGATATTTGATTTTTGATATTTGGCCTTAATGTTACTTTTTCTAGATTTAGTACATAATTTTTCTATCAGTAATATATATACATGTTTAACCTGAAGATATATATCTTCAGGTTAAACATGATTTAGAATCATTTTTACCTAAATAGCTTCCTTAAATTTCTCCACTTCTCTGCCATTTATTTCTAGAATGGAGTTGCACAGAACTGACTATTGAGCTTTGAAGCTGTAAAACCATCTCCACCCTGTCCATGAGGATCCTACCTTAACAGGCCAAAGTTGCATCAGTCTTAATTTATTGACACCACACATGGCAAAATCATTTGCTCTCTGGTTTCATCTGTGTCTCTTTTGGCAATACAGTAGTCTAGGTTTCTATTGCCCATAAAACATTTGAGTTTTGGATTATTATTTCTCAAATTATTAATATACTTTACGTTTTTTTTCCTGTTTGAATTCATTTTGATTTGCAATTGCCCAAATTACCAAGCTATGCACTCACTTCATTTTTTTCCAAATTTGCCTGGAATATTTGTTTCCTAACAAGTATTTACAAAAAAAAATGGCATTAAATTGTTAATGAATAAAGCCTTTTTAATGTCAGAGAGTCTTTCTCTTGAAACCTTTCAGGACAAAAAGCCACTATTTAAGTACAGGATAAGGAAAAATAAATATTTGAATAAAATAAAAATATCAGGGTAAAAGAGATGAAAATGTTACTCCTCTCTCATTTCACTGGTAGTAGAATTGGTGTTTAAAATAATGAAAATGAAGGATCTGTTCAAATCACTTTAATTTGAACCTTCCAGATAATGTCAAGGGACCCTTGATCTATCTGCAGAGATCTGGAACAGATAAGGACTACAAAATTTTAAATTTAAAAGAAGTATTAAATGAAATTTCAAATGAAAATCCCAACTTAAACCTGCTTCATTCACTTATCCATACTTATCTTCTGACATCCACTGAACCTCAAAGCAAGTTCACACCTGCTTCCTCTAATGCTTACAGATTGCTGCTTTAATTTCCATCTTCATTCCTTTTTTTTTCTTTATGTGTCTCTAAAACCTTTTACCATTTTGATGACTACACTTGAACAACACTATTTTGTTAACATGTATCTTAACGTGTTATACTTGAAGTTCAACACTTGACTCTTGATGATCTTTAATTGATACTATGAGTGATAACAGTTAGTTGGCTGCTTGAGGCCACCAGTTGCATGATGAATGATGTTCCCTAGAGTTATGCAACAGAATGGCCCAGATTAGCACTCAGCAATTATCCCTACCTCCTTCAAGTTTGCCATCCAGTGCTTTATTGAATGAAAAGCTTCAAACTTCATTTCTCAAACATTTTTGCAAGCTAGGATTTTAGTTGGAAAATAAGTCTGCCAATTAGGAGCAATCATAAGATATTTGGAACGCATAAATGAGGTGGAGGCCACCTTCTTTCTGTTTTTGGCTGTTTTCTGTTGCCAAGAATGTTTATGGACATTCCAGCATCTGATCACCAACTTCATGAGTGTTGTATCACATTTGCAACTGAAGGAGCTGGGCTCTACATAGAATTCCCAGGCAGTTGAAGCAATTGTTCCTTCCTGATAGTATGATTGCAATTATAATAATATGTTCTTGAACTCACTCTGTTCAAAGACAACCTTTGGATTCTCTAAATTTTGATTAAAAGAGAGATAGTAATTCTCCTGGCAAGTCACTCTCATGGTGTTCTATGGAGGATCAGCCTAGTCTCTGCTTCTTTATCCTACCCAGTAATTATGTTGCAATGCACCACATTTAAATCATTTTCTTCTTGAAATACATATTTTCTTTAAATATGTATCTTTTGTTTCCTGCATTAAACACCATTTGTCATAAATATTAAATGAAATAACACTATTATGCACCAAGATCTAGACTCTGCACCTCTATTGCACAGAAAAGATCACATCAACATCAATGTTTGCTTTTTATGGTAAACATATTCTATTAGGCTCTGCAGTCTTTTGGCTCCATGTTCAAGAAGGGTTCAAGTCTAGTGTCTAAACACAATTCTGTGAAGATTGCAAGAGCAATAAGTTAGCAGCAATATAAAAAGAAAATAGGAGACAGAACTAATAAGAGGAATCCAAAGGGTACTAGCAGTGTCTACATACATTTTTAAGTGACATGAAAATTGGTAGTAGTCAAGTCTATGCATTAATCAAAGAGTTGATAAAAAAAAAATGTGTCTAGGTCTAGGTCTATCCTAGAGAATTCTATTGAACAACTCTGTAACACTTTGAAGAGAAAAATCATATCAAAACTCTTTGTTTTACAATATAGGTAATTTTAAAGCAGATGACCAAGGATAGATAAGTAATGCAAGTTAGTGTTATTCTGAGAAATAAAAACATTTTGGTCACAGCCTTACAAAGTCTTTTTATCTTCATCTGGGATAGGATAATCTTGACCATTCTAGTCTCAGTACAGTCAATGTATGGCTTCAAGATCATATATAAGAGTTAGAAATTATATAATATTACCTAAAGACTCTGGAGAGTTGGCTATGAGGATGAGTTTTCTCAACATGTCATTTGATAACCCAGAAAATTAATTAGGAATATGCTGTCAAATTTGCAAGTGTTACTAAACTAGGTCACACTGTTACTTCTTAAATTACAATTCAAATGGACTTGATGAGAAAAACCTTCTTATAAAAACTTTTACATGTATCATGGACATGTGTTTTAATTTGGATAACACATGTATGTGTATACAAATGCAAGAATAATTAAAGAATGTGCATATAAAGCAATGCTTTTAAAGATGAAGAAACACTTTTTAAAGAAGATTCAGAGACCACTGAAAGAGAGAGAGAAAAGAGCTACTCTGGATATAATTTAGGTTGAAAAGAAAGAGAATAAAGAAAGCTAAACTTTAAAGTGAAGAGTAGATCCTTGAGAATAGGAAGTAGGCTCTTTTGGTCATCAATCCATAAGCTAAAGTTTGTGCTTCGTAACTTCAATTAACCCCTCAAGGTCAAGTCTCTACCTCTCTCTACCTGCTCTCTACTTTGGAGCTGTATCCTGCAATGGATTACATACACCTTTCACTTTTACCTCCATCTGATCACCCAGCCAATGTGGAGCCCCAGCAAGAGAATAGAGGGCAAAGGCAGGGAGGGAATGTATTTTCTTGTCCAACCCTGCAAGGTCACCAAGAGCGAATGGTGTCACCCACTTGCCTCTCAAGACCTTCAAATCCACATGAATTCCACTTTCCAAGCTCCAAGAAATTGTCTTTCCCTATACCCCTCCTGCCTAGATGTAGTGATAGTGCAGTGCAGCACTCTCCCGTGAGTTTCTTCTCCTCCACCTACACAGAGTAAATTACCCACTTGTGAGAAGAAAAGAAAAGTTCTAATTATCTTACATTCAGTATTTCCTACTGGGACCTGACTAGTATGTGGTCCCTGTGGTGCCATATAAGGTGGCAGGAGGGCCATTTCCACTTCCCTGCTCTTTGCTAGAAAACTACACTGGTTTTACCATTTGGAAACACATAGAAACCAACCAAATGATAGTAAATCTCTTTGTCTTAATTATTTCTGTCCCTAGTCATCATTCCCTAGGAATCCATAAGGCAAACACTTAACACATTGAAGAGATTTTGACTCCTATTTTAGAAATGAATCAGATTGAACAGTCTACATACATTATTTTGAAAATATATATTCTTTGAAAAATATTTTATTTAAAAAAAAACTTATAACACAGTTTCTCATATGTATATAGTTCAGAAATAATTTATGGAAGAAATATTTATTGAGGTTTTCTAAAAATGATTTCAGTACAGCATCTATTTTTATCTTGAATATATGCATAAAAATGCAAAGTATTTATCTTTTAAATTGTTGGTTTAATCTAAACTTGTATAAAATGTTTTATGGCCAATTTTCTTGATCTTTTAATTTTCTTTCCAAGATAAATATGTCCTGTGGCTCTTTGGTATCACTTTTACAATCATCAACTTTTATTATTAGCTTTTCCTCATGTGAAAAGAATTGGATTAAATTCTCTACAAAATGAAGTTTCGAAACACATATTTACCAGGGTTTGATCTTAGCCAGTGTACGTGATTCTAGACTTGGCTTAATTGTTTTGGTTCTGGGTCAAAATGGATTTGTCCGACATCTATTTGGAAAAAGATGAATACTGATTGGAACATTTTGTAAGGAAGGCTAGTGATAGTGTTGGCCTTGTCCCCTCAAGCATCTTGATTCGTCATTGCCTGGAGAAGAATCCATCCATCACCTCAGAATAAAAGGAGGGGCAGAAATAAAGATGTTCATTTCATTGAAGGTTTTAAAATATGGAAACAAGGGTGAGGATGTATGGGTCCTTAGTGAAATTAGGGTAATCTTTCTATGTTTGGGAATTCTGCAATGAACATTTTACATCACTGATATATTTTAGCTTCTTTATTGAGTATTAGGCACTAACAGGGAAAACCATGAGAAAAATTCATACTCTAATCTCATCCTTCTAAAAATTATTTTAACTAAAGAAAGAAGAAAAATTCAATTTGTCTTATATAGTTATCATCTATTCTTACTCTAAATTATTAATATTTCTTGGTAAATTTTTCTGGCCCTCTAGTTTTCAAAGGTAAAATGTATATATTGGGAAGTTAATATTATTAAAATATAAAAAAAGTTAAGATGTTACAAATATTAATCACCATCCCTTTTATTAAACAAGTAATGAACACATAATTCATGGAATTTTAGAATGGTGTATTGGAACATAAAAGAAGTTTTGCACTCCAGAACCTATATCCAAACAAGACTTTTTCTTACAAATCCCACAAGTTGCCCTGCACTCTTACATAAAATATTTTCCATATTGCAAACGTGCCCATATCAAACAAACTGGCTTTTCTTCTAGGGCTGAAATACTATGGAAAATCAGCCCTTCTATCTGTATTATTCAGCTGAGGATGGCAGATTTAAGGCCTCATTGAACATTACTATCAAGGTGTGTGTTTGTCATTGGTCTCTAGCAAGTAACAGCTACAGCAATCCCTTGTCAGCATTAAGTGTCACACAGTCTAATAGGGTCATCAAAGCACATTTATCAGTCCAAAAGAAATCATGACTGGAATGTTAAATTCTTAGTGTTCTCAGAGATTCATGTATATTACATAATAGTAGAGTTTCAGAAAGTTTATATTGATAATTGGAATCTTTAAGAACAGGTTAGGGAATCTCTTGAAGAATTGCTACCTTCCCTTTATGAATTTTCGATTGTTTATAAGGGGTCTATTTAACACTTATCTGGGCTCCAAATAACATTCACATTTGGTTATTGGGGAATCCCACCTAAGAATCTCATTGGTATCTCAATTATCCTTTTGTGGTTCCACCTAAAAAGGAGATCCTCCTCATGAGGTTCCTAACTCTGTAAAGAAAATAACTGACTTCCACTTCTAAGACTACATATCTCAAAATCATCTTTTATTTTCTCCTTTCCTCTTCTCTCTGCTTCTGTTTAGTAGGCAAATCTTTTTTGTTCTCTATCAAAAATTCCTCCTATTCACTCCTGTCCTGATTTAGTTGATTTTTTTTTTATTTTTACATTTCTTTTACTGAAGTATCTTTATGGAAAGTTGCACAAAATATATAACTAATGCATATTTGCAAATAACAAATCGTGATATCCAACATCAAGATCAAGAGGCAGAATTCACCAGTGTCCGTGGGTCCCCTGACCTCATGTGCTCTCCCAGAAGCTATTCCTTTAAGGGTAACAATTACCTTAATGGCTCACAGCAGAGATTATCTTTGACCTGTGCTGTTAAGATGACTTCTAAACTCACATCCTACCTCAGAATCTCCAAAAATCAATCAATTAAACCAATGGTACCCTAACTTTCTAAGAAACACATCTGCCCATGTTATTCCACTATCCCAAACCTCCCCCGGTTTTCTGCTGGATTACAGAATAAAATCTAACCTTTATATCCACTGCCTTCTCACCTTCACATTTAATCTTCAGTACCTTTCAGATTTATCCCTTTTGGCTCCTTCCCTATCATTTGGAAGGGTTTGGGCACTGGTTAACCTAAAAGGAAGATAATCCTAAATGCTTGAACATCAGTCTCTGTAGCAGTAAAGACTTTAGTCTACGTAACATGTAACATATATATTTGATATTTGCTGGGAAGGCAGAGGGAACTGAGAAAAAAGAAGAGATACTTAAATCATATTTCCTTCTCTATGTATATATAGAATACATCTCTATAAACAAAATTAACTGTTGGTGATTGGGTAAAAAGGAGCAAAGGAAACAAGTTTGTTCGTTCGTCCATTCTTTCATTCAACAATCATTCAGAGACATCATCTGTAGGATGAGGTGGGCATGCAGATGCTGCCATAGTTCCACAATGTACCTGTCTTCCCTTACACAGAGGTCTCCATTCTCTTCCGCCAGTGGTTTGGCACCTATGGAAATGCTAATTTCATTTTAAAATAAGCAACTTCTTGAAAGACCATATTCATTTGCAAGCTAGTCTGTTGCCAAATATTCAAAAGCAGGTGCAATGGGGTCAGCTACCTCTGAGATATAAACAAAAGGTTTCGTGTATGAGTCAGTGTGACCTTTACCGGCAGAAAACAGGAGAGCTAGAGCTGAAAGCAGCAGTTTATGTACTTAGTTAATCCAGTTGCATGAATAAGCAGAGTGTAAAAGGTACAAGTGTTTTCAGTGAATGTAGATTAAATGTGAACCTCGTGGGGTTTCTTCTTAATATTCACAGATGAAACACATTCTGCAGACTTAAATTTCTTCTTCATGAACCCCCTACCTCAAGGACGGATTCAAGAATTATCACATTTCTTTCTCCAAAGTTTAGGAAATTTTCACCCCGCAAAATTCATCACCTATATAAGTAGATTTTAATGAGTCAAGTTCTTCAAACAACAACAACATAATCTTTCTTTTGGCAAAGTAATAAGAAGTGCTCTGTTCCTATATTTGGAATTGTTCCAAACACTTCCCTTTTGCATTTTAGTGATTCTTCATAAACTCTTTTGCAATTTTTCAAAATAAAGTTCTCTTTTAAAAAGCTTCTTTTACCTTTCTAAGTTCTTTTAGGGAGGAAGATTTACCATTTAAAATGCCCTTCAGCTAATTTCAGAGAATATTAAGCAGTGTTTGTTTTCACTTGTGTATATTAATACTTAGAAATGTCCTAGAAGGTAATGAACTTAACTCGTCTTGGCATAAAGTATACAAATTATGAAGGAGTGTAGTCTGGGAGCTCTAGTCTGGTTTTTTGAACTTAATTGAGCATACAATTTTTTCCCTTGCAAATTTTGGTAATACGACAGTTTATCCCAAGAGAATTTAAAATATAATTAATTTCCAACAGTGGCGTTAGGTGACATTTTGCTTTCTGTATAAATGACCTGCACGATACACTTCCCTCACTAATGTGTTGACTATGTAGACAAACTAATATGTTTGCAAATTTATAAATTCAAAATGCTCAAGCACATGTAGCTTGACATTTCATTGGAAAGAGGCCCATGGTGATCTGAGTACATTTTGTACCATCAATCTGAGTTCTCTGAACTGACATCAATGTATCATGAGTAAGCAGTTGCACCCTGAGGCTTTCTCAGAGCACAATTCTGATGGCTGTTAGAGGTCACTAAGGTCATTATGTGTTAACAGAAAACATTCTCAAATAAGTTAGGCTTATCTTTTTCCTCCTGTGCATGTTCTCGGTTTCAGTGACATCAGAGCGTTTTGTCCCCAGATTGAGACAATCAGAAGACTTTCTGTGACCCTCTGGTAGGGCTTAGAAAACAAAAACCTTGCCCTTGCTGGATACTCTTGAGCAAAATCACTTAGATTTTTCTCAGTGTTTTCTTATGGACATTTTTGTAGGATGTTATTTTCTGTGGATCTTCTCACAAGGGAGAAGTGGACATTATTTATTAGGCTTCCTGCCTATATCATTTTGGATGTATTTGTTAACAGAAAAGCTTTGTCCAAAAACTTTGCCCAGGTGTAAATCCCTATGCCAAAGTCATAAATTGAAAATCTGTTACTCTTTTTAAAGATAAATATTTTATTGTATTGTATTTATTGAAAAATTATACACACAGAAAAGTGCTCAATATAAGAATACAAAAGTGAACAGACTCGTATAACCACTCCCTTTTAGTCACTATTCCTGAATGAGTAACCACCATCCTGATTTAGCAAATAGCATAAATTAGTTTATGACTTTTGAATTTTATATAAATGGACTCCAAAAATCATGTGCCCAAATGTGACTTGTTTCTTTTACATGATACTATTTTTCGGGGGGCAGGGATACTAGGGATTGAACTCAGGGGCACTCAATTACTGAGTCACATCCCCAGCCCTATTTTGTATTTTATTTAGAGACAGGTCTCACTGAGTTGCTTAGTGCCTCGCCATTGCTGAGACTGGCTTTGAACTCATGATCCTCCTTGCCTCAGCCTCTCAAGCCACTGGGATCACAGGCATGTGCCAGCAGGCTCGGCTTTACATGATACTATTTCTATGAGCTGTGTCTTTGTTGTTGCATATGTTGTATTTCGTTCATTCTCATTGCTGTGTAGAATTCCTCTGTAATCTAACTAGACCAGATGAATCCATTTTACTCTTGATGAAAACTTGGATTGTTTCAAGGTGCAGGTGTGAATAATGCTGCTATGAAAAATTCTTGTGCATACCTTTTAACGCACATTTGTACATATTCTGCCAGGTATAAAACTAGGAGTAAAATTTCTAGTGACAATATATTTATATGTTCAGCTTTAATGCTGAATAGTCTTCCAGAGAAGTTGATCAAATTTACATTCTATCCAACAGAGTCTGAGTGTTGGTATTTTTAGTATTTATACTTATTACCAAAATATCACAAAGGAATATCATAGCTTCAATACGTATTTATCTGATGATCAACAAAACTGAAGGTGGGTCACTGGGGAAAGTACCCTGAAAAAGTTCATCTTCACTGTGGCTCCTTGGCTGATTTCTGATTCCCAGCTGCCATGAGCAGAGCAGCACTCCTCTACCATGTCCTTCCATCATGATAATCTGCCTCACCTTGGGCCCACAGCAATGGAGTCAATGGATCATGGACTGAGTTTTTGAAACCATGAGCCAAAATAAACTTTCCCTCTCCTAAGTTATTCTTCTCAGGTATTTTGGTTACATCAACAAAAAGCTGAGTAACACAGAAATTGGTGTCAGGAGTATACTCTTTCCCAAAACTTATTTGTTTCTGGGAGGAGTTTGGAAGTTTGGAAACGCAGGGTGGAGGCGATTTATAATGCTGTAAGTGGAATGAAGTTTTCCTTCCTTGATGTGTCTCTATTTGGTTTTGGTATCAGACTTCCAGGTTTCTTAGAATGAATGTGGCAGTCTTTTCTCTTTTTCTGTTTCATGGAATAATTTGAGGCAGATGGGTATTAGTTCTTCTTTAAAGATCTGGTAGAACTTCACACCAATATACTTGGTGAACATAGATGCAAAAAATTCTCAATAAAATATTGACAAAATTCATTTTGAAAAACATATTTTAAAGATAGGACGTGATCAAATGACTTTCTTCCCAGGGATGCAAGATTGATTCAACATGTGGAAATAAATAAATGTACTTCACCACCTGAATAGGCTTAAGGATAAAAATCACATGGTTATCTCAATAGGTGTGAAAAAAAATATTTGTCAAAATACAACATTTGTTTATGTTTAAAACACTAGAAGTGGGGCTGGGGATGTGGCTCAAGCGGTAGTGCGCTTGCCTGGCATGCGTGCGGCCCTGGTTCGATCTTCAGCACCACATACAGACAAAGATGTTGTGTCTGCCGATAACTAAAAAATAAATAAGAAAATTCTCTCTCTCTCTCTCTCCCTCTCTCACTCTCTCTTTAAAAAAAATAAATAAAACACTAGAAGTATTAGGGATGGAAGGAATTAATGTCAACATTATAAAGGATATATATGAAAAACCAAGGCTAACATTATTCCAAATAGAGAAAAACTGAAAGAATCTCCTCTAAAAATAGAAACAAGATGGGGTGCCCACGTTAATCACTCCTACTCAACATGGTCATTGAAACTTTAGCCAGAGGAATCAGCCAAGGGAGCGAAATTAAAGTGATATAAATAGGAGAAAAAAACCCTCAAATTATCTGTGTTTGTCAATGACATGATCCTATATTTAGAAGACCCAAAAATCTTTAACAGAAAACTTTTAGAGCTCATAAATAAATTCAATAAAGTAGCAGAATACAAGATTAGCATTCAAAAATCAACCAAATTCTTATATTCTAAAGAAAAATCAACTGAAAAGGAAATTATAAAAACTATGCCATTCACAATAGCATAAAAAACACTTGGGAACCAGTCTAACGAAAGAGTTAAAGAACCTCTACAATGAAAACTATACAACATTAAAGAAAGAAGTTGAAGAAGACCTTCGAAGATGGAAAGATCGCCCATATTCTTGGATAGGCAAAATTAATATTGTCACAATGGCCATACTACTAGAAGCACTCTACAGACTTAATGCAATTTCTATTAAAATCCCAATGACATTCTTCAAAGGATTAGAAAATACAGTTATGAAACTCATGTGGAAAAATAAGGAATCTAGAATAGACAAAGCAATTCTTAGCAAGAAAAGTGGACCTTGAATAATACTACAGACCTGTTGTAACAAAAACAGCATGATACTAGCACCAAAACAGGCATGAGACTGATAAAACAGAATAGGAGACCCAGAGACAAACCCACATAAATAGTTATCTCATACCAGAGAAAGGTGCTAAAAACATATGTTGAAGAAAAGAAAAGATAGGATTTTTAACAAATTGTGTTGGGAAAACTGGAAATCTGTATGTAGTATAAATTTAATATTTATCGCTCATGCTGCACAAAACTTAGCTAAGGTGGATAAAAAACATAGGAACTAGAACAGAAACTCTGCAACTTCTAGAAGAAGTTGTAGGTCCATCATTCCAACATGTCAGCTCAAGAAATGACTTCCTTAAATAGATCCCTAAAGCACAAGAAGTAAAATAAAAAATTAATAATTGAGATGGCATCAAATTAAAAAACATATTTTCAGCAAAAGAAACAAGAGTGTGAAAAGACAGCCAACAGACTGGGAGAAAAATCTTTGCCAACTGCTCCTCAGTTAGGGCATCATTATCCAGGATATACAAAGAACTCAAAAAACTTAGTATCAAAAAGACAAATAACCCAAACAATAAATGGGCAAAGAAACTATGCTTCTCAAAAGAAGAAATAAAAATGGTCAACAAATTATGAAAAATGTTTAAGGAAATAAAATTAAAACTACATTGTTATCAGGAATACGAGTAACAATAAATGTTGGTGAGGATATGGGAGAAAAGGTATACTCACATTTTGTTGGTGGGACTGTGAATTAGTACAACCACTCTGGAAAGCAATATGAAGATTCTTCAAAAAACTAGGAATTGAACCACCATATGACCCAGCCATTCCACTCCTCCATTTATATCGAAAAGATGTAAAATCAATGTGTTACAGTTATGCAGCCACATCAATGTATATAGCAGCTCAATTCACAATAGCCAAGCTATCTAGCTAAACATGGTGCCTTTAACAGATGACTAGATAAAGAAAATGTGGTATATATACAGAGAGAAAAGTATTACACTGCCATACAAGAAATGACTTTATGGCATTTGTCTGTAAATGGATGGAACTTCATCACTAAGTGAAATAAGCCAATCCCCAAAAGTCAAAGGTTGAATGTTTTCTTTGATATGTGGAAGCTAATCCAAAATAGAGTGGGAGAATAAACAATGATAGGAGAAAGGTCAGTGGATTAGACAATGAGGAATAAAGAGAAGGAAGTAGAGATGGGGTAGGGAAAGACAGTGAAATGAGTCTGACCTAACTTTCCTATGTAGATATATGAATATATCAGAGTGAATCTCACCATCATGTACATCCACAAGACACTAATTTAAAAAAAGAAAATGACAAGTAAACAGCAGAAAGATCAGTAGAGTAGAGGGAAGGGAATGTGAGGGGTTGGGGGTTGGAGAGGAAAGAGAAAGTGGAAGTACGGGGGACTGAATTAGAACAAATTATATTCCATGCTTTTACATTTATGTCAAAATGAATCCTATTGTTATGCACTGTTATTTTTTTTATAATAACTGTTTCTATTCTTTCTAAAACGAACCAATAAATATAATAATGGCAAAAAAAGAATGTTGTAAGTGGAGATTTATGGGTGATTCTGGTGGGAACTCAGAATACCAGAGGAATAAAGACAATAAAGACTATGCTTATGAGGTTTCAGGGGACTCTGCTGGAACCTGGCCTACTGGGAAATAACTTGAAAGAAGTTCATGTCCTGAGACTTTCTTCTGGGTCTGAATTCAAAAGTGTTAGACAAATTGATCTGGTAAGAGAAATTTCAATATAGCACAGCATTCAGGCAGTGGCATGGATTTTCCTGGCAGCTATTTGTCAAGTTTTCTGTGAAAATTGGGAATAGGAAGCAGAGAAGGAAGATTTTTAAAATGATCAGTTTGTCAAAAAATTATATGAAAAAGTGGGGCCAAGAAAGATATGATTGTTGAAAAGATTACAGTCACTAAAAATATGTCAAATACTTTGCAAAGAGACAATAGGAAATGAGGGCTTAAGGGCATCTCAGGAGTTTGAAAGACCTCACCCATTGCAGGCTCAAGTATGTAGAGGAGAAACTCCCTTTGAGAAGAGATCAGGAAGGCACCCTGCTCACACAAGGATGGCTGGAAGTTGGGTCACAGTGCTCAGCCACCCAGATACTCAGAGGCTGCTACAACATGATTACAGGAGGCCCAGCCCCTGAGCAAGCTGTCAGCCAACTTGAGTGTCATCCACTTGGTGTTAGTTCTGCAGGAATATAGGATGCTAGGGGTCATTGAGACTTCCACTGAGATTTCAAAGAAAAGACTGGAGATGAAGCAAAGTGTAGCAGGGTTGGAATCCATGCAAGTTGCCCCCAAGAAGGTATTGCATGAAGTTGCAATGGTAAAGCTGAAACTGGAATGGAGAACACAGAAATTAAAATATGCCAGGAACATGGAGTGTCTGCCAAGACATGCTGCTGGCTGTGGAGAGAGCTGGGCTAAAAGTGAGTGGGACTGCCCAATCTGTTTGAAGAGCATATCTCATCATTCTATGTCTTATATATTGTGTACAGAATTGTAGGCCTTGTTTGCCCAGCTGGGTTTTGGTTTTGTTTTGGTCTCATTTTTTCTTTGTATGCTCCTGTTGGTCCCTTTTGGAATGTGTTTTACTCTGGGTCATTGTACATTGGAAAAATATAACTTGATTTTAATTTTTATAGAAGAATCACAGCCAAGCATTTGTCTTCAGTCTCAGATGAGACTTTGGATTTTGACTTTTGGGCAATTCTGGAACTGTTAAGGGGATTCTTGAAGATAGACTAAATGCATTCGGTATTATGAGATGGACCTTAGCTTTCGGGGATCAAGGGCAGAATGTTATGGTTTAGACATGAGATGTCCACCAAACACTCCTGCATTAATACAGCAGGTGAAATGATTAGATAATGAGTGCTATAACCTAATCAGTTCATACTAGTTTACTAGGCAATAACTGTGGGCATTGGGGCATAGCTGGAGGAGGATGGGTCACTGGGAGTGTTTTCTAGAAGAGTTCATCCTTCCCTTAGGCCCCTGTGACTTTCTATCTCTACTTCCCAGCCACCATGAGCAGATCAGTGCTCCTCCACCACACCCTTCCGCCATAATGTTCTCCCTCATCTTGGGCCCAGAGCAACAGAGTCAATGGAACATGGACTGACTTTTGTGAAACCATGAGCCAAAATAATCTTTTTCTCATCTAAGTAGTTTTTGTCAGGTGTTTTGGTCACAGGAATAAAAAGCTGACTAACATACCTTTCATTTCTTATCGTGGTGCTTGATGAGAAGAAGTCCTTTAATTTGAACATAATACAATTTGCCTTCTTTTTTCCATATTTATACTTAGAAATATTTGTCATCAAATACTCTTTTATGCTTTTTTTCAAAATCATTTTATATTAAGTTTAGTATTTGTATTGCTTTTTGTACAACTTGAAGTAATAGTCATGATATATTTTTACCTATTATAACTTAGTCAAAAATTGACTTTCTAATATGTGTATACCCCAAATTTAAAAGACATCATTCAGGTAAAGTCTTGATAGGTTATAGTTTGATGGTAAGTGGAATAAGGAAATATTTATTTGTAATATAGAAACTATGATCAAACACCTTGTTCCAGAAAAACTAAGCAAAGGAAAGCAAAATATTATCATTAATCAGTGCACTGTATTTTCCTTTCCATTACTACAATGTATTGTGAACAATGAAGCAGTAAAAAAAAAAAAAAACCCTGCAATTTTAAGACGAGAGAATAATAGGTACTGAATAAATTATTTAGAAATCATCCTGAAGTTGTGCCTTCCCCATGAACATTAGAGGGTTAGTTGTACCTATGCAAACGCTGCCTCCAGACCCAGCTTGTAAGCATCACCAAGTTTCCTTTGGGTTTCTTTCTTTCTTTCTTTCTTTCTTTTTTTTTCCAATGCATATTTGTTTTATCTTCTTACAAACCTGCATAAGCGACATTTAACAAATTTAATTTTATGTGTTTAAAGTAACCTGTTGAGAGCCACAGCTGAAGGGGCCCCAGCAAACTTCCAGCTGCCAGCTGATGATTGGCTCACAGCAGCCCCAGCAAACTTCTAGCTGCCAACTGATTGGCTCCTCTGTGGTGATGCTCATTGGGCTGTTTCCCCGCCCTTTCAGATCACGGAGCTGCTCATTGGGGGACTTTTTTTGGCTCCGCCCACACGACCCAGCCAATCCTCCTCAAGAGCAGGAGGAGTGGGAGAGGTGGGGAGGCTTGTGGGAAGCCGGTGGTGGCAGTTGGGCTCTGAGGGTTTTTCCTGAGGAGCTGTGTGGTGTGGTGTGTGTGTTCTAAAAATAAAGTTCGTTTATTTTGACAATTGGCTCCTGAATTGTGCCCAGCCAGACTGTGGCAGTAACCCATGTATTTTGTTATACTACTGTTTGTTCACTATTTAATTTATGCTTCAGTTTGGAAATCAAGCAAGGAATAGGCTTCTAATTAGAAATAAATGCTTTATGAAATGTAAGCTAGTTCAGCACTGTCCTATAGAACTCTCTGCAGTGACAATAATGTTCTGTAGCTCTAGACCTGCACTGCCTAATGTGGTAGTCACTACCAACTTGTGGCTATTTGCACTTGAAATACACCTAGTGAAAGCAATAAAATGAAATTTTAATTTTTATTTAGTTTTAGTTAATTTAGATTCAAATAAAAATGGCCACATGTGGCTTGAAATTACTATGTTGGACAGAAGTATGCAGGTGTGCCTAATATCAAAATGTGAATTTTTCACATTATTATCCCCATGGTAAAATGGAAAATAAACACTTAGGGGAAAGGCAGCACTAATCTTCCAAGTGATTAATCTCATAGGCATTTTTTAATAACCTGATAACTGTCTCCAACTTAAAGATGGGATGAATATGTTATGCTTCCATGCCCACACAACTGAAAGAATTCAGCAGCAGAATGGGAGGTACTAGTCCTTCTTGCCACCCATTACTGTTCTCTCTAATATACAGCATGCAGCTACATTTGCAGTATGCTTGGCACAGTTTCTACCATGCATTCCACAGGCCAAGAATCAAATGCCACTATCCAAGTTCCATGAGTGAAACAACTTTTTTCTTTGAGAACATTAATGAAAAGTCACTTGAAGAAACAGTTTCTAAGCATTTCAAAGTGTATGCTGATCACAAATGGACTTTCAAAAAATATTCAAGTTGTTAATATATTTTAATATAGCATGAGGTATT
Source organism: Callospermophilus lateralis (assembly GCF_048772815.1). NCBI lineage: Eukaryota > Metazoa > Chordata > Mammalia > Rodentia > Sciuridae > Callospermophilus > Callospermophilus lateralis. Next base: position 79,752,654 of record NC_135310.1, on the reverse strand, counting down.
AATATAATCTACTTCCTTTTATCATTTAATATTATCCTAAAATTTGTTCTTGAAATAACCATCTATGCTCTAATTTTATGTTGCTTAAAAAAAAAACATGAGGCATAATTTCAATAAATTTTAAGTATTGATATTCAATCCAAAATTATTTTTCTAATTACAAACTATGTTATAAAATAACAATAAGCCCAAAATTGTAACATGAACATTTCTTGCTATAAAAAAAAATATTATTGTTATGATTATATTCTATTTATGGACAGTATTGGGAGAGGAGATTGTTTTATTTTATATTATTCTTAGCAGTATAAATTGGGGTCTTAATTTTTTCAAAGAAAAGCCTACATCCAATAGAAATTTTTGAATCCTCAATATCAGTAGTTTTAATAGTGTGGCTACTTTTTATGTAAGATAGAATAATCTTGTTTATTTAGTAGTTAAAGAAAAAAGGACAGGAATAATAGATTAAACTTTGGGGATTGGTTGTTTTAGGTGTATGAGATGTAATTTAAAATTCCCTCAATCAATTCTATGCCAGTCTAGCTTGCCCCTTTTATATTATGAAATTGCATTTTCCTAGGCTGATTTCTGGTTCACAGGGTAAAGGAGGAAGGTTTCAAGTGATAAGTAGCAAAGCCGTTTTCCAAATTGTTTTTTCTTCTTGAAAAGAGAATAAGTTTGCAGATGCTATCCTTCAAATGAATGATATAGTCATATAGCCAGTCCAGCACTATCAGGTTTAGGTATTATTCTACTAGAGTGTGAGTGTTTAACTAAATGAGAATAAGGCATTTCATTTAAACCTTTATTGATTTGCAGTAATTAATTTAGAATAAGCCTTCATAATTTATGCTTCTGCGAAGGGTAGTAGGAATCCTTCCCAAGGAAATAATTTAAAAGATGAAGGCAAGTTAGATTAAGAAATTGTATGTGACACAGTTATCTAAATAGTAAAGATTTATAAATAGTGTTATATTCAAGAATATAGATATAAGTGGGCCGACTTTGGAAGATCCATTCAGGATTTTTTCAGCAAGTCTTTTTAAATCATAGTTGTGAATTTTATATATAAGGAAATACATTTATTATCATAGTCTTCAGACCAAACTGAATTAAAACCAAAATAGTTAAAATGTTACTAAATGAAAACTAGGGAGCAGACCTCAGGGTAACAAATTTCCAGAGTGTGAGAAAGCTAGACTAGGAGATCACTAGTAGCTAGCAGAAAATTATTGGCAGCTAAATTGACAATTAGATAGATAATATATGCATAGAGAGATATGGAGCTACATACAAATAGAGATACTATCGTAAGAATTTCATATGTAAGTTAAAAAGGAAGATGCCGTTATTAATATAGTATACAAAATTATAAGCGTAAGCATGTAAATATGCTGAAAAAATAGCAAAGAATAACAATGGTTACAATAGGACAAATGATTATTATTTTTTAATATACAACAGCGAAATGCATTTTAATTCTTATTACACATATAGAGCACAATTTTTCATATCTCTGGTTATATACAAAGTATATTCATACCAACTCGTGTCTTCATACATGTACTTTGGATAATAATGATCATCACATTCCACCATCATTTATAACCTCATGCCCCCTCCCTTCCCCTCCAACCCTCTGCCCTATCTAGAGTTCTTCTATTCCTCCCATGCTCCTACTCCCTATCCCAGTATGAATCAGCCTCCTTAAATCAAAGAAAACATTCGGCATTTGGTTTGGGGGATTGGCTAACTTCACTTAGCATTATCTTTTCTAACTCCATTCATTTACCTGAAAATGAGATGGTTTTATTCTCTTTTATTGCTGAGTAATATCCCATTGTGTACAATGATTATTTTTACAAATATATTTTTGTAATATATTTTGAATATATTTACAAATGATTATTTTTACACCATAAAAGTAATTGTAAGAAAAGGAAAATTTTTTTTTCCATTTATTTCCTTCCATTCAAGCCTTTTCATTGCAGCATCTACTCCACTCTGCCATTGTCTATGCCTCCCCATAGAATTATTCCAAAATTGAAAATTTTTCTTTGAAGAGAGATAGAAAGGTAGTTAACTTTATGAAATAACTGAGATTATCATTTCTCAATTGTATAAATGTGAAAATGGAGCCAAAGCAATTAATGCTTGTCACCATCCCCAGAATTTTTCCCCAAATAACTTATAACAAAATCATTAGTAAGCAATTAGAAATTTATGGAAAACTTTGTAGAAGAGACTAAGCAAGCTCTTCAAAAACCTTTAAAAATCACTGTCTGTTCATCTCTTTCTCTCCAGTTTGCTCTTCCCTTGAGACCAATTATGGTTCTTTCATTATACAGGGCAGTCAAGATACCTGCTATTTTACAAAGCAGGTTCATTCCCAGACTTATCCACACAGCTCACTTACATGAACAACAGCCCGCACCCTAAAAATAGTTACTGACTAGGTATTTTTCATGGGCATGCTCCCCCTTAGCCAGTGATTTACTAGAAAGTTTTTTTTTCTTATATATGATATTCTTCATGCATAGAATGATAACAGAGTTCATCTCATTTAAAGGACGCTTTAATTACATTCATGCCCTTCCTACTCCTTCTCCTAAATCAGTGCCTACCTAAATTAGCACAAGATTTCCCCAAGATTTTGATCCACTCCAAGCTCCCTATATCTGTCCTACCATGTGAAGAATCCCCAGCATAGGAAGCCCCTTACTGTAAAAAATGTACTGCAGGTGAACTGAAGATGGGAAAAAGAGTTGAGAATCCCTGACTTCATCCCATCACTCTGCAGTCATGAGGAATTTCTCATTCTGACTCCTTCCTAGACACCCCAGCTAGCCTCTTCTGAAGTTCCCTACATGTAGAAGATCCCTCACAAAATGCTACATCCTACAGTAGCACTGTCTTCTCACTGAAGACACCTGGTGATGAGATTTTGCAGCTTCTGCAAAGCCTCCACCTCTGCAGGACATTTGTAGTCTTATGGCCCCAGCCCTCAGCTGCCTCTGCAGTCCAGTGCCAACTTCAAACTCCTCCTGGCCCACTCCTCTCTAAAGTCTCCCTACAATTAAAATTGTAATGACAACTGAATTCTTCGTGTTCCTGGCAGCTCTGTTGAAAAGATTTGACTTTGGAATTTCAGATGTAGATAAAAATCAGCTGAATGTCAAGAACATGTTCCCTTATACCAGAAGAGAATAATATTTATAAAAAATGTGTTTTTTTTTTCTCTCAAAGCAATGAGCTTTCTTCTCCCAAGAAAGTATATTTCTCTTTAGAGAACAGCATGGGATATAATCTAAGTACATAATAGCCAAAGACTTATTTTAAACATGCTCAGTTAATGAAATTCTAATTAATTATTTAACTGGGGACAAATGGAAAAGGTTTATTTTTTTAAATAGGGCTACTATATATGAGTCTTAGTCTGTTTTTTGCTGCTATAACAGAATACCACAGACTGGGTAAATTGTAAACAATAGATATTTACTTGGCTCATGGTTCATGAGGCTGGTAAACTAAGGTGCTGACATCTGGCAAAGGCCTTTTTTGCCGCAGCCCGGCTGGCTGGGCAAAATAACCGGGGGGTGACGAATAACTTGTGTACGTTGATACAGCAGGAGTGGAAGCCCTTTATTATAGGATCTGAGCGATATTTATACATTTTACACAGCTTATCTAATTAGCATAACATAGATACAGCAGTCAACCAATAAGGAATCTCCACACTTAATGGCTTGCTTTTGTTACTTCACAAACCACTCCCTCTGGCATTTGGCCAGGCACCATGCAGACTTGTTTACAGACTGCTAACATTTCTCTGGCAAAATAACAGGTGCCAATCTGACTTGTTTACAGGCCTTAACACTTTTTGCTGTATCATGGCATGGTGGAAGGTAAGTGAGTGTGCAAATCAGAGAAAATGAGAGCAGATGGTGCCAAATTTATAACAACCCACTCTCAAAATTACTAACCTACTCCTGTCATAAGGCTTTAATCCATTCACGAGAACACAGCCTCATGCTAAAATCTTGATATTTTAATATTAAGGTGGCAATTAAATTTCTACATGAGTTTTGGAAGACCAAACTCTACCAATATGGAAATATACTCCTATATATTTTAAAAAATATCTTATGATCATAAAATAATTTTATTTGGTTCTGGACCCTCAGATCCAAAGCTTTAATTCTAAATTTACTTTTCCTGGGACAGTGTCAAATGCATTGCCCAGGCAAATGGACCCTACCAGATTCTACTAACCACAAGGGCTTGCATGGAGATAATTTTATTATAATTATTTTATATTTAGCTCTATGATATTATCACCTTGTTCCTTGTCAACTGAAGTAATGGGAATTGCTGCCCCTGGGCTTCTTTTGGAGGTAGACAAACTTCCCAGGATACTATTTTATCCTCTTTCCCTTAAATAATTTAAGCTTAACTTGTTATTTCATGGAAACACAATCCAACATTAAATTTTACATTCTATTTCTACATTTAATCACTGTTAAGTTCCCCCTTGCTTGTAAGGAAGGACTGACATCAGCTCTGGTTACTATAAACTGAAGCAGGGAGATAATTGGATGTGTCAACTGCAGATTTCCCTGAGATTTATCTAACCCTCAAGAATGTTGAAAATCCTAATGAAAACTGTGTGCCAATTCAAATGTCGGCCTGAATCACCTTATGTAATTGTATGAGAAACACTCGCATGAGGTAGCAGAGCCAGAGCCAGATGTTTAGAGAAAAACTTTCCTGTGATTGTTTCTGTTGTTAGAATGGTTTTCATCAAATGGGTATTCAAGAAATAGACGTTTCTAAAGATGAAGTGGCTTAGCTGGGGATAGTAGGAAAGCTCACTTCTAAGGCAAATCCTTAGCAATGATTTTCAACAAAGGAAATGTTTTCAAACATTTTTATGAATTGTTCACACAAAAAATAACTTAAATATTTCCAAAAAATAAGCATGAAATGATCTCACATATTGTGTTTCAGATTCAATATTTATCTAGGTAACAGATGTGAGAAATAGGTAATAGCAATTGCAGAGTTTATCACCAAACAGAATTATACTTTTTTGAAGAAAATAAATCAAATTTTTCAGACACTCAAGAAGAAGCATTTGTAATTAAGCTCCCCTCTTACCCTACCTTCCTACCACCTAATTAAGTCTTGGGACTTTGCTAATCAACAACCCCCTCCATCCATGTATTCACTATAGCAATTTTAATTTTGATTTTGATTTGTCTTGTGCATGGTCCTTACTTCAATTCAGATCAACCTGTTTTATAAGGAAGTGCTCAGTGTGATAAGAGCAGATCTAGGTAAGTAGATTTACATGCTGTTCTGCCACAGTTTATTGGAGATAGGGCACTGGTATCAGTGGTTGTTAATAAGTGGGCCAGTAGCTTAGATCCTGTGCATCTTGTTCCTCTCTATTATTGTTTGTACTTTTAGATATTTATGCTACTGTGGGCAAATAAATTGAACAAGGCACACTGCATGCCCATTCTGTAAATTTGATGGCTTTATTAGTATTGTTCATATTGAGTGGCAGAGAAGAAAGGCTTTGCCATTAATGGCCTACTGCGTGACTGAGAATCTTAACCTCAGTAAAATTCCAGCACTGTCCTCAATGTGGAGAACTCCTTTTTGCATTAAGATTGTTTTTTATTGCCTTTTCTTACAAAATATGGTTTTAGAAATTAGAACTTAAGATTAATTTTATTTTTTTCCTATCCCCCAAAGTTTTACAAAAAAAAATTCCAATTTAATATTAAAACTTGAAAGAGAAAAAAGAAATGTTTTTATTGAAAGTTTTTTTATGGTTAGCTTTATAGAAATAATTCCCACCTCTGAAGTAGTCTAAGCTCGAAATAGAATTTTGTCAAGTAGAAATGGTTTCCTTTAATTTCTATAACATTTTTAAAAAATTAATTAAATTTACATAGACACCAAATAAGTATATTTGACTTACTTAAATATCCTTATTACCTATCAGCAGGTATTTAAGACAGAAATTAGATAATACAAATAATCAGTAAATGTATTTAATACCAAGTTTCATTTTTTTAATATGTAGCTCAGGATAATAATGTGTGTATCATTGATTTCTGATGGAAATTACATAAGCTAGATAGGAGGACATATAGGTAGAGAAGTGGGAGGAAGGTAGGTAGAACAGATACAAAGCTCAGGATCTCTCCATTACTAACCTGGTTAGAGTCAAGAACAGAAATAGTCATTAATAACTTATTTTTTCATATATTTTATTGTTGCAATAGAGTTGTACATAATGGTGGGATTTGTTGTTACACATTTCTACATGCACACAGTATAACAATATAATTTGGCCAATAGTTATTCCCCTATAGTTCCCTGTTCCCAGGACCGCTGGTCCCTTTCTTCTATTCTACTGATCTTCCTTTGATTTTCATGATATCCCTTCTACCTGTTTTATGTTTTTGAGTTCCATCAATAAATTATATCCCCATACTTCTTTTGCTCCAATTACTTATCCAAATTGCATTCAAAAATGTTGACCAATCAGAATACATCCTCTAGCCCATGGTTGATTAAATTCTCTTCAATCAAAAAGATATTTCTAAAATTCTCTTTATATCTTTCCTAGTAAAGTTACTTGAGATTTTAAAATTTAGTTCCAGCTCAAAGACAATTATCTTTCAACCAGTGATTTCCTAAATCATAGCACCTCAATTTTAGAAAGGACTTCAAATGACTTCCTTTGGGTTTCTTCCCCAAGGTGTTGCTGTCTCACCTACCTGTTCTGTATTACTTCTTTCTTAGTCCACTTGTCTAAATTTAAAGACAGCAAGTTCAGGCCATCACGGTGATACCTTTTCTCCAGAAGGAGTAAGAGTGGCTTGTTATATTGGTTCATATTGAACATGTCTCTTTTCTGGGAACAGGAAGAGGGCAGCCACTTAGAGCTGAAGAAGCAGCCAAGAGGATTCAAAGCTTAATAACCAAGAAAATTTGGGCAATTTATTTATCCCATAATTTTTTAATTAATAAAATGAGGAAAATAAAATATTAAATCATTGTTTATTATGGGAATCAAATGAAAGCATATGTATAAAATTTTAAGATTTTAGGCCCATATTACTTCTCACTAATCCTAAAGAATTAATCTGAGTATTGAAGTTAGCTACTCATAAGCTTTTTGTTCTAACCAACTTTATTGAGATTTAGTTTACTTACAGTAAAAGTATCAGATGAGTGGATGAATAGATTATACATCGACTGATGATCTTTGATAAATTAATTTGTGTAACCAATGTTATTCTACCTTCAAGAGATAGGATATTTTTCAGTGGCTCAGGAGGTTGAGGCAGGAGGATCACCAGATCAAAGCCAGTCTCAACAAATTAGTGAGTCCCTAAACAACATAGTGAGATTCTGTCTCAAAATAAAAAATAACAAAACAGTATGGGATGTGGGTCAGTGGATAAATGCCCCTAGGTTTTATTCCTAGTAAAAACAAAAACAAACAAACAAAAAAAAAAAAAAAAAAAGAAAAACGAGATATTTCCACTACCCACTAAAGTTTTGGGACCCTGCTATCAATCTCACCAACCCACACCTCCAGCCGCCTCCTCTTCTCTGTTCAGTCTGTCCAGGTCAGATTTGTTCCTTCTAGAGTTTCATGTAAACTGAGTATGTACTTTGTGTGTCAGTTCTGCTCAACATAATTCAACATGATATTCTATGAGTCAGCAATTTCTTTTTTTTTAATCGAAAAACAATCTTTCATCATAGGGTAGACCAAAATTGTTTTAAATTTCCACCAGTTGATGGGATGGATATATTGTTCCTATTTGGGGGATATTATGAATAAAGCTGCTACGAGGATTTATTTAAAGGTTTTGCATGAATATGTAATTTTAATTCTTTAAGAATAAATACTGAATAATAGAATTATTGAGTTCTATGCTAAAATGTAATGATTAATATCATAAGAAATTACCAAACCATTTTCCAAAATGGTTGTTTCACTTTATATAGAAGGCTTCCACTTGCCCCACATCCTTACCAATACTTAGTCTTATCAATTTTTTTCTTATTTTAGTCATTCCTGAAGAATTTTTATATGCATTTTTCCCTGTGACTTTTTCTGTGCTAAGTGGTCATTCAGATAAATTTTTTTCTGAAGTATCTGTTCTAATATTTCTCCACTTTACCTGGACTATCTTCTTCTTAATGAGATATAATAGTTTGTTATATATACTGGATACTCTTTTGCTGAATATCTGTACTGCAGACATTTTCAACTATTTTGTGGTTTTCCTTTTATTTTCTTAATTATATCTCCGTAAGAGAAAAATGTATATAATTTTTATGAAATTAAATTTATAATTTTTGAGGTTCATCCTTTCAAATGTTTTACATAAACAACTTCAGCCATTATAGTTTGTGAGGATTTTCCCCTATAATTTCTTCTACAGATTTTAAAAGTTTAGGTCTATGATTTCCTTTTGAGTTATTTCATATATTGATAAATACATATTATATTCACACTTGGTTCATATTTTTCATGTGATTATCCATTTTTTCCAGCATCTTGTTGAATAGACAATTTGTTTTCTATTTCACCTACCTGTTATATGTACAGGTCTATTTATAAACTCTATTCTTTTCCATTGTTCTATCTAAACTTTCTTTAGTGCTCACAATAATGTAGCTTTATATTAGGTTTTGAATCAAGTATTTTAAGTCCTCAAATTTAATTCTTCCTCTTTAAAATTAGTTGGCTATCTTAGGTTGTTGGAATTCTCGCATAAATTTTAGAATCAGCTTGCCAGTTTCTATGATGTAAATAGGAAAACTATTGGGATTTTAATTGAGATTCCACTGAATTTATATTTCAATTTGTAATTTATATTACAAATAAATTGCAACACTTTGGGGGGGATCTTTCTTTAATCACTGTCAGAAATATTTTGGAGGTTTCAGTATAAAAGAGTTACACATATTATGTTAAATTTACCTCTAATGATTTCATTTGGGGCACTATTATAATGGGTATTCTTTTGTTGTTAACATTTTAAAATACATTTTTTAAACATTGAACTAGTATCTATAACCTTGCTAAACTCACTTATGAGTTCTAGTAGCATTTTCTAGATTCTTTTTGATGTTCCACTTTAATTACCATGTGGTAAGTGACTCAAAAGAGTTTTGATCCTTCCTTTATACTCTTTGTAAGTTTTATTTCATTTTCTGACTTTTTGTGCATTGACTAGGATTTCTGGGACAGTACTGAATAGAAATAGTGAATGTGGATCTGTTTGCCTTATTCCCAATCTTTGAAAAAATATCATCCATTATTAAGTGTGATATTAACTGGAGATTTGTAGGTTTTTTTATTAGGTTCACTGAGAGGTTGTTTTTAGCTGATTTTTCCAAATGCTTTTTATTCATCTATTAAGATTTATACATAGTTCTTTCTCTTTTATAGGTATTAGTTATGTTGTCATAAAATGAATTTAGAAGTATATTTTTCTCTTCTGCTTCCTCAAGGATTTTGAGTAATTTTGGCACTCTTTCTTCTCAAATATTCGAAATCATTTATTGCTAAGGACATCCAGACATAGAATTTTCTTAATAGGAAACTTTTTAGTTATAAATTCAAAATGTTGATAGAGGGGTATTTATATTTTTATTTTTGAGTTGAATGTAGAAATAAATCAATGTTTTTCAAATAGTTTTCCATTTTGTGATAGAATATATATTTATTGTCATGAAATCATATCTTTTTAAACTTCCTTGTATTGGTGACAATTCTTCCCTCTTTTTGCCTTGATTAATTAGAGTTTAGTGTTTTGTTTTGTTTTTTTGTTTTTTGTTTTTAAGAAACAGCCTTTGGTGTGTGTGTGTGTGTGTGTGTGTGTGTGTGTATATATATATATATATATATATATATATATATATATATAATTTGTTACTTTCTATTTTATTTCTAATTTATTTCCTTTTTTCATTTTAGTTGTTTTGATGTCATCTTTATTACTAGTTTCTGAAGCTCAAATTATTAATTCTTTATTCTTTTTCTAAAATTAGAAGTCAGAAGTATAAATATTCTCCCAAAGTATTGGTTTGCCTTCAAACCACACATTTTGATATATAATTAATATTATAGTATTATCAAATATTTTCTAATATAACTTGTATTCACTGACCTATAGTTATTTAAAGTATACTATCTTACTTCTAATTAACTGATATTTTCTGGTATCTTTTGGATATATAGTAAAAAAACATACTCTGATTTTATTACTTTTAAATTTGTTGAGATTTGTTTTATATCAAATACATGATCTATCTTTGTATTCTTTGGGAACTTTGGGTAGAGCTTTCTCTGAATGTTGGTTAAACTGTTAGGGTCTAAAAATGTTTCCTCCCCAAAATTTGTATGTTTAACTAGTCACTAATGGGAGGATCTTAAGAGGTAGAGTCTTTGGAGATGATTATATCATGAAAGCAAGAGCAACAGAGTTGCCTTGTCTCTTCAGTCATGTGAAGACATGGCTAGGTGACATCTGTCAGTTAGAGAGCAACTTCCCACCACACACACTACTTGTTATTTGACTCTCCAGACTCCAGGGCTACAAAAATGAATTTATTATTTTTTATGAGCTAATCAGATTGGTACTTTGTGCAGGTCAAATTAGTTGATAGACTTGTTAAAGTCAAGTTTTCTATATTCTTATCAATTTTCTCCTTGTTTAATCAAATAGTGAAAAGTGAGTGTTGAAATCTCTAGGTATCATTGTTGATTTGTTTGTTCAGCCTTTCACCTTTGGATTTGAATACTTCAAATCTCTATTAATAGATAGTATGTCTTGAATTTATTCCTATATCATTATGAAATGTCCCTCATTGCTCCTAGTAATGTTCCTCGTTCTGAAGACTATTTGCTATTAATATAGCTGCTTTAGCTTCCTAAGATTAGTATTTATGTGGCATATATTTTACAGTCCTTTTATTTTGAAGCTATCTATATTTTTAATGTATTCCTTGTAGATAAATTTTAAATCTTAGATTCTTAGTTTCATCTGCAACACGTACAGTATTTAGAAATAATTATTCCTATCCTTAATACAAGAAAACGCTGAACTAAAAATTAACAACTTGGGCCCTATTTGGGGTTGCATGCCATCTGCCATAATTTGAAGAAACAGGTGAATTTAGTGATTCACAGCTAAGATCTGTTTACCAAAAGCAAAATATTGGGAATCATAAACTAATAGCAACTGCTGAGTTGTAATTTAAAAAAAAAAAAAAAAAACAACAACAACAAAAAAAAGCATGATAGCTGAGTGTGGATTTTCATGACAGGAAGAAACTGTGGGGACCTGTATTGGTGGAGAATCCTTCCATAATTTTGTGGGTTTTACCTTTAGGAAAAACATCAATTTCTCATAGCATAGACTTTAGCTTTGGTAGAGAAGGGTGAAAGTAATCATTGTAAAATATTTCCATCATTCCCTGTGAGAAAGAACTACTCTCCAAAAGAAAAGATCTTGCCAAAGTATCATCCCACCTGAAGGAAGTGAGAATCATCCCCCTTCAGCCTACTTCAAACTTTCTATATCACCTAAAGGTGAAAGGAAAAGGTTCAGAAGCACTGTTTAAGGTCATAGCCCAGCAATATGGGGATGGGTTAGCTAAAATACTGAAACTTAATCATAGGATTATAAAATCCTCCCTCCATAATCACACCATATTAATAGAGCTCCAGCAGAAAAACACTGAATTATAGTTAAAAGAGCTGCAAGACATAGATCCTCTTGGAAGAAGACTACTGAAGGAAACTCAAACCTATAGCTAACTTATCTAAGAAAAAAAGAGATGGTATTTAAATGAAGTGATGAATAAAGAGTAGACATTATAACTGATAATACAAATAAATAAGAGATTACTATGAACAATTATAAACTAAACTAACAAATTGGAAAACCTAGAAGAAATGGATAAATTCCACATCAATTTACCAAGGCTGAATCATGAGAAATAGAAAATATGAACAGATCTATAAAAAAGAAAAGAGATTGAATCCCTACTAAAAAGCTTTCCATCAAACAAAAGTCCAAGATAAATTATATCCACCATTTAATAACTCCTCTCAAATTATCCCATAAAATTGAAGAGGATAGAATATATATATAAACTCAGTTTATAAGACTAGTATTACCTTGATACCAAATACAGAAAAGGACAATACAATGAAAGAAAACTATAGGTTCATGATCTCTGATTCATGTAGATGAAAAAAATCTTTAAAGACAAATACTAGCAAAGCAAATTTAATAGCAGACTAAAAAGATAGCTCACCATCACCATGATCAAGTGGGATTTATTCCTGGGATGAGAAATTTGTTCAATATGGGCATTTTTGAAATAGGATAGACTGCATTAACAAAATGTAGGACAAAACCCGTGCATTCAACTCAATAGACATAGAAAGGGCATTTTGCAAAATTTGACATCTTTTCTTCATAAAAATTCTTAAAAAATCTGATATAGAAGAAATATACCTCAACACAATAAAGGCCATTTTGACAAGCCCATAGCTAATGTCATAATAAACCTTGTAAAAGTCAAAATTTATTTCTCTATTATCAGAGACAAAGATTCCCTCTCTCTTTCCATTTCCACTCACCATAGTACTAGAAGTCCTACCTAGAGTAATTATGTGAAAGAAACAAATAAAAGGTAGACAAATCATCGAGGAAGAAGTTAAAGTTTTCCTGTCTCTGTTTGCAGACATCGTAATCTTTCATACAGAAAACATTAAATACTCCACCAAAATCCTCTAGAAGTAATGAATTCTAAAACATTGAAGGATACAAAATCAATATACAAAAGTAAGTTGCAATTTTATACACTACTCAAAAAATAAAGAAAGAAAACAATCTTATTTATAACAGCCGTCAAAAAAGTTCTTAGGAGCCAAACACAGTGGTACATGCCTGTAATCCTAGCTATTAGAGAAGGCTGAGGCAGTAGGATCTCAAGTTCAAGACCAGCTTGGGCAACTTAATGAGACCCTGTCTCAAAAAAAAAAAAAAAAAAAAAAAAAAGAGAAAGAAAAACCTGGAGAAGTAGCTCAGTGATAAAGTGTCCTGGGGCTCAATCCCCAGTACTACAGACACACATACACACACACACACACACACACACACACACAGACACACACACACACACACACACACACACACACACACAACAAAAGTACTTAGGAAAAAAAAGTTGAAGAGATGAAAGACCAGCACAGTAAGAACCTAAAACTTTAATGGAAGAAACTGAAAAAGACATGAATGTATTCAAAAGTACTCAGCTCCATAAGTGGAAAAATAAATATGGTTAACATTACTTTAAAATGCATACTTCTCAAAGCAGTGTAAAGATTCAATGCAATCCTTATCAAAATTCCAATGATATTTTTTCCAGAAAGAGAAAACTCAATCCTAAAATTGGCATAGAACCACAAAATACCTTGAATACCAAAAATAATTTAAGCGAAATGAACAAAGCCAAAGGGATCACACTGCATGTTCTCCAAATTTACTACAGAGTTAGAGTAATCAAAACAGTATGGTACTAGAATAAAAACAGACACACAAACAAATGAAACAGAATAGAGAGCCTATAAATAAATCAATGCATTTCAGTCAATTGATCGTTTTATTGTGAAGCTTCTTTTTATTTGTTCTTTTTAGTTATACTTGACTGTAGAATGTATTTTTACATATTATACATACATGGAGTATAACTTCCCATTCTTGTGGTTGTACATGATGTGGAGTTACACAGGTCGTGTATTCATATATGAACATAGGAAAGTTAAGTCTGATTCATTCTACTGTCTTTCCCTATCCCATTCCCCTTCCTTCCCCCCACATCTCTATGTCCAATCTGGTGAACCTCCACTCCCCCCTTGTCCTTCCTATTATGAGTCAGCATCCTCATATCAGAGAGAATATTTGATTTGGGGGGATTGGCTTATTTGACAAAAAATGCTATTTTAGTCAGCTTTTTATACCATTGTGACCAAAAGACCCGGAAAGAACCATTTTAGAGGAGAAAAACTATATTTGATGCTCATAGTTTCAAAGATTCCTTCCAAAGTGGCCAACAGCATTGCTCAGGACCTGAGGTGAGGCAACATCATGGCAGATGGGTTTGGAGGAAGAAAGCAGCTCAGGACATGGCAGCCAGGAAGCAGAGAGACCACAGGTTCTACTCACAGGGAATACATGCCCCAAAGGCACATCCCCAGTGACCTATTTCCTGAAGCCACACTCATTTTCTATAGATATCACTTAGTTGATCCATATCAGTGGATTAATTTGCTGAGTAGAATGGCACTCTCACAACTCAATTGTTTTGCTCTGAATGTTCTTGCATTGTCTCACACATGCATTTGGGGGGGACACCTGTTATCTAAACAACTGCAGATGCCAAGAGTATATTAAGGAGAAAGGGATGTTTCTTCAATAAATGACACTGAGAAAAATAGATATTTTCATCCAAAAGAATTAAATTAGACTCTAATCTCACCCTATCTACAAAAATAAGCTCAAAATGGAAAAAAAATTACAGGGCAAAGACAAAACCTTCAGAATGGGAGAAAATATTTGTGAAATGTCTATCTGACAAGGGTAACTATCCAGAATATGTAAGAAACTCAAACAACTTAATTGCAGAAATACAAATAATCCAATAAAAAAATAGACAAAAGATTTGAATAGATATTTGCTAAAGGAAGACATATAGCTGACCAATAGATATATTTAAAATGTTCTCAGTATCACTAATGCAACCTCAGGGAAATGCCACACAAAACCACATTGAGACATCACTTCATCCCAGATTGAATATGTAGTATCAAAAACAGAGAAAGTAACAAAATGACTGCAAGGCTGCAGAGAAAGGAGAACCTTTGTATATCATTGGTAGAAATATAAATTAGTATAGCCATTATGGAAAAAAATGGTGATTCCTCAAAATAAAAATAAAAATAAAGTTATATGCTCCAGCAATATTAGTTATATACACGAAGGAAATAAGATCAACCTGTCAAAAGATATCCATTCTTCCCATGTTTATTATAGCACTATTCATAATAGCCACTATATGGAATCAACATCCATAAATTGATGAATAGATACAGATAATGTGAATGCAGATTAAACACAACAGAATATTATTCAGGCATTAAAAAGTTTGAAATCCTGTCATTGGTGACAAAATGGATGGGCTCTGAAGATATTATGTTATGTGACATTATGAAGCAGGCACAGAAAAAAAAGTACTTTATCATTTCACTCATGTGTGCCACCTGAATATATTGATACCAGGAAGTTGAGATGAGAATAATGGCTACTAGAAACTGAAGGGAGGTGGCTCACCAAGATATTTTTCAAAAAATATAAAATTTCAGTTAGGAAGAATAAGTTTAAGAGATCTATTATACATCATGATGAGTATAGTTAATATAGTATTATGCTTGAAAATTGCTAAGAGTAGATTTTAAATGTTCTCCCCACAAAAAAAAAAAAATTGTGAAGTAATATATGTTAAGTAACTTGATTTATTTACCCTATAAAATATGCACATATCAAAAGTTTAGAATGCACTAGAAATGTATACAAACTCTACTTGTCAAAAAATAAATATGTAAGTAGGAGTCCTAGTCTGCTAATCCTATCGTCTTTGTAATTCCCATCGACTATTTCTTTTCCCTATTATGTATTACTCCATTTTAGTTCTTGTGACATTTGATTGAATGCTGAATATTTTGAGTTACAATGGCGAATATCTGCATATTTTAAAGAGTATCAAATTTTTTTCTGGAAGTAAGTTTTACTTCTTTTGTGGATTACTTGGTCTCTTTAGATCTGTTTTGTATGGTTTTTGTTTGTTTGTTTTGCTTTTTTTGGTTTTGGTAAGGATCAACCAAGAGTAGTTCTTTATTCTAGATGTAGTTTAGCCCTACTATGAAAGCACAATGCTTCTCAGTTGTCCATAATTTCACAATGATCAAAAATACTCCCAGCTGGCTGTTGTGGCACATGCCTGTAATCTGTGCAGCTCAGGAGGCTAGGCAGGAGGATTGAAAGTTCAAAGCCAGCCACAGCAAAAGCAAGGCACTAAGAAACTCAGCAAGACCCTGACTCTAAATTAAACACAAAAAAGGGCTAGGGATGTGGCTCAGTGGTTAAGAGCCCCAAGGTTCAATCCCCAGTACCAGAAAAAAAAAAAAAAAAAAAAAAGTATTCTCCATTCTGGCTGATCAAAGCTTAGATGTCTCCCTTTTTTTATTAGCATATAGATCCCCGGTTTTACTTGGCCTGGCCTTAGGAATTTTACCATATGTTTGCACAATTTAGGATTCAGCAAAGGCTTAAGCAAGTAAGACTTAAGTAAGTCTCTTTTCTTAGTCTTATCATAACCAAAAACAAGTTTGACAAACTATTTTGTCTGATTTTCTTCACTGACTTAACATAATAGAACAATAAACAACAACAACAATAATAAATAATAACAATATATTTAGAATATCAGGTACCACAACAAGTGTCTCTTAAGAATGTTCCTTTTGTTTGTAACAAAAATACTACAAAATGCACCTATTAGAATGGCCCAAATCTAAGACACTGGATTGCTCACACTGAATGTGGAACAGTAGGAACTGTCATTTATTTCTGGTGGGAATACAAAATGGTTCAGCCAATTTGGAAGACAGTTTGGCAACTTCTTAGAAAACTAAACATATACTTACCATACAACCCAGCAATTAATTTCTTTCATATTTACTTCAGTAAAATAAAAACTTACTACCACACACAGACCAAAATAAAAAAAAAAAACCTACGCAGATGTGAATAGCAGCTTTATTCATAACTACCCAAACTTGTAATCAACAGGAATATTCTTCAGTAAGTGAACGGATAAATGAACTGTGGTACCTCAGACAATGCAATGCTGTACCGTGCTGAAAATAAATGAGCTATCAAGCCATGAAAAGACATAGAACAATCTTAAATGCATATAAAAAATGAAAACAATCTAAAAAGGCTACGTACTGCATAATTGCAACCATAGACATTCTGGAAAAGAAAAAAAATACTATAGAGATAGTAAAAAGATCACTGGTATGAGGGGTTATAAACAGGAAGGAAAGAATAGTCTAAGAACAGAGGATTATTAGGGCAATGAAATTACTCCATATAAAGCTATTGTGGTAGATACATGTGTCCTAAACTCATAGAATACACAACACCAGGTGTGAACCCTAATGTAAACTATAGACCTTAGGTGATAATGATGTGTTGCTATGGGTACATGCATTGTAATAAACCACCCTGGTGAGGAATGTTGGTAACAGTAGAAGTTATGCATGTGTGGTAGTGAGTATGTGGGAAATTACTGACTTTCTGGCCAATTTTGTTGTACTTGAAACCACTAGAAAATAAAAATTATTATAAAAACAAATAATACAGAAAAGGCATTTTAACAACATCATAAAAATATAGAAAATGTACTTGAAGGAATAAAATATCTTGGCCAAGATCACACAACTAAGAGGACACATCTGCAATTCAATGAAACTCACATTTGCCTGGTCCACTGTCTCGCTTCTTGCATACTTCATTCTTTTGCTTTTGAGTGACTTGGCTCTGTGATCTACAGTCTTCTCTTACTTCTTTATATCAACATGGAGATGGTATACCTTGATCCAGTTTAGATCTAATAAATTTCACTATTAACTCCCTGAGAAATCTTTTTTATTTTTATTTTTTTAGTTGTAAATGGACACAATACCTTTAATTTTTTTTCATTGATTTTCATGTGGTGCTGAGGATCAAACCCAGTTGCGTCACACATGCTAGTCAAGCGCTTCACCACTGAGCTACAACCCCAACCTGAAAGAAATCTTGAAATAGCAGAGGAGTGGTCTGGAGAGAGAAAAATAAGGAAAATCATTCACTCCTAAATAATACCCCTTAAATTTGGCCTTAAATTTGGAGTGGGAAAATTTATACTCTCAATGATAAGCTGTTTAAATGATTCTTGTACAAGTAACAACAAGTGTCTTATGGAAAGAATTATAAAAGCCTAAAAAGACTATTTAAATATCTGGAATAAAGTTTCCATTTCTCTATCACAAGTTAACATTTCAGTCTAAAATGTGTAGGGACATTGGGCATTGAAAGAGAATGAAGTGTCAGCAATTCTGGGTCTAATTTTTTGAATGAACTGTCTGCTATGTGAAAGATGTTGAGTCATAGGAGGTCAGCTGATGCTGAGGCAATCAATGCAATTGTCATTATCAATGGGTGAGTCGAGGCTGACGACAGTAGCATGACAGCCTGGAAACATAAAACCCATTCACTACGGAAGTGAGAATCTCTGCATATGCACAAACTGCTTTGTACATTAGACCACTATTCTCCCAACTCTGTAAACATAATCACCTGCAGTTGCAGACTCTAAACTTTTTGTCCTTGATGATAATGCTTGAAGCAGAAATGACATGAGCAGATTTTCAAAAGATGTTTTAGGAGGAAAATGTAAAGCCACAAAGAGCTTAAGGAGAAGGTTTTAATTCTCCAAAGAATGAGCAGCGATTTATACTTACCAGAGCACTGGTTTTAATCAAGTAGTTTTCTTTTGGAACTGCATTTACCTCCATATGACATTTTTTAAAACCTCATTATTAGCATGCGATAAGTTTCAAATCTTATATTATCCTTAATTAAAGTTGTAAGGTAAACCATTTCTTTGGAGTACATTCTGTTATATGAAATTGCATAACATTTTTTCTTGATATTTCAGATTCAATTGAAGGAGAAGAAATGATTATACAAATAGTAAAAAAGAAAAAAGAACAAGACAAAATTAAAATAGAAGGAGAGTAAATTTGTCCTTTTAGTTATGTTCATGACTTTGGGATACTAATATATTTGTGGTAAAATACACTTGAAATTAATTTTAAAGTATTACTAAGATACTATTTCTAAATGCAAACTTACTGTCTTTTTCTAATTGTCACAACAGAGAAACCAGTTCATTAATTCCCGCAATATTTCAGATGTACAATCAGAAGTTTAAAAGAATTAATCTTTATATGACCACGTATAGCCACAACCAAGAAAATTTCCCTTAATGGCTTAATGGTTTTATATTTCATGTTTATCCTTCATATTCAAATGTTTTGTATTGCATATAGAAGACAGTAAACAGTTCTTCATATACTGAGCTACTTGCCTAAGGACAGGTTTTTGTATTAGGGTCTGTGATACTCAAAATTAAATGTTTCCATGGTTTTCTCTCACATCATTAAAATTCTTCACTAAGCAAAGTAGCACTTTACAGGTATCATGGATGGTCAGCAGAATTTCATTGTACTAAAGAAAATGGATTAAGAAAAGAAATCACAGTTTTCATAACACACCAGGAAAGAAGTAAGGGCCTCCAGGTTTGCAGTAGAATAAATGAGAACTTTTTCTTAAGTGACAGTGGGTGACATCTTTAATTCCTAAATTTCACCTCCAGGAACCTCTCCGGAGACACTGACTCACTGTGAAGGGCAGGTATCATGGCTCTTCATTTCTTTAAACAAAGGCAATAGTGGCCCATTCCACATATGATATTAGTAACTCTTTCCTTTACAAGTGGAAACTGGATGGTCTGGACAACTTGATCAAAAAGCATCTATCTATCAACATTATTTTGAAGTTTGGCATAAATAGGCATAGATAGGAATAAAGGGATGAGGCAGTAAAATTCAATTTTTAGTCAGCTTCACATCAGTTCATACGGATGCTAAATGTGAGTTCTTCTCAGGAATAATTAGATTACTATGCATTCATATTCATGAAGCAATTTTTTTTTTTATGATTGGAGATGAGAATGTCTATCATTAACTCAATTCTCCACTCTGCCTTACAATCTGGCAGTTGCCTGCCAGGCCAAGAAGATGAGTTCCCTCAAAGAAGAAGATGTATAGAATGGAGACCATTTCAAAGTTTGTCCCTGTGGAGTCAGAGATATTCTAATCCTCCTAATTTCCAGGTGGCTGCTCTAGAAGACTTTATCAAAGACTTTATTTATCCACAGTGAAAAATAAACACAGAATTAAAGTTAAAGGTAGAGAAAAGAAAGTTATTTCTAACCTCACAGCTAGAAACTTCAGAATCCTTTCATCCTGCCTCATATTTTGCAGATGAAGAATCTGAGCTCAGTTGATTGAGAAACTCCCCTAGGTAATTATTGGCAGAGCTGACCATATAAATATCCTGACTCCCACTTTTGCATGCTCCTCTGAAAAACACTGTCTTCTTTGAAACAAAGGGATATTTCATAACAACAACAGAATGTGTTTAAGAAACTATCATTTGTACTGAATCCAAAATTCCTTGTGAGTCTAACAACCTTTAATTTAGACCTGCATGTCTATTGGAGCTAGTCTCTTAAATATAAAATAAGAAAACAATTTACCTGAAAGGAAACAGAGTTGCTGCTTTACTGGATTACCAAGATGGATTTTCTGGACACATAAACATTTGCAATCAAGGAGTCTCATTTGTAACCAAAAACTGGTACCAGATCAAATAGCTTCATATTAACCAAGAGAATTTCCACTTATCTTAATCATACACTTAAGGCTATATAACAGAAAAAGTATGAAAAAGTGGCTAATACGCAAAAAAAGATAATTTATTGTTTCATTGACCCAGAAGTGCCAATGTAAATAGCTAAAAATAATATTTGAAAAATCTAAGTCATGCATAAAGAAATCATGCCACTTGAGTAGCTGAAATCAGCTTTAGCTGCTAGGACTTAGTATTAGGAAATTTTTTATAAGAAAAGTGATATCTCAACTTGTAATTTCCAATTGCAAATAAAATACTACAGCTGGAAAAATATACATATTGGAATTCATAAAATTCCCATGAAAACAAGAAAGGAAGTATCATTGCTTGAAATCAATGTGGAAAAGACATTAGGTACTGTCATAATCTAAACTGAAGCCTGATATCTTTACCCTACTATTAATGTGGAAATAGTGACTTAACAGGTTAAAAACAATTGCATAAGAGCAGTTTTCAGCTTGTAAAATACTAGAGGCTAAGCAACCAAAAGAAGCATTAAAAATAAAAAAAATATAATGTTAGCACTATTAAGTAGATGGCATTTATATAATCGTTCTTTACAAATATGAAAAAGGAAGTCATACTTTAAAACAATTATCAAGAGAAAGTAAATGTCTCTTTGAATAATAAGAACTTCTCAATATTTAATATATAGTGATTAGACCCATGATTGCCTAACCATAAAATACTTGTACTACATTCTTAGGTGATACAGGATGGAAACTTGAGTGAAAGAGCAATTAATTATTTTCTCAATAACTCCTACTTTTTGTGCATCTGCTTCTTAGGAATCCAGTGAAAAATTGTTTTTTAACATTTACAAAAATACCTTGAATTCTCTGACAGAAAAGGACACCACAAAGGAAAGATTAGTAGCTTATGAATAAGTGAATATTGCCCAATAAACCTCTTCATGAACATCCCCAAACAAGGAAAGAAATAAGAAAAGAAAACCACATATCTTGGATGACCTCTTTAGTAAACCTCAAAGAGTCAATGAGAAGGAAAATCTGAGAGGCTGGGGATGTTATAAAAATTGAGTCATGTACCTGACTTTCAATTGTAAGAATGTTTTTCCTTAATCTCTCTGGTAAAAGCCATTTATTTATATTTTATACGAGTGCCTTATTTTTTGCATATTATTTCCATATTCCATTTTCTTCTATTGTCCTTCTAGTCAGCAATCTATAGATTAGTTACAATAACTCTCAATTTTGTATTATTTTGCTAAAATTTTTCAACTTTATTTCCATTTTAGTAAAAGAAAGTATCGATGTGAGTTTGCTTTTTTCTTTTTTCCATGAAATCATATTTCACTGTGTTGGTAAAATTGGTGAACAGAAAGTACCTCTGGCTCTGTGGGTAGGATTAGAGGATTTAGTCCCTCACAAGGGCCATATGGGAAGGAATACCACCTTTGTGTTATAATCCAACAAGCTATCTCCTCCACAAGTCTGCAAATTCTATAAAGAAACTCATTTTACTTCTTTTTGTTTGGGTTGGGAGATACTCAAGGAATGTTTATTGAGCATCTTTATTTATGTTTATTTGAATACTTTATTTTCCAAAGCCAATGTATACTCATATGGCTCTGATTATTTGGCTATTAAGAGCCATGTGTTCGACAGCAAATGCTCTTGTTAGATAACTACCTAATTTTTCCCAAGAATTCTCTTTTCCACACATGATTTGTGAAGAATTAGCAGCCAATATACCTGCTTGTTTGTTAAGATGCATTTATACACCTCCAACCTACTCAACCAAATAATTTTGGTTCCCATTTTTGTTGCAAGAGAAGCCTAAAGACCTTCTTTACTCAGGAAGGAGATGAGGGGAACACTACTGGGAAAATTATTCCTCCTGAAGAAGCAGAATCGGCCTTTTTCTAGGAAGCAGAGCATTTCCCTTTTCTATCGGTTTACCAGTTGGTATGGATAAGTAACATATTCCAATGGGAAGAAGCCAAGAAACCTGAGTCTAAACAATGTAAACAGATAACTAAGCATGCACAAAAGTAAGCTTGGGGTTTATTTATCTCAGAAGCCACTTGTCAGTTGCTGTATTTTATAGTTTCTGCCAATATTCAGAATGTTTATGCAGAAAGATGCCCTTCTACCAGCCTCATCTTAAGAGCAAAATTGCATGACTGCTTTTGCATCTACCTATAGATATATCCAGTAAATTTAAAATAGGTTTAGATTTTATTTGATATAGACTATATCTTTTAACTGAATATTTGACATGATCCATTTTAAAGCAAATAACATTTCATTCTGAAATTCTGTATAAATATGAGAAACAAATGTTGGCAGTAAAGCTAATAGAGTACTTAATAATGACATATAATTGAAGATGAGTCTGTTGTGTTGATAAGATCTTATATTGAAAACGAGTAAAGGCTAGAATCTATGTTGCCAAGGTTGAGTCAAACTGGGAGCCTAAAGGTAATTTCCTTTCAGAGAAATATTCAAATTTGTAGTCTGGAGTCTGAAGGACCTGAGTGAAAAGTAATCCAGCCCCTGGCAAATCGTTTTAAGATGTCAATTGCAATTAACAAGTTTTGCTATCTGGAAAAAGTAAATAATGCCTACCTAAAAGGAGTGTTACAAAAATGAAGTGGCATTAAAGTAGGAAGTGGGTTACCAAAAAAAAAAAAAAGCATTCGTCAAAAATACTTAGAGTATTATTTATCTCTCTCCTTCCTATATCCCTTCCTTCTTTATTTCATAAAAGCAAAAATCAATTAAAAATCTCTTTTGCTTACTATGTTGAGGACCATGGCTTTGGGGAGCTATAAGTTGTCTGGTTATCTAAGTTCTTAGACCTTTCTTGCTTGACTGGGTAAACCAATGTTTGAGTAGAGTATGCATGTTTGGGTGTGTTATGAGGATAGGGTGTAGGACAGTACTTTTAAGAACCTCCTTTTCTCTCCTGCATTATTAATTTTCCTGCCTAGTGGATCAGCTTACAGACATTTTGTTTTTTCTCCCATCTTAAAACTATAAGTCTTTTGACCTCACTTCTCACTCCAGCTACTGCCCAGTTCCAAGTTCCACTTAATTAGGCAGCTCTTCCTCCAGAGATTTGTCTCTTCTCACTCTAATTTCTCTACTCCTGAACTCAAACTAATCCTGACATTATACCCACCATTCCACTTGGATTTCTTTCATGGAGGTCACTGATGATTATTAATATGCAATCCAATGGTGTCTGGTATCTTCACCTTTTGACTTAGTTGTTCATTCCCTTTTCCTTGAAACAAGGTCTTCCCTCGACTCCTAGGATACACATAGTCCTGATTTTCCACCCACTTATTGGATGCTCTTCTCAGCTTCTCAGATAGCCTCTCTTCATCTCCTTCACCTCCTACAGGTTCCAAGTCCCACATCTCTGTTGTTGATCCAGGTGTTCAACACCATTGGTGATCCTGTTGAACCTTAGCATTAAATATCATGATCAAACTTTCAATTCCAAATTTACCCATACCAAATGCCTCTCTTGATCTCTAGAGCTTTGCATATCCAACTTTCTTCTTCTCATTCTCACTCAGCATCTCCACTTAGATGACAAGTAAGTCTCACTTAACATATATGAAATCTAATTCTTGGTCTACCCATAAAACCTTGCCTCTCTGTAGTTTTTACTATCTCAGTGAAAGGAATACTGATGGTTAGAAAGGGTAAAAGCACTTGTCCATCTCAACATAGTGAATGGCAGAGTTGAACTGTCATTCTTCACAACTATTAGCAAATTCAAATCACCCTCAAACTTAGTGAAAATATTAATTTTCCAGGACGCTTCTTTGAAGGGTGTCATGCAGAAGAAATTAGGTGGAGTTGAGAATCTGTTTTTTGTTTTGTTTTGTTTTGTTTTTTTAACTAGAGCTCCAGTCAATTCTTTTTATAAGTCTGAAAAAGACTACCCTAATTATTCTGCCTCTCAGTCACACATTTTGATATTATAAATTGACAATGACAAAGAAAATTGCTGCTCTATAGAGTACTCCCCACTGCACCTGACCTTGCCAATCAAGATGAATGCCTTTGGCAATCGTATCATGCTACACAACAGACTGCCACAGATGTGCCTGTGTGTTGTGTTTACATTTTATTTTTTAAATATATTAACAGCAGTAAACTAGTTCTTCAGGTGCATTCCATTCCCTCTTATTAGGTCTTTACTAATGAGGTGCTGAAAATTATAACTAAAAAGAAAGAAAAAGTTCTAAGTCACTTAAAGATTTATCAGAAGTCTATAGTGTGCAAGTGTTTCCCTGTTGTACACAATTTCTTGACTCTCCCATCTGGCACCTGTAGTGACCTGAGTGACCATCCAGAAAGAAGATGATGAGAGGTGTGTGGCCCTCACACTGAATCAGTTTCCTTACTGAGAAGACAAAAATAGAATTTGGGAAAATAGCACAAGTAAGTGTATGAACAAAAGGTCCTAGTTATAAAAATATATAATTGCATAAAAACATAGTTAAAATAATGGTCACAGAAGAAAGCAATTTGTTAAATCCAAAAGAACACAAATTGTTGAGCTGACTATTCAGGAGTAAATTCTACTTCTCCTTTGGTAAAACCTCAGAACCTTCACTGACAAGGAATGTCACTGTAATAAGATGTACTTATGGAAAACATTCTGAGACTGATGGATGTGGACAGACTCTGGGGTTTAAATGGAGTTGATCATAAGGAAGAACTCAGATAACAAGCAGGGTTTCCACTTGCACCTCCACAGGTGCATCATGATGACTTGCACTCTAATTTCTTGAGGAAGAAATCAATTTAAGCTTGTTTTGCTCTTTGTCTTTAGGCATACGATCTGACTCTGGATAGCAATTAAAGGCACTAATGAGATAGATCATAAAACATTTCTCCTGTTAATAATCATGCGGCCCACTGACAATTCAACAAACTAACATTTTAATATGTTCTAATCAAAGATCTACACACACACACACACACACACACACACACAATTCATGATTTGGAGAGGTGGTTTTTATTCTTCATATTATGATTTCATTACAAACTACATTTGTCAGTCTCTTGAACAACAGGATACAAAAATGAGGTTCCTTTAGTAGTTATCTAGGTTACCCAACCCTTTGGCCTTGATTTGGAATTTGACAGGCTGCCGGTTTCTCAATTCCCATTGGTAAAGAGAAAAAAAAAAAAAAATCACAAATGACTTCCCAGGTAACTGAGAAGAGTTTCTAACAAAGAACTTCAAGGAGTTTCAACACTTATATTTACATGGGCTCTAATTGGTGCATAGCACTTAGTTAAGCCCAAGGATTCGATTTCAAAAGAGCAATAATTGTAGGAGTGAGCTGTGATCTTCATCTTTGTAAAGGCCCACATGGGTTGAAAATTCTCATAGTCTCAAACACTTTTATACAAGTACTAGAAATACTACTGTTTTAAGAAGAATTGGGAGTGTTAGTAAGAATTATAAAAGAATAGAATTCAAAATAAAGAAAAAAATGTCTTTATAAAATTTGGTTGTAGCATTACGGGACCCCATGCAAATATATAAAATGTAACAAGCATAATAAGAAAAGACATTGGTACTGAATAAACAGAGAAAGCTTTTCTGAAAACTGAAGAATAAACAAAATCAATGATTAATAATTAAAGATATTTATTAACAACAATGAAAAAAATTAGCCTTTGCATTCTTCTGTTTAATTCATACTTATTCAATACCTACTATGTGTACCTGCTGGAAAACAGCTGTGCCTTGGAGAAGTTTAAATTCTAATCTTAATGAAATTTATCTGAAAGGACTTATTCCAGAATCTTAAAAAAATACTTTACAATTTGCTAATAAATAGTTTCTACTCTCAGCTATTTGTATCCTAAGGACATGAGCTCATTGATATGTAACACTTTGTTAAGATTCACTTGCTAAGATTCTTTTTTAGACAAGAGTAAAGACAAGCAGAAAATATGACAGGGAAGAGAGAGAAGTATAATTTATATATTGGGATGGAATGGATGGTGTGAAGGGGGAGTTGGAGGTTCTGCCCAGAAAAAGCACAATGCACATGACTTCCTTGGTTCCCAATATGTGCAGCAGTGACATCTAGGAAATAATACATGTAATAGATGGATTTCTTACTAGATAGAAATATAAATTATGGAGTCAGACTCCCTGCATCTGAATTCTAGCTTTACTAAGAATTTATATAGCCTGTGTTATTTAAACCCTGTCTCTCAGTTCCTTTATATGCAAAATAGCAATAGATTGTAAAAATCCTTCTCTCTCCCTGTACCCATGCCCCTTGTAGCTTTCCTGTTTATTGACATTCTCCTTGACTATAAAATGGCCTTAAGATTCCTTTGGCCAAAAGAACTTACTGGAAGTGACACTAAGTTCCAGGCCTAGGCACCAAGAGGCATTGCTCTCTTTTACCCTATCCCAGGCCCTTGCCTTTCTTACAGGAACATGATGCTTCTTTCATGGGGACAGGGAATCATTTAGACCATAATCAGTGAGTTAGCTTAGTGGTTTCAACAAAAGTCCCAGAAATATAGCAGAGTTGAGCAAAGATTAGCAAATATGCTTATTTGACTCACATTCGACAGAAGACACACTGGCCTGACTTACATCAGAACTACCCAGTTTACTTATAGACCAGTGAGTAATATTAAGTGATCATAGTCTGAAGCTACTAAATTTTAGGATGATTTCTTATGCAGCAAAAGATACTCATACACAGGGTGAAGATTAAATATAATGGCACTATGTAAATACTATCATTTAAAATATGATTTTACAATTGAGGCAATTTGTCTAACTATATATAAATCAAAGCCTGGTAGCCTGCTTGCCAGTTTTGTGTGCTGGTGAGGGATAATGGCACAGAGGCTATGTACATGATATCCAGCCCTGTAGGTTCAGAT
This sequence comes from Callospermophilus lateralis, assembly GCF_048772815.1. Taxonomy (NCBI): domain Eukaryota; kingdom Metazoa; phylum Chordata; class Mammalia; order Rodentia; family Sciuridae; genus Callospermophilus; species Callospermophilus lateralis. The sequence goes on along the minus strand of NC_135310.1, from coordinate 79,725,044 downwards.
CTCTAGAGTCCCCTAACTTCTCTACATGATTTGCATCAGAGTAGAACGCTTGTCTAAATAGCTCCAAATTCACTCACTAATTGGCTAAGAAATTAAAAATATACTAAATGAAGAAATAGAAAGCCAACTACTTGATCATCATCTTTACTCATGATTCTTCTTTTCTATTAGTCTGGTTACTATCTTGACTCCTATAGTCCTCAAAAAGTAGCATCTCAAAGCAAGCAATTCAGATGTAAAGCTGAGAACTAATCTGATGAATAAATTTTCTAACACACAGTAGTCCTATTGAGGTATTCTCCTGGTCTGCTCAAGCCAGCAGCATAGAGACAACCACTGTTCTTCACCAGATGGTCATGGTACTCCTTCATATTTTATTAAGTCATATCACTTTTAATAGCTCCTTGAGCTGTGTCACATTTTCTTGTGCTTTGTCTCAATACAAACCTTACTCCCAATCTACATGTCCTTTTTCAATGTGCTGTAATTCAGGAAAGTGGTTTTGTGCTCATACATGAGATGAATTGTGAATATCCTGCCAAGTCAATTTTATGAATTTCAATATGAGTCTCTTGTCTTTGCTTTATTAAATTAGTTCTTGGGAATTTTAAGACCTTTTACAGAGGATCCAAATGCCCTTTGGTAACCACCACCCACATCTTTTTTTTTTATGATGTTGCTTCTTTTAGCTAATGTTTTCTTTTGTAAGTATGAATTTAATTGCAAAGAACACTGGTATTCTCTCTCTGTCCTTCCTACCCTCCCTGTCTCTGTCTCCAATTATAAGTGAATTTGAGGTATAGTTTCTATTTTTCTACCTCAGTGTACATGCTAAATGAAATTTGACATCCAAATAAAGGTTTGACTTAACTGCAATATTATAAAAAACAAGAAAAATTATCTAGTTCTTTAAAAAATCAATGATGTCAGTCATCATTTGAATGTACACAGCAACGGCTGTTTCACTTTGTACTAGATTCTATCATCCTCAAAGTCTAGAGTACCGCAAGTCATTACACACATAAAATATATTCTGCCAAAATAATAATGTATTTGGAGATTTATAGATATAACACAAGAAAACAAATTTCTGGAGTAAGCATTGCAAATATTTGTATCACTGGAAGACAATTTTCTCTATTAATGTTTTCATGGATTTGAAATGTTTGATGAGATTTAAAAGTCTCATCAAATTTATTAACTAACATGTTTCTCACTCTGGAATCCACGTGGTTAGATTGCATTGAGACAAGTTATTTCACCTACTGATAAGGCAATAAATTCATGTAAAAATTCACAAGACAGCCTTTCATGGGTTGGTAAATAAACTGGAAAGGTAGGGGAGTGGGCTTTTCTTTATGTTTAAATGACAAGTTGGTTTTCTCTGAGCTGCTCACCTGCACTGGGTTCTCTCTCTCTCTCTCTCTCTCTCTCTCTCTCTCTCTCTCTCTCTCACACACACACACACACACACACACACACAGTCACACACAGTCACCATGTAGCTTTACCCTATCTACAATTCCTTAGTACTCATGAAACACTATGACCTTCTTTAAAGTATTTTTAGAAAGCCATGGGAAAGTGACTTTCAACTGGCTCTACTGACCCCACATTCATGAATAATTAATTCCTAGACTCTTGTCAAACAGCTGGTCCCAGGAGTAGGCCAGGAAGAGTTTATGCAGGAATTTCTTCTGCCTGGAATGAGGGTAGGAGAATTGAGGGAGAAAGCATCAAACACCAAAGAACCTTGAACCTAGATCTAGGAGAGATTTTAAAGGATAAAGCCTGATCTTTTTCTTTTATATTCTCCACTCTGAGGATCCCGTTAAAACCTAAATCACACAAAATCTTCAAATGCCCTCTTTTCTCACTCAGAGTAGAAAGCAAAGTCTTTCAATGACCTACAAGGCCCGATGCTGCTGCCCTCCCCCTCCTTCTCCACCTTTGTCCTCATCTTCTGTGACTTTCTCACACTGATTTCCTTCCTGCCATATTGACCGCCTTTCAAACACATACTCCCACTGCATGCATGATGTTTGTGTAAGCTATTCTCTCTACCTGGAACCCACCCCTCCCCATTTCCACCAGGCTCCCTTCTCAGTGAGATCTTACCCTCACCACTGTGATGGGAGCTTTTTAAAAAGCCCACTGCCTGCATGCCCTATCCTCTGTCCCCTTTCAGTTTTATTTTATTTCTGCACTGCATTCATCTTCTTCTAATATAACTTATTATGTTTGTTTGTTGGTGCTCACCTCTTCCCATCAGAATTCCCACTTTATGTGCTCTATTTCTGTCTTTCACTGTCATGTTTCCAAGGCCAATAATGCTGCCTGGCATGGTGGAACTTAGCATCTACTGAATAAATGAGTAAATGACTGATGCTCAAAGTAGTTAATGATTTACACAAAGTCACCCCTTAGATCAGCAGCAGAGCGGTACTAAACACAAACTTAAATCCCCTTTACACAAATTAAACAACATAGTGCTAGCATGTTAAAAATTTATTAATATAATACAGATACCAATCTGAAACATAAGCCTACTGACATTTATGTTGATATTTATTACTAAAAAATTATCTTTTAATCTCCTGACCACCCTATTAAATGTAAATTAGAATCTCTATTTTACAAATTGTAGACCTAATGGTCAAAGTGACTAAAAGATTAGGTTTAAATGGAAAGAGATCTAAAAAATTAGGTTTAAATGGAAAGAGATCTATTAAAGATGGTCATTTGCCCTCTAGATTTTGCAAAACGTTGCATCACAGAATTCTCAATTCATAGCTGTCTTTGTACCAAAATTTTAAAATGTGCCCACAACTTTTCAGATAAATTCTTAGGACACCAAGCAAATGTCCATTAGTACCAGTTTAATCTGGATTTCATCCTTTATTTGACTTTAAGCTTTTATGAACATAAACAATAGTAGTATAACAGTAAAATTATACTCTTTCTACATATTTTATGTAGGTTTATGCATATGTGTGTTTTTGTGTTTAACTTTGTTTTATTTCAATTTGAGAGAATTTACTATTATTAAAGAAACCAGGCCTAATTAAATAAATCCAATCATCCACAAAGGCCTGTAGATTAAAAGTAAAAAACAAATAAAAAATGAAAAGAACCTCAGTGGATATCAAGCTAAAAGAAAGAAAAAGTGCTGCAATTTTAAAGAATTATTTGCTGGGGAAAGTGCAAAAGTTATCCCAAGAAATTCTAATAATGTTTAATACTACCTGCTAGCTGTTAAGATTGTTCTCTCATGCAAACTATCCTTCTGCCAATTCAAAGGCCTAGGAAAGAAAAACTTACTAGCCTTCATCTGCCTTAATCATGTATAGTCAAGAGGGTTGGGTAAAGAATTTCACTGAGTTCAGTATGCAGGTCTCAAAGGGAGCAGAGTATGTAGAGCAATGAATTCATGGAATTACAAATTACCCCTATGACAATCCCAGGAGCCATGACTTTTTTCTTCCCAGTGTTTAGTATCAGTATAGCTTATTCTTCACACAGCTGAGGAATGATGGAGAGAAGGCTCCCACAAAACTTGCATAGAGCACTGCCTAATGAGTCTCCCATTACTGTCACTTGCCCACCAATTTTACTGGACATCCAGGTTTAGAATTTCATTCAGCTTGGTTAAGAAGGCCCCAGTGCACAAGATGAGTTACTTCCTGGGGAAGACCACCATACAAGCACATATATAGAAAAAGAGGGGCTAAGCCTCATCATCAAATTCTATCCAATAACTAACGAAGTTAGTAATTAAAACAAAAGAAAATTTGATTAATTACAGTGAACTTTAACTGAGAGTATTATCAAAAGGAAATATGTCTTTGTTATATACTCTAGGAATGTGACATGTTCGGCTTGGGAAATTTTATTTTTTCCAGTCAGTAAACTACTAAAAGGCGTATGGGTTAGTTATTGGCATATCTTTCTTAAAACCACTCCAACGAAGCAAATATAAACATCCAGTATGTTTGCTTAGTCTAGCTTTTATGTATACTTGTAAGATACTCATAAGCATGTAAAGATATAAAATATAAGAGATTTGATAACTCTAAAAATTAGAAAATCTGGGTCTTAAGATATACCCAAGATACCTGTTATGGTCTGATAGTTTGACCTAATCACCCTGAAATTGATATGCTGATATCTTAACTCCCATACTGGTGACATTATGACGTGGGACCTTTAGGAGTTATTAAGTCATGGATCAAGAGCCCTGCAAGAGGCTTTATACAAGAGGCCCCAGAAAACTGCCTTGCCCCTTCTTGCATGTGCAGATACAGGAAGAAGGTGCCTACTATGAAGATCATGTCCTCATTAGATACAGGAGCTATAGGCTCCTTGATTGTGGACTTCCCAGACTTTAGAACTGTGACAAATAAGTGTATATGGTTTATGAGCCAAAATGTATATGGATTATAGTTTTATTTTTATTACAGCATCCCAGATGGAACAAGATATTATTTTAAGTGAATTTCCTTTCTACCATGGCTAGATAGAATATTCTTTTGAAAGCTAGGTAAAATTTTCTCCCATTGCTAAATATTTAACAATAAGATCACAACTAAAAAATACACAGAAGTGAAACATAAGTAAACTGATTTACAAAAAGAAGCAGATTCTGGAGTCTTTTCTACCTATGATGCATTTACCACAAAGACATCTAGTTTTAAGTTTAAGAAAATTTACCTGGAACAAGAAAGTGTATTACAATGCAGAGCAAACACTGATGATACAACAATAGTCTTTATCAAAATTTTAAAAAGTTAGTTGACTCTAGAAAAGAGCCCCAAGGAGAATGTTTACTAATGTAGTAATTAGGAAATATAATTGTACAACAAATTACTTGCAAATAAAGCAGTACTAAAATTAACTTCTATGGTCTTAAACCATACATGCATGAGTTGTAGAAAAATATGTAGAATCTATAAACTTTCAAAACAGAGAGGTTTTTTTTTTTTTTTAGTTTGTTAGAACATTGAAAAATCATTAACAAAATGAAAAAAAAACAGAATGAAAAGAAGGAAGGAAGAAAAGAAGGAGGGAGGAAGGAAGGAAAGAAGGAATGGAGGGAGAAATGGAGGAAAGGAGGAAGCAATAAAGAAAAGGTTTAAAAAATAAAGGAAAGAAAATTCATGGGATCTTAGGCTTCAAGTTCAACACTTCTATCTTCAGTGCCTTAAGGTATTGCCATATTTAAGTCGCTCTGTGGAAAAGAAGAATCATCTGGCAATCATTACATAAAATTATTGAACAACCAGTCCTGAAACTGTTGCAATGTCATTTAATAAATTTTTATTTTTACACAGTTTTCCCCAAAAACTAGTCAAAATTAAGCTCCCAATTAACCTTGATAGAGGTGAATAGCAAGGCTTTTTTTTTTTTTTTTAATTTAAGAGTTTAAAAGGCAGAAGCTCTATTTTAAGGGTCTGAGTATAAGGACCCTATACATTCCCATTTTCAAAGTATTAAAATACACAGAACGTATGTCATGGAATTTAAACTTGGTGACAGTATATAAAGGATGGAATCAAAGCTTTTATAGAATGTCTTCTGCTGCTACTTTAGCATCCCAGTTATGGGCATCACCACCATGCGGTTAAAGTGTATGGTAGAGAGTTCTGGCAACAGAAGGTTGATTTATTAATCTACTCAACCTCTGCTGTGTCAAAATTGAATAATCTCAATAAATTATACATACTTTGCAGCATATTTTTCCACACTTTCATCATCTTTGCGGCTTTTCTCTGAATAATTTCCAAGTGTATTTCATTCCTCTCAGGCCTATCAGTTTTAACTTAGTTGAAAAAATGTCAAAGAAGACTGTTGTTAAGCTTTTAGAATATATTCAAGAATAGATCTATTCTTAAATTCATGACTTAAATGAAAGCTACATAACCTAAAACATGTAGTTCTACCAGGTTACCAAAAGTGAATTCCTTTACTAGTGTTTCATTCCTTCTAGAAATGTTTCACCTAAAATAAATTTGTTAAATTTACTTTTCTTATCTGAACTGTTTGGGGAAGTATAAAGAAACCAATTTTGAATGTTCTTTTACAGTAATTAACTTATGAATAGTGAAAGCAAATGTTTTTTATTAGAACACACATCTATTATTAATATGACCTTTTGTTAAAATGTGTATATATCTGTACCAGTATATATACATACTACTTTTGTGACCTATGGAGAAAGGTAAACTCTTTTTAAAAAATAATACATACACTATTACACCATTTTGACATTGATAATATTTTGGTGGTAGGATCCTTTGTCTCTTCTTGCTCTCAAGCCTAAGTAGGAGGAGGAATCTGGTTTCTGTGCCCCCATTTAGCAGAATAACACTTAAGAGTGTTGTTTTTAATGTTTTATCTATCCCTACCTACAGATGGAGTGGGAGGAAAGAAAGGAAGGAAAACCAAAAATCAGCTCAGTCTGGAGACCATACAGACCAGCTGTTTCTCAGATTTACATCCACCATAAAGCTTAACACCCATTTAGTTAAACGGCTCCCAGCCCTACCACTGGCCTCTTCCACTGCCCTCAACCAGGGATACTTTAAGCAAAGTGTATACATATTAATATTTGTTAGCAAGTTCTTTGACACACCCTTCATCAATAAGATGCATTCACAATGTGATTTACTTCTAAATAAAAGAATGTAGCTGAAATGATTGTGTGTAACTTCTTAGACCAGATATGGAAAGGTCATGGGGCCTCTCTCCCTTGGGACATGTACCTTGAAAACCCATACCTGTCATGTAATAAGTCCCACTGCTCTGAAGCTGCAATTCTGGAGAAATAATGTGAAAAGACCACAGAGAGAAAGTGGGACATTCAGAGATACCCCAACCATTTTTTGTTTCCAAGTGTTCAAATTTTCCCAGACAACATCAGCATCGTGGCCAGTCTTGGGAGTTAGGGGCCCACAGGCTCTGGTCCAACTGTGAAACCACTGATGGAGCACAAGCAAGTTGTTCCTGCCTAGCCCTGCCCAAGGTATAGCAGTGTGAGAAAATTAAACATTAATGTTACTGATTTGAAGTATAGTTTGCATAGAGAAACACAGAGCTTATCTTTACCCATAAAAACCCTCAAGCTTTATGTAGAAAATGGCTAAATCAACAGACTCTACACTATTTTGATCACAACCCATAATAAATCTTTATTTACTTATTTGTTAATTTAATACATATGTGACTACATAAATATATCATGTGCAAATACACACTTTTAAAAGGATGAAGTAAAATTAAAATTTTAATATTTTCTCCTTATTCTGAAAAGGCTATCATGTTCATCCAACTTTGAAAACTTTGGGGGTTAACATGTGAATTGTTTAGGTAATGGCTCTGAAGTTCTAGGTGATTAGACAGCCTACTAATTAGGGACAGATGAAAAATGCCTAAGTTGCAGGAAGCATGTTATATATACAATATTTATGAACATCAATTTGGCAAATATCAGCAGCATTAAGAATGGAAGGAGGTCTTAGGAATTTTAATTAAAGATCTCTCAACTCTGATGTCAACTATGTGAGTAATTTATTATAAATATCAGTTAAAAGACAGAGATTCATGGAGCATTATTCTTTTTAATAAGTTCATCAGGGTTACAGGAAATCCTATAATAAACCCTACCCTAGTCACTCATATACAGTGATGCTTTCTAAAAATAGATGGTGTGGCACAGGATTTGGATCACCATATCACAAAGACTGTATGGGTTGATGGTTACATCTGGATTGAGCTTGATGTCTCCCACCTCTGGGCAGTGTATCCACAACTACTAACTCTTAAAACATCATTCTCCATGGCAGTTAAGTGGGAATAATTATGGCATCTAAGGTTGTTATGATGATTAAATTAAGTATGGGACACTCAAAGCACTGTGTCTGGCCAGTAATGAGAGTTTTTAAAATATTAGCTTTGTTATTGCTATTCTAGAAATTATTAAAATTTAAAAGTGTAAAATTAATTTTAAAATTCTGTCTTACCTATACTTTTGATTAAGATTAAGGCAGAAAACTAGCCCAGTCTCAAATACTTACTCAGTCCCAATCCCTCAATCCTATACCCCAGTCCATCCTCAAAGTACTTACAATACAGTAAATGAAGTACAGAGAAACGAAATTACTTTTCCAACATGACAAAGCTTATTAATGATAATGCCTATAACAGAACTATAGAACTAGATGCATAACAGAAATATGAGTGTACTTCAGAGTAAGAAGATGTGGAATAAACACCTTGGTGCTCTGGAGCAGTGCAAATAAAAAAAAATGTGTTTAACATTGTTTGTTATACAAATGCAAAGTAGTTACATTTTTAAAAGTCATATTAAAAACATTAGTATTTTTCAAATTATTTTGGTGACACATGAGATTTGAAGAATAATTTGGTGAATCACAACTAGCAATTTATAAGAAATAAATAGGATAGAACATAACATATTGAGAAATAATCTTCATCTGTAGTAGTAAGATCCAAATGGCTTAGTGAAGTTTTTACAAAACACTGCACGTATAATCACATAAAAATATTTTCCCACTGTTTGAAAGTCACCATACCACTAGTCCCCAATCTTCCAAATACCTCAAAATCACCTACAGAATTTTCTAGACATGTAAGATATACAAGGAGAACAGCTTCTATAAAAAGGTCCACAGACATGCTTATACATGGAAAATCAAAACCTTTGGCACAGCACCACTTCATGACATATAAAAGAGCAAAATAGAGGTATACATCCATCTGTCATCCATGGGTAAGTTAACAATCTTATTTCTCTTACACTGAAAAGATTTGACCAGAAAACTTCACATGCTGAGGAATTCTTCAAACATGCACTGAAAACTCCCAGATTCTTGATGAAATCACCAACCAAAAGGGGGCAGAAGTTGATCAATGAGTCCCTTAAAAACTTTGCACCACTCTCTAGAGAGCAGTGTTGGCTAATCATGGGTGAAACTACCACTGATCTACTCTTATTTCATCATCTGCAATTCATAGTCTGAAAATGTGCTGCCAGGTGTCTGTCACTCATTCATTCATTGTTTCCTGAGCACCTACTGAATGTGAAGGCCTATATTAGAAGCTGGGGATGCAGTGGTAAGCAAAATGCTCTTGTCTCTGGAACTGCGTAAGCTGCTCCATTCAAGGCCAGGTGACAACAAATGTCATGCATCACTTGAAGTACTGATTCTTTAAAGTTTTCATATCTGGTTCAGTATGGTAGTACACTCCAGTAGTCCCAGCTACTCAGGAGATTGAGGGGAAGTATCCCTTTAGCTCAGGACTCAAGACCAATCTGGCCACAACAGAGAAGGTATTAGTTGATTTTATAGGCTGAGGAAACACAAATTCAAAGAGGATAAGCACTTTGTTCAGTATTAACTAAGTAGTAGATAGTGGGACTAGGAATTGAATATGAAAGGTTGACCTCCAAATATGGTCTGTTTCCACCATGTGGTCCTGCTGTTGCTGACCCTTCCCATTATTCCTAAACCAATGATGGCTTGAGATGAGGAACAGAGGATGAGGATCCAGGTGTCATTATTCCACAAGATCTACTCTGCTTTCAGTGCCTCTGTCTCATTGCATTAAAGAAAACACAACCTTCTTCAGGTATTTCAATCATAAAGGGTTTAAAAGAAGAAAGATACTTGGAAAACATTTGGAATAGCTGAAGGAGGAAAAGTGAGAGGGCCCTGTTGTACTCTTTGTTATAAACTCACACTGCCATTACCACAATCCAGAGACCCAAAAGCTACTGCTTTCACCCATATGTACATATGCAGGTGCTTACAAGTGACACCACAGTGTCATAAAAAGGGCTTCTCGCCAGTCTCACACAAATGCCTCCTATTGAACAAATTTGAATTGCAGCAGAGCTTAATTGAGGTAAGTCTGGTAAAGGTAGTTCTTTGCTTCCCAACCACTGGGATAGAGAGGAGAAAGGTCAGAAAACATGTCGGATGCCAAGGAACAATATTCAACACTATTTTGTGACCAATATATCCTATGTTGCTTCTGTCCTGCCCCAAATTTTCTATGCCTTTTTTCAAAATCAATTTATCTTCTTGGCAATAACCCATCAATAATCTCTTCCTTATCTCCAGGAACAGTATTGCACTGTAGGAACCATACCTTAATCACCTTCTTCCTGTCCTTCTGTTTTATTAAGATTTTTTTTTTTTCCTGCTGTGATGAAAGGACCGAACCAAAACAACTGTAGAGGAGGAAAGGTGTTTTTAGGGACTCATGATTTCAGAGGCCTCAATCCATAGACAGCAGGCTCCATTCCTTGGGGCTGGAGGTGAGGCAGGACAACATAGTGAAAGAGTGTGGCAGAGGGAACCAGCTGACATGATGATCAGGAAGCAGAGAGAAAGGTCTCCACTTGCCAGATAAAATTATATGCCCCAAAGTCACACCCCTGACCCCCACCTCCTCCAGTCACACCCTACCACTTCAGTTACCACTCAGTTAATCTCTTTCAAGACTCTCATAACCCAATCATTCCTCCTCTGAACCTTCTTGCATTGTCTCACAAGTGAGATTCTGGGGGACACCTCACATCCAAATCATAGCAACTTCTTAGCACCCCACCTAATGCTAGGTTGTGACTCTATTTTTGGAACTGAATGAAGCATCACCCTATAGAATATGAAACACATGTTCTTGCATAACCACTAAGAGGCCAGATGAAGCAATTGGAAATTATGGGAAAGGTAATTCCCCACAGAATGCATATTGACCAATAGAAAAAAGGAGGCAAGGAGAAAACTAGAAGATAATTATCTTTTCTTTCTCTCCCCTATATGCTACTCTAGGGTACAGTATTTCCTTGCAAGCCCTATGGAAAATTCCTTCCTGCTTCTTGGACAAGCCTGCTGAATCACCTGTCATATTGCTTTGGGGCATCTTATGATGCAGTAGCCATCAAAGAAACACACTGTGTTGCAATGAATGACATCTGTTACTTGCCTCAAATTACTATGATTTAATCTGGCAAATAACTCATTAGAATCATAACCACTGCTTCAGGCTCTGCTTTCTAGGGAACCCAGGTCAAAGGCTATAGAATTGGCATTATCAGCACTTGTAAAGTAGGAGTCCTAAGTGGAGCTATGCTTCATAAATCCTTTGCAAAAATTATAGATGTTCATGCCTCATTCAAGGCCAACCAAATGAAAATTGCTAAGGATGGGCATCTCAACATGCATGTTTCCACAGTAAACATTGTGAAAGTTCATCAACTAACACAAATACAGAATTGGAATCCAAGTCCACATATCCAGTCCCCCATTTCAGCCCTTCAACAACCATGAACTAACTATCTACCAAGTGCCAAAGAATCTTATTGATATTGTGTATTTGAGAAACACTTATGACATCATTAAGCAAAAAAAAAAAAAATCACAAACTAGGAGGAAAATACTGAGGAACTTGTTTGGTATAGCAAAACTAAACAGGTGTGATCAACACACAGCACAAGAAGACTAATGAACATTTTAGAAGCTATACAAATTCATTCAGAATTTTTAAAGAGGTTAGTATGTCTCATTACACTCTTTACCTTTCCTTTCAGACATTCTCTTTGAAAGAAAAGTCAAAAAAAGATTCAAAAGCAGCCAGCTGTGTAACATACATTGTCAGTAAGACGTGATACAGGCCAGGCTAATTGATCACTTTTCAAGGTTTAAGTGACTCATTCTTTATAATATGACATAACTGAAAACATCTTTGACAACACTGAAGTCGTTTATTGAATTTTAAATGCCAACTGAAAATTTAAATCATGCTTATTTTTCATAAGGTAATCCACTCACAATAGGCAATTCATGTGATCCCATCATGCAAGAAAAGCTCTGATGCTCTTCTGAACCTTCCACGGCTGTGCTGACGCACCTGCCTTTTGGACAGGTGGTTGATAGGAGTTAGGTTGTTGAAGACACCATTTGTCTTATGTGTTTTAGATAGAAATAGACTCTCCGTGTTTATTCACTCAATGTTCTAAAGGCCTTTATGCCTCCGATATAAGCTCAGGCTCTCCAGGACTCATTTTTTTTACCTTAAAATTGAGATAATCATAATTCCATTTTTAAACCTGATTTTCAGGATTGTATTGATGATTAAATGGAAAAATTACTATTTTATAAAACGAAATGCTGTGAACATGTACTACTTCTGCTAATACATTATATAGAAAACCTGCCATCAGGAGATACTGGTCATATCTTTTTCTTAAGTTTTGTACTACCTCCTGTTCTTATGTATAAAGGATTGATAGAAATGGAAGTACTGACAATTCATAGCCACATATGAGGGCAGGGGGTGGTTAACCAAGTCAGAATAGTACAGCAAAAATGTGCAGTTCAAGACTTACTCTGGAGTCTTACCTCTTCCTTATAGCTGGAGAGGCCAAATTCCATCCTTTTTAGCCTTCATTCTCTATTCAGTCAAATGGGGAAAATAATGATTACTACTATGGTATTTAGTGACTTAAAAGGATGGTGTAGATGTCCAGGGAGATACCAGAACCTGTAAGACAAAATTTGTGTCTTCAAAGAGCTGAAAGCTACCACTTAATTGAAGAATACCTTTAAATAGTCACATTGTCAATAAACACAGATGTTTTTTTTTTTTTTATTTTGTGAAGATCAGGGATCCAAACTTATCCAAAAAGATTAAGAGGCTCCACGTTCCCGCCGGAGTAGCAAGTTTTAGAGAAATTGCTACTTATGGATTATACAAATTGAAGACCAGAGGAGACACTGGAATGCCTGTTCACCTGGACCACATATATGTGGCAGCCCAAGACTTTGTGGTGGGAGCAATTACTCTGGGTGTTGGCTTTTCATGTAATGGGAATTCTTGGCAAAACCTAAACCCTAGAAGAACAGATGTTGGCTTACATATTGAGGGTACATGTTTGTGTCGAAAATAAGTCATTCAAGTTGGTTCAGATGATAAAATGGTATTGAATGAATACTGGCTTGCTTTCTTGCTTGTTTGATTTGTCTAGTGAACAAATTATTAGTGACTACTTCACTAACTAGGTAATTCAAGGGAGTAAAAATAAGTGCCACCTAAATACACTTAAATGTTCACCTTTTTCAAATCCTTATGATGAATTTAAGAAGCTAGCAGGCAAATGCAAAAGTAGTACCAGTTTGCTGCAGAATATCACAGGTTTTTAATGTTGTTAGCAGTCCTATGTACCCCAGTTAGGGTTTTTTTTTTTTTTTTCTGCCTACATTGTGAACTTGTTTGAATACTTCAGATTTTGCTGTTGTTTGACTTTTGAACTTTTGAAATATTTGGAATATAACTTCAAAAGTTTTCCACAAGTGAATGTGTGTGTATGTATGTTTATACCAAATCTAGAAGGCTCATGACAGACCTGCATAGAAGTATTTAATTCAGAATCACAAATGTAAACATGTGAATAACTTAATTATTGTTTCCAATTTATCAAATTATATTTTTGCTGCTATTTTTTAAGATAAAGTTAATATCATCTTGAAATACAAATATTTATTTTAAGTGCTAATACAATGGTTAATGAAGGACACTTTTAAAATATATGCACTATATTTATTTTCTTTGAAAGAAATGTAAATGTTAAACGAAATAAATTATCTATAATAGAAATGATTAATGGTTTATGAGAAAGCTAGTTTAGTCAAACATTATATACAAACTTTGATACTACAGAATTATTACACTTGTAAAATTCTCTTGTCTGCACTGAAGTTACATTCCATGGTGATTACATGCCAAATGTATTGTTATTAAGGTAAACGAACACACATATGCTTACATGCGAGCACACACACACACACACACACACACGCATGCACGCACACGCACGCACACAGGGATGGTGTATATAAAGTGTTAAACATAGTGACCCAAATAAGAACTCAGCAAAAGTCTGATCATTTCCCCATTTTTCAAGGTGGCCTGAAAAGATCACAGTGAGGGAATTTTAACTAATTTCTCAAGGAGTCAGAATTCTGGTGTTCTATTACATTAACAAAAATAAAATAGAGTGGGGTGCTTTAGGAAATGACAAGCTGGTATCTTCTATCCTCTTTGTTGTAGATTTCCTCAAGCAACTCTTGAAATCTTATGTTAGTACCCTGAAATCTGCTTTTTTTTAATGATAGCAACATACCACAAAATATTCAATACTTTTGTGAAATATGTCACATTGTTTCACTTTTCTTGATCAACCTCCCTGCTAACCTCCCTTCTCATGAGAATCACTATCAGCTATCTAGGTTAGAACTTTGGACAAGATTCAGGAAATTCACAATAATTTTAATAAATGTGGTAGAAAGAATTAAAGTTTATGACTAATAATTAAATGAGCTTTTTGTAGATGCTACATATCTATGAAGCATAGGATCCTTACTGTGCCAGATATCTAACTCATCCAGTAATTTTTAAATGGCACCTATAATTAAAAGCTTTTGTGTGTGTGTGTGATCACATGCAATAACATAATAGGCACAGGGTCTGACAAGAGGGCAACATTCTGAAGTGGGGCCACTCCTGAAAAACTAACAATAAATAGTCACAACAGATATAATACCCCAGGACAAGACTATGCCCTATATGGCTTGACCAGCTAAGGATGCCAGTGAAAATGCTGATTTTTGCATTTTAGAAGAGATGATGGATAGATTGACCTTTCTACATTTGCTAACCTCAAATTGCAGAGAGCATTTCTTGCCTAATAGCTTCAAACCTTACTCAAAATAGGACCAACCTCAGTCTTTGTGCTCTTTCTTCTTAAATTTCTCTGAGTGATGTAGGTAGCAGATGATTAAAAGGAGAGAAAGGGCAGGGAAGCGGGGAACTACCGAGGACAACTGTACTCCTTCAACTTACCAAGTTTCCAGGTCTGGATTGGAACAGTACTAGAAGACCCATGGGCGCTGGAAGATATGCTTTTTGTTTCTCTTTTCCCTAAGCACCATGCCACATGAGATGTTATCAGCCCAGGCTGGCCCACCGTCCTCAACTTCTCAAGCTCAAGAAACAGGAAGAGACAATAGTTCATTCTTTCAAACATTACTTCCGTAAACATTGCCACTGTGAACATCTCTTTGTTATTGTTCAGTTCTATGAATTGGATAAGATAGGAATTTCTCTGCCTGGATTCTGTACTCTCAATGAGCAAGCAATCTCTGAGATCCTTCTCTTATATGTAGCAGTATTCCTGATATCTCTTCACTCTTTTTTACATCTCGATTGACACTTCACCAGTTAGATCTTCTACTTCACCTCTCACCTAGAATAAAATGGCATTCCTTCATCTAGTGACTCACCAAAACTTAACAAACACCTTCTGTGTAACAGAGGCTATTTCAAACACTAAGTATCCAGTAGTCAATAGGACATAGTTGTTATCTTTGTGGAGTTTCACTCATGGTGACAAATAAACCATTAACTAAGAATTCAATTTATAAAGCAATTGTAGTGACAAGTGTAATAACAACATGTATTTAAATCATCAGGGTAAGGGATTAAGGACTATTAAGTAAAATATTGGAGACAACTTTAAGTAGGATGGGGAGAAATATCTTTGAGGGAGTAACATTTTATCACTAACAAAAAATTAAAGCTGGAGATCAAAAGATCTGGAGGAAGAACTCTCCAAGAAGGTGGAGCAATCACTATGAAGTGGGAAGGAGCTTGGTCACATTGGAATTGATTTGGCCAATTTCTTCATTACACTGCTGCTTTGTATTGTATCTGTCCATATGCCTGTGTTCCTTTTCAATCACAGCTACTACTAAAATAAGCCAGTTTCTGTGTAGCTCTGTAAGCCTTCACATAGTTTCCAGCCGATGGCATGAGAAATGGAGGACTGAATGTTCTGATGATGGCGAAGGCTGTGGATTCCGCCTACCGTGCAGTACAGGTGAGTGCACAGACAACCAGAGTGACAGACACAAATCCTCTTTTAGTCAGGTCTGCAACCTGACTAAAGAAATAACCCAGATTAAAAACACAACTACTTTTGCACAAATTGGGAGGGGGTTGGATTCTGGGGTGGTTTCAGGCATATAAAGCAGCTGAGAAAGGAACTTTCACAATTGTGGAAAAGGCCGCAAAGACTAAGTTGTACTAACTTCAAGATGACAGTTAACCAGCACTGGTTACATAAGAAACATTTAAGGGAATTTAATGTGCTGCGGCAAACAGGGTTATAAGGCAATAAAATTCCAAGGTGCATTCTAGTTAAGTCCTAAAGATTTCTGCAGCAGTTTTGAAAACAAAATGCAGTGCCCAGAGACTCAGGGAGAATTTTTGCTTCTGTCAGCCAAAACATCCAAACATCTAACCTTATCTTTTGCTATGAGTCCAGCAAAGAGCCAGAACATTTTTACATAGGGGCTACCTATTGGGAACTGGATGTCTGTGAGGTCCCAAGAAGGCACATTTCAAGGGCTATTACCCTCATGCTGTTTCTCCATTAGTCCACAGGGTTCTTTATGGTGCCCCATGCAGAGTTAAGCCTGGTGAGTAATTAACCCCAAGGTAGCTGGAAAAATTCATTTTCAGCAAGCAAGTCCTACTTGCAAGTGGAACCTAACCTTCTAGAGGGTAATAGAACAGACCTTTCACTTCTTTTTTCTTTCTCCCCTCCCCACCTTTAACTGACAAATAAAACTTGCATACATTCAAGAAGTACAATGGGATATTTTGATATGTCTACATTGTAAAATAATTATCACAATCAAGCTTAATTAATATGTCTATGACCTCACTTTTCTTTTTCTTTTTGTATGTGGGTTTGGTGAGAATACTTAAGATCTATTATCTTAGTAAATTTCAGATATATAATACATTAACTATAATCTCCAGGTTGTACATTAGGTCTCAAAAACTTATTTATCTTATGTGAAAGGCAGGTTGGTCAAAGGGTACAAACTTGCCTTTTGCTTCTTTTAGTCTCATCTCAGGACTAACACAAGGCTAAGCATATAAAAGGCATTCTTGGAATATTTAATAAATGAACCATGTTTTGAAGCATTGCTGTCATGGATATTCTAAGTCAATGTAAGATTTACCTAAAAGATAGGCATTAACAAATTAAAAACGCTCTTTTGTGCTGTATTTCACGAGCCTAAATATGTTTTAAGATTGCTTGGTAAAATAAAATACAGGACTCCAGTTAAATTTGACTTTCAGATAAATAGAGATAATTTTTTAGTATAAGTGTGTACTAAATATTGCATGAAATATACTTTTCAAAATTACTATTTTCTGAAATCAATTTAGATTAAATAATATATTTTTTGTTTCCTAATTTAGCAACTTTAACTCAACCTTTATGCCCTGAACCTGATTGAATTTGTTTCTCTTCTTTTCTCTGATGATTGAACTCAATAATGGTATTAAACTGCTTTGATAGTTTACTTATCCCCAGTTAAAATGAAAAACATATAAACTATGATCTCCTTGATCTTTTTCAAAGAGATATGGAAAAAGCACAGAGCATATATAATTCTGGATTAACACAGAGAACAGTCTTATCCACAGTTCCTGGTGAAGCTCATTATATTGAATTTTGCTCAAAGAAGAAAAATTAAAAGAATAGGATTTCAAGTGGTTTCTAATGACATGACCAGATGATGCCACAAAATCTTGGCATTACTGATAAGTACACACTGTGCTGGAAAATCAATAGTTTCTGAAGGGGATCTTGGAGAGAATTTTCCATTATTGACATTAGAAACAACTTAGCCCCATACTCGTAAATTCCTGGAGCTAAGGGTGCTCCACATCCCTGAGCAAGAAGGCCTGGTTCTCATCCTGGTTTCATAAACTGCTGAGCTGGAATTATTGCTTTTGAAAATTACTAAGGTTATCTACTTGTACAAACTGTGTTTTTAACTATTACAAATGCCAGTGATTAAGTTGGGGAAGTAATATGAAGTACTTGTTTCCCTCCAATTCAAGAAAGTCTGTTTGCAGAAAGATAACCATAGGTAGGCAGATAAATTATGAATTATATTAAATAATAATTCCCTGGAACTCTCCACTAAATATTAAACATTTTTAGTGTTAAAAAAATGTATTATCGCTCACTTGCAAATAATTCCCTAACAACTTTTGAGTGCTAATTCCTTCTGTTCTACAGAAAAACATGATCAATGAAACTTATCTGTCCTCTTGGTTCCTTTTCTCTAAAACATGGAGTTAAAGATTCTCTAAAACTTTTGAGTACATTACACTCTGTGATCTCCTCATGTTTTTAAGTCCAAAGATATTATAAACAAAATTCACTATTAATTTTACAAATGAAGTAATCCCCTAGAAATAGCAGAAAGTGTCACTCTTCATTTTTCAATAAATCTTTTCTTTGAGGATAATTTTAGATTTACAGAAAAAAAAAAATGTGAAAATCATGCCCATATACCCCATACTTAGTTTGTCCTGTTGGTGACATCTACAATAGTATGGTACATTTACCACAACTAATGAACCATATTGAAACATTTTATTTCATAACTCTTTATTCAGATTTCCTTAGGTTTTACCTGATGCCCTTTGCTGTTCCACATGCTTCTCTGGGATACCACATTGCACTTAGTTATCATGTCTGGTTAGGCTCTTTTTGTCTGTGGCAGTTTTCAGAATCTCCTTGTAATGATTTAAGAAATACTGATCTGGTATGTCAGAGAATCCCCCCTGGTTGAAGTCTGTGTCAAGCGCTGTTCTTGTCCCATCATAATAAGGGTACAAACTATCACCATGATTTACCACTATTGATGTTGACCTTAATCACCTGGCTTAGGTAGTCTTAGTTGGGTCACTCCACTTGATACATTACTCTTTTCTCCCGGTTTCCATACTGTGCTCTTTGGAAGGGTCCCAATGCAGAGACCACACAAAAACACTTGGGGAGTTAACCTCCACCTCCTTGAGGGGGCAGTATCTACATAGATTATTTGGGATTCTACACAAGAAATTTGTCTCTTTCCTCTTTTCACCTCTTTATTCATTCAATCATTTATTTATTCTAATGTGGATGTGTGGACGTTTTATACTCTGAGTTATAATCCAATACTAGTTATTTGTTTTGTTGCTCAAATTGCTCTAGCTTTGTCCATTGGAACTATTTTGGTTCACTCCTGTATCTCTTTGACATGCTCCCCTTCCATTATTGCTTTCTGAAACTAAAAAAAAATTCTCCAGGTTCCTCTTGTATGTGTATTTACTTCTCCAGCTCTAGATTTAGATTCAGCCACTTATCTAAGGAGTCCTGGTTACTGTATTGGAGAATATCATTAGAAACTAAGAGCTAGGTCCTGCTAAGCGAAAGCCATTGTGACATTAATCCACTTCTCTCTCCCCTTTCCTACCTGAATATATTAGCCCAATGACCAAAGTATATTCATATCACTGATGTCAAACTCAGTTCCTAGGAGGAAATCATAGTTTAGGTTCAGAAGTATTTGATGGCCTTAATAATACCTATCCTTCTTTATATTTAAAGACTATGATTTTAATTTCCTTTGTTTTTGTTTTTTGGGTATAAATTTTGTGCTTTATTTTTTTTTTCTTACTAAAGAGCCTAAATGTTTAGGGAATGAGGTTCCTAAGAAAGGAGGGTGGATTATTTCTTTCCAGGCTTAGTTGGGTGCAGCCTGGTAATTCAACTTGAAATGGCAGGGTGTATCTAAGTCTAGGAGGAGTTTAATATATACTATCCTTATTCAACCCTTGTTTAAAATGAATTATGTGATGACCAAAGACATGTGAAGGACTCGCTGTAAAAGAATGGAGAGGTTGCAACAAAGGAAGAAGAAAATGACAAATACCATTATCAAACCAAATAACTACCTTGTATTTTTATGATGCATGTGAGAAGGAAACTTGTTTTTAATACCAGGAGTGTCTCTTTCACAGATGTCAAAGCATGCTTTCTATCTAACGTCAAGGCTTTAAATGTTTTTAAAACCACAAATGTGCCCTATAGTAGCCTAGGCTTACCAAACTCTCAAGCTCCTAGTGTTGACAAAGTCTGCAAAATTAGACAAAAAAAAAAAAAAAAAAAAAAAACTGGAAGTAATAGTTAATGCATACCCCCTGGCAAGGTGAAGAGGTGAGATTATATTAAATGCTAGTCAAAACAGTGAAGCCTGGGGCTGGGATTGTGGCTCAGCTGTAGAGTGCTCTCGCCTAGCACATGGGAGGCCCTGGGTTCAATCCTCAGCACCACATAAAAATAAATAAAATAAAGATACTGTGTCCAGTTATAACCAAAAAATAAATATTAAAAAAAGAATGAAACCTTAGCATCCAGAGAGTGCACACACAGGAGTGCACACATGCACACACACATGCACATATAAGGTAAACTACATTAAGTCCTTTGATTGTTTTTCCTTCTCTGGAACTTCCCCTTCCAATTCCTGGCTACCAGTACTTATTGCCTTCCCCTCAAACACTCCCATAACACAATAGTGTCTCAAACAAATAACATATAAATCACAGTGATGGAATCATAGCCCTTGGGTTCAGCATGAAAACCAAAGCCTACTCAAAGTTACTAGAGCCCTGAAGTTCAAAAGACATGGTCTCTATGACACTGAAAACCAGCTGTCTTCTGGGTCATTTCACACTGCTAAGTTCTTACACAGGCAAAAATGTTTGTCACCTGTTGGCAAGATTATTATGGAATTAATTGATTAGTCAGATAGGCTGGCTTAAAGCTGGTTTCACTGTAATCCAATGAGAATATTGCTGAAGGTTAGTCTACATGTACTGCCTTATGCTTTCTAATGGACATGGACATGGACATGGTTTGGGATTCTGAGGACATCATTTTTAGCCAGCACAAACACAAAGACAGCAGACACAAATCAATAGAAAAAAATAACTTCTTTTTATTTACAAAAAAAAATCCAAATATTGGATGCTGTAAACAAAATTCACAATCTGTTCCCTCTAGCACTGATTCAAACATGTCAGTTTTTAAAAGTCCATTTTCCAACAACTCCTTTTCTGCCTGTGACACACTATAGTCAAAATATTCCAAAAGAGTGACCCAAGGTGCAGCTTGCTGTAGTAGGGTGCCTCAGAGTTAGGCATGGCTGTAGAGAAGTTGGAGGGAGAGACAGCCAATGGGCAGAGCCTCCTCCGTTCTGCAAAGCTTCGCAGCGACTCTCACTAAGTTACCCAGACATCTTCCCACTTTGTACTTTTACCATTTTCTTTGTTATCAAGCCATTATTATAACAAAATATTACAGAAATTCTTTCTTAGCATTGAAAAGGCTATGCTAAAAGAAATGTTAAAAGAAAGATTATATTCAAATAGGTGCTATATATGAAATCATTTTTTTTTTGGCTTTTTGATTTCATCGAACACACTTCATCTTCAACAATAACAAAAAAGCTTATTTTTGACAGCTGCTGACAGCTTTCAACATAATACACTTCATTTACAAAATAGTTCACAATATTTATTTAACAAGTATTGTATTGAAAACAACTTTATGCACAGTAAAGCAACCAACGATAAGCAAACAGAAAGGGGCAGTAAAAACAGCTGTGTTCACTTTTCATTTCATTTCCTTCTTGGTTTGGATTACAGATTACAGAGAGTCTTCCATCTTGCATTTTTTGGAACCACATTAAAACAGTCCACCCAATACCAAAGTGAGTAGATACTTGATCCCATTTCTGAAAGGGAAAAGTCCATCTTGGTGTAAGTGTTCTTGAAGCAGTTGGATTAACTGAAGTAACTTTTCAAAAGGGCACTGTCACAGGTAAATGTTCTCTGACGTGCCAGATTGGACAGGTGAAAAGAGCCCCCAAAAGATAAAAACTTCTTCCAGTTTCAAAGTAACAGCACACTAGGCCAGATAAACAAAAGCAAACAATATCACAGGCGCTAATCAGGAGTTGAGAGCTGTTCTTTTTTCTGACCTATACACACAGCTTGCTTTCATCAGACATTCAAAGTTTTTAAGCCACACATCCACAAAGACAGACATATATTCCACTGTATGCTGAACTACATATGCACAGGACTATAGTACATACAAAATAGAAATAAATTATATGTCTTAAAGTAACTGCTGAAAGTTGTCTTGAGTATAGCTTCATCTATCCGAATGCCAGGTGCTGGCACTTCCAACTATGCTACCAACTCTGAAGTAAGCAAGAAAATAATATAAATATTTGAGAAAATAAATGAAAAGTGTATTATCAAATAAGGCTCCTCCAAACAAAAATCTGTGTCATAGATTAACAGCAGTTTGCTGCTATAGTAGAGCCAGAGATTTCCAGACTCTTCAAAATAGTAGACAACTCATGTGTCAAGAGTTAGGATGAGAAGAAAGCAGATCACCAGTTGCTCCTCTGTACTAAGCATTCCCTTTATTTTCTTTTAGAAAACTTAAAAACACCTAAGCAGACAGAGCTCTGGTTTATGACAAATGAGTGCCAGGCTTAATCTGCAAACTGAATAATATCCCTGGGACTTTGCAATTAATTTTTCAAACCCAGGGCTGGAAATGAAGGAGACTGAGCCATCATGGGGAAGGAAGAGTTCCCTAGAAAACAGCGAGTGGCAGTGCAGAGGCTCTGATAGAATTCACAGGGAAACTGCTATAGCCAAACCACCAGGTTCCTGTTAAGGCGTCAAAGAAAGATGCATAAAAGGTAGTCCAGACAGGTTTACCTGGATTAACCTAGCATTGAGCTGAGCATCTAAGAGATGCCCAGACAACAAACAGGCAGACAAGCAAAATTACACTGCCAACAGGCGGATGCTATTTTCTTCCTTGGTCCCTCTTTAACTGATGACAAAAATCTTCTGGTTAGGTCCAAAAAGGAATGATCATAGTAAGCATTCATCTATTAGGGCAGATGGGGATTATATGGTGGTTTCACAACACAAAGGGAAAGTTTTTATGTGTTATTTTTGTTTTAACAAATGTATTTTCAGAGACCAGTGTTTAGAGGAGAAGGAGAAGGGGCAGTTTTAGGATTAGCTGTCATCAAACTGAAACAGTAATGACAGTTCATTTCACAAAAGTATAAATGGTCTCTTGGAAAAGAGAAAATAAAGTTGGGTATGACTTAATGCAAAGTAATTTAATTGTAAGTACAGTACTAAATATTTAGATGCAGTGTGACAACCAGATCAAAGATGCTTCATATTGGCATAAATTTATAAAATGTTATATATAATATATATCTCATATATAAACTTTATGCAATTGTGCAAATATTCTTTAAAAATGGTCATTTCACATTTAGTAAATTCTAGTGG
Source organism: Callospermophilus lateralis (assembly GCF_048772815.1). Taxonomy (NCBI): domain Eukaryota; kingdom Metazoa; phylum Chordata; class Mammalia; order Rodentia; family Sciuridae; genus Callospermophilus; species Callospermophilus lateralis. Next base: position 79,701,710 of record NC_135310.1, on the reverse strand, counting down.
TACAGAAATGCAGAATGCATTTATTTAAGTTCATTTAAATATTAATAAGTAGCATTCAGATCACCAGAAATTATTTTTAGGGATTTAAGTAGCCTATCACTGATCCATAATCCATGATATTATACACCATGGAGGAACACAATTATTTAAAAAAAAAAAAATGGGTTCAAACTGTCAACATGGCAGTTAATTTTTTTTTTAAAAAAAAAGGGTGTTCTGCCAAACAAATACACTCCCATATTGGGGATTCTTTGGCTCACAAAAAAAAAAAAAAAGAAAAAAAGAAAAAAAAAAAAGAAACAAGCAAACAAATAAACAAAAAAAAACTCACTAAAAATGTATTACCTCCACTCTTCCTATCAAATATATTACTTGTTTCCTCCTTTCAATTGCTTTAATTCTTTTAGATGTGGGTTTTAATTCATCATTGCAATATGCCCACTTCTCATGTCATTCTATTGAAAATATAAAAGCACACAGTATTTAAACATTTCCTATTTGATACATTGTTCTAGATCATAATCAAAGTAGTGCATATATATGTACATGTCATATGTACATATATACACACATAATATACACACATACCTAAGATAATATCACACCAACAATGCAGCTATTTGCCAAGAAAAATAGGGCATTTCCTCCACTATTCACAAGCTTATATGTTGTTTTATTTTCTTGAGTCCCTGATAAAATAAAATTAATCATTAAACCATAAAATAATTTTCCACTTCAAATTTTCAGAAAGCAACAGGCACTTTGATGAATATTGGTGTGTAACAAATATAGTAACTCTTTATATATTTTACTATATCTCTTCTACTAGGGTATTTTTAATCTGTTAATCTTTGGTCCTTGAGCACATTTTCTTTGCTACAGCTGTTTTTGCTTGCATTTTCACATTTTAAAAATGCGAGTTATGCACGCAGCTGGAATTAATGGATTGTGTCATCATAAGTTCTGCTGTTTGTTATGAGAACTGCACCAACCTACTACTGTTCACTTGGAGCAAGCAGTTTCTGTTAGCACAAAAGGATCATTCCACAGAAAGCACTTACTAAGAGCTTCAGATAGTAATCCCAACATGAGAGCTTCCCTTCCTGTACAGTTACTAACTGAACTCCTGAACTGATAAACAAGGTGGGATAAGACTTTTTATTCCTCTAAATTTTCCCTTTTGTGAATTCTGCCTTAAAAGTTTCTTTACCACTTTTTATCTCCTATGGCAAAGCTATGGGAGCAGTTGTTGCAAACCCATATTGTCATCAAGCATTTTTTTCCCTTGTTATCTTAGAAGGACCTGTTGTTTTTAATGACAGGTCTCTTGTTTCAAGATAGAATCCAGTTGGGTAGAAGGAAAAGGGGAGAATTAAGGAGGAAAACTTTTTAGAGATCATGCTCCCATACCAAAGAAAAGATCCATGAGCTTTGCCAAGCTTAAAACCAGGAACATATCATCACTGCACAAAACACATCCCAAATTAGGACTGGGTCACTCCTTTTTTTTTTTTTTTTTTCCTCCCCCCCCCCGCCCAATCTGGTCTGAAATGGCTCCCCTCCTCCAAGACATTTTTAAATGATTCTTAATTGCAGGGTAGCCAAGTGGAGTATGTCTGTTGCTGGCATGTGAATACTGGCTGAACTTGTGCAATGTAGTAATTGCTAAAGTTAGCATCTGCTACATAGGGGGCCGGCTGGTAATAGCAAGTGACATTAGCCACATTAGGGATGACATTTTGGTCAGCTAGCACCCGGATAGCCAGCATGGTGATAAGGTTTAAAGTCTGTCTTCTTTCATGTCCCATCAGGCACACGGTACTCTCATTCACCACTCCATGAAGGGTCATGAGATAGTCATACTTGCGGTCTTCTAAACCCACAAAGTGGTTCTGCAAATAGGACTCCAGTTTTCTCTGCTGCTCTCCAATGTCTGAGAAATCGATGAAGAACCTGGAACACATATACCTCTGGAGGGTCTTGATCTCATCAGAGGCAGGCCTAAAGCCCCTCACTAAGAGGTTGCAGTACTTAAGCAGACCTCCCCCTCTGATTTCTTCTGGGTTCCTGGTGGCAATGATCTTGTTACAAAGGTGATCAAAGGCTTCATGGAAATCACCATAGACGCTCTCACCAATTATTGTGGGGTGAAATGTTTCAGTCATTGGGTTCTCTGAACATTCATAAAAGAGAAGAAGAGAGTCTAATTTGATTTGAAAAGAATCTACACTGAATTCAAACTGCCTCCGAAGGGAATCCACAAATTTCAGTTCCACATTTTTGCCACTGTTGTTTGACAGGGATATAAGACTCCATCGGTCAGAGTCATTGCACACTTTAACCATTTTCTGCACATAAGCTTCCTACAATTTAAAAGATAAAACAAGATGAGCAAACCTTGAAAAAAAAAAACAATAAATAAATACATCCTCTCTCCACAGCTGAGAATTATTTTGTTCTCTCCCTTTTGTTTTGTCAAGTTTCAGCAAAACACTACCTGTAGGCTTAAACAGTCTTCTGAAAACAGGAAAAAAAAATCCATTTAACGAGTAGTTTAACTGTCTGGGAAAGAGAGGAGAAGTAATAGTTTGAGGCTTTTGGCAGACGTAGCAGAGTACTAAAGGTTCTGTTGTCATGTCTGACTTTTGAAAATGGTCTAATAGGCACAACATTCACACAGTAGCCACATAATATTAAAAAGACACAGAAAGGTATACAGTGATGTAGGTCTGCCTCTTACCCTTGTCCCCAGGCACCCAGTTCCCCTCCCCTGAGGCAGTCAGTGTTATCAGTAACTGGTATGTCCCTCCAGAGGAACTGCAGAGTTACAATCAAATATGAACTAAATTGTCCTCCGACAATTTCAACTAATAGAAAATGTGACTCGAACCACTGTGTGGTAGTGGGGATTGCCATTATACTCTTAAAATGTGAATCAATGCGGAGAATCAACAAATATAACTTTAACACATGGAGTCAGCTGAATGCAGCAACGAAATCTATTCATATTTTCCAATACAATAAAAAAACCCATTGACTCAGTTCTGCTTCAGGCTGCTATTTTCCCAAAGATTAGATTATAAAATGACTGAAAAAATATTATTTACACTACACTGTTTCATTCCTCCCTTTTTCAGAATCTACTGTAGATAAGACTCCAGCAAGGAAAGCCAAGAGTTAAACCATAAGAAGGAAGCGAAAGGGGGGGGGGGGGTGCATAGGAGGAAGCGGCAGAGAGTTGTGGCGCTGAAGCTACAAGTAAACTAAAACACTTAATATCATCTATGCACCTTAGTTCACTCATTGAGAAAATAATAAATAGAAATAGCGCTCCCAAACGCATGACAACCCCGGATACTTGACTTTTAACCATACTCCCCCTGCCCTAGGCTCCCCACCGAAACCTGGCTGGGCTCCGCGGGGGTCAGGACCTAAGCCCGTCTCCAGTGGCTTTACCTTGAGCGTGAGTGGTGTGATCTTCTCCTTGTTCACCCCTTCGGGTAAGAAGTCCAACAGGCAGTCTAGCACGACGTCCTTCACAGTCTGAAACTCCTCTTCCCCACGCAGGTCAGCGCAGAAGATGAGGTCCAGGTCCTTGTAGCCCAGGCCGCTGTCCTGGTGCAGGACGTGACTGGCGGCCGAGCCATTGAGGCGCACATCGCGGACGCCTATGCACTTCTCCGTCAGACGCCGCCGCACCACCTTCACGATCAGACTCGGCTGCAACTCGAGCGTGGGGAAGTTGCCGCGCCCGTGGATCGGGATGGTCTCGCTCAGGATGCCGTCCAGCCGCTGCACTTGCTCCCAGTTCAGCACGTTACAGTGAGCAGTGGAGCTTTCACAATAGTCCAAGCAGTGCCCACCGAAGCTGCTGCTGCCGCCGCCGCCAAAGTCACCGCCGCTAAAGTCGCCACCCAGGGGGATGTATGGGCCGCTGGCCAGCTCGTCCTCGGCCATAGCAAAGTACCCTTCGCCCTCCGCCATGTAGTGTCCGCCGAACGCCACTTGGCCCTGGTCAATCCTAAAAGAAAAGAATGGGGGGAAAGTATGGTAAGGACGTGGACCATCGGAGAGCAAAGGCTCATACAGCAAAGAGCGCGCCCCCTCCCCGAATCGCCTCCGGCCCTGGGGTTCCACAGTCTCTTCCTCCCCCAGCCCTGGTCATTCCCAGCCGCGCGCCGCGTCCCGCAGAGCAGCCCCGCACCAAAAGTATCTCTGATGCATCTGGAAAGTGCAAGCGAGAGTCCCGTCTGTGTCACCTGGAGGCGGCCGCCCCTTCTAGGAGCGCAGCGAAGGAGGAACCGCGAGGCGGCAATACTTCCAGGAGCTGCGAGTGCGCTCCCTGCAAAGGCTAGCGACTTCGTCTTTCCCAGACCCAGCTGCCCGCACTGACCACTCCCGCCCCTCGCCCCCACCCGCGCCTCGGTCACTCCCGCTGAGTGGTCCCGGAGGTGGCGGCTTCTGCTGCCACCGCACACGCTCCCGTCTCTGGAGCTATAGCAGTTGTGCGGGGGAAATGTCTTCAGTACTTTTTTTATACCGGGCTTCTCTGTGCTTCCGGGGCCCTAGCACGGCGCGCTCGCCACACCCTCCTCATCTGCATAAGGTGCCGCCCTCTACCACCACCCCCACCACCACCCGGTACTGGGCGTACAGTCAACCTCTGCTAGGCGATGCGGACAGACGACCTAGAGCGCGGGCCGCTAGTCGTGTGTATGTGCAGATGCGTGTGTCTGCACAGATGTGCGCACACGCATATACACACGTCTATATTTGTAATTTATGTACGCCCCGCTCGAACCTTCCCCTGGAGAACTTAAAATGCCCATAAGCGGCCATCAACAGTGCATAAGGACTAAAATCACGCAAGTGCATAAACTTCCCAGTCATAAGATTCTCGCCAGATACAACGCGTCATTATAGCGTAATGTGGGGTTCCGGAGGTTCCTCACGACCTCCCTTTAAACTGCGTCTGTATTGCTAGACCGGTTACTCCATTGATAAACTGGTCCAAGTCTGCACTAAGGAGTCCACTTGTCCACTCAAATAGACTCTGTGCGTGAAGAGAAGGGCTTGCTGATAACTGGGTTTCGTTTCTCGAAACCTCGGGCCACAGTGAGGGCGGGACGAGGGCGGAAGGTGGGGGGAAGGCGGAGGAGGACTGGAGGCAGCCCTAAGCGGGATGAGACGCGGGGGCGGGAGCGAGAGGGCTCCTGCGCACCAGAGGCTTCGAGAGTCGGGGAGCGCGGTGGGGCCGGCGCGCGTCACCGAGCAGACAGCCGGCGGGCCAGCAGCCAATCGCCGAGGTCGGGGCGGGCCTGGAGCGCGGCGTGTGGAGCCCGGCCCAGTCGAAAGCCCGGCCGCGGAGTTGTGGTGTGGCTTGCTGCGCGGCGCACCGCGACATGTAACCTGGAGGAGAAGCGGAGACCAAGCGCGTTCCTCTCAGCCCTTTAAGGTCTGCCCTTTCAGGTGAATAAAATGTTAGTGGGATATAATTTGATTTCCTACGAGAGGTAAAAGGATGAATTTAAAGGATATAGTTTCTCCCCTTCAGCTTCAGTCTTTGGGCACAGCTAAAGGAGTTGTAATGGTTATCCCTGCGCTCACTCGCGCCACGGTGGTTGCTAGAAAGCTCTCCACTTTCCCCGGCGGCCGTTTGCCTTTTTCCAAAGTAATCCAGGGCAATTTTCCCTTTACCTAGACGCTGCGGGATGCTGAGGTGGGACCAGCGGGGGAACGCCTGGAAAACTAATACAACCTCCCCAAAGGCCCTGGGCAACCGTGGCCACCCCAGTCTGAGAACAGTGCGCCCCCTCTAAGGTGGGGGAACCCCTGACCTAATCGCTGGAACTGTGTGACTCCGAGGTTGAGGGGTAAAGTGCGGGGGTGTCAACCTCAGAGCATCCAGCTGCGTTACCACGCCGCCCCCTGCCGGTGCCCTACGGAGCTGGCTGTGTTCCCAAATGGAGAAACCCGACCATATCTGTGGCAGAGGCCAGCCTCCTCTAGCACAGAGCATGAACACTGTGGGGGCTGGATGAAGGGAACCTAGGACAATTACACTAATTGGTAAGCCCATTAGTTTCTTACAAGTGTATCCATATAGTCTCCTGCCCAGCCATCCTCACATGAATACATCCTATCCAGGGTATTGAATAGATAGTTTGATCACCTATTGAGTTAACAAGCATCAAGTAATGAGGATTTAAGAGTGACAACATTTCACCCAGTGCAGTGAACCTGACACACCGGTACATAATTATGATTCAGTTGCATCTGTGCAATGAGAGAACTGTGTTCCAACTTAGAGAGGGATAGTGGATTAACTACCATGGGGTATTGTAGAGAAATCCAGAAAAGAGGTGTCATTTGAGGCTGGATCTTTAAAAATAAATGGACTTTCCTTTCATAGTTGAGGAAAATTGGAGAAAGGCATTGTATTATTCACAAAAGGAAGAGTACAGAGAATGTTCAACATAGAATATGTGGACTCCCTTGAGATATGACATGGGATTAGGGTAAGGTTTGTGGGCATTCCTGGAACATATTGAGCACTCTAGCTGAGTTCTTTACACGTACCTCATTTAATCTTCAAGAAAGTTTTCCGTGTCATAGGGATTCAGAAACAAGAACCAAGAGGTTGAGGACTTGCCCATGTTCTATATCTAATAACCTGAAAGATCAGGCTTTGGATCCAACACATTTTGACTGTGTATTGTTTAGTCTTCATTACCGAGAATGGGATGTCTGTTGCTTACTACCATCTGCTCACTGGAAGCTGAGAAACCACAAATAACAAAAAAAGATTTTTAAAAGAACTAAGAACCTTTAAATGTAGTTATTCAAAGGCTGATATAAATTTCTGCAACTTATTAAAGTAAGACCAAAGGGGTGAATCATATATTAGATTCACTGCAGTGAATAAAAACATTATTTTGTAGTTATTTTAGTCTTTGCTCAAACAAAAAAAACAATACTCTTCAAGCTGGTGAGCATCTGGGAATACCTGAATTTTGACCTGTGGGGCTGAGGGAATCTGCACTTTATTCAGGAAGCTATCAGGTGATCCGCACACAAGGGCCTAACTCCAGTTTGTACTGCAATTAGAGCCACAGCAGCCCCTTTCTCTTGATGAGGACCCTCTCCTAAACAGAGGCTGTCATTCTCTACCCAGCTGCTCCCATGATCTTTCTCAAGAACAGAGAGCTTAACTGAGAGGTAGAAGAAGAGCTTGAAACCAGAGTCTTCTGCATCACACTCTGTGAGGAGGAAAAGATGGGTTCCAGTAACAGGGGGGAAACACCCCATTTCTCCTAGCTGCCAGTGGTTTGTGGCTGACACTTACTTAAACTTTGACAAAGCAATCCCTACTTGCAACCATAATCCAGACCCTACTGCCTGCTTCACTAGAACATCTGGGATATCTTACTTTTGGCAGTGCCTTGGTGGGCAATTTAATCTTTAACTGGATTAATATGTGCCTAATGCATAATGGTTTCTTGCTACATAGTATTGGATGAAAGCATATGTTGTTTATCATTCTTTTTCTCTCTGTCATAAAACAGATAATATTTACATTCTTAAAAAATATATTCATCCTTATGTGAAGTTGGAGATGTTGCAATTACAAACATAACTTTACTTTTTTCTAGATAATCAAAATAATTGTCAAATGAGATAGTCTATTCTCCCAAACACATTCACAGCCAAGATACTTCTGAACATAGTTACTCTTAAATTTAGATGGACAGATAGACTTACCTTTCTTTTTTGTTTGGGTAAAGTCTAGCTTCTGTAACTACTTGGTAAGAAATTTGCATTTCCTCATTTAAAAGGGAAAAAATATGACAATATAATGTCATGAGTTGACTAAGTTCAGATGACCACAAAACTAAAATAATAGGCAATCTAAATCTAGATTGCTTTCTGAATGAGTAAAAAGTCTTTTCTGAAGTTTTAAAAGTCTGGGGCTATAGCTTAGTAGTAGAGCACCTGCCTCGCAGGTATGAAGCACTGTGTTTGATCCTCAGCACCACATAAAAATAATAAAGATATTGTTTCCATCTACAACTAAAAAAATATTTAAAAAAAAAGTCTTACAGGGGCTGGGGTTGTGGCTCAGAGGTAAAGCACTCATCTAGCATGTGAGAGACACTGGGTTTGACCCTCAGCACCACATGAAAGTAAAATAAAAATATTGTGTCCACCTATAACTAAAAAATAAATATTTTTTAAAAGTCTTACATACATTTTTGAGGGGAAAAGAATACTTGTAATTATTTGACCTGGATTTGCATGTTACGGTAACAGTCAATCTGAGCTTAGCACAATAAGAAGAAATTCAGTTTGGGCATTAATAATAGTTACCATTATTGAGTTTGTTATTATGTGCCAGACAGTGTACTTATTATTTTAAGTAGATTATTTTTTTCAAACTTTCTCCAAAAATCAGAACTTTACATAGTAGATCTTCATTTTCCATATAGGAAAAAAAATTTACAATAAGGTATTATTACCTTAAAGGAGTTTCATAGCCTTGGTTCAGACCTGTATGTGGGTTCCTTTCATTCTAGAAGTTCCTTACATTCATTCTACCAATTGAATTGACCCTCCACTAGCTTCTCATTTTCCATTTAGGCTTAACCAGAAGGCACAATGGCCTGACTGGGCTCTTGGGAACATCTTCCTCTAACCATGAATGATTTCCCTCACAATGAGAGGTAGTAACCTAGAAACTTCATGGAGAGCTTTCAGGAAACCCACACATAGAAAAAGTGGGAGGTTTGGATACTGGCCCAACTACACTTTAAAGTGGTGCCATTTTTCCTTTCTTCTTCTCTGTGCTCCTTCTCAAAAATGGCTTCAGAAAGTAAGAAATAAACAAATATGAAATTATTTTCTCAAGCTTGTACAAAAGGAAAGGAGAGTCAAAAAACAGCTGTCAAGCATAATACTTCCCTCTCTCAGAGCTCTCTATCTAGTCTTTCTCCTATATTTGTATTCCAATCTTAAACTTTCCATATCAAATTATCTATTCTTCTCAGAGATTTCCCATCTTCAGCTGCTTCTATTTTTTGATCTTTTCAACAAAAAATGGGATGATTAAGTAGAAGCACCATGCGGTGCAGGCAGAATAAGTAGCCATGTAAGGAATTTTGAGTCCACCATTTGCTTCCTTCATAGGGCATATATCAATAATTTCAGACACCACTGTCAAACACATTCCTTTTCCAAACACCTACACAGAGATGTTTTCCTTTCACAGTATACTGAGGTCTCTTTGCTGCCAAGTTAGTGTTTGTTGAGTAGCAGTTGATCAAAGTGTTTTATGTAAAAGTTAAAATTCATTTGGGAAACTAAATCACCTACATTTTGCAGGAAAATGGTGCTTATGAAATGATTTTTCTCATCTTTCTTCAGGGAAATAACATATTTATTCAAAACCTATCAAAGATCAGCAACATCCTAGGTCATACAACTTCTAGGTTAGCATAGGAATAATGTTACAAGTTAATACTTGCATGTTATTAGTATCACCAAGTTAACTTTTTAAATTTTAAACTTATCAACCATTTTTTTCCTCTATATTATCTAATTTTATCTTTAAAAACTATTCTTATCTGTGTGCAGTTCTAATTTTAAAGATGAAGAAAAACTGGGTGATTTTCACCATGTTTACTCTAATAAAGGAAGGAAAAGTTAACTCAGTTGCCCACATCACAAGCCACCAACTTGTCTCTTGACTACACTGTTTAATTTTACATGTATTGGAATGGATTTAAATTATTAATAACAAATAACTAAATTTTAAGGGAAACACTAGCAGCACAGAGGGTTCTTTTTGTGGGCTACATTCTTACCCATGAATGTCTTACAAAACATCACTACTATAGAGCATCTTATCAAGTGTGATTTTTAAGTGTATTTATTTTAAATATATGTCCACATAAAAATAAGTCCATTCATATTCAGAAATGAATGAGTTGAGGAAATTCAATATGTTGAACAACAGATAGGGGCTAGACTGCTCTACATCATCATACTCAAAGTCAAACTCAATATAGATTGTCCTTTATTAGAATTTTTCATCAGAAAGATTAACTAGTATTTTCTTGTACTATTATCAGCGCTGATTATGCCAGAAGTTCTTCCTGTTTTGACATATGGATGAAATGCTTGCCGTTTTAATGTCGAAAGTCCTATGGACCAGACTGTTTTCCTTACTCCAAACATAAGAGCTATTCAAAAGTTGCATTCATTTAGCAAAATGTAAATTATGAATACACATATATTTTAAAAAACTACCAAGTGTGAATAAGTAAACTGTAATATTTGTATTACAATTTTTTTCCTTCTGTATATTTGTGCTGGGAGATGTTGAACTCCTCCAAAGAAATGGTGATGCTTATTTTGCAGAACTTCTGAAGGTTTGTGAAGGATGCCACAAGGAAATATAGTATTCTTCTTTTGTAAAAGAAATTTGGCCCCGAATGTGTGTGTATCTTGTGAAAAATAAGGCAATATTTGATGAGTTTTTCAACTGATCTTGATGTATTTTTCAGACACTTCTTACCATGTACTTATTTTGGTAAATTTATGTGTTACTGATAGTTCATCTCTTTTTTTATGAGCATTTAACATTTCTAAGATATATTTTAAAAAGGGTATATGACCAGTGTATTACTAATCAGTTTTCTCTTTCTATAATAAAAATGCCTGAGGCTGCAACTTTATACCAAAAAGATGTATTTATCTCACAGTTTTGGAGGCTGAAATTCCAGGATTGGGCAGCCCCATCAGTTGGCCTCTAGTGAGAGCACCCCTTGGCATGTCTTAACGTGGCATATGGCATCATGGAAGCAGGAATGCATTCAGAAGATAAAACATGGCAAAGACAGGAACCCAGAGAGATTCAAGAGCCAGGCTTGCTCTTTCTATAACAACTCACACTCAAGAGAACTAACTCATTCTGTGAGACCAGCATTACTCCCTTCATAGGATGATTCTCCTGTGACCTAATTGCATTCTTCTGTGCCCCACTTGAAGGTACCACCACTTCACCACCACCATACCAGGGACTAAACTTCCAGCAATTGAATCTTTGTGGGGGGGACACTCAAACCATATCCAATCCCAGTACGAAGTAAACTAGCACCATTTTTTATATACTACATTCAGAAAATGTATAAATTGAAGGAAGCCACAGAGAAGCATTTAATCTATCTATCTGTGTGTGTGTATATATAATATTAATTAAATGATGCATTATCTTTTTCTTTCATGAACTTTTTAACATTATTTCTACCATCACATTGTTTTTCAAGTCTTTTCCTACTTATCTGCTTCCTTCAAAATCATCTGCTACCAAAGAAATAAAAAATTAAATAGTATAATTAATGTTCTCTTGATATTTGAGAGAAATCACTACAGAATATGGTAAGCAATCCCCAAAATATGTTGTTTTAGAAAGTGAAAAAATGAACACAGCAAATAATTTTTAAACAAACATTTTCCATGAAGGAACTAGGATCATGACTTTTTAAGCAACGTTTTTAAAATAAAAAACTCTTCAGTGAGACGCTAATAAATATGACCACCTTAAGAATCCTAGGATCCATAAGTAAAGTGTGAGGAGGGAAATTAACTGCAGACTAGTTTGAGGGTGTTCTACTATGACACCAGAATCTATTCTAGCAAAAGTGACATAAAATAAATTCAACTTTAACTTTTTAACCAAACAAAGCAAAAGCTTAAGGGTGATAGTGAATTAGGCATCAGTTGAGATAGCATACAGTAGAAAAATAACTATAAAAGTTATTGATATTTGAACCATAGAACTTCTGACTGGAAGAGATTAGTTTCTAATAAGCCTGAATTCTAGCAGGGTTACTGGGGATAAAATGGGAGTTAAGAGTTGACACGTGCTTTAAAAAGCTGAGTACCCAAAGTTAAGCAAGATATCTGTAGGGCAGTAGGAGAACTGTTCTACAGGTTTTGAAATTTGTAGTTACTTAAGGGCATGAGTACTTGATTAGCATTATACAAGTGACATTTCAAATTTTTCTTTGCAGAAAGTCTTAGAATGTTAGAATACCTTTCTAAAATGGTGGATTAGAGTTACCCAGCACTGGCTCATATCTTCACAAGACATAATTAGAACAACAAATGTAGCCGTTCTTGGTTTCACATGGAAGAATGCTTGAGTTCAGCAATGGACAGAGACTTGGAGAAACCCAGAGATGTTAGTGAAATAGAAAGTGAAACAATACAACCCACCACCCACTGCACAGAAATGTAACAAAGGGAGAGAATGCCCCTGCATCCATAGTAAAGGAGAAAAAAGGAGAGTTCCAGTGAACACTGCTGACACAGGATTCATGGTGAATTGACTGGAGAAGTTCTCTGCACCTCCCACATATCATCATAGTGCTTTAACTGGGTGCCATCTTGAGAAGGGACATATTACCTGAGCTTGCTTCTTTGGGAATTAATTAGCCCATGAGAGAATAGAAGGCACTTTGAATGCTGCAGTTTGCCACGCCAGCTATTGGAGTCTGGACGAGTGTGCAGTTGAGTGTGATGTTGCACAGGAGCCAGGACTGGGAACACCAGAAGATGAGTGATGGGAGGTGGATTGCACAGAGCTTGCTGTCCCCCTCCCTCAGCACAGATCTTTAAAATCCTTTAACCTCTCCCTACCCTCAGAGAGGAATAGGGGATGTCACAGAGCCAGTGTTACCTCAGCCCTTTAGAGTGCACAAATCCAGAGAAAAACTTGGGGAAGTTCTTCATTCTTTGCTAGATCCTTGATAAGCCACCTCGTCATTCCAGGTCTGCCCTGCTCTACGTGTGGATAACCCAAATAGTGCCAGAGAGAATTAGTTTCTAGGGAGCTCTGTGTTCTACCCTAGCTTGTTCCAGCATGCAAAGCAGATGTGAGAAATTCCAGCTAGTCACAAATCACTTCCCCAAGTTGCCTGAGGAGCACCACAAAGGAAAAAGGGGTGTGAATAACCCCCAGCCTTTTCTCTAAGGAGTGCACAACTTAAGATGCCAGGGGGAGCAACTCCAGTGCAAGTTTCTACTCTTGCCCACTCATTCCAGCACATCAACAGAGGAATTTTTATGTTTTTTAATTAATGCTTTGGTGGATGTTGTTTCTCTCTTTTCTCCTCTTTTTAATATTTAATGTTTTCTTTCTTTTTTTCCTTTCCCCCTTTTCTCCCTTTTCCTGCTACCTGTTTTTGAAATAGTATAACTGTTAGGACAACACAACTATAAGGGACCTCAGCATTGACCATTTCTTTACCTTATCAGATCACACACTGCTGACAAGACTGGAGGCCAGTGCTGCTACTGAAGGAGAACTGTGACCCTGGTCTCTGCCTTTCCCTGTAAAACAACTAGGGCCATACCAGTATCTAAGAAGAGCATGAAAGCTCTAATTCCTTTGCCATTATTGGAGTAGCCAATAGCAGAATTGTTTTGAATTAACGGAACTAGTATCAACAGAGACCAAGGAAACCCTAAAAACCTGATAGGGATTTCCATTCCCACTGTAGGAGTCACATAGAGGGTATACCTCATGAACTGTGCTGTTTACAGTGTACCTGCCTGATTACCAGAGGGATCACACTCCTGTGAGACTTACAGGGAAAGCATGTCCCTCACACTCTAATATAGTGCACACTGTGTCAAAATTCACTAATCACAGCCAGAGAAGCCAGAAGGAAGCTACAATATGAAGTCCAGTTGGAACCAAACACTACACAACAAGAAAGAAAACACTGTATAACAAACAAGGCCCTTGCATAAGAGTAGAAGAGAAACCAAAACCAATAGATGCACAGATCTTAACATAGAAAACAAATATTTAAAAACAATGCAGTATGACACCACCTAAAGTTCATATCTCTCTAGTAATGAATGTCAAAGAAATTAAAATGAATATAATGCAGGACAAAGAATTTAAAAGAATTATTTTTTTTAAATATCAATGAAATCCAAGATAGTGCAAATCAATATTAATGAACCAAGGAATATGATGCAGGATATAAATGATCATTTAAATGAGATTTTGAAAATAAATCTTAAAAATGAAAAATTCAGTAAATTAGATGTTAAAAATCAGTTGAAAGCTTCAACAAGAGATTACATCTAATAGAAAAAAGTAAAGAATATTAGAGCTTCAGGACAACTCTGCCAACATAGTACATTTAACCATCAAGAAATGAATCAATAAATGGGATGGAATCAAACTAAAAAGTTTCTTCTCAGCAAAAGAAACAATCTGTGAAGTGACCAGAGAGCCTGCATCCTGGGAACAAATGTTTACCCCTCACACATCAGATAGAGCATTAATCTCTATGATATGTAAAGAACTCAAAAAGCTAAGCACCAAGAAAACAAATAACCCAATCAACAAATGGGCCAAGGACCTGAACAGACACTTCTCAGAAGAGGATATACAATCAATCAGCAAATATATGAAAAAAAATGCTCATCATCTCTAGCAATTAGAGAAATGCAAATCAAAACTACTCTAAGATATCCTCTCACTCCAGTCAGAATGACAGCTATTATGAAGACAAACCACAATAAGTGTTGGCTAGGATGTGGGTAAAATGGTACACTCATACATTGCTGGTGGGACTGCAAATTGATGCAGCCAATATGGAAAGCAGTATGGAGATTCCTTGGAAATCTGGGAATGGAACCACCATTTGACCCAACTATCCCTCTCCTTGGACTATATCCAAAGGACTTAAAAACAGCATACTACAGGGACACAGCCACATCAATGTTTATAGCAGCACAATTCACAATAGCTTAACTGTGGAGCCAGTTAAGTGGATTAATGGATAAAAAAATGTGGTATATATACATATATATATACAATGGAATTTTACTCAGCAATAAAAGAGAATAAAATCATGGCATTTGTAGGTAAATGGATGGCACTGGAGAAGATAATGCTAAGTGAAGTTAGCCAATCCCAAAAAGACAAATGCTGAACGTTTTCTTTGATATAA
This sequence comes from Callospermophilus lateralis, assembly GCF_048772815.1. Classification (NCBI taxonomy): domain Eukaryota; kingdom Metazoa; phylum Chordata; class Mammalia; order Rodentia; family Sciuridae; genus Callospermophilus; species Callospermophilus lateralis. Next base: position 79,686,678 of record NC_135310.1, on the reverse strand, counting down.
GGAGGCTGACTAATAGTGGGGGAGGGAGGAGGATCATGGGAGGAATAGATGAATTCTAGATAGGGAAGAGGGGTGGGAGGGAAGGGAGGGGGCAGGAGATTAGTAAAGATGATGGAATATGATGGACATCATTATCCAAAGTACATGTATGAAGACACGAATTGGGTGTCAACATACTTAATATACAAACAGAGATATAAAAAATTGTAGTATATATGTGTAATAAGAATTGTAATGCAAAAAAAGTACATGTATAAAGACATGAATTGGCGTGAACATACTTTATATACAAAGATATGAAAAATTGTGCTCTATATGTGTAATAAGAATTGTAATGCATTACGCTGCCGTGTATTTAAAAAAATAAAATCAATTAAAAAATAAGTAAAAAGAAACAAAAAAAGAATGAAGAGAACACACAACATCTGAGACACTGTTCAAAAATCAAAAAATCTGTATAACTGGCATATTAGAGGGTGAAGAGCTATATTCTGAGAGCATAGAAAATCCTTTTGGTTAAATATATAGCAGAAATTTTTCCACATCTTGGAAAGATATGAATATCCAGGTACACAAAGCATTTGGAAACCCAAACAGATATGATCAGGAATTAAAAAAAAAAGAAAACTTTCTGTAACATGTTTTCTGTGTCAAAAATATGGAACAAGGAAAGAGTATTAAAAGCTGAGAGCTCTAAGTCACATTTAAAGATAAATCCATCAAAATAACAGCAGAGTTCTCAAAGAAATTCTGAAGTCCAGGAGTCATGGAATGATATATTTCTAGACCTAAAAGAAAATTATTACCATCCAACACTACTATATTCAGCAAGGTTATACTTCAAATTTGAAGAAGAAATACAAACCTCCAAGACAAACATAAATTTAAGAACTTCACTAGATCAGCATTACAGAAAATATTTAATTCTATGCCCAGAAGGCAATGAAAATTAACACAATTACATGAGCACAGGAAAGACTAAATCTCACTAGAAGAGTAAACATACAAATGAGAAAGAATCAAAGACTGTCGGTGTAGTAAAAACTATTAAACATATAAGATGAGTAAGACATGAAGAAATAAACACAAAATATGTGAAACAATTTGAAGAAAATCTCATCTAAACAAAACACCAAAAAAAGGACATCCAAATTAAATTATACTATAGATCAAATTGATTTAAAAGACATTACAGATTATTGCCTCCAACAGTTGCAGAACACACATTCTTTTCATCAGTACATGGAACTTCTTCCAAAATAGATTGCATAATAGGCTATAAAGCAAATCTTTAAAAATTAAAAAAAGAAAGAATTTCTTTCATCTTATCAGATCACAATACATTGAAACAAGAAATTAACAGCAAAAGAAACCAAAGAAATTTATAAACACGGAGGTTGAACAACACTATTGAATAGTGGGGTCACTCAAGAAATTAGGGGGAATTTTATAAATTCCTGTAATCAAATAAAAATGGAAACATGCCAAAACTTGTGGGATAGAGCAAAGCAATACTAAGAGGGAAATTTAAGACAATGAGTGGTTACATCAAGAGAGAGAAAGGGAGAGACATCAAATAAATAACCTAATGATGCACCTTAGGTTTTTAGAGAAAAAAACAAATCAATAAAAAGAAAGAAATAATAAAGATTAGAACAGAAATAAATGAAGTAGATACCAAAAGAACAATATAAAGGATCAGTGACAAAAAGAGCTGGTTCTTTGAAAGGGTAAACAAAATTGACCATCATTTACATAAAGAGAAGAACCAAATAAATAAAATTAGTGATGAAATGGGAGACATTGCAATATATACCATTGATCACTTGGGATCTCTAGAAAATAAACATCACTAGGGAATTAAAACTCTTTGCCAACAAATGTGAAAACCTAGAAAAATGGACCAATTTCTGGACACACATGAGTACTAAAATTTAAACAAGAGGTTATTAAAACATCAGACAGATCAATAAAATCGATCAATTAAAGCAGTAATGAAAAGTCTCTCACTGAAAAAAAAAAAAAAGAGCCAGGTTCATAAGGAATCATTGCTAAATATACCAGACTTTTAAAGAAGAATTAACACCAATATTCTTTAAACTATTCCATAAAACAGAAAGGTAAAGAAACCTTCCAAAACCTGATAAGAAGGAGAAGGAGGTGGTGAAGAGGAAGGAGGAGGAGGGGAAGGGAAGGGAAAGGAGAAGGAGAAAGTAGAAGAAAGAAAGGGGGAAAGGGAAGGGGAGGAGAAACTGTAGACTAATATTTTTGATGAACATGGATGCTTAGATCCTCAACAAAATACCTGAAAATCAAATTCAGTGGCACTTTTAAAAGATCATATACCGTGATCAAGTTGGTTTCATTCCAGAGATAGAATACATGCAAATCAATAAACATAACACAGCTCATAATTGTAATTAAGGATAAAATCACATGATCATCTTAATAGTATCAGAAAACACCTTTGATAAAATTCAATTTCTTTTCATGATGAAAGTCATAAAATAAGTATATAAGGATCATATCTCAACATACTAAATGCTCAATATGCCTAACCAATAGCCAACATCATACTGAATGAGGGAAAAGTGAAAGTACTTCCCTAAGATCAAGAATAACACAAAGTGGACCACTCTCACTGTGTTTATTCATTAAGTACTAAAACTTTTCACCTCAACTTTAGCTCTAGGAAAGAAAGAAAAGAGATACAAACAGGAAAGGAGGAAATGAAATTATATCTGCTTAATGATGATATGATTCTATACTGAAAAATCCCAAAGATAGCACCAAAAACATTAAAACTGATAAACAAATTCAGCAAAGTAGCAGGATACAAAACCAACATACAAAAATTAGTAGCTTTTCTGTACATTAGTAATGAACTCACTGAGAAAGAAACCAGGAAAGCAATCCCATTTACAATAACCTAAAACAACAACAACAAAATACTTAGGAATAACCTTAATCAAGGAAATGAAAGACCTCTACAATGAAAATCGCAAAACATTGAAGAAAGAAATTGAAGACACTAGAAAATTAAAAGACTTCCCATGTTCTTGAATTGGGAATATTAATATTATTAAAAAGACCATACTACCCAAATCCATCTTCAAGGTCAATGCAGTCCCCATGAAAACACCAATAACGTTTATTACAGAAGTAGAAGAATATCCCTAAAATTCATGGAAATACACCCTACAGCATAACAGGGTCTCCTTGGCAGCTGTATCTGGAGTCTGGATGTTGCTCTTTAAAGACCTTTAATAAAATCTCATACAAAAGACAAAAAAAAAAAAAAAAACGGAAATACAAAAGACCCTGAAATAGCCAAAGTAATACTGAGCAAAAAAAGGAATGCTGGAGGCATCACAATGCCTGATTTCAAAATATACTACAGCACCATAGTAACCAAAACAGCATGACATTGACCAAAAAACAGGTATGTTGATCAATTGAACAGAATAAAAGACAAAAAAAAAAAAAAAAAAAAAAAAAACCCAGGCAGTGATAGTCAACTGATTTTTGACAAAGGAACCAAAAACATCCATTGGAGAAAAGACAGCCTCTCCAACAAATAGTTCTGAACCAATTGGATATTCACATATAGAAGATTGAAACTAGATTATACTCTCTCTCACCCTGTACAAAATTCAATTCAAAATGGACCAAAGACCTAAATGTAAGACTGACACTTCAAACTACTGGAGGAAACCAATGGGAAACAGTCCAAGATATTGGCATAGGTAATGATTTCTTGAATAGTACTCCAATAAATCAGAAAACAAAAGCAAGAATTGACAGTGAGATTGGATCAAATAAAAAGCTTTTGCTCAGCAAAGAAAACAATCCATAGAGTGAAGAGATAATCTACAATATGGGAAAAAAAATTATCAACAACTACTCATCCACTGGAGGATCAATATCCAGAATGTATAAAAAAAATTTAAAAACTCAACATCAGAAGAACAAATAATTCAATGAAAAATATGCAAATGATCTGAGCAGACACTTCTCAAAATAAGAAGTACAAATGGCTAATAAGTATATGAAAAAATGCCCAGTATCTTTAGCAATCAGAAAAAAAGCAAATCAAAATTACAATAAGATTCTATCAGAATGACTACTTTCCAAAGAATAAAAAAATAACAAATGGGGCTGGGGCTATAGTTCAGTGGTAGAGCATCTGCCTTGCACGTGAGGCACATGAGGCACTGAGTTCAATCCTCAGCACCACATAAAAAAAAAAATAAGTAAATAAAGATATTGTGTCCATCTACAACTAAAAAAAAAATTTAAAAAAGATAACAAATGATGGTGAGGATGTGGAGAAAAATCAATCCATATATGCTATTAATGGGAATGTAAATTCTTTTAGCCACTACAGAAAAAAAAGTATGGATGTTTCTAAAAAACAAGAAATAGAACTACTATATGATCCAACTATATTACTCCTGGATATATATCCAAATGAAATGAGCACCAAAAAAAAAAATGGAGAGAAAGATAGATACCTCTATACCCATGTTTATTTCAGCACTATTCACAATAGCTAAGATTTGAAATAAAGCTGTTTGCCTGTCAACTGATGATTGAATAAAGAAAATATGGTATATATACACAATGGAGCCATAAAGAAGAATGAAATCTCCTGGAAAATGAATGGAACCAGAAGACATCATGTTAAGTGAAATAAGCCAAACACAGAAAAACAAGTTTCATGTTTTCTAGCACATATGGAAACTAAGAAAGAGAGAAAAAGGAAAAAAAAAATATGACCTTAAAGTAGAAGAGAGACTTTAAGGAAAAGGGAAAGGAGCCTGCAATAGAAGGGAGAAAAGGGAAGGGAGTCAAGTCACTACCTATGTACATATTGTGGTGAACCCATTAATTTATACAATTAATATGTGTTAATAATTATAAAAAGGCATTTCCTGATTCCCTACAAGACCTACACAAGACTGAGGAGATATAAAAATGAATGAGATAGTTTCTACCCTCAAGGAGAATGTAGTCTTATTGAGGAAGTAAATGCGAACACAAGAACAATGTTAACAACCTTAAGAGTGAATAGGACATAAAAATTGTTGTGCACCTAACCAACATTTGCCTGATCTCTACCACACTCTAAGCTCATCTCTACCACACTCTACCACACTCTAAGCTCCTGAAAATTAACCTACTTCTGTTTCATCTTTATGAGTACACACAAACCTCAGGATCCAGCTGAGGACTTTGAGTAAGCACCTAATAAGTGTATACCGTTATTTGTTGTTGTTGTTTAAAGACTATTAGAAGGGGGAAAAAAAAATTGGTGCCTGAGATTCTTTGCTCAGCATTTTCTTCTGATTTCCATTAAAATTCCAAAACTTTGCATTTATTATTCACAGGCAAAATTTGGAAACCACACTCTACTCAACATACTCTTTGTGGACTGCAGTTCAGATCCCACACATTGGCCGAGTGGATGGCTTTTCACTTTGTTTCTTTCATGTCCTTTGTCTTCCACTCTGCCACTGGCGTGTCTCAGAGCATTATCTGTGTTCTTTTGATTACAGGGATTGTTGAGAAAGTAAGAGTACCGAAACAAGAAACAGGTACCTTCCTGAAGCCTGGAAACACCTGAAAATTGAGTTCATTCCATGTTCAAAGTTGTGCAGAATAATGTATTTTTAATTCACTATTTTAGAAACCAAGAACAATAATCATAAGAAGATAAATTGTGAGGGCTGTGGCTGTGGCTCAGCAGTAGCACACTTGGCTGGCATGTGTGAGATATTGGGTCTCTGCTCTGCATATAAATAAAGGTCTATCAACAACTAAAAAAAAAATAAAAATAGATAACTCACCAGCTGAAATGCTGCTATAAGAAAAAAAGAAAGGAAAAAATAATATTAATGATTATGTTTAACTTTAAATTTTATTATAATATTTAATTACATGTACATAGTACATTATGATGTTTTTAATTTTATATATGACAACTCAAGACCAAGTGCAGAGATGATGTAAAACTATTTCTGACATGAAAGTAATTACCTTTTTACACACTGGATAGATCATTATTTTGTGTCACACTTTCTTCATAAATCAAAGAAATTGTTATCATGACTAATTCTTAATCTACTTTGACTCTAAAGATAGCAAACATTGAAATTAAAAAAATGAAAAACAAACTAATTACTTAAATGCTTTCTCTACATGACATTTAACAGCCAGATGTCTAGTTAAATTTCTTGTTTTTAATATAATAAAATGGAGATTTTAGTTGCTTTCTAAATTTAATTAAAAACCAATTTGATCAAAACATGTACTGTAGAATGAACATTATAGATTTTGAATGCCTCTATTGATCAAATTAACTAGAAGCAATACAACTGCAGTTTACAATGCATTAAGACATAAGTAGCCCTAGCCTCTGGTTCCTCTCTACTCCTAATACAGTGCATGAGCCCCTACCTGTAAGCTGCAGTGGAGGTGGGAACATTGATCAGACTGCCACACTGGGAAGTTAGACTATGTGTGCACGTATATGCTTATGCCTTCCCACATTTACCCCTAGATTATTTGTTCTGTTACACAACCTCCTTTCATTTTCTACTCACTAATACAAATTAATGCTTTTGGGTCAATAGGGTACAATCAACTGCTACAATAGACACTTTTTACAAATCCTTTAGATGTGGTCACTATGGTTACCTAAAAATCACCAGCAAATAGTCTAGATTAAATAGTTTAACTATGTTCAGTGCATCTCTGATAAAAAGAAAAAAAACCCCTTTTTACTTGCGGATAACATTTTCAATTGGAATATGTCCAACTTTAAAGTCTTAGTAAACATCCTCAAAGTTTCCAAAGATTTGATGACTCATTTTTCTGAAGCCCCAGTTACATATGATTAATGAGATTTTATTACAAATTTAACTTTTTTGTTTATCTCTCAGTGCTTCTGGGATACTTCAGCAGCATCTATCACTATTCTGTTTTCTAATAAAATAATGTACAAATGACTCATTAATTTTAGATTTCAAGTTGTGCTCTTAGACATGGGATGTAAAATTAAAAATATGCCATTTCCTTTTATAAGGATGTTATATCACTACTGAAATTCTTTAATGATAAGCACATATGAATATTTTCATTAAGACTTCTGTTCTTGTTATAGTCTTAGGACACTTGAGTACAACGACTATCCCAAATCAAAACTCAAAGTAGGTGGTCTCAAAACTAACATGCTTGTCAAGACAAAGGATAGGCTATTTTAAATATCTTTGGGTCTTCATAAAATTAAGATGTACGGTGTTCATCCATCATATAGAATTCTGCTTCTTTCTTCAAGTTCATTCCCACAAAAGCCCTCTGATGGCCTTTTTCATATTATCTAGTGACAAATAATGGTCACTAGAAACGAATAATGGTCAATAGAGATCAATAATGGTCATTAGATAATATGAAATTTGGGGATTCTACTCAACATTCACAAACCCACAGAGCTATTCTCTTCGACTTAAATGCTTCTTACATCTGGTTTAAAGCATGGATCATAAAAATTGTTCTTGCAAAACTGAACACAAGTTATTCTTCCAAAGCCTGTGGACAGAGCTGTCTCACTGCAGAGGATCATGGTCTTAAACACAAACCCTCCAATCTCAAGTCTCCTGGTAGAGCTTCTATCCGCCATTCGGCCTTCTTCATCTTTGGCCCCAGTCCACTTTGCTTTCATTTGAAGCTGGTGCCACTTGGTTGTCTGTTTGATTTTTGTCATTTGGGGATAATAAATGCCACAACATATTTCAATTATTTAATTCCACAAGAAAATTGAATTTTGATTACAACAAAGTTGAACATATCAAATATATTATCATTAGAGCATAAGTTGGTTCAGCATCTGTGTTAAATTAAATTATATCATCTAAACACATGAAACAGTCAAATTTCTGAGTTGGCCATCTCTGCAGGCCATGACCTGCTGTTTTTGCCTGTTGAAGTCTGTTTTGTGTGTGTGTGTGTGTGTGTGTGTGTGTGTGTGAGAGAGAGAGAGAGAGAGACTGCTCTTACTGTCACATTTTCACAATACTATAAATGTTGGTAAACTCCCAGGAGTTTCCTATATTTCTTATCCATCTGCTACATTGTTCCACAATAAGATATTCCTTAGGAAAAAGAAAAAGAAAAGAAAGAAAGCCTACTATTCCAGAACCTCACAAACCAAAATCAATTAGGATTTAGATAAGAGCTTAAACCCTAACCCCAACATAGCCAGTTCATTTTGTTTTTAATAAATTGTGATTGAAAACATCTGAGCCCCAGGAATAAACTGGGTTTGTGTTTGTTCCACCTCTCCAGAGATATTAGAGGTCAGCTCTCCGTGTTCCTTTAACCTATGGCGTCTTCCTTGGTTAATGCCACATCTTCCTTATTTTTTGTTGCTTGTGGAAAGTCAGTGGCTGACATTGGAACAGCTGAATGTTATTCTAAATTGAAGCAATTAAATTATGAGGTAGCGGGTTGGAAGCAGGAACCCTAGGGATGGATAGTTTTTCCTCATTCTTGAAATTGACTCCTCCTATGAGAACAATTAGTCCCTTAAAAACGGCCCATACCATACTTCACTTAATGTGTAAACCATAGTAAACTCTTCAAGGTTAAGCCTCCGGGAGAAAACAGAACGAGTAAAATAGTAAAAACAAATCTTTTTTGATGATCTGTAGGGAACCAGAAAGACAGGTACTGTTGGGAACAGCACCTATTCTACACGTATATTCATGTCATTGCTTTGGGACAATATTTCCCTAGTGCTGGGATGAAAAAGCATAAACACAAAATTGTGAAAAAAGGGCAGGCTGGAAGTCCAAACCGGGCTATATTAAATGAATATAAATATTTAAGTAGCCTTAGATCATGCCTTAGGGTCTGCTAAATGTGTCTTCACCATGTACATATGCCATAGAGCATGCCCAGAACCTTCTAGGTACTGAACACCAGCTAACTTTCCTGCAAGAATAAGAGGGCAACTTAATGCTCAGGAAGGGAGGCTAGCAAAAGCTGAGGGAGAGTCCAGAGGCCACGTGGCTTTCCTTGTAAGCACCAGGTCCTTGGAATCCAAATGACTATTCCAAATCCTCTCCTAGGGTATTCACTGTTAGACTCTGACAGATTTGACTGATTCCAAATCCCATCTGAACACAAGAGCAGGTATATCTTGTGTCTCCACCCTCCATCTGGCTGCTGGTGATGGGGTATGCAAATATCTGCCAGTATATCTGAAACTGTGGAGCAGAAATAGGACTTTATGTCCCTAGAACAAAGGAGTCTTCAGGTCTTTCAACAGTACTGTCCGTATACAAAAGTTATCCAGGATCTCTATGACAGGGAAGACCTCTAGGGCTGGAGAATGGATGGTTGAAGAATGGAAACACGACATAAAACCCTCTAATTAAGTTTTGAGTCAAGAAGAGATCTTAAAAAGAACCCCAACTGGTGGGAACTGGCCTTACCAGCAGCCTCTGACTCTTTCCCCTGACCACTGTGTTTCTGTAGGGTTCTGCCACTTTGATTACTGTTGTCACCACGAATTCTGGGACCTGGCAGTCTCTCTAAATTGTTGACCTATGTGTAACCAAACCCTTTCTTTCCTTCATCTTTCTTAGCAAAGTAGAGACATGTAGAATTTTGAAAATCAATGTGATTCAATACTACACAAAAATGAAAAGGCAGTAATTATAGGCAAGATACAGCACATAAAGTTACATTTGCAAGGTTCAAATTCTTGATCCTAAGATGAATGCAGACCAGCCTCAAAAGACTGCACTATTTCCTGCCATCGCTCCTCCCACCTCCCATCTTACCTGTTACTTGAAAGCAAAGCTTTCTAGCTGCTTTATTTTTTCCTCATCTTCCCAAGTGTGGTAAGTATTTCAACAATGGACTGAAATCGATTTGTTTTAAAAAAGGATGACCTACCTAAACCAGGGTGGTCATGAAAGAATTCTGTATAGGTAAAATGAGGCAAAAATCAAAGGACAAGCAGCACCCCACCATGAGAAGTTGAGGAAAGAGTGTTCCTGGAAGAGGGAGCAACTTGTACTCAGGCAGGCAAGGATCTTTTGTCCTAGAAGAACTGAAACAAGTTGTGTGGAGCCAGAACATACTGAGGAAGGGAGAGATGACATGAAATGAATTTGAAGAGAAGGTCAAAAGTCAGATCATGTATGTGGTAGTGAGGAGTTTAGATTTTATTGTAAGCACAAGAAGCCACTGAAGGCTTTGAATAGAGGAGTGACATGATTTGATTTATCTTTTGAGATCCTTCTTGCTGCGAGATACAACAGATCAAAGATGGAAAAACAGAAGAAAGACCACTTGATAGGTTATTGCAGTTATCTAGGTAAAGGGTGATCCTGTCTTAGAACACATTTTCTCAAACTATGGTTCACAATCCATTGGGCTTATGCAGTCATTTTAGACCTCTTGTTCAGTAATATCAATGAAATAGAATCATGCACAATAAAAAATAAGATCCACAGTCATTGTACCATTTCATAACATTTTTTTTCAGTTTCTTACGCATATAACCATGCACATGCAAATAAAAGATTGTGCTGTGAAGTGAGTTTGTTACTCTGCGTTCAAAAAATCACTAACTTAGACTAAACTGTTAAAAGTGGAGGCAGAAAGAAGAAGAGATTCAACACAGACATTGCTTCAAATACAAAATGGAAGAGTCACCTAAGAAAATACACAGATAAGAGAGAATTTTGTTTCATTTTCATTGTTATATTCTTACATATTATATCCCACCTATTCTTTAAAACATTCTTTACAATAGCTTAGGCTTGGTACAGATATAAGATAGTACCACTAACATAGGAAAATGAAACATAAGCAGCCATTTTTTTTAAACAGGTACCCTAATGGCCACCAACAGGTCATCTCTCATTTCTCAGTTGGACATTCCTTCTCTGGGTCATTGATTTATCACTAGTGGAGCATAAATTAATTCAGGACATTTCCAAAAAGTTTGAAACTGGGGATGAAATATTTCATACTAAGTCTCCTCAATCTTTGTTCCTTCTGAAGAGTGTTCCTTGGATTTTTTAATTTCAGTCCTAACTTTGCTGAATGTTTTCATAATGCAATTTGGCCTGCTTAATTTAACATATAAAGTTGTAATCATATAGTCATATATGTTTAAATTTGCATCACTGCCATGGTGAGTGATAAAATTGATTAGTGCACTGGAATAAATGTCATGTTTATGTCCTATTTTGCTTAATATATGATAGAATTGCCTCTCTTGATTAAGGTAATATATTGTGTGTGTGTGTGTGTGTGTGTGTGTGTGTTGTGTGTGTGTGTGTGTGTGTGTGTGTGATGCTGGGGATTGAACCTAGGACCTTGTGCATGTGAGGCAAGCACTCTATTAATGAGCTGTATCCCCAGCCCCAAGGTAATCTAAATGAGTCTTTTTATCCATATATACTTGAGGATGTTGGATTTAGCCTGATGAGAAAATAGGTTTATAATAAATTATCACTGAAAATCAGAAACTTGTCTTGGAAAGAAAGGGTGCATGCCATGGGCAATTAACAGATGCAGAAATCCTTTAATTATAAAGCATGCCCTTACCTGAGGAACTTCATACTATGCTGACAAGAGGCTGCATCTTATAATAAGCCTTTTCATTTTATACACACACAAACACACACCCACAATCTATGAACATGTTAAGACCCATATGTTCAAACAACCCATTTACAAATTGCTAGATGGGTCCAGCAGCACCTTCCTACTCTCTCAGCCATTTGAAGAAAGCCAAGTTCACTATTTCATCACCTTTTTTCTTTCTGGGGTCCTTTGCATCAATTCTAACAACACCTCTCTCTTTCTCTCCTATCAAACAGCAGTCTTGTTTTGGGATAGGTGTCAACCAAAGATGGCAGCTATATTTTAAATATCTTCATAGTCAAAAGAATGAGTCTCTAATGGTAGAAAATTAAATTCTGGTGGGAACTACTTTAGTTGCTAGTTAAGATGCCTTCCCTATTACTTCCCAACCCAGACAGACCACCCAGGTAACTTGCATAAGATTTAAAAGTCCATACATCTTAATAGTGCCACCCAGAGAGTCACTCCTGACCTGACTAGTTGTACTGCTGACTCTATTGTATAGCCATTCCTCTGCCAGAAGAACCACAGAATGCAGCAAGTTAGGAGCTGAAGATAGGGTGGCATCACAATTTTCAATCTGTTTCTTCATTCTCAAACCTCACAATGTTGGACCTTTCTGCAGAATTTCAGTTTGTTCTTTATTATTTATTGAGGAAGTCTGGTACATATAAAAGCTTCCTTTTAGCATAGATAAGACTAACTGGCTAACAGTTTTCAGGGCAAGTAGGATTAATTATCAGGAAGCTGTTGATAGTTCCTTGCTGACCTGTAAAAACCTAGTAAGTATGAGGTCAGCTAAAATAATAAGGTCTATTTAAAGTTTGGGTCACATAAGACGTCATTAAGGATCACATTATTTCAGCAAAGAAAATATTGCAGAGAGCTCTCCTCTTAAAAGAAAATAGCTTTTCTGCTGGAAAGCTTCCAAACCGCACCATTGCAAAACTCAAACACTTCAAACCATCGGACGCTAATGTTTAACTGTGTGTTTCTAGTTGTACTGAAAACCTTTTCCCCTTGGTAATTGATTTTTGTTGAATCCAGGTGTCATTTGACTTTTAATCCAAATTATGTTCCTTGTTCCGGGGAAGATACTTTCATTGCCCAGGGGTTTACTTTTTACACCCTGTATGATGTATAGTATATTCTACTCTGTTCCTTGTGATTAGAAAAAGCAGTAATCAGCATTTTACTAGAGTTGGGGAAGACAGTAAAGAGCAGGGCTGGCCCAAGGCAGGATTGTGAAATGCCTGAAAATTGTAAAGCCTTGTAAAGCCCTTGTCTCCTTGTTGTTTAACTCTTTTTTTGCCCTATTTTTTTATTCAGCTTCTTAGAGTTGGGTGACCCTTCTCAACTTCAGTTTCCTTCTGTTAGTAGGTTGCCTGAGACAGTGCACATTACATATGTGCATATGACCTGATGCATAGCATGCATCAAAAAAGTCTGTGAGTCATCATCACCAGCTTCATTAACATCTCCTAAGCCTCAGGAGTAAGGGGTACTTAATAGTGATGTACATTGAAATTCTTGTGAGAATATTTGCTTTTTATTGTAAATCCAAAGGAATGTACTTCTAATTCTGATATCCTAGGCCCTCGTGGGAAGTAGAGAAGAGATGTGGTGTGGATTGGGGGAATGATGACAGCTACCTATTCACTGAACAGGCTTGGATGAAAAAAACATGATACTGTGAGTGAGGCATGGGGGCCGGGCAACTGTAGGCCCTGACCCGCTTACACTGGAGCTGGAGAGCCCACATCCTGGCTCAGTTCCCAAGCCACTCCCCTGGCAAACCTTACATATGAATTTTCCACCTTCCTCCTGCCACCAATCATTCCCTGAAAGGTCTGGTTAGTGTATTTTACATGCTGTAGTGACAGAGAAAGATGCAAGATTTATGGGATCTGTTTGTGGAATCTGACATTTAAACAATTATGGGGACCCTCTTTAATAAATACAAAATAAAAATAATAAATAAAATTGTGGGTGTTTCATTAGAATAATAAAGAAACCACCACAACGTATGCATTTAAAAAGCTGGTAAATACCATAAACATTGCAAAATCCTGAAAATAGTCTATTTGTTCATTAATTTCTTGATATATCCTATGACATTTTTCTTTCCTTCTTTCTTTCTCTTTCTTACTTTCTTTCTTTCTTTCTTTCTTTCTTTCTTTCTTTCTTTCTTTCTTTCTTTCTTTCTTTCTTTCTGTCTTTCTTTTTCTTTTTTTGTGCATGCTCTTTGATTGCCCCCCTCACATATTTCCTAATAGGAGAGCATTTTCTGAGTTAGCTTGGTATCAGTAAAACCATAACCACTTATTACATCTTTTCATTAAGGTGACTTGAAGAATTTTCCACAAATGAGCTTCTGGCTCTGAATATTTCAAACCATTTTTTTATCCCTCTACCACCTGCATACTTCTATGGTGAAGAATGTATCATATTGCATTACAATCTTCAGTCCTATGTCTTCATTCTGTCACCCAAAATGAGTGCACAAACGACTTCCGCACAAAAGCAGGCAACAATAACTCATCATACCACATCAACACATCCCATCCAACCCAAGAAAAGGCATTCCTGGTTCAATTTCCCCTTAGCCAAAGACTCAGAGAAGTTCACAGAGCCTGCGACTACCCAACAGGAAGGGGCATTGAGAGGAACTTAATATGGAAGAGACTGTACTCTTGATTGTACATAATAGCCAAATATTACAAAAGCATATGCCCAAGAAAGTGAGAGTCTCGGATTTCAACTTCTTTAGCTTCACAAATTTATCTCGGCACAGAGGAGCCATCTCCACAGAATTTAGAAGATGGGGGCAAGGTCCTGCCCTCCCCCACTCACAAAAAAAATGCTTTATACACAAGCACATTAAAAAGACTTACAAAACAAATATCAACTTTATTACTAAAGTCCATTGTTTCCAAGCATGAGATAATCTCAGAGGCAGAAATCATGTTCCTTGGCTCTTTAGGGAAGAACTAGAGCTGACTTCTTCCTAAACTTAGTGTTATGGTTTGGATAAGTGCCCGCAAAAGGCCCATGTATTAAAGCCTCCATTCCTAGCCCATGGCACTACTGGGAGGTGATGGACCATTTAAAGGTAGGGCCTAGTTCAGTGAATTTAGGTCACTGGGAATATGCACTTGAAGGGGACATTAAGAACTAGAGCCTTCCTCTCTCTTTTTACACTTCCTGGCCACCAGGAAGTGAAGAGTTCCCTCTACCACTTGCTCGCTCCACAATGTATTATCTCACCACAGGTCCAAAAGCAATGGGGTCAATTGACCATGGACTGAAACCTCCAAAACTGTGAGCTCCAATTAGCCTTTTCTTCTTATAAGTTGATTAACTCGGGTATTTTTTTTACAGTGACAGAAAGCTGATGAGAATACTATGAATAACTTTGGTCCTTTTTTCTGCCCCTTCTTTCTCATCCCTATCTGAAGTGATGGGAAAGGGTAATTTTGATTGTGAGAAGACATTTTGTGGGCTGGAGGATGGAGCTTTGCAATAAAGTGCTTTCCTAGAATGCACAAGACCTGGTTTGATCCCCAGCACCACCAAAAAAAAAAAAAAAAAAAAAAGAAAGAAAAAAAGAAATTCTGTTATATAGTTCAATGACTTCAATTGTCTAAACAAACTCAACTCTGTCACTATTTATATGAGCTTGGACAAGTTGGTCTTTCTAAGCCTCAGTATTCTCCTTTGTAAAATGGCAATGATATTGCTTTCTTTTCAAAATTGTAGAAAGGATTAAATGGATAATATATGGAAGTTACTGAGTACCTAGTAGCTGACTCTGATAGTATAGTTAATATTATTGTCCACACTTCAAGTGCTAATAATAAGGGAGGAACCAGACAGGGAATAGTGGAATGCCAGGTACACCAAACACACCATGGAAAGTCAAATTCATCAATGTGTTAAAAGGGAAGCTTTCGGTTTCAGCTTTTCCACCTTTGCCCCAGAGGCCCAGGAGCAACACAGGGGAAGTAGCCATGGCAACACAACAGCCACAATACCCTGTGAACAGAGTTTGTCAATAAATATGAGGATTTCAGGAGGCAGCAAGAATTCCTACCTGGCTCTGGTTTTCCTCCTGATGTAAGCCCTAAGTCTGAAATTGCATGAGACTTGGGAAATGTCCTAGCTTCAGGTGGCTTGACATTTGAATAAGAATAGCAAGCTGCAAGGGACTGGCATTGATCACCTGGCAGGTTAGTAGTGTTGTACTAAAGTGATTTGTCTTCACAGGCCCTGAACACCACTATAGCGGCATGGTACAGGCTCTGAGTAACCTGAGCCATCAGACAACTTGAGGGGTCAGAGCACTGCCATCAGTGCTTGGCTCTAAAACCAGAACATGCTAGGCTCCAAATCTCAGCTCTAGCACTTCTCATCTGTTATGGTTTGGATGTAAGGTTTCCCTCCACCAAAGTTCCTTTTAATGCAGGAGTAACTTGGAAGTTAAATAAAACTGAATTGTGAGAGCTGCAACCTAATCAGTCCTTCCTACTTTTAATGAAGAGTCTTGGGTGGTAACTGCAGGCAGGTGGCGCATGGCTGGAGGAGGTAGGTCACTGGGTTCATGCCTTGGAAATGTGCATTTTCCTTTTGGCCTCTCTCTCTCTCTCTCTCTCTCTCTCTCTCTCTCTCTCTCTCTCTCTCTCTCTCTGATTCCTGAGTGCCATGTAGGGAGCAGCTTCCCTTCACAACATCCTTCCCTCATGATGTACTGCTTCACTTCAAGCCATCTATGAACTGAAACCTCTGGAACCATGGGCCCCAATAAACTTTTGCTCCTCTGAGTTGTTCTTGTTGGGTATATTGATCACAGTAACACAAAAGCTGACTGAAATGCCATCTTTTCAATCTTGAGTAAACTACTTAAGTTCTCCATTTTGGTTCCCTCACTCTAAAACCAGGACTATAAAGTACCTATGCTGTAAGGTTGCAGTGAGTATTTAAAGTTCATTAAATAAGATGATATTTCTAAAGGGCTTTAGATGGTGTCTGGCACATTTATAGCACTCAATAATGGCCATCTCTAATTTAAATTGGAAATAAGGGGGACCGGTTATGTGAACTTGGCAGAAAAAGATAGTAAGTAAAGTTTATTTTAGATGTTCTAATTGTATTTGTTTCTGGTGACTGCTGTAACAAATTTTCACAAACTTAAAAACAATTTGAACCTGGGTTGAAAGCAGCAGCAATTTATTTTCTCCCAGTTCTGGAAACCAAAAGTCCAAAATCAGTGTCAGTGGACCAAAACCATCGAGTCAGCAGGGCCACAGTGCCTCTGGAGCAGCCAGGACAGAATCCATTTCTTGCTTCTTCAGCTTCTGGTGGTTGACAGATAACTTTTATTTGTTTGTTTGTTTGTTTGGATTGTGACTGCATCCTTGCAATATATGCAGTCATATTGCCTTCTCCTCTTCTGCCCGTATCAAGCTCCCTTATCTTCCCTCTCATAAAGACACTTAATTATGGCAACTAAGGTTCACCCCAATAATCCAGGATAATCTCCCCATCCAAGACCATTAACTTAATAATATTTATAAGCCCTAAATGTTCTAGGGAATAGGCCTGGTATCTTTGGAGGCCATTAATTCAGCCTCCTCTATATACACTATACTAGTCAATATACCGTCCTGCAAGACATAGATGAAGATGAAAATATAAGAAGGGAAGACAGAATACAGAACCCCGGGAACCACAAACATACAACAGGGAAGCAAAGGAAGGAGAACCATCCTGGGGAAATGAAGATAAAGGAAGAGCTAGCAGAGAAGGTGAAGCAGAAAGCAGGGGGTCAACAGAAGACTTCTAAACCACCGTAGTGAGTTTGACAAAGGACAACATGATTAAAGCACTTCAGAGAGTCAAGGGAAGGATGGGGAAGGAATTACAGGGATTGACTAGTAAGAAGGATATCAGTAAATTTAGCTAAAGTGGATATACTATCAAGGGGGAGGGGGAAAGCCAAATTGTGGTAGATTAAGGATGAATTCATCTCTGTGATGTACTTTGTGTGTGAGGAGAGAAAAATGGTGCAAACACACATCTTGACAAGCTTCTCCTCCTCCTCCTCACTCTCATTTCTATTTTCTTTGGATTTCCAACAATAGAAGCTCATCAAGAGTCCTGTACTTGCCAAGGTGGACATGACGCATGATTACAAGAGGAAGGCACTGCCTCTTTCCTGTATAAATATGTTTGTTCTCCAGCTCCTGAGAGAGGTCAGTGAAAAAGGTTTATTTATCCTTACTCAGTTCGTTCTCTCTCAAAGCTATTAATGACTAGTCAAGTAGTGACATTTTGGGTCATTATATTCTTTCTATATTTTTAAAAAGATTCTAAACTTTGAAATATATAGTTTACATTTTTAATATATAAATAGAAAAATATAGTTAGAATGACTGTATTTTGGATAACATATAGGTATTCAATAATCATTGTGGATCATAAGCCATTGCTAAGCATTATATTAGGGGAAAATATAAGATTAATGTTATATTAAAACAAAAAGATAGTACTAACTGCTAAGATTTTAGTGTGTTTCATATAATGGGTACTGATTTAAATGTTTTATATATCCATATATTTAAAAAAATTGGTTAGAGAGCATATACTAATATGATAATAGTATTAACCAAATTTTATTGAAGTAGGAACTAAACTGCAAAGATAGAGAAAAACCACAGCTAGGAAGAATGAAGCAAAAATTAACTCAGTGGTCATTCTTGGGGCCTGTTCCCTGAACCACTATGACATTCCTTTTTTATAACATCAGCAAGAAGATTTCTCTAACATGCTTTTTAAAGGCAGAAACATGCAAATGAGCATTTTTTTTCAAAGTGACTTAACAAAAACCCAGGTTTTGCTTTCAAGAAAGCCTCATAATGCTATAATCCTTATTCTTTATTCAGAACATATTTACTGATTACCTTTTAGTATAATATGTATTTTTCTAGAAACTCAACTTTCATAAATAAACAAAATGCACAAAAACTCCTGCCTTCAAGTCCAGATAAGCTGGTCCCAACTTTTATTTTCATGCAATAATCATCACCTGCACCGGCCTTACCACCAAAGTCCCAGAACCAAGATAAAACCAATTAACAACTATGAAAAAAAAAGCAACACTGAATTATTGGAAGGAGAATTGCATTGTTTGGTAGGAAGTACTATCACCAACTGTTGAAATCAACCTTCCATGGGAAATTCTGTTGTACTAAACCATGAGTAAGATATTAAAGATAAAACAAATGAAAATTCATACATGGAGAATTTTTTCTTGCCACTCACTGACCTTTCAAGCATCTAAATTAATGATTTTGGTTCAGAGAAGCAGTATCCTCATAATAATGAACAACTTGTTAGACATTTCTGGGTCTGTTTTTTTAGGATGGTATTGCCTGACATCTAAGATAATTTTCAGTCTGATTTTCTATGACCCTAAGTAACAAATATGAGGAGTTAGGACAAAACTGTTCTACTTCAACGTTTTTTTACTTCCCATCCATCAACACGTAAGAATCTAGAAAAATATGAACACTTTAAATACTCAGAATGAGACTCCCAATCCTCTGTAACAGTGTAAATGGAGCCCCAGAAATTAGCAGGCTCCTTCCTTCCACAATCCAAGATACTCACTTCCCATTAGACTTTGTCACTGAATCTCATTTTCACTTTATTCCAAAAGAAAACAGAACTCTTTGTACAGACAACTGAACAAATTTAACTGAATGTTCTGTATTTTTTATGTGATAAATATGACAACCCTAGTGGCAGTCTCTCAATCCTTTATTAGAAAGGCTACCATGTCCAAGAAGACTTCCCGGACCATCTAGCATATTTTTGCAGATTTTCTTAGGTTTGAGTATTTGTGGAGGAAAGAAACTGTATAAACCAGTACTCAGGAATTATTTGCCTTCCCACAGTAATAGGCATTTGTACTGGACAGAAAGCTTTACCATATATCCAAGATATAGTCCAGAAAAACTCTTTTCCCAGAAAGCTCATTTTCAGATGAAGCAGAACATTTGGCTGGGATGGATGATCAGCAGTATCCACCTGGCACCAAGTGAGTCCTAGAAGGACATCATCACCTGCACAGGCCCTTCCATACCCTGTGGGCACCTGACTTTGGCTAAGTCCTCCCAGCCAGTCTACAGAAAATGGGCGTTGACATCAAATTTCCCACCACTGACCTGATTTCTTTCTCTCTGCCCAAGGTCAGAGACCTGAGGTACCTGAGGTGGGACCTTATTTGTCATGGTGAGGCCTGTGGCTGGTTTTGGTGGTCAGAGTCTGAAGTGTGTAGGGAGAGTACTTCCCTCCATTGGATGGGCATTTAGGTTAGGGAACTATGTCAGCACATCAGCACATGGCCCTAAGGGCCCAGGGAGCCCTCACTCTGCCTCTCTCACTTCCTTAACATCTTCTGCTTCTCCAGGTTGCTCAGAAGGAACTTCCATTCTGCATCTGTGACAGGGTTTAAAGTTGGGCTTTAGAGTGAACTAATCATTTAGAAACTAGTTGTTGTTTCAGGAAAAAGTTGGTCCAGATGATGGTAATGGCAAAGGGCACTCCCATTTTAAATTCAAATCTGCCACAGGCCCCTCCTTAGTGTAGTCAGAGCTCTTGGGAGAGCTCAGTTACTCTCAGCTCTACCCCTTGTGCTTTTAGAAGTAGGAAACCAGCATGCTTATAAAACACACAGTGACCACTTACTCATTTTCTTTAAATTGAGTATGATTGTAAGTGCAGTGAAAGTGGGATTTCAACAGGAACTAGATAGAACACAATGTACCCTAGAACCAAGAGGACTTCATGGTTTAAAGTAGTCAGAGAGATAAGCTCCCTTAGTACTTTCCTGATTGGGAAAGTGAAGTAGGAAGAGAAGGAAATATTGCCTTACAAATTCCAGATATATCATCAGTTTGGCAATTGGGAGAGTGTCCAGTGTCTGGGGGAGCTTCATCTGCTCTGGCCAGTATGCCCACCTGGTCCATTTTAAAATGCAGTCACTCTTCCCTCAACACTCCTTGTCTCTCTTCTGGGTTAATTTTCCCAAAGCAAGTATCATCATCTAACATATGATACCTTTGATTACATTTTTGTTGTAGTTGTTGTTGTTCTCTGCTCTGTACTCCTCCTTTCAGGATGAAAGTTCCACAAACCTATACATATTTATCTACTTAGTTCCTGCTGTATCTCCAGTAGCTACAATACTTCCCGGCACAGAGTAAATGTTAGATAAATATTTGTGAATGAATTTGTTAAATTAAGTATCTATTCATTTGATGTCAATAATGATATTGGCGTTAAGATAAATATCACAGGCAAATTGAATAATAAATAATCTTACAAATAGTTTATATTTATCAAGGATGTAATTATTTGTACCTGACAGTATACTAAAGAGTTTTTATGGATTAACCCACTTAATTCTCACAAAAATTCAGTAAGGTATGAACTATTCTCAGCTGAGGAAGCTAAAACTGAGATAAAAATAGATAACTTGTTCAAGGTCACATAGGATCATGTTGTGATTCAAACCCAGAAGCCTAGAATTTCTCTAGAATTTTTTCTAGAAGCCTAGAATTTCTCTAGAACCTAGAATTTCTCTACCTGAGTCTTTTTATCAAGAAGAATGCTTTTACCTAGGGACACTAAAAATATGACAAAGGTATTAAATTCTCCCACAAACTATTAAAGGTTTTCGAATGAATAAAACACCATTTCATGCCCCACCCCTTCAAAAAAGTCAGCGGATCCTTGTATGTGAAAATGTGGAATATGAACAAATGAAGACATTCTCCCTTAACAAACAGTGTTAATATGCGCTGGGTTGGAAATCTGGATGAACACTTGCTCTCCTGTTTTGGGTCATTTTGAAGCTTAGAATTTTGACTCCAATAAATATCAACATGTAACTGGCCAAGATGATTCTTAACTTTGGTCTTTATGACTTATGGACTTGTAAGTAACAATGAAAGCCACCACAGATTCTGGAATGAGAATGATACTATTTCTCACTAATTCTTAATCCACTAACAATTAATAATACTAATTATCAATTTACTAAAAATACTAACTTTTAATTTTACTAACAATTAATTCTGGAGAGGACCTGATTTAAATTTGTAATTCCTCCTCCCCAAGGAACAGACTGTATTCTTTACCTCGAACATCAATGGAATCTCCTCTGTCCTTACCCATACAGAAAGCCCCTCTTCCCTCTTCCTGTTGTGTTGGCTGGGTTCCTTCCTTTTTCTTATATCAGGATGCTTACTATCACTTTCATATTCATCTCGATCTCCATCAAAACAATGATTCCCTGCTTCTGTGAAGCACTCCTTATTTGGTTTGAGCTCCAGCAATCTTGATCACCACTACCAGAATCCCAGTAACTGCCTGTGGGACGCGGTAACCAAGAACAGTTCCTGGTGAATCATCTTTGCCTGCTGGTTTTTAGACAGTATTTTTGCTAGTTCTCAAGTATCTTACCCAAGTAGCAAACTATAGCCAGCAGGAAATATTTAGCAAACAGCCTATTGTGTGTAGTCTTGGGGTGTGGAAAGGTATTTTAGAGAAAAATACCATCAATTGGACATCTGGGAACACTAACATTGAACCTCAACTAAATGAATGTTATATTTTTTAATTTCATTAAACTTCTATTAGAAAGAATAGTACTCAATTATTACTACATTTTAAATTTTTCAATGAAAACTGCAAATGTGCTTTCTCTTTTGCTATGTGAGTACTTACATTCAATCCTCTTGGACCACAAAGCCTAAAATATTTGTTAGCTGACATTTTACAAAAAAGAAAAAAAAAGTCTGCTGATTCTTAACCTAATATTTAATATTGATGATTCCAAAAATTTCTGTTGGTAATTATTGTTTTAAAGGAGAAACTACAAGTTTCAGCAACTTTAACCTTATTTATGTGTGATTTAAGTATGTTATTGTGTGGTATCCTTTTTAAATTGTATATTTATTTGCTGCCACACACAGAGTTTTGAATTTCTTGTTGTTAATATTAGTTTTCATTTTCAAAGGAGGCTTACTTTTTTTTAGACTAAACTCTATTGTCACAATTGACTAATTATCATTAAAACATCCCTTTTGGCAGCTTATTTATGGTGGATGCCAAATTATATGCAGTGCAGTATAAGAAGATAATTCAGATCATCCAAAATATATGCCTCAATAAACACACAATCTAGGAAAACTCTTTATTCAGGGTCATCTCTTTCCTAACTGAACCAACAAGGATATTAATGTTTTCTAAAATTTCCAATTGACTGCCATCCAATTTCAAAGAAAATATGTTTTTTAAACAAAAGACACTGTTGAAGGAAAATGTGTGTGGATGTCCATTCATACACCAAAGGAATCTCTTCAGCTAACCCCTAAGAAAAGTGCAGAGCATCCTGAACAGAACTATAAAAATAAAGATGTGACAAGAACTCAAAAAATTAAACAATAAGAAAACAAATAACCCAATCAACAAATGGGCCAAAGACCTGAACAGACACTTCTCAGAGGAGGACATACAATCAATCAACAAGTACATGAAAAAATGCTCACCATCTCTAGCAGTCAGAGAAATGCAAATCAAAACCACCCTAAGATACCATCTCACTCCAGTAAGATTGGCAGCCATTATGAAGTCGAACAATAACAAGTGCTGGCGAGGATGTGGGGAAAAGGGTACTCTTATACATTGCTGGTGGGACTGCAAAATGGTGAGGCCAATATGGAAAGCAGTATGGAGATTCCTGGGAAAGCTGGGAATGGAACCACCATTTGACCCAGCTATTGCCCTTCTCGGACTATTCCCTGAAGACCTCAAAAGAGCATACTACAGGGATACTGCCACATCGATGTTCATAGCAGCACAATTCACAATAGCTAGACTGTGGAACCAACCCCGATGCCCCTCAATAGATGAATGGATAAAAAAAATGTGGCATTTATACACAATGGAGTACTACGCAGCACTAAGAAATGACAAAATCATGGAATTTGCAGGGAAATGGATGGCACTAGAGCAGATTATGCTAAGTGAAGCTAGCCAATCCCTAAAAAACAAATGCCAAATGTCTTCTTTGATATAATGAGAGCAACCAAGAACAGAGCAGGGAGGAAGAGCAGGAGGAAAAGATTAACATTAAGCAGAGTCATGAAGTGGGAGGGAAAGGGAGAGAAAAGGGAAATTGCTTGGAAATGGAAGGAGACCCTCATTGTTATACAAAATTACATATAAGAGTTTGTGAGGGGAATGGGGAAAAAAATAAGGAGAGAAATGAATTACAGTAGATGGGGTAGAGAGAGAAGATGGGAGGGGAGGGGAGGGGGGATAGTAGAGGATAGGAAAGGTAGCAGAATACAACAGTTACTATTATGGTATTATGTAAAAATGTGGATGTGTAACCGATGTGATTCTGCAATCTTTGTAATGTTTTGAATAACCAATAAAAAAAAAATTAAACAAAAAAAAAAAAAAAAAAAAGAAATATCAACACTAGGGAAAAAAAGATATGAACCAGGATGGAAGATGGAAAACAGGTGTTCAGGCTAATAATGGACACTGTGCCCACTGTGCACTATTTATCCCCAACTTAAAAATGTGTTTAAGATGACTACCTTGAAATATGGAAAAAAGTGTATAATAACATTAAATAAAAAGTAAAAGGAAAAATTAAAAAGCAATAGGCCATAGTTATGGATTACAGTTGTGTAAAAAAATAAGTGTTTGGAGAAAGGTTTGAAAGTGTTTTCAGATGTTTTAGAATGGTTATCATTAAAAAGAAGCTGTCTGATTAAAAAAAAAAAAAAAAAAAAGATGTGACTTCCTGCAGACGAAGAATGTTTTAAAGCTATTCCTTTTTTTTTTTTTTTTTTTCTTTTCTTGGTACACCTTGAGCCAGCCAAGGGAAGGAGAACACATAGGAGCGACTGCATCCTGAAACTCCCTAAAAGCCATCATTGAATTGAGTCAAGTCAGGTTTATGGAACAAATAAATTCAGCCTGGATATCGGGCTGTTTATTCGTTGTTCACTAATGCACTCTACACACTTTTATGGAGGATTCACTATAAGACTAGGACAATACTTTTCTCTTCAAAGGGACTCGGAGTTGATTTAATCCTGTTTGACCAAGGTTGTACCTAGGAAAAAGTTATAGGTCAGGTAAACAGAGTTAGTTGTCTCTCAGTTTATTTACCTACCTTGCCTTCACCTTTTAAAGCCTTCAATGTCATTGCTCCCAGCCCTGTCATTCCTGTCTTAACTTCAGAATCTTCTCCCTAGGGTCATCATCTGAGCTTTTGCTAAGACTCAGATCCCCACATTTCCCATAACAACCCAAAGCCAAGATTCCTTTTCCTGTCTTATATTACCTCTTTCTTATCTCATTCTTTTAGGACAAGATTGATTCTAAAACATCAACTAGCACTTTAGAAAGTAGAGTAAATTCTCAAACTTGTAGAAAAGAATAGGAGCTAACATTTATCAGTTCTAGTGCTTACATGGGCCAGATCCTATTCTATACATTTTACATTAATTAACTCATTTTTCTTTCATAGTAGCCTTACAAAGTAGGTACTTCTATTATTCTGAATTTCAAAAACGAAGAAACAACATAGAAAATTTCAGTGACTTGCCCAAGTTTGCTCTGCTAAGTGGAAGGGCCAGATACCAAGCCAACCAATCTGACTTCTAGCCCTTACACTTTCTAGTGCCTCTAGCAAGACGTCAAAGATATACTTAGATTTTAGGAGTTGATCAGCAAGAGGCAGGCTTCCAAATTTGGTCTAACCTAGATAAAAACTATTGTGAGGAGGGAGATTTTCAGCTGAGTAAGAGGTAAGCAGTCTTCTTTGGGAGACAGATGAGGTTAGTGAAAGGTTTATCCTATAAGGGTCAATGTTGAACTGAGAGCTGTAAAAGAAATATTTCTATTCACAAGAGAAACTGCTTTCTTGAAAAGTTGAAAGGAGAAGCCTCTTAGTCTTAAGGGCCCTACCAGGTTCACCTTGACCCTATGAATGATCCTCCCACTGGGGCCTGTGCTGAGAGCCATTGCCAAGTAGGAATGACACATGGCAATTTCTTTGTCAGCCTACCCAATGTTGCTTAGAGGAAGGACTCTCCATATTGGACCCAGGTCATTTGCAGTGACATTGCATGTAAGGTGACCTTGCTCAAGGACCAGGGCGGATCCAGGTTTAGGGTGTATCCTGCTGGGAATAAGGAGTATCCCGCTCCTTGGGTTTAGGATTTCAGAGCCCGGTGGAGTACGTGGATTTGGCCCAGAACGTAAATTTCCCCAGAACGTTTGTAGAGTGCCAGTGTGAGTTCAGGAATAAAGAATTGCTGTTTGAATCTACAAGGCTGTGAGTGGCTCGTGATTTTGTGCCCAGCCAGACTGCGGCAGGCCTGGTTATTACTGAGATGAAGAGTTGTCAAGTTCTACCAGCATCCAGGGCTCACCCCTCCAGTCAGAGGCCAAGTCCTTCAGAGAAAACCTCTTCCCTTATCCCATCAAGAGAAAGAGGCTGGAGCCAGATGGCCAATTATTGAGAATTTTCTGAACTGTAAAGTCCTTCCAATGTGATGCATGTCATATCAGCCTAAGCCACTGAGAATGAATACTCAAACTAAAACTGCCAGAGTTGAGTTTGACTCTTATTCTGTGTGTGCCCATACTCTAGAAGCTATATAGAATGTGTCAAAACAAGCCATCACTTGTGAGCTCATGCTAAGTAAGTCACCACAGACAGGGTGTGTGAACAGCTTCTGCAGCATTCCTAGGCCTTCGGCATCCCCTTACCGGTCCCTCCAATGGGCTCTGGGACGATTAACCTAGATTGTGGTAGAACAGAGATAACACAGCCCTCCTGTTACTCAGAGATAGCTTCAGGTGTGTGGAATGTCAAAAACCCTTATACCACAACAATGTGGCAAGGACAGAGAGGAGACCAATTCAGTTCCTGTCCCTAGATGCCAAACATTCATATATATTTTTTCAAAAAGAGTTAAAACTTCCTGGCTGGCTTTTCCTGGTTTTGCCCTTTCTGCTCACACATAAATCTTGACTATGCCTTCTTACTTTTAACCAATGTTTTATTGGGATTAAGCTAGGTAGATTGTACCAGGCTGCTCAAAGCCACATCTTCTATATTCTCTTTTAGGATGTATCCTAACGTTCTAATAACTAGACTAAGATGGGTGACTGAAGAAGGGTGATGTATGCAGGGTTGAGCTTACAGGTATCCGGAGAGGTGGACAGGCTATGATTCAGATTTCCTTAGAAGGTATTTTTCTTCCTTGTTCCCTCCCTCCTTTCTTTCCTCCTCTCTGCCCAACTCAGGTTATTTGTTATTATGGAAAGAATAAAAGACTTAAAATTTGGGTTAAAAATCCCGACTTCATCATTTCCTAATTTCTAGGGCTTTTTCCGTATGTGAAATGGGACTGACATGCACCCCCAGGCTGGGACACTTGTGGAACTGAGACTAACAGGCTGAGTGTTTACTGTGTAGTAAACACTCAACAACTAGAGCTGATTCTACCTCATTTGTTCAGATGAATCTAGAAACAAAACCCTTTAAATTGGAAAGAAAAAAAAATCCTTCAATCAGAAATAAAAAATGTTTAACATTTACATTGCTATATAAATAGTGTTATATTAATAATTTAAATCAGGGTTATAGTAAAGTACAAACTGGCCTTAGAAATTTCTGATAAGAAAGGCTGTAGGTGGTGAAACCAGATGCCATGCTTCATGCTTAAATGTTACCAGAGTTCTTCAAGGTATCTCAATTGAAATTAGGAAGGAAATTGAGTCAATTGGCTTAATTCTTCCTAAAAAAAAAATAAGTTTTGTGTTTGCTTTCTTCCATGTACAATATTTGAAAATTATAATGATAGTGATAGTGTCTTCTAAAATGTATTATTTTAAAATTTATGCTATCTCATTAATAAATGGTAAATGATCAGAAGGGAAGTAGAGGAGGAATAAAAAGTTAAGGCCAATGAGTAATTGCCAGTGCTGATGGAGCTTATCTTGGCTAGACAATGCTCTAAGTGTTTTTCCCATGCAAATCCATTCCAGTTCACAACACTGTGATGTTAGGCACTCATCATTTTAATTTGAAGCCAAGGAAACCGAGTCGCCCAAGGACTCAAAACTAATAAACACTAGGTCTAGATTTGAGCCCTGGTATTTGGCTTCAGCACACAGGCTCAGTCTCTATACTACCTGCCTATTCTTTAACTTCAATATATGAACTAATCAAACCTAAGTCATCCTATGGTAAGCAACACACCTAAATGTAGGTCTATACCACAAAGCATGAAAAGAAAAGGAATTTGCAATTATTTGTAACACGATTTTAAAGTTTTTTAAAAAGAGAAATGCACTAGTCAAGGTCCTCATTTTGCTGATTAAAAAAAAAAAAAAAACACTTAACTAAAGTCATACAGGTTATTAGTAGGAGAACCATTACTAATATTTGGGCTTCCTATTTTCTAGGTCAGAGCTCGTTGACTCTATTTCCCACATGGCAGTAATAGCAATGAGATCTAATAATGTGCTCTATTAAGCCTTTATTTATTTTATCCACCTTAATCTTCCCCATGATCCTACTAAATATTTTCACACCCATTTCACAGATGAGGCAACCTTTGGCCTATGTGGGTCTGACCCCAAATCCATGCTATTAAATTTTACATTAATCTCATTACCCATTTTAGATTTATTACTCAGTTTGAATATTTTGACAATAAAAGGACTATTGTTTAGCTTTGTTTTGGATAATTTATTTTGGTGCTCTTTTCAATTTACTGAGTAGTCCATCTCTCTAAAGCCTAAATTGAGAACACTAGTATTCTGTATTACCTATTGATCTTGTTTGCATACATAAGAAAAGGGGATGAAAGAAAAGCTTCCACAGACTAAAGAAATTGTTCTAAGTGAAAAATCCTTCTGCAAGGCATTAAAACCTATATTTAGTTTCACGACTCTCTTCAAGAGTCTTTGCCATTTAGAAACTAAGTGTTTGGAGCAGATCTGAACACACACTGTATTTGTCATAAAATCCAGCCCACACAAGTGGGCTTTTCAAGTATGTGAATATGGCCCCTATTCTGAAGGAAGGAGAACTTTTGATGTGTTCTAGGTGCTAAATGGACAGGAATAAAATGCCAACCAGAATTAAGGAGCAATGCAAAGTAAAAAAGAGTTAAAAATGAGTTAAAATTACAAGTACTTCAGAGTTGTTTGTGGTTGGATAGAAGGAATAAAAAAGTAGAAAGGAGACAAAAGAAAGGACAAGGAGATTATAACATTAATATGAAAGGCTTGTGCTGAAGTTCCTCATACCTTTTCTTTCCAAGCCAGTTCTCTCTCCCAGGTCTGACACTCCCAAATTTCTGGAAAATCTACAAATCTTCACTCACACTATATTTTGTTGTTTGTTTACTTGTTTCTGGGAATTGAACTTAGGGATGCTTTATCACTGAGCTACATTCCCAAGTCCTTTTAATTTTTTTTTATTTTAAGACAGAGTCTCACTAAATTGCTTAGAAGGACTCATGAAATTACTGAAGCTGATCTGAAACTTGTGATCCTCCTGCCATGGCCTCCTGAGTTGCTGGGATTACAGGTGTGAACCACCAGATCCAGCTTCACCCACAATCTTGAAGTTTCTGGAAATCTACATACAAAAATTGCCCTGTGTACCATTAATTATCTCATTAATATGTATGTTTTTAGAATAGATCATGTAAAGGGAGATATGAAGCTTGTAATATAGGGTAGTTTCCCAGTGTTATCTATTGCATATAATGGAGAAGACGACAAGCTTAGGATCCTGAGAGCTGCCAGACTACCATGAAGTGTCACGTGATCACTAGAGTCAGGTCATCTCTGCATATCTTCCCATACACAGTGCCAAAAGTAACTCTCATTCTCAAGGCAACTTAAAATTCTCCTTTGCATGTGTGTTCCCTGCTTTCTAAATAAATCTCTTTGCCTGAATATCTGACAAGTGCTGAAATTCTTTTCCATCGCCTCTGTTGAGGGACCCCATCATCCTATATTGAGGTCCCCTCTCAGACTTCCTCAGATCCCCTCAGGTGACATTGTTCTCTATTTTTGGTATAATATGTGTTGATGTTGTTGATGATGATGTTCAGTATTCTCTCATCTCAGTCCTATTGCCCACTCATCTGTTGTTGAGGCTTATCAAAAGATGTGGAAGGACAGTGCATTCCACATGTGGCCCAAGGAACCTAAGAGATTCACTTGCTGACACTCTGAGGATTATTTAATTTGGGGGAAGACTAACTAGGATAAATAAATGATCCTAATTTGAATTAATTATTGTTAATTATTAATCATTGATAAGAACTAATTAAATCAATTTAATGAAGCTAATAATAATTATTTATAAATCGATATCAAAATATAAATCATCTGTGAAACTAAAACCATAAAGGAGGCTCAAAGATAACAACTCAAACTTAGCATCTAACTACCTAATTTTGCATTGACAATTCCCTATTAATATTTAAGGGAAAGACATATATCCCCAAATCAACAGTCACTCATTTCCAGAACTCCATCTTTACTAGGAGCCTTTTGGGCCAATTACATTTGGTTGATTATAGTCAAATGTTAATTTAACCTTCATGATATTTCATGTTCTCGGAACAGTTTTACCCCTCACATACATGATGCACCACCCCTCCAAAAGGCAAATGAAGGGTGATCATATAAAATAAGTGACCTCAAAGAATAATTTAATGCTTATTAGAGATAATCCTTTATTTCCAAGCCAACATCTTCATACCCATATTGCACAAATTATTAATTTATGTTCAAATAGCTTAAATGGAAAAAATGTAAGGTATATTTGGAAAAAAATAGAGATTTTTTTTCTGATCAGTTTTGAACTTGTGCCTTTTGGAAATTAGTAATATGTATCTGTTAACTAACTCTAAATAAACCTGAAAAAAAAAAAAAAAAAAAGAAGGAAGTCATCTGTGTTGTGATTCAACCCTGTGACAACCAATTTGAATTTCAGCTATTTTCTTAAACATGTAGGTAGCTTTCTAAATACTTAAAGGACATTTGTATTTTTCATTTTATCCCCACTTAATAATGGCTATTAATACAATTTCTTAAGTACATTGCTTAATTTTAAGACTCTGATTTCCAGTCTCAAGGACTTCAGGAATGGCTCTTTAAATCTAAAGAGATCTATGCTGGTAACAGGTGGCAGAGGTTGTGTGTTCCGAGATATCAGCAACAGTAGCCCATCCTACATGCTGCACTACAGTGTGATCCTTCTCTTGAATCTGAGCAGGAATGTGATTTGCTGCTCACTAATGAAATACAGCAAGAGTGACAAAGCATGACTTCATGACTTTGAAGCCTGAGTCCAAAAAACCCCAAGATCCCAGCTCTCATCTTGTACAAGAGAAAACTTGTCTTTCAGAACCTTGAGTTGCTCCACATAGAAACCTCAACCATCCTGAGAAGACTGTCCCAGGAGGATGGCTATACTAGAGGAAAAGAACACACATGAGTGATTTAGTCTATTGCTTAGCAGAGGTGCCAGTCAATAGCCAGCATTCACCACTGTATAGGAGTGATGAATACCCTGAGACCAGCAATGTCCCAAAAGAATATAATATAAACTGCATATAAAGTTTTAAATTTTCTATTAGCTGCATTTAAAAACTCAAAATAAGTCAAATTAAATTTGTTAATATTTTATTTTACCTACTCTATGTATAATAGTATTATTTTAGTATATAACATGCATGTAAATTATTAACACAATGTTTAAGAGGTTTTTTTTTCTGTTTTTTTTTTTTTTTCTTTTCATGTTAAGTGTTTGAAATACTGTGTGGGGGAGAGGGTTTTTAAATTTAGAGCACAATTCAAATCAGACCAGACACATTTCAAGCATGTGTGGTTAGTGCCTACTGTATGACACACCACAGCTCCAGAAGGTTTCAGCCTCCAGTAATCCAGTTCACCCATACCCTCACCCCAGTCATGAAGTCTTTGCAGCTGAGTGATAGACAATGTGGAGGCCTCTCCATAGTCCTGATCACAAGATACATGTTGAAAGCTGCTAGGTTTGGGGATAATGTGGTTGGCATTAATAGTGGAACCTAGATACCACTAGAAGTGTAGATTATAAGAGCAGACATATTTTCACCTTCTGCTCAACCTTAGTGGTCTTAATGAAAAATCAAGACATAAGCTATCTTGTGATCATAGATCCAGTCTGCCTTTCTGAATCCTGTCATTCCCAGTCCTGGTGGTGGTCCTGCCAATGGTTTGGGGAGGCCCAACCCTACCTCAGGTAGTCCCAGACATCTCTAGCAAGTCAGAGCACTTCCAGATAAGCTGAATGAGTTGGGAAATGCCCTGAAGGACAAGGTCTGGGAAGCTATCTAACAGTGACATTCCTGTCAAGACCCAAAACTGGTTTTCCAAGATAACCAACAGTGAAGGATAAACTCAAGGTCACTGTCTCTTGAAAACCTGGATGGCTACAACCTAGTACTCAAGCCAAGGATTCCCTCCATGATGCCTTATCCTGCCTCCTAATCCACACCAATAAAAATCCTATAGGTAAAAAAATGTTAAAACATAGAATCTTAAGGCCCTTAGAAAAGTCCTTAGAGAACATTTATAATCATCCTTCTACCTATTATGAAAACCATTATATTTCAGCAAAGAGTCTACTCATCCCTGATTAACCATTTACAGGCAAAATTCACAAGAAAATGCATTGAATTTTTGAACAACTTTTAGTTTTTAAAATTTTCTTATCTAAGGAATGTTTTTAAATGACCTTTTTTATAACTTTTCTCCAACAGTTCTATTCTGGCCTTAGAAGCTTCAGGTCTAAACTCTCTGACCACACAGCCTTCTGATCTTTGGAGACAGTGAATATCCTTTCCTTGCCCATCGAATTTCCCTCCAATCCCTGTATTCCCTTTTCTAGACTGAACATCTCAAATTCCTTCAACTGCTCCTCATAGGGTGTGATTCAGAATTTTAAACACTAGAACAATTCCCATGGCTGTCTACTTCATGACCCTTCATAAATCTCAAACTTTCTAGTTCTTAGAATTGAATATATATTGTAGGTGTGGACTGGCCAATACAGTGTTCAGTGGGACTGTTAGTCTTGTTGTGGATGATGTATTTTCATGAAGGTAAGTAAGGTTGCTACTCTCCAAAGGTATTTTAATGAAGACAGAGCTCATTCCATCCAAATACAAATTGTCCTTTAGCTACCTGCAGCTTAATGTATCTCAGGAAGTATCTGGCTCTTAAAATTGGAAAAACTGACCTTTATTTCAACCAGTAATTTACTAGACTTCAGGCAATTTGTTTATATTATCTGTGTCACACTTTCTTCATTTATTAAAAAGTAATAATATAGAATTTTTTGTTAGGCATGTAATGGAATAAATATGTGTAAATGATATGTAATCTGTGAAAACCTATACAAATACAAGAGACTTGTGCTATTGATATCAGCCTAAGAATAGAAATTGATGATTATTTCCATTAGAATTTATCTTCCTGGTTCAGACTCACTATCACAGCTCATGAAAAATCTTGTTTAAAATGTTATTCAGTAATTCTATAAACATTTACTAAGCATATATTCTATGTCAGACATAGTATTATTGTTTCTCCTCAGTGCCTCAGAAAGCCTACCAAACTTGAAAATTCCCTAGGTCATCCATCAACTGCCCACAGATAAGTCAGAGTTATGTAATCAAAAGGAGCTGATTTGACTCATGACTTATGCTGCTGTTCTGTGTGCCTGCTGGTCCAGAACCCCGTGTCAGGGTGCCCGGGCAGCAGCAGCTGCAATAGACCCAACTCCACCTTAAGAGCTGGTATAAGGAAGCCATCCCTACAGAAACCTGATCTGTCTCAGAGCTCCAGCACAGTCAGGGTGAGACAAACAACCATGCAGCAAAATGAAAGAACCTTTTTAATTTGGGTAGATGGAGAATTCTTATGAGTGAGCTAGTGCAACAATTCATGTTACAGAAGAGGAATAAGCTTCAGAGTATTGTGTAAGTCTCATGAAAAATTAATAACATCACAGTCCACAATTTCTTATCTAATAAATTTCCTCTATGATTAAGCAATTAAAGAAACAAATAACTGAGAAAACCACACACACACACACACAAGCACACTCGGGTATGCACACATTAAGTTGGAGTGTAAGAAATGTAATCAATCTCACTTCCAGTTTTTGTTCTTTTGTTTTATGTCTTTTCAATGCTGAAGATGGAACTTGGGGCATACTAGGCTTTATCAATGATCTCTGAGCTACCTCACTTTTAGTCTAACTCAGGGAAGTTTCTCTTTATATATAAAAACTGACTGGATCAGTTTTGTATTTCTGTTTTATTGTTTCTTTTAAGCTGCAGTGGCCTGATTGAAATTGTTTAATAGATCCACTGTCAACAAGTCTTAGTTTCATGGAGTATGCTACCACTTCATCAACATCTGCAAAAATATTAGAATCTTGCACAACTCTTTATGAAAGGAGATTCGACAAAGAAGAAAGGGAGTCAATCATGGGAAGTTTCCAGAAGAGGTGGATCTTTAAGGGGGTAGGAGTAATATGAAAAGAGGATAATATGGAATAGCATCTAAAATATGAAAGTACAAATAACCAAGTGGTTTGAAGGTGATGCCAAGCAAATATCCTTGGCTGGGCTAGGGGCAGATGTCTGGATGTACTGGTGAAATGGAAGTGAAAGTGGGGCCTGTTTTCTTGATGCTATTTAGAAATCCCAATGAATAGGACATCTCTACTGATTCTTGCATAGAGCAATAATTCCAGCTGAAAACAATTTGGGAGCACTTAGTATTTGTAGTACCTTGTGCCACAGGTTCCAAAGTTAAATGCACACTTCCCAAATCTGGAACTGGTTAGAATAAGATAACACAAGCTCCATTGTACAAAATAAGAGAGCAGAAGTACTCACAGTTCACTGCGTTTTTCATCTAAATCACTCTGTAAAATCAAAGCAAGTACTTTATTCAAATACTGTATCAGGAACTATATATGCCATGCATTTATTAGCTTTTCACGGTTTACCAAGCACATTCACAGATATTGTTTTATTTGACTCTCTTGTCAACCCTGTGGACTGTAATTACTTCCATCTTAACAGATGAACAAAGCTCTGCCTTGAGAGATGTGGTAAGTGCTTGAGATCATTCAGTTTGTGGGTGTTGGTGCTGGAGCTTATACTCAGGTTCTGAATCCAAGGCAAGTTGTCTTTCCACTGATCCATTTCACGAAATAATTATTTCCTTTCCTTGGGCCCACTGCCCATTTTGGCAGGAGAGATTTCTATTAGGGTGTTTCTAGCTGCGTGTGTAAAGAGTTAAATATTAGAGTCTCTTTCTTTGTGGGACACTTCTTAATCTGTCTGATTGCTCCCATGGGAAAGTCTGCTATAAGCATCAGGGCAATGGATTATATGATATAGAAAAGTTCATGCATACAGGAACTTGGAATTTCTATAATTCTCTAAGTGGATTGAAATGGCAACTTGAAACACTTGTTTAATATGACTTTAGAAAGTTTTCACCTTTGTATTTTCTGGGGAAGATGAATTATGTAGGTAATATACTTTTTATTTGGCTCTTCTAGAATTATGAATCCCACTTTGTATTTAATCTTTAGACATTTTCTGTTGCCTAGAATTTTATGTTTTTAACATTTTCTGAGGCAGAGATGTTATGAAAATATTTACTGATGCTTTGTATTTTTGTGCTTTAGTTTCAGTTTCATTAAATTGATATTTTGAGTTATCTACTAGAGCCATTCTGTCCACTTCTCTGTCGATGCAATTTATTTTTTGTTTTGGCTTTATTTACTTTATGTGAGATGCATTTGGCTTTGTTGACTCACACCCACATCCTGACTTGGTTTTCACTGTGTATGTGTGCTGATACTTTTTTTTTCTTTTTTTGCCCAGTGTCTATTACTATTTTGCCTCTTTTAAAATTCACTAATGTTGATTTAAAACAGATTTTTAAAAAGAAATTCAATTGTTTGTGTAAATTTCACTGTGTGAGGCACATCCTGCAACTTGCTTAACCTGCTTGTTAACCAAGGTTGCTTCCTTGTATAAATATCTCCAGTGCCAGTTTTCTCCAAGAGTTCATTTTACCTCACAGAATCAAGCGTGACAAGATAGACTATGGCAGAAAATGATAATGGTCATTCTATAATTCTTTAAATCAGCAATGAATCACATTACTGGTAGTATAAGAAGAAGCCTTTGATGATAACTTTAACAAACTTGGCATATTGACATTTTGATTGGAATTATTCTTAGACAAGTATAAGTAGTATTTACTCAGTCCTGAAAATTGAGATTCTCAGGTTGAATGTGGATCTACAAACCCAACAGGTCTGTTGATTTTTATTTTCTTAATTCTCAGGTTGATATTTTAAAAAAATAAAATAAAAGGGCTAAGAAGCAGCTATATGGTAGAGTACTTATTTAGCATGCAGTGAGGCCCTGGATTGATCCCCAGAATTACCATCACTATCACAACAAAATAATGGTAATGATAAATATATAAATAAATAAAACACATTGAAGGACAAAGTCATCTGTTCCACAGTAGCATTATAGTTCTAAATCACATTGCTCTTCTCAGAGAAATATGATGTTTTTGAAGACAAAATTTTGACACAGAGATTAGTTAAGGTGCATAACATCCTGCATTTGAAAAGCATACTTTAGATTGCAAATAAGACTTTGATACTGACAAAAAATAAAAAGTTTTCAGAGAGCATTCACTAATAATTCCAATTTTGAGCTAAGAAAAGATCAGAGAGTTTGAATTACTTAACTAAGACCAGACAACTATTTAGATGAAGATCCAGGTTTAATGTCTAGTCCCTGTTACTTATATTATTAGGGTTGAGCTGTATTAAAATTTCTGATATTCAAATTTTTAAACCAATAAAAATAGCAACTTCATGTAGTCTTTCAAATATACTTCCTACAATAAACATTAGCTTGTGGTGATTTTTGGAGAGGGGTAGAATAGAAGGAAATAAAATTGAATTCTATATAGCTACTAATTAGTTTGAAACCATTTGGCAACCATATGACCTCATTTAATATGCCTTATTTTCCCCCTCTACATAGCAGGACCACAATAAATTACAATAATAATAATTAATACTGAGAAGTAAATATTTTCATAGGTAAGATCTGAATGTCTGCAGAACGTTAACTTGTTTTTAGCCACACAATAATAAAGAAGAAATGTTTTGTTTTGTTGTTTGGCACTGCAGATCAGACCCTAGGGTGCTTTACCACTGAGCCACATCCCCAGCCCTTTTGTAAAATTATTTTTAATTTTGAGACAGGGTAACACTAAATGTCTTAGGGCTTCACTAAGTTGTTGAACTGGTCTTGAACTTGTAATCTTCCTACCTCAGCCTCCCAAGTAGCTGATATGATAGGTGTGTGCCACCAAGTCTGGCAGTAATTAAAGGTTTTAAGGGAAGTTCATCCCAAAGTATATTTGACCCAGATATTCCCTAAAATGTTCATCTGTTTTTCTCTCAGAGTATCAATAGGACTCTGTTGCTCCAGAAGATACCATGGAAATAATTCAGTCACTACTTCTAGATTGGGTCAATCTGAAATATGATTATGAGGAAGCAAAAGCAACTATTTTGTTATCAAACTTCATTATCAAAGCAATCCAGGTTTTGCCAGAAAATTCCAAAACTTATAAGCCCAAAGAGTTTTTAAAATAGGGATCAAAAAGATACATTAACTTGTGTTATAAAATTACACATTTAAACACAGTAGGCACTTGGCACTCCCATCTTCCTAAAGACAGTTTCTTTTTATGTCCAAGATTCTATATTCTCCTGGACTCCACCTCCAATTTATTGTAGTTGAAATTTTAGTAGCAATCAGAATAGAAAGTTAATAGCCCAAAATTAAGAGAATTGAGAAGGATTCCTAGCTATGAAAATTGTTCCATTCACTCAGGAAATTGTACTTGATCTAAAGGGTGATGTTTTCACCTGCTCAGGAGCAGAGACTTTGTTCTGTATTGTTTGAGTCTCTGTCAAGCTTGTGTCCATGCCCTTGTCCAATTGCCATCTCCAGCTTCAGAAACCAGCTTTAATAAAACACTGTGGCCTGCATGGAGAAGCAGCAAAGCCATTCCTCTTTAATCAATTATTTAGTGTGTCATGCTCCAAGGCCAGCAGGATCCACAAACCCTCTGCTCTCCTGATGCCAGAAAGAAGTCCTTATTCGTAAACAACATGTTCCAGGAAGCTCTATATACCTGCCATCAATAAAGCACCACTCAGTACCTTGGAAGCTGGTGACTCAATGGTGTTTGTTCTTTTTATTTCATTGCTGTTTATGGAGGACCTTTGTAAAAGGAAAATTAAAGCCTAAAAAAGAGTCAGTTCTGCCAATACCGCATTGATGAAAACTGTACTATTGATTCTCATTTGCCTCATGATTCACCCAGGAATCTACCTTCTTTTGTCTCAGTGGAAACGCTCTGATTTAGTATTTTGAAGGATAAATTGGGCTTCATGGCCAGAGGAGGCAGAGCAGTATTAACGATTAAGAGCCGGGGGTTTTGGATTAGACTGCCTGTGTTTGGATCCTGACCGCAAAACTTACTAGCTATGTGACCTTGTGTAAGTTTCTTAATATCTGGGCCTTAAACTCCCCAACTACAAATGGAGATGATACCAGTATTTACTTGAGGAGATGTGGGGGGGATTATAAATTACTATATATTAATATGTGGCACATTGAAATTGTTCAACATGTACCTGCCACTATAATTAGCCCAGGTGTCAAATCATCCCAGTAATAGATAACACAGTCATCTTCAGAAAGGGAACATCTTTGTGAAATTGTATTGCCTTTCATGTATGTTGGCCACAGAAGGCATAAATTGAAAGTCAATTCATTCAGGATGTAGTCAGCATGATGTACTAAAAAAGTTTGACTCTAGAAGTGAAAAAGACCAGGATTTTTGTCCATGTTTGCTATTAACTCACTACGATGTTAAGCAGATGACTCTACCTTTCTGTTCCCTCTTTTTTGAACTATAAAATGAAGGGAATATTCCAAAGTCTTATCCAGACTACTACCCTACAATTACTTGGCCTTTGGGGAATAAATGGAAATGGTTGAGTAAATCCAACCACTAAATGGTTGAGTAAACTGGAAACAATTTGTCCAGTGAACATTTGTGTGCCACATGCAGTTGTGGATTCAGGCTGGGGACATAGCATCTGAACAAGACAGACAAGAATGCTGCTCCCCTGGATTTTGCCTTCTAGAGTAGATAATTCATCAATGTGTAACAGATTAATCAAGATACAAGAAAATTTTGGGTAGTGATAAGGACTATGAAGAAATTAACACATGATGAAGGAATATGGAGAAAGCCTTAAGGAGCTGTGATTAAATTTAGTTGGTTAGGAAAGTTCTTTGCAACATATCTTTTGAGAGCTGAAGGACAAGAAGAAGCTGGCTAGGTGAAGACGGGGGAAGAGCATTCCAGGCAGAGGGAACAGTGGTTGGATCCCAAGGTAAGAACTAGTTTGGAGAATTTGGGAACTAAAGAAAGACAAGAAACATGGGAGGGAGGGAGAAGAGTTGTGGCTCAAGAGGCGGAACAGAGTCCAGTAAGCCTCACAGCCATACAGAAGACTTAAGGTTTTATTCTAAATTGGTGGGAGCCATTGGACAGTTTTACACAAGGGATATGATGACTTATTTTGATTTGTGCTTTATAGAGTAGATGTTGAAATGACAACTGGTTTCAGAAACTTCACTAAAGGAAGCAGTCACAATTTCCTAAACAGGCAGCTTAACTGGTTTATGTATTAACTTAATGGTAATAAGTCTCTGTCTCAATTTAACTCCAAACTGAGAGATACATGTGGGCCAATCATATTATTCATAGTTGTCTCTCTGTGTTATTAGGAAAATAAGGATTGAAGTGTTTTGTTTTGTTTTTTTCTTTCTAACATTGGAAAGATTTTTGCACTCTTCTCCTCTACCACTACCACTGCTCCTACTGCCTCAGGATGTTTTGGTATCTAACCTACATATTTTTCAAGTTCAGTCCTCCAGCCTCCCATTGATATCCCACCAATTAATTCCCCTTAGTTTTAGATGGCCAGAATGAGTTTTATTTTGTTAAAACTCATTTTGACAACTATCTTTAATCCTGATCTCTTTCACTTCCTGAGTTAACCAAAATCATGATGGTGTGGTAGGAATATCACCTATGGCTGCCAAACTGTCACCAAATAACCCATCTCCAAGGTGAATAGCTCTTCCTGACACTATACAATCATAGGATCTAGTTTGGAGGATATTTTTCCAGGGTTGTTTTCTAAGCCTCTGATTATGGAGAAAAAATTTGTTTGTGTGTGTGTGTGTGTGTGTGTGTGTGTGTGTGTGTGTGTGATGTGTTTACTTAGAGTATCATGCTGGCTATATCATTTTGAATAGTTCATTTAGTTCTAATATCAGGTCTTGGAACGCTTTTCACACATGGATCTACCTCATTCTTTACAAGTGGTGATGGTTTGCAAATGCATGGATATTTCATAGTTTATTTTGTTATTCTTTTATTGATAGACAAGTGGGTCACTTCTGAATTCCCATTGTTATAAACAATCTATCTGTAAACATTTTGGTGTATGCTTCTTTGGTTTCAAGTTTACTTTCTCAGTAGGACAAAATAAGAGCCACTGGCTTTTCATTCATTTTGTGTCCCTTTTACATGGTCTAGCACAAATGTCTGGCTTACAAAGTAAAAGTCCTTAGTATATATTTTTATGATGAATCTGAATGATCCCAGCTCACCCTAGCTATCCCTTCTAGCTCCTCTCATCCAAATGGAAACCTAGTCCAGAGACCAAGCAAGCTGGCATATATGTATGACTGTCTGATCCAAGAACAAAAGTACTTCCTCAATTCCAGAGAAGGCAGGGAAGTCTTTCCACTAGGAGACAAGCAGACATCCAGATCCAACATTAGTCATTACTGTTAAAAGACTACCAAAGGCCAGAAACAAAGCTTAAGTTAGCCCTAGAGAGTGCAACTTCCATAGAAATAATTAGAGTCGTGTTTCTTACAACCAAACTTACCAACATTTTCTTTACTGCAGTCCAAATGCCTCCCATTTATAAATGAGAAAATGATCACCGTCGCCATTATGATTCATAAATGATATTTATGTACTGCCCATCTGTTCCACAGCTTCTTCATATGACTTCATTCACTAGCAACAGAGGCACATTAGTAGCAAACCCTGAATGATGAATTATTTCTCACGGGAAAGATAGTTAATTTCACTGCCCCCTGTGTGTCACAATTCAATGCATCACCCTGGATGAGGAAGCAGACCTGTGGAGAGGAAACCACAAAAAAGACAAATCAATGCAAAGCTCTGTGATCCGAGGCTAAGGTCACTTTTAATGGAATAAAAAGGCACTCCGGGGCTTCAGTTATTATACCACAGTCACATGCCACTGTGCCCTCAAATGTAATTAGAGCACAATAACACACATCCTCGGATGTTTTCTTTAAGTGGCACTGAAAGTTGGGGGAGGGATGAAAAAGGACTATTTGTCAAGTCCTAAGATAAAGGAAAAAGCAGCAGCAGCAAAATGCAACATGGATAATCGCATCCATTTTGGTTTTCCCATTACAATTTCTAATTTTATTTATTTATTTATTTATTTTTTAACCTCAGCTAATTACCAGATACAAAGCATCCTTCTCTTAAACACTGTTGGCATTAATGAGCTTATTAGGATGATGTTTCAGACAGCTAGAGATAATGAGGCTGTTTTAGAGGTTGTACAGTTTGTGAGCTTCTTGCTGTTAGAGGCATGCATTGCTTGGGAGGGGCAACTGGTGGTATTGAAGAGAACCGGTGCCTTACACAAGGGGTACTGTTTCCAGGACCACCTGTGAGACCAGTGCATGCAAGAGGTCTCCTACTATTCAGGCCTAGTGGGTTTCTGGTTCGGCTACTAGGTGCATCCTTCAGTACACATCTTTTCCTTTAAGTGACTCAACTTAAATTTTTTATCTTTGTGTCCCAAAGTTCCCAACTTGAAAAGTAGTCAAGTGTCAAAAATTATAATTATCATATATATCATAAAAACCAAGTGCCTTCTTTAGACTGTGTAGCCCTTTTCATGAGTTCAACATTTGTACATTACATGGAGTTGTGTGTTCATCTCTCATTTCTGCCCATGTTTGCTAAGCTTCCCCAACTACCCCCGGTACTAGGGATTCAACCCAGGAATGCTTCTAGCATTGACTACATTTTTATCTCACTACACCACCAGCCCTTTTTATTTTTTTATTGTCGCTAAGTTGCCAAGGATGGCCTCAAAATTGCAATCCTCCTGCCTCAGCCTCCAGAGGAGCTGGAATTACCAGGGTGCCACTACAGCTGGCTCTCCTAAGCTAAATGTAAGTGAGGTTAAAAGGTGGAATAGCATCCATGAAAAGACAGGAAGTTTACCCAACTCAGCCACTGTCTAACAAGAAAGGTTACTTTTGCTATTTGAAACCTCAAAATCTGAAAAGATCTTATTGAGCCCTACTCCAGAATCCCCAGAAATCACATGCTCTGTTTCTTCATGGGAAAATGATTCTGCTCAGGCCAGGAGGAATGGGTTCCCTGAAGTATTTTAGAGAAATGTTGTTCTGAATGTTTTCGAACTTGCAATTGTTCTTTGAAGAGGGAAAGAGAGGGAAAAAGTCCAGACATAATTCAGGTAAAAGGAAAATAGAAAAAGAGGATCTAAAAGAGATTACAATTGAGAGAAAACATGTGGATATGGATATGTGTTAAATGTTCCCAGAAAATCAGAGAAATACGGAAAATAGGAAAATCAGAGAAAATAAGGAGTAAAAAGGAAAATTTTCGCCATGTTTAAGGAGAGTTTCAATAGTCAGAAAGAATTCAGTCAGTGCTCAGTTTTCATTAATAATGTAAATTGTTAAAACATAAAGTAATG
Organism: Callospermophilus lateralis; assembly: GCF_048772815.1. Taxonomy (NCBI): domain Eukaryota; kingdom Metazoa; phylum Chordata; class Mammalia; order Rodentia; family Sciuridae; genus Callospermophilus; species Callospermophilus lateralis. Next base: position 79,643,840 of record NC_135310.1, on the reverse strand, counting down.
CTTTGTACAGTTTAATGGCAGCAAATTTGACAATTTTTAAGAACAGGATTATTTTCCAATGACATATGTATAGCTAAAATAGCAAAATGGGCTATGAAGTGATTGGAAGTTTCAAGAAATGAATAATTAAATATATGGAAATTTAAAAACATATCAAAAAAGTATTCTCCCTTGCCTTCAGTACCCTAACCAGTTGGTATGCGCTATATTTTTCCATTAAATATATTCTGAATAAATTAGTTTTGTGATAATTAAATGACTTTAGAGGCAGAGAATAAAGGAAAGCTGTATAGATTAGTAAAACACTATGTGGCACAATATCACATATGAATTAATACAAAAATAATAAAAAATATTAGTGTGGTATGGCAAAATACAGTGACATCTCATTATGTATTTATTCTCTAAATGAAAGGATACCTTAATCTTATGACATTGTTAATATAAATATGATTATTACATAATTACATCATTTCTCTTTAGATGTCATCTGCAATATATTCATAGTTAACCTGAAACAAAGCAAAAATATTGGAATGGTGAATATAAAAATTACTATTATTTGCATATAGGATGATTATTTTATCTAACTGGAAATTGATAATGATGTGGTTATGAAGCAATATGTCAGAGCTCACAACAAATTTAGCACATTTTCTTATGCTACAAAAAATAACCTGATATAAAACATAATTCTAGATAGGGAAGAGGGGTGGGAGGGAAAGGAAGAAGGCAGGGGATTAGCAAGGATGGTGGAATGTGATGGACATCATTATCTAAATTACATGTATGAGGACACGAATTTGGTGTCAACCTACTTTATATACAGAGATATGAAAAATTGTAGTATATATGTGTAATAAGAATTGTAATGAAAAAATTGCATGTATAAAGACTAAATAAATAAATACACATTTAAGACAAAAAAATGACAATTTCAAAATAACACTCTAAAATAAAATAATCTAGATGCAAACTTGACAAGCACTATGAAATATTTCTTTCCTCAGCAAGTGAATATAAATTTTCTATATTGAGAAGGGGTCAGTCATTTACAAATAAGTCTCATCATTTGCTAATTGCAATTAAAACGTTCATATATCAAGATGACTTGTGATACTTGATTATTCTCTCCAACACTTGTTATTTTTTTTTTTAATAATTGCCATCCTCATCATAATACCAGGCCTAAAAGTATACTACAGATACATAGTAACAACAATGGCATGGTACTGGCAGAAAAACAGACATGAAGACTAATAGAACAGAATAGAAGACACAGATATAAACCCACATAAATACAGTCATTTCATACTAGACAAAGGCACATAAACATACAATGGAGAAAAGATAATCTCTTCACCAAATGGTGCCAGGAAAACTGGAAATCCATATTTAGTAGAATGAAGTTGAACCCCTTTCTCTCACCCAGTACAAACCTCAACTCAAAATGGATCAAGGACCTAGGCATTAGACTACAGACCCTGAACCTTCTAGAAGAAAAAGTAGGCCCAATTCTCCTCCATGTCAGCTTAGGAAACAACTTCCTCAATAAGACTTGTAAAGTGCAAGAAGTAAAATCAAGAATCAATAAATGGGGTTGTATCAAACTTTTCTTCATAGCAAAGAAAACAATCAAGAACATGAAGAGAGAGCCTACAGAATGAGATAGAATCTTTACTACCTGTACCTCAGAGCATTAATCTCCAGGACATACAAAAAACTCAAAAAAATTAACATTAAAAAAAAAATAACTCAATCAATAAATGACAAAGAAACTGAACTGGTACTTCACAGAAGAAATATGAATGGTCAAAAAATATATGAAAAAAATGTTTAACATCTCTAGCAATTTGAGAAATGCAAATCAAAACTACCACGAGATTCCATCTCACTCCAGTCAGAATGGCAATTACCAAGAACACAAGCAAAAATAAATGTTGGCGAGGATGTGAGGAAAAAAAAAAAAACTCATACATTGCTGATGGGACTAAAAATTGGTGCAACCACTATGGAAACCAGTATGGAGATTCCTCAAAAAACTTGGAATGGAACCACCATTTGATCAAGTTTTCCCACTCCTAGGTTTATACCAAAGGACATAAAAACAGCATACTACAGTGACACAGCCACATCATTGTTTATAGCAACTCAATTCACAATAGCTAAACTATGGAACCAACTTAGCTTCCCCTCAACAGATGAATGGATTTTAAAAAATGTGGTACATAAACACAATGGAATATTGCTCAGCCATAAGAAGAATGAAATTATCGCATTTGCAGGTAAATGGATGGAACTGGAGAATATCATGCCAAGTGAAATAAGCCTACCCCAAGGAACCAAAGGCCTAATGTTCTCTCTGGTATGTGAATGCTAAGCCACAACAGGGGAGGCTAGAGAGGGGAAGAATCGAAGTTCAGTGGATTAGATAGAGGAGAATGAAGGCAAGTGAGGAGGGATGGGAATAGGAAAGACAGTAGAATGAATCAGACATAACTTTTCCTTTCCTTATATATGAATACATAACCAGTGTAACTCCACATTATATACAACCACAAAAATGGGCTTCTAATTGGAATAGGTTTACTCCATGTATATACATATGTCAAAATATACTCTACTGTCATGTATATCTAAAAAGAACAAATAATAAAAATAAATAAATACAACCTCTGCCGTACACCCTCCCCCCAAAAAAATTGCCATCCTAACAGGTCTGAGGTGGCATCTCATTATGGTTGGGATTTGTTTTCCCCTCTTGATTAGTGATCATGAGCACTTTTTCATATGTCTATAGGCTTTTGTATATCTTCTTTGAAGAAAATCTATTAAAGGCTATGTGGTTTTTTGTTACAGAGTTGTAGAATTAATATTATTAAAATCTCCATCTACCTAAAGTGATCTATAAATTCAGTGCAATCTCTTCCAAGATCACAATGGAATTTTTCACAGAAGTAGAAAAAACTGATCATAAAATGCATATGGAACCACAAATGACTCCAAATTATCAAATCACTTTTGAGCAAGGAAGAATAAAGTTGGAAGTACCACACTTCCTGATTTCAAAATGTATCACAAATCTATAGTAATAAAATGGTACAGAGTTGATATAAAAATAAATATATTGACCAATGATAAAGAACAGAGATCCCATAAATAAGTCCACCACTTTATTGTCACATGATCTTTAACAAGGGTGCCAAGAATACATAACATTAAGAGGATAGTCTCTTCACATAGTAGTACTGTGAAAACTGAATATTCCCAGGCAAAAGATGGAGTTGAGCTCTTATCTCACACTGTACACAAAAATAAACTCAAAACAGAGCAAGGACATGAATATAAGATCTCAGAAACAGAGTAAGGACGTGGATATAAGACCTGAAATTACAAAACTCCTAGCAAAAAACAAACAACAAAAAACAGGGAAGCCTCATGTGGTAATGCATGCCTGTAATCCCAATAACTCAGAAGACTGAGTCAGGAGGATTTTAAATTCAAGTCCAACCTGGCAATTTAGAAAGACCCTGTCTCAAAATAAAATTTAAGAAGGGCTCGTGTAGCTCAGTGGTTCACAGAGCCCTTGGTTCAACCACCCTATGCCCATCCCAAAAAGACAGGAAGAGGGGGAAAAGTTTATTAATATTGGCTTTGGCAATGATAAAAAGAAAGAAAAAAAAACATAGGAAGCAAAAGCAAAAATAGATGAGTGGAATTTCATCAAACTTTAAAGCTCTATTCAGCAAAGGAAAACAACAAAATGAAAAGATAACCCACAGGATAGGAGAAAATATCTGCATATATCTGAAAGAGTACACTATCCACAATAGATAAGAAACTCCTACAAATTAATTGCCAGAAAGAAAGAAAGAAAGAAAGAAAGAAAGAAAGAAAGAAAATAAATCTGACTATTTAGGAGTCACTTGAACAAAGCCAAGGAAATAAAATTTTCTCATTTTTTTCCAAACCTAGTAGTATATTTGGGTGAATATTAAAGTTTTATGCTATCATTTTTTCACATACTTAGTAAATTGTCCCTCATACCTGATACTCTGATGGACTGAAAAACCAGAACATTCTCTTGTTTGTAGTTTAAGTAAAACAACTCTTTTTTTTTTTCCCTTAAAAGAAAAAAGAAGCAATTTGTTATTACAGGCATTTCCGCAGAGATTATATAAATTCATATAATCTCATCTCACACAATAGCACAGGATTTGCTGCCCATTATAGTCAACATACTGTGATGAGTGAATGGTAGAGCCATAATTTTATTTTATTCCTTTGTTAGAGTTTAAAGGATAAAGCTAAGTTGCTGCTTGTAAGATATTGCTAGGGCCAAATCCAACCATGCTTTAAAGCCTCATGCTACAAAGATTAAACAGTTCTGTAATCTAGCTTCCTTTCATGCTACACACTGAGTTTATTTTCAGAAAAATAACAGAATAAAGGATAAACATAAAAATTTGGCTCTTTCGTTTGTCCTCCTGGAGATCTTGACTTGTCTTGTGACTCTACTTTCCTTTGGTCAGCAGAAACAATATCTGAGCCAGAGGTCTGTGATTTTGGCCTTGTTTTGTTAACTGCTGTAATATGCCAGTTGGGTATGGCATGCACTGCACGCTTAGATAGGAAATCAAAAATTCTACCCTATGGGTTTATTAATGTCCCAGCTATGGGGCAAAACAAGGGACAATTGATTTTTGATTAGATAATATGATTTTAATCTTTCATGGGATGCTGAAAGCAGACACACTTTTGAACAATCCTGTCAGGGACAGGGTAAGCTGATTGTTCAGTCATTCAAGGTACTTTCCCAATGTTGCTGAAGAATTAGGTGTTAAGTTTTGTTTGCAATAGTACTTCTTATACCTTGTTTATATAGTAGTGAAAAGGTAGGAGGGGAAACACTGAAAAGAATGTATTTTTTAGGTATTTACCATTTCATATATACTCTCCACACTTCTCTACCACCTCCTTTCCCAGTGGCTGCCCTCTTTAGGTACCATCAATAGATTTCTTTGTGTTCTGATTCTGGTTTGACTAGACCAATGGGAAGCACCATCTGGAGATTGGGACATTTACGTCTCATGCTTATTCTCTTCCAGCCTTGACATGACAATGGCTGTTCACCACTTTCAACTATTCTCTCTGACAGTAATGAAGCCAGATTTAAAATTAGGTAGTCAGTGTAGTTAGGTAAATCCGGTCTCATATTTAAAATGGAGGCCATGTTGAGAATGAATTTCCAGAAAAGCTGAGCAACTCTTGGAATGTTAATGAAACCCAGGAAACAGCCCCCAACAGATTGAAGACAGCCCATCCCAAAGAAATGTTAATGAAGCCCAGGAAAGAGCACCCAACAGATTTGGAGATAGCCCATCCCAAAGAAATGTTAATAAACAGCAAACTTGACTTGGAAATGCCCAGATTACTTCTTTGGCCCACCTGTGTCCCAACCCTTCCCACCTACATTCCATCACCAAAAACTATAAAAAGGGGAACACATTCGCCCTTCAACAGATTCCACCTCTTGGGTCCCCTTCTTCCTCCTGGAGAAGTCTTTTCTGCTGTCCTTTAATAAACTTCTAATTTTCCACTCTGACTTTGCCTCGGCGTGCTTCTCTGGTGTTATTCTTCAACATTGGGGAAGCAAGGACTCGTCACCAGGTCAACAGCGGTAACAGTAATAGCTGTCTACAAATTCTAGTAACCATTATACTCCTTTGTCCTTCAGGCTGGAGTAAAAATGACACCTGGGTACCTTACTATCCCTTATTGATGCCCTGATCATGTCCACACACTTATAAAGCATCCCTTTATTAACTCCTTTCAATTAGGTCAGTTGATCAAACCACCAATGTCCTCTAAATAATGCAATTTTAAGAAAATGTTCAGAATGGTAGGAAAAAAATAAAGAATCAGCAAACATATGATCTTAACTTAGAAAAGAAATATATGCAGGTTGTTTATGGTGTCTGAATATGTGTTTGTATGTGTTTGTATGTGTGTGTGTATGTGTGTGTATATGTGTGTAAGAGAAACTTTTTAGGAAAGATTTAGAGGAGGAATACTGAGTGATTAGTTGAGGGTTTGTTTATAATTGATGGATTTTAGAAATGTTTTCAATGATTTTATTTATAATTTTAATTTATAAATCATTTATAAACTGATTATTTTATAGTCAAATTTGAAAGTAAGCTCTTATTCATATATTTTTGTCTATCATAAATATGTATATATAATTACATATTATTTTCTTCATCTACCACTAGGATTGTAGGTAAAGAATAGGTTGTACCATTTTGCTTAAAGTAAATTTTACCTAAGAAAATGGTTTCTATTGCTTTTAATGGTTTCTATGCACAAAACTATCATAGGAAGCTGGATAAAAGGAATCATTTATATTATATGAAAATTTCATAGAACAAATTACACAGACTTTTATAAAGTTGGAATCTTTCACCATTTTAAACATAAGTCAATCATTATAAAATATGATAATAATTATTAAAGCAATAACAATTTCTGCTATTTCTATAGCACTCTTCATTTTAAAATCCTTCATTCATACAGTGTTTTTCTTTTCTTCATAATCCAAGGAGGATTTTGTGTTTCCTGGGGGAGAATTTTAGTATCATGCCACACTCTGAGTTATGATAATTTGAAACTCTGGAGTCTACTAGCACATGTTAATTTTCAGGGCTGACTAAAGATGACTAATAAAATTATAGGCTGCTTTGGTCTGAATGCCTCTCCAAATTTTTATGTTGAAAGCTATTCCCCAGTGTGATGGCATTTAGAGATGGGGCCTCAGGGAGGTGGCTGGGTGATTAGGGCAGAGCCCTCATAAATGGAATAAGTGCCCTGATAAAAGAGTTGCTTTGTCCCTTCAGGAAGGTTAGGCCACAGAGAAAGGAGAGCCACACAAGAAGAAGGGCCTCTTCAGACACTGAATATGCTTGTGTCTTGATCTTGAACTTCCCCACTTTTAGAACTGTGAGAATTAAACTTCTGTTTAGAAACCACCCAGTCTATGATATTTTGTTATAGAAGCCAGAACGGACTGAGACACAGGCTGTAGTTGATTAAATATTGCTTAGGAAAGCTTCGAGTTTTTCCAGCTCAGTCAGTCTCACTCACTGCTGTATCTGGTTGAGGCATTAATTTCTATTTTAATAAAATAGATATTCCTTGTAAAAAGTAAAAGAAAAAAAAACTGATTAAATAAATCTTATGTGTTTTCCTGTACCAATACCATTCCTCTGATGTAACACACTTTAGAAATAGTTTTATATGTAGTTTCATGTGTGTGGTACTTTTATCACAAATTGATCAGCACTATTCATCCTGTTCTTTTAATCAGGTTTAAATTTTTTAAAAAAATAAATGATAGACATATTTTCTTATCAGAACAAATAAAACTACTTTATTTCCCCCTCCTTACCAAGTTTATTTATCTCTTATTTTTAATTGCATGAATACATGTAAATACATCCTTGTTAAAATAAAAATGTGTTTCAGTTTTTACTGTCATCTAACCAGAACATATGCGAGGGAACACCACATCATCAAAGCCCATCTGTGTCCCAGTTTCTCCCCTGCCTTGTAGTTCTTGCCTTACACTGCTCTTTGCCTTCATTTTATCTTAAAAACCAACATAATAGGTAAGTAGAGATGCACAGCATGACTAGTCCTGCGCAGGATAGATTTCTAGGCATAACCAATGCCTGGTGTAAGCGAATCTCAGCAGGGTTCCACATTCCTCCATTTGATTGACAGACACATAGAGTGCTCCTGGGACTGTTCTACCTCCTGCCGTTTCCTCCTCATTCATTTTTCTCCTGACCACTTGCTCTCAGAAAACTTATACTCAGGGCTAGAACAAACATTAATTAAAATGTATTTTCATATATATATATATATATATATATATATATATATATAGTATTTTATATGTATACACACATACATACTGTATACATATATAGTGCATATTTATGGACTACAATGTGATGCTTTAATATATATATATACATGAAATGATATTCAATTAAGGATAAGCATAGCTATCTCTACCTCAAACACTTATCATTTCCTTGTGGTGAAAACATTTAAAATTCTTTTTACTAATTTGTTATTTTTTTTTCTTTCTTTCTTTCTTTTTTTCCTTTTTTATTTATTTATTTTTTAAGTTCTATGGGCTATGGATTCAACTGAAGGACACTTTACCGCTGAGCTGCACCTTAGCCCTTTTTATTTTTATTTTGAGACAGGGTTTTGCTAAGTTTCCCAAGCTAGCCTGGAACTTGTGATTCTCCTGCCTCAGTCTCCCCTATGTAGCTTGGATTACTGGCATGCGACACAGCATCTGACTCTTCCAGCTTTTTGTAACTATACTTTAAAATATTGTTATCTATATTCTCTCTACTTGGTAAACTAACTGTCAAAAGGCTAAAAGACTGCCTCTCTCCCACTATGCAACTAAAAATAAAGAAAAAATGAACCACTAAATAAATATATTTTTCTGCATTTTGTAAAGTTTGGAGTAATTTTATCCTTTTTAAAGGTTTGTCACATTTTTTTTCAATTCTAAAGAAATGACTGTTGACTAATTTTGCATTTGTGGGGATTTTTGGTTTTGTTTGTGTTTTTTAAGAAATCCTCATTAATTTTGTAAACTTTATAACTCCATAAAACCTGGATATGTCTCTGTGACTTTTCTTATACCTTATACATATTTTATAAATATTTTCAGCATATTGAATATTTAATAAAAATAGTACAATATTATAAAATGAAAAGAGAATTCTTTTGCCTTGAACTGCTGATATATTCTAGTTCCAATATTAGGCTCATGCATCCCATGACTCAATTCCTATTTTTAATACTTAATTTCATTATCTGTTTTTCTATCTTATTTCTCTTTCTCTTTCCTCAGACATCATTCCACCATACTTTCCAACATGGAATCTTCCTTTGTTGTACTCCCTTGGATTCCCATTTTCTAATTCCTCTGGAAAAACTTATTTCACTAAAGCTTTACTCCTCTCTGAAACCTTGGTAACTATTTGACTTCCTTGATATTTTGTTTGCAGCCCATAACCTTCAGTTGCCTTCTTGCCAACACCACATCCCTCACCTTCCAGAACTGACCAAGATGACTATGACAGGCTCCCAGTGATCCTAGTCTTCAACCATATTGCCCACTGCCGACACTTCCCTCACCACCAGTTCTATTCCCAAGATCTTTCTGTGACTTTTCCTGTGTCTGATATGAGGGAGAATACAAGATGCTACACATAGACAGTGAGTATGCTGGAAAAATCACTTGCTTTTCTCCTGCCTGGCAGATTTTCCATGCACCATAGTGGTATCATCTGTTTTTTAGGCTTTAAACCTGAATCCACTTTGATATTGTTCCCTCTTTGGCTTGCTATGTCTGGACTCTTGAAAATTCTGTACTTCTCCTCCCATACAATTTCATTGCCACTCTTACCACTTGGTTCAAATCTCTGCTGCCAAGAATTTAATTATGATCCTTATTTTTGTTATAAGTTTTTCTGGCTCAGGCACTATTCTAAGTGTTCTACCTTTGTATTTCACTTACTTGTCACCAAAAAAAAAAAAAAAAAAAAATCGAATAAGAAAGATGCTGTTACTATTTATTGTTGTTGTTGGGGTGAAACACTGAAGTTTAGAGATATGAGTAACTTGCTAAGGGTCATTTGACTAACAAATGGTGGAACCAAACATTAAATTCAATTCATACTGCAAGAGTATCCTCACTGCAACTCTATCTGTTGCTACTGACCTTTTCTGTAGCAACTATCACTTCAGTATTTCTGTAAGTTGACTGTTCGGTGGCTTTCCCTTGCCTCCCGGATAAAGTTCAAACTTTCCTACATTAACCCTAGAGCCAAATTCTCCTTCTGTACTTCATGCACTTATCACCCATCAAAGCACTTCTTAGTTCTTATCCAGGATGTTGTTCCCAAGCCACCAAACCATAACCTGAACAGTATCATCCTCTTCTGTGTTATTTATTTATTTACTTATTTATTCTATTTTTAGGTAACTACTTCTTTTCTCTCCAGTTAGTTTGCAACATCTCTCAAAGCAGGTTCAGGGATTTTTACATGTTCATATTCATCTCAAGATTTACCACAACGATTTTCATATGGTAGGAGCTTGACAATTGTATGTTAATTGATTTCCCAAATTTCTTACATCGGACTGATGAGTTTTACCTTAGTAATGCACAACAGCAATGTATAAATTAGTTTTAAGTGGTTTTACATATCATTTTCTGGCACATTTGCCCACACCAGACAAACCCTCAGTGGTATTTCTCACTTGTGGCTAATCATGTCCCCTGAGGCTTCTCAGAGTTGAACACAAGGAACTGAGTCATAGTGTTAGGTGTTCCAGAGTCTCCTGAATGCCTTTGTCACTAATTTTCTTTCAGAACAAATTGAAACCATTTTTGAAAGAGAGCACAAGCCAAAAAAGCAACAAACCTGAGAACACCCAAATAGCCTGTTTTGTGGAAGCTAAATCACACCCATTGCACTGCTTTGAGTAACTTTTGCTTCACAAAAGACTTTGGAAAGATTCATTCACAGGAAACCAAGACTATGCAAAGACAAAGGAGACAGGTAAGGTATTCGGGAGGTTGTATTATCTGCCCTATTTTCTCATTTCTGCCACATACTTGGAGTCATGGGGAAGGTGGCCACACCTTTGTTCCAGTGATACCAAGAGTTTGATGGTACACATTAAATGCTGTGTCATATCTGATATTGAAGCCAAAAGGAGTTACAACTTAAGAAATGGGTGATTGGCCCCCAAATCTCCAGTGATCCCACAGCTCTATTAATAAAATAACATAATAATCTCAACAAAGTTGGTCCTTTCTCAAACTTAAGCAGCATGAATGTAAGCTATCTTGGAAAACTGCTTTTTTTATTAACCTGAAACATATATATAAGTGAAAACTGCTTCCGATGCCAGTTCAAGTTCTAGATTAGGCCACAATTTATGGTCCACCTATACTGTTGCCATGGAATCCATTCTATGTAGAAATCTGGAGTTGTGTTCAAGCAATGAGCAAATTTACTTCCTTGGATATAATTTCCCTTCTGAGCTCTCTTGAGGTTACAAATTATGTTTCACATCCAGTTTCAAAAAAATTGCGTCTTCTCAAAATCACCAAATGTTTCTAGACTACTCTTTCACCATCACTGTTGAATATTGCTTCTGTATCTAAGCTCACATCATCTAGATTTCATCTTTCCTGTCAACTCCTCCATGTCACATCAGTAAATACTTAGAACAATGACTGGAATCTAGTGAGCACTAGATGAGTGGGAGCTCTTGTTATAATTAGAACCATTAAGTATTTCCAGCATTCTTCAGCAGGGCTGGACTGAAACCAGTTCATCTCTTTAATATTTGTAAGAATTTAACAAGCCATTTGTTCAACATGCCTGTCATTTAAAAATTAATTATATAAACATATAATTCAATAAATTATGTTAAAAACAAAAGTCAAAACTCTAAAAACTTATTACTTCTCAGCATTTAACTATATTTAAATATTGCCTATATTCTTGAGGTTATTCATCTCCATTGTATCAGCATGATGGAAATATCGATGATGGTTGCTTCTGTGTTTCTCTTCCAGGTCCATATTAAGTTATGATGTACTACTAGTAGGTTGAAAATGGTCACAGTGGAAATGTTCCGCCATAGAAATAGGCAGCACTGAAAATCAAGGCTTGATTTATTATCCTGTTGTTGTTTAGGCTAAAGAATATGATGGAGAAAATGCTAATAATTCAAATTAAATGAAATGCTGCATTATATCTAATATTGATGCCAAAAGGAGTTACAACTTAATGAATGCAACTTTGAACAAGTTAAGAAATTTCTCAATAGTAAATTATATATCACACTTAGTGGCAAAAATTTATTGGGAGTGGTATCAGATTGGGGTGGAATTTCATTTGTCAAATATTGGTGGTATTTGCAACAGGAAGTGGGCTATGCATAATAAGTTCTGAAAAACTTACTAAAATCATTGTGTGAGAATGGAATGGATATGAAATTCATAAGAATATTGCATATTTTATTATTTGTGACTTATGTACTACACATTCTTTTTATATATAAAATTTATAATAAACATATATATGCATGTAAACACACTCACACACACTCACACACAAACTTTTTCCTAAAATCTTTACTATAAAACATTCACCAGGACATCAATACCTTAGGATGTTCTTGCCAATCAAAGGATAAAATAACATTTTTTTTTTCCTAAGGGTGGAATTCATACTGAAAGGAGATAGTGGAAAAGAAAAGTGGTATCACCTAAAAAAAAAAATATGAAATCATTCAAATATATTTATAATCATTAGTTATTGCTACATAACAAACTACTTCAGCTATGTGATTCTGCTTATCTAATCCACCTTCCATCAGGCTTATTATCATCCTTCTTACATAGTCTTCTAAAACAAGATTCTGCTTATCTAATCCATCCTTCCATCAGGCTTATTATCATCAGTGGGGTTGTTACTGGAACTGGTCTGGGATGGACTCTCTCATGTGTCTGTAGGCTAGGTGATGGAGCTAACTAGACCATAGGTATCCATATACCAGCAGGATACTCTAAATAATTTTCATAACATTTGCACAGACCCTCTTGAAGTCGAGGTGCAAAACTGGAATAAAACTCATTTTCTCTTTATTCTGTTAGTTAACCCAAGCCACAAATCCAGTTCAAATTCAGGAGGTGGGAAATAAATTTCAACTCTTCATCGGAGTCTTGCAGAGTGTGCAGACATAGAAATGAGCAAATGGAGTTATCATCTACCACAATGTTTTCTGTCATCCGCAAGTACCCATACCTTGGTGAAGCAAACGGCCTATGAATGGGCCTAGGGCATCTGTAAACAAAGTCTTCTTTGTCCCTGATTGTGGTTCTGCTCTGTTTCCCCATTTTCTGAAGATTTGCAATCCAGTAAACCTGCTGTAAGTAAGAATAAAGTAGCTAGAATTTAGTCATGAATCCTGTTTCTTACAAAAAATAATTCCATATAATACAAATTAGCCAGTTAGAATCCCATTATAGAAGAAAAGTTGAAAAGAGATTTAATAGCATTAAGCCAAATGATATTTAACATCCCAAATACAAGAAAAAAACTTCCTGGAAAGCTATAAATTTTCAAAGGATGAAAAAAAGGCACAATACAAACTTGTGTAAAAAGGGGATAAGGAAAGGACTGCTTTGTGTCAAGATAGAAATTAGGAGGAAAGTACTACAGTCCTGCATCTGCTTGGCAGGGTTACAACCTAAGGAATAAGTCATTAGGCCATTTCATTGTTAATGTCTGAACAACGTGAACTTACATAAACCGATAGCCTTGCCTACTACACACCTAGGCTATGTGGGGCCACTATCACACATGCAGCCCCTCTTGGACTGAAACATTGCTGTGCAGCACGTGACTCTCTATTGTTATAATATATAATTCCATTTCTTGGACATTCTTACCAAAATTTGTGTGTGTGTGTGTGTGTGTATAAATATATATATATATATATATATATATATATATATAACAAATACATATATTTGTTGTTGACTGCTGTGCTCTTGGCCCCTGACTCAGTATCTGGCACAGTAGGGAGTCAAATGTTGAATTAATGCCTGAATGAAAAAGTGAACGATGAAAATTAGTGACATTCAGTAGCTTTCAGTAATGTTGTCTTTTTTAGAAATACTTTTTACATGGTTTTCAAAAACAAGACAGTGAAAAGAAAGGGTCACTCCTAAATACTGAAAAACATTTGAAGATTGCTATGGGTTCTCTCTTTTTGGAGGCTACAGAGGAATTCTGAAATCATACTAGGCTTAATATTTATTCAAACTAATCAGCCCTGTTCTTTAGCACAGTAGTACAGCTCACTCAAAACAACAACCATGCATCTGTTTATAATTCTTCTATGAGTACATAAAATTATGAACTTGGCTTCCACTATCTCTCAGGTTATATAGCCAGTCATAGGAAGTAATCTTGCCACTAACTCAGAATAAGGCAAAAGGCACATATTTGCCATTCATACACGCCAGGTCCTCTGCTACAGTCCATAACTTCATTATCCCATTTGATTCTCTAAAATAATTCTTCAAGATAAATATCATTATTATGAAAAACCTGAGGTTCATGGAGTTCAAGTCATTTGATCAAGTTCAAAGTTTATAAGTGGCAGATGTGGGATTTGAACTCCAGTATGTCTATCTGATCCTAATGCTTTTGTTCTTTCTACCCTGTCCCCATATTAAGTTTTCCTCTGTCTTCTCCAATCAAGATTCATCCACATTCTTTATCCTAATTTTAATTGGGAAGCTTTGTGATGCATTAGTGGAAATGCCCTTAAAAAAGAAAATATTCTAACTATCTTCTTCCATTGATGATTTTTCTGGAAAGTGCGATTAGCCAAGAGTGTGCCATGTTTCAGCCCTCAAAGAAAATTAAAACAAATATTTCCATCAGCTGTGGTTCATGCTGCCAAAGATTTCTCCATTACCCATGACTAAAGCCTATGCCCCTGCTTTTGTTGATGAAGATCTTGGGTTCCACTTTACCCCTAGTATCATTCACCCAATTCTAGCTGGCACTGGTCCATGGCTGCTCTCCCGGAATCAGTACATTCGCAAGCCAAACCATTCTTCTCCTTCATATTATGTCTGCTTTGGTAAAGGAAAGAGTCTCAAAGAAAAGGAAACAGATATGGGCCGTGTAAATAGGACATTTGTAGGGTTGAAAGTGAAGTAACGTTAGAGAAAATTTGAACATTTGGAAAGTAATAGCATTTGCAAAGTTTAAGCATGATCACGTCACCATCATGCAGATAACATGAAATAATACTGAGAGCAAGCAGTAAGAAAAGACAGAGATTGGTGTCAGTGTGTGCATAAGGGAAAGAACCCTTAGTAGACACGCCTGTTAGTTTTTCCATTTGGGGCAAGGCACAAGGCAGTTTAATTCTACCTGCTCCTCTGTTTGACTGAATTGTGTTATGATCTCTCCTATGTCTAGCCAAGCATTCTCTAATCCATTGCTCCTTGAACTTGACTATGCATAAAAACCACCTGGAGAGCTTGTTAAAATGCAGGGTCTGACGCAGCAGTTCTGGAGCATTGGCCTGAGAGTGTGCTCCCAGGCAGTGTCCGTGCTGTAAGATTTTATTTTGACTACTTTAGGTAGCAAGGCTCTGGACCACACGTCACTATCTTGACTGGTATAATTGGGGAGAGGAGTAAGAAGATCTAGTGCCTTAGAAAAGAAGGTTAAAAAAATATTCATTTTTTATGTTCAAATACTCTCTGACTTTGGTCTAGGAACACTGGCACCCTTAACAGACTGACTTAGAAATCTATTATGCTTGCCTTTAAAAATAAACAGTATTTTTTTTTTTTTTTCATTTTGCTGACTTCTGGGATTTGAAACCAGTCAGTTCCTCAAATGTCGTCTGTGTTAATATAAACATTCTAAAAATGAATCTAGACTTCTATTTTCAGGGACACAAAAAGATTTTTTATCTTATTTGGACGAATTTGTGAAGACAGAAAAACAAGCATCAATTTCATCCAGTTTGTATAGGTGTTCATATGTCATCTAAATGAAAATCATGGATTTTTAAATTTTTAATTTATTTTAATTAATTTATTTTTTTGGTGCTGGGAATCAAACCCAGAGCTTGGTGCATGCTAAGCACATGCTCCACTACCATACCCCAGCACTAAATTGTAGATGTTTAAGATAAAAACTGCATACAACACAATTTTGGAGTTCTTTAACTTAGTCTAAGAAAATAGTTCACAAATCCAGTAGGGACACCGGTTTACTTCCTCTCTTTCAGAAGTTTCTAACTAAGAAAAAAATAAATAAATCCTGAAATAAGACTTTCATTTGTAAAAGAAAGCCATGTCATGGTTAGTGATATGGCTTGATTCTTCTCATTTTCCAGTTTGGAAAAGCAAGGGACAGAGAGGTTAATCCAGTTGCCCAAGAATGATGCAGTTGTCAGCTCCAGAGGAGGAATGGTGGTGACGTCAACCCACCCACACTGAGGGCAGAGTCCTGCCTCTCACCAGGCTGCTCCCTGCTTGGAGTCCATCCAACTTGGCTTTCCAGGGTCATGGGCTTCTTACCGCTACTCATGTCATTGGCTCCTTAATGATCATGACTTTTATCATTGGTTTGCTGGAATTTTTCAAGCAGTTTCTAATCTATTTTTTGCCAATAAGATGTTAAAATCTAGGTATCAGGAAGAATGTCCTAGTTTCCATCAATATATTTTATCTGACTCCATTGAGATTCATAGTAGACTTCATTTATCTCTTCTATTGCTCCCGTAATCTATAATAAGGACTTAAAAGACCTGCCACTCATCCAGGGTGTCAAGAGGGAAAGAAAAAGTGAACTGATTTATTTTGAAGAATGTTGTCCCATCCACAGTACGAGCATTTGCTCTCTCCTTCAGAGCTAGGATGATCAAATAACTCATACTCAATCAGGACACTTTTGAAAACCAACGGAGAGAGATTAAAATTGGGTAAAGACTATGGGCCTGAGTTAGGGCTGGACTATGTGTGCTATAACATATCAATGGCTTCCGTGGTCTCTGTGTGGACTCCTCTAAGATTCCACCGGAAAAGGAGATCAGGGAACCCCAAGCAATAACTTATGAGTGAAATGGGGGTGTAGTCCTTAGAAGTTCCACTGCATTTTAATTTGTCCATGTTGGTTGATTTGATAACTTTTAAGAACTTAAAGTATAATGATCACATGCAGAGTTATCTACAAAAGGAAGAGCTTGGGACTTATTTTAATTTTTGGTTTTGCTTCCAGCTGACTCACTGTTTGTTGGATATGAAACATTTTTGTGTTAGTTGAACACTTACATGAGAAACCAAAGGTGATCAGGAAAAAAAAAAAAAATGATTCTTGAACAAAAAAATGTAAGTGAAAGCCAAAGTAATTACATAAAAGGACAATTACCTTTGGCTCTTCACTCCCATTCCTCCACAGCCAAGCTTGTGTTTAAGTTTTAAAGGAAAGCAAGGTTGATAAGTGATTAAATTGTGCCCTCTGAAAAAATGTTAAATGCTTGTATTTTTATAGCATTTTAAAAACACAGAGATACCCCTACAGAATAATAGCAATAATTTTATGAGCAACAACACAGAGCAGTGAGTGATATACTATCTTAAGCTATCTCATTGGTGCTACTTCTAAAATATTTCCTCATCTGTTTCCCTATAACCTCAAACTTTGCTTCCTATAGTCTCCTAATTCCTGTTCCCTTGAATTCAACTGCAGCCATTGTTTTTTGCAAATGTTCTTTTGAACGTGTGACTAACTCCCCAGTATAGAATGTGTCAAGGGTACCCTACAGAGAAATTCCAAGATCATTATCCCAAGATCAAGTCCCTGCATCATCTATGCCCCATCCTCCATACTGAGCAAGTAATATGATCTCATTTGTTGAATGAGTGTAACCAAAGATAAAAACTATAGGACAAGATAGTCCCCTCCAGGACTCTACTCTTTGAAGAGGTAGTAACAATACTAGTGTTGGGTTGTATTGAGATTCCCCAAGAATTGGTTTAAGAATAGCTTTTATTTTTGTTTTGCCAAGCTTAATGGTAATTGAAGAAGCAAATCAGAGACTCTGAAAGGAAACAGAAAATGTTTTAGTCTAGACAGCAGGTGGAAGAACAGTGGATCCTAAACTATAGAGGAAAATTGAGAAATTGAGAGTAGAAAGATGGGATAGGATGGGAAAGGAGACACCAATATTGGAGAACTTTCTGAGCTATTTTTAAATCTCCTTCAGGTTGTAAGAGTTCATTCAATCAGAAATAGTTTATGTCATAGATGTGGACCCTTTGATTTTCAGGTTGGGCTACACATTAAAATCACAAGAGGACTCAAAACAGGCTAATTCTGAGGAATTACCTCCAGATGTTCTGATATGACTGGTTCCAGGTAGAGCTGAAATGTTTAGTGTTTAACCCTCCCTTCCTTCCTCCTGGGCCCTGTGACTCTGACTCTTGTGATGTTTAAATGAGATTATCTATATGGATGCACTTTGCACAGGGCTCTCTAAAGGTTGGCTCTCATTGATAGGATTACTAAATCAATACCCACTGAATTTTAAAGCAAAGGAAGGAAAGAACAGACTTATGAATTCTGCTAAGGCCTAAATTCAATTCAGAATAAGCCTTTGAACGGAATCTAAAAGTCCAAGTTAGGTGAAGAGTGGGGTCCTGCAACCCAGGAGAAGGCACGGCATACACAAAAGTGTAAAGGTAGTAAGAAGTAACATATTCTGTACAGAATTCATGTTTCAATTTCTGATGGACTCTACAATCATTTATTGCTTTTGTTAATCCATGCCTCACAGTGTCTCATCCATTGGGGTCCTACAGATGACTGACAGGAAATTCACTAAGGTGGACTGGATAAAGCAAGGCTGTCTTCTCTTTAGGGTGATTGCAAGGATGAGTTTGTCAAGTAAGCAAAGGGCAGGAACTTTCATTAGTGAAGTTTTCATGCATCATCCAATCCAGAAACAAAGAAATAGATTTTGGGAAGAATGGATTTTAAAGTTCCAGTGTGATTAGCCTCAGAGGAATAACATGTGAGGGTGTCACACGTGTCTTCTGGGCACACTGCAAAATACTCTGCAAATGTGAAACAGCAGGTGTGGTGACACATATCTGTAATCCCAGTGACTCAGGAGGCTGAGGCAAGAGGATCACAAGTTCAAAGGCAGCCTCAGCAACCTAGCAAAGCCGTAAGCAACTAAACAAGACCCTGTTTCAATAAAAAATATAAAGGACTGGGGATATGGCTCATTGGTTAATTGCCCTGGGTTCAATCCCTGGTACCAAATACGAGAGAGAGAGAGAGAGAGAGAGAGAGAGAGAGAGAGAGAGAGAGAGACTGACTCTGAGAGATCAAATTATCTACAAAGTGATTTAATGAATGCTAAAATTTTGAGAACTTCTAGATTGGTATTTTTCACTTCTGGTTACTTAACTGAATCTACTTTTCTTTATCAGTTTAGTAGGGCAGAAATAACAAAGGCCACAGACTAAGGCTTAAACAAAACTTGATTTTTTTTTTTTTTTTTTTTTTTTTTTTTTTTTACAATTACAGAAAATAGGGATCTGAGATCAAAGTAGGGGGGTCATTACTCTTTCATCTGAGACTTCCCTCCTTGGCTTATAGACAGTCATCTTCTGCTGTATCTTCATGTGGTTTATCTTCTGTTTATCTTTATGTCTTTATTTCCTCTTCTTATAAGAATTCTAGTTATATTAAGGCCTACCTTAGTTACCTCATTTTAATTTAACTACCTCTTTAAAGTTGCTATCTCTAAATACAGTCACATTCTGAGTTATTGGTGGGGGGTTAGGATTTTAACATATGAATTTTAGGGAGACATAGTTCAGCCTATGAAAAAGGACCTTACATTAAAAACTGTCAATGCCACAAAAGACCAACTAAATCCAAAATTCTTAGGCATGGGGGCCAGGTATAAATATTTCTCAAAATCTCTCTATGATTCAGATGTGTGGAGGGCTGACAACCAGGCTGTAACAGGTAAAAAGCCAAACACCTGGACATATTTCAAGGGACTTGGTCATCATTGACCACTTACTGCTGTCAAGCAGGCCCATCCTAGCAAGAGTAGAGAATGTTAGGAAGCAGGTGGAACTCAACAATGAGAAGTTTGGTTTAGGGCAACATGTTCAACAAACCCCTGAGGCAAAGATAGCCAGGTTAATTTCAGTAAGACAACTGAGGGAAGTTCAAAGGAAACCATTATCAGAATGGATGTGAAAGATTAGAAGTCAGCTGTGACCCACATGTGATTTCACTTTGGATGCACCCAGTTCTATCAAGGGGATTTTGGCCAGAAAGTCATTTGCAAGGTCAAGTAGCTGTAGAAACCCAGGAAATGACCCTAAAGGAAATCAGATAGCATCTGAGCTCTTTATAAGATGTCCTACCTTTTATTACCTTGGATACATCTCTTACAGAATTTTATAGAAAAGGAAGAGAAAAAAAGACAAATAGTAACAGCAAAACCACTTCTCTGAAGATGTGACATGGGTATGGACGTGCAATACCCTGTGAAGAGCCATCTAGCACCTAGTGAGTTCCTGGACTTCGTTCCCTGTGGGTGATGGGCTGTCTCCTACAGTGGCTGATTAAACTTCTAACCACCTTAGCAAAACTGATCATCTCTGCTTTGTTCTCTTTCACAGAGAGAAGGCCAATTGTGTTCAAACTGTCATTATTAGCTCCACTTCAACATGCAAAAATTAAAGGACTGTTGCAAAGAAACAACTGCAATCCAGGAAGAAGGGACCATCTCTTTGAAACCTCCTCACCCCCATCCACACACCTGGCCCAGAGATGGAAGAATTACAAGGAACCCAGCTGAGTAATAATGTTATTGATTCCCTGCTAATCGGATTTTTCTTGAGTCCAGCAACAGTCAAGTGTTTACAAGGCTTCTCTTTTCAAAACAACTCAAAAGTCATTCCCAGCAGAGAAGCTGGAAACCAGAAAATCAATAACGCAGGAACTGCGACTAAGGATTTTCATCTACCCAGTGAGGAGGATTTTTATTTATAGAAAAACTGGCCACTCCAGTTTAGTGTGGTAATAACATGGTACAGCTAGTTCAAAGAGTGGCATGGTTGAACACAGCCTTGCATTATGCCCCCTGTAAATGGTCTCTATGAGGAAAAGCCTATAATTTAGAGAGATTTGCCATGAATGATAAAGCCCAGGTCATTGTAACAGATACTTTTTTTTTACCAGCTCTCTTTGTGGGGAGGGCATGTAAAAAGGAAGGAAAAAGGTTAGCTTCAGGAAATCTGGCAGGGGAAAGTGAGCCTCTTTTGGTTTTACCTACATGAGAGCCGTCTTCTACCCCACCTGAACCCTGGATGGCAGAGGAATGATCTACCACAAAGGCACACCATTTTTTTAAAAAAATGGAATTTAAATGTTTTTTTGATCCCTCAAGAACTGTCTTCCTACTGCCCAACTTTTATATTATTTCTCGTTACATGCTCCTTGAACACTGGGGAAAACTATATGCTCCTTTCAATTGTGTTTCAATCCAGATTTTCTTGTTGAGTGGAAGTCAGGAAACACTGATTCAAAATGTCAAACTATTTTCCAGGGACGTCCTTGGGGCATGGTTCTGCCGACTTTCTGTGGCATAGCCCGTTGATATCTGTCATTACTGATGGAAAAGCAAGAAGTGAAGATTATAAGTGTGGTGGCTTGGAAGTCACTCTCTGAAGACATTCAGCAATTGCTTAGAATTATTTTAAAAATATAATCAAGTTAAGATTCTATCAGGAATTAGGGAAGAGTAGGTCTGTACTCATCTCTGTGTGATGATCTATCCTTGTCATGTTTGGTTTCTATCAGCTAGTTGTGAGGCAGGCCAAAGGATGACATTGCTAAACAGTGTGCTGGTAAAGACTTAAAATGGACTCTCCAAGGAAATTAGGTCTGATTTGTATTGCTTGACAATTTCCATGGTGTAAATACTTTCGTATGGCTATTCATATGACTTGAAGTCTCTTAAAGCAGAGTTTGGAAAAAAGACATCACTATGTAGTATTTTCAGAGTACAGATAAAAAAATGGGCTTAAAAACCCTCAAGAGTACATACAACAATAATATGTAGTAATATAGTAAGTGATATATTTTAAATATTTATGAACTTGTTTTAATATGACACATGTGCTTACGTAATTTAATTTAAAAAAAATGATTCTGTTTGTCATCTAGCTTGTAAAAATCCTGAAAATCTAAAATTGGTTCCCATGAGCCAGTAGTAGTCAGTTCCAGTATACCAGTGGTCTTCCAGAAGGTGAAGCGCATATTTATGAATAAAAGAAGAATCCAGGCCCACAAAATCAAGGTCTAGGACTGTGAATACCCTGAGCATATCAGTTGAAGATAAACTGACTGAATAGCACTAAAGGGATGAAGAATAAAACCCAAATCAAATTTCTAGATTCCAACTTACTGGGCAGACATCACCGACTTGTGGGCTCAAAACATACTTTGTTGGGGAATCCCAATGCCACTGATCAGACTATGTATGTATTTTGCATGGCAGAAATTGACTGGATCTGAGAGGCGGTATAATCTCTGGGCAAGATTAGTCTTCAACCTACCCCCTCTTGTCTCTTTCCCCCAGCTTGGTTCACTCATGTACATTCCCTCTGAAGTCGGAGGGCATCCAAGTCAGCACTTCACTAAATACACCCTCTTAGAAGCCTCATGGTTTTAAATAACACTTACCAGCTGTGAGTTCCACATTTATCACTCCAGCCAAGACTTTTCCCCCTGAACCAGAAACTCCCATGTCTAACTGCCTACTCTACATCTGTCTTGGGCATGTTTAGTGGGCATCTCAAACCCATCATGCTCGAAACCAATAGCCCTTGCCTTGTTCTTCACCAACTCAGAAAATAGCTACTTCATCCTTCCAGTTTCCTGACCTCATCTACGATTCCTCTTTCTCTCTGTCTTACATCCTATCCAGTAGGAAATATTGTTGGCTTTGTTTTCAAAATACATACAGGAGCTGACCTTTTTACCACATCCAACAGTTTTCAGAATCTCTCCCCTACATTACTGCAACAGTCTCCTAATCCGTCTATTGCTTCTGGCCTCACACCCATTTCCCATTCTCACTGTAGCCAGCGCCAGCCTTTTACAGCTTGCTTTGAATCATTTACTTTCTCTAGGGATAAATTCCAATGGCTTACCATTTCATTTAAAATAAAAGAGAGTCCTCATGCCTTTGCTTCTACTGGTACCTAAGTGAAATTTCTTCCACGAGATTCTTATGGCCCTTTGTCCCATCTACTTAGGCCTTTCTCAAACATTATCTGCTGACTTCTCTATTTAAAATTGCCACCTCCATAAAACTCCTTTTCTCCATAGCACTTCCCACCAGGTGAAAGATTCAAATTTCTTTCTTTCT
Source organism: Callospermophilus lateralis (assembly GCF_048772815.1). Classification (NCBI taxonomy): domain Eukaryota; kingdom Metazoa; phylum Chordata; class Mammalia; order Rodentia; family Sciuridae; genus Callospermophilus; species Callospermophilus lateralis. The sequence continues at coordinate 79,620,722 of NC_135310.1, read as the reverse complement.
TTTTTTTTTTTTTTTTTTTAAGGTAGGGATTCCTCTCTGTTTTGTTTACTGCTATATCTCCAGCATGTAGTCACAATACCTAGCACAGTAGTAGGAAATATATATAAATATATATATAAAAGGAATGGATATTGCTATGGTCTGAAGGAGGGTCTCAAAATTCATGTGTAGGGAACTTAATCTCCAAAGCAAGAATGTTTGGAAGTGAGGCATTTGGAGAGAATAGGCCCTAAGGCTCTGTTCTCTTGCATGAATTGATACCATTATAAAAGAACGTAAGAGAGGGAGTTTGGCTTTTTTGCCCTTCTGCCTTCTACCACGTGAGGATGTAGGGTTCTTCCTCTTCAGAGGAGGCAACATTCAAGACGTCAGTTGGAAACCAAGAGCCGCCCTCTTCAGAGATGCCAGCACTTTGATCTTGGACAATAAACTATTGTTTATAAATTACCCAGTCCGTGGTACTTTGTCATAGCTGTTCAAATGGACTAAGATGGATATCATGTCCACAGGAACCGAATATATTTCAAACACAATTAAGAAAGAAAAGTAGGATGAAAGATAATGTAGGAATAAGGGAATTAGATAAAGATGTGTAGGAAAATAGAATATTTCATCAGGCAACTGAGAACCTAGCCTCTTAACACTCCTGTTGATACTCAGGGAAGGGCATGGAATTCTAGAAAACTATAGTTCTGCTGAGGTGGAGTAAAGGGGGTTCATAAAGAAAAGTTGTGTTTTTCCTAGAAAGAGCACTACTTTTGAAGTCAGACAACTGCTGTTCCATCCCTGTCATTATTTTCCTACTGGGTGACTTAATCCCTCCCAGTCTTTCCTAGTTCTCTCTTCTTTAAATCCTCCTCTTCCTTTTATGGTGTTGGCTTCTCTGGCATCTTTTCTTCCCTTGATCCCTTAAATGCTGTGTCCAGCAGTTCCTTCACCACAATTCTGACTCTAGTCTGATTAGACTCCTCTTTTCATCTCCACAGTTTTGCTCATGCTTCTTCCTTAGCCTGAAGAAAATGGTCTCTACACTTATTTCTGGCCAAACTGCTTTGGTGTTTCCATGGTCCTCTCTCTTCCCCTTCCCTCAAAACTGCAAGATGTCATGACAAAAGTAGAAGACTTAGAGAGAAACCTGAGTTCATCACAGGTTTGCTATCTCACAGCCATGACTTGACTCCATCCCTCAAACGTTCTAAACGTCAGTTTCTCTGTAAGGAAAATGGGCAGGCAGCAAAACACTATGTTGCTGGCAACAGACTCCTTGGGTCATATTGCCACTTTAGCAGGGTGAAAGATAAAATTGATATCTCCAATTCTCCATGCCTTCTTTGATAAAAGTGTGGATTACAGTGTCCACCTCAGAAGGCTGCTAGGAATATTGAGAGATAGAAAGCACTGATACACTGCCTGACACCTGCCCGATAAGTGCCCAGTCCAGCTTAGTTGTTACCATTATTATCATTATCAGGCTATAGTGAAGATCCATGTGTCAATGTAAGTGTGATAGACAGCTTTTGTTCATATCTTTAGATCCACTCCTCAACTTCTGACCTCACTTGATCCCACACTGGAAGGCTTCTATTAAAGGGCTTCTTCACATGTGGGTTTCTGGTTGGGCTAATCGAGACAGGAGCAGAAGTTGGGCTCCCTCTCTGGGAAGACTCCATGGGTCATGTTTTCCCTATCAAAGGCCATGATTCCTGTGAGATGCCTGTTTCCACAGGACTTTCTACTTACTATAGATGGTTAACCATTCTGTCCTCTTAGTAATGACTTCCTACTATACTTAGCTCTAGGATACTGCTCAGCTTGGTTTGCTCTTACCCTGTGAGCTTCTTTGTAGATAGTCCCTTTATTCAATTCTGTTCAATTTAAGCACGCTCACTGCTTCCTGCTTGAAACCCATTAAGAAGGTATAGGAAAGTCATTTGTGAAGTAACAACACATGAGCCTTAACCTATATGCTTATTTGTTCCCATGTCCCCAGCAGCTGACAGTGTCCGACACATGCAATAATTATACAAACAAACACCATCGTTCCAGATTTTAAAAAAGAAAAAAAAAGTCTACTACCTCTCCCAGATCTCCTAGATAGGGCATAGGAACTCACAATATGGATTTGGTATGACCCATTGTCTGCTTTTCCTCCTGTATTCCTGCATTTGTCAAGAATATCACCACCACTCTACTGTGCCTGAGAAACTTTTGTGTCACTCTCACCTCTCCCTAGATCTCATGTTCAATGTGCACAAAGGGAACAAAGAGTCAGGAAAAGAGCAACAAAGCTGATGGGTAGGTAGTATTGATCTGGGTACCATTTTTATCCTCCTCCACTATTACTTTCTCTGTGATGCTTTACAGCACTCTCCATCTGTAACCAGAGGGACACACATCATTATCAGAAAAATATCTCACAACCATGTTTTGCTCCCTAGAAGCTTTTAAATTCTAATGATAAACCCAACAGAGTAAAAGATGTTTAGGGAATAAGTATGTCACATTTCATGTTTACCGTGAGCACTGGCCGAACACCTGGCACATAGTCGATAGTCAATAAATGCTTGTACAGTGAATAAATAAATGAATGAAAGGTTTGTAGAAGGAATTCACTATTTCTGAAAAAGTATATCCTTCTATGATTCTTTATGATCCAAGGTTGGTAACAAATCATTTTAAGAGGGACTGGCTTTTAAAGAATGAAATGTTTGCCCTTTGTTGGGCATTCTTTGCCTAGGTTTTTATAAGAAATATTAGTATTTCTTCACCAGAAAATCAAAGGAAGGAAGAAAGGGAGGGAAGGAGGATGGGAGGGAGGGAAGAAGGGAGGAAAAGAAGGAGGGATGAAGGGAAAGAGAGAGGGAGAAAGAAAAGAATGAAGGGAGGGAGAGAGGAAGGGTGGAATGGAAACAGAGAGAGGAGGGAAGGAGAGAGGGAAGGAGGAAAGGAAGGAGAGGGGAAGGGAGGAGGGAAGGAGAGGGGGAGGGAGGAGGGGAAGGAGATGGGGAGGGAGGAGGGGAAGGAGAGGGGGAGGGAGGAGGGGAAGGAGAGGGGGAGGGAGGAAAGAAGGGAGGGTGATTACCAGGTGCTGAAACCCAGTTGAGAAGGAGGGGAGCCTACACTGCTCCACCGGATTTGGTCTCTGTGACCTCCCTCATCACCCTCAACCTCATTCTCTTTGTCTAAACTTTCAGGTTAAAGGCCCTTTGCTATTTTCATTTGTTTGCTTGGAGCATAGCTTGTTCCCAGCTGTTAGCTGTAGGCAGTAACCCATTTGAAGGCCTATCATACTTCCTCCTCTAGATAATTTATGCTAATGAGACACGAAATAATCCATTTGAGAAGTTTCAGTTTCTTTTCTTAGAAAATTAAACTCCTGAATTTGCTCCTGTGTGAAAGCTAAGTCAGCCATTTCAAAGAGAGGAACTGATGATGATAATAATAACAACCTTTTGTCATGAAACTATCCAAACAGAGAGGTGGTTCGGCAAGGCAGCATAATTGAGATTCATGTTTATTATTCCCTTGGTCCTACCCTAATGGCTTCATGAAAATTGGCTATAATGAACAAACAATGGTCCTGATGAATGAATTTATTGGTTAATTCATAAAACATATGGCAAGCTTCCTCTGCCAGAGTATTAGGGCAAAGGAAAAGCAAATGAAAAACAAGAATAATAATAATTAAAAAAAAAAAAACCCAATACTTTGAAGTAGAACAGAAAGGTCAACACATTAGGATTTTATTGATCTGGAAGAGAGTAAAATCCCAGTTCTATTCTATGCACATTTGCAAACAGCTGAGCTCAAATTTGAGATGAAGACTATGTTCTCATTAAAACTCAGTGTATGTTGGCCCCAATTCTCATGCCCTTCTATAAATTACCATAATCTTGCTTTGTAAATATTATATAGAAAAATTAATGAATGCTTTACACAGGGAGAAGTTACCATACTCTGAATAGCTAGGCCTGTGCTATGCTATCAACCCACAAACCACAGTGGTTCAAATTAACAAACATTTATTTCTTCCTCACTCAGGTTATTGCTAGTCAAAGTGATTCTACAAGTTAGCTTCTTTGATCTTGTTCCATTTTTATTTCAACATGTACTTTTAACATGGCTGATCACTTCACCAGAGAAGACAGTAATACTGAAGGATCTTAGGCCAACAACTTAATACTCTAGCCAAGAAATCCCACATAGTACCTGACATCCAGAAAGGAATTTGGAGCCATCAGAAAACACAAAAGTTCTATGAGGCTACAATCAATTCTACCTCAATTCCCGTGCTACTGAAGTTCAGATCATAGTCAACCCTCTTCCTGGTTTGTATCCTCCTCTATCCTGTAGGATGCTACATTTTTAAAAGAAGAATACCATAGTAGAGAGAAATTAGGTGTTCTCCCATCTGCACCAGGTAAGTGACCTTGAACAAATTGTTTAACTTCACCAAGCTTCATTTTTTCAGGCTGGGATAGTAGTATAGCACCTATCTTATCAATTTGTACAGTTAAAAAGAATAATACTTGGAAAGTGGTTGGCATTGTATAAGCATTCAATAAATGCTTGGCCATCCCAAAATATGCAGTCAAGATCAGAACTAGGCTTACTGCTCATTTCCTATATTCTCTTTCCCACTTAGAGAAGATTGAAGATTGAGCTTCACTGGCCAGGGAGGGCTGAACTGGGGGATGAGAAAACTGTATGTATGTATCTAAGGTCTCTGTGTAGAGACTATGGAGTCTCTGTGTCAGTAGAATGAAAGTTATTTCTGATCCCTGTAAATGCTGCCCTTTAAATGGGCTTCAGTGAGAACTTTGCAACTGCCATGGTAATGATAGTTGTAGATAACAGCAACCTAATTTTCTGGATCCATTTCAAAGCTGGTTTAAGTTTACTTTGCAATGTAAATAAAGTCGTGTAAATAACGCCCACACAAGACTTTACCGAAAAGTACACTTTTTCTTTTAACTTTGCTTTCAAGAAGAGGTGCACATGTAATTCTATTTAAACAAAATCTACTATTCAAAAAATTTGAATTTATATACAAGAATTAGAGGTGCATTTTCTCATCTTGAAGCAGGATTCAGGATAGAATTGATTTAAATAGCATACTTTCGCCTGCACTGTACAGCAGTCTGATTGGCCAACAAATTTTCAAGAATGAAGCGTTACCTGTAAAGGCTTCTGTGAAGGCCATGTATGATCATCACCTTCTCCAAGCACTTTTACATGTGGGAAATTGGAAAATTGGGAAAGTTATCACTTTTTACTGTTTAGCCTACTGTTTATACTATCACCGTAAGTGATTAAAGACTTGATTGCTACTTTCACTTTGGCTTATTGTTTTAATTGATCACCTAGACAACCAGACACTCGGTTCTCTCTAGCTCGGCTCTTAAAATACACCATAATTATAAAATGAAGAATAAAATCCAATAGATACATAAAAAATCCAATAGATCATGCCAATAGATACATAAAAAGCATTTGATAAAAATTGAACATTTTTTTTTTAATTTCACAAAAATGCTCAATATCATTAACCACAAGAGAAAGGAAAACCAAAGTCACAATGTTATATAGATTTCACTCTCTGGGATGACTAAAATCAGAAATATGGACAATGGGTAGGATTAGGAAAATAGCTCAGTGGTCAAGTGCTTACCTAGCATATATAAAGCCCCAACTTCAACTGCCAGCACTTAGAATGTGGGGGGAGATAGAGAAATGCAAATAATGTCAAAGATGTAAAATATTGCTCATCAGTTATTAGTAGTAATACAAAATGATACAGCCACATTGAAAAACAATTTGAAAGTTTTTCAAAAACATAACAGTTACAATAAGAACAAATATTTTCACTCCTAAGTACATACAGAAGAGAATTGAATGCTTCCATCCCAAAACTTATACACATGTTCATAGTAGCATTATTCAACACATTCAATAAGTAGAAACAAAAGTGTGGATTAATTGATGAGTGGATGAACAAAACATGGTATATGCACACAATGAAAAATTATTTAGTTATAAAAAAATAATACAGTACTGATACAAGATCCAACAAAGATACACCTTGAAAATATGCTAAATGAAATACGATGGACACAAAAGACCATATATTGCATATTTCAATTTATATGAACTATCCAGAATAGGCAACTCCATGAAAACACAAAGCAGCTCAGAGTTTGCCAAGAGCTGGGGCAAGAAAGCACAGGGAATGGCTACAATGGCAGTTTCTTTCAGGTATGACAAAAATGTGTTAGCCATGGACAGATGTATGGCTTGCTCAATCTTGTGAATATACTTAAAACCACTGAATTTTACACTTAAAAATGTGAATTTTATGGTATGTGAATTTTATATCAATCTTTAAAAAGTTTATGAAAAGATCAAAAATAACCCTATGATCTGAGGACAAGTATCATTAACATTTTTGAATATTCCATTGCACTCTTTTTCCTAGACATATACCTATTTTGATGAAGTCAAGCTCATTTCAAGCATGTATAGATATACATGTTTTCCCCTTTGACATTATATTATAAGTGGTTGAGATTTTGTGAAGGGAAAAAAAATGTGACAAATACTCTAAGTAACCCTTTCTCTGAAAAAAAAAAAAAAAAAAAAAGTTAAGTTTGATCTTGTGCCAATGGTTCCAGCTCATCCACTGATTGGACAAGGACATGAAAATGCTTTCTAGAGGCAAGTTCTCACACTGAACATGACTGTGAAGTATTATGATTCTGAGTGTTGAGATTCACTATCAAGGTAGGAAAATGGTCCAATGCAATTATCTTGCCAAACTTTCTTTCTCCCTCAACATTCCTTTCTTTCATACATCTCTGTTTTTCATCACAGGCCTATAGTCAAAGGCTGCATAATGTCTAATGATTAACCAGCTGCCCTGATTATTAGCCAAGCTAGTGTCGTACAGGAATATTACATGTTGAACAATAAAATCCTTGGATACTGTATGTTAACTGGTACAGTGTGTATTCTAAATGTCCTCCATTTGGATGGGAAAGTCTAGTACATTTTATGTGTTTTTTTTTCTCTTTATATTTCATTCAGAAGCTAAAACAACATATCCTCTTTTCTACATGCATGAAAGACTCCAGTGTTTTAATTTACAAACAAAAATTAGAAATTAAGACACCAAGTTAAAATATAAAAGTACTGTGACCCTTCCTGGAAACAGAAGTTATATAAAACATTGAGGCAAAGCAAGAACTCCTTGTGAAATAGGTAATGGATATAATATTATAAAAGTATTTCAGATGTTTAGGTTAAATATATTATACCAATTATAGTCATCAGAAAGCATTCATTTAACACTTTGTTTTCTAGGCCCCTAACAATAAATAATTGATTGCCAGTTGTAGCATAACAATGGTCCATTTATTACAAAGTCAATTTAGATTCTCATGGTTCAATTTGCTCAGACCCACCCAACAACTCAGTGACAGATTGGCAGTCCAGATTCTTTAATTCCCAGGCTGGTTCTAATGCTGCAAGATCACAAGGCCTTTATAATGGAGCTTATAAAAGCACATTTCATATAAGGCAACTATTTAGAAAAAATATGACCTTTCAAATTATATCACCATTTTCCACATAAAAGCCTCAGCCAGCCTCTTAATTCATGCGACCTTTGGAAGTCATAAAATCACTTCACAGGGAGAGTTGATGTAGATTTGATTGGGGCCCTGTTCCTTCTGACCCAGAATAGGTAGAAGCCAGCCACCCACCACACAGCATAGGGAACATCAAAATTCACTATCCCAGGAAGAAATCTGCAGTCCAGTAAAGTCATCTGAGTTCAGCCATGCATTGCTAAAGATAGGACTGGTTTTGCTAGCTAGAGGTTTCATCTTTGTATCTCCACTGCAAACTGAAGAAAACCTTTAAGACTTTCCACCTTCCTGGAGATGAATACTTGAGAGAGATTAGTAAATACAGGACCTTATAAACCAAAGTTCTAAGAATAAGTATGCATAAAAATTAAAGTCACCAGGAAAAAGTAGTATAGTTAATGGAATTTCTGTTCATTAATAAAATTGCTATACTTTAGAATTTGGAGGATGACTGGGTGGTACAAAAGAAAGAGAAAGAGAACTTGAACAAACATGGTAATATCTTTAAAAGATATCCTGTTCTTATCAACATAAATTGATTTTTATTTAAATTTAAAACATTTTTTTAATTGTAGATGAACACAATACTTTTATTTTACTTATTTTTATGTGGTATGGAGGATCAAACCCAGTCCCTCACACATGCTAGGCAAGTGCCCTACCCCAGCCTTGAAATTGATTTGTATACTCTATCTGCATTATGGGAAACACCAAAGAGTTGACTGAATGGAAAAAATTACTACTAAAATTTGTTGAATTTTAAGCTCCCTACTTTTTTCAATGTATAGATTAATGTACCTAAATGAGATTATATTTTGTATGTATTTTTTCTTTGTTTTATTAGTTCTGATCAGTTATAAATGACAGTAGAAAGCTCTTTGATTCATTGTACACAAATGGAGCAGAATTTTTCACTTCTCTGGCTGTACATGAAGCAGAGTCACACCATTCGTGCAACCCTACATGTACCTAGGGTAATGATGTCTGTCTCATTCCACCATATTTCCTACTTGTATCTATTTTTAATCCTACTTTTTTTTTCACAAAACATGATATTAGCATTTTCCCCTTGTGATTACAAATACTATGAGAACATCATATTAAACTTTTGTCAAATATCCCAACACGTAAATGTGTTTTAATTTATGGAAATACTGCATTATTAATAATATTTAGCATTTGGGGGGTTTTTTGTATCATAAATAAAAATCCAATGACCATCTTGTGAATAAAATATTTTTATGAATTTCAGCTTTTTTTGCAATGCATTAATTTTTAATATAATAAATCACTGTTAATCATTGTAGATGAATGTCACCAATAATCTTATATTTCTCTCTCTCTAAATATATTGCTGCCTTCTTTTTATACTAATAAACACTGGATTTGGACTATGACCCAAGGAAGCAGGGTCAGTACTGTGTTTTTACCTACATGCCACTGACATTCCATGGGCTTCCTTGGATGACAATCACTGTGCCTTTAATAACATTCAAAACACCTCAATCCCATGTAAGCTATGAAACTGAACCTTGAACAGGAGATAACTAGGAGAATTATGTAAGAAACAGACAGAACAAGTGATGCTCTCAGCTCTTGGTGGTTTTCAGCCACCTTTGAAAATCTTTTTATCTTATGTTTTATCACCATAAAACAAAATCCTAGCACAGCATTAAAGCAGCATTAAAGTAGTGCTTTAAGTGGCAAAATTTTCAATATGTAGTTGTATAGCCCCACCGGAAATGTCTAGGGTTCTCTTAGCTATGATTGAAAACTTACTAGTTTAAGAACTATAATAGCAGATGTATTTTCTTACCTGGGGTGGGGGTGGGGGGGACAAACTGTTCTTTTCTGCTTCAGGGAAATTTTAAAATGCTAAAAGTCTTGCTATCTTTAGAGGCAATATTGTCCTCCTGAGACAATTTTGGCCACCTGATTTCTAAGCATTTGGCCAACAGCTGTTTCCTAAATAGGTAACTGATTAGGGTTGATCTTTTCTAACATCACACACCATAGGGGAAAGCAGCCCACACCTTTTCTTCAAGGAAGATGGAGAATTTGTAGAGATGACTCAGAATCAGGGAGTGGAAATGAAAACAGACATCCAAACAGAACACTGAAAACAAAAGTGCTGCTGAGTTCATTGGTGAAGAGACAGTAGAAAATTCCCGAGTGGAGAAAAGATGAGCCTCCTGCAGTTAGTGGCAAAGAGCCATTCCCAGCACCACAAGGAAGTGAGGCTAGAGCCATCAAGGCCCTGTTACATCTGTTTGCAGAGTTCTGCAGGCCTCACCAGCTATCATGTAGTCTTTTTATGGAAACCAGATAAACATCATGCGTCATTGTGGCTATTTCACATTATCAGGGAAGTGGAGGGAAGAGTACTATGAACTGCAGATAGGCTAGCCTATGGGGCTCTCCAAGCAATTAGCATATAGAACAAGAAAAAAAAAATGAAAAGCATTCTACCAATGATACTTTTTTAAAAAAATAAATCATACAGAAAAATAATCCTAAACATATAGATGTTTACCACCTGTTCCCAGAGGCATGTTAATGGTTGTGCCACCCCCCCCCCCCCACCGAAACCCCTCAAAATCCATTTGGTTTGGGATCTTCCAGGCCCAATAGACTGAACATCTATATTCTGTCCCAAGGCAGACACGCTTAGGAACTCCAGTCCTCTGAAATTGAAAAGGCCTTTACTTCTGCTCTGCATTGCAGTCTTGTGCTGAAGGCATCTAATGGAGGGAGGGATGGGGAGAGGACTTCTGCCCTGTTGACTCCAGTCTCCTCATCCTTGCCTATCAACCTTCTTGACCAATGAGCTTATTTCTTAGGTTTATGTCTTTCTTGCATGCTCTATGTTTTGATGGACCCTTACCCTTTTCTCGTCCCCTCTTATTTGTGGCCACTATTATGTGTCAGGACCCTTCCCTAAGGGGCCTGGGGTGTGTAGGCATAATGTGGAACAATTCAATGCACTATTTCTCTACACTCAGTTTTATCTGACTCGTATATTTAATTTGGAAGTCACTACCTGGCTCCAGAATGGTCAGTGCAAGTACAGCCTTCTTCCTGCCTCTCACTCCTATTCCTTCCTGCTCCTTTCTCATGCTGTTCATTTATTTTTTTTTTATTAGTATCATTATTATTTGTTCAGGCTCCCAAGAAAGACTCCTGTGACTCCTTTCCACTTGGCCAAATTGTCCCAGACTCCAACAAGGTTTAATTGTTGGCCTGAGAGTGTTGTCAAGGCACACAGTGATCATTGTGCTAGTGCCTAATTAAGAAGGAGGGAGGTAACTCAGAGACAGGGATCACAGTATAATAACGGAAAGGGAGGAAATGAAGTCAGAAAGTTGAAGAGATGTCTGCACTGCCTTGTTCATTGCAGCCTTATTCACAGTAGTCAAAATATTCCATCAATATTTGAACAAAGAAAATGTGGCACGTATACACAATGGAATCCACAGAATATTATCCCACCTTAAAAAAATAAGGGAATCTGTCAGTCTGTCATTTGTAACAACACAGATGAATACTAAGTGAAATGAGGCAGGCACAGAAAGACAAATCCTGTATAGTCTCACTTATATGTGGAATCTAAAAAGGTTGAACTCATAGAAGCAGAGTAGCATAGTGGTCACTAGGGACTGGAGTGATGTGGAGTGAAGTTGAATTAGGAAGTTGCTGGTCCAAGGATACAAAATTTCAATTAAGTCAAACTAATAAATTTAGAAGACTAATTATATATGTGAGGAGTATAGTTAATAACAATGCATTATATACTTGAAAATTGCTGAAAGTAGATTTATTTATTTATTCATACATTTATTTATTTATTTGTTGGGACTGGGGATTGAACCCAGGGACACTCTACCACTGAGCTACAGTCCCAGCCCTTTTTATTTTGAGATAGGGTGTCACTACATTGCCCATATTGACCTCAGACTTGCCATCCCCCTGCCTCAGTCTTCCTGATAGCTGGGATTACAGACATTTGCCACTGCATCTGACTAAATTTTAAATATTCTCACTACACACACACACACACACACACACACACACACGTGTGAATCAGTGGACAATTAATTAGCTTGACTTACTCATCCCACAATGTATGTATAAATCAAAACATCCTGTTGTATATCATAAACACAGTTTTTATTTGTCAATTAAAATTTTTAGATTTACATTTTTAAAGTGATGGAAAGGGAAATGGGCTTGGAGTCCCTAAGAACTGGGTCAGAACACTGGATGCAGCATTTACATGGACAACTTTTTTAACCTTCAAGAGTGCCTATTTTCTCATCTTTAGAATGTACCTAATAACACTCACTGCAGTAAACTTCTAGAAATATTAAATGAAGGACTGCAGGTGAAAAGGAGGTTATACATAATCAGTTCCAAGGTCCAACTCCTTTCTTCTGCCCCATAATTTCATTCCTTTTGTTCTCCCAGGTCTGGGTCCTCTTTCATCCCATATATAACACACAGCTGAAATTTAGTATATAGTTTTTGACTGAATGAATCAATGTGAAGATGTTTGTCAAATGCATGGAGTAAGATCCCTTTTGTAGTAAGCCCAAATTATTCTTTTTCATGAGTGTTACCTTAGGTTTCCAGAATCCCCCAGAAGGACAGCAAGAGAGGTACATGTGAGGATATTGCTATTATTTCTTATGTCTGTCAATAGGCATAACTCAGCATTTCAAGTAGACATTTTCATTTGATATATTAATACACATTTTCCATTTCTAGGAAGACTTTCAAGGAAAGCCTTCAATGGTGTCCACTCCACTGACTCTCCATCCTATTTTCTGCCACCCCGTCTCCAGCACCTTCTACAGTATATCCTCAAAGATACCAAAGCACTGTTGTCTCCTCAATTCCTTTATGGGAGTCATTCCCTCCATTCCATGACACTCACTGCAATAAACTTCTAGAGTTTATTATCCTTCCCTCAATCCACTGTAGATTATCTTGTCTTCTAGCTCAACTATTGCTTCTAGAAAGCCTTTCCTAACACCAGCTTTCCTCCTCTCATAGTTCTCTTAACTCTTCCTTTTCTACTAATCGCTTTTATGATTATCATGTTTGTCACTTTACTGTCTGTTAGTTTGGTTGTGTCTCCCTCTCTAGATTGTCATCTTCATGAGAATAGGGTCAATATCTCTTGCTTTCCTCTGTTTTTCTATAGTACTTCTAATCCCCAGCACACAGTAGGTGCTTAAATAGTATTCGCTGAAAAATGAGTGAAGTAAAAGCACTTCATGAGTCCACATTGGCTCCTCTTCAAACAACTCTCCACTAAGTAGGAAATGCTTTTATTCCATCTTAATCCCTAGTGTTCTACTCATGTTGTTTTTTAAAAAAAGTTTCTCATAATAAAAACACAACCAAATTTCCAGCGCACATATAGGGAAAATACAGGGAGAAACACCCTATTGAATAGCTAAACTACATGGGTCACATTAGCTCATTACTGTGGCTCACTTGCATTTAGTGAGCAGCAGAAGGAAATTTATAATACTGTTCCCAATTTGATTATCCTCTAACCACAATTTTTTAATGAAGATATAACCATGTACTTCTGATTTCCTTCTGAGAGTGTTGTGGTGGTACAGAGGCAGGTGCACTCCTTTAGCAATTAAAACATGATTCATGAGGTGTGTGACATCACGGAAGGTTTAACAAGGGAGAAAGGTAACTAGAGTACAAATGCCTGACTGGTGTTACTAGGTTACTATCTGGTAATCTTCTCACTTATCTTGAGCTTCTGGTGTTTTCAATTCTACTTAATGCAGACTGGAGCTACCCTGATGTGTCTAGTGCTGTAATATATTGACTCTGGTCAAAAAAGGTGGCTGTTCACAATTATAGGAAGTTGAGTGTTTAAAACACAATGAGAGATGTGGACAAAATTATGGGGAAGGGCAGCGTCAGGAAGTTTTTTACTGACTTAAATTTAAGTTCCTTTTCATAGTATCTGACTGCACATAATTCTTCAAAAGACTTACCTTACCAATATAAAATACGTTCCTCATGCATGGTATTAATGTTTTTTTTGTTTGTTTGTTTGTTTGTTTGTTTTTATTGGTTGTTCAAAACCCTACAAAGCTCTTGACATATCATATTTCATACATTAGCATACATTAGCTTCAAGTGAGTTATGAACTCCCTTTTTTAGGTATTAATGTTTTGATAGGTCACGCAGATATATTCTTACCCTAAGTATTTATCTCCCCTCAGGTAGGAGAAAATCGGATGAATAATGTGATTTTCAATTGTTCATGTTTACCACTCTCCATTTATAAAACTGGAATAGCTCAGAGACAACTTTCCCAGAAATATAAGAATCATCATCAACAGACTATCATACAACCTGAATATGCAGTGATATAAATGGGAGATTAGAAATAGTTTTGGACTTTTGTCTCTATTTAGGCCAGAATAAGAGAGCTATCAAAAAATAAAAGAAGGGCTGGGGATGTGGCTTAAGCGGTAGCGCGCTCGTCTGGCATGCGTGCGGCCCAGGTTCGATCCTCAGCACCACATACAAAGATGTTGTGTCCGCTGAAAACTAGAAAATAGATATTGAAAAATCCCCCCCCCCCCTCTCTCTCTCTCTCTCTCTCTGTCCTACTCTCTCTTTAAAAAAAAAAGAAAAGAAACTCTTAATTGAGCAGGCTCATTCAGTCATTCATTCAGGCAAGAAATCAACATACTTTTTAAGCAGCTAATATGTGGCATGGATACTGCTAGGGGCAGGAGGAAAGAGGAATTAAACCTATAGGAAAATAGACAGAATGCTGAAATCTGGGAGTGAAATTTCCAAGTTAAATGGCTCTATCATGTTGGGTAATTACTTAATATACAGAGTTGTGGAAGAACATAAATGAGGAATTTCTAACCCCTCCTGGCAGAGTCCAGGGAGGCTTTAGAGAGAAGTTGGCTGGGAAGCAGTTGGTCACAGATGGATACGTATTTCTTCAATAACATCTTTATTGAGCACAGAGGCAATCTATAGCATTGCTAAGCAGAAAGTTTATAAAGGAAAATCAGACACATCTGAGAATGGATTGATATTTAAATTGTCAAGCAAGAAACACGTTTGAGGATGGACTACTATTTGAATAAGTTAAATAACAACTCTTAGGTTCGCATGACTCCAAGGTAACATTTATATCATAGCCACACACTTATAATCATGACTAATATTTATTCATAATAATATGTATTATTAAAATGATCATTTATTAAATATTAAGAGCCTATAGCACTTAATGCTAGGCACTGATCTTGTTTAATTTACACAGTGAAGCTTTGAGAATATCATCTCCACTTTACAGGTGAAATATTTGAGATGAAGTTAAGTACATTATGTACTCTACAAAGAGGAATGGTGGGGGAGGATGCCCATTAGCACCTATCTGACATCAAGGTGCATGTTTCTATTCTCTACAGTCCCAGGAGGTATTTGAGAAATAAGAAAAAGACTTGGAGGCATGAGACAGAAACGATGACAAGTCCTCTTCAATTAACAGTGAAAATACATAATTCACTGAAACATGAGGCAGAAGCAGAATGAGGCTCTACAATGGTAAATATGGTTATTTTCTTCTGGAAAACTTCAAATGTCCAAAAATGTATGGATAATAAAATAAACCTATGCACTCATCACCTGTCTCTAACAATTACCAACAATTTTCCAATCTTGTTTCATCTCTCCCTTAACTCTTTGTTCTTGAATATTTAAATGCAAATATTAAATGTATTCTCTTATAAATAGTTCAACATGCATCTTGAACTAATGAGGCATCATTCCTCTGTTATTAGTATAGACATATTTGAAAAGCATTATTCTCTCTAAAAAGAATCTATGATACTACTGAACATTTTCCAAATTAAAACGAAATTTCCATAAGAACAAAGAAAAACTCTACTGTTTAAAGTTATGTTGATATCATTAATCAAATCTCAACTAAAATAAAGTTGATTCTAAAAAGATCATTCTGGGGGCTGGGGATGTGGCTCAAGCGGTAGCGTGCTCGCCTGGCATGCGTGCGGCCCGGGTTCGATCCTCAGCACCACATACAAAGATGTTGTGCCTGCCAAAAACTAAAAAATAAATATTAAAGAAAAAATTCTCTCTCTCTCTCTCTCTCTCTCTCTCTCTCTCTCTCTCTCTCTCTCTCTCCACTCTTAAAAAAAAAAAGAGATCATTCTGAATGAACAACTTAGGTCATTTCAGACATATGTAAAATAAGTTATACATGCAAGGAAGAAGATTCTCTCATTGGCTAGAAATGAATAAAAAGGATGTGATTAGATGATGTGAAACAGACAAATAATGTCTCATGTAAAAATGTGTGAGACATGCACACTATCAAAGGTCTTGCTCTTTAAATCCATTAGATGAGAAGAACATAAATAAACCTGAAAAAAAAAAATAGTACCAGAAAACAGAGATATGTGTATCTACCTATATTTAAAAATAAAGAAAAAAAGAGCTGGAATTATCTTAATTAGCTATTTACTCTACCAAACCTTTATGGAATAATATATGACATTTTAGAGAAAGAGTTGTTCTTCTTCCAATACTCTTCACCTAGAATGTCCACCTGCCTCCATCCTAGCCGTCAAGACTCAAATCTCAAATCCTTATGTTGGTCAAGAAACCAGGCTCTAATAAATATAACAAGCAGCATGATAAGATGATAGTTGGCTAAATGTTACAGGCCCAATTTAGGCACAAAGAAAGTATAATTTTATCAGAATATTTCAAAAGAATTTTCATGAAGGGTATTAAGGCCAGGTCTACAAAAATTTAGCTGAATTGAATTGGAAAAAAAAAATGTTTAAACACTGTGTGTCTTATTAGCCACAGTTTCCCTCCTCCGGCAGTTAGAACCCCAGGGACATTGTTCTCCACTGATCCTAAGCAGCTTTACAACCACTCTGCTCCTGAGGGGCCCCATGACAGTCAGCTCCCCAGACAGGTGCTGACTCAGTTTTACCAGCCAGGCGTGATGGCGAGCTCACCTGGATGAGCTGGTCAGTGCACCTCTGATGTGAGAGAAAGAACGGCTTCCTTCTTCTCTAATTAGACACCAGCAAACTAAATGACTAGATTCCTAGGCGTAGGCTATCATTTTACCACCTGGATGAGAAACAGAAAGATGGTACAGATATGATTCTTCAGCAAATTGGCTACGGCTGCCAAATTGCACACGCAGGCAGCCCAAGACAGCAACTATTTAACAGAATATCTGTGTTAGGCCTAAAATTTTCCTAAGACATGTTTTTATATACCTTATATTGTTAATCAGCAGGTGGGGTGAGGTATATGCTAAGAAGTGTAGATTAGACATCAGTTTATCATTCTAATTGGATTAAGCTGGAGAAAGTACACAGGAAGAAACAAAGATTCGCTTGAGGTTATGACTGACATTTTTTTTGTCTCAGTTTATTCACCTGTTAAATGAGATAGACAAATAACTGTCTAAAGTTACCTCCTGGTGTTGAGCTGAATATAAAATAAATAAGAATATGCATTTTAAAAGTTAAAAATGAAAACCATAATTTTTTTATAAATGAATTTCCTCTCATTTAAGTGATTGACTTTTCAATGTTTTGAGTTTTCTTCCTATCCTCATACTTATTACTTACAAATACAGAGGAAAATTGTTCAGATCCAAAAGTAAAATCATAATCTATAAAAATGCTTAACTCTTCTAGATCAACAAGATTCTGAATAACAACTTCAAATAGAACATGAAAATAATGAGCAAAACAAACTCCAATTTTGAAAAATAAATTACACTTCCAAATTTATTAAAAGGGAAGATCCCTGCTAAGTGTTCTTACCACAATAAAATAAGAAGAAAAAAACTAAATAATTTGCAACCTTCATGATTATTATTTGTTAACTTCTTTGTGGACCTTAGAAAAGGGATGCCTTTTATTGTTGTACATATCACTTGTTGATTTTACTCTCTGTTGCAGAATATAATTAAGAGTTTAGCTCATAAATTGTTGACGGAAGAATTATTTTTGAATTTTATTTGATAATTAATTGCAGAATTTATGGAGACAGAAAGATGACTGGCATTCTTATCTTTTCTAGCCTATCCTTTCCCGTTCTGTATATATGTGTATTGGGAAGGAGGCAGACAACGGGACAAGAGCTTTATTAAAGGAGGGTTGATTTTTCCAGACCCCTTTCAATCTAAATCTATATCCCTAAAAAATGACGAGGATTCTATGGAACTGCCACTTTAGTAGACACCATTTCTGCTGTCAGAAGCACATAGTAATTTAATGGGTGACTGGAATTGGATTTGTGGGTTGGGATCTCTGTTCTGCCATTCATTAGTTGTGTGACAGAGGGCAAACCATTTAACTGTCCTTTCTCCATGCTTTCTTCTTTACAGTGGGATAATGGACAATTGTGAAGATTTGATGAGTCAATTCACACAAAGCTTAGAACATAGTAACTGTTCAATTAGCTTTACTCATTACTTCCAAATACACTGCACTTAAAAAACCAAAACCAAACCTTTTGTTTCTGTAAAAGTTACTTTAATCTACCTTGTTATGTTTGAAAATAAAAGATGCTACAAGTAAAACAAGAAGAAAGAAAAAAAGAAAGAGAATATTAATTTGATTACACTAGTCCATTAGCTGTGGAAGAAATATATTTCAAATCCGACTTAGAGTTGAAATAGAAGACTCCTGATAAGCGAAGACCCAGTCGTTGCAGAGAAAGAATTGCCTGTGAAACTTTAACTACTGCAAACAGAGGCCACCTTGTGAAATCAGGACCTTCAGGCATTATTGTAGGCACAGTCCTTTTGGAGGACAGCCCAAGAATATAGACTAAAAAGTATCTAGCTTTCACTCTCCGACAGTCATTGAGCTCTTCTTGGAAAATTAAGTGCTAAGAAATGAATGGGGGGTGGGGGTGGAGGTAAACTCTATCATGTTCATAAAAATGGCTATTGTAATATTATGTGTAATCTTGGAAAACTAAGAAATGACCTAAATATCTCATAGGGGAATGTCTACTTGATGGAACACTACACTATTAAAAGCAAACACTAGCAATATGGAAAATACTTTTTTTATTAAAAAGAGAAAAAGTAAATTAAAAGTGCATAAGTATATTTATTACTGCATCTTTGTACCAATATATTTATAAATAGTTTATATAATTGTATGATCAAAATCAATCAGGAAACTGGGGGAAATAACTAGGTTTTGTCTGAAACAATCATAAGTAAATGTCTTTGTAATGTTCTATATTGATACTTAAACAATAAATATCAAATTAATGCATAAACATATATATGAAATTTAAGGGGAAACTAATCAAGCAACTGATGTTTTGATGAACTGATATCTTAGATCACTGAGGGATTTCATGAATTATTAAGATTTTTACACCTTTCTGCTGCTGATGACACACCTGCTAAATAACATTCATTTCACATTTGTGACAGGACCCCAACAGTTTATAACTCTGAAAGTTTGAAATGAAAGAGCATGCTAATGTTTTCCATTTAAGAAGTAAATGTGAAATTACCTAAGTAAACTCCACCTTCATGCCCACACATAAAGATGGGGTCCTAATTAGAATGAGATATCCTATGCTTGTATAATTTCATGAAAATGAATTCCACTGTCATGTATAACTAAGAAAAACCAAGAAAATAAAATGTTTTTAAAAAGTAAATGAAAAATTGTGTTAATTACTATAAACAGTGGGAGGAAGAGTAAAATCCAACATTTATTGAACACCTATTATATGACATATATAGGCTTCTTAAAAATAACAACCTCTCATTTAAAGTACTAAAAGGAAGTTGCAATTGCTAGTATAAATATATTGATCAAATTCCATTCCAGTCAGGCACCAGGCTTGCCTCTAAGACATCCATAACCACAAGTGCAGACAGGAAAGGACACATGCTGAATAGAAGATCATGGGCTCCCTGTTGCTGACTTTGGCACCAGGGTTCAATCTCAGGCTCAGAACATGACATCACAGAGCACATTTGACTGACCAGGCTGCTCCCATGGGTTAGAACAGTCACTCATGGTAATAGTCAGCAAAAAAAAAAAAAAAAAAACAGAAGACCAGAACACTCCTCTGCATCTCAGTGCCATGGGGATCCAAAGGACAGACACCATCTTAAGAAGGAAAAAGCCAAGAAAAAAGCCAGCATCATGTGGATTTGAACTTAGAATTCATAGAATGTTCATCTTAAAAAGAAAAGAAATCTAAAAAAAAAAAAAAAAAAATCCCGAGCTATTCAAACTGAAGGAGCCAGAGAAATCATTAGTTGACGGTATTTTTCTTTTTCTTTACTACCAAGAGTAATAAGGTTTGGGGTGGGGTGAGAAGAAAGAGAGCCCAAGTTTAAGGAACATTAGATAGATTATAGAAAATGAAGCTAATTTTCCTTATCTAAGCAGTATGTGAATGCCTTTTTGTATTGTGAGCTATTTGAAAGCAGAAATTACATTTTCTTTTTCTACTTATCCCCCATCAGAAATTGGCACATTTGCCTCTGCTACTTATACAAAAAAATGGCCCTGAATGCATAAATCATGAGACTTGAAGGGATTAAAGAGATTTCCTAATCCATCATCCTGATTTAAGGTAGACTCACATAATTCAGCACCGAAATCTTTTTGCTGGGGACCCAGAGATTGACAGTGGGTCTGCTTTGGCTGGTACAGGAAGAAACAGTCACTCTCCTTCTGCCCTACATTTCCTTTCCTCTCCTTTCTTCCTTTCATTGCAGTTTACATATTTGTTTGTTTTTCACTTTCTGACTATCAATAAACTTCCACCCTTCATATTAGCTTACTCTTCCAATTATAAAAACACCAGTTCTAATGAGCCATCTAGAAGAGCATTAGAGCAAAATAGAAAAAGCATTTTTTAATCTAAAGAAAACCTGTAAAGAAGTTGAATCACCACTGTATTGATTATGTTGGTGTTTCAGAACTTAAAACTTCATTCCCCAAGAAGACATGCCTCCTGATTGCCTACTGAATCATCCTGATGCCTAGCACTATAAATTTTGTACATTGATTAAGACATAATGCATACACAATTATCCAACTTGGCTGTGTTTTGTTTCACTTTTGTTCTCTTTGGTTTTATTTATTTGTTTTGTTGTTGCTGTTGTTGTAATTTCCTTTTTCCTTTAAAAAGAAGGAGGAAACTTCCCTAGTTACACCTACTTTAAGGATATTTATTTGGAAGGAAAAAATAGTGACTTGTGATTATAGTTTAAGTCTTCAAAATAGAAAAATGTGCCAAATTGCCTAACCAAATGCAGATTTGGTTGGGATTCCAGAATTACTCCTGAGTCAAGGCCTTGGAAAGTCTGAACCATTGCTTATCTTTAATTTATGGTTCTCTACTAAGGGCCACACTGAACTGATTGTTCACAAGGTTAAAATTTTGGCTTAGAAAGATTGTGCATCACAGAACAGACATCAAGACAAACTTGCAGTGCATTTTTTTCTTACTTTTTGCATCTGTTTCCCTCAGCTAAATACTCCTTCATGTAGGTGTACCTAGTCTTGACTAACACAGCTGTCTACAAAAGCTGTCTAAGATAAAGGCAGAATGTTGGATGGGCTATCCTGATGTTGCTGAGCTCTTTCATTTCCTTCATTGTTATTTTGGCCTCTTAAAATATTTTGGCCTCATAAAAATAAAATATTGTTTGTGGCCTCCCACCAAAAATGGTCTGAAACTTTTCAAAATTCTAATACACGATTTAAAAGGTGCCTGCATCTCCCATGTTTAGAGTAAAATGTGCTAATGTAAAACTGTGTGTGCTTTTTTCAAGTTTTTGCAGTTTTCAAACACTATAATTTTAAATAGAGATCCATACAAAGTGAAATCTTCATTTTCACGCCTAGATATATACCTGTGCCAACTGAACTCACTATTCCAGAGACAATCAAGGTAGCTACAGGGCAGTGAGGGCCCTGTGGCTCTATTCTCAATGTTCAGCACAGTGCTCCCCTATGGAAAGGTAGCTGGGCAGCTTGCTTGGATTATCAGTCTAGGTCTTGGCAAAAAACACATGGTATGCTCCTCAATAAAGGAAGATATATATATATATATATATATATATATATATATATATATATATATATATATATATTCCTCACCCCATATATATGTGTGTATGTATGTATTTGTGTGTGTGTGTGTGTGTGTGTATATATATATATATATATATATAGAGAGAGAGAGAGAGAGAGAGAGAGAGAGAGAGAGAGAGTCTGAAGCAAGTAATTGCAGTGTTGGGAGAAAGGATGGGTGCTACTCTGGGCCACGGGGAGTAAGAGAAGGAAGCGGTTACCAAAACCTAGAGAAAGACAGAAGTATAGAACCATATATCCCACCCCAAGCCAATCAACATTTGACTGTCTTCTGGTGACAGACAGTGATTCAAGGGCAGATGTGTATCTAGATTAGCCTGATGGTAGTGAAGCTCAGGAATTATGATCAAAGATATGAGGAAGTTGTTTCTTCCCTCCTGGAAATGAATGAGGAAGTGTGTGGTTCTGGGAGGCTCTAGAATTTACCTAAGAAATGCCATAAAGAGTGAGCCAGAAGGGTGCAAATTGGAGAAAGTCATCTCCAGCTTGTATATCATGAGTGTCTGAATCAAATTATACCTGCTGTTTGCCTTGTTTCTCTATTTCTCAAAGTTGTCAATATATTTCTTTTAGCTTTAAAGTTGGACAGAATTGGGTTTGGGATTTTTTTGGTGCTTGCAAACAAGAATTTATAGTTTTATTGCCTTTTCAACTTTTAAGCTTCTTCATTATCTAAACCACTGGAACTATGGAGAATATATATATCCCAAACTACATGTTCAACTCCAGCTAGATTGCTGTTGATCATTCTGTCCATGTAGATATTCACTTAGAAGTCAGAGAGTCAATAAAATTCTTTAACACAATTTAGGCCATTTTTTTCCTGACACCTCCTTTTTTTTAAAAAAAAATATTTTGTTTTAGTTGTAGTTGGGCACAATACCTTTATTTTATTTTTATGTGAATCAAACACAACACCCTTCACATGTTAGGCAAGTGCTCTACTGCTGAGCCACAACCTCAGCCCCTGACACCTTCTTTAGCAAAATTACAACAAAAATATTTTTTGTTATTCATTAAAACAATTTTATTTTCACTTTTTATTTTTCAAAATTGCTCCTTCTTAGCATATACCTGCACAAAATATTATTTATATGCCCAGAGTTATACTTTTATTTATTTATTTTTTGGTTATTTGCTTATTTCATACCTAACTTATTTGATTGTAGTGTAAATGTGACACTTAATCTCATTTAACACATTGCTATAAAAGGAAATAAAAAACACAAACTTCAGTTTATTAACTTGGAAATTTGTTTAGATTTAACAATCAGGAAATAGATTCCAAAAATAGATTAGAAGTAGATTAAAGTGTGGCAGTCCTCATATTTGTAGTGGTCAGAGCTTGTTTAAGCTTTTTGTTTTTGTTTTCATTTTTATATGTTTATTTCCCCCTACCATTACTGAGGTATTACTGACAAATCTTTCTGTATCTAATGTGTATAATGTAAAATAGCCTTTTAATTAGCTCCCTGTAGGGATTTCTACATTGCATATAATTCCAGTTCTTCTTAGGAGAGTCTTTCTAGGTATAATCTTTCAGGAAGCTCTCTCTTCCCCTTTGAAACCATGGAATGAGTGTATCTTGTCCTAGGGTTGTGATCCATCAGGCACGGAGGAGTGCTTCATGTTACCACACACTGGATGTGATGGTAGGGCAGCCTAAGCCAGAACAAAAGTCCACTGAAAGGCCAATGTAGCACATGATCACTGTGTGGGACCAGACAGTACAGCAGACAGTCACGGTTGATCAACTACAGAAGAAAGATAAGGCCAGGAAGCCTTTTGACCTTGCAGGCAAAGGTGGGTCACTCTGTAGTGTAGGAAGCTGCCTCTAGTGGGCAGATGGCCCTGGAATACATGAAGTACACAGTGCCTGACAGAGAAAGTAGTGTGATTGTAGCTGTGGGAGAGAGTATTTCTAGGGGCAAAGACAAGCAACTCTGTTTCACATAAATAAATGGACACTGGCAAAGAGAGGCTGCCCAGGGGGGCCCACTGACCCTCTCCAGTTTGAGAGTCAGGGGGAGGACACGAAGACTGAACTACTGAGGCAAAAGAATGCAGGGGGGCTGGGGATGTGGCTCAAGCTGTAATGCATGCCCGGGGCACTGGGTTCGTTCCTCAGCACCACATAAAATAAAATAAAGATGTTGTGTCCACCAAAAACTGAAAAATAAATGTTAAAAGATATTCTCTCTCTTTCCCTGCCCCCCTCCTCTCTCTCTTAAAAAAAAAAAAAAAAAAGGATGCAGGGACCAGGATGCCTGTGGTCACCATGGGACACAGGGGTTAGGGCAGAGACGTTGAAGAGTAACCACAGTCAATTGATTCTCTGCTATGATTAGCTAAACATGTGCTCAGGGTCACTGAAGAAAGCATGCGTACAATTTACCTAAATGTCATTTTGATTCTCAGTTAACTACTCTTTTATATGTAAAACCTCATATGAAAGGTATTAAAAACTGTATGGATTGAATAGTGTCCTCAAAAGATACATTGAAGTCCTAATCCCCAGTATCCCATTCTGAATGATAATTGTTGGAAATAGAGTCATTGCTGACACAATCAGTTACCACCCAGTAACTGGCAGGTAGTGTGGGCTGTCAGGTGAAACT
Source organism: Callospermophilus lateralis (assembly GCF_048772815.1). NCBI lineage: Eukaryota > Metazoa > Chordata > Mammalia > Rodentia > Sciuridae > Callospermophilus > Callospermophilus lateralis. The sequence continues at coordinate 79,596,259 of NC_135310.1, read as the reverse complement.
GACTAGTGTCCTTGCACGAAGAGGAGAAGACAGACACCTGAGGGAAGAGTGTCACATGATGGCAGAGCCTGAGAGTGAAGTGCTGCAGCTGTGAGCTGTGGAGTGCCAAGGATTGCAAAAGACCAAAAGCTGGGACAGAGAGCAAGGGAGGATTGTCCCTGCAGGTTTCAGGGAGAGCAGGGGCCTACCGATACCTTGCTTTTGCACTAGCAGATTCCGGAACTGTGAAACAACAAATTTCTATGGTTTTAAACCACCTACTTTGTGGTATTTTGTTATATAGTTCTAGAAAATTAATATAGAAAAATGCCATATTTTACTAAATCCAAGACAAACTTACTTGTAAGATACACTATTTTTTATGTACCTTTAAGAGAAAAAAAAAAAGGTGCCCCTTCAAGCATGACATGCTATCAACTGTGAGATGCAAACTGATTTAGAGATGTTAAAAAATATATCTAAGAAACTATAAAATATGGTGCCTGGTTTCTATCAGTTCAATTTGATACTAATGTTTGAATGAGTATTAATTTGAATGAGTCATATAGGATGCCAGGCACCATGAATGTGCTCTCCAGCTGGTGTCTAAACAGGCATCAACCCATTTTGGACATCTTCAGATAAGTAAGGTATGTAAAGTGGTGCCAAACAGGCATATTCCATTTTAAGATAAAGTGTGGGATGTATTTTTCACATGAGTATCACAGGATGTTAATCCTTTCCTCTGGGCAGGTCAAATATAGGAAAAAATGAATAACATTAGTATAAGTTGTTTTCTACTCCTTCATTTTATTTTATTTTATTGTGTTTTTTTGTTTGTTTTTTACTGGTGAATGTTAATTATAGAGAAAGGTGTGAGTTTCATTGTGAATATACAAGCATATGACATTTGTTTTTGTGTGACTGGCTACCACTGTATCACTACTACCTTCATTCCTTAGTTTCTTAGGATCACTGATATTCTAGGCCAGTGGTTCCTGACCCAACTGTACATCAGAATTACATAAGAATTAAAAAAAAAAAAAAAAAAAAAAACCTTCCCTGAAATTCAAAAGGTTGATAATTTTCTATTCATAAAATTATGAAGAAAGATTCTCTCAAACCTCTCTGTTATCATACAATCTCTAAGGAAAATTTGGTAATACCTATCAAAATGTGTTTGGACCCAGAAATTCCACTTCTAGGAATTTACTTCAAGGTTTATGTTACTACAAGTGCAAAAGACTTATAGGTGAAAGGTCATTCACTGGGCATTATATACTATAGTAAGATATTGGAAACTACGCAGGTCTATCTGTAGATTAATTGAACAAATTCTGCTACATGCTTACACTGTAGTGCTATTTTACAATACAAGCTATTTTTAAAAGAAGAACGACTTCTGAGAATGGATATAGAGTAAAAAAGTGGGGCACAAAAGAGTATGCTGCCATATGTTTGTATCTGTATTTATATAGCTCTTACACCATTCATTTTAGCAAAAATAGAAAAAGAAAAATAGGATTAATAAACAAAAACGAATGCAGATAGATAGTTCACTATCTGGCATCAGAAGGAAAGAGAAGGGATTGTAACAGGAATTGTAAGGTACATACAATTAGTCTGAATACAATGTTTTTTTGTAGTTTTGAGGGGTTTGAGTCAGGTAAATAGTTCATATATTTGAAAATAAAATTATATCAACAAGGTTGAAAAACAAAAAGCTAAAATTTAATTCCAACAGAAACAAAATCATATATTAAAGGGAAAATACAACCACACATTTAAAAAATTGTTCAAATAATTCTTGAACATGTTTATCAGTGTATAACCTTAATAAAATAGTTTCTCAGGAAAAAAGAACAATAAGAATGTTGTAAACATTACTTAGCAGGTTTGTTGATATTAAATTTTTCTGTGTACTGTATGACACAGCAAATGAATAAATAGAATGGTACTGTTGGATTCAGGGTCCACATAGGGGGAAAGCAATGAATAAATATGAAATGAGGAAGAAAAAGAGAATCCCCGAACTATTGGATTTTAAACAAAGTTTACATGAACCCATGATTTCAAACATACATCCCTTCCTAGCTCTGTCCCCTGACATGACCCAGAAACAATGTCACCTTGAAGCAATGAACATAAAAATAGTACCAAGATCTTGGTTTGGAAATACTTCCCACTGAATGGAAACCATGTTTCCTGGAGAATTTGCTGATTCCAGATCAGAATCAAGGTGAGCCAAGAACATCTTGTGTCAGAAAGCAAAGGAAGTGCCCAGAGAATTCAAAAGGACAACGCAGGAAGAATGAAGGGCCAAATATGTGATGATTTGGGGCTTAAAGTTTGAACATAATGAACTGTAACACATTGAATTGTTTTTAAAAATTCTTGATTCTATAGTGGTACTGAAAGAGGGGTTCTTTTATTTACAGAAGAGTGCCAGAAAATAAATTTAGAAAATGACTACATTGCAATCTCCAAAGTAATTCAGATTATCAATGTATGCTGAAACTAGTGGGTGAAAGTGTATGGGGGAACATGATGTTCATATAGTATCAGAATTTCATCTTATAGTTATTAAAGATAAAGAAAAAAGCATACTTTCAAATGAAAAAAAAAAGTTGACACATACCAGCCTAACCACGTGACAAAACCACACACACAAACGAACACACTGAGCACCATCCCCCATTGATATACTGGGATGTACACAACAGCACCTGTGTAGTATTCTTGATGAAATTGTTTAACCTGAATCTAATCATGAAGTTAAAAACACATGAATTCAGAGATATTCTACTCTTCAAAATTGGTAGTTCCATCAAAGTTGAAATAAGTGGAAAACTAATTTGGGTTAAAGAACTTTAATAATACAGCAAAACTACATGCAAGGTGTCTGATCTTTGATTGGAGTTCAGACTTTTAAAGTCAGCTAAAAAATACATTACCATGACTAAAAAATACTGGATAACTGAAATAATTTGGGCATCCATGGTGATCATCTTCTCTGTGATGAAATTTTTTTTAATCAAGTAGCTCAAATGATATGCTTTGTATGCAATAGGTGTCAAAGTTTTGATGATGGAAAAATATTAATAGTCCTCTAGGCCCCTTCAGGTGACAGAACTAAGAAAGGATGTATATTTGAAATCATGAGTTCATGGTGATAACTCTACTTCAAATCCAACATTCTCCTTCTCTCTCCCATTCCATATGGACACATTGTTTTTCCCACAATGTGAATATTGAATCTCAATAACATCAGCATATTTGCTCATTTGCTTTATCCTATCCCATAATACACAGGGCTTCTAAGCATTTAATTGATGTTTTTAAGCTAATTAAAATATTTTATTTTATAATAAAAATATAGTTCAAATGTAGACATTATTTTGTATTTGGTAAGAATCAAGGCTGTGGCTTATCTGAATGCCCTTTTCTTTCTCTGTCCAATGAACCTAAAATAATTGTTTTAAAGTTAGTTGACCACATGAAAAACTCACCCCAAGAAAGTAAATTGAAAAATTACAACCAATGAACCAAATAAGAAAGCAACTTGAACGGCTTCATGCCTATGAACAGGACCCATAGCTTTTCCATCTTTTCTTCTCTTAGAATAATTAGCACAAGGCCTTCTATATGATGTATGTTTGTCACATCTCAGGACCCACAAGTTAATGGAATTTGTTAAGACTGACTCAGTGCACAACATGGAGATAAAGTTTCCAAGCATGGAATGAGACAGAAAATTGGTGATAATTAGGCACAGGTTCAGTGCTTCCAATGATAGATAATACATCCCAGAGTGTGAGATGCCAGTGGAAATGAGAAAAACCTGGTATTCACGTTGCCTCTCCTTTTTCTGTACCCTAAACAGACACCAATTTGTAATCACCATATTCTTTCCCATTGGGTTGCAACTTTTCCTCACCAACTTTTTCAACCCAGTGCCTGAAGTCACTAGCAACAACCAATTATAAATATGTTTCATGTGAAATAAGGACTACAATTTTGAAACACTTGCTTCAGATTAGGCTAGAGTTGCAAATGGAGGAAAGGCTATGGCCAGAGCTTTGAGAGAAAGCTTTCCAGGTCAGTCACCAGGCAAGAATAAATGAAAAATGTTCAATAATCATTAAATTAGAAAGTGAATTGAAGTATGGAAGATTTCATCACCTCAATATACAATATGTGAAGTGTCTACCTAGTTGCAAACTGAGCAAGAACAAGAAGACTGCTCCACTTAAACACAGGTAAGTTCTATCAGAATGCAAGTCTGAACCGAATGGCTGCTCAGGAGTTATTTCAATATTTTTTTCCATAGGGTTGGCGATATCTCTAGTCTGGGGTATTTGAAATCTTTTCAAGAGAATTCTTGATTTTTGTTTCCCTATCTGACTCTTTTATAAAATAACATCCAAGCTTCTTACTCTGAAATTCTACCACTATTAAATGTTTTTTTTTTCAAGTCTAGACTTTTAGGCATTAAATAGGATAGAGTATAAAGCAGTGTGAAGTTATATGGAAAATGACAGGTTCTTGAGAAACGTTTGTGCAGTGTTTTCATTTTTATTGCAAACATCCTAGTTATCCTTCAAACACTCAAACATCCTAATTATCTGTCCTAGTTACTCACGAACTAGATCACCATTATCTTACATATGTGGAAACAAGACAGAGAGATAAGTTCAAGTTGAGTTAACTAAACTTTGCATTCCACTGTTCCATTGAAAATCAAAATAACTTGGCTAAAATCGTACAGCAAATCTGGTCAAAATAAAACCCTCAGCCTCTTTCCAGCTCAGTTCCCTGAATAGTTTTGTCTTTTATAAGGATTTTATTGCTTTCCAATTTATTGACTCTTTTCTGGAAAAATTTCAGTTTTCCATAGTAAAGCATATAGCTGTCAAATTGCAATTGTTGACTACTTAAGAAACACAGATACTATTTATTTCTAGCTCCTGTGTTTCCAGCATTGCCATCTCCTTCTCCATAGCTCATAAACATCCCCCAATATCTCCAATTTTATAAAATTTTTTGACCCTATGCCCCAATAACATACTGTATTATTACTTCTCTTTTTAGTCAATTTTTTGACAAAATAATCTGTGTTTGTTGTCTTCATCCTGGCACTCCCCAATTACTCCTCCACCCCACTGATATTTACTTTCTCTCCCAACCAATTAATTGATATGTTCTGTCAATGTTTATGAATAGACTCACTAATTCCCAAGTCCAAAGAGCACTTCAAGACCTTTTTTATCATCATTATTAAGTCTGAAACATTTGCTCAATTGAATTCCTACTCCTGCCTCCATCTTTTCTTCTGTCCAGTCTTTCTTAATCCCTTTTGTGAGCTATCTATGGCTTGTACCTTTCCTAAATATTGGATTCAGAATTCGGTCCTTGGTCCACTGCTCTTCAGTGGAGAGTTTCTCTTTGGACTGTCAAGTCCATTTGCATGAATTTAACTACCACTGTATCCCAGTAATTTCCAAAACTCAACCTCTATCCATAATTTTTCCTTAAGACATTCAACTCACATTTACAAATACCTGTTTGATATTTTTAATCACGTGTGAAACACAGGCTATATCCAAAATTCACTTCCTCTTCAATTCTGCTGCTCGAATATTCCCTGTCAACATCAACCAGATTTTAAATCTAAGAATTTTGTTGATTTTTTTCTTTGTCCTCACCCTGCATATCCAATTAACCAATACCTTCTAAATCTTTTGTTCTGGGGATTGAACCCAGGGATGTTTAACCCCTGAACCACATCCCAGCCCTTTTTAATATTTTATTTAGAGACAGGATCTTGCTGAGTTATTTAGGACCTTGTTGAATTGCTGAAATTGGCTTTGAATTTGTAATCCTCCTGCTTCAGCCTCCTGAGCTGCTGGGATCACAGTGTGTAACACCACGCCTGGCCTAAATATTTTTTTTAATTAATACTTTTGCTGCTTCTAGTTTCTCCAATGTAGTTTTCATCCCATGATTTTAATTATGTTCTCACTGAGTTTCTTGCTTCTAGTTTTGATTTCTTCAAATTCATTCACTCTACCTTGTTCACCTGTCTAAAACAAAACTTGAGACTCATTCTCCTTTTTGGTTTCTAAAGTTTATGGAATAAAGCCCAAGTTTTTGAAAGTGGCTATGAGGCCTTCTCAAACTGACTTTAGTCTACATTGTCAAAAATTCCTGATAGTTCCTGTTGCACTACTCAAAAGAACCATATTATTTATATTCTTATCCACAGGGAACTCCATCAAGCCTTAGTACTATTTACCACTCTATTTCCAGATGAACTCCTTCAGGGTTCGTGGTAGAATAATACTTCTCACCCGCTTGAAAATGATCATGAGTTGTCTTGACCCATGAAGAATAAATAAGAGTTATGAATGACACACCCAAACAGAAGATTTTTAGGAGCACATGTGTGATTTTTACATCTTCCTTCCTCTTTCCATGGCAAATAGCAGACTTCCAGAGGATCTATCAGCCTCAGACCCAGAGCAAGGGCAGTGTCTGAAGTCAGAATGAAGACTGGGAAGAAATAAAACAGAATTACTTATTACTGTAGTATCTTTTAACCTATTTTGACATATATACCCTATTTTAACTTTTTCATTTGGATAATTCTTACGCTTCCAAACACTTGGTTAATACCTCCCCTCAGAAAGTTGTCTCTGAATTTCCCAGAGCATCAAGTATTTCCATATCTCACCATGTACAGATCTATTGGCAATCTATTATGTTAAATTCTCTTTTTGTATATCATTAACCCCCAATAAGGTGAGCACCTTAACAGAAGAATAGGAAGAACTTGAATATGCGTATTTTCTTTTTCCCTAGTGTTTAAAATCAATGTCAGTGTCATACTGTTTGTTCTCAATAAATGCTCATTCAAGTAATTTAAGAGAGTTTAAATTTTAAAAAATAATAATGTTTTATATTATTTAACTGTCATGAAGTCAATGGAAAACTGGAAATAATTCAAAGGAAAAGTAACCTCTAAATTTTCTACCACATTAGTGGAGTAACTTTGGGCAATTTTGCATCCATTATATTTATAAATTATATTTCAGTTTCCTCAATGTAAAATGTGGATAATATCACTATCTGCCTAATAGGACCACTATAGGATTTAAGAGTTAATTCATATAAAATGGTAATAATTCTCAAAATGGTAGATATCTAGACATTCACTTCATAAAATATGCTTCTTTATGTGGTGTTATTATTAAAACCATATCATTACCTGTTTCTTTTCTCTCTTTTTTTCTTCCTGGTACTGTGGGATTAAACCCAGGGGTGCTTAACCACTGAGCCATATCCTCTGGCCTTTTGTTATTTATTTATTTTATTTTGAGACAGGGTCTCACTAAGTTCCTCAGGCTGGCTTTGAACTTGTAATCCTCCTGCCTCAGCCTCCCAAGCTGCTGGGATACAGGCATGTGCCACCCAACTCTCTTTTTCAAAATACCAGCATTATAATTGCCAGTTTTGGGACTGTAAATATTCAGAACAAAAAAAGAAACAGCACAAACCCTTAGTCAAGATTTAGCCACACTAGTTGGTCTCAGTAGGTTTACATAATTAATTTCTCTGAATTTCAGTTTTCTCAATTGTAATATAGAAATAGCAGTATGTAAAGAGAGTTCTCCCCTTTCATTTAAAGGAAATGATGTGAATAAGAAGTCAATCATTGGGCTGGGATTGTAGCTCAGTGGTGGATTGCTTGCTTCGCATGTCTGAGGCACTGGGTTTAATCCTCAGCACCACATAAAAATTAATAAAGGTATTGTGTCCATTTACGACTAAAAATATTATTTTAAAAAGCTAAGCATCATATCTAGCACAATCTAGTAATTATTTCACAGTATGTGATTTTCATTCCCAGTTATTCTTGTGTTTATCATCATGAATCCTGAGGAAAGGCTATCATTTGGGGGTTGTAAATAGGATACAACTTTGCCTTGCCTCTACAATTACTCACAAAAGTAAGAGCAGACAGTCCATTGCAACTTATTTATCCAGAATGCCAAGTACAGTTCTCAGTAAAAAATCTGTTGCATTTAACTGGACTTTTAATAAAGTGTGGTAAGTTTTACAAGTCTTGGTGTTGAGGGTACAGTTAAAGTTATAACTGCCTAGTGCACAGACCCCAGTCCTCTCTCAACAGGGAAACAGCAGCCACTGGCATGCCACACCCTTGGTCTAGGAAATTGCTCCTCTATCTGAGCTGTTGGTATTGCCAGCTATGATGTTGGTGGACTGTTCACAAATCCTATGCACACATCTATTTCAAGAGAACAATGGTGTGCCCTCTGGATGACAACATACTGAGCACCACATGTGTCAGCTTCAGCAGGTCGGAGAGTTCAAGGCTTCTAGGGCTGGAAATGCTGTGCCCATTTTAACAAGGCAGGCTCTGCTTGATGCAGATGCCAAAATACATAGAGACTGCCTGGAAATATTTGTTGAGCTTAACAGGAGGGCAACCAGAGGAGTGATTGACAAAAAGATTATATTATAAATTGAGGAATTCTGTCACTTGCTATAGTAAACCTCCTGGAAATAATTTTAACATTGAAATTTGATTATTTGGGAACCTGGTTATAACAGTATAATACATTTTGTCTTTATTACATACTTTGATCAACTTTCAGTGGAGAACAGAGACAGTAGGAGCTTCAAAACAGTCTCTAGAAATGTGATAACCTGCCTAACAACCACAGCTAGAAGGGGGAAGAAAAGAAAACTTCTACACAGAATATTAGATGCAGTTCAACATGCCACCCAGAAATCCATCATTAGGTTCTGACAAAGTAGTATTGAGGAAAGAGAAGTCAGGATTCTTTTTTGCTAGCCAGTTGGTTCATATTAAGAAACTGCTGGGACTGAAGCCATATCTGCAGCAGGACAGTCAGCTAAGATCCAGCCTTTTTGTCCTTGACATGTCTAACTTGGTTAGTTCACCCTCTGGTTGCTGAAATAATTGCTGGTATCTCAAACAAGAAGTGAAAACAAAAGAGCAGTCTTCATCCTGCAGTGATGAGGTGCCTTTGGCAAGACACCAATGCCCAGGCTGTACCAGCACTTGCAACCTATGACCATCAGTGGCATTGCTATCATTAACAAGCTGCCAAGCATCATCCAGTTGAGAGGCAACCACGTGATCTTCATGTTCTACTTCCTTGTGCAAAGGGACCCACCTGATCAAACACTGTGTTTCCAATTAAAGTGGCTGATAGGAAGACTTTGGATCTTATAGGAATATTAGCCAAAATAAATACATTCATACAGTATTTTTTACGGTACATTATTCTTTGTCTAGTTTGCATTTTGCTTATTTTGCCAGGCACAAGAAAAATTCTTTCTGGCCAAAATGAGAAGTATTCCAAAAGAAAACATGGAAGAAAAAGAAACAGTTGCTGGAACATTTTATTCAGACCTCTTCCTGAAACTTTATCTGGCTAGCCATTTTAGAAAACATAACACATAATCTGCTAAAAATTTTAAAAGTGGGAATTTTTATTATCAATCCCCAAGCTCTGACCAAAACTTTCTCTTCAAGCTATAACAGCCAAATTCTGCATTGACACATGCTTTTCTTTCCACAACCTCTCTAGATTTCATGGTGGATAAAGTTATTCCAAGATTTTAGCAACTGGATGACTATTTGGTTCCTAATGATTTTCGTGAGAAATGATATTATTCTGTGAAAACAGCAGTGAACTGAGATCTCATTTTTCTAGTGATTTTTTTTTCTGGCTCAAGAAACTAAATTTTGTTGGTACCACATAAACATTTGTTTCTTACCTGTATTTCTTAGTGTGACAGAGTGGAAGAAGAAGGAGATGGAGAAGGAAAAGGAGAAGGAGGAGGTGGAATAGGAGAAGAAAAAGGTAGGCTTTACATTTGGAATTGAAAATTGTATTCTATTTCTTTTTTTTGCTTCAAGAAAACTATACCATAACTATGAAATCTAGGTTTTTCTCATTCTCTCTCATCTACTTATCTGAGTACTTTAATATTTGTTTACCCAAAATTCAAAAAACTGAAAAGATTACTAGAAGGAATAAGCACACGAGGAGCCCTCAGATGGGCAGTGTCTGGAATGCTGTTCTTTGTTCCTCAATAGGTTCTTTTTTGAATTCACTGTTCATCTAAGTAGGCATCTCACCCTTTGACATGAATCGGAATCACCTGGAGGACCTGCTAAGCAGAATCCTGGGCCCCACCCCGAGAAATTCTGGTTCAATGAATCTAAGAGTAGAACTCAGAATTGGTACTTCTAACTTAAACCCAGACGATGTTGGTCCAAGGAAACACTTTGTGTGTCATTGATCATTTTAACTAATGACAACAAATTTCATCTCTTGAGTTAACTCCAATTAATTGGTGTTCTATATTGAGAAAGATGCTGAGGCCATGTCAGGTGTGGGGTGAGATTATGTTTTTAGAATGATAAATATTTAACATCTCTATTTTCCCCCAAATAAATTTTTTCTTCCTTTTTATGATTTGTGCATCTCTCAAATTCCTAAATGAATCTCAAATCCTTGCAACCTCAGATCATATGGCCAGACCTCACACCTGATTAGGATAAAGCAGAACTGCTGCTCTACCTTTTTCCTTCTTTCAGTTCCAGAGACACCTACAGAACAGGAGAAATGGATGCCTGTCCATGTCCATCAGCTACAGAAGCACAGAAAGCTCAGAAAAATATGCCATAACAATTTATCTGACCATGTATCAGCCCCTGATATATGCTTTCATACACAGTATTTTATTTTATTATCTCCAGACCAGAAGCAAAGAAAGATGTTTAGAGAGTATGGCCACCCAGCAAGTATGCAAAATATTTCTAACTCCCAACACTGTGTTCTTATAGAAGTAGAAGGTAGAAACACATGGGTATTTTCTCTGGTTGTTACAAGAAACAAAACAAACAAAAAACCTGTTGTTTTTTGAGGGCTAATATTTGCCTTTTTGTTTTATCATAATGAGAATGAAATTCATTATTCACATAAATCATTTTAAATAATGTTCCAAATACACATATAAATGGAGCTCTGTGCAATTGTAGAGTTGTCTCTCCCAAATATAAATCATGTATACCTGCTTTGGCTTAGTATTCTTCAGTGTTTTCCCATCAAATGAGATTCTTACAGAAATGCCTTGTGTGAAAGCAGCGTGTCTTAACTCAGGTCTCGTGATTATTGTTCATCTCAGGTTTTAAACTTAGCATGCATTCAATGTTTTGTTAGTTTCTGTATTAATGTCCTTACATTTTTTACTTGGAAGACACCAGGGTCATATTTTATTAAAGATTTTCTGCTCCTGCATGTTCATTATCAAATTAATTTATGTATAACCATGCTTGATTCACTGATTATTTTAAGCAAAAGAATATTTCAAAGCAGGTCAGTTCATTGGCAAATTACATGTATGCTGCTGCAATATAATTTAATAATAAAGAAAGGACTGATATAAAAATCACTCTCAAATCTCTGGAGAATGTAGTCAGTGGTAAAAACAGCATTTATTTCCCCCAGGTTGCTGTTGCATTGACAAAAATGGATAATCAAAGCCATCTTGAAATGTCACTTATTCTGTTCCTTTTATTTTGGGGAAATTTCTTCCTAAAAATTATATGTTGATACAAATTAATTTGGCACTTGTGAAAAGTGCTTCAAGGAGAGTGCGATAGTTGTTTAAGCTTTTTTGTTCTCTTGGTCAATTCTTGTTGTCATGAGAACTATAGAGGGGAGTAGCCTGGTATTTGCTTTGCTTTGCACCTTACAGAGCTGTCTTTGAGATCAAAAAATTCCTGTGTAAGAAAGAGGTCCACTGAAGGAACAGGTGACTGATACCAAACTGGCAGGGGAGTCTGATGGCTGACACCAACTTCTAAGTCCCCAAAAATATCATTAGCTGACAAGAAGCATAGGATTATAGAGTTATACAGTCTTATGACAGAAAAACTTCCCTGAAATTTTTATTTCACAATTAATTGATTATACTGATGGTTTCCAGAAAACATCCAAGACCACAAAGTCAGCAATTGCAGGAAAACAAAGTTTATTAAAATAATCACAAATAATGCCACCAGAAATCCTTTGAGTTCTGGTCCATGCAAGAAGAAAAATCAAGTGACACATTCACCAATATGCTGACAACTACAGGTAAGGAGCAGCATCAAGATTCTAGTGAAGGAAGACAATAAAGAACCAAAAGTCTTTTGCAAAATATGTAAAATAAATATTATATTCTTTTTATTGATGTCTACAAGGATCATAACAATGAAATAGAGAAAAAGTCACTAGAAAAGCATAAAAGTTCTTTTCTACTGGGACATCTTTTGTTTGTTCTATTTAGGAACAATTTTGAGTAAAGCATGTGTGGTCTCCATGGTGACTTACAAGGAGTCAGATTCACCAAGAGACTTATAAAATGATGACTTGGGGGAAAAAACAAGTATTGAGATAGGATTGTTTATGAAAAAGCTGGATGGAAACAAAAGAAAAACTTGTCAACTTCCCACTTTAGCATGAGATCCAGCAGGAGGATGGTACCATATCTAGCCTCACCAAAGACTTACGAAGTTAAGACTATGATTCTAAAATCGACTTCATCTAAGAAAGTCTACCTCCTGACTTGGATCTGCAAATTTGAATAAATATAGTAATTAAATAAAAAGCTACCAGTTACACCCCCCCCCCAACACACACATATACATATACATACACACAGAGGCAAATAATGTCCTCAGAATTAACTCAAAATTCCACTGAAGGAAATTTAAATTGCCATATTTGCCAGCTCAGAGGGTAAATATTTGCCTTTTTGTCCAACTGATGTCCGATACTTTAACAGTATAGGTACCTGTTTACTTAAAAGGCTGACGTGGATTCCCCTGTTGCCATGGGAGATGGTTGAAGTTGACTTTGGGCTGTGCCTGAGAGCCTCCTATCTCTGCTCTGGGGAGGAGTAATGGGTCCTGTTCCTGAGAGCTAGGGTGTTCTCTATGTGTGCAAGTCTTGTCAGTGTGTTTGTTTGAATCATTTCTAACCATGTTAGTCGTTACTCTAGGTAACCAGGAATTGTTTTCTTTTCAGATATCATACACATTTACAGTGGCACGCACACCAGGATTCAAAGGAAGGAAGCCCTAATGTAAAATTAGCATCAAGGCACTTTGGCATGCATCTTAAGTGGACTCTTCCCTCTTTCCTGGACCTCCAAGATCTTTCACACCTACATTAATTGCACACTTTCTTGCAGATGCTTCAAGTACTCATCTTTCCCCACAATGCACTCCTGTTTACTTCCTGAAGACTGTTTTCTTTATCTTTTTTTTTTTTTTTTTTTTTTTTAAGTATTAGAGAAAACTATGTGAAGGATTACACAATGCTTGTGCCATTTGACAATATATTTTGGAGATTATTCCATAGTCTATGACTCTACTCTACATCAACACATATTGATGTATTTTTAACATACTACAAAGTTTTCCACTGGATCACATAACATACTCATTTAACCAACCCTTGGGAAGGATATTAATTATGTTCACTATTACAAAAAAAAAGGCTATGAAGATTGTGTTTTGTATGTGTTTGTATGTGTGTGTATGTGTCTTTGAACATGTGAAAATAGAGCTAAAAAATGCTCCATTAAAGAGTTCATTTATTTTAAAATTTTATAATTTTCAAATTGCTCTACCAAGCATTCTGAACAATAGAAACAGGATTTTAAAATGTTTGCTTGCCCACCCAAGAGCTAACAAACTACTATCAAATTGTTTTTCTTTGCCCACTAAGGAAGGAAAAACACAATCTTATTTTTACTTTAATTCACATTTATGTAAATATGTGTGAAATTTAACATTATTTTATAGACTTTTTTAAGGCATTTGTATTCTGTTATTTTGAACTTCTCCAAGCCTATTTTTTATAGGTTCACATAGAGCTGAGAGTATAAACACTTTTTAGCAATAATCTAATCAACAATGACAACTTGTTTTATTCTTTCTCCCCTCCCCTCTCTGCGTCTTTTATATGGATCCTTGTAAACCTTGTTCTTGCTCCTTCCAGCCACTCCACCAGGCTCTTTCAGGATGCCACCATTCACTCCCTCCACACCTCCCAGCTTGGTGCTTGTATCCTTCTGGAAGTGCAGCCACTGCTTTGTTCTTTATTCAAGTTTCTAGTCACATGTGCAGGGCAAGGCCCATCCAGTTCCTATTCTGTGGCCTCCAGCTGAGATCCTGCCCATTCTGGCAACTCCTCTCCCACTTGGCCTCTTAGTCCTACGCTTGTGTAGAGGCCAGGTTGCTCACCTTTGAGCTCCCATGTGAGAGTGAGAGAATCACCCAGGAGCTATAAATGGTGATGCTTCTGCAGTATTTAAATGAGCAGTGCTCACCCCCACCCTCAGCACTCATCCTGCCTTCTCATGGTTGTTTTTGTCAGCTGTATAATCAATCCTGATGAGTCATATCTTAACTACTGAGAGAAAGAGGAGGGAAGAAAAGCTGAGGGAAACAGGTTCCTGATTTAGTTTATAAAATCCTCTGACTGAATAAAAGTTCTGGGTTTGTTTTTCTATCATGATATAGAGCCATCTGATTTGTCAAATACATCCACAATTCTTTTTTTTTCCTTTAAAGTGATAACTTGGCTTATTGAAAAAATAAAATTGATCAACAATTCAATCAGCATAACTCAATTTCCCTCTTCTCTTTATTTCTCATTAGTCACTTTCATTTCATCTGTAGAGGAATCAAATGTATTCTAATTCCTTCACACATCCTTCCAAATCTTTTCCCTAACTCTTTTAAATCAGGATGTGCTATCTAGACATATCCAGAAGAGCCCCAGGGCACAAGAGATACCAAATCCTTACCTCCAGGGCCAAAGGGCATATCTACTTCTTTAAAGGTCACAGCATGTCTAGACTTGTGCCTTAATGCATTGGTTCATGATAAAGTAATAAGACCCATTTTTCTGGATAAAAAAATATGGTAAAGAAAGCAACACAGAAGCTGACATCCATTGAAAGTGGACATTGCATAGGGTTCGGGAATTGTCTAGCCACAGGTTGTTTACATGTGGTCTGAGCATTTTCTTAATGTGATCCTGTACTTAAGCGCATATAGGTTCAGCCAGAAAAGAGAAAGATGAACATCAAAGTTGTTGCAGTGCCAGAAGAAAATTATAGGGTGTTTCCACATTTGAAAGATCACTAGTTTTCACTATTGGTTTGGAGCAATGAATTATCCATAAATAAAAACCATAGAGACCTCTAACCAAAAACATATACTGTGCTTAGAAAAAGTACAAGTTCAATGAGCAACCACTCCTATCACAAAAGATCAAGTGTATTTAATTAAGAAAAGAAGCGTTAGAAGAACCAAAGTCATCAAAGGAGCTCCGCAAATATTCTGCCAACACTCCTCAGAGTTTCCTTTCCAATATTGAGTTATTTCTAGAACAAAACAATAGGAAAATCTTTTAATAACTAATTTATTTAGGAAGGTCTGTAGATGATAGCTTTAACTTAAGGATTTCTTACTCTGCGCCAAGCATTATATGAAGAATTTTACATGCAACATCTTCTATGATTCTCACAATTATTCCATACATTGGTCAACCCTGGCTCCATGGCAAATGTACCCAGGAATTGCACCACAGTTAACAGTACAAGTTTATTTTCTGGCCCACAAATTTTATTCTAATCCAATGTGGGTCAGTTAAATTTCCAGAAGGATGTCTTCCTCAGTTTGGTGTTACTTCAAGAGGGAACAGCTAAAACTTGAATAGCAGGTCCCTAATTCTTTGGAATAAACTGACACAACCTCAGTTTTACTCCCAGTTCTTGGGCTGGAATTACTCATATGTCTGGCAAGATCTACAAAGGAACTGGGAAGTGTGAAGAACATGGACATTTAATGAGCAGTAAAAGTCTTTGTCACATTCTATAGAGTGAACGTTATCTTTGTGTTGTAGATACAGAACCTGAAGCATTTCCATAACTCCTCAGCTAAGGACAGCAGATCTGGAATTCAATCATTAAACTCTCTGCCTGAATCTGGAGCCATCAGTGTTCTGCTAGCAGTGGTAAGAGTGCCTTCTTCATCTTGGCATCTTGTAGAGTAAATTCTACACAGTGAGAAATCAGCAAATAAATTGAAAATAGGTATGATATGGCCTTTTCATGAAGTCAGTCATGTGATTATTTCTGAACTCCTCAATTACAATAGAAACAAAAGAATCCCACATTTGTTGTCTCTATCATCCCAAACACAGGACTCATAGCAAACGTTCAGCTATTAAATATGTATTGGGTAATTAGAACAATTTCCATAAATATTTTTCCATTTTGTCTAGTTATTTGTGAATTCACCTTTTGGTAGCAGAAGAGGTAAAATACCTCTAAAAAAGGTAGAGCAGCTGGGCACACTAGCACACGCCTGTGATCCCAGTGGCTTGGGAAGCTGAAACAAGATAATGAATTCAAAGCCAGCCTCAGCAATGGCGAGGTGCTAAGCAACTCAGTGAGACCCTGTCTCTAAATAAAATACAAAATAGGGCTGGGGATGTGGCTCAGTGGTTGAGGATCCCTGACTTCAATTGCCAGTACCAAAACAAGAAAAAAGGTAAAGCAATTTCCAGAGCAAGAAGAATTTTATTTACTTTAATTTTTCTAGGCTTGCCTTTCAATTTGGAAAGAAAAAAAGCACTTTAAAATTATTGGAAGCTGACACATACCATAAAGCAGAGCTGCTACCAGTCAGGCATCATGATTTTTTACAATTTGGCCATTGTGTACTTTTTAACACATGCTTATTTTCAGTTTCTAGGACGGTTATAATTTTGCATGAGTTCTTACCAGAATTTCTTCCTCTGTCTTTGTGTATTTTTAAAATTTCTAGACTTTTTCATATTCTCTTCTCCTTATTTTGTTTTTATCCATTTCTTCAATTCTTCTTTGCTATATGATTTTTATCTTTTAAAACAACATCCAATCTAGTGTTTCTACACTTTTTTTTTTTTTTTTGCAATTGCTTCTTTGTTCTCAGCTGTCCAGATGTTTTCACTTTACAGCTTTAACTGACCTCTTTGTGCCCCTACATCCCTAACATTGTTCTGAGCACCAACACATACTTTAGACTTGTCAGGTGGTAGCTTCAGGCCTTTGTCCTTAATTCTAATCTATGCTCATCTTAATTTTTTTTTCCAGTTTCTATAACAGTAGCTTTTTTTTCCTTTTGTCCTTTCTTTTCTTCTGTCTTTCCAAAGGTATCATATATTTTCTCTTAAAGTATGTAGTATCTTTAATGCTCTGTTTATTATGTCTTTTCCACTATTTCCATATAACTTCCATACAATTATATCAATGAAAATGACATAATTAAATTATGTCCCTTTAGATGAATTCACACATTGGTACTTTTAAGCCCTTTGAATAAAATAATGAATCCAATTTACTGGAACATATGTTGTTTGATTGTTGCTGTTATATTTGAGACATTAAAATTAAAGCTAACAATGTTGTCATAATAAATTTATTTCCATACATTGGGTTACTTCTTTAAAAACTGTCAAGATTATTACTGGACAGTCCAGCATTGGCATGATAATGGTTGTCCTAAAAATAAGTCTTTTAAAAAAAAAATTAAAGAGAGAGAGAATTTTTTTTAATATTTATTTTTTAGTTTTCGGTGGACACAACATCTTTATTTATTTAGTTAGTTATTTTTTATGTGGTGCTGAGGATTGAACCCATCTCACCGTGTGTGCCAGGTGAATGCACTACCGCTTGAGCCACATCCCCAGCCCTCTTTTAAAAACTTTTAACGAGTATTTTTTGGATACCTGCTATGTCCTAGGCCCTATGTTGGGCACTGAATCACATCAGAGCAAAATACAAACAAAACACATACCTTCATACAGCTTAGGTTCTGGCCAGGAAAAAGGAAAATAAAAACAAAATAAATTGGATTATAAAATATTGTGAATCATGTGAAGCTAGCCCAAAATAAGGGGGAGAAGAGAGAGAGAGAAAGGGAAAAGGAGAGGGCATTTCATCAAAATAGAAGAAAGACCAGTGAACTAGATGAAGGGGACACAGGGAGGGAGAACAGAAGGAAGAACAGAGGAATGAATCTGACCTAACTTTCTTATATATGAATGTATCACAGTGAATCTCATCATCATGTGCATACACAAGACACTGAATAAAAAAGAAAAGTGAATAGCAGAAAGAGCCATAGAATAGAGGGAAGGAAAAAATTGGGAGAGTGAGAAGGAAAACTTAATGTTGGGTTTATTATGTATAACTAAAAAATAAATCATAAAAAATAAAAGAGATTGTGAGTCACAAAAATATGATTAAAGAAAAATAAAAACAACTTGAGGTCCCTATATTCTCAGTGGCTGAGTCTGGAAATACTTCCCTGAGGCGATCACATTTAAGCTGCTATCTAGTAGATAAGAAGTTTCTCAAATGGGAACAGGGTGAGGTCTGCAAAGGCCCTGAGAGGGGAAAGGACTCAGTCTGTGCAGTAGAGTGATGTTAATTAGGATGTAAGGTCACAGTGGGTTACTGAACTAGAGAGTGTGGGATTATATGGAGTGCAACACTCAGACAGAGATGGGTCCATACAAGACCTTGAGTGGAATCACACTTTCTTATGATGCAATGGAAAATTCTTGAAAATTTTTAAGCAGAGAAGAAGCACAACTCTTTTCACAGAATCAACATGTATTTATCAAATGTCTACTGTGTGTCAGGCACCATTTTAGGCATCAGGTAAACAGCAAAATAAACACAAATATTTGTGGCACACAAATTTTTTTTTCCTGGTTTTTTAAAAAAGACATCCTAATGATTTCTGGGTAAAAGGATTGGGCAGCCAAAGTTATGAGAAGACCAATAAGAAATATCATAGGGTCAAACAGAGAAATGGTGAATGCAGGACTCCAGTTAAAAGACTCACTACCTGGGATAATTTTATGAATAAGACTATATTCATTGATTTCAATACATACTCCCTGTCATTCAGAATCAAACAAAGACAAAATAAAACAAAAACATAAAGTAATATGCCACAAAGAATGTACATTGAGCATTAAATCAAGATTATTGTATGCAGATATACATAGTTATATTGAAGATATTAATATAGGCAAACATAACCATAACATAGTAAAATATAGAGGGTAATAGGGTAAGCCTCTATAAGCACATTATTAACATGATGCATTGTACAATTGAGCACAAAACTCAGAAACAATAAAGGAAAAGAATGAAAAGTTTAACTAAAAAAATAATAATAACAATAATAATAATAATAATCAATTAATAATGTCTGAAAAACCAAAGTACTTCAAATATAGTTTTAAAAATAAAAACACACTGGAAAAGAAGGAACTTACAATATACATTTAAAGAATTAATAGATAATATGGAAAGACTTCCAAGAAATCAAACAAAACACTTGTTTTATTCTGTTAATATGAGTAAGACATATCCTACCTGATTTAAATGCCAGCTAGTGTGCTCATTCAACAAAGTTCAAAAAATATTTTGAATGCCTAACTTGGGCTAAGAGCTAGAGTGATCAACACAAACAAAGTAGATAGGTACCATTCTCTCATGTAGCTTATAGTTTAGATTTGATACTTATTTGATAAAGGCATTTCATAATAATCATAGATGCTATAGAATCATCTATCTGCATCCCTAATACTAATAAATAACCCCAATACATTCTTCCCATAGTTCTATAATTATTTCCATTATTCTTTGGAACTATTACAATTCTCACATGATGAGGCTTCAAAATGGGGTTATTTGATATTTTTTAAGGAATGGTTCTTGTTTCTTGATTAGTCATCCTTTTAACAAATGTATCAAGAGTACATTCTAACTATGCTAATACAATAAAAGCGAGTAGAGGCAGTTCTTACTATGAAAGAACTTACAGCCTTGGGGAAATACAGATGAATAAATCAACAAGTCTAGAATGGAAGAAGTGTGCTCTAAAAGCATGTGAGACTGCCTAGGAATACAAACAAGGGTCATCTACCAGGCTCAGGGAGAAGGAGAAGGTCCATGGAGGAACCTGGGTGACAGGAAGTCTTAAAGAACAAATAGGTTTTTGCCAAATGAAAAAGAGCATATACTCAGTGAGGGGCAGAAGGTTTGGGGGCAGGAGTGAAACATCATGATGTGTCTGGGAAACTGCTAAAGACCAATACACACATGACAAGAAGGGGCAGTAGATGAGGTTAATAGGTAGACAGGGAAGCTCTGCTGAGGATTTAAAAATTATTTTGAAACTCATGATTGGCCAATGAATAAATTTGAACAGGGGTCTAACAGTATCCTTTAAATTTAATGATAGTTCCATCTCAAAGGAAATGAGAACTGAATGAAAAGCAAGACTGGATCAACTACGATGAATATGAGACAAACTTAAAACTGGTTGATGACCTCTTGGGTGGGAGAGATGGAAGGATTAATAAAACAAAAGAGGTCAAAATTACTCCGAGTTTTCTGTTCCAGAAATAATGGTTCCATTCATGATATTAAAGCAAAAAGAAGAGTAAGCTTGAAGATAAGGAAATAAATTCCAATTGGTCACATTAGGTTTGAGAGGACTTGTCTACCTAACTCAATAGATCCAATAAGTCATTGAACATTTGGCTCTGGAATCCTGGATAGATGACTGGACATGGGCTGTTGTCACATATGAATTAACACTAACCATGGGTTAATATAAGACCACTCAGGAAGAGTGTGTCTTCATGGACACAGTGACCCTAGATTAACATTCTTAAGGAATATGTTGAGTGCAAAGAATGCGTATCTTAAAAGTGCATTCTGAGAAGCCAACTTGAGTGAGTAGGAAAAAAAGAGGGGACACAGGCAAATGAGAAGAGTCAGAAACCAGCAATGACACAAATCCAATATGAAAGTTTTAGTATGTGTCATTGATATATTGCAAGGTAAATTAAAATGTAAATTTGTCTCTTCATATGATTTCTCTGAGTAAAATCATTTAGTTTCAGAGACCTAAGTATTACTTGTACAGATGACTACTAACTGTTTTTATACAGAGTCTATCTCCTAAACCTCTATTACGCATTTAATTAACTTCTAAAATTCTCCTATTAATCCCCAAGTATCTATAAAGCAATGTGTTTTAGTAATAAGTCTGCAGATTCACAAGACATGCTGTCTCTCTTTGATCTGTGTTTCTTAATAGTATATTGAACTTAGCCAAGTGACATAGATTTCCTATGCCTTGTTTCCTCATTTTTTTTTTTTTTTTTTTTAGTGAGAATAACAATAGCTTCTAGAATTGTAATGAGGACTAAGCAGTTATCACATAAAAAGTGGTTAAAATAGTGTGTGGAACAGAGTAAGCTCATGATAATTATATGCAAAACTATTAATTTCTCTGAGAAATATGCAATTACTATATTTACTCTCTAATAATTTCATCAGCTTCTAGTCATGGTCTTGGTGTCATCCACTAGGATGTGAGTTAGAAGGGCACCTGCCTTGACAACTCTTGGTACCATCTAGAGTGTGCCTTACCCTAGAAGCTCAACAAGCATTTGTTGAATGACTTGATCATCCTTTATCTCCCTTGTTCTTAACAACTCAGTGGTCAAAACCTGTTAATTCTACTCTTATACTATCATTCACTTTTGTGTCTTAGCCTTTGCATTCTGTGTCCACTTTAATTTTAATTCTTGTTATCTTAGGCACTATAATAAAGTCCTTCAGCTGGCCTCCTGGTATCTCTTCTCCCCTTTGACTTAGGCTTTTCTTCCCTCTTTCACTCCTCCCTCTTTCTTGCTCAGGTACCCTATGGACACATCACACTTAGATTCATAGTCTTAAAATGGTTTTGATTCAAATACAAATTTGTTGCTCTAGAATCCAAAGGTTTTCATATCGCTGCCCTACTTTTCTATCTTAAGGTACTGAATTGGATCAGAGAACTAAAAAGGAAATAAATAAATAATAATAAATACTCACTGCAGTATATATTAAATGACAAAAAAATAAAGAAAAGGTGCACTAGTTTTATAAAAGAGATTCGTGTGTATTGGTGCAACTCAGGAATAGTTACAATAAAAAAACAATTTGGGATAGAACCTGAGAGAGGAGTAGAATTCAGATAAGCAGGAGGGTATTGTAAAATGAAGATGCATATATAGAAAATCCTAAGGCGTGTACATTGGCCAGGATTGAGATATTTAAGGGAGGCAGGTAAGGAAGCATGGGGTCTCAACTATGGTTGGGGAATCAAGTAACATATCAAGTAAGAATTCATAGATCTTAGTGGTTTATTTAATGTCAATTACAATAGGAAAGAAATTTAAGATGATTTTGAGTTATTAATAAGGGCCTATGTTAAGATAAAGCTGTTTGAAAACCAAAGAAGATAAGCACAAATTCAGAACTGTTACATTCTGGAAGAAAAGGGCCCCAATAGATATAAAGGAGGACTTGAGTTCAAGTGACAGATATAGATTGAACAAGGAATTTTGGATTGATCTAAACATATAAGTTTATTGTAATCATGAAAATATAAGATACTTCAGAAAATTTAAGGATAAACTTGCAACAAAGAAGGTACATATGACAAGGACTTAAAGGACATAAAGAATCCACAGTAAAGACAGGATAGAAGCAGAGAGAAAACAATAGAGGGCAGTTGTTCGTACGACAACAGAGAAAAAATTAGTTTTTAAAGGAATAATCAATAGTGTCATGATTATGAAGTAGAGACAGAAGAGAAAAAGCACTATATCATAGATTAAAAGCCTATTGGCAATCTCGAGAAGAATTATACACAGACACATAAATTGTGTTCATAATCATTTATTAAGCATTTACTAAGTGCCAGACACTGGACTGAATACTTAAAATAAAACAAAAGAGGAATTATTACTTCAGATATCTCTAGATAAATGAAATAGACAAGTAACTAGATGGTTGGAACATAAGATGATAGGTGATGGCTAAGACAGAGGGAGGCCCATACCCATGAAAGCTCACTGGAAGGCTGAGAAGTTTTAGGTGTTGTGTGATATTGTCACTATTGCTGTTGTTTTCTGGTGAAAGTAATCCCTGAGTTACATTTGAAGGATGAATTACAATTATTTGAATGCAATGTTGATGAAAGAGAAAACTAATTCAACAAGGGTAAAATACACTCAAAGACCCTAAGGCGTGAAAGGACATGATTCGACTAGAGCAAAGGGATATAGGACATTAGTGAGGGACAGACCATGCAGGGCCCTGTGAACCAAGTTAAGAATTTTCAACTACTTTATTAGAAGACTACTGAGGAGCCATTGAGAGAAAAGATTTCCACAACTGAACTTTAGTTTCAGAAATATTCTTCTGGATTTAGTGTGCCAAAAGTTTTGCAAGAGAGTAAGATGGAAAGCAGGGAATGAGATATGGGAAAGAGAGGCAACTAGCTGAAGGTAAATACCTGGTTTAGATAGAGAATGAAGTGTATGTCCCAAAGAATAAAAATCCAAGTAGTAATGATGAGCAGGTCATTATGTCATTAACAAAGATGAACACAGATTTTTTTGACTCTGTAAGAGTTCAAGAAAAGTAGTTAAGCTGAATGAACAATGGACTAAATTATTATTTTTTTTTTATTTTTTAATTTTTTTTTATTGTTGGTTGTTCAAAACATTACATAGTTCTTGATATATCATATTTCACACTTTGATTCAAGTGGGTTATGAACTCCCATTTTTACCCCGAATACAAATTGCAGAATCACATCAGTTACACTTCCATTGATTTATATATTGCCATACTAGAGTCTGTTGTATTCTGCTGCCTTTCCTATCCTTTACTATCCCCCTCCCTTCCCCTCCCCTCCCCTCTTCTCTCTCTACCCCTTCTACTGCAGTTCATATCTCCCCCTTGTATTATTTTTCCCTTTCCCCTCACTACCTCTTGTATGTAATTTTGTATAACCCTGAGGGTCTCCTTCCATTTCCATGCAATTTCCCTTCTCCCTCCCTTTCCCTCCCACCTCTCGTCCCTGTTTGATGTTAATCTTCTCATGCTCTTCGTCCCTACTCTGTTCTTAGTAACTCTCCTTATATCAAAGAAGACATTTGGCATTTGTTTTTTAGGGATTGGCTGGCTTCGCTTAGCATAATCTGCTCTAATGCCATCCATTTCCCTCCAAATTCTATGATTTTGTCATTTCTTAATGCAGAGTAATACTCCATTGTGTATAAATGCCACATTTTTTTTATCCATTCGTCTATTGAAGGGCATCTAGGTTGGTTCCACAGTCTTGCTATTGTGAATTGTGCTGCTACGAACATCGATGTAGCAGTGTCCCTGTAGCATGCTCTATTTAGGTCTTTAGGGAATAGACCGAGAAGGGGAATAGCTGGGTCAAATGGTGGTTCCATTCCCAGCTTTCCAAGAAATCTCCATACTGCTTTCCAGATTGGCTGCACCAATTTGCAGTCCCACCAACAATGAACAAGTGTACCCTTTTCCCCACAAAAAAAGATCTTAGAAGATGGAAAAATATACCCTGTTCATGGATAGGCAGAACTAACATCATCAAAATCATCAAATGACGATATTACCAAAAGTTCTCTATAGGTTTAATGCAATGCCAATCAAAATCCCAATGGCATTTCTTGTAGAAATAGAGAAAGCAATCATGAAATTCATATGGAAAAATAAAAGACCCAGAATAGCAAAAACAATGCTAAGCAGGAAGGGTGAATCAGGTGGTATAGCGATACCAGACTTCAAACTATACTACAGAGCAATAGTAACAAAAACAGCATGGTACTGGTACCAAAACAGGCGGGTGGACCAATGGTACAGAATAGAGGACACAGAAACCAATCCACAAAACTACAACTATCTTATATTTGATAAAGGGGCTAAAAGCATGCAATGGAGGAAGGATAGCATCTTCAACAAATGGTGCTGGGAAAACTGGAAATCCATATGCAACAAAATGAAACTGAATCCCTTTCTCTCGCCATGCACAAAAGTTAACTCAAAATGGATCAAGGAGCTTGATATCAAATCAGAGACACGGCGTCTGATAGAAGAAAAAGTTGGCTACGATCTACATACTGTGGAGTCGGGCTCCAAATTCCTCAATAGGACACCCATAGCACAACAGTTAATAACTAGAATCAACAAATGGGACTTACTCAAACTAAAAAGTTTTTTCTCAGCAAAAGAAACAATAAGAGAGGTAAATAGGGAGCCTACATCCTGGGAACAAATCTTTACTCCTCACACTTCAGATAGAGCCCTAATATCCAGAGTATACAAAGAACTCAAAAAATTAGATAACAAGATAACAAATAACCCAATCAACAAATGGGCCAAAGACATGAACAGACACTTCTCAGAGGAGGACATACAATCAATCAACAAGTACATGAAAAAATGCTCACCATCCCTAGCAGTCAGAGAAATGCAAATCAAAACCACCCTAAGATACCATCTCACTCCAGTAAGATTGGCAGCCATTATGAAGTCAAACAACAACAAGTGCTGGCGAGGATGTGGACTAAATTATTAAGTGCTACAATGGTCTAGAGGAAGGCTGGATTCCTAGTCAATCTGTAGCTCAATATTCAAGCAGCAGGAGTTCTGTTTCTCTGAGAGATAGTTGAAAGAAGGATTTCACTAAAACTCAATATTGAGCAGTCTTAGAGCTGGAAGACAAAGTGGCCATTTCTTTTTATTTTTTATTCATTCATTCTTTTTTAAATTTTTTTAAATACACAACAGCAGAATGCCTTACAATTCTTATTACATATATAGAGCACAATTTTTCATATCTTTGTATATAAAATATGTTCATGCCAATTCATGTCTTTATGCATGTACTTTATTTTTGGGTTTTTTTGCATTACAATTCTTATTACACATATATAAACCATTTTTCATATCTCTGTTTGTATATAAAGTAGGTTGATACCCAATTCGTGTCTTCAAACATGTACTTCGGATAATGATGTCAATCACATTCCACCATCCTTGCTAATCCCCTGCCCCTTCCCTTTCCCTCCCACCCCTCTTACCTATCTAGAATTCATCTATTCCTCCCATGATCCCCCTCCTTCCCCCACTATGAGTCAGCCTCCTTATATAAGAGAAAACATTCAGCATTTGTCTTTTTGGGATTGGCTAACTTCACTTAGCATTATCTTCTCCAATGCCATCCATTTACCTGCAAATGCCATGATTTTATTCTCTTTTATTGCTGAGTAAAATTCCATTGTGTATATATGCCACATTTTTTTAATCCATTCATCCACTGAGGAACATCTAGGTTGCTCCACACTTTAGCTATTGTGAACTGTGCTGCTATAAACATTGATGTGGCTATGTCCCTGTAGTATGCTGTTTTTAAGTCCTTTAGGTATAGACAGAGGAGAGGGATAGCTAGGTCAAATGGTGGTTTCATTCCCAGATTTCCAAGGAATCTTCATACTGCTTTCCATATTGGCTGCACAATTTGCAGTCCCATCAGCAATGTATGAGTGTACCTTTTCCCCCACATCCTCGCCAACATTTATTGTGGTTTGTCTTCATAATAGCTGCCATTCTGACTGCAGTGAGATGATATCTTAGAGTAGTTTTGATTTGCATTTCTCTAATTGCTAGAGATGATGAGCATTTTTTCATATATTTGTTGATTGATTGTGTATCCTCTTCTGAGAAGTGTCTGTTCAGGTCCTTGGCCCATTTGTTGATTGGGTTATTTGTTTTTTCAGTGCTTAGCTTTTTGAGTTCTTTATATACCCTAGAGATTAGTGCTCTATCTGATGTGTGAGGAGTAAAAATTTGCTCCCAGGATGTAGGCTCTCTGTTCACCTCACAGATTGTTTCTTTAGCTGAGAAGAAACTTTTTAGTTTGATTCCATCCCATTTATTGATTCTTGGTTTTAATTCTTGCCCTATAGGAGTCTTATTAAGGAAGTTGGGGCCTAATCCCACATGACGAAGATTAGGGCCTACTTTTTCTTCTGTTAGACGCAGAGTCTCTGGTTTAATTCCTAGGTCCTTGATCCATTTTGAGTTAAGTTTTGTGCATGGTGAGAGATAAAGTTTTAATTTCATTTTGTTGCATATGGATTTTCAGTTTTCCCAGCACCATTTGCTGAAGATGCTATCTTTTCTCCAGTGCATGTTTTTTGGCACCTTTCTTAGAGACTTAGATATTTGTGTACATTAAATAAAAAAGAAAGACTACATTTGAGCCAAGATGGTTGAACCAACAGCAACAGCATTGTAAGCAGTGCTGATTCAGCACAGAGGGAGAAGAACACAGTGAAACACAATAAACAGATTCAGTATGAAAAAAACCCTGAGATCAGAAGAGCAGTTTGCCTTTAGCTGACCCAGAAGCTGCACTGTGCACTGGTGCATGAAATGTGCCCCATGTTTCCCAATTGGCCACAGAGAGCTGAGACAGGAGGTATCTTGAGGTGGCCACATGATAGCTACTGCTGTTGTAGAGCCAAGAGATCTGAGTAAACATGGCTACACTGTCCTGGCAAGTGCCCATTGCATGACTTAAGGTGTACCTAGCAGAACAGGAGTGAAACAGGCACAGAGAATATTTCACCCAGGGGAATTCAAGTTGGAACAGCAAAAGGGGAGCCCAAGTCACTGCACCCTTTGAATCTGGTGGCTTAAGAGATGAGCTAAAGGAAGTTTGAAATCTGAACAGGTAGGTGTGAATACATTCAGAAACCAATCCCAGGAAGCCTGGAAAGGCTGTGTTCAACGACAGCAGAGAGGGTAAAGGATAGACTCCCTTACCCTGTGAGAAGGATCCCAAGGAGGCTCCTGAGATCCAGACTCCCAGCAGAGATCAGCAACTGCCAGGCCTTGGAATGTATGGATCTAATCTCTCCAGAGCAGACAGCACACAACAAAGCTCCTGAGGACTGATTATACCTAAGCCCCGCCTACAGAACCTCAACTCCTAGAACTCTGTGATGGCCCTATCCCGGGAGTGCATCGATGTACAGACCAACTCCAACTGACAGTACTTTCCACCCCATCCTACATCGTATATTGTAGAAGCTGAGAATTACTTGAACCAGCTTCAGTCTTAGGCCACTCAAAGTGGCAGCTTTGTGAGAAACACAAAATGAGGAAGGGTTTAACAACCCTCAGCCCTAGCTCTCACACTTAGTACATAGTTCAAGAAGAATGGAAAATCAGGCATAGACACTGACCATCTATTCTCAGATCACATCAAGGGAAACCATTAGTTGATTTATTTTTATTAAGAATTTTTTCTTTATTGTTTTATGTTTGTGTGGTTTTATGTGTGTGTGTTTGTGCTGATTGGTCCATGGACATATATACATACCCATATTTTTTTCTTTTTTTTTTTTTCTCATTTTTAACATTTTTATCCGAAGTCATTTTTCCTTGCTCTTTCTTTTGATGGTTAGGGGTTTTTATTAGTATATTTTGGTTTTGTTTTGTATTGTTTTTCATTTGTCCATTTCTTTTATTTCTATTCTGTCTTCTGCTAACAGCCAAATTTTATTGTTCTCTCTTTTGCTCTCCCTTTACTTTATTATTTCTATTTTTTCCTATTCTTTCATTATAACCATCACAAACAACATCTCTTCTACATTCTCTCTGTTCACTTTTTGAAACTGTAGATTCTTTTCCACCTTTCTATCACATTTTCTTTCCTCTAATTAACTGTATTTTTACTATCTTATAGAACTAATTGGTTTCTATTATCCTGCCCACCATTATTATTACTGCTATGGATGACATACTTGACAACTGTTGTTTGCTTTAATGATAGATATAGTTCATAGTTACTTATTGTTCTTGCTGCTGGCAATCGCAAACTCTACCAGTGTTCATTGCCACCAAAACAGAAAAAACTGAAAGCTTTTCCTTTAAAATCTGGGATAAGACAAAGATGTCTATTCTCTCCATTCCTATTTAATATAGTGCTAGGAATTCTAGCCAACACAATTAGACAAGAGAAGGAAATAAAAGGGATAAAAATAGGAAAGTAAGAAACCAAATTATCACTGTTTGCAGTTGACATATCCTATAACTAGAAAATAGAAAAATAAGTAAAACCCACAAAACACTGATAGAACTAATGAACAAAATTGTCAACGTATCAGGTTACCAAATCAACATACAAATATCAATAGTTTCTCTATATCAGCAACAAATCTGAGAGAAAGAAGTCAGGAAAACAATCTCATTCATATGGCCTCAATAAAAAATAAAATGAAATACCTAGGAATAAATCTAACTAAGAAGGTGAAATATCTTGACAATGAAAAGTAAGAGCATTGAAGAAAGAAATTGAAGAAGACCTCAGAATATACAAAGATCTCTCATGTTCATAGATTGGCAGAATGAAAAGTCAAAATTGCCATACTACCAAAAGCAATATACACATCCAATGCAATCCCCATCAAAATACCACTGACATTCTTCACAGAACTAGAAAAAAACTAGTGATCATGTTCATTTGGAAGAATAAGAGACTCAGAATGGCCAGAGCAATTTTCAGCCAAAAAAATGAAATGTTGGAGACATCACCATCATACTGTAGAGCTACAGTAACAAAAACCACATGGTACTGGCATAAAAATTGACACATAGATGAATGGTACAGAAGAGAAGACACAAAGACAAACTCACACAGATACAGTCATCTGATCATTGACAAAGGTGCCAAGATTGTACATTGGAGAAAAGATAGTCTTTTCAACAAATGGTGCTGGGACAGCTATTTATTCACATGCAGAAGAATGAAACTAGACCCTTACTCTGGGTGCGGTGGGGAGCTCCCCACTCTCACCCTCCATAAAAATCAACTCAAAATGGATCAAAGAACTTAGAATTAGTCCAGAAATTATGCAACCCCTAAAAAAAAATGAGGGTCAACACCCTAGCTTTTAGGCACAAGAAATGGCTTTGTCAACAAGACCCCTAAAACTCAGGAAATAGTGCCAAGAATTAATAAATGGGACAGCATCAAATTAAAAAAGCTTCTGCACAGCAAAGCAAACTATTAGAGATGTAAAGAGGACCCATAGAATGAAAGAAAATTTTTGCTAGCTACCCTTCTGTCAGAGGATTATTATCTAGAATATATAAAGAGCTCAAAAAACTTTACACTCAAAAAAATAAAATAACCCAATTAATAAATGGGCAAATGAACTAAACAAATACTTCTTAAAAGAAGAAATACAAATGGCCAATAAATACATGAAAAATGTTCAACATCTTTAGCAATTAGGGAAATGCAAATCAAAACTACACTGAGATTTCATCTTACACTAGTCAGAATGGCAATTGTCAATACAAATAATAATAAAAACTGGACGTGATGTAGAGAAAAGAACACTTCACATTGTTAGTGCAACTGTAAGTTAGGACCACTGGTATGAAAATCAAAATGAAGGCTCCTCAAAAGACTCAGCTTAGAACAACTATATGATGCAGTTATACAACTCCTCAGTATTTATTCTGAAAAATTAAAGTTATTTTACTAGAGTGATACATGCTTGCCCATATTTATAACAGCACAATGCACAATAGCCAAACTATGGAACTAACGTACATGTCCGTCAACAGATGAATAGACATAGAAAACATGCTATATATACACAACGGAGTTTTATTCAGGCATGAAGAAAAATTAACATTATGGCACTTGCAGGAGAAAGAATGAAACTAGAGACCATCATGTTAATTGAAATAAGTCAAACTCAGAAGGTTACGGGTCATATGTTTTTTTTTTTCTTCTCATAAAAATGTAGAATTTAAAGAGGAAAAGGAAAACAAAGGTGGAGGTAGATCTCATTAAAACCAAAGGGAGATCAGTAGAGGAAATGGACCAAGGGATGAGAGAGAAGTGGGAGGGAGGGAGAAAGTGCTGGGGATTGATATTGGCCAAATCATATTATTATGTGTATGTACAAATATGTAACAATAAATCCCATTGAAATGTACAAGTATAATGCATCAATTAAAAAATGTGGGGGGAAAAACTTTACCCAGCAATGCTAAGCGACCAAGAAAGATTAAGACTGAGCAGAACCTGAGGCTTGGGATTAGAATGACAGAGTGAAAGGTTATGATCGTCATAGATAAATGATTACACTGGAGCTGCCTACCTTTGCTTTCCTGCAATCAAAGATGGATTATCTAATAGCTTTAAGCTGGAGTAAAGGTCAGAATCTGATTTTAAAGGGAGAAGAGGAATGGCTGAAAGACCAGAGATCGAGGAATAAAATGGAGGTGAACAAATAAGACAGAACATTGACCAACGTAGGTTGTTCACTTTTAGTCTTGAATGCATAGAAAATCCTACAATGTAAATTGAGATATTTAGAAATATTATTTGAATCCAAAATACCATGATGCTGGCAGGGCACTGTGTTTGTTTTGGTCACCAATCTGTTTCCGAAGCAGTAGTAGTGCACAGCAGGCTTTGGAAAATGGGTGTTGAGTGGATGATTGAATTTATTGATAACACTTGGCAAACATATCCAGGTAAAGGAACAAAATTAGTAGGAAAAAAAGATCCAGAAAAATAAATTATTTTAGCTTTTATTTTAAAAGACAATGTTATGGAACTTACTCACAAATGAAGCTCTGGTAAAGGGAATGGTTCCAAAAGGAAAGGATTTTTCTGAAACAAGACTATACAGGCTGTGAATCATACATGCCAAAGCCCACAGTTCACTAAAGTATTTTCCCTAGTTGTTACAACAATGCATGCTTTTGAGTATAATTAATCTAAAAGGCACAGAGACCAGATGATCATCCTCTGTATGATGTGTGCTGATACAGACTAGGCTTTAATGTTTACCTTTATATTTTAGCACACAGGTCTGTTAGGAGATATTTGACATAACGAAGACTTAATTGTTTCAATATTTTGTAAATTTTAAGAATTAAAAACATAAATAGTAATCTACATTTCTTAAACTATTACCTTCATAAATACTCTTCATTTCTGCCAGCTCATTTGTCAGTGGGAAGAACTGTCTATAGGCAAGATCATGCCTAACAGAGGCATGTAAGATGAGTAACCCAGGCCCAGGGAGCTGACAGGATTTACTCTGGACCACCCGATCAGAGGCAGAGGTGGAGCTAGAATTTTGTGTGCCTGGCCCAAACCAGCATTCTTTCCAGAACCCCACACAGACAAATCTGAAACCACAGTCGAGTCCCATTTGCAAGCTTGGCTATGGCCGTGCTGCACAAACGTTCAGTCTGGTGGTTTAAACACCACTTGGCTTTAGCGCAGAGCTTCGGCCCAGTGACCCAGTGCCGAGTTTCAGAGCACTGTGGACATCTGAGTTTGAATCCTAAGGCAGTGCTGTCCTTTTCCAGAACAGTAGGCACCGGCATCCTGTAGTGTGCTTTTTGTTCAGAGAAAGTAATTGCTCTGAGGTCAGAAGGGAGCATCTTAGCCATAGATTTCCAAGGCCCTGGTTCTGAGTGAGAGTATCTGGAGACACCAAGCAATTCACCCTTTGGATACGCAAAACATGGGAAACTGCATGTAGCTACTCCAAGGTGACTTTCTGAAGGACTTTATTTTTTTTTTTCTATGAAATAAAAATGTACCCATTTCTTTATCACTTTGTTACATGTCCCAGAAATCTGATTTGATCTGATTTTATGATGGAAAGCCTGTTTTATCCTATACCAGGAGAATCAGATTTTTCCTCCTTTGCCAGCTGTGAAACTTTAATCAAACTACTTGCTTTTCCTAAGCTTCAGCTTCCTCATTAAAAAAAAAAAAAAAAAAAAAAAAGTAAAGACTTCTTCTAATTCTGAGATAATATTATTTGGGTGTTTTAAATATTGAGATGCGATTGAGATACATTTTCAAAGTTAAACATGGGAAATACCTAAAACATAAAAATAAGTCATATGGTAATACCTGTCAAAAAACTGGAGGTTAGTAGAAATACATTTGGAAGTTCAAGTGTTCATATCTTTTTTTTCTTCCCCCACTCTGAGGTTTCTTGAGTTCTTATTCATTTACTCAAGAAAGCTTAATTTAGAATTGGCCTGATTCAGTGTCTTTAGGATTGGTTAGGATAGACCTAAGTACTACTTAAATGCCACCTTCTATTTCCTGGGCAAGAGTGCCTGGGCTGGCAGGACCCCACAGCCCAGCAGGGCAGCAGTGGTTGTGGGAGGAGCAGCAAGGGGCTGCTGTTTCAGCCTCTGAAATTAGTGCCTAGAGAGCTGGAAATTCCAGTAGTCTCTGATCAGATGGTCCGGAACTGGAAATAACAGGAGTGAGAAGTTCATGAAAGAGAAGGCTGCAATCCCAAGGGAAATTTTCACAGAGCCCACCACTGCACTCTGCTTTCAGCAGAAAGGAATCCTGCCCCGCCCCTCCCTGGCTCTCCACCTCCAGATCCGCCTTCTCCCGCTGTTAATATTAACACAAGACCACAGGGCACCTGCACACAGACTCACTCAGTGTGAACAACAGCACGTCCTCACCCCAGCCTGCTCTCTTCTCTTCCACCCTCCTCTTCCCTCTCACTCACCTTTCTGCTGTTGTCATCTCCCCCTTCTTTCTGCATGTAATCCCTCCAATACAATATATAACCCAGAGATTCTCACACACTTTTGGAGCTGTCAGGAAGGGAATAAAGCCAAAGCAAAATGCATGAACTATTCTTTTTATTTCTACGTTACCAGAGGAGAGGATTTAATTTTGTATAGAAGTTGTCGTTGTCCTGCTCTCTGAGAAGGCCCCAGATAAAGTCTACAACTAGGCAGATAGAGCAGCCATGTATACTGTACAGTCTGCAGCCCTTAAAGTATCTGTGAGACTCCTCTCAAACTCCAACATCTCATGGTCACTCACCAATGACTGATTACATGACTTGTGAAAGTGGAATCTTCAAATATCAAGGGGAGACTCATATAGTACATGAGATATAGTACATGTCAGTACAAATAGTCTGTTTTTGCTGAAAATACCTTTTCTTTTTGGAAGTAAAATAAATAAAGATATCTAAATTGATATTTGAAATCAATATTGTACAATGAACATTGTTGTATAATGAACTCTATCTGCAAACTAGAAGCTAGTGAGTGATTCCTGACAATAAGGCAAGGAACTGATATAAATATGGAAGACACTGATAGTCTGTTACTAAGTCATTTAACTGACAAGTAAGAGGAAGGCCTGGGTTATCTACATCAGGATAAAGGACTGGGGAGAAGATTAAACAGAGTCAGTGTTTGAGAAGGGGAACACCAGTTAACATCGGTTAATTGACCTTAACTACTTTGACAGTGTTACTCTTAAACATAACAGAGGAGGCTGGGGCTGTAGCTCAGCGGTAGAGCACCTGCCTTGTACGTGTGATGCCCTGGATTCTATCCTCAGCAATACATAAAAATAAATAAATAAAATAAAGGTATAGTGTCCATCTACAACTAAAAATATTATTTAAAAAAAAAGAGTGACAAGCACAGTAGGTAAATCCATTCTTAACAATCTTCAAGCTGTGCCTATACATTCAGTAAAGTAGAATAATCTTTATTTTTTATATATTATTTAAATGGCAATGGGAAGCTAGTCAAATGTTGAAGGCTCCCTAGTTACAACTCAGCCATATCAAATATCTCATTTTCTTCACACCAGCCCTGCCTGTTCAAGGCCACCAAGCCATTAAATGTTTGCAAGCATGGTACATCCTCTGTTCCAGTGCCTTTTCTTCTCCAGAGTGCTGTGCACTGGTAACCATTCTTCCAAGCCAACTCAAATGTGCTTTGTGATTTGTAGTGCTTGTTTACAACAGACACCCCTAAACAGAGTTGTGAACCTTTTCATAGGGGGTAGGAGGTTGCACAAAATTGATTTTCTTTACTCTTACAGAGTTCATCCCATTATATTATAAATACTTATACACATGATGCCTATCTGCAGTTCTCTTCCCCCAGACTCCCAGGACTCAAGTTCAATGGGGGCAGAAGCCATTTCTCAGTGATCCTCATGTCACTAGCACAAGTCTCACACATTGTAAGTGTCCAATAGATACTGAAACATTTCAGCTGAGAGAAGCAACTGAAGGGAAATTAGAGATGGGGCTGGAGATAGCAGGGGCCCTGCAATAAATTCACAAAAGTCCATGGGTGTGGGAGGGGGGTGTGGTTCTCAACTCTTTAGTACATTAATTGATACATAAGTGGTATGAAATTTTGAAGACTATTTTATTGAGCATAAAAGAAAGAATTTTTCATAATCATTTAGAAAAAAAAGACCAGGGAACCATTCTCGAACCTGCCTCAATGCTAAGAAAAGAAAAGATTTACTGTCTGAAGTCTCAGATAAGGACTAATTCCCCTTAGTAGAATCGGGTTAATGCAAAAGCTCCAAGTTTCAGGAATGGGATATTTGGAAAAGAAAAAAAAAAAAAAGCATCAACTTTCAGTGGAGCAGTGATGAGTACCTCACAAACATAAAAGAAGTGTAATCTCTAGTTTTCTGCCTTTTTAAAGAAGGCTTGCCTATGCTTCCACCCTGCGTAATTAATGTAATGATATGAGGAGCAACTACTTCTAGCTTCCCAGAGCTGACAAGGTAGGGACTGACCAGGGGACTGGGAAAAGCTGACTGTTACCCCACAGGTTCTGGGAACCCATCTGCCTCCTCTGTATGACTTCACACAAGTTGAACTTGAGTCTAGAGACACAATTTCACAAGACAATTTCACAAGAGATGAAACTTAGAATTTTTCACAGAAGGGAAAATAAAACACCGTCCGTGTCTGGGCAAGAATGCAGAGGCAGACATAACATGTGTTTATGAACACAGGGAATGATGACTTCCGTATGTTTGGAGAAGGCAGAAATGCATTTATTTTTCTTTGCAATTATCTCTATATGTATTTTTGATGTACGGGAGTGTGTGAGCCCCGACACAGAAGCCAAATGAAGGGTAAAATAAAAAGATAGTAAAAGGAAAGTAAAAGTACCCCACTCTCCCCTGAGGCGAGATAAGTGAGACTGTGAAGGGGAAGAGACCAGCAGGCTGAACTATCCTCTGAGAGGAGCAGGCTTTGCTCTCTGCCCAGCAGAGCAACTCTAACAAGCACCCAGGCAGACCCTGGGAGGGAAGACGTCAGGCCTTCTGTTTGGAAACCCACTCTGAGAAGACACAGCCGCAAAGACTGCTGGGTCAGCAGAGGACAGGAGGAAGAGCAGGTTTGATGGGATTGGCATTTTGCTGCTGACAGCTATGTTGTACTCTGTGCTACTGCAAGGCTTAAGGGAGGCAGCACAAAAGGGCATTGATGCTCTCTTGGCACTGTCTGAATGAGAGAAAGTTGTGTTCAGGGCCAGCAGGCGGGCAGAATGAATGGCATCATTTAGAGCCAGAAGTCAAGCAGAAGGGATGGGGCAGGAACATTTTCATTTCTGTGTTCTATCCACACAGTCCCTAGAATTGTTCCTCATACACTTGGGAACTTGGTCAATATTAGGAAGAAGGAAAGAAGCACACTTAGAAACATGAAGTACCACTGGAAAAGACTAAATATGGGTAGAAAGGGAAAAAGAGGGGGCGCATATTCCTTTTGAAGTCTGAGTTTTCAGCTCATTTGGAAAGCTGAATCTGATTTTTTGCACTACTTCTTTATTTTAGGACACTAAACAGGCAAGATTGAGTGAGTAGGTGAAGCAAATAACATGTTTTGTTTGCTTGCTTGTTTGTTTTCTAATGGAAGGAAAGAGGAAAAAAAGTAAGGTCCAGAACTTCAAGCATTACTGAAATTCTATGTTATTAATGAACCAGGGGCCTGAAAGGCAAGAAGCTCATTAGTGGCTTCTGTGAAGTCTGGGGTACTTGATGGTAGAAGGAAATGGAAAAGCTGCCAGTTAACAGCAGGAACATCTAAATCATCACACTTAGGAGGAGAACTGGAAAAACAAGACAGCATTTCACCCTCTGCAGAAAAAATAATAGTGAAAGAAAGCCTTCATTGAGTATATATATGGAATGTCTTAAGTCAGGCTGCTAAATAAACAGCTGCTGTTGATGAAGGCAAGAAGATAAACAGGCATTCATAATAGTCAGAAGGGCCCAGAGCAGTGGCTGTGGGTACAGGACACTTGCAATTCTAAATCACATACCCAGGTAGTACTGACCCAAAAATAATTATCTGATTACCCCTTCAGTCTGTAGCAAATATTAGGTTAAGCAGTTTTTTATTATAACACAGGGTGGCAGGTCATATCAAGCAAGCAACTAAGATTTATTAAATATCTACCCAGGTACAAGGTACTAGGCTTGTCTTTGGGAGGATATGGAATCATCCCACCTCTCAATGCATGTCCCGTGAATTTGAAAAAAAATGTGATTTAATCATGTAAAAGGCTAGGAAACAGTGCAGATACCAGCTTTGCATCAAAGGGCTAAATGATGATAAATGTTTCAAGGGCTGAAAGGAAGGTAAGATCACCAGGGTGTGAGGTGCTTAATTGGACTATTCAGAGAGGAAAGCACATTTGAGCTGAACAGCATTCACAAAGCAATTGTAGCCTGCAGATTTTTAGTTGTGGCTCATCTATGGTAACAGAGTGCCTAATAGTCCCTCAGAGGTATTTAGTATTTCAATTCCAGGTCTGCTATATATTTCTGGCGAGTTATTTTACTTCTGCACTCAGCTCATAAATGAAATAGGGATAACACTACTCAGCATACACTATGGAGAGAATTAAATACAATCATTAATCAGCTGTGCTATTCTTCCCCTCTGATCTCGACTGAGCCCCAGATCCCACAAAACCTCAGGCAGCCAGCCATTCCTAATCAAACGGAATTCTCAGAGAGATTCAATAGATATACTTTTTCAGTTTATCAAGGGTTTTTATAACTACTGATGAGAAAGTTAGATAGATTAAAAACTACTGGTTTTAAAGTCTATAACTCATTTTGGACTCCTAAATTATCCTTTTGTTTGATTCATACTTTTCAAACCCTACTGGATCATCCCCATTAGTTAAAATTTCCTCAATTCCTGATTGCTCTCATAAATAAAAATTTTGGCTGCAAATACCATTTATGTTTTCATCCTGAGGGATGACAAGCAGCAGACTGGTGTAAGATTATTGTGTAGCATGTCATAACGTGGAAGGCCACTAACTCTTGTGTGGAATAACTGCAAGCGGGGCTTCCTCCACTTCAGGCTTCCTTTCAGATGAGGAGACTGAGACCACATTTGCCCCCAGCTGCTTTAATTGCTCCCCTCCACCATTTAGCTAGTTTTCACTCAGTGGGCAGGGTAAGTCTAGGTGATTTAGTCCATTCTCCCATCTGAGGTATGGTTTCCTGTCACTGAAGCCCACCTTCTGAGGCAGAATGAAAGTTGCCTAGCTTATTTGTTTATTAAGATGGAATGAAAAGCATGTTCATCACATGAACTAAAGTGAAGCTGGCTGGAACAGCCAACCCCATGAAAGACAGAGAATCCCCTGGTCAGTAATCTTCTGTAGGGAAGCCATTGGCTGGCGGTATAATTCAGTGCAATATTACATTTGTGTTCAGTATTGTAGTACTCTGGGAGGCAAGGCTAACAAATCCCTAAATTGGGATGAGTAAAAGAAAGGAGGAATATGAAAATAGTTGAGACTAAACATGCCTGCATTACATGGTTCAAAAGGCACGTTTGTGACACAAGAACACCCAACCCTAGAAATGGCAAGACATTGGAATGGAAGCGGGCCTGGATGACAGTTCCCTCCAGACTGGTTAATGGGAAGATTATGTGTTGTGTCCACCTTCTTGATGGAGGGAATTTCAAGGGCTCGCCAACGAAATGCTGATGAGGTACTCAGCTGCAGACCATTATTTACCTCCTTTGATTTGCTAAAGTATAAATAATCAAAATGATACATAAATTTAATTGCTGGTGTCGTGTAGTTATTTTTGAGGAACAGCCACAAATCTGAGATCTAGTATTTAACAAACAACTCAGGCTACCTACTCAGACTAAACACATAGTGTGTTTTCCAGGCTGTAATTTTATAAAAACAAAATGTCTTTAGAGAGAGAACAAGCTAGTACTATTGCTTTAAAAATCACTTTAGGAAAAGTCTCCTTACTAAACTAAAATAAAACGTAGACAATCTAATCCATTTTGCTGGCTGGCCCTGATCCGTCCGGTTGTGCCATGTCATTACCTTCATTTCACTCACATCCCATACGAAAGTCTTCCCTCCAGCAGGCTCCTGGAGCAGATAAACTCCTCTCTCTTTCTGATGGGGCTTTGTTTCTCTAAGAGCAGAGGTTTGCAGACATTTTGCCTTTGGGACCCTTTTACCCACTTAAAAATCATCCAGAATCTAAAGACCTTTTGTTTCATGTGTTTTAGCTTTTGGTACTCACTGCCCTGGAAATTAGACATGTTTTTATAAAAATATGTTTTAAAAAATAAATATTTATAAAGAAAGTGGCATTCTTTCACATTTACAAATCGATTTAATATGAGAATGAACAAGGCTAGATTCTCATATCTACATCCCCACACAATCTGTCGCAATGTGTTGTTTGTTTTAACTGAAGTATATGAAGAACATCCAGTCTCACACAGATACATAGAAAGAAAAGAGGAAAGTTTTCTAATGAACTTCTCAGAGAATTATAGATACTCATCTACCATTCTACCAAAACTCAATGATAAGTAATTTCTTGAATTTCTTAGTTGCAACGTGGAATCTAAAAAACTTTCAATGAAAGTTTTGGATTCTGTTACACTAAAATCCATCAATGTATCTTAGAATTTGAATGAATCTTTTGCTCATAGGCTGTATATTGATCATTTATTTCAATGAGATCACAGTCTCACTGAAAAGTCTTAAAGTATAGGTATGCTTTTAAGCTTGTGCTGGATGCAACTTTTTCACAATTGTGGATTTTGGTTCAAAAATTGCACTTTATTGTTAACAAAAAAATATATATATTTTTTCAGTTATTTTTCTCTAACAAGACAGGCTCACTTTTGTTCAATTATTTTTTCACATCAAACAGTAGTCTGCCAATGTTGCAACAAGGTTTAGTGACGGGCACATCGCCCACAACTACGTGAACACTCAATCATTGCACTTATGACCCAAAAAGGATCACTTCCATTCATTTTTGAGAAAACATGTAACCAAGTATGAATGGCAAGTTTTGACCGGCAGAATTCTTTAAACTAAAATTGGTGCTCCATGAAAAAAGCGGCTGATTCAGCTTACAACCCCAATAATCATACAAGTACTTCCCTGGAGATAACCATTATGCTTTGGTGCAGAGCAGAGTAATTTATGTGTACTTCCCATAGCACACTAAAAAGATGTGTACTCAAGAGTCAAGATAATAAATTCAGTAATTTTTGTGCCACTTAACCAAGGACATTAAGGGAGAGTACACTTTAAAATTTGTTATTTATTTATTAATTTTACTGTAAATATTTGATGACAAAAACAAAAAGGCTATTAGTATAATCTGGAGCCACTGTCTTGATTTAAGCCACCAGCAGTTTTATTCATGTCACTTGTTCCTTGTGAGTGCAAATACAACACAGGGGAAAATGCAAATAGTTTCATAGCATTGTTATGAAATAATTTTGACCTCGAAAACACCCTGAATGTGTCTCAGGGACTGGCAGAGGTTCACAGAACATAGATTCAGAGTTCCTGTCATAGAGTATTTTGATAAATTTTGCAAGCCAAAAGTCGCTAAGTGATTCTGGAAGTCTAAAAAGCAGGAATACACAAATTGATAGTGACAACTACATTGTTTTCCTCAAGTGATTTGTAATACAGTCATATGCCACAAAATATTTTTCAGTTGATAATGAATCACATATATGATGGTGGTCTGATAAGACCATAATGGTGCTGGAAAATTATTACTAGTGACATCAGAGCCATCACAGTGTAATGTGTGACTCAAAAGTTTACCCTGATGCTGGTGAAAACAAGCTTACTCTGCTTCCAGTCCCATGAAAGTCTAGTGCATATGATTAACTATGTGCAATGCATAACAACTATGTTATAACAATTATTAATGCATAACAACTATGTTAGGTACTTGGTACACTGACCTTTTCATCATAAGTTCAGGGTGAATTCCTTCTACCTTATTTTTTAAAGTTTTCAGTAAAAAGTAGGTCAAATTATAATGGCAGGGGCCTTAAATCTGGTGTTTACTGTAACTCTTGATTGCATCAAGAAGAGACATCAAATGATGGACCTATACCATGAAGGTCTGTGCAACACTCTGCATGTTCACATAATAACAAATTGTCTAATGAAGTAGTTCTCAAAATGTATCTCTGTCAGCGATACGTATCTCTAAAGCCAATAAAAATATCAAGATACATAAATGATACATTCTCAAAATAAAAACCCACTCTTCTTTTACTAGTTTATTTTAGTTTTACATAACATTAGGATTCATTTTGACATAATGGTATAAGCATGGATTAAAATTTGCTCCAAGTTGGTTCCCAGGGCTTCCCCTATCCCTTCAATCCTTCCTCTCCCTGTTCTTTACTGATCTTCCTTCTATATATTTACTTATAGATTTACTTATATTTACTTTAAAAAACAGTGCATTATGGACATACATAAAGGTGAAATTCACTGTGGAATATTCATAAAAGATCTAAAACCACCATACTGTAGGGATGCAGCCACATCAATATTTAGCAGCACAATTCACAATAGCTAAGCTATGGAACCAGCCTAGATGCCCTTTAACAGATGAATAGATAAAGAAAATGTGGTAAAAATACCCAATAAGGGCTGGAGTTGTGACTCAGTGTTAGAGTGCTCACCTAGCAAGCGTGAGGCACTTGGTTCAATCCTCAGCACCACATAAAAATGAAATAAAAATATTGTGTATCCATCTACAACTAAAAAATAAATATTAAAAAAATACACAATGAAATTTTACTCAACTATGAATAAAAATGAAATTATGGCATTTGCTGGTAAATGGATGTAACTGGAGACTATCATGTTAAGTGAAATAAGTTAGACACAGAAAGTTAAGGTCTTAATGTTTTTTCTCATATGTGGAAGCTAGAGTAAAATAAGGTAGGGATGGGATGGGGGGATTTTTTGTAAAAATAGAAGAGAAACCTGCTCTTCTTGATCCATTATTTCGCCCATAATTTTTGGTTACTTAGATTTATTTGTGCCTAAGATCATGCAACTGTAAAATGAAAATGATAATTGCTCCTAAAAATCTTGATTTTTTATGCAATTGTAAGACTTTCATTGAGGACATTTATGACTAATGAACATAAAGTTATTTGCAATACTTTTCTGAGATAACAACATAATGGCACTTCTCTTTATTAAAGGGTTGGACTTCAAATGCTATTTGATAGTGTCTTTCTGAAATAATTTTAAAGATAAACAATACTGACAAGGCAAAAACTGAAATGAACCTTAAGATTAATACCCGCTACATTTTTATCTAATATAGGACAAGGGAAACTCTTGAAGTTATGGTGAGGAAGGTTGTTTTTCATTACACAGCCTAAGATTTTAATGACTGAATGGCATAAAATATTACTCTTAAAATGCTTTGACATTTTCCTTTATTAGAAAATATTTTCAAATAGCTAAGCACCATTAGTAAAAATATTTAATTTTGCAGAATATTACTCCGGGTGTCAGCTGGCACAGGATGAGACAGTCTGTTTAGTATGAATTCCTAAGGCTGAATGAAGGTTTTGAATTTGAATGAAGGTTCACAGACTTCACAAAAATATTGCCTTCCTTCTGGCAAGAGCTTTGAGAAATACCTCTGCCAGTGTTGACACAGTTTTAGGAGGGCTCCATGGTGTATAATCAGATTAGCCTATTTTCTTCCAAGTGCCTGACTCCTGAGTCCACATATGGAAGTGGTTCTCTGAGCATAGCAGCAATGAAGCCTATACTTCAGTAGTTCCTTCAGTCAGAAATAATCAAAGTCTAATAAAGGCAGTCCATCTGAGAGATGCTGGATTTCAGATGGGATCTCATTTTAACAAGTTTGAGGATAGGGAGGAAAACTTGGGTTCTTCTAGTTTA
This sequence comes from Callospermophilus lateralis, assembly GCF_048772815.1. NCBI lineage: Eukaryota > Metazoa > Chordata > Mammalia > Rodentia > Sciuridae > Callospermophilus > Callospermophilus lateralis. The sequence goes on along the minus strand of NC_135310.1, from coordinate 79,553,095 downwards.
ACAGTGTTTGAAAATCAATCCTCCCTGTCCCATTCATCTGAAACCTATAATACATCTATGTAAGTTTTCGGCAGCAGCCCAGCAACTGCCATGGTAAAAATGAAAATTAGGTGTAGGAGATAGGTGTGTGCAAAATGTGGCTACATCCCCTTCTGGATCTCTGCTATGTGATCTTGAGCTGCCATTGACCTTGAAATGGAGCAAAACCAAGCAAAGGAAAGGCCTCCCAGGGACTGAGGGTTTGTATCCAGGTGTCTGAAGAGTGGTCATGTGCGAGCACGGGTAATGATGTATCATCTGAGCAGTTTATGCATGTTGAGTCATTGAGGTATAAATTGAACAGAACACTGTGATGAAGAGCTGTGAATCACAGAAATCAATAAGTAGAAAACAACATCTGTCTAAAGATAGACTATCAACCAGAAAGTCTTAATGTGAAGTTACTGTGTGCTTACTTCTGTGTTACACTCTGATCATTGGATGCAATGTTCATTTAAACAACAATGGTTTAGGTAGACCATAGGCTAAGAAGAAGCCACCACAAGGGACAATATGTGCTACCAAGAAAGGGTGACCAGTGGGCAGGATGCTCCTGGCTATAAGAAGGAAATAATACAAAATGTTGCCACACACCTTAGCAGCAGCAACATCAAGTAAGAATAAGAAAGTAGATGAGTAGACAAAGGGTTCAAGAAGAATCCATTAGTAAAAAACCCAGGAAATGTCTGAAATTTGCATAGGTACTGTCATGGACAATACCCTTTATCTTTTAGTTTCTGCAGCCCCTTGAGCTCAGCTTAATCCTCGCATAAAGTGACAGCTGGAAGTAGTATTTCACTTTTATAACTTTCAGAACATTTCTCGCAGTCAAGTATCTGGTGTTGTGCCCGTGTTTGTTTTTGCACCTCCTTGTGCTACACAGCAACCCTGCCTTCTTCAAGCCAAGGCCAAGACAGAGCCTGAGAAGCGAGTTCCAAAAGGCGGAGAGTGCCAGATTCCAGATATAAGAAGCCATCCCTCTTTTCTTTCCTGGTGACAAGGAAAGTGATTTCTCTGCAGTGTGACATTTCAAGTTATGCCTAACTTTTGTTAGAGATAAGCAAGCTGCCAGCCCTGAAAAAGTTGGGAGGACACAGGATTCAAGAGCCCGAGAAATGGTTGGGAGGCTTACTCCTTCTGTACTTGTACAGCTCTGGTCAGAGCCAACCCCTCTCAATCTCCTTTTCTTCTTTCCTGTGGTGTCTGGACAGTCCAAGGAGGTGGGAAAAAGAGAAAAAGCAAAACTGCAAGAATAAAGCAGAAGTTAATTGATAGAATAATAGAACTAGCTAGACTTTCCACGAAACAGAGGGAGAACAAAAGCGAAAGACTCTTAGATCATTTCAGAAATGTTAAAATTAAGGTGATCATTAATGTAAGAGTTGTGAAAGATTTTTATTAAGATTCAAACATAAAATTTAGATGTTTACCTCTTAAATATATTGGCTTCTTTTTCACTGAATTAACAAATTCTTTAACAACTTTGCCTTCTCCTTTAAATATAGCAAAAGTAAGTTACAGAGAGAATTCTAAGAAACAGAATTCTGGAGAATCAATAGCCACAGTCTCACAATTTCTCATTCTCTCCTCATTCTTACCATTAGCAACAGATTTCACGTCATCTCTGAAAAATAAAAAAATGACCACTCCCTCACATTCTAATTACTCTCTGCAGCTGTCATTGTATACCATGAGCTTATTAAAGATCTATAATGGTTCCCAACAGTTCTTAAGTTAAAAACAAAGTTCATAGTCAGGTATGGTGGCGCATACCTTAAATCCCTGCAGCTTGGGAAGCTAAGGTAGGAGGATCATGAGTTCAAAGTCAGCCTCAGCAAAAGCAAGGTGCTAAGCAACTCAGTGAGAGCGTCTCTAAATAAAATACAAATGAGGGCTGGGGATGTGGCTCAGTGGTTGAGTGCCCCTGAGTTCAACCTTGGTACCAAAAGAAAAGTTCATAATCGACTTTTCAGGCTTATCAGCTTTACATTCACTCATCAGTATTTTATTTCTTAACCAATGTGTGTCAGGCATTTGCTAGATATAGAGAATAAAGAGATGAAAGATGAGCATAGAGAATTGAGCAAAACACAGTGTTGGAGGAGAAACTGACCCATACCTTCCACCAAGCAGTGTCATTAGTACTGTGGACCTCAGAGACAAGACCTCTAAAACATAAAGTTGAAGAGTTTAGAAGTTTTCTGAAAGATATAATGACTAGGTTGATTTTTAAATAAAAAGTAGACATCAGCCAGATGAATAAAGTCCAGGTCCAAGGGACAAAATGCACAAAAACAAACAGAATTGCAGAAAAGCACAGGTGAGCTGGAATCAGACATGTAGCAGGTGACAACAAGACCAGATTGTTGGTATAAACAGCTCATTAAGAGCCCTGCAAAGGGTTTAGATTTTAATTGTAATGTAATGAGGTTACATTTAAGATTCTGAGTAAAAATGATAGGAACATGATACATTTTCTCTTTTAGAAAGATTTTTTTTTCAAACGTTCCACGGAGAATGGATTGATATAGGAAGACCAATCCAAAGATTCTTAGAGGAACCTAGAAGGCAAACATGAGGACTTGAATGGTTGGTTTTCATGGGAGAGAAGTCAATGTGGAAGGAAAGAAATAGGGAGATGAAATTTAGAAACAAAATTTTAGTATCTGGTTACAAATTGAATTGGGGCACCATGAATGAGGGAGAGGAGAAATCCAATATGACTCCCAGCTAATGATTTTGTGACCTTAAAGAATCATCAGGTTTGGGGAGAGAAAGAAGCTCACTTGGAGGTGGGATGATTCTTTTGAAGGACCCTTCTCTGTACAAGTCCACATTGCAGAGTAGGTACTGGGTCAAGAAGAACTATTGGAAGTCATCAGCATCTTGGTTACAAATATATTCATTAGAACAGCAAAATGAATGAACTTATTTGGTCTTTACACCTAATCCACATGGTCAATGATCTGGCATAGAATCCAAAGTGGATATCAAGGAAAGCAGTTTTAAGAAAGAAATGGTCAAGAGTGTCAATGAGGGAATGAGGCAGAAAGTAGACCTCCCATAGGCAGACAAGATAAGGGCAGGAAGAGAGGAGACCATCATGCCATCTTCGAAGAAGACATTGGGTCTGGAGAACATTCTCTTACTTGCTGCCTCTGACTGCTTGAACCACAAGGGCTCCTTAACACCTGTTATTGCTCCTAACAACTTCAACCACAATTGTTCTTCCTTAACTTCCCTTACCCCTAGCAATAGCTGACCACCAAATCTACCCTTACCTGGAGCACTTCCTCTCCTCAAGGGATGTGTCAAACCACAAAATTGGACCCCTCCTCTGAATTATGTAAATAAGGGACGAAATTATACAATTCTGATTGGCTTATTAAATTCAGAGTTTGAAGAATTTTGAGGGGAGGGATACCAGGGATTGAACTCAGGGGCACTCAACCACTGAGCCACATCCGCAGCCCTATTTTGTATTTTATTTAGAGACAGGCTCTCACTGAGTAGCTTAGTGCCTTGCTTTTGCTGAGGCTGGCTTTGAACACATGATCCTCCTGCCTCAGTCTCCTGAAGCACTGGATTGCAGGTATGGGCTACCACACCCAGCTAAAGAACTCGATAGTTTGATTTTAGCATCCCTTGCCCCACCAATGTCTGCACTGGCTCATCATATATGCCTTCAAAAACCCCTATACAGTAAACTTTTCATTGGCAACCTTGGAATCCTGCCCCCTTTGAGAGCTCTGAATTTTTTTATTATTATTACTCTAATAAATTCTGTTACTTTGCTCTCTCTGTGTCCATAAACTTCATTCTTCAAATTTGTGAAACAAAGAACACACCCATCCACACCATGTTACATCAACTACAGGAAAGGTGTCCAGTAAAGTAAGGCCTAAAACCATCATTTTGTATAATAATTCCATTAGTATTAAGATAGAAATCAGAGTGTAGGGAGTTGAGGAGTGAATGAATGGCCAGGCATAAAGAAAATGTGAGTATAATATTTTTAACATTCATGAATAACTAGCTTATGCCATGGGAACATGCAAGTCTCAAATTCTAGTGACTTAACACACACAAAAAGTATTTATTTTTCATTGCGCTACATGTTCATTGCAGGCCATTAGGGAAGCTGTGCTTATTATATTCATGTAGAAGCCCAGGCCAATGAAGGCTCCGTCTCAACACATCCAATATACCATTGCTGCAACAATAAAAAGAGAGAAAGTAGGGGAAAAAAACCAAACTGCCGTGTCTCACAATATGTACCAATTCACTTTATGGGCTCAGGCAAGTTACATGGTCACACAAGGCAGAGAAGTACCATGCTACCATTTGTCCAGAAAGAGGAGAACCTGGATATTTGCACACAGTTCTCATAACTGGGGTAGGTTAAGAAATTAGCAACAAATAGTTTTAAGTTTGACCAAAGATTTTTGTTTGTTTAGTTTTTAAAGACAATAGCCTGGGTGACATACGTGTGTGATCATGCTCCATAGCTCACACTTTGTGTTCACTCGTGCAATGCATCCAGTCAACATCATTCATGTCTAATACCCTATTAGAATACCGTTCCCAATGTGGGAATATTACTCTGCTTGAGAACCACTTCATGAATGATGCTGTCCCTTGATGAAACTATTTGCCCACTTGAATCCAATTATATTTAGTTAAGTATAAACTAGTCCTCCCATATGTAAGGAGGGTACATTCCAAGACCCCCAACTCATGCCTGAAATGTGGATAGTACGGGACCCTATATATGTTCCCTTTTTTTCCACACATACACATCAATGATAAAATCTAATTTATAATTTAGGCACAGTTAGAGATTAACAATAACAAAATAGAACAACCATAACAATAAACAGTAATAAAGATTATATAAATGTGGTATCTCTCAAAATAACTTGGTGTACTATACTCATCCTTCTTGTGATAATGTCAATGCCTAGATAATGAGATGAAATGAAGTGAATGGTGTAAACATTGTGAAGTGGCATTAGGCTATGAAGTAAGGGTTGCTTGAGTACAGACACTGCAATATTGTAACCATCATTCGATAACCCAAGTGATTAATAAGTAACTAACAGACAGTTAGTATATATAACATGGATACACTGGCCAAAGGGATGATTCATATCTCCCATGAAGTGGGTATGGGTCCTATCAGATTTCATCACACTATTTAGAATAGCACACAATTCAAAACTTGTGAGTCTTCATTTCTGGAATTTTCCATTTAATATTTTCTGACTGTGGTTGACTGTGGGTAACTAAAACCAGGGAAAGTGAAAACTACATCCTGGGGGACCACTGTATTTCCTCATGTTTCCAGTGCTGACTTAGTTGTGTATTTTGAACATGTTTTGGAGCACTTTCTTCTGAGTCCTAAAGGTCTCGATTTGTCTCCTTTCTTTACACAGAGCAACCGGCCATAAGGAATGTGCTCAATCCATGATTTCAAAAGAACAATTGGTTTCTCCAAGACCAGCAAAGACCCTTCAGCAAAGGTTTTGGTGTCTTACCACCCCATAGAGTTGTTTATACAATGTTTTATAAAGAAAATTGCAGACTCTGTTTTTTTCCATGGCTAAAGAGGCAGGAAATTGAGCAGCAGTGGCCTAACTCTTATGGAAACTCCACCCCTTGTACTGGCACTGTAGTAATTTTGCTTATTCTGCTTTCTGGGACTAGCCCAAACCTGTCAAGTTCTCACTTTAAAAACTTGCAGATGCATCCACCACATATTTATGCACTCATTTTCATATGCGTAGAAGTTGCTACTGAGAGAAGACACTTCATAAAGAAGGCTTGCAACTGAGTTGTTTTTGTCAAGACAGACTTACTCAGCTTTACCTTCATTCTCTTGCCTGGCCCTCCAGGACCATGGTCAATCATGTGCAGGATCCCTCTCTGGATTCAAAGCTTAGTCTGTTCTGTGGGACATGTGTGCTATCTGGCACTTACACATCAAAACCATAACCTGTGCTTCATTAACACGACCCATTTTACTGAGCTAAACAACCATAGATATACAAACTCAGGAGAAATGAAACAGGTGCACATATATTTTGGTAAGGATTTCCATTATAATCATAGTTGAAAATTTAGACTTAAGTTATTAAATTTTTGAGCCAGGTGGAGTCACAAAAACCACCCACACACAAAATAAATAGGTCAATACATAACCCAGACCGACCAGAAAAGGCTTTTTGAAGAAAAGGGAAATTTTGTCAAGAAGTGTGTTTCCTGAAAGAATGAGTTAGGCAGCAAAGGCAGTGTATGATTAGGAAAAAGCTAAGCCACAGCTACTTGGGTGTGTCCTGAGGACAAGCATCTACTGTGATCCAGTGAAGCTTCTGAATATTTTTTCCACACAGGGGAGAAAATACAATTTCTGGTCTTATTAATTTCAATCTTTGATTCCAAGTAGCAAAAATACTAAAGAATCTTTGTAGCCAAATTGCATTCATAAATATTTTTTTTTGACAAGTGAGTTGGCATTTATCAACTTATAGGTCAGTTCAAATGTTTTTACAATGAGCCATAAAAGAGAGGAAGTATACTCTGTGCTAGTGGTCAGAAATCCTGCTTTTTCTCAGCAACTTGTAACTGCCCAAAACTGATAACACCACATACAGGACCTTTGTAATGGTGTGAAATGCCTTAACAATGAGCAACTCCTACGGGGTAGGTGGCCAGGTCATTGAGCAGCTCTTAACACAATTGTCTTGCCGGGTCCTGTCAACCCCTCTTCTCAGTAAGCATACACTACTTTTTAATCCCTTTTCCAACCATTCCCTCCTTCTCTCCTTATGTCAATCTCCTTCTTTCCATTTTTCCATTTTGATATTTTTATTCCTGCTAGAAACTCCTAGAGCCTTCTCACTCCCTTCTAAGCCTTCTGGAAGAATTGTCGGGCCGTGTAGTAGTGAAAATGCTGCTGAAATGGAGATCGCTTGCGGGCAGAGGTCAGGGCTGCCTTACACATAACAAATATGGCATGTAGCATTTATTGTATTTTAAGTAGTCCAACCCCATTTCTTTTAAAGACTTCTGGTGAAAATATTTGTGAGCCTTGTTGAAGTGCTGGGTCCCATCCACATCTTCCAAATACCCTAAAGTATGAGGAGCAGAGAGCTGCCTGTGGAATGCCAAATCTCCATTTCCAACCAACGTCTGAATCAGTGGCTGTATTCAGTAAAATCAAGGGAATATAAATGGAAATATAACCAGAAAATAGTTTGTATGTCCCAAACTTATTTAGAACCAGATTCCACAGAATTATGAACTTCACATTGTCACTGTTGTATTTCTAACATATTCCACAGCAGCTCAAAATCTTAGGCCATAAAAAAAGAGGGAGAAAGGGTAAAACAACACAAAATTTGTAAGAAACTCTGAGAAATGTAAGCCGTTTGTTAGAGAGATGCTGGGATTACAGCTTAGCTGATTTATTGAAAGGGGGTAACTCTAAACTGTAACAGGTAGAAGCAGAAAATGCTAAGCAATTCTGGTCTATAAAAAGGGGTAGATGTTTTACTCCTCTGGTGCCTGCTGTCCTGACACATCACTCCAAATTCCGTTGACTGGTAACCAGCACAGGCTAGTTACCAGTTACTCATGAAGCACCACCATAACTATTGATGCCCACAAAGCCATTATTCCTTTTGTTTGTTCCATGATGTATTTTGTCTTTAAAGGCTAAAATACTAAAATTACCAACTACAAACCCAGGCTAGTATTTTAAATTTGAAGCTACTTTTGCCAAACCCAACAAAAATTATAGAGAAATTCATCATTAGGACAAGCAATATGTCACATTCCAAATCATCATTAAGACAACCAGCATTTTACAACATTGCAGTTCTTGAAAACACAGACTAATCTGTCTTTGCAAATACGCACTTTTCTCCTACAATTCAAATCTATATAAAAAGAAATTGTTTAGGAAATAGAAAGATCTACAATGTCTTACAGTCCCAACATGTGAAACAGTCTCATTCCATTTACAAATGAGATGAAAAAATGTTTTAGCCAAATATCACAACTTGATTTTCTGAAATATTTTTTTGATTATTGCATATTAGCACAGGTAGTCAATGTTTTTTTTTTTCCAGGTTTGTGTTAATCTCCAAACTTCAGGGAGAAAGTAATCATTTTCCAGGGAAAGAGAGAACCCCAAAACAATGGTGTAACTACCTCACTCACCCCCACATTAGATAAAACCTTAAATCTAGAAATATATCAGCTTGGCCCTTAACACATTCAGGAATCCCTAAATCCCAAGAACCAAAATAACAAAGCAACAAATAATTATTCAGACAAGAATTAGATGACAAATCTAATCTCCTTCTAGTCACAATTTGAGAAGAAAAAGAATTTTGAAAAGTAATAAAATACTCTAATCTATAGACACAATATCATCTAAGTTATCAGATTTTTCTTAAATAGATATACTATATCCTGAAAAAATAATTTTTAGAAAATAAACTGATTCTTCTTGTTGTCATCCTAACTATTCAATCTGAAAAGAATATGAAATAGCTGTTTTCTACTTAAAAATCAAGTTCTCTAATTTTCCACACCTAAGAAAAAGTCTTTGTTTATTCTATTTGAAGATGAAAAAGTTAAAGTTTTCATTATTCAAATACTTTTTATTGTAATTGAGTGGATAGAGCACAGTGCAGGACAGGCAAAACTTCCATCCAAGTTAAGGAAAGGGAGCAAAGTACAAAACAAGCAAGCAAGAAATTACCAAGAATAACTAACAAGAAATTAATAGGAACTAGGAGCATTCTCAAAACGGGACCCATTCACCCTTCACAACAAACTTTAAAATACTTATTATTATCCTCAGGCAAAATGAGAGGAAACCAAATATCATAGAAATAAAACAACGGGCCCTATATCTCTGCATGATCACCAGGGCCTAAGGTAAGTGTGTCTCACCATACAGCATCAGTGTTGTAGTTCTATATTTGTGTGTGTTAAGATCATACTGTATTTATGAGACCTCCCTGGAGACACCAATGGCTGTGGTCACAGTAGCAGCATGTTGCAAAGGAGCTGAGTGAGTTTCCATCTAGATACTGAGGCTCAGATTTGCCTATGTGAGTAATAAATCAGTCAGAAGTAAAACTGTGGAGCTGGCAGACATAGTCTTTATTGCCTTGATCCTACCTTTCCCTGAGGCGCCTTGATGCCTTGCAGATGCCTGGCACCTTCAGCTGCCCAAGTCCTCCCAGCCTCGCCTGTGCCCACAGCACCACAAATTGCCTTGGATCATAATTATCTGTGTGCCCTCCTCACCACAATCTCCAATACATTGTAAATTTATTATACAGATGGTGTCTCATCTCTCTCATTCTTATTGTTCTTACCTCAAACTGGGTACTTGGTGAATATCTGTAGAAGTATGATGTGTGACTGGATCTCCCTCTCATCCTAATAAAGATATTCAAGTCCTACATTTCCACTCTACAGTTCTCTGACCCATGCTCCTTTGGGAGACAAACAACTAATAATACATTCTGTTAACTTATTAAGAAATGATTGACTGTTGGACCCTCTCAGATTCTACATATCAGTATTGTTGTATATGAGTGTATGTGACTAAATACACAATCTTTTCAGTATGTCTACTGGCTATTTTAAACTTGGGAATCTAGACACATTCTCAGTAAAAGTGAATATGAAACCAAAAACAATGCATGAGGGCACAGCCAAGGAACCAAAGTCAAGCCTGGTCTGGTTAAGAACACAGCAAACTGCAGGCAGGAAGGGGTACATACGAATGCTAATACCACACACCTGACAAATGTCATATCACTTCTCAGTCACTGAAAACTTTGAGGTATTGTTTCTATTTTATAAAAGAAAAAATAAGACCCAGGAAGTTAGATGTTAGGCCATAGCCAGACATGGAATAAATGGTGGAGAGAGAATTTCATTTTGGACTAGTAATAACGTTGCTTAATTAAACACAAATCCCCCAATCTTCAAAGTTTTTGTTCAGGCAGCAGCAGGAGGACTGAAGACAGTCTATTACAAGAAAGACTTAGCAGAAGGATTAAAACTATTGAATCTTTTAATGTGGCTTAGAGGAAAACATCTTGGGACAGAGAAGAAACAAAACTAACTCATTTGAAGCTTAATTTCCAAAGACTTGCCCAAGACCCCACCTGATATTTCACCAAGAACATCCCTTTCCTTGCCATAGAAACCCTTCTTAGGGTTCCACAAAGCCATTTCTGAATCTCTGCCAGCCACATAAATAAAGACCTGGATGGATTGTGTACCAAAAACTGCAGTAAAGATGACATCTGATAAGAAATTCATTTCATATTTTGATACCATTTAGGAGTCACAAGACAAAAAATTAAACCAAACTTGTGGTTGATTAAATGGGTATAATGGAAGGGAAGGAGAAGGTTCTAAGCCTTATCTTGAACACTTACTATATAATATTGAATTGCCCCTTAATCAAGCTTAATCAAGCTTAATCAGTAATCTCAAATTTAAGATTCTGATGATGGCACCTAGTGTTTAGATGGTTGTGAAAATTATATGATATAATGTGCATTAGGTACATAGTAGTGGTTTGATGAATTATGACTCTTATTATTATGTTGGAGATTCCTATATATTCAAAAGATATTATTATTATTTAAGCAACTTATGAACACTGTCAGTTCCAAGCTCACTAAGAGGAATGCATACTAAAATGGTCTCAGTTATTCTTTGATAACCAAAATAAAGTAGAGTACTCTGTATAATTTCACAGTCTCAAATTTGGGCCTAAAGATGGTAAGACTTTGTACAGTCCAAGAGACTCATAACTGTCTAATCATTTGTTGAAGATTACTAAATATCAATCTAGTAGTGTGCTTCTAGCCCTGCTCAAGATTTAGAAATATATTATTTGAAAAAAATTTAAAAAGCATAAGGAAGAAATTAAAATCACTCCAAACACAATCTTAGCATCAGATTTGTTTCCTTCTAATCTCTTTTTATTCAAATCAGAAAGTGTGTTTGTATGCACAACCACAAGCTGGTTGTGTATTATATGCAAACTTTTTAAAAACATGTCATTCAGGTAAATATTTAAGACTATTAAATATTTTATGAATATAAAATTATTTATAATGGCTGCCTCATATTATATCTTATTTCATTTAACTAATTTCAATTGTCTCTAGTATAATTTTAAATATCAGTGACTGACACCTTTATGCAAATAATTTCATTTATTTTTTTACTATTTTCTAAAATAATTTGGTTTCCTGTTACAAATTTATAAATTTGTTGGCGAAAACAGAATGCACAGGTTCATAGCTTTTGATATTGATTTCAACAGTATCCCTCACATACCAATTTTGCTGTTTTACTGAAATCCATAAATTTCAGGTATTATTATAAGAAGGACTGCCAATTTCATAAGTTTAGATTGCTGATAAATACTACTTTTATTTATGCATTCCTTCTGACTTGTGAATTTGAGTATCTTTATACAGTTTTGAATGTCTGGTTTTTCATTTTAAAGGATGGTCTGTTCATAAAATTTTTCTATAATTCAATTAGCCTTTCCCATAATTTCAAATTATTTGGAAGATCTTCTAAGAGATTAAGTGTGTAAATCTTTTATCAGTACATATATTGTAAAAATTTTTCCCACATTTGATCAATTTTTACCTTTTTTCTCAAAGTGCTTTGATTTTTGTTATATTGACATCTTTCATTTAAACAAAAGTATCAATTTTTAGTATGAAAAAAAGAAACAATTATACAGATAACCTAAAAAGTTGCAAAAATAAAAGAATGCAATTTTGTTCCAACCAAAAAATTTTTTTAATTGTTTAAACTTTACTATTAGGAATGATGATCACAAAGTAAGGGAAAAAAAAAAAAAAGAACTGCACTCTATTTTTCAGGAGACAGTCATCAAAACTAGAATCTATTGAAGACAAAAGATAATAAAATATTCATTAGTTAAGAGAAAATAATAAATAACATTTTCAATATTGGTGCAAGAGAAATTACAGAATTGAAGGCAAAAAGTAAATAAAACAGGAAAAAAGACAAAGAAGCACATTTTATATCAATGAGGGAACAATCTATAAAAAATATTCACTAGTCACAAAACTATAAGTTGATGTGTCAAAATCAAAATATATAAATCAAAGACTATTAGAAATTCAAGGAGAAATTAACAAAATAATAGTATTACTGGGATAACAGAATTCTTCATTTGACATTTCTAATGAGTAAAAAACAATGAGCTTGAAATCAAAGATATGGATCTAATATGCTCATTAAGAAGTAATGTAAGCCAGGTGCCATGCTGCATGCCTGTCATCCTAGCAGCTCGGGAGGCTGAAGCAGGAGGATTTCGAGTTCAAAGTCAGCCTCCACAATTTAGCAAATTAAGCAACTTAGCAAAATCCTGTGTCTACATAAAATATAAAATAGAGCTGAGGACATAGCTCAGTGGTTAAGCACCCCTGGGTTCAATGCCAGGTATGAAAATAAATAGATAGATAGATAGATAGATAGATAGATAGATAGATAGATAAAGTAACTAGATATGCATCACACTCAGCCAAAAAACAATCATTCTTTGAAAAGGGCTCATTAAAAACTTAAAAATATATATCATTCTATGCAAAAAGAAAGTAAGCTTCAAAATTAATGTAGTTATATATAATATGATCACAAAGCAATAACAATAGATTTTTAAAGTTTTTTTCTAATTAACTTTTAGTTTTTTACACAAATGGAGCACAGCTTTTCATTTCTCTGCTTGTACATGATGTAGAGTCACACCATTCATGCAATCCTACTCATATGTAACACTTAGATATTTTTAACCAAGTGTAAACAAATAGAATGAAATAGGTTGGAGTTTTTTAAGTAAATGCTTTCATCAACTCATGTCAAAAAGAAAACAGAACTTTATTTACAACGAACATACATATTATTGTTAGAGTTACATCCAAGATTTTAAATATTTCAATTATTGACACAATATATTAGATAAAAAGATAAATTTTTTATCTTGAATTTGTACCTCAAGAGGCAACTTGCATGAACATAAGAAGGAGAATTTTCATGACCCAGACTCAGTGAGAATTTACACCTTCGATATGGGAACAAAGAAACCAAAGTGATCTTGGACTGTTAGCAGGTATTACATGCCTGATGAGTGCCAAGGATGACCTCTACTCTATTGTGTATGGTGTCTGCTTCCCCTTCTCTTCCATATCCAACCTCAGGAACAGAAGTCATCATACAGACCAATGGGGGCAGAAATAAGACAATGAACAAAGTTTGGGAGAGAAACAGTCTCACACTTTCTAGTTTCTGCTCATTTTCTGGATCAGGACAACATAAGACATGGTAGGATGGGACAAAGAGATGGGCATCTTGTCAAAAGCCATGGAGAGATGATCAGTGCTTTCATTTCTCTCTCTCTCATCTCTCTCAGGGATGGTGCTACTAGAGAGATGTGCTTTGGGGATTGGGGGAGTTTTGTTACTTTAGGTGGAGAGGTCCAGCAGGATAGATACCTGGGAGAGAATGCAAGGTAAAGCTGGCTACTTGTGGAAACCTCTTGAACATATTTTTACAGGTGATAGGAAAAGAGTGAGGCTGAGTTCCCTTCTGACTTCGAGTAGTATATCAGGAAGGGATTTAGAGTAGAAGCACCATCAAAGAAAGAAGGTTTATTTGCCTGAAATGTACTTGATCCTAGTTTCTGGGAACCTTGAATGTACAATGGGTAGCAGGATGGCAGGTTAACATGGACAGTGAAAATACCCAGGTTATTGGTCAGACCATGTTCAAAAACTATTCAGACCTGGGTGTTACAATATAAGTGAAAATATGATTGATGGAGAGGGAGACTGGGGATGGTAGAGGGTATGAAAAACCACATATATTAGGAAAGTATCAAGAAAAAAAAAAAAAGATGAGTTGGACCAGAGGACTCAGATCTGTAATACTTGACAGCCTTCCATGCCTTCATTGTTTTCAAAAAAAAAAAAAAAAAAAAAAAAAAAAAGAAGGACTATGATACACCTCAGTGGATGTGTCTATGAGATTGGAAAACATTATTTACTGAAAGAATTGATTTCCTTCTTCCCCCCTTCCTTGCTTCCTTCCTTCCTACTTACCTTTATTGAGCTCTGGGGAGACCAGGAAGAATAAAATGATGTCTGGAAAGCAATACCTCGTCTTCTGAAGGAGACTGAGTCTGTATAAAAAAGATGACAGGAAGGAAGCCAACACATAGGGATCACACCCAAAGCAGCAGGGCTTGACTTCAGAAGTAATCTCAGAGAAGGAGCACAGGAAAGAACCAGAATCTACCTAGCCTCCTTCCCCAAAGTGGTAGGTGGTCCTGAGGGGCCAGAAACCTGTGAAAGGGGAGCTCCTCAGGTCCACGAAGGAATGTTTGAAAGTGGCAGGTATGTAGGTCTAGAACCTTAGTTGAGGCATCCTCCTGAGCCCTGATAGTGTCAACATATAAATAATCAACTTAAACATTTAAATGCTGGTGGCTTTATAAAAAGTTATAAAAAATTGAAAATGACATATACTGTTACAGATTGAATCTCTATTAGATGCTCATATGGTTTACACTGACAAAAGTGGCTAGCTACCATCCTTATAATAGCATTTGCTGGTACAAAAGGGAAAACAAAGCCCAAACTGTTATTTTACAGTCAAGTAGCATAAGAGGAGTACTCAGCATCAATTGCAAAAAAAAACAAAACAAAACAAAAAAAAAACAACAAAAACTCCTGAGGATGTAAAAAAGGGGAAAATGTGGGCAGGGTGATGAAGATAAGGTGAGGTGTATGTAACTAATATTTACTTCGAGTCAGTATACTATGCCACAGATATTTTTTTCCATTACATATTTTCTTCACAAATAGTATCCTTAGAGAAAGATGGTAAAATCAACAATGTGGATAGATAGAATTGAGCCCCATTGAATGAGCATATTGTAGCCCTCTGAGGTCTCTCTCTCCTCTAGTCTATCTTTACTTCCTCCACACAAACAATAACCTCTCTCTTTCTCCTTTGCTTCTGTCCCTTAATAGATGGATATACAAATAGATGGTAGATCAGATGGATAGTCAGATAGATGCATGCATTGCCAACTAAGAGTTTATAGCCTCACACCTGTATATCACACTTTGGTCACTATTAAAAAGCAAATTCTTCTAAGATTGACATTATTTCATCAGACATAGATACTCTCTTGAATCAAGGGTGCTGATGGGGTACCCCTGTAATTCAAAACTTGAATGAAGGGTATTGAGGAAATGAAGGGAGAATCTATATAAATTGAGGAGCATGAGTTTGCCATATAGCAGGACTGTTTCTTCCTTCCAAAGTCTTACCTTTCGTTCCTTTTCCCTCCTAGGAAAAGTAAAAGAATCATATTTTTGAAGCCATGGAAATTCTCCAAGGAAGCATTCCAAGTTTGGGAGGATAAGCACAAAATTCTTATGCATCTTTTTTTTCTTTTCTACAACACATTATCATGCCATCTGTTGTACTACCCCCTTTGGGGCACATGGTAGGTTCTTTAAAATGATGATCCCACAATGAGCTGAAATGCATTCTGCTATTACGTATACCTAATTAGGAAAAATTTTTAAAATGATGATCCTTTCCCTTTCTCCTCCTTTTAGAAAAAATGGGGCTTAGTTTCTTTTACATTTAATTCAACTTCATTATATTCTACTCAACAAATATTTGGTGTCTTCTAAATACTCTATGCTATGCTATGTTCAGCTATCTGAGGTTGCAACCACTGGATTATGGAATTGATGGACACATCATGGTTCAGAAACTCTACTGAGGCCAATTATAGTTGGAGGGTTGCTTGTAGATGGGTCTCACATGCCCCTTACTTTTAACTCAAGGTTCAGGGAGGATGTGTGCCAGCCTTCCTCCTTATGGGCATTAGGGTCCTATACATGTTCAGAATGCTGTTTTTATTTTACCACAATTATGGATTTGGATGAAACAGAAATATTGCTCCCTTTAGAGCCCAGATTAACCCAATTTGTGAGACTATGACTAAGTTTATCTGATATCAATGATTCAGCAATGGAGACATTAAAATTCAGGCGCATATTTTTCCTGTAAGTATGAGGTGTGGTTAAAGCAATGAATCTGATTTATTTCCAAATAATTCAAACATGACTAGCACTTTGACAAATTTGCTCATGATTACAAAATTACCACCTTAAGGAAAGTTTTTACCATTAAGACACACTTTCCACAAATATTTTAGACTCTTGGTTTTGATTCAGACTTGACTATATATCTCTCATTTTGTAATGGTTTAAAACAACAATGATGTGATTAGGAAACACAAGAAAGACACATTATCTCTGGCAGTCCAAAACTTTCAAAAACATAAAGAATGTGTATTTTCTAGTTCAACCTTCAGAGAAGTAGATAGGTGCATGAGCAGGTGGGCTTGGTTCTCATGCAAGAAGATCACAAGCTTCTCTCATATTGCTTGAGGTTCCTAACCTTTAGCACTTGCAGAGAACGTTTTTCCAGGAAAGGAACACACCACTGATACCCTATCTCCAGAGCAACACATCTCTTCTCATTAGGGGAAAATTGCTTTATTAATTCAAAGATTTTAACTCTTATGTCTGACACTTGATGAGCCTGTGCCATGTTTAGGTAAATAATTTCCATGAACTATCTCAACATGAGATGGTTAATATTACTAGGTCTACTTTAAATTTGAGGAAAACGAAGTTTAGAAAATCATGGGAATCACACTGTTAGTAAAAGGCAAGGCAAGGGTTTGACTCAGACCTAGAACCACATGTTTAATTGTTGTGCTGGGCTTCCATGGATAGGATAAACTTTTTCCAACCAGAAGAGCTAGACTATTACAATACCCTGAACAAGCACTCTTTCTTCTTGTGTTCTAGACTGGTGCCTTCTGATTAAGCAGAATGTATTTCACTTATCCCCCTACACACATGCTTTTCATATAGAAAGTCCTCATCAGTGTATACAGAAATAGAGATTTACTGGCAGCCACATCTTTGAAAAAAAGCTGTGTATCCACCACATAGGAGTAATATTAAATGTGGATTATAAAGCAATTACCAATTTCTTGCAATTCATAGAACTTTTGTAAATCTATTTTGCCTTCTCAGAAAATGTTTCATATGGAGGTTGGAAAAAAATTTGTATGAAGCCCATTCTTTGGTTGGATATTTCTCTTTTTATGGTGTCCCTCATTTAAAATGGAAATATTGATGGAACAGTAACATAGTGAGTCATGAACAACTTTGTGTATGTAGTTTTCTTATAACCCTCAGTTACTATAAGCCAAGAATCATTTGGGGTGCCTGGATACACAATCGGGCCTCTACAAAAACTGGAACAAAAAAATCCAATATGCATATAATATTGTCTCAGAGTCAGTGAAAAAGAGCACAGTCTAAAAAAGAGGCAAAGGGTGATGATATATCTTTTGCTTTAGAAGACAACTGGATGTTTGTATTTTCTAACATATCAGTCACTTTCCTAATGTGATTTTTATATCTAAGTTAATTCCAAAAGTCATATGTGGTCACTGGGAATTTGTGAAAGCATCATTCTCAGATTCCATTGCTAATGATTACTTTGCTTATAATAAAATACCTCAGAATATTTTCTAAACTTTGTGAATAAAAGGGTAGATCTGGACTTTTACTTCTAAGAATATGGAGTAGATAGGCTTTTCTCTATTCCTTCCCCTGAGTGCAACTAGTAAACATGAACCATATGTATATACATATACACACATACACACAAACATAAGATTCTGAAAGGTAGAGAAAAGACTGGCTGTCAAAATCAGAACTCCAGGAGCAGCATAGCAGGGATTATCCTGAATTTACTTTTTGGTTCACATATGCCAGGCTGAAAGCTAAAAAATCAATAATCTGGAAATATAATGAGTGTAGGAAAAAAAATCAGTGTCCCCCAAAGTTTGCTCTTTCTAGCCAGAAGAGCAGGAAAGGAAACCTGTAGAGAAAGAAAAACTTTTATATAATGTCTGCTATATTCCCTATCAAACATCAGAGGGAAAAAACAGTGGCACCATCCTATCCATGTTCATAAAGGCCAAGTGGGAGCTCAAACTTCCCCCTCCTGAGGCTGTAACAAGGCATCCCAACATCTCCACTAGGATGGTGTCAGGGAAAGCTAAATAGGGAGCTGGTACTTTCATCTCTGCCACCAGGTAATGGGCTCCAAAGCCCATATACTATCTATAAAGCCTTCATGGGAGCCTGGACTGCCACCTTCACTGTAGTAATGAGGTGCTACTCTAGCCATTAAGGCACATCAGAGGAGCTACAGTGCAGAGACAAGTCCTTCACCATCGTCCAGTGCTAACAAGGCCACCAACACACAGTGTTAGTAGAGACCTCATGAGCAGCAAGCTCCATCTCATCTGGCAGTTATGAGGAGCCCCAGTGCCAAGAAAGGGTTAGTGAGAAACCTAGACTTTTATTTCCACATGAAAGTAATCAACTGGGATTTCCCTGCTGGAGGAATATCAGAAAAAAAAGACAGCAAAAGCAGGTTCATATAAGATCCAGAATAGTCTCATAATTCTGAAAAAGTCTGGGTTTCAATAAAAAACCATTTATTATGTCAATAACCAAGAAGGTCTCAAAAGAATTAAGGGAGACAATCAATAGCTCCCACCACAAAGAAGAAGATTTTTAAATAGCTGTGATAAAATTCTCCCATGATAAATTAAAAATATGTTCCAAATAAATGAAAAACTAGAAAGCCTCAGTAAAGAAATAGAAAGTCTCAGCAAAGAAATAAATAACCAAATGTGAAATGATTGAACAATATAACTGAAATGAGCTTAGCATATGGGCTGAAAAAGCACAGAAGGGAATGGGGAAAAGAACCAGTGAACAGCAAGACAGAAAAATAGAAATCACCCAGAACAAGCAACCAAGAGGGAAGAAAACTGAAAGACTGAAAGAATGTGGGGTGGGAGAGAACAATTCTCATGGGCCTATGGAACTAAAAAAATATTTAACGTGTGTAACTGGAATTGTGGAAGGACAGGAGAAAGAGGGTAGTATTGAAAAAGTACTTAAAATAATAATGGCTGAAAAGTTCTCAAATCTGACAAGAGGTGTAAACTTAGATTCAAGGAATTTAGCAAACCATAAATGAAGCCAAAGAAAGCCACTTCATGACATGTGATAATCAGCTTTTGACAATCAAAGATGAAGATAAAATCCCAAGAAAAACAATCTGGTGGGAGAATAATTTAACGACAGTGGGCTGTGTGTGTGTGTTGTGTGTGTGTGTGTGTGTATGTGTGTATATTTAAATCAGAAACCAGAAAGAAGTGCAAAATAAAATATTTTCATATAAAGGAAAATTGAGAGTTTGTTGCTCGCAGACCAACCCTGGATATAGAACTGAAGATTTGTTGAGGCAAAAAAAAAGGAAACAATAAAAGAGAGTGCTCTGGAACAGTACTAAGAAGGAAAGAACATGATCTGCAAAAACTTGGGTCAAAAATAACCTTTCCTCCTCCTTTTGAGTTTTCTAAATTAGTTCAATGGTTCAATCAAAAATTATAAATCTGACTGAGTGCAGACAAAATGTTTAAAATAATTATGTTGCTATAGGGAGGATTAAAAAATGTAAAGAGAGGAAATGGTAATACACTTACCCAAGCTGGTAAAATGGTGACATCAATTATACTGATGAATTGTGCATATACAGTGAATACCTAGACACATAGGAAAAGTTTTTTTTAAGTTATGCAAAGAGTTCAAATCAAAACAACCATAGGTAAATAAAAATGGAATTCTAAAAACTGTACGTGCAATCCACAAGAAAGCAGGGAAAAGAAAACATTTTTTAAAAACAGAAATAACAAACAGAAAACCAAATTAAAATAGCATGCTTAGGTTCTAACATACAACAATTATTTTAAATATCAACATATCAGTTAAAAGAAAAAAGAAATTTAATTTATACCTTAGATATTTCCAAAAAATATATCTCTAAGCCTGAATGTTTCTACTGAAAAAGTCTCGTGTGTGTGTCTGTGTGTGTGTGTGTGAGAGAGAGAGAGAGAGAAAGAGACAGAATATGCACATGGATCAAAGCCAGTTCTACAGTCTCTTCCAGAAAAATAGCAAAAAAGGGACTTTCCCAACTCATTTTATAAAGTTAATGTTAGCCTGATTCCCAAACCCATAAAAAAGATGGTACAAAAAAAAAAAAAAAGAAAACTACACACCAGTATTTCTCATGCATGTAAAATTTTAAAAATGCTTTACAAAATAATAGCAAATAAAATGCATCAATTTATAAGAATAATTATAGTCTATGACCATGAGGGATTTATTCCAGGGATCCAAGTCTAGTTCAGTATATAAAAATCAATTAGTGTAATCCACTATATAAACAGGCTAAGAATTAAAAAATCATATAATCAAACCAGGTATTGTGGTACACTTCTGTAAACCCAGCAACTCAGAAAGCTGAGGCAAAAGGATCACAAGTTCAAGGCCAACCATGGCAACTTAGCTAGATCCTAAGGAATTTAGCAAGACCCTGACTCAAAATTTAGGGGAAAAAAAGGATAAAAGACATGGGAATATAGCTTAGTGGTAGAGCACCCCTATGTTCAATTCCCAGTACAGCAAAATATCACATAATTATAATGATTGATATAGAAAAATTGTTTGACAAAATTCAATAAATAAAAACTCAGAAAAAAATTTATAAAGAGGGACTACCTCAGCTTCATCAAGAACATTTACAGAAAACCTTATAGCTAATATCATGAACTTAATGGTAAATGACTGCTTTCTCCCTAATATCATGAATAACACAAAGATATCTACTCTCACCACTCTTCTTCAACATTGTACTGGAAGTTATTCTAGTCAAGGCAATAAGCTAAAAGGGGGGTTAAAATTAATACATATTCTTTAATAAAATTAAAGAAGGAAGAAATAAAACCATTTTAATTCACAGATGACATGATGGTATACATAAAAAATCTCAATGAGGTCAAAAGAGACTATAAGGGCTGGGGATGTGGCTCAAGCGGTAGCGCGCTCGCCTGGCGTGCATGAGACCCAGGTTCAATCCTCAGCACCACATACAAACAAAGATGTTGTGTCCGCCAAAAAACTAAAAATAAATATTAAAAATTCTCTCTCTCTCTTAAAAAAAGTCAGTTTTTCCCAAATTTAATAAATGTCTAACATCATTTTCTTTAAAATTCCAGATATGGTTTTATAGATAGGGGTGAAAGTATTCTAAAATTGATATGAAAAGGCAAAGGAAACAGAATAGCTAAAACAATTTTGAAAAATGAGAATAAAGGGAAGAAAACAATTTATATGATGTCAGAGTTTTTACATAGTCACAGGCATCAATCCTAGGTATATACGTGGGGATAGACACACAGATCATGAGCTCAGAACTCAGAAAAAAAATCCACACAAATATGTTCAGTTGATTTTAGACAAAGGTATTAAAAACAATTTAATAGAAGAAAGATAGTCTTTCCAAATAAATTATACTTATATGGGAAAATTTGGGCATTGATGTATAAGGAGGAGGAGGTGGAGGGAGAGAAGGAAGAGGAATTAGAAGAAGAGGAGGAAATAAAACATAGATCTTAGACTCACACCTTATGCAAAAAATAAAATGAAATTTAGTGAGATGCTTAAATGTAAAGCATAGAAGAATAAGGCTTTTAGGAATAAATGTAAGAGAAAATTTTCATGATGTGTGGCTAGACTAAGAATTCTCAGATTTGACACCTCATATACAATCTATAAACAGAAATTACTAAATTGAATTAATAAAAATTTTAAAATTGTGATTCATGCAAGACTCTGTTAAGATAATTAAAAAACAAGCTACAGATTGAAGAGAAACATCTGCATATCACTTATTAGATAAAGGACTAATATAATTTCAAAACTCATCAACAGCCAAAAGTCTTATTAAAATGAACAAAAGACATGAAGACATATTCTACTGAGGAAGATATACAGATAGAAAATATGTATATGAAAAAATCACCATTATTAGTCATTAGGGAAATAAGAATTAAAACCACAATGAAATATCACTGCATATCTCTCAGAATGGCTTAAATAAAAAAAATAGCAACAGTATCAAATGTTGGCAAAGATATGGAAAACCTGCATCACTTATATATTGATTCTGAGAATGTAAAATGCTACAGCCACTCTGCTGAACAGTTTGGAAGTTTCTTAAAGTATTAAACATGCCATGCAATTACCTATACTTTGCCCCAGAAACTGTACTACTCCTGGGCACATTTTCCCCCCAGAAAAACATAGACTTACGTTTACAAATATCCCACGCCAAAATTTTGTTTATAGTGGAAAGGCTATCTTTTCTCTATTCAAATTTTATTAATAATAATCCCAAACTGGAAACAATCAAGATTAAACAAACTGTGGTACATTCATGTCATGGAATATTACTTAGCAATAAAAACCAACAAGCTATTAATATACAAAACAATCTGGATGAACCACACAGAGAATTATGCCAACTGAAAAAGAATCTAGTCATGTTATATACTGCAGAAGTCCATTAATACCATAGTCTACCCTTATTCACAGAGAATACATGCCAAGAACCCCAATGGATGCCTGAAAATGAAGAGAATGCCAAACCCTACATAATATTTTTTCCTATATCTACAAAGATACCTGCCACAGTCTCTGGCTGGGCACAAATTACGATGGCTGATGGCTCCCAGCAGATACCTATCATAAAGTTTAATTTATAAGTTAGGCACAGTAAGAAGCTCATAACAATAATAATAAAAATAGAACAGTTATATAACAATACACATTAATATAAGTTATATGAATATGGATCATTGATCCTTATGATTTCCATGGTCAGATTTCCTTTAAAAACTTCAGTTTTGCTGGAAATGTTTTCCAGCTATGCTGCATATAGCTTCCTCATTGGCGGAGATTGTCTCCCCAGTAAATTTTATACTTTTGGGTTCAAATATGTTCTTGAATCTGGTTAACCACCCCTGACTGGAAAGAAATGGCCTGGTGTTATTCACTTCTAAAGTCTTTATATAGTCATAATGATTTCTGGCACAATACATTGCCATCAGGTAGAATATGTTTTCTGCTCATGTCTCCCACCTACAAATTTAATGCCTATTCCATTTTTTTTTCTTTCTGCTACTAAGGATTCAACCGAGGAGAGCTAATCCACAAATCTTTTATTTTTCATTTTAAGGCAGGGTCTAAGTTGCCAAGACAGTCCTTGAACTTGCAATCCTCCTGCCTCATCCTCCAGAGTTGCTGGGACTACAGGAATGTGGCAAGGCATAAAACTGAATACCTTTTCCATCTTAAGCAAGTACTTATCACATGTCTGGTCATAACATTAGCAGTTTGAAGTGTGACAGCAAAATAAGCATGATTTTTTTTTTAATTTTGTGCATGATTTCACAGACACAAGATTCTCTCTTATGATAGATCTTGCAAATGGAGTATATGATTTTTTTCTCTCCTTAGTAAGTAGAGAACATTTATCTTTTCATTTAAAGAAAGCCCTTTATGGCTTCTCTTTAGCATATCTGAATCACCAAAATCTATTACTCTTCCTTTTTAGGACATTCTTAAGTAAAATAAGGGTTACTGGAATAGGAACAGTATCATTCCTCTACAGTTGACCTCATAATCAAGATGGCTACTTAAGCACCTAACAGCCAAGCAGTGTATACAACATGAATACAATGGATAAAGAATGATTTGTGTCCTGTGTGGGATGCAGCAGGATGGCACAAGATTTCATCACACTATTCATAATGGCATATAATTAAAAGTTTATTGTGAAAATTTCATTTAATATTTTCAAACCATGGTTGACCATGAGTAACTGAAACCATGGAAAGTAAAACCATAAATTGGGAGTACAAGTGTATAATATTCTTGGAATGAAAAAACTATAAAGAACAGATTATTGGTTGCCATGAGTTAAATGGGAATGAGGAAAGTAAGAAATTGATATGGCTGTAAAGGCAACATGAGAGATCTTTGTGGTACTGGAAATGTTCCATATCTTGATTGTATTAACATCAGCATCTTGGTAGTACTCTCATTGGAGGAAACTAGGAAATGGATACATGGCATAGCTCTGTATTATTTCTTTTTATTGCATGTGAAACTACACTTTTCTCAAACCAAAAAGCTTAATTAAAAAATAATATCCAGAAACCACCAAAATAAATAAACACAAATTATTTTTTAAAATGTATACTTTAAGTTCCATCTATATGTTATTTGAAAGTTTCTACCAGATATTTGGAAACTCAGAAATATTATTATAACAATTAAATAATTCATATAAAATTAAATTAAAAAAACCTAGTACAGGGATAGCAAATGGACCAAATTCAGATGCATTCTTCATTACAAGAAGTGCTAAGTTGGAAGAGTAATGTGTGCCAGGGGCCCTGGGATAGGGAAGCTGTGGCTTATATGCCACATGATTGCCATATTTGAGTTTTAACCCAAAGATTTGTCAGTAGCATGTCTAATGTTAAAATAGCAAAATGGCACCCATAATAGTTTTACTCAAACCCTAGAGCATAAAAGCTATTAATCCCCAGGGCCATCTCTCTGGCCACCCCATGCCAAATGGTTCAGCTATAGAGTTGGCCATTTAGCTGATGTTCCATAATTATCATCTGCTGGCCCACAAACACATTATGCAGTTCATTGCTTGGGAAAATTTTCTCTTTGTTTGAGTTGCAAGGATTAAAAGCATTACAGCTTAATCCCTTTGATGCATCCAGGCCATTTTGAAATTGAATGTTTTTCTATTAAATCTCCTACTGGGAACCAATTCACTGACACTGTAACAACAGAACCAGGCGATGCTGATTAATTACAGAATTTCTGCCCTTCTGCCTATATGAGTCTCTCTAAAATATCTAATAACAAAAAAGCACTTAAATAAATCTATGAGGTTAATCAATGTTTCATGTAATTTGGAATAAGAAACTTCAAAGCCTTTCAACAAAAATAGTGAGAGAGGGAGATGAGCGCTAGAAGATTAAAGAAGCCAGTGTTTAAGAATTCATATGTATTAAAGGTTCAAGCCACATCAATTCTCAAACTAACTAAAAAACTAATTCATATTAGAAAATCAACACACACTTGGCTTGTTACAATTCTTGAAATGGAAAGCATGAGAGTATAAATTAAATTATACATTCAATTCAGAAGCTGGGATGCTGCCATCAGATTCAGTTTCAAGACCAATGCATAATAAACTGCCAAGGAGGTGGCTGTCTGCTCATCAGATCTGCTTTCAGTAGATGGAACAGGCTGAACATTCTCCACGTGGTAACCACAGAGATGAATGAGGGCTTCTTCTTTGCTTTCTTTGTCAGGAGGGCCAGTGGAGGAAGCTGCATCAGGAGGACATGTCTGATGTAGAAAAATGAATGTCATCTTTCACTTTATGTGCTACAGAAATTGAAAGGGATCAGAGCAAGGGAAATTTCAAGTATCTCAATTATAGTCTCACCCATATTGAGAAATTAGCCTGCCCACTGAATAATAAAAGAAAAAATTGTGACCACAGAAATATTTGCATCACAGGAAGACCACAGGATGAAAACATGTCATTCTGCAGTTGAAACCAGAATGTGGTCAAATGTAAAATTCACAATCTACTTCAATATATTATTTCTCATTGGCAAATTTGCTACAATTTGGCATACAATTCACTTCACACATCAACAAGAATCGATTCTACTCATGATTAGTTTTTATTGTATTAACTTATTTTCTTATATTCTGAGATAGAATTTATTTCCTGAGGCCTATCTGACAGCCTCTTTCTACAGAACAGCAATACTGGGTAATTATTTATAGTTGCTTAAGGGCAAAGCATTATGCTAAATAAAGTGAAATTATCATATGGTGGTCACATACAGAGTCCTTAGAAAAGAATTAGTTGGGTAAGAATTAGTTCCATTTTCCTGTGTGCAGTGAGATACTGCAATGAAGTTTGGAAGATGAAATTCCTCTAAAAGATGTCACTTATCAACCTAACAAACTCATCATCAGTACCTTTCTCTATGTATTTTCCTGAGTGTTATACTCTTTTCTCAATATTATCTGGGCACTCAAATGTAAAACTCATTTCTTTTAGTTGACAAAGTCCTTTTACTAGGGATAACCAAAGACTACTCATAATTTTTCCATAATATTTTCTAATTAATATTTTATCTCCCATTTCCTCCTTTATTTGCTGTTTACATTTTATAATTTGAATTTAATCATTGTAACCAATACCACTGTGCTTGAATTTTTCCATAAGGCATTCTGCTCCAGGCTGCAAGAGTTGGGAGTCCTGTTTGAACCCTCTGAGATAACTTGTATTCCAGTGAGAGGAAAAGACCCCCATTCCTGTCCAGAATGAGGATGACTGGGGGCCCTGCTGTTCATACAGTAGTCATCAGATTGGAATTCTCATCTGGGAACCTCTTAGAAATGCAGAATCTCAGGCTCATCCCCAGTCCTATTCAATGAGAAACTGCACTTTAACAAACTCCTAGATGATTGGTATGACCACTGCAGGGTAAGGATTGGGCAATGGAGTTGGCATTAAATGATAAATGAATGTGGAAAAAAAGAGCCTCAAAGTTCTACCTGGTAGCATTAGCAGTACTATTTCAGAAAACTAATTTACAGTGTTTTCCAAATATATATTTGGAATGTATACCTGGAGTATATACCTGTATGTATATATACCTGTGTCTGAGGATAGCTGAACTAAATAGATAGATAAGGAACCATCTAAAATTAAAAATTAAAAACTTTACAAAATCTCCCAAAAGATGCCCCATTTATTTTTGTGTTTTTGTGTATCAGACTTTTTAATGTAATCCAGAATTCTCCTCACAAATAAAAATGAGGTCAGATTCGTTTTAATATTCAAATTACATGTTTTTCTATCTTTCATATAGTCTAAACAGTAATAAATACAGCTATCCATCATCCCAATTTCTAATATCTTACTCTGTTTTTTTTTATTGCGGTAAATCTGGGGTAACATAACATTTATAATTTTAACCATTTTTAAGTGAACAGTTCAATGGCATTAAATACATTCACATTGCTTCTAAACATCGCTATCGGTGTGCAGGATTTGGTCAGTATCACCAGAAGACCCTCTGCACCCATTTAACAGTCATTTTCTATTTTCCCCTCCCCACAGACCCTAATAAGCCCAGCTTGACTCTCTGTTTCTATAGCTTTGACTATTTTAGATGCCTCAGGTAAGTAGAATCATACTTCTACTTCAATTCCAAGTACTGGTATTTTTGTGACTGTCTCACTTCACTTTGCAGGTTTTCAAGGTCCATTCATGTCATAATACAACAGAATTTCATTCCTTTTTAAGGCTGATTAATATTCTGTTGTATGTTTATATTTTCATTCA
Organism: Callospermophilus lateralis; assembly: GCF_048772815.1. Lineage (NCBI taxonomy): Eukaryota > Metazoa > Chordata > Mammalia > Rodentia > Sciuridae > Callospermophilus > Callospermophilus lateralis. Next base: position 79,525,480 of record NC_135310.1, on the reverse strand, counting down.
TCAGTCGATGAACATTTAGGTTGTTTGTATCATTGCACAATGGTAAATAATTTTGCTATAAAACCTTACTTTTTAATGTCACCAGGTGTAAAGCTACCTTTGCCTTGGGAAAGCTGAGCAATCTTCACATCTTTAGCAGAAGCCATCACCATGTGCATGCATGATGGAATTCCTGGGGAAATTCAAATATCCCATTTGACTCAATTGTGGCTGAAGGGCAACATGATCATTGCTCAAAACAAGAAACTTCTCTGCAGATTTTCTTCCCCTTGCAGTCTAATTTAGTAAGACACAGAATTCCTCAGTGGGAAAGAGGACATATTCACTCCAGTGTTAGCTTACATTCAAAATTGGCCCAACTGCAAAGTGTACAGTGCCTCATGCCGGCCATTTCCTGTCATTCAGAGAGAGCCACATCCCCAAAAGCATGTGATCCACCCAATGGGTGAATTAGAGGAGATCCCAGCATCCATCAGGATATCCCAGGACCTGCCTCTCTTCTCACAACCCACGCCCTGGGTGGAATCTAACTAGTCAGTCTGGATTCGCTTCTCTCCAGCTTCTCTGGGCTATCTCTTGGCAACTTTAATTTCAGAGGAGCTCATTAATTTTTTTCTTGCCACCTCACCTCAATAAGGAACACTGCCAGTCCCTCTAATATGTTTTTAAAACAGTGAGTCACAAAGTGAAAAAACTTGCATCTGAAATGTTTCTATCTCTTGAGCCCCTGGGTAGCAAACAGTTTTCCAGAATGTGTGTGTTGTATTATCAAAATCCTGCAGAGCACTGAGTTTCACAAGAGAAATGGGTGCTCTATCTGCTTGCAGAGCTGGAGCCAGAGCCCAGCTTAATCAAGAAGCCCGATGGTATTCACCCAGAACTTGAGTGATGTTTTTATATCCATTTGTAAGTAAAACCTACCATTCAAGTGGTTATTTCCAGATCTAGAGAATGTACCCAAGGGAGAATGGATAGATCCTCCTCAAGGTATCAAAATGAACTTAATGAAAATCATTTTTTTCAGCCTATAAAATAATTTATATGTGATGTCTTTGGGGTACTTTGTTATATGTATGTATGCACTTGGGATTTGAGGTCTGGTGAAATGGGCCCATAAGAACTCTAGTTAATTCAAAGAGGAGTCCTGTAAAGGAAGAACTCATCCTGGGAAAAAGTGATTCAGGAAGATGAATCTGATCCCAAAACTAACCTGTAGGTGTCTAAGGGTCATACAATTCTGATGCTATATGGCATCTGTCTCTTGGATCTGACATCACACACAAACAGCTAAAGGCTGGGGGCAGAGGTATTTTGACAAAAACTAGAAAACTCAATAAGGTGACAAGACCTCTGTTATGCACTAAAGCTTAGGAAATATTCTAGTGATGTGTATGTACCAGCATGTGACACAAAAGTGGTGGTGGTGGGTGGTGACTGCCCAGCTCTGTAAGACGTATGGTGAAGAGTTAGTGCCTGGATGACTTGAGCCCCTTGCTGAACCAGCCCTCGGGCTGCAGTGCCCAGAGGAAGTGTGCAGATGGAGGTGGTATACCTGACAGAGCGGAGTAGTTCTCTGGCACCCGTGAGACTAGGTTTCAGTATCCTCCACACACGTATTGCAGTTCAGTAGAGATGCCAATGCCAACTGGAAGAGCCACTTCATCTTCAAAGTGAAACTCATGAGGACGCCAAAAGGAAGTCATTTTACACAGCTTTGCCAGATGTCCCTCACTGAGGCAGACTGGGGCAGGAGAAGAGAAAACAGCAATGTCATGGTATATCTTCCAGAATCTGTGCTGGAGTACACTTGAGATACTCCAGAAAAACCTGGAGGGATACCCTCAACGAAAGTGATGAGTGTGAGATGAAATTCATATTCCCACTTTCCAAGGGCTCCCATCACTTCTACATTGGATTTCCTTGAACTCAGGATGCCCAAGGCCTCTTAAAATTAGGCATTTTTATGCAAGTTTAAGAATGATTCTTTAGGAAGATGATCAGGTTTTTACTTATTACCTCATTTCCTAGATGGGGTTTGTTTGTTTTTGTTGTTGTTGTTTAAAGAGTGAAGGACATTTCACTGTTATGTTTTCACTGTCTTTGAAACTTTTCTATTTCCCTGTAGTAGGAGTCACGACTTCAAGGAAAATGGGGCAGACAAACCAGTGAGGTTATGTAGCCAAGAAGAGCTCACAAGCCCTGTCTAAAGCCTACTTCAAAGAAAACAAGAACAAAACCTCCATTCCTGTTTGGCCAAATAAACAATGTCCATGAGCCACATTTAACCAAGAGGCCACCGGGATCATCACTTGGTCCTCGTTCTGATTCCTACCATGTGGATGGTTACGCTCACTTTCTCATACCTGGATGAGTGACATAAACCCTCTTTTCCATTGTTGGCTGAAAGCCAACAGAGTGGTATCACAATGTCACTTCAGTTTCCCCAGAGCTGGCCACCTACATTGTCTTATCTTCTGTTTGCAAACAATGGGCATCAACATCCCATGGAGGAGACCAGGCTGGCGAGTGGGAATGATGACACCCAACCACAGGGTGCCCTTGTGCTACCAAACCATGTACCCAGGGCTTCCCTCATGCCACTTCACTTACTCTTTCCAAAAAACTATTAGTAAGCACTGCACTTACCCCAGCTTTACAGATGAGAGAACTGAGGCCACAAGTCACCTAAGTGCTGAAGCAGAGATTCCATGACTCCAAAGTCCATGATTTTAACCAAAATGTACATATACACTTAGGATAAAGCAAGAATGAGTCAGGCGTGGTTGGAGGATTGTGCAACGGGGTGGAGGGAAAGATAGTGAAGTTAGTTAATGATTCACAGGGAATCTTGTCTGCAAAGACAGACCCTGGGAGCATTAGAGACCAGGCAAGAACAGTGGACCTAGAGGATCTTAACAGGGGCTTGGTGGTGGGCAAGGGAGGTCTGTGGGTAAGGGTGGAGTGTGGTCTGATAAGGAGGGTGCGAGGAGGTGCCACTGAGGCTAGGCTGCTCCTCCAACACAATGGCTTTCTCTCCCTCCTCTTCTACTCTTCATCCATCCATCTACCAAGTTCCAGCTAAGAACAAGTAAATGGAAACTTAGAAATATCAAGGAAACTGAAACTTAGGAGAAAAATACTGCAGGCATTTCCTATATTTCAAGCATATGTGATTTTTCTCTATTCCTCCCACCCTACTCTTGGGTGTCTGATCTCTATACAGTTAAGAAAACAAAAATAGAAAAATATACTTTTAGTCATACAAGGAAAAGGACAGGGACTTTCTCCTTGAGCACAGCAGAGTTGGCCCTACGGGGCAAGTTTGGTGCATTGTGAATGTTTCTCTCTGAGGGCAGAGACTGAAGTTCTCACAGGCAATGAAACCCAACCCCCATGGGAGTCCTAGGAGACAGAGCAAAGTGCCACTGGGCCTGCTCATCTCTGGACTTTGTGAAGGGTTGCTTTCCAGCACTAGCATTTCAGGCAATGAACAGAATCTTCCCATACCTCCTAATCTTCCCATACTCCCAGGATGGTAAATTGTGTGTGTCAACCTCTCTAGACCTCAGAATCCAGACATTTGGCAAAACAGTATTTTAGATGATCCTGGAGGGGGCTGCTTTAGAGGAGATTAACACTCTATTAAGGAGACTTTGAGAAAAGCAGATTATCCTCCATAACGTGGGTGAATCGGTTGAATGACGCCTCAATGGAAATACTGACTTCCTTGGAGGAAGAGGGAATTCTGCTTTCAGTATGCAGTTGGACTTGAACTGCAGCTCTTCCCTAGGTCTCTGAGTTGCTGGCCTCCCCTGCAGAGTTTAGCATTGCTGGCCTCCAGGATTTCATGGATCAATTCCTTAAAATTAATCTTTCTCTCTGTATACTTGCATCCTATTAGTTCTGTTTTCCTGGAGAATTTTGCTTACTACCCATTCTATTACCAATTCTAACATGAACTTTTTTCCCCTCATTTCTCCAAAATTATAAAATATTTAAATTGACGTTATTTAAAATAAAATGTTTGTTTCTAATATTTGAAAGAGTTTTCAACATTCCCCCAATCAGTTATTAATTTGTAACATGCAACAGTTTGCTATATGGAGCCAATCAACTAGTATAACCATCAACCATGATTTGTATAGCATGTGACATCTCTCCAAGGATCACAGGGCTCCATGAAGTTTTAAATAATTGCTTTCTATAACCTTCTTGTTCAATTGTCATCTGTAAGCTCAGAAAAAGATATATTTCCTTCCTAGAGGATACAAAATATGAACCTTTTGAAGAAGACAGAGCCTCAAAGAAATGCTTTGAAAGGGAAGAATGGAAAAAGAGAATGGAATATATTTCTCCTCAAGAAAACCTCATTTTAGTACTGACACCCTGTTTTCCTTTCGGCACAGCTCTATAGCATTTTAGCTAATAACTGCTCTCTTTATTCATTTGTTAGTGGCAGTTTATGTCACTGCCTTGTATATTTTAAAAGTACTTGGTATTGGCCAGTACTATAGCAATTTTGGACTTAGCACTTTCCAACATAAAACCACAGCTTGCGAGTAAGAGTAGGTCTTAGGTGTATGAGTATCTATAGTACCTAGCTGTACATGGACATATGTCAATACATGTGTATCACTGAATGTGTATTACTACAATGTGAGGTATTGGTAAGGGTTCAGCACCAAGGGAGCCCTCCAAATCTACTTGCACACAGTCATCAAATAAGGATTTATCCCCCTTATATACTTACACATCACATTACTCCTCATATTCTAAGTGTATGTGTATGAAAAGAGAGAAACCAATAGAAGCAGAGCAAATGAGGTGTCCCTTCTGCACTGTGAACACTTTGATAGGGGCTTATTCAGGTCAGCAAATGTGCAGTGGCACTGGTTTGAATACTGTTTCTGCCATAAGAAAGTTGTATGATTTTGGAAATCATTACTTAACTTTTCTGAATTTTCAGGGTTTTGTTTTGTTTTATTTTGTTTTTAACTTGGAAAGTGAACAGTATAACATCTACATTGAAGACTCTTTTGAAGCATAAAAGGAAATTTTTGAAAGAAAGAGGCACTTAATGTTGTCATAGAAACGGTAGCCTCATGGATCCATCACCCTCTCCTGCTATAGCACTAGGCACATTGCCTTGTACTTGGAACGCACTCAGTCATGTTTGTTGAATGAATCACAAAGAAGAAGTGTCTTGGCAAAAGGACACACATGCTATTTTTGGCTTTCTATACAGCAGGCAATAAATTTTATGGCCTGAATCTTATGAATACAAAGTAAGGAATCATTCATAATGTGATTCTTTTCTACCTCAAATGTTCAATGAGGAACCACCAGTTCCATGGTATTATTCATGTTCCAATCTTTCTCCTTTATAAATACCTTCTTCACTTAAATGACACAACAACCCCAAAACAACTTCAGTTGACACTTCAGTTACACCATGGAACTTCTATCAAGTTTATGGCATTACTAGTTTGAGTTTTCACATGGGAAACCAAAATGCTCATTTCAAGTTTATAAGAAATAAAATCACAACACAGACATCTTACTGTCAAAATTGTTTCCCCTCTCACTTCTTTCCTTCCCTTTCCCCTGTCTTCTCCCCCCACCATCTGTTTGTTTGGAAGATCAATGAATGAATCATCCAACAGGGGAAAGAACTCTGGATGACACAGTACTTTAAGCCACATCTGAAATGAATTGGGAGATTAAAAGGCTACACAATAACATCAGTCAGTACGCATGCTATTCTTACTGAAAGATGGTCAGATGCCAGAAGGGTCCTCTGTAACATACTGTCCCAAGGAGCTGTCAGCTCCAACATCCACACGTAGGGCTTCAAACGAGATGTTGGCAGCCACATTGAACTCTCTGCTTGTACCTCCATAATTCTTCAGGTAAATGATTCACCAGATTATGGTCGCATTAAGTTAGAGCATCACAACTAATAGGTAAAGGAATGCATCAAAACCAAGTTTCGGGTTGGGGAGAACAAAGCCTAGACAGACTAGAAACTGAGAGCAGACTGAAGGAAGGAAGGGAGGAAGGACAGCAAGTACATGATTGGATTTAGGGCCAGATGAGCTCAAGGGCCTGAAACAAGTTTCAACTCTAATCTGTGGAAATTGAGTAGAGGCTGGAATCCAAAGAGGCACTTCATTTATTCAATGGAGTCATTTAACCAATACTCTGTGTCAAGAGACGCTGAGAATGTATCACTGAGAAAAATAGAACTCTGTGAATTGTTAAAGATGATTTTCCAGTGGGGAAAGATATGAAAATCAATGTAATTAGCTAATAAATTATAAAATATATTGAAAGAGAAATAGAAATGCTATAGAAGAATTTAAAAATCAGAGTAAGGACAATTGTAAGTACCAGAGTAGAAGCTTCAGTTTAAATGGTGTAGTCATAACATGAAAATTACTTAAATATCAATAATTCACTAGCATACTTTAAGAATCACAAAAGTAAAAGAAAATCATTTTGTAACATGACACAGAAACATAGAATTTGATGAAAATATGTAAAAAGAATTAGTCACATGTTTTAGCTAACTTAAAAAAAATACATATTATACCAGAGATGGTCTAAAAGCAATTCAGATAGTTGCTGGCCCATATGCTTCTTTAATAAAACACTATACTGCTAAAACAAAGAGCACAGGTATGTGGATTTTATTCACCAGCAAGGTCAAAGCCTTTTAAAAATGTTTTCATCTCATCATTGGTCATGTGACGGATACTACTATTTATCCCTTTTCCACAGGTGGGGATATTGAGGTCCAAAGAGTGTTTATAACTGAACACAATGAGTCAGTGCTATGAATTATGGAAAATGCATGCAAATGACTTCATCTCATGTGGGTTTGGCCATGTAAGAAGTTAAATTACCTCAGCGATTTTAAGAACTTGGCTTTGTTCATAATGATCCTCTTCCTGTCTGGCTATCCCCAAGGACCTGGTTATTGAGCAAAGCTGAGTGAGTACTCAGGATGAGTGCAAAGGCCTGAAAACACCATGACAGTTTGCAGAATGTGCCATGCTAGAGCTCCCTCCCTCATAAAGGAAGTCAGAAAAAGACTGTGTGCTGCTAAGAAGGGTAAGGTCTCAAGTTATTTTTTTGTTTGTTTTTGGAGGTTTTCTCCGCCCCCTCCCTTAGAATAGTGCCTTTTTAGCTCTCATTTCATAGGAAAATGACAAAGTTTTTACAGTAAGACCCTTATCTCCTTTAACTTTCTAAAATTTGAGAACATGGTACATTCTACATATTTGTGGTTCAACTAATGAAGTCACTGATTTGACTACACTTGGCAAGTGACAGTAATGGCAGGAACCCACAAAACAGCCTAGGATGATTCCTTTAAATTTGGAATTCGTGATAAAATTGGGAAATTCATCCAGAAGGGATGAAGCTCTTTAGGTTATCCTATGACATAATTTGAAATGTGTGGCCAAAAGAATGCAGCTAAGTATTTATTTTATATCATTTAATCAATTTGGAAGTTTTCCAAGTTACTGCAGACTAAACTTAAAGCAGGATATTGTACTAATGGACTCTTACATATTAATGTCGCCCTGCCAAACTGGTTTCCTTGAAACCTCCCTCTTTTGTGTTACCCTTCTATTTTCTCATAGGAGAGAAAAAGATTAATGAGCATAACTGTTAACCTATTTTGTAACTTGCATGATTATGTCCACACATTTACACACATACACACACACACACACACACACACATACACACACACAACCTAATTATGGGGGGGGGGGGAATGACACTGAATATTTAAACTTATTTTGCCCAAGCCTTCTTAATGCGTCTACTATCACTCTGTTTGTGACCTTTTTCCTTTTCTTAAAAGGTCTCAAGATTAAAAGAAAAAAATTAATTTTAAAACAACTCTTCCCTCTCTGTCACCCTTACTCTGCTACTTCAGACCTCGACACTAAAACCTAATCAATGACCGGATCAGAGTCAATCAAGCTGACTTGGTGTGGGGTTGTTTGATGAGAGCCTAAGTGTGTGGTCAACCGTGTGGATTTTGGCCCTCTTCCAGAAAGAGGTCGAAAACTTTGGAATGACCTAAACGGTAGCCTTGTCTGGTTTGAGAGAAAATAAATCAGTTTCACCATGGCCACTGTGATCACTGGCAGTCCAATGTCTCAGCTGGACTGAAGAGAGGTGTCCTACATACAGCTGCTCTGAGTAACCACATGAGGCTACCAGAAGGAAACTTGAACTGGTGAGAAGCTGGAGCTGCCTGTGTCCCAGAGGCTGGTAACAGGGTGACATCAACTGGGCTCCAGAAGTCTCAGGACTTCCATTTGGCTCCCAGAAACGACTTCAAGGTGTTAATTCTGATTTATAAAACTGTCTGTGTTTTGGATCCTGGTTACCTTAGAAATCAGCTTTAAGATGATAGCTAAAGAGTTCCCAAATTTACACTCAGACACCCTTCGATGAAGAGCCAAGGTGGCTAGAATCAAGGACTGCTTTAACCTGACAAAATCCTACTTTGCAAATTAAGACTTTTCCCTTCTGGCTTCCCTTACAGAGTAGAAATTATGAATGTGAAGGAGGTCCCACTGTCAAAAGAGTTTAACTTAATATCTTTGACTGTTAAAATATTTAGAGTTCAATTTTTAAAAAGCATAACAATAAATTCTAGTGTGTATTTTAATAAGATTCCTACTTATGATCCCATACCACATATTTATTTGTATTAGATCATATATTTAAACCATTATCCTTTACTGGCAAGTGCATATTCCCATGAGCAAAAAGATGTGAATAAATTAGATTTCATCTTCTGAAAGATCTGCCTTTTATTTATACCAGGCTTTTTAAAAAGTTGGCAGATTTTTTTTTAAACTTCTTTGTGAGGTTGATTTAAATTTTAGCTTTTCCTCTATATCCTAATTACTTAACCATCAATGAATTTTTCCAAAAAATTCTGAACATTCTTTGATCCAAACTCAGAAGAGTTGAGTGTGCTAAAGTACTATAAGCATTCCCTAGAACTAGCACACCCTCAGTGGTCAGAAATGCTCCTTTTATTACTCTAGAGTGTTTTAGAAATATTCTATAACATTCTTATCACCTGCAAGTTGTCTTCCTAATTCAAAAAAAAAAAAAAAAAGAAAGAAAAGAAAAAGAAAACAGTAGCAGAAAGCTTAAGAAGCCTTTTCCTTTGTTTACACTTCTCTACTAACCAAATTAATGTGTATCCTTTCAGTAGAAGATGTCCATCTCAGAAGACAAATTGTGCTTTCTGTTCCTGCTAAAACAAGCATATGGAGCACACCTGTGAGACCATATAAAAGAATGAGAAGACAGTGGAGCAAGAACTAGCTTGAGATTTAAGCAAAAGTAAACGTGTACTATTGTTTGAAAAGGGGCAGTTACTGACAACCTTGAATACTCTCGTACTGATATTAAAGGCAGTGAACTTCTGTGCTAAAGTTCTGGAAAGACCAACAGTTACTCATTCCCTTTCATAAGCTCACCAGTACAGTCACTGGCATAAAAAGTAAAGATTGTTAGCAATGCCTAACCACTTAATTGCCTAAGTAACTGTCATCTCTTTAAGGGCCTCATTGTCTTGAGCACAGAGGAAGTGGCAAACCAGTAGGATCGTAATCTATTATCTGTTACCACTAAGAGCACTGATGTATTGTGACACCAACAGAGAGAAAGACCAGAAAGGCAGACACAGGGGAACTTAGCTGATAAAGGCTGTGCTAGACACTACCATCATCTTCCTTCCAAATGGCTCACTTATAACCACGGGTACCTGCCAGGGCTGGGAGATGAGAAGGGAGATGGAAAGAGGAAAAGAAAAAGACTTGGTAGAAGAGCTTAAGGAGGGTGGGCTACTGGAGTCTAAACCCATTCGATTGTTCTAAGTAGTCTCCTTGTCCTGGTCCATGTGACTGAATTAATTAAACACACACACACACACACACACACACACACACACAACACATGCACAGGCACACGCACTCACACTCATACACATACTCATGAGTTACTTATCCCAAAGATTATCAACTGAAGTTCCTATGGGAGGTGGCAGAACACATGACCAGCCCACATGGTAGGCCCCTTGTGGTGCCCATGGTAGAAGTTTGGTAGCTTTTATCAAAGGCTGTCTGTCTTGCTCCAACCACTAGGAAGCACACAGCTAAGAGTGAATGCAAAATGAGCTGCTGTTGTAACACTGTGATACTAAAAGCCAGTCCAGCTCCTCACTATGATAAAAACAGCTTTTTTTATTTGCTTCTTTTAAGCTCCAGAGCTTGTAGCTGTTGGATTTTATGATTAAGACATCAAATTTGAGAAAATCCTTTAATTGTTATGCCTTTTAAAACCTTAATACCTAGATATCATTCTAAAGCTTTCTCTGCCTCCCTCTGCCCTGAACAGTCAAATGTCTCTCCACAGTTCCTCCAAGATCCAGTACAGAGCTAACTTCAAAGACTGTAAAAGTATATGGCCAGAAACACTAAAATTAAATAGGTTGTTTTTGCCATGAACTAGACACCAATGTAAACTTTTATGTAGTACAAACATTAAGTTTCAAATAATCCTAGAATCAGTCAACAAAGATATAGGAGAAAGGCAGTGGGGGAAAAAAATCATGCTTTTTAAACCATTGGTTCTGCATTATTTTTTTAAAAAATTTGTAATAAAATGTTTTAAAAACCTAAATTTGAAGAAAAGTATATACTAAATAAGAAGCTTTATTTTAATATAAATTAAAAACCAAGTATAGATGGATATTAGTTATCAATTAGATATACAATTGTGTGCCAAGTGAAAATATTCTGATTGGACCCCAGGAGATGAACTTCAGGCAATTAGCAAATACTTTAAAATAGTAGGGAAAACTGTGTTGTGTGAAACTGTTCTCCATTGAATTCTGCAATGAGTCCACCACACATATAAGAAAGCTTTAAAACCACTGACTCAAAGGACATGTCTTACACAATTCAAGTGCTCTTTTTTTTTTTTTTCCAGTAACCAACAATTCTTTGCTTTTTTAAAATGGTTTTTCCGACTTAAAGTTGTTAGTTACGCTTGCTCAACTAGTAAGGCATTATCTCAATCTTTTGTAATATTTGGTCTATGTACTCATTGCAAAATGTGAATTCCTTTTTATCATTTCTTTTCTGGACAGAAAAAAGAGAATCACCTAATAAAGACTATTTAAAATAAAGATAGAATAAAAACCTTGGTGTATTTATTTGACAATCAAAACAAAAATGCATATATAATGCTGTGTTTTACTATCCATAAATGGTAAGGCAATTTCATTCAATTCACTCTCTTTCAAAAAGGGAGAGGAAACTTTTTTCCTTTCATTTTAAAGGTATTCATAGGCACTTTAAATATGTTATAAAAGGTTATTTGCCAATACATTTAATGATTTGGATACTAAATAGTTATCTTTAAATGGTAGAGACTTTCTTTACTTAAATAAATAAGCAATTTTTCATTTCCAGGAGAATCTCATCAAAAATTTAATAGCTTCTCTTCTTTACTGTCTGGGAGTAATGAACAAAGGGCAGATATTTTTGTTTATCAAAAATAATGTACTTTTCTTCTCTTGAATCCTATTAATTTAAAAACTTCCTGACTATGGGGAATGAAAAGAAAGTTTTAACAAAGCTGACGAACAATCCAAAATTATCTGTACAAGATAGAGTCTCTCGTCACAATTTGGAATAAGTGCTAAATGTTGCCAACATATATCATGCAGATGAATGGAAAGTGTGGACCATTAACATTTTTTTCAACCTATTCTATTTATTTAAACACAACTTAAGATATGTTTCGAGGGAGACATAGACTCCTGATATTGACATGTTATCTTTATATTCTGATTAAGTGTGGCCAAGTTTCAAAAGTTAACTACAGTCTTGCCTAACTTTTGGGACATTATCTCAAACTTTAGTTCTATTTGTCCTTTGCACACATCATATCCCCATTAGCCATAAGTGAACTCCCAAATCAAAAGAATAAAGATCATCACAAAAGGAGAAGGAAGGTTGTTTGAGTATTCACTTTATGATCAAGTTTTTAAGGGTTGTTGGTTTTCCATGTAATATTACCCTGCACAAAAACATTCTAAATCCTTTATCCTGATATTCAAAGTTTTGAAGATTTTATCTTAAGAATTACATCTCTGGCCTTACTTCCCATATTAACAACATACTTAGGGCTTTGGATGGGCTTTGGGACCAGACAAACCTGAACTTGAGCCCCAGCTCCACAGTCTATGAATCAAGTGACCACAGTCTCTTACTTAAGGCCTCTTACTTAAGCCTTAGGGTTCTCATTAATGAATATAGATAGCCTCATTTCAAACTCCCAGCAACCTGTATGATGAAGCTCCAGTGAAGAGCCCATACATAAAGTTATGTACAGTGTCTGGCATGGAGAAACTGTTGAGTAATATCAACCATTGGTATTAAAACATGTCCACACAAATGCTCTGCTTCTGCCCAGTTGTTTGGTCATTGTTTGCTAGGATGTCTTCTGTGTCATCTCCATGCCTTCTTAGAGGAAGGCACACATTCACATGCCACACACACATATTCAGTCTCTCCAAAAATGTTCCTCTTTAAGTCTTCCATTAGAACTTTTTCAAACTCCCTTCTCATCAGATAATTATTGACCACACACATAATTCAATAGTCAATTCTCTATTAGCGGTTTTAAGTTTGTCACTTAGAATATTACTTAGACTATTTCTTTAATATTTTGGGGTTTATGATGTCATGATTTATGTTTAGGGTCCCAAATCAGATAGTAAATCCTTTTCTATTATCCATAATACCTAGAAGAATATTTTTTTTCACTTGTATGCACTATATAATGACAATTTAATTCTAAGTGTCTGGTAGAGAGAGGGAAAGAGAGAAGAAGGGAAAGATAGAGAGATAGAGAGAGAGTAAAATTCTCTCCTTGATATATTTCTGCAAAACACAGGTCTATAGCATTGAGCTGTACAAGCTGATTTGGAGGCATGGGAAGTTATAGCCAAAGTGTACTGGGGCCAGATCAGACTATCTTGCAAGAGTCAAGTGTGTATGACTTTCCCAAATTCTGCATGCAATGACATCTCACTGGTTGCTTTAAATATTGCAAGGGGATTAGCAAACACTACAAAACAGGGAATTTTTCTTTCTCTTTTTCTTTCTTCTTCTTTCCTTCCTTTCTTTTTCTTTTGTTCTTAACATTTTTGGTAATTCTGTTGTTAAACATTTACCAGTGTGCCATAAAGACAGACTTAGATCATCCAAAAGATGGATGTAGAATTAAATATATAATAAATACTGAACAAACTCACTGCTCTTTTTTAGAATGAGAGGGCATTCTGTGCCACAAAAACAGCATATTCCCGTTATTAGTGGAGTCTGTAGTTACCATTTTAAACATTAATTTTCTTTGCAAATGATCTTGATATTTGACAGATATTCATTTATTTGTATTGTAAAGCTATGGTCTTAGTATTTTTCAGGGATTTAATGCATATCTAACACTCCTAAACTGTAAGATCCTCAGAAGAATTTACTAATTAAAGACAAGTATCAATTTAGGGCTATATGGTAATATTAAAGGATGTGCTGAGCTCAGAATAATCATAATGTATCCATTTACCGCTTGATTTTAAAATCTACCATTTTGGAAGATGAGAGAGAATTTATAAAAACAGAACATATATTCCAAAAATTAAATAATTACCAAAGCGTAAGTATACTCTCAGCCTTCGAGATAGTAGATAAGGGGATCGTGACAGCTATATTTGTTTTATTGGATTTTGTGGTATGTCTCTTTTTGTCATTTATTAAGTAATTTTAAAGATTCCAATTTTTAAAAGATTCCGTTGTCTGTGCTAGATAAGAAATACAATACTTGAGAAATTAATATTCATCTTTTAAAACCGTGAATTTGATTAGTCTATTTTTTAAGCATCTTCAATTCAGGACCTAGGGTCAGCCTGGGCCTTGGTATACTGCCGGCACTCTTCAGGTCAACATGGAGAAAAGAAGGGGCAAGTATATTAGTAAAATCTTGGTTTGCATGTGATCTATTTTTCTGCCATGAAAAGACTTCTTCTGAAGGCAGACATGAAACATCACTGAAGATGAAAATATCATTCCATACCAAAATCACACACGGCAAGTCCAGTGATCCATCAAACACACTCGGGACAAGACTTTATTATATGTGAACATAGAAATTCATCTCCTATTTCAGGAAAACCAGAAACTTTCTCTAACCACAGAGGCAAGACAATAAATCACCTTAACCAGGAAATCCAAAGGAGAACTGAATCCCCAGCATATAAATGCAACAGACAGACATAGGGGTCTAACTCCATTGCAATGGACTAAACTTAATGATCAAATTTCCTCTTATTTACAACTTCCCAGGATTTGGGCTGCATGCACCCTGCCAGGGTCTGTGTGTCTCAGATTCCCCTCCTTCAGCTCAGCTGCCTGCTGACAGACGCCATGTAGGATGTAATTATTCTCTGTTCAAGCAGAGAACAGCAGGTGTTGCAGATATGTTCGGGTTTCAGTGAGGGTCTTGCCCAGATGTTAACAAAAGAAATTAGAGAATATTTTTGGACAGGAATTGTGCATTCCCAAATTTCTGGAACAGATTTTGAGGCATTGTGTCAGGAACAAATATTTCAAGCACTTGCCTTCTGTGGGATCACTAGGACCCACCCGGTCACATTCTAAATGAGGGAGAGTATCCACTATGGGACCTCTAAATAGAGACCCAAGATTATGGTGCTTACTAGGGCAAAGCAGCAAGGAAAAACATCCAAACTAAAAAGGCAGTTTACTTTGTAAACAGTAATTTTAAATTGACATTTGACTTCAGATAAGTTGAAACATCTGAGCCTGAATCCCATGCCAAATTAAAACACATATAATCCATCCTTTGGGTTTGTGAAGTTTTCCAACATGGTGTGGAAACATGAACATACTCTTTACACAGACCTGTACCTAATCATGTCTTTTCTGTGTTTAACACACTTCAGTTGTCCCCTGTTACACCATAGGATCAAGCCCAGTGCCTCATTATGATGTGCAAAGCCCTAATGATCCCACTCCTCCTGCTTCCTGCTTCATCTGCAGTCTCCTGTCTGAACGTTCTCTGCACCATTTAATACTGTAGGTCTCCCCATGTTCTTGTTTTCAGGCTTTCATACAGCTGTTCTATACCTAAAGCTCTGGCTAATCCATATATTTCTTTTGGGACTCTGTTTGGACCTTTTTCTTTCTGGGAAGCCTTTGCTGACTCTCAAAGTCATGGCTAGATGCTCCTTAGAGTTTTTCCACACCCTAAGGTGTTTTTCTCATGTAACACTTAAAACAGTGTAATTTTTCTAGTCTTTTTTCTACTTTTATTTCTTAGTCCCTATTTCTCTACTAACAGGCAGTCATTTTGCTAAGGGCAGAGATGGACTCTGTTCACTTTGTTCATGCTGAATCCTCAGGACACCTCCTGCATCGTCAGTTGTCAATAATTTTTTTCTTACTAGATGAATAAATTAGCTCCAATAATAGTGTTCCATTAAAATTCATGACCACACGTACATAAACAGTTAAAGAAATTCATGAGAGAAGAAAATTTGTCTTCTCCATCATTGTATACTCAGCACAAACAGCATATATTAGATGCTCAATAGACATTTATTGAACCAAAAAAAATTGAAATATTGAGTACAAGACATTGTCCTTGACATAGTGAACTGAGAGTATTAAAATTAATATTTCTAATAAGAATGTTAAGCATTTTCTCATTTTTAAGATCATAATAACTCAAAGAGAGAATCAACTTGCTTCTTATGGAATAATTACTACTGGCAATATTGATAACTTTATCTATTATAGATTATCTTAGTTCATTTTCAGTTGTTATAACTATATACCACAGACTATGTAACTTAAAAACAATAAAGGCTTATTCAGCTCACAACTTTAGAGATCAGAAAGTCCAGAGTGGACGGGCCACATCTAAGCAAGACTTTTTTGTTTGGTGGAACACTGCTGAGTCCAGAGGCAGCACAGGGTATTGCATGGTGAGAAGGTCACAAATAAGAAACAGAGCCAAACTGGCTTTTATAACAGACCCACTCTTGAGATAATCCACTAACTCATTAATCCATAAATGCATGTATAGATTAATCCATTCATAAAGGTGGAGTCCCCTTAACAATCACTTTTTGAAGATTCCACTTGGTCCCTTCTCTTAATATTTACAATGGAGATTAAACTTCAACATGAGTTTTGTGGGACAATATGTTATGTGCATGTACAAATATATCACAATGTATCTCATTTTTACATACAATTATAATGTACCAATTAAAATTAATCTAAAAAAGAATTTTTCCTTTTCAATTCTTGTATAAGCATTTCTTAGTTTACTGAGTGGTGTTGTCAGATTTTCATTTTTGAGTTCCAGTCATATCTAGTCTCCTTGAAATATGCTATTTCCTGCCACAATTTGGATCTATAATGTCCATTTTGGTGACTGGAAGGTGGTGGAAACTTTAAGCTCTGGGGCCCTGGAGAGATCTTCCAGTCATTGGGGACACTCCTTTGAATAGGATAATAGGACCTTATTCATTTCTCTCTCTCTGTTTGCTTCCCAGCCATGAAATAAGAAGCTTGTTGCACCATGCATTCCCTATCAAAAGAACAGATAAGAATAAGCCATGGTTCCATCCCAAGGGGCAATGGGGGTATCAGAAAGGTAGCTAGAACATATCAAGATCATGAAGGTATGTTTAGGTTATCAAGCTGAACCTGGGTCAGTACTGAGTGAATATTTAGATACTGAACCACCTAATGTTAGTCTAAACTGCTCATGGAGATTCTGGAAAAGAGTGTACTGATATATCTCCCATCCCCACTTCTTCCTAGTTACTCTTATACTTGATGAAGCCTTGTTATCATTAACTTGGATTTTTAGAGTTCTCTCCAAGTTAACAACTGATTTTCCCAACTCCAAATCCAACCATGCAAAAATCATCGTGATTTTTCTCACTCTTCTGTGCTGTACATATTTCAGTAGTTTCACACTAAAATGGTTCACTACAAAATTAAATTCTTATGTCTAATTCTGACCTTAACATTTTCCTGGCACTACCTTCTACCACTTAACATGTATCCAAGGAATCTGTATGTTTATGTTGTTATTGGTTTTCTGATATCTTTATCACTTTCTCACTACTGTTCCTTAATCCCCACTATTCTCCCTTGGGCATGTCCTACCTTCATCATTACCTGACAAAATCCTACCCACTGTTCTAGATACTGTTTAAATGTCTAAAGTGTTCCATGATTCTTTCCACAGCACAGGTTCCTCATCTCTCTGATTTATCGATAGCTCTCCATATCTCAGCTTAGTATACTCATCATAATCTATGCTGGGTTAAATTTTATGTATCCATTATTATATGGTTTTACTCCTAGTAAGTGTTCAGTAAATGCTTTGTTGAATTTAAATATTAAAAAAAGAAAACTTCAGATAGACAAGATAAACACACATATGAGCTGTTTATAATACAGTACCATTTCCAATTAAGAAATACGGATTCAGAAAATATGGTAATAGACTAAGTCTCTGTTGAGAAAGTACAGAGATTCTAAAATAATGAGCCATGGTCATCATATAAAATGTAGTTTCTAGCCCTCTGAAATTTGATTGTTAACTAGTATCTTCTTGATGCTTCCGGAATCTATGAAAACCACCACATAGAGACAAGTACCCTAAAAAACCTAAAGTCATCAGTAAACCATAAAAATCATATTTTAACTATTTGGCCATTTTAGTTAAGTCTATTGACAATGAAGATGGTACCTCCTACCTCTTTTATATCATTTAAAGTACCTAGTTCAAGCCTGGCTGGCACACAGCTTCTTTAAAAGAACAAACTCTGAATTCTCTAGCTTTCTTTTCCCAAAGTTATTTACTGAAGGACAGTTTGATCCCCTAATCTCTGGTGTCTAATCCATCATCAAATCATCTATGTTTTACCTTTAAAATGAATTCTCATATCTGCCCACTTCTGTATCACCTGCAGCACATAAAAATATTTTTTGCTACATTCTCACTTCATCAGCAGCTTTCAACTAACGTACTCTATACACACAGCCAGAAAAAAAAAATCCACTAAAAAATATAAATGGCTTGCTTTCTTCTTAAAACCTTTATATGGTTTTTCATTTCACTTTGAGTAAAATCCCATTACTCAACAGTAAACATAAAGGCTAGGTATCATCTCCCCGCACTGGCCTCTCCTACAGCTCCTCTATCCCAATCACGTGGGCCTCACTCAGCCCCTCTCAGAGGCCATGATCATTTGCCTCAAGGCCTTTGCACAAATTGCTTCCCTTGTCTGGCTCTTCCCTGGCACTTTGCCTAATCATTTCCTTCTTCCCTTCCTGTGTAGAAGCCTCACACTTGCTTCCCCACCGGCCTAATGATTTTCTCTTCATCAAGAGAATTGTTTAAGTAATCCTGTTATTGTACATGTCATGTTACTTATAAAATGGGTAATTATTATTTATTTTCTGGTCTACTCTTGTATTATTTCTCCTCTTTCAAGATTAAAAGATGCATGAAGGTAGAGACAACATACACTTTTTTTCCATCATTGTGTACCCATAACTTGGCACAATTTCCTGAAGCATAAAGGGCACTCAACAATATTTGTCAAATAAAAATTTAAGAAGTAAAACTTAAATATTTAATATATGCCAACTGCTGGCATATAATTGATGAAAAATGTGTTGTAGATAGATATTGGAGACTTTTGCAAAACATGCAAGTATGATTATATTTGATGCCACACAATTGCACACTTAAAATAATTATAATGATAAATTTCATGTTTTGTGTATCTTACTACAATGAAAATAACTTCTAATAAATGGCATAGGAGATAAGGAGAAAGCAGATGGGTTTGAAGAGATTCAAGTGAGAGAACTAAGGAAATCACATAAGAGGTGAAATCTAAACAGGGAGAAGGAAAAAAAGTCTCTGGACAAAAACAAAAAAAAATTACATAGCAAGGAAAGAGGCATGAGACCACCATGAAGGGATGGCATTTTGGTGAGGGCTTGGAGGCAAACCCAGCTGTAATCACCAATCACCAAAAGATCCCAAAGAAATGCTACTTTCTACTTCCTTGGAACTTGACAGCCCACATATGTTAGACTCAGTTATTCAACAGATTGTAAATACCCCAAATATTCATTTTCCCATTCCCAGCAGATTTCACATGGTTTGTTCAATTTAATAATGAATTTAAAGATGAGAATTTTGCCCAAGAACGAGAGAACCATGTCTGAACGACAGTAAGCAAAAGTGATACAACTTCTCTCTATCAAGTCTGAAAGCAGATTTCAACACGAAGGCTAAAGCAAGAAGAACTGGTGCTCATGTATCCCAGAGCCAGCACAACTAGCCTAAACCTGGGGAGGAGTCTTAATTCTTGTTTTAAGATGCTTTCACAAATTATTAAAAACTCTTTCTTCTCTGTTCTGCAATATATTTTAAAAATTAAATGTTTTTAAGCTTAAGGTTAATTCTTTAAATTGCTTGACTAATTGAATAGGTGTATTAAAATGTAGACAAAAATATCTCACTGTTGTTGACTATTATTGAACATAAAGAGCTATCCACAATAAAGAGAAATCAACACTATATCTGTCACTGTAATTCAGCATGGGTCATATCAAAATAAAATTGTGTATTGAGTAGCAGAGCATAGGAAATCTGCCTCAATTCACCCAAATGAACTGGTATAGGTTCTGAATCTCTCAGAGAGCTGTCCTAAGGTCCAAAGTTCCTGCCATATGAACTTACCAGGACAGAGTCTCACATGTCAGTGGTTCTGAATGAAGAAAGACATGAGTGATAATCAAAGTAATGGGTTTTAAACAAAAAAGAATTTGAGACAGTAATGCCTCCCTCCTTTGTTTCACTGCACTAAATATGGTTAAATGTCTTCTGAGAAGGTCATCTGTGGGCCTGGGAATGAAAAGTAAAGGCATTTTGTTCTTCTAGATAAAAGAGCTGTTAGGGTTGATCATTTTTCTTCCCTTCATATGCCATCTTGTTCTGCCCTGTTGTTCTTTTTTCCTCTACTCCATTATATTCTGCATGGGAACCTCATTTAGTTAAACATCCTCCACCCAGTACCATAGAAAAATGGAGGTGACTTCTGTCTTTTGGGTTTGGTTTTTCCCGTAAGTATGTTGTTAAGAACTATATTCTTCCTTTATATCAAAACCCATGCAGTTCCTTTCTAATTTTAGTTTCCCTCGGTGACCAGTAACCTGCAATCAAAATTCTGGCATGTAAATATATTATAGGACTTTTCATTTTATGAGTGCTGCTGTTGAAATTTGGCATATAATATGGGAAATTTTCAGAACATTTTTCATACCAACCATTAATCTCCTCCTTGCTCTCATCACATTTTAACTCCACCTCTCTTCTTGTTACATACCAATGCTCTATGTGGGTAAGATTAAATTTAGCTTACTATTTCATTCAAGAAACATTTACTCACTGGCAGCTATAAGCCAAGCACTATATTGCTGGTTAGAGATGAAGTAGAGTCTGTCTCCTTAAGACAGCCCCCTTTATTTCTATTCCCCATTACTTACATTGTATATAAATTTTTTGAACTAAACTAAATTGCTAGATAATTATTGGTCTTGAAGGTGCTGGGGAAAACTGGCCTAGTTAAATAATCAAGTGTTTCAATGATATCGTAACCATAAAACCTCATATGAATGTTTCCTCTGAGTGTCCAAGAGCAAACATTGCAGGAGTGGGGTATGCAAAGACTACACAGGAAGGGGAGGGGAAAGCTCCACCCCAGGCTATACCTTCATATCAAAACCCATGCAGTTTCTTTCTAATTTCAGTTTGAGGTGAAGGAAGGGTCAGAGAAGCCAGTATGACTTGACCATGACCTTTGATATCAACATCTGTGGTGGGGGTAGTCTCAGATGGCCTCAGTTCATAACAAGTTTTTGACTTTATGAACTTGACCAAACTCAGAATCCAAAGATGGTGGGTGTTGAGCCCGTCATTCAAACTTTTCACAAAGTTTGTGCAAGTTTTCAACTAAAATGGTCCTTTCAGATCTTCATATGGTAACCTATGAATGGACATCCTAGAGACAAAGGTAGTTTCTAGATAGAGATGAAGAAAGAAACTGTCTAAATGGTAAGACTGCTCTGCCCAATTACTTTTACAACAGATAATCTAGAAATGGAGATGAAAAGTTCCAACAGGCCACTTAAACTTCATGAATTTCTATTTAAGGAGTTTCTCATAGAAAATAATAATTTTCATCATTTAGTCAATGATTAATGAGAACCATTCTATGCCAGAGCTTATACTGTGTATTACATACTCAAAGGTAAATATGACATGCTCTCAAGGAAGTACTCAGTCCAGTGAAGGAGCAAACAATTAAATAAATGTGCTGGTGGGGTCAGCTTTTTAATCCCTATTCAACTCATAATTGATCAATCACAGCAATCATCCTTATAACTAAAAGAGAGAATTTGCATACTAGATTGCTTAAACTTTGAGATATAAAATTGGAAAAAACAGGAGAAATAGAGGGCAAGAAAAGGTACCAGGCAGATGAAAGAATGAAGAGGCTAATTCAGACTACTTCCAGAGAAAGAAGTTGTAATATAAAAAGAAAAGTCATGTGGAACTAAAACCAAAGAGACCATTTTGGAGGCTGGTATATAAGCAAGTATGAAATATATGTTTAAAAGCTAAGAGAAAAAGAATGGAAAACAAGTCTGATAAGAATTGCTCTGAAGTAGGAGTTGATTCCCTTCTGCTTTTTGAGAAATAAAACTTAAAATTAGAGTATGTTATGGACTCATGTTTGGCCTGCCACACCATGCTACTTTGCCTGTGATGCTAGACATTGGGCCACATGATGTCCCAAGGTCAAGAGTGCACATTTGGATGGCAGGCTCTATTACTGGAGCAAAACAAGGGCATACTGAAGGTCACAGTACAGAAATGCCTACATTTAGCTAGCACAATGTTATGGTTCAGATGTGAGGTGTGCTCTAAAAGCTCACATGTGAAAAAAATGCAAGATGATTCAGAGGAAAAATGATTGGGCTGTGAGAGTCTTAACCCAATGAGTGAATTATCCCCCCCCCATAGGGATAAACTGAGTAGTAACTGAAGAGGTAGGGTGTGGCTGGAGGAGGTGGGAATTGGGGGCGTGGCTTTGAGATATATGTTTGCATCTGACAAGTGAAGACCTCTGTCTCTCTGCTTTCTAATTACCAAGCGAGATGCCACACTCTTCCTCCATACTGCTCTGCCTCACCTAGCACTGAGGAATGGAGCTTGCCTTCTATGAGCTAATACCTCTGATAAAGTGAGCCCCAAAATGAACTTTTTCTTCTTTACAATTGTTCTGGTTGAGTCCTTTAGTCACAGCAGAAAAAAAAAAAAAATGCTAAAACACACAACTTCCCTCAGGCTAAGAGGCCTAATTCACTATATTAACTTAATAGTATCTTGGAATGTCAGTGAAGGCCCCAAGTAGGATGTGATCCATGAACAGTGGATGTGTATGAGTGTGTGTGAATATGTGTGTGCATGTGTGTGTGTAAGGACAAGGTATGGACTCAATAGAAAAAAAAAGATTGAAAAGAAAGGAAAGGGAAAGAGCAGAACAGACATTCAACAGCTGAATAAGGCTGGAGGAGGTAGGGAAAGAACACAGGTTGGGGAGATAGAAAAGCTGGTAGCTGTCATCCTCCATTCTGTCATCAAATACTATGACTCCCCAAAAAATTCTGCTCATGAATCTTTTTATTATTCTTTTCTGATAAAATAAAATTCTGTGACTTTTGCACTATTACTTTAAAAATAGACAACTTACATTTTACCATGCTCAGACTAGATTTTATGTGTTATACCTGTCATATTTTCACTGCATATGAGATTGTTGGATTTTCTTTTCCCCTTTAGGAAAGTTAGGGGGATGTAATTTTGTTTCCATTCATACTGTGAGCAATATTATGAGAATAGAATATTCCAGACTAAAAACCTGAAATATCTACATGAAATATCCTGGCATCTATAAGAAATTGCAAGTTGTTTCTTAGAGCTCCAACAGGAGATGAATAAATGAATGAAGATGAATGAACAAACATATGCAACACTTAACATGGGCCAGCCATTGGGCTGAGTCCTTTACTTGTAACATTTCATAGTCCTAATAACAATCCCAAATTAGATGCTATTACAGCCTTATTCCAGAAGCTCAGAATGATTAAAAAATTTTCCCAAGATCACACAACTAGCAACCAACAAGGTTGAGATTTAAATAAGCAATTAAGTTTCAGAGCCCATCTTTCTAAGCACTGAGCTATACTGCCTCCCCAGGAATGCTGCACAGCAAGGTCTGAGCTTTATACTCTAGTCGGTTCTCCTCCACTCCAGCATGTGTATCGGGGACACACAAGTTAGAAGATGTATGTGGCCATTTGCCTAGCAAGTCAATGGTATTCAAAGAACTATGAGGGGAAATTTTGCTCAAGTAGATGAAAAAAATATTAAAAGATCTCATAGAAAAAAGAAAGATACACTATAGATTTATATGTACTATTTTAATAAATTATAAAGATAAATGAGGAGATTTTGAAAAAAAAAAGAACATGGTTGTGGTCATCATTTCAGCCTCTGCTCTTTTCCTCCAGGTTCATTCATCTCTTTGTTTAGTGCATGAAAAGGCATTCTTTTGGAATATTGCTTTAGACCTAAAAGCCACAGAGTGCTTCAGCAGAGGTGCATTGTGGTACAGCTTACATTTTGGAAAGCTTTTTCATAGGTAAGAGAAGAATGCAAGGAGACAATCAGGCTCCCCAGGTAGAATGGAAACAGTTCACTTTAGACAGGGTAAGTTTGAGGAGCTGGGGATTCTCCAGATGGCCATGTCTATGAGGACAATACATGTGTGTCTGTAACTGGGCAGAGAAGTCTTCCACAAAAGCCATGTATCACCTTCCTAAAGTGTAGCAGTTGGGGCAGACTGAATTTGGGAAAATTATGTTGAATGAATAAAGTGAAAAAAAAGAGGGCATGTAATGATAATATGATTGATAAAAGAACCTACTAATGTTAAACTTCAAAGAAGTTCAGAGTTGAAGAACCTTTTGTACCCTTATATGCGCATGTGAAAGTCATAAATATTTCATAGGGTTCATAGGGTAGAATGACATTTATCCTTTCAAGAAACTGTTTTCTTTAGAGAACAGAAAGTTTATATATGGTACTACAGCATTAAAACAATAAATAAATAAAATAAAAGCTTTGGATTTAAAAATACCAGTTATCTGATATTTCTGTGATGCAAGAATGTTACTTAAGGTCAATATTTGTAAAGGCCTTTTAAATAAATTTTCTGTCAGAGGTACTGTTTCTATTCTAATCTCTGGTAGGATTCATGTGTTTCTGAAAAAAACTGTATACCACATATGTGTATATAATTATTTTATATGTGGGATATATACACATATGAATATACTTGGACGTGTATGTATGTGTATATCTTTCACCAAGTATGTATTTAACAGGAAATAGCTTTGTTTTTCCAATCTGACCTGTGCGGTACAATAGATCATTTGAATGTTTATTTTGCTTCAGTATTTCCTTCAGTCGCTTCATTACTTTTCCCATTTTTTAAAAACTCTTTATAGCCACATATCTTAAGGGACTTATTTACTTCTGAATTTCCTAGTTATTCCATTATAGATTATTGGGAGTTCTGGGGCATTTTGTTACTATAAGATTGAGCTTCAACTTGATGACTCACTTTCTGGAAATCAATTCTCTCAAACCAGTGTCCATTTAATTTCACTGATGATGATAATTTTGAAATAAATTCATATATGCCCATAGATGGTACTTTAAAAAACATTACTAAATTGGGTTTCACATTGAATTTTATTTTAATTGTGGGTTTTAGAGTATTTGCTTCTTTAAATGTGTTTTTATTGTGAAAATGAAATTTTATTTTGCAGTAAACTTATAAAAGGGTGCATGTTCATAGGATATGACTGAGCATTGGTTCTATTAAATTCTGAGGCTTTAGTTTGCCTTTGTTTCTATAACAGTTGTTAAATAGATATGTGTGGTTGCAGAACATGAACTAGCCTGTCATGATTTCCCTTCAAAGGAACCAAATTAGAAGTGTGCATTATGACAGTGTTCCATGACTCTCTTCTCCTGACCCTAACTTACAACTGTCTGACTATTCCCAATACATTCATTATGCTTTCTGGAGCCTTCAATCCACGGCCAAACCTCTAAATTCATTCCATCTTCTTGTTTTAATTAAAACCTCATTCTATCTCTGGACACTACTTCCCTAGAAATCTCACTGGGGAATGTGGCTCTTAATGTTCTCCTCTGTATCTCAGAGTAAGGAAACAGAACCCAGGGCCTTTTTACCCAGTAGTGCTTCAAACCAATCCTCATTACCATTAGTCCTCATGTGAAATCCCCCCTTTCTTTGGAGGCTCATGTTTATCAGTCATATCATAGTCTACTCTACCTAATACCCAGGGTACATGTGGATTCCATGGACAATTCCCCCACATTCACCACACCTTAGCATGTATTCCTCAGTACATATTCTTCATATCACTGAATTCTCCAACCACTTGATGACTTGACATTCTTCTTATCTGTGCCTGCCTATTTTCCTTTGTCACCCATGAAGGAATTCATAGTACATTACAGAAACATTTTCTGGTCAGTATTCTCGATAATATTAACCTTCTAGTCCAGAGCAATTGGAAGACTTGGAAAAACCTAATCCTGGACAGTCCATATGTCTATCCTTATCCATATTCTAAAGCTGCAAAACATGGCCAAAAATAATAATCATAACCATAAAAGTACATCTACTGAAAATTAATAGATTTAAACCACAACCTGATCCACAGGGCTGCTTGATAATTCTTCCGCACTACTCCAATCAAGTCTTCTATCTTCCATAGTGGATTTCAAACCTTCTCAGTTCTCCTTAAGTCTCCTATCCTTCACATCACCCCTGAAACTCTTAGAAGACTGTCTTATCTCCCACTTCATTGAGAAAACACAGACCTTTATTCAAGAAGTCCTTGAACTTCCTGCTCAAAACCCATAGATTCCTTTGTGTTTGTTCTTGCCCTTTTCACCTCCCCTGCTGCCTCAAGAGAGAATGTTTCCATATTCTGTTTAAAGACTTATATCACTACCTGAGTGCAGGATACCGTCCTTTACACCCTTAGGAATTTACTCTATTCATAATTTCCTTACTCTTTTATTTTAATCTTCCTTATCAACTGGTTTCTTCCTACCAGCATACAAAATGCCTGTCTTTCACGACTGAAAATTTTATTCTTCATTGACTTTGTGTTCCCCTCAAATTTAATCCAAAACCATAGGAGTCTTTTTTTCCCATTCCATATTTCTGAGGCCAAATCTGGATCCCATCAACAATAGAACAGCAATATACTTAATCATTTGCATTATCTTATAAATATTAAGTGTTTTATATTATACTATAATTTCATTAACAAAAGCAAATCTACCATGCAAAATTCAGTATTTCTTTGCTCATATTGTCTCTTTTCATAGTCCATATTTTTAGATAATGGCCTCATTGAAATTCAAGAAGAGAAATGAGCAAATAAACTTACTGAATGAGGAAATATATATTAAAATATAATATTATAGTGTACCTGTTGGCTGAGCAGTATTTGCATGGTATAAAAAATTTAAGCACTGACTATGACATTACTGTGCTGAGGAGAGATGGGGCTGAAAGGAATGAGAGGTGTTTTGGAATGATAAGATAATACCTAAAACTGATAAACAAAGAAATAACTGTATAGTCATATTATCTAAAACTAAAAACCAAGCATAGTTGAAATTCTTGAAGATAAATGCCTGTAGGCAACAAAACTTGGACAAGGGTAGAAGAGAAGTGGAATAAAGGATTAATCTTTCCATTACAAACTTTTAAGAAACATTTAACTTTATAAAAAGAATATGTGTTTGATTAAAAATAATTAAAACAGATTTTTTTTATCCATCTGGAATTTATATTGGTGAGTTGGGTGAGATAGAGATCTAACATCAGAGTTTTCCAACTGCCTGTCCAGTTATTATCTAGGTCAATTTTAACTGTTCTTCTCTTCTCACATAATTATTATCTGAAGAAGCACCAAAAAGCAGAAATGTGAATTCATACATATACTCAATTCTTCTTCTCTTCAAGTTTAATGTCACAACCTTGGATAATTCATACTTAAATATTTTCAAGTTATACTTGGGACAATCAGACAGATCAAAAACATCAGGTGATTGAGAGTGCACTTGTGTTCAGAGGATTTAGGTGATAAACCCACTGAGAACATTGGCTTTACATAAATATTTCCTGTAGTCTAGCATGTAAATGGCAATAAGCATATGCAAAAGTATTCTGCATCATTATTCATTGCAAGAAAATGAAAATTAAAACCAAAATCAGCTACTCCTACACACCCATCAGATTGGGTAAAACCACAAAGGCCTACAACACTAAGGTCTTCTTCAATTTCTTTCTTTCATGTTCTGTAGTTTTCATTGTAGAGGTCTTTTACCTCTTTTGTTAGATTGATTTCCAGGTGTTTTTGTTTTGTTTTTATTTTATTGAGGCTATTGTGAATGGGAGAGTTTTCCTAATTTCTATTTTGGCTGATAAATCATTGGTGTACAGAAATGCAATTGATTTTGGGGTGTTAATTTTATATCCTGCAACTTTGCTGAATTTACTTTTTTATATATCTTTTAACATGAATTCATAAGAAACATTGCTTATGCCCCAAGAGATGAGGAAAAATGGCAATTCAGATGAGTACCTCTGAAAAGATTTGTCAGTTTCCTGTTCTGTTCTAGCTAGACTATTTTGAAAACCTTGGGAAACACTGAATTTCCCTGACAATCTGAGATTCTATGTGAATTTTTACAATATTAGTTGGAAAGAAATAAGAATTCCAACTTGGCACCCAATAGACTTCCAGAGATAAAAATCACTGACTAAATGACCACTGTGGGTCTCTGCAGTAGGCAGGGGCTCCTTAAAGAGATCCCATAGGGTTAAAGAAAAGTGCACTGCTAAATCCACTATAGAAAAGAATGAGAACCAAGCCCTGAGAATACTCTCCAATTCCATGGAATTTTAGTTCCCTGAAAGCCTACTGAGCATTTGTAAAATTGTCATGATGCTTGTGGTCTTGAAGCAATGTCTGCACTCTCTTCAATGGAGTGAAATGGCTGTGTAGTCCCTGTAAGATCTTCTGCTATACCTGGAGTTGCAAACTATGGGACCTAACATCCTTTCAGAGGAGGCAAGACAAATCCTTGTACAACTCAAATGTAAGTGCCAGGGTGATTGTTTTCTACATCTAGAGGGGAAGGATCCTGCCATACAAGTTTTGAAATGCATCCCTCGTCAACTAAAGTTGAGGGTTTTGATCCCATACAACTGCTGCCAACAAAATATCTTCTGAATGGGAAATGTGATGGTTATGTTGTGGAAAGCCACACAGCAAGCACAGAAATCATGCTTTATCACCAATATTTGCAGTGTGAGGTGATCTATTTTGTTTTGAAGATGTCAGGATCGGTGTCCTCTTCATGAACTTCTAAATCCATCATGTTGCTTAAGATCTTTCTACCTTGTGAAGGATTTTTTTTTTTTTTTTTTTTTTAACCTGTGACACCACTTGAGCCTGGTAATGTAGGGATAACAGCTTTTGGGCAAATTTCCCAATTTCTTCCATTGTTACTAGTTTGTTAGTTTCTCTCTTCTGAGTCCATTTTGATAACTAAATTTCTCTGGCTTCTTAATGCCCAGCCCTATGCCCTGAGCCACATGCCAGCAGGACTGTGGCAAGCGAGATGCTGAAATTTTCATTTGGATGTCCAGTACATACCACCTAAGTGAAATGCATTTTTCAAGAAAGACTAGTTGAAGAACAAAGGTGCATTAAGAAGAGACTTGACTTTTTATTTCAAGTAGGAAAAAACAAAGCCCAATTGTATCATCGTTCAAAAGCATTTGATTCTCAGTTGCCATGCATTTGATGGATTGAAAAACTTAACACATAAATCTGTAACATTGGAGTCCTGAGTTCAACATTACTGAGAAAGGAAATAGAAAGTTGTCAGAAGCCAAGCCACAGAAGCCAGAGCTATTGGTATTAAAGATTCTAGCTTTCTGCAGCTCTGAAATGAGAAAACTCAACTCTGGATCAATGTTCACTTACATTTTTGGGTAAAGAAGGGAAAAAAAACCACCAATGTCCTATCTACCTCCTCCTACCTGCAGGTTTTCTAGTTTATTTTAGTTACGAATATTTCACTTGCTTGTTTAGAAATTCTGCCCTTTTGACTTCCTGGAAATTTCACATTAATTTCTGAAGTGGCCTGAGGGCATCTGTCTCATAATCTCCTTGGCATTTTGTCTCAGTTTGATCAAGTATCAAGTTTCATTTACCTCTCAGTGTACTAATTTTTTTTTTTCATCTGTAAACCTTCCCATTCAATCCAAAAGAAGTGGATGCGAAGCAATGATTAAAGACAACCCACAAGTCTGATCTCAAAAGAGGAAAACAGAAAGGTCATTCTGAATCTATGAGATTTTGGCATGAGGAACTATACAGGAGTTTTAAGTATCTGACTACAATCCTTTTCTACAATTGTCAATATGGGGATAAACTTGATAGAAAATTGTCCAGCTTTCAAAATATATGGAGGAAATTTTGTCTTGTTTTCAACTGGATAGCTCTTCTGATAAAAATCTCTTACTGACTGTTCCTCTCAATCTTATTCTATGTATTCTCATGTAATTAAAAAGATGTTGTTGAGAATTGTGTTCTTGGGTCCTTGGGATGAAGGCTGCTCTAAATCTGTGGGATTATTCCAATCCCCATCTGAAAGAGTCTGACATAGCCTGTGGCAACTAACATGGCTTATGTTTCCATAACTTTTTGAGGTCCCCACAAATGCAAATCCTCATTCTATGCTACATCTAAAAAGGACATGAAACAAGCATATTATGAATCCTTTTTGCATTTTTCTAGAATACTAACATATAAATACATTTTATTCACTTATTTAAAGATTTGATAAAAACAAATATTTAAATATGTGAATAAAATTCTTGAATACCTTGCAAAACTTACCAATATGTAAGTCCTAAGTCAGTAAAGTGATGTGAAATATATTTTTATTGCTCTCTAAATTTTCTTAGCACTGTAATATTATGTCTATTTTTACTTTGATAAGACACTGGACTGAGAATTTTGTTCCATTTGTGAACTCTGATGTCACAACATTTCAAAGGTAATCTGTTCCTGTATTTTTTTTCATTGAGTTTTCTCCAGGTTGGTCATTTTCTATTTCATGTGACTTTCATCAAACACTGCTCTCTCAAGTACAGATGATAATCAATTGATGCCTCCACTAATTTCTTTTCCAATTTCTCCTCTTTCTCAGATACAATGAAATATGAAGCCTCATTAGTCTATATCAAGTGAGCCTTGCAAATTCCAGGAATTAGTAGTGATACAATCAATGACCCAATAACTTTATAATCCAAAGAATAAATAAATGGATATTCTTTGTCCTGATTGTATTCTTGATCACATTTTCAGTGGCTAAATATTTTTCCTTAGGACA
This sequence comes from Callospermophilus lateralis, assembly GCF_048772815.1. Taxonomy (NCBI): domain Eukaryota; kingdom Metazoa; phylum Chordata; class Mammalia; order Rodentia; family Sciuridae; genus Callospermophilus; species Callospermophilus lateralis. Next base: position 79,494,652 of record NC_135310.1, on the reverse strand, counting down.
TGACAACATGGAGAGCAAATGCAAATATTTTAATCTCTGAAGTATCCATGAAAACAAATTTTCCATACTCAAACTCTCAGGTCCCTTTAAGATCGAGGATAACAAATTAATGTTCAGCAAGTTTCACTTAACATCACCAGCTGCTGAATTCAACAATAAGACTGTGCTCTTTTCAGCACTCGTCCAATTTCCAGGACATTAGTGCAGTAGGGCTGAGTGTGCATCTGTTAGTTGGCAAGATACAATTCCTTTCTGTGAGAAACCAATGCAATAGGTAACAGAATGTTATAGCCTCCCAATATTAACTTGATAAAAGCACAATGCTGGCAGGTAATATGTATGTCAGAGCTTTATCCAAGTTTTCACCTAGGATATCTAAATCTATTAGATCACTCTGCATGTATTCTTTTCAGACTTTCTCTGCAAAGTAGATTAAAAAAGAAATATAGTTTTTTAAATTATTTATCCTCCTAACTTCACAATATTAAGTGTAAACCCTATGATTAATGTGTTTTACATATTTTAGGCATGAATATTATTAAACTTTCAAACTCAGTCTAGTATAGTATCTTCATCTCTATATGTGAACATGTAAAGTCATTTCCTTTTGAAACTCAATATGAACTTCACCAATACTGCTGAAACTGTAATATCACATATTTATTAGAGTAAACAATGTAACAGGCCTAAGCTATTTAGCATGAAATAGCAATTTCTACCACTATAACAAAGAAAATAATTGACAATTCTATTTAAAATTGTTTCCTTTGCAAAGAAGAAGCTTTATAGTTTGAATCCATGTGTTTATTGTTTCTTGGTTTTACTTACTGCGCTTTAGGAGTCTTGTCAAGGAAGTCAGATCCTAGGTTAACATGAAAAAAAAAAAAAAAACTGGGCCTACTTTTTCTTCTATTAGGTGAAGCATCTCTGTTCTAGTGCCTAAGTCTTTGATTTACTTTGAGTAGAGTTTCATGTAGGATGAGAGATAGGGGTTTAATTTCATTTTGTTACATGCGGATTTCTAATTTTCCAGTACTATTTGTTGAATAAGCTATCTTTTCTCCAGTGAATGTTTTTGGCACCTTTGTCTAGTATGAGATAACTGTACTTGTATGGGTTTGTCTATTAAAGAAGAATGAAATTGTGGCATTTGCCAGTAAATGGATGGAGCTTGAGAATATCATGTTAAGCAACATAAGCCAATCCCCCCAAATCAAAGGCCAAATGTTTTCTCTGATATGTGGATCCTAATTCACAGTAAAGAGGCACGGCTTAGGGAAGAATAGAGTTACTTTAGATTAGTAGAGGGGAGTGAAGTGAGGGAAAGGGTGAGGGGGTAGAAAGTACAGTGTAATGAATCAGACATTATTACCCTATGTACATATATAACTACACAACCAGTGTGATTCTACAACATGTACAACCAGAAGAATGGGAAGTTATACTCTTTTTATGTGAATTCTACTGTTATGTATAATTAATTAGAACAAATAAAAAATGTTTATGGGGAAAAATACATACATCAGATAGGAGATAGGCTGAAACTCTTCTTGATCATAGCTATTGGCTAGGTACCCTATGCCTTGATTTATAATACCTGTAAGGAAAAAAAAAAAACTTTTTTCCCATTGAGCAGTTACCCCAGAAGCTATCAAACTCAGTTTGACTTAAATCACTCAATGACTCATAAAACTCATAACTCTTTCTAAAAGATAGCTCTGAATGGAAGGCTCAATTACAAGTAACAACAGTAAGTAAAAATATTTTGGGAAATGATTACCTGTGGTGTGATTTTTTTTTCTCAATGATAAAGTCATAAATATATATTGAACACTAGACAATCTAGAGGTGTCACAGCCTGAGCATCAAGATGACAAACATGACAACAAACAAGAAAACCAAAAAAGAAAAAGTCCCACATACACAGTAATTATTGGCTAGGTGATGAACCTATAAGCTTATGTAAAAATGAATATAAAACAAAAAAACTCTCATCATTTTACATATTCCAAAGACTACTAGAAGAAAATGTGCCAATCTGAAAATTAAATATCAAAAATTTAATTACGTTGGAGAATTCAGGTAAATAATTTATCAAGGGAATTGGTTAGCATTTTTATTGCTTCATAGAAGATAAATTCTTTATGTTTTGCAGATTCCAGAAATTTACTCAGCTAAGGGAGAATCTACAAATATAAAATATGCCCAATTTCATAAAATAAAATATCCACCAAGATAAGATCCTTTGCAATAGACATGTTTAGCAACTGTCCAAGATAGATAAGTGAAGCAATCCAAACTCAGCTTAAACAGTTCTTAAAGATTCTAAGTATAATTTCTGCCTGACATAAAACACGAACTCCTTTATCTTCTCAAATTTAAGAATAGTCAACCTGTGAATTTTACTTTGAAAATTCAATATTACAATTTTAATTTGATCACAATATACATAAATATATAGAAAGCAGAAAACACATGTATAATAAATCTGAAATCATTGGTTTACCTATTTCCTTCATATATAAGGAACGTAGGCCAACTATAAACACAATGGTAATAGTTTCAGAAACAAGTGTTCACCTACCCATGCTTTACTGGACAGAATGAGCCTGCGAAGTAGAAAGAAGGCAGAAAACAGACTCTGACACTCACCACTGCCTTGCTACTGCCTGTCCCCCAATTCAGATAAGCACATTCTTCATCAACCCGAAAAACAAACCAGCCTTCTCTATTAATGTTCCACCAAATTTCTAAATCAGCCAAATTATGAATACTTATCCATCATCATATTCTCATTTAATAAGTCTATAAAAAACATATCAATTACAGTGAGCATCAAATAATAAATGGTGAAAAAGAAGTTTCCACATCATGACAAAGAGCTTCATTGGATAATTGCATTTGGGTAAAGCATAGCTAGAGATCTGAAAAACTATAGCTGTCAACTAATAGAAAGTAGCATACACAGACTGTTGGAGGGAAAAAGTTAAAACAAAAATAGAGACCTCAAAACTCAAATGAAGACAATATTATCCAACTAGAACTTAAAACAATAAATAAACTTTGAAAACTAAAATTATGATAAAACCAGAAGAAAGTCTGAGAAAAGAGCTTGGAGTCTTTAGAAGGGATACATGGCTTACAAGATAAAGTAACAGAAAACAATAAATATTAAACAGATTGAGATTTAAAGATAACAATAAAATTAAAATATGAGATGCTCAAGCAAGAAAACAATATGCAGAAAATAAAAAGGAGAGGCATCAAAAAAATCCAGAATTTATACAGTTTAAACACAGTAATTGCTGACAATAACATATTTGATAAGCTGTTTCAGAATGTAGAGGAAAAGTGAAATTATTAAAATATTGAATCAATAAAGAAGGAAAAAAATGTATCTATCATGAGAAATCTCAATGTTCACAAGGAAAATAAAGGAGTAGGAAGATACAGAAAATAAGAAACAAAGCAGAAACCAGAAGTACAATGAAAAACAATCTCCCAAACTAAGAAAAACCAGTGTATGAATATGCCTTAACTATTACATATATGTATAAGTGACTAACAGGATCCCATTCTATGAAATGGATAAATAAAACAAGAAGTGACACCTGTTATTGTTTGAGCTTATGAGTGATTGGGGAAGACACACAGTCACTTGACTAAATGTGTAACCACAACCATGACAAGAGAGTATGTGATATTATGAAAAAAATGCTCTGGGGAATTTGACCTAGTTGGGAGGTCAGAGGTGTCTCCAAAAAGGTTGTTTCATATTAGGTTTGGGAGACAGTAGGAATTAATCATGGAATTCAAAATTTAAAGCAGAGACAACAGCATATGCAAAATCCTTAAGCAAAAGTGAGCACAGCACAGTTAAAGAACAGTATATTGAGGAATAAGGTTGAAAAACAGAACGCCAGCAAGACTGGGGAACAAGAGGACTGGAGCCAAGAGGAACATGCATGAGATGATAATGTAGAGGTAGGTAGGTAGGAAGGAGACAAATAATCCTGGGCACTGTTGATCAGAGACATAACCATATATAGAGAGATACAGATACAGATACAGACACACACACACACACACACAATGATCTACAGTAAGAAATGTTTTCTGTCTCATAGCCCTCATACTCATATGTATATGTATAGAAATAAATTTGGTAGATCATGAGAGTGTTAATAAAAAGAAACTCCAAAATTCAATAGCAAAAAAAAAAAAAAAACACATAATAATAACCCAAATAAAAAATGGTCAATTTATCAAAATAAAACATACAAATAACTAACAAGTATATGAAAAATGCTCAACATCATTAAAAATGTTCATTATCTGAGAAGTGCAAATCAAAACCAAAATGAGATATCACCTCACCTCATTTAAATGGCCATTTATCAAAGAAGACTAAAGATAACAAGTATTGGGGGAAATGTGGAACACTTGCATGTACTGGTGAAAATTTAAATTAGTACAGCTATTATGGAAAACTATATAGAGGTTCTCCAAATAATTAAATATAAAGGCAACACATGATTCAGCAATCCCACCCCTGAGTATATATCCAATGGAAATGAAATCAGTATGTCAAAGAGACAACTGCATTCCCATGTTTACTGTAGCATCATGTACAATAGCCAAGTAATGAAAACAACTTGAATGTCAAACAACTATGAATGGTTAAATAGAATGTGGTACAGACACACAATGAAATATTATTTAGCCATAAAAGAAGTGAAATACTGATACTGGCAACAATATGGATGGAACTGGAGATCATTAAAGGAAATAAACCAAGTATAGAAAGACAAGTACTACATGATCTCACTCATATGTGGAATCTAAAAAAGCTGATCTCATAGAGGTTGAGAGTGGAGTGGTGGTTAACCAGAAACCAGGAAGAGTAGGGTAGGAAGCATAAGTTAGGAAGAGGCATGGGGAAAGGTTGAACACTGGGAACCAAGTCACAGTTTACATTGGAGCAAGAAGTCCTTGGTGTGCTATTAATGCACAGTAGAGTAATTATAAATAACTATAACGTGCTGTACATTACAAAAAGGTAGAAGAAAGGATTTTGAAAGAAATGATAAATGTTTACAGAGATAAATTTATTTAATTTAAACATTATGCAAGTATACATGTATCAAAACATTACATAGTGCCCCCAAAATATATGCAATTTTTCTCCTTATATGTATCAGGAAAGAAACTAAAAGTATAGAAAAGCAGAATTTTAAAAAGTCAGAGTATTTTTCTCATAGTAGACCAGGCAACAGTATATCAATTATTTTGTTTAGGTTTATTTATATTATGTGTGTGTTTATGCTCTTATGATTTAGCAAATTGGTTTTATGACTCATCAATGAATCCCTACCTATAGTTTGAAAAATTGTGGCAAAATATGTGGCAAATTCATGTTATAGATTTTGCTTTTTATTTAAAGGCCATTGAGTAACTTAAACAGATATATGAGATGAACAAATTTGAATTTGGAGAGGAAATAATCTCCCTGCCTATGGTGTATAAATCTATAAATGTTTGAGCTTGTGAGTGATTGGGGAAGACACACAGTCACTTGACTAAATGTGTGACCACAACCACGACAAAAGAGTATGTGGTTGTCAGAGGTTTTTATAGCAAGAATTCAGGTAAGAGCTAACACTGGCTCGACCTTGGATAGCAACGAGGAGAGAAATAAGTAGATAAGATTACAGAGATGACAGAGGCATAAAAAATTCAGAAAAAGTTTTTTTTATAAGGTAAATAGAAACATAAATGTCAAAGATGACTTTCAGGTTGAAAAGGGCCTAACAAAAATTATTGGAAAAAAACCCTGAGAGATGAAAATACTGGGCTTACAAGAATAAACAAGAACCATGTAACAAGTGATCCTCCAGGAAACACATGTTACTATCAGGAAAATCAAGATGGTGTTGGCCTCAGATCCTTTTTATTACCCGCCCCTCTCTCTTCTCTTTGCAATGCAAAGCACTGAGATAATTTTTTAAAAAAGCAACCACAGAAATTTAAACAAAATAGTTGAGAGCTTAAGACACAAAGGAAATAAAATGTTATCATAAATGCAGCCATACTAAGAAAAATATAATATCCATAATATTGAAAAAGAAATTACTTGCCTTTACAATTGAATAAATTCTAATTTAAAAATAAAGAATGGGAAGATTATGATTTTGAAAAGATTAATAATTGATTCTGAAAACAATCAAAAGCAGGTTTACATTAAAATGAATATTAAAAATAGGATAAAACTAGACACAAAGTAAAAAAAAAAACATTTCCTTAAAGAATATATATGTTAAAAATAATGAAATCACAATAATCAGAGAATACAAATTATATTAAAAGGTTAGCTAGCTTTCTCTCCTAACACAGAAAATGATTCAAAGCATCTAACTGAGCATGATGGCACACACCTCTATCCCAGCTAATAAGACAAAAGGATCCTCTGAGCCCAGGAGTTCAAGACCAGTCTCGGAAACACAGTGAGACCTCATCTAAAAAAAAAAAAAAAAAAAAACACCTCCATTTTCACTACATTTTGATGATTAAAGGTGGGGCGGGTGGTGGTGGGGAACCTGAGGGGTATTTTTTAATAAATATAACTAGGTAAAAATATAAACTATAATATCAATTTTCAAAAATCACTGTATTTTAATATTTAGAGTCATTTCAAAAATAGTTTAAATAGAAAATCAGGAGAGAGGAATGTGTGCATAAAAAAAGCAAATTAGGGAACAATAAAAGAACATGAAACAAAAACCTCAATTTGAGACAGAAAACATGACATATATCACTTAACAACTATGAAAATAAAGTTTACGCCTTTGTTTTAAAGACAAGGATTTAAACTGTTTCAAACCAATTAGAAACTTCTCACAAAACTAACATGAAATGAAAACAAAAGTACAAAAATTACCTTTTAAGAAGGATATATTCAAGTTATAAAAATCAGCTAATTCCCATTTCATACCTATTACTGTATTGTATACAAAGAATAAAAGGTCTTTAAATAAAATTTCTGAAACTAACCCAGTTCATGTGCCACAGTTAAATGTCAACGTTTTTCAATGTGACAAGACATACCACTTGAGAACACTGATTTTTGAAAATAGTGAGGATGAAAACAAAAATAGAAACCTAAACTATATGGCCAAACTTATTCAGACTGGAGTTTTAAGTCTTATTTAAATTTAAAAAGTCAAGACAGAACCTAAGGAAAATCAGAAGAAAGAAAAGAGAATAATTAAAATATTTGAATAAATTTTAAAATATTAGCAATTGATTTTAAAATTTCAGAAATTAGTTTTTTTAATACCATTTGATAAATTTAGCAGAAGAGAAAAAAACACAAACCTAATTATTAATGACAAAGTATATATAACCAAAGAAACACTTAAAATTATAAGAGAACACTTGATACAAAGATCCCACATAAATTTTAAAATAAATATTAGAAAATAATGAAATTATGAATATTGTCTATATTGCTTTCTAGTATTGCTTTCTAGTATTAGAAAATAAATAATAAGCCATTTAAGTCAAAATAGACTCAGTAGAAGTGAAATATCTTAATAGGCCCATAGCTATGGACATTACTTTTTAATCTTGAGGGATAGCCATCCAGGCAGGCTCTGGGATCTGGTGAAGATGCTTCTTAAGCTCTATGTATCCATATTGACAAATGTGTCATGATTAGAAGGTATCATTAGTACTTGGTACCTTATCCTTTTGGTTATTTTTTTTCTCTTTACTATTTTAAGTTATATCCTTCTGACTGGAATCATATTTTTCTAATTAAGTATATTTACTTGCTTAAATCTCAGCTTTAGAAAGAACAATGAACATTCTAGCAAAATTTCAACTTTTCAAACCTGAAAAAATAACTGAATCTGAGGAGAAAAATATTATAGGCAAAAAGCAAGGGACAAAATCACAGGGGAGAAAACTGATTAACTACAAATTAAAGCTTCCAATTCCAAAAGGTTAAATTATAGATTCAATCATAAATGATGAAAATATGTGCAATAAATAAAATACTGTATAAATTTCCCAGCAACCAAGAAAAACAGTTGAATTATGACTTATTCACATAAAGAATTATTAGCCATTAAGATTATTTTTATGGGAAATGGTCATGATTTACTACTAAGTGGGAGACTAATAGAAAATAAATATGTAAATTAAAATATATCTCAATTCTAAAATTTTACATACATTACATATGCTTATATTCATACATTATTTATGTGTATCACATATAAATTTAAATTCATATGTTTAGACTCAAGTATTTATTCATTGTAGGTAATATATCAAAATATTAAAATGAATGTTATTTTATTATAATTTGTTTTTAAATTTATACCAATGAATTCCTTTATAATTTAAAAAATAAATAAACATATTCAAAGAAAACAGCTGTATGGCAATCACCCTCTCCCATACTCAAGTGGAAATACCTTCCATGGTTCAGTCAATGCCTTCAGCCTTTACAGAAGGGGGCTTTATTGAGCATTGTGTGACATGGTCCTTCAACTATCATCTGCTTTGGTCTTCCAAACCACTTATGTAAAAATCTATATGACAAATTCCTCCTAAATATTGGTTCCTGGAAAAGTTTTGACTCTGGGTAAATGTGAGTGATTTTTTTTAACCAATAAGAAAAATTATATCCAAACTGTTTCAGCTTTGCCTTACTTAGGAAACACAACGTATCAGCAAAATCAAGGTCATGTTACAGAAAAGAGTTCACTTTGGTGGTCAGGAAGCACATCCTCCTCCTATCCCTTTTAAATGATTGCTGCTCTGTTCTCTCTTTTTTTTTAATTCTAATCATAACTTTTATATTAATGCAATTTTGAATGGCACACCAAATCCCTTTAGAAAGAGGTGAAGTATAAGTCATAAATAAATAAAATGCAATTACGAAGAATAACAGAAAATGTCTCGTCTGCTCTGAGTCATATTGGATTCATCAGAGCATCATCTGAACTCTGCCCATCTGAAACATCTAAGCTCTCAAAGTCCTCAACAAGGGGGCAAATTGGATACTGGCAGAAAGTGAGCTACTTCAGGAAGTTGATATTTTTATAGTTATCTTAATGTCCTCATGTTGATCTTCTTGCTGAAAGTGTCACATTCATACCTTCAATGCTGGATACCAACAGGTAAGGCTTGCTTAACGAGTTCAAAAATAAAAATACATATAATGCAAAGGTTATCTCCACGTGAACACATCCATGCTCCAGACAGCGAGGGCCATTAAGCATTCGCCATGCACTAAGACTTGCTGGGCAGTGGGTCTGAGGAGACTAACAAGGACATTGACCAGCAGCTGAAGGGTTCTGTGGAGCTCTTATCTCCTCCCTGATTGGCACAGATGGGGATGTTTGTTTGCTCTTGTTCTTCCATGCCTTGTTCTCTGTACCATAATGATGACTAAATTCTGAATCAAAGGGAATCAGATTTCAGATAATTCCCCAAAGCAGTCTGCCAACCTTGCAGTGAGAGCAATTACAGGAGTCAGGGAAGTAGAATGCTGCATTCATTTCATTATCAGGGTAAGATTAATCCTACTAGATTCTTTGGAATCAAAATCAACATTGGATTTTTTTTTCACTTTAAAAATTCTGCACTTAAGTTTTTTAAATGTCCCCAATTGAGTAGTTTATATCCACTGCTTTCACTCCTCACTGTACTTCCATCTCTTACTATAACCCTGTTCTGCCCCCTTAGTCCTCCTCCTTCATGAACCTGTATTCTCCATCACCACAGAGGAGCTCCTCATTGCCATACTCAAAGGTCCAGGTTTGGGCCCCTTTCTCCTTGTACTCCTTGTGGCTCTTTAATAGTTTTGTCTTCCAATATCCCATGAACCTTGTTGCAGTCTGGCTGGACAAAATAACCAGGGGGGTGACAAGCAACTTGTGAAGATTGATACAGTGGGAGCTGCTTTATTGCAGGACAGCAGAGGTATATATACTTACCTAATTACACACAGCTTAACTTAATTAACATAAACTAGATACAGCATCAACCAATAAGGAATCCTCATCATCTTAATGGCTCGCCGGCGTTGCTTCACAGACCACTCCTCCTGGCAAAATGCCAGGCGCCATCTTGACTTGATTTCAGCCCTCAACAGAACCTTTGGATTGAAGTAGTATTATCTTATGCTCTTCCCTTCCTTTAGTGACCACTCTTGTCAATCATTTTCTCCCTCTCCCCACCAACAAACATAGGCTTTTCACAAGGTTAGAACCTTTGCTTTGCTCTGGAACATTTATACTTCCTCTTTTGGAGAACTTATCAACTTCTCTTAATACCTCAGCTAACTTTCCTAAAAGGATGATTCCCTAATCTTTGGCTGTCAGAGATGTAGACCCATATCTCCAAAGGCTTTTAGTGGATGGTAGATATGGACGTCGCACCATTGATTCTAACTCAACTTAAAAGAAAATCCCCGCCTTCCCTAAACATGTACTCATTCACCTGATTGTATTTTGATGCACTAGATCTTTCAAGCACCCAGATCTCATGCCTTCAAATCATCTCTGAAATCTTTAGATCTAGCTCCAATCTTCTTGTGACTTTGGTAGCTGGGTTATTTGAATGTTGAGTCTTGATTTCCTCACATGTAAGATGTGGTACAAATATAGCACAAATGAAAGTAAGATCATGGATGTGACTATAACCTGTACACTGAGAATGCTATGTGTGTATTAGGTGCCACATTAAATTGCTTCTCCTACTCAGGCAAGTACATGGCATAAAATAGTAAATTTTTGTTGACTGACTGAAAGAATGAATGGACAAGTGATTGAACTAATGTAACTTTTACTTATTTTGAATTCTTATAGTATTTATTATCTACTGTGTAATTTATTTGGCTCCAATTATATACCCATACTTTGTTAGCATTTTTTAGTATATGCATCCTGGTGTCTTAAATATTTAGTTTCTTGGGAGCAGAAATCTAATTTATCCTTTTTTATTTTTCTCACAAGCTCTATCAAAGTCTATAAATAGCCGGTATGCACTAATGATTGACTTTGCACATAATTTATAAGTCTGAGATGCATACAAATTCATTCTTTTTTCCATTAAAGGAAATTGGTATCAGACACAGTAGCACACAACTATAGTCCTAGCAACTTGGGAGGCTGTGGCAGAATGATTGTAAGTTTGAGGCCAGCCTCAGTGATTTAGTGAGACCCTCAGCAACTTAGTGAGACCCTGCCTCAAAATAAAAAAAAAATTTAAAAGATTGAACATATAGCTCAGTGATAAAGCATCCCTGGATTCAACCTCTAGTACAAAAAAAAGAAAAGTATTTGGTGCAGAATTTGGCAAGCACATTTTCTTGAGGCTTTTTTTTTTAATCATGACTCATATCTTGCTGGTTTAATAACACTAAACAGTGATTTTAATGGCATGATGAAAGAGGGTTTAGTCAGTCCTCACTTTTCAGATTAAATTTGATTCTGCCATAAAATGCCTTCCCAACTGTATCTCAGTGACCAGAGGCATTTTCACCCTGATGTATAATTTAATCAGGGGACTTCTAGCTATATTAAAATAAGCTGTGCTGTGGAATAGCGACTACACAGCACACCAGAAATAACAGGGCTTTTTTTTTTCTTTATTCATGACAACATTTCTACACTCAAGAAAATAACAACTTTGCTGTCCTTCCTATTTCTTTCTTTGGAAAACTTACCGCCAGAGGGAAAACCAGAGCAAAAAAAAAAAAAAAATAGTACCCACGCACTGGCCAGCAGGGCAATTATGATGGAAAGGGAAACATGTACGTGTCAAACAGCACAGCCTTTGGGTTATCTGGTCTCTAAGGACTCTTCAGTCAGATGTGAAGAAGTGAAACAAATTGTATCACCCACAAGAATATTTTCATTATCAATTTCCCAGTAGACTTTTAGTCATCCTTCATCCTTATTACTTTGAATACTAACACATTTAATACACGAAGATTTAATCAATAGAAATGAATGAATAATGGGCACCTTCTGGTCATATCTGAGTCCAACAGGGTTTTAATCTCTTAAGTTATATGTAACTGCCACAGGCCAGACACATCAAATTTACCCATCCCAGAGTCTCTTTAATTTCTCTTTCTGGAGTAAACTCCTCCAGGTGTATGGCTTATACAGTTTGTGCTTTCTTCAAATTTTCTTTTAAAATCTTCTAATATAGAACTTTCAACACAGAGTGTTCAAGAGAGATGTTTCAGTCTGTTTTCTGTAGATAATGGAATTGCTGAGACTAAGAAATTTATTTAAAAAAAAAAAAACCTATTTAGCTCACAGTTCTGGAGGCTGGAAGTCTGAGATTGGGCTGCAGCACCAGAGGAGCACACCGTGCTGCATCATGACAGGATAGAATACGTGTGAGTGTGAACGGGTGTGTAAGGAAGAGAGGAAACACTGGGGGCCACCTGGCTGTGTAGCAACCCTCTCTTGTAAGAACATACTCTCACTAGAAAGGCACAAATCTATTTATGAGGGAGGTACCCCTGTGACATAATTGACTCTTATAGTCCTACTGCTTCTCAATACTGATCTGTTGGGACTTCATTTTCCAACATATGAATTCTGGGGGTAGGTAGATATTCAAACCAAAGCATGGGACAACTATGAAAAGTATAAAATTGTTAATACAAGCCCTAAATTAGTTTTCTGGAGCTACTGTAATGAAATGCCCCAAGCTGAGTGACTTAAATAGCAAAACTTTTTGTGTCCAAGTTCTGAAGGACAGAAGTTTAAGATCAAGGTGTCAGCATATTGTGTTTCCTCAAACTAGGGAAAGATGAGTCTCAGGTCTATCTCCTGCATTGGATTGTGGCAGCATAATTCCAATTTGCACAAGGATTTTCCTTTTACAAATGTGTATCTGTATCCAAACCTCCCCTTGTTATAATGCCACAGCCCCCATCTGAACTAGATCATTTACAGAGACCCTATTTCCAAATACAGTTACATTCACATGTATTGGGAATGAAGACTTCAATATATTTTAGGAGGAGAACATAATTCAAGCCATAAAAAGTTGCCTATGATCACTTTTGTAAATCTTAATACATAAGAAGAGCAACAAAAATCAACTTTACAATAAAAACAAGAAGGAAACATTGGTATTTGGAATCACAATATGGCAACATCTTCTGCTATTCAGAATAATAGTTCATATTCAGATTAGTCATATTGGTTTTTTCTCCTAAAATGTAAGCAAAATTATTCAGAATGGACAACTGATGAGTCTTAAATAATTATCAAGACTAAATTTTCCCATATGAATCATCATGAGAAGAAAGATTTTGGCATTACCAATCATTCATAAAGGTCACATCTACAGGACATCTTGTAAATTAAAATGAGGAGAGCTCAGCAAGATGGTGAAATAAGAGGTTCTAGTTTTCAAACCCCAAAGAAACACAGATTGTAGCAATGACCTACAGGCAAGAATATCTTTGTGGGAGCCTCCGAATATAGCTGTGGTTTAAATACCTCACTAGGACACAAAATCCAAGAGTGGACATATAAAAGGGGTTGGCCATACATAATACTAATCCATTATCATCCAAGAGTCTTGCCCATAAACCCACAAGAAGACTCACCCAAAGACCTCCATAATCAGTCAGGCATGGTGGCACATGCCTATAATCCCAGCAGCTTGGGAAGCTGAGGCAGGAGGATCACTCAAAACCAGAGTCAGCAAAAGTGAGGTGCTAAGCAACTCAGTGAGTCCTTGTCTCTAAATAAAATACAAAACATGGTTGGGATGTAGCTAAGTGTTCAAGTACCCATGAGTTCAATTCCCAGTCTCCCACCAAAAGACCCTCACAATCAGCTGATGAATAACCATAGCCCATAGCACCCCACATTCCCTCTATGAATTGTTATCCATGCATTCTTATACACAGACCACAGATTTCAACAGAAGGTGTGGATCTCAGTGGCCACCTTGGGAGAAGGTTAAAAACCTTGAACATCTAGGGCACTTCCTTAGGGAAAATAGATGGAAGGTTCACAGTACCCTGGCTTTGTGTGATAAAGAGAAGGAACACAACCCTAAGATCTCACCCCTTCCCCTTAGAGGGAAAAAGAAGAATAGAGTTGGTGCATCCATAGAAAAAGTCCAAGAGAACCCCAAAATCTCTAGGAGGTCTCACTGGTGAAGGTCATTTTTTCTAAAAGCCACTCAATACAATAAAGACTGACTTCTTCACATTCAAAGAGAGCAACACAAGGCTTCAAGGAATATGAAGAATCTATAAAATATAAAACTACCAGAATAATTAATAAAATTCTAGTTACTGACCCCAAAGAAATGTAGATCTACAACTGCCTGTCAAAGAATTCAGAATAATCATTTAAAGAATCCCAGGGAGCTATAAGAGAACACATAAAGCTAAAGAAAATCAGAAAAGCAATGAATGAACAAAATCAAAAGTTCAACAAAGATAAACCATACCAAAAGAACCAAACAAATTCTGGAGCTGAAGAAGACAATGTCTGAACTAACAAATTCAATAAGAATCTTCCATACAAGATTAATCAAGAAGAAGAAAGAATCATCAAAATTGAAGACAGATATTTGAAATTATCCAGTCAGACAGATCAAAAGAAAAGAATAAAAAGAGTTAAGAAAGTTTAAAGGACTTACAGGACATGATCACACAAATAAGTATACCCATTATGAGATTCCCAAAAGGAGCAAAGAAGAAAAAAGCATAAAGATTATTTGAAGAAATAATAACAGAAAACTTCCCAAATCTAGAATGGGAAATGAACATTATGCATAAAAATCCAACAACTATAAATAGGTTGAGAATTAGGTTTTTGTCAAGACACATTTTAATCAAATAATCAAAAGTCAAAGACAAAGAAAGGTTGGGCATGGTGGTGTACACCTGTAATTCCAGAAATTTGAGAGGCTGAGGCAGGAGGATTGCAAGTTTAAGGCCGTCCTTGGCAATTTAATAAGACCCTGTCTCAACTAAAAAATAAAAATGGTTGGGGATGTAGATCAGTGTAGAGCATCCCTACGTTTAATACTCAGAACTGACAAAAAAATACAAAAAAAAAAAAAACTGTAAAAGAAACAAGAGAAAAGCAACTCATCACTTACAAGGGAAGACTCATAAGACCATCAGTAAATTAAATTTCCTAGTAGAAGCCTTGCAGGGAGGAGAGAGTGAGGTGACATATTTAAACTGTAAAGAAAAAACTGCCAAAAGTACTGCACACTGCAAAACTGTCAGAAATGAAGAAAAGATAAATATTTCAGATAAACAAAAGTTAAAGGAATTCATCACTAATAGACCTATCTTACAAAAATGCCAACGGAAGTTCTTCAAGTTAAAATAAAATGACATACACCTACAACATAAAACATATACGCATATAAAACTCACTGGTAATGAGAAGTATACAGTCAAATTCAGAGTACTTTAATGCTGTGATGCAGGTGGATAAGTCACTTTTAACTCAAGAATATATGTTAAAGGACAAAAGTATTAAAATAATTATAGTTAAAATAGTTTTCTAATGGATACACAGTATAAAAAGAGGTAAGTTATGACATTAATAGCAAATGGGATAGGAGTAAAAGTATGAAGTTTTTGTGTGAAATCAAAATTATCAGTTTATATTTTTATAACCAGGTTTTATGTAAGCTTTATGATAATCAACAAGCAAAAACCTATAATAGATGCACAAAAGATAAAGAAAAGGGAATCAAAGCATTCTTATTAAAAAATAAAATAACAAAGAAGATAGCAAGAAAGGAAGAAAGGAAGTACAGAAAACAATTAGCAAAATAGCAATAATAAATCCCTGTTAATAAGTACTTTAAATATAAATAGATTACATTTTCCAATCAAAAGAACATAGCATTGCCCAATGGATGAAAACACAAATTCCATCTGTATGCTGCCTACAAGAGACACACTTCAGTATTAAGTATATGCAGCTGAAAGTGAAGGATAGAAAAGGATATCCCAGATAAGTGATAAACAAAAAGAGCAGAGGTGACTGTACTTATCAGACAAAATAGAATGTAAGTCAAAAACTATCACAAAAGACAAAAGTCATTATATACTAATAAAGAAATTAATTCCTAAAGATGATATAAAATTATAAATATATTTGTACCCAATGTGAGAGCACCCTAAATAGATGAAGCAAATATTAACAGAAGTGAAGAGAAAAATGGACAGCCACATGACATTAGTAGGAAAGTACAATATCCCATTTTTAACAATGAGTAGATCATCCAGATAGTAAACTAATAAGGAAAGATAAACTTAAAAGCTATTAGAGAAAAATGGAACTAACAGACATATACACAACATGTACCCAACAGCATCACAATATAGATTCTTCACAAGGGCACATGGAACACTTTCTTGAAGATATCATATGTTAGGACACAAAAAATGTCTAAATAAATGTAAGAAAATTGAAATCATGTCAGTAGATTAAATCAGGAACAGGAGGAAAACTAAAAAATTCAAAAATATGTAGTCATTAGGAAACATAATCCTGAACAATCAAGATGTCAATGAACAAATCAAAAAAAAAAAAATCAAATAGTATCTTAGGACCAATAAAAGTGAAAAAATAAAATTAAGTTCTAAGAGTGAAGTTTAATGTTACACATGCCCACGTTATAAAAAGAAAAATTTCAAATAATCAACTTAATTTATGTGTAAAGAAACTAGAAAGACAAACTGAGCACAATGTTAATAGAAGGAAGAAAACACATATTAAAGAACTAAATAAAACAAAGACTAGAAAGCCAGTTGAAAAAGATGAACAAAACAGGGTTTTGTTTTTTTAAAAGATAAACAAAATTGAGAAACTTTCAGCTAACCTAAAAAAAACATAAGATACAAATAAAAGTATGAGTGAAAGGGGAATCATCACAACTGACACCTCAGAAACATAGATCATAAGAGGGAATACTGAGACTACTATAAACAATTAGATACCAACAAATTGGACAAACTAGGAAAAATGGATAAATTCCTAGAGATATAAATCTACCAATATTGAATCATAAAGAAATAAAAAATATGGACTAATAACAAGAAACTGAATCAGTAATTTTTAAAAAAAAATGCCAACAAAGAAAATCACAGGCCCATATTGCTTCACTAGTGAAACATTTAAAGAATTAACATCAGACCTCAAATGCATCCAAAGAATTAAAGGGAAGACCGTCTAGCATTACCTCAATACAAAAGTCAGACAAAGACATTAAAGAAAAAGAAAATGCCAGACCAATATTCTTGATGAATATAGATATGAAAACTCTTTGGAAAAATTAAGTAGACTGAATTCAATAGCACATTAAAAGTATCATATGCAATGATCAAACGAGATTGTCCCTGGGATTAAAGGATAGTTCAATATACACAAACCAACAAACACCAACACAGCCTTAACAAAATAAAGGATAAAAATCATACATTGGGATAGATTTAGAAAAAGCATTTGGCAAAATTCAACATCCCGTCATGTCTTAGAAACTATAAAAAGTTATTATATATATAAGGAATATACATTGATGTAATAAAGATCATCTATATGAGAAGACCACAGCTGATATCACACTCAATAGAGAAAGGCTGAAAGTTTTCACTTTAAAAAGGTGAACAAAACTGACAAAATTTTTAGCTAACTTAAAAAGTAAATAAAATACAAATAAAAATGTAAGTGAAAGGGGAGACATTACAACTGATACCACAGAAATATTAAGAAACAAGAAAATAGTGCTCACACTCACATTTCCATTAAACAAAGACCTGAAAGTCCTAGATAGAGCAATTATCCAAGAAAAAGAAAAAGAAAAACAACATCCTATTGGAAAGGAAGAAATAATATTGTCTCTTCTCCTGACATTGTCATATATGAAAACACCTGAAGACCGTATGAAAAACAAAACAACAACAACAACAACAACAAAAACTGTTGGAATAAATGAGTTCAATAAAGGTACAGGATACAAAAATCAAGACACAAAAACCAATTGTGTTTCTGCACACTAACAAAAAAATATCCAAAAAAGAAATTAAGATAACAATCTTGTCTGTAACCACATCAAACCACAATACTCATAAACTTAACCGAAAGATCTATACATTGCACAGAACTTAGATGAAAGAAATTAAACATAAATAAATGAATGGTATCACATGTTTATGGATTGAAAAAAGTAATATTGTTAAATTGTCCATCCATCCATGCAAACCACAAATTTAACGTAATATTTATCAAAAATCCCAATGTCCTATCACAAAAATTGAAAAAAAATCCTAAAATTAGTATAGATCCACAAAAAATAAATCCTGAAGAATTAAAGGAATCTTGAGCAAGGACAAAACTAAAGGCATCATGTTTCCTAATTTCAAAATATATACAAGCTATAGTAATCAAGACAGTATAGTAAAGACATAAAACAGAAATATAGGCCATGTACAATAGAAATCCCAGAAATTATTCCCCTCTTTCATATTAAACTAAGTTTTGACAAGGACATTGAGAATGCACAGTGAGGAAAGAATTATCTCTTAAATAAATAGTGATGGGAAAACCAGATATACACATGCAAAATTCTGAAATTAGGCTCTGGAAAATATAATGCTAAGTGAAGCAAGCCAATCCCAAGAAACCAAAGGCTGAATATTTTCTTTGATATGAGGATGCTGACTCATAATGGCGATGGGGGGTGGGTGGTGCATGTGAGGAATGGAGGAACTTTAAATAGGGCAAAGGGGAGGGAGGGGAAGGGAGAGGGCAAGGGAGTAGGAATGATGGTGTGAGACATCATTACCCTAAGTATATGTATGAAGACACGAATGGTGTGAAATACTTGTGTACAATCAGTGACTTGAGAAATTGTGCTCTATATGTGTAATATGAAATGAATTACATTCTGCCATCATATATAACAAATTAGAATAAATAAATAATTTAGTTAAAGAAAGCAACCTATGGAATGGGAGAAATTTTTTGAATCAATAATTCATAATTAATTAAATAATTAATAAGTATTTAAAATAATAGAAAACATAGGGAAATTAGTAAGGAACTGCAATACCCCACTTTCAACATTGATACATCCAAATAGAAAATTAATAAGATAATAGTGAACTTGAGCAACACTGTAGAACAACTGGATCTCACAGATATATACAGAACATTCCATACACCTCAATAGTAAATAGCTAAATAATAATAAATAACCTGATTAGTTAAGTAAAGGGCCTAAGGAGACATTTC
This sequence comes from Callospermophilus lateralis, assembly GCF_048772815.1. Lineage (NCBI taxonomy): Eukaryota > Metazoa > Chordata > Mammalia > Rodentia > Sciuridae > Callospermophilus > Callospermophilus lateralis. The sequence continues at coordinate 79,475,330 of NC_135310.1, read as the reverse complement.
GAAAAGAAGACATGCAAATAGCCAACAGGTATGTGAAAGGGTTCTCAATATCACCAATCATCAGGAAAATGCACATCAAAACCACAATGTAAGATCATCCCATACCTCTTAGAATAGCTATTTACTAGCTATTACTTTATTTAAAAAAAGAAAAAGAAAAAAAAAGATAACAAGCAAGGATGTGGAGAAAAGGGAATCCTTGTATACAGTTGATGGGAATATAAATTAGAACAGCTATTATGGAAAACATACAGAGCTTCCAGAAAAGATTTAAAATAGAACTAATACATGATCCAACAATTCCACTGCTGGTTACATGTCTAAAGGAAACACAATTAGGGTCTTGAATAGACATCTACTCCTATGTTCATTACAGCGTTATTCACAATAGCCAACACATAGCCACCACTTGACTGTCCATCAGAGGGTGACAGAACATGATATATAAATACAATACAATATGATTCACTTTTTAAAATTTTTATTGTTGGTTGTTCAAAACATTACATAGTTCTTGATATATCATATTTCACACTTTGATTCAAGTGGGATATGAACTCCCATTTTTACCCCGTATACAGATTGCAGAATCACATCAGTTACACATCCATTGATTTGATTCACTTTTTAAAAAGAAAACAATCCTGCTATTTTTAATAACAAATAGACCAGGAGGGCATTAACTTAAATGAAATATGCTAGACACAGAAAGATAAGCACTGCATAGTTTCATTTCCATATAGAAACCAAAATCATCAAACGTAGAGAAGCAGGGAGTAGAATGGTGGTTTTCAGGGGATAGGGGAGAAGGAAATGTGGAAGTGACAGTTAAAGGGTATAAAGTTTCAGTTATACAAGATAAATCAGTTATGGAGATCTAATATACATCATATTGCCAATCACTAACAATATTATATTGCATTCTTAAAATTCCTAAGATAGTAGGTAAGATGTTGCATTCTTTCCAAAATGTAACAACAACAACAATTAAGAGAACATGAGGAAATTTGGGGAGGAGATGGATATGCTAATGACTCTGATAGAGATTATGGTTTCTTGGATGTATACTTATCCACAAACTCACCAAGATGTATACATCAAATATGGGTAGTAATCAAACTGTCAATTATACAGCAATAAAAAGAAATTAAGGTAAACAGAAAATATGCAGCCTCTATACAATTAAATTATTGGCATGTTGTTTTTTAGAACAGAGAGGACAAAGCTCTTAAAGTCAATAGGATGCATACCGAGAAAATATTTCAAAAAACTGGCTTTTAAGAATGTTTTCTAAGAAGCGGTTTTAATGTTCAAACTTATACAAGCTTGCTCCTTTCGAAATATGCAGGTAAAATAATTTATTTTCTTATTCATATGGATATTCTCCAGGACATTATATTCAATTCTCACACTGTGTTGTGTTTCATGCAGTTTCCCAGACTCAGTTAAGGCCTCTACAGAATTGACTGAGGTTAATAACTGATAAGATTAGTGTCCTTAAAGAGACAATAAAAGCCCTCTTTCTTCCTTTTGACAAGCTCAAAAAGAAGAAATTATAGGAGCACACAGTAAGATGGTGGCCAGCTAAGAGGAGAGGCCTCAGAATGTAATATATCTTATCAACAGCTCAATCATGGACTTCTAGCCTTCAGAACTGTGAGAAATAATTTTCTGTTCTTTAAGCTATCCAGGTTGTGGTATTTTGATATGGCAGCCCTAGCCAACAGCCGACAAGACCATTCATAATTACTGTCTTCATAATTTCTTATAACAATTATCCTTCCTGGATCACTAAAAAGAGGACTTCATCAGCCCACTAGTTCTAATCTTAAATGTTGATCCTATAAATGTATTTTTTGATAAAACACTATCAGTAAGAAAAAATATACACACTACAAAAAGATCAAATAACAGAGTCGTTTTAGCAAGTAACACCTGCCATGTAATTCAACTTTTCCAGCCATTTATGAGAAAGCAGACTTAATGGGGGAACAGAAGCAACTGAAATAGTGAAACTGTAAGAAGCAGAGAGTAGAATGGTGGTAGGAAGAATTAGATCAGGACTTACACTGGGCACTGTACAGAATCTTGTCTGAATCAAAACAGGCAAATCTTCTTCAAGTTCAAATTTTTTTTAAAAAAAATGTTAATTTATGATTGCACAACTAGACCCAAGTACATGGTCAATCCAGTTGGGGGAAAATAGGCATCTGACCCCTTTGGCATCATTGGGTAACTCTGGTCTAATGGGGCGATGAGTATTTTTCTAATGTTATTATTTCTCTTGGTCAAAAATATCCCCCTCTTGGTCAAAAATATCCCAGTTTGGGCTCATGATATTTAATAATAATTCTAAAAGGCTCTGTCAAAAGAGAATCTCTTCTGCTGGTCATCAAGCATACTGTTTGTCCATTTTTTGTTACTCAATGCCAAATCAATTCTGGTTCAAGACCAAAGCTAATATTAGAAGAAAAAAAAAAGGTTTTCAAGTGTTTGTTTGTTTTAAAAGAACAAAATCTACTCTAGGGAATAGTGGAAAGTGTAATCCTTCTTCCCACAGGGGTGTGGTAGGGGGTGTTATTGAGGCCAGACTTGAGCAAAAAGACAAGCAAAGACTTTTTTCCCATTTTCAGACTAGTCATCTATGACTTAAAAATAAAAAGTTAAAAAAAAAAATTAGTCTTGGAGAATCTGTCCCCCTTGCCAATATCTTTGAGAGTTCACTTTCTGTTCAAAATGTGAAAGGGACATAATTATTTCCATGTCTGACTAATATACGCTTGTTTGTGAAGGGCCATAATCCCGTAACCCATCTGGATCGTGGTCCTGGTGTGTATTGAAAGTCAAAAAATGAAGGCTGTTTTCATCCTGGCTCTTCCAATGACTGAGTCACCATGTCCTTGGGCAAGTTATTTCCTCTGTGTGTACCCAATTTTAAAAACAGAGAGATAATAGTGTTCCTGGCCTCCTTACCTTACTGGGATGTTGTCAGCGTTAGCAAGTAATAGACCATATTTTTAGAGTAGAAAGGAAGAAAAATTGCTTAAATTTTAAAATATTAAAATATTATTTTTCCCTCTCCTAGATCTATTTTGTACGTCTTAAAATTCCTAAATGGATCATAGTGGATAGAAAGGTCCTTAGAGTACTCACAAAGCAAAATTATAGCTGACTTTATGGTACAAATCTTTGGAGTCTTTCCAGTTTCTTATTAAAAAAAAAAAAAAAAAGACAAAGACGAATGATATTGACTTATTTGGCATGGGGGCTTTGTACAGAAAGCAAGTTACCCAACAAGAAGTCATAAGGTAAACTATTCAGAAAAAAAAAAAAAAAATGTTCCCATTGTAGTAAAAACAACACTGAACTGAGAGAAACTAATCTAGGTTCAAGATCTTGATTACTATCTTAAGTCAATTTACTCAACCTCTCTAAATCTCAATTTATCAATCAGAAAAAAAATGGGAGCCTATAATAATCGAGTCAAGTGTACTAAATTGAAACAAGAGTCCAATGAGATAACAGATGTAAGTATTAAAATTATAAAACACAGAGCAAATACTATGCGGTGTTGCCACCACTGAGCCAACCAGTCCATTTCTCTGGTCACCATAGCATCACATCATTTGCTTCAAGGGCAGCAGTTACAACAATTTTCTTGGACATGAAAACAGTGCCTAGTATGTTCCACATAATTAGAGCTCCCACCCAGACATTTTTCACTTTGACAGGGGGGGAAAAAAAGGAAGGGAAGGGCTGTGTTCCATGTTTAGGCCATCCTCTGATTCAGATGTGAAATGAAAGCTTTAAAACCGAGTTGATGGGTTTGTACAGACCTGGGAAATGAACCGCCTTCTTCCAAAGAGCATATAGTTCTGCCTTCTTCAGGGCCTGACGGCAGAGAAACAGTCAATATTCCATACAGTGAGATCTGGAGCATTGCCAGTCTATTCAAAGATTGAGGGAAATGTTTGTGGAAGAAGGCTTTCAACTTTTTTAAACACAGGATGACAAGAAAGCACTTTTTCTAGATGACATCTAAGGTCTCCTCTGACCCTGAAGCTCAGTCTATGAATCAGCAAACCATAAAAATAATTAAGGAAACACATATAGTCTTCTTGACTCCTTTGTCCCCTGACCAAACCCAACCATCCTGAGTCAGTTCAGATAATAACCTATATTTTTAACTTACCAGAGTTTGTCAGCATTCCTGAGCCACTCCAGGTCACCCTTATAATTCTTTGTTTTTTTAAGGTTACTTCTCCCTATTGTGCCCTTAAGGATCTCTTTTCTTATGTCATTGTCTGTTATTCTTTCTAGATCTGCTCAAACAGTCAGGTTTTAAAGTCTTTGGTGCAGAAATCCCATTTCTGGGTTTTCACGGTAACCTTTTTTCTGGGTAATCTTAATTCCCAGATGATGTCCACACTTGTTAATGAGTCCTTCATTCCCAATCAGCTATTCATGTGTTTTTGACTTTGTTTTACTTATTCTAAAAAGTTGTTTCCCATGACTGGCAGCCACAGTATTTCCTTCAGATACTTTGCACAGCTTTCCCCTTCCTTCTTACTCCATTTTTGGTTTCCAGAAACCTAAAACCATGTTCATGAATGCTCAATGGGAAGTAAGAATGGGGTTGCTTGCTTTCTTTGTTTTAGAACAGCTAAAAAAGTAATCTGTGTAGGAAAACGTTTTGCAATAACCATGATGAAAAACAAGTATTGAAAATGTACCTGAGAGGAGAGGAAGGGGGGAAAAAAAAAGAGAGACTCATTTCTCAATCCTAAATATCAATGACAAATGTGCATTATTTTAAATGTGGGATATTACAAGGACAAACAGGACAGAGGACTTTTAGAAATGTGAATTTTTCTTCTAGATTTTGCTCTACCAGTTTCTACCCTTGCTTTATATTCTTCAGAGTAGAAAAGATCACTTGGTTAAAAAAAAAAAATCAGTAGGGGGTGGAAGGGTGGAAGAATCTTGAATCTGGACTGGTTTTATGACCCACTTTGCCTAACAGAATGTAATAGAAGTGATGACATGCCATTCAGGAGGCCTTTAACATTGTACCTCTCTCTCCTGGAACCCAGCTACAGGCATGTGAATAAGCCTGGATGAGCCTGCTGAGTGAGAATAAAACATACCCCAGCCTTCCACACCACCCAAGCTGACAGCCAGCCATGTGAGTGAAACCAATCTAGACCAGCCTGCTTCTGACCAACCTTACAGCAAATATAAGATTCATCAACAGACTTAGCATAATCAGAGCTCAGTTAAACAGGTCCCAGAAGTACGTAGCCAGCCCACAGACACATAAGCAATAGTAAATGCAGCAAAAGATAACGATTCAGTCATTCAACCAATTGTTTGGCCAGGTCTGAGATAGAAGATAGCCAGGAGCCTGAGCCAGTAGCTTTCAGAGTTCATAATCTATCAGGGCTATTTGGAATCAAGAGTGAGTTGTTCCAAAAACAGATTCAAGCCTTCAGAGATCATTTTTAATAATAATAATCATAGAAGCTAACATATGAAAATTCTTAGTACAAAGTTACCATCTCCTCTAACTTCCATAAACAGGAGGTATTATTAACCTGGTTTTATAGATGAGAAGGTGAAGGTAACAGAAGTTAGGCAGGTACCAAGAGCTGATGTGAAAGCCTTGGTTTAGTCTAATACTAGGTTATGAACATTGCAAAATTGCATCTCACTGGAGATACAGTGGTCTTATCATTTAAAGGGGGCAACCAAGGACCAAGATTGGAGACAACTTCCCTGTCCATCATGGAAGTGGTATTTAGTATCACTATCTGGGTTTGTTCCATGGAAAGGAAGCAAGGGGGCAGCTGGAGACAAGGCAGCTGCGTAGCACATGTCAGATGTTAGTGCAGTGATAAACAAGGCCAGAAAATCTTGCTTGTCTCCTGAGAACATTTGTTTCCATGTTGAAATAGTGCAAAATTGGGCAAAGGTCAGTCATAACCTGAGAGGGGGAGCTCCAAGTTACAGAGGCTTAGCAGACCCCTCTTTACTCTCTGCTGTGTCTGACTCATCCATCCCAGAGGAGTTAAGCCCTTGCTTGTTAATAGCTCTCCCTATCTATTTGAAAGGCAGCGGGAGAGGAGGACAAACTGGACAGGATATGCATGTGGTGGACTGAGGGCCACAAGTTTTTAGATTTGATTTCTCATTTCTCAATCTCTCCTGTGAATATGGCAAAATATTTTTACCTATTCCATGTATAGATAAAGTACCCAATCCTTATGAAAATTACTCTAGTGAGAGCTTTGAAATATCTGTTTTGGAGAATCGAGTTATAAATTAACACCTGTGTCTAGAATTAACAATGATAACTAGTTTCTTTCTCATGGCAACTCTATGAGGTAGGTATTAGTATGCTAATTTCACAGATGAAGAAATTAGAATTTTGAAAGAGGGTAAGCAACTTTCCAAAATCCCAGAGCTGGACCCCTATTAGACCAGGGTTTGCAACCACCAGAACCTACTGTCCATGATGAATTTTTTTTCACTACTGTCCATGATGAATTTTTTTTTTTAATGCCAGTAATTTTCTGTATCTTAGGGTTAGGAATGAGACTCAAGTCAAACCCTTGTCTATCTTCTTTTTATCTTCTACTCAAAACACTACTTAGCAGTGGCACTGAAGATAGAATTCCAAAGTTGCCAGCATCCTCAGATTAAGTCCTGAGTATCTTGAAAATTGGTTACCTTCCAATATTATCACATGTCAAGATTCCTTACAGGCAATTTTAACTCCTATTAAACAACAGAAAAACCATCAGACTTTCTTTTTGATGTTGCTATAGTTTGGATATTAAATGTCTCCAAAGGGTCATGTGTTAAAGGCTTGGTCCTAGAATGGTGCTACTGGGAGGCAGTGGAAACTTTTAGGAAGTGGGGCCTAGTGGGAGGTCTTAGGTCATTGGGATCATGCCTTTAAAGAGGAGAGCGGGGTCCCAGCCCCTTCCTCTCCTCTCTTTCACTTCCTGGCCATGAAGTAAGCAGTTTTGCTCCACCATGATGCTCCGCCTTGTCACAGGCTAATCAATTATGGACTTAAACCTCTAAAACCATGAGGCAAAGTAAGCCTTTCCTCTTTATAAGCTGATTATCTCATGATTTGTTATGGTGATAGAAAGCTGATCATGAATGTTTATATTGTTTTTTTTTAAATTTTAAATAAAGACTCAAAATACTCCTGTTGCATGAATCAACATTGCTATTGCTTCTCTGAATCATATTGGAGGTCTGGGATATGTTTTCATCTATTTATCCTGCTCTTTTGGGACACACAGGAAAAAGAAACCCTTCTTCCATGAGTAAGATTGGGTGCCTTTGACCAATGCATGCAACTGGGGGACCACCCAAGAGACTGAGTATGCTCTTTTGATTATTTTTTTGCACTCAATTCTGTTTGGTGAGATTTCATGTGTTGGATGCCTATATGACAAGAGGGAAAATATAAATGCCAGATCTCTAGAAATCAATGAAATTTATACCCATAATGATAGAAAATATTTTTATCAGTATAAATTTCATTAATAACATTTCTACTATCTCAAAGAATGCAGATTTTTTTTCTTAGCACATCCCTAGTTGCTGTTGTTGATGTATATACTTCCATAACTTCTGATACTTTTTAGTTCTTAAAACTTTTTATTTGCATCTATGATTTGTCCTTCTCATTCAGCTTCATTAACTTTTTCTCCTGTTTAAATACTTTAAATTTTAGTGTTCTGTGGTGTCATCCTTTCATCTCCATCTTTTATTGTACTACAAGTCCTCTCATGAGTCTCCCATGGCTTTCACCAAATCTGAAAGTTGATTATACATTAGTCTGTATCCCCAACCCTGATCTTTCTCCTGAGTTCCAGAACTATTGTCACCAATTTCCTAACACACCATATTTTCTTAAGGGACTTCCAATTAATCTCTTTGTTGAATGTTTCTCCTCCCACATTCCTTATTTCTGTTCATTCTGTTCATTCACTTTATCAACAAGCCACCATATCCTATCTATTCTACCTTAGAACTATTCCCGAATTGCAGCTCCCTCTTTGATAACTTCATCTGTTGCAACTAAAATATAACTAAAATCCTGTTTCTTTCCTCTTTAGTCCATCTTCCACAGTACTCTCATAATTATGCTCCTAAAATAAATGAATGAATACACAAGTGTCTCTGATCATACCAATCCTCTTCCCTATAATTGTTTCCGGCACTTGTTGCCTTCAGAAAAAATAACAGTCTAAAATCATTATGTAACAAAAACTTCCCCACTGTCTGTCTTAATATCACTCTCTCCCCACAGCCTCTCTCCTGCCAAAACCCACTTTTAGACTACTCCCCCCAGCCTGACTATCTCCCCCCACACACACACATGCTCTCTGTTCCAGTCACCATGAACTTTTTACTTCATCTTTTCCTTAAACATAATGATTGTGTCTCTGTTATGCTGTTCTGTTTTCCTGGATGTCTGTCCCTTTTTCAATCTGGCAAGCTCATATTTTTCCTTCAAAATCCAATCCAAATGTTATCTCTTTGAGGAGATATTCTCTGACTCATCCAAACAGTTATAAATTTCTTTCTATGCATTGGGGAATGGTCAAAAATATTATTGCACATTAGTCAACCAACATACTAAACACTGCTGGGTGATAGGTATACCATGGTTTGGAAGATAGAAAAGTCCCTACTTTATGGAATGCATAGAAGCCAGTAAAGAAGAAAGGAGCTATACACATATTTCAAGTTCACTGAGGATTGTCAAAGAAAATCTATGTTTTAAGAGACTGGTAGCCTAGCAAATATTGTTCAATAGAACTTTCCGCATCTGTGAAACATTCTTCATCTGTGCAGCTCACTATGGTAGCCACTAGCCACATGTGACTATCAAATACTTGAAATGTAGATATTAAACTGAGGAATTAAATTTTCATAGTATTTAATGTTAATTCATTTAAATAGCCAATTGGTAGCATCTATATAGAACTATGCAGTTCTAAATATTAGTATTCTTTGAGAGAGTGAGATGTACTCTTGCATTTGAAAGATGAATAAATATGAAAGCAGGTGAGGAAGTATAGAGAATATGATAATGTAGTGCTGTAAAGGTCCAGATTCAGAAGTGCACTTTTCTCTGTAATCCTATGCCTTCCTCAACCCTTATGAATTTAACAATGTCTAGGAAATAATAAGTGCTTAATACATAATCATTGCTATTATTAAATAATTAATTTTTCTGGTTTATAACTTTTATTGAGTCATTTTTACATGTGTATACCCTCAACTCCTATTAATTTTACAAAAATGGGAGCTGTCTCAAATTCTTTTCCATTCTCACATAGTATCTCAAAAAAGAGTGCTGTGCAGGCAGATTCACTCTCTACGTGAAGCACTCAACATTTTAAGGAAATTACAAACAGGTGAAGACATAAGCAGTCAAGTGATCATTCCAGCACACTGTGGTTCTGAGTCTTCCAGCACCCGAGGTTACACCATAGAGTTAATCTGATTTATTCTGAGATCCCCAAGATCAAAGTCTGATACCTCACAGCCCCCTTAGTCCTGGATTGATCAAGTCACTCTCTAGGGGGATTTCACCTCATCCCATCCAAACCCAGCAGCAAATTTCCTTCCATGGGATGTTAGTACTACAATTTTACCTTGTTTCAATGTACTCTTAATATGTCACAAGGGAAAGATATGAGTAAAGTAAGTGCTATTTTTTTTCTTTTTTTTAAATTAGTGCATTATAGTTATGCATAATATTGGGTTAATTTTTATATAATTATACAAGTGTGAAATATAATTTGCTCTAATTTAGTCCCCAGTACTTAACCTTTCCCTCCTCCCCTTCCTCACCCTCTTCCCTTTCCTTTACTGATATTTCTTCTATTTATTTATAGTTTTTAATTAGTTCATTATATATGTGTATATAAAATATATATATATATGGTGAAATTCACTATGGCATATTCATATATGTACATAGGAAAGTTTGGTCAGACTCAATCTACTGCTCCTCCCTTTTCTCATCTTTCTTCTCTCTCCCTCAATTCCCTTCCTCTACTTCACTGACCTCTCTTCTATTTTCATGGTATATCCCCCTCCCCACCCATCCTTTCCCCCCCTTATTTTGGTCTAGCTTTTGCATATGAGATAAAACATTTTACCCTTGAATTTCTGGATCTGGATTGTTGCTCTTAGGATGATGTTCTCCAATTCCATCCATTTACCAATAGATGATATAATTTCATTTTCCTTTATAGCTGAGTAAAACTCCACATTTTTTTATCCATTCATCCATTAACAAGCACCTAGGCTGATTCTATAGCTTGGCTATTGTGAATTGTACTGCTATAAATATTTATGTGGCTATATCCATATAGTATGCTGACTTTAGACCTTTTGGATATAGACCAAGGAGTGGGATAGCTGAGTCATATGGTGGTTCCATTCCTAATTTTTAGAAGAATCTCCATAGTGATTTCTAGAGTAGTTGTATTAGTGTACAATCCCACCAACAATATATGAGTATACCCTTTTCCCCACATCCTCACCAACATTTATTATTGTGTTCTTGATAATTGCTATTCTGACTTGGGTGAGATGAATCTCAGTGCAGTTTTGATCTCATTTCCCTGATTGCTAGAGATGTTGAACATTTTTTATAAATTTGTTGACCATTTGTTTTTCTCTTTTTTTGTGTGTGGGGGGGGGTACAGGGGATTGAACCCCAGGGTGTTCAACCACTGAGCCACATACCCAGCCCTTTTTTATATTTTATTTAGAGATGAGATCTTGCTGAGTTGCTCAGGGACTCACTAAGTTTCTGGGGCTGGATCTGAACTCACAATCCTCCTACCTCAGTCTCCAGAGCCACTAGGATTACAGGTGTGTGCCACCACACCCAGCTGTATTTCTTCTTTTCAGAAGTGTCTCTTTAGTTCTTTTGCCCATTTATTAATTGGATTTATTATTTGGAGTATTAATTGGAGTTATTATTTGGATTATTAATTGGATTCTTTGATTTTTGGTGTTAAGTTTTTTGAGTTCTTTATATATTCTGGATATTAATGTTCTATCTGAGAAGAAGGTAGCAAAGATCTTCTCCAATTCTATAGGCTCTTTTCACATTCTTAATGGTTTCCTTTGCTGTACAGAAGCTTTTTAATTTGATGTCATCTCACTTATTAATTCTTGGTTTTATTTGTTGCACTTTAGGCATCTTGTTAAGTAAGTTAAGGGCTGTGTCAATATGGTGAAGTTTTGAACCTGTTTTCTTCTAGCAGTTATGGAGTTCCTGGTCTAATTTCTAGTTCTTTAATCTTTTTTGAGTTGGCTTAAGTACAGGGTAACAGAGATCAAATTTTATTCTTCCATGTATGGATATCCAGTTTTCCCAGCACATTCCTTAAAAAGACTATCTTTTCTCCAACATATTTTTTTTTAAGTATAAATCATTCTCTCTGTGGATTTGCCTCTGTGTCTTCTACTCAATTGGTCTTTATGTCTGTTTTGGTGCCAATAGCATGATGTTTGGGTTACTATAGCCCTGTAGTATAATTTGAGGTACAAAATTGTGATGTCTTCACTCTCACTGGTCTGGGACCCTTATTCTTCAAAAGGATTTTAGAACTGTTTTTTTCAAATTCTGTGAAGAAAGTCATCAGCATTTTTATGGGGGTTGCATTGATTTTTTTTAACCACTGAGCTACATTCCCAGCCCCTTTTATTTTTTTGAGACAGAGTCTCACTAAATTGCTTAGGGCTTTGCTAAATTGCCAAAGGTGATTTTGAAAACGAATTCACCTGTCTTAGCCTCCCAAGTCACTGGATTTACAGGCATTCAGCACTGCCCCCAGCTTGCATTGAATGTTTATAAATTCTCATTCTTTTTCTTCCAGATCTTTAAAGAAAAATTAATGCCAATTGTCCTTAAATTTTTTTTAATTGGTTATTCAAAACATTACAAAGGTTGCAGAATCACATCGGTTACACATCCACATTTTTACATAATGCCATATTAGTAACTGTTGTTTTCTGCTACCTTTCCTATCCTCTACTATCCCCCCTCCTCTCCCCTCCCGCTCCCATCTTCTCTCTCTACCCCATCTACTGTAATTCATTTCTCTCCTTATTTTTTCCCATTCCCCTCACAACCTCTTATATGTAATCTTGCATAACAATGTAATTTTGTATAACAATTGTCCTTAAATTATCCCATGAAGTAGAAAAGGAAGATACACTGTCATATTTATTCTATGAAGTCAGCATCACTCTGATAACCAAAGGAAAGCAAACTTCAGGCCAATATCCCTGATGAACGTAGATTAAAAAAAAAGAAGAAGAAAGAAAAGAAAAGAAAAGAAAAAATCTTGCTGGGCGCAGTGGCACATGCCTGTAATCCCAGAGGTGGAAAGGCTGAGGCAGGAGGATCGTGAGTTCAAAGCAATCCTCAACAAAACGAGATGCTAAGCAACTCAGTGAGACCATGTCTCTAAATAAAATACAAAACAGGGCTGGGGATGTGGCTCAGTGATCGAGTACTCCTGATTTCAATCCTCGGTACCAAACAAACAAACAAACAAAAAAGTTCTTAATAAAATATTGTCAAAGTACATTCAAAAACACATGAAGAAGATAGTGCACCTTGATCAAGTGAATTTCATCCCAGGGATTCAAGGTTGGTTCAACATACATAAAATGTAATTCACCACAACAAGAGTTAACAACAATAATCATGTGATTATCTCAATAGATACAGAAAGTGCATTTGAAAAATCCAGCATAGTTTATGCTTAAAACATTAGAGAAACTAAGGAGAGAAGGAACTTACCTCAATAATGTAAAGGCTATACTAAACAGAAAAATTGAGAGCATTTTCTCCATAACCAGAAACAAGACAAGGATGCCCATTCCTACCATCCTTATTCAACATAATCCTTGAAACTCTAGCGAAACCAATTGGTTAAGAGAAGGACATTAAAGCATGAATATAGGAAAAGTAGTCAAATTATCCCTGTTTGCTGATGACAAGATACTAAATTTAAAAGACCCAAAAAAAAAAAAAAAACTCCATCAGAAAATTTCTACAGCTGATAAACTTAGCAAAGTATCAGGATACAAGACCAACATACCTAAATCAATTACTTTCCTATACTCCAATAATGAATCTGCTGAAAAAGAAATTAGGAAGACTATCCCATTCACAATAGCCTCAAAAAAAGTAAAATAAAATACTTATGGAATAAATCTAATCAAAGGAGTAAAAGATCTCTACAATTAAAACTATAAAACACTGAAGAAAGAAATTGAAGAAGATCTTAGAAGATGGAAAGAAAATAAACCCCATGTTCTTAGATAGGCAGAATCAATATTGTCAAAATGGTGATATTACCAAAAGGAATCTATAAATTCAAGAAAATGCTATTTTTAAATGTATGCTTATTAATATGTAACAGGTTTTCAATAAAGATGACAAGAAGCTATTTTTAACATAGCATGGTAAATCCTTGAGAGTGTCTGGCAGGACCCATAGTGGTCGTAGCCTGGAAAATCAAGCAATTGATTCTGCAATCTTACCTCCAAAACTAAAGATAGGCTTAAGTTTATTTTTAAACACTGACAGCCATCTAAATATCTGTATAAAGTATGAGAAACAGGTTATATAGGAAGAAATTAGATGCACAGAACTTAGAAAGAAAAATTTTAGTGAATGGAAGGTTCACAAAAGAAAGAAGTCATTTTGACTAAGAACAGAGCACATTCTTTCTCACTGCCAAGTCTGATTCTGCCAATTTATGGTCCAGAGAGCCTTCTCACCAAATCATATCCAATGTTCAAGGCCTAGTTTAAGTTCCACCACACCCACATATCTATGATGACCTGTTACTACAGAAAGTGCCAACCTTCAAATTGAAGAAAGTACTTTTAGATTTATCTTTAATTTGCAAGTTGGTACTTAACTATGGTCTTATGTCATTCATAAGAATTCATGTGCTTGGGCTTTATTTCCCCAACCAGGATATAAGTTTTACAGAGTTAAACAGTTTTTACATAATTTTGAACCCCCAATGTCCCAGCATGGAGCAGGGCACTTCTTAAAGCTCTTGATAAATATCTTCTGATTTATTCAATAACACATCTAAGGACAGATCATTGCCAAGAAGTTAGATGAAGAAAAATGTTTTACTCAGCTTTTCATCACTGTGACCAAAAGACCTGACAAGAACAACTTGGAGGTGGAAAATTTGCATTGGGGAATCACAGTTTCAGAGGTTCAGTCCATGGTTAGGCCATTCCACAGTTCTGGGCCTGAGGTAAAGCAGAACATAATGACAGAGGGCATGGTGGAAGAAAGCTTTTTGGTTAATAAAAGCCAGGAAGAAGAGCGCAAGCACAAGCGAGAAGAGATATCAGTGCCAGAGACAAAATAAACCCCAAAGGCATGTTCCCAGTGACCTAGTTTATCTAGTCACACCCTACCTGTCTACAGTTACATCCAATTAACCCATTCAAGTGGATTAATCCACTGATTAAGTTACAAATCTCATAATCTAATCATCTCACCTTTGAAGATTTTTGCATTGTCTCATACATGAGCTTTGTGGGGACATCTCATATCCAAACCATAATAAGGAGCAAGGTAAATACCAGACCAAGATGCAGGGGTTGTACCATAATTAAGGCAGCTAAGATTCCCTGAGATGACTCATACTACAGGACACCAACACTAATGAGCAGTAATGAAGAAAATATCTTGAATACTTGAACTCTAATGTCCCTCTTATTAGCTGACATATGAGTTACATTTTCCTCTGACAGTGAGTAACAGACAAGTTTTAGAAAAGAAACAACTATTCGAAATGTTAGGAAAAAGTCCACATAAAAGCGTTTTCTTCACCTGACCTATAGTCCCAGAATGTTAGAACTGGAAAGAGCCTCAAATATCATCTGATACCAGTTCCAGGCCCAATAATATGAAATGATTTATTCAAAGCAATGTAGCTAGCTAGTGGCAGAGCTGAATCTAGAAACTAGGCTCTCTGGTTTCTAAGTCCCATGATCTTTCTATATCAATTTCATGAGAAGTAACAGAATTCTGGCTTGGTTGATGGAAACTGATTTTCTTCTTTAACCAACTTGGACCTCAATCACTGAAATTGTTCTGCCATGAAAGTTGGATTTTAGTTACCTCACCCATGTGTCCCATTATCCCTGCCCTGAAAAGTTACAAGATGAGACCAACAATATGCCTTCTCCATTTCTTCCCTAGACTTCTACCAAGCTGTCTTTATTTACAGTAAACCTTCCTTCCTTTTCCTCCATTTTTCTGTTTACTTCTTTAGGGCATTGATCGATCAACTTCCTCTTTCTGCTATACAACCAACTTCTCCCTTTTTGTCAGTTTCTCTGAAACACATAAAAATATGCATATCTTTTCATATATATTCAAGAAACTCTTGACTCTCCATTATCCCTGTAGGTTCCACTCTCCCTATCCCCTTCACAATCAGACTTCTTTCAGTGAAATTATTCTTGATCATTCTACTTCTTTGATTCTCATTTTCCCCATGGCACACTTTTAACTCAAGATGCTCACTTTATGTCCTGAAGCTGCCTAGAAAAGTTCACTTATAACATCTTGACACACATTGGTCTTTTTGTTGGGTTTTTTTGTTGTTGTTGTTTGTTTGTTTGTTTGTTCTTATTTGGTTTGGTTTGGTTTGGTACTGAGGATTGAACCCAAAGGCACTTTATTACTTAGCTACATCCCCAGCCCTTTATTGATTGATTAATTGGTTGATTGATTGATTGATTAATTGATGCAGGGTCTTGCTAAGTTGCTTAGAGCCCCATTATGTTGCTAAAACTGACTTGAAATATGTGATCCTCATGCCTCAGCCTCCCAAGTTGCTGAGATTACAGGCACACACCACTGTGTATTTTAGAATATTTTTTATTGTGGTAGAATATACATCATACAATTTACCATTTTAATCACTTGAAGTATATAGTGCTGAAGCATTAGTTACTTTCACAATGTCTTGCAAGCATGACCACTCTGAATTTCCAGCATTTTTCATAATTCCAAACAAATAGTTCATATCCATTGTATAACTCCCCAGTCTCTTCCTCTCTCAGCCCACAGTAACTTCTATTGTTCTTTCTGTCTTTATAAATTTGACTAATCTAAGTATCTCATACAAATGGACTCATATATTTCTCATTTTATATCCAGCTTATTTCACTTAGCATAATGTTTGTACTGTGCACCCATGGTGTCACACATATCAAGATGTCTTTTTTTATATACATAGTGTGTATTTGACCCTTTTTGTTTGATCATTCATTGGTTGATAGACATTTGGGTTTTTTCTGCCTTTTGGTTATTATTATTAATGGTGCTATGAACATTGGTATGAAAGTATTTGGTTTATTAGTTCCCTGTTTTCAATTCTTTTGATTATATACCTATATGTAGAGTCATTGATTGCTGGATTATATGGTGATTCTATGTTTAACTCTTTAGAATCCATCAAACTATTTTTCTTAGTAGCTACATCATTTTACATTCTGACCAGCAAAGTTCAAGAAATTTCTAATTTCTTCATAGATCCTCACCAATATTTACTACACTCTGTATTTTAGGTAACAGCCCTTCAAAGGGAATAAAGTACTATTTCACTGTGGCTCTGATGTGCGTTTCATTAATGACTAGTGATGTTCAGTATTGTTCATGTGTTTATTGATTATTTGTACTATATTATTTGAAGAAATGTCTATTCTAGCTCTTTACATTTTTTAATTGGGTTGTTTAGTTTGTTGCTACTGCTGATGACAATTGTCATTCTTAGTCCTTATCTTTCTTAATCACTCTGAAGAATTTCCTGGCTGTGACCTGAATGATCTTTCCATTTGGTTACTTGACTCCACTCTCCTATTTTTTCTCTCTATTCTAATGTTTACTTACTAGTATTCTAACTAGCTCTTGTATATTTTATATCTACCTACTCTAACATTTATTTAGTACTTTATATGTGCCAGACACTAAGCTAAGTATTTTGCATGAGTTCTTTTCATTAATGCTTAAAATCACACATTAGATAGGGGAATTATTATAAATGCCATTCTATAGATAAGAAAACTGAGGCTCAAGGAAATAAGGCTCAAGTTGATTAAAATATCTAAGGATAGAACTAGCATTTAAACACATGATACTGATTCTAGAGTTTATGTTCTTAAGATTATCCTAATGAGTAGGATGGTGTTAACCACTAAATTAAGCTAATACAATCCCGTATCAATAAGTTATATAATTGAATTGTATGGTTGCAAGTAATGAAAACTGGCTTTGATAACTTAAGATGAAAAGAAATTTGTGGTAAGGATATGAGATAATTTGAATAACTGAAGGGAAATTGGAAGAATTAGGCTTAAAAAGAGAGACCTGGATGAATTGCAACATTAAGATTTTAGGAACCAAGAGCAGCCTCATCAGTGCCCAACTACTTGAGTGAATTGGCTAAAAATTATTTCAACTCTCTGGTCAAACTAAACTTCCAGAAGTGATCATTCTATTGGTCTGCCTGTGACACTTGCCAATACCATGGATAGAGAAGACACTCTACCCATGGGTTCTTATGGGTAGAGAATAACACATTAATTGACAATCCAAGGTACTTGTATAAAAAAAGGGAAAAGTTCATACCTCAAGAGCAAAAGAAGAAACAGTAACTTAGCAAGCCCTAAGCAACCCAGCAAGAGAGACTGTCTCTAAATAAAATATAAAAATGGTTGGGGATGTGGCTTAGCTGTTAAGCACCCCTTAGTTCAATCCCAGTACAAAAAATTAAAAACCTAGAAATTCCTCCATTTTAAATCCAAAATTTACTCCTTATTCAGAAAGTGACAGATCTTTTGTTAGGCAACATGACTAGATTTGGGGCTCAGAAGCTGTAGTCCACAAAATAATAGGTAATTGAGAGTGAATGCAACTTCAAAGGGCTGAAGGTGTCAGAACAATTGACCAGAAATTAAGTGTAGAATTAAAATTGTTGTTATGGAACAGGAAATACACCTCCTTGACTGAAACTATTAAGAAGCAGCTATGAAGGCTATAAAGGGAAGTGAGAAGCAAGTATCTCATACGGTTTAACAGCCAATGGTAACTATAGGCAATAATAACATACTGCATTTTTAAAAGTCTCTGAGAGTAATTTAAGTGTCCTCAACACACACACACACACACACACAAATGTTAAATATGTGAGGTAATGGTTCTGTTAATTAGTTAGATTTAGCTATTCCACAATATATGCACATTTTAAAATGCAATGTTGTACATGATAAATACATATAATTTTTATTTGTCAAGTAAAATAAATATTTAAAAGGAAATAATGACTAATGTTATGAATTTTCAGTAGATTATTATTTTATTTATGAAATAGCTGATTCCCTAGGTTGTAATTATATAGAAATTAGGTTTTGAAACTGCTGATTTAGATTTTTTATCAGAAGAACAATGTTTGAGCAAAGTGGAAGCCAAATGATATGCCAAATGATATAAATTTTTAATGGGAGAATCTGGCAGATATTACATATTTTACATATCCCAAGGAGGACTTGAGCTTTTCTGGTTGAAATTTTCAATATAATAGCAACAGAGCCAAAGTTATAGGGAGAAGCACAGAGAAGTGCTTCACAGAGCAACTGCTGATGCAAATAGAGCCAAGAATACACAGTAAGGAGAGCATAAATATCCAAACCTTGGGAAGTGACTTTGGAAATCCTATCATCTCTTCAGTCAGGTAAGTCTATGCTCCATGCAGCATAGGGCATTTTCATTCACTTTAAGCTCCTTTGAGATTGTAGAAGAACTTTCAATGGCTTCAACAATGCTTCCCTTTTTAGTTCAATGATTCTTTGTGTCTGTTCATGTCAACTAAAGATGGGAGCATAATAAACACTTGGTATTAGTGAATTACTAGAGCTGCTTACCTTTGATTTGCATGGAATTACCAGCTCTTAGATTTGAAGAATTCAGTGATGATAACTCTTCATTCATGATCAGCTGGACATTCCTGAATTAAGAAATCTAATGTTTTTTTGGTTACTCCTCCACTGTCATTAGTTACAACTTGGGTTCCTGGAGGTCAGGTTATTGAGTAACTAAACCTCCAAGACTATGCACACCACCTGCATGCACTGCTCTCTGCTCCACTGTCCATCTTAACAGCCTTTATCTTTCTAAACTCTTTACCCTAAAATTAGTTGCTGGAAATCACAAGACTGGAGAAAGAATGAGAATGTGCCAATTAACGATTCCCGGGACACAGGCCATTTTTGAGTGAAGGACCTGGAGCCGAAGCACTGGTAGGAGCAGGGGGGAGTGGGCCTTTATAGCCGTTTCCAGCCCTGGTTGAGTGGACTGTCCCACAGCGATCATGCCCCATAAAGGCAACCAGCCTTCCACCGCCCGCCTTAAAGAGGAAGGGCCGCCGCAGCACCAGCAGCGACGTGGAATCTGAGCCTCCGACCAGCGGTTAGCTCAGTTGGTTAGAGCCTGGTGCTGATAACGCCAAGGTCACGGGTTCATACCGGAACGGGCCACCAGCAGAGGTGAGGCAAAGAACCTCACCTCCACACTGGTGCATAGGCCTATCCACAAGTATGGCTGTATGCTGGACCAGTAGTCAGTGATGGGTATGATCCAATTGCAGTGGTACCAACCTAAGACAGGAGGCTGACACCTAGAGGTCAGCTCATCCGATGACGGGTAAGGACCATATGTTGTATTGGACAACCTAACAGTCACGGTCCCTAAGCCACATTGCTTGTTGCTTAATTAAACAGGGGAGAGATGCTGAGAGCCATAGCCAAGTAGGAATGATATGTGGCATTTTTGGTTGAAAGGTGATGCCAGCAAGCCATTGAGATGATATGATTATGTTAAGATCTGCATTCAAATGGATATTAGACCCCTGCTGTCCACCTTGGCCTGCTACTTTGGAGCTCTAGTGGGACTCCCAGAGAGTTCCCATTGGTTGGGGAAGTGCGGTAGGAGGGATTTCCGGAGGAGGGATTTGTCTGTTGGAGTAGTGTGTCCCGGGAGAACACCGTGTGTGTGGTTCGGAAACCGGGAGAGTGCCTGGCATTGGTGGGAGTTTCAGAAATAAAGTTTGTTCCTGCTTGAGTGGCTCGTGGTTTTGTGCCCAGCCAGACTGCGGCAAACAATAAATAAAACAGCCATAGACTCAACATCAGAAAGTATCCTTGAATTGATCTAAATTTGTGAAGTTGGAAGGCTTTCAAAAGTGTTAGGATTCTCAAACTTCTTAAAATGTGATTTTTCTTGTTAATGGGAAATTCACATTTGATTGAAAGGATAGACCATAGTCAGTTTAATGTTTTTTAAGGAAACTTGTCGTTCACTATATTATATGCTTGATATAAGTCTAAAGCACAAATTTTGGAAATCTAATTTCCAGTAAGGAAGATGAATTTATATAAATCAAATTTATATAAATCAAACTAACAATGACAACTTTCCTTAGAAACATGATTTAAGATATTATTCAATAAACATTTATGGAGTACTTTCAATATTCAAAAGATTATCTTGGGTGCTGAAAATATATATAAAGATGTTGATGACATGGCTTTTTCCTTGAAGAAGTGTACAGCCTAATAAGGGAGATGAACACACAAATACCTTATTGTGTTTTCTATTGTAGCAAATGTCAAAGGAAATATGAAAACTTAGCATTAGGAATTTGGAGAAGCATGCAATTTCTTCTGAATGATAAAATGATGAGCATGTTGAAAGAGCTGGCATTTGGATAAATTTTAAAGGATAAAATGATTTCACATAGAGACAAAGGGGATGAGGGAAGGGTCCTAGAGAGACGAGTCATTGGAAAAGCAAAGCAAAGAGG
The DNA here is from genome assembly GCF_048772815.1 of Callospermophilus lateralis. NCBI lineage: Eukaryota > Metazoa > Chordata > Mammalia > Rodentia > Sciuridae > Callospermophilus > Callospermophilus lateralis. The sequence goes on along the minus strand of NC_135310.1, from coordinate 79,454,364 downwards.
AAAAAATCCAAGAAGCATGTTTATGAACTAGCAAATAGAACACTTTGGTTGAAACACATGAGACTCAAATGGGAAAAATGGAGAAATGAGGCTTAGAACACCAAACCATGGAACGTTTTGAATGCTAGGCATCATTGAAGGTTTTTTACAAAGAAAATGGCATTATTAAAACTATGCTTCACCAAGTATATCTGTAGTGAGTTGATAATATAAAATATGGAGACAAGGGAAATACAAGTTTGCTGAGATGGTTCAGGAGAGCTGACAAAGTTCTTAATGCTCAAGATCTTCAGATTCTGCATGTGTAACATCTCTTGATGCATGTTCACTAAGTATCTGCCTTCTGTTTACCACACAATGCCTGCCTGCCTCAACGTTTTTCAGAGTTTTCTGCTGAATATATCTCTCTAGTCCTGGTGTTCAATGAAAATGTAAGATCCCTTGCCATTTTTCTTTCTGCTAAAGTTAACAGAGCCATGCTGGCAGTGTATCAGAAGGACCACAGATGGAAGTGTGGGCAGTATCTTGTATAAGGGTTAAAGCAGTAAATAGGTCCAACAACCAGTAGAAGCAGCAGCAAAGGAGTGCTTCAAAGGTATGGAAAAATCCTGACAGTGAAATGACATGGAATGTTTAAGGCAGTGTTTCAAGAACAAAGTGTTCAAAACCATCTGTTTCTTTAAAATGAATAAAAAGGCTGTGGGTACTGGGATTCACCTTACCTAGTACATACCACAACTGTTCCAATATTTATTACTGCAGAGAAAATATTCCACAAAGGAATGGATTAGGATCTTACTCCGAACCTACTGTAGTGCATGAAATGTGAAAGCAATTAATTTTTTCTTAGATCAGTGAATGAATTAACTCAATGTCACCTTCAAAAATATATTGTTAATTATGAGCTAAGAGGGAGCTGAGGTAAAGAATTAGAAGCATCAGAACAGGCTGAAATAGTCTCTAAGAAAAGTGTAAGATAAGTAGTTTAAGGAAAATAGCAGGTGGTTTTGTTTTTGTGTTGGTAGTGGTTGATATTGCTGTTCTTTACTTTGGTCTTTTATTTTTAAGTGTGAAGGAGACTCAGAGCCCTGTATAGACTATAAAGAAAGGACAATTAAAGAATGACATAGATGGTGGGGACATGGTTTATGGAACAAACATCTATATATCAGAGGACATACAAAGTCCTCAAAAAAAGAGAGATACTTCTAAGAGAGGAAGAAAGGAGACCTGCTGTTATGAAAGAATGACTGGGTCAATCTTGTAACATAAATCTTACACTGGACACAGAAAAATTCTGAACTTAAGTATTTGGTTGACCTTGACCTCTCATGAAAGAAGAGAATGGGAGATTGTGCAGAGCTGAGATTTTATGATTAAGAAAAGTGGAAAAGGTTAGGAAGGCTGCCTTCAAAGTACATTTAGAGACATAATGCAGAGTAATTAGCCCTGAAGGCCCTAGTTGATAACAGAAAGCTTTGCTATATTATAGAAGGCTCAATCAACTAGTTTCTTGACTTCCTTTCACCAGCAGCTCATGGATTTGTTACACAGGTACAAGCAAGGGTCACAAAGTAAAGGATTTTGGATTACCAGTGAGAGAACCTGATTGCCAGTCAGCAAGAGCCAGCATTTCTTGTAAATTCATGTTCTTAATTAGTTGCTAAAGCTGCCTCTCCCACTTGAGTGGAAGCCCTTTGAGAGTAGGGGTTACAGTGCACATTCTAATAGTTGGACCTTGATAATAGCTGTTCATGTAAAAAGACAGAGAGAAGTGTGGATTCTAAGAGCTTCTGCTTAGAATCAATGATTATGTTGACATTAAGATGGTTTGAAAGTATTGACCTTTACCAAAGAATACCCACTCTACATTTATAGTAAAAAGTAATATGCTTTAAACTGGTTTTGAATCTCTCATTAAAAGAATACTAAGAGCATGTTGACTGTAATTAACTAGCACAAAAACATTAAAGACAGTCAGTCAATCAAGTGTCTATAGTTTTTATTCTTAACACCATGATGAGTCTTTCTGACAGCAACATCAGATTAACCAAGAAATCTATTAGTAAAATTGATTAGAAAAAATGGCACAATTTATGGTCATTACCAAGGACATGTTAAATGATAATAGTCACCAGATTTTTGTAAAATGCATAATAGCAATAATCTCAAATCCTAGATAAAGTGTATTTTTGCTCATCAAATATGTTCTCAAACAATTCTTCAGAATACTGTTAGTTATTCAAATGAGGGACCCTCCTACATTGAAGGACAGACGGTTCAGTGAGTATATTGTCTGATTTTTTAAAATATGTTTGTTAAATTTGTGACAATAAGAGAGAAATTTTTAAAAATCAGAATTTATATCAATGTTTACAGCATTGTTCAAGTCAGAGGGGTCCTGATTAACAGGAAAAGGTTCAAGGAGTAACTATGACCAGGTCTGAGTGCCTACTGTGCTGTTTTAAGTCATATTTCTGCACCCAGGAGACCCCATTCTGATAATTCTGCTCTGCCCCTGAGATTTCACCTTGTGACCATATAATAATAAACTGATGCCTTCCTGGGAGACTAGCTTCCCTGAAAGGCTTGTGGTCCTCCCTTTATCCTTCCAAGATTGTTTTAAAGGAAATGGAAATCTGACCCCAAACCCAGCCTAGTACCTTGCTTGGTATTGTCTACTGCAGTTACCAAAACTTAGCACAATGTCTGGGACCCTAGCAGCTACCTAATAAATATTTGCTATATTGAATTGAAGCATGACCTACCCTGGTTCTCTGGCACCCCTGCCAACCATCTGCCTACAGAGTGTCTCAGGACTGCCACTTCCCACCCACCCTCCATGCTGCTCCTTGTCTGCCCAGCTGAAGATTTGCTGCCCCAGTCAGACCATCATTCAATATGGAAGGGCTAGTGTCAAGTCTTAATCCATCTACCACTACATCATTTGAGGAAATAAAGGACTGACCAGTAATTTCCAAAACATAGCAAGGACAATTTGCTCCTGGGTCCAGTGCTTTTTACAGGTGCCTAACTGTTAACAAGGTACCATTTTGAACTTGATTTCATCAATCAGCTCGAATTTTATGTGATGTTCCTTAAAAGCTAAGTTCTAGGTGTTTTGACATATTATATGTGGAACTTCTTTTCTAGTGTGACACATGGTCTCATACACACAGTGCATTAAGTTTTATATTGGTACCACCTCATATTCTGCTGTCTTCTAAAATTAGCTAGTCAAAAATATAACAGGCTTTTCCAGAATATTCTGAAATTATATTAAGTGGTCACAAACCTTTATTTCTTAGCAAGGGAAATTAGAGTCAACCATAAAAAAACCAAGTATGCTCTAAAGACATATGAAGTGACCAACCTTGTGTCAAATAAAAATTTAAGCAGAAAGCATATATGAGTGGTTGCCCATTACCAGAACAGAATATCTTCAGAGCACTTTAATTATATCACAATGTTAAAATTCTAAGATGTAATTATTACCAGAAATTTTTATATGCATAAGCCTTTAATTTAACTCAAGCTTTCAGCTTCTCTGTCAAAAACAATCTTCAGCATAGGAAGGTCAGAAGAAATAATGATAACATGGAACTAAAACTCAAGCATCTAGATTGTAAAACCAGCTTTAAAGAACTTAATTTTCATTTTCTGTAGAAAATAAATATGAATACGTGGAGGTAAAGGGAGAGTTCCCTGAAATAAATTTTGAAGAGCCAGAGAAAACAAAAGATGGGCCATTGTGGTTCATATTTTCAAAGAAGAGAAACAGATTCCTCAAATTATATACCAGAAGATTTGATACATGTTTTGGGCAAGATTCTTGCCTAAATTATTAAAAGCTTGGTTTGTAATGCATTAAAAGAAAGTAAGTATAATAACGAATAAATTATTCCAGATTAAACCGATTGTTGGTAGTTACAAAACTGGCAAGAAATAACGATATAATCATAGCACATCACGATTGCAGCAAGATGTTAAACTGTCTTCTGAAAATATTTTGTCTTGCATTAAAGACAGAGAATATCATTGAATCAGCTGGGTGTAGAATGAGTTTAAAACTTGGGATGGAAAAGTCAGTATCAAACTAAAGGAAATTCCAAGAGCAATGATCCTACCCCATTCAAGACTTTCACCTGTGGTTTGAATAGGGATTCTCATCAACTCTGAGAATGCCTGCACTGACAGATAGCAAATACCTACGTGATAGAAACAAGACATGAAAGACCTCAATTGTCTTAAGTAATGAGCCAAGTCAAACAAAAATAGTACTGAAAAGAAACAAATAGAGCCTTTCACATGGGTTGGAAAAACCACAGCATTATTATGAGAGAGGGAAAATAAAGATTGCAGGACAGGGAATAAAAAAGCAGGGACTTTGGTGAAAGGACAATGTATTAGGCTCCTAGGGCTGCCATCTCAAAGTGCCAAAAACGGGGTGTCTTAAAGAACAGAAATTATTATCTCACAGTTCTAGAGATTAGAGGTCCAAAATCAAGATGTCAGCTAGGCCTTGCTCTCTCCGGGAGCTCTAGGTGAGAATCTTTTCTTTCTTCTAATCTCTGGTGGTTCCTGGCAATCCTTGGCATTCCTTGCCTTGTGGATGAAGAATTATAGTCACATGACCATTTTCTCCCTATGTGTTCAGATATCTTCCTTCTTTGCATGTCCCAATTTCCCCTTTTCATAAGGACACCAATCATACTGAATTACAGCCTACCTTAATGATCTAATTTGGCATGATTATTTCTTTAGAGATCCTGTTTCCATTCCCATTTTTAGGTCACATCTTGAGGTACTGGGGATTAGGAATTCAACCCATGACAAACTGCTCAGTGTGAATTAACAATACTGTGCCTACCATGCAAAGCATGACTGCAGGGATCAGGAATAAGCAAAGAGCTGTCTCTTTCTGCAAACAACATACCTGAGGAACTGCAGTCTGTTCTGGGCCTTTGACAGGCATATTCAGGGGAAAGGGATCAGGAGGGCGAGGGAACTTAAAACCAAGTTATTGCAGCATGGTTTGGAGGAAATGGGAATGTTTAGCCTGAGGCAGAGCAGGCATGGGGGAAATGAAAGTGGCCTCAAATACATGATCAGCTGGCTGAAAACAGAACTCAAGTTGTTTTTTTATGGCTCTGAGGTCAGAATTACATTATTGAGAGAGATTGATTCAACTCAATGAAAAGATTCTAAAAGGTAGTGTGTCCAGAGGCAGCTGGAATATCATGGGAAATACTGAAACCTATCTTTGGATGTCTTCAAGCAAAGGGCTTAACAGAGAGGGAGGAATCAAAGCATTGGAAATTAGCTTGGCTCATGGATCTTCTGACCATAATATTCAAGAATTTTATGAAAGCTCTTCTTTTAAGTAAAGAATATTAATGCCCAAAGTAAACCATAATATCTTATAAGGAAATGGAATGTGCTAACCAAAATTTAGGATTGTTTTCTATTAAAGAAAATGTGGAGGAATGAAAAATGAGAAGAGTCACATATTTTAACCCCACAAATAAAAAATAGATGGTCTAAATAAATATAAAATATTCTCAGTAAGAATATAGAAAAACCACAAGATCAAATAAAGGAAAGCAAAAACCTTGTCCAAGTCACATGAATTTTAAAAGACAAGTAGCATTTCAAGTTTTATAGAAGAAATATGAAATGTGAAATCTAAAATAGGAAATAGAATATTCAACAAGCACCAGCAACCTTCCCCACAATACCTCAATACCCAGGCGTAGATGAAACAGGAAGAGCAGATACTAATCTGGTGAAGTGCTTTCTCTGAAGGAGGTTTGGAAGGGTGAAGAGATCTGGTGAAAATGGGCCAATAGATGGAGACCACATGGGCAGAGGAAAGGGCACCAGGTTCGGAACAAGTCAGAAGACCAGCTGGGTTTGGCTCAGTCATCAACCAGCTGCACAAGGTTTCACAAAACACTTCTCTGCTTCTCAGTTTGCTCTGTTATTTAAGGGGAAAAAAAAAAGGAATCAGATGATGTTTTAACAATTTCATCCAGCTGTAAAATTGTGACGCTGATGAATATCCACAGATAGGGAGTAAGGAAATATTTTAACACTCTAAAAGCACCGAAGAGTTCAACTTTAAAAGACCAAAAGTAGGAAACAGCCAATGTAACTGCTTAAAAGACTGAAAATGAAAGTAAAGGATTAAAATATAGTAATAGCGGAATTTGTTTTGATATATGCATACATGCACATAGCATAATTTGGTGAATTTCATTCCTTAGTTTTCTCCTTTACCAAACTTCCTCCCTCCCCCTTAATCCCCTTTCCTTACTTCACTGTTCTCCCTTCTATTTTAGGGAAATCCCACCCCCTTTCCTTATTTGTTTCTAGCTTCCACATACAAGAGAAAACATTTGACCCTTAACTTTCTGGATCTGGCTTATCTCACTTAACATGATGTGTTTCAGTTCTATCCATCTACCAGTAAATGCCATGATTCTATTCTTCTTTATGGCTGAGTAAAACCCTGTTGTTTACATATACCACATTTTCTTTATGCATTCATTGATGAGCATTGATGGCCTGATTCCATAACTTGGCTATTGAGAATTGCATTTCCATAAATATTGGTATGCATGTATCACTATAGTATACTAATTTTTTTTAGCTCTTTTGAATAAATCCCAAGGACTAGGATAGCTGGGTCACATGGTGGTTTCCTTCCTAGTATTTTGAGGAATCTCCACACTGCTTCCCAAAGTGGCTGTGCTTATTAGTAATTCTACTAACAATACATGAGTGGAACTTTTCTTCCATATCCTTGCCAGCCCTTATTGTTATTTGTATTCTTGATGATTGGCATTGTAACTGGAAAGAGATGAAATCCCAGTGTAGTTTAGATTTACATTCCATTTTTATGTATAAGTATAATGCACAAATTTTAAAAACAATAAATATAACAAAGACCAATAGAGTAGAGGAAGACAACCAAAGAGAAGGAGGAGAGGAGAAAAGGGGAAGTACTGGGGATTGTAATGGAGCAAATTATGTTTTATATACATTTGTGAATGTCATAATGAACCCATTGTTATATATAACTGTAATTCAGTAATAAAAAACATTAAAAATAGCAGTAGTTTTTGTAAATAGGAATGTGCTAATAACTTAAAATAACTACATGCAAAAAATGTTTCATAAAAAATCAGTATATTACTTATTACATATAAAATGTTACCTTTGAGTTACCAATGAGTACCTGTAAGCACCTATTCACAAACATTTTTACAAACCCACCTATACCCAGGACCTTAATGTGCTGTTATCTGAGATGTAATGTTTTCCTAAGCTTAAGCCTCCATGTTGAGTTTCCCCTACCAAATAATGTCTTCTTCTAGGGAACATGATTTAGATCTAAGTTCTCAGGTACTTCCTCTGCAACAGAGATTTCATAAAAATTTTCTACCATATTCAGTTCAACATACACTTAACAACTACTATAAAATTCATCAAATGATTTTTCAATCTAAAGAATTATATTTTAAATCTAAAGAAATGGTTAATATTTATCATATAGAAAAATACATACAATAAAGCAAGTTTTAACACACAGGAAAGGTTTTATCAGTGCATTATAGTAGTCCATAATGGTGAGATTTACTGTTACATATTTATCATTACATAAAATATAACAATATTATTTGGTCCACATCATTCCCTAATATTTCCTTTTTCCATCCCCTTCCCCCTGGTCCCTTTCTTGTATTCTGCTGAATTCCTTCAATTGTTATGAGACAGCCCCACACACGCCCTGCAACCTTTCTTTTCCTTTTTCCTCTCTACTTTCTACACATGAGAGAAAACACAAGACCCTTGACCTTCTGAGGTTGGCTCATTCTGATTATAAGTAGGAATTTATTCAACATAAAAATGGAGAAACATTCCCAGCAGAATGTTCAAAGTCATGGAAGCAAGAAACAAAATGAAAGATTTTGGAAATTACAGTTGTCTAAACCTTTCTGTAACAAAGTACAAGCAGGAGAGAACAGCAAGAGGTAAAAGCAAAAGAGACACCTAGTTCACAAAGGACTTTCTGGGCCATTCTAATAGCAAAGACCTTTTATTAAGGGCAATGAAAAATCACTAGAGGACTTGGAGCAACTGATAGGCTCAGCTTGGCCCTTGAGGAAAATGATTCCTGCAACAGAGGGCAGGGAGAATGTGAGCTGAGAATAATTGAGGAGATAGGCAGGGCAAGAGAGAGGAGGGACCTGAATTAAAGCCACGGTTGAGCAGAGTGACTGCTTAGATAGAGATTTGGGGATTGGAATTGGCAGAATTTGGCAACCCACAAGACATTTCAAGCCTGCTATAAAGCTAGTCACAGAGAGGGCCCACAGAAGGAAAAATGTTTTGGGGACCAATAAGGAACATTATCAAATTTGATATGCTCAGAAGGTGTGCAAATTCACCTCTATATCATCTTTTGTCCTTTATAACCCTGAACATTTGAAGAGCTTATTTTGAAAGGGGAAAAACAAAGGATTTTTGTTAAATATGTTTTAAGAGCATGAGAGGGAACTATGTTCTTCCTCACAGTAAAGTCAATAAAGTACCAGATTACCAAAACACCTGCTTGAAATGATGTGAAAGTTGTTATCCAATCAGAGATAGTTAATCAAATATTTTATCTGTAGAACATAACTGGACATGCCACATGTGGAGGATCACAGTTTAGACAATAGGAAGACAAAAGATATACTTAATAGCAAAACTGAACACAATGTTATCTTCCAGGATTCAAAGACTCCTGGGTTGTTTTGGATGTGCTCTTAATGCACCTCTCTTCAAATTGGGGGGTACACGTGTGGAACTGTTCTTGCCTTTGTTGAAACTAAGATGACCATTTTCTTCTTGGTCTGAATTTGGTTTGGATAGAAGAATTGAGGGGTGACAGCATTTGTAAAAGACAGGGGGCAATAGGCCAAATTTGCATTCCCTTTTGGCAATGTAAGGCCAGACTTGTAGGAATGTGATCAAGACATAATACTAAGATTAACTGATATTTTACATCTTGTAGTTGAGAAGGCCACAAAGTTGCTGCAGTGTATGTCAATATGCCCAATGAGAAAAACAGGCTGTGCAGAGTATTTCCAAAAGTCGCACATTGGCAGGCTGTCTGATGCTAACACATTTGAGTAGCAATAGCCAATCCAAAGTGGTCTTGCATAATTAATAGATTTGGTAGTCTTGAAAAAGAATTTTTCCATGAAGAACTTGCTTTGAAAGCAAGCTTTCACTGCCAGGTCTCTGGGGAGACTCATTTTTTCCAGCACTCACTATCACTATCTCTGACTCATCTCTTCAAGTTTAAGGAAAAGTATTCTTATAAAAGGGGTGTAAGGGGGACATGTGGGTTCACAATGGAACTTTGTGAGTGTCTCCAAATGTCCCCTGTTATCAAAGCATCATATGACTTTGTTGAAGCTCAGATTTGATGACCTCAGCTTTGGGCTCCATGCGGGAGTGGAGCAAGCAGGTGAACAGCAGGAGCAGCCTGCTATTCAGAGAAAGTGCTTCAAGGACTGCCAGTGGTCCCCCAGATTAGGACAACTGTCATTATTGGAAGTAATGATTTACTCTTTAGAAAAGAAACAAAAAAAAATGTTCTAGGCAGTGTGGGGTGGGAAGTCAGGATGAGAAGAGGAAGGAGAGAGTATTCAGACACTTTAAGAAATGACTAGAAAATACCAAACAAGCTTGGGTGGCCTTCCTAAGTCCCTGCAAAAATAACCCCCACTCAACTGGCTAATGATGAAAACAAATACTGTGCAGAAGAATAGGCTTTTGTTGGCTTAGACTCTTGGATAAAAAACATTAAGGAAAACAAATCAGTTCTCCAATGCTATAGTGATAAAATATGTCATTCTTGTTGACTTGATGAAATGGGCTATTTTAATCTCTCATTTTGTTTTCTAGCTCCTTCTCAGTAATCCTTCTTTGGATTATGTTTATCAAAGGATGGGTGGGTGGAATAGAGAGGTGCAGATAGTGGCAACTATTTTTTATCTAGTTTGTTAATTATGACCCACAGAATTCTAACCAGTAGACTCTGCTTCATACCACTGAACAAAATTTCTTGGGACCCTCAGTTTTTTCAGTGGTCTGAGCTGAAAATGATTCTCTTTGTCATAGTATATAGAAAGAGATGGAGCTCTTTCAGACAGGTAAGATCAGCACAGTGGCCAAGAGGAAAGCATTATGCCTTGGTGTTTATCATGGCATCCACCTCTGCCTCTGGAGACTCCATTACCAGGGTCGATACAGCTTTGGCATTGGACAAATTATAGAGAAGAAAAATAAATGGCTTCTCCTTTGGGGGATGAGATTTTCAGATTTTTTTTCTATAAAAACATTTTACTGTTCTATAAACAGTTTCCTATGGCCCTACTTTTATTTTAATTACATGTATCCATCTTTATTTTTTCTTCTACTAAACCTGGGAAGTAAAGTATTGCACATTTAAAAGAAACCACATACAGAAAGAAACCACATTCTTGGAATGAAACACCCTGAAATAGCATCTACATTTCTTTGGACTGATGTTCACAGCTTCCATATACATGTGTCTCTGTTACTGAGCAGCTTTGAGATTATTGGGAGCAGAGCCTGTCTTTTTTCTGCCGGGTGTTATAGGCTATTGGCCTACTTATTGCCTACAAGCCGAAAAAAGTGCCAAGGCAATTTTCCTGGAGTTGTGGTTTACTTCCTATCACAATATAAAGGATCCTGATATCACATTTGCAACTCATGATTCATATTGGAGGCCCGGATTCCAACTATGGAATGAAAGACTCTTCCCTCTGGAGTTTGATGTTATATATGAAAATTTCATGTAAATGCACCTACATATACATATATGTAATGATGTAATTAGTTTACAAAGAAAATAATAATATTTGAAGAGTATATTATGCTTATATAATGAGGAGATGCTCTTGGAGAAATGGAGTCATGACTATACAGAAAAGCCTTCAGTGAAGGCCCCTTTGAAGTACAAGACACATAAAAATAACACATCATGGGGGTCATAGCAAACAACTACAGGAACTCCAAAGAAGAATCCCCACATGGACCAGAGCATCAATGGCCTAGGTTAGAGTAAACTGTTATCCTCCTAAATGTCGTGGGTAGAATGTATAACTTTGAGCTGTGTATCAGTACTCTTCTGGAGAGTTGCCACTTCTAAGTGATAGCCATGGTCCTCCCACAGGAGACAGCCTGTGTCTCCCAGACCACCGCAATTATGCCTCGCCTCTCCTGGCCTCTGCCCACAGGATGGGTCAAGATGCCACTACCCACTTAGAGTACTCTCTCGTTTAGAATCCCAAGGGGATGTCCAACACCACATATGTGAATTTTGGGGAAATTGTCTACAGAAAAATAAAAGTGGCATGCGTCAGAAATAGTAAAACAATAAAGCCCGACATACAGTTTTTAGAAGTTCATATATTTGATAACTCCACAAAAACTTGTTTATCAAATACTTCTAAATATGATTGATTTGATGAATAAAATCTAAAGCATGATTACACTACTTCTTGCTTTCTCAATTTCTAAGCATAACCTTATAATGATTAATAAAGTGGTACTATTAATTTCCTACTGTTCAGAACTTAATCTGGTACCATGTGCCCTTCCTGTAGATCCCTGTCCTTATCCCAGTTCACCCAAAATGGACCGTTTTGTAGGCTCCTTTACATCTCTGACTTTTGACACTTGCAGCCTCATTCAGGCACATCAGTTGTTTGAAGTAATCTGATGCCACTCTGATCCTTGTTTTCACAGGCCTGAGATCTTCTCCTTCTTCCTGGATCAGCTACCTGGGGGAGGGAGGGGGGAGGGGAGCCTATCCCGAACTGCCTTTCTACCCAGCCTCTAGAAATAATATTTCCCTAGATAGAGCTTAATTTTTAACTTTTTCTTTTGACATTTATCATTATTTTTATTTTTTAAATTTATTTATGAGCATAAGTAGTTGATAATAGTAGTTAGATTTTATATACTCTAGTTTATCCCATTTTGCCTTAAAATTGTGATCAGAACGAATGGATTTTTCTTGCAGTACTGGTGATCAGACCCAGGGCCTTACATATGCTAGGCAAGCATTCTATCACTGAGAAATTTTATATAAAACAGCTTTGTAAAAATATTTTTAAATATTTGTTGTTGAATAACTTTGTAATAAGAATTCTGGCTGTCCAAAACTAAATTTGATTTAGCTGGTAGATGAAACTAAACCCAACCTCACTACCAGTCCAAACATCATTTACCTCTACAGACATTGAGAATCTCCTTAAGGGAAAAAAAAAAAAAAAAAAAAAACACTCTCAAAGCAGGTCTACCATTGGAATCAAAACCTTAGTTCTAGTGCATGGACTAGAACCTGGCTTATGGTAGGTGTTCAATAAATAAATTCTGTAACTAATCAAACCAAATTTAACTTTATATTGGCATGCATAAACAGAGTGTATGATTTTTTCCTTAGAACATGCCTTAATCCTCAGTCTCACGAAGGGGTAAGGATGTTGGTCATTGAAAATGTCAGCGAGGAGCTAAATTCTGGGAGTCTTAGTGAAATGGTGGCCATTTTGTTACCTTTGTTCTCTGTAGTAGCTGCCATATCTTGATTCCACAGGTTTCAACTCAGGAGAGATAAAGGCATTTATGGAAAAGGATCTCTTGCATGATAAAGACAAAGGCAGGGATGATGGGGAACACATAGCTTACTGAATGCTTAGAATGGCACAGGAATCTAGGAATGACCCATGAAGATCAGGTACTCATGGAAGAAACCCCTAGCATGTCCTAGAAATAAATGGGTAGAATTTTCAAGGAAATGGAGTTCTACATTAGAAAAACATGGCTCTCACTATCTGGTAAATTTGGTTTTACTGTCAATGTGATAACATTGTGCCTAAGAATAAATATGGAACTCTTGGTTTGTTTTTTGATGTTATTGCCTATGTGAGAGTAGGCAAGTTGTAAGGAACAGAGATGTATTTCACTCAGTTCTAGAAACTGAAGATTCACAGCTCAAGACACAAGCAGGTTCAATGTCTGGTGAGGGGCTGCTCCATCAGCTTCAATATTACTTGTAGCAACATCTTTACATGGCAGATAGCTGAAGCCCAAGGAGGGGTCTAGTTAGTGCCTTCCAGACCTCATATAAGATTGGTCTATCCTTATAACCTCATCACCTCCTAAAAGGCCCCACTTCTTAATATTTTTACATTAGGAATAAGTTTCAGCATAAATTTTGGAAGGAACACAAACATTCAAGCCATAGCTGGAACTATCTGGAAAATGAATGGATAAATGAATGAACATGTAGTAAAACTGATTTCTGAGAAAACAAATTTCCCCCATGTTTAAAATATTAGTGAAAACGTATATTTAAAATTAGATAACATCAGAACTAATGGAGAGCTTAGTAACCAACCAGATTGAAACCTTTGCTTTGCTGATGAGAAAACTTTTAGTCCTATGGCTTGCAGAGACTAGTAGGCAGGCTTGCTGGTGCCCAGGACTGCAGCTTTCTCTATACAGAAGAGATGCTCCCTAAAGCATGATGTGGAAATGAGTTTTACTTGGAGCCAAATTGAAACCATGAGAGATGTTCATTCTGAAGACAATCAGGCTCTGAGCCTTGAAAGCCATGTCAAACCAATAAGTATTAATGGCTCCTACTAATGAAGAAGTCAACTATTTTCCATTTCCACTAAAAGAAATTTAGAACTAAATACTGTCTCAAAATTTTGATCATCCCTTTAATCAAAGCCACAGCAAAAAGCATACTTTCCTTGAACCATCACATCTTGGAACAAAATGACTTTAAATTGCATGGACTCTGAGAAGCTTTTATCAAATTCAGGGAGAAAAAGAAAGAAAAGAAAATTTATTAGTAATAGAAAAAGAATAAATGCATCTGGAAATTTTTATTTGGCATCTGAAATTCTGCTTAGAAACCTGTGTGTGTGTGTGTATGTGTGTGTGTGCGCGCACACACACACGCACATGTGTGTGCGTTTGTGTGTTTAATTATAAAAGAGATTTAGTTGTAATGATGTTAAGCCTTTCACCCACTTAAAAATATGTATTAAGGTTCAATATCCTTCCAGGAATAATGTTACAGGCAGAAAAATCACAAGTACTTTGTTAAAGCTAGGCTAAATACAGAGGTGGGCAGCACAGAGGACTTCCCAGAGGAGCCAAGTCTTGAGGGACAATAATTGTTCACCAAATAAGGCCTGAGGTGAAAGGTATTGCAAACATAGACAAAGGAGAACAGTATTTCGGGAGCAGAGAATATCTCAGTGAGTTTGAAGCACTGAGTGTGGAGAAGAGGTGAAGTGGTTAGGGAGACTGGAGGGGGAAGAAAGGCCATCTCAGAAGTCTGAGTATACCCCAATACGATAAGGAGCTAGCCAAAATATCAAGAAAATGTGATTGGACCTAATTCATATTGTAAAAGCAAGCAACATTTAAAGGCTCTTAAACAGCATAAGTCCATAAGAAAGGAGTCAATAAAAAACAGAGATATCAAAATACTGGTTCTCACCAATGAGATTAGCAAAAAGAAAAATTAACTCAGGTGAAAAAAACAATTATTTGTTTATACTTGTGGCAAGAATAGTAACTATTTGGCAGGATATGTTAAAATGACTAGCACACATAAACTTGGACTTAGCAATTCCAATTCTATCTCAGAATTATTCTCACACCTCTGTAGAGTGACATATATACAACTTTATCCACTGCAGCATTATTTGTAGTAACAAAATGTCCACTAGAAGCAGATTGGCTAGATATGTTTTGCTAGCTCAACATGATAGAACACCTTGCACATTAAAAAAGGAACTTCCTTAAAGGAAAAGATCACCAAGACACATTGTAAGTACAAAACAGTGTGTACACATGGTATGTTTATGAAAAATGGAAGATATACGGATATATTAATACATTTTATTCTACATGTATAAAATATTTCTGTAATCACACATACACAAGGGAATTGGGTAGCTGGAAGGAAGGTAAAAGAGGGTCCTTTCCAGTGAACAATTAAATTTTGTGATCTTTGTTCAAAGTGTTTCCTGGAGTGATATGAGCAGAGCCCAAAGTGCAGCAAGTTGAGTACTGGATTACTTAGGAAGTGGTAGACATGAGAATTGTTTCAAGAAGCCTGGCTATTGATAGGGAGAGTGAGAAGGTAAGGTTTGGAGTGGTTTGGGGGGCAATAAGATCAGATTTAAAGTCTCTTTTGCCTAAGAAATAGACTTGAATTGTTTTTAAATGTATATACTCAGGGAGTCAAGACAATGAAAGATACAGTAAAAAAAGAGAGAGAGAGAGAGAGAGAGAGAGAGAGATTGATAAAATTAGGCAAGAGAGAAATATAAATACTGCAAATTTCTAAACAAGCTTCAAAATTACTAATCCAAGAAATAAATTTCTTCTTCTACCCACCTCTATCCCTGCCCCCTCTATCCCTCCCTCTCTTCTTTTTTCCTTTCTGTTTTTATCTGTCACCTATTTAGAGTAATGATTTATATTAAATAGGGCTCACTAAATGATCATTTAGACTCTGAAATCATGGTGCCTGAGCTCAAGTTTTGGGATTATCTTCCTTCATTAAACTTTAACTGCTACATGGCACATTCCAAAGGGTATACTACAGTCCAAACTGTATGCACATATCAAAGTAAGCATGAATGCAAGAATCCTACCAACCATCTTCCCCTGCTGTCTCTGGAAGCACAAGGAGTCTTGCTCCCAGCCACCTCCTTGGCCTCTACTCTCCACCCTGTCTAGAATGCTGTCTACAGGTGAAACCTCCATCAAGGTTTTTGCTTCCAGTTAGTTGAGACCCGCAGTCAGTGTAAAAGGCAAGACACAGCCCCACATATTTCTTTCTAAATCCACATTGTTTTCTGTGCTCCAGCATATCAATTCCCCTTTCTGGAGTTTTCTAAGTGAAAAATTTGTCTTACACTCCCCCTAGTGACAGCCCCAGGAATGCCTTTCTGTGACTTAAAGCACACCACCTTGATAACAAAGAGAAAGAGCCAGCTCTGATAATGATAGGAAAGTAAATACTCCCTCCTCCCAGGCTCCAGATGACGTAGGCTGATGCTGCTCTGTGATTAGAAAGAAGGATTTGGTATTTAGAAATTGATAGATTGGAGGGAACGAACGTCAATTTTGAGTGTAGGTTGTAGTATAAGCGTCACCAGATCGTCCTTGTTTCCTGAAGAGGAAAATGTTAGAAGCAGGAAGTCTCCAGACACATAAAAGGGACAAGAATGTAAAATATGCTGATATTTCTTGGTCTGCACTGGTGATCCCAAAGCCAAGGAGGCAATCACTGCCACACGTGGGAGGCTCAGCTTTAGAAGACAAGAATCACAGGTTTCAGTGAGCAGAGAACATGTAACCTGTAGAAGAGACAGCTTAAGTGGGACTTGATACCAGTGATTAAATATTTGAGAGACTGACATGTGGAAGGTTAAACTTCCTTATTCAAAACAACGCCAAATTAGCAATATCTGAATCATTTGAGGGTCAATTTTCGAACTGATGGATCTATGGACTTTCTCTCAGAAAAAAAAAAAAATGTACTTTCATGTCACACAAGCAGAGGAAAAAAATAATGCTAATAAACGAAGAACAACATGCTCTGTATCATTTAAAGGTTAATAACAAAATAACAGGGATATACTATTTTTTGTCTGTCAATTGGATAAGACCAAAAATTTTAATAATGCCAATTATTATCAAGAGTGTGAAGAGGCAGTTACTCCTACACTATTGAGGCATTGTAGTGACACCACCTTTTTGGAGGACTATCATATATTAAGTGATCTCTCCCAAGCTATAGATAGCTTCAGCTCCCACCTTGAAGGCTGAGATACTCTAATTTATCTCATCTATCTGGCTCCATCATCTCTTTGAGCTTTAAAAACAAATAATCAACTATGAATGTCACTTGACTATCTCAAGGGTTCTTCAAATCCAACATGCTCAAGACAAATCTCAAAACCTCCCATAAACTCAACCCCTGGGAATGTTCCCTGACTGTCCTGCTCCTCAGAAATCTCCAAGGAACCTTTGGTATTTCTTCTACTTTCTCCCATTCCCCATGTCACCACAACAGTTTAAGCAGGCATCATTCCTCACTTGGATGACTATAACGCCTCCCAACTTATGTTTTAACACCCACTCGATTCTTCTGATGGTTATCCTCAGTGCAGTCATCTTTTCAAAAGTTAAGTATAAGTATATCAAAGACCCCACTTAAAGTCTTGCCATTATTTTTAAGATGACAGAAATCCTAAGCATAGCCTCCAGACCTTGCATAGTCTACTTCCTAAGAAGATTCCCAGTGCTATGACCAGTGCGGCCAAATTAGCAGGTTCCAGCAAAGGGCAATGGGAGATTAGAAAAAATAAAGAGTCACAGATGCAGATCTTGAAAATAAAGCTGGGGTCAGGTGAAGCACTGCTCTCCGATGGAGAAGCAATTCTAAAGAATTACACAAGCAATCTTAATTATATGTCTCATTAATCAGATTAAAGACCATGCAAGCATTATTCTATAGTTGCAATGTGCAGTGTTAGGAGCATTGTGCAGCTCTCAAGAAAGTCCATTGTTTAAAGTTACTAATTTGCTGGCAGATTCAGGAGCAGCAACTGGTGAAACATTGTGGTTATCTTAGCAAGGAAATTCATTCCTAGAAGCAGCCAGTGTGCCTGAGAATAAGATCAAAGCTGATAAGAGTGTCCCCATGGAGAGCATTGCCATAGCAACCAGGCATCCTACACCTTTGCAAAGAAACTTTCCCAATCACCAAGCATGCCACAGCCATGAATTCATCAGGGACCCCAACCTCAGACACTGGTCTCCCAATCACTATCACCGCTTTCCACATTTCTCCCTTTTTTATTTTTTAAATGCAAGTGATGGATCAAGACTTGAAGTCATTTAATTTCTCTTCAGAGGATTCGGCATCCTATTGTTACAATAAAAAATAGAATTAGTAGCAAATATATAATTCCAAAAATGTACTCAAATAAATGTTTTAATATATTTCAGGGATTAAAGCCTTTTACATCATTAAGTATTTGATTATCAAGCCATTCAGGATCCATAGAAGCAATCTGATCTTCTTGAATGTCCTTGATATGGTGATGTAATTCCATAAGGTCCAGGCTATCATTATTTTTCTGCCAAATGCCCAATAAATGATTTTTAATTTTCTTCCAGTCCCATTGAGAAGCATTATATTTTGCTGCTGTAACACAAACATATCTATAATTAGCATGGCAATGAAGCTTTTGTCTAAATTTAAGGCCAGCAAGTTCATTTCCAGTATTAATAACTGTAGCTTCTAAAGCATTTAATTTTGCTTCTATTTTATCATCAATATTTGCTTGGTTTTGTAAAGCTTTTGAAGTATTTTGTGCTAAATTCTCAAAAAATTGAGCATTGTGAATACCATTGGATAAAGCTATGGCAGCAGTCATGCCAGAAACTAAAATAGACATCAAAGCAACTATTCCAACTACTATAAGGCCAAGAGCATGGTATTGTCTTTTTAACTGAGCATGAATTTGCTGTAAAACTTGAAATCTAATATCAGAATAGAAGCACTCAGAAATATTAGCTGGAGTCATAATGAAAGAAGGTTGTCTTAATATTAGTGTGTCTTGTCCTTTATTATATCTAGTAAGACAGTTAGTCAAGTTGCAGCTGTAGCAAGTTAGATGGTATTTTTCTCTTGTCCTGTTTACTATAATATTTCCAGTAATTAAAACATAAGGGATTGTACACAGGCTCACAAGCCATAACAAGGAGCCACTTTACAATCCTTATTGACATGATCAGATAAAGGAGTGTCACTAAAGTTAACAAAATTTGAGGTGGCAATCAAGTGCCAAAGATCTCTTTGTATGCCACCACCACTGGAGGTTAAAACATTACTTATATATCCACCAGGGGTCATAAATTTTTTATATAAATGCCTTTCATCAAGTTTATTAGGCCAATCCAAGATATATTCATAACTTCCATAGACATTATGATATACTGGCCAAGGGTTGGCATGATCTATTCATTTAGGATAGGCACTCAATTCTGTAATAGTATGATTAGGACAATAAGGTATAGGTGGGTGTTCTATAGGGAGCACAGCCACATCATTGGGTATTCCTATTTTTAACTGTCTAAATATATTTAGTTACATCCCAAGGGCCAGTAATTTTGGCTACCTTGGCTCCCCCAAATGATATATTACCTTCTGGGACCACCTTTAAACAGCCAGTATAGTCATTGTGGAAACAACATATAGGTAAGCTCTCACTAAATCCAGTATAAATAAATCCAAATGAATGGACATGTATAATATGTATATCTGAAAATCCTCCCATCGTGTGTGTGTCATTAGTAACCATAGGTACAGATTCTCCAGTCCACACAGCTGGGTAAACTAAAGGTGGATCTGGAAAGTCCAGTAAGTTTCCTCAAAACCAATACTTACCTGACAGCTTAGTAAAGTCAATATGGCCACAAACATTGTGGCAGGAGATTTTATATTCCCCTATTGGATTGCCATCTGTTCAACCTGGTGGGTTAAATTCTTCAAATGTCCCCATATTCTCAAGCCTGCCTTCTGGGTTTGTCAAGTTCTCTGCCTCTTCTTCCTCAATTTCTTGTTCTTGGTGGGTATCAGAATCAACACTTTCAGCATCAGTTTTAGTCATTTGAACTGTGATTCAAGGCTTTCCATGACGATGTTTCAGGTACCCAAATACGATGAGTTTTTCTTCCTGGAAAAAATACAAGCATGACCATACTCCATATAATAATCCACATAATCACTAGATATGGTCCATCTCACTGTCCTGTTTTTAAGTCTTTCCACCAGACCAGACCTGCTGAGCCTGTTGTTGTATGAACCATATGTCTCTCAGCAGCAATGCAACCCTCAGCATCACAATTCAAAAAATTTAATACAAATAGAGCATTATTTAAATAATTTTGGGGGGTCCTATTTTCTTTTTTATTGTTATTGTTTTGTAATTTTATAGTTAAATAGCTTGTTTTATATCAGTCTGGTCTTAAGGATTTTAAGGTATATCAGTTTGGGGTTTAATATGATATTGATCATAAAATTGTTGAAAAGATGAACTAGTATAGGCTTCAGCATTATTAGTTTTAATATGTAGTAGATGGCCCAACATTGTTAAAGTAGTTAAACAGTGGGAAATGATTTGACATGAATACTCCCCTGTATGAGCAGTAGTAAATATAAAACAGGAGTGTCAATAGTAATATGAAGGAACATAAGGTTGTTTACCAAATTGAGGGATGTGAATCACATCCATTTGTCATAATTGATTTGGGTGAAGGCCATGAGGATTAACTTCAGTAGATAAAACTAAAGTATATATCACATAATAAGGACATTGATGAACAATTCGATGAGTTTGTTTTTTGAGTAATATGAATTTTTTTGTGTAAGCTAGAAGCATTTTGATGACTGAAAGTATGAGAAGCTTGAGTATAGTTGTAAGGAGTTAATTGTTCACAAACTGTAATAAGACAATCAATTTTATTATTTTCTGTTGTCAAAGGACCTGGAAGTTTAGAATGAACTCTAATGTGCCCAATAAAGGAAGGATATTGATGTATTTGAATTGGTTTTTGTAGAGTCAGGAATAAATGACATATTTTTTTAGTTTGAATATGTCCAATTGTAGTAGTTTTAATATGTATAGCAACTCCCATTGTATAAGTATTGTCATTGTAAATATTTAGTGGCTTATTAGTAAAATAGATTAAAGTATTAATGAGAGCTTGATGCTTAGCTTTTTGTGTAGATTTGTAAGATGTTTGAAATATTTTAGTATGAGCAAGGCTATAGTAATCAGTTTTTCCTGAACTGGAGCCATCAGCAAACATAGTTAAAGTTTTAGGTATAGGTTGAGTACGAACAATTTTTGTAAAAACAAGTTATTGCAGTAAACTGAATAAGTCTATTTTGAGGATAATGATTATTTACTTGACTAGGAAAATTAGCAAAAGTTATTTGCCAAGCATGAGAAGTTTGTTAAAGCTAGCGTTGTTGAGTTTTAAAAGGTACTATAATAAGAGAAGGTTTAATTTCTATTAATTGTAAAACTTAATTTTATCTTTAATAAGAAGTTGAGCAACCTGATCATGAAATAAATTTAAAGTTTTTTGACGAGAGTAAGATAAAGCCATTTTATAATTTTTGAAGATTGCCATATAGCGCATGTGGATGCATGAGTAGCCAATATAAGAATATGTATATTTTTTTAATTAATCTTAGTAAGTTGAGCATTTTAATACTAGTTTCAACTTTTTTTTATTGGATGCTTAATCCATTCAATTTTCATTTTATTCCTGATGAAGTTGGATTTACATTTTCCTAGTTTCAACTTTTGATAAGGCACTTTTAGCTTCTGTTGTGAGTTGTTGAGAGGTCGGAGAGGGATCTCCACATAAAGTAGCAAATAAAGATTTCAAATTTGCAGTAGATAATTTTAAATAGGTCTAAGCTAATTAATATCCACCAGTAATTTTTTAAAAACATTGAGAGTATGTAATACATTAGTTTCGATTTGTAAATTTTGTGGCTGAATGGTATCTTTAACTAAATTGTTTAAATATTAAAAAGGAGAAGTTTGTTTTTTTTTTAGGAGTTATGCATAGACCCATATTTTTTAAGGGAAGTTTCTAAAGAAGCATAAATTTGTAGTAAAACATTTGATTAAGGATGAATTAAAAGTATATTATTCATATGAATATGAACATCTGTATATGTTTCAGTATATTGTTTATGTATAGAATCAATTGTTTGAGCCAAAAAAGTTTGACATAGGGTAGGATTATTAACCATGCTTTGTGGTAATATTTTTTAATAAAATCTTTTAGTTGGTTCTTTAAAATTAATAGATGGAATAATAAATGTAAAAATGTTTATGATTAGTTGGATGTAGAGGTATAGTGAAAAAATATTATTTATTATAATTTATTATAAAATTAAAATAATATTTTTATAGTGAAAAAATATTATTTATTATAATTTATTATAAAATTAAAATAATATTTTTACACTATACCTCTACATCCAATTAACTATTATATCCATGGGAGAAGGAAGTCCAGACTATAAAGTATCTATTAATTTTATAGTTTTATTAATTGTTCTAAGATCTTGTAAAAGTTCTTTAGTTTTAGATTTTTTTTCTTAATTACAATATTGGAGTGTCCCAAGTATTTAAAGTAGGTTTAATATGATAAGTTTGAAGCTGTTCTTGGATTAGCATTTGAGCTATATAAAGTTTTTCCCCAGTTAGGGGTTATTGGTTTACCCAGTAGGGTCCTCTGATAATCAACTATTTTTTTCTCTGTCTGTTGGATAGGAGAAGATATTAAGTTCCTAAACAAAACGGAGGATCAGGAGTATATTTTAATCCATATGGTCTTTGTTGGGGAGATTATGATACTGGAGAATATCTTTCTTGTTGATTTTTATTTAAATCTTTAATGGGAATAAATCTTTGATTAAGCATTTGGGAAATGACCATGGAGTTAGGACTTATTAGTAAAAGTCCCATATTATTTAAGATGTTATGATCATATAAATTAATTGATATATTGTTAAGGACATAAGATTTAAATGTCCTTTATTTTTATTTGAATCTTTCCATTTAAGATAGTAAGCACTTTGTATAAGTTGAGAAATATGATCTTTATCTTTTAATTTAGAAGTCTTACATAAAGACCAATGTTTAGGCTAATGTAACAGAAATTAAAAATATATGTATTAGTACCAATAATATTTTGAAAAATTTTCTTATTTATTTTAAGTTTTAATTGTGGGCTTTTTTCATTAATCATGTTTAGTATGTGTATCAGATGAGCCAAATCTTTTATCATCCTTAGATGTTTGTGATAAAAATTCTTCCTGTGGTTTTATAAGGTAGTAGAATTTCAGCATATTGTTTTTTGGAAATATTTGAACAATAGAATTCATAGTTTGAGCCATGATTTTTATTTTTCCTGTAAAATTTGGATTTATCATTTTAGGTAGTATTTGAAAAATCCCTTTACAGTAAAACTATTGTAACCTAATATAAGTCCTATTGTGCCAGAACATAAAGGGCCTTAAATGTCAGTAGGTATAGCCTGAGGTCCCATTTCTGGTGTTAATCTGTACTTGGTGGTGGGACAGAGGTCTGGTTCTGCACTTCTTGATGTTCCTCTGTGGAGGGCTTGAATGGTTAAATGAAGGGATGGGCTGGATTGTGTATTTGTTCTGGAGTGAGTGACACAGAGTCCCTATTATTTGATGGGGCTAGGGCTGGCCCCATTTTTTGTTTTCCATCTGGGGAGGTAATTATTGTCTTTTTTAATTTATTTGTGATCTGCATTTATTTATTTAGTGTTTATCATGACAGTATTTAGGATAGAGACCTGGTTGAGATGAATGAGTATTGTCTTGATTTTGAACTTTCCATAGTTTCTCATATAATGCCCAGGTTTACCATAAATGAAACTTTTTTTTCTTTTTTTATTAATTTTTTAAAATTTACATATGACAGCAAAGTGCATTACAATTCATATTACACATATAGAGCACAATTTTTCATATCTCTGGTTGTATACAAAGTATATTCACACCAATTCATGTCTTCATACATGTACTTTGGATAATGATAATCATCACATTCCAAGATACACTCATACACTGCTGGTGGGACTGCAAATTGGGGCACCAATATGGAAAGCAGTATGGAGATTCCTTGGAAAGTTGGGAATGGAACCACCATTTGACCCAGCTATCCCTCTCCTCAGTCTATACCCAAAGCACTTAAAAACAGCATACTACAGGGACACAGCCACATCAATGTTTATAGCATCACAATTCACAATAGCTAAATTGTGGAACCAACTTAGATGCCCTTCAGTAGATGAATGGATAAAAAGAAAATGTATATATACACAATGGAATATTACTCAGCAATAAAAGAGAATAAAATCATGGCATTTGCAGGTAAATGGATGGAGCTGGAGGAAATAATGCCAAGTGAAGTTAGCCAATCCCCCCCGCAAAAAAAATGCTGAATGTTTTGTCTGATATAAGGAGGCTGATTCATAGTGGGGTAGGGAGGGGGAGCATGGGAGGAATAGATGAACTCTAGATAGGGCATGGGGTTAGAAATGAAACAGTTTTTTGAAAGATTTATTTTTTAAAGAAAACGTCAGGTTTTTTATAAGGTTGTTATTTTAGGGCCTCACTCAAGGTTATTTTCTGAATATATGTATTATTGATATTAGCATGTAATCAGAAACCCCTCCTTTTTATAAAGAATGTATAGCCTTTTGGCAAGTCTTATTAACATTTTTAAAAGCCAATTTTTTCATTAGTAAATTGCTAGCATTTGGGTTTCCAATCATATGGCTTATAGCTTGATATAGTTTTGCAATAAAATTTGTATATGGTTTATTAGGACCTTGTTTGATTTTATTGATATTTATAATTTTTTTCTTTTAGTTGGTAATTTTTTAAAGTTTTTTTGTAGCCGTATTTATTTGTAAATAGATTTGTATATTAAAATTTGATCAAAGAGTTATATCAGTAAATTGCCTAGTTCCAGTCAATATTTCACAAGTAATATTCATATCATGAGCTTTATTTTTGTTTGTTTCAAACAAAGTTTAGTCCAATTAGATTTCCATATCAGATAATTATCTGCTGATAAATAGGTTTTGGTTATTGTATACCAATCATTAGGTGATTAAGCTTTATTGGTAAATGATTTTAATAAACTTTATATAAATGGAGATGTGGGTTTATATATAGAACATATAGTTTTTAGTTGTTTTAAGGTTTTTAAATGGATGGGCTTATCTGATCAAAGTCTCTGACTATGATTGTTTGGATCATCTTGTTTAAAAATAGGATATATTTTAAATTACCCTGTATTTTTTTTCAGCTGTTTTGGCTGCTTTAAGATATTGTTGTATTGGTGACAATAGTGGTGGTTTAAAAGTATTTCATTTTATGTTCTACTTTGGGTTTAGCTCGCATTACTGGAGTAGAGATAGCCATAGTCTGTTGGGAGCTGCTCTGGAAATACACATCCTTAAGTCCTAAGAAAGAGATACTGAACAATTATTGTACCACTGTCTGTTGGATGGGAGAAGATAATAATGCTTACATAGCATTATTATCTTGGGCTTTACCTCCGCTTGGATAATGAGGTGTGGCTCCAGGAGTAAGCGTCACCCGTCACCAGGTGGGTTTGAGTTACCCTTACCTGTTCCTTTGTAATCCTTCCCCTTCCCTCATTTGACTGGCTTTTCCCCAATAAAACCAGGTTCCAGGAGTGCTCTTCCTCTTTCTTGCTCTGTCTTTGAGAGAGCTGGGTCAGAGGAGCCATCATAGAACCCAAAGAAAAAGGTATCTCTCTGTCTTTGTGTGATTATTTCATGCCAGCCCAGTTCACCTGGAGTGACCCTGACTGGTTTAGTCATGTGTCACAACAATAGCAAAATTGGAACAATCATGAATTAGTTTTCTCTTATTATCTATATCATCTTTAAAATTTTTTTAAGAGTCTTATATTTCCTCCATCTTGAGTATGTCCACTCAGATCTTTTTTTCTAAATCTTGTTTATCTTCAGAAGATGAAAGCTTTGGTGGAAAAGGGGAAAGTGCTGTTGGTATAAGGTATTTTTGTAATTTTTTATCATCTTTTATGGTGTTATCAAGACCAGGGTTTGCAGCTGGCTGAGGTACATTACCTGAGTAGGACTAAGACAGTCTTGAATCAAAGTCCATAAAGTAAAAGTAGGTATAGGTAAGTTGTCCAGGCCTTTAGCTTTAAGTCTAGTATGAAGATGTTTGCCAATTTTATCTCATAAGTTTAAATTTATTGTGGGTTTTTTTTTTTTTTGAGGAATTAGAGGATAAGTCTCAGTATTATATTTTATAAATTATAAAAGTTGTGCTTTTTAACTGAATTACCTTTTTTAAGTATATTTTTAAGAATAGATATATAATGATCCTTTTCTCTTTGGATCTTGTATTTCCCATGTTTTATACTTAATTTTAAATGTTTCTTTTTTATGTATCTCATTTACTTTGGAGGCCTTTCTTTCAGTTTATAGGGTATGTGCCTAACTGGAGGGTCTTTTCATCTGAGATTGAATAAGTTCCCCCTTATGGGACACCAACTGCTGCGACCACTGCAGTCAAACCAGCAGGTTCCAATGAGGGGCGATAGGAGTTTAGAAAAAATAAAGAGTCACACACAGAGATCTTGAAGATAAAGCTGGGGTCAGGTGGAGCTGCTTTCTGATGGAGAAGCAGGTCTAAAGAATCACACCTGCAATCATTATTATATATGTTTCATTAATCAGATTAAAGACTATGCAAGCATTATTGCACTGCTCTACACACCCAGGCTCCTTTATCCTATTCTATTCTTAATCCCCACACTCCTGGACTCTGGCTTCTTTCTCTTGTTTCTTTTATTATGTCCCATTGTCCTATTTACAGAACAGAATATTTAAATTGAGCAACAAATACACCACTTACGGGTAACTTTCAAATAAGTATGTTTTAAAGTCTATTCTTTTGAGAAAAGTAATAGGTGAATAATTAGTTAATAATTAATAATTAATAATATTCATTTATTAGATGTATTAATATTATTAATGACAATATCTACTAAGCTATAAATTATGACTTTCAACCTATTTTAATGCACCTGTATCATTTTTACGTGCTTCTTCTTTCTGACGTGATCCTTCCCCTTTCTTTACCTACTTAAGTCCTACCCAGGACTCAATCACAATACCCTAAGGAAGGCATCCCTGTCACATAAGTTCAGCTCAGTTCTCTTCGGTCACTTGACAAATGAAAACATGAAATTATGCTTTTTCTTCATGGCATTTACAGTGATTTGTAATCATGAACTAATCTAAGTGATTATCTTAGCTCTATCTTTTCCTGCTACTAGACTGTAGTCTTCATGATGGCAAAGTTCTCATCTTTTCCAACATATGCTAGCGTGCCTTGAAATGGTGAGAGGAAGGTACCTTGTGTGTACATGTGTGTGTTTATATGTGTGGTAGAAAATGTAAAGAAGGAAATATGCAAAAATATTAAGTGGTTATCTCTAAGTGATACATATTTTCCATCTATGTTTTTTCTTAGGCAACAGCATACATTCATTTTTAAACAGACAAAGTCAATAAATGGTATGCAATTAAAATCCTAATTGACTGAATATCAGAGGAAATGACTACCAATACCTGTACAATAGGAATGAACCACAAAAGATTACCAGAAAAACTGAGCAAAACTAATAACATGTTACAGGGTCTTAGATGAAAGTTAAAATAAATAGTCACTGAGTGAACAACAGGCTAGAGATATCATTTTTAAAGTCTGCATTATTATCCTCAGATACATTTGGGGATTCTTATTTTTTATCATAAAATGGTCTGAAAAAAAGACAGTAATCAGAGAAAAAGAGGTTTATGTAATTAAAATATATTGGCAGGCTTCTGAAGATGGCCAATTAGAGGACAGCTGAATTTCTAGTTGCTCCATGGCTCAGAATTCAAGCAGTGGCTATATTGCATCTCAGTGAGGTGAGTGAAAGAGAGAATTCACTGAAATTCAGCATTAGTCAGTTCTGGCATCTTAGAGACTCAGACATTTGGGTACATTAAACAAAGAAAGAAAAAATACAGTGGAGCTGAGCCACTTACAGTACAGCAGCAGCAGCAGTGCTGGTTCACCCCAGAGGGAGGGAGGGAGAGTAGAGAGAGAAATA
The DNA here is from genome assembly GCF_048772815.1 of Callospermophilus lateralis. NCBI lineage: Eukaryota > Metazoa > Chordata > Mammalia > Rodentia > Sciuridae > Callospermophilus > Callospermophilus lateralis. The sequence continues at coordinate 79,426,447 of NC_135310.1, read as the reverse complement.
CCATGGACAGATTTGGTATGAAAAAACCTGAGATCAGAAAAAGTAACCTGACCTTAGCCAATCCAGAGCCTGCACTGTGCACTGGTGTTTGAAAAGTGCTGTTTCTCAACTTGCTCATGAGCATTGAGGTGGGGCCATCTTGAAGCAGCCACCCTGTAACTGCTGCTCTGCAGCTGGAAGATCAAAGCAAACACTGTCACACTGTCCTAGCAAGGGCCTGCCATGTGGCCTAGGGTGCATCTAGCAGAATGTGAGTGAAACAGACACAGAGAAGATTGTATCCAGAGAGATCCAAGTCAGAAAAGTGAAGGAGATCCCAACTCTCTTCTTTGTGTCTGGCAGTTCAGGATCAACTGAAGCAGGTCAGGAATCTGAACAGTGGGTGTGAATATACTCAGGGACTAATCCTGGAAAGCCTGTGCTCATGCGCAACAAGTGGGTGGAGGATTGGTTCCCCTGACCACAAGTGGAATCTGGCAAGGCTCTTGAGATCCAGACTCCATGGAGATCAGCAACTGCCAGGCCCTAGGGGTGTGTTGATCTAATCTCTTTAAAAATTGTGTTGATCTAATCTCTTCATAGCACCACCCAACAAAGCACCATCTGCCAGAACTCCCTTCATAAAACCCTGCAGAAGCTTTACCCTGGATGTTCACCCATTCTTTCTGTACAGACAAAAATTCAACTAACAGCACTTCTAATCCATCCCACCTTATACTCATGAGAAGGGAAGCTACATCAACTGGCAGCTTGAGAGCAATACAAAAACCGGATGGGGTTAACAACCTCCTCCCCTTGTTCTATCAATACATAGCTGGAGAAGAAATGAAAAGAAAGACAGTTGGGTATAAACAGTGACCATCTATTCTCATCAACTATTTGAACAACTCAGTATAGATGATTTCTTCATTTTTCATTAAAAATCTTTCTTTTATCTTTCGTGTGTGTGTGTGTGTGAGAGAGAGAGAGAGAGAGACAGAGAGAGAGAGAGAGAGAGAGAGAGACTTTTTGATGCTTATTGATGGGCTGATTGGTTCAAGGACATATGTACATACACACATTTTGTTGTAGTTGTTGTTCTCATTTTTAATATTAATTATTTTTCCTTGTCTAGTCTAGTTTTGAGTTAGGATTTTTTAGTTTGTATATATTTAGTTTTGAATTGTTTTCATTTGTCTGTATCTCTTGTTTCTCTTTCTCTCTTTTCTTCTGTTAAGCACCAACTTCTACTGTTCTCTCTTCCTCTCTCCCTTTACTATGCTTCTCCCATTTTTTTCCTCCTTCCTCATAACCATCACCTGCTACTTCTCTTCTGCAGTCTTTGTTCACTTTTTGAAATTATAAACTCTTTTCTACCTTCCTAGAACATTTTCTTTTCTCCTAATTAACTGTATTTTTACCATCTTTTAGAAGTAACTGATTTATATAATTTCTACCTCCACCATTAATACTGATACAGTTATTAATGCTGTGGATGACATAGTTGATACCTGCTGTTTGATTTAAAGCCAGATTCAGTTTATGTTTACTGTTTTTACTGTTGACAATTGGTGACCCCATCATTCCTGTTTTTTTGTGGTAATTAATGTTGTAGATGCCATAGCAGGAACTGGGTGTTTAATGCTGTGTATGGTTTGCATCAGTTGTTACAATTGTTTCAGCCTAGTCTGTTAGGTGTTGGGAACCTACAGGTACACTATAAGTTCACAAGGTAGAGACTTTGATGCTTAACTAAAATCAAAATACAACACACCTTGCTCCACACACAGAATAATGAGTTTCAATCTTCAGATACACTTTAATTCAAATAATAGAAGAGTCCAGGCAAAAAGTGCACAGTTGTAATCCCAGCAGCTCAAGAGGCTGAGGTAGAAGAATTGCAAATTCAAAGCCAGGCTCAGCAATTTAGCAAGCCCCTAAGCAACATAGGAGAACCTGTCTCAAAATAAAGGGAAAAAAAGAGGGGGTTTGGGAATGTGGCTCAGTGGTTAAGCACCCCTGGGTTCAATCACTGATACCAAAAAAAAAAAAAAAAAAAAAGAGAGAGAGAGAGAGAGAGAGAGAGAAAATAAAACAGATAAAAACCCAAACTAATGATTAGACTATGCAATTTCTATCTCATTCAAGATGTTGTGACTATTAATATAGTGGACAACAGAGTAGACACCTGTTGTCAAATGCATGATCTAGTTCATGGATTTTTATTATTAATAGTGTTGTTAAATGCTGACTCTACCATTCCTATATAGGTGGCAATTAGTGTCATAACTGACAAATACTGAATACTTATCTTAAAGCTGCATAATGTTTCTTGCATTAGTACCACCCCTATCTCTCTCATCCCTCTAAAAAGGGCCAGAAAGATATTGGGACACTTTAAGATTACAGAGTAGAGATCCTGCAACTGAGAAATACATCTCAACCAAGCAAAAGTGAGTTTCATACAATCTAACCCGACCTGATCCCTGACATTACTCTAACTCAAAGAATGGAGGAAACAAAAGCCCCAAACCAACAATAAGGACCCAAGGAGGAACAAAGAAATAAGATAGTCATCCACATACAGGAGTTTTACAGAACTCAAACAGACCTATTTAAATGAGAAGCTCTCCAAGACGTATCCTAATCAAAATGCCTTACATAAAAAACAAGGAAAGGATATGAAAAGCTGCAAAAGAAAAACACCCAATCACATTTAGAGGCAAACCAATAAATCTTATATCTGATTTCTCAATTCAGACCCTAAAATCTAGGGGGGCTTTGAATGAAATATTGCAAGCTCTAAAGGAAAACACCCAAGGTTACTATACCCAAAAAAAGCTTAGTTTCAAATTTGAGGTGGAAATTAAAATTTTCCTTTACAAGAATTAACTAAAAGAATTTAAGAGCACCAAGCCAGCACTAAAAATATCCCTTTTGAACATAGATGCAAAAATCCTTAATAAAATATTAGCAAACTGTATACAAAAACACATATAAAAGGTAATATATGATGATCAAGTGGGTTTCATTCCAGGGATGCAAGATTGGTTCAACATATGCAAAGTAATTTAATACTTAAACAGAATTAAAGAATCACATGATTATCTCAGTAGATGCACAAAAGACCTTTGATAAAATCCAGCACTCATTCTTGTTAAAAATGCTGGAGAAGTTAGGAATAAAAGAACTTAACCTTAACATCATAAAGATCATTTATGACAAACCCAAAGCCAGAATGGAGAAAAACTAAAAGTATATCCTCCAAAATCAGGAACAAGACAAGGCCATCCATTCAATATAGTCCTTGAAACATTAGCCAGAGTGATCAGGCAAGAAAAGGAAATCTAAGGGATACAAATAGGAAAAGAAGTCAAACTATCTTCATTTGCCAATAACATGCTCCTTTCTATATCTAGAAGACCCAAAAAACTCCACTGGAAGACTTTTAGACCTTAAAACTGGGATTCTAAAAAATAGCAGGATACAATATCAACACCAATAAATAAATAGCTTTCCTATACTCCAAACATGATTCAGCCACGTAAGAAATCAGGAAAGCCATCTCAGTCACAAAAATCTTAAAAAAAAAAAAAATGAAATGAAATATTTTTAACTTAATCTAACCAAGGAGGTAAAAAGGCTCTACAATGAAAATTATAAAACACTGAAGAAAGAAACACTGAAAATTATAAAACACTGAAGAAAACCTTATAAGATGGAAAGATATGACATGTTCTTATATAGGCAGAAAATATGAAAATGGTCATACTACCAAAAGCAATATGCAGATCTATTGCAATCCCCATCAAAACACCAATGGTATTCTTCACAGAATTCGAAAAAATAATTCTTAAATTCATATGGAAGAATAAGAGACTCCAAATAGCCAAAGCAATACTAAGCAAGAAAAGCAAAACAGGAGGCACCTAAATACTGATACTAACACTGACCCAAAATTATACTACAAGATTTGTAGTAACAAAAACATCATGGTATTAACATCAAAGAGACATGAAGACCAAGGGAACAGAATCAAATACAGAGACAAATCCACATACTTACAGCTCGCTAATACTTGACAAAATTACCAAAATATGTACTGGAGAAAAGACAGCCTCTTTAAACAAAATGGTGCTGGGAAAACTGGAGAGCTATATGCATAAAAATGGAACTAGACCCTTATCACCCTGTACAAAAACTTAAATTGAAATGGATTAAAGACTTAGGAATTCAACCAGAAAACTTTTCAACTACTAGAAGAAACATAGGGTCGACATTTTATCATACAGGTACAGGCACTGACTTCCTTAACAAGACCTCCAAGCGCAAGAAATAAAACCAAGAATCAGTAAGTGGGATGCCACACTGGGTGTGGTGGTGCATACTTGTAATCCCAGCAGCTTGGGAGGCTGAGGCAGAAAGATCTTGAGTTCAAAGCCAGCTTTAGCAACTTAGTGAAGTCATAAGTAACTTAGACAGACCCTGTCTCAAAACAAAAAAAAAAAAAAAAAAATTAAAAAGGGTTGGGGATGTAGTTCAGTGGTTAAATGCCCCTGGTTCAATCCCTGGTACCAAAAACTGAAAAAATGGGATGCTATCAAACTAAAAACCTCTGCACAGTAAATGACACAATTAAGAGCATGAATGGGAGAAAAACAGAATGGGAGAAAATCTTGGTCAGCTACTCCTTCAATAGGGGATTAATATCCAGAATATACAAAGAATTCAAAAAACTTAACACCAAGAAAACAAATAACCCAAATGGTCAAAAGAACTAAACAGAAACTTCTCAAAATAAGAAATCCAAATGGCCAAATATATTTAAACACCTCTATCAACTGGATAAATGCAAATAAAAACTACAAGGAAGAAATTACATCTCACTCCACTCAGAAACACAATGTCAAGGATATGAACAATAAATGCTGGCAAGGTTGGTGGGGGGAGCTATGCTTGTACATTGTTGGTGGGACTGCAGTCTCATCCATACTGCTTTCCAGAATGGTTGTATATTTCTTAAAACAAACAAACAAAAAAAAACTAGGCATTAACGACCATATAACCTAGCTACCCTATTCCTTGGTATTTTCACAAAAGATCTAAAATTGGCATACTATAGCAATACAACCACTTCAACGTTTATAGCAGCACAATTCACAATAGCTAAATTATGGAATCAACCCAAGTGCCTGTCAATAGTGAATGGATTAAGAAATTTTGATATATATGTGCACAAAATGGAGTCCTATGAACCATAAATGAGAATAAAGCTATGGCATTTGCTAGTAAATAGATAGAAATGGAGAACATCATGCCATGTGAAATAAGTCAAACTCAGAAACGCAAATGAATGCTTTCTGTCATATGAAGATGTTAGAATAAAATAAAGGAAATGGTAGGATATCATTATGATAGGATATCATAAAAGATAAAGAAAAGACCAGTCATGTACAGAAGGAGATCAAGAGGCAGAGTGGAAGAATGGGAAAGAGGAGGCAACGCAGAATGAATTCTCTAAAAAGTCAGGTTATGTACATATATAAATATACCACAGGGAATTCACCTTTATGTATAAGTAAAAAGAACCAATCAAATATAAATAAATAGATGAGTGAAAGGAAGTCTAATAGAGTAGAGAAATGAGAATTGGAGAGGGGAAGGAGGACAAGAGGAAAAGGAGAAGGAAAAAAGGGAATCATGAACTGAAATGGAATTCCATGTCATGTGTTTGTCAGGATGAACCCAACTACCATGTATAATTATATAAAAGCTCTAATTACAACAAATAAATAAGTAAATAAATAAATAAGAGTTACACACAAAAAATAAAACATATTGACAAAAGGCAATGAATGAACTGCATAAAATATCTATATTGCAAATAGTAAATGAGCAGAAGAGTAAATTAAGGCAATGTCCCCAAACAAAATACTTAAAACAAGGTAAACATGAATGAGAAATTAAAATACATGAATGACAGTGGTGTTTGAAAAAGAGATAGTGGGGACCACACAGAACAGGAGGAGAAATAGTAGAAGAAAATTTCTCTAAGCTGGAGACAAAGTCTTTAGTGACCCACTAACAGCCAAATAACCAGAAATTGCAGGGAGAGGAGTTTTAACACATGAACCCAGATATGCAGTCTATAAAAGCAATTAACTAAGTATATAAAGAAAATTCTAAGGCTTCCAGTTGGGACCCAAATTATCTAACTGAATCAATTTTCTTCAGTCTAAAAGATGGTCATAAACAATAAAGTAATGTCTTCAACTTCCTAAGAGAAAATTATCTTGAATCTAAAATTCTTCAGTCAAATCCTGAATCCAGAACAAAATAAGACCTTTGCATACCTCACCACCCATGCATCTCATATGCAAAAAAGAACCCAGGATATATTTCAACAAGTTGAAAAAGAAATATATGAAAGTAGACAACACAATTGATTCACTTAAAAATATCTTTGGGGTTTGTTGTTGTTGTTGTTGTTCATTCATTTGTTTGTTTCAAAACTACTCTAAGGAATGGTTATATAGTAATTAGCAAAAAAAAAAAATAAGACAAATGGAGACAATAAGTATAAATAAATTTTTACATTTATTTTACTGTAAAAGAAAGAAAATTTATAAGATAGCTTGAAAGAAACAATGGAATTGAGATAGATTTTTGAAAAATTATATAAATAACACTACTTTTGAAGGTTAATGGAAAGATAGAGTACAGAGAGGAATATTAAATTGATGATTCAGTGATGAAACGGTGAATTTCTGGAGC